>NC_133930.1:42714139-45465712 GCF_964199755.1 Larus michahellis | reverse complement strand
GTAGGGTGGAGATCATCTAGTCCAGCCCCCCTGCCAGAGCAGGGTCACCCGGAGCAGGTTGCACAGGAACGCGTCCAGGCGGGTTTTGAATGTCTCCAGAGACAGAGACTCCACCACCTCCCTGGGCAGCCTGTTCCAGGGCTCTGCCACCCTCAAACTAAAGAAGTTCCTCCTCCTGTTTAGGTGGAACTTCCTATGCTCAAGTTTGTGCCCATTACCTCTTGTCCATTGAATTACTCTTATCCATTCAATTGTAATTGAATTCCTTTCTGTGTCAGCCTGGAAAATAATGTATGTTTTTATTGCATAATTCAGATTTTCTCTCTTTTTTTTTTTGTTTTGTTGCAGTAATTTAAAATACAGTTTCTTAGCCTTTTGTCTTCCAAAAACCTAGCAGAAAATGCAAAACCATTAATTTAATCCATTCTTTGAAAGCAAAAAAAAAAAAAGGCAAAAACCAAACAACAAAATAAACTACTGTGCTCCTATTGAAACAACTTGCATTTCAGAATGATTCGTGAAAAGCCAGCCGATACTTGTCAACTCTGCTGCAACTGTAATATCCTCTTCTCAGTGTTTACCTAGAAACTTTCAGGTTATATAATTCTCTCTCTTTTCCTACTCTTTTCAGAGTAATTCTGCAGTCCAGTGTTCAGAAAAATAAAACCCCTGAACCTAGCATTTCTGACTGTACAGACATTACTAAAAGAACTACCAGGTCTGCTGCAAGAAAAAACAGTTTAAAAAGGTGAGAGTTACCCTCTTTACAGATGAAGTAACTGTTCTCTAGGCAAATACTTTGAGCTGGCATATCTGTTGCTGACAGGAGCTTTTGCCACCGTTCAACTCCTCCTCCAGGCAGTGGGAAATGAGAAACAATTTTATGGTTTATGTCATGTACTGAGAATATCTGGAACCTTAAATCTTGTCATTTGTTCATGTTGCTTAGTTTTTTCAACTTTGAGAATTTTATATTGTAATTCCTAACATAAGTTCGAATTACTGAAGGTGAGGGATTTTGGTAACAAAAAAAACCACCCTTCTTTACCAAACCTCTCCTTGGAGTAAGAGGTGGAATAGATTTTTCACAGTGTCAAGTCAATTATTAGTCAGTACATGAAGTCAAAACTAAGAGGAATTTGATGGCTAACAAAAACGCAGAAGTAGTGGAGAGGTGAAATGTATAAAATGCGTGTGTATACTCATATATGGTATGAGATTGTGTGCTGAGAGTATGACTGATAATCTGAACTGAACCTGTTTGGTAAAGCTTAATGAAATTTTAAATTTGGAGGGATTTATGCAAGACTGCAATTGCCTTTTGGCCCAGAAGCACATGGGCACACTACAGTCATGTTTCTTTCCATGTGCATGTGTCCATGCCCCTCTACGGCAGCTCTCCAGGTCATTATCAAAGATGAGCCTGGGAGTGTAGCTTAATACAATTTCCAAGCAATTCCCAGTGGTTACAATGACCAGAATTTGTCCTGTGCCTATAGCAAAAACGTTTTGAATGGGTCTGTCAGGTGCTGAAGAGACTTTTGTTGGGAAGAGTAAAAGGTGGCAAATAACATAAAAAGTAGTGACATGGCTTGATTTATAAATATTGCTGAAAATTCCAAGTTGTTGTGCAGCACTTTACCCACAGTTTTTCTTTCCCCTTCCTCATCCTGTTACCTTGAAGGTAACAGAAGTTACCAAAAATTCACTCGTATCAGGCAACAGTTTAATAGTAGACTGCAGTAAATTCTAGTCAGAGAATTTTTAGCAGTGGCTATATGAATTGCATTTTGATTCATATAATAGTATGTTAAAAATGCATATTTTACTAAAAATCTGAAGTATTTCTTGGTGTTTGGCTGTTTGGTTAGGTTTTTCCCTCCATTTGCATCATTTTCACTGTATCAGTTTTGGTCCAAACAGATTGATGGGATTCTGCCTGCTGTTCTTATTCTCCACGCTTCTCCCAGTTTTAAGCTCCTGGCAACTCTTGGTGGCTGTGTATGTGCACATGTGTAATTGAACAGAGATTTTCAGTTCCTGGAAAACACACCTCCAAGCTGACCTTTGTGTTGTGCGAGATGAGAATACCTATCCTTAGGGAGGAATCAACATCCCTAACATACAGTTCATAGAAGATTTCAGTTATTTTTAAAGAAATCCTTCAGGTGTATCACCAGATTTATGACTTTGAGGAGCAAGGATCAGGTTGATCTCAAACTTCATAAAGTACTTAATATTTTCATGGATTTTCTAAAACTTCTACCCTAAATATTTCATTCCATATACTGTTTCTTTTCAAATAGCTTATGAGGTCAAAGAATTTCAGTCACTTTATACTTCGATCCAATAAATAGGTATGTCGCAGTTCTGGAGTTCTTAAATACCTTGTCATCTGAGAGGACTAATTGGGTGCTTGTCCCTCTAGAGGGTATTTTGGTATGACTGTACAATTTCATGGACTTAGAATGCAGTACTTTGTTGTTAATCTTGTAGGTGTCCTTTTATTTTTCCTGTAGCATTTAGCAAAATCTCACTTTTTTTTTTGAAGCATACCTTTTTTTTTTCATCTCTTTAAATGTATTTTAGTTTCTTGGAAGTCTGTGCAGTTTGCATTACCTCATAGTGCTCAAATTAATTCACCTATTCCAGATGAAGTGGATTGCAAAGTACAGGAGAATAATTATCATTACAAAATTAGGATCATGCCCTAACCAACACCTATCTTTGTCAAGACCTTGTTGCCTTCTTTGAACTTCCAGTGTTACTGTGTACCCTTATTCTTTCATTTTCTTGTCTTACATGTTCCAGCAGAAACATCTCACAGTGTTTTTACATTCGTCTCATTTGTTGATGCTTTAGGTCATTTTAGTCAATTCCTACTGTAGACGAATCACATTTGCGACCATCCTAACGCAGTATAATCCACAGAGCTGGGTAATTCATTTGCCATTTCATCCTTCAGACTGTTGGAGAACACTATCATAGAATGCCCCCAGAATGATTTTTCAGCCAAAACAGCCATTTACAGTTAGAACACTCTGTTCTGGCTTTGCAAAGAGAATTAGGGAATTTCAATCCTATTCATAGCATTCATTGAATTCCCTTTGCAGAACGTCTCTAGATGTCCACTGCCACCTACAAAAGACCAGTACTGCTGGATGTAACACATTATATCTTGTGATTGAAATAACACTGTTGTTGAACTGCAAGAATTTGTATTACCAGAGTGTTATCCACAGTCTTTTTCTGTGGATGCCTTTGTTTCTCCAGTTAAGATGTCCTTGTAAATTTGGCAATTACTGAGAAGTTCATCTTTGTATTTTAACAAGGTGCATACACATATGCATACGTATTGAATCATAGTAAGACCCAAATGAAACAGTCTGTTCCATGTTACCACACACCACAGAATTAGGATTATGTATATAGTAAGTAGTTGATTAGAAGTGAAATCCTGAGTGGTGGAAGAATTTTGGTAGGTAGAGGTGCTTAAGGGAATGCAGGTCAAGTTTATACAAAATAATAATTGGGAGTATGCGGGGAAATGTATGAAAACTGTATTGTATAGACTCCTTTACTACTTCTAACCAGAGAGGTATATCACAAAAACTAACAAAGAGAAATATGCTTCAAAAATCTCATATGCTTTTGCTTTGCTGGGAATTGTAAAGCAGCCTTACGCACCCTCGTGTTCAAATACTGAGAAGTACCTGCAGCATTTCAGAGCTTGTCTATATGTAATCTAAACCTAGCTTTAAAAAAATTAATGTTTCTTTACTATTCTTTCTACTTTTCCTACAGTCTGATACCTCAGAGGGAGAGAAAGAAAAGGAATGCTTTACAGCAAATGCGCTTAATGAAATTATGGTACTTTCAATCCTCTGTTGCTTTTCTGTATGGAACGCAACCTTCCTTCATATTGTCTGTGATCAGACCAGTCTGTGCTTTCTTTACAAGCAATATTGCTGTGTTCTTAAATGCAGTGACTTTTATCTTCTTTCTTTCTTTGAAGCATTGTTTGCTCACTTTACCTTGCCAGAAATGTTTGCTTCAAGTACATACTGAGTACCTATTTAACTTTTTTCCTCGAATATGTTTTATTTCAGCAGCCAGTCTGTCTCAAGGACTAGAACAGTACTTCGTTAAATTTCAAATAAGCAACTAGTGTTGAAGATGATATTCAGGAATGAAGGGGATGTGACCTCTAGAGGGGACTTGATGCATTTCAAGGAAGATTACTGTGGCTTCATTTTTCAGAAAAAGTGAAACAGAAGAACCTCTTCCATACATGTAGAATAAAATGAACTGTCAGCGTGCTTGGTAGACACTTCCCTAATGTGCTAACACTTCCTCAAACAAATCTGTGTGTGTTTAGACTCAGGTGTAAATACTTAAGCTCTCTATTATAAAGAGGGCTTGCTAGTACGTATGATGCATGTGTATAAATTGTGATGGCAATCACTTAGCTGCTGACCGCCAGAAATGAAAAGATGGTGGGAGCTTTTAAGTATATAAATCTGTCTTGTCCACTCAGACTGGGCTCAAGTCCCCACTTGAGACTGAAAACCAACCACAAAAGCTTTTTTCCTATAGTATTGGTACTCTCCTGTGTTAATTGGCTGTTCTTTCTTATTTTTTATGAAGTTTTTTATGAAGCTACAGTATTGAGTACACAAAGTAAATATTGTCCACCAAAGAGTGCTTTATTTTCAACGGTTGCGTGGATTGTTTATTTTGAAAAAAATAACTATAAGTAATTAACTTATAGTTTTTAATAGTAACAGATTTTTAGTTGTTCACAACCAATGGCTCTTTTAACTAGTTGTAGTTGCTTTAAACCTGGTATGATTTTAAAGGGGAGGAAAAACAGCTTACCATTTAAAGCAGTGCTGTCATATTGAAATATCATTACTGTTTCTTCTCTTATCTTCAAGTCTTTTAGGTGAAACTTTGAATTACCATGTCTAAAATGCAAGAATTTTACCCAGGTTTTATCAGTACACTTAACATGTGGGTGTCACTGTTTTTTAGCTTTGAGACACTTAATGAGTGCAGCACACAAAAAAGGGAAAATAAGCTTGCTGTACACTGAGATTGGTAGTGGAACTCAGGGGCAGTTACAGTTTTTAACATCTAATTAACAGCTTACCTCTGTTAAAAGGCAGTGTAATTTTTAGAGGAATCTGTCCGAGACTGAAATTTTCATCCACTACAAGACTGTCTTCAAACACTGGCAGCATTTTGCCTTACCCCTCTTCACATTATGAAATCTCAGAGCTGGCTTTGCAGTGATGTACCCTTGTCTGGCAACTGAAGTTTATAGCTGCATATCCCTCAGATGAGGACTGTTACCACATAGCCTTAAATACAATACAGTTATCTGTTGATGTAGTGACTCTTACACTAGAAAGCAGAAGAAATGGAGAGATCTGAAATAGTAGCAATAGAAGAACTGAAGTTTTTAAAGATACAGATTACCTCTGCAAGGGGGGAGAATTTTCTTTTTATGAATGTAAACAGGCAGGTTCAGTGACTTGTTTCAGTCTGTGTCCTTTTAAATTAAATTAAGCTTTCTGTTAAGCTGGTGATTTTTGAATGCCAATATGGATAACCACACGTTGGCTTGAAAACATTTTGTGGCAAGAGCATCATGAGTTGGAGGGGAAGCAGGACGTGAAGTGTAAGTAAGCTTACAGGTAGCATCATAAAATCATAGAATGTGTTGGGTTGGAAGGGACCTTTAAAGGTCACCTAGTCCAACCCCCCTGCAGTAAGCAGGGACATCTTTAACTAGATCAGGTTGCTCAGAGCCTCATCAAGCCTGGCTTTGAATGTCTCCAGGGATGGGGCCTCTACCACCTCTGTGGGCAACCTGTTCCAGTGTCTCACCACCCTCATTTTAAAGAACTTCTTCCTAGTGTCTGATCTAAACCTGCCCTGCTCTAGTTTAAAACCATTGCCCCTTGTCCTATTGCTGCGTGCCCTTGCAAGCAGCCCCTCCTCAGCTTTCCTGTAGGCCCCCTTCAGGTACTGGAAGGCCACTCTAAGGTCTCCCTGGTGCCTTCTCTTCTCCAGGCTGAACAGCCCCAGCAGTCTCAGCCTGTCCTCATAGCATCTTTGTGGCCCTCCTCTGGACCCGCACCATCAGGTCCCTGTCCTTCTTGTGCTGAGGACTCCAGAGCTGGACACAGTACTCCAGGTGGGGCCTCACTCAGAGTAGAGGGGTAGAATCACCTCTTTGGATCTGCTGGCCAGGGTTCTTTTGATGCAGCCCAGGATGCAATTGGCCTTCTGGTCTGCAAGCACACATTGTTGGCTCATGTCCAACCAATAGCCCCAGGTCCTTTTCTGCAGGGCTGCTCTCTATCATGTCATCCCCCAGCCTGTACTGATAATGAGGATTGTCCCAACCCAAGTGTAGGACCTTGCACTTGGCCTTGTTGAATTTCATAAGATTTGCTTGAGCCCACCTCAGTAGCTCATCCGGGTCCCTCTGGATGACATCCCGTCCCTCTGGCATGTTGACTGCACCACTCAGCTTGGTGTCATCAGCAAACTTGCTGAGGGTGGACATGATCCCAGTGTCTAAATCATTGATGAAGATATTGAACAGCACCCGTCCCAGTACGGATCCCTGAGGGACACCACTTGTCACCCCTCTCCATGTGGACATCGAGCCATTGACCACTACCCTCTGGATGCGACCATGCAGCCAGTTCCTTATCCACTGAACAGTCCACCCATCAAATCCGTATCTCTCCAACTTAGAGAGAAGGATGTTGTGGGGGACCATGTCAAAGGCCTCGCAGAAGTCCAGGTAGATAATATCTGTTGCTCTCCCCTTGTCCACTCCTGCAGTCACTCCATTGTAGAAAGCCACCAGGTTGGTCAGACAGGACTTGCCCCTGGTGAAGCCATGCTGGCTGTCTTGAATCACCTCCCTGTCTTCCATGTGCCTTAGCATAGCTCATCCATGAGTTTGGATAGTCAAAATTCGCAAATATGAATACAAAGAAAATAGAAGAGGCTTGTATGGTGCAAAATAAAGGTTCAGACCCCGAATACTTTTTATTTTCCTCTTCATCCTCACCACCATTTTCTTCTAGGTGAAAAGCATCTAAGAGAGAGGGACAAAATTCACCCTGATGCAGTGATTAAAATTTCCTGGCTTTTTTTTTTTTTTTTTTAAGTTAGCCACTTGCCCAAAAGTTGAAGTACAGGTAACGACAATAGTAGGTATATTGTGCAACTATAAATCTGTGTTTATTTTTAAAGAAAATTCTTATCTTGGAAGGCAGAAGGGATGAAACTAGTGAGGTAGTTGTCCAAAAAGCGGATGTGTTGCCTGGTGCGCAATGAACCAATTCTCGCACACAGGGGAGATACCGTTTTTTTTTATTCAGACTTGGGTGCTCAGTGGTTTTCCACAAATCAAGCACACTTCATGCTGGTTTCCTCTTTATATTTACGTACAAAAGTTACAAACTAGTACACTCCCAGTTACAATGACTGGTTAGTAATTTACATATAATTATCATACTGCTGAGTCATTCTCTTCAATCACTGCACCTGTGTGGAGGAAGGGTCTTCACCTGGGCAAGGGTCATCTTGACCTGTGGGGGTGTGTTATAGTATTATAACGAAGACAGTTAAGGACACCTGGACTTGGGTTTTCACTGCCAAGTTGGCAGTTGTTTGTAGAATTGTTTGTAGAAACATCTTGATTAGATGTTCATTTAAGGTCTTAGTGTCCCAGGAAAACCAAATAATTAGGCTACAGATGTTCCTTCAAACAATTCCCTTTGATCCACTCCTTAGCAACTACTTAGCAACTATCTACAATCATCCTTAACTATAGAGCCAGTACATAAAGCTTGATTAACTACAGAGGCGTGGTTAACTTTAAATTCGATGATGGATATCAAGATGAGAGGGTAAGAGTCAAAACAAGAACGATTTAGTAATATTTCTTGTGTTTGGCATTGCCCTTCTCTCAGCTGAGCTGCTTCTTTTAGCATCTTCATTTTTAACCTAAAAATAATCAGTCCCATTTCACACCCCTTCCAAATTCCAAATTGGAATTTGCCTTAGCACTTTCATGTTCATCAGAAGTAAATTTGCATAAAACAAGTGCACAAACATACATAATAGCAACTCTAGCTAAACCAAAACTGCATGTCTGGTGTGAATGTGTTTCAGGATACCCCTTCCACTACCCAGTATCTTAGTGAGAAACACATAAATGTCAAATGGATTTTACATTTGAACTCTCCAAACAGCCTTATATGGAAAATTAACGCATTACCTCATTGTGTCCCATCTAATTGTATTGCTTAGTTTGTTCTTCTGAATTTTTAGTACTTTGTCTAGCGTTTTTATTATGCCATACCAAAGCTGTCTTAAGTACAAGAATCAAGAGTGGGCGTGGGTGAGGGAGGCCTTGGTTTCTCAATCTTTTTTGAATTGTGAAGTATTACGTGCCAAAATGGAATGTGTGGCGGCAGCTGCATCACCGTTGTACCACAGAGCAGCTGAGCGAAGTTATTTCTGCTGCCATCAATTAGGAGTTTTTCCTTAGAAATTCTTTCCCCTCTTTCAAATACATGACAGATGGATTCTCCCTTGATCAAAAGTCTGCAGCATACTCAAAAGCTGTAATATCTTGGGTCAAATTGCTAGTTTCTATTACAGCATCAGTAACTCAGATGTTAACCCAGACCTTGTCTTTCTGCCCCAGTGTGACAATAGAGGAAGTGCTGCTGATTCATTTAAAACAAACAAAAAGATTTGTAGAAACTCATGCATTAAAATTTAAAAAAATAAAAAGAAAAATGTGATGTTCACCGGTTTGTTGCACTGCAGTTTTTATATTAATGGTTTGCAGACTGTTTGTCTTGCATAAACTCATGTACAGGCTGTCAAGTTCTAAAATTTCTTGACTAATCAGTACTGTTCATCCTGATTATTTTTAAATTGTATATTTCTAATCATATTTTTTTAACTTGGATTGACAGAACGGGAGTTTATTTTGCTGAAGGTATTTTTAAGATAAAGCTTCATATTATCTTGTAATACTAAGTAGTTCAATATGCATTTGTGTCTCATTTGAAAATACTGCATATTGTATTTGATTTTATACAAAATATTCAATAGTGACAATTGTAAACATGAATTGTGTAAAATTAAAAATAATAATCAGATTTGTTTTCTCACTTTTATTTCCAGCTATCTAAAAAAATTCAGCACAAAACTATCATATCTGTACCACACTGACTCATATGTGCTCTGAAAAATAATGCAAGAATCTCAGATGCCTGAAAACCTTTAATTAAAGCACAAATCCTGAAAACATACACTTTTCTAATTCCAAAAATACAGAACTTCTGGCCATATATCTCAGGGGACTCGCTTTGGAAAAGAATAGTAATTGTATTTGAATTGTTGGGATTAGGATACCATTACCCAGTAAAAAAAAAGAGATGGGGTTCTAGTTAATTTGTTTCCTTCCTCTTATGATCATACAGTACTTATTTTTGGATATGGGCATCATATTAAATACTGTACACTTTGACACCGTGAAAGTGAAGGTTTCTCAAAAGTAAGATCTAAATTTTCAGCAACGCATCTTTTTGCATAGCAGTTGATAGTGGTATGGTTTAGTCTTTGAAAAAATAAATCTAAGCACAACAGCAAAAAATACTGATCAACTCAAATATTTATAATCAAAAATGTTCTTTGCAAAATGTCATGCTTCTAGGACTGAATCTCTACTCAGTACTCGCAACGGGTGGCATTTGTCCTGCTCTCCTGCTTCTAGGTGCTTTTTGACCATCTCTTCCATACCATCATCATCTTTGTTTTTAAGTGAACTATTATTTAATGTTGGTTTGCTGGGTTTTCTTCCCCCTTATTTGAAGGGTTCCTTCCCCTCCTTCCACTGACCAGACCTTTTCCAGCCTATAGTCTTCTTTCATTTCTGCAGAAGCTTCATTGAAGAGGTCACTAAGTTTTACTTTTGCCACAATAGCTTCCAAGGTTCAGAGCCTTTGCTCAAGCCAGGAAAATCACTGAGAACAGCATTAAATCCACAAGTAACAGAAATATAACCAAACCACTAACGAGCACAGGATTCTTGGATTACAGTATGTCAACTTACTTTTCTCTTAACAGAAGAGAATAAATCTGTATCTTGTTGCTGCTGGTTTTTACCTTTTGGCAAAGCTATCCTGCGAATTGAATGATATTACGCAAAGCTCAGTATCTTTCATTCAAACATTAACTACCGTACAAACCTAAACAGAGGAACTGCCATTGCTGAAGGCAGACAGCAGCTTATTGAGTGCTGTTAACTAGCTGTAAAACACTGCAGAGACAACAGAACGCACAATATGGATATTCGCACTGGCTGCCCAAACTGGGAGAGCAAAAGCGGGATTGAATTAATGAAGTGTTGGTCTGTCCCAACCATAACGCTGCCATTACGTGTGACACAGTATCTAAAGCTGCTCCGAAGATGCCGCTACCATCTGCAACTTTTGTTTCATCACATCTTCAAAAAGGCATTTGTTTGCACACAAACAAAACCTAGCTGAAGATTTAATGTGTTTCACATTAAATTCTAAGTAATAGCGCCAAAGTGTAACAGTTGTTAATTCTTCCAAAGACTGAAAGTTTTCCCCATCCGAGCACAAACTGTTCAGTAGTTGCCCAGCACATGTTAAAGTGCTAATTCCATGCCTGTTACTCAGTGACCGAAACACACTTTTTCTGCAAAGGTAACCACGTTTCACATTCAATTGTTGATCCAGTGACAATGAGTCAGTGCTACATTACTTTCAACACTGCATATATATATGTGTGTGTATACATATATTTTTACGTGGGTATGTGTGTGTGTATGCATGTGTGCCTGTGACAACTCTGAAGGGACAAAAAATGGCTTGAACATTATATAAGAATAGTCTTAATGACAGACGTTTATCAAGGCTACAGTTTTGTTTTGGTTTTTTTTTCCAGAACCCTGAATTTTAGGAAAGCAAAATTTCTGCTCTTCAAGGAGTTAGTCAATAGGACCCCTGGGAAACTGCCCTCAGGGACAAGGGAGCAGAACAGGGCTGGCAGATCTTTAAGGAGGCTTTCCACACAGTGCAAGAGCTCCCGATCCCCAGGTGTAAGAAATCAGGAAAGGAAGGCAAGAGACTGGCATGGCTTAGTTGAGATCTATTGGAGATGCACAGGTAGTGGAAGTAGGGACAGGTATCTTGAGAAGAGTATGGGGATGCTGCCCAGTTTGTAGGGATGGGGTCAGGAAGGCCAACACACAGCTGCAACTGAACTTGGGAACTGACACAAAGAATAATAAGAAGGGCTTCTACAGGTATGTCAGCCAGAAAAGGACGGTCAAAGAAAGCGTACCCCCCAATGAGCAAGACTTGCAAACTGGTAGCAACAGATAAGGAGAAGGCTGAGGTACCCAACAACTGTTTTGGCTCAGTCTTCACTGGCAACCTCTCTCCCCACATCCCTTGAGCGGATGGACCTCAACGCAGTGACTGGGTGAGCAAAGCCCCTCCCACTGGAAGAAAAGATCGAGTTCGTGATCACCTGAGGAATCTGAACATACAGGAGTCTATGGGACCTGATGAGATGCATCCCAGAGTCCTGAGGGAATTGGCTGATGTAGTTGCCAAGACACTCTACGTGATATTTGAAAATATCAAATATCAGTCAAGTGAAGTCCCCAGTGACTGGAAAAAGGGAAACATAGCACCCATTTTTCAACGGGGTAGAAAGGAGGATGCTGGGAACTACTGCCCTGTCAGTCTCACCTCTGTGCCTATGAACATCATGGAACAGATCCTCCTAGAAGCTACCCTAAGGCACATGGAGGACAGGGAGGTGACTCGAGACAGCCGGCATGGCTTCACCAAGGGCAGGTCCTGCCTGACCAACCTAGTGGCCTTCTGTGATAGAGTGACTACATCAGCAGATGAGAGAAGAGCTAAGGATGTCATCTGTCTGGATTTCTGCAAGGCCTTTGGCAGAGGCCTTCTCTCTAATTTAGGGAGACACGTATTTGATGCGTGGATTGTTTGGTGGATGAGGAATTGGTCCAGAGGAAGGCCACAAAAACAATCAGAGGAATGGACAGCCTCTTCTATAAGGACAGGTTGAGAGAGTCATGGTTGTTGAGCCTAAAGAAGGCTCCAGGGAGACCTTGCAGCCTCTCAGTACTTAAAAGGGGTTTACAAGAAAGATGGGAATAGACTGTTTAGCAGGGCCTGTTGCAATAGGCAACAGTTTTAAACGAAAAGGGGTAATGGTAACTAAAAGAGAATAGATTTAGACTAGTTATAAGGAAGAAGTTTTTTACAATGAGGGTGGTGAGACACTGGCACAGGTTGCCCAGAGAGGTGGTAGATGACCCATCCCTGGAGACATTCAAGGTCAGGTTGGACAGGGCTCTGAGCAACCTGGTCTAGTTGAAGATGTCCCTGTCCATTGCAGGGGGGTTCGACTAGATGACCTTTAAAGGTCCCTTCCAACCCAAACTATTCTTTGATTTTGGGTTTGGGCCCAAAGGCCGCACGTGCCGCTAGTCCTGTGTTCATATCAAAAAGTGTATTTATCAACTGAAGGTTTTTTACTAGGACTTTTTTACTTCTGGGTCTTTTTAGTTATTCTTTAGTATTCTTATTTTAAGCACAGACATTCCTCTCCTCTTTCCTTTGAAGTCACTTTCATAGTAATACACTCTTCATTCCTATATCACATTATGACAAAAATTTGATTCAAGTGGACCAGACAGTATCAACACTATCATATACAAGTGACAGCTGTGGAGAGAAGCGAATTCCTTTCTTTGCAAACTTACTGTGATTTACTAAATCTAAAACTCAAAGCTGAAATGCAGTAGTTTTTCCTAGGCCACTCACTACAGTAATCCTAAGAGCAAAGTACCTTGTAGTGGCATTAAGATCTGCAACAGAATTTAATTAATCTCTTCCTACGATGTGTGCCATGTTTCAATACTGTTTGTGTATATATTTACACCTGGTACCATTTGGTTTACATGAAGGAGTAAAGCTAAACCAGGAATGACTGTTAGCAGCAGACACGTGCTTAAGAGATACATTCATTTTGGTACCTTAAATATGACAGATGGCTTAGATTCATGTCTCTTTTCACAGCTAGGCAAAGGAATCTGATCATTGTCACCACTTACAATTAGTAATTTCTTCTCTATAATTAGATACTATCAATTAGAGAAACTCCTAAGCCATATTCAAGTCTGAAAAACTGGAAATTGTCACACCTAACTGCTCCAAGACACTTTGATTTAATGAGCAGTAACTATACTAAAACTCATTCTCGCCAGTTTTGGGTTGGGTAGGTTGTAGTTTTTGTTTGTTTGGTTGGGTTTTTTTGTTTGGAAGGCGTTTGGGTTTGTTTCATTAAACAGTCTTCAAACCAGGCCACTTGGGTTTTTTAAACCAGGAGTTTTTAAACAATCTGCTGACCAAATGCTGATTATACAGATACACTTTGACAAGTCCCTTAAAACATTCCCCAAAGAACCTATTCGTCATTCTGTTTTGAAAAACAGATCAAAGTTAGAGGAGTAAACAGTAACTCTGCAGCAGCAGGAACCAGACTGAAAAACAAAACAATCCTTCAGCCTTCACAGAGAACAGTCAGAACTGAATCAACTGCGCTACACCAGATTCACCCCACTGGCATAACAAGGTTTCAAATTTTCAGTAGAAAAAGGAAGTCAGCCTTTTAAGTATCTCACTGCTTTCCTCAGCAAAATGAGTTGTTAAGTAAAAAAAAAAAAAAAAAAAGAGACTACATCTTCAAAACATGACAGAAAATAGAGGTGAGCCTTGCAAAGCAGCTCCCCACACCTACACATATACTCACCCCTGCAAGCAAAAACATAAATAAAATTTCAGACACATGGGATGTGTCCTTATCCAATGAGATAAGGTGAACAGGAAGGGAAGAACAAGCAGAAAAATTCCAAGACCTCCATAGACAAAATCACTTCTGTTCCACAATCTTGAAATTGCCATTTTTGGCAGAAACACCCAAACACTTATTACAAAAGTAGCAGCAGTGACTTCAAGTAGTAGCTTGCTCCTGCAAGGTTATTTTTACGTGATTTCATCATTTACGCGATTTCATGCAGGTCAATTACTCAAAAAGCAGCAGCATGGGTTCCTCTAGCACCAGCACTTCATTGGCTTTTGCACATTCTTTCTACTACAGGTTGTCAGAGTATCTCTATGCCACTAAAATGAGCTCCTTGTAGAATCCCAAAACTCACATTAAAGCAAATTGTCCTGTAAGTAATTTAACAATATATGAAAAGTCCTTGGGGCAGCACTACTTTGCAGACCATCTGTTTGGGGCCTATAGAAAATGGTCAGTAGTCTTCCTAGGATGATTACATCCTACTTGCATAACGCCTGACCACTGAGAGAAGAGTTATGTTAAGTTTCTGAATACTCTTAGAGCTTAGTCTGTAGGAAACCATCTTTCTTCCTTCAAGTCTCATCTACTATTTGCTCTCAAAGGGGACTGCTTAGAAGTGATACAAAACAAAGTGAGGCAGAGAAAAGGAAAAAAGGTTTATATTAATCTGCTTTCCCAGTAAATTGAAAGAATGAGTTCCAGTTGAGCAGGCATTTGAAGACTCCTTTGAGGCTGACAGCTACTTCCAAAAAGCCTGGTGTGGTTGTCCACTCATTTCTTTCCCTCATCACTTCCTTGTTTCTCTCAGATCCCCGGGAATGGCGCTGAGTGTCCTGTTTGCTAGGGAACAAGTAAGGGTATCTGGCTCGAGTGAGAAGTATGTTAAAGCTGCAAGGAAAGGACATCCCACCACATCCCCAGTGTTACACAAACTTCTTGGTAAGGCATGTAACGTTTTAGTTTGTAGCTGCTCCTGCTAAAATTAAAAGCTTCCTTAACAGTTGAGTTCTGCCTTTTAACTCAAAATTCTTACTTTACTTCACCTTCAACATCTTCAGAGTAGATGCTGATTTTATCTTGTTACTGAAGCAAGACTTATGGTTAGCTATCAATTATAAGCATCCATGCTGCCTTAACTTTAAAGATCACTTCTGTTTAGAGAGATGCTCACTGTTTTGGGTGAGTAATGTCTACTGTTTGTGTTTGAATTAGGGTTTGTGGTTTGGTTTTTTTCCCCAGACTACTTCCAAAGAGCAAAAGCTTCAATCTGCTACTCTTGCTTGTGACAATAATACCTCACACCCAAATCACTGAGAACTTTGCTTTATTTGTGAAATTCTAAAGAACTGCAACTGTGCAAAATATACACTTCACTCACAGAAACAGGGAAAGCAGTTTTCAAATATACAGTGAAATAGAGTCCCAACTGCAGACCATGTTGTACAGTTTACATTTCACCATCGTGTCATGGAGATCTTGATATAATCTTTACATACACATTTTTAAACAGTGTACTCTTGAACTTCATCTGAAGCCTTGTAGTAAAGTACTGTAAGCCTTCACAAACTTTTCATAAATGGAGGCAGACGCTGGAATCTGTGACAGGATCCCAGTCCACCAGTATTCCCAAGACCCAACCTCTAGCAGCAGAGGGCTGCTAACATTCCACACCAAAGACCCAAACAGCTTTTCCAGTAGAAACAGACTTTCTTTATCCACACACAGCATAAAACTGAGTGCTTCACAGCTACACCAAAGCTACTTTGAGGTAACACCATTCATGACGGTTCCTCAAGCTAAAGCTGGGAAATGCTCAGGATCATCAGGATTTGGAGCAACAAGCTGCACCTATAAAATAAGAAAGGAAGCTTTATAAAACAACGTATTTCAAAAGCATCTAACAGCTATGTATATGTATTTTACCCTGAAAAGTGTTCATTCTTCTATTAAAGCTAAATGATTTGTATCCGTCACTATCACAGAAATACTAAGCATTATTTCAGAAGTTATAACTACTAGACTTTCTCCAGTATTTATTCAGTGAACGTATTTATAATGCTGATGTACTGCCTGGGGAGGACCAGAAGATCTCAAGTTTTGAAGCGCTAAAGTGAAAAAAAAAAAAAAGAGAAGTAAAGCAATCTCACCCAAAATACTGTCTGATTTTAGAAGCAGTATTATTATCTTTTTACATTCTAAGGCTACTGCACGTACTGGACTGTAGTTTTAAACTCTATATTCTGTTATTATACAGAGCCTTCTTCATTCAGATGAAACAAATGCATTAAATCATTTCAGTAAGTTCCCCACCTTAAAGCATTTTACTCATATTAGACAGAAGTAAACTGATACCTTCAATCAGTATGAAAAATAAAGATGTCATTTTTCAGTGTGCAAATATTTTGGGGTTTTTTTAAAGAGAAAAAGTCAGAGGAAGTTTTTTTTTTAATGGTTATACTGAACACTTGTATCATTCTGTAGTACGCTGTACAATTCTGTCTTCATCTGTAGGATCCCGGATTTGCTGATCTCACTCTCAGTGGTCAAAGTACTATTACTGTACTATACTGATTTTTTTTTTTTTTTTTGGTAAGGGACACAAGCCTTTAGGCATTTTACTTACTTCCCAATTTATATCAAACCTCACCGTAGAAACAAATCTTCATTGCATCCTTTCCTCTAGTTACCATTACAGCAAGTAGTAATCAGACCTTTTGAAATTTATGTGTTAAGAGTTGTGAGCCTGAACTGGTATTTAATTTTGAGGAACACGACATGGGTCAGGAACTCAAAATAACCAGGCCAGCATACTATGAGGCAGGAGTAAGAAACAAAGTCTGTCACTACGGATACCAGTAATTCCACACAGAAGGAAGCAGGAAACACAAACACACGAATAACCAAAAAAAATCTCCAAGCAAATAACAACAAAAACCATAAAGACCATTACCACTACTTCTGGTTGAGATCCTGTTTCCTCAACTTGTTTGCCACGACCACGACCACCTCGTGCTCCTCTTGATCCACCACCAGGGCGAGGAAGATTCCCGAAATTAATATTCAGCTGAGATGTTATGTCATTCACCAGTCTTCGAAAGACATGAGAATCATCTTCAAATTCTTCTTTTTGCAACTAAAAGTAAGATCTGGTTAAAGCCGATAGCTCCCATGCACCACATTTTCCCTTCCCTGACACGCTTTTATATTACAGACTAAGAACCAGATAAATCAAGATGAAATTCAGAATAGAAGACAGGCCTCAACTCGCACAGGGTTTTAACAGAGGCAAGGCAATTGTAGTTTCTCAGATGGCTGGGATAGTTCTTTGTTGACTCAGAGAATCCTAACAACAAAAATCTTCTGTATCAGATCCGTAACACTGAGCAGATTTTTTGGAAATAGCATCCATGAGGTTTTCTAGACCAGAGAATCACACTTAAGCTACTTACTCCTACTACTCAATTATATTCAAGTAATGGTTAAAAGGCTATAGTAAAGCATAGTATTTGGCTACTAATGCATCAATCAGTCTACTTGCCTGCAGCTATGACATTATGGCTGTTTTAACTCTGTATTCCTAGTAGCTCGTGGATGTAAGACTATTTCCCACCATAATTTTAATGTGCACTGTAGCAATGATAACATGTATATAAACTCACCCCATACAGTGATGAATCACTTATTTTATCCAGTGTCTAATACAGAAATTTGATTTGTCCATGTTATACAGTTCCAGTACCTCCTATTCTATGTTCGTTTTGACAAAGTCCCTTGATACTGTCAGCCACGAAACTTTATGGGCGAAAGAACCGAAACTTGCATGTGCTGTTGACACACTTGGCATGCTCTCTTGAAAGCCCGTGGAACATATTCTCCCCACCCTACCACCATCTCCCTCAGAGAAGGAAGAGAGGATAATGGCAACTGTGACCACCAAAAGCCATGCTAAAAACGCCACTTCGGTACTAGTGTCTGTCCCTGAAAGGGCTCAATGACCTAAAGTGATTAAGGCTTAAAAAGTTGGAAGTTTTGATGTTAATATTATAACTAAGGATAATATGTGTATTCCTATGTGCACACAGACCTCAGTGATCAAAATTCCATCATGCTATAATACAAGTATATGCATATACTTCTGCAACCCCCAGAATCTGAAATTTAAGCAGGCAAGAATCTGTGAAAGAAGCCTCCCCTGTCTCCCCAGTCATATCAATAAACTAGAAGCTCTCCCTGAAATGTCAGCCCCAGTAATATGGTGGAATAAAAGTTAGAGAAAAGGGGGAAGAAAAAGCACATTACTATAAAACAAGCTCTCCTGAGTTACTTCTAAGAAGCAGGACAATAAAATTGGGAAAAAAACATTATATATTCCAAGTGCACAATGAAAGCTGGGATCTGATACAGATGAGAAAAAGGACACTTAGCATCCAGAGTATCAGATGCTAAAACCCGAGTTTAATATATACATGCAAGTATATACTGGCAAGTAAGCTAAGCAGGATTCAAAGTTAGGATAAGAAGTATTCAATGAACTGAGTGTCTCTAGCTGCATTACCATAGATCTACATAGGTGGCAGCAGCAAGGACACAGGTTTTATATTGCTAAGACTGAGCCATAAGGTAAAACAACTTGATGTATTACATATTTGCACACAAAATAGGGGTGACGATCAAAACGAACAGACGGTAAGTTTAAAGTTTTGGGGCACATGTGTGATTACAGTAACAAAGCTTAGATACTGATTTCTAGCCTGTTCAGATTGTACTAAAACTAGTAGAAAAAGAAGAGAGACAGTTTCCTAATCCTGGGTATAAAGCAGAGTTTACAGAATTCCTGAGGCAATGCTTACATCATTGCTATATTTTGACTTGTGAATCACCACTGCTTTGGAAGGAACAGTGGATTCTGGCTTCCGGATGTTGAATTCAGGCTTTGGTCGATTCTGTTGCTGAAGATTTTTCCACTCATCTAACGTCATTTCTTGAACTACTTCCATAGGCTCTCCTTCAGCAGCTCTAAAAGTTTACAGTTGTAAAGTAAAAACCATTAGCTTGCAACATGCCAGGGTGAACAAGAACACTAATCTCTAAAGTAAGAATACTGAACATTTAGAATGTTTCTCACCAAATTACTATCCTCAATTTCTCTTTCTTCCCACAGTAACTTGATGTGCGAGTTTTACATTAATGCAAGTTAGAAAATATACTTATGGCCTGTTGGAATATGAACAAATGCTGTCTCCAGCCTTCTGTAGTAAGTTCTGGTATTTATCCAGTCTCAGTTTAAACTCAAGCATTTCAGATTCTAGACAAAACCAGTCTGTCTTTTGATCTGGCATATACTCAACCCTACGTTTAATATCGAAGCTTCTCCTAGCAAATATAGCCATAGTAAAAAGAGTATACCAAGCAGTTTTAAAACACCCCCATTTCATAGTTGTATTGACTTGTACTGCAAGATGACAATGAGATGGATTCATGTTTCAGTGCAGCCTTCAGCCATGAAAAAGACACAATGATCCCACCATGGGATCTAGGCAATTATTAACATTTCCTTTGTTAATTCCACAAGATGCTTCTTTGATTTTTTTTGTCAGACATAGTAGCACACAAGGAGAGAGTATTTATCACCTGGCAAAACTAGATTAATTCTGGTCCAGTTTTAATTTGTCACAAAGTGCAATAATGATGATATGTGCAAGGAAAACATATGGAATATGTCAGAGTCTGCCTTGCATATTTTTGAACAGTAAAGACAGAACCCAAGGCTTTATGTTTGTATTCATAAGACAAGATATGTAAGACAAAACTAAAGATTCTTCGCCATTCATCACTGCTTGACTACACTTCTCTCACTTTCCTGATGCTGACCAAGACTGACTTGCCCAGGACCAGCAGCTATTACAGTATGCTACAGGTGTACCTTTTAATGATATTTGCAGAAAGCTGTTCCCTACTACAAAGCATCGGGTGCAGGGAGCATAACTCACTTCATCACCATAAGTGTTTGCTGAAGAAACAAGTCAAATACCATGAACTACAGCAAAACCTTCACTGATTACTCCCAGAAACTTGAGAAACTTTCTCCATGCAAAACTGTTACACATTGCAATAGCAGTCAAAGTGGGTTAAGTATTTCCCTAACACTGATTTTTCCAGAAAACCCTTTCATTAGATCCCTTCCGGTGGGAGAACTATGGATTTGTTTTTCCTCACTCAATCACAGTTCCAAGTAGTCTTGTCCCAAATGCTGATGATTTTTTCCAATGTAAACGTACAATTAGATGCAATCTGGAAATTTATTTTATAACAGAAAGATGCAGAGTCAAATGACAGTCAGTGAACTGTACGTTTTGGTTTTGAAGTTGTATAGACAGCCCATCAGAACACACACATTTGCTGGGAGTGCCCTGTACTTTTACAACTGGCCTGTATAGAAACAGGCCTGCTCCCTCTGCCTACTTGATCTTGCGGAGAACCATTCTATTTCTTGACAGTCAAAAACATAGAACATTTTCCTGAAGCACCCAGCATATGACAGATAGAAGCAGAACTGAGCAGTGAGGCAGCCTTAATTCTGGTTCTAGGATGAACATGGTTTTAAATGGACTTTGCAGAAAAAGTAAATAAAAAATATGCAAGTCCTGTACTTTACGCCTACCCTCTGGCACGTCTTCATGCCCTGTTGTTTTGAAAATTCCAGCTATATCAAACAGAAGTTAAAGGTTAAAAGACTGGTAAGCAGTTTGTAGTTCCATACTGATTAAGAACATCCAAAACTAGATTAGAAGGATTATTAAGAAAAAAATTAACGGGTTTACTGAGTTAAATAAAAACGATACTTGTGAAAGATACAGCTACTTCTGGAAAAACACCAACAGATAAGTGTTCCATGGGTAAGAGCATTAAGAACCAATTGTACCCCAAACATTTCCATTTGTTGTCCTGAAGAGTAAGAAGCCAGATAATTTTTGATCAGTTATCTGAAGCTTCAGTTTTGGAAACAGGTTTTGGAAAAACAAGACTAGTTGCAAACACCCAGAGGAAGAAAGAAAGTAAACTAATAAAAAGGAGCTCTATTAAATTGGTTTAAATTTCTTCTTAAGCCACAAGCTCAGGACAGAATCAGAAAATTGCCTATCTGAACTTCAGGAAGCCTTTTGTCCTCCTCTCCCAGTAAGTTTTCACCACCTTAGGGAGACACTGTTTCAGTCCTTGGCGAAAGCTGTAGAAAGATACAGAACTGGTTGCAACAAGCTCTTGCAAAGTAGCTATCCATCTTTCAAATTGCAAAAGAAAAGGAAGCATTTGAGTGGAGCTTTAAGGCCAGTTCTGTGCAGTCATACACACTGTAGTACATGGTACATTTACTGCATTTCCTATGGCACAAAGCTTGCAAAACAAAAGGGCAATAGGACAAGTGTTCAGTAATACTGAAGTGATACGAAATGCTAGAGAGACTAAGCGATTTGAAAACAACCAACCAAAAGAAGTCCCAAGCACAAGTGGGAATATGTACTCTCAGCCAAAAGTATCAGCCGCCCAAACACAGAAAGAACCACTACCAAGGCAGAAGCTCTGAAGAAGGGACCTCAACCCCCCAAACCATAGAAGGGTGTTGCAGGTAACCCAGTCAAGCTGAACTGTAAATCAACAGCGTACTATTATAAGGAGACACATATACAGTTTTGTTTGGAAGAGATGTCACTGCTGGTAGGGTGAAACAAGGTGTCAGCTGAATAATGTCTTCTACGTGGGAACAGTTAGAAACTCCAGAATTGAACTGCAAGACAGATATGAGGTCTAAAACATGTGATCTACATGGGAAGCCTTTAAAGAGACGCTGAGGAGGAAAAAAACACTAAAAAAGAAAGAAAATTTTGCATAACCATGATGTTAAGGCAAGACACTCGGGAGGCAAGAAAGGCAAGAAAAAAAACCCCAAACACAATAGTTTCTGTTTTCAAAGTATTGGAGAGACCATCAAACGACATTGAAATCTCTATCAGTAGAGGACATCAAAATCAACTGTGTGAGCTGATGCAGTCGGGCTGCAGAAACAACCACAAAACCACGGATGAAAGGCAAAGAACAAATTTAATCTTGATACGTCACGGATCGGGGAATCTCCAAAGCAGCACTTGGGCAGAGGCAGGCAAGCAGAGGACGCGGGCACCGTGGAGTGAGAGAGAAGCCTTGCTAGCAAGAGAGGCCTTGTTAGCAAGAGCACGCACAGACTCCCAGCTCTCACTGCTATTTCAAGGGTTCAAGCAGGCATAGTCTTCCCGCTGTGCTTTGTTCTTCTTCAACAACAGTGCGGGATTCTCAAGCGGCTAGATAAGGTGTGCCTGAGTCCATCACAGACTTACGTTACCTAAGTGCAAATGTTTTACCTGCAAGCACCCAAGACTGAACAACAATTACTGCGACATAGGTGTTTCCCAGCATCCCAGGTGTGATTCACTTGAGCGTATTTACAATCCTCCTTGCCGATCTTCCATTGCTTTTCCACATCAACCAGACAAGTATGAGAAGCAGCACAGGTATGGTTGGTCATGCCTTGGGCCAGCAATACCCCTTTCAGATCTAAATTTCTGTGACTGTAAGACAACATGAGGACGTTTCACTACACAGCAACTTGACCTCTCAAAAAAAGCAATCACAGGTTTTGCTTTGAAAAGAACACATCTATCAGCCAAGAACAACCAACTTGCCTGTTCTAAAGGAAATACTGGTGCATTTACACTGCAAACGTTTGTTTTTTCAACTCAAGTACGATTTGATTTTTACTCCAAAGGATGGTTTCAACTGCTAGGTTATTAGCGGTACAAACTTGTTTTAGGATGCCAAGACTCCCAAGGGGAAACGCCTCCCATTAGCGAAGCACAGCAACAAGAACCTGCATATCACATTTTGGACAAAGACTCGATTGTAGGAACTTATTCTAGGCACCAAGCTGCATGCAAGTGCACTCCGCACATTGCTTTCTACCTTCTAACCTTATGCATTTTTAGTAACTGCTTGGTGCGCATTTTCATTAATCAATTTAATAAGCTCCTTGGCACACCAATAATCATGCCTACAAAAACCATTGCCAGACACCTAAGCACAGCCTCTGGACACAAACAAACTGAATTCATAATGCAAGTCCATACAAAAACATCAAATGGGAGCCTTCAGTAACAGTTTCTCCTGCTTCAGTGTTCTCAATGGATGACCATAACTCTCTAGTTACACCTTGTTTACTATGCGTACCTTTCTTGCAGGAACTGCTCAACGTGAACACATTATGTATGCAGAAGAAATGTGAACGGAAATGAACGGCATTCAGCTCTGTTGTTTGGAAGATTATTTTCATATTATTAAAAACAATGGCATGGGTCTTTCTCAGATGAGTTTTTGTATTATTCAGCTGCACAAAGCAAATTTTAATTAAGCTTTTATCAAGAAATCAATGACACGAACCCTTCCTATTAAACACCATTTAAAGAGTATTAGCACCAGTTATAGCAAAGTTCAAAGTTAAACAAGGTAAGAGCAAGCAACAACTGTAGAAGTTAACTATAGAAGCAAACCACTGAACCAAATACTTATGAAGATCTGGCCTGGTCTATGGATAGCTTTATGTCACTATTAAAAAAACAAACCAAACCAAGAAAAATAAGCAAGAAAGGTAAATAGCCCAGCAAACTTGAAGACCAATTTTGAAGGCTTCCTATTAAATGACCAGAAGAATACATAGCTCCATCAAAAAGGAAGAAAGTCCTGTGTGAAGAAATGGAAGAAACTCCCACAGAATAAATACTAACTCTGCAAATACCTTTTACAGGAATTGATTAGACTATGTGTTGAAGAAAAATCTATTCATCTGAATTACCAGTCAACAAAGTGTGTTACGTTTTTCAGGCTGTGAAGGTAAGTTCACCAGAGAGCAGCTATGAGGAAAGCTTATACTGCTCTACTATTTATATATTTTGTACTTATTACTTGCAGCAAAACCTCCACAACTATTAGCATGCAGTTTGGGATGCTATAAACAGAAACAGATGTTGTTGATACACTCAAGGAAACTTGAAGATACGAAAAGAAATAACTTGATTTATATTATAAAAAGTATCAAAGAAACTCTTGTTCTGCAATACTTTGCAAATGGAAGCTCAAGAACAGCAATGTGGACACAGTCCAGAAAGTAAGACCCCATAAGTTACAGAAGCCCATAGGAGTCTTTCCAGAGTTGCATTGAAATATTAGCTAGTACCACAACAGGAAGCTATACAATATCTCCATGCAGACAGATTTTTCCCAATTTACTGCAATACCTTTTTTTTTTTTCTTGTAAATGGAAACAGTTAAAACAGGAAAGAGAATGAGAGAAAAAACAAACCCAAGTTTTCCATGTCTTCCTTAATACAAGCACACAACTGCAATTAAGTAGTAGAAAAGAAATGGATTCCTTGGAGTTGCTGCATTTAAGAGTCAAAATGAAAACAATCCTAGCAGTAGCTTAGAGTGAACACAAACCCCTACACTCTCAATACTGAGGCTGTAGAGGAAGTGGAAGGTAGCGTCCCTAGGATCTTTTGCTGGTGTATGTTACCTGCCAGAGACAGTAATTCTGGAGAGCAGAGGCAACCTAAGCACACAAGATGTTAAAATACATCCTGAAGCCTGAAAACTATACCCCACCAGCTTCCAAATATTAAAGGAACAACAAAAATAATTCTACCTTGGTAAGAGTGCCATACAACCATCCCTCATTACCTAGGCACTATCTGTACAATGCGTCCTCCTCTATTTTAAAATACAGAGAGTCACCAAGCTGACACTACCTCCAAAAGTAAATGCAATGAGGTACATGTAATTCATATTTTGTATATAGATTTGTGAGTCCTCAGGACAATATTTACCACACTGAAAAGAGTAAATGATGTAGAATTTTGTACTTGTAGGTTACTTGCATTTTGAATCTTACAGATTTCAATGGACTATTCCTAAATGAAGCTTTTAAAAAAAAAAAAAAAAAAAAAAAAAAACATGAAGAGGAGTAAAATCTCCAGAAAGGCTTACACTCTGACTGAATACCTAGTGATCTCTGAGAAAGGGAAAAGAATTAAAGACAACTGGCAGATTCAGTCAGATGCTTTTGCTACTACATATACTTATCATGCCTTACGCTTTACAAGGAACCGACGTCAGGACACACGTACCAAGAGCTTGAATTGGAGCAGAAACAAATTCAAGTCTGAAACAAGTAAGGGTACTAGTACTTGACCAAAAAAAAAGCTGAATAACTGTTCTCATGTTTAGCTAATAACAGTGCTTTTTTAACTGTTTGTCTACACTACCCATCTGATTTAAGTAAGTTAGTCTACAGTTTTCTGGAAATCGTAGTCATTCAACTTCACAGACAGACTTCCCCATGTATACACACCTCTGGCTACATCTTAAAAGCTAGTTTAAAATTAAAAGAATCAAAGCTATATCAATTCAACTTCTTATAGGGTTATACAAGGTGAGCACATAAAACAGGCTTTGGAGTCTAGTCAGCTTTATAATTAAGAAGTGAACCAAGGCAACTAATACCTGTAGCTGCATCATTAGGTAAAAAAGGCTTCATAGTAAGCTAATTTCTCTTCACAGCAGAAGAGAAGGCTGACATATTGCACTGACCCACCTTCACTCATTAGGAGATATTCACCACCTGCTATTTGATTATTCTTTAAAGTCTCTTACTTGGACAAGATTGTCCAGTTACTTTTTCTTACACTACTGTTTATTTGCTGTGAAGTAAATTTTCACTGGACACTGACAAGAACAAAAGCCAGAAGACGAGAGGCAGATTTCTCTCTCAATTTCCCTAGTTCTAAGGCTCACTGCAAGACCATTTCCAGCAAGGTTTTCCAAGTTCTACAGAGGCTTTTCATGAACAGATGACAAATGTATGGTATTAGTGATTGATGAATACTGACTTAGAGAATTTTATCTTAGTGTATTTTAAGTGTGTTTATACAATTGCATAGGCACCTTGAATACCTTTTTGTCATAGAGAACGTCACAATGTAGGGTATTTTTTATGAATTAGCCAAGTTGAAAAGGTAACAGACAATACATAGCTGCCCCTTAAATTATGACCAAATCTTAGGAACATAAGCATCGTTGGGCAATTGAATGCAATCTGCAGCTGTATAAACCAAGCTTTAGTCAGAATTAGGGCTGCATTTTCTTGACTTACAAATATAGACAAAGTTTTTCTATTTCTAGATATGTGCACCAGCAAAACTTCACAGTTGACATTTCAAGTGTGCCTCCCAGTACAAGTATATCAGTAACAGTCAATTGTTTTCTTTGCATTTAGAAAGAAAATATTTTAGTCTGACTGTACTTGTTCAGAGGCTCTCCATCGGATGCCCTTGGCTGCTCAGCTGTTTCTGCAGTCTTTTCCATAGGAGCAGTCAGTTCCAGCCCACTAAAACAATAAACAAAAAAACATAAAGTCTTCATGGGTCACACTGGAAAAAACCTCACAGATCAATACCTCACTTTTTTCCAGAATTCCTTGGGAAGGGAAAAAATAGAGGAGAAAGACTCTAGGATCACAAGCAGAAAGTAGGTTTACTAAGTGACTAGTTGAGTGACTAACAAAATGAGAAGTATTGGGAAAATACAACTTCCTTCTACTTTTAATCAAAAAAGTGAAAAGCATGCACAAAGCATACCAATATACTGGTATACTAATACCAGTACCTGATTAGAGTATATCACTGATGCTTGGACTTGCCTTTTTGTTTCTTTCCAACTATTAAAATGGTAAAATTCATACTCCAAGTTCATACTTTCTGTAACACAGACGTTAGTTCACTGTCAAGTGAGAGCAGTAGCATACTTACTTTCATGCTACCGGTAGGCACACACATTTAAAATTAACACCTTCTAGCTTCGATGCCTTGAGCACAATTCAGGCACAGACATACTTTTAGAATTGTTCAGAAAATTCCAATTTAATTTCACTTCTACCACAAACACCACATCACACCAAAACATGGATTTTTCCTGTTTATATCATAAGTTCTGATGCTACTGAACTTAAAATTAACGACGGGGAATAAGTATAAGGGATCTTAAACGTCTTGTACTTTATGAAGTTCACACAACATTCTCAGACATTCTACAAAAGTTAGTTTTGTGCTTTTGGTCAGACAGGTTCATGCTATCAGCTCAGAACTATATGAACCTAGCTGATCCTTTGTTTTGAAGAACCAGAGTCCCTAATCAATCTTTTACTTTTAGTATGAAATATTATAGAAGAGACTTTGTGAGCAAGTGTGTATGTGGCCAAAGATCTCTGCTGCAAGTTCAAAGCACTGCCTTTTCTCCGTCCTTTATCAGCCTTCAATTAAAGGGTTCTAGATGCATACGAGAACAAAAGCTACTGGAAAGAGTAGCAAATCGCTAGGTGCAAAGAAGGGACAAAAGCCAGCACTTCCAGCGAGCTTTTTGCAAATCTGAACAGAAACTAGTAAGAGAAAGAATTGAATTGAAAATTCCTATTTTTTTATTAATCTAACTGACCATTAATAAGCCACATTCTGTTACTGATCCTCCTGTGCACTTCAAAACACATTTCAGTAGTACAGTCAGCTAAATATTACCTTAGGAGCCACAGTGAATTGTATTACAGCTTTGGAATTTTAGAAATTATACTTCAACGTGAGAAAAAGAGACTGGACTTTAAGTTAACTAACAGAGTTTCAATCTTTCAATCAGCCTCTTATAGCAATGCCATTACATACCAGAGTCTCACTCACTTGACTACTGAAAAAAGCCGTAATTTATTTCAGTTAAGAGATAATTTGGCCCCAGTCAAAAGATTTTGGCAGTCCTAACTGAAGAAACAACACCAGACCTTTGCTACAATTTAATCTCACCAACATGAAGGAAGCAAGTTCAGAAAACCGTAAAGCTATGTTCATCACAACAATTAATAGAAAGCAAGGTTCATAAAGCTCCAAATGGACATGAAACTGATGAACAGAAAATTATGACCTAAGGTGGGCCATGGAAAAATGAAGATCTGTGGTGGGTGCAAGTATATACGTTGTACCTTGTATCATCTTTAATTGTTCCCCAGTTGTGAGCTCCACCTCCACCCTTTTTGTCATCTGCTTTCACCCCTCTAGAGACAGAAACAGCGTTATGTGAGTTTAAGAGCTTTTTTTCATTAGGACCTCAAACTAAAACCAGTATTGACTTTTTGCCAGGCAACTTGGATATAGAAGAAGGGAAGAGAATACTTAAGAAACACTACTGGAGTGCTGACTACTGCTTACTTGTACACTGCATAAGAAGCAGCACACAGAACACTTACATTTTATCACTCCCACTTTGTCTTTCGAATTCTCGTTTTCCTCTTTGGTCAAAGCCAGCAAAACTTCTATTTATTCCACCACCTCTTCCTCTACCTCGTATTCCACCTCTTCCTCCGCCACGACCTCTTACTGACCCTTCATGGTCTAATCTTTCAATTGATCTAAAAAGAAGAATTCTAGTCAGATTTGTGTTCCTACAGAACAGTTAGCAAGTTAAAAATTCATATGGTTGTATTTGTGCAGTTGTGAGAGACATCAGTATAAAAGCTACTGTACAATTTTTAGAGTGCATCTTTACACAGCACACAGTGCAGTTGTATTAGTTTTGTCATTAAAATGGACAAAAACTTAACTCAGAGGGAATTATTACAGATATTTATCAAGCAATACCTCCACTGTCTAAACCCAGTTTTATATGCAACTGCTAACAATTTCAGGGAACTTGTTAAATAACAACTATTGCTATGTAAAGTAAAAACAGCCACGCGCTCAAGTGTTAAAGGTTTAGATGGAATTTTCTAGTACTTATATAGAAAGCAAAATTGATATGCATTCACTGTCCAAGCAGTAAATAGTATGACAAAGGTTTATTTTCAGTTTGAACTATAAAATTAATTCAACATGGAACCTGTACCACATGTTTTGCAAAGCTTGATATGCATGCTCAGAAATTAACATTTATGTTGCAGACTAGGGGTTACATTTTCAGATCTTTATGCTTTTCAGTTTTGCCTTATATTTCTAACATTTAACAAAACTGCTCTAAACTGATCTATGAGGAAGCTGAAATTACGGCTCTGATGGGCACGAACTAAGTCATCTTGCAACAAATCTACACATTAATAATGCAAACGTGCCTCCAAGTCACATCCGACTACTAGATCTCTTTTTAAAAAAGTTCAGTCTTCCCTTCCCACCCCTGTGCAGACCCTTACTTCTCCCAGTATGACACATACCTTTCCACTGTGAATTCCACTTGTCCTTCATAGGAACGGTATTGTCTGAAAGACGGTCTCCATTCGGTTTTGTCTTGTTTCACCTCCACTCCTCTGTTATTGAATCCTTGCTGTTCACCCCACTTAGGGCCTCGCTTCCAGCCTACAGACACAGATTACTAGCAGTTTAATAATTGCAGTTACCAAACCGACTGAAAGGAGTTGATTACCCCTTACAATCTTCTGCTTTACCCTCTCCAATCCCAAATCCGCCAAAATATTAAAAGCATTTACAGTTAATGTTGCCAGACACTGTCTGTTTTAAAGACACCTACTTACTTTTCCTTCTGTATTGATGAACTTGCCTCTGGCAAAAATCCTATGGGTGTTGACATGGCTCAGACAATTCCAGAAAAGACAGGCTAAAGAAAAATCTCATTTTGCTCACATTAAACAAAAGAAATGGAGAACAAAATCTGTTTTTCTCATGTCCTCTTGAAGATCTTGCTAGTGTACTACAGGACAAGGCAGAGAAGCTTCAATGGAAGACATGAATTGCAAGACGGCTGCAGAAGCAATGACGGTGAGGGAAAGAGCAGCACAGTTACATGTAGGTGTTGGTTATTGATCATGAGACAACACACCTCCTGCCACATGAGCTAGAATTAGAAGTCTGAGCCTGCACCTCTACTTTAAGCTCACAGCTATGGTATCCAACAACCAGAAGAGGGTCACCTCCTTCTGCTACTGTTCTGGGGAAGAGAGGACCATTCACCAACACTAAAAGTCACTGAGTTTAAGTAGCAGAAACCCGAGCAGCAAGCACAAAGTCTCCAACACCACTAAGTGATTCTAGAATTCCAAGAAAAGACATATTTAAGCTTTTTGGGGTTTTGTTCAGCCATTGTCAGGGTTAAAGAGAAGCAGGCTGGGAAGGCTGAATAGAGAGAAATTGTGTATTATAAAACATTGAGGTTATCCACTCAACTCATATACATCTAGCATAAGATTAAAGTTCATTATGTGTTTCCTTCCCCATTTTCCCAAATTCTGTGCTCTATTTAGGCCAAAGTTCTCCAGAAGCAAGCAAACCTTTTATCTGCTAGGCTCCTATACTTACATTATTGGCTGAAAAAATGTTGGTTTAAGTCAATCAAGCAAGAAACTACAGAAACACTGCTCTCAGACCAAGAAATCGAGATATTCTTTCTGCAAGATGCCCCTCTGCAATGCTGCGCAAGTTACTGAACTCAGGTTACTCACACTGGACAAGTGACAGTCCTGTCTGCTGTGCCTCTGTTGCTAGCGCAGAAAGAGAAAAAAAGACTATTCTGTGTCACAATATTACAAAACAAATTAATCTGCAGCTCCATAGAAATGCCCATATAAGATCTCTGATCAAAGCTTAGGCAGCAAACAAAGTCTGTAACGTTGTCTTAAAAAATAAAACTTCAAAGAACCATTCACTCAGTGAATAAGGTAGAAGAGTGGTAAATAAAGCTTTTTGTATGCAGTAAGGACAGTCGTATTCTGTACACAGAAGATAGTTTTATTTGTGCTGCAGAACCAAACCTGGCTTTGGTTTTCTTTAAACTACGAACCACTCGACATAATATATTCCAATAATTTTCTCTTCTCAAAATTTTGAGTTGCTTGATCCCTAGAACAGTAAGCATATTTCCATCCCAAAAATTACTACTTAATCTCTTGAATAAAGGACAAGTTTTGAAATCAGCTACCGAGTGAGCTTTTCAAACCAGGATGCTTTAATAAAAATTAAATTTAAAAGAACACAGAATTGTACATGCTGTTCAGAAACATGTCTGCTCTATGCACATCTCAACTACACAACCAACTATGCAAGTGCTAATTCCAAATTGGAATCCCGCTATGGAAAAAGTGACTACTTACTTCTGAACTCATTTTTACTTATTTTATTTGGATCTGAATGCAAAACTGCAATACAAGAGTGCATTTTTATTTATTTTTGAACCTCTCACTAGCTATCAGAAACATCAGTTATACTAAACAGAATAACCTGGCAAGAATGCAGCAGTCAGAAACCACCTTCCTTCCTTACTTTGTATTAACTTCAATTTAACTTTCAGATTCAAAGGGCTCCTTAGAACTAGTAAGGCAACGTGGAAAAAAAAATGAAGGTGCAAGTGTCATTTTAAAAAGATGGACTCTGGTTCTGCTACCCAGTACCACTTAAAAGTACTTCAAAACATGTCTTCTTGACAGATATGCCAGGGTATTAGATGTTACCAGCGTTGAGTGTGGTAGACAAAGCAGTCAGCCCTACTCTGATTTCACTGCAAGGCTATTTCACTCTGATTCTAACAGGTGCCTATAATTACTGAAGATGGATTTTAAATACTAGAAAGATTATTTGTGGCTCTTATTGCCTGTATAAAAACATTTTTAACTGGTTTGACAGACATGCAGCAGAGAATTAAAACACTATGCAGCAACTACACCTCTCTAATAAGCAGTCACCCTCAAGGCCGAAGCTTGTGATTGCTTGTGAACCAGTTCAAACACCAGCACAACTTTCAGCTCTGCGTATAAGAGCAAACTGAACTGGAGCTTGCAATCAGTGATAACATAAGTTATCCAATTTTAACCCTCTGCCATATGTCTATCCAAATGCAGACTCATTTTTATTTCAGGAGCTGAAGGATCACCTACCCTTTGTGGGAAAAAACCCAACCCAGACAAAGAAAATGTGAGCAATCTGGCACAGCGCTGCCATAATAGCTTTCACTCAAGAAGAACTGGGCTATGCTTTGAATGCTCATTAACTACCTCTTTGAGTACACCCCAATTTTGTCTGCTTGTTTGCATATGTCGACTGGTACGCAGTTCTTCTTCCAAACTACAAAAAATGTGCTGGGATTTTGTGGATCACCTACTTGATGTCTTACAAACTGAAGATCGCCAAATTTAGCCTGTCTTTAAGGTGGTTCTCCTGTGTCTGACACCTGTAATCTGTATTCAGCTGAAGACATTGCCCACCATTCTCCACCTCACCACCACTTCCCCAGGAGGTTACTGCAGCAGCCCCGTCTGTTGGCTGTGTTGCTGTCACTTTACTTTCTGATCTGAAGAATCAGAAAAGCAATCTGATGCTTAAACTGTTTGAACAGATCCAGCTTTTTTTCTTTTCTTTCCAGAAGCAGCAGCTGAGCTATTACTAGAAAGACACCTGTAAATACTAAAAATACCAGGTACTAGACCTAGACGTGACTAAAGAAAAAAGTCCAGTTTTACAAGCTGTTGTTAAAACTCTAACTCACACAGAGCTAACGTATACTTAAGTAGTTTTCGCTTTTCCCACAATAATACTTTACTGACAGTATTAGTTTTGTTTATGCTGCAGAATTTAGACAGGAATACTATCTAGAAAAGTGTTTTTAATAAGCACACACCACAGAATTCACAACTGGGAAAGCAGAAAAATCGTATTTTTAAGTGCTGCATTGCCTGCTTTCCCAGATACTGGATCCCTATGTATTAACAGACGGATTTAAAACAACGCAGCAAAATCTAGCTGCCTTTGCAGTGTTGTTGTCTCCCTCTTGCCAAGTTTTTACATCCATATAATTTGTCCTCAAACAAGCGGGACTTTTGCTGACAAAGAGAGAGTATTTTTCGGTTTTGTGGGCTCTTCACCAGCCCCCATTGAGACAGCGTGCTTGCTCTCAACTTTTTTTTTTTAGTTTTTAGTTTTAAGGGAAAATAGGTTTTTTGTTCAGCAAACCTTGACTTTAGACAAACACCACAAGGAGCCCCCCTTGCGACTGCTATCAGTGATTACAAGATAGAGCAGAAATCTTCCTCAATTTCCTCCATTCCCTTATGCAAGGAGCACGGCAGGCGAGGGTGGCTGCTTGCATGCAATTCACAGGCTGAGGGAGGTCACTGCTGCAAAAAGCATCAAAACCTTGTATTCTGACCAAGAATCCAGCTGACAACGCTGCATCATAGTGCGTTATAAATTCACTCAAGCCTGCACAACCTTACTTCCTCCCCTCTGCATGTATGTGTCCATGTGATTTTAATTCCAGACTTTAAGCAATTAATTTTATGAACTAAAGCACAGCTATTACACCATTTGCAGAATAATACCACATTATCCCAAGATACAGAAAAAAGGCTTCAGTTATTGCACACAACACACCAAAGACAGTTGCATGGAGTTAGACTCTGTTCCGTGGTATTCTGTTTTCATGTGTGCCAGTACTCAATTACAGAATTGCCTACTGCAGCTTTCCTCTGGACAATCCTTACGACTATGGAGCTGGAAGAATGATAACGGAACAAGTTATTTAAAAATAAGAAAACTGCAGTCAGTATAAAATAAAATTTCCCAGAGACATTCTCTGCCATATTAACTTAAAATTTTAGCTAAAAACTCAAACATGTAGTATTCAGGAACTACATCTAAATGTTACATGAGTCATCAAATGTACGTGAAAGAAGAAAACCTTTTGGAGGTATTAGCAACAAAGGTTTAGAGATTTCAAGAGAACAGAGCTTACTACTGCATGATCAACAAATTTAATTTGCCTGCACCGGTAAAGAATGCAAGCTCTGCAACTGGGCCTTTTGAACAAAGAGCTGGCAAATGCCATTTGGCCACTGTGCTAAGAATGAACTGAGTTAACATTAAGTGGTGCAATTATAAGAGCTGCAATACCTGCAAACAGCCTTTACCCAAATCCTCAGCAGATAGGCTAAAAAAAAAAAAAAAAAAGTCATAAACCAACATAGAGAAGAAATACATTATTAAGGCCAATAGTGTAGGTTTCTGTAGGCTATGAAATAGGAGTCCATTTTCTCCTTAAAGAAAGATTAAAAATGAGTGTCCTTACAGCTGTGTCAATTCATAATAAATAGTTTGGGTCCTAAAGGTAGAAGTACTGGATTATCTGGCAAATTCCTTTTAGCAGGTTTGTTCCAAATTTAAAACATCTCCAGAAATTAAGTAAAAACTCCCCTGGAAATGCAGTGAAGAACTAAATTAAAAAATGTTGAATTACAGAACTTTGTGAGTAAACTTTCCAATCTGAAAATGAAAACATAACACTGAAAGAAGTCTCTCAGACCACTGTAAAACTTTTTACATACTGCAAGGTCAAAGACAAGGCTTGCTTCACATCTTTCTAAAGGTAAAGACTATTTTCTTTATATTTAATATGCTCAAGAGATAATACAACAATAAAACAAAAATCGTGAAACTTTTAACAAGACTTTTCGTAACCCAAACAAGCAGAACACCCTAGTAATTAGATAAAACAGTGTGGAGATGGTCTAAAGGAGGGCCATGAAGATGATCACAGGCCTGGGGAGCCCACCCTATGAGGAAAGACTGAAGAAGCCAGGTCTCTTCTCCCTGGAGAAGAGAAGGCTTGGTGGGGGCCACATCACAGTATTCCAGCACTTGGGGTGCAGCTACGAAGAGGATGGAGGCTCTCTCTTCACAAGAAGCCACACGAAGACAAGCAGCAACAGGTTACATGAGGAGAGGTTTCATCTCAGTGTGAGAAAGAAATTGGTAACAATCGTTCACTGGAACAACCTGCCCTGGGATGTGGCTGAGGCCCCGTCACTGGAGGTTTTCAAGATGTGATTGGACGGGGTGCTAGATGATCTCTTCTAGGGTGCCTTCCAAAGGAAAGGCTGGACCGGACAATCCTTTGACGTCCCTTCCAACTTGGGCTGTTCTGGGATGATTCTACAAACACTAGTATAACACAGATTGAATTTTGTTGTTTCAACCATAATACCAGAATCTGATTCAGCTGTTCAGATGGGTCTAGATGCTTCTCTATGGTGTTTAATTCCTAATCACTGAAGTGAAAATTAGAAGCAGTTATGCCTAAAATCTGACACAAAAAGAAAATCACTATGAAAGACTCGAAACAAAATCTTTAAGTTTGTTTTGGAGTTATGGGTTAGTTTTTCCTTTTTTTTCAATTAAAAGTTTAGTCATTAGTTTCACAAATTAGTAATTTTAATCAGTTTTACTTCCCCAAACGAAAGTACACTCTTCTAGCAATGCGCCCATCATTAGAAGCTTTACACGAAACTGAGCTGGTACAAGGTCCTTCCCAAGTGGTTAGGCGTTCTCAACCATGAAGCTGATAGCCCCCTGAATTGTTCACTGCATTCAGAAGTTTTCCAGTTGAATCCTGTATAACAGATCAACTTTGTCTGTCCCAAACAAGAAGCTGCCCCCACTCTTACAAAAATGCCTAGATTTTTCCCTCAGCCTGGCACTTGCTTTATGTTTGCTGTCTACACCATCATTGTACTTGCCCTAAATCAGAGGGCAATCTCTGTCCTTCAGAGCAGGCTTGCTAAGACAGCACAACCAAAGGAGGAGCATGCAGACAGGACCACGACTCAACTCTCTGGCCTGGCTTAGCATCCTAAGCACCATGCATTTACAGCCCTTCCTTCACAAGGAGGCTAAGACATAAACATACAGCGCACACAAAACCCAGGACAGCCACTTTCTTTAAAGAAGAAAGCACAGCATTTTTCAGAGCAAGTAAGTCTTCTTAAGAGACATGTTAATTCACTTTCACAAAGGCTACTATAAGCCAGCAGTCTTTTCTCCAACTTAAATTTGCAGGAAATTAAGGTGCACATGCCTGATGTCTGTGTATGAGAAACTGCGTTTCTTAATATCAAGGTAGCAGAAAATAGTCAAACACACTCCATGGGGTCACTGTGCATTACCACAGAATTACACTCAGAACCTGTATGTTTAAGACACCTACAGACAAGTAGGAGGAGGTAAAGGGTGCTCTTCACATACTTCCATGCTCCTGATAACCACCAGTTCTTGTCCAAGAACTTTTCCATCAGAACTTGATGCTCTGCTGTTCACCGATCAGGCTCCTTCACCTTCTGTTGACAACCACAGCGAAGTTTCCCTTAAATAAAATAAGCCTCCTACTAGTATAAGTATTGGTCATGCAGGCAGAGATCTCTGACAAAGTCACATAACAATCACAGAGGCATCGCAAAAGACGAGCTTCATACAACTGTCCAAAGGGACAGTGACAACTTGTTAAGATCATCCTCTACAAAGACGCTCATTAACTACTGCATATTTGAAAGATTGTTGCACTGAAAGATTCTCTGGTCCACAAGGCCAAACAATCACCGTGGGAGCAGTGTAAGGCTGTGACTCTAAGCAATAGAACTGGCAGGACTACCAACAATGTGATGGTGCGATAACCCCAACTCAAAGGCCACACCTTTTTCTAAGGCATTAAAACACACAGTTCAGTTACCGTGAATTTAACAGGAGCTTTTACTACGGGAAGAAATTAATATCTTAAGAATAGTTAATGTGTTAAACTTCATTGCCTGCTGCAGGAGAATGAGAATTTACAACAACTCAAGAGGGTAAAACCAGAGTCTTCTGTGCAGAAATTCTCAATATTTGGAAACCATCAGCCAGCTCTCAGATACTTTAGGTGCTGAATCCAGCAACCTGAAGCTCATTACCAGGTAAGTAGTAACAATCACACTCACAAAAATGCCTCCAAATGCAAGGAGCTATAGCCGAGCAAAGCCTTCAGCTGCAAAAAGGGCTGTGCCAGACATTCTAATAAAAGCAGACTGGCTCCCTATTGCCCCAGGCAACATTTAGCATCAAAACGCAGCAGCTGCCAAACAACCCTGACCATTCCTGAACACCGTGCTAAAGAGTTCACACGGGAAATGAGTTTTTATTCAAAGGGGTGGGCATCGATGGAAGCTTACGGCAACCTAAGCACAGATTCCCAGACACATAACTCTGAAGAAGCTGAAGTGCCAGAAAGCTCACACGTACAAGAAAGTGAGCCTGGAAGCATCACACACAGAAGGAAAATAGCCAGTCTGATGAGCAATGGAATGCATCAACAGGGATGCTGAACCAGTACGAAAGCTACAGATGCTGCAGCATAAGAGTCCGTGCTCTCCAGCCGTCTCCTGGGACTATTCCCGAAGTTCTCACTCGCACGCCCTCAGCCCCGCTTCCCTTCGGAAGCCTCCCCAAGGCCAGCAGAGTCCCACAAGCCCGCCTGGGGCCCGCGCACGGCCACCCGCAGTACGTGGCAAAACACTCGTCACTTCTGTCGCCGAGGGGGCTTCCAGGTGTGGATTCGCAAAACGCAACCAGCCGGGGCTCCTCAGCCCGGCTCCCACCCTGCTCCCCGCAACCGGCCGCCCGCCACAACACGGCTGTCAAGAGGCAGCGCGGAGTCAGCGGCCGGGCCCGGGCTGCCCGCGCCGGTACCACCCGCCGGGACCCCGCACTCCTCGGCAGCACCGGCCGCCGGCCCCGCCGCTCCGCACGCTGAGGCGAAGCCGCCGGCGTACCGGGCTGCGGCGGCCCGCCGGGCGCCGGCTGACTGCCGGGCTGCTTGCGCTCCTTCTGGGACTCCTTCACGCTGCCGCCCGCCCTGCCGCCGGCACCGGCTCTCCGGTCGGCCGTCGCCGCCTCGTCGCGCTTCTTGCGCTGCTGCTGGCGGCGCTCGGCCTCCCGCAGGATGTCGAAGGGGTCCGACTCGTCGTCCAAGAGCTGGTAAAAGCGGTTGGCCACGGCGCAGCCGAAGTTCTCCTGCATGACGGCAGCCACGGGGCTGCTCATTGCCTCCGCGGTACTCCCCTCCCGGGCCCCGGGACAGTGGGCGCACAGACCGGGGTAGCGACAGAGGTACTGCCGCCGCACCAGCCCCGGCCCGGCACTACCGGCACCGACCGACCCACCATTGCCGGAACCCCGCCCAACGCCAACAGGCGCGGCCAATACTAAATAAAAGCAAGGCGCGAGCAACCAATCCCGGATTTAGTCCCGCCCCGCTCCGCCCCTGACGTGCCGCGACTGCCAATTAGCGCGCGGCGCCAACGTAGGCAATAATGGCCCACCGACCAATGCGGTGCGCGGTTCAGGGCGTCCGGCCTGATTAATTATTCATGACTGTGCATTATTCAGGAGCCGCTGGTGGCGACGGGGCCGGGGTCGCACGGCTGCGCCCGGCCGGCGCGACCGCGAGCCCCGCGATCTCTGTCTGTGCCGGCTCAAGGACTCTGCTCGCCCTCGGCTTGCCGCAGCAGGCGCTCGGGCAATAATCCAAAGGGAAAAGAAATAATTAATTGATTGGAGTGACACAGCAGCGAGGGCTGGCCCTCCAGAGCGGCACCCAGAACCCCACAACGCCTGGGCGGTCGCACCCTTACCAACCCATGCGTCCCCTCATGCCTCCGCATGCGCCACCTGGTCCAGTGGGAATTTGTGGTCTGGGGTCGACTTATTCCCGAGCAGATTCCTGCTCCGTCTCCAGCAGGGCCATTAACTGTTCTTATCTTGCCAAGCTGCATCCTCCACCTGCGGCAGAGCTCAAAGCTTCTGTATCTCCCAGTGTGTTCCCATGTCAGGGCCGCCTTCTATGTGACTGAGAAGTTCAAAACAAGTTTAGTTTATCTAGGTGAGATTTCACAGCTGGCAGCCCAAGGCTTCAGCAACTTAAGCTACTTAGACCAAGTGATTTCTATGTAAACAGTATGCCAATATAGAACCATAGAATCTTCATGGTTGGAAAGGACCTTTGAGATCATCAAGTCCAACATACACACACACACACAAAAAAAAACCCAACCCCAAACAAACAGAAAACCCCAAAACCTACAATCTCTGCCACTAGAGCATGCTCTGAAGTGCCAAATCTAGACGTTTCTTAAACACCTCTAGGGATGGTGACTCAACCACCTCCCTGGGCAGGCTGTTCCAGTGCCTGACCACTCTTTCAGTAAAGTAATTCTTCCTAATATCTAATCTAAACCTCCCCTGCCGCAGCTTCAGACCATTTCCTCTGGTCCTGTCATTATTCACCTGGGAGAAGAGGCCAACCCCTGCCTCTCTACAGTTTCCTTTCAGGTAGTTGTAGAGGGCAATGAGGTCTCCCCTCAGCCTCCTCTTCTCCAAGCTAAACATGCCCAGTTCCCTCAGCCTCTCCTCACATGACGTGGTCTCTAGACCCCTCATCAGCCTGGTAGCTCTCCTCTGGACACGCTCCAGCACTTCAACGTCCCTCTTGCACAGAGGAGCCCAGAACTGAACACAGTACTCGAGGTGAGGCCTCACCAGTGCCCAGTACAGAGGCACGATCACTTCCCTGCTCCTGCTGGCCATGCTATTCCTGATACAAGCCAGAATGCTGTTGGCCTTCTTGGCCACCTGGGCACACTGCTGGCTCATGTTAAGCTGGCCGTCCACCAGCACCCCCAGGTCCTTTTCTGCCGGACAGCTTTCTAGTCACTCTTCCCCAAGCCTGTAGCGTTGCTTGGGGTTGTTGTGACCGAAATGCAGGACCCGGCACTTGGCCTTATTAAACCTCATACAGTTGGCCTTGGCCCATCGATCCAGCCTGTCCAGGTCCCTCTGTAGAGCCTTCCTACCCTCAAGCAGATCAACACTCCCACCTAGCTTGGTGTCATCTGCAAACTTACTGAGGGTGCACTCAATCCCCTCATCCAGATCATTGATAAAGATATTAAACAAAACTGGCCCCAAAACTGAGCCCTGAGGGACACCACTCGTGACCGGCTGCCAAGAGGATTTCACCCCATTAATCACAACTCTCTGGGCACGGCCGTCCAGCCAGTTTTTAACCCAGCGAAGAGTACACTTGTCTATGCCATGATTCGCCAGCTTCTCCAGGAGAATGCTGTGGGGGATGATGTCAAAGGCCTTACCAAAGTCCAGATAGACAACGTCCGCAGCCTTCCCCGCATCCAGAAGGCGGGTCACGTGGTCACAGAAAGAGATCAGGTTGGTTATGCAGGACCTCCCTTTCCTAAAGCCATGCTGGCTGGCCCTGATCCCTTGGCTGCCTTGCACTTGCCGTGAGAGCTCACTCAAGATGATCCTCTCCATGATCTTTCCTGGTATTGAGGTCAGGCTGACAGGCCTGTAGTTCCCCAGATCCTCCTTCCGACCCTTCTTGTAGATGGGCGTCACATTAGCCACCCTCCAGTCATCTGGTACCTCCCCTGTTGACCAAGATTGTTGCTAAATGATGGAGAGGGGCTTGGTGAGCTCTCCCGCCAGCTCCCTGAGTACTTTTGGGTGAATCCCATCCGGTCCCATAGACTTATGTGTGTCTAGGTGCAGAAGCAAGATCATTGACTACTTCCTTCTGGATTATGGGTGGGTTGTTCTGCTCTCCATCCTTATCTTCCAGCTCAGGAGGCTGGGGATAGCTGGTCTGACTATTGAAGACAGAGGCAAAGTAGGCATTAAGTATCTCAGCCTTTTTCTCGTCCTTGGTTGCAACATTCCCCCCGCATCCACTAAGGGATGGAGATTCTCCCTGACTCTCTTTTTGTTGATGTATTTATAAAACTTTTTTTGTTGTCCTTAAAGTTAGTGGCTAAGTTGAGCTCCAGCTGGGCTTTTGCCTTCCTAATCTTCTCTCTGTATAACCTAAGGAGATCTCCGTACTCCTCCTGAGTTGCCTGTCCCTTCTTCCAAAGGTGGTAAACCCTCCTTTTATTCCTAAGTCCCATCAGAAGTTCCTTATTCATCCAGACTGGCCGTTTTCCCCGCCCTTTAGACTTGCGACACTTGGGGACAGCCTGCTCCTGGGACTTTAAGATTTCCTTCTTGAAGAGCATCCAGCATCCAGCCTTCCCGGACCCCTTTGCCCTTCAGGACTGTCTCCCAAGGGACTCTCTCAACCAGTGTTCTGAACAGGCCAAAGTCCGCCCTCCGGAAGTCCAAGGTGGAGGTTTTGCTAACCCCGCTCCTTACATTACTACGAATTGAAAACTTGACCATTTTATGATCACTAAACCCAAGACGACCTTTGACCACCACATCTCCCATTAATCCTTCACCATTTGTGAACAGTAGGTCTAGCAAGGCAGTTCCCCTGGTAGGCTCACCTACCAGTTGTGTCAGGAAGTTATCTGCCACGCATTCAAGGAACCTCCTAGCCTGCCTGCTCTCTGCTGTGTTGTATTCCCAGCAGATATCCGGCAGGTTGAAATCCCCAACCAGAACAAGGGCTGGCGATTGTGAGACTTCAGCCAGCTGCTTACAGAATACTTCATCTGTGTCCTCATCCTGGTTGGGTGGTCTATAGCATACTCCCAGCACAAGATATCCAATGCAGCCTAGCACTTAAACTGAACCACTAACGTTCCATATTCCTTTGCAGTATGCATGTCTGGGTAGACTATTTAGTAAGAGTTTATAATCTGATGTCATCATGTAACTGTGTCACCATGGGTCTTTTAATATAATTCACATCCACTGACGAGTGACTTTAACGAAAGATGGAGCCCACTGGACTGGGAGCTCCAAGGGTGACTCCGCTTTAGGTGTCCAGCACACTTGCAGAAACTAGCCTGGTATTCCCACAAAGTGTCCAAATTGCTCCTTTCTGCTTAAGACTGTGGAGGTCTTCGTTACTGCAGTAACACTTCCAACAGCTGACAAGTGCAGCACTACAGTGAGTCGTGCGGGTTTCAAAGCTTAACTTGGAGGGCTGCTCTGCCCAGCAAAACCAGTGACTGGAGCTCCCCAGCCGTCACTAAGCCTCCGTGACATGAGACTTGTATGTGCAGCCACACCTGTGGAGCCATGTTGGCCACAGCCAGCAAGGCCTGGAGCGAACTGCAAGTCCTTTGACTTACTGTCTCTGAGGTTTATGAATACAACCAGCAGTGCAAACACTCCTGGGGACTCAACAGAGTTCCTTCACAGGGGACAGGCAACTCTGCAGACAAAACATAGAATCATAGAATGTGTTGGGTTGGAAGGGACCTTTAAAGGTCATCTAGTCCAACCCCCCTGCAGTAAGCAGGGACATCTTTAACTAGACCAGATTGCTCAGAGCCTCATCAAGCCTGGCGCTGAATGTCTCCAGGGATGGGGCCTCCACCACCTCTCTGGGCAACCTGTGCCAGTGTCTCACCCTGCCCCCTCTTATCAGTCACAGTAACCTCAAACACATGCTGTAAAAATCTCAGCCCTTCAGACACAATCACCCAAAGAATGACAACTGCAGTCATTATTTCTGTGATGAGGCTATGTTTTCATCCTGATCATTCATGGGAAACTAACGCTTTGTTACATAACTTCAGTGTACATCCCACCTTGCTTTGAAATTAATCTTCTCCTTAGTACAGAACCTTGAAACTCAATCAGACTCCCTGCTGTGCTTCAAATGGCAAGATTAGGGACATCGCTGGCAGCAAAACAACCATCTCCTCCCTCCCTGTCGAAGTGCAGGTAGGTCTAGGCACACATCATAAAACCAAATACGGCACATCCTCTACACGTTACTCCAAGCCCTGAACGTAATGAATGCATCTCCCCTAGCTTTCACATAGACCCACTTACGCAGGGCATGCTTGCTACAGAATAAAACTAATTTCATTAGACTGTGCCCTTTCTAGCTTCATCCTTGTTCAACACATCACAAAAGTTTTGCATCAATGGAAATAATCACAGCAACTAAGTTAGGGTGATTATCTGCTCACAAACAGCTTTACAAAATCCTGGCAGTCAAGTCAGATCTCTTAGGCTCTGACACGCTTCAAATTGAAGCACAGGAAATTCTAACGCAGCAAAGAGAATATCTTATCATTATTTCTGCACAGTTCTTAAATTGTAAAGAACAGCTAGCCATAACTGAAAACAAAACTGAAATTTCTGAAGATATTTCCATAAATACGATACAGTAATAAAATACTGTATAAGAAATGTTTACTTAGATCAGCTGTGCTTGCCTCTGAATAGTTGCTTTATTTTGTAGAAAGACAAAACTATATGTATTTCCAGTGAAAAGAAGGAATTGGAAAGCTACTTTGTTCTGTTCTGTTCTGCTCTGTTCTGGAGAAACACATTGACACCACCACACTACCACAACACATCAACAAAAAACCACCAAATCTTGTGCAGGCCTTTGTAGAGACTTTTGGTATCAGTCACAGCATCCACACTAGATTTCCTCAAGAAAGGACTGTATCCAGAAAGCTTTTCTGAAATTTTTGAAACTTTTTTTTTTTAAACATTCTACAAGCTTGAATCAAAGCCTCCTGAATTTATGCTATATATGAAAGGTAGCAGACAAAAGGGTGTCATTATTGACTGTAGAGACACTGTGCTTGCAGCTTTAATGGGCATTTTGAAGGTCATAGTATCTTTGGAGAGGGACAAATATGAGGAATTAAGAAATATTTCATCAGTAAGATTAGAGATTTGTGTTTTGTGGAATCTGGCTTTGTTTTCATGAAGTTTCAAAAGCGACAAAAAAAAGTATAACTTCTCATAGAGATTCCACAATGACGGCCAAAAATAGCACTGATTATATCTTGTCTTTGCATAATTCTGCTTTCTAAAATGAATGTAAGCCTTTACAAAAAGTTCTTAGTTTTCTGATGCTCTGAATTATCAATCAAAACAAAATTTCTCTAATATAGATTTCAAACCCCAAACTGATTAAGTGTCTGGTTAAACTCATTAATCTTGCATGGCAGATTAAAGCAACCTGTAACCTCTTCATTTGCAGCTTTTCACTATGTGCAAACAGTGTGTGATTGTCAAGTTACATACTTACACAAACAAGAGATGGACGAAGAAAGCCTGAATTTTACAGCTGACATGAAACCAAACATTCTGCTTGGATTTTTACACTGGATAAGTAACAGTGATGGATTTGATATGATCACGTATTTGCACGCAGAGCCTGAATCTCACATTTACAGTGCTGAGGCACAGATACCTAACCTTTCTGACACCAGACTACTCATCTATTTCAGCCATGATGAGGGCTGCCTGACAAAGATGCCCCTCCATCCAGGTTCTCTCTGCAAGTGGATTCTTCACATGCACAGAATGGCTGCCCTAGACAAGCTTCCCAAGCAGGTACAGATATGGAATATCACATCCTTACCAACAGACCCCTTGCTGCCTTTTCTTTTTTTTTATTAGGCAAAGTTGCCTAATTACAGAAGACAGTGGAGGCTGATGTTCCTCTGACCTTTACAGCTAAGCATTTAATCACTAGCAAGGGGCATCTTGCCCTTGACCTTTCCTATAGCCACTCTCTCATCCCCAGGCACAAAACTCATTCTCTAGTGCCTAAATCTGCCCTGGCTAGAGTAGAAACATCCTCAACCCACGTTGAGCAGGGTGCAAGGTCCCATTCTGGAGCAGGGCACCCGAACAGGCAGAGAGGGTGACACTGTGTCACTTGGCGGATCTAGCCATCACGTACATTTTCCAGGAATGTAATTCTACTGAACTCTATTGACTACTTAAAGTTTTAAGCTGAGCAGTAAAGAGCTACATCACCGAAGATGGACCTGCTTATGGTAACTACTGTTCTTCGATCATCTTCAGTGGAAGAGACTGGAATTTATCTTTGTTTTGGGCATGCTTACCTCATTCTGTTTCCATCCCTCCGGAACAGTCAGTATCTGGCCTCAAGTGAGCCACTAATATAAGCAATGTTGTCTTGATATATTGATTTGATATAAAGCAAAACTTGGGAAATATAGTAAAAAACACTTAGATAAAAGATACTATGACTATTGCTGTTATTCTGTAAATGCATATTACAACATACATTAAAGTTACTCGCAGTGTGGTTAAGTATTTGCTATTATCTACCTAAAGGCCATCACTGTCTCAAAGTTTTCTGGTTTGAACTTTGGAATATCAGTAGAAATACTGCATGCTTCAGAGAGACAAAGTACCTTGTTTCCTCTTCGTTTATCATGCATTTGTGTTCTGTTTCAGTTTGAGAAATATAGCATTTGATATAGGAATACATACTTGATGCATAAAAGAACCTTGAAGTGATTAATTACTACTTGTCATCCTATCCTTGGTGATTAGCTACTTCTGGCTGTCTCCTCATTATCACTATCATAACATCAACTCAGTGACCAACTATTTTCTCACACACTAAGGAGGTCAGTAATTAGCTATTTTCTCACACAGTAAGGTCAGTAGGAAACAAACAGTTAGCATACTGTTATAAACAAAGCAGAGGCCTGTCTTTGGTAGCAAGGCCTGTGCTCTTGATATTTAACTCAAAATTTAGCTGTTAATGTGAGAAATGTGAGTTACTTATTTCACAACCTATAACTAGTCAGTAAAACTTACTGATGGGTAAGGTACTTACTCCTTGTTTCCTATTGAATTTGTGCTCCCTGTCCTTTCACTATTTATTATGTTGTGTGTAATAAAAGGTATGCTTTGTTGTAATAACAAGTAGGATTTGATATGATTGTAAGTTGTATAATGTTTCATTATCTTGGTCCTTTACCTCTGAGAGAGAACTTTTTCTTGTTTCTACACTAACACTGAAATATTAATGCTTTTCTACATAAAACTAATAGCATAGCACCAAAATACTATCGAGAGCAAACATATTAAATATTGTTAAGGTACAATAGCTCAGATGATTACTTTAAAACTGTTTTTACATAATGTTACATGAGATATTAGTTTAATACATATGATTGTATGTACTGAAAAGCAGTGTGTTTTAAGGCCTTTAGGCCACACGCATTGTGTGTGTGTGTTTCCTCTTCCCGTAGCAGGATCTGGACAGAGAGGCCACTTCTGTCTTTTTGGTCATTGTTGTTACTACATGAAACACTATTGTTAGAGCAGTTGTATCAGAAGTGGCATCAGCTCGCCTCTTCCTTCTCTTGTGCTGCCTCACCTAACAAAGATCTATGATTTGACATTAGGAAGATTTAAGAGATCCAAGTAAAAAAGTTAATCTGTTGGCAGGCCTTTCGATGTCATTACAAAATTTAATGGGTACACTGAGGTGGCATAAGGTAGGTATGGAGATACCCAGTTACTTGCAATGCATTGCACCATTCACATTATCTACAATTTTATGTACCAAATCGTAACATCGGTTCCATCGGTCACTGGAGTGCCTCAGCAGCTACATGCACTACTTGAAGCATCAGTTGTGTAGTTTTGGGAAGTTATGAAGGTATTCACAGTTTTGTTTTGGGATGCAATTAGTTTAACACAAGCCACTTTTTTTCCCCAGTTCGATTTTAACACATCTTTCTGTATTACCACTCTTATACAATATTGTTTTCTTACCAGAACTTTCTTCCACAGGTTATTTTTAAGGGATGAAGCTTTTTAAGTGGGTCAGATCTAAGCACGTGGAAACCTGTTTGCCCATTTTGGAAACAGAAGGTACAGGCTGTGGTATTTTCTTTCTGGCCTGGTAAGCACAGCCTGATCTGGCATAGCAGTGGTAGGACTTTGACATATTGAGTTTGAGAAACTGAGTTATCACTTCCATGAAACAAGAATTTACCTAAGCAAAAATTAGGGATTTTTTAGTTAGTTTAAAAGGATAGTTGTGACAAACTGAACTGTAATTCATAATGAAAGGGCTGCTTATCTCTGGATGGATACTTAATACAGAAGTCCAGTACTACAGTCCCTATGTTGGAAGAACTGGTAGGAGTTTCCCATTACCCAGAGGAAGCCTAGTTAGTAGTTACACACTGCAAATTTGCTCTTCCCTCCTCTTTCCTGTTCCTGTCAGCAGTGATGGTTGCTAATGCTCCTGCAAGGCAGATACACAAACTGCAGTGAACAAAGCAGAAAATGGAAAAAAAAATCTTCACTGTTTTTACAGCTTCATGGCTTCTCTCTGTTACCCGAAAAAAAGGCTCTCAAAACCAGAAGTAGTTTAGAGAGGAGATATTGCTTTATTTGACGTCGGGTGCTAGGGGGAAAACCCACAAATCTAGCACACCTTACTGGGAATATTCACCCATTATTTATACACAAAAGATTCTAATAATTCCGCTTTCCTAATACATAACTCCACCTAGGCTTAACATATTCATTAGGATGACCAAATAGCCTTTTTGCACATGTGTATTTGCTGCATCGGCAAAAAAATCTCTGTGCAAGCGTGAGCGTCTCAGCGATCATTTGGGTAAGGAAACCCTGCCTCACCTTATCCTTTTAAGGTATTGAGTCATCTCAGGACAGTAAAAGTTTACTGTAAGTTTGCCAAGGTCTGGAAGATGATAAGGATGTTCCTTGAAGTAGCCACAGCTCTGTCCTAATTGATATAGGAATACATCCTTGATGCATAAAAGAACCCTGAAGTGATTAACTACTTCTTGTTATCTTATCCTTGGTGATTAGCTACTTCTGTCTGTCTCCTTGTTATCGCTATCTGTAACATCAACTCAGTGATTAACTATTTTCTCACACACTAAGAAGGTCAGTAATTAGCTATTTTCTCACACAGTAAGGTCAGTAGGAAACAAACATTTTAGTTAGCATGCTGTTATAAACAAAGCAGAGGCCTGTCTTTGGTAGCATCTGTGCTCTTGGTATTTATCTAAAAATTTAGCTATTAATGTGAGAAATGTGAGTTACTTATTTCACAACCTATAACTAGTCAGTAAAACTTACTGTGATGCCAGAACAGTGAGGCAAAAGTAGCATGTTAATGTAATGCTACTAGTTAGCTTCAGCACAAAAGGCCTACACCAAGTGCCAATGTGCTCCTGCTTTTAAAAATGCAGAAAAACAGCAAAACCCCCCCAAACAACGAAGTATTGATGTATCTGATAAAGTCTTTTTAGTTCCAAAGGATTCAGTAAATGAGGCACAGTGGCTACTTGCAGACTTAAAACCAGAACATATTGACCTGCTTAATATTTTTACCAGCTAAAGCCAAATGTATGCCACTGTATTTCCAAATCATTCCTCGCTATCACCACACTTTTCACAGATCAGCCACACAGACCTCTTAAGTCACACAGATGAGCCAAGGCCAACACAAATCCCCATTTCCCGTGGCCGTGACAGCCCAGCACCCGAGCAGGCCTGCAGCCTCCCTGCGTCCAGCCGTTTGCACCAACAGGCCGCAGAAGTTGACCGGGCCCTCGTTTCAAAGGACGTCGGCTGGAAATCTACATTTTAAGGTACCATTTTAGTAACACAGATACCATACTTGTCTGTGCTATGTGGCACATCTCCCGCCCAGCACCGCAACACGGCGGCGCTGCCGGCAGGCCCGCCGGGCCAGCCACACGGCTGCAAGACGCCCGTCAGGCCGGGCCGCCGCCGGCCAACGCCCGCGGACGGTGGTGGTGGGGGCGGGGGGAGTAGCGGCGTCCTGCCGCGCGCCGCCCGCAACCGCCCTAACGGCCGCGCGCGCCGCCTTCACCGCGCGGCGCCTCACAGAGAGCCCTCCCTACCCTCAGCCACGGGCAGCGCAGCGGCAGGCGAAGGGCTTTTGTCCGCCGCCGCAAAAGCCCTGGCCCCACCCAGGCAATTGGCCCGGGCGGCCCCACCACGGTCGGCGTGCACTGAGCCGTCCCGAGCGCGCCAGCCCCGCCTCCTCCTCCCTCCCTTCCCCCGCCGCGCGGCGGAGGACCAATCCGCGCCTCCCCTCGAGGCAGGGGCGCCGCGGCGGGCCAATCAGCGTCCCCCCCGAGGCAGGGGCGCCGCAGCGGGGCCCGCGAGCCCGCTCAGTTTCGAATTCTGCCGGCGAGCCGGGCGGTTGCCCAATAAGGTGGCAGAGGCGAGGCCCGCGCCGCGCTTGGGCCCCGCCCCCTGGGGGCGTGGCCCGCCTAGCGGTTGGTCGGCGGGAACCGCCACTGTGTGACGCTGGCGCCGGTTTGGGTGATTGGTTACGCCCAGGCGCGAAATGTAACGCGGGAAAATCTAGGGCTCGGCCCGAGCCGTGGGCGCGGAGAGGTCGCGGCGGCACCTTCTCCTCCTCGGGCATCGCCGGGACCGGGTCTGCCAGCGGGGTCCGGCGCCGCTTCGGAAAGGTGCGGGGAGACGGTGGCTGCTTCGCCCGGCCGTTTGCTATGGCCGGGGGCCGCCGCTGACTTTGCGGATCCGCTGGGGGTTGGCCGCGGAGGGAGGGAGGCACCGAGAACCCGCCGTCCCCGGCGATGAGCGGCTGAGGCGGGTCCGGGCGCCGACGGGTGGCGGCCGCGGGACCTCCGTGCCCCTGCAAACCCCCCTCCCGGGAGGCGCGCTCGGACGGACAGCCGGGCTGAGCCGCCGCGGAGCGGCCCCGCGCCCTCAGCCCCGTTCCCGCGCCGGTGCCCCCGAGGGGTGGGCGATGGCGGAGCGCCTGCCGCCGGGCCTCCCGGTGATTTTTTGCCAGGACTCCCCGAAGCGCATCCTGGTTTCTGTTATCAAGACCACCCCGATCAAGCCCCGCGAGGAGCCGGCGGCCGCCCTGCCCGTCCCCACCAGCCCCGGCTTCAGCGACTTCATGGTCTACCCCTGGCGCTGGGGCGAGAACGCCCACAACGTGACCCTCAGCCCCGGCGGTACCGCCGCCCTCTCGGGCCTCCCGCCGCCCCGCGCGGGAGCAGGCAGGGCCCCCACCGGGGACGAGGAGGAGGCGGGGAGCCTGGGCGGCGGCGGGCATCGGCACCTGAAGGTGAGTGCGACGGCGGGGCCGGTGCGGGACGGGCAGCGGAGTTAAAGGGTGAGCGCGCGCCGCGCGCCGCTCCCCCGCCTCCACCCGGAGATTTAAAGTGAAGTCACTTCCTGCGGCAGCGGCGCGCGGGATCGGGTACCGTCCGGTGTGCGGGGGTAGGAGGGCGCGGCGGGGATCCGCCGGCAGGACGGCCCGGCGGGGCTCCTGCACGCCTTCCGTTTAAAACTTTTTTATTTTTTTTAAAAAGGCAAAACAAAAAAAAAAAGCTGGGCTTCTATTTTGTCGGTTCCTCCCCATTTCGCGGCGCACACGTCAGAGCGCTGTCTGTGCCTGACGTCTCCACCCACCCCTGCACCTGCCGGCAGCGCGCTGGGTGCGGGCTCGACACCCCCCGGCTGGGTTAACGGCCACCCTGCTGACGCTGACGACGTTACGGCCTCCGTCACACCACTGGCTTCAAAAGTCACTTGCGGGGGGTGAAGTTGTGGGTTTTGGCTAAATCACGGAGGTGGAAAGGTGCGCCGTTTCAGTTGGGCGGTTATTTCAACGCAGGACAGGCTGCGGCGCGGTCGGCCGAGAGCGGACACCGTCCCGGAGCTGATCAACGAAGGGGTGCATTCCTCCAGCAGCATCCGCTGCAACGTCTGCTACAGGGTCTTCCCGCGAGAGAAATCGCTTCAGGCCCACAAACGAACTCACACCGGTGAGTAAAGGGACACCGTGCGACGCAAAAAACTCCACCAAATCCCCAACGAACTCCACCTGCTACTATTCTATTGTAATGTAAATTAATCGTGCTTCCGAGGCTTTCTAGTGCAATCAAAGTCTTTGTAACCGGGTTTGTTATGGGGAAGTGCGGCAGCAATGCGGGCTACAATAAATAGTGTAGGCAAATTGTGTAAATATCTGCTGCTGTCACTGGCTTATTGTGCACAAGGCAGAGCTTTCCTTGAGCTTGGTGCTCTGTATGTGGTAGCACTTTTTATTCTGATTGCCTCTTCTCTGTGATTTGTTTCCTTCTTGCTGGTGTACCTTTTCACATGGTAATTGAAGTTTAGCTGTAAGAGGAGACAGTAACTTAAAAAGCAGCTGGTAATTTGAGCAGTGTAATGCCCTGGAAGTGTTGCCTAAATGTTGAGAAGGGAGTTAAAATCACCATCCAGTTGTCTCTTCCACTGCCTGGAATTCATTTTCTGGGGTGGAGGTGGTCACGCTCAGTTACTGAACTGTATGTAGAAGTCAACTTGCAACTAAGTTAAAATGTAGGATCAACTCCATCAATACCCAGCTGAATAGGAGACGCTGTCTTTTTAAACCAAGCAAATATGTTGGGTGTTTCTTTTTTTCCTTCATGTTCCAGCAGGACTCTCTATTTGCAATAAAGTGTGACCTACAGTAGCTCACAATACCAACACTCTTCTCTGCACCTCCAAACCAACCAAACAAAACCCCAGAAAAACCTTGGCTCCTACTGTCTCTTTTTCTGACTCAAGTCACTAAGACTAATCTAAATTCTAATACTAAACAGCAGTTTCCTCATGCTGTTTGGTCACTAGATGTTTTTATTTCACTTGGTTGTATTAGGTGTTGAACTTGTATGAGCTACTTACCTAAGCAGAGCTTACCCTGGTGTTATTCCTCTGACTTAATAAGTCGGCATCACCCTTGTTTTGTTGTCCTTCCTGAGGAGCAGTGGCATGGCATGCCTTTGGGTAGTTGCACACAGTCAGATCCTCTCAAGGGAGGAGACAGCTGCCATTTCTGTTCTTGTTCCAGTTTGCACGGGGAAGTCTTGATGACTGGCCTAAGAAAACTTTCTTGGCTTAAGTCCAGAATAAGTTTCTCTCGTGACCTGTGTTTATTTTATCCATTGCAACTTTTCTCAAATAGTCTTCCGTAATGAGATATTTCTACAACTTCGTATGTTACTATACTATTGACCTCAGTTATTTTACCCTAGTTTGGGCTATCTTAAGGATAAAATTTATGTGATAACAACTCGAATTACACCACATGTCCATTTCTTCATTTCACTTAATATATTTCTTGGTCCATAGGTGCATAGTTTCATGGGACAGAGTTTATGTAGTGCTGTGCAAGAGGCTTAAGTCAGAAAATATAATTTGTGGGGTTTTTGTTTTGTTGGGGTTTTTTTGTTTTGGTTTTTTTTTGTTTTGGCTTTTTTTTCTTTTCCTCTCTGGAAATAATTGTATTATCCAGTAGCATTGAGCATGTACTTCAAAGTAAAGATGGGTTTGGGGTAAAAGTGGATCTCTGCTATTTGGTACACGAGGGCTTTTTAAAGTGGGTAAGAGGGGGCTTGATTGTGTAAGTCTAACCCAGGGACAACCACTGAATACTGTAACTCTTCTTTTATGTTCAGCTTTCATAAATCTGTTCTGTTATTATTTTTAAGGTGAAAGGCCTTATTTGTGTGACTACCCAGATTGCGGGAAAGCCTTTGTTCAGAGTGGGCAGCTCAAAACTCACCAGCGTCTCCACACAGGGGAGAAACCTTTCGTCTGCTCAGAGAATGGTGAGCTGTCAGAGAACAATTTGCAGCTTTCAGAACGGGGGCCAGTCAAGTACTGGAAATGTATGCGCATCCATGTGGCCAAGATCCATAAAAGCTTCAGATTTTCATTTTGGAGGAGCTTCTAGGGAAGGGAGGAGCCACACGGAACCTGCATTAATCATGCAAATATGTATCTAAGGATTGCATACATTATTATGTAAGCAGGTTATCAGTAATTCTGTCAGTTGATACTAATGTATAAGATGATGGGGCATGTTAGGAACCTTGCAACTAGAGCTTGCTGTTTTCAACCAAACATAGAGTTTTGTGAGTGAGGAAGGTTGGGTTCAGCAGCATCTTCATCCCACAGATGTTGTGCTTACTCATTGGTGGGCTGCTTTCCGTAACGTGTTTTTCATTGTCACTTTGTGTTTTTTAAGGCTGTTTAAGCAGATTCACGCATGCAAACCGTCATTGCCCCAAACATCCATACGCCCGACTGAAGAGGGAAGAGCTCACAGACATGCTGAGTAAGAAGCAGACAGCTGACAATAAAGCTGTGGCTGAATGGCTAGCAAAGTAAGTTCCCTCATGGTGTCATCTTTCTCTAAATACTTATACGGGTGGTCTGAGAAAGCATTTTATTCTTAGGGGTAAAAAAAACCAAACAAAGCCAACAAACCAAAACGAGCTCTTCCTCAGCCCAGCCTTGCCTTTCCTTAAAGAAGTGCAAACTCCTGGTCAAGACAAAGTTCCTTAGGAGACTTTCTTATCTTTTCTTTTTTTTTTTCTTTTTCCCCCTCTGCGTAAATGCTTCTCTTTGCTTGACCAACACTTGCTAGTACTTTGTTACTTAGTGCTACAGTCTTGCTGAATTTGCGTCAGTATGGGAGGGCACAATTGTGTATGCCTAGGAACAAATGCCTGCTGGGAATACCATTTGGAGAAGAAATCTGTCACACGTTCACTTAAAATACTGAACAAAGGAGTTTTCTGACAGCTTAAATATTACCATATAAGGGCTGAAACATAAAGCCAAATGCAGTGCTTAGTCGATGCAAGCTAGTACTTGGGAGGTTTTTTGCTAGCTTCGAATTGTTGGTGTGCGAGTCAGCTGTATATATTTTAAAAGCATTCCCCACATTTGATTTTGCAGGTACTGGGAGACAAGAGAACAGCGTGCTCCTGCTTTGAAAACTCAAACAATCCAGAAAACGGATCAGGAACAGCAGGACCCAATGGAGTACCTTCAGTCTGATGAAGAGGATGGTGAAAAGAAAAACAGCGCTCATTCAGCTGCTTGCCGCAGCCGCCTCCAGGAACAGCGTGAACGCATGCATGGCGCACTGGCTCTCATTGAGCTTGCAAACCTCGATGTGGCACCGCTTCAACAGTAGATTGGGGCAGATTCTGCCCATATACAAAATGTACTTCCTGGTGGTACTTAACCAGTTAGATCCTGGGCATAAGCTAAGCACCTTATTTGCTTATCATAGGCTGCTATTCTGTAGAATTTATGAAGAATGTTGTTGCCCCATAACATGGGGTAAGAGAATTGCACTTTTCATAAGGTAAAAGACAGGTGTAAAGTTTCTAAGTATTTTGTAAATATGGGACTGCATAATGCAGGGTTGACAAATTTATGTGTTGTGGGAAGCTAGATTTTGCAAGGTTAACTCATTTATTTGAAGCAGTTTTCACAGGAAGCACTTTCTGAACAAAGTGTTTGTGATTAGCAGAATGGTACATGTGGCCAAAGAAGGCTGACAAAAAGGAAAGTATTTATCTGACTATTTAAGTGAATTTATATTAAGTGATAGGTCTGAAGATAATGTTAAGCAGCAATGAAACCGTCTTTTTCTAATGTCAGTATATCTTTACCTAGTATCACTGAGGCGGAAGGCAAAGCTTAGATACTGCAGCTTATAGAGGGGATGAAACTGCTTCATGCAGGAAACTGTAAGATCATTCAGGATCTTCACTGTGACTGCTTGAGGTATGAGGCTTGACTTTGCTGTTTTGTTTTCTGATTTGAGTTCAGCAGAATCTCTTGGTAGCACTTGTTATTCCTAGCATGTGATGCTGGGAACTTTTGCACATTGTTGGGTTTGTCTGAAAATGATTAGTCTTGCAAAGTCTAGACAAAGGTAAACAATTGGTGATATTTTTTTCAGATATTTTTGGACCCTGTAGTGATTTGGCACTTGATTTTGTTAATAAAGGGGGTATTTACAGGGTGGTATGGATTTGTAGTAAACTATTCTAGATCTCCTATTAGCAAACACTAAGTTTTAAAGTATTGCTTTTATATGATTATTAGCAAATAGAAGCCTCCATATTTTCTGTGCATAAAGCCACCTTATTGCTTTATTTCAGGATAACATGCCAATTTTGTGTTTACTAACTGTAGCACAGCTATCAATTAAACACTGCAGAAAAATATTCAATATACAACTAGAAAATAGGCTTCCAAAGATAGTTGCAAGTGTGTTAAGAGTGTGATTTCATGTATTTCCCAAATAAGTGAAGTTACAGAATGCTGCCTAGTACTCAGATGCTGATATGGAATGTTTAGCAGGGTATCTTGTCAGTTCATGAATGTTGTATACTTTCAAATAGCAATGTCTCATGGTGATCTTTTTCCGTGTTTTGCTTTGAAGGCAACCAGAGATTCTTAATATGCTAACGAAAGTTTGTTTTCAGATTGGACTCTTTGTTGTGTGGTGTTTTTTGTTGGTTGTTTTTTTTTTTTTTTTTCATTAAGCTACTGCTTTAGGGGATATTAATAATTTGTATTTACTGACCTGCTTGCTTTAAATCCTTCCTCTCACTGAAGGTCAGGAAATTCAGATGAGAAGGGAAGCCACTTTCCCTCTCACTTAAACAAGAGGAAGAAATCATTTTATCAGTCACTTGATATAGACTGACCAGATGCATACAGCTGTTCCAGAAAAGTAGCGTGATTTTTATACCAGAATCTGCAACTGTTGGATTCTGTTCTCTGATAACTGTTAACTTGTTGTGGTTGAAAATCTCATTAACCCAGTTTAAGTCATGTATTGATGCACTTAACTAAAGAGCAATTGAATAATTAAAAAAAATCACTTTCATTGAATGTAAATAATTTTGCACCAGTGATACGGTTAAACTTTTGCCTTCAGTTCCTAAACTTAGCTGACAACAGGGTCATTGGTTTCTGTTTTAAGTCTTTTAGGCTTAAAAATAAGAAACACTAATCGTTGTAGGCTTCGTAGCCTATGTAAAACTGGTAATTGGTGTGTGTATGTTTGGAGTTTGTCAAGTAAGTTAAATATTTCAGCTGGCTGCATGTAAATGGTCTGATTCCAAAATGAGCCCTGAGCAACAATCTGTTGTATTTCTGAGTCATAACTCAGAATTGCTCCCAAGTAATATTTCACAGCGCACAAGACTATGTAATTACTAGCCAGTTGCAGACTGGAGTCGTAACTTACTTCATTAGGATTGATTTTAATTTTTTTCCCTCAGTCAGCAGTAATGCATCAGGCAAGTCACAGAATATTTCTTCAAGTATGACAAGTACACTGAATTGTACTTGGCTGTAGACAGAATTCAGACAGCTGAAGCAGCTTCATGTCATGACAAGTTTTGGATAAAATACCAAGTTAAAAAAATTGAGATGCGGAAAACTGCTTTTTGTTTTATTAAGCAGTGGTTACATACAAGAGATCTTGAAGTATTCAGTACTTTGAAAGATTAAGTTGTAGTTTGGCATGACTTAACAGCAGACAAGTGGATGTGCTGTCATTTTAATAGACGCTTTGAATAAAAACTTGGTTTAACTTTCTCGTTTAGTGTGTGCTGTTTGGTAATTGTTCAATACTCGGGCTCTTCCATGCTGCTGTAACCCCACCAGCCCGACTCGCCGCAGAGCACGAAGCTGTTTATTTTCCCTGTCTGTTGAAATTTGACACAAGCTAACTACCCAAGGCAAATTTTTACAGCTTTTTGGTTTTTTTTACAGTTTGACAGACTTGTGAGAGCTCCTGCGAAGCCAAGCCCAAGTGCGCTGTGCTGCGGCAGGGGGCGCGGGCCCGTGGCGGCCATGCTGAGCTGCAGCCGGGGCCCGGCTGGTTTCACCCCGAGTTTCAACTGGTTTCAACTCCTTTCCCGTGACACCGGTTCGAGAACCAAAGCCACCCTGCGGTGGAGGGCACACGGCTCAGCGCTGGGACCGGCCCTGCTGGCGCGGCGCCCCCGGGGGCGGCGGCCGGCACGTCGCGCTGGACTTCTACCCCCGCCTACCTTCCCTGTCGGCCGGTCCCCGCAGAGCGGCGGCGGCGGCGGGGGGCTGGCACTAACGGGGGCCGGGCCGGACCGGGCCGGGCGGCTGCGATCCCGGCGCGGCGGGGAGGCGCGGCGCGGCTGTGGTAACCCCCCCCGACGGGGACCCCGTGCGCGGGCTCCGCACACCGCCCCGCCAGGGGGCGCCCTGCGGCCGCCGCCGCCCGGGGCCGGGCCGGGGGAGAGGAGGAGGGGCGGCGGCGGCCCGGCCGGCCGCACTCCAGCAGCCGGCGGTGGGGCCCTGACCGCCGCCGCCGCTCCTCGCCGCCATGAGCACTGGGCAGGCCGCGGGGGAGGCGGCGGGCGCCGCTGCGGCCTCGACGTTGCCCAGGGTGCTCTCAGCCCTTTTCTACGGGACTTGCTCCTTCCTCATCGTGCTGGTCAACAAGGCCCTGCTCAGCGCCTACAGGTGAGGGCAGGCCGGGCCGTAGGCCGCGGCGGACCCTGGCCCGGCCCGGCCCGGCCATCCCCGCGGGCTGGCGGCGGTGCCGCTCCTCTCCCGGTGAGGGCAGGCAGCACTTCGTCCCCGAAGCCGAGCCGGGCCGGGCCGCACCGCACCCAGCCGGCGGGGAAGCGTTTTCATGACCCTGAGCGTAACCCGGGGTGTCGGTGCAGCTCTGGCCCCGGGCAGTCAGCTGGCCCAGAGCCACAGGCGCTTTTAGTACCGGAGATGTTGGGGAATGTGCTGAGGCTGGGGTCGGTTCCTCTGGTTCCAGACCCCGTTTATGCCCAGTATGCACCACTTCTGCAAAACTGCCCAGCGGCAGAGTCCTGTCCAGACGTGGTTTTGAAGCGTGATGGTCTTTCCCTCGAAAGCCTGTCGTCATTCACAGCATTCAGGCTGGTGTTTCGCCACTTGCACCAGCTCAGGCCCCTCAGGGAAACAGCGTTTCCCCTAACTGTTGCTGCCAAACAGTCAGGTTACCTTCCTGCGAGCCCCTTTCTTTTCTGAGGTAGCCAGAAACAGGAAGCAAACCTCAGAAAATCTCTTAATAATAAAACCACTGAAAAACCATGTCTTTGACTCGATAGGGCATCCCATATGCAATTGTTGTCCTGTAGTGGTGATCTTCTCACTGTCAGTATTCTTTACTTAAAAGGTTTGCTCTGGTTTTGCTGTGTTTTACCTCATGAACTAAAAAAAGAAAAAAAAAAACAAAACAGAACAAAGGAAAAAAAATAAACAGCAAAACTTGCTGTTATTTTCTAATGTTCAGTGTTATTTGAGTGCATAACAGGTATATAGAACATCTCCCAGAAATGATACATGAGGCAAGCTGAGGTTTTGGTTTATAGTGGTTTTCATCATACAGTCTGCAGCTCCCTGTAAGTCCCTGGCATACATCTAGCACATCAGTAGGAGATAGTCAAGGACAGCATGCCATTAGTTAGCCTAAATTTTGTATAAAGAGCTTGCAGCCTTGCTGGGAATGTTTAGGGCTCCGCAAATCAAAAATGTCTGGAGAAATCTGTGTGGTACAGATGAGTGAAGTCTCCATATTTATGTGGTGTAGCTGTAAATACAAACCAAAACACAGTTTATGTGTCACATGATTAAGTCCTGTTTCTTCTACTCTTTTTTTTTCCCCGTATTATCTCTTTTTGCCGGAATCTCTTTTACTACTGGCTGCTCCTAACCCTCTATCTGTGTTATGAATCCAGTGTGCTTATGGTCTTCCTGCTGTGGTTCAGAGCGTTTCTTTCTTTTGCTAATACTGTGTTCCTGTCCCAGCGGTGCTCATTTGAGATGTACATTTCACAGCGCACCAAGTAGCAGTATGGCACTTCCTGGTGGTTTCTGCAATAAATAACGACAACCTCAGGGAGCCTTGATAAATGGAAAATTACAGAGCTTGTTGAGGACGTGGAACTGCCTTAAGCATTTGTTAGTGCAGATGTGCACAGAAATGGGTTTTATTTAGATTCCCTGGATGCAGGTTTGTGTGTGACCAGACCTGACAGGGCAGTCCAGCAAAATGCTGTGAGACTCCTGGGAAGCAGCAGGAGCTGTCACATTCAGGGAGCTCCTTGACATCTAAAGCTTTTGGGCAGAGAGGCTCCCGACACTGCTGATTGTGGCATAAAGCAGCCGTCCATCGTAACTTCTTTGCTTGTATTTCATTATGCATACAGAGAACTAGCAGTTACTGCCACACCCTTACTGCTTATAACTTGATGTGGATTTAGGGGTAAAAATGGAGGCACTCAGGCTCTTCGGGTGTCCTGCTAAAGTTTCTGCTTTCTTGACATTCAACTCTCCATGCTTTCAGCTAAAGCTAACTGAAGCGGTATGATAGGAATTTAGCTGTTTTATCAGACAATAAATGTTTCTACAACATTTACCCTAGGTACTTTCTTTTTACAAAAACATATTGCTAGTGTGTTTGGGCAGTGGAGATAAGCTTAGGGCAAGTGCAAGAGATGTAACTTACTATACCATCTCAGGATGTATACTGTATATGTGAGGCCACTCAAAAAATCATGCATTGTTAGAGTTCTCCAAGTGTGTTACCTTCACTTACAAATATCCCCAAAACAGTTAGCAATTTAGAATTGTTGAACTGTGCATATGCTATATTATTTTGATGCAGCTTGTGTTTTTCTGTAGAAATATTAGATCTCCAATAAGTGTAGCAGTTCCTGAGCTCTTGTGAAAGACAGACCGGTCATCCACATGTCCACTTGTTGATTTTGTTGCTGAATTTAAACTCTTTTTTTTCTTTTTCCTCTTTTTTTCTTCTTTTTCTTTCCTCAGTATTAAGTATCTGTTTATGCTTTTCAGCTTCCCATCACCGATGTTTCTTGGAATTGGACAGGTATGTTCACAAGTAAAGCATACTAAATATACTTACTATTTTGTAAGTTAAAGTCATGTTAGCATAGAGGTCTGTTGTACAGGGGAAAAACTGTTATACTGTATTGCTTGTCTTCTGAATTAGATACGCTGTAAGGAAGAGTGATTTGTTTTAGTGAGATCAAGGAAGTTTCAGGTAAAGTCAAAACTCTTGCTGGGAAGAGTCACGTAAAGGACTGGAATTGCCATTTGTTTCCCCTTGTAGAGTTCAGTAACTGAGAGATCTGGCCTCCAAAACTGTCAAGATTTGTTCTAGCAAGTGCATAGATTCTATGAGAGTCCTTGAACATTTATGGATTATATGCAGAGATACTGCCCCTATTTGTAGGCAAACTGCATGTTTCCTCATAAATCTCTTCCCCCTTTCCCAGAAGTTTTCCAGCAGGACTCTCACACAGTTTTTGTTCTGTTTTGCCTTACTTGCCTGTGCGCAATTTGCAGTACTGCAGCAGAAATATATTTTTTTGTTATTTTTGTTGTTAGTAGGCATCATAGTAAAAACAAAAGTTCAAATGTTTGTGTACCCAGTCCATAAAAAGGACGTGTGACTTTGCAGAGAGATGGCAGGGAAAGATGGAGCCTTGAAACAAGGATTGTTTAGGCAAATACATTTAAAAGAGAGGATTTACTTTCTGCCAAGGTCACAAGCTACGGGGTGGTGGGGAAGAGGTGAAAACAGGGTACTGTGAGGCTAACATCTCTACTGTTTGGTGCTGAAAAGAGTAAAATGTCTTGTAAAATCTTTGCTGTGTGAGAGGGGGAAAGAGATACACATCCACCGCTCAAGGAGCCACGCATCATGTTTCAGTGGAAGCCAAAGACTAGAAAATGTGGCAGTAATTCATGTTAAGGGCAATGCTATGGCTTTATTCCTTTGCAGAACCTAAGACTGCAAAGAATAACCTAAGAATGGCATTTCCCTGTTTTGTTGACTGATCGTTGCAAGATTTTCCTGCATATAATATGGTATAATGCTTTAGTCTGCAGAACATGACTCCACCTCATCTTCTAGATAGCCAATTACTGTATTTTTGTATAAGGAAAATTTTAACTTTCTTTTTCTTCCTTGGGGCCAGCATTAATTCTTATGGTGTGTGATTGCTTAGATGTTCTCCTTTATTCTGTCTGTATCTTTACGATTTCTTCATCATGTTGTCAATGGACTGATCAGTGCACAACCCCTGTCTTACATTACCAAAAAAGCTGTAAGAGTGATTCCGCACACTAAACAACACTCTGAGTGAAAATAGCATGATTATTCTGGGATAATGTCCTGATTTATGTTCTCAGCTCCTTCTCAGCATGCATTGTTTCACAGGTTGTCGCGAATTTTCTCAAGATAGTAAAGCATAGGTCTATGTTGTACTTTCAAATAAATGTCTGGCAAAATTTGTAAGAATTACGTTATTCCAGTTTATTATGTGCTGTGTTGTTCTTTGAAAGAAGTACATAATACCTAGCATTTGTCAAATGCACATGGAAATTTTGTCTTTGAAGCAGTTCTTTCATTCACACATTCCAATTTTGCTCTTACATGGCTTCTTGTTTTTTGTTTTTGTTTAGATGGCAGCCACTATACTTATCCTGTATGTGTCAAAACTGAATAAGGTTGTGCACTTCCCTGATTTTGACAAAAGTATACCTGTGAAGGTAAGGATTATGTAGGTCCTGATATTAATAAGAAATTATTACCTCTTATAGTGTCATTCTTTCTTATGGAGACAAGATAGAAGAACAAAAAAAAATTTGCATTTGTTTGTCAAATGTGAATATTTCTATCTTTGTTTCATTTAATATTGGATTTGTTAATTTTAATTTCACTGCAGTATTCTGGCCTTTTGCTTGCAGAGAAATCTGGTGCCATTTTGTTATGCAGTGCACAGGAAAGGGTGCTGTACGTTCATACAGCTGGATGAACTCTTTCCTGAAGTATTTTTCTGGATGTATACAGCTCCCTTTGGGATCATTGGGAGATCTGTGTTTAATAAAGAATTTTGATCACAGCAGGAAGGGAGAAAGGCTGCTTGGAAATTTGAATGGGACATGTGATAAAACAACAGGGAAAGAATATCTGATAGACCAAAAACCCAACCACCAACTATTGACTCCAAAAGCAAGATTCACGTTCCATAGGAGGGGCTAAAATAATGCTCACTGAAAACAACTGTAGGTAGGGGCTGGCTGCATCGTAAAGACCTTAAGTGTGAAGTGTGTATGGTCTAAAGAGGCAGGACAGAGGAAATATGAGAAGATCTTTTATGTATCTCAGTTTGGGAACTGTCATGATCCTTTTAGATTTTTGCATCCATGTGCAATGTTGCTGGAGCTTTACTTTGATGCATAAGCCTGTGCTTTTATGGCTTGTTGCAGGGTATTGTTCTGTGTCTGATCAGAGATACAGAGGGAGTTAGCTCCCAGCTCTGCTGCAGGGCTCAGGTACCATGGCCCACTGAAGATCAGGCCAGCATCTTCATTGCAGAATCTTGTCTTACTACCAGTATGAGGTTTACTATAAACGTCTCACAGCCATTGGTGAATGCTCTTTATTCTAAATGCATGTTGAAATCATTGGCATTTCTGCATGTAAAAATCTTGTAGGAATATCTGTAGCATCAATTACAAAATGTACAATGCTTATTTTTTCCAAAATATAAAAGAGAAAGGTTTCCCAGTGTGCAGTTTTGAGTTCTGCATATAAACAGCTTGTTGAGACCTCGAGAAGTTTCTTCCCTCCACCTCCTCCAGTCCCACTACTCTCTGTCTCTGCTGTCACCTTAACTTTAACATCACTGCAAAGGCATTAAAAAAATACAGCACCCCTTTTCTTTGTCCTAATATCTATCCTTTGGAAGACTTTCCTGAGTGTGCTGGGAGCAAGTCGGCACTGCAGCATCCAGAACTTGCTTGTAGTGCTGCATTTTACTAGTCACAGTGAATTAGCTGGATTATTCATTGTTGATTTCTTTACTTTTTAAAGCACCCTTTGACCAACTGTTTATGCTTTTGACAGCTTTTGCCTTCTTTGATACCCAGATTGTCATTGCTTATCACTCCTGGGCTGTGCTTTCAGCTAGAGTTTTAAAGTAGCAAAGTGTTTATTTTAGTGGAATTCTTGACTCTTTTTAAGTAACTATATCACTGATCTCTGATGTTGTGCTGGATGTTGTAATTTTGTCTTTACAATAGACCAAGTCCACACGACAGAGAGTGTAATGTCAGTTCTGTTTTCATCCTATGAATGAAATGAATCAGATTTCTCTAAATAAAAGTCTGCTGAAGAGATAGTGCATTACAAAATTTTTGCAAACTTACGTTGACGGTCTGAATATTTATGGTTACTTACACTCCTGATTATAGTCCTGTTTACTTTTACTGCTACTTTCATTTAAAAGTTAACTTTTACTGCACTTTTCTCCCCTCTCGTCTTTGCTGTAAAAGAAATGCAGAATTTCTGTCATAGACAAAATGCAGCCCACTCCTCTATATGCTTTGCCAGCACACAATGCTTTGAGAGGACATAGCCTCCAACACACAGAGTGTGTAGGCACTGAAGCGTGTGTAGGCAGAACAGCAGCAAATATTACATATGTTAGGGTAGAGGATCTGGTTTGTCTTTCTGGCATTTCGGCTCCACTTGGCTGATAGTGAATAGAACTAGATGTACACACCACCTTTGCTCCCATTGATTACTTTGGTTGCTTTTAATCTTCTGCAACTTTTCTGTAGTGGGAGAATTAACAGCTTTGAGCTGCAGCTGAATATTGTGTAGGGATCTCTGAATTCTTGTACATTTTCTTAAGCCTCTGAAGTTCTGTTATTGTTTCTCTGTATTGTGTTAGGGCCCATATGTTTCTGTGTGAGTCAGTCTCATTATGCAAGAAGCGAAAAAAGGTAGTTTAATTTACCCCTAAATACTTACCTTTCTAGTATCTCACATAGCATAATTTGTTCAGTAGATCTACAATGGTGTGTCTTCCAGGCATACTAGTATATGTGGAGTACCTACAGAAGCACAGCATAGTTACAATTTATTCATTCTTTTATTCCACCTGTTCTCTTGCTTATTTAGCCACTGTTATTAATATTACTTTTATACCTAAAATTCAAGTGTTAGAATGGGTATTAATCTGAGGATTACAGTAATTAAAATAAACCTGATTAACGTTTACTGTAAATAGATTCTGAGTCCCATTAGAGGTAGATTGCAACTCTTCTGATGAAATCAGTGAAGCTATGGTTGTGCAAGGTCACATGAAGGAGAGCTACAGATCAGTTTGCAATATACTTCTTTTTTTCCTTGAAGAAACCCTCTTCCTAGCTAAAAGTGCTCCTGATACTACACCTATCAAATTCTATCAAGTAAAGTTTCTAACAATGCTTCAAAACATAATAATCTGAGTTGTGCTTTTAATTTTATCGCAGTTGTTTCCTCTGCCTCTGATTTATGTTGGAAACCACATAAGTGGATTATCAAGTACCAGCAAACTCAGGTACAGTAAATGGAAGTTATAAGTAAGCTCTTTGGACTTTACCCTTTTCTTTTGTGGGGGTAAAAAATAATCAATCACTAAAGAAGAGCATTGCGCAGGGACTTAAATGCGTATGATGTCTGTCGGTCTGTCTAAACCCCTGATACTATTATGAAATTCTTACCCAAACATTTGATCTGTTACAAGTTGTATGTTTCTTAAGGGGGGCTTAGCCAGGCCTGTATTGACAGAAAATCACAATACTCCTCTGTGACAATGAAAGTACTTTCCCTTTCCCCTCACACCCAAGCGTCCAGCTTTTCCTGTGTGTCCTAACCAGAGGGTTTGAAAGCTGTAAGAAAGACGTTTTTGAAAGAAGAAGGGAAAGACTTCTACCATGATGTTGGTGCAGATTATTTAGGAGTCGCCAAGAGATGGAAAAATGCTGGTGCAGTGGGGTGGTGACAGCAGCCTAGCCCTGCTGACCACCAAGGGATTTCTTGCTCGCTGGCTCCTGTATGCGCGTAAGCGTAGATTCATGAGAGTTGCTTCCATGCTAGTGCTAAAAAAGTGTAAGTTATGTAGAGGACCTGCTATAATAGATTGAATGACCAAATTTTCTGTGGAAGAAGAGGGCAGAAGCCTAACGGCTGCACTGAGTTAGAGGATTCATCACTACCATTGTGGTGGTTTCTTGTGTGTTATTCCAGGCTCCCAAGGGTTTGGTAGTAACCTAAACCAAAGTGGAGAATTTTTTAGGTTTTCAGCATTTCATAACTTTGAGACATAAGCTGTGAGAGAACATGTATTACTTTTAATTTGTTTACATTTCTTTTTATTTATAGAACTGATTTTCTTTGCCTAGCAATATTAGACGCTTGATTTTGCAACTCTGTGTTGTACGCATTCAGAGGTTGTTCGACTGAAGTGACTGACCAGGCAGACATAAGGACTTCAGCAGTACTGTCCCTAGTCGCACTTCAGCCAATGTGAATATGAAAGTGGTTTCAATCCTGTAAAAGTTTGATTCATGGGTTCTTCTTTCCTGTTTCCCCAACTGTAATTTTAAAATAAAAAGTTTAGTAGGTAGTTTTAAACACAAGTGCACCATCTCTTCCTCGTATGGCTGACATACCTCTTTCAGATTTACTATTCATAACTAATTTTTGTAACAGAAAAGTAAGAATGGCTGCAGTGTTTCTACCATTAACATTGTGTTACATTGTGTTTTGTTACATTATGTGACATTTGTTTACATTATCGAACTTTCCGCCTTGTTTGGGTTGTCTGTAAGGTGGAGGTGATCCTATGCATAACTTCAAAATGTCTGTTGTTTAAAGTGATTAAACTCTGTGTTAGGATTTGTATCATTTATTAACGCAGTTGCCAATAGTTACCTTAAGCAGAGGACTGATTGGTCTGTATGGCCATGCTATCAGATTTCCAGCGTTAGATGCAAGTGTTTTCTCAAATTAATCAAAAAGATTTCCAACTGCATTACTTCGTGTAGACCAACAATATGTTGTTCAAAAGTAGCTGTTTGTTTGGTAGTTGCAGCTGGTACCACCTTTCATGTTTCTTATACTTTCTCTGATTTTTTCTTGTGGATCTATTTGACTTTTTGAAAGTACTGCTCATTTACTAAGCATGTTTGTTTTGTATTTTATTTCTGTTCTGTGTTTTCAGAGATAGGTTTATAGCGTGTCATTTAAGTTTGCAAGAGAAATCATTTTTGCTTACCCTGCCCATGAATTCTACAGAACGAATTATTTCATAAGGGCTATGGCGGGTAGAAAATAGCTTTTATACTCGATTTTGACTGATGCAGAGGGACCTTTTAAAAGGTAGTCAGTTGCATTGTTTTACAAACTGGCAAATCTTGTTATTTTTCAGTGATTTGGTTATCTAATCTACCTCTAGTGTCAGACTGACATCTTTTTATACATGATAAGTGGCTGGGAATTTGTTTTCGTTGCTTATTGCCGGACAAATGGTTTCATCCTCTGGTTAGTAAGATTAGATAAGAATTGGAACATAAAAATGATGTTTATCTTGGATTTTTTTTTTTTTTGACAGTTTGCCGATGTTTACAGTACTCAGGAAGTTTACCATTCCACTTACTTTACTGCTGGAAATCATCATACTTGGGTGATCCTTTTTTTTTTCATTTAAGATACCTTTATTTTAGATCATGTCAAATGCGTGGCATATCATGAGAATATAGAATGAGTGCTTTTTATTGATAAGTAGAGAAAAGCAAAGAAAGTGATCTTAAGTAGATTTTTTGAGACAAATGCATACAATTTAGTGAATACAGGAAAAAAAAATTCAGCTTGCTCTCATTTACACAGCATCTTCTCTTGACTGTTGCGCAGGAGTCAGGTAAGGAGAGCACAACTTAGACACTTTTAGCAGTTATGTTTTGTGTCCTGTCTTGGAGGCCCTTAAGCAACAAACTGCTTGAAACAGATGGGTCCTTAGGACACAAAACAGTGATGATAGCATGGCAGTCTGCTTATGTAGAGTAGCTTTCTGGGTCAAGTCTAATACCATACCAGTTTAATGAAACAAAATGGTATCTACCAGTGTGCTGTTAGATCAGAAAACTCCTTAATTATAGATACCTCTGAGATGAGAAATTAAGAAGTGCATGCTGTTGCAGCTTGGGATCACTAATTTCAGTTGTACTGACTTGGATGAACATGCATATAAATACATTATACTTTGTCACCATCATAGTTCTATCCAGATGGCTTCTGCTTGGTTAAGGTGAGGTGACAAGGGGAAAAGCAGCTTGTTGAAGCTGAACTCAGGCAACATGAGAGTGATGGTCAGGGGAAAAGCTTTTCAGAAGGCCCCCAAGTAGACCGTTCTCTCCTTTTGGCTGAAACAGCAGTTGATCAATGTGATTCATATTTGAGGATGCTCCGGGATTCTTTTCTGGTTTTAAGTTCTCACAGGGAAAGCAGAACTTGCTGTCTTCTCCTGTTGGCCTGAGGACTCCTGCAAACAAGTGAGAAAAATGTGAGTCAGAGAGGCTGTCATCAGTTCTCAGCTGGACTGCAGCCATGTCGTGTATGAAACCAAGCAACATCCTAAATTAAGGAAAGCATAAGAGCAGAATACTGTATTCATACAGACTGCCGCAGTGTATTTCCTTAGGGCTGAAAATGAAAGGACTCCAGAGAGTCTGTACTGGCTTGCCTCAGGATTTGAAAAGCAGTGAAGGTCTGGGTTGTTACTGTCGAGAGTCATTATGATCAAAGCCTAATATATCTAGAGACTGCATACAGCTTTGTTGTTGGGACAGTGGTCCACAGCTATGCTCCTTTGACACACGGGATTTCTCCAAGAGCACTGTACATTTGTTTTGATGGATCTTTTCTCACAGGCCAGCTCAGAGCTGGAGACTAGCCTGAGAGAATGATGAGGGGAATGTCTGTAAGGCACATTGCAGTATGGTGCAAAAATTCTAAACATTTCTAAATAAAGACATTTCTAAATAAAGTAATTGAGGTGTAAGAAGCAGAATAGTTTTATGGTATGCTTTTCCCTGCTCTGTGGCAGTGCTGATGTAGACATAGTGAAGAATATGATGAGCTTCCCTGCTTTCCTATTTGAGTACAAGGTTTCAGTTTGACTTCAAAATAAGTATCTATCTGAAAAATAGCCCAGATAGTGTGCTGTACAGGGTCCTCCCAAGGAAATGTGAGATCAAAAACTACATGAGAAATGTGTAGTGATTTTCCTTTATTGGATTACTGGAAGACACTGAAATACATCCATTATGAATACCAATACACAGTAAATTACAGTTTGTTCCAGCACTGTTACTTTGAACCTTTAATCTTTTAAAATTATCTAGTAGCAGATTGCTTACAATGCTTTTTTAATCTCTGTTCTCAGGGACAAGGTCTGATAGCGTGGCACATGGTCAATCACATTGCTTCTGTAAGGTTATGAAGACTGTGCTTTCCTGTTAAATGTTCTGTCATTACTAATTGCTTGAAGCTTTTCAGGCAGATAGCCATTTAATCTCATCTTCAAATAATGAAAATGTGAACTATCTAATTTTTGTCTACAGGAAACGATATCCACTGAGTATTATAGTCAGCGTATTTGCCATCATTCTTGGGGCTTTCATAGCAGCTGGGTAAGGTTTTCATTTGTTATACGAGGTCATGTTATGAGAGAAAGGACCACAGGATGATTTTTTCCTTATAAAGTGCCAAGTAAACCTAGGTTGAGATCAGTTGCTCCGGATTAAGTTGATTTGGAAAATGTCTCTACTGATATTATAGAGAGGTGCAGGAATACAAAGGGAAAAATTTAACTCCAGCTGGAAGTATTTGTGTGCTTCTTTTCCCCCCCGTAGGTTTTCCATGTTTGCAGGATCACAAATGAAACAGTTAAAACTATGTAAGGAATGCTGCTTTCATTTCATAGTATCAGTGTATTTTAATAATCTTAGAAAAATACATTCTTTTTCTTGATAGAAGGACTCATTTTTTGGTTGTCAAATACTATTTTGAGTTAGGCAATGTCTATTTTTTTAATCACTTTGAAGAAGTTCAAATGTGAGATTAAGTTCACAAAGCACTTGTATGCTAGTCTCTTTTCTTTCTGTTTGAATATTCCTTTACTTAACAGGAAATGTGATGTTGTTTTTTGCTTCTTGGCTTTGCTACGTACAAAGGTAAATAATTTCCATGTGATGTGACTCAGATAGAGCCATGTCCTAATAAATTAATTACCCTATATGCATGGGGTAACTAGTTGAAACAGAAAGTATGACAATATGTCTGGTCTGACTGCAAAAAGCAAGTAGTTGGACTTTATTCCCTAGCTACTTTTTGTGTTAAAAGAAATAGATAAGTATACTCAGTAATAATTGGACAGGTCGTCAGGATTGAGACAGATGGAATTTTTCACAGAATGAAAACTGAACATTTCCTGCCACTTCCACACTGAGTGCTGGGAACTCTCTGATGACTTATTTGTGATGGTCGTGTAACTAGAGAAATGTAAAGTATTTTGACTTAGAAAGAAGACTTAAAGCCAAACCTGTGACTTGCTGGAGTTCTCTGAATTTGCATTTCCTCATCTATGATATTTCTCTAGGTAATTCAATGGATAGTATACTCTTTGCTTGTTTACAATATAATATTTCTTTCCCAGGTCCGATCTGTCTTTTAATCTGGAGGGCTACATGTTTGTATTGCTAAATGATATCTTCACAGCCGCAAATGGAGTTTACACAAAGCAGAAAATTGATCCAAAGGTAACTGTGGGGTGATTAGGTTGAATTTAATGTTATGACAGTATGGTAACAGTGGGTTACTTATTATATGAGTTTATGAATATACAGTTATGAACTAATAAGTAGTTTTATTTGCTTTCATATTTCAGGTGATATATGCTTCCTTAATACAGAACAGCCTGGGAAAAACGTGTTATTAGTATCTCGGGCCAGGCTTAGATAAACAGTGTATTTTATTTTCTCCCAAGTCTTTTAGGCAGAGTTTGTAGTGGCTTTAAAACATTGGTTTTGTCTAAAAAAATAAAATAAATCTAAACCAAAAGCAAATTGCTTACCTGTAAACTTGATTATATATATCTAAGGAAGATGGCTTTTTGACTAGAAACACACTTTAATTGAGGTTTATGTAAAATGAGCTTGTGGGTAGGAACAGAGACCTGTCCACTTTGAGCCAATAACCACAATAACTGTTATCTTTTTTGGCTATCTAAAAGCAAGTCTACACCAAACCCAGATATGCCAAATGCGATACTATTATACATTATACTTTATGTAAACATTGAGCAGGCTGCTTTTCAAATACAGTGCCATAAAAACATACCACCCCATAGCAAAGAGCAGTCTTGGAGATGTTGGATAGAGGTTTTGTCATTGACTTTTGTGGTTCAGCCTGTACAGTGGAAATATGTATCTTTTAATAATCTCAGGAGTCACATTGAATCCCGACTCTGTATTTTGCTTTATGAGCAGCACGTTAATGGTCTCACAGTTTTCTGTAAAGTATGGAGTTTCATTTAAAGCAAGAGATAAGCTGGAGAGATTTGCTAAGTATCATGGCTTAATCTGGAGGAAGGGAAGGCTGCTTTTTCATTCCCCCAATCTTCTCCCTTTCTGTCAAGCAAGTTAACCAACAGGATATACGACATCCCTCAAGTTGCTTGGGGTTACATCAGTTACCAGTGATTAGAGATGCTCCATCTAGGAGTCCGAATTCATTAATTTTCCTGTTACACTGGCCCCAGGGAACCACACTGCCCTATGCTTTCGTGGTTGATTTGCAGTAGATGGAATGGGTAATCCCTTGCCCAGGCGCACAGACTTATGGGGAGTCTAACACAAAGCAGTTCTGGACCAGTGCCTTGGGAAGTTTCTGACTAGCTGATGTTGTATGGAAACTGTTCAAGATACAGCAGAGCAGTAATATTCTACTGAGTGTGCAGACAGTGTGACTGAAGTGGAAACTCAGCTCAGTACTAAACATTGAAGCCAACGATCACAAGCTTGTATTTTAAATTGAAATGTACTAAATTGAAGTGCACATAGTACATTTCAATAATGTCATTGATATCATTGAACAACATAGATGATAAAGTCAGAAGGGTTGCCAGAGTAATATTTAGTATTTTTCTCCCAAATGGCTTGTAATTCCAAACACCGTGTTTCATTTTTTACAGGAGTTGGGAAAATATGGTGTCCTTTTCTATAATGCTTGTTTCATGGTGATTCCAACAGTTATTATTAGCTTTTCTACTGGAGACTTACAGCAGGTAAGGAGCAATATTGCATATCTCAGAGTGATAATGGTATTGTGTTCCGTTTCTTCAGCTGGGGGGTGGGTGGGGTTTTTGGTTTTGTTTTTTTTTTTTATTTTCAAAGAGGTAGTCCTATCTCTGTGTTAGTGACCAGTACTTCAAATATGTGACTTGGACTTGCCCTTCACAGGTAAGAACTTGCAATTATTCACTTTAAGGAGAAGCTGAGTTTTTGTGATAGCCCTTGTATTAATCTTTGTTTAAGAACTAATGTATGACTCGGGACTCTCAACCAGAGCAATTAGTTGGGAATCCAGCTGCACTGTGTGATTTGCCACATGCTCTAAAATGAGATTGCAACTACCGAAAACAGACAATTTCCAGGCCTTCTCTCATTCTGATGCACAAAACAGATTCCTGTTTAGTCTCAGTCTAGGTTAGTAACTTATATTTTAAATTTTCATAGAACGACAGCATGACTCTCCATAGCTAATCATAATACAGTATAATACTATAGGCAGTATGTCCTGGCACATAAAGTATCAGACCAGGAGGCTTGTGTTTTTCTGGCTCCCTCACAAACCTGCTGAGTTGCCTTTTTCTTAACAGTAAAATGAGTCTAGACAGTTTGTATGCCTTTTTGGAAATGTTTGAGATTTGCCACTGAAAATTGTTACAGGGCTTGGGAGTGTCATAAATCATTCCAGTGTCCTTTGTTGTATGTTGTTGTGCCCTGGACTCACATGATTTTGTCATTGTGTTCTTAGAAGTCTGCTTTAAGTGGAAAAATTATTATTCCCTGAAAATGACGGATTTATGTTAGCTCTTATTGTGAAATCTCTTCTTGTGACATCAGTCCAGCATGACCTTCTGCCAGTTTAGGAAAATGCAGCTGATGCCCTTCTTGGCAGTCATAGCGGGGGCCAAATTTGTATAGCTGTAAGGTTTCAACTGCTTTCCCAGCAGACAGGGCTGGAGGCACTTTGGGAGAACTGGACAGGGAAGTTTACCTTGTTGCTAGGTTTATCCTATGGGAAAAATAGAGAGTGTGTTGTGCCCACGTTAATTTGTCACAAACAAATTAATGCTCAATTACCCAAAAAGAATAAATGAATATAAGAGAAATGCATAGTGCCTATTGTGCATATGCATTGGCTTGGTCATTTAATATTAAAAGTCCCATTAAATGATGTGGATAACTAGTGTCAATGTGATGCACAGCGATTATCAAAGAAAAAAGAGAGAAAATGGAAAAATACTGATGAAAAGGCAAGAAATCATTGTAGATACAGCTGTATTTAGCAGATTTTCAGGCCATAGAAGTTGGTTTGCTTTTACCATAGCGGAGCTTTTTGCCTTGATCCATCACATACAATGCACAGCATGTATCTTTCACCAGTCAAAATATCGGTACCATGTCTATGTGATAGGGACATTGCTTCTGCTCCTCTGACTAGTTCTGGAGCAGTAGCTACCACATCTTGTAGAGACTGCAGTTTGTGAGTATCCCAGTTATTCACTTCTCCTTCACCAGGTGGCTGACTAGGAGGACAGGAAAGCATGATGCAGTGGAAGAGAAAGGAAGCCCCGGAATGACTCTCTGTAATACTTTGCAGTTTGTTGTTGCACGCAGCAGAATTCTAGCAGGGCAGAGCTGCCTGACATCCATCTAATCTATTACCCGAGGTGGTGGAGGCTCAGCTAGCCACAGCTCAGCATGGACTAACAGCCTTTATCCTGTTCTTCAGGGATGTGTTCAGCCTTTGCTGAGTTTTGTGCTGATACAGGTGACTTTAAACTAGTCAGATTAAAATGATGCATATCCTTGAGTTACTAGAGATGGAAAAGAATTTGTGACAAGTTTCTTAGTGACTGTTGTGTGGCACTGTGTGTTTGTGTGCTGCCATCACTAAGAAGCAGACTTCAAAGTGATGATTTAGCCTTTCCATTGATCTTCATTGATGAGAGACCTTTGTAATGGTTATTTAATCTACTTTTGAGCTCAAAAATGCAGGCTTGGAGCTTGAAAGCTGTTCATGAATGAATCCATGGTATGAAATAGATATGAGGGAGAGTATTTATTTATTTGCTTTTTCTCTCTGTCTGATATCAACACTATTTATTATATAATATTAATCACGTATCGGTATCTGTATCAATAAATATAAAACCACAAATTCTCCATATCGTATTTATATTCATTGCTTGTAGTGTGCAGTTTTGTATCTGCACTGCTATACATGTTACGAGAATGAGTCTAGGTGTCATGGGTGCTGTCATCCTGTCTCTGAAGTTAAATGCATGAAGCTGTTTCCAGTAGTAATATAAATGTTTTGTAATTATAGTATGAATTAAATGTATCTTGTGATTTTACACATTTTCATTTTACCTACATTTTATATCTGTTTACAGGTGATTATATAGCACATAATTCTTGCTCTCTCCTTTTTTTTTTTTAATAGGCAACACATTTCCAGCACTGGACAAATATTTTATTTGTCTTCCAATTTATTCTTTCCTGCGTGTTGGGGTAAGGACACAGGGCAATAAAATGTGTAATGACAGTGTTTCAAATTGCAAATCTCAAATGTAAGGCTCACTAATAAGTTATGTTAATATTCAAAGAAAATATATTTCCCTCAAGGCTTCTCTCCTGTCTTTTAATTATTTCTAATAGTGTAACTGTTTCAGTACTATCTGTGTTGTTGACCTCACAGTACAGTGGTCAACAACATGACATTAGCTTTTTACTTTCTGTACTCAGTATGTCTCTGACAGCCTTCTGTTCTGATTATCTAACTTCTTTGCAGTTAATAGAATGTAAGCCCTTTAGTATAGGAACTGTTTCAGTGCATTTGTTCTTTAAAGTACCTGGAAAAGTATGAGAGACTCAGAAGTCATGAAATAGTGCTTTGTTCCTCTTGAAACTGCAGAGTCAAAGCAAGAATAAAAAAGTCAGTTGGATCCTGTTCTGCGCTTTCACACGTCACCAACCAAGGGGTCAAACTAGCTTCAAATACTGACATTTAAGAAGCACAGAAAATAGGGATGACTCTGCTAGAGCTCAAGCAGCACATTTTAATGTGTATTTTGAGTACTGTCTATATGCACATCATTAACTTAAAATACAGATCCACAGAATCCTTTTTTAGGGTTTGGAACAGGTAGGATCGAAGATCCCAGCAAAATACTGATCCAGAAAATATTTAACATTTCAAAGTGTTGCTACACTTCTGAGCTCCCTGGAAGGAATTTATAAAATTTCCTCCTTTGCTTTATATAGGTTTCTCTTGATGTATTCTACTGTCCTGTGCAGTCATTACAATTCTGCGCTTACAACGACAGTTGTTGGTGCCATCAAGGTGAGTTACGGAGAAGAGGGAGATGAGAATACTCAAATAGACAGGGAAGAGCATTTACTCAGCAATGATCCTTATTATACTTGGAGCTGGAAACGTGAAATGAGGGCAGATACTGAGACACTGCTTGTGCTGTACATTTGGCAGATCCACAAAACGAAGTGACCTTGTTTTTTTCCATTGAAGCTTAGGTATATTCTAGAAAGCAATGGATTGGTTTATTTTTATTTTTCTTACATGAGAAACTTGAACCACTTTAATTAAAAGATGTACATTTAACCTGCTTCTGTTCAAGTTGTTGTGGGTTAGTCAAGGTAGCCTGGTGCAGATCCATTGCAAACTGATACAGACTAACCCACTTTCACTTTGGGCTGAGCTAGTTTCTATTGCTGCTAATAAATAGGGCATTCATAGATACAGGATAATGGCTAAGCTGTAGTAAGAAGTTTATTGCTTTATGGTCAACTGCTTCGGTGTCTGTGAGAACTTGTGTTTGAGCTGAATGGACTCTTTCGTTTTGGTTTGTATAAATTCTGGTCAATTTGATCAACACCAAAACATGTCTGTCTTAAAAACTGAACTTGGTGTTCTTACAGTCTGTTTTCTCTATCTCAGTTTAATTTTAAACCAGTGCAACTTCCTTTGTGTTGTTCATAAGGCCAGCATGTCTGAAGCAGTAAGATCACTGACTGCAAAGCACCTTTTTGTAGGCCAGTTTGGAGAGAAACATGGAGCTGTAAGCTGTGAGAGTTTTAGCAAGAGTTGAAATTTGTGCAGTTGTGGGCCAAAAAACTATCAGAATCCAAACTAGTTTAGGCACAGGAATAACAGTCCTGAGGGTGCTCCCTTTCATGGATGACTAAGGAAAACGATACCTCCAGCACAGCAAAATCAGCAAAAAGAAGATGGTACTTCTCTTTCTACAGTTTTTTTTTTTTTTTTTTTTAAAGCTGGCAAGATGATTAATCTAGTAGTTTTCATTCTGTGGTCCGGAAAGCAGTCTTTTAAATTTTATATGTCTGCATTGAACCATTAAGACAGAGAAACACTAGTTCTATTTTCTGAGTAATGATTAGTCTTTGAGACATTCTGAACAACTTTAAAGTTGAGAAGCACTTTATGATGCAGAAGTCCCCAGCAGAAATTGGTAGAAATGATGTAATCATCCAGGCTAACTGCTAAAACATTTGAAACCAACAAAGTGTTGGTAAAATGATCACACAGTTGTATAGCTTTCATTCTGTCTATAGGGGACAGTTTTCCCAAAACTTGATGGGGGTGGGGTGAGGGTTAGAATCTTTAGCTTTAAACTGTGCCTGCCTTGAACTTCAGCCAAGTGCTTTCAATGCACATTTAGTTGGCAAAGTAAGGAGCAATAGTAAAGCAATAGTAAAGAGCTTTTATTGTAACTTTAAAGCATAATTTTTATACTTGAGAATCCAAAACCTGCTCTTAAGAAATAGGATTTGAAATCAGCCTTCCAAAGATTAAAACAAAGTATATTTTCAGAGGGTGGCCATAATTCCATTTTACCTAACGTAAAATAGTTTGTTGTTTTTTTTTTTTACTTTTTTTTTTCCCCAGAGAGTTATTCATTAGAAAACATAGTTATTATATTATTCTATTTTGCTGTTCCATTATCCATAAGGCTGACATCCTGTGAAACTAATTTAAACACTGATTTTTAGAGTGGCCAACAACAGAGTATAGCTATTTCCTTAGAAAAGTAAATTCATTGATATAATTTATATTCTTGGAAATGAAAACTGACTTCAATAAATACATGGCTTTTGTTTCCTTTCAGAATATATCCATTGCTTACATTGGAATGTTGATTGGTGGAGATTACATATTCTCTGTGTTAAACTTTATAGGGCTAAACATTTGGTGAGTAGAACTTGAATAGCTTTTATTTGTTAAAGCTGAAGATTTCTCAGTGAGATATAGTTTTATGGTTTTTTTGGTTTGGTCCACTTCGTTGATGCAGTTTTGAAACTACTGGTCTGAGAACGCACTGCCTCAGGATGTAAAGTTCATTACAATTAGTGATGTCTTTTCATGTCTGTTTTCAAATACTGAATGTTACTATGGTAAGATCTTAACTATGGAAACATGTCTGCAGTTTAATTATGTAGGGTTGAAGTTCATTCTTTTTTCACAAGCAGCAGTTCTGAGCTGTGAGGCTTCCAAGTAAAAGCCAAGTGATGTGGGAAGTGAGAACACTGACTGAATGAGTTGTGCCTGTTGAATATGAGTTATGACTTGTGAGTTCCTGTATGTTTGGATGAACTGTTACATCTGTTTGTATGAATCTGTTGGAGCAACTGATAATTGATCTTTGTCTTCTCAGGGCTCGTTTCTCAGATGGCTTACGTAGCTCTGAGGCACTCCTAATTTATGCTATATTTATGCTATTTACCTATAGAATGGTGTATACAACATCAGGTATCTCTGACACCTCTATTCATTCTCTTTTCTTTAGTATGGCAGGAGGATTGAGATACTCATTTTTAACATTAAGAGGAAACAGCAAGCCTATGCAACATGGTGATGAAGAGAACACACTTCCTGAGTCAAAGAGTTAGCCAAAAGGCCTGCCTTGAAAGAGACCGAAGATACACCTTTGTTTAGCGTTGTTGAGAACTTAAATAAGTATATGCTGGAACGTATTTGGAATAAGAAAAAAAATCTACCTCAATTGCCACAGATGCGCACAGAACTCATTGGTTCAGAAATTTTCTTGTACACCATGTTTTTTATATGTGGGCAAGTTTAATTTTACACCATGGCGTAATTTTTAGGAAGGAATGCCACACAAATCTCAAGTTGTAAATTTCTTCATTTACCTGTACTTTGGTGCTATTTGTTCTGTTTCAGTGTCTGCCAGTGCTCTCTGAGGCAAAACTGCCTGTAAAGATCATGAGGCTTGATTCACCATTGCCTTACGCCATATGCAATCTTTGACATCAGTGAAGAGGTGAAAGACGCTAGTGATTCAGAATGAATTCACATACGCATTTGCTCTTGTGTAAGTGACTGTGGAACGTATGGGGCAAAGAGGAGATAAGCCCCAAGACTGTTCCCTGTGTAAGTGCTGACTGAAGAATTCAGGATATGGCCTAGTGTGTTCGGTATGCATTGTGTAGACATTCTCTGTCGATCTTTTCCTCATCCATCAATAACATCATGGTGTTCTGCTGTAATTGTCACTGGTAGAAGTGAAATCTCATAACTTTGCTGCAAGATCAAGGGGAGAGGAAATTGAGAGAACATTTTCTAATATTTAAAAAGATTTTTTGTGCGTGTGAGCCAGTACCAAACAGGTAATTAGGAGAGATAACAAAGGTAAATATTTTTGTTTAGGTACATTTGTCTTTTTATATTACAGTCTCCTCCTCTGATGTTTTGTCTACAATTACCTTTTAATGCTGCAGAGAAGCGATGCTAGTGTATATGAACCAGAGAGCAGTTTGATTGATATATGGATTGATTGATACATGGAAGACTAACTTGTTTTTAAATGAGGAGAAAGGATCGCTGTCTTGCTGTGTCTTACATGTGCAGTGAAAGCTTGTCTGGTACTAGTTTGTGCTTAAAATTCAAAATAGGGAATCACAAGAAGCCTAAGGGATTGCTACAGTGGGCAAGGCTGGTCCAGTGGTTTAAAAAAAAAGGTCTGGCATCTGATTGTTTGGGTTATCATCTGGGACAATAATAGCACCACTCTGTATCCTGATTTCCTTCTCTGCAAATACAGTTGATAATGCTTACCTGTGTCTCTGAGGATATAGCATTAATCTTTGAAAGCACCATAGAAGCATTGTGGCACTGGAGGAAGTCAGAGTAATTAATCTTCTTGAAGATTTCAACTCCCTGCAAGCAAGAGCCAAGATTTTTTAAAATAATCAAATCAAAAGAAGATTTTGGAAGATCATGACATGGAACCAGGGTGATCTAATGACTTGTTTTATCCCTACTTGAATTAAAATATAACTAAATCTGTAAAGCATTACTCTGCATGTAACATGTGAATGACCAGACTGGATTAGATCTAGGAAACATGTGAGTAGCTCATACCAGAAGCTTCAGGGAATGACTGGGCTGCCGACTGCCTGCGTGGATTTGAATGGCAAGAGGATGAGTGACTGCAGATAGTAGAAGTGGAATTTAAGAGCACAGTCAAAGTGGAAACAGAAGTCTGGGCTATCCATTCTCACAGTTGGCTAAGAGGTGTGACTTCCATTTTCTACCTGTTGAAGAGCTGGAAAGGGAAGGGGTTGCTGAAAATATTTTAGAGAGATCTGTTTTTAAATATTTTTTTATCCTTAGAAAGCCTTCAATATTTTTGAGCGTATTCTTTTGTAGGATTCCTCTTTCTCAAGATCATCTCTACCTCCAGAATCCTAATTATTGAACCTCATCTCTCTACAGTGGGACAAGTCATTGGAGGGTTTTCATTAATTATGAAAAGGTTATGAAAGCCATTTGATTGCAATACAAATGGACACATAATGGCACCCACTAAATAATATTTAGTTCCCACAAAGGACCAGCTACTGTGTACATTCAATTCATTAATATTTTGCTGTATCTTTTATAAATAAAGAGATGCAGATTATAGTTTTAACAAGTTTTGGGGTTTTTTGTGTGGATGGACACATAAAATGCTTTTAAGCACACACGGATAGCACAAATATTTGCTTTCTATATGTTCAACTGCTATACTGTACTTGAAGTGGTTTCATTAGCTCATTCTGTACCGTAGTGGAAGTGATTTTATTTAATTCATTGTTCATGTCATGTTTTTGAAGCCCTTCAGACTTCTCACCTGATTCCCAAAGTCTCTGCATTACTCAGAATCATTTAAAATATAAATTTAAGAATAAGCAAAAATAGGTATTATCTAGAAGAACTTGCAAGTGCTTGCATCCTTTCACAAAGCAACTCAGCATCAGTCTCTTACTACTTTCTTCTGTAGCTGTGGAGATAATATTGATTCCAGTAAATTTACTAGTTGAAACTGTGGGAATATGTGCTCAACCAGGCAGAACGCTCACATTAGAATTTAGGCAATTATGGAAATGGCTCTTTCATTCAGAATCTTAGTAACTGTGTCTCTCAGTTAATGAAGTAGTAATTTAAAACTGATTTCTCTTAGGATACATCTGTAGATAGTCCTAACTTTCCTTTTCTACAGATTTCATGTTAGCTTCATGAAATGCTAAACCAGTTGTAAAACTAGATGACTGACTTGCTGCGTGAAGCTTTATTTTCTTTCCTTTCTTTTTGAAAAGTGGTAACAATTGTTAGAGAAAATACTACTCTTCAGAATACATATGTGAAAGAATTGTTAAGTAGGCTAGTTTTAAGAGATACTGGATTGACTTCTGAAAGTCACATTCCCTCACAGATGCATCTTGTGGATACTTGCAGCTAGCTACAGCTACTTGATTTTCAGAAGTCAGTCCAATATTTTTAAAACTTTTAAAGTTCTACATGTGGCAGGCTGTATTTACAAGGGAACATATAAAGAAACTTAAAAACAGTAGCTGTATTGAAAAGGAGTATTGTACTGCATGTTTGTCTGTTCATACTCTTAATTTTATAGGGATTGCGTAGCAGAGGGCTAGCTGTAATGGAATGAGATTAGGAGTGAAAAGGTACAGTGGTCACCCAAAGAAGCTTTCTACCCATGCAATGTGTAAGGTTCTCACAATGATTCTTGTGAGTGTCAGAAGCAATACCTCAGGAAAACAACTTGGACTGAGCTGGATGAAAAATTCTTCACATTTGTAAGAATTTGTTATTTTTCCTTTCAGTATCTTGGCCTGATTTACAAATATTAGGCCCATGAGGTACTATAAGCAAATCTCAGACTCATTACCAGTCTCCGGAAAAGAAAATGTTTTTGTTTCTTTTTCATTTAAAGGAGGTATTCAGCATTGTTGTTGCATATGAAGAACACAGTGCTACTTGTTCAAATCTAAAATATTCCTTGAATACCGAGTAATGCTTTGGGGGATTTGTGGTTGTACATAAATATTTTTTGAAGTTTAATATTCAGATCTTTGTTGATCTGCTTTACTTACGGGGTAAAACAACAGGCATTATGGAATGGAAAACAGTAATTACACTGAAATTTTAAGAGAGCTTATGCGTGAGAAAACTGGGTTGTTAAGCTGAGATGGTGGTGATTTTTATATATTCTTGTTACAGATAGAGTTAGTGTTACATTCCTTGTGATTCAGACATCATCTATACTCTGTAATACGTTGGCATATTGTTTTCTAGCTGAAGGTGTCAGTAACATGACACTTGATATATATTGCTGTTCTTCAGTTGGAGATTTCTGGGTGTCAGGTTTAGGTTAAATTTTAACAATGATTTATGTTAACTGTGGAAGAGTATCCTTAAAATATGTAGAAGAATTTTATTTTGTCCTAAGTGTATGTGTAAGCATCAGTGTTCCTCTTCTCCAGTTTAAACTGATCTTTGAAAAATGAATGTTTCAAATTGCCACAATGAAGAAGAGTGAAGGTTGTTTTTGTGCCTTCCCTGAGAAATTCCGTATGTTAACTTTTTAAATTTTTTTTAATCACTTGAAGTCTGAATTTCCTTGATTTCATCTTTGTCTTGCAGTGAGATACTGTTCCTGTAAGCATGTTTTCCCCATAAGGTTTTCATACATGTCCTCAACTTTAATACTAGTTCAAATATACTTTGTTCAGAAAAGCTGAAAGTCCTGTTAATAGATTACTGCTCTTGTTCGTGCCAGAATCACACCATTTGTAAAACAGGTGTAATTATATTAACCTCTTTTCAGAGGTTATATATATGTAATATTGCTTTCTCTGTATAGAATTACTTAGGTGACTTTAGTAAACTTTCATTGTTTTGTCTTTGCAGCTGTAGATAAATCTGTTTTCCTGGCCTCTGCACAAGTTTGGTGTGAACTTGCCCTGGAGGTATCTGGGCTAGAGTTTAACTCTTCAGCACCGTAAGAATTAGTGCTGATGTGTGTTATCCCCAAGGTTTGGAGTATTGTTATCCAGGATTTTGATTTAGACCCATCTTTAGTCTGTGTGAATCCTAAACAATGCAAGAGAATTCTTTTTTTTTCTTTTTGTTCTTGAGTAGTTTCCAGAAAAGGAGTGAAACCTTTCCTTTAAAGCAAGCACCAGAAATTGTTGTATGGTTTGGATTTTTTCAGTAGCTTACAAATCTAGGTATAACGTAGAGATGTTTTTCTAATCTAAACCCTCGACGTTCCTTGGAAAAAGAAAATCACGTGATTTGATTAGACTTCTTACTTCTCTGCCTGTGCTCAGAGACTAGCCGTGTGCTGGAAAGAGGCTTTTCCCGGGGAGGGAGCAGCTGATTCATACTCGCTCACTGCCTTCGCTCAGCATGGAAGCGTTCCAGCACCAGCTACTCACTCTTATTGGGGGTCTGATCTGTTTCTGTGCTCTGGTAAAATGCATCAGATTTATGAAATACATTTTCCCACATATCTGGAGTGCTTTGCCTGAGACTTTCTTTCGGTCGCTGGGAGAATGGGCAGGTAAAGGAAACTTCTTCACCTTCTTCTTCTTGTAATGGAGTAGTGGATTGTTACATGACTAATTGGGAGTGGTTTTCCTTGCATTTCCTTACCCTGTCCCTTCAGAACAAAACACAGTTTCCACTAGGTGTGGAAAGGTCAACTAGGTTTGTTTAATTTCATTTTGTTTTCCCTAGTAACTGTGGTTTTATAATCCTGAAGTTTTTGCATACTTGGGGAAAATAGAAAAATAGTCAAACTGGTAATAGTTCACACACCTGGTATGTAGATGTGAATTCTCTCCCCATTCCCACCTCTGATGTTTTTTTCTCTACTGCAAATGCTTTAGTTTTAATAGCATTGTCTATATCCTCAGTTTCCTGATTTGTGAAGCAACTAGTTTATGTCTAGCATATGGTCTCCACTTTTCAAAGCAACTTTTCTTTGTTCCCGGTAACATTGCTCTGTTGTGTTTTTTCTGAACTGGTGACCTATCCTTAATGGTACCGTTAACCAGCCAAATCTACTCTAGCCTAAAAACTTCAAAGGCTGCAACTTGGCAGTACTTTTTAAAAGATACTACACATTCTCATAAAATAACAGAGATGTTTAATAAACACCACCTTCTTCCTACTGATCATTGATGTTTTTCGTAGGCTTGTTAGATTATCAGTATGAAACAAGAATGAACAGATACTACAGTTTCTGGGCTACAGATGTCACTGATGGTGGCATCTAGTTAAGAAGTGACCCAAACAGTATGCTTGTGCTTCGTTCCTTCTCTCTGCTTAAAGACTTGATCTGACTGGATTGAATACGTGTTTAATAAGCATATCTCACAGTGGATTAATAAGAAATGAAATCCACCCCTGTGCAAAAGACATGCCTGAATACCAGCTGCTTCTGAAGCAATATGTAGGTCTTGTTTTGATTTAAGTGAGGCAAGGACCTCCATTCTGTGCATGAGGTGAGTAGCAGCGTGGGGAACTTTCTGTGAAAAATCCTTGTTTCCACTGGAGGTTGGGAAACTTGTTTCCTTCAGTGGACCTTTTATGCTCTGTCCTTTTTATAAACATGTCTTAGGGGGCCCTGTAAAATTCATAAGGCTTGCATGATTTGCCGTATCATGTAGCACATGAGATCCCGAGAATCATGAAAATTAAAGTTGGCAGGTGGAAGCTTGTTTCCCAACAGACGCTTGTTTTTCCTCTGCAGGTCTTCTAGAAAACTAAAGATCCACTTCTGCTTCACTGAGGGGGTCTCTTTTCTCTGAAATGAGAGAGTAATTGCTCTTCTGTTGTCAGCAAACCTAACCATTCAAAATCACCTTCCTTCCCCAGCATCTCTTGCAATTTAGAAGTCCTTAATCCACGCTTTTTCAATATTGAATAATTTTCCATTTTGCTCTGAAAATTTGCCAGGGTTAGCTTGGAATTGCTTTGGTGCTTTCCTCTTTAAGTTATTTATTTCTAAGTTGATGAGGACTTTCTTTCTGTAGTTCCTCTTTGGTATTTGTGTAACATTTGAAATTCATGATGCTTTAAAAATGCCAAAGCTTGCTTACTTTCCCAGCAACACTGAATACAAAGGTAAAATGAGCAGGACAGCTCTGAAGGAACAGCTTTTTATAGATAGTGGTAAATTTGCCATGATGTTTCCTTACAGACAGATTTCTTGTGTGAGAAAGTGTTATATCAGCTTTGATCACCCAGTTAGTCCTTATCTCCTACCATTCTGTCACCATCATATGAGTGACAAACTTGCAAAGCAGAACTTGTCAAAATGTGTGTATGGAAGATGCCACCTCTTAGGCAATTGACCTGTTGCTGAGACAATTGTTGCTTAGGTGGTTGACTTGTTGCTTGTTGTTGACTTCATTGAAAATGAGAGTAATAACTGTCAACTGCATCAGACAGGTTACAGTAAGGAGGGATTTGCTTTGAAGACAAAAAGTGCTAAATGAAGTAACAAAAAAATTAAAAGGTCACGACAAAATAATTTTTTTAAAAGATTGATTCTCTCCTTTAGTAGAAGCATTTAGGTTGCAATGTTCAAGAAACACAAATGATGAAGATTAGAGAATTCAAGAAAGAGCAAATAAAAGCAAAGCTATAAATGCAATCTTTATTCTTTGTTTCATTTTCTCCAGTGGTCACAGGAGCAGGAGATGGGCTTGGAAAAGCATATTCCTTTGAGGTAAGATAGATTACTTACCCTTAAGTTTATTTTAACAAAATGGCAATTGCTGCCTCTTCATCAGTCTCTGCAAGTTAGTAAAATTACTGTAGGATTCAAAGGCACTGTGACAAACATGGTGCTAATCCTTCTCCCCTGTATGTGCAGAATATCATTAATCAAGTTCTGAAAGGAAACTGGTGCTGCATTTCAGAGGAAAATCATTCATGCCCTAATGGTCTCGTCAGACCAAGGAAATAAAATGAGTAATCCAAAAGATTTCACATTGTCTGTCCAGGGTAGGAAGTCTCCTAAATTGTCCTTTTTTTCCCAGTTTGCAAGCTAATCTGCTTTTTGACTTTCAGCGATCCAGCATTAACATGCAGGTTGTCATTTTCTAGCCTTTACACTTGCAAACACATTTTGAAAGATGTACCTGAGACAACAAATAAAGTAGAAGTCTGTATAAATTAATAAAAACTACAATTTATGGAAATTACAAGGAAACCTAATGGTTTAATTAAGAATCAGTAGCTCCAGGAGGCTGCAGGAGGAGAGAGGAGCTCTGTGCTGTGCCGGTAGCTGCTCCTGTGCAGAGTCACCACAGCCATCCCTTTTTATTCATCTGTGCTAATCAACACTGAGGGTGGGGTGGCCTTGTACGGTCTTGTACAAGCCTTGCTATTAGTGATGGTGACTGAGCAGTAGATTTTCTCTTTGGTGTCTTCATTCAAAACCTTGTTCTTTTCTAGAAACTAAAGAGCAGTGAAACATGAGTTGTTGTCTTCAGAGCTGAGGTGACCAGGTGAAAATTAGCAGCCTCTAATATTCAAGAGTTTAGATGTGATGCCTTGTGTTCATAAATGATAAAATATATCTCACAGGAAAGGAAAATAAGTTGACTTTTGAATTAATTCACAGGATTTTTAAGCTAGTCTTCTTAAGCATATGCATTGGTTAAGTACCTACTTCACAATTTTCATTACTGAGAATGGCAGTACAATAACTACTTTCAAAAGTGCATTGAATGGAGGAAGCACAAACACAAGTATCAGGTATTATAGTTTAACATTTGGCATAACTGTGATACAGAGGACAAGGTCTTCTCGGGGAGAGAAGGGAAAATGTTGCTTTCTGTCTGGTCAATGAGTTGCTGTAGTGATGAGCGAACAGGAAGGATCTGATGGCAGAGGGGAATGGGATGGGATAGAGACAGAGAGGGATCATCAGAAATGCTTAAACATTTATTTAACACTATGCCTCTGGATGTAGTCATTGGCTCATGCAACTTGCTGAACTAACTTTGTGAGTGAGCACCTGGTGGTATTTTATCCATGTGAAGGATAAATTCTTTTATCTTTCTGCTGCGGGAACCTGTGAATGTCTAGATCAGATCCTCTGTCATTGTTCTGCTTCCTTTGTGCTATATGTGTTATGCAAGAGTAAATCCCATTTAAAAGGCCAGATATATAGCATGCGAATGGCTGCTTTATACCGTGAGATAAAATAAAACTACTGTGGTTTTTTTCTTTTTTAAAATTGGCTGGAACTGGCTAGATTTTGTGGAACATTTGTTCATTATTTTTGGCTTTTGTGGGATGACTGAGAGCCATCTTTATCCATGCTGAGATGTACCTTCCTCCCCAGGTGGTCCCTTTGATTGAAACTGTGCTCAGCTACTGCCCTGTGGGGCAGATCCCAAGCCCACACCACATGAGGTCATAGCTTGGCACATCATCTTGCTGGCTGAGGTCGAACACACACTTGTGTGTGGCTTGTGGATAAATAAATCTGACCCTGCTGTTTTAATATCTGTGTGCCTTTGGAGTTTCTGGCTAAGCACTGCTGTCTTGCTGGTCTGGTGTCAGGGTACAATATTCTCTGATGTTCTTCTGGCATAGATTGCTCTGGTGTAATGGGCTGATGTGAAGGTAAGCCTTGTTTGATGGTCACAGTGTCTGTTCTTCTAGAGTTTGAACTGTGACACAAAGTGATGAATTTATTTCTGACATTCTGGGCTCATGCATGGGCTGATAATGATTCACAGCTCAGGTAAGGGCTCCACACTTGTTGGTAGTATATGGTACAGGAGGCTAAGGAGAGCAGTTCTTGTGTTTTGGAAGCAAATGTGATATGACTTTCTCTGTTCGGTGTTTTATGCGGAAATCCCAGTAGATGGTTCATTTGATAAAACCCAGCAGAGTGAGATCAATGCAGAGATGACATTATTTACTGATTCAGTACCTTTGTTTCCAAGGTTTATGGTTCCATACAGGTCTCTGCAAAGTCTGTTAAGTTCACGAGCTGGCTAGGGCTGTGTGAAGAGCCTGGCAGCTGTGAGGTCTCAGAACATTACTTTGTTGATGCCAGGACACAGATTTTTCAGAGCAAATTATTGTGTCTTTAGTTTCCTGAGCTTGTATTGAAAGGCAAGCATACACAGAACTTGAGCCTGTCCTCTTCTGCATGAATGTCCAGGCTTCCATGAAGGCTCTGTCTGTATTTCTAGCACATCAGGGAGATTTGGAAGGACTGCCTTCTTGAGCATAAAGACCCTGACCTTTTATCTGACTGGTGTGATGTCAGAGTGCTGGAATTTTGGATCTAGTTTGCTATACTTATTTCTAGAGCCAGGTTTCTGTTAGATTTGGTCCATTAGTTCTTGGGCTGATGGGATTTAGACTTACCAGACTTATAACGAGAAAAAAAAGACAGCTGTGAGTGTGCTGCGAGGCTGTCACATCTCTGCTCAACCTTTAGCATTTCAGGTACGGTGCAGTCTTGTTTGTTGTGTTTTTCTGATGTAATATCTACAGATCTGTGTTAGCATCTGTTACTGACTTAGCACCTCAGACATGCTGGTTTTACGGATGAGGCCATGCCATACTCTGAGATTTACAGTTTAGCCTCTGCATACTTCTCATCTGATGTCAGGGCACCAGCAGGATGTTGGTGGCTCACAGGGTCACCATTTTTGTTACTGTTAATAGTTCATAACTCTCTTATAAGTCAGGCCAGCACTTGCATTTAATCAATGATTTAGCAGACCATTTTGACACAGGCACTGCATTCATTTGTTAATACAACAGTTTCTCAAATCTTAAAACTTTGGGTCATTTCCTGAAACTGTGCGTGGTATTACCAGCAGTATAATACAAGCTAAATATGATCTGAGGTTTCCTGCTCCAGTTGCAAACCTGTTCTAATTTCTCCACTTGGTCTTGGATTTATTTCTGGAAATACTGCTATTCTACTTGCTCGCCACAGTTAAAGAGCTAGCAGGAAGATTGCAGAATCCTTCTGCCCTGTCATGTCAGCCCCGGTCTGCTGGAGCAAAAAGGGTTGAAACATATGAATACGGAGACCCTAGAGGTCTGCACCCCAGGCAAGGAAAGAAAAGGAGTCAAGCACTGAGACCATATCAGCACAGTCCAGAAGAAGAGAGAAGAATCTCTTTTGTAATAGGTAGAAATTTACGGTAGGCATCTACAAATTCCATAAAGCTTTATTAGGGATTTGAAATTATTACATCTAGTGATCCATGTAGAGTATAACCAATTTGTCAGGGTAACTGTAGTAATCACATGCATGGTTTGAATCTAAAACGTGTGTCTTGCCTTTCATGAAGTCTCCCACTGCAACGAAACCAGTAAGACACTTGAAAGCATGTATTGCCCTTAAGAAAAAGATATGCATCCGTATTATATGGTGACATTTCCCCATTACAATTTGGCTCACTGGAAGTCATAAATTTAACGTTCTCCTGAATCTAAAAGTGTACCCTAAAAATGAAATATTTTAAGTATATAGAGACATTGCCTCTCAATTCCTTATTAAAAGTATCTAAAAGTGTCACCTCAGACTGAGCTGCAAAAACATGCTAGAAAATGCACAGTGACTTTATACTGATTTAATGTAGGTTTCAACTTTTTGAAAGTTGAGTTTGTGAGATTCCAGAGTGCATATCCTGTGTGATACTATATGCTTCATTAATAGCCCAATTTCAAATTGCTAAGTTGTCCTAATTCGTTATGGCTGGAGACGGTAATAATCTTACATTTTGGCAGACTGAGGTTCAGGAGCATTTTAGTCCTTTGCCACTGGGAGTCAGGATTTCCTAACACAAGCAAGTTCACGTTCCACAGTGCTGGTAGTTAGAACTTCTTCTTAACTGAGGGGAAATACTATCCTCTAAAATCAAAGCCTTTGTATGTTCAGAAAATGCCTTGTGCTAAAGACGTCTACATTAAAAGTTACCTTTATTTGAAAGGTTGAACTGTTAAACTGATTTAACCTTTCCTGTGGATGGCCCTTTTTTTCTAAGTGCAGTTCATTTGCTTGAGGGTGCATTTGAATCTCATGGGAGTTACAGTGTCCTACAAGACTTTTACTTCTGAAAACGATGCACTTTTTCTATGTGGATGAGGAAGCAAAAAAGACTAGTCAGGTGTGTAACCTCTTTTGCCTTGCGAAATGGGTGCTACAGCCTTATACTTCTGGTTAGTCTGGTATAGAGCAGCAAGGGAGAGTCCTCTCACCTGATGGTTAACAATTTTATAAGATTGCCACAAACGCGTGCTTTTAGCTGAAACACAGTGCAATCTTAGCAACAGGAATAACTTTTTACTTAGGTTTAGGAGGGATTTCCCCCTGCCCCAAAAATTAAAATAAACCCCATCCAAACACCCCCAAATGGCAGAAAAGAGCGAGTGACCATGGAAATGGAGACCATGTCTCCAATTGGAAAACGACTTTTGGAATTGGAAATTCCAATTGGAAAACGACTTTTGGAATTGGAAATTCCAATTGGAAATGGAATTGGAAATTCCAATTGGAAACAACAAAGGGAAATCTGCCAGTATGTAGGCAATTAGAGTTCTCTTCCTGAAAACTTCAAAGGGAGCCTTTAAAACAAGCTTTCGAAACTCCTGAGCGTCTAAGTTTGTGCAGGTCTCTTTGGAGCACAGGTCAATTATGTTAGAGGTCTCCAAAAGCACAGAATTGTGAGCAAGGTCTTTGTGCTGAAAATGCAAGTGGTTGTGACTGATGGATTTAATGGATGGCCTGCGTCTTGTACTCTTGATGTAGCAAATTTTTGAACAAAGATCCTTATTCCTTAACATTCTCTGCATTGCTTCAGAAGAGCCCAACAGGACAAACTGTTTCCCTCAAATAGGTTTAAGGAGAAAGCGTTGCAGGGAGTCAGCTGTGGAAATGAATGGGTCTTCAGTGTGTGGCCTCAGCGGGTTAGTTTCTTCTTTTAATCAGACCTGGTACTTTCAGATGACATTGGCTTTATCTTTTGTGCTGACTAATTTAGCTCTCTTTCTCCTTGCTCTCAAGAGCATTTTTCTAGTTTCAGCTTTATCTTTCCTTTCTTCATGCACACAAGTCCATTCAGCTTCCACTTGTTAATAACTTAGTTTCAAAAGCTGGGGCCATATTTCTCTCTCAGGCTTTGCCTAAAACTCTTTAACGGATGGGAATGAGAGGCCTTGGGAAAACAGGAGAGAACCATTATTTATTGGTTCTGCACATGGTAATAGCAAACTGACTATAAACAGACTGCTGTGTTAAATGGTGTTTGCAGCTATAAACATCAACTGTTGCCAACATCTCTGTGGATGTAAATTTGTGTGACTGTATTTTGAGTTTTTATGCATGGACTTCACCTTTTTTCCTTGGTTTCTTTTTTAGTTTGCATCTAATGAAAAAAAGCAGTTAAAATTTATCCATCTGACCTGCATCAGATTTTATTTCTATTGAAAAAATATGAATAAAGTTCAAATCCTTTCAAACCCTTGAGCCTTCGATTCAATATGCTTAATCTACTTCCTCAGGATAAAAAAATGTGAAGGTGGAAGGTGATGCTTTAAAATGACTAGGAAGTAATCAACTTATTTGGCCTCCTAAATCCAAGTAGAAATAAAAATGTGTTTCTGGGAAATGTCATGTTGCTTTCACTCCCTGCAGACTTCCATTCATTTGACATTGGCTCAGATTATTTATTTTTGTTCATATTATTGGGGTTTGATTGTTGTCCAGTATATTTTTCTTGTAAGCGTCCAAGATTATACAGTGAGGGAGATGTTTTGGAAGACTGTTAGAAGACCAATTATTATTTTGCCTGGTTTTAATATCTGTTGTTTACCCATTAGGCAGATGACAGGTGAAGGAAAGCAGTTTAAAAAGAATAATCCACAATTGCTTTTATTGCAAAACTGGAAAAAAAATGAAACAATTTTTATATTCCTCTCTTGTAGCTGGCAAAACGTGGATTAAATATAGTTATGATAAGCAGAACTCTTGAAAAACTGCAGAGAGTAGCCTCTGAAGTTGGTAAGTGTTTGTCTCAAACTTATCTTCCCATTTAGCAGGCTGGCTTTACAGGGATCTGGAGGTCTCTTCCCTTGGTACAGTATGTAGTACAGTAGGGCCCCGGATATTGCTGCAGATATAGCCCCAGGTATACTACAACACTACAAATGTTTTTGGTATTACTGTGTTGCTTGAACGCTCCTAGTCATGAATCACTTTAGAAGTATATGCTGTCATTCAAACAGTGCAATGGCTTTGATAAAAAAAGTGAACATGGGTTCTTTACTGGCTTCATCTGCCTGTAAATACAGGCAAAGGAGATTGTAATACTAGAGCTGTTGGAGCGATCTATGAAAGAGCTTATGCTTGGGAACGGAAAGTTACCTTTAGCCTTGCTCTTGGAACATAGCAAAGGAAGGGTGAAAACAAAATCAAGGTGCATGTTTTGTGTTTGGTTTGTTTGGTTGGTTTTTAAAGGTTTTCAAGTTACCTTTGGCTTTCGATAAAGCAGTTAAATAGTGTGTCTTTCGAATTAATGTTTCCTTTCTTTTCTTCAAAGGAAATTAGCCATTTACACTGGGGAATGGGTTGTTTAAATACATTAAGATTGACTGTTAGTATTTCTTTAGGAGTCAAATGAATTTATATCCTCCATTAACTTTAAAGATTGCTGTAATCAAGGTTATCCTTCCCACTGTCTCTTTTTCTGTATGTAGCTTCTATCCACCGGATTCCTTGAGCCACGTGTTCTTGTGCTAAGAATGTGTTGCTCCAAGACTACACCTCTGTCAGAAAGACTTGCCTTTGAGCAGGCTTAGCAGCTGACTCCAACAGGGTATTGGCTCCAGGATACTTGCCTGGAGAGCGAGCAGTGCATCTCTCAGGGACGTGGCAGACTTGAAGTGGGTGAAAAAGCACGTAACTTCTGAACCTGCAGCTACCAAAGTCGAGGATTGGACCCTGAAATTTTCTGTCCAGTTTCCCTGCCCCTTTTTCCAGGGTTAGACTTGTTTTCCCTTGTGAAGCAAGGGGTATCAGAGGAGGAAAGCACCAACTCCCTCAACGGTCTCTATAAGGAGTTGTATCCATGAGACGAGTGTGACTGTGGCCTAAGCTATCCCTTCTTAAGTAAACAGCCATAAAAAAATAATTTCTGTGGGAATTAGCTCAGCTCTGGTGTTATTGTTCCATTTCTTTGCAGCGGAATGTGAAAGAATTGCAATAATAGAAACCTGAATAAAAAAAGGCTAAAGCACTTTTATAGTTTCTTTGCATTGTAAATTATAATCAGAAGCAAAGGATGAAAACAATAAGATTTCTGAGACTAACATAGCTAAGTAAAGAAAAAAAGTGGTGGAGGGCTGGAAAGATGACATACTGTAAATTCCCCTGCACTGTGATTTATTATAAGGCCACCTTCCTAATTGAGGCCATACCGTGCTGAATTATGTAGCAGCATGTAACGAAGGACTTCCCGTGTTCTGAAAGGTACTGCCGAGATAGCCTGCCCTGCAAGCACTCCTATGCCTTGTGCAAAAGTCACCTGTGACTTTTTGTGAGTGAGGCAGCTTCACCGACTGCAGCAGTGTCACTCATGTAATCCAAGGTGTGGGGAGGTGGATTGTGTGACCCCAGGACCCCAGGAGCTCAGGTTACACCGATCAGGTTTCCGTGCTATGTTCAGCTGGGTTGTGGGCATACAGAGTTGGTTGCAAATCCCATGAGATCTTTCCATTGTTTTTAGTGGGTTTTGGCTGAAACCCAGGGTGACTCATCTGTTATTTAGTTTGTCAGGTTGGAAATGAGTACATAACAACAAGTAGATGGCACAAACAAAAGCAAAGAGAGGAAGATAAAGTGATGAAAAGCATAGAGTATCAGTTCTGGAGGCCACTAAAATCATCAGGGAGCTCTGGTTGCAGGCTTATTATATTAAAGCTTTGGAAATGTTCCCCTGATTCCAATTTTCAGATGCATGCTTTACTGTAATTAAGCCAAGTAGTCATTGGGAAGGAACAAAAGTTAAACTTACTGTGATGTCATGTGAGTAAATAAACAATAAAAACCAAAAATGAAGCAGAAACTTAACCAGAGTGATTGTACTGTTTTCTAAATTGTCTCTCACTGACTTTTTCTTTCTAAACTGCTTAAACAAGCAGTATCTCGCTCCAAGCGGCTATCGTTACAATGAACTAATATGCAAGGAGATCAAGGCACAGAGAGAGAGAAAAAAAAAGGTTGTTGTAGGCGATGTAAATTTGTTGCAGAACTGGACGCATTACTTTTGTTTCCTTTTTCTTAACTGCTGCACTGTGCATCTTTTTGCAGCCAGTTGGACAGCAGAATTAAAAGACTTGCCTCCCTTTTCAAACTGATATTATTTGCCTAAACATACTCTCACATTCAGTTTGTATACTGAATAATATAAATCAAAAGAGTCTAAACTGTGGTTAATTCCAGAGATCTCAGTGTTTGTCTTTCCGAGTCCTGTGGGCCACAGGTGTGCCTGAGAACAGCTCTCAGAGCTGCAGCAGGCAGAAATCCACAGTAAGAAACATGTTTCTCTAAAGAAGCACTGGAACTGAAAACCGGATTTCCATCCACTCTGACTGTAAAGCTCTTTTAGAATGAGACGAAAGATAACAAAATAAGTCTTGCTGAGGGCAGACAGAGCGGACCATCACACTAGGTCTACTGCTTATTTAACACGTTCAGTACTGTGGTTGTGAAACACTGATCAAACCATAAAACCAGGAGATCAGAAATGATGGAATGCTATTAACTGCACTGCCTTTTTAAAATTATTTATTTATTTTATTTCTTCTGCCTGCATTTCCTAAGGAAGCTGTACAGGCAGAGCTAGGTCCTGGTTGAAAAGTTATATCTTAGGATCTCTTTATGTGACCAGGGTCTGTATTGTTTGGCTATTAATGCCAAACAAACAAAAAAAGCCACTTCTCTAAGACACAGAAGCTATTCACAACAAGGGTGGTTGGGGGTTTTTTGGGTTTGGTTGTTTCGGGTTTTCTTTTTTTTCTTTTTTTTTGGGGGGGGCAGGGCGTTGTGGGGTTTTGTTTGTTGGGGGTTTTTGTGGTTTTTTTTCTTTTGTTTTGTTTGGGGTTTTTTTTGGAGAAGAAACAAATCTGCGTTTAAGGAAAGATAAGGTGTATGATTCTCAGAAAGCAGTAGAAAATACAGCTGCACCTGTTTAGACTAGCTGAGCACACGGTTAATGAATTTGGGTTTGGCGATGCAGGAAGTAGCTTATCCACCTCTCCCTCCTGAAATTATGCCTGTTAATATAGAATAAAGCAGTGAAGAAAAAAATTGCCCCACATCAAGAGCCAAATCTGCCTTGCTCCCAGTAAGACCTGTGAAGGTGCTAATTCCTTTTGCTGTCCCCCTCTGCTACATGTTCAGTTCCCAATCTGCTGTACGGCGTCCTCTGCCTCTCATCCTTCCTGCTCCGAGATCTAAGCAGGCAACACGCTGAGATCACCGACTGGCATAGAACGACTCACTCGGCACACCCTTCGTTTGTCCTCACAGGCCCGTTGTGTCTTGCTGATCCCTTGAACTAAAATATTATTGCTCAGGAGTGTTTTCCCAATATGCGCTACTGCGTAACTGGGCGCTTCAGGGCCTTGACCCATGTTCTGAGCGCTCTGGTAACCAGTAACAATTCCCATGTTTTTTTGTTCACCGAGTTTGTGTTTTCTGGTACCTGCTATTATCTCTTGCAGTTCTGCTTTTACACTCATTCTTTTTGTTTCTTCTCTATTTTCCTGTTTCCTGTTGTTTCTGAAACTGAGTTATCTTATATTTCTGAGGAGATACGTTTCTCCAAAAGACTTTCAAAACGTAGCCAGAAATTGTGCCTTATAATCTAACAGAAATTTTTATATTTCTCCCCAGTCTTAAATCTTTTTTAAACCTCTTTCTGTTGTTAACATATCTTCTCATTTGGCTCTCATCTCTGCAAATTTCCACTGGATATGAATGCCATCTTAGCCTGAGTGCTTCTTTCTTCATATTCAAATTTTGCTGTAGCACATTAAAAGGATCTCATCTTTTTACAAACATCAGTCCTCCTATTGCTCAGGCCTTCATTTTGCTACCTCAGGTTTTCAGAAGATCTTCGTAACTCTCTAAAGAGAGAAGGAGATTTTCTGGCAAAATGCATGTCCTAACCAACCTCATGCTTCATCCTGATATATTCACCTCTTAGTAAATTTCAAAAGGCCGCACATTATCCTATCTGACAAGTGGGATTCCCCAGTGATCTGAGGTCAGGAGGAGTTAGATGTATCCTTCTTAATGATACATTTTATAGCACATCAGATTAAACAACTCCGTTCACGTTTTTAATTTTCCTTAAATTGGTTTTCTCTTCATTTTTAAAAAGGACAATAACCTATCCTAATGTTTGAAAACCTAGGCTTTTTGCTTTCTGGCTTACTTAGGACCTTTAAAAAGAGTTGGAATGGCTTGTGTCTTCAAAGACTGTCATAAATCTTTGTCACGGAGAGGGAGAGACATAAGAAACGTTGGAAGTTATTTTTTGGCTCTCTACTTTGCAGAATTGTTATCATTTTCTGAAGAGCTATCCCTGGATAATTCATTTATCAGCATGAGAGTTTTATTGTTTTTTAATATATTGTTTTATTCTTAAATGAGACAGAGGAACGCCATCTGGAGTACTTGTTTGTTGGCTTACAGTGCTGGTTGCAGCCGTACAGTTCTGTACAGACAAGGGGATGCAGAGAAAGTCCAAATGTTTTGTTTGATCCTCATTTTTATATTGCTTTAGTTTTGGCTGCCCTTCTCATTGCCCGCAAGAAAGATGGCCACAACATCATTATGCTTTTTAAAACCATCTCATTCTCTTTATAGAGCTCTTCCATCGGAAGGTCCCTGTAGGTGTCTGCTCCAGCTGTTGCTCTGTTCTTTCCCTTTGCTGCATTTACACTCATAATGTCCCTTTCTTTATATTTGTACCATTCCCCAAGCCGGGGACCACTAGGGGGTCATTTGCCACTAGAATTGCTTTTATAGGTTGAAGGTTCAAAGGATGTTTCGTCCCTTTTATACACACAACGGCAGCTTGGAAAGAGGGCAAGAAAAAGGGCACTCCTTCCTCCTTTCTTCTGTCATGGAGACAGATGTCCTCTAAAATTGCACACAAGACGCAGCCCGCATTTCAGATCTGGAGTCAGAGCATCTGCTGTTTCCTCAGACCAGTTGTGTTACTTGGGTAGTGTAAAGTGGTCGAGACTTGCAACATGGTGAGGGGCAACGAGCTAACAACCTTCAGGGAACAACATCCCCTCACGCTCCAGCCCAGGCCCTGTTTTGTTGCGCACTGTCCTGCTGGACCCAAATCCAGCTTTCTGCCAGCTTTGCTCTCCTCCGAGAGCTGCTGCAACGTGTCTTCCTAAATTCTCAATATACACAAGGGATGAGGCAAGATTTGTGGGTGAAAATTAGCGAGTCTCGTCCCTAGTCAAGGCAATGCTCCCTGTCGCTTGCACGATAGAACCAGGCTCCAAACAAGCAAAGGCAATTTCCCAAACAGGATCGAAAGCAGACATTCTGCCATCCATGTGCACCTGAATTCCTGCCACTTGCAGCCAGTCTGCAATCCGGTCGTCTACTGACATTTCCAAGCTCGCTTGTCACTTTTTCAGCAAACTTCATCTGGATTTCAGGTTGCCCATAAAACTTGAAAGCAGGTTTAGTTGCAAGAATTTACAATGTGAACATCTAGTTAGAAGACACCTTACTGTGCCCCTTTAAAGGAGAGCCTTGCCTTTAAAATGAGTAAGTATGAGCCTCTACCTCTTTTCCTCATGAAACTTCATTGAAAATATGAACAGCAATAAATCAACTGCTGAGAAAAATGGTAATGTACACCTGGGCTCCACTCCTGCATAGCAATGACACTGGACAAATCATACGCACTTCCCTTTCCCTTCTGTGTACATTGACCTTGTAAAATTTAAGCTATATCCTCCCTTAAAATGCCTTTTAGTCCTGCAAAATCACGGGGAAGGTTCAGTCTATGGGAGTGCAAATGTCAAAATAGGAGAGGAATTGTTTGAAAATAATGCAGAAAATATTGCATCACATCCAGCCCTGTTTCCCCCTCCTCCTACATGAAAAGATAAGCTCTGCTTGTGAAAATGTTCGTCTTATACATGAAAACACTTTAAAGCAATTCTGCAAAAGTGAGCTTATGTAGAAGATCTGGCACCCCATTCACTTGTCTAACGTATGCTGACAGTCTCCATTTATAAATATTATGATAACCAGGGGAAGAGGTCCTGCATTTTTTATTTCTGGGGTATTTTTCTTACTGAAGGAACAAATGTTGGTTAGATTTTGTGAGGGAATTTGCATTGATTTCAGGGCATAAATTCATCCTATATTTGCTAGGCTGTGTCCTTGAAAACAACTGAGTGTGTTTTGCTAGTGTTTTGATCTTTCTTAGAGCAAAAAAGTTGAAACAATTTCTTACTGTACAGCAGACAAATGAGACATCTAATTGTTTCATTAATTAATTACAGCTTTCCCTCTCCCTGGGCAGATGCAAAGAGGTTTTCTATTTATTTTCTTCTTAATTACAGAGCAGGCCACAGGTCAAAAGGTGAAGGTTATACAAGCTGATTTCACCAAGAATTCGGTATACGAGGACATAGAAAAAACCCTGCAAGGCTTGGATATTGGTGTTCTGGGTGAGTCACTAAGGTCTGTTAATTGAAGAGTATTTTATGGCTGCAGTGTATTAAACAGAGAATTGTATGAATGATGTGTCATAACAACTTGTTAGCCAACAACTAAAACCAAGCATACAGCTGCCTAATGCATTTGAGCACTAGTTATCATGAAGAAGTTTTAAAAGTGAATTAGGATTTTCCAGAGTCTACCCATTTCTCTGTACATTGGCTTCTTTACTGTGAAACCTCTTCTGCTGCTTTATAAGCAGCATACGTCTTGTGGGGTGACTTCTTCCCTGTTTGGCCTCAAGGAATCAATTTTTGCTATTGGTTGTTTTACAGCTGTGTGCGATTCTTATATTCAATCTGAAATGAGCCTGTGGCTAACAGTAATTGGTATGATCCACAGAGCAACAATGAAAACGTGTTTTGGGGGGAAGTTTTGGTCTTTTTTTTTTTTTTTTAAGAAAACATGCTTTTAATAGTGAAACAAATGAAATAACAAAAACAAAATGCAAACAAACAAACAAAACCCCAAACTGTAGCAACAGACTGTTTTTCTGTTCCCTGAAGTCAGTACTGATCAGTACTGATGACTTCAGCGGGAATAAGACTCAATGCTAAACAGCATTTCCCTTCACATAGAGCTCAAAAGCTTCTGAGACTCAAGGAGAATCCATTTGTTTAACTAGCTGAAATATGCACTTTGTCTAGATTTGGTTCTTATCATTATGTTTCCTTTGATTAGTTAACAATGTTGGAATGCTTCATAATCCTCTTCCATGCCGTTTCCTTAATGGACCAGACATAGATGAGGTAGGATTACTCTGTGGGTTTCTACTTCCAATATAACAACGAGAAACTGTAATTCCACTTAACAAGGGACAGATTCTGCCCCTGCTGCAATCAGAACATACTTCTTCAGTTGAATGGGAAAAGAACTGGGCCTGAAGGAGCATATTTTGCCTTGTTTTTAACGCTCAGAAGAGCTTGCAAGACAAAAAGAATGGTAGACTAACCTGCAGGTAACCTGCAGCAAGGGCTCAGCAGCAGAGGGGAGAGCGCAGCCACCGTGGTTGCAGCAGGGATGAGCAGCCCCCCCGGTTCACTGCTCACAGGTAGTGTAATGGGGTCCAGCCTGGTCCCAGCCACAGCTGAAGTGGTCAGTTCTTGTTAGCATCATTAAAACCTACTTTCTTTGGGACACCATAGCTTAAGTATGTGAAAAAAATTGAAAAATAAACCTCGTTTAAACACAGTTTACTTTTTGGGGGGAGTTAATTTACACACGTAGAATAGTTTGACAGCATTAAGGCTGTGATCAAGTTTTTCATTGCCTTATTGTTATTTACCTCTACAGTAGTAGCCATGAAAAAAACCCCCAGAGTTTCTAAATGTATTTCTTGCTAGCGCTGGTCGCAGGATCCATTCAGCCTACATATCATCAAGAACATCATCTACTACAAATCAGAGGTCCCCAAGCAGGCTGCTTCCCTCAGAGCTGCAGCCATACGATGGCGCCTCTGCTGCTGCTACGACTCGTGTCTGCTGGTCTTGGGCGGATGCTCTGCCCAGCAGTGCTTTTGCTGCAGGGAAAGCCTGCCTCCGTCACGGAGAGCTGCGCACTCCCAGCCCGGCACCTCCGTAATTTGCTGTCTGTCTGCATCCAGGCCGGTTTGCTGGTGCCATCCCTGCCTGGACACCTGCCTTCTGGGTTTCGCCATGTGCAATGGCACGGCTGGGCAAAACACCGGCGTGTAGAGCAGATTCGAGTGCCATGTTTAAAATTAAAGGAGCCGGGGCTCACTTGCCTTTGAGCGTTCCACATCATGGGCACAGTTGGTGACAATCGGAGGTGAGCAAAGTAGCCCTAAAAGCAACTGCCTTATCAGAAAGCTTTTCAGTCAGAATTGCTAGCTCTGATATCTAGACAAGCTAAAAACTCTCTATGAAACTAACCATGAACTCACCTTTTTCTTTCTTCCTGCAGAACCTCGTCAACTGCAACATTATTTCTGTTATAAAGGTATGTGTGTAACACACTCATATCCCTGTTATAGCTGTAATTATTTCTTAGGAAAAAAATTAGTCTTGCACAAGAGTGACCCACTATCTTTCCTGTGTATTTTCATTTAGTTTCTCCACAGACAGTAATTTTCAGCAGGAATGTCAGCCTTATTTTAAGAACCCCATCTGTTCTTACCGCCTATGAAATATTTTGTTCAGAGCTGACTGGAAACATTTTAACACGGTTGCTTGGTTGAGGCACACCCTTACACTGCAGCTGAAGCATTTTGCAAGAAACATGCTGGTTTTGGTAAAGGGTGAGATTTGTTTCAGAATCAAAATCTTCAGGACAGGAAGATCTGCAGTTTGACCTTTTGCTCTGTACATGCCTTTTTGACACAATTCCATGCTGTAAATGTATTTTGGTATCAGTGCAGGACAGAAACTCAAGGAGTTGACTCCCTAGTCTACATTGTTGCCTCTTGATGTTGATTTTGGTTGGCTACTTCCCTTACAAGAAGAGCCAGTGTTTCGTGCTTTCCACCTCTGATTGAGACTCATATTGCTCTGCCGTGCTCAAGCAGCGTCTTAGCATGAACAAGAGCAGAACAAGAGCTTTGCAGTTCATCTCAGCCTTGGCTAATGTCTTTCTAAACATGACATGAAAACTATCAACAGATGTTCATCTTTCTTTGGCTAGCAAACTTTAAGTCCCAAATTTGTACTGCTGCTTAATGACTTGAAATAATAAATCATGTAATATCAGGGAATTGAAATAAATCCTTCCGCGAAGTATTTTGGTAAACTTTCCACTCCTAGGTTTTATTCTATTTATACATCAAAAGCAGAGAAATATCTGAATGCTATATGAGGATGCCTCACAAAAAAACAGGCAAGCATTTTGTACCCTCTCAGTCTGGGTACAAAAGGGTTCTCCCTTTATCTTTTCTCACCTTACACATACCTTGGAATCAACCTCTTCTGCTTCACCAGGGCCTGGGGATTCCTTTCTCCCACTGCTGCAAACATGTCCCTTTCAGTCTTTCATGAACATTCACCTTCCTCCAAAACACAAAGAATGCTTCTAACCAACATTCCTCATGTTTAGGTCCAAATAATTTTAAATCTGTTTGGGTTCCCCCCTCCCTACCCTTGATTCCTTCTAGGATCCCGCTCACCACTTCTCGCAGTGGGATGCCCGAACTCCAGGTATTCCTGGCTCCCACAGATGCTAGTGGGATTTTCAGCACTGAAAAAGCAGGACCTTTTTCCCATATTCTCCACTTTACTTGGAAATTCCTGTTCACCAAGCTGACGTGACCCACCTGTATTACCAACCTTGCTGAAAACGAAGCTTGTGAACCCCACCCTGCTCCTACTGTCCTGTTGTGCACAATGACACCACTGAAAAAATAACAAGGACTGAATTAAGCTGCATCAGTCTTTTGCTGCATCATCCCTTTACCAGTTAAGTCACACTCATATTCTGAGAAGATTCACATATTATGTGTGTTTTTATAAAGAATCAATGGTACGAGTATGAATTCCCTAGGGACTTAGGCTTACTATCAATAATTCTCTTCAAATACAACAAACAGAAGCAGATTTCTTACCTAAAAATGGATTTAACCGCACTTTAAAAATCACAAACGTGATTAAGTTTATTGTTAAAATAAAAGGGATGATTAAATAATTACCATCAAAATTATTCTAAGGCTCTCTTTGGTAGCATAAAAAAAAAAGTTTCCTTTTCTTGATTTTCTGCTATTTCTGATCCAGGTAGAGGCAGAAGCAAAAATGCAAAATCACCATGAAGTTGACTTTCTCCTTACAATTACAAGTCCATATTGAAGAATGATGAAATCCAGATACTGTTGAAAAGCTTTGGATAAGCATAAGACCTTCGCTAGTTAGAATACTAACCTTTGGAATTTTTTGGCAATTCAATGATTTGCAGGCCACCAGCGTTTCTAAAATATTTTCCAAAGCTTTGAATGTGCCACATTTTAGCTATTTGAACTGTATACATATGGCTGGGGCTTGAGCAAGTTGAAACCTTGTGAATAAAACAAGATCAGTTGAAAAATGCAATCGGAAAGATGGAGAATGGATATAGTTTTTTAACATATTTTTCTTACAGATGACAAAACTAATTCTGAAACAAATGGAGCCAAGGTAAAAACAATTTTTTCTAGAACTTTCAATAGGTTTTAGCTGCTACCTCCAGTTTATTCAGTGGTAGCTATGCTTTTTCATGATTAACTTCTGTACTTTACAGTATGTCAATCAGTAAGATTTTCTTCTGTTGCTGTTAGTACTGTGTGAATGAACGATGGGAACTGCCACAAATTGTCAGTCAACTGTAGAACAAGACAGAAAAAATAAAATACAGGTCTGTGTCCAGTAAAAATATGCAAGTGTTGCAGAAATAAAATGGCATGTGATGGGTCTAATTAGGCAAGAAACGGCTTTTGATTATATCATGGTATTCTGCTAAGAGTGGTAGCTGTACTTGGAATAATAGTTTTCAAGCTCTGTACTACATTAGAGAGATGAATTCAGCTATGCAATTAAGTCTCCTTTTCCTCCTTTTGATACAATCTGTATTTTGGACATGGGGGTCCTTAAACCAGAAGTTAAGGTCTTCAGATGGAGTTTCTAGAAAACATTGTTAACTGATGCATTTTAGAGAATGGTGCATGCTTTTTGTTTTGGCAACAAAATAAGCTCTTAACATTTAATTGTTTTGGTTTGCCTTTTTTTTTTTTCCTCGCTTGCTGCCGAATGAATTGTTTTTAGTGATTTGTACAGGGAGTTGTGAATAGGGAAGCTAAAACAAGAGACGCACGGAGCAGGAAAAAGAATGTGCTGGCTAATGAGCAAAGGGGACCTACCCATTGCTTAAGAGCATAAAATCTTTCCTCTGATGGCAGTTTTTGCTCTGATAGATGTACAATAGCATGTACAATGATCCCATGGTTCTGATTGCACTAGGCATTTAAATTTCACTTATGACATTACTCCTAGCTGGTTTTGACTTAATTGCACCTAACTAAAGTATAAAAATTGTGTCTTTTGAAAGTGTAGTCTACAGTATAATAGGAGACCTATGCCTTCTAGGGGAAAAAAAGTTGTTTTCAGCTTGTGCAGGCTTTTACTATAATACTGTCAAATGTAAACTGAATGTAACTGTTTAAATTAAATTTCAGACAAAAAGGTCTTATTCTGAATCTGTCCTCTGGTCTGGGTACTTTCCCTTGCCCATTATACACAATGTACTCAGCTTCTAAGGTAAGTCATTCACAATGCTTTACAAAGAAATCCCCATCAAGTGTTTACCAAAGCGTTTGTATCAGCAATATAGGGCCAGGTTTCAGGACATAAATCTGTGTTGCTCCACTGAAATAATGAAGCGATGTAAATGAGCATTACCTGACAACCGGAAATTAGTGAAGCTGTGTAAATGAAATCAGCCGAAGGTATGTCTTATCATTGGAACATTTTTGCCTTTGGTTAAATAGTATTAAACCAGTGCTCACAATCTGTCCTTGTTCCAGGAAGTGATGATCTTTACCAGGCTGACTTAGCTAGTTTACTCAAAACTGCAGATACACAAAAGTGCTAGATTTTGCTTATGGAACCAAGAAAAAAATTGCTGGTAGGTGGGTGGTGAGTTGCCTGACTTCATAGATTTAACTTTGAAATTTTACTCTGAATTAAAACCCCAGAGTGCAGAAAAATGAGGAGTGAAAGATTTTAATTGAAATTCCAAAAGCAACTTGCTCAGCTCAGGTTTGCTCCAAATTAAAAATTCTGACAATATTTGCCTGAACATAGGTAAAGTTCAGCTTGGTAAGAAAAAGTTATTCTTGGTAAGAAATTCTAGTTTTCCATTTCCTTTTTCTCTTTTTAACAGAAGTTTCTCATTGTTATTGAGATGAAATGAAAATTCTCATTTCTCATTCTCAATACTTGAACTACATTCAAACCAGACAACTTTAGTTCTTTAAAAAAGTTTAGCTAACATTATTTCAAAGTGATATGGTGCATTGGTTGTATTTTTTTGACTTTTTTCATTCTTGGCTATCTTTTACCTTTGTTTCTTTATAAATGGACTTTTTTTGCAGTGCCCTCAAAGGAAACTATTTTACTTGTCAGCATATTGATGTGTCATGCAATATCACCATGCTCTTGGTGTTTAAATTGTAAGACCTGTCAAATTACGGCTTTGAAACACCGTCATTTTTTTTCCTTAGTGGGACTTATATATTTCCAGTTACAGAGGAGCAATCCAATGTTGTCAATTTTCTGAATATTTCTCAAAGATCTAACTCCTGAAACCAGTCTTAAAAGAAACTCAACTTTTACACAATAAAGTTAGTATATGTGTGTTCTTCATGGTGTGGAGAAAAACTTCGAAAGGTAAACCCTAAAGGTTGAAGATACAACACCCCCCCATCTTCCACTCCAGATTCCCAAACACATGACTTTGAAAACCGTACATGTAGGCAATGCTAATACGTATACACTGAAGGCATGAGTTGTATTTAACTCACCTTCTTATTGCAAGAGAAAGTGTAAGTGTAAGCCTTGAACTGGGAGAGTAGGTGTCAGCCAGAGATGTGAGCCACATGAGACAATATCTCTGCATTTTCATAAATGAGACAAACCTTTCAGTTCAGTCTGCAGTAGTACTTGTTTCACGTCTGGATGGGACCAACGCCAGGGTCCGTCTTTTCTGGCACAGATGAACAGTCAGTCTTCCCATTGCTCATGTGCACCAGCAGAAAATGTGTCTTGAAGAGTTAATTTCTGTTTTTCATCACTGCACTGTGCCTTAGGTTGCATGATGTTTGGCCATTTTTGTTAAGGACTTGTTGCACATATTTGTGAGCATATGTGAAAGTATTTACTTCCCTGTGCTAATGCTCTTTTGGTTTATTTTATTCTAGGCTTTTATAAGCACTTTCTCCAAAGCACTACAAGCAGAGTATAAGGCAAAGGGAATCATCATACAGGTGATGCTACTTCTTGCCATATTTGCCTTCATTTTAGCAAATTCTTCAAGAATATCTGAGATCCTAAATCTGCACAGTGTAGCTGTCCTTGGTGAAGTGCTGCGTGACCCTGTCAAAGCTTTCTCTCTTCCCTTTATGCAGCTATAGGCTTTTTTCCTTATTCCATCGTAGTGCCATTACTTATTCCACAGAGTGCCTTAACCCATTGCAAAATCTGTTACGATTTTTCAGATGCTGTAGGTTCTGCAGAGTGAACGGCCTTATCTAAATGTTAGATGACATTACACCGTTATTATGATTTCTTATTTTAGGTAGTGACTCCTTACGGTGTTTCTACTCCAATGACAATGTACCAAAAGCCGGGTCTTATTACAAAGACAGCAGAAGAGTTTGTTAGTGAATCACTGGATTATGTCACCTTTGGAGATGAGATCTTTGGATGTTTAGCCCATGAAATGCTGGTAATTGAATTTGATAGTGTGTAAATAGGTCCCAAGGGCTGAACCAAGGCTCTCTGGGCTGAGCAGTTTCTTTTGACTGATTTCAGAGACGTTAAGGTTGGACTTCAAATGAGAAAACAGTGACTAGGTTACTAAGGCTAATATGGCACCAGTAAACTATGAAGGGAGGAATACACAAGTAAAGAACAGTGATATCAGAACAGCGTGGCTTTCCCCGCTTTTGTGTCTTGAGCTGAGCTCAGTTTGATATCTGGTTAGTATTTATTCTTTCTCCAGCTGCCTGTTTTCATGACCCTATTAGGAATATTCCTGAGACCCCGACTTCACAGAAATTGGCCAGCAGATTCAAAAGTTATTAGTGGGGAAGGGAAAGGATGTAAAATGAGACTGTGCTATCACATAAACATCATTTCCTTAGGATACCCAGCTAACAAAATAGAACAAATATTTATACATGACAGCTGTTATTGATGAGCATTTAATGAAAGTGTAGGGATGAGAACAGATTTGCTGAAAACTAAGAGGAATGAACATTTTCCTCTAAGAGAAACATACATACTTAAAGTATAAAGTAAAAGCTTTTGCATTTACTGTTTTCTATGACCTTTCTAAACACTCAGTTAATTTCTTCCAAGACATTCCTGTGACCCTTTGCCTTTGTATTGTTTTTGCTTGATTATTCTGAAGGCATGCATCCTGCAGTTTGTCCCTTTATGGGTATTCCACAGCGACAGACTTCAAGAAGCAGTCCTGCATGCATTCACCAGTTATCTGAAGAAGAGGTGGAGGAACCCCTAACAGAGTCAATTTTTTCAGAAGATGTACAATGGGGAACCCCAGCAGGACGCACTTCACTGTTTATGTGTGAGAATGTGGAAGAAATCAAATCAATTTGAGTCTGAGCTCCTTCCAAATCATTTATCAAATGACAAGTGATTTGATCTAATGAACCTAATAAGCTAATTCATTTCCATCCCTTTCCAAAGAGCATAAAATTTGCTAGAGCTGTTCCAGTGACTTCTGTGGGCCTTAGATATGTTCTAAGAAATTTATCTTACTATTTTAACATAAGCTTGGAGGCCACAAATATTTACGCTGATTTGATATTCATAATTAAACAATGTATTCTTATGCTTTCAGCAAGTGTTTTGTGTCTTTGGTTTCTTCTGAAAAGTCAAGGAAATTTGTGAGAAGAAAAAAAGAAAGCTTGCAGGGTGTAAAGTACACCTTTAGAAGTCTGCAACCACAAAAAATGTATTTCTATGCAAACCCTGTGAATGACTTCATCCTCTGCAATATTTGATGTGGGCTGGAGGAGGCAGGAGCATAGGCAAAAGATAAGCAGTAATTCTGCGTTCCTGGATGAATCCAGAAGGCAAACCTTTTGGTTGTAGATACCTATGAAGATCATACTGGGTGCTATTGAAAAGTGTTTCAAAGCCAATGCAATCATCAGGCACTGTCAACATGGGTTCACAAAGGGAAAGTCCTGTTTAATTAATCTGATATCCTTCTACAATAAGGTCACCCGCCTAGTTGATGAAGGGAAGGTGGTGGATGTGTTTTTCTAGATTTTAGTAATGCTTTTGATACCGTCCCTCACAGCATCCTTCTGGACAAGTTGTCCAACTGTGAGATGAGCAGGTACATGGTGCTTTGGGTGAAGAGCTGGCTGAAGGGCAGGGCTCCAGGGGCTGTTGTGAATGGAGCTACATCTGGCTGGCAACCGCTCACCAGTGGTGTTCCTCAGGTCTCAATTCGAGGGCCACTTCTGTTCAACATGTTTATCAATGATTGGGATGCAGGAGTTGAATGCACCATTAGCAGGTTTGCTGAGGATACCAAACTGGGAGGTGCTGTTGATTCTCCTAAGGAGAGAGGCATTGCAGAGGGATCTAGATAGTTTAAAGCATGGGGCAATCATGAATGGCATGAAATTTAACGTGTCCAAATGCTGAGTTCAGCACCTGGGATGGAGTAACGCCAGGCACAAGTATAACCTGGAAGAGTGGCTGGAGAGCAGCCCTGCAGAAAGGGATCTGGGGGCGCTGGTGGACATCAGGCTCAACGTGAGTCAGCAGGGTGACCTGACAGCCAAGAGGCCAAACCACTCCCTGGGATGCATCAAACACAGCACATCCAGCCGGTCAAAAGAGGGGATTATCTCACTGTATTCAGCCTTGGTGCAGCCTCACCTTGAGCACCATGTGCAGTTCTGGGACCCACAATTTTAGAAGGATGTGAAGGTACTTGAATGTGTCCAGAGGATGGCAACAAAGCTGGTGGAAGGGCTGGAAGGCATGTCCTGTGAGGAGCAGCTGAGGACTCTGGGTTTGTCTAGTTTGGGGAGAAGGAGACTGAGGGGCGACCTCCTTGCTCTCTACAGCTTCCTTAAGGGGGGACGTGGAGAGGGAGGTGCTGAGCTCTTCTCCCCAGTATCCAGTGATAGAACACACGGTAACGGTTCAAAGCTGCAATAGGGGAAGTTTAGACTGGACATGAGGAAGCATTTCTTTATGAGAGGGTGGTCACACATAGGAACAGGCTCTTTAGAGAGGTGGTCAATGCCCCAAGCCTGCCAGTATTTAAGAGGCATTTGGACAATGTCCTCCATAATACATTTTTAACTTTTGGTCAGCCCTGGAATGATCAGGCAGTTGAAATAGATGACTGTGGGAGGTCCCTTCTGACTGAACTGTTCTAATCTAGTCTAGTCTATTTATTGAGATGCACTTCTGTTTGTTAAAAATCAGGAATTCTAATGCATTTTCTCATTTTGCAGGTTTATTTTACTTCTGCATTCCAAAATGTTGGGTTTTTTTTTTTTTTGGTAAAGCTATATTAAGGTACTTCTTAATAAAAGTAAGTACATTTTGGTGGGTTTTGGCCAAATGTGAGGAAAAGTCTCTGTAATCTTTGCCACAGAAGATGGAGAGGAATCACAAAATGTATCTTACTGGCTCCAGAGATTCCTGTCTGCTGCGTTCAAGCTAGTGACATATATAGGCAACACCACATAGACTTATAGCACCACAGGCTCCCAGCTTTCTGCACTTGCCTACTATACTTACTGCTGTAATTCTCAAAAAGAACAACTAAGGATTGCGCTGAGATCTCTGAACTGAAATAATGAAAATTGTGATACATAAAATGGTATGTATCTTGCCCACAGTAAAATCAGATTTGATCCAGGTCTGCAAGCAGTCATAAAAAATCACCTTATTCACACAGCTTCCCAGGTCCTTCCATTGAATTTGATGAAGCTGCTGATGCACTTACATTCTTTCATGTCAGAATTGGGGGTGAAAAAGTAGGTCACTTAAAGATCAGTTTGCTAAGCCCCAGCATTAAAAAAAGGCTTGGGTCACACGTAAAATGGTGAAATTTTACTATATTGTAAGTGTTTTAGATTTCTGGTTTGGATTTTTTTTAACCTTGGAAAGTAACACTTTCAATGCTTTTTCTGTGCCCCCCTCCAAAAAAAAAGAAAAAACAAAAAACAACAACCCACAAACATTTATTTTATATATACTTAAGAGGATAAGCGCCAATTCACACATAATGGCATACATATGGTGTTTTCAGGAAAATACAACCATGGATCTCAATACAATTATGTAAATGTCAACATTATCATTTTTATGTTGAGGTGAGATTTTAGATGAGTCTTTTGACTATACTGAAAATTAAATCCTGTCTTTGAATAAAAAGAATATCTGAGCCATACTCCTAAAGGACAGTAGAAAAAGTGTTGAGATGTGGGTGCACTGCAATGTTGCATCAGCCATGTGTGCTTGGGAGGTCGTCCCTGTGTAGAAACTTTCTCCAGAGTTCCCCTGAGACAAAATAGCTGCAATTACATCTGCAGGGGGTAAAGCTTAATAAATATCACCTCTGGCCCTGAGAAGAACATTTTTGCTTACCAGTTTTAATGGTCTGCAAGCAGAAGTTTTAACTTCCAGTTTGTGCATGTGGAAGTGTATATTTCGAGATAGGTCTGCTAGTTTTTAAGGAAGGAGCGAGGGAGACATTTATTTTTGGTGCTCTTAATCATCATTAGAAACAAAAGCAGTGGACAAAGGGTTCTTTTTAAAAATTAATTCTGTGGTTCAGGAGCGAAAGTATCACTGACTCTTAGAGTATGAAATCAGTTCAGTATTTTCAAAATGTTTTCTAACTAATTCCTCAGGTTTTGTCTTGTCATCAAATGATGACATTCTGTTCTTTGGAACAGGAAGCCAGTTATTTCTATGACTCTAGAAAATTTCTTAAAACTCTGTCGTATCTCAGAGCCTTTTTAATTAAATGGATTCTGTATTTCTCTATGGCCTCTTGTATTTCATGCCTTAATATAAAATATTTCTTGAAATAAAACTACTACTGAATATTGACACCCTATATAGAAAACATTCCGAAGTGAAAATGAAGCATCTGTGCTGGACATTTCAGCACTGTGTGTTTGAGAAGCAAGATGTTGGAATGGTTTCATAAAGACTGTGTTTTCAAGTGGTTAAACTGTATTCTTCCAAGTGTGATATTTGTGCAGCTGCACAGCAAATAAGTATGGAATATAATATATGATAAATATTACATGTGGGCCAAAAGCTGAAGTGCCTGGGGGAAATGCACATTCAACAGGAGGCCTGAGTGTGGAACGCAGAGTTTGTGTTTGCCATTGGTATAAGTGCTCATTTCTCCCTGGATGCATATTTTCAGGCAGTACGTTCTCAGGTACAGCGTGAAATGCAGTGCACATCTCCTTCCCTTGCTCCTCTGCTCCAAACACATACCGAGGACCTGCCCACAGGCAGCTCTTTGCATATTTGGTTTACGTGTGTGAGTTGTCCCAGCAGGGTGAAGCAACTCCTACAGAGCAGTGACTGCTCCTGCTCTGCTCGAGTCAGTGGGGTCATGTAGAGGGCTCAGTGGCAGCAGCAGAGAACACTGAGGACTCCCTTGCCTGCAGCTTGTCATGATAACACGATATAGCTACACAGCCTCTTGCTTTCTCTCTGATTTTCATATGAATTACCTAAATCAGGTTGGAGAACACCCTTTCACCCTTCCTACAGTGGCAAAAGATCTGTATGTTGGCCACTGAAAACAAATAACCGGCTTATCTCACACAGGGACGCCAGGAACACAAGCAGCATTGGCACAGGCAGAGGTTAGTAAGCCATGGAGGCTTGGTTTCCAAGGTTTACAAGTCCTGTAATCTATGACAAGTGACATTTCCATACTTCTTGTCTCACATTTGTTTAGGGTTGTGCGTGCCTTGTGAGTCTTGCAGGCTGTTACTGGAGTTGAGCAATCAGCTCAGCATAGATTTGTTTCTTTTGAGGAACAGGAGGATCTTGTTACTCGCTGCTCTTGCATGGTCACTCTGTTAGAGTAGCCATGTTTCGACCTTTTCACCCTTTATTTGCACAATATCAGGCTGGGATCTTGCTGACTTGCAATCTTCAGCGTGCTCTCCCTGACCGTGCATTAGCATAAGGCTGCAGAGAGAGGTTTCTCCCCCTTTGGCCTTTCAGAGAAGTTGGTGGGTGGATCATCCATCTGTGTGTAAGCCTGGAGGAGAAGCAATTGTGCCTTCCCCTTCATTTTGTAGGCCACATGTCTCCTCAGAGTGCCAAACAAACAGCTTAAAAGCTGTATCATCTGCTCTTGCTGCTAAACTTGGACCTGGTTGATGGGGAAATAGAAACAAAGGGGGAAAATGGCAGAGTTTTTCCCAGCACTCCCTGCCTGGGAGAAGGTGGAGGAGCGGACCAGCAGGTCGAGCCTTCTGCTTCCCTCAGCACCCATCACATGGCACTTCCTGTTTGGTGATAAAACATTGCTAATAACAGTAAAAACACCTGCACACTGGAGAGGTGGCTCTCTGCGGACCTTGTGGAAGGATTCAGCATTACCCCTGTTTTACAGACTGGGAAGAAGAGGTGTGGAGCGGCAAAGCACCTTCCCCATGCTGCCAAGAGGAAGGAGGATCACCTCTGGACAAACACCTCTCCTCAGCCCCAGCTGCACTCCTCGTCCACCAGGGAGCCCCAGGGCTGGGAAAGTTGAATATCGTCAAATTAACTAACCAAAATAATGGCTAACCACCTAGAGCCAAAACCAGCTGTGCTCATGTGCTTATACCCTGGCTGCAGCTGAAAGTCTGAGGAAAAACTGCCCTCCAGGCCCTAAATGCAGGGTGACGCCTCCATTCCCCAGGGTCATAGAATCACCGAATAGTTTGGGTTGGAAGGGACCTTCAAAGATCATCTAGTCCAATGCCCCTGCCATGGGCAGGGACATCTTTCACTAGACAAGGTTGCTCAAAGCCCCATCCAACCTGGCCTTGAACATTTCCAAGGATGAGGCAACCACGACTTCTCTGGGCAACCTGTTCCAGTGTCTCACCACCATGTTCCTTATATCTAATCTACCGGCTTTCAGTTTAAAACCATTGCCGCTTGTCCTGTCACTACAGCCCTGGTAAAAAGCCTCTCTCCGTCTTATAAGACTGTTTTATGTATTGAAAGGTGGCAACAGGGTCTCCACAGAGCCTTCTCTTCTCCAGGCTGAACAATCCCAGCTCTCTCAGCCTTTCTTCACAGGAGATGTGCTCTGATCATTTTCATGACCCTCTTGACCTGCTACAACCAGTCCATGTCCTTCTTATGTTGGGGCCCCCAGAGCTAGACACAAAACTCCGGGTGGGGTCTCACAAGAGAAGAGTAGAGGGGGACAATCCCCTTCCTTGACCTGCTGGCTACACTACTTTTTATGCAGGCCAGGATATGGTTGGCTTTCTAGTCTGCAAGCACGCATTGCTGGATCATATGTAATTTTTTCATCTACAAATATCCCCAAATCCTTCTCTGCAGGACTATTCTTAATCCGCTCATCCTCCAGTCTGTATTGATATTGGGGATTGCCCCAACCCAGGTGCATGACCTTGCACTTGGCCTTCTTGAACTTCATGGCATTCACATTGTCCTGCCCCTCAAGCCTGTCAAGGTCCCTCTGGATGGCATCCCTTCCCTCAAGCGTGTCAACTGCAGCACCCAGCTTGGTGTCATCCACAAATTTGCTGAGGGGGCACTCAATCCTACTGTCTGTGTCATTGGTGAAGATATTGAACAGTAACTGGTCCCAAGCAACAGGACACTTAATTTCATGGTCCCTTTCAGCTGGAAGAAGAGCTCCATCTAGTGAGGCCCATGCTTCTTGAGGCCACTCCACCAACTGTATCCGCTGTATGCCAATTTTGGCCCCAGCAGGGGCCATGCAGTGGAAAAAAACCCAAAACCTCCCTGCAGACCTCATTGCCATGGGAAGGCCACCATCAGTTTCAGTTCCACTCAGCTCTGGTGCCTTTGTGGCACAAGACTTTTGGCCATGGCCACCTTCCTCACAGACCAGATGCCAGGAAGGTTGAGGAGCCATCGTTTTTTTGGGGGACCTAAGACAATCACCAAACTGATGGTGATGCAAAAGTGTTAAGGGCACAGGATGGCAGGCTATTCAGGAGTGTGTTGTACCCACAGTTGTTCCCAAAAAGGGCTTATTCGCGGATTTTTTTCTGCAGGGAACTAAACCACTGCTATTTTTCTGAGTGATCAGTGAGCAGAAGGAAGCTAGAGAGAAAAGCACTGGATCTATGAAAAGAAGCAAATAGGGTCTGAAAGTACTTCATAACACAAAAAGCAACACATTTCAAGAATCTCATTTTCTTTTTTTCATTCGCTTGTGCTGATTACATATCCCTGTTTAGCACTTGTGTGTATACATGTGTGTGATCACCCAGATGTGATGCCAAAGTGTTAGTGGCTTGTGTTCCCTTGAAGTTGGGGTTCAATAAGGGCCCCGGTTTGCAGAAAATCAGATCTTTTTGAACTTCACTCACTAAGGTTTTTGAATGCGTAGGCCAGCATCGAGTTGTGAGTTTGTTGTTTGGGGTTTTTTTATTTTTTATTTTGACTCTTTTGCTTTCCTTTTTTTCCCCCAAATCACTGCTTGTTGAGTAAAGAGGTTCCAGGCTAAACCAATTTGCAGTTGTGGGATGCAAAAAGCAAATCTTTGACTCACATAGATTTCAGTTATTGAACTATCCCTATGTTCAGGTAAAGGAGACAATTATTAAAGAAAAAAATTTAGTTAGTCAGTCTGCAACAGTATTAGATTAAGGAAAATGTGAACTATGCAGTGCAAGATTGCATTTAACAGTATGATGTACTTAATCAGTGGATTACATCAGTAGCTGAGTCAAAGCCTTACTTTTGCAAAGATTGGAGCTCCGAATCTGTCTAGACAAGCAATTTACAGCAGGGGAAAAAAATCTAAACCATTGAATCCTAATGTTGTAAACAGTCTGTTATCAAGACTGGTAATACAGACAGGACCCTACTGTTCTCAAGGACCACCCACTAGAGAAAGAATTTGATATGGCAGCTTGCCTGAAAAATTTATTTGTGATATACTGGTATGTGGTAACAGCATGAAGGAGCTGTAGGAGTGAGGAGTGCTTTGCTGAGGGAGCAGCTTGGACTCGGCCTTGAAATGACTGCTGTATGCCCTTCAGAAAATGTCAGTCCTCCTAAAACACAGCAGAAAGACAGCGATGCTGCAAATGCTCTCCTTGGCTATTCTGCTGTGTCCAGTCATCTTCCCATTGTAATGGCATTTCAAAAATCATGAATTAGTCATAACCTGTCTGTAAATGGTCATTTGTCCCTTCTTTTTTTCTTTTTAAAGAGCTTTCTTGGTTAAGAGCATACTTGCAGACCCTATGCATGCCATGGTAGCATATATTTTGGTACACTTGGGTCTCTGGGGGTGAAGGCAGAGTTCAACATTACGACTAAGAGTTTTCCAAAGTGAGGCAGACTATCAGTCACTGTCCGTGGCTGCGGCAGAAGCATGGCAGACATCTGGTATAAACTGCCCCTTGACATCCCTCTGCATCTCCTGGGACAGTCATGAGACAATAAGCGCTTTCTAAACCACATTTTCGGTCTTGATTATTAAAGCTAGGCACCTAGATCCATGCTTACATGCTTAGGTCCCCATTTTAGAGCAGTACATATGATTTACATTCAAGTCCTGGCCAGCTTACTCAGCAAGTTGAGAAAGTAGAATGCTAACAAAATACACTTCTGACCAAAGTCTCCTATGTTGATTTTGGTGTATTTTAACCTTTCAGAAATGATTAAAACCAAGAGTAACTGAAATGTTTATATAAAGCATGTTTCAAACTAAACTATCTAAACTTTTCCTGATGTTTCAAATCTAAGTGAATCTGTGCATTTGTCATGAAAAACTGCAGCAATGGGACCAAAAAAGAAACAACCTGTGAAACAGTTCTGCCTCTCCAAAATGTTGGGGGTTTTTTTGTTGCCAAGAAAGAAAGCGGAATGAAAAAAAAGTCCAGCTAACGTTACTGGCTACTTGTGCAGTAAAGAAAAGCACAGGAAAGGCAGTCGGCCCAAGAGGGCTATTACATTCCTCTCTCCCCTTCTCTTCCCTCCACCACTCTGCAAACTTCAGAGCTGAATGGTACAGAGAGAAGGAGCGGGGAGCAAGGTCAAACACAGCTTTTCACGCCGAACTCCCAACTTGATAGCTTTGCTAGCGCGAGGGGAGAGTGTAAAATCTACTGGAGGTAGACCTACTGCAGTTTGTACCTCCCTGAAGTATCAAGGCAACTAGGATTGTTACTCCCTATGTACAGATTAAAAAACTATTGGGCTTTCCCTCGGAACCTTTTGGAAATTTCAGCGTTGGCAAAAATATGTGTGGCTGAATAATGACACTTGCTACTGTCTGAGATGATAAAGACAGGCCTATTTCAGTACAAAGTGAGGCTGCTGAAATGCTCTGACCTAGGAGATGTCCTCCTGATGCAGGACCTTGCTACATTGTGAGCACAGTGGGGGTTTGTGCTGGGGAAATGTCTTCAGTGAATAGCTCCATGAAAATTAAATAAACGGACACCAAAGATCTGCTCACTGTCTTAGAGTGATGAGAATTTACAATATAAGTAACTAGTGGAAAGAAATAATGGTAAAAACATACTAGTGCAAAGGGAAGGAAGAAGTCAAAGGCAGTTTTGCTTTGACACAGACTTTAGCACACTTGGGAGTGAGGGGCAGAGAGGGGTGACTTAGGTGCTTGAGCTGGAGCAGTAGGGTAGGAGGAAAGTGATCCAGGCTGAAGACTGATGCTGGCACAGACTCATTATGTGGTCAGAGGTGATCATTATGGTCTGCGGGGCAAAATGTCCCTCCTTGGAGACAAGAACATGCATCCCACATCAGAAATGAAGCCATTTTCTTGGAAGGCTTAGCAACAAAAGTGTAGGCATGTCTGGTTAATATTATTGCTCTTTAATGACTTAGAGTATCTTGACACTGCAAGTGCTGGAAAATTTAATTCTTGCCCAAAAGAATGTACAGCCTAAAATAACTGCTTGAAGAAAAAAGATGCATCATATATTATAGATGCTTGAATTCCCCTGAGCAGACTAGGCCAACTTCTACAAGTATGCTTCAGAAAGTACTGATCTACCAGCATGGAAAGCATGGCAGAAGAAAGATGTCCAGTGGCCTCAGTGGACCTTGTCTCGCTCCCTAGTGAGATAGAATGAGTCTGCAGAAAAACAGACATCATCTGCCTAGTCTCCATATTGTATTTCAAGCAAAAGTATGGTGGTGTAATTCAGTTTATTTAGTTACTCCATCCTAATGGGGCATTTGAGGTAGCACAAATTTCTTACAGGGAAGTGACTGATAGTGTTACTCTGATAAATGGATACCTCTTACTGAATGCTAAACGGCTGTTATTGAAATTAAGATCCTAAATGCTAATGTAGGCCAGGACCACTTATCCACGTTTTGGGGAGGAGGTGTATGTTGGCCTCTCTCCTGGGCAGACCCAGGCACGGCAAGGAAGCGTCCCGCGGGGGAGCAAGCAGGGTGACGCGGGTGAGTGCTGCGGGGATGCCTTTGTGCCTTCCCCTCTTCTTGTCTCCTACTGAAACACAGAAATATCGCCTGGTGACTGAAACTGACTCCCGGGAAGAAGCAGATCAAGAGGCGGCCTCACCGCTGAGGGGTGCTCCGAGCGCGTGTGGCTGCAGCGCAGCGGCGACATCGCTACCGCCCGTGCGCGGGAAATACCCGCTGCGCCTCGCGAAAATCTACAGACGCTGGAGTTGTTCAGGAGCGCACCGAACCGCAAAAAGAGCAGAACAAATCAGGGTCAGGAGAGCAAGCTAGATCCTCAGGTTTTATGTACGCTGCTGTATAAACAAATAAGCCTAAAAATTATGGGGAGCCCTACAGCTCTCTGAACACACATTACCGCAAGGGGGCACTACGACCCCAAAATAAGACCCTGCTAGGTTTCTGTATTATTTCATACCCTTATTTTTCTGCTTTTAGTGCCATTCGCACATTCATTCAACTTCTCTCTCCAAGAGTATATACTGTCTTTATTATTTAAAAAAAAAAAAAAGAAAAATCGAAAAACAAGTCAAATGCTGATTCCAAAAGTGTTTTTCTTGAGCCAGCACTCAGTGAAACCCAGGTAAATACACCAGAGCTCACGTTCTTTGTTCCAACCCCAGCCATACACAGACCACAGCACATTTCAGCTCCATGCTGAGCTGGAAAGTCTGACAATCCAGCAGAAAGTCCTGTCCTTCATACACCTCTCAACAGCGTGCCGTCCACATTAATAACTTCCGAAAGAGCCAACGGGGCATGCTCACACCAAAAGCCCGCTGATGTCAACACAATATTGAAGAAGGATCAACGCTACAGGAGATCAGCCCATAGGGGCACACCTGGTTCTGGTTTATGTCTGCTCTGCTTGCAGACTTTGGTCTAAATCCCCTGCATTGCTCTTTTCCTATCCACGGGCTAACATATGGCTAGGGTTCGGATCATCTGACTGCTTTATGGGCTCTTATCTTTCACTGCGCTCCACACAAGCAGAAGTACTTCTAGATCTTACTCTGGGAGAGCAAACAATATATAAGTGACATTAGGTAAATAAAATATCTTTTTGCCTTTGAAGAACATGAAAGAATGTTGTATACCGTCTCGCTGATCAAAGGTGGTTATATTGCCCTTTTAGTTACAGATACAGATTTACTCTTGTATTCATCTAATATTTACAGCATGTAAGACTGCCTTAACCTGTCACTAAATCTTCGTGGTTCATCTGGCTTTGGTTTTAGCTCTGCTTTGACCAGTAAGGTTTAGTGTGAAAGTGTAACTGAGCATTTACTCTCCTTTTTTATTCTAGCCTGGGTTTTCACCTGCATCTTCTTTCTAATCCACGCCATCCCCTACTCTCCAGCCTACGTGTATCAACTGAGCAGCAGTGGTGATTTAAGACAATAGTAGACATTTCACTTGAAACAGAATGGAAATCTCTTAGATGTGATCGGAATGGCATTCTTCCTCATGTGCAGGGCGACAGTGACAGAAGGCTGCACAGAGAGTGGGAGAATGAAAAATAGGGAAAAGAAGTAGGCTGGAAAAGGAACTGAATTTCTGCATTGGCAGGTAGAGAGAGGCTGGAGTTCCCCAGGTAGACTGCAAGTTGCTTGCAGGCTTTTTGGGCACAGTCAGGGGCCACAAAGGACGTGGAGCAAGGCTTCATGCTGCCCTCAGCAGCACAGCCAAACGGTCACACGCAGACTTCTCAGCAGCAATATTTAAGCATACTTCAACCTAAATCACCTTGAATTCAAGAGTCCAGGGCTGACTTTCTAAAAATATAAATGGAGTTTTGAGTCCATGTGAGAGCTACAAGACAAGCAAAGCTTGTAACTTGAGTTATTTTAAGTCATCTGAGGGCATAATATCTGTTTTAAACATGTAAATCCTGATGCCCTGCTATTTTAGTGTAAAGAATCCAAGTCTGTTTATCCAGCTGAAGCAGCTCGTCCCACTGGTCCTCCAGGGTTTCCTGCAGCTTGGACTATGCCTGCTTCTTTTCTTGTGGTTCCTTGATCTCAGGTACATGGATAGATCATTCTGGGAAATGTCTTCTTGACTTCTTTAACTTCTTTTGGTCTTTGGATGGGACCAATATCTGGAAAAATTAAAGCCCCTTTAAAATGAAAATAAATGATTTTTTTTTTTTCCCTAGCATGAACCCAACAATTTGTAACTTCAGTCAAGGGCCTGTCTTTACCTAGTTTCTCTCTTCTCTCCTATATTTTCCAGCAGCAATATGTCTGGGTCACCTGGAAAGAGAGTGAGTCTTCTACTGAAGAAAGAATATTCATGATGGGAAGGCATCTGGTGGAGAAGATGGGAATCTGGTGACAGGAGCTGGCTAGGGAGAGGGATGGGAGATTAACAGGAGAAGACGTGGACCTGGTTTCAAAAGGGGCTTGGAGAGGTGCCTGGTAGATGTGAGCTCTGGACGTAGCCTTCAGTGGGACAACCTAGCGATGAGGACTGCAGACAGATGAGGAATATGTCACAGTTGAGGGACTAGAACAAGGATCTAGGAGAGCTAAGGAAATAGGCATGAAGATGGAAATCAGCTTGTGATGCAAATGCCTAATGCCCAAGGGCAAATAGATGGAGTTTCTGTAAAGGGGAAACTGAGGAAGCATTAACAGGCAAGACCATTTGTTTCTGGCTCCTGTGATTTGAGAGCAATCAAAATTTGTAAACATCTCAGTTATTACTGTCTGTCCCATTGCTTCTCCAGAAGGCTGCAGGCTTGTAGAGTTGCTCTAGCAGCTCCCTCCTGGACAGTCTTACTCCTAATGGTCCTGAAACTCCTCCCTGTCACATGGCTTGAAGTATGTGCCCATCGGTGGCCAAAACCCAGGCGCATCCCATTTCTTCTTTCTCCTTCTCTGTGGTTTTGGTGTATGTCGCAAACATGACTTCAGTCACACAATGGGAAAAAGTTGGAGGTTACATGTCCCTTGCTGCTCACTCCAAGGAGATGTGTGGACTACCCCCTCAGCAGGTTCTCCCATGGCATGACAAGTGTTGTAATTCTGCATTTTTGACAAATAGTGCTTTGAGGTGTGAGACACTGAAATGTGCTCTTTGGGTGTACGGCTGTGATAGCATTAGGGCTATTATTTCATGTTTATGTCTCCTAATTTTGATAGTTTACAGTAACTCTACATCGGTTCTAAAATTATTTCTTCCAGTCACTCTTCTGGGGCTGTTTTCCTGCAAGACAATGCAGTAGGCCTTCAGTTTTAATTAGAACTTGAAATATTTTGGTAAGGAAGTTCTCCAGACTGTAATGACTAAAAGCTTCAGAAGATGTTTTATGTATATCATGCTTAACCACTTGCACCCAAATATGAGTTGCTCAGAATGGATAAACAAAACGCATTCTGCTTTATTTTCAGAATAGCAACAATTTTGAAAAGGAGGATGTTTAATGACGTATTCTGTACAAAAGAACAGCAGAAGCTCTTGGTGTCTGACACAAATGTTCACAGAACAGTGTCTAACTATCCTCACATGCTGATTTTATAAAACCAGGTTTTAAAAGGCGGCTTTCTTCCCCCAAAGCTCCACCCACATCATAAATCAATAAATAGATCAATAAATAAAGTGACAAAATGCCTCTGCTGCTGATACACAGTAGATGCCAGTTTCTCTTCCTGTTCTGTTTGGCAGAGCCCCATGAACGGCACAGACTGGGTGGCCCGTACGCTGATAATCACCTTGATTTCCAGAGCTGCCTCTGTTATTAAGCCGTGTCACTGATCCCATCTGGATTACAGAAACCCATCTTACTGATGAAATCACAGAGGATTTCAGTAAAAGTTGAATAATATCCTTTCAATATTGAATAACTGTGTGTGGACCTGGCAGGGCTTGCAACATAGGCATATGGCAAGCACATGAACAACATGTTGTATTCCGAATCTATTGTTTTAGTTTGTTTCCAGCAGTTTCAGTCCAGACAAATCCATTGCTAATAAATGACTTGTGATGGTTTGTTGGGAGAGAAAGATGTTATAGCAGAGGAACATCCTCCTCTCCTTCCCAGCCCGCCTGTCTTTTGGGATAATATTAAAGCAATTTTAAATAAATGTTGTACACAAACAACTTTTAAGTATAACCAAGTCTGGCAGAAAGAAAGAAAACTGCACAGTGTGGTAAGAATGAGGCAAAGTTTGTCAGGAGATATAATGTCCTTTATTAGATTGACTGTTATACTTGGGAAAACCAGGCTACCTTACAGGCACATATGCCGTTCTTCATGTCCTAATCTAATAAAAGATATTGCCTCTCACGACAAACCTTGATTACTTTTGTATCATCATGATGATGATATTGCTTGTATCATCACAGCTACATCAACACAACTGTTAGTATAATGAATTTATATGCTTGCGGACAACAGGCACAGATACTCATTTGCTTTGGCGTTTCTAAAAGATGCACTCTCAGCCGTCTCTTACTTTTTTTTTTTTTTTAATATCCTGCAACATTACAGGCTTCACAGTGAAAATGAAAATCAAGGTATTTTCAATTTCTTTTTTCCAAATTTTATTTATTTTGTCTCCAGTGTAGATGCAGACCTTTTCTTAACAACAGCAACAGGTTTGCTTTTCTTAGATGCTCCTTAATGACCCTATAGAGACATCCTCTGGCTCTCCCAGGTGGGAGAGCATTGCAGTGGTCATATTCTTAATCCCATTTAAAAGTGAAGTAATTTACTATCTTTTCTCTGAAAGAAGGGGCACCCAGCACTCTCTGATACAGTGAGGGTGCTCACAAACACAGCAAGAAGGTGATAACTGCTTATTCAGTGCATTTTCACACCATTGAGTCGCTGTAGACATTCAGCTGATGCAACCATGCCTGTGCTGAGGGTGGCTGACTTCTGCTTTAAAGCTGGTCCAGTGCATGGATTTGGCCTTCTCCTTTTTCATCATCAACCACCTTCATCTGAAACCTTCATTCCTGTTGTGGGATGTCTCTTCTCTCCCCAGGGAAGCAGTGGGACGAGCAGGTACAGCCAGGGCATTCCTCCTCCTCTTCCTCACAAGACTGCTCTTGGGCCTTGGTGCTCAGGAACTGTGCTGCTGACCCCGTCCCTGAGTGATATAAGACTGGGCCATGTAAGTTGATGTAAGGCGAGTGGCCAGCCCCTCTGGGGGCAAGGTGTTCGCCCTTGCTCCATCACTGACAAGCTATTGTGAGCCTGGCCAGAGAGAGTGACACAGCCTATGTATGCAGAACTGGAATTCAGCTAATTTCACCTTTGGTAACTCCACTCTGGTGGTATAATTCAGCAGAAATGTAGAGTTCCTCCAGACACACATACAGCAGGGGTGATCTGCTTTCACCCAGATGGGGTGATGGTCCTGACAGGTCCCACAGCATCACCTGTAGCCTTCACGTAGGTAGGGAAATCTACACCTCAGCGTGGAGGTCAGGGTAACACCTGGGTAAGCCCAAGCAGTCTCAGGGCCATGTCTGTCCTTTTCCACTTCTGAATATACACGTGGGCCCATGTGTTGCTGGGGGACTAGACATTTTAGCATTCACAGGGATAAAGTATGTGTGAAACATATGTCATATCTCCCCACACACACACATGCATGACATGAATGCTATGAGACTGTCAGGTCATTTATAATGCTGTTTGGTTTTTATTATCAAGCAGACACAAAATTATTCATGTACACATCTTGCATATTCACAAATTATTTTCAGCTGTTACAAAGTAATAAATATTCGCATGCACCTGGCCGCAACGGTGCTGCAATTCTTATATATCCCATTTGCCTTTTTCCAATCATTTCCTTTAAAAGTGCAGCATTGATCCGTAAGGTTTTGGAAATGTGACAGTTACTTTACTCTGATAGAAGAAAGTAAGGAGATGTTGCTGGACAAAATACTTGCTTATCGAAAGTGTCAAGCTCAGAGATAACAATATTAAAGAAATTGATGGTCTGCTAATCTTTGAAATTCAGCACTCTGTTGCTGCTGCTGTTGTAATCATACCTTTGATTTAATAGTAAACTGCAGGAACCGTCTATTATATTTGTGGCACTATTCACATTCCTGGCACTCTGTAAGTTGTAAAGCACATACCCAGTCTTAAAGGCTGTCACAGCACAGAAAGCTGTATAAAGGCTGAAAGTGTCTAAAAGTAAAATTCTGACAATAATAAATACAGAAGTGACCCAAATAAGGCAGCTTCCCCCCATGTACAAAAGTGAGATGACACTACGGCAGCTCCATGCCATCCCGCTTGAAGTGCGCAGAACTGGTGCTGCTGCCTCCCAAGGAAGAACCTCTTCCCTTCCAGACCACACATCGAGCACAGTAACCACGGCAGCATTTATCAAACCAAGAGTTCAAAACAACGGGAGCTGCAGCTGCAGGTCTGGTGTAAGCGTACGGGGAAGCTGCTGTGGCTGCCACAGCTCCCTGTGCAAAGGTATTAGGGAGCCTCCCCACATATCAGGGAATCACAAGCGGTTTTCTCTGAGATTTCCACTCTGCTGGTAGAGCCCAGAGCTTCAAATGCCAGAGAAAGGAAATAAGTTTGCAGCATTTTCAAATATTTTCTGTGGTGCTACTCTAAATGTGTGTGCCATTTGGGAAAAAAAAAAAAAAAAAAAAAAGAGCATGCCAGTGGACCTGCCATTTCACTGTTCGGTTGAGACAAGATTCTGTGTGGTGCTTTACCAGGGAAATGACAGACAAATGACATTTGTCCCCGAGGTGTGTTTCTAGCTGCCCTCCCTCCCACAGCGGGCTGCGTGGTGCACTGACATCAATTTGTAGTTGTGGGAGTTCAATACCACATAGGGAGCAATTGTTGCCTTTCAAGATGCAGCGTTTTTCTTTGGAGACCATTAGGCGTTCCTATCAAGTCCAAACACTGGAAAAAATGGGGAGAATAAATCCTACAAAGATGCAATTTACAAAGCCTGAAGCTTTAGGATATTAAGATACATTGAAAAGGGTCTTCACTTTGTTAGGCTCACTCATGTCCTCTGCTTTGACCTTGGCTTATGCTAATTAACATGAAGTTTCCTTGAGTCAGAGGAAAAAAGCCAGTGTGAAGCATAAAGGACACATGATCAGGAAAATATCTCTGGCACTGGAGAAGGACAACTCTAAGAAAAATATGTCCCATTGGAACACAGTACTTCAGAATATTTTTATGTTTTTAGAAGCATAAAAGTCTTTTGGCCTCCATTTAGGTACATTTTGAAAGTATAATAAAAAGTTACACTTCAGTTTCTCATCGTACAGTGTCCTGTGTGGGTCCTGACACAGAACAGCATTTTAGAAATGGCATTTAAAATCTAATGCGAGATGAAACATAATTCTTCAGGTTTATGAGTATGGGTTGTAAAGATCATGAATGATAGTCTGGCAGAAAAGTCCTGGCAAGGAGGATTACAGTGGATTTTAATAAGACTTAGGAATGTAATGAGACTACTTTTGATGTCTACATATTTTGGTATCTGCCTCTCCTTCCATGTGCTTCAGGGCTAATGCTGCAGCATTAGAAATACTGAATGAGTGCTACTATGCACATGATACTGCGCTGTTTTTACTGCTGAATTGCCCTCTGGGGACAAGCCACTGAAGGAAGCCCTGCCACAGAGTGTAACCTCCTCGCAGCAATGGGATGAGTCAAGAGATTGCACACATGCACCCAGAGTATATTTCATAGTGTGTTTTGGTAGCCCTAGTCTTCTCACTTTTTGCGTCTGGTGAAAGACCCTTTACCTCTGTATCGTTGAATGTTATGCAAGTCAAGCCCCCAGGTGACACTGTAGTGAAAGCATGAGTTGTGCCTTCTGCCCCCTGTTGGAATGACACTATGGTGAAGAGAAACTTGAAGCCTTTCTTTCTGGCAAATGCCCAGGGCCTGGGGATTCCCGATAATGTAACTGTTAGCCAGAGGAGATACCCTGGTCACCACCAGCAGCTCCTCTAAAAATCATCACAACTTTAATAATAATTATGCTGGAAATTCTTCTTCCTCTTTTTAGGTGGGTGGTATTGATTCATGATGAGGGGCTTGCACTGCTAAACCCAGGCTATGCCTTTTTTTTTTTTTTTCCAGTAGGTGAAAGATGAGAAAGCTTCTTAGAACAGAGCTTAATCTATGGAGAAATGGGGAACTCAGCTCACCCACTTCATAAAGAAACCTCGAAGGAAACTTTCCTTGTTAAAATTCCTCTTGTTAAAGAGCTGTGAAGTCATAAAATTTTACCGAACAATGGTTTTCCATACAAAAGGGCTCTTCAGTCAATAGTTCCTCTCTAAGCTGTTCCAAATCACCCTGGCTTCAATAAGCTCAGATCCTCAAACAATCAGTGCAGGAAACAGTGTGACTTCTATAGGTTTAGCAGCTGTTTAACGTGCTCTGTTGTGGGTCTGTCTATCTGTGTGCAATTTTGTCATGTTTTTCACAGACTTCCATTATTGTGTCTATCAGACAGGACACGGAACAGATCAGTTTTTAAAACAGTTTAGCTGGGGAGGTATTGCCTATATATATATATATATTTTTATTGGGATGTAGACAGGAGTCCTACTTAATAAGGCTGGAAATGGTTTTGCAGTAGGACGGCAATTTAAAAGAGGACTATCTGAGCTTCCTGAAGCAGACAAGTGGTTTGCAGTCCCATATGATGTTTAATGTCAGTATTACTTATTTATCTAATAAACACCATGATGAATTCAAAAAATATAACCCAAGATTTTCTATAGAAGTTAAAGCTCTTGGGTTTTTCTCAACAGAAAAGAAAAAAAGTATAAGTACTTAGGGTCTCAGTCCTGTTCTCCTATATCTGAGGGTCAGTGAGGTAGAAACACAGTAGAGATTAAATGTATTTCCATTTCATACAGTCTAAGATCATCAGTTGCCTTGCATTCTCAAATTGAAAGGGCATGCGTGGTGGACTGGGTACCACGCATCCCTGTTGTCTCTTGCTGAGGTCAGAGGTTCATCAGCACGCGGCTGTGCGTGCTTTCATTGATACTGCTGTGCTCTGTCGGGATGTGCTCCCAAGAACAAATTTCAGATTTCACTAAGAAACTGAGTCTTCTTATAGTCTGCCTGTAGGATCAGTTGGGCTTTCAATCACAGGCAAACAGCGAAGTTGGAAAAGTGTTGTTGAAGAGAATCAACAAGGCATTCTGTTTAACCCCAAAATGCAGAGTTTTATTCAGAGATTTTTCGCTCTCATAAAATAAAGGTGGATAAATTTCTAAACAGAATTTCACTACAAATTCCCAAAGCTAACTTCTTGAATTTTGATTTAGGATGTCTAAAAGGATTCTTGCTTTTCTCTGTGTGGCTAAAACAACTCGACAAGTACAACGTGAATTTCAGCTTACTTGTTATAAAAAACAACCTCACTGAAAATGCACTTCATCTCCTCTCTCTAACTGCACTGTTTTCTAGATTTATTTATATTTAATAAATTTTAAGGCCATGGGAGACTGTTATTATCATTTATTTTGACCTTCTATGTAACTGAGACAATTTAATTCCCTGGAAAAATTGCTGTATCACTTATAATATTCTGGTCTCCCATTTGGAGAATTTTGATATGTGTAGTAATTGCTCTGAGAATTTTAGTGAAGACAGTGATGATCAGTCCCTGCCAAAAACTTGCAATCCAGTATGGTAAAATCAATATGTATGGCAGGTCTTTTATCAAAAAACACAGCTGCTTTCTCTTCTGGCAGAAAGCAGGGGTGGATGGACTCTATCTCTGATTGCGAGAGCCTGATTTTGATAATACTGTAAATCCATAATAGACATATTGGTAATACAGCACTATGGTAATCTCAGATGGTTCAGAGTTAGTGTAACCAAATTTCAGGTTACCCAGATGTCAGACATATCCTTTGGTTCTAAAACTCTCAAGGTGTTTGACTTTATTTGAATTCATGACTCTTGGATTGTCCCAGAGCTACTTGGACAATTGGAATTTATCTGCATTCCACATAGATTTCAGCAGACTTTCCACCACATTAAAATCTTCAGAATGAGAACTGACAGGTCATTTTTACAATCATATATTCACATGCTTGAGTGGCAGTTTGTGTATTAATATGATTTTGCTTCATTTTGCTCTAAATACTTCAGGATTAAGGAATTAAGAGTATTCTTATTATATGGGAGAGCTGTTCATCATCTGTCTGTGTCTGCTCTACTGTTTTTCAGAGTTTCCACTCTAGCTCCAAAACAAGTCATCTGGTTTAGCTACTTTGGTCTGCATGCTGTCTCACAAGTTCAGAGAAGCACAGCAATCAAAACAGTCTCTACAGAAGTCCCCTGGTAGAGCTGTACCAAGAAGCACGCAGAGATATTTTGGACACAAATGCCTGTTCTGAAAACATACTTTCCATAAAGCTTTATCACTCCTTGCTAACATGGGCAGAAGGCAACACCTTACTTGAAATGCAAACTGATTTCAAGTGTTGGTTACTCATCCTCCTTCAGGACAGGTTTTGATAAAGGCACAACTGAAACGTGTGCCACTGGTGGCACTAACTTGGAGGTTTGTTATTCACTTGAAGCTTGTGAACAAATGGGATTCCTACTACTTCTTATGTGATCACTTTGAAATGGACAAAATTTGTCAGTTAAAACATGGGCCTAAAGGCAGTTTTTCATATTTAGTCATTACTTGTCAGATAATACAAGTGTCTTCTCCCTCAGGTAGTGTGCAGTAGAAATGTCTGTTTAAGAATCTGGACTAGCCTCTCCTTCTCCCTTCCCCAGGGACAGTCTGATGCTCCCCTTAAAATTATACCAGGGAATGATTGTGCTACGGTTTATTAATGAAACATAGAAGGACATAATTACTGTAGTTCTGACAATTTAGTCTGGCTGCATGGTGTAATGTTCAGGACAAAGGTTTTGAGCAACTCAAAGCAAGGTAACAATGTCTAGAAATGTCCTTGCTTTTGAGAGCATTTAGCAGTAGATCGGTGCTACAGTGATGTTGTATGAGGCTCAATATCAGTATCCATGCACAGCAAATAGCAACTGACGAAACACAAACTGCAGTAGCAGCACATGACTCAAAATGCTTTATATAGGAGAGTTTTCAGCTCTGAGTACAAAGGGCTCTACACTATGTGCAGGGAGGGATGCAGGGTTACATCTCTCAGGCAGACACTTCAGTTATGCATATAAGCAGCATGGAGACTACAGAATAGGAAAGTTGATTGATGGTAAAACCAGTCACCGGTTGTCAGCTCTAGGAAACGGTGATCAGTGACACAGCTGAGAGAGATAGTGCCTGCTGATAGATCTCAATTTTGACAAAAGAGGCTAACTATCTTTGTGGTCCACATGCAATGTGAGGACACCGTTTATTTTGAGGTCTCTTCCGGAAGAGCTAGATGCAAAAAATAGAGTGCTGATTTTTGATCATTTCCATTCAGCCAATATAATTCTGTGAATGTGCGGTTAATCTGGGTGTGTATGTAGGTGTTTGTATGCCTTTTAAATTTATAGTGGGCTTGTCCATATAGGTGTCAGAGTAGCTGTGTCTTCTTTATGCCATGGCTCCCTGTGCAGAAGGGAGTCCTCACAGCATCTGGGGAGGATTCCTATGGATTCATCTCCTTCTGCTTGGTGCAGTGAAACAGTAGCAGTGAACTCCTGTCAGACAGACAGCAATACCTCTGACGTAGGTAGGTATGCATATATGATTTCATGGCCTGGGCAGAGTGCAGAGAATCAGCTCTGGCTGTCCCTAGTTCCGGAGCTTAGCTTTTCCATTCATTCAAATAGTTGAGTCTATTCCATTTAGAATTGTTGTTCTCACATGTGAAGAAATAGGTGCGCAAGTGCAGGTGCATATACATTGCACAGAAATCCGGCCTTCCTTGCCCCAGAATACATCATTATCTGTAGTTTAGGATACCCCTGTTAAACTGTGAGCATTACATGAATAATCTGTGAACTTGCTGCAGATGTACCAAGTATTTACTAGCTTGCTGCAGTGTTTTGTGGGAAAAGCAAGGAGAGAAGGCTGGTGAGCTGTGCTCTGATGGCACTTTCAGAATTTGCTTTCACTGGTCCCCTAAAACCACGGTGTGCAAGCAGGGGCTGGTTCTGTTCTCATAGATTCCAAAACTGCCCAAGAATGTGCACTTTGAGCATGAACTTTAGTTTGCGTACTGCTCACGAGAGTAAGGAACAAAAGGGGATGTCCGCATGTGGTTTTGTATAACGCCAAGCCTGACCAGGCAAGACTGCACTAGTAGACTGTGCCTAGGGGAATAAAGTGCATATCCAGAAAGCTATCTAGGTGCCCTGTGGGCATAAGACAGCTAACCACTGCTGTTGATCTCAACCTAAGATTTGAGGATGGAAAGAGCATGGTGTTAGCAAGCTGTCATAAATATTTTGAGAAAGAATATGCACCACAGAAAGGTACCTTTAGTTAAGAGAAAATAGTAAAAAATAATCATATTTATGTGACCCACTGTGTGAGACTTATCTGCTTAAATTCATTTAGGTAACTGAGTTTCAGATGCATATGAATATTCACTGAAACTTTGTTTAATCAGTGAAGAGAAAGGCGAAGTTCTGGGGCATGGCTCCTCTCAACCCATGTCAGGTGTCTAGGTAGGTCACGAAAATTCCTCCCCATTGTCTGCTGATGAAGTTCAGTCTAATAGTTCATCTCAACTAATGTCTAGATGCAGCAGTATTAAATAAGTACTCATTAATTAGATAATAAATGTCGATGTCTAAATTTTAGGCACCTGAACTTAGATGAAACTATTTTCATTCCCCATGACTGAGGAAATGAGTCTCCCAAATGCTGCTGAAACTGAATTGCAGTTGGTACTTCATTACCAGTACCCAAGTACTTAAAAACCCTTCTAACAGAGCTGCTGAGTTGGCATTTAGAAGACCCAGGACAAAACTTCTTGATTCCCTGGTCCTCTTTCAAAGGTGCGTCAGGCTTGTGACAGGAGCCAGAGGAAATGGCTTGCTCTTTCACAAGCTTTTTGTATACTCAGGGTTCAGGAGGATGTTTTGGAGTGGGTTTGGAGGAACTCGTGTCATCCATCAAGCATCGTTAATGAGAAACCACTCTCATCTCTCTCTTATAGCATCTGGGGCACCTCTTCTGGTCTCAACTGGCAGAAGGAGAAAATCAGGTAGGAACGTCCAAAGACATTTAGGGCTTTGTAGGTCAAAGTCAACACCTTCGCTTCAATCTGGAAAAGCATCAGGCGGGCAGCAGAGATCACAGAGCGCTGGTGTCACACATTGCCATGCTGAGGAGCTGTCAGCAGAAATCCAACTCAAGGCTTGCTAGAAAAACAACAGATAGCAAAAGGTTTGTTTTCCTTCATTTCAGCTGAGTTCTGAGGTTACCAGCCTTTACAGAATGACAACGGCAATGTACATTTTTATAGTCCAGCAGAGTTCAGAGCCCTGGTAAGAAAGCAAAGCACTGCTTGGTCAGCTCCACACAGGCACAACAGTTCAAGGGTTCGTGTTTATTCCCCTCTCAGCTAAGCTGTTTTCCCAAGAACATCTTTGTTACTTTTTGCCATAAAACAAAAGGTCAGGTTTGATGTTGCTCCTAGAAATGTTCTTGTTGTTCTGTTTGTTTATATAACCCCCTTCTCCCTCCATCTGATGGAGAATGAGCTCTGCTGCTTAATGCCAGCTGCACACAGGATGGTGAGAAGAATGACAGCCCCCAAAAGGGGGCCAGGGGAGGGGGACACAAGACGGGTGAAAGAAATAAAGGGAAAATAAGCAGAGTTTTGCCTCTGGCCATTTGCAAACAGCTTGTGAGATCCTCACATCACACACATTGCTGGGTAGCCTGTGACGTTTCTGAACACACAAGCTGTCATTTCCTCAGAAGGAGTCAGCACCACTAAACCCTTTCAGGCGATGTGGGTGGGCGCTTTAGAAGACATACTGTCTCATCCCATTCAGGAACTGCCCTCTGTCACTGCTCTCCTGGCATGCTGGATGTTTGTTGTTTAAGTAAATAAACTGGCTGGTGTCTCAGGCTAGCTGTGAATGCTGTGTCCTCCCACCACCACCCTTTCCCGGCCACTCCAGGGAACAGGAGGGGAAAAAAAAAAAAAAAGAAAACAGCCAAAAGCAACAACAAGATGAAAAAGTTCACAGAGAGCTCTGATGCCACCCACTAAGCCTCAACCTACAAATAATCAGTGACCAAATGGTGTCATTAGAGGCCCCAACATCCTGTCAGCACTCGGCCTTCCGATGGGAAGTCCATGGTGGACGTGATTTCAAAACCATCTTTCCTGTCTTGTTCAGAAAGAAGATTCTCGGAAATGGGTGTCACAGGGTACGTTGGTTTTCCTTGTTTCTTCCAAATGAACCTTTCACGTTCCAAGCCAGTGGTCAGCTTCACCAAAACTGAAGGAATATTGTTTGAAGCCCTGTTGTCAGGCTGCCTCCTTTCTAGGCTAGGGGATGTACTTGGTGAAGAAAGGAGATGCAAGATCATGAATCTGCACCTGTTTTACCAAGGGTGCACAAGCAAGATTGCAAACCAGTTTAATTTGTGTTTTACTGCGTCCCCACTGCCTCTTTTTCCTATCTCAATGTTTAGCTACATCAGGGAAAACAGATGTCTTCTACAAGAGAGATTCTCTCTAGAGTTAATAGGAACTTTTAATATTGGCTGGCACAGCATAGTTTTTCATATGTTTCTGTTGGTAAATCCATGGGCATTCACATCACCCAAATGTAGACACCTCATTAACTAAACCAGATGGCTACCCACCCCTAACTCCATATACAGTCAGTGAGAAAAAATCAGGGCAAATCAGAATAATTCAGAAAACACCATCTGCATGATTTTCTCCCTCTGTCCCTTTCCTCCCTTCCCCCTTTCCACTGACTAAACTGGGAGCCTGGGAAAGGTAGCTGGATCTACGGAATGCCAGTGATTTAATAAATTAAATTACTTCTTTGCACATTAGTCTTTATGTCTATTGGCTACATGGGAACAGAGTTTCTCGCTGAAACACTGCTTCTGGAGAAATCCCTTGACTATTCATTGCGAAAAGTTAATTAAAGGAAAAATACTGTAAGGTGACAGATCACGAGGGTTTGCTCTATTGCTTCTCCTTCCCTCCCCAAATGTGTTCACCTGTTTTGAGAGTGGATTGATGAACGTCAACCACAATAGGAGGTAAGGCATAGATGAACTCTGTCACTAGATGCATCCTGCTGAGGCAGGGTAGTTAAACTGAATGTTTTTGTAGGATACCTAGCAAAACTGGCTTCCAGAAGTGCTTGATTCAGCAAAGATGTCATAAGTCACAAGTTAGCCACAGTGAGCTGTGGTGATGTTTCATTGATTTCCCTAATGTCTCAATACAGTTGTTCATAAGGAATCTGAAAAAGACACTTCTCACAGTTATCAGCACCTCTCAATTAGACAAGCAGGGCAACAGGGCTAAGCCCCTAAGTCTGGGAGGGCTCAGCCCTGGAATTTGTCAAGAGAGGCAGCTATGAGCACAAACAGGTTACTGGGAATCTCCTCTCTGAACCCCAGCCCCATGTAAATCACACTGTCTCTCGTCATACCACTTGTATCTCCTGTTCCTAAAAGGACCAAGATTCAAAACCTAGAGGCAAATTCTTAGATCTGTTCCTCCTGAATTCAGCAGTATTTGCCACCATATGAACTCCATCAGTTTGCATCTGAAACTCATATAAAAAGAAAAAAACCCCAAACCCTGAAAACCCAGCCCTTAGGAGTAAGACCCGTTTCTAACCTTCCATTCAACTTTTCTACTTTCCCACAATCCTCAACAGGGGGTCTTGTCACCATGGAGGTGTTTTTCGCTTCTACAGAGAGTCTATATAGAAGAAATTCAGTTTGATGTCAAATTTAGGACAAACCATGGATAAGCACAGAAAGTGACAACAGAGTCACAAGTGCTTGATAGCAGTATCTTTAGCAGTTCCTGGGGGCCTGCTTTGAACTTCTCAAGATCCTAGCTGTATCTTTCATTATGAAACCAAAGCGCATCCTGCATCTGACAAAGATTCCAGCAAATTTTAGGAAAGCTTTGAAATCACAGGAAAGAAAGGTCTGTTGCTCTCCGGGAGAAATGAAGTGGTTTAATGAGATCACATTTGTCCTTCCTCTTGCCCTTCAAATCAGGCAAAGTTTAATATTTCAGTTGCATTCACTTTGATGAAAACAAAAAAATCAAAGCAAAAAGTGATCCACAAAAAAAAAGTTTTCATTTAGCACATAACTTCAAAATTCTAATAAAATGCACAAAGGAAAAATGTAGATCTCAGAGTTCCTCATGCAGAAAAAATCCTCAGGTGGTAGGTTAAGCCACTACTAGCATAATTAAAGGAGTGTAAATAAGTGAAATCATACCGAATAACATGGCCCAAAGCACTTTAAAGCCGTTTGGAATCATACTGGCTATGGAAGTCAGGCTTCCACAGCTGTGATTACAAATAACAGGATTCAACATCCCTCCCAATGCAATCAGCAACAAGTTGGTTTGATTTCAAGGCAGCAACTATCCTTCCTTTTAATAAATCCTCCATACATGTCATGAACAAAACTCTGAAGGCTCAGTGTGTTTAGCAAGAGACCACAGGTACATAGATGTGTCTGTAAGAGGTTGAGCAATATATCATTTCATATCAAGCATGTCACATTTTTCAGCCATTTTTTGCACTGTCTTTTGCACTAAGGTTCAGCTGAGAGTCTGCCTGGGTACAGGGTAGGTGGGTCATTCACCCACCCATTCCTCAGCCCCTTCAGAGCGGGGACACACTGCTGCCCTCAGTGGCCAGGCCCTTACTATGGAAATGGATAGTCCTTGTCCAAGTTCCTGTCTTGATGGCACTGGGGACTTCTTCTCCTCATCAAGCATGGAAACATCTCTTCCATTCTTCACCTGATTTGAAGACTCTGCTGGAGGCAGAAGCCCTTGTCCATTCTCAGAGGCCAGATCCTCTGCCATTTCCCAGCTCGTCCTGGCTTTTAGGGTGCAGTCAGAGCTACAGAGTGACCTAGCTGGTCCATAGCATCTTGCTTTAGTGATGTGCAGGACAATGACCAACAGCTCTGGAGCCAGCCTTTCTAGCCTCCTTTGTGAGCCCTGGCTGCGGCTGCAGTCTTCAGAGCAGTCTAAGTCCCACAACTCACTATATAGTCCTCTTCACAGCCAAACCAGACACGAATGGCATTACAAACACAGCAGTGCTTGCCATCTCATAAATGTCATCTTTCTCCCTACTTGAGCAACATATTTCTTTCTCTTTTTCCTTATTATTTTTTTCAGTAAGCATAGGGGTTTTTTACCAGGTTTAGCTCTGCTTTGGAGAACGACTTTAAAATGGAAACGTGTCTCACAGATTGAAGTCAAATGTGCAGTGTATATCCATCAGCCTTGCAAGCACAGACTGGTAGCAGAGCACCAGGCAGAAAGCTCATTCTGCATGTGCGTCTCTGAACTAACTCGATATAGACTGACTGAGAAACACAGAGCCTGTTCAACGCGGTGTTCACACAGACACTTTATGGGGCAGAGCTGCAACTGAAGGCTGCAGTGATGATGTTGAATACTAATGAGATAACATGTAATTTAGTCCCAGTTGAAATTTGGAGCCGTTATTCAAAGGAATCGTACATTTTAATTCAGCTAACCTCTGAGTTTTACTGACAGTGTAACTATACTATTTTACTCCTTGTACAATTTCTGGTGAAAAAGCAAAGCTGAAGTGTGCTTACTATGAGAACTATAGTAATATTCTGTACTGTGAATTGTCTTTTTGTGATTTGTATCATGCACGCAGAGAAGGCTGGAGTGTTAAGTAACTGTGCTTAAATTGCCACACACACATACAAAAGGAATGTCTCTCCTCTCTCCCTCCTATCCCTGAAACAAATTTTTATAGAAAAACAAACCAGTGCAGAAAGTATGCCTGTGAATCCATTTCAATTTAATTAACACTATGCTAGTTACAAATGCAAACAGGTTCCCAAGCACGCAGTTTGGCTGCCCCTCGCTCTGTGGATTCAAGTTTGACTCCTGGCTTTGTTCTAACAGAACAAAGAGAGCAAAGAACAATGTGACCCTGACCCTTCTTTACCCCTTCACACACAAATGATCCCTTTTAATATTCAGACGAGCTGTGACATGAAGAGGTCCCATGAGAACAAACACCTGCCACTTCTCTGGACAACGTTTTGACCAGACATTGCCTATGTAGTTTTTAAACAACTTTTACATTCCTGTGGCTGTTTTGTAAAGAAGATGGCAACACTTGCGTTCTCAGGACATAGTCTGTATTTCAATGCAGAAGCACACAATGCAGATTCCCTTCCCACCCTACCACACAAACATGCTCCACCTGCAACCTCACAGCAGTTTCCTTGCCTGGAGGGCCAACTAGATAGCCTTGGAGGCAGGGATAGTCTAACACCCCAGCTGCAAACTTCCCTTGAACATGTGTGCATACGTGAATTTGACTGAGATAGGCATCCACAGGTTCTGCACACATCTCTCCCCCTTCAGAGTAAGTTCAGAGTCAGCACAGGAGGAAGGTTTTAGGAAGGTGCAGGGACTGTCTAGACTGAAGGTGCCTTTTTATTCCTTTAATGTACATATATGCATTAATGATAACACAAGGGGCATTGCCGGGGCTCACTGCAAACACACATCCTCTGCAGAAGCTGCAGCAGCAGTCTGGCCCCTGCGTCTGCTCTGGCAGCACTGGGAACTGGGCTCTGGTGATGCTGGGAGTTGGCATAAGGCTGATGGGATTTTTCATCCAGTGATTAGAGGACACTCTTCCTCTCCAAAAGCCCTAGTCCTTCCCTACCTAGTTGTAGAGAGTAAAGGAGATTTTTACTGGACTTACTTCTGAAAAGCTCACTAATACGCGGAGAAGCCTGGTGAGACCCAAATATCTCACAGAATTATGTTGTTCCTGACTGACATTTGCCAAACCCATTCTTAAAAACCCTTAAGTGCTGGAAATTCCCACTCACTCCACAACGATCTGTGCCACTGCTTCACCAGCCCTACCACTAGAAACGCTTCCTTAAAATGTGGCCTACAGGAAGGACAGGGAGGGAATCTATCAGGGACTGTAATGATAGGACACGGGGCAACGGTTTCAAACTGAAAGAGGGTAGATTTAGATCGGATATCAGGAAGAAATTCTTTACTGTGAGGGTGGTGAGACACTGGAACAGGTTGCCCAGAGAAGCTGTGGATGCCCCATCCCTGGAGGTGTTCAAGGCCAGGCTGGATGGGGCTTTGAGCAGCCTGGTCTACTGGGAGGTGTCCCTGCCCATGGCAGGGGGTTGGAACTAGATGACCTTTAAGGTCCCTTCCAACCTGAACCATTCTGTGATTCTGTGAAAATCAGGTATGACTCTTTCTTGCTAGGAGTTGTACCCAGTTGTGCCCTATGTGTCATGGACACTAAGAGCAGTTTATTTGGAAGATACCACACTGGATGGAAAACTTGCCCTGCTAAATGCTGCGGTACTGTGTCTGCTCTGTAACTGTTGCATCCAGTGATAACTGAGCTATTTTTTCACCACTCTGGAGTTCAGAGTAAAACTTGGGTTTATGTTCAGACTTTCTTCCAAAAAAGGAGCTGTGCTGCTGTATCTTTTACTGAGAGAAGGCATGCAAAACAGGGTCAAAGACAAAGGGAAGAAAGGAAAGCCTAAATCAGACAGCAGTAGGCTTTGAGCTTGACGTGATCTGAACAAGATGGTTTCCTCCACAGTTCTCATCTATCTGATGGAAGGCAATGGTCCAGGCTGAGCAGGGCAGGTCAGCAGAGGCATGTGGGCTGCTGTTTGCTCTGGGGAGCAATGGGAATTAGGCAGTGACGTATCACTGAGACTTGTCAGTCAGTCTCGGCTCTGGATTTTGACAAATGGTTGCAGGAACTCTCCCAGCCCTTGCTGAGAATCGGCAGTAAAAAAGCCTAACCATAGTGCTTATGTCAAAACAGTTTTTGATGCCTCATATTCTGTCAAAGGCTCAGGCTACAGAAAGATAGGCCACCTCCTCAAAAAAATCCGAGAGTCTAACTCCCACAAGAATCATTGGAATCAATGGGAGTTTGGTACTATGCACTTATGAGTAGCTGAGCACCAGTTAATGCTCTTCCCAGCCACAATCTGTGAGAAGGTTTTCACTTTGTTTTCCTACTTGAAACAATGAATTTTTGACATTTTTCCCATTGCCTTGGTTCCCAGCAAGGGATGCAGACTTTTCCAGGTTAGGTAATGTGACAACCAAACATTTGTCACATTGCATAAGCAGAGTCAGAGCTTTTAAAGTAAACAAATACATTTTCAGAATATTTAGACGCAGCCCACTGCTTGCCCTCACATCGGAAAAGAGCTCTCACCCACGATCTAACACTGAAAAACTTTGCTTTTCTGGTTTAAAGCAACAGCCTTGTCATTTTTCCCACAACAAATGAGCAAGTTCCTGGCATCATGGACTGACTGGGGCTCTGTACCGATATGAGCTCTCCGGCCACATCCAAGAGCGGAGGCAATCAAACATCCATCCAAGCACTGCACCTGCGACTGCACGGAACACACGTGGGCAAGGCTCTTTGCTGAGGGGTGGAAGTGACTGCTTTTAACCAACTCCCTCTCTTGCAACCACCCTGAGACGAATATTTTGTGATGTTTGACGTGCACGTTGCATGTGGCATACCTGTATGTCTCCAGTGAGGGTGAGTGCCCTATGACAAAGGGATTCCTGCGGAGAACAGTCAAATTTACCAATCAAAAAATCATTTGTTGCTCCAATCAGGTTTTCACTAACAAACACATTCTCCAGGATATTTACTGCAAGTCGTGATGAATGCACCACTAATTGTTTATGCATTCAAAAGGAGGGTAGCAGTTCTGCTAGTCTTTACTCCGGTTCTGTTTGTGCTTCATATTTACTGCTTCCAGGGAAATTGGAAACCACACAGAAGACTGCTTATGCTTCAACCAAGTTCCCTAAGCCTCAGCACAGATATCAGTAACATTAAAGAGTTTTAAAGCTGTGCCTTATTTTAATGTTTCTGTGGAATTCATAGGCCCATATCGATGAGAGTTAATAGAACCATTTTCTCCACTTGACAGCTCAGAGAGCTGAGAGGAGGAAAAATGAGTGGCACTGGTGGTTGTGTCTTCAAGAGCTGAGCTTCTAAGATTTAGCAGATGCGTGCAACTCCAGCTGTGCAGATATGCGCAAGAACACGATGTGCAAAAAACAGCTCCCTAGGTGGCTTCTGATGTGTTGCTTGACCACTGAATGTCACAAAGTGAAGCATGCAGCTAAAGTATCTGTGATGGAGGCTAAATTAGAATTAGGAATGTCTGTTTCTCGTTCTTACTCACTCAAAAAAGATTTGGATTAAGACTTTTGCTGAGGTTTGAACAGAGGTTGAGACCTGACAGTCTTCCTCTCTGTGAAGGGAGATGGTGCTCTGAGCATTAAGAGGCAGGCATCGAGGAGCCTGGGACTGAAAAGACACCACAGACACTCCTGGCCTGTGTTTTCAGATGTCCCCTAAAATATGGTTGAGCGATATTTGATGCTCCTGGGGATAACAGATCCTGGGTGGCGGTAAGAGCAATATATACATTCCATCAGAAATCTAAAACATGTAAACAGACAGACAGAAATTGTCAGAGGGATGTGAGAAACTTGTAAATTAACAACAAATGTGGGGAGAGGAAGTCCAGAACAAATACACTGATGTTTTTCACAACCATGGAGGAGTTTAATCCACTGGTTTAAAAAACATATGGTACACTAAACATTAGATGGGTAACAGGCGGAGAGATACTTGGCAGTGGCCCATGGAAATATAAACACAAGGCATTTGTTTCATTGTGTTTCTTTTTCTTTAAATATTTACTTTTTGTTTTTTTCCAGTATACAGTTTTTCATCCTATATGCGTAACAAGCTACCTTTCTAAAAGGAGACTTGGGAGGCATCACACTCAAGGTCACTGGCTTGGGTCCAGTGGCTCTTCATTGGGATTTAGCCTATTTCCTGAAGGAATCTGAAGTCAGCCGTATCTGACTTCCCTCCCCCACTCCCAGTCCCCCATGCCCTACCACTGTGTTTGATAGCCTTTTGGGCAAAGATTGTCAAGAATAAAGACCGAATGGATTGGGAAAACAGCAGCTGTTTGCTCCTCCCGTTTTGAATGGGCTGAAGCATCTAGAAAGCCTCTAGGCTTAAACTCCATGGCTGCATGGGGTGGGAAAGTAGATATGTGTCCTTTTCTCACTTCACTGTCATGCTGTCCCTTAGGCCTTGGAGGCAGCTTGGATGTTGCTCTGCCCTGTGAAACTTCATGGCGTGGAACAGAACTGAGAAACTGGAAAAGGTGCCTTCACCACCAGATTCATTTCCAGGGTTGGCACGCACTATAATTTGTAAGTCCTGCTCTGTGAATTTTCAGTGCCGTGCAGCAAGACTGGATTGATGTCTGCAGGGACATCATTCATGGTTCTGGATACGTCATGGGATTTGAAAGCCAGGTGAGGGAACTATAAGAGGTGGCAATGCTACCTAGAAGATCATGAATCCACACAAAGTCCTCCTTTGTAGTCCTGAGCCTCCATAGCTTCTCTTACCCCTTTGCTTTCCTGAAATGCTGCATGCTGGGAAGAATCCACCACTTGGCATTTGAGGACCATCCCTAACTTTTGGCTCCACACTCAAGCATCCATAAGAGCAATTACTTTTAGGATGTTCTTACACTGAGGGGTGTTGCCATGACTCAGAATTAAGGCAAGAATAAGTCAGAATTAAGGCAAGAATAAGTCAGAATTAAGGCAAGAGACAGAATTAAGGGCAGACAAGGGGAAATTATTTTGCTGTGCTTCCTGTGTGTTTTTGTTAATAGTATAGATCTTCATTTTCTCTCTACCCTAAGAAAGTGCCCTGTGACTGCCCTGATGTACTCGTGTCTACCCCAGCATAGAGACTCTGTATGGCCTTGGAAGGAGGTATTTCTGACAGACCGACAGATCAGAAATGTTTGGGAGGGGACACTGAGAGGGGACAGTCTGTTTTTAGTCAAAATTTATCCATTTTACAATCCTTGCATTTTCTTTGAGATTGATCTGTGCTATAACCAGAAAAATAGTTGAACACCATGAGGCATACCTGAGTCAGGTTTAGACCAGCTAGCTCTGATAGCACTGGCAGTGTAACATCACCAGAACCGTATTCAGCGATGTTGAATTGCTGCAGCAGAAAACTGCAGCTGCCCCAGAAAAGGACCAGGTCCTTACCTGCATTTCCATAGGCTTCCATTGAGCAATGTAAACGTGCCTCTGCAGGTTCTGGACCTGCCTGAAAAAGGATCAAATTCAAGATATGCTTTGAATGTCTATGAACATAATGGACAATTTCATGACGTTTCTAAAGACTCCTTAATGTAACGGTGGTAAATATAAGGCAAGAGTAGGTGTTGGGAATGGTGAGAGGAAGAACATTCATTTTTTCTATCAAATTATTCCCTACATATCAGCAAATCCTCTTAGATTAGCACGATCTTCCACAGGCCTAGTTGCCATTTTCAGTGCAAAAAAAGCTTCCTTTGTAAATGGATTTTCTTTTGCTTTTTACTTTTAGGGAGGTTCAAACGATACTTAACAAATGTAGATGTTTCTCAGTTAGTGGAGCAATAAAACACTGCTTGTGCAGAGACTGGAAAATAAGTGAATGACAAATAAGTGCAGGAGAAGTACATTTGTTAATATTTATTGCGGCATTTTTAATCTATTTCACATCTTGCAGAGGGGAAAAAATTAGTTAAAAGAAAGGACTGCAGAACATATTTAACTCCACAGGGGGGATTTCTTCTTCCCTGTTCCCCATTTCATCTGCATCTCATAAAAGTTGCAAGATAATCTAGTCCTTTCTTCTATTAAGTTTATGGACAATTGCAGATGACATAGTTAAAGCAGTTTAGCTGATGGAAAGCTAAACACTGCAATGTTCAGAGGCAGACAGAAGAAGCAGGCGGAAAAGTTCCCCAGCAATACCCATGAACGCTCATTTAGCAGCACTTCAATAGGTCACTTCATTTTTTTAACTCGTCCTCCTTTTGGATCCTTTCTTGATTTGTGAAGCATGTCTTCCATCACAAAAAATGTTTGTGGCAGGAAGAACAAAATGACAACGTAACAGTTTGCTTTTAAAATTGCATTAGAGATAATAAAATAATCTGACATTGAATTTTCTTTAATACAAACAATGAAGAAGGAAAACCAGCTATGCCTCTTTTATTTATATGCAGCAATTATCTTGCTTCTCACCAGGATACCTACCGTATTATAAATTTTAGGCATGCTGTAAGAATATGTTTCATTATAGCTTTAACTTATGTGTCTACATTTTTGCTAGTAAGATCCTCAAACCTTTGTCTATAATATTACCAATTATAAAATGCTCTTTTAATATGAAATATTTTTTAAATAATATTGTAATATTTTTTAAATAACATGAGAAGCTTTAGCTGAAATTTCCAGATTAGTTCTTCAAAGGTCCACTTTTTCTCTAGTAGTACGTATGACAATTTTGACACAGGATCTGATCCTAGTACCATTTATATATGCGACCCGTGTGTCTTCCAGTAAAACTGCAAAGGAGAATGGTTTAGGGCAATTTCGAGCTTAGGCCATCTCCAGTACTTTTGCCCTCAGGACCAGAGAGTAGTGTTACCCAGTGGCAGCAGGAGGCGGTGTGCTGGCTCTGTTTGCACCAGACCACTTGCCCGTCGTACGCAGTGCTCAGAGCAGACATGTGTGAAGATGAGGTCAGGCTTCCCAAAGACATTAGGAGAAGGGTTGGAGCCATGAAAGTGACCTCACGCGTTTGGGATCTTAGCAAGGTCTGGGTGAAACTGCTGTTTGATCCTATCAGAGTCTACCATTTAATCAGGGACATCACAAACTGCCGCCTTTGTGCCAGCCCTTCCTGGTGAGGCGTTGTGCCACTCTAACCTCTAGCTGTCAGAATCTGCTGCCACCCCAAGTGGACAGACACCCCAACGGTGCGGTGGGGCACACTGAACATGCAGAGGAGCAAGCGGCTCTCTTGTCTCTTGCAGTTATGCCTTCAGAGCAGGGCCAAGGCATTCTGGCTGCTGATGTGGATTATTGGGCGACCACCCAAATTCACAGGCTGATCTTTTGCTGAAACACTTGTTTGTAACAGAAAAACCTTTTGTTCTGTAGCTGTTGCTGGACAAACATGAAGAAGTTTGGCATTTCAGTTTCTAGGCTTACCATACTTTGCTGTGCGACACCATACATTTGCCGAACAACGATTTTTTTTCTTTCATTATACTGTATTCACACAAATGACACCAAATCAGTAACCTGGTAAGACAGGCAGTATGACAGTGTGTTGGAGAAAAAGAAATTCAAATATAGGTTAGAATTTGGCTGTCACTTGTGAAGGACACTAAATAAATAATTCTAAATTCTCTTTTCTTAAAAAAGTGTGAACTCTGCTTAGAGTTTATTTTGAGCTATGCGCTGAGTACACGTTAAAACGTCTCTACAGGACTAATTGAATCATTATTTATACGTCTATGGAAGTTGGAACTGTAAATCCAAACCAAAACTCAGCTTTATTTTGTGTGCAAATGATGCAACTTTTGGTGTAAATTAAATGCTATTTTTTTCTTTGATTGTTGCTGAAATGTATTTGGACCATATGTAGGGAGCCTACTGCATCCTAAATATAAACCCTATAGAGAGTGAAAAGAAGAAGGATTGAAGAATGTGCCAATAGGCATGAGAAGACTAATCACTGTCAGAAGGACCAGGAATAACAGAAAAGTTTACGGAACCAGCCTCATCTACTTTTTCCCATAATAAATTGAGTCAGTCTCCCAGGCTGCCATCCACTTCTTCCATCTTCCTCCATGGGAAATTGTCTCTGGGAAAGGATTTTTCTTAAAGCAAGTTATAAAAGCCATCAAGAAAATAATTTCACTCTTAGCCATCATTGACAGGCAGTTGCTTTTCTGGGGGCTGCTCATGCAGCATTTGTAGATGCTGTTTGCATGCTGGTGTTGCCAAACCATCTGCATTCTGATACGGGCAGCTTGTGAATGTCAAGCTAATTAGCCAAGGCTAATGTCTGGTTTCCTGTAGAGAGCTTTTGTGAAGTAATTACCTTCCTCGAGGTCAAACTGCTATAATTACAGGTCTTTAACTAATCGAGATAAACAGCCTTTGAATTCTTGCAGTGAGTCAGCCAATCACTCTAATGGACTTTTATCTTAACCTACAACTATATAGCGTATTATGACAGGTGATAGCAATGCTTTTTATTTGTGTGGGATCTAAACAATAACAGCTTTCAGTAAAGCCCTGTAAATTATTAACATCTATTAATGTTAGGCTTAAGAGCAAAGTCATTGTCACATGCTTTTCAGCGTAGGCATTCGTATTTAAATAAACCAGAAAGTAGGTACTTTCACAGAAGTAACACAGGAGTAAGAGCAAGAAGAAACTGTTCTCATCCTAATTTCTCACTCTTTGCCTAGTTTTATTCCTTTCTTTTAATAGTAGCACTGAATTGTTCTTTGAAGCATAGTATTGAGACCATTTTAAAACAACAACCTTACAAACAGATTGTTTCTCTTGCTTGGGTGCTTTCCTTCCTCTGTGCTCCCTTTGCTCCTCACACCTCTCCTTGAGGCTCAGATATTTTGGGATACTATGGGAATGTTGGCAAAAGTTTCTCCACGTAACTTCATTATTTCTAAGGTTGATTCTCTGTAGGATTTCTTCTTTGGAACTGTTATTTGACTTACCCCCTTTCTGCCTTCATGTGGGTGAATGAAAACTCTAATATAACATCCTCTTTTATTTAAAAAAAAAAAAAGAAACCAAAAAACCAAAAAAAAAAAACCCACAAAAAAACCAACAACAAAAACACACACACATACACAAAACCACCACAAAAAAAACCCACACCCTAAAAACCCCAAACCCAAAAAACACCCTATTTCTAGTATACTGTGGGTCTGCCCTAAAGAAGAAAATGAAACTGAGTTCGTAAGGAAATTAATGGAGGTTTGACACCCATCCCCTTCACAAGCTTTCAGCTCACCTTCGGAGTGCATAACATGTTTAGGTAACTTATTTCCTTTCTTTAAGTAACAGCTGTACTACTACATTACTAGAAACACGTGCAAGTTTAGTTTGGATTCCTGCCACAGATCAAAACCAATATTTGAGAACAACCTTCAGAGCAATCCAATCTATTAGCCAACTGCCCAGCAAGAAAGAAAAGAATATCCATAGCGCAGCTACCACTTAACTGATTGTTTTGATCTAATCAATTAAATTTGCCCATTTATGTGGGGTTTTTTGGGGGTGGGTGTTTTGGGATTATCTTTTTTTTCCAAATAAACTGTGAGTATAACAGAATTAAAGCTTTACTGTAAATTAGCAAATACCTAAAATATAGCATGATGAACTCTAGAATGGTAACTCAAGACCAGACCATATTCACTGTCAGAAAGGAATACACCACACATAAGGAACTAGTTTAGCAGAAATTTGGTAGTCATGTATGTAAAGTGACAAGAAACAGCACTTCACTTTTATTAATTTTACATACATGACACTCAGTATGAATCTTCTCTTCTCGCTTTTTGCAACCCCTGTCTCACAGTGGGTCCATGTGTAATCATGCAGTGCTAACACTGTGCCACCTCCCCGATGTAATGACACCAGTAAGGACTAGTAAGGAAAAAATGAGCTCACCTACCTGCACATTAACAGCCATTTTTCCAAACTCAGAACAAAAATATGACTTTTCATCTCCATATTTTTACATATACATGTTTGTATGTATTTTATATAAATGTGTGTATATGTCTATTTTTTCATTCCACTTCTCCCACAGGAGTATCTGTTTATGAAGACCTATGGAAAGGCTGCAAACCCCAGTCCAAAGACTTCAAGCAATACAAAAGTTACTATTTCCCATGCTGGCATCAAAGGCTCTCCCTCCAAAAAGACTCAGTGAGTCAAGGGGTATATGAAGCCACTCTAGAAGATGTCCTCGCAGTGCTGAGGTATTTTGGGTAGGATTTTATCTGGCTAACTACAGTCAGATAAAGTCTACAATGTAGACTTCTGCCTATGAGCTAGTCACTCCAGAGTCTTTTAATAGTCTGTAACTATCAAGTCAATATACAGAGTGGTGTAGGGAATGGTTTATTCCTTTTTAAAATAGATTCTGAAATAGTCTGTTATTTCCCACAAAGGGCTGATTTCTCTCCACTATCTGTAGAACAACCATAGAGACAACACTGTGAACATATATGGGGGCAAGGGTGGTAGAAGACAGTAATTCCCTCCCTTTATCAGCCCTGCCCCTCCTGCATTTGCAACAACAAAGCATCATCTTTGACTGCTTTTGGTAGCTCCTGTGTTCAGTGAGATACTAGGAACTTTTCTGCATTTACCCTTTGGCAGTGCTTCTCCATTGCAGTACTCTGGCAAAGTAATGCAGCCTCATGCTGGGGACATATTATATCTGCATGACTTTAAAGCTCCCTAAAGTTGCCAGAACAGGCTCTGCGCCTTTCTAAATGTGCATTGTTCTACAGCAGCCGTCCCGTTCCAGCCTTTCACAAGCTATGTAATGTGGTGACTCTTCTGCTGTCTTTCCCCTTCCCACCCCGTATAAGCTTTCAATCACTACAACGTATTCAAAACAAAAGCATTCAAGAAATTAAAACCAGAATGAGAACCTCAAGGCCAAGATGCAGAACCCAGTTGTAAATGAAACATCTAGTTGCCTTTATACCATTAAAGTGGTATAATGGTAAATAAGACTTCTCGTTTAAAGGGTGATTCATGTGCCAGGGCAGACCGGAGGCACATGCACAATGATCCAATTTGAGTAGGCTGTAAAGTGCTAAAACGTTCCAGTCTTAGACACGTGCAGGAGTTTGGGTCCCTGCAACAAGTTAGTTGGGACTTTTAAAGAGGCAAGGATCTGAGGCAGCTGGCGAAGCAGAGGAAAAAATACGTTGCGAAGCAGCATCCGTGCTAATGAGGAATGGGCTTGATTATGAAGGTCTGCCAAGAGCAAGATTTTTGCACATGACAAATCTGACTCATCCATGGCAGAAAATTTCTCTTGTCCTTCAGTGACAGGGGATGAAGCACTGACCATGGTTAGTGCAATTGTAAAAGCAAAATTAATTCCAGCATTTTCCAGGATAAAGGCAAATTCCCAGAGTATTTAATCTGTAAGCAGCGGAAAAACACATACGGTGACTGAATACAGTCTTTGATTTCTACCCGTCTGCCTGCTGGCAAAACCAAGAGCCCCGCCAAATGTATAAGACCCACAAACATCACACAATATTTGGGGTTTCATCTTTTAATCCTCCTATGCCAATTCAAGAGAAAACCTATGAGTCTATTGTTCTCCAGAGGACCCTGGGAAAACACAGAAAAAGCATATTTCCAAGTGGATCCATGAGCTGGGTGGGTAACTGTCCGCTGACTTCCTGTTATGAGTATGAGGAGGGTAAGGTTTAATAGTTACAGCAACACATTAGCAGAGGGATGAACTGGAATTGATTCTTTACATATGCTCTGACTTTACCTAGGTCACTGGGAACTTAACACCTTCTCTCTTCCTCACGTCACACCTTCCGGTCTCCCAAATGCATAGGGAGAATTTTTCCCACTTCTGGAAATTTCAGTGGAAGGTGTTGCACGTGTCAAGCGTTATTTATGAAAGAAAAAAGATAGTGATTAACTTTCTGGAAGCAGAAAGAAGTACTTTTGTTTGACATTGAAACAGGGGTCCGGGCAGTGCATTTGTAGGCTGATACACACTTTAAGTCACAGTTCACAGTAGAAGAAGACACTACAAAAACACATCTTTCTAATTTATGGACATCATAATTGAGAGTTCAATTTAAAAGGTGTGCATAGTTATTTGACCTTTCCATTTAGATAGTGTATTTGAGTCATGTTCGCATTTAGCTTTCTGTGGTACCAATAATGAACGTAAGGCTGCTTCTTTTCAAGTTTGGGACTCTATTAAAGCCATTTGAAGTTAGGGTTTTTTTCTTCTCAGGAAAAAGTTCGCTCTATCACAAGCCTCTTCCTGCTGATAAGATAGTCGTTGAAGATGTTTTTGAGTAAACAGGATATTTTCCTGGATGCAAGACTAAAATTTTACTTTGAATATATGGCTTGGTTTTGGATTTGTTTTTTTAAACCCACGGAATAAAAACATACATTCACAGTTTGGGGTATGAAGCATATATTTGTTGGCAGAAGCAGTAAATGACTGATTTAACGCTCAGTGCCTAGTGAACTGTAAACTTCTCAGAGTCTGTCCTGAATAGCCCTAAGCTCTAAGACAATTTGCTTTGCTCAAAGGTAGTGAGTTGTGAAAATCGTACTTGTTATCTTCCTGGAGTCAGTACTTATTTGGGGAGCTAACACTTAATTTGTGTATAGTCACACCTGCCAGAATGACCCTCTGAAACTCACACCACCCCAGAACAGAGTGTGTTTGAAAGTCTTCCAGAGCTTGGCCAAGGACCCCATCAATCATGGGAGTGACAGTGTGTTTGGATAAGAGAGCTGTCGGCCTTGGTCGCCCCTTCTGGTGTTCCCTTCCCTTCTCTCATCTTAAACCAAACTCCTTGAAAATGCACCAGCTGTTGTTGAGGAGAGGGACCTGAAAAGTATTTTCCAACTGTTGTTTTGAGAATGGGCTAGAGATTTAAAAGGCATCGTCAGTAGCGAAACACATGGAACATAGCCCCGTTTCTCTCACAATCAAAGAAAAGGAAAAAAGTCCAGCTATTGAGAACACTGCAATTAAAAACAAAAGCTGAAACAATAGGTTTGGGCAAATGTGATGTTGTCGCTGAACATCCTGCTTTGCAAGCAAGCCATACGCAGTGGGGCAGTAATGAGAGGTCCCAAGCCAGAGACAACACTGAGCAAAGGGTCCCACTGCTGTGGCTGGGGTAGTCCTAGCCTGCCTCCAGCGGGCAGGTTGGAGCGAGGAGGGGAGGGGGAAGCAGTGTTGACACAGAGAGCCTACCGCAGCATTTTCACAGTAGCTTGCCATAGGGAAGTGGAAGCCAGCTTCTAAGGAGTATCTCGCTCTCTGGGTGGCCCAGCCCAGCACCACACATAACTTTATTGCGTAGGGCTGCAAAGTTCAAAGGAAGCTCTGGGAAAGGGGAACTGTGGCTCGCAGTACTGAGCCCAATCTGCTGCACCACACATGGCTAAAGTACACACTATCAGCAATCAAGGGAAGGACCTCCCTGAAGCACAAATGGCAGTGGGGGTACCCTTCTATAAATATCCTGAGAAATAGCAGAGTTTCCCTTTCCAGTTGCCTGAGTGACTCCACCTCCTTTGATAGCTTGCAAATGTTCCCTTGGTTTTAGTATTTACCACTGTCGCGTGTGCTGTAGATCAAAAACAAGTGCATGGGAAAAGGCAGCTAAGCACAATAGGCATGGGTTGAATTGTATGCAGTAGGAACTCCTTTGGGGTTGGGGTTGTGTCCCTTCCCTTTTTTCCATCCTTCTAATCCCTTTCCTGTTTCAGTTACGTTCTGATTTCTTGTGCTCAGTCAGAGCAACCTAATGCCAACTACAGCTCTCAGCCCCAAGGAATTAAAACCATACCCACAAACTGGTAAAGCACAGTTTCAGCCTGGCCTTTTTCCTCCTGCTGAGGACAGCAGGGAAAGAGAATACAACATGAGCCTCCAAGCCAACTCAATACCACCCGAAAACCTCGTTGGCGTTTGAGCAATCTTTGTAGGTCTGCGTATTTACTTCTGAGGTCTGGGTTTGGATGACGATAACCACAGTCTGCAGGAGAATTTGGTCTGATGCTTTTCCGCTAATCATTAGAAAATATGGTTTAGGCTTCACAGAATGCTGTGAACTCAGTTCTATTTAAAATGGTGCAAAGCACCAAAAAAGCATGAAATATGAAACAGGTTCACCTGAATACATACTTGGTCTCCTTAGAAAAAGAAACAGCAAGATCCCCTGGGAAACTAGTGTCTTTGTTCCATAATGTACAGAGGTAGGAAAATTCAATAACTATATTGCATCTACAGTATCAAATTTAAATCAGACAGCTCATGTTTGAAACGAGAAAAAAAGAAAAAAAAATCCTTTCTTGCTGTTCATGTGCCTGGAAATGGTTCAGCTGATGGGTAGAACTTGCAAATAGCTATAGGAACTGGACTGTTGTATGGGATTCAGCATGAATATTGGCATTTCCTTACCAGTGTGAGTACCCAAAACTTAACATGTAAGAACTACTTCTAGAAGTAGTGTTCAGGTCTGATACAGTCCTAAGAGTAGACATCTACCTGAACAGAAAAGGGAGCCACTTAGTACTATTAGTGGCACTAGTATCCTGTGATGTGGATTTAAAACATTTAAAAGCCCTGTGATGGTTATGAGGAAAGTTTGTATTTTGGGAAATGGCTGGCTACTTCCTCCCATTCTAGGTCAGATTTAAATGAAGGTACTGTACACCACTGCAGATCGTGCAACCCATCCGGTTATTTTTAAAAAGTTTGAGGGATGGACTCAATTTGGATTCATGTTGCATTTCTGCAGGGGAAAAGAGGGCAGAGAACACACCTTCATGGAAAGATCCCGTAAAATGTAATAGAGGCCTTTCTGCATTATCCTCTACTAATAGGGAATTATAGCCTTGTTACAGAATAGGAAGATTCAGGAGTCTTATGAAATGATATTATCCCTTTCTATAGGACCATATCACATTGCTACAGAGCCAAGGTCCTACTCAGCCCAACAGATCATTTCCATCGTGGGGGACTTAGGTGGCAGAGACCACCTGAATCTCAGATGGTGGTTTCTCAGATCAGAAACTCTGCCACAGATTTGGATCACATCTGAAATCTGAAAGGGCTTTTTCTTCTGCATGGGGTAAAAAGGCAAGTAGAATTTCTTGAAGATAGCTTTACTTAAGGAATTGTGGGGACAAGCAGTGGAGTCACAAGGATGACTGTTAGCAAGTGAGGTTTCCAGTACTAAAAACTTACAAAGAACAGTCCTCTCATGCCTTCTGCCTGCCATGCAGATGTGAAGTCCTGTACGAACAGAAAAGGCAATTTCAGGCTGACCTGGAATCTACTTCTGAATCCAAGCTCCAATTTTGCCTAAAATATTGTCCTTCTACTCAGAGTCTGCCTATTTGGGCCCCATGTCTTCCACATGGTACGCATATGTGGTAGATTAGATTGTTAGGTAGAAGCAGTGATAAAAATAGACCTGTTAAATATCCCTTTCATTTGGTACATCCTACTGAACAATCACATGGACATATTAAAGTTATTACAGAAGATATTATATACTTGCACAATAAATACTAGTTACACAAAGTATAAGCTAAATTACTCTTTGAGCAAGCTTTCTAACAAAGTCAAAGCCTTTTCTCATACCCACAAACCTCCTTTCATATTTAGCAGAAAAAAATAAGTGGCAGATGCCAGAGATCTCTTCCTAGGAAAACAGTTCTCTCTGGCTCTGTTTTTACCCTCAAGCTATAATACTTAGATGCACATTTACAAACTCTAGCCATTGCCATACTTTACCTACGCCAGAATTATTTATGCTAATACTGTAATTTACTCTGGGTTATGTGGTTGCCAAAAAGTAATTTTTCAAATACATTCAGAACACAGCTTTGATAATATGGACACTAACCGCCCAAATAGTATACTTAGCTCCCATAAATTTCAGGCTAACGTAAAATCATTGCAGGACTTTTATTCTTCCATCCATGTGATTCTCCTCATATTAGAGTACACCTTTACATACATATTACACTCATGTGTCCAAGGTACAAATTCTTTTTTGTCCATTATACAAATTAACACCACTTTTAGGCAGGCTTCTCAAAGCATAATCAGCTTTTATCTATATATTCAAAATACATTTTGCTGAACAAAGCTGAAGTAGAGACAAAAAATACCTTTAAATACTCAGGACTGCTTAAGATAATGCACCTTACTGGGCTTCTTGAACTTGATCTGATACTCTCAAAATCAGGTGGTGTGTAAACGTTTGTTGGATAAGGAACTTCATACTTAAAATAATGTGCCTCCAAAGCCTCCATGGCTTTGGTTGCATTTATACTTTTAAAATAAATTTGGCCCGTGTTATTTCTGGTGCATTTCTACTTGACCCATGGCCTTGAAAGAAATACTGCAAAGGAACTGAAATTCTGTAATCATTTCCCCCTGCTTTTATATCGCTCAGTACTTAAAAAAGATAGAGTTGACAAAAACATTGAGACCTTCTATGATTTCCTGCAGACATACTTTACAGGTTTGATCATGATGTATTTTTCAGGTACAGTTACTCTTTCCCTCAATGACTCTGATGTTATCTTCATCCTGTTGTGGACTCTTATCGCTAAGGGATGAAATATCAGTTGATCTCCTTGCAAGAATTACATGCTCTGTCTTTCCATGGAGCGAACCTGGTTATGACTTATACCTTGTGAATGACCTTTTAACATGGAAACAGCATGTGGGAAGCAAATGGAATTAAAAGGGTTATCTTCAATTAAAGCCAATAAAAGAAAATAAATTAGATGTACTGACTGCTACAGTCAACCCACCTTAACTCTAACTTTACCATTTAGCGGGCTTTTTGTTTGAGGAAGTAACTGTAGTACGAAAATCTAATTTCCCTTTGAACAAAGGTGCAAATTTATCAAGAAGATGTTAATCGAGCCACAAAATCTGGATCAAGAAGAAGAATCAAGCTGCAGAAAACCTGTTTACTTGGTATTTGTGTATAGGTGTTCTGTTATGATGGTGCTGCTCTGACCTCATCATGGATTCCACCGGCATGAGTGAAACCAGATTGTATTCATTGGCCAGATAGGAAGAAAAGAAAAAAATGAGCTGTACAGGGAGCTTCCTATTCTTAAAATTCTTTTCACTTCTGCAATTTACAATATATTTAGAAATTCAGGAAGAATTTATCCTGTTTCTACTTTACCCATTAATCTCTTCCATCTTTAAAAAAAATGTGTTATTTTCTTCATACTCTGCCAAGAGCACTTTAGAACAGCAATGAATACCCTGGTCAAAGTGCATTAGCATTGGCATTTCACATGAATAATACAGACGAGTATAGAGGAGGATGCAGATTTGGTTTGAGGAGTCATATAAGGCATTCAGGTACCTCTGGGGCAAATGCAGAGGGAATAGCACAAATTCATCATTTTTGCCATTTTGGGCTCAGGTCACTCCGTTTCGCCTGTATGCCACCACAGACCACTCCGTCCTTTTTCAGCTCTCCACTCCTGCTTTGTGTTTGTCACGTGGTTCACTGGATGACACAATGGTGATTTAACACCATTTTGTTTTAGGAAAATGTGGAAAAATATTTCTAAGGGAAATGGTGGACACTCCTTTGCTTCCTGTTGTCAGAGAGAGAAGTGCCTCTTCCTAGAGCACATCCAAGCACCAGGCTCAGCAAAGGAGCGACTCAGGGGAATTGCCTGCTCTGTGACAGCCTGGAGACAGCACAGGTGATTTAACAGTCTCTTCTGACTTCAACAAATCTGAATTTATTAATTGAAAGAGGAATGGTGCCTTTTTACCCCATTGGTTGGAGTAACAGTCCTTTCTCTCATGTAGTCCCTTGGGATTGCTGGGAGACCCCTGGATGAAGAGTGCTAAATAAGCAGTAATTATTCTTGCTGTGATGATAATAAAACTGCAGCCTCAGTAGCTGTTAAAGTCTTCTATGAAAGCTCTTTTCAGTAGGATACTCATTTAAAATCTTTACTCTCGCCGCAGTGTTTTAAAATGCATATAGGTTTCTCCCTTGGCACATCATCCCCAATTGGGTAAGAAAGATTCACATGATAACTCCAAACTTGTGCTGATTTTTCTGTACCTTTCAGTACACAACTTGCCATAACAGAGCTTAGTATCTGTTCTGAGTCATTAAAAAGAAATCTCTTTGAAAACAAACAAAACCAGCCTCAGGTGTGTTCACATGAACTTGGTTTTACTTGTATCATCTCTAGTAGGTGTATTATTATTATTAGTAGTAGTAGTAGTATTAGCATTATAATATTCTGACAATGATGAGAAAGACGATTTTTGTGAGCACCATCAAGAGAATTGTTGCAGCCATATGCCCCTGGGCTGTAATTTTCTGAGACTTGCAAAACAAAGCAGACTGAGATTGCTCAGCACTTAGTCCTTCATGAAATAATATTACACAGTTGTGCTTGGGAGCTGATTATCCACTTGGTTCTTTTCTTCCTTTCTACATAGCTTTAGGATAATTTCCTGCCAGAGGTCCTGATTTTCTTTCTGATAAGTCATAAGCTGCTATCCTGAGTGCCTGCTAAAATTAAATGCCTCTTTGCACTTGGGGCAAGGGCTGGGAATGTTCTCTCGGTCAAGTTACAGTTTGAAAAATTACATACTACCTTCTTAAATTCCAGCCATACATTCAGCTGGATACAGTACTTACCACTTTCCAGCTTAAAATGAAACAATGCAGGGTCCTTTTAAACAGCTGCTGCTCTCCGCTCTCCCTCCCCTCCAGGTGGCTGCACTTTGCTGATGGGTAAAGTGATTTCTGTTTACAGAAAAAGCAGCTTTTATAGTTTGTAAATGGTTTTAGGATCCTTTGGGAGGAAAGGCATGGTGCAGGAATGTAAGCTATTCTGATTCTTGTTAAGAGAGGGGGACAAAACCCCATAGGAATTAAACCAAAACTAAACTCCTGTAAAAACCTCCAGGTGTGCAATCTCTCCAACTAGAAACACTGGGCCAATAAAGTGATCAGTCGTGGTTTTAACTGAAAATTTTGAAAAAACAAAAAAAAACCAAAAGGAAGTTCAGTGGTGAATAAACTAATGAGGGGCTTTTTTGGAGGGGAGGGCTTGTTAATAAATAAAAGGTGGCACCCTCAAACATGTATACAAAAGCAAGAAACTTGTCTAAAGTGCTGATGACATGACCAGAAACATTCCCAACTCACGGTCAGGAGCTGGTTTTCTGCAAGCTCATGCGGACTGCGCTACGCCACGTTGTCTTTGTAGGACCGAGGAGGGATCCATTAAATTGTGATCCACGGGGATTTGTTGCGCTGAAGATGTTAATCAATGTCTGATTAACCATGCATGCAAACACAGACAGCCCCCACGGCTGCTGGCTCTGGGCTTTAAACTCAGCCCAGCACCACTGGTGAGCTTTAAATCCTGTCAGCAGCACTCTGAAGAGTCTCTCTGAGACACAGCCAAGACGCATGCGGCGCGTTGGGAAAGTTACCAAACGGGAACTAGACTCTCCTTCCAGTACAGAATGTTTTCTTCAATTAGAAAAAAAAAGGGGGATCTGGGATTTGAATAAACTTGTTAGATTTTGATCTGCGAGCTTATGTCATTTTTTCCATGCTTCCCCTCAGAGAAACGAATTCCACAATTTAAATAAAAAAGTTCCATTTTCTTGGAAAAATATTGACATTGACAACATCTCCCGGAGTCTTCCCATGTGTCCCCCCAGCCTCCCCCTCAGCAGTTCCACGGCTGGTGGGCCAGGCATGGCCGCGGCCAGAGCCTGCGGGGTGGAGGGGGACGGTGGGGAGCTGCGTGGGCGACCCTCCGTGAGCTGATGCCGGGAGGGGCAGCACGGCGTGGAGCCCCTTCCCTGCTGCCCTCCGGCCCCCAGCCTTCATCACGCCGTACACATCTTGGGCAGGTTCACCATGAAGAGATGTTCAGTGGATAGGGTTTAACAGGGAAACTTACCCGTGAGGTCCGAAAAGGATTTACATTAGGGATATACAGCTACCAGGGTATTTTCAAGACTGAATGCACATACATGCTTTTTTCTGATACACTTGTCCTAGTCAGCTTGAAATGTATGAGCACGCTGCTCCCTAAAGGGAATCAACGCAAGTTTATGTGGGAATTAGTTGCAGTTGCTGCTCCTGGCTGCAGGGAACCACCCTTGCAGCAGAAGCGGTGGGCTGGTGATCTACCCTGCTTCTCAGCCACCGCCATTCACAGTCCAGCTATTAGTGTCCATGGCAATAAGCTCATTCATTGGGTTTGCAGGGACATGGTGGGATGTGAACCACGGTGGTTCACGCTGCTTGCTCTGCTCCTTTGTAGCAGGACCAGCAGCAGGCAGCTGAGACACAGGGCCACCAGCTGGGCCATGTCATGCCACTGCGAAATCAGGCAAGGAGCCATGAGTCAGGACACAGCAAGCACCTGCAGGAGAGGTGGTGCCCCAGTGGTGGTTGCCACTTGTTGCTACAGTTCTCTAAAGCAACTCAAGCTAGAGCTGCAAATGCATGAAAAAGAACTGAGGTCAACCCCACTCTAATGACAAGTTTTCACATTTTTGATTGGATCTGGCTTTGCGGAAACACTTAGGCAGCTCAATGCCATCCTGGAGTAAGGGAACCTGAAAGTGGTCATTTCGTAGCAGTTCAGAGGCCAGAAATTTGTGAAGTTCACATGGAGATATGCAACTGCATGGTTAGAAGAGCAAATGTTGTTCATCTGGCTGCATCATGTTTAGCAATGTTTATTAACTGTACAAGATCAGGTTAAGGATGAAAAAAGAGCTAGTTGGCTGAATTATTTGACCTAGCCCTAGCAAAGCTTGTAGCAGCCTGAGGACTTTTCTGATTTGTTACGGCTCACTGTGGCCATCGGGGTCCCATGCTGGCCAGGTAGAGCTGGAATACGACCTGGTGTTGGTGCAACATTGACCCATTCCCAAAAAGTCCCTTGCCTCAGAAGATGCAGGAAAAAAGGAGGTGAAACCTTCATGTCTGCAGGGGACCTCCACACCAGCCAAGTCCCCGGGACAGGTCTTGACAAAGACTGCCACTAAATGAGCACTATTAGCAGTACCCTGACCTCTTGCTGGGCAGATGGTCTCAGAATTTGGTTCAAAGCAAAGCCAATTAGGAAAAAAAATTAAAAGGAAAAATTGCCAAGCAGTAGTCTGAGCAAAATTTGTTCTTTGCTTGCTATTTTCACATAAGTCAAAATTGTACCAGTGCTGTTCCTTATGTCATCTACAGAGACTGGGTCTGATGGTATGAGGAACCTTGGCCCTAAGAGCCAAAGCTCACCAGGCCCAGGAACTAAGCCTAGGTGGCATTATTTCAGAGGAGACTTGTTTTTCTTACAGGTCATTCAGCTTCGGGTTGACAATTCAGCGCTCCAAACTGCATGTGTTAAAGGGTGCCAAAGCAGAAGACAATAACAAAAATATAATAAATAAGAATAAACATCACTATAATAATAAATAAATCATAAAGCTTTTTTTTCTCTCTCTCTCTTTTTTTTTTCTTTTAAAAAGGCATTTAGTCACAAAATACACCTAGTTTTAGAGGAAGTAAAGCTGTTGTGACCGTCCTCGTGCTGCAGCAGTGGCACAGGTCTCCTCTCAGCCTGGGCCCTTACAGCCCGGGTGGTGGAATGGTCAGAGCCCCTTGCCCTGGGTTCCCTCTGGCACATGGGGCACCACTCAGAGGGCAACCTGCGTGTGCTCTGCTGGGACAGCGTTTGATCTCAAAGGGCAGGTGGCAAAGGGCTGATTTGAGACACCCACAGCAATTTATTGTCTTAGATAATTATTCTATCACCTAATGACCCCTCCCCACCCTGGAAGGGAAATTGGGAAAAAACAAGGAAACCCGCGGGTTGAAATATAAACAAATTTAATAGAATAAGACTAGGTAATTAACACTAATAACACTAAAGAAGCAATATTGATCCCAACACCAATATAAAATAGACAAGGATTATACTGAGGCAGTTCTATCGGCAGGAAGATGTGCACTCCCAGCAGTGGGCAGCAAATGTCGGACACTGTGAGCGCTATGGCTGCAGGAAGAAGGGAAGGGCTCAGGGGTCCAGCACTGGGGCAAGAAGTTCTCTGGACCACTGCCATCAAGGGAGAGAATGACTAAACAGCAAACTTTCTAATTTATCTTGAATATGACATTCATGTTATAAAGCAATCCTTTTGGCCAGCCTGGGTCAAGTGCCCGGGTCTCACTCCTCCTCATCCCTGTGCACCTGGCTAACTTGAAACCTTGAAACCCACATACTGGCTAAGAAGTAAATATTTTCACAAATTCAGACACCAGAGTTTTCTAAAAGTGCAGTTTTCCCAGGGATTAGAAGAGAAATTAGTCCTGTGTCGCTCAAACCAGGACACTGGGCCTTGAGGGTCTGTACTGGTGCTGGTGACCAAATGCCAGCTGGTGCACAGCTTTGCCCCTCTCTGCCTGAAATATTCATACGTCTGTCCTGGTTTGAGGACATCACCTCAGTGGCCAGCCCGGCCCAAACCACACTAATGTCAAACCGGGATAGCAAGTGCTTGCCTACCATGTAGAAGCCTTGCAAGCCTAAGTGAACCAATTTTTTGAGAGTGCTTAGAAAAACACTGTCAGTGTTATGAAACATCCAGTGCCTCTCCATCTGGGAAGGGATTACAGGAAGAAGCGTGGGGCTGCAGCCCTGCCACCACCCACCACTCGGTGTGATGGGGCGGCGTGGCCACCTCATCCCCCTGGCTTTGCCTGGTGACTGCATCCTCCCTGCTTATGGCGCTGTATAAACAACGAATAATAGCATTTGTAGGTTGGTTATAAATTAAGCAAACTATATTAAATTGATTTTGCATTGAGGGGAAAAAAATAAATTATGAGGTGTTACAGTTGCAAACGTTTTGTTTTATACGCTACTTCTAAGAAGAAAAATATTATGCCAAATGAAAGAGAGGTGTCGACCAACCAGATCTCCTGATGCTTGTCCCTTCCTCCAGTAGTAATAGTCCCATCGTGCTGTTTTACAAGGCAGTAAGCCAGTCACCAAGTGGAGAAACTACCAGACTGAAGTTCTCCTGGTTCATGCCAGGGAGGGAACCAAATTACGGCCTTGTAAAACAGTGTGACAGTGCTGTTATTGTGCTGCTGCTACAAAACGCTTAAAATAGAGTTTTGAATAAGTTTTGCAACATATTCTCAGGAGCTGGGCAGGTGAGAGAGTCTGTGATGCTGAGTAGTGTAAAGCAGAGCAGGATAACTCAGAGTAATGCCTGTCCTCTCAGGGAGGGCATCCATGAACCAGGACCTAATGTGATGTGGCATGCCATTCTTTGTGGTGGGCTGGACCAGTATCAGGCTGGGACTTGCCAGCCTTTCTTGTGGGATTTGCAGCTCTTTCTCATCTTCTAGCAGAACAGGAAACAAACATTTCATGAGGAAAACTGTTATCTCAATTTTACAAGGATGAACCAGGGTGTCACGATCAAGGACAGTTTATCTAACGGTTTTTGAGCACTGCTGCAAAAAGTCCTGCATTGCCTTTTGTAGTCTGCCCAGGCCTCCCTATAATATTAATACTGAAAGGAGAATTTTCCTGAAGCTAAAATGCTAACACGATAAAAATATATATGAGCTTCCTAGGTGAGAGGTAAAGAAGGTGGTTTAGTACAAACCCCAAGAGTGTCTAAAACTAACTGGGTGGGGGAGCAGAGTGGTGGTAGATCAGGGGACTTACACTCAACACTCTCTTGGAGGAAAAATGAAATTTTAACCAACAAAAGTCTGCTTCCAGGAGAAAATATTGAATTTACATTAGAAATAATAAAAATCTCTGACTGACAAACCAAAACATCTGGGTCAACAGGAAGTATTCCCATTTTGGAGACGCTGTTGATAGCATGAGGGCTGAAATGGGGCCATCTTATGGCCCGCGGGGCAGGACTCCCCAGCCACATTTTGTCTCCCATGGTGCACTCTAGCCAGGGATTTTTAGTGTTCACGTTGTGTCTCAGGAAGACAGAAGACTGGGATGCAGGAGGGAAAACACGGCTCAGAGGGAGCCCATGCTCAGGTGAGAAATCCTTGCTAACACTGGCAGGTCAGTGGAAAATACAAAATGTGACCACACCAGCTCCTCAGTTACTCAGGTAGAGACCTGCAAATGGCATCCAAGTGCCCCCCAAAATGCACAAGGCAGACGCAATTCTCCGAAGCCTGGAGGCAGGGGATGGGACAGATTGGAGCTGTTCAGGTGATAAGTTAGAACTAACTTATTTCCTTAACTTCTGAAAGATCTGGGTTGCAAGGGAACTGCAAAAAAAAAAAGCAACTTAAAAAATAAATCGCAATCCCCATCTGTGGAATCTTCACTTGCAGCCATGACTTGTGCTCCTGTCGGCAGGAAAAAACAGACTGTGAGGAGGCTGGCACTGAAGCAGAGGGGAAGGCAGTTTTAACTTATCTAATATTTGTAAATACACCAGAGAGGAAATCTTACTGAGTTTAATTCTAGGCTCTGCTTGTTTGTTGCCTCCAGTAAATTAAATTTCCAGATAAAATTACCAAAGGGCATATGTAAGATTTTTTTTAATGACATCATTACATAAAAAATATGGCAGAGCTTCAAATAAAATAAACAATACACAAGGAAACTTATTCATTTTAAGAGCTTGAATGCATCCATGGATGATGATAGGGAAAGTAAAGCTCTGATGCTTAGAAGCTCAGCAATACTGTTCAAAAAGAAGGCATAAACAAGGCCCACTCACACAGTCCAAAAAAGGGTAAGAATGAACTAAGAAGCGGGATTTTGTTCAAGGCCTCAGTGTAATTATGTATTTTACATCTCTTTCAACACAACACTTTGTTTAAGCATGGGAACTCTCTAGCAGACTTATAACAATATTTCCATACTGTACATTTATTGTAACTACTCATTAAGTCAAATTGCTAGCACATGAAGTCATGTGGAAAAAAGAGGGATTTAAGACATAACATTTGCAGGATGCAAACATGAGAAGTGAAGACTTTTTCATCAACCTCTGGTTCACAGTCAAAGCAAAATTCCAACAACCGTGCAGAGGCGAGCTAAAGGGAGGGAGATTACTATCAATTTGAAAATGATTTTACGTTCAATTTCTGAGCAAATTACAAACCTTACCAGGCTGGCTGCAGTGTACATATATGTTGCTACTCATATGAAAAGAAATAAAAGTGAATTAGGAAGCTAAGCTTTAAAAGCATTCAAAAAAAAAAAAAAAAGGCAAAACAAGCACTACTGCATCCAATATTTTAATAATTACCAAAGTACTGTTTTTCTCACTCTGACAATGATCTGTGTAGAGACTCCATATTAAGATTTTCCGGAAAAAAATGTTGAACACAATGTAATTAAGCGAAGAGAAATAGTTAGGGTGTGAAGGAATCTTTGGTGATGTCTTTTCGAGGCTGTATTTGTGCACGCCACAAATAACACTTTCACCTTGGTTCATTCTTCGTCCACGCTACATTTGCACTGCCTTTCCGTGCTAACTTCTGAATCTTAATGTTTCCTTAGTTAGCGTTCATTTCACGCAGTCGTATTTCTCACAACTTCACTAGGCACAAAGCTGCAAGCTGTATGGCTGAGTACCCACCTTCTCCTTAGCTGTTTTCGCCTCCCTTCCCAGCTGAATTAGCCAGGGGAGTGGGTGCTGTGGGAGGGAAGGATGGCTCACAGCCCACCAAGCAAGCCAGAAGTAAGGCCAGTTTATCTACCATGAACGTGGCGCATGGTCAGAGGGGAAGTTATTCCCCCCAGGCCAGCCAGAAACCTGCCCTCCACAAATGCTACTGCGAAGTTGGGGACCAAGAGAACAAGCTTCAGCCAGCTAAAGAGGAAAGGAAGTGGGAGAAGTTGGAGGAAAGTCGAGCTGTGGGAACTATATATTTAGGTGTGTATATAGACGTATGTACATTTTGCAGAGGAAGTGAGACTTGTGTAACTGATGGAGTTAAAATATTGGCAGCATATTCCTGTTGGGGAACAACAGCTGTAGCAACACCAAGAGAAACAACAGCAGCCACCCTCCTGCCTAGCACCTGGGGTGGTCAGTAGTCAGACGTTTCTCCTGTTCATCTCATTACAGCGTGACCAAAATATGTAGTTGTAAAAAGGCCCTTTCCACTCCCTGGTGCATATTATTTGTTATTCGGTACAGCAGAAGGGAGAGGCAACAACAGCTGCAGGAGCAATAGCGAAGTGTGAGGGTGAAATAGAGTTTCTGCGAGGTGAGTCCCTATCTCTGGCAATACTATATTGCCTCAAAATGGACAAATGTAGGAGTGAAAGAACTGCAGGGGCAAACAGTAAAGAACGGAGGCCATCTTACTAAGACAGTAGTTAAAAAGAAACTAGGGACTCCCCACCGCTCCTGCACTCCTGCTGGGGTAGTACTGGAGCTACCAAGGTCCCCAAGCCACACCTGCTGGAAACCTCAAATGAGGTTCCAAAAACGGAACAAGAAATACAGGAGCACAAAGGTCTACCTGCCTTCCTCCAATCCAAGCAGCATCACACAAATTGTCACCTGCTTACTTTGGGCAGCTCAAGGGTGCGTAGGCAGGCACACCCCAGACTCACTGACACTTTCAGAAGGTCTTTAGTGCAGGAAGGGTACCTTGGTGTCCTGCCTTCCTCTGTTTCAGTAGGCCTCTTCCTCTTCTCTCCCTAGCCTGCCGAAATTCTGCTGTTTTAGCAAGAGTTTCATACTAAAAGGTCATAATGTATCTCAAAAATTCAATCACATTTTCACTACAAGGTAAAAAAATGTGTGCTCTTTTCCACTACATTATCGGTGGATTTACTGACTGAGAACAGGGGCAGGGATTACATGGTGATGGATGTGACGGGCTCAGGAGGCTCAGATTGTAATCTTGTATTTTTCGTTAGCCTAGCACTGTCAGTTTTAGAAAGCCCTGTCAGAGGCCCAGGTGTTGCTCTGTGTTTGTCTTCCTTTCCTCTACACTCGTGCAAGGAAGGAGACTCGCTTACCTAAACTGACCCGGTAAGTGCACGCACTGCTGGGCACACTTCCTCGGTGTTCACGTGTGAAACCAGCGCCGCTCTGGGTAACCTTTGCAAACCACCTCCACAGACCATTCTGCAATTGCCCCACCTGCACAATGACTTCTTTGTGAACTGCCTCAATGTCTGCTGTATCACAGCTAGGTATTTATAATATTACAGTAGATTTGTTTTCAGATGGAATGACTCCATTTTAGACAGCATTTCTTCAAAGCATTGATGTATTTTTCCTTTTTATCCCTGGAACATATAAGCACAGTGGATTGCAAATTTAAAAAATCCCAGAGAGTAATTTTATTAGCTGCTGAAATACATTAGTGTTCCTGGACTTTGAACTAGGAATAACGATAATAGCTTTTGCTGAGAGTGGAATTTCTGACAGATTTTTTTCTGATGTTAGACTAAATTATCTCTGTATTGCTTTAGCTTTAGTGGTACATAAATAGCTCTCTCTTAGTCTGCCTTGATGTGAGAGGATGGTAAATACGGCTTGCTTTTTGATCTGAGTTACTTATTGCACAGTGATGTTTAGCCAGATGATGGCTATTGTTGGGCAACCTCAAGACAGAATCCAAGCCTGTGATCTTTCCTGTCACTTAAGAGGCCTAATTGTTTATGGTGGCTGTTATACCTGGAAGGCCTGTAAGGAATGGCGGAGAGGCACAGGGAACTGGGGTTGAAGAAATCACTGATGACTTTGCCTACGTTTCTTGGTTCTGCCAGTGCTCCCTGTCAAGCCTTTGTGGAGAGGCTCACCGTCTGTGGGCACCCAACCCTGGCGCTGCTGTGCTGGCACTTATGGAAAGTAAGGCAACATCGGCATTCATTCACACCCCTTTTATGCTGAATATCAGGGTATTGAATGCCCTTTACTTCTGTTGACTTTGAAGCAAGCTCAGAGGCTCTCAGTGCACTGAAGAAGCAGGGTTTTCACTGTGCAAGCTCCTCACCCCATCTGAGGTGATATACACTACCCTGGTTAATTGTCTTTGTGGTTTGGAAAGAGACTGCCTGGCTCCATAGGTACTCCATTGCCTGTGATGGCACCTCTTTCATACGGCATTTTCACACAGAGGCTTGCCCAAACCTCCATATTTAAAACCAATTCTTCTGGTGCTGGCGAGAGTGAGTTCTGATTTGCACACACCACAGCCAAGAGCATAAACGACTTTTTATTGAACAAGCATTCAAGTGCTTATTTAAAATTTTTTCCCTTCCTTTCACAAGGGGTAAGAAGTTTTTTATTCTTAGGCTCGAACATCCAATATTTGCGGACAGCAAACACCAAAGGTTCACAGCCATTCAGAATTAAATTCAGTTGGAATCTGATCAAACAGCAACAGAGAAAAATAAGTCAGTTTCACAGGTCTAATTCTTACAGAGATTATAAAGACCCAAATACACAAATTCAGAACTAAGAAAAGTCTATGTATCAACATGCATGAGAAGATTAAATAATGTTTCTTTAGAAATGCATTCGTCACTCCTAAGGGTACCAGTTGCTCTTTTCCTAGACACCTAAACACACATTACATACAGCTATTGTAGGTGAACCAGAGAAGGGGCCAGAGAAGAAAGCAGGAAAAAAGAGAACAGAGAAGAACTATGACTGCCAGGATTTTTAAAAAACACCACAATTGTTACTGTTTTTACCTGGATTTGAAGGTGTATGTAATCACTATTCCCAATGTTGATCAAAATTAGGATTAACAGAAAGCTATACTGAAAAATAAACCCTCTCAGACCACCATATCCGGGAAGATAAAGAACTTTCTGGTAGTCAGTAGACCATGATTAAGTAGTCCTAGCTCTTATGGAAATATTGATAATGTCAGTAGGATTTTATCGCAGGCTTTCTGTTATTTGAGTTTCAGAAATTCAGAATTCTCAAGACCAGGAGCTGAGCATCGGTTTCATGAGCTGCCTCCCCACAGCAGCCAGTGGGAAGGAAACTGCCCACTGAGACGAGACCGCAGCATGCCTGGGTAGCAGGACGTACAACTCGGACGCTTTGGTGGCTACTTAGCTTAGTCCCAAGAAAGCTAAAGGAACTGCTTGGGAGTTTAAAGTACACATGAAAGTCACCTGTTAACCAGCGACAGTGGAATTTCTAGGGTGAAACCCTACCACCGGGCCTTCATCTTATAGAAGTGAACACTGGAGGTTCACATTCATGTTGATTTTCTTTTCTTTTCTGTTTGTGGTTTTTTTTTTTTTTACAGACATACGCTGTTTCTGACTCTTTGGTGTCACATTTTAAAACTTGGTCATATTCATTTTCAGTCTTATAGGATGTAGTTCTTCAGCTGGAGATGTATCTTACATGGCTTTATTTTGCAGTCAGAATTCAAAGGCATGTTTATACAAAATCCTTTGAACATTTACTCTCCCTCTGGATAAAAGGCAGTGAAAGCGCAAGTTCTGAATGGTCCCAAATTTGGAACAATACTTCACTTCTGTAGCTGAACACCATCTATGGCATCAATCGCATGGCAAATAGGAAGGACAAACATACACAAAAATCACCCTAAAAGCCCTGTATTTCCTCATGTTCTCCAGCTTCCCTGGTTGCAGCTCCAGCCTTCCTGTCATCCTGACCAAAGTTCAGGATTTGTTCAAAGCCTGCTCGGAGGCTGATGGAAATAATTTCGTTGTTCTACCAATTATTTCAGCAGACTCTGGATCACACATAAAGACTGGGAAGAACAGAGACATCGTCCTTTTTTAAAATAGTTATGAAGAGATTGCATAATTGTTATTTAATCAGTTGGGCCACTGATGCATTTTCAGGTATTTTAAAGCTTGCTTTTATCTTTTTAAAGTTGCTTATGTATGATTTTATCCAGATCCTCAGGCTGTTTGGATCCTCTTTCTTAAAGCCTCAAGCACCTAAATTGTTGACTCAAGGTTTTTTGTGACTAGTGTCTAGACTCCCCAACTAAAGTTTGAAAACTGCAGTGCAGTCATAAGCTTCAAACAAAGAAAGAAAAATAAAAAGAATGTGACTTTCATTATTATATATTTTTAACCATTGATTTAAGAGTGTTTCATAAACGTTTGAGGCTCGACCCATTATTATATAATCTCTGGAACTGGCAAAAAGCATCATTTCTTCTCTAAACTTCTGTTATCGGGTGGTCAGCAATAGTAATAATTGTTCCCTAACTACTCACTGTGACAACATCATTTCTAGTGTCTTTTCTGCTAATATTAAGCATCTGGATCTCTTCTTCACATCTTCTGAAGGTGGCTTCAAACTGGGCACTTACCACTGTAGAGCCCTGAATGCTGACCTCCTAGCTCTGGCATGAAAGCAGTTGAAGCCATAGGTACTAAACACTTGTGAAAAGGCGGTGTATTGATATACACATGATTCAGAGTACAGTGTTAACTGATGCAGGGAACACTTGCAAAAGGAGAAGAAAAGAAAAAGAAGAAAGAAAAAAAAAAAAGATGAGGAAATATAATAATTACCAGTAGCTGCCTGACCGCAAACCATTTTATATTGCAAAGTCTGTAATGGAGAAATGTTATCATGAGACTCTGCATGCCATCCTCTCCCAGCAACATATACAGAATGCAATGGTTAGGAGCGGCAGAAAGTGGAGGGTTACAGACGTACTTAGTTGGGTTTATTAAACCGTCGCAGACTATTTCTACAGGATGCTCAGGTGAAAACAAAATCTGGTATCTAATGTCACAATGAATGTGCTGCTTGCACAGCAGAAATTGCCCAGTTCAGGTATTGGTTTTGTCTATCAGCCATAGATCATAGCCTTTTCAGCATTTTGCAGTAAGATAAAGAGTTGTGCTCTCATCTCCCTTGTAAAGATCCACCATGGAACTACATGCAGAAACAGCATGTGTCTTTTTTGCTCAACCGGTAATAGATTACATATGGGAAGACAAACTGCTTTTATTTTCCTTATTTTCTTTAGAATAATGTGATGCTCAAAAGAGGCATTCCTGAAGGCCATTTGATAAACAGCGAGCACTCTAGGCAATTGCCTTGCCAGTGAGATTTAAAGTCTACCGATATTCTTTGGGAGGCTGGGTGCAATTTTTGCTTCCATCTGTATGGCTACTGGAAAGGGCATCTGTTTAACATCCCATGCAGAACATCACCTTTAAAAGAAAATGACCTGTCTACAGCCATGCTTCACTGTCAGTACAGATACGAGCCTAACGTACAATCTCAGCTATGTTGCCAGGTGGCCCAGAGTGCATTGCATGAACACATTCCCATGTTTAAAGCAACGTTCCTTTTTCATAAGGATGTAAGTGGTACATTAACAGCGGCATCTGCCCACACTGAGGGATGAGTTTAGGACAGTCTCACAAATACAGCAGGAAACTCTGTCAGTGAGCACATTAACATAGGAGGATTGATTTGAGTCTGTAACGAAGAGGCAGCACACCTGGTTTCTGAGACTTTACACTCTGTCATAATAGGTAAGTTAAGATCATTTGGAGCAAAAACAAGGCAGCCTAATCTTTCCACACTCTTGAACTGATTAGGAAGATTTCAGAGCCACGGGTATAAAATGCATCTAAAGCAGAGCAGGGGGACAAGGGAACTATGCATCAAGAGATTAACTAATTAGAAAAATATCAGAAGCAGAGGCTCACATGTGAATATTATTTTTGGAAAAAGGATTTTCTTAAAGAATTTATTTTTTTTAATGGAAAATGCTTCAAGTTCAAGCCATGCTTAAAAGCATAACCATATGGGACAAGAGAGTAACAGCTGCACTCAAATATTTTCTTAAGAGATGAACATTCATACTCACTCTGTGCTATATCAAAATAACATTTCTGTATATCAGCTTAGTCCACAAGTGCTTTTGAAAGGGAGTTATTGTTTGTCCTTTCTGAAGCCATTTTTAGATGAAACCATCGTTGCTCGCTCTTGCCTGGTGACGCACAGTATGCTGGATCCTCATAAGGAGAGTAAAATATCCCTTTTCTGGCAGTAAAGAGGGCATTGGCCCCTCAATATTGCCTGAAGAAGGAGAAAGTGAGGAATATGTTCTGCCCACATTATTTCAATATTTATCCATCCTTGAAATAAACATTCAAGTATAACATGTTAAAAATAAAATGTTCAAGATCTTGCTCATAAATACTTTATTTATGGCTTTGAAAATATAAGTTGGAATGTCAAACTGAAATATGTCCTGCACTTACAATCATAAATTATACAGCACCATAAATTTACTGGACATTTTACAAATACAGATATTTCCCCTGTCCCAAAGAATTTAAATTTAACTCAGGCATGACAAACAGAAGGCATGGCAGAGGACAATAGTTCAAGACAGGAATGATGAGAAAAGAATAAACATTGTCTGAAGTGATGGGTTTAAAGTAGAGACAGAGAAGATGAGGTAAAGGTCTCCTTTGAGGTGCAGGGGAGAGCTTGAATTTTAAACCCATCTCTGTTCCCCAGAGAAGGACAAAATACAGCTATGGAGGTCTTCATTTACATGCTTACTGTTAAGTTCACTTGCTGAGTTTTGAAGGTTTGGTTGGAACTTGTTTATGTTTTGATTGTTAATAGATTATTATTCTAAGTGTACTTACAGAAGGACACTGAATTTACAAGTGACAGCTTTTGGCTTAGTAACAAAGTTAAAAAGCTCAGCCGGAGGTGTCAGAGGGCTTTGTTTTGCTCTGTGTTCCCAACACGGACAGCCTGTGCCAAGCACGGAGAGGAGCCACAACCATGGTGCAGAGCTGACTTCACAGCAAGGAGGGACAGAGTCAGCAGCGTCTGTGCAAAGCTGGCTACACAGGAACCTAGCTGGTGGCAGCCACCCAAAGCTAACCTCCCTGCAATTTCTGGCTGGCAGAAACAGGGCTGGTATCACCAGACGGTATGGGTGTATGTACTGTGGAGTGGGATCTAGCAAAGGGTTGCTGGAAGACCTCAGTGGATCTGCAGAGGGTTGCCACTTCCATGGGTCCCTTGCCTACCACGAAGGCAAGAATGGGTTTGAGTGAGGTGATGGATGAAGTTTGTGGTGTGATTAAGTGATCTGGATCTCAGAAAGCTGGGCAATGAATACTTGAAGCTTGAGGCTGAACAAGATCTATTTACAGTGCTTTGAAGTAGTCACTTCTCCAAATATGAGCTAAAAGCACGGAGAATTATACAACTTTTCTTTGTTGGTGTTTTCGTCCCTTTGCAATAATACATGCATTTCCTCTTCTTAATAAAAACTTGGGACTGGTAAAAAGCCAGCGCTACTCCTCTACACCATAGCAGTGTTGTTATAGCTAAGGCACCCCATCGGAAACGTAGTCCAGCTGCAGCCAACGGTGATATGAGACACGCTCAGATAACTGAAACCCTTGTAAAAGACTTGTGGGAGCCCTGTAGCCATCTGGCACAACAGCTGGCGATAAGGTGTGATATCCCATAGCACCTAAAATGATGCTAGACACCTATGTTTAAGCAACTGAATTTCTCCCATTGCATCAAAGAAATGTGAAAGAAGGATAAAACAAAAAATACTTTAATACACGGAACTGAAATGATACTTTACCTCAGCTGTTGTTTCTTGATTACCATGAAGCAGTGACAAATCTAGATGAATCCTCAGGCTACAAAATACCCTGTTTATCTGCCAGCAGCTGAAGTTGCTGAACCTTTTGAAAGGGTCTCTTGCCTCATCATACCCACCTCAGCCTTAGATAAATCCAGCTTCATTTTGTTGGTCTTTGGCAGTAAGCAGAGTGGATAGTGATGAAAGTGATATCAAGTTGCCAGATGTGTACAGACCAGCCTGAGCGCTAGTGGTCTGACATGTCTCAGAGAGCTGATGGACAGACGTGGAGCAGGGCACGTGACAAGACATCACACAAGGGGCTCTGGCAATTGGTACCTTTTGGCAGGAGAGAAATTGCTCACCTCTGCTGTGTGACTACGTTTCATAGGCTGTCAACGACGTCAAAGCTCTCCCAACACTACTTGTTCTTATTTCTTTCCAGAAGGACAGCCGTACGCTGCTGTCAGTATGTAGAGTGGATTGGGTGTGCTTGCAGTACAGTGGATGCTTACCCCTCTTGATAGCAAGAGGTACCCACTGTTACTGCTGACTTGATTAAAAGTCCTAGTCTGAAATCTGCACGTAAAGGGCTCTATTCACATTGATGGATACATACAAATGCAAACAGTTTACTTCCACCAACAAAGACTTGCTGGACAATTTTTTGAGATGTACAGATTTCAGTGATACCTTGTGACTTCCAGTGGGAGACCACAGCCATTTATAGCATATGTCCCTTTTAAAAATGACCCTAAGTATGCAATGACCAGCACAAACATGAGCTCCAGTTGCAGATTCAGGCTACCTTCTCTAAATACAGACTGTATTTACATCAGGTTGGTGAAATCACCGCTGTCCTGAGTTATTATCTTGTTTGGATACAGAGACCATACTTAAAGCTGTTTTAACGGTTTGTCCAGGTCTCTACTCTTCCTGTTTAGTTCTAACTTTCTAACCAAAGATTAGGAAGGATGCATGGATCTCTCCTTACTGCCTGCTGGAAATGAGAACTAGCCAATTTGCTAGAAGTCATGAGGCCAAAGCTTCATGGCCCCACAAATATGTCTTTACACAAAACTATGGTTTTCGTTTTCCTAATTGCTGGATCCAGCTGCTGGTTTCCAAAGAGATGTCCCAAGGTGCCCCTGAGCAAATCAAGGAAGAACTCTGCCTGACATTTCTCCATTTTGATTAAGTTTTAGTTGCTCAGACTGTAACAAATCTCAAGTTTATACAACACTGCGATCTATATATGCAGAATGTTAGTTACACATTACTGACGTTATCTATCACATGTGCTAATTTAATTTAATTTTCAACATTCCATAGAACTAGAACACTAATATTAAAACAAAATTCTTTTCAATACTACCACAGTAATCAAAGCCTGTCAGACTTCTGTTTGATGGGAGTATGTTAGCATTTTGTTCTGTTTTGGAATAAGCTTTGTTTCAAACCATTGGAATTTCCTTTAGAACAGAAATCTCAGTTCCCAACCATTTTTGTTCCCATTGTTCCTGCATCCCAGATCCCAGCACCCAGAGGCTAAACTTCTTTCCCAGTGCCTGTCCCTGTTCCACCTCCCCGTACCCACAAGTCCCGCTGTGTAGAGTCTCACAGGCTCTCTTCTTGAGAAACAGCCTCTGCAGACAGCACAGGCGCACAGCCTGCTCTTTGGAGCGCAGTTGTATTGTGTTAGGTTCCTGTGCCCAAGGCTCTTTGCAGCATGATCTCTCACAGCACTAATGTTAACCATCTGGTACTGTTTACCCCAAGGAGAGGCCCTGTGGACTACATTACCCAGAATCCTTGACAGGGGAGTTGACGAGTAGCTAATGAGTGAAGAATAAATCAAGCTCAGTCGCTGCGTTCCTTTTCTTTTTCTTGTATAAAAGCTGTACAGAGGTACACACTGGATGATGGTGACAGCAGGTAAAAATAAGCCAGAAATCAGTTGCACTTAGATTCTTCTCAATAACACGTGAAAATTCAGACCCAAGGATTCCGTTCAGATCCATGTGCCCAGCCATAATGTGAAAAACTTACTTTTGCTGAGTCCTCATGGAAATATCCAAAAAGTCACATACATTGTAAAATTCTTGTAAAAAAAGACCAAATGCTATCAATAAAATGCCAATGCGATTTACCAAAGCTAATCCTACTAGGATGGCGGGAGGCAAAGGTTAAAGACAGACAACTCTCCAGATGCTGTACCAAGACACCCATAATTATTTCATAACAGGCACAGCTGGAGAGATGCCAAACTTCCTCACTGGGACTGGTGCAGGGTACAGTGGATCTCTGGTTCTTCCCTAAGCAGGCACACCACTGACAGCTTGGCATTTGCACCCTCTGCGACCAGCTCTTTCAGATCAGAGCGCTTCTGCTTCCAATGCTGACAGCAGGCATCCAGTTTCAGAGATGGCTTACTATACTTTAAAAAAGCTTTCTTAAAGTTTACGATGGTGGAGATGTCACATAACATTTGGCTTTTGATGTGATGCAGTGTAAATGCTGTAATCATATTTACAAGACATGATTGATAACACGCCGTGCATGAACTCTTTCCTTTAAACTTGCCCATAAAACACATTCATCTGCCATTTCCCAATCTCAACTACCAAAGGATCCAAGTGAAAAAAGAGAAATTAAATAGGTCCAAACAGGACAAATAGGCCATGACTGACTTTTGAGGAGCAGGAGAAGAAATTTCAGCTCCAAATTTGAGTTTGTGGAATTACTATGCTCTTCCTTTGAAAGTCTATGCAAATTGGGGGTTTGAGTTGTTATTTTTTGTTTCACTGAACCTAGACTCATACCCTGTGTAAGTGTAATGTGAGATTCCATTGAATGTTAAGGCCCCCAGCAAAACTGTTCGTTACCCATTCATTAATCCTCTTTTTCAGCAGTGTGATGTCACTGATAAAGAAAGTTACTCCTGAGCTCTACTGCTGTACAGGGATCTATCTCAGATGCTGTGGAGGAGGCTATGGACTTCTTGAGCTGCTTTACTGCCTGATAATACTCTCCCTTTAGCTGCAAACCACAGTAAATCACCCTAAGTGACTGCTAGGTTAATATAGCCAACTCTGCCTGCAGGGAATCCGGGACCATGCTGTTATCCTTCTGTAGTGGGAGCTGGGAGAATCACAGATGGTCAATCACAAATGATGGTGGCGAGGAGTAGCCCTGTTAGATACTAAAGACTTCCACTGCCACCTCAGGCACCGCAGCCTGCGTCTGAGGAAGGAGCATTTTACAAGTGACTCAATCAGTTGTGCTCACTTACCTTGCTTGGCAATCCCCTTCAACACCCATACAGGCAAAGTTTGACTCCTGCAGAGGACCATGAACATGACCAGCTCACATAATAGGTGAGGCTATCACGATCTGTAACTAAATTGCGATGGAACAATTAAACCAGCAGTAAAAATGCAAATTTGTCACATTAAAGGAAGAACAAGGTAAATAAGCCCAACTGGAATGGAAGATCTTAATATACATTTGGGTTGCACTAGAGTTTCACATGATTCTGAAATTAAGGGTACCAGGTAGTATGTATTAAAAAACTCCAGCTGTAAAAAGAATCAAATTCAATTTTTGTGTCATACAGAAAGGTACTATTTTGCTGTAGCATGTTTGAATCCACAGCCAAGAATGTCTAAAATATGCTGCAAACCTTTGGGCAAACAGGAGATAAGTTCAAAGTTCAAGCAAAATCATTCTCCCAGGAGTCTGGCATGTGGTAAAGTCGTGCTGGAATCATTTAAGACATCAGATTATCTCGTGTAGTAGTGGGAGACACTTTGAATGGTAGAAGGACATCCAATCCTGCAGATGTTCAGATAACAAATGTTTTCAAGGCACTTTGAAGATGAAGCACATAAATAGAAGGTTTCATTATTAGATATTAGGAAGAGTAATAAAAATAAATACAGTTCATACTAAAGAACATCTGAAGGCACTTTTATGAGACACAACATAGGGGTCTTTTAAAAGTAATGATTTATTTTTTCACATTATTCCTTTTCATTAGCAGAGTTCAGAAATTAATTTGAAAATTTCTGTTTCATTCAATCCAGCAGCGTCAAACATTTTTGCCAAAGAAAGACACAAGTACTCAGACAGCGTAAAGAAGCTTGTAAAAAGCTACTAGATAGAGAAGTTCACTCAACCACTAGCAGCCCTGATTGGATCCAGAGCCACAATAAAAATGGATAGACAATATATGCCCTTACCTTAAACCATCTCAAATACCACACAAAGGAAAGGGCGGGGAGGGGGGGGTGGGGGAGCAATGGAGCAAAAGAGCGAACTGTAGAAAAACAAAATGAAAGCCATACACCCAACATCTCAATTTCGAACAGTTGTGTAAAAACATCTGGAAGCTGCAAATCCTGAAGATCCCAGCAGTCCCCCGGTCTCCTGTTTCACCCAAGGACACAATATTTGGTCCCTATGAACTAGAGAAAAGGAACAAAAAGAAGCATAGCATGTCAAATAAGGAGCATGCACCAGCTAGAGATTTGTTGGCTTCATTACAAATTAAGCTATTTTCTGTGTGATGAATGAGAAATGTCCTACAGACTTGGGCTGCGAGAGCAGTATACTGCAAAATTCCTTTGTTGTATAGATAGGCATTGGAAGGGGAGCAGACACCCTTGAGGCTTACATCTGTAAGTGTGATCTTTCAGCCATATCCCTACAGTTACTGTAAGTGTATACAGTATCTAGCCAACCTTTTGCTTTTCCAGTGATGATTACATTTAATGACAATTTTGATGGATGTATCTCCAAGAAGGGAAATTCCAGTAAGATTGTAGAAGTGCCTTTGAAGTAAGGAATATACTGAATGATAGCCTTTAAAAATTTATGAGGTTTTCTTTACTGTAGAAGAAACCTCTGTGGTATTTGATGGACCTAAAGTGAGAAATACTGCAAATTTAAGTACCTCTTACAAGAGAAGACGAGAAAGTGACTCATGCTGTGTTAGAAAAAGAATGTACAATTTTGTGCACAGGATAGATGATGCAATTTTTGTGAATGTTGAAATTATCAGAGAAATACTTCCATTGAAATACTGGACAGGACATCCTCAGAAAGAAGGAAAAGACAGGGAGCAGGGAGGTAAAAACAAAGCAGAAGCTAAATAATTGTCAACTGTGTCAGTAAATGATCACTTACAGAAGTGAGAGCCCAAGCAGGTAAGGACAGGAAACTGCTACAGAATGCAAAGCTCTTGGTTTCTCTTGTGATTTTGGAGAGATGGAGGAAGTGTTTTTGGACAAATAAATATTTATTTTTATGATTTAGACATAAATGATGACATGACGTAGAAAATCCACAAGCAGTTTTCTAGTGAAAGAGAAGCCTAGGAATAAGGAAAATTTTAGGAATCTCCAATTAGGATTAGGACTATAAAGATCCTGGAAAGCAAAGCTGTTAGGGATGGCAGTATTTTGCATGTGTGGTGCGCACATGTAGAACTAAAAATACATAATGAAGTTTGAGATTCAATTATTTAAAATGAAGAATACCAGAACTTCCCTCACTCATAACATCTTCCTTGGGTTCACTTGCCTGTGTGCCTCAGGGTATGGCGAGAGCTGAGAGGGCTGCTAGTCATCAGTGTGTCCTGCCCCAGTGTTCTGCATGTGCCTTTTGCATAATTCAGGCACAACTATGAAGACAGAAGTGCTAGGTTACTTGCAGGTCTCTCTGTTTCCCTTCTTATTATAATATTTGAGTGCTTCACAGGCTGCAAGCCTATGAAATGAGGGACTACTATAAAAGATGGGAATTGAAGCACAAACAGACTAATGTCCAAGGCGCACACCTCTTTCAGGTGCCTAAATTGAGTGCCAGAATTTTTGGCACTAGCAGGCACTTTACATTTTCCAGACACCAGTTCCATTGACTTCCATGGCTCTTGCGAGCGCTCTGCAGTTCTGCAAGTGAGACCCCTGCACACAGCTAGCAATTACCTGCTAAATTCTTGTCAATACGCTGCACCTTAAATGTGTTAGAGAGAGAGAATTCAGTTGTAAGGGGCATCACTGCTTGATTCAGTAAATACCTTCCAGTTTCCTTAACAATGAAGGCGATAAAGAAAAGATAACAATGTCTTTGATTAAACAGTCCTGTCCCTTGTGCTGCTGCATTCAGTGTGCTGAATAGATCTACTCAGGCTGTTGCCAGAAACAGTCTCCCCTGCAAACTGAAAATAGCAGTTTTCTCCTATTATTCCAATGAGTTTCTTCCTTTTCTTGGAAAATGTCTAAAATCTCACTGAGGAAAAAGGTCCAGTCATGAAAGGTGAACTGCATATTGGAGTTCCCAGAAATCCTATTCAGCAATTTCAAACCTAAGCAGGGTAGTGGGATGGAGTTTGGAAAATATAAATCCAGCATGGATCCCTGTATTCCCATTTCCAGTAAAAAAACTAAAAAAATTCAACAGATTTACTGGAAATCAGTTGTCTTCTTTTTGACAGTGTTTGCAGATGGGTGAGAATGGCTCCCCTCTTATACAGCAAAATAATGTGGAAAAAACATATAGGAATGGTTGGCTTTTGGATACTAAGATCTGCTAATTATAACAAGCATCTGAAGGCTATCTATGCATATGTTGATCTGGACAATTTTGAAAATATAAAACACAGTGAAAACTGTTTAAAGTTCCTGTAGTGTAAGTATGCTTAAGGTCCTAACACAGAGCAAATTAAATTTAATGGTTGTGAAGGAAGCTAATGGTCCCTTCTGGCTTTAAACTCTGTGAATCTATAAAAAAAATATTAAAAAGTTACAGAGGCATTATGATTAATAACATAAAATTTCTCCCTTAGTTGTATATGAATATCCGGTAACTTCCTTCAAAGACTTTTGATTCAGCATCTTCCCAAGACTCTGATGTCACTTGGAGTACAAAAGACCTGTGATTCACGGGAACAATCATCTGAAAAAACAACTTAGCTACTCTAACTCGTTTTCAACTAAAGAAGGCTAAACCAGCTGTTTGTGTATATGAGTCAACCCATTTGCCATAATACACTATGGTTTAGCCAATGTGGGGTCATATTAAATCTTGTCCCATCATATCAGATCATGCCATAAAACAACTGTCTTCAAGTCCTTGTCGCTATTATTACCTCCGGGTTTCACTGGCAAGTAAGCAACACTTGCAACTTAATTGATAGCTTGAAATTAATATCGTAACAGTTGGTGCCATAAGAGACCTAATTTCTCTGCCATTCTCATAAGATCTTTATGTGTAGTCCTAGAGCAAGATTTAGAAGTTGCTTATTCGCAATAGAGGAAAATAATTCCTACCCAGCAGCCCTTAGTAGCTGCTAAATTTCTCTGTCAACAAGAGCACGGTGACATTCTGCTGATGCACAAGACTGAAACACAAGGACGGGAAAGACCTTCCAGCACATGGCATGCCTCTACTCCACCTGGGAAAACCACATGTTCACCTTCTAGGCAAAGGTGAAACCTTTTCAGAAACCATGGACTTCTTGGACTTCCCGGAAGTTTTGATCCAATGTTGACATACTTGAAAGTGAAGCTCCTTTTTTATTTAGGCAGGATCTTTTTTTTCCCTGCCTTTCCAAGCCCTCAGGCACTCGGCCATATTCAGTGATGCTGCATGCCTGTTACTGCCTGCAAATTCAGGAAAATAATGACTGATTCCGACCAAATCTTGGGGCAGGAGCAGGGCAGGGAAGACAGTGAGATTCAGCACCTAATTTAGTCTCCACAGTAAGCCATGTGGATATTCTGTTCTTCAGCAGATCAGATGACTATCCCTTTGCCACTCTCTGCCAAAGAATGCATCACTCCTGTGCTTTGCAACATAGAGTTTTAGCCTCGGCTTTTAACAACTACGTGTGAACTTTACTGAAATAACACCCGAGAGAAAGAGATGGATTTTCCCTGTTTAAGTTGCTCGTAGCACCAAGATTTTTTGCATATTCACCCCTCTAGGTTGTCTGTGATAGTCTGGCTGCAAAGTTAGAAGAACCATGGAGGTCACATCAAGCTCCATTTTAACTCTCCTTTAATAAATGGTGATTATTGTTGTGTCACATTGCAGCTGCAGAGTTGCTACAACATTTTCAGCTGGTTCTGTGCTGCCACCTGCAACCTGATGAATCCAAAATACCCTGGTATTGACTTCCTGAAAAGCTTCCACTGACCTGCATATTTTTTTAATTTGTCCCAATTTCCAGCAGTTTCTTCAAGGTTTGTTTGAACGAATAAGCATTTGCATTGTGAGGCTGTTTCCCACAACAAAAGGACACAGTCTTTGAATGTGGTCTTTGTGCTTTCTCTTTGACCCCAGTTATTTGCTGCACAGACGACATGTCGCTCTTGCAGTTCCCTGGCATCTGTAGTTACCGTTGCCATTAATCCAGTAATTTCCAGTGCGTGTTTTAGGGCCAAGCCAGCCATTTGCTTCTTTTTGGTTGTGCCTCCTTTTGCACACCACACACTAGCCAAGCCCAGAAAACAACATTGAAACTCCGCAGCTCTACACAGCTCCATTAATTTTCTTAATTTAATCAAACACTCAGAATTTCCTTTGTTTCATTCTTTCTCCATTTGGAGACACATTTAGAGAAGCTACATAGTGTTGCCATCATCTCTGATAATTGTACTTGGTAGATACACAGCCCCGTGAAGATTAGCTTTATACAGGCTACCTTGTCTGGCTTCTCAGGTGGGACACAGCAAGCATCAGTAGCTGCTCAGACAATTGTAACAGTTCTCACCAAATGTTTGTATGCCACTACACTATGCTTCAGTCTTTTAACCCGATGATAGCTTCCTGTATGCGCTGCAGAGTATATGCAGACTTTGATGAACAGCAGGTAACTCAAAGTGTGCTGTTTTGATGACAGATCTGCAGAATAGCAGCACAGAGGAGGAATAAGAGGAAATCTTTCCATGGGAGGCAGGCACACGTGAGACATGTGGGATCTTTTGTTTTTCCAAACAAGACTAGAAGCCTAGCCCTCCTGAAGCCAAAATGGGTTCTGTTGTGGATTACAGACACAGATCTTGATTATGACAGCATTTTACTTCCTTTGGTTTTTTTACTAGAATAAGGCTCAACAGAAGCAAATCTAGTGACTGAAGTGTACCCTACTGCAGAGGCCTTACTTGACCTTTTTTCACACCCAATAATATTTGCCATACATGTTTAGATGGTGCAAACGACTTTGCGGGAGAAATTGATATGTCAATTTAAACATTAAAATAGCATTTGAAATTAAGATGGTCTCTAGATGAGGCTCCTCACTACACTGAAAGTGCCTGATACTCACCTCCAATGACATGCTTACAACCAGGGAAAAGGAGCAGCTCATGTCAGCATATTCTACAATTATTGTATTATTAGGCACAGAGAAGTTACAAAATAGTTCAGGTTGGTGTCCAGCAAGCCAGCTTCAAGTGGAAAACTGCTAACAGGATGGTAACAGAGATACCCTGAGGAGACCACAGACATTTGGACTGGGAGAGAACCAGCCATGGGGAGTGGAGGCAAAGGGCCAGGACGGAGCGGAGGACCTGGAGATGTATGCTGCTGGTATTGGATAAAGGGTATAGATGACTTTAGAAAAATAACTCGGGCCTTCACATAGATGTACCAAGATGCCTTCTATGCTCTGAAGTTACAAAAAGTACACTATGCTGCTTGAAAACAGCTACTGCTTACAAACCATTATCTACCCTTAGCAGAAAATTGTCAGCCTTTCTGTTTAGGCTTTATCTCAGATTTTCTGAAAGAAATAAAAAAGGTGGAGCCTGGGAATGAAGCGGAAAATATAGCAAAAGCTTGTAGCAAGTAGAGAAACAGAAAGCAGAAAAGCCAAGGAAGATGTGCTGCATTCTGGGGATTTCAAAGCCACAATTTGTTTGTTTGTTTGTTTTTTTAAAGCAACGTAGTTATGCTTTTCACTGAGCATGACATGATCCATGAGAAGAATGTTATACATAGAAAGCTGTATTTTCTTTTCTACATTTCTGTCTCTCTCACTCACCACTCTGGCACATTTTCCTCAGAGCTTCTCACTTCAGCAGTTGAGAGGTGTTTATTGCCAAGATCTTCTACCCTTATTTATTCGAGCAGAAGAAACATACTATTGCCCAGGGAGAAGGAAAATCATGGAAGTGAACAAAAGTGTTTCCAAAGGGCTACAAAGTCTCATTACTTAAAGGCCTTGCAAAATAGAAAAGAATTACCTGGCAAGAAGATCGAAGAGCAGGCAGCAATTTTTAAAATCCCTAGGTTACTGCTTTAGCCTGTGTATAAATTATCCCTCTAGAGGCCAGCAGAGTATCAAAAAACAGTTACCATGAACTAGGTCATAATATCACTGTAGAACCAATGCTTATCCAAATTGCTAACATTTAAAAATTCTTCCAGCTGTTCAAATGCTGCCTTTTGCACTGAGTCTGAACTGTCCTGCAAATATAGTAGGAATGTAAAAAGCATGCCACAGTATTACCTTTATCATGGATCTAAATTCTTTACGTGGGGTCATGGATGTTATAAGGAGACAGTGCTCACCAAAACAGATGTATTGCCTTCATTCATATAGCGAAGATCTGCTTATTTAAGCAGTGTGCTTGAGATTAGTGCATACTTGGGAGAAACAGTGTATAATGTGGTTAGAGCCAGGAATGGGACTCTACCATTCTCTGGCACTGATCTGCCGTCTCTGAATTTTATGTCTTGGTTTTATTATCTCTAAAATAGATACTGTAGTACTTACAATGCACAGCTGGCCTGGGAGAAACACCTCCTGCCTCATAGAAGTGATGGGAAGATTAATTACTGTAATCAGTTACACAGCAGAGCCTCAATAAAGAGTGCAACGAGCAACGAGACATGTGGCAAATGAAACAGGCGTCCGCATGCCTTACTGTTTTCTTCTAACTAGCGCACTGATCTAATGCTTTCACTTTGAGCGGGCCTTACTCCAAGGCTTGTTCCTGCAGCCCTCACACAGCTACACGCCTGCAGAAGTTTGCTTGAGGAAGGCCTCGAGATTTAGCTATGTGTGTTTTGTCTTGTTGCCAGGAAATATTATCCTTTTAATTAGCAGGTCCATTTCTTTGATAAGTGTTTAAGTGGCTTCACTGCAATTTCATCTCTTCAGTTGTCATCCAGCACCTGGGAGGTAAGGAAAAGGGAAGCCAGCACTGAATTTTTCCATCATTTCTACAGAGGGATATTTCTGAGACACTGTACTCGTGTGTGTGGGCGGATGGATGGATAGACAGACGGAAAAGGGAGTTTCCTTTATGGGATTCCAATAATTGGTATGTGGTTTACATTCCATTCATCTGAAGGACTCTGATTTTAATCAGAAACAGGCTTGGGCTACTAAACTACCCCCAGTGTTCAAAACATGCCCTCGCTTTCAGCCAGTGACTTTTCTCACATGCATCTTTTCTTTGACACCCACAGGCCCCAAAGAGTAATGTGGTCGTTTACCACCAAGAACTCAGTGTCAGGTCCTATAATAGGAGCTGGTTCAGAGCCCTCTTCCAGGCAGAGGTTTTCTGATTGCTAGCTTCACAAGCAGAAGCACTTACTTTACAGTGCGGTATTTGAAATTGGCATTGATTTCTCGAAGAGGGTTTTGGTTTTGTTTTTTGTTTTTTTTCCTAGGCTCATCCAACTCTGGGAAAGCCTTGTCTGGACAGCGTCGTGGAGGTCTGGCAGCTCAGCTTGGTCTTAGTAGCCAGACGCTAATGCAGACAACTGCCAAGAAAAGCCCCATATTCAGCAGCTGGTCTTGCCGCTGTGCATTAAGCGCAAATAAATGAGGGGCTAACACCTTGTCCAGAAGTAGTTAGACTAAATAAACAACAACACAAGATAAATTTCAGCTTTGGAGCTGGTGAAAATGTGGAGAACTTCAACATCAACTGTTGTCATTCAAGGGCACGGAAAACATACAATGACTTCTGTAGCGCATTGGTATGCTATTATTCAGAACTCTCTCTGGACCTGTGATAGGCCTGTAGTAAACCCTAAAAATGTCTTCAAATCCCACCTTTCCCTATCAGCTGAGTTGTTCTGCTGTCCAGATTTGTTTACCCTTAACTTTTAATTACACATGCCCCAACACATTTATCTTTTCTGGTCCTACGTTGACGAAGCTGTCTAGATTGTATCTGCACACAGTTTGGAGATTTCCATACCATTCTTGACCACACGAAGTGCTTCATGTCACAACCCCCTCCAGTGCTCACTGATTGGGCAGGCCTGCCAACCAGCCCAGTGGAAGATCAGCTGCAGGATGCTACACAATCTCAGAAAGGAAGAACTGTTTTGCAGCTCGGGTCTACAGCAGCGTGAGCCCATCACAGACTTTTTGTATGCACTGTTTACCTGCCTCACACCTCAGTTTCCCCACGGGGAGAAGGTAACTACAGACAGATGCAGAAGTGACATCAAAGTGAAGGCTAAACCAACCCTCTCATTCCCACGTGGAAGATGTGATGGGGGAGGTCTGTGGCCCTGGGCAATGGACACAGACAAGAACTGCAGCGTCACCAGTTCTTTCTGGCTCTGTGCACGCTGCAAAGACATCATGCAACATGGCTTTGGCAATTCATCAGTCTTCAGCCTGCCACTGGGCAATCAGGAATTGCTAATATCATGAAGGAAGAAAAACCATCAAATACCTTTTCCTTCTCCCTTGTGATTCAACAGCCTCTTGGCAATGTGCATATCTCCACTATTTATTCAGAATGTGACACCCTTTGGGACCCAATTTAACATTAGTACTGGCAGATGAGACTTATTCGAACTTGCATTTTGGGTTGAAAAGGACTCAGGAAAATCTTTCTCCTTCAACCCAACATTTTCCTCTCTCATTCCTCACAATGAAGCAGGAACCTCTCTCCTCAGGCGAAGGCCTGTAGCCCTGCATTCTGCTGGACCTCTGAGAGGTGTGGGTCCATCCTGTGCTACCTAGAGGTAGATACATGTCACTGGATGCCTTAACTGAGTTACATTACCGTGTTTTGTCCTGATCTCTCAGACTCCAAGATCTCTGTCTGAGATTCACTTTGAAAGAGATTGTCATCTTGATTTAGCTCAGAGCAATAATGAAGTTAATCCTGTAAATACATGGGTCAGACAACTGTGGTGTTGGCTACATTGCTAATTTAGAGTAAATCTATCAAGATCAATGATATTCTGATCACTCTGTAACAGATTGAAAACAGAATTTGGAGTATTCAACCCTGTTCTGGCCAAATAATTTCAATTAGATGAATAGTAACATTTTGTAAGGCTCCCTGGTGCTGTCCTGTCATTTCGGTTTCACCCACCCACAGTTGCTGGTTTGGTTCGTTAGCATCCTGACTGCATTCTGGGATTTTTTGTTGTTTGGGGTTTTGTTGTTGGTTTGTTTGTTTTGGTTTGGTTTGGTTTTTTTGCCATGAAATAAACCATCATTTATTTTGGATGCTGAGATTTAGCACAGAGCTAGCACTTACTACTCCAGCTTTGCTGCTGGACACCCATGGTTTTCCAGGTACTTATGTTGGACACCAAAACAGCTTGATACAAGGAGTCTTTGGATTCATCTTTTTGGGGGTGACTATAATGAGTTTGCACTACTTTTGATTAAAGGAAGGTGCAATGCTGAATAAACTATGACCAGCACACCACAGGGGACTCCCAGCAGCACAGTCAGTCCATTTAATCATTTCCCAGTGTTCTCCGTGGGCTGATCAGACGGCACCTTCACACACAAGAGCTATAATCCAGTCTTTAATGTTAATTAAGGTGTGACTGCTTAAACCGGCATTTTTTTCCCTTCTCTTCCCTTGGCTGGCCACAACTGTTCAAGTGTTGCTGGAGGTTATTCTGTTTAAGTATTAAAAAATGCTTAGCTAAATAGGTTAGCTTATTTGCTTTTGCTGATAGTACCAGTCCACCCACAGAGCCCTTTCAAATCTTTTCAGTGTTTTGGAAAGTGGATAAGGGACTTATTCAGTGACGTGCAAGTTTTGCCTGAGCCAGGAATGAAGCGTGCATTTCATGAAATGAGAAATCACCTCAGACCACACACAGTGCAATTTCTGAACTCCAGCTCGCGCTCTCTTCCCCTCGTCCCCGCGCACACATACACACACTCCTGTTAAAAAACAAGATGATGACTGACATCCCTAAATCCTTTAAGCATTCTTCTATGGCTAACAGCAGAGGGAGGTTTTCAGGGCTTAGGTGGCTTATTATTAGCAACAAGCTGATGAAAAAATGTATTACTACAGTATGCGCATGCCAAAGAGAAATAGCGAAAAGCCTATGCCATCTAAACACAGCTTTCAGGAGGAGAAACTGCTGATGCAAACATATTAAAGCTATTTTTACTGCACAAGGAGATGAGGAAAAGCCCTCCCCACAATTTTCATAAAGAATAATGTTGGTTCTGTCACTCCTTGTTTAGTTAAGCTAAAATTAGTGAGTGTTTCAAATATTATTTTCCATTATAATCCAGTGAAGTAAAACAGACAGATAAGTTTATTGCACATAAAAAACTCACATCCTTTCCTCTCCCAAGCATAGGAACTATGCCGCATGGCTGGTGAGAACAAACTACACACGGAATAGGCAAAGGGCAAACTTTTCCACAGCTGTTACTCCACTGCTTCCATATCATCTCCAGAGCTTAATTCTCTCAGCCTTGCAGCAGTTGAGTACACTTAAGCACTGAGACTTTAGCCAAACCCCTGCTCAACTCTCCTTAAATACTTCCTTTACACTGGTCTAAGAGAAGAGGCTTCATTTTGTTCTACTGGTAAGGAGTTCTCCTGCATTACAATTGTACCATGTCTGCTGAACTGCCCCTGCAGAGCTAAAAATGAACAAGCAAAAATTGGCTTCTGTACCTCATTTTTTGCTTTGTACTTGATGGGTAATATCATTGTTCAACTGAGCCATTGGTATCTACCTCCATCATCTTGAATATTCTGTATCTGCTTATGCATACAAGTGCACATCTATACTTGTATTACATGCACTGCTGTTACTTCCACCAATAGTTATGCTTGCTTAACACTTTCCATTATAGGACCCTGCTTTCAGTTGTTTATAACTTTGCCAAACTCTAAGTGCTCAAGCTGAAATTTTCCATGCTGAGTGTCTGTGTCAGACTGAATTTTTCTGGTAAGTTTCAACTAAAATAGTACAGCTGTTCTGAAAACAGGGTTAAAGGGGACCAATCTCCCTTTTCCCCATGTTTTTCTTACAGCCATTTCACTGAAAATTTATTTTGTCTGCGTGCTTTGGGAAAGATATTGAGGGAGGGAAAGGGGGTTACCCTACTGTGAGGGATCAAACTGTCAGGGTCATGCCATGTACTAGCCTTCTGAAAATATGGCAGATTTTAGCCACGTTATAAAGTTCTAAAAACTGGGTCTTGTACATGCTCCGTGTAAGTCTCCTAGAGAGTAACACCATTATTTTCATTCAGAAAATGAAATAGAAGATGACCTCGCGCACCTCCTCCGTGTCCATCACCAGACTGCGTGTGCATCCTTCCTACAGATCATCTGAGCAGCCTCCCAATTACAAAAGGATCTACAGGACAGTCTGGGACCTTCCATGCAATTTCTAGTTCTGGCCCCCAGGAGCTGCTGTGGCACCAGAACTGAGAGCTGAGACATTCTGCCTGTTGTACTATCAACACCCGTTGATGGTGCCCACGCAGTACACTTGAGGAAACTGGTTAGCTTGGAAACAAGCTGAAGAGCTTGGGGTAACAAGAAAGAAATGGAAAAGCAGAGCAGACTCCAAGAGACAGATGCAACAGGAGACCAGAACAGCCAGAGCATAATGATCCATTGTGCTAAATACACACTCTCCCCATACTGTAGAATGGAACCAAGAATTCACAAATGCCAGTGCCTTTTTGTTTTCAACTAGTTTCTGGGACATCTACTAGCAACTACATCTTTTCTTCCCCTAACTGGTTGGTCCACAGAAGACACTGTAACCTACTGGTTCCTGCTATTAGCCACTCCAATCGGTCAAGTAACAGAAATCGTGATTCTAAATGTTGAAGATAATCCACGTGGGAATCCGTCACTTCCGTGTAGCAGAATTCCTTCTCTTTGTGGTTTTATATTAAAGTTTTCAAAACACACACTGTCAAAACTGCACTAGAAATATTAAAGTTACAAAAACACTCAAAAGTTAGAAAATGCCAGTATTAAAAATGCTTATGCAAACTGGTATAAATGCGTTATGGTATAGTCTTTAACTGTATGCTCATTGATACTAACTTTTTCCCAAGGATATCGCCCCTCTTCTCTGTAGAGGACACCATGATTATAGAAAGATCCCTTTATTTCTTTGCCTTTCCGACTTGCAGTTTTTCTTGATGACTGTCCCAGCACAAACCCGAGACTGAAGAAATTCCAGGTTGCACCTCTAGACCAGCAGCAGCCTCTGCAGCTGTGAAGAAGCCACAGCTATACAGTGGCTGCCATCTCAACTCACCCAAACCAAACTACTGGGTAGCTGTAATGTTTTGTAGTTAATTCCCGGTTCCCTGCCTGAACAAAAACAAAAGGTAAAGCCAGACACATATCACAGACTTCATGTCTGTTACCCTGTAATCCTGCAAGGCTAAAAATGGAAGTTCTCTGCCACTGGGAGGAACAGACTCGCTGCAGCTTCCCAGCGGTTCTGAACACCCACTTCTCGCCTCTGAAGGAATGAAACAACTAAAGATAAACCGATGACATGCTTAAACTACAGTAACTCAATTACAGAGGGTTTTATTGCTCGCTCCGAGTCTAAAACACAAAGTCTTCTATTAAGATGACTCTTGGGATTTCCATGGTGAGGAAAGTAAAATAAAAATGTCTCATTCTATTTTTTTTAAACTCCCTTAAACTTTCTAAAATTATTTTCTTACCGTGATTTTTTTTTCAGACACATCATTCTCAAGTCTACCAGGGGACAGCTGTCTCTTCTCATGGCAGAGGCTAAGACTTCACATATGAGATGAAAACCTGTAACCACGCTGAACCTACTACCATGGTCTAAATACTTAACCATGCAGAGAAAAAAATGCAGCATTGCAAAAACACCTAAAGTTTTACCTTTCTTGGGATAAGGCTGGCAGTTTGACTTTCTGGACATCAGGGTCTCGAGGTGCAAACAGGTTCCGTGTCTTTGGCTTTTTCAGTCACTAGCTAGGATATTCCTCCTTTTACTGGTATTCACAAATGCTAATATGTAGAGTGCCTGAACCAAAGGGTAAAGGAAAAGATTAAAAAAACAACTTTAAACAGCTTCCCTCACTATTACTGAGGATTTTAACCTTTCCATTACATAAGCAATAGCAAGCCCAACATTTCCCTCTAAGTGTCTTCCTACTCTTTCTGTCTCTTTCAGTGAACTAGAATTTATGAAGAGAATCCTTCATACATATCCAGAAAAGTTTCAAGAGAAATACCACAGTCTAGGCCAAGTGCATTTTCCTACATTTTTTTCTTCCTTGTTCATGTGTATAGCTTACAAAGAATCAGAGATATGAATGCTACTGAACTCAGGTATTTGTTATGGGTGCAAGTTATGATTTTTCAGTGTTTTCTTAGCAGCCTAAGGTTTTTGAGTTTGAAGCAAAGTGCCATAAGATGGTGAATCACCCAGTAACAACAGTTTGATAGAACCACAAAATTATTTTATGTTCCCAAGGTTCAAACAACAGTATGTAGGTAAAATACCTATTATTTGTTTTGCCACAGGCCTAAAATATGCATTTCATACAATCATATTTTCTCTCCATGTATGTTAGAAGTAGATTATATTGTATAGATAATCTACAATATAATTGTAGTTTATACTACACATATCTATACGCAGAATATAAATACAATTTATTTTATAGATAGTATAATATATTATCTACCTCTAATGATCAGGGCATGTAGTATTGTAAAGTAATAATGTCCATTACAAGGTAACTTAGATTCCAATTTTGTCAAATACTGCATGTAGTGACATGTCAGAAGCAGAACAGAACTTCAACATTTGATTAAAGAGAAGGTATTCCTTGATAGTCCCTCCAAGTATAAGACTCTTAAATTGGAAGTAGTGTATTGTAATCTAGCAATATATATAACTGCAACTATGAAACAGTGGGGGACAGAGAGGCAAGAGGAGCCTGAATTACTCTAGCTATGCTAGTACAAAGTCTATATCTAGAAGGACCAAGCCAAGTTCACATCCGAATCTACTGCAGAGGTGATAAGACCAAAGCACAGAAGAGAAATTTTAAGAAATCAGCTTTCTCCAAGGTACTTAAATTATGTTGCCAATTGGACCACAGTGTGAATTTGTTTTCTTTGCCATTGAATTGTAAACCAGAACAACTAGAAACTGCGCTGGAACTTCCACTGCAGCCTGAATCATGGAGAGGACAGTGCTGCCGACAGTTGTGAGCATTTGCCTCCAACAATACAAATAGACATCTGGTATTTGTTTTTCAAGTAATGTGCACAGAATGATTTTCAGGGTGATATAGGAGATTATCTTTACATAAGTGTTTACTTGATGGAAACAACTTAATATCAAACCATAGAGGAATAAAATCCCTTTAGTGTAAACAGTTCTGTTGAAGTAAAACACAGATTCATTCTGAGTTGAGCTGGTATTCGTTTAGCATCTGAGCTACGCCCACTGCTTTGCCGTTGTCTTTAATGGGTGCAGTGTTAGGCATTGCTAATGTTGACATCAAATACACTATCAATGTTCAGCCATTGGAACTTGCTACAATAGACTGGTGCAAATTCTAATATAATTATGCTGTGTTTGTGCATTTTCAGAAAACAATGCTTTTAGCGCAGCAGGTCTGCTCGTTCTCCAGTTTGTGTAAATTATGTGTGCAATCCCAATTCAGTCATACAGCATGTAGACACACAGACACAAAGTCAAGTTCTGACCACTCGTTTCCATCCTCTCAGCTCAAACAAAACTCAAAGAATAATTGAGATAACCTGTCCTCAAGAATCATGCACGTGCAACACACCTACATTCAATTACTTCTTTCATTTTAGAGCACAATCTTAACTTGGTCTTTGAAAAAGAAAATTCAGCTTATTGTATGCGTACTAAAAGCATGTAAGGAGTGGGATTAGCAAAACCTCCACCTTGGATTTCCGGAGGGCGGACTTTGGCCTGTTCAGAACACTGGTTGAGAGAGTCCCTTGGGAAACAGTCCTGAAGGGCAAAGGGGTCCAGGAAGGCTGGACGCTCTTCAAGAAGGAAATCTTGAAGGCCCAGGAGCAGGCTGTCCCCAAGTGTCGCAAGTCTAAAGGGCGGGGAAAATAGCCAGTCTGGATGAACAAGGAACTTCTGATGGGACTTAGGAATAAAAGGAGGGTTTACCACCTTTGGAAGAAGGGACAGGCAACTCAGGAGGAGTACGGAGATCTCCTTAGGTTATACAGAGAGAAGATTAGGAAGGCAAAAACCCAGCTGGAGCTCAACTTAGCCACTAACTTTAAGGACAACAAAAAAAGTTTTTATAAATACATCAACAAAAAGAGAGTCAGGGAGAATCTCCATCCCTTACTGGATGCGAGGGGAATGTTGCAACCAAGGACGAGAAAAAGGCTGAGATACTTAATGCCTACTTTGCCTCCGTCTTCAATAGTCAGACCAGCTATCCCCAGCCTCCTGAGCTGGAAGATAAGGATGGAGAGCAGAACAACCCACCCATAATCCAGAAGGAAGTAGTCAATGATCTTGCTTCTGCACCTAGACACACATAAGTCTATGGGACCAGATGGGATTCACCCACAAGTACTCAGGGAGCTGGCGGGAGAGCTCACCAAGCCCCTCTCCATCATTTATCAACAATCTTGGTCAACAGGGGAGGTACCAGATGACTGGAGGGTGGCTAATGTGACGCCCATCTACAAGAAAGGTCGGAAGGAGGATCTGGGGAACTACAGGCCTGTCAGCCTGACCTCAATACCAGGAAAGATCATGGAGAGGATCATATTGAGTGAGCTCTCACAGCAAGTGCAGGGCAGCCAAGGGATCAGGGACAGCCAGCATGGCTTTAGGAAAGGGAGGTCCTGCTTAACCAACCTGATCTCTTTCTATGACCACGTGACCCGCCTTCTGGATGCAGGGAAGGCTGCGGACGTTGTCTATCTGGACTTTGGTAAGACCTTTGACACCATCCCCCACAGCATTCTCCTGGAGAAGCTGGCGAATCATGGCATAGACAAGTGTACTCTTCGCTGGGTTAAAAACTGGCTGGACGGCCATGCCCAAAGAGTTGTGATTAATGGGGTGAAATCCTCTTGGCGGCTGGTCACCAGTGGTGTCCCTCAGGGCTCAGTTTTGGGGCCAGTTTTGTTTAATATCTTTATCAACGATCTGGATGGGGGGATTGAGTGCACCCTCAGTAAGTTTGCAGATGACACCAAGCTAGGTGGGAGTGTTGATCTGCTTGAGGGTAGGAAGGCTCTACAGAGGGACCTGGACAGGCTGGATCGATGGGCCAAGGCCAACTGTATGAGGTTTAATAAGGCCAAGTGCCGGGTCCTGCATTTCGGTCACAACAACCCCAAGCAACGCTACAGGCTTGGGGAAGAGTGACTAGAAAGCTGTCCGGCAGAAAAGGACCTGGGGGTGCTGGTGGACGGCCAGCTTAACATGAGCCAGCAGTGTGCCCAGGTGGCCAAGAAGGCCAAGAGCATTCTGGCTTGTATCAGGAATAGCGTGGCCAGCAGGAGCAGGGAAGTGATCGTGCCTCTGTACTGGGCACTGGTGAGGCCTCACCTCGAGTACTGTGTTCAGTTCTGGGCCTCACTGTACAAGAAGGTCATTGAAGTGCTGGAATGTGTCCAGAGGAGAGCTACCAGGCTGGTGAGGGGTCTGGAGACCACGTCATGTGAGGAGAGGCTGAGGGAGCTGGACATGTTTAGCTTGGAGAAGAGGAGGCTGAGGGCAGACCTCATTGCCCTCTACAACTACCTGAAAGGAAACTGTAGAGAGATGGGTGTTGGCCTCTTCTCCCAGGTGAATAATGACAGGACCAGAGGAAATGGTCTGAAGCTGCGGCAGGGGAGGTTTAGATTAGATATTAGGAAGAATTACTTTACTGAAAGAGTGGTCAGGCACTGGAACGTCCTGCCCAGGGAGGTGGTTGAGTCACCATCCCTAGAGGTGTTTAAGAAACATCTAGATTTGGCACTTCAGGGCATGCCCTAGTAGCAGAGCTTGCAGGGGTTGTTTTGTGTGTGTATGCTCAAAGGTCCTTTCCAGCCATGAAGATTCTATGATTCTATAATAAACAAAGGTTAAGATGCCAAGCAAACAACTCTGAAGCTCTCCAATCATTTTGTTTAGACATACTTTCCTTCTCTTTCAGATTTAGCTGGCAGAGTCACACATGAGATGCAGATTCATATAGCATCACAAAGATCCTCCTATGGTCCACATGCGATCTATAGGAAAAGAAGCATTGATCTTAAATGCTATGAATCACTCTTACCTCCCTTATCTGCACATCTAGACACCCAGTTTACATTGCAGAAACTGAATTTTCTGAGTTACCTTAAGCCAGTTATCTACTTTTCAGGTGCCTTAATCAGGAATGTACATGCTGTCATGACGTCTACTTAGATAATTACTCTTTTTCTATAGGATGCACCATTCAAGATGTACTGAATTGTGGAATGTGCAAATGCAAGGACAGAGAGTTTTCATAAGAATATTACCTCACTTGTTGCATAAGCTGGAAGGTATGCAGTGAATAAAACATGCAGGGCACTGAAGGAACAGAAAAATACCTAGCAGCAAAGTCAGTTAAATGCTTCCTTGGAAGAGAACCCTCTCCTCCTTCTGCTGTTAAGATTCTTAAGCAAGTAACTTACACCATCTTTTTTTCATACCTAGTAACTGTATTCTCCTCTTTGAAGTATCCAGCGATACTTCGACTATGCTGTTACCAATTTCTCTTCCCTCCTAGTAATGCTGTTTCACTCACTGCGCTAAAGCCATAGCACTGGCATCAGCCTGCCTTTCAATGATCCAAGTCATGACCTGCTAAAGATGAGCAAATACATCCTTTCAAACTGTCTTATCATGTTCACAAGATGTTTGTATGCACACCCTGACTTTCTTAAACATATTCATTATCTGAAATTATTCATTCTCCCTCTCCCAGACCAAATATGAAATCTGTGTACCACATGGCTACTCCCAAATCTAGTTATAAGCATAGCTCCAGTTTGCAAAACATGCTTAAGATCCGAACTATACCGCAAATCAGACCCAGGACACACACAGTGTTTTTAACTAGGTCTGGTGACAGTTTTGTAAACAGGTTGCTGACAGAGCTGCATTTGTTAGCATAAGCAGGGTCAGATTTCTTGCTATTTCACCGGCAATCTGTTTTTTTTCCCCAGTCAAAGAATTTCCATTGAAGGCACTGCAAACTATTGACACCCCCTGTTAGGTCAGGGACCCAGAGCCAGACCCATAGGAACCTCACTGAGTAAAACAAATGGCAGTAGGTAACAATAAAACCAGCAAGCCATTTCCAGCTGAAAGCGATGACCAAAATGACACCCTCTCCTCCCCGCTGCTTTATATTGAGATCAGGTGATAGCTGTCATTGAAGCCATTCCTTAGGCTAGGAGGCTGTTAGTTTCCCTCTAGGCTGTGCCTCCCTGCAACCATGCAGGAACCTGCACACAGAAGCTGTATGAACTACCATCATCCCAAACACAGCATCCCCCAACTCCTCCTCCATTTTCAAAGCTGAACAAAATTATAACCACAGATTTCCAAGACAAAAATTGTCACTTTAATATTTGACGGACACACCTTCAAATGGGGAAGGCACATCCTTCAAATATAGTTCAAATTATTCCCTTTTGAATTTGTTCAGATTCTTTTTTAAAAATCATACACACATCTTATTCATGACAAAAATATTTTATACACAGATCCTTAGGGCACAAATTTATGGCTTAGGTGACACTACCTAGTAACATGTGTTAAATTTGCACAGAAAGGTATAGAGTGACATAGACCTTACTTCAAGACATCTTCCTGCAGCTCAGTTTCACTGCAGATAACAAATGCATTTCCACAAATACATTATCAGTACTTGGCATACATGTGAATATAACGTGCACTTCTACGGAGGCTTTGATTTATGCATATCATCACCTTATAGATGAGAACAAAATTCCCTGAGTACGTCAGGACAATGATGACAGCTTCATACTTGGGAATCAGCCCTGCAGTTCAGCCTTGTAACTGTACAGTTCCATTGTTCTGAGGTTCTTCTAAAAGAAGTAAAATGAAAAATCTTACCTAACTCAATCAGACTTTAACCTCGCCAGTATCAACTGATTTAGACCATGACTGACAAACTAGTGGCTCAGGTGAAACCTCCCTCTAGTGCCCTGATACCACCAAAATCAACAAGGTTATTTAGCCCCTTCTGGCCTTCAGATTGAGAAACTAATTGTCCCTCCTTCTGGCCTACAATAAGGTCAAATTTACCCGTGCAACTTCTAACAGATATTTCTCTCTCCCATGCTTGATGACCTCCAATATTGGCATTACACAACCTATTATACAACATTTACCCTTTCAGAGTTTTCCCATTATCTAACCAGCTACCTACTGGATGGTCACATTCTTCATTCCACCAAATCTCTTCCGTAACGAAGCTGGAGTTCGCCTGTCTGAGCAGAAGAAGGCTGCAAAGAAAACCAATAATGATGTCATGAGCAAAAGGCCTTAACTTATGTCCTATTTATTAACATCAACAAGATGGGTTCACCTATTCTGTCTCTTAAATTGACTTCTTTCAGCTGTACGTAATTCAAATGTACCAATAACTAACAGTTTTATGGCTTCTTCTTTTATTTTCTTAGTTGGGACTTTTTTTTAGAAGCTGCTCCAGCTGACTATCCTAAATTTCAGTTTGTATCTATCTTAAATACCATTGGGTAGAATACAACGGTAACAGCACAGATTCAGGGTGAGAGAAACAGTTACGGAACACATTCATCTTACTTATGTTAGTTGCCTGCAAAGACCAAGTCTCTTACTGCTTTATCATGTATGTTAAATACTGGGTTCCTTGTTCCAGGTAGTTAAGTCAGATTACTCAATTAAATTTTCAGATGGCTTCCACTTAGAATAAGCGTGTAATTATTAACACAGAGACAGAGCAAAGCCTGCAACAGCTTCCCATGACCTAAAGTAGAAGCTGCTCCAGATCAAATTTAAGCTTATATTCCAATGGGCAGTCATCCAGACCACAAAAACCACCACTGTTCACAGACTGCTGCTGTGCAGCTTCAGTGTCCAAGCTTTTAAAATTTCATAACATTTACCCTTCACATAAAACAATTTATACAGTATACTCAATGTAAAACCCTATACTAATACAGCATTACATTTGAGATTTCAAAGCTTACAAAACCTAAAGATTAGGGTTAAGGTTTCCAGAGCAACATGAAGCCCTGGCCTCTTTTGGTGATTTGTTATGATGAAGTACTCCTTCACATGATCCCATAGCATTGAGAAATGTGACAGACTATTTGGCAAATGGGATATGACATTGCTTATCTTATAAACACTTCTCCAATCTGTGAAGAACAGTTTTCATTTCAAAATGTTATTACAGCCAGCATTTCAAGACTACAATGGTAACTTGTCAGCACGTAGAAATTCCTTACTCCATATATACTACATTGCATATTCTCAAGAACTAACAAGGTGAACCCTTACTTTCTGAAATATTGGTAGTGTATTAAGTATTGGAATAAAAATGAGATCCAGCAGCTTTCTCCTGCACCCCAAGTACATCTTGGAAAGTATTTATTATTTTCTCAGAGGTAGATAGATTTATCTATGTTTTGCATCTAAAATGCTAAATGAAACCCTGAGGTCATGTTCCTCGCTATCTTGAGAGGAAGAATTAATATGTCCTGTTATAGAAATAGTTGAATGAGGTGCAGCCTGTGTTTATTCATGACTGGGTAAAAAAAACCCCAAAACATTATTATCCATCATTCTATTTGATAACACATGCATTTGACACATGCACCAGAGAGGGGAGTTAGGGCCTGATCCCAGTTTTACATATCTTTATTCTGAAAGCTTGGATCTGCAGCCCTACATAGCACTAGTGAATTGTTGGGCAAAACTAATGTTTAAAAAGCCCAACATAAAAATTATTTGCCCTGAAAGCTGTAAGCCTGAAGTAATAGTATACAAATTCGATGTTGTGAGAAGTCCTATGATCATAACCAGGCCCATTTCAACTCCAGTGTTGAGGATAAAGTCAAATGCGGAAGACACATGTAAATACGTTTGCTTTGGCTGAATCACAGTAGCCAAAACAGGCACCCAGCAGCTGTTATGCCAAAGTGAGGGCTGCTGGCAGAAATCTGCCTATGTATCAGAGGTGGCATAAAGCAGGGACTGGCACCAGTGCTTTCCTCAAGCATAGACTGCTGCATAAGGTGCTGCAACGGCCCTCACAGCAGAACCGACTGACATTCGTTCCTGTGTCCACACTTCCATTAAGGCCCATCACATGCTACAAGATAACACCTGCTCAGGAAAACAGAATGCCATCAGGCAGCCTCCTGTGGCCTATCTTTGAGACTAGTTTCAGAGTAACAGATTTAAACAGTGGGATATGATCAGGAACACAGATTCTTTCAATGGTGAAGGGAAGAACGGTGCACACACCCAGCGTACTTGGGTCATTTATTCCTTGAATTGCTGGTCATCTGCATAGATGAGATAGATAATGGAGTGGCTTGAGAGAATGGTCTGACTTGAAACTGGGTGATTAACTAAACCTTCATAACTAAGTGTGACTGATCACTAACAGGAGTCCTCCAGGTGGCAATGTTGGATAGTAGCTCTGCCACTCTACTCCACTCTCATAAGATCCCACCTGGAGTACCGGCACCCAGCTCTGGGGTCCCCAGTGTGAGACAGACGGACTTATTAGAGCAGGTTCAGAGAAGGGTCACAAAAATGGTCAGAGGGCTGGACTGAGAGAGTTCGGGCTGTTCAGGTTGGAGAAGAGAAGGCTCCAGGGCGATCTTATTGCAGCCGTTCAGTACTTCAAGCGGGCTCATAAGAAGGACTGAGAAAGACATTTTACTAAGGCCTGTAGTGATAGGACAAGGGGCAATGATTTTAAACTGAAAAAGGGCAGATTTAGATGGGACATACAGAAGAAAATTTTTCTGTCTAAGGGTAGCAAGACACTGGAACAAATTTTCCAGAGAAGTTGTGGATGCCCCATTCTTGGAAGTGTTCAGGGTTAGGTTGGATGGGGCTTTGAGAAACCTGGTCTCATGAAAGATGTCCCTGCCCACAGCATGGGAGCTGGACTAGATGATAGCTGAAGGTCCCTTCCAGCCCAAACCATTCCATGATTCTACGATCCCATAGCTCCTGAAATGCCCTGAGGAAGCTAACTGCTGTGCCTTCTTGCATTCTTCATTCTAATCTGCATTCTTCAAATGTGGTAAGCAACATCCTTGGTGAAATGTCCCTAAGACACACTCATAGGTTGTTCCTGCTGCAGAAATTATTAAATTATCATATTGGAGCAAACTGATGTAGCACAGCAAGAATTACAATTATGTAAGCATGATATGACTGACAAACCTTTTGACTATCAGCAGAAGCTGAATTCAAGGTGCAATACACTTAATATTAATATTCAGTATCAACACCAGAACTAACCCAACAGATGATTACAGTTAACTTCCTATGAAAGTTACCTCACCGATTTTAAGAGTATGCACACCTGAGTTTAAAGAAAACGTGGCTATACAAATGCCCATAGTATTGCTATACTAAAATATTCATATTTTAAGTAACTAAAGAAAAAAAATGAGCAATCTGCACAGGCAATTGCATATTTTCTAAGTGCACATGCAATACAACAATGTATCTAAAAGTTTTTCAGAATACAATGCTCTCAAAATGAAACTTGTTACATTTATTAAGCCAAGCAAGAAATAAGTTTCCCCAGGATAAATGGTATTTTTTTTTCCCCTCTCAGATACTCAAATGTATGAAATAGAGACAACACTAAGTCTGAATTACTGAACAAGGTCAGATTCTCCCTGAAATTTGCTATGAAACAGTGTACTTTTTATTTATTTATTTAAAAAGACTATTCCTGTTCTTCTTTCCTTGCACAGGAAAGTAAACACCACCATTGTCCAGACTACACCATCTCACAAAGACACGACAGAAGTCTATTAAAAATAAAAAATGGGATATGAAAGTGTAGTTAAAGATGAAATTTGACACCCAACATCATTTAATGTGCTGTAGATCTTGCATTGAAGAAGAATGAACAAACAAAAATTTATGATTTTTCACATCAAGCAAGCTGAGAAACTCACTGCTATAGGATACTGAAGATAATTAGAAGCTCCACAGCTTCAGAGAAAGTAAGCAAAATTCTAGAAGAAAAAAAAATAATCCATCAAAGGTTATTAGACAAAGATCAATCCTGTTTCATGAAGTCTCTGAGTCTTTAGTAGCTCAGAAAATATGTGGAGTACTATTGTCAAATCCTTTTAATATAATTAGATTCTGCTGAGATGACTGAGGGTATCCAAATGGAAGCAAAGGGCAAAAATTACTTTGTATTGCTACTGAGCCTAGAAATAAAATCAGGATGCAAGAAAGCAAAGTGCATTTTAAAAAGTTTAATTTAAAATTAATATATCATAGCTTACAATAATATATAGTACATGTATACTATAGAAGCACATATGTACTATATATTACATATGTAATTACATATATATTCACATCTGTAAAATGTAAATCCGTTCCATCATAAATATGAATTCATCACTTCACCTTTAATTTCAATGAGGTATCATGTTCCGGAGCTTATGGATGAAGTTATACATATTTTAACTAAGATAATTATAGTGCAACTTGCATAGAAAACTTTCATTTTACTACATTACAAGATGCAGCAGTGGATGGTTCATCTGAATCATCTGGACTGTATCTTTTCCATAGAAAATTTTCATTTTTTTTCCAAAGAGAACTTTCACACACTTCTCTCTCTTCTGTCACTGGGGGATGAGGTGCACTTTCACATAGCTTCTCTATGACTGCTATGTCTGTGAGCTTTCTAAGGCTCTCCTCATTCTGCTCATTCAGCATGTCCCAGAAGTCTTTTGGCCTCTCCTTTGATTTTTCTACCTGCCCTGAAGACAATCTCCTTGGTGATTCTGTAGGCCTGTCTCCATCATTTCTGAAGAGGTCATTGAGAATAGAGGTATCTCCGAGTAAGTCCACAAAAGACTTTTTCTTACACGTCTGAGCTTTTCTCTCTTCATTTTCTGACTGAGACAGGGATCTTTTTCTTGGCAGCTGTGTTCCTTTGGACTCTTGCTGTCCTTCACAACTTTTTACAGACGGCACTTCAACTGTTTCTAATCTACTGTTTAATGAGCCAGATATCATAAAATTCTTGAATCCCTGACTGTTTCTCCTTTTGATATGTTGAGTAGCAACAGTAGGCAATTGTTTATATTTTGCATCAACACATATATCTTGCATGTAGGAATCACTGTGAAGTTGCTCTGCTTCTCCTTTATGGCTCTGCTGGCTCTCTGTTTCTGTAGTTCCACTCAGAAGTGGACCTTTAGCTGATGAACATCTAGACTTAGATCTCTGAAGATTAACAGTGAATTTCCTTTTTTTGGAGCTTGTTGTACCTAATTCTCTTGCCTCATAGTCATGTGAAGCTTGTGCTGGTATTTCAACTGCGAAGAAAGACTCCATCTCCGGATACCTGGAAACATAAAACTCCTTCAACATCTTCTGCCGTGTTTCTGATGTAGCTTTTGCAATGTGTTCTGCCAGTTCTTCCACTGATCTCATATTAAAGTGGGATACCATTTCCTCAAATTGTCTCCTGTAATTACGAAGAAGGAAAAATATATTGACACCTTTAACTAGAAACAACAACAGCTTTAAAGCAGTTCCTTCAATTTACATACTTCACATACCCCAAAAAGTAATCACTAGAAGTAACTTCCTTATTAGGGGCTTTTTTTTTGTTTTTATTAGCAAAGAGAAGAAAGAATAATGACCTTAGAACTGAAGCGACTTCTGAATCACAAACTACAGTGTGATTTCCTCAGCTTACGACCCAAAGATTTACTTTCAGCGTAGGTAAGATTCTGTACATTCACAAGGATACAGATGGACAGATGGTAGAGGATTGGGTTTGGGTTTGGTTTTTTTTGCTTTCTTTTTTTTAAAAACAAACGCACACACAAAAAAAAGAAAAACCCACAAGTAGTTGCTCAAACTCCTTTTAAAAGGCTTGCTACGCAAGAGCTGGATAAACACATTCACAGGAGACAGGGATTGTCCCCATCCTCCTCCATCTAGTGAGCTATGGAATATTTGTTTCTGCTAAGAGGCCAAAAGGAGAGCATCACAATCAAGTTAGCCATAGTTTGGGATCAGGTAACCTAACTGGAAGGTCCTTGTCAGAGAATGGGTATGAAACATCTAGCCTTTCCTGTATGAGGACTCCAGTAACAGTGAGAATTAACTCTGGCCTCAAATACCGCTTGACTGGCTAGCTCCAGCTGTACCCTTTGTGTGCGGTGACTGCAGACAGCTTTCCACTCAGTGTTACAACACAAACTGAGGCACCTAATCATGTTTACCCATGGCACATCAGATCCAGATGTACTACAAAGTACAACTGGAAGTGAGGTGCTAGAAGATGACCTGCTTAACCTGTTTAAATGAATGTGCTTAAATTTTTTGCTAGATGTGGCTTTAGGATCTTGGAATAACATCCTTAACTACTTCATTGCCTTTGAAAATTTTTACCTCAGGAAGTCATTGATAACTATGATTACAATTTCGCATATTTGTAGAATGAAAGGTTCTCCTCTACCTGCCTCTTAAGTATTTAGATGTTTCAGCATCTATAATAGGATGCAAGTCTGGCACCTCAACAAGAACAGTTTGGATAGCTGAGGCCAGCTGGCTAACATGACAGATTCTGAACACTTAGAGATGTTACCTAGATACCAACTTTCATATACTAATATATTTGTCTCAAGGCTAAATTAAATCCCAGTTCCATAGGTTTGCCTAGTTAGCTACAGCTTTCGGCTTTCTATTTCTACATACCATCTGGCTATTGTTACTGAACTTCTATCTATGTAACAATGGAATTTCAGTATTTATATTAATAATAGAAATATTTTTTGGGGGAAAAAAGAACAATGAGGAGGCATAAAAATTATTACCCTTCCAAACATAAGGAGGGAAAAAACATATCAAAAAAATTGAGCCTCACGTTGAAAAATAAATACAAAGTCAATTATTTTTTTAACAGTCTTTCAATGAAAGTGATGAGAGCTGGGCAAAACCAGTAGGCAGTCAGAAGCTCATACTGTAAAATTTCTTGCTTCTATACAGTTTAAACATTGGTTTGTAGTACTGCATGGTGCACATACCATGAATACCGGTGGTGATGACATCTGCACAGCTATGTAATATATGACACATTGAGTCAGCACGTTAAAGTGATTTGTGGGTTCAATTCATTTTATTAATCAATTACGGTACTCTTCGTATAGCGTGAGTGGAAGTTCCCCATTAGTTCTGCTCTTGCCACAAAAAATCATCAATATTCTGTGAGTACAGTTGAAACAAAGACAAAAGAAATTTCCCAGAGGTAAGTTCATTTCAAGCTTAGAATTTTACTTATCTCATCAAAACAGTCTCACCTGCGGATTCCTTTGGGTGTCTTTCCAATCAAGAAGGTGGTTGAACATACTCTGTGTACTTTTTTGCTTTTCTGGGTCACAGGATGCGTAACATACAGGTGGTGTTGCCTACTGTTTGCCAACATTTCTTGCCCTTCCTTAATGATGTTCTTGTCTGCTGTGTCGTCTTCTGGGCTTTCTTCATTTTTCTAGTAAAATCAGACATGGAAATCATCAAAGCAGGTGCATCTGGGACATAGTGATAAGCTCTATTATGTCCAATTCTGCCACTCTTAGCTAGCACTCAATGATTATAGTGCCAAGAACGGGATTCAGAGCTGCAGTGTAAACTTTCTACTCAGTCACAAAATTTCAGGGATACTGAAGGCAAGCCTTAATTCTCTAAGAATAAGGTGGGATATTTTTCCAAATGGGTTAATTGTGAGGCTAAATGAAAGACCTCTATAAACTCTCTAATGCACTAACAGGGGTAATGCAAATACTTAATCCTGGGCCACAGGACTCAAATCCCAGTTACAACCTCCAAATATTACTATAAAATATAAAACAGAAAATCTTAATACAGTCTTAATAGATAAATTAATCCAGGAAGATATTATGTATCAGGATTAATGGATTATTTGGATTCACTGCTTCCTGCTTGTTACTGTATGTTACACAATTTTTGCATTTTAACACTCAAAGAAAAATTATAAGTAATCACACCACCATTCAAAGACACCATAGCTAAGGTAAAATAATTTTTGTCAATAGCACAATCTCTAATGCACACACATAATTATTCCAAGTTGTAAATACACTTTCGGTCAAGGTATCACTATACTTAACTGTAAACGAACACCAAAAAAAATTACATATTACACTTTCATTATAATATTGGTAAGATTAAAACTGGTAAGATTAAGATTTTAAATGTAATAGTCAAAGAAAGCTAGTATTTTAATCACATTAAAGAAGATCCTGTTACAGATCAACTCATCATGCATTGACAGTCAACATCTTGCACAAAAATATAACCCTATTTATACCTTAGTTATTTTTCAGAAATTCTCACAAATTCTTGACAAAGTTTCCCCTCTCCCAAAAGGCAAGCCAAGGGAAATAAGAAAATTAAAAAAATGTGTTTGAAGAGCAGGGAAAACCAGAGGAAAACCAGAAAAGCAATACTACAGGGTTTTTTTTCCCCCCCAAATGAGATTGGGGAAAGAATAACTGCTTAGTGATGTCCTCAATCCCCCTACTAACACTACTTGAGAGATGAAAACACAAACTGTGTTCACACCTTGTCATCTGCAGTTCAAAATTTGGTTTTGGATCTACAGTGTTTCTTCCCAATGTGTTTCTATTTGATCCATGTCCACTTCCTTTATTTCCATGGGCCATTCACAATGTTCTTGAGCTTTAGGATCTCACATTTGTTCTCAATCCACTACTTTGGCAAGTAACCTCAAACTAGCATACAGAGAAAGATGTTAATAGTAAGGGACCTACAGGCATAAATTTTCACTCTTTAAGCTAGATGTACAACTCCAAAGACTAAAATTTCACTGCAATACTAAATGTTTTACTCCACAAAACTAGAACCAAGGCCCCAATTAAGATTAAAAAAATCCCAAACTATCTCCCAATAATAACGTTATGATGATAGTAACAAAATTAAGATTGAATTAGGACATGTTGTCTACAGCATATTCTACAGTTATCTTGCTAATTCTGTATGTGGTTTTGGTTTGGGGGTTTTTTTTTGGTTTTGTTTGTTTGTTTGTTTGTTTGTTTTTTGTTTTGGGTTTTTTTTTTGGTTGGTAGGTTTTTTTTAAAGATACACATAGGTGATATAGAACTTGACTTGGAAAATGTATTTTGAAAGAAAAAAGCATCGCTAGTTTTAAAATATATATTAAAATACATATTTTTGCATGACAGATATTTATAGTATTCAGTTCTCACTATGATAAGACCTAGTGAATACATCACTCTGTCAGGAAATCAGGATTGTACAACTTAATTCAAGCAAGCATAACTTGTGTAGAATACAAGCCTAACCATGTCAATGCCTGTCTTAAAAGTATTTTAAACCCCTATAAATGTGCATCCATCTACCTCTTTTTAAACAAGACCAAAGTATATGAGGCAGTAACACTTTGGTTTACACATCTGTTCAAACACAGATTAAAAATCTCTTTGTGAAAAAAGCCAAATCTTGTAAACACAATGAATGTTGTAAAATTGCTTGTCTTTGCAGAGAATCAGAATTAATGCAAAAAGTTCTGCTAATTGCAAATAAACTCACAAATGGCATATTTAGTTCTGGAAGTACAAAACTTTTAAGTACATTGACCCATACTGCCCAACCTGAAAGAACAACAGCAAAATACCTCTTTATACACACAAAGAGCTCCTATTCTTCTACCAAAACTGGCTGCTCGATGTTTTTTCCTGAAGGTAGAAAAAAAGTTACTACAAACTAGTTACCCCAAGAACTGCAGGAGCTAATGCCAGTGAAAGCCCCTGGCCACTGAGTGTCTCATGTTTGTTAAAGGTCAAATCTGAAGTTTGTTACTTCAAGTGATACATAGATGAGGCTCTGGGTAGAGGTAAGCTTTACACACGTAAAGATTAAAATATTCCCTATATCTTTCTACTAACATTACCATTAAAAAGTGAAAACTTCAGTCAATGTTACAGCATTGTCAACGTTCCACACTATCTTGCTTCCTTATGAATTTGACTTCGTGTATTACTCTTCTAAATTCTTCCCTCACGGAGCTGATTTTTTTCTGATTCTCTTTCAATGTTTGCCTTCTAACGCAACAATTGACATCTAATTCATGATAAACATTTCAGTTTCTGATTTTCTGTTCCTCAAGCTCTTTTGTTACCAAACTATTGTGCGTGTGCCCCATTATTTGCTCCTACATGAAATCCCACATTGACTTTACAGCACAGGTCTTGTTCATTTGAATTATCAAGTATATCATACGCATAAGGCAATCTTGCAAAGCAAGACTGAAATTAATACAATTTGATTTACCTAGAAACCTCTGACTCTTGTTCTTACACTACTGATACTAGCGCATTTAACAATATATTTATATTATTGAATGTCATGCCCTTTATGAATTAATAAGTGTTATGACCAAAATAATGTAATAATAAAGGAAATAAAAATTCTGCACAGAGGAAGTATTTTGTGCACATGGAAGCACACATTATCTTTGTTTAACTTAAAGTACTGTGTATTAATTAATATACTTAGGTAAGTACAAACATTGCTGAACTTCTTGAAAGAACATTATAATGATGTAAGATCTGACCACAGCATTTTCAAATCATTACTGGAAAGACAACAGTGATTAGTACATAAGCTTATCTCAGGACTAGAAAGAAAGAGAGATTCAACAGAAAGAAAAGACAGAAGGACAGAAGAAGGATTAAGAAGCACAAGTTTTTTTGTCAAAAAAAATCCAACTGTTTTGCCAAATAGCAAGTCTGGCTTTGCTTTATGGCTCAGACATGTAACTACTGAAAAAGTCAACCAATTTAACACACAGAGAAGAAAAATAGTCAAAAAATCAAATTGCACAAATAGCAACATGAATTCTTTCTCCTGAAATTAAGATTCCATCCAGTGCCTAAATAAGTAGTAGCATGTTTTCGCCTCACTTTAAAATGTAAATATGCTTAAAAGTTTCAAATACATGATTATGAATATATTATTCTGAATGACACCTAAAAGTCACAGTATAGAAATCCAAAAGCTTTCTTGCCAAACATTGTACCATCACACACATACATACTGTGTGTTAAAACATATTCTTCGTGCACTGCATAGCACATCTTCTGATTAGCTGTCTGAAATACACGATACAAAGCTAAGGAAATACTTAGTATAGCATACAGTATCTGCTACCTCTATTTAAAAGAATTTTTACAAACAGATTGACAGCAATCATGAAAGCACTTAGTCTTTACTAAATGTTTAACTATACTGAAGACATTATGCATTTGCAGTCCTTATTATGAAACTTCCACTGTGTAAAGTGGAAAATTTTCACTTAAACTTGACCACATACTTATCTGTCATCTGATAAATTAAGTGCACCTATACTGAATTATCTGTAACACCATTATACATTTGCGCATTCTTCACATTTTCTCCTTTCTCAAATCAGTATCTTGGCAGGGGGAAAATGGTACAGCAAAATAATTCCTTTGATATCAAAGACAAAAACTTTCTATGAGTTACTGAATGTAACATTTTTACTGTCTTATTTGGCTTTGCGCACTTCCACATTGTCAAGAAAATCTTCACACACAGTTCAAAAGAAATAAAAAATTTCTTTACAAAAGCATATATATATAAGACAAAGGGCCACAGATGCAGGTTAGTTAGTAGAAGGTAACATTTTCTGGATTCAAAAAACTACGTGAGTCTACAGTACAGAAAATATCCCAGTAAATGGAAAGAAATAAAGTTAATGAAGTGCAGTAAAATGGAATTGTGAAGTGCTATTGCAAACTAAGGAATATAACATGTAAAAGTGCAGCCATTCCTTCCTGCCTTACACTTGTCTTATCCTATCCCTTCTTCATTTACTATGCTTACTCTGAGGAGGCTTTCCATATATTGCAATGGGAAAGAAGAGGGATCAACACACCATTGTGCAGAGAATAGTTTTTAAAGTATTCAGAAAACAACCTCCGGACTCTTACTACACATAAAAAAATACATCAGAGAAAGCATTAATTTTCACCTTTCATGTTCCATTTAGTTTATGGGGTTTTCAACATAAACACGTTATATCTTCCTATCACAGAAGATATTTTCCTCCACCAGTTCTTCTTTTGTTATTTATGTCTCTTACTCTTAAAAGTATATAACAAGTTTTAAATACGAATAATGAGTTTCCATTTCTTTGAGTTACATATCAAATACAAGCTGTAATCTAAAGTCCAGCAAAAATGGTAACATCTGCAGATTTAGAGTCCCACAACAGTTCACATTTAAGGGTAATACTCTTCAAGAAGAATGAAGACATGCAGCTGAACATCGAGCAAGAATGTAAGTGCCACAATCCAGCAGTAACTGCTACTTAGAGATTTCACCTTGAATCTGCAACAACTCTGGGATCTGATAGTTACTCGTGACAATTCGTCTCCTGCTGCATAGTTACAGAGTTAAAAATAATATATACTTACTAAACCAAATTTTTGTCTATCTTTGACAGTACAAAATTTTGGCATCTGTTCTTCCTACAACAGGCATAAAGAGGTGGCTCTATACTCTGGAGCAATGAATGCTAAGCCATGTATAACCATCTTCAGACATGACTGGCCACCTTAAGCCTGTGACTTCCCTTTTCCTCTCTTTAGACCCTTCAAGCAAGGCAAAAGAGAAGAATGTTCATCATCTTAAGTACAGCAAGATGAAAACATATGGGAGAGTAAATGAGCAGAGGCTAGGAATGAGTAGAGAAAAAAAAAGAGAAACAGAGATTCAGGGATACGGTTTTTTCTTCTTTAAGCTGTCTCACGTTTGTGTCAATTCAAGTCACCAGACTTAGGGAATAATGAACTTCCTTCAAAAGGCTGAATCTGAAGTTGAAAATACATTTGCGTAATTATTCTTCAGCCATAGCTGTACTACGTCTGAGCATCTTCCTTTCTTTTACTGCCTGTCTACCCAAAGTATCACTATTGTAAGTATCTGACTTCCAGTCAACAACATCACCTTCTGACTCCCCCACTCACAGCTAAAACAGAGTTAACAGGCTTTTCTCTTCAGCTATGCACGAAACCACTAATGCCAGATATCCAGGATACTTTCCACTGCACAGTTTCATTGTTTGTTTTCATTTCTAAAACAAACAAGAAAGGCCTTCTCATACCTCTAGCTGCCTTGCAGTCACCTAATCATACAAAAGCATGAAACACAGTGGATTCAGTATGTCTGTCCTCTTAAAAAAAAATTTGCAAGCAAGTAAATGCTTATGCCATATTCTACTTTGCATTTTCCCACTCCCCTCAAAACCTGAGAAAACCCATAACTTTCCAGATACACTGAATTGCAGTGGGTTTTGGATGATTGTCATTATTTTGATCAGGTGATGCTTACTGCATTACAGTGAATTTATATACCCAAATTACAATTCTAAATTATTTCAGTGAAGCTTTTACCCCCGTTAGATTTCCTGCCCTCCACCACCCCCAGGTTTCTCCCATAATATCTATGAATGACTAAGACCTTTCTATATGCTTTTCTTGAACATATACTCCTCTTAGATATTGTTTTTATTTTACATCTATAAATACCCTAAAATGTTTGCCACCTGACTGTTCATAGTTCATCTTGTTTCCTTCTCTCTTTTATATATACACACATCAAACAAGAATTTTTTCCTGAATTATTGTGCGTGCCAAGGAGGACGAAGTTTTATGTGGACACTGTTATACTTTATGTAGTTTCTCTAAAAACGAGGTCCACATGGTCAAGATAATAAAAAAAAAAATCAGCAAATAAAGAGAATGTCTCTACTTTCACCTGATTCTTAAATAAACCAGAACTGCTCTTCTACTTGCAGAGGACAGAATACTGAACAAACTATGTACTTCAGAGGATTATGGTGACTTACACATTCCACAGTTTGAAATAAGCCTGAATCTTACCGTATTTTAGAATGATTTCTGACGTAGACATTAGCTGTCCCTCTGAATTTAACTTCCTTAACTGAAAAGTAGTCTCATTCAGACTGCATTTGCCTATTGTTCTAACAAAATAGGAATGCAGAATGAGAAATAGAGGTAATTGTATAGCTAATGGTCAGTACCTTGATTGTCTTAGAAAATGAATCTAACCTACCTTAAAATTTTAGAACACTCCAAGATAATCACATTTACACCCAAACTTTCTGAACTGAAGAAAGCTACTTGGGATGTTGGCTCTGAATACAAAGGTATCTGATATTTGATTGTATCACAGGAAACACATAGCTGAAATCTTCAAGCTATGAAAAATGTAACACTTATTCTCGGTCCAAATTACTCCTCCAAAATATTCTGCCAACACTGAGAGACCAGTATTTAGCTATACCTGCTGATAAAAGTAAAGAAATGTTATCAGAGTAATATGTAGTTATTTTCCCCTGGTTGTCATATCTAGCTTTTCTGCTTGTATAATCCAAGACCAGGGACATTCCATAAGCTGTAATCATTTGCTTGGTAGTGCAGAATTGACTATTAAGTCAATTGAAGACGTATTGTGTTCTCTCTATTTCGCATTTACTTCTGAGTCTGCTTCTTCTCCATTCAGGAAACAGAGCAAGAATTTCTCACTGGGAGGACTTTTATTTAATTTGTTTACTCTTTAACAAAAAGAACTCCTCTAAGCCATATCACTTTCTTGCACCAAAAATCTGACCATAAACCAATATAGTTATTACTACTGTTGAGAACGGGAGAGGATAATCAGCCGATCTCAGTATTCAAAGTTAAGTCAGCAGAAGCCTGTGGACTTGCACCTATCTTGTTTCACCATCTCATCCCTCCATCAAAGAGCAGCAAAACCAAAAGCCATGCACATACACCCTAATGAACATGCAACTATATGCAGCACAGAATGCCACATACAAGCTCACTGCATTTAAAAAAAACCAACAAAAAAACAAAAAAAACCCACAAAAACTATAATGAAATGGTTAATTCCATTGTATGCTGAAACTGTAAACTCAATAAAGCAGCATTACAGGCCGATCATTTGGGAACAATTATTTTAAAGCTGAATAGCATTCCTCATCCTAGAAAAGCAAGGATAATGGAATGTTATCTCCCAAAAGCCTACTCTTTGTAAACAACTATCTAAACTTGTTGAATCTGAAAGCTGTGCAAACACACTGCAATCAGAGTTACTGTAACTGATAGAAAGTCTTTGTTTAAATAATCTACAAAATGTCAATGTAATACAAATACGATAAAGAGGAGTTCTTAATAATACAACTTTTGTATTTACAGTATTCTCAACAGCACTTAAATCTGCATTGGAGATACAAAGGGCATGTTTTTTCCTAGACTGACAGCATGCTTAGTTCTCTCATTTACACCACATTGCAATAACATAAAGAGGGGTTTACCATTAATCCAGGTTTTACTACAAAGCATCCCGTTATTTCTCTGTCAAACACTGGCAAGAGCGCCAAATGTCTGTCATCCAATTCAGAGGATTAAGCCTTCTTTTATAGTGCAATTCTTGTACCAATTTATAAAAATACAGATATAGTTTCTTAGAGCTGGTCACAGTCTATATTTTGGCCTAAATTCATGCCGCAGAGTTTGAATATGACAGCTGGCAGGAAGCTGAGGGGAGAATACATCCTCCCCCTTTTCAGTCACCACATTTCTGTTGCCATAGTGATTAATCCTCAATTGAATGGCTGTCTTTGTACATTTCTTTTCAGTAAAACTTCAAGTAAACTTAAGTTGAAAACATGCAGTTGACTGAAAAAAAAAAGACTCCACATATTCAACAGGTACAGTACAAGTTCTTGTGACTAATACTTTTCCACATATTAAAAAGTGCAAATTAGCTCTAATGTGAGACATCATCAGTTTTTCAAATTTAGTATGCCCTGTTCCCATTTTTTGTCAAGCCTCCAAGCCGTCTCCAACCCCCCCCCCCAAGACTCCTACTGAAGAAATACTACACAAATTCAGCTTTATAGGAACTAGAGAAAGCCTATTCCAGACTACTGTACTTATGTAAAACATTTCACATAGGTTGTTTTTGCCAATTAACACAGAAATTAATTAAGGAGTATAGTCATTTACTTCAGAATAGACTAGGAACGTTAAAAGAAGATTATTTAATCTTGCCTCTGGGAGGCTTCTATTTCATATGGTAGCTACAAAAAAAGCTTCAGAAGTAACAGTGCAAGTTACCCAAAAAACAAAGTAACAAGTTCCTGCAGAAAATCAACCTGGAACCCACCAGAAAAAAAGGGGTAAAAAGCCCCAGACATCTAAAAATACTTAGTATATGACTAAGGTCTTAGAGAAAATCTTAACACTTTCATCTTTCCCAAAAAATTAATTATGCCAGCACAATTTTGAGCACAATATGACATGAATGGCTCAGGACTTTTTTTTTCCCTTTTTTTTTTTTTCCCTTCCCCCTGAAAGGCCGAAATACCTGTAGGTCTGCTCTGAAAATTATAGTCTGGCTTTTTAAGTCCACCACGTCCAGTCTACAAGTTCATTTCACATGCTTTCGTTTAGAAGCTTTTGTTTTCAATATCCTTCTTTCTGTAGTTACACAAGATAGATGAAAAGCGAAATGAAGAACTATCTTCTTAATAGACAGTAACGGGGTAACAGACACAATAACCTTCCGCTTGTTTTGTAAAAAACAATGAATTTTTAACCGTCTATTTGCACACATGTGCAAACAGAAGACTTGAGTTGAAACTAAAATGCAGAACAAAGATGACTCAATAACATTAAATAAGTCTAAAAACAACACACAAAATAATGCAGGAAAAACAAGTAATTTATCCCAATAGATTAATTTTTCATATGATCTTCTTCATTCAGGCTTCTATGTGAAGACCAGAAAATCCTTGTTACTAATAATCTTACTGTGAAATAGCAGATCACATGTATTTTGTAGTCATATGCATAAAGAAGCAACAAAGACCAACTCTCAGTAATTTTTAATGGCCTGGATAACTGACACACTAAATGCCATACATTTTCTACCCTCAGATGGTTAAAATACTGAATCCAGATATCACAGAACTAACCATAATTTCTGCCTTAATCCTTGGGAATTGCTATGAAAGATTACAAATAGCCAGAGCAGAAAGAGACACCTGACTCGTTTTTAAGACACTTAGGTTCTGGGATGTACAATACATTTTTAGAACTACAGAGGAAGTCGAGATGCATAATCCGTAACTCCAAAATTTCTTCAGCAACAGCTGTCTGCCACACCTTTGCATGGAACAAAAAACCCGGCCTTGTTTTGATTACTGAGGCTCTTAAACACCTTTAACTATTGATGCTTCAGTGCTTTCCATATAAGCAACACTACCAGAAACATCAACTGTTTGAGGGATGATTATCATATTGTTCTTCTGTCCTTTCTTCTCAAAACCTACATTGATCTGACACTGCAAGTTGTCAATGGTCAGAACATGGACAACCTTCAGACACAGAATAATATGTACAATTCAGGAACTGTTCGTACTAAACTAAAATATTCTTACTGTAATTCTAGATATCCCTTAAATGTAGAACACTAAGCATATAAATAACACATCTTTGTAAAAAAAAAGTTAATCTTCTAAGTACCTCCCTGATTATACTTGCAAAATAAAGTATAAGCAGATATCCACTGCTCTAGCTGACTATTTATGAAAGCTCCCTCTATAACAAGACAACAATGACTCTCTTAGTTGAAAATGCTACTCCCAATTCATCTACAGCTACAGAATCTTCTTCCACTTTTATGCAAACCCATGGACTTCCGTGATAAAGGGAATATATTCCCCAAAGCCACAATTTATTTTAGCTTCTTCAGGATCATGTGATAAAACCTTTCACATTTGTTTGCTTCTACTATTGTCATATACAGACTATCTTCAAATAGTTATCTTTCTTTAACTGAGATGCTGCACAGGACTTACTTTCACTAACCATATTCAACCAAAATATAGTTTATTCTCTTGCTTGCTTTATATTGTTACTTTATGCATACTTTATACTGATACTTTTACTACTTTTAGATTTTATCTCACCTTTCATAGCTGGAAAGTTGTAAGAGTGCTATCACAATGTCCTAGTTTTATTTCTTGATGTCAGACTTCATATTCCGATTGCTGTTACCTAACTATTTCTGATAGTCATATAGAATTTATGGAAATACATACTAAACAAGCATTCAGCATTATAAACATAACTATTCTAGCTAAGCTAGTCAGTTTGCACAATTCGTCCCCAAACAAACAAAAATAGAGAGTAGGATTGTGCTCCCTACCACCTTGGGAGAAAGAGTCAAAGGCTCTGCAGCAGTCTTGAAGCCATGTACCAGGATTGTTACGGAACCTGCAGCACAAAGCAAGCAATAATAGAAGAAATAGTAGCAAGGCCTACTTCTTACAAGAGGAACCAAAATTTTGTTCCCTTAAGCCTTTTATGGATAATATGTTCTATTACCTCAGAGAAAAGGTAGCTGGGGTATGGGAACACTAATATAGGTAACATTAAGGACAGACTATTTATTATTGGATTAAAAAAATATGCTCAATTGAAACCTACAATTTAAAAGGTTAAGTGAGATCTGACTGTGAATTACATTAGTGTAACAGTACAGATCTAACATAGACGTTTTGAAGTCAAATTAAGGAAAAAGACTATCATCAAGAAGATATTTTCTTATCCTAAAGGTCAAATCTTACACTTTTTATAACCAACTTAAATCTAAGGTTACGTACTCGTTAGTTACTTGTGTTCTTAAATAAGATGTTCTACATACCTTGACGTTCTACTTTCAGGAACAAAACTCCCTGCCTCCCAACCCTTCTACCTTGGCTCTCAAGGATCTTCTTCCCATGCAACCTCTCTCACTTTGAGGGAGTCCTCCTCACAGGTTTTGCAGTCTGCTCCACTTTTAAGCAGTTTCTGCAACTCAAGTGACTACATTAGTCTCCGTGCTTCAGAAAGAAAGGAAGGACTAATAAACCTAATTTATAAGCATTTTATCTACTGCAGCTAGAAAACCAGGAAGAACACTTCTTTTACATTGATTCCAACAACTTATTTTTGCTGCTTGCAAATTTTGCTACTCATATTCACTTCATTTCCATAAATGAGCTACCGAAACTAAAAACTTAACCTAAAGTTCATGGGAATTTAGTGAAGCTAAAATGTGGTTAGATGACTATTCAATAGCAAGATATCAACTAAATGTCAATGTTCTTACAAAAGGTTATCTTAATTGATTACTTTTGCTTACTATTTATTAATTTCTCCTACTAACTTATTATAACATGTATATAATTACAACTGTCATTGTAGATTCCTATGTAAGCAGGAAGCAAAATATTTCACTTGGTCTTCAACTAAGATTTGTAGGAAAACCTGTATTTCCCAACTTACAACTCAGCCACTTCAATGGAATGCTTTGCTAGCTTTTAAGTGTTCTTGCATTCTTTCCCCAGAGATATTACCCATTTCTTAAAAAAATTATTTAAACTTCATTAAGTCAGAAATGCATTATTATAGACAAATTGCAGAACAAAATTGCAAAGCAGGAAGAAAGAGCTGGCATAGCTGAACTGAATTGCACATAGGATATTTTATTTTTGTCCCAAAGAGACCTATCTATGAAATGAAGAGATCCCTTTTTGATCACTCCTACTTAGAAATAAGACAACTTGATTAAATGTGCTTAAAAAGGGACATAAATGTTATCAGGAGTCTTCATGATGCTATCAAATAAAGCTTCAATATAAGTACACTGTAAAAATGCTTGTAATTAAGAATGTGATCATTGATACGCAGAGCAAACAGGAACAGCTACACGATTTCTAAGAAACAGTTAGAACAATGCTGGAAACAACATTAGTGACAAATTTCACCTGACCAAAGTTTTGTTTTTCTTTCAATAACTATCAGGTTATAATCAGCAGTCCAGTATTTAGTACTATAATTTTATTTACCAAAAATAATTATGGAAATTTAAACTGTTCAGCTGTACTTTTAATATTACACATAATGCTACTTTAACCTGTTGAAAAACTTTTTTTATTAAACTTCATTTGAAATCAGCATTCTCCTTATTACACAATTAGTTGCTCTGACAGTGAATTAAACTGATGAATTAAACTTTAAACTTAGCTTAAACTGATGGCAAATAAGTGAAAAATGACAAACAAAGACTGATGGCCAGAAGGGCAACAGTGATCATGTTTTTCATAGAACACCTTTTAAAATAAAAATAAAATAAGGAAGAAAGGAAAATAGTAGCAGTAACATTCTAAGTAAATCATATTTCAAAGTTGTCTATGAAGCTCTGGCAGCTGTTTTTTTAAACTGAGCACAAATTCAAAGCTCCACATTTAAGCAGCCATCTAGGGATTATTTCTAGATTAGTGCCTCTACGTCAAAGAAAGAACAGGAAGCAAAGGAAGAGGCAGCATTCTCCATAATTATTGATGCTTTTCTTCCTCCTTAAATCTACAAGAGAATTGATACTACTGTTGCTTCTAAGTGAAAAGCAGATACCTTAGAAAAATTGACTGACAAGTTAATCAAGAGATGTTAATTTGTAATAGTTGCAGTCACACAAACTCTAAATAATGAGAAATAAGTTACATGAACAATACAAATCAGTCACACAAACTAGTTTTGAATGTACGTGGATCAACAGATGTGTATTGAAAGTACTCTCTTTACAAGTTTTCTTTCATCTATATTTAGTTTTAGTAAGGATGTCTGCCATTGCCATAAAATAAGGATGTTTCTACAGCAGTCTTGATTATTTTTGACCAACTTTTCTGTTAATAAGGGACATTCTAATGCAAATGTGTTAGAATTGAAAAGACCTCACTTTTACTGGTTGGCCTGGTTTGATCTTCCCAGTGCAAATATTCTTTGGCATCCCTGCTAATGGCTTAATTAAATACAGTACATCGACAACACTGGAAGAAATTCTTTATTCTTTTAGCCACTGCGGATATTCAACACCCCAGAACAACATAGTGTTCTGTCTACAATTTTCATAGCGATTGCTCATATGTTTGTAAAGACTAAACTGCACATTCACTAATTACTTATTCTATACTTGTAGTTTAACTTAAGAATCAGTCTAGGAACAGCAAATGTTTATTACAAGGCAAACAACAAAGTGTCCAGATAATCAGAGTAGATTAAAACCACTATGTAATAAGAACAAAAAACTGGAAGCTGTACCTGAATTTATTCCAGATTTGTATGTATTCCAAATGTAATTAAGATGCATGACCATAAAAAAGCATAAAACATATCTGTTGCTGCAAATGAGCACTTCCAGTAAACGCTAGGTTTATGTTTCAGACATTAAGCATAGACAATAATGACCATTACTTTAACCCACTATAGCAACTGCATGTATCTGCCCCCACACCCCCCAAAAAAAAAGAAAAACGTGCAAACTGATTTATTTTTGACTTTATACACCACAGAGATTCCACCATGCACTGTGGCAACTGGATTTTTGCTAAATCAATCCAGGACAAACTGAAGTTTTTTCAAGCCTCAATCAGAAAAACATGGTACAGAATTTGATCTCAAACACACAATCTTTAATTTTACCATTTTTATCAGAAAAATCCCACAGAGGGTGCTCTGCTGCTTAATTTCCAACTCTTTCAGAGTTGGCTAATGTAACAAAAAAAAAAACACAAACAAAAAACCACAAACCAAAAAAATCCCACCAAACAAAAAAAAAAACCCACAAAACACAAAGGTAATTTATTAGACCTCCATTTGAGCCGCCTCCTCCTCCCATCCTCAGTGGCTTTGATCATTCATGGTGGCCATTAATAGAAAAACAAGTTTGTTAGAGCTTTTTAAGATGAAAAATGAGGATAAAAACAGTAAAAACAACAATTCCCAAACATTTCTCTTTACCTTGGCACTACAGACTGCTACATTAGCAGGGAGCTGGGAAAACTGCTTCAACTCAAATACATCTCGCACTGCCCACCGGCTCAAGTGATTCTCAGCCTTGCTGGATCCAACCACACTCTGATTTGAATGAATATATGCCACTTCTTGAACACCATCTGATATAGTAGGAGAAAAGTCAAAGACTTATTCCAAAATCATGAAAGATACACAGTAGCACTGAAGAAGGATACTGTAATTTTTAAAAAGTTTTACATTAAATTTGTAAAATTTGTTATGATTTTACTCAGCACGAAATTTCACAGCTCTATGAAATGAACAACAATCATTACACTTATTCAGATTTATCCTGACAGTTCAATACTGCTTCCATTTCAGCGTGTTTTTTCCACAATATTAATATTTAAAGTAAAGTCTCTAACAGAATCACATCTTGTACACGGTATTTCAAATTCACAAATCACACAAATAAAAACTTACATACATTAAAAAACCCAGCCCTTTCAAGACCTAAAGATTTACAGTTCAAATATATAGATTTGTGAATTCTTAATAAATCTCCAATCTTAGCATCTTTCGTCAGACAGCAGGTGTTCAACAAAATATTACAAAGCAACCCATCACCTTACTTTTCCCAGTAAGTAAGGCTAATAGGTAAAAAGAAAGATACAGAAAGACATTACTAAATAATTTAGCACAGCATTTATTAGTATCTTGTAACAAAAACATGTATAAGCAGGAAGAAATTAACCTGCCAACAACGACAGTTGAATGATAGTTGAAATAAAATCAAAGGAATTAAATTACTACTTACCTAAATATCTGTCCATTGATTCCACTTTTTGCTCTTGATGTTCAAATTCAGTTTTACTTGCAGAAGTTCTATGCACAGCACAATTGCTAGACTCCATTTGTACAACAGAGGTATCTTGAATAGGTTGAAGCATTTTAGACCCAAACTGAACTCTGCCGCTCTGTCTTTTATGCTTATAGCTTTGCTTTCTGGCATGGATTTTCTCAGCTGGCAAGTTATCTTCAGAGGATGAAAATTCATCTATATTCTGAGAATCACTTTCCTTTTCTTTTCTATTGGGCTTCTTTGATTGTAGCAGAGATTTGGAGAAGCTACCTAATCCATTGTTACGGGTGGTTCTTTCTTTACATTTCAGAAAGCTGAAAGTTCTTAGCTTTCTTGATTCAGAATTATGAGAAATTTCAATATCATCAGACTCATCACTTACATCGCTTGCCCCTTTCAAATCTCTTGTGCTGTTCTTGATGTCTTCAAAAGACATGACTTTGCTGAAATTTGACTCAGTATTATGGAATCCATGTTGCCTACTCTCTGCCTTAAATACTAACCCACCTTTTTCTTTTGCTAACTCTTCACAATTTTCAGATGCTGACCTGTAAATTCCAACTTTTTTAGTAAGCAGTGGTTGCTGGTGTGCTGGAACTTGGGTAGGAAAGATGACATCATCATTCTCTTCAGAACTCCATTCAGTTTCAATGGCTACATCACTTTGCTTTGAAATGTATTGATCCTCACTTTCTCTGTCCCCTTCCTCCTCAGAGCCCGGTAAACCAAGCCCGTCTGTACTACGCTTATCTTTTTTATCAGTTCCATCTGGTAACTGAGCAGCTTTACCATGCTCCAAAACACGCACATGACTTTGACATTTCTGAAAATCACTATGCTTGCTATTTACATTTATTCTTATAGTCCGATCATCAGAATTTGAATTATGAGAGTTAGAATTATTATACTCTTCTTTGGTAGTTTCAATTTCTCTCTGTAACAATTTAGAGAATCCACACTGCATTAAGGAAAGCTGTCCTTTTGTTACCATTGAATTATTTGCATTGCAGGGCTTCCTTTTGTCAGATTTTTTCACAGAAGTTTCCAGAATATCATCATCACTAAAGTCATCACAAAAATCCAGTTCTTCTCTCTTTAATTGTGCTTGAATGCTTCCAGGGTCTCCATCTTCTTTACAGTCTAGTTGTTCATACTAAAAATGAAAGTAATTTACAGTAAAGCTATTTAAAACATAATATATGGAACACACCTAATTCCAAAGCAGTGTAAAGAAGTGGATTTTCGCTATGTTACTCAATCAAAAAATATACAAAGTAGTATTACAATACACAAATGGAAAGCAAATACGAAACAAATAATACAGTGAAATTCTAGGAAACGCTTTGGCAGAACAAAATTTTTAGAACAGTGAAACGTGTTCTATATCATTTAGAATCATTTAGAACAATGAAAAGAACCAAAAATATATTTGAGACTATATATGCTGCACACTGCTAAAACAACCTATGTCTTCACAATCCACACCCATAGTTTTCTAGTTTATACTGATCTTGTTGCAACTTTTCATCTTTCCAAGGTAGTTTGAAAAGTGACTTCATGATTCAAACCTTAATAGCGTGTAATGGCATTCATTAAAAAAAAAAACCAAAACAAATCTCTCGGGAACAGTCAGCCTCCTCGTATATGGGGGCTAACATAGCTTAAAAGCGCTATGAGTACATAACATTCTGCTCCTGAAATTAGTTGAGGCCTACTGTAATCAAACAAAAATTACCTCCAGGCAACATTAAAACATCTTTAAGCTACAGAATTCCGAAATATAACTCCAAAACTGTGTACTACTGAGAAGAATTATGACAATAAGTAAGTGAAAAGTCAGAAGGGTAAATATTACACGAAGTTTTAAAATTAATATATTAAACTTGATATCACCCTGCTTATCAGAAAGCATTTAACACAAGCTAAAAATGTTACTGTTTGTCACCAAATCTACTGTGAGATCATGACCATAAAGTGATGCATTAGCATCAATGTGAAAGCATACTGATTTAAATTAATACAGACATTTACCCACAGAAATCTCCAAAAAATGTAAGAAACACTAGTTAATTTTCAGTACCATTCAGTGTGATCTAATCTGATGATATTTTCCACACTCAGAGGCCATATTGCAGACCTAAGTGTTTCCCAAATCATCCAAACCATCCAGTGTTCATTCAAAAATATGCATAAAAATGCTCCCATTAAAACAAGCCTTTACATGAAAAAAACAGTCTTGTTCTGTAACGAAATTATTAGATATATTATTAAAAAAATAAAAAAGAAAAGGCCAGCATTGAACAGATCACTGGTTTGGTGGGAATCGCTGTCTGATTACATCAACTAAATAGGCCATGCCTTCCACAAGATCTACAAAACCTGAAGCAAGCTTTCAATCCTCTAAACCAATTGGACTCCTTTCCATAATTCCCTATCCAAAATCTTCTAAACAGTAGGTATTAGATTCTCAACTGACCCCTTGATCAGAGGGCTGTCATATCATATTATATCATGTCATGCTATGTCATATCATAAGGCTGTCACTCTTAAGACACTACAGAGCAATCATAGAATCATAGAATCTTCATGGTTGGAACGGACCTTTGAGATGATCAAGTCCAACCATACACACACACACAAAAAAAAAAACAACCAAAAAAACCAAACCCTACAATCTCTGCCACTAGAGCATGCTCTGAAGTGCCAAATCTAGATGTTTCTTAAACACCTCTAGGGATGGTGACTCAACCACCTCCCTGGGCAGGACGTTCCAGTGCCTGACCACTCTTTCAGTAAAGTAATTCTTCCTAATATCTAATCTAAACCTCCCCTGCCGCAGCTTCAGACCATTTCCTCTGGTCCTGTCATTATTCACCTGGGAGAAGAGGCCAACACCCACCTCTCTACAACCTCCTTTCAGGTAGTTGTAGAGGGCAATGAGGTCTCCCCTCAGCCTCCTCTTCTCCAAGCTAAACATGCCCAGCTCCTTTAGTGAACAATATCATTCTGTAATAACAGCATGTTGAGTAAAATCTTCATTCTGAGGATATCAAAGTGCTGTAAAGGTCATAGAATACCCTATTACCAGATGTTCAGAATATTCCATTTTAAATACAGATAGCATGTCATTAGATAGTGCTTTACAATATGAAAAAGCAAGGGCAAGTAGACAATAAAAGATAGCAAGTGAAATCTAGCATCACCAGCCTAACATCATATTGTCCACATTTGCCACTGTAGTATCAGGAACTAGAGGGACTGCCTGCTTGTCCCTCTGGTTTGTAGTCCACAAAGACACCTCACCTCTTCTGAGCTGTGTGGAGGAGTCTCTTCCTTTAGCCATGTAGTTGCTGTCATGACTCCTGCTTCTACTCGCCCTTCCCTCTAAAACAATCAAGAAGATATAGAATAAAAACTGTGTCTGTTCAAGTTAGAAAAAGGCAAGCCCAGGAAAAATAAACAGGTGGTGGTTTTGTGGTTTTTTTTGTTTGTTTGTTTGGGTTTTTTTGTCCTACAGAGATACAAGCATCAGAAGTACAATCAGCAAAGTCCAGACTCAGATTTACATTTTGACACTTACTGCTCTTTGATGTAACCTATAACCTGCAGGAAAAGTAACATACTGCATAAATTGGGAGGCTCTTATGCATAACACTGTTTTAATTTAACTTTTTTCCAAAACAGAATACCTGCTACAATGTCCATATTACATGCCATGTTCTAATTTAGATTTAATTTAGAGAACTTTTGAGCTTGATATCCCCAAAGTATGTGTTTTTTACACCACATCATTCTTTTGGCTATGCTGCCTCTATACTGCTATATCACATTCCCCAGTCTCTTCCTAGTATAGGCAGAATAACAAAATAAAGGGAAGGATGGAAAAAACCTAGAACAAAGCTGCAATAAACTCCGAGACGCAAATTAGCTGCAGCAAACATGCTGGATAGAAAAAGGTATAATACTCCACATACTTAAAACCAGTGTGCACTATATGCTTTGGAATTGTGCCAACAGTCTTTTTACAGTAACCAAGAAATGAATCTTAAAATAAGAAGCCTCAGTTACTTACTTCCACCTTGTAACATTTTTAAATCTAGCATGATAAAAAATATTTTATTAAACATTTATTGCCATCTCAAAATGTACTATTCAAAGGTTACTACAATCATAAAAAATATTTTTATGATGAGAATTATGGCTTAAAAAAGTCACTTTGTGCTACTGAGCATGATGAATAAAAGGTATTTGTGCACAAAGTTGACTTATTGTGAAAGCACCACAATAATAAGTTACAGCATTTTTATTCAGAAAAGAAATATATTAGCAATCTTTTGGAAATTATAATCCGAACTTCGTCCATTTTTTTGTTTGATTTAAGGAAACATACCTGGTCCACATCGGAGCAAGAAATTAGCCTGCCTATTTCATTTAAGGGACTGCATAGACAGGTACTGTTTAAGTTTCTCTGTTTTATAAAGTATTTTGTCATAATTTTGAATGGAAATATCTCATGAGGAAAGAAAAAAAAAAAAAGTAAAACTAATATCCAGAAGTAAAAGGGTAGGACTTCACACCTCCAGGATGTCTTTGGTAAGGCAGGACCCATGAGTCCTAAGTTTGAAAAGGTTATGGATTCCAAAAAGCTCTCCTTGGTGTTCCTTTGATCCTTGCACTGCCTCGAAATACCGCTTGGCATTTTCACTTCCAACCACCGCACAGTGAAGTTGCTAAAACAGAACAACACAAGAGATTTCAGAAGTGTTTGCTCCATCAATATGTCAGAATTTCCTGGCATCCACATTATATACACAGCTTTAGTTGGAGCAGGCAGAAATTCCTAAGGGAGGGTATTTTGTTTTAATTTCCCTGGCAGATGTTGGTATAATAGATTGCAGTATAATAGGAACCTGCTTGGTTTTACTGAATGAAAGAATAAAAATATTTCAAGTCTTTTATTTCATTGTTGTCTAATTTCAGACACCCACTACACACTCTACTTTTCTATATTTGACTGCTCATCTTTCCTCAATATTAATTCTTACTATGTTTTCATAGTCCTCTGCATTGCATGCTTACTTGGTAAGGAATACATGAAAGCCACAAGATTACTTTTACTATCTCTGAATATTTTAATTATCATGCACTCTTGCTAAATAGATTGAACAGAAGTGACTTAAAAATCTTCCAGGTGAAAAGGAAAGACAAGTAAATAGTTTGTCAGGCAGAATGAAAACATTTTTGAAGACAGGCAGGTTTAGCTGCATTCTAATGACTGCAAAGTTTCAATACGTACATAATTGGTATATTTGACTTTAAGTGGAAGAATGTCAAAAACATGTTTTTATGGATGCCAGACCTGTTATATTTTTTGTAACTGTTTCTGAACAGTTGGTAGTTCTTCACTACTCACTTATAGTTCCATCACTGAACAGGTACTTTCCTAGACAGCACATCTCTTGAATTATGTAGGCCAGTAACTATACAGTCAAATTCTAATTAAACTTTAGCTAAACACAATTTACTCTCTCTTGAATTATGCATGGTATTTACAAAAGTATACTTTAGGATACAAATATAACTTATTCCATTTTCTATTATGTCAGATTTCATATTTATTTATATCAGACTCTTCAATCACATATGGGTAGGTCATACAACCAAACACCACCAATAGAAGAAATTCAGCAATTTTGAAAGCAAATAGATCCCTCAGTAAGAATACACTGCAAACATGATAAAGCATTTTCACATAAATTCATTTAATGAAAAGGACAGACGACAACATTTACCTCTGATAGCACATTTGTATAGTTCACCAAAAGCCACACATGCACATGTATACTCATGGTTTCTGAATTTTCAACAGCAGATAGTTCTTCACAACTTACTGAAAATTTCCTAACTGTGCTCCAGTGTCAATAGCAGGGAATGAAATACAAGCATTGACAAAAAAAATAAAATAATGCCAGATTTACAATTACTCTGTTTATTGCTTCTTATTTGACTTGAAAAAACACAAGTCAACTTGGAAAAAAAAACACCAAAACAAGAGCCTTTCAAGAAGTTTTATACATGCCTTTTGGAAATCCAAATGACAATGTCACCCAGGTCTCCTTTATCTACAAGATCACCAACTCCAAAGACCTCTGTGAAGCATGACTCGCTCCTTCAGGATTTTAGTGAATATAGTTGGTTGTAATCTGCTACTGATAATTTTGTTAGCCTTGAGATTTCTCCTACTGATACTTGCTGTTGAAATGAATCCACAAAAGTACTTCACAGAAGAGAAACTTTGGAACAGTATGCTTTCTAAGTTTTTCCATGAATGTGGATATAAAGAACAAATCAAGTGGGGTTTTTTTGCAATGAACACTCCTTTAAACTTTGATAAAGTAATGGCCATAGAGCAATACAACTCCTGCTCCTGATGTGTTCGAAAAATAAATTATTAGCTTTTATGTTTTTAGACCACTGTCCCTCAAAAGTAGTTTTTGGACTTACTGTGTCTTATATTGAACTCAACTCATTACTATATGATTTCAACTATTAATACAATGTCTTCTTCATTCTGAGCTTCTGATACAGAGTCTCTGAAAATTGCGCAATTACCTGTGAGCACATCAGCCCATCACCTACTACTTTTAATTTCTTTTTAACAAGTTTCCTCTTTTTTATTTAGATAATTTTGTCAAAATTAAACAGAACTCTATTTTTTTTTTTGCCTTCTACAAAACACTGAATTTAAGTCAGGTAAAGTACAACTGTTACACTTTTGAAAGTGATATTTTAAAGCTGGCTATACACATTACTGAGAGCAGCTCAAGATTTGATCTTCCAGCTGTGGAGTTTCTGACTATCTACTCTGTGAAATCAGATTCTGTGTCTAAATACTTGATCTTAGAACTTTATACAGGTTTAAGTAAGTGACAAATAAGAATGAGGATAATTAAAATCTGTTTACTACTGCATTTCCTACTCATTCAGCCTCCAGCCTCCTCCTTGTAAACGACCCAGCTACAGGAGGGTGCTTGTCCTTGAAGACTCAATACCAAATTTTTCCTATTTATGGCCAAAAATTGAAATTCTGAGGTTAATTAATCAAATTTCATAAATCTTTATTTAATACATGGTATCATTTGCCCACTTAGGTGACCTACTTTGCCTTTTCTATGCAATGCATTCTTCAGGACAACTGTATCTCACTGATTTTCTTCCTTTCTCCAAGTTTACAAGCCTACAATGTCAGTACCTTAACTTAAAGCAAATCATCTTAATTCTTAACTAGTAATTTTTATTGAGAAAAACATGCTCATATTTCATCTAGTTTTTTTATTCTGCAGCCTGCTCTTTGTTGTTCACGTTTGAGTTTGATTATTTTTTGTTTTAATTCTGATCTCATTAGTTGCTAGATGACGTGTTCCTCAAACCACACACTTTGTTTTTACTACTCTTAGGTTTTTAAGCCTATCAATGCAAGTAGGAAAATTTAGAGAGAGCAACTGTTTCAGGCTGAATATTCTGGCAGACAACAACACTTCTTATCTTCATAACAGCACCAACTACAAGCTGTTTCCCCTCTCCTTTTATAAGCAAGTTTTCAAAGGCAGGAAAGAACCATTGTCATCTTGCTTTTCTTCTATAGCACCAGCAATATTTTTGCTCTCCTTCTCCAACCTTACAAAAAGAAAAAGCTGCCCGAAACAGACCACTGCAGATACTATCTACAACTTTAGCAGATATATTTTATGAATTTTTTAACAAAATACTTCTATTCTCTGTATAACCTGATTAATGTATATTGCACAATTAAGCTGTCAAAAGTTACAGAATAACTTGAATACAACTTTAATTCTTTTTTGTTCTTTGACAATTGCTAAGTAATACACCTCCCCTAAATAAGTTTAGGTGACAGCATATATCATAAACCCAAGATAAACTACAATCTTGCTATAGGCTAGCTGAGCCTTCAGTAATGGAAACACTTAAAAAGAGCTCCCAATTTAAACAGTTTGTGAACTTTACCTGTTTATAAACTTGTCGCAAGTACATCATCTCCTCCACAGTTCCCAAGGATATCAATCTAAACACTTTAACATCTTTGTATTGGCCAATCCTATAAGCTCTGCAAGGACAGTGGAATATTAAAAACCATATTTTTAATCAGTTAAAGAAAACCAGTGCACTCTTTCGGGTAGTAAAATAAATAAATAAACAAAAGCAATCCAATAAAGCAGGAGTACTCTAAATCATTTATGAGTTGGTTGGGTTTTGGTTTGGGGTTTTTTGTTTGTTTATTTGTTTTTCCTCCCCACTTTTCAAAATTTTCCTCAGTATTTCATTCCCTTTTCCTTTACCCTTAGTATTCTAAGTTTCTTCCCAGGCCTATCTAATTGAAAAAACTTTCTCTTCAATTTTAATCTCAAGGCCTGTCTCCCGTCTCTCGAAAATCCATATTCCACTATGTTTTCCCTGTTGTTTTGCACCCCCCCCAGCCCCCCCCCCTTCCCCCATCTGCTCTTGCACAAGATATTCTCCTAATTGCATTATACAGGAGTTAGATCATGGATTACTTCATGTAGTGTATTCTTTCTTAACTTTATAAAGCACCTTGCAAGTTACAACATACTAAGAACAGCTAACAAACAGGCAGTATTCTATCTAAATGACAAGTTCCAAGGCTTCTAAGAGATCATAGTCTGAAAATTCAAGAGAGGGTGAATCAATTTATAGAAACGTGGTCTTACAAGGATTCTTTAAAGACAGTCCCTTTCAACAATACACATTTCTGTTATACATATTCCTCTAGAACAGGTGCACATAAACACCTCTTAGAGGTCAGAAAGACCCTTAAAATGGCATTATGGAATTGTGTAATTGGATGGGACAAGAGAAACAAGTTTATTTCTGCTCATGATAATATATAAATCCACTGAATTTTGAAGGCTTACAATATTATTTACTTCAGCTATTCAAAAGTCTGTCCTGAATTCCTAAGGAAACATCCTATGATCAAAACGCCTTCAAAGAGAGATCCATATTCCTGGAAGTTCTCCAATAGCATAATATCAGAGATGGGAGTGAGTGCTGAAAAGACAATGATCTCCACTAGGGTGAAGCAGAAAAGAACATAAATGTTTTTCTTTAAGGATTCTGGAATTCAAAACATCACTTGAACTAGGGTCAATTACAACCTACTCTGTCCTGACAAACATAGGAAAAATGCCATCCAGCTATATGCACATATACTTGTTGCAGAGATCATGAAAGTTACAGTAACTATGGCTTCTTTTTTTTATTTTTTAATTATTTTTAAGAAGTCCACCATCACATTGCCACAAAAACAAAATGGAAAATAAGTAGCAAAATTCAAGGTTTAAAACAAATGCTAAAAAATAATTTAGCTGGACATTTCTTACTGTTTTGTGGACAAGTCAAACTATGTAAAAAATGTCTTCCTTTAGGAAGGTTTAGTTGGACAATTAAATGACAGGATCAAAGGAAATGAATAGTACAACATGGATTAAGTTCTGTATTTTGAGTGTGTACCTGTCAATAGCTTGAAGATCGTTTGCTGGATTCCATGTAGGATCAAATAGTATAACAACATTGGCACCAACAAAATTGAGACCCAGTCCACCAGCCCTAAAAACATAAAAATGAAAATATAGAACTGACAGTAAGAAAAACAGAACAATTTTTTTTTCAGTGTATTAGGTCCATATTAGCATACCCTTCCCCAACATAAAAAAGAGCACAACAGAGATACTGAAAATAGTGGGGTACAGCTTTGTGTTACAGTCGTGTTAATAAGCACCAAGTACTTAAATAACCACTGCTGTAGAATGCAGTCACCTCACCAAAGCAGCAAGAAAATTACAAACTGTATGACTAGCTGGGTCATAACCAACTGCCATCACCTTACTATAGTGAAAGTCCTCATTTCATACCCACTGAACCCTACCCAGGCCAACTCCCCCAACAACTATACAAAAATTCGTTAACTACTTTTATGCCAGTTAACATTATAGAAGCAGGAAAACTATAGCTTAAATAAAAAGTTTGCATTAAATTTTACTTCCTCTAAATCTTGAAGATAATTTTAACAATAATGCTATGTAGCTTCCACTAAAGCAGTTATAGTCCAGGGTAAGTCATATCTTTAAGAGTTAACAACAATCACAAATATTTGTACAGCATGTAAGTTAATTGTTAAAAACATAGTTGGTCACACAGCTGCACATCAGTAACACTCATACCTGTCACTACAAGGAAAAAAATCACTGCAAGAAAATTGTCTACAGTGGGAGTAAGGAGTCACAGAGATGCCAATTACATCTTTAAACATTCAACAGCTGTACTATGCTTTCGGGTAAAGCCTGCAAGCCAGCAAAGAATCTGAGCATGTGCTTAACCTGAGGTAGCTAACCTTGCTGAATCTAACAAAACTGCTCAGTTACTTGGAGTTTGGCATGTGCATAGTTGGATGATTTGATAGGAACAAAAGTGAGGAAAATACCACTTCTCATCCAGCTGCAAAACAAGCAAATACTGAAAATTCTTTTCAGCTGGTTCAACCAACATTCCTACAAAAAGAAACAAGTTCCTATACAAGCACACACCAAATATTATTATTAACTATTAAAATAATTCTTTATATTGACATAGACAGCACTAATTTCAAGTGTTTTTTTCTGAATGAGGTACCACAAAACTGAAAAAGTCAATCCAATTTAATTTGCCAAACACCTGATTTTAATAGATTACTTTAGATTCTGCTTGTTTAAAGCAGTGGGAAAGGTAAAGTTTACAGGGATGTGCATAAATGGAGACAGAAACCAAAAGCTCAAGGAGTGCCACCACCTTTTGGTCTTCATGGAATCCTTGTTAATGTAAATACAGTTGTGGCCTCTTCCTTCCAGGTGTGGTGTGGTGTTGGGTTAGTTAAATCTGGAAGGGGAGAGGATGTGGGAACCTGCCAATATTAACGGAGGTTTCCGGAGGATGAGCGCTGTCAAAGTTTGAAATGCTGAATAAAAATCTTTGTATTTTTCAGAATACCTTACTGTATTTTGGAATTTTGGTATTTCTTTTTAGTGCGGACAGAATTCAGCCTCTCATCTTACCAAACTGACACTGCAGTCAGACTGACTGAAACATAAGCCAATGTGTTTTTCCAAATGCTTTCTCATAAAAAATTACAATATTTGGAACTGAAATATGAATTAAACCTCAGTGCAAAGCCTTAGCGTCAGTAAAACAGACTGACTATGAAAATTAACTAAACAGGATACTTAGTTTTATGAAGATTTTACTTTTCAATATTTTTAGGTACGCCACAAAAATTTAGATACTCCAAAACAGAAAAATGGCTCCTCCATCCTTCAGGGACAGAATGAACGCAGTAGTTCACTTGTACATTGTAAAGAATACCTTCCATTTTAAATATCATTTTAGCTAGAGGATAAAGTCATTATTGCAAGATGGTCCACGCAAATTACTATAATACAGCTGAAGTGAAGAGACCTGTATGAAATGTCCTGTAATGATTCAGTTCCAAACAACAGTTTTTTAAAAGATATCTTATTTAAAACTGCAAATTGTCAAATAAATAGCCTGTTTCTATATCCTGTTACTAACAGCTTAATACCACAATGTTCAGAAGCTACAAAACAATATCACATTAGCAAAGTGTCCATGATGGCTGTGACTATAGAATTCCCTTTACTGAGCTAAGTTTTTTATAGTTTGCAAGTTCTCCATTTCAGTGAGACCTTGTGGCTAAGAGTTCTTTGAGTATGCGTCTACATGCACATTAAAAATTATTTACAACATAGTTCTGAAGAATTCAAGTGAAGCCCTCAAAAAGTACAAAGTAATGGACAGCACTCTAGTAATGGACAGTAACTGAGAATGCTGCAGGTATAATGGAAATGCATCTTGTAACCTTTCACTGTAAAAGCTGTCTACAAATTTCTGTAACCATCATTTAACCATCATTTAAGCACTTCTCTTTACATAATAAAGAAAACTGAGACGCAGAAATAGATTTTCATTTATAATTATTCTGAAGGAATTAATCTAGCAAAAGACTAGTGGAAAACCCCAAAAATAGTCCTTCAGCTTTAAAGGTGGTAACACTTGCTACTCTTATTTCTTTCAGAACACTGCAATGGAACAGGACTGCGTAGACTTCAGTATTACACATATGCAGTTCTCCTCCTTCAGGCTAAGCAGCATCAATGGAGTTGCAAACTCTGATATTCTCCTACCAAGTTATAGCAACTCTAGCAATTATTTTAATGTTTCTAAGCATGACCAAAAATCCCCTTCCTTTCTTTCAAATAATCATATATTTTCTCAGCAACACCAGCACAGTACTGAAGTATTCTGAAATAGATTTTACTTCGTGAGCACTAGAAGTTCCAACAAACGTATACCTATTTTCCCATAAAGCTCAAGGCCAAAATCATAATCTATACCTACTGGTTTGATGGAATTTATAAGCTTATTTACAGTCTTATTTTCTCTCAATACCCATAAAATATATCTATATAGCTATATTAATCATAGATACCCATAAAAGCATTATGGATAGCTATATGACTCTGTTTGATCCTAACTGCAATGCTTGAGGTTAAGCTACATAGATATAGACAGACAGGTTTTTGGTTTGGGGTGGTTTTTTTTTCTTTATTGTTTAAGGCTCCATTTCTCAAACAACTCACCGACCAATTAAATCCAGGATTTCCAAATGTCTATGGGCTATACCTAAGCAATTCCAGGCAAAAATGGCATTTTGCTGTACAAAAAAAAAATTGAATATGAAACAGGAATATTGTACATTTAACAGTGAAGTCATCACCACTGCCTGCACTGTAACTTGCTAATTTATAGATTCAAGCTTCCTGTTTAAAGTTGCACATTAACTGTGCCAATAGAATATAATGGCAGACTCAAGATCACTATGCAGGGAATTCATCCTTTGCAGAATGCATTTTTGCAGCCAAAAGACTGTGCAATTATTTTCAGTGAAAATCAACATTTGGCTCTTTGAGCAATGGGACATTCAGGACGCGTACAAGTTGACTAAACAAAACAGTCAGCCAAAAACTTTGCAATAAAGTACAGAAGACAGAAGAGTATGACCCAATTCTGTCAGCTTACTATGAGTTGAGAAATAAGGAATATGCTGTGAAGTCCTAATGCCTGGAATCTGAGTAAGAGGAAGGATGAATCTCCTGTAAAGTAGAACTAGGGTAAATAACTTTCTGATTTCCATAGGATTACAAAATTAAAGCTGCTTCCATTACTGTTCATGAAGCAAGCAAAAAGTTAACTTTTTGTTATCTGTGATAAACTACACAAAGAACTGCACCTTCTGTTTTTCTTAGTAAACACTGGTGACTGCAATTCCATCATTGTTTTTTCATTCCTTTTATTCAGTAAGACGAGAAAGTCTAAGAACGAACAGGAGAATCAAGACTCTCATCTCAAGCACCACCAGCAGGCATGGAAAGCTGACCAAATACTGTATTCACAAGCTCGAATAGCAGAAATGAAAAAGTCCATCTCTGTTTAACTGACCTTCATTTTTATTTCTGTGTAAATTAATGGAAAGAACTGAAAAGATTATAATTACACAACTAAACTACACCAACAGAAACACAAACTAGAGTCTTTCCTAATGCTGCAGATGCAGTAATTCCCTGTGGTCTTCAGGGATAAAGAACAGGGACCCATGAAGGTCTTAGGGAAGCTGACGGCCAGATTCCACATTTGACAGAGATTACAAACAAATGTGCATGACCAACAGAACTCATCTCTTCCCACATGCACAGAGAGTATATGAAGACAGTTCTGACATGAACATGTAACGGTCCTTAAGATTTCGACTAACTTCTAATTAAACAGAGGTAGTGTGGATCCTCCTATCTAACTCCAACAGGTGTGCTATCAGTAAAGAAGGACCAAGGTGACCGTACAGGCAAGAACAGCAAATTTCCATGTTTCATAGAGTTTCGCTGAGTTGCCTGCTGGGTAGGAAGATTGAAGTTTCTCTTTATTTGCATTCTGTCCTTGCCTGGCAACAAACTTCATCCAAGATGAAACACGGAAGTAACAGGGGAAGGGGAAGTAATAGGGGAAGGGGAAGGGTTACCATATTTTCATTCATTTCATTTAAACATATTGCTCTACTTCAGAAGAATTCACTATTCATCATAAATTGATAAGCATATCTCATAGGCAAATAGATTTTTAAGAGACAAGGATTGTTTGAAGCATTTTAAATAGACACACATTAACTAATGTGGTTAATAAATTACAGTAACTTTAAGAAATAATTTTTCAGTTCAATATAAACTGAAAACTTGAGTTTCAAGTTTTCTCACTCCTACAGCAAGTGGAAGTTTAAAACTAGGATTCAGAAGACCTGCGTGTTTAAGATCTTAGCAATCCTCATAAAGCAGAGGAGAGGGGAAGAGAGGAAGTCTTCTGATATTTTAAGAAGCTTCAGTCCACAGCAATGTGTCTATGTTTACACTTTCTCAAAAAAGTAATCCCTGGCAAGGTCATCAAGTAAACATTAGAAAGGCAGAGTGAAAAAGACAAGTTAAATTTTCTTACATTGTAGATACTAGACATATGTTAATTTCTTGAATGCTGTTGAACTCTCTTACAATTCTGATCCTATCTTCTGATTTTGTATTTCCATCAAGTCTTCGGTAATCTAGCCCAGATGCCATACAGTATTGTTCCAGCACATCTAGCAACTGGGTGGAAAAATAAAAGAGATTAAGTGCTTACTATTATTTTTTAAATTAAACTTAAATTAAATTTAAATAATCTCAGAGGCCATGCTTCTCAAATATATTTTCAATAGACCAAGCATTGAAAGTAAGAGTGAATCTTCCCCATTTTGATATCAACGTCCTTGGCAGTCTTTAGCTGTGATTCTACAGCACTCGAGGTGATTAATGTTGGTCTGCTGCGGACTCACTCAATCCCCTAACCCTGGTTGCCTGTCACACTGCTAAACGATGATGAGTCAGTTCAACCTGATAAGCAGGGAGGCAACTTAAATTGTTTTCTACCATCTTAGGAAGTTACAATGACTGGAAGTATGGTAAACATGCACCAGAGCCAGCACAGAGAACAGGGTGGTGTGTGTGTAGCCAGAGTTCAAAGGGACAGAGTGAAAGAGAATGCAGTAACTATCAGTCAGTCTGGTCTTAAAGACCATGAAGCAAAGCCTAAGACACAAACATTTTACTACTATATCTAAATATTAAACTTGCAGTCTGCCTTAAAGGCAGAAAATTATTAAATATTTAAGATTCTGAACTGTCATTCACACTATTATTTTTTAATACTTTTTAATGCTATCATTAAGAATATTTAAGTGAATAAAACCATATTCCATTTGCACCATTTCAGGAAACACCTTATTCCCTAACATGAAAATCAAGGCGCAAGTCCCTTAAAAGTGAAGTGTGCACACACCTCTTGCTCCAATTAAACACTCTTTTCAGTTCAAATCACCTGGTGTAACAAGTCTCAAGGTTGAAGTTTCATCACTGGTGATGGTCAAAAGCCAGTAGAACAGAGGAAATTTAACTACTTTCAGTGCTAACACAGAAGTTGTATTTTGCCATGACACTGCTCTAACTCAAGACACAACAGTACTCAGTATGAGCTATCTACAGTTGAAGTAATACAACAACTTTAAAAAACTCTAAGGAAGGCAGCAGAGTGTTATATTTGTTTTACCATCACAATTTTTATCATGAGACAACATAAGGTTTCAACATGCTTCTGGAATATAGCACATTGTCCTTATCATTTCCTATAGTATAGAGAGAAAAGACGTGTGGTTGGCAGCCGTCACCTCAGTGCTTCAAGCTTCAGAATCTACTGCTGCAGTTAACTAATAAAAATCATATGGAGCTTACCTTTGTGGAAAAGGAGAAAAGAAGAACTTTATCTTTGTTTTTTCTGAAGTGATTTAAAAGCTGCTGAAGGACCTGTAATGAACCACAGAACACAAATTAAGAGATTTTATCTACAGGTCCTCTCACATAAACTTACTTATGTTTTCAGCCTTTAAACAAGCTACACTGTAATTAATTGTTTGCAAAGCCAAACAGAGGCAATATGAAAAAACACTATGAACATAATAAATGTGCCAAAGGTAATGGAGATGCCAGACCAATGCATTTTTCAGTCATCTACATGGAAATCCTGCTATAACAAGGCAATCGTACTACTAACAGGTAAATTCAGAAGCTACTTGTGTCAGTGCACAGATTGCAACAAAAATGTATCCTATCTCATATGCTAGCTCAGCTTGTGAATTTACATTCAGGAAATGCACCCAATTCCCCTGAAAACAGCCAAGTCTGTTTAAGTTTTCTGTACTACATGTGAGTTCAGAACTTCTTGGAACTTGTCTTCTTAAAATAATCAGTGAGACGTACGCCCCTCCCCACTCCCACTCTCATCAGTTGCTCTGTTTACAGTAGGAACCAGCTTCCCAGCCTCTGCACAGACCTTGAAATGCCAATAATCCGCCCACACACAATGTTCTTCTGGTGGGGAAGCAAGTAATCCAGAGCCTTGTGTATAACAGTAATACTGTTATTTTCAAAAGAAGCATGTCCACATCTGGCAATGGCAGCTCCAGAGTACTGCGCAGAAGCAACGCACAAAGGGGAAAGAGGAATTTTCTGTACTATGTCTGTAGCTTTCTCCCACTCGGCAATAAATATTTTAAAAATGTATTTATTCAGTGATAAATACATAAACGGTTAATCGACACTGATTTCACTAAAAGCCTAACAAATCTTTGACAACCAAATAATGAGGAATGCTTAAGTGAAGTTTACAGTTATGGATAAATTAATGTAGATAGAATATAAAACAGTAATTCTACATCACTTATAAGCCCTTTTGTACCTATTAGCCAGCCAGTTACAAGTGAAAACAAGGTACAAACAAGGTAAATTTTGCCTAGTTTCATTGTACAACAACATATAAACCAGTATTTTATTCCGAAAAAATCCAAATCAGGTTATTAAGCAACATCTAATTTACTTGTATTTGCATTTCATTTAGCCATATTAAGAAATAGAAGAAAAACAGTGACATGCTCTTCAAGTAGGAGGAATCTGGCTACTGTATTATTGTTGTTGTTATCACAGTAAAGTATAGGTCAAATAATGAATTTCCTATAGGAAAACACACAAATAAATCCACCCAGTCTGTTTAAATAAAACGGACCAATGTCATGCCCATTGGCATTTTAGGTATTCTAGAGTAAAGAACAGCTCTGATGAACAGGGGAAAGTAATGAATGGTTTTGCATCAAGGAGAAATAAATTCTATGCTTGCACACCAGAGTATTATCCTGAAAGTTGTTAGTCTGAAGAAGAAATACTTGATCATACTCAAGCAACAGTAACATGTAAGAGTTCACATGGATTTGAATGCCTATCTCCCCATTACTACAGATTGTGAGTTGTTTGACTGAGATGAAATTTTATCTCTCACATCTGAGTATACCTTGTTTGTATACAGATGTCCAAGCCAGCCCAGAGCGTTTTTAAGCCTTCAAAACCATGCTTGCCTGGGTTAGGGTTATGTTTCATAGTGTAAGTTACTATTATTTGCAAGGTGCTCCAATAGCCTTCCATTTTCCTACTGAAATAGTGATAATATGCCAGGCAAAATAAATAAATCAATCCAATATCGTTATTCCTAGAAGATTTATACTAATTAAGAACAGTATTCCAAAGCACCACAAATGGATGTCTGTGGAAATATTATACACATAGTTTAAAAAAAAAAAAAATTATTTCAAGTGCCCAGACATTTAATATCCCTTTTCACATAGAAAGCATATAGATTCTCTCTGAGCCAGAATTTTAACAAAACCGTAGAAATAATTAGACAAAATAGTAATGAGAATTAGTGCAGGCTTTTAAAACTACCCTCATTTTTCTTAATTCATTTCCAAGCAGTCCCTGATATTTCCGTGTGAGCAGTCTTCAATCTTGTGTTTAAAAAGCAATGGAATCACTTGTCCTCACACTTTGCAGGTCCCCACTTTCTTACTTCATGATAGAAAAAGGTGGTTTCCAAACAAGGCAATACACTCCTTCCACTTCAGTTCTCACGTATTTAACTATTTCAAGTTTAAAATCTAGGTATGAAATCCACCTTGCAATGTAAAGTGCAAGCAAAGTCTTCTGAAAACTGTATGTTCTGCAGTATGATTGAAAATGAAGCAATAACTCCACAAAAAATAGCTGAACTTAAGATCACATCACTGTGTTATTACCCACCTCCCACCATAATGAGGATGTATGAGTTGTAGGTATACTATGAATGCTTATATGTGTACCTTTGAGTTACAGAGACTGTTTTTTCCACGCTCTTGTTATAATCTTAAATTCAAACAGCAACCCTGGAGCGGCATGTTGTTAAATCCTACATCTTGCAAAACATGTAGAGATGACTGCAGCCACAACACAATGTAAGACACAAACACCAGTATGGCACACTCTTACACTTCCATTCAAGCAATTCTAGTTTTACTGGCGGCAGTTGTCTTGCTCCACAGTACAAAAATCTATGCTCCCCTATGTGTTTTATCTTTGATTGGTGAGAGAACAGAAGGTATTTTAGCAGACAGGTTAACCTTTTCAACCCTTCAAGACAGTTACAACTGCTTAGCTAATGAACTTCATCGACAAACCCAGCCTTTCCCCTGCCCTGAATACATTTAAAATAAATGCCACAAACTTTTCCTCTGCAAACATGCTTATCTACAAAAGAATAGTTACTTGTGCCAAAATTTCTGGGTAGCCTGTACAAAATTTTAATTTAAAGGACTAAATAATACCTATTCAGCCTATACTACCAGATTAAAGATAAAAAATTATTTCAATTAGTTTTTAGAATTTATTTCTAGAAAATGTAAACTATCACAGCAGGACAAGAGTATTAAAAACATTTTATTATAATTTGTTTCATTTGTTTCCAAATAAACTTTAAAAATATAAAAATATATATTCTAGTATCTGATGACTCTCCTCTGGTTACTTTCTGATGGTAAGAGGACATTCTAAATGGAAGACCTTCTGAATGACTTTGATTCTAGAGCATAAAAATCAAAATCATCCCAAACAGCTTCTGTTTTAAAACTCAGAATAGAAAACAAGAGCTAGACAACCCTTTCTCACAACACAAACCTCCAATGCAGTCGGCAGCAGCAAAAAAAAAAAAAGCCACCACAATACCAGACACATATGAACCGATTTTTGGCATCATAACTATTCTAAAGTCAAATTTAATGGACTCAAAAGCCACCTTATTTTTCAGTGATGGCTACTTGGCCTATTACATAAAACTGCTCCTTCCAGGCACAGAGGTATCACCACACAGTTCAGAATATTCTGTTTCTACTAAGATGTATTTCAGGAACTGACACAAAATTCAAGTTCCCCTGAAACAAAAAAGCAGATCAATTTCACTCAAAGTAAGTAATTCTTTCCATAATTCTTAAATAAATCCTATCCAGTTTGCAATGGACACTATGGATTTCTAAAATAAAGCATCACATATACAAAACCAGAGGTCATCAACAGTGGAAAAATATTCTGTAAGTCTACCAGGCTGTCAGAAATGCAACATTTGAAAATGCTTCTATTCTATAATTCATAAAATAAAAAACCCAAACCAAACAAGCAGAACCCTTCCTAATAATACAAGATCATAGCTTCGTACACTGGAGGAAAGTAAGGTCCACATTGCTTTGTACCTTTGCCTACTACTACTGCAGTGTAGTGTCTGATGTGACTTTTTCAAAGGTCAGAATAATAAAGTGTTCTGTGAAAGAAGTATAGCAACATAATGAAGTATTTTTTCAATACAAGTATTACTTCAAAAACACAAGGTTGGATTTTAAAACCAGTTTCCCCTGAATACGCTGCACTTTTTCTAAAAATAAAATAATATAAAAAAAAATAATATAAAAAAAAATAATATAAAAAAAAATAATATAAAAAAAAATAAAATAAAAAAAAATAAAATAAAAAAAAATAATATAAAAAAATAAAATAAAAAAAATAAAATAAAAAAAATAAAATAAAAAAATAAAATAAAAAAATAAAATAAAAAAATAAAATAAAAAAATAAAATAAAAAAATAAAATAAAAAAAATAAAATAAAAAAATAAAATAAAAAAATAAAATAAAAAAAATAAAATAAAAAAAATAAAATAAAAAAAATAAAATAAAAAAAATAAAATAAAAAAATAAAATAAAAAAAATAAAATAAAAAAAATAAAATAAAAAAAATAAAATAAAAAAAATAAAATAAAAAAAATAAAATAAAAAAAATAAAATAAAAAAAATAAAATAAAAAAAATAAAATAAAAAAAATAAAATAAAAAAATAAAATAAAAAAATAAAATAAAAAATAAAATAAAAAATAAAATAAAATAAAATAAAATAAAATAAAATAAAATAAAATAAAATAAAATAAAATAAAAATTAGGAAGTTTTCTATACCAAAGCTCTTCTCAAGTATATACGCTTATTTAGGCTTTGGTTTTGTTTTTTTTTTTCGGGGGTGGGCTTGTGGGTTTTTTTGTCTTGTTTTTTGGGTTGGTTCCCTCCTGCCCCCCACAATTACCTACAACCTATATAAAAAAAGCCTTGAAATACAGGAATATTGATTGGTACAGACTGGTAACAAGCTAAAAGACCAAAAATTAAATAACAAGCACAATCAGGAAATTCTCTACTGAGACAGAATGAAGATGAGCATTAGATGATTCACTCATAATAAAAAGAACACCAACAGGAGTAATCAACATGGCATTAACTTACTATTTTTAATCATGCATTTCTCATCTCTTTCTACTTGGGCATTAGACTACATGACCTTTAAAGCTCCCTTCCAACTCAAACTATTCTATGATTGTACTTATATTTGGGCAATCTATGCAGGAGTGTAAACTGGCCTAGCACTTATCTACCAGTAGCTCAGCGATTCGTTTTTCTAACCATGTGGATCTCTCCATGTCAAAAGTAAACATTCAACCTGCCTGACATCTCATCAAATATTAAGCCATCAGTACAAGCTCAGTGTACTTAAAAAGATAACAGCCTTTGCTCTCTTGCCACCTTATGATTATGCCCTTACTCTGGCGCTGCAATATAGCAGAATCTTCTTCCTTACCACCCAAGGCGACTCCACACAAACATGAGAAGAGCCTTACTGCAACTAGTCAAGGTAACACCCAACCTACACAGCCACAGCCAGCTGCATCCCTGAGATGACACTGCAGTCTATGCTGTCCCAGAAGCAGCTCAGACTTAGGGCCACAGTTAGGAACAGATTCCCCCAACAGGCAGCTCTGTAAACTGCAGACTTTAAAGGCACATAATGCTGGAACCTCTGCCTTAACTCAAGCATTTTTGCTTGCCTGTGTTATTCACTAGTGTGTCAAAAAATACATAATGGGAGTGTCATAAGGCAACGCTGGAGTGAAGTATGCAATAACCCCAAGAGAAAAATTTCTAGACAAAGCTAAATTAGTTATAACCAATAAAAGAAGAGCTTCATAAGCACCACTGAAGAACATGGTCTTGGTTTTTACAGGCATGTATTAAATATTTGATGATAGCTAATTTAACAAAAAAGTTGACTTTCACAAGATAACGAAGTGTATGTAACAAAGGTAATATGCAGGCCTCTCACGTGTATGTAATAACAGAAAACAAAGATGTTGCTTGCATAATAATAATAATTAAAAAAAAATCAATAAAGTGATAACAACCACTACTGTTACAAAAAACATGGTCCAGTCACTGCCTCCCTCCAGTCCCAATCATCAACTGAATATCCAGGTTTACAGAGAGATCAAAAATACAGTGTACTTCACTCTGCATCGCTTCTCATCCCCCAGTTACTCTCACTCCAGGAACACTCCTAAACTTAATATGGTTTTCTTTTTAATTAGCTACATTAGACATCTTTTTCAGTTATTCATCCTGTTCCCCTCTGAAACCAGATTCTGAGGCACGAAGTTTTACAGGTTTACACTTAACATGTTTATTTTGTTCATCTTTAGCCTGGCTCCCATTAGCCTCATTTGATATCCAAAGGATTAGAAGAGACAGTAAGCACTCAGTACATGTTCACTAGTTCCATGCTACTCATGATTGTCCTTCTCACATTCATCCTAAGACTTTTTTTCCAGGCTGGAGAGTCCCAGCCTACTCGGTTGCTTCTGTCCTGCAGCACTGACCTTTGTGGCCTTTCTCTGAACCTTTTCAAGGTCTAACACATGCTCTTTGAGAGAAGGGACTGCAACCACCTACAATATTGAAGTCTGCACAAATCATTAAGTCCATAAGGATTTTGTTTCACTCTCTTTTCCTTCCCCAAACATTTCTGACTGCCACTGAGTCAATGGCTTCATGGAACCCCCTTGACTACAAGGTTCATTTCCGTGACTGCCACTAAATATGTGAAGCTAACATCTTAGGATATCTTAGCATCACAGATCACTCTTATCTGGTCTTTGCCTAGAGGCACCCCGATCCAAGACGGGAGATCTCTACGGTGGTACCACTATCATAAACAGAATGATTAAAACCCACAACTATTAGGTGTATTTTTTCCTATATCCATAGGATATAGGAAACAGAATACAGGATATACAGCCGCAGATCTTGTTTTCCCTCTAAAGAACAGGATTACCTTCATTTTTCCACTGTACTTTGGATCTGAAATGGTTTCAAAGGCTGCCTCTTTGCTTAACTGCACAAAATCTGGAAAACTGGAAAATACCTGGCTGCACACTCGTCTGATATGTGCTTCCTGGAAGAAAAGCAGAAAGTTTGAACAGGTGTTAAAAATTAGAGCTATATTGGGATATCAGTAAGCCATACAAGGAGTTCAACAGGTTGAAACAAGTAATCTGCTGAAGTAACTCAACCAGAAAGAGTTATGTGGTTTCAATTCAGTTCACCACAAAAGTGCTAGGTAAAACATCTCCTGTATGTTTTAGTTTGCTTCATTTTAGAAAGGAAGAGGATCCTCATCTGAAACAATGTATTCCAGTTACTAGAGTAAGAGATGCACAAAATTTCTTCTCCCAGGCACAGACTGAAATAAGACTGGCCAGAATTGTCAGGCTCAAAAACTCTGTTGGCTTGAGGTTTGCATTACCCATCAGTTGTGTACAAGCATTTTTCTTGACCCTCTGGCCAATGTAAGCCAATATGGGAATTGCATATTGTCCCACAGATATGACAAAAAAACAGTATGGGAAATGCAGTTAAAACTGTTCAAAAACCACATTAAAGCTCCACTGCTAGAATTTGCATAGCTCTAAACTTAAATGCAACCACACATTTTAAGTCTACTTTTCCAGTGGAGCGGAAGAGATCTCATCTCTCCCCCAGGATTAACACATGTGATGGACTTTAATACTAAAGGTAAGAAATACTACAGAATATTAGTTTGTTCAGTAGATTTTGGGGAGGTTAGTAATTATGTATGCCGTAAAAGACAGTAAGTCTCAAAATACTCATATATTGCTATTTCAGTGGCTATTTAAACTCTCAAATGTTATTACAACAAATACTACATACATAATATAAAAAAAGGTACACTGAAAATGTTTGGGTATTTACTGCATGCAAGGCCTGGACACTAACAGTAACATTTCCTACAAAACCAACACTGCTTTAATGGAACAAACTTGCCAAAATTTGCTAGGATTTTTTCATTTCCATTCCCTTGTGGCTTCTGAGATGAAGCAGTAATATCCCTAAATCCCTTTGCTCATTTTTGGATCTCAAGGATCATACACAAGCATTTTTAAAAAGTGCCATTTATGGGTCTTGTAGGTTACTTGCCACAGTAACAAGATAAACTGATACTGTTCTCTTGTTGAGCATTTTCTACTAAAACGTGTTTCTCATTGTTTAAAGCAGCTCAGCTCTGAATACAAAACACTAGAGAAAAAAACAACATTCTAATTGCTTATTATTTATTTATTTGCACAAAGACATTCCTCTTACTAGGCACTTGTCATAAGTGTAACAGAAATAGGATTATTAGAAATCATTAAAAATTAACTCTTCCCCTAAAGCTCTCCAATGTTTCTATAACCCATATTTTCAGATATGCATAAACTAAATTAAGGCACTGTTGTGTAACGTCTCTATCTGTTAGATAAGGGCTACATTCTGATTTACTGAATGGAAAAGGAATTTTGCAAAATATCTTAATTTCAATTAGTTAAGACTTAAACAGGAGGCCAGCAGCAATTTTCATTCAAGAGTTTTCATCCCATTTTCCGTAAGTATTTTTTAAATACTTCTGAAACTAACTTGCTGCTTGCTAGTGTTGTCCGTCTGCAGCAGCGCAGCATGATTTGCAACCTTCTGTAGGATTGTCAGGTAACTGAAGCGCAATGACTTAATTGTTTCACCATAAGCATTTACCTAAACAAGAAAAAAGAAAGTTTATGCAAACAAATACTCCTGAAAATAAGAAATAATCTAAAATAAGTGTTATTCTTAAAAAGTTTAATGCATTAGCAATTCTAAGTAGTCCTACAATTGATCCCAAAGAGATGCATACTGTAGTTCTAACAAAGATTTAGTGAGGTTTTTTTCCTCAGCTTTGTGATCCTATTGACAGAAAACAGCTTCCCAAAAAGAGAAAAAAAACAAAGTGATGTTCATAGTTTGCTAAACATTTCAGACAGCATGATATCTACAGAAATTACTAAGATAACCAAGAAGTCCTTGGTAGATAAAAAGACAGTAACCTTACAACTGATTTATATATAAATCAAACCAGAACTGTTTGAATTACTTCCTACCCTGTAACTGCTAACTTTACTTTTCTTTACAGTAGAAAAGTATAAAGCTTTATAAACATCCCAAGTAACATAATTCAAACAACTTCAAACATTCTATAATGCAGCATCAGCTATTCTTCTGGATATGGCTGGCCTATTAGACCAATGTTAGTTCTCCTTTCCCTTCTCAGGTTACTAAACTTCATGGTTAACTTTGGAATAAGACAGTCCATAAGAGCACTTAAGCATCTGCAGGCCTGCCTAATGCCCTTTGTGAATTAAGTTCAACAGCATGTTACTTTTTTTCTACAAAATATCACAAGATATTTTGTAGAAGAACTAACACTAGTATCCATGGAATATTAAACAGGCTGATAGAGGGATTGTTTTCAAAGAAAGATGCAGAAGATTAAGTCAGCTACATCATTTGGAAAAAAAAAAAAAAACCCAACACAAAAAAACAGAACACTATGCAAGAATCAAAACAGGCCAGAAAGAAAATGGCGAGAAGCAAGTATGACACGTACGCTTCTAAATGTTAAAAAGACATGCTTAATCTGAGCCTGCTGAGTGATACAGACAAAACAAATACAAAGCTAGACTAATTGAGTGTTAATGAAGTCCAGAGACAATAGAAGAAATCTACAGAGCTGTTACTTGTGAACAAAGTTGTACTTGTGCTCTGTGGCTACTGTCAGGAGTTCTCCCTTCAATGATGCAAAGCAAAGTGCCTGTTTAGTGCCATAGAAAGACACAATCCAACTGCAGTTATGACACAAGCAAAACCCAGACAACCTGCTGGGTCCAGGATGTCCCTGATTTGCAAATTCTGCACTGACCACCTGAGGCACATGGGAGCTGCATGCCTGACACATACTGAACACCCCAATGCAAAATCCTTGCCAACATCAACTGTTTCACAGGTGCACTTAATACACCAAATCCAGAATTTACTGCATAAATAACTACCACCTGCTCAGGGCATGCAAAGTAGCTTTGCTGTAATCCCAAAGTGCCTAACTTCATCATGCTCGTGATGCAACCACCCATGTTTCCGGTCAGGATTTCCCAAACAGATGGCCTACGCAGCTATTTCAGTCAGCTCTTCATCAGCAGAGAGTGTCTCAAGAAAAACTTATCTGTTGCTCAAACCAGAAAGACTATGTTCTAAATTCCAAACAGTGCAAGTTCTTACTTTGTAACAACAGCTCTTCCTTTTACGGCCGCTGTTGCAGCTACAGGGCTCTCCTGCTCGTAATACTAAGCTTACATCCTCAGTCTCTAGGACAGCCTGATACACAGCTTTCTGGAATTCGGTCAGGGAACAGTACACCATCTGCCAAAGAGAGAGAACCCCCAAAACACAATTATGTGTGGCATACAATAAAAAGCAAACAGCATTGGATCAAAAAACATAAAATATTGAAAATAAAGTAGAAAACAAGAAGGTATTTGCTCAAAAAGTTACATGAAATTATTCTACTACCAAATGAAAAAAATCTGGGTCTTGACACCAAAATAATACGAAATTGTAGCCAAAATGTACGGATAGTTATTTTATCCCCTTCTGAAATTTTACAGAGTATCAGTATCAAGCCGCAACAACTTGTGTTAACATTTCTACAAACTTTTCAGTATAGCTTTTGTGGAGGGATAGGAGGAGGGAAAAATGAGAGAAATAAATGCCTAATCATAATTAGGGATTCCCCTCTGCTTTGCCAGTTGCTTAATTTACCCTTTCTTTCCTCTTTTTAGGCACTAGATGTTGTAGGGCACTACCACAGGCAGGACAAACAGAATAAGCAATGGGAAGGCAAGGATCCACACAGTGCTATGGCCAAACCTCTTATCCCTCTTCTTAGAGACCATGGGTGGCATCTGCATGACAACCTTAGTCTTAAGCAGCAGGAGACAGAAATCCCAAGATCATTCCTTAACCTAGGCCACCCACACAGCAGCAGCACCATGCTGAGCTATAATAATACAGCAGTAACTTGAACATATACTCACATTAACAAGCGAATGAAAAGAATAAAACCTGCTAGATTTAGAAAAGCAACTGACTGACGTTTGTGTTAATCTTTCCTTCAGAAGACAGTTTAGATGACATTATTATACACTAAGGATGAAGAATAAATACCAAATTTTGAAGACAGAACCAGCCACAAACTAACGTGTTAGTTAGAAGGAAACTTTCCTTCAACTTAGAAGGAAAGCATGAATATATGTAATAAGAATCTATCAGAACTCTTAGCTATAGTCGTAAGTATCATCACTTTATATAATGTTTACAATACCATTAGATGAACAGGATTACACACCTATCAACTACTAGCTTTAGATTTGGGGTTTGTCTTTTATTTAGTGATCAAAAATGAGGGAGTTAAAAATAAAAAGCGTACTGTTCTACGTACAAAGTGTCAAGCTGTGAATTCAGCAGTCCTACATAGAATTTCAAAAGGTCTACATACATTGCATTGGGTTTGCACAGATAAATACAAAAGTGCACATAAAACAGACGTGTAAATCACTAGTCAGAAGTCTAGTTTTTTCATGCTTGATTAACTCCATTTCAACATGCAATCACAGTAATTATGTGAACAAAGCACACTACTGCATGTGCATTTTTTCCAAGGCTCTGGATTCTTATTAAATTCCTAAGTCCAAAAGAAAGCCATAAGCTACTAAAGGCATGATGAAAGAGAAAAAAACACAACAAAAACAACAAAAAAAGAAAAGATATATCCATTAGCATTGTATTTGAAATATGCAAGCGCTCTTACTCTGTCTTCCTTTTTTGGCAACTGATCACTGATAAGCACTTTGGTACGTCTCAGAAACCAGCCGGACATTTTTCTTGCTAGCTTCACCATGGCCTTACGACCTGTTGCTAGCTCTCTTTTAGTTGCAGTGTGCCTCTGGCCATGCTCCACTGGATCAGAAAATTTCTTCTTGAAATGTAGTCTGCTACCCAAAAGCCCTGGTACAGCCCTGTTAAAAAACAAAAGGGGGTGTGTGTGGGTGTGTGTGTGTGGGTGTGTGTGTGAAGGAGTAACACCATTTTCTTTACTCCAAGGCAATCTATCTTTTTCAATTGAAAGCATACCATAAATTGTTTATGGCTAACAGCAAGAGATCTTAAATTAACAATCACTAGAGAAATTACTAAAATTGTGCATATAAGTAAAAACATATAGTGCTTCCAGACATGCCATTTTTTCAGTTACTTACTGTCATCCTGCAATGTTAAGACAATCTCTTTAGGAAAGGATTGCTATCTCCGGAAAAACTAAAGCTCAGCAGAGCAAGTCACCAGTATACAGAACCTCTAAACTACAAGGCTGTTACTGTTCAGGAGCCTAAATTGGAAGCAAAGCAGTCATGTTTTCAATTTTTACTTTTTTTATTAAAATCAGGTTATGCAGATACTGCAGTTTACTAAATAAAATCTTAAGAAACCCAACAGGAAAAAGAAATTGGTAATCATTAGCAGCACTACATACTGGAACAATCTATAAATACCAGCACAGGATGCAACACTAAGCTTACTGTTAAAGCATTGATTTTCTGATATTTCAATTCAGTTTGTATTTCCTCATATTTAAGGCATGTTTGTTTTGTTCCTCCTCTGCAAATCATCCCCAGTAAGTGTTCTATGTTTAGATTCATATCCAGGGTTATTTCCACCTCTCCCTCTTCATCAGAGGTTTTCCTGGACAAAACTGTTGCTTTACAAATATGTGCACTTGTGTATTTTGAAAAACAGTAAAATACTATTACTTTCAACTTACAAGTAAGTCAGAATGACCTGCACATATTAGACAGAGTAAAGGCACAACATTGTTTGAAACTGTGTAATGATTCTCAGTCTACTGTAGGGAAGAGACAAAAAAGAAAAAAATAGCATCCTCAAAAAAGAAAGGTAAATGAGGTGGGGGGAGAAAATAATCATAACTGCCTCCCAAATTCCCCAAAGAAGCCAGGCAATAAAAGGACCTCCAAATTTATTAAATAACTGCAAAATACATACTGCAGATGTATGTATCAGGAGCTTACCTCCAAAACACACATGGAAAAACATACATACATTCTGACAAAACGTTGGGCATTTTGGGGGGAGGGTTGTGATTTGTTGTTTTTTGACAAAGATGGGTCCAAATCATCCAGCCCTATCCCAGTCCCACAGCACAGTTAACATATAGTGGTGTTTAAATCATAAAAAAAAGGTATTTTATTTACCAGTCCATAACACACCAAAGTTCCTTCATATTGTTTTGAAGAATGGTTCCAGTAAGACCTATGCGAACACTGCATTTTAATGACTTCATGGTTTGAGTTATTTGAGCCTTTGGATTCTTGATTCTATGTGCTTCATCCACTATCACAGCAGACCACTCTACGCTGCAGATCAACAAGAAATATTGTATTAACTGAAACTACTTATCCTATCAATCCACATAGATATACAAAGTGAAGTCAGCCACACACATAGCCATGATTATTATAAAACACTATTACTTTTTACTTTTCCTGTCTTACATTGTATTATACTACTCAGTATCCTTATTTTCTGTTTGCCTGGTAATTTCAGTCGCCATAGTTGGGTATAATGGCTAAACTATATAACCAAATAAATAAACTACTGTTAACGGTGTCAAATTTTCTGTGAAGAAAGTAGCTTTCAATCTCTGGAGCAATCAATCCAGCACATCTCACCAGCACTAATTCCACTCATACATAAGATTTAGAAAAATTAAATAAATCTCTGAAGGTAAGCTATTGAAACACGCTTAACACAGGCGTGCCTCATTTTTCCAACAAAACCTATCCAGTGTAACCAGAATTATACTGAAAGCATTTTAATCTGCATGGTTTCTTACCTGAAAGCATCACTCAACTTCTTTAGTATCTATATGATACCAATATGCAGAGGAGTTTTAATATTTCATGAATTTGTGACTAGGAGGAACATATCTAGAAGCAGGGACCAAAAGAATTAGGGTACTGCTAACGCAACTCCTTTAGTCTTCTCCTATCTATCTTCTTTTTCAGACCTGAGTGCGGACAGAGCTGGAGATCTGATTGTTTTGGTGACAGTTATCCACAACCCTAGGACATTCACAGAGGCCCGGACCTTTCCCAACACCTAAAACAACAAGATCTGCAGAGACCCTGACAACAGCAGCTTTTAAGGGCAGGCTGCTACTGCTAGCTATTCATGCAACTGGTACCTTACTTCCAAGATGACCTAAGAAATGAGGACCACTACGATCAGATGACAGGCTAAGTACTTCTGAACACAGCCAAAGGCAACACTCCTAGTTTGAAAAGGCTGACAGATACGGAGCAAATAAAGTAGGATTTCTAATACAATCTGCTGTCAGAAACGCCTTGATTCTGGTAAATCCATCAGGTATTTAAAACTATACACAGGGACACAAATACGCATCTTGTATCTCAAAGTTTTTAGGACTCAAGAACTTCATCAAGCTGCTGAAAAGTGCAAATAACAATGAAAATACCTTTTGAACATTTTGAAATTCCGTAATTTGTTCTCCTTACACTGCACTGAAAGATAGAAATATCTTCTCCATATCTTTTAGCCACTACCAGTTTTCACGTAGGCAACTCCTGCATCTTTTAGAGAACACTTCATGAACGTGTCAACAGCACAAACTAGCTTTATGAAAACTATTCAAATGTCTCCCAAGCATCCCACTACAAAGGTAGTATAGGGTAAACTATCCAAGGACAGTTAAATCAGATTCTCTTCTTCAACACGAGTCACTGGATTTAACAGTAAATACATTACATAGAAAGAATAAGTACTTGCAAAGAAGAAAGCAAAATTAGACAAACAGTTAAAATTCTGTGTGTAGAAAAATCATTACCTGTTAAATTCATCCAAATACAGACGAAGTATCTCATACGTTGTAAGGGCAACTTCACATTTCCCTTGCTTGATGCGACTCAAGTCATCATCCTTCTTACTGCCATGTAAGACAGAGACCTTAAAGTACCCCCACATGTCTAACTCATCCTTCCAGTTGTATAGCACTGAAAGAGGGGCCACTATGAGGAAAGTCTGAAAACAAATAGCTGTTATATTATTACTGAAAAACAACAACATAGCACTTTCTTGATAAGGAAAGTAAAAATCTTGAGATTTATTTTACCTATTTATAGTTTGAATTGTTTAATTTGTCACTTCAAAGCACAGTATAGAAAAATATCTGAAGAGCCAATATAAATTCAAAAGTTAATCAGTTTACTCAGATTATGTAAACAGTACAGATGAAAAACACTGTAATACTACAAAAGCTACCAAAGTAGTACAACTTACTCAAATTATACACTAACAACTGCAATAAGACATGAGACACTATCACTTTGCTTCCTTGTAGCATCTGTATACCATAAAATGTTTTACACATGGAGAAAAGAAAAGGATGTAGAGGGTAAGCAGCTTCCTTCCATCCACAAGTCTAATCAATATATGACTTCAAAACAGAAAGACCTGAAAAGGGTTTAAAAATTTAAGACAGCTCTTACAACTCATTTAATATCATAGAATAATAAAATCAATTAGGTGAGAAGGAATCTCAGGAAGTTTCTAGTCCAGCTTCTTGGTCAAAGCAGGGGCAATGCTGAATTCGGGCATTTAGGGCTTTCTCTACCCAGGTATTCAAAACCCCCAAGGATGGGGTGGTCCGCAACCTCTCTGTGACCTTTTCCAATACTTAATTGTCCTCAAAGTTAAATTCTTCTCTTATTCCCAGTCAGAAGCATTCCTTTTTTTTTCACATGAAGTGCTAACCCTTCATGTCGTCTTCTCTGCTTATCTTTCCTTAGGAACCTGTACCCCTTATTCACAAAGCTAGTGTCCTGTGAACCATTCTTCCAGTTAAATATTCCAATTATTCCAATAAAATAAAAGTAGCAATGGAAAAAAGAAATTGCATGGGTCGTGTGGTAAGTAAAATTAAAATGATCTTCACATTTCTCTTGGTCACTTATCTTTATTTGCTGTATTTAATTACCTAGATTATCAGTCAGCATTACTTCTGACATTATTACAGTCATTCAAGAAAATATGCGAGGTCACAAGAACATTAGCAATAAATTTTCCAAATACATACATTTGCCTTAATTATTTAAATATCACGTTAATATATACAAATGTGCTTTTTGCACTTCAGAAACACAACCACACAAAAATATAATCTTCTACTCACTGACATTGGCTTTTCAAAGTATTCTAGCCAAAAATCTCATCCAGGTTATTTCCAAATGTTCTTTGTTAGTGCAGATCAACAGTATTAACAGATTAGACAACAAAGGCCAGATAATGCACTATGATTATCTGGAAAACTGAAGGATTCCCAAACACTAACAGGAAGGCCATGAACCCCTAATTTACCTAAGTAACTGAATATAAAAAATGAATATACATAAAAAACTTCTAAAGCAAACAAACAAAAAAATCCAAGTATTGCCTTTTACCAAAATCCTTAAGTTTGTATCACTAAAAGCTGTACCTTCTTGGGGTTGCACTTTTGTTCTTTTTTCATTGTCCTCAGTAAAAATTCTGGCATATTATTTTCAATATCTTCACGTGTTCCCTTTTTGTGCAACACTGCAGCCAAAAATGAAATGACCTTGAGAAAGAAAGCAAATCTCAGTGATTATTTAGAAAAATGCAAACAGAAAATGAAGTAGTTTCACTGAAAATAAGCATTTAGGACAAAAACTTGGATGATATTTAAAAAGGGGATTTGGGGGAATTGTTTTTTTGGTGCTTGTTTGTTTATTTTAAATCAATCTGTTCCCATGGGAACCCCTTCCCTTGGGAGAATCCCGAATTCATGATAAGAGCAATTAATTGCTCTATTTTACTCTTTCACCCTCCAATCTAAGTGGAGGAGTCCCAAAAATACAGAATAGATTATGAACGAGTCAACAAAATTTGGGGATGATGCATTGCCTTGCAATTTTCTTCCATTTTCAAGGCACTTGAGCCTTTGATGATAAAACAGAAGGAAGAGATACTTGCTAACCATATACCCAACACTACTTCTGAAAAAGGTAGAAGAGGTTTAAACTAGAGTTTTTTACTAATATGTCGTTTTCTGTATGTTCCATTCCTTCCAATTCCTGTTGTTAACTTGAAACCAGTTCTCTCTGTTATGTTTGCACCTATATTCTCTTATCTGCCTCAAACCAGTCAAGGTGATTTCCCTTTGATTATGAGGAGACACTTACTATACTGCATCACAGTGCAGACAAACATCTCAGCACAGGCTATTCCAAGCAGCTCCCATAGTATTCCAAAACAGGAAAAAGGCACAGAGATATCTAGCCAGAACATTCAAACCCATAAACCCCACTTTGTATCCACGGGACTAAGCAGCAGCAAGAACCAGATGCATCATCAGAGAGGTACCCTTCTTTTGAAAATTCAACAGGCCCCCCTTTACTCTCAGCAGACAGCTCCAGCCACTTCCTTTTGCAGCTGCTACACAGCTGCTCATAGCAGGGCATATGTAAAGCTGTCATCTCCCGATTTCCAAACAAAAGGAAATTTCCACAGCTTTCTCCCTCTAGCGATGCTAGGAAAAGAACCAGCCAGGAGTGCAGAAATGCAGGAAAAACACCTGAGAAGAGTAAAGGTAGATGAGCAGAAGACAGAGGAAACCCCTCACATATGGGGCCACAGGGTGGGAAAGAGACATGCAGAAGAAAAGAAAACCAAACATTTTAATACATAATTTTTCATATAAACTAAGGCTGAGAGGAACTGCAAGTTGCACATGTTGTTTGACTTGAATTTTTTTTAAAATCCTTTCAAGAATAAGAATAAAATTCAACTGAACACAAAATCTCCATGTGTCCTCCAGATCCTCCATTTTTGGAAGAATTATGCATCACAAATTTGTAACAATAGCAAAAGGCTGTAAAAAGGCAACTCTGCTGAGAAACCTTTGGCTCTTCCAGAAAAAGCAGGAAGCAATCCTAAAGACCTTAATAGGAAACTTTAACTTACTGCAATCATGTTAAGAATCAACATTATTCTACTTGCCTCCACCTCAACTTCACCTTGAAATGAAAGAGCCACACAGTCAGGCCATTTAAGCAAAAGTGAGTTCAGAAGTACAAAGAATAATAAAATGCAAAAGTTTTCTAGAAAAGTCTATCTGATAAATCAACCTACAATTCAGAAAGAATAGGGTTCAGCCAACTGACAAACATGATACAAATTTTCTATAAAACTAAATCAGTTACTTGCTACTTGATGAAGTTTAATATTTATTCTTTCATACATACTGATCTTTTCTAAACAAGTGAAATCCTCTTTTACTTCATATCCACTGAACTGCCTTTCCCGTACTGAACTTGAAAAACATAAAACTGTGTTTTACAAAAAATACACAAGGTATTCTTTAAAACTTCTACCTTTCTTCTGCAAACTTGACACTGTTATTAAAAGAAATAACAATCAGATGTGAATTCCACACAATAACACAGTCACTGTGTGATAAATGGGACCAGGTCTTTACAGGATCAGTTCTGAGATTCAAAAAATATAAGAAACAGAAGCAAGAAAACTCAATTCCACACCACCACCCTCACTCAGTTTACTTGTATCTCATAAAGATGCTTCTTACTATATGAAATTGGACATTTGCAGTTCTGAGCAGAGATAAACTTCCACAACTACCAAGTTCTTAAACTGCCATGGACAAGAAACATGGCCAAGGTTAGGTAAAACATAAGGTAAAAGGATGCAGTTTAGTTTTAATAAACATCTGTTAACAGATCATTGTCAGCTACACAAACCTATGATGCACCTTTAAATGCTCTGTCCAGAGAAGTTTTGCCAGTACAGTTTACTCACTCCTTTTGTCAAGTTTGCTACAGAACTTTTCTTTGCACTGATGGGTGTCTGTCAACATTCTCCTAAATAGAAGGGCAACAGACACTACAGCCAGAATTTGTCAGTGTAAGAATAAGCTTCCATTTGACACATGACAGAGGGGGACAAAGACTAGCCAGCATAGATTCATGCTGCTTACTTAAAACCAGACAGATTAAAAAGAATTTTCAAACATAACCCCCCCCCCCCAGTTTTAGTAAAATAAATAAATCGGTTGGGCCACACTGATTCAAAGCATAATGGAAAAATCCAGCTACACTTCGTCCTTTCATCAACCCAAACTGTATTTCCAAAAGACCGATAAAAATAACATGGAACATCTATGCACTTTTTCCAGAGATGGGAGTAAATGTGTCTGCTCCTTCTCGTTCCCAGTACAGTCAAACTACTGGTTCCCAAGGAAAAAAGGAAAAACACATTTAAAGAGCTGTAGTCAGATAAGAGCTGTAAGTGGTTTTAGCATACTTCTGTGCAAATCACTTTCATGATGCACAGGTAGCAATCCTCAAAGTACATTCAACATAAAATGAATACTAACATTTTAACTACCATAACTGCCTGTGCTTACACTAAAAGGGTTCACAACCCAGTTTTGTGGCAGGTCAGAAGTGAATCTCAAACACAACAATGGTTCCCAGCTTTAAGTGCTGTCCTGGATGGTCACATCCTGCCTCCTCCAACTCCACAACAGAAAAGGAAGGTTAAGCTTCACTGAAATGCCCTTTCTTAAATACATTATTTTTTAAAAAGATTTACATCTCACAGAAAATCCATCCCCCAAAAAATTACCTGTTCTCTCAGTGTGTAAAATCAAAAAAGAATACCTGTATTGTCTTGCCAAGGCCCATATCATCTCCAAGAATACATCCTCTTTTATTAGCATAGTGTCCATACAGAAATTGGGCTCCTTCCCTTTGATAATCACGCAGGTATCTATTGATTGTATATGGGATAATATCACCACTGTCAGATAATTTAAAAGGAACTGCAGGAGATGGAAGATTTCGGTCAGGAAAATAAGGTTTTTCCAGATCACCATCATCAAATATTAAGCTTTTCCAGGATCCTTTACTGGCTTCAATTCTACGAAGTTTAGTTATTAGTATTTTCCTTTCTTCAGACTCCAAGAATGATACAACAGCAAATGATTTTCCATTCTTGTCCTTTTCAATAGAGGATATTTTTCCTTCATGAAGTTTCCCATTCTCAAGACAAGGGGCAAGGCATTTTTCCCCAATATGCCAATTTTCTATTAAAAAAACCAAAACAAACAAACACACATAGTGACAAACTGGCCAAATGTAGAAAGTATTTAATTCTGTCACATAATAAAACATTGGATATAAATTTATTTGACAAAATGCATACAACTTAAAAGATTTTACTGAAGGTAGCAGCAGAGTTACAATACTGATTAGAGAAGGCAGCATTACAATTAAGATACTGATTACTGTTTAGAACAAAATCCTGAGTTAGATATTAAATTATAATTTGCTGAAGTGCTGTTATTTTATAAATATCTGAAAGTATATAGGAAAAAATCTCATGTAAAAGCCATATTCTGATACATATTTGTTTCACAGTGGCTTCACACAGTCAAACACCTATAAGATGATGCCTGCAGGTTTAGTGTCCAATTAACTGACCATGTGAACTGGTCAAAAAGGCCTTCTATATTAGACACACTTTTGATCTACCTGAATCTAGTACCGCAGCTACAAATATAATCACATAGGAAACCATCACCTTTCTCCTAATAAAGTCTGGAACAGGTAAAAAAAAAACTTATGTTTAGAAACATCAGAACTGTACTTTAAGAACAATTAGTAGCATATCATTTGCCTATATCATTCATCAAAGTGCCTAATTACTCAGTAAACTGCTTATATGGCTGTCCATTCTGGAACTGTCAAAATCTGTTCTTCTATGTGGTCTCACTACGGCCTTAATACAGCATGCCAAACCATTAACAACAGAGGTGACCGAACCGCTTCATTTTCAGCTATCTCAGTTTCACATTTCATGTACAAAGATAATTTTTTAAATGGTATATACATGCTGCTAACAGAGAAAGTGGAAGACAATAACAGCAGTGTATCAGAGTCCAATGAATCCACTTTGTACTGACAAAGAAAAACCCAACAAAACAGCTCTATCAGAAAAAACAGGGCCTTCACTCTTCACAGTAAAAGATAAGGCATAGTAAATAACAGTTGCACACAAAGTTTTCCAGATCTGAGCTGAGGAATTGTTGGCCTTTTGTGTTTGTGGAAACAATTTCCAACCTTACCCTGCTAAGCCATCCCAAAACAAAGAGAAGAACACGCATGATTTATTTCAGAACTTTCACTGTTTCTTATTTATTTGTTGGAATAAGTTCTGCCACTTCTGAAAAAGTCATTATCTGCAGCAGTGAGAGGCACCTAAAGTTTTTATGGGAAGGAGCAAGAGAGACAACTTTGCATCAGGGCAAGTACTTTGTAACTATGATCAGTACTAGTACACCTTTCTGTGTGCCTTAATCCAGCTACTTTTCGGAGGAAAGGAAAAGAGGAAGTCCTGAAGGCAAGAAATGCCACTTTGCCCCATTTTTATGTGTCAGTGCAAAAAACTCATGGAGAAGATAGGTTCTTCTCACTAGTTCCTGAGGTCACGGAAGCGTACGCTCACAGGATTATTCTCCACAACATACTACTTAAATCAATGATAATCATACGTAATTTTTAAAAAATTACTAAATTATATACACTAAAAGAAAAACATTCATGTAACCCCCTATTCTGCAACCAGCACTGGCCATAAGTTGATATCCAGGTAAGAATAAAAACTGCACAAGCATAAAGAATACCTCTCTTCTAAAATTCTTTGTCCTTAAAGTATTCTTTTTGCTACAGAGATTTCCTGGGTCAGGTGTGGTTTGCTCATTTAGCAAACACCAGTGGACTTCTCTTTTTCAAGTAGCTCTATTCCACCTTCAACGCATGCAGATTTTTTGCATTCAGTGTCTTCTGACTATGAATTTCGCAGGTCTGCTCTCCAATACTTGACAACCTTTTGCCTGCTACAAACTTGGATCCCATAACCTAATGGCCCATTAGTTCTTATATTAACAAGATCATAAACCATGACCTCTAGGTTAAACATATAATTTTTCATCTTTCATAACGCCCCCCATCATCCTTGATAACTTCAACCCCACACTCTGTGACCTGTACATAAGCTGCTCCATACCTTCAGCCATTCCCACCGACCTTTTCAGAGACTTGAAGCTCAAACATATCTTTTTGAGGCAAAGGGTGAAGTACAGACAGTATGTTCAACAAATAATACATATCTAATCTCTTAAAGTTTAAGGCATTTATACTCTCTCACACATGCTCAAATCTATGCAAAAAAACGTGCACATGAACTTCCCCCAGTAGCAGCTAAGTTCTTGAGCAATTTCTCAAAGACTGTAAAAATGAAACCAGCTATAGGCAGCACTGTTAAATATGCAAAACGTTTAAAATAAGAAAGCACTTCCATAATTATTTTCTTTCACAGTAATATCTGAAGTGACGCATGAGATTAACGACACTCAAGTTAAAACCACGATTTAAGATGACAGTGCCTTTGTTTTTAACTAAGCATTTACTTGAGTTTAATGAATTGCATATGACTTCTCAGAATCAGGGTTCCAGGTGCAAAGTGGGATAACAGGTTCAGTATTACCAAACTGCAAACCTAGTGGTAAACAAGAGAATGAAACAAAGGGGAAGAAAAGTAATGGCATTAAGGACACCACTGTTGCAAGACCCCAGAAAATAGTGCTGTCCAAGCCAAAGCAAGAATTGCTCCTTTAACTAGCCTGATTCGCTAACTTCTTGGTCTTCATAGCATGGGTACAGGCCACTTCCCATCAATGAAAAAAGACGATATTTAAGATGCTTGGTTATACTTACACCTTTTACCACAGTTGAAAAAAATGTGCCATATTGACTGTACTAACTCATGCTGCTAATGGCCTACTGTCACACATTTGCTGATTTCAACTACTCCTCTACACAAAAAAAAGAGCAAAAGTTCCATGAATGCTTTATAACTGTTGAAGTTTGTCCACTTAATGCAGAGTGCAGGTTTTTTTACACCCTAAAAAACGATTGTAACAGCAAAATTCAAGGATACTAAAGAAAAGCATTGCCCTTCTTAAATTCAAAGCTTAACTACAAAGTTGTTAAACAAGAGAGGCTAAAAAAATCTCTAAAATGCTTTGAGTCCACTTAACCACGTGTTTCCACCTGTCCCAAGAAACACACTCAAATGTTTCTGAGAAACAAAACCAGAGTTTTCTCACTGAACGTTTCTAACATGTATACACTGCCAGACTTCTCACACACACACACACTCCAGCTTCGCTGTTCGGCGAGGCCTCACAGCACCGTGGCACAGAGATGTGCGCAGAGCCATACCCAGCAGCTTCCACACCTGCCCTCTTTTCCATCTGGGCAAGCGTGAATAAGCAATTAGCGCCTGAACATCGCTCTGCAAAGACACACGGAAGATGCTTACCTGAGACACCATCACACATTTTAACTTATGGCCCTGCAAGGCCCCACGGAGCCCGGGGGCGGGGGTACCCGGGGGCAGCTGGGGACCAGAAGCCAGCCGAGCCCACCGCTCTGGGGGCCTACCGCCACAGCCGGGGGACCACGGGCCCGTCTACCGCCCACACCCCTTCGTTGGAGGCCACACGCTCCCCCGGGGGCAAGGCACAGCAGGGAAGGGGCTGAGGAGGCCCGGGGGGCACCTCACGGCCTGTCAGATAGGGAAACCGTCGCCTGCCCCTCCATCGCCGCGCCACTGCCGGCCCCGATCAGGACCGGGTGGGCAGGAACAGTGCCCGGGGACGGGGGCGAGCGGCCCCTTGGCCCCCGCCCCGCCGCGGCAGGCTGGGCCGCAGCCGGTCCCCGGGGCGGGCGCAGCGAGAGGATCTGCGCGGAAAGGCCGCGGGCTGTAAGGAGCCGGCGGTGAAGGGGGAGGAGCGCCAAGTATCGCGAGGTTTGCTGGAGGTGTCGCGAGAGGCTGGTGGGGAGGGGTCGGGTCTTGGGGGCCTGTCACTGTCCGTGTCCCGGTCCCGCCCGGGGTCCCGTCTGTGGCGAAGCCCTGTGGGGCAGCCGGTGGATGCGGTGCTGTGGCCCGGAGGGCGGCCGTGGGCGCTGGTGGGGCGAGTCCCCGGGAAAGACCGGCGCAGGGCCGGGAGTAACGCGGGAGGGCGCCGCGGCGCCGTGTTGTACCCCCCAAATTAAGTTGGTTTTCCACACAGAAACGGCGGAGGTGGAGTGTGGTGCGCGTGGTGGTGGTGGTGGTGTACGGGCCTGTGGCACGGGGCAGATGTCCCGGACCACGGTAGTTGGCCCTGAATGTAGTGCCTGCGTGGAGCACCCCTAGTCCAGCTGGCATGGTGGGATCTTGACCTGTACTACCCATACTGCAACTGATTTTCCTCCTGGTGCCGTACATTGTACCAGTCTGCAGAGGAGAGGGGAAAAACGGGATCTGCAGTTGTTTTCTAGGAAATTGTGCAGGTAAGGAAGCAGGGAGAACAGTAGGTGCAACAGAAGGTGGAAGTGATGCTCTTGCAAACAGTGGCCTTGCCTCTGGCATGGTAGAGAGGAGTTGGCTGCAGTGGGGTGATGGGAGCATAGAACCCTAGAATTGTCTAGCTTGGAAGGGACCTTGCAGATCATCGAGTCCAACCATCAACCTAACCCTGCCAAAATCACCACTAAACCATGTCCCTCAGCATCATGTTTACCCATCTTTTAAATACCTCCTGCATGGCAATTCCACCGCTTCCCTGGCAGCCTATTCCAATGTTTGATAACCCTCAAGTGAAGAAGTTTTTCCTAATATCCAATCAAAACCTCCCCTGGCATAACTTGAGGCCATGTCTTCCAGTCCTGTCGGCGTTTACTTGGGAGAAGAGACCAACCCCCAACTATCTGCAGCCTCCTTTCAGGTAGTTGTAGAGAGCCATAAGGTCTCCCCTGAGTCTCCTTTTCTCCAGCATGGTGCAAACTGGAGATGCAGCAAAATCTAACATTTGGGGAAAGGGCTGAAGCAAAGAGGCCCATGTTCAACCTCTGTCCATTTCCAGAAGAGCTTAATTGGATGCAGTAACACTTTGCAAATTATAAACTCAATCAGTAACAACCATCTTATTCTTGCTGAAAAAATTCAGCCCCGCCAAGTAATCTATCCAGATTGCCTTGAACCTCAGTAGCAATTTAATAGAATGCTACATGAAGGGCATGAGTTCTCAGATCCTTGCTATTACTTTGTCAACATGCTTTAACATGCAGTTAATAGCGCAATACTAAATAGTACCACTTAAAAAAAATAAGAATATGTAAATATCATGCAAGATCTATTTTTAAAGCAGCTTTGATTATTTTTTTAATGCAGGAGACACAAGTTTGGGATTAATCTCTTGTCACTGTAATTATGTGATAACTTCAATTGTTTTAATGACATGTTAAGGAGGGATTAAGCATTAGAGAGAAAACATCCTTTTGGGCTTGTGCAGTAAAATTGCGTACAATGATAATGGATAATAAGACTAGCTAATCAAAATTCTACATCCTACAATATTTTCAGAAACAAGGCAAGGCAATAAATTTTCTAATTCATGGGTCTACGGGTTGTTTCTGCATGCAGCTGACATGCAGGCAGCTACCAGCCTGCTCTAAGAGTAATGAAGACCTGTAGCAGTGTTTAGTTGCTTCTTTAAGTTTTGTGCTGTTAGCCAGAATTTTGTTCTGACAGAAGTTAATTAAAGATGTATGGGTTTTGATTAGCTAGCTGTATTAGAGTAATGGGAGAATAGCAGGCATGAAGGCACTAATACAGTTGCTGCAACAATAAACTAGATGAATATCAGGCACCATATATGTTGGTGAAGGTTGTTCAAAAATAAAAAGTAATATAGAACCAATAAATTATATTGTTTTAAAATTATACATGTAGTCAAGCACTTAACTGCACTTAATGTTCCAAATGAATGTGCAAGAACTACACCATCACAAAAAGAAAGCTGAAAACAGAATGACATTTCAGATTTTAAAAATTTGGCAAAATAAACACAATATAACTGTACCATAAACTCATATGTTTAATACACCTCAGCCTGCAGAGCATCTTAGAAAAATCAGTGAGAATATAGGCTTTCATTCTAAGGCAAGCTTTAAACTGGATCATGTTTGAAGATAAATGAGTGTTTATACCACAAGGTGTTTATTTAATGAATACTATGTTGCATTTGATTCTTGCCAAGATATTTGTGCTTAATAAGGACTCTTTCATGCAGAGTACAGCTGTTATTTTATAGTCACAAATACAATATTATGACTTCACAATAGAAGGAAATAAGAAACAGATTAAATTCTTGCTTAAACACTTGTAATTTTTCTAATAAACAGGCAGTAAAAATCTGCCTACACTCCAAGGATCCCGTTTTGGTTTTATGTCAGTGGTAAAACCTCAGCAATTTAGCTGGAAACAGAATTGCACCTGAAAATCCCAGTGAAGGCACTAGGATGAGTCCCCATTACAGTTAGGTACACTCTTGTAACTCTTCCCTTAAAGAGGGAGAACAAAGGGAGCAACACACCCTTAAGATGAGCAGTTGGTTAGCATGTCAACAGGTAGTTTTCCTCTGACCATTAAAATTCCTCTTACAGATTACAAGAAGTTTCTGTATCTTTATTCCACTTTGAAAAAAAGGTAGAAAACAAGCTGGCTCACTAGGATTAGGACCAGGCTCAGTTTTCCAAGGTCAGAGAATTAGTTTGTTCTGTTATGTATCTTTCAAAGTTTTTGGAGCATTAAAGTCCTTCCAGGAAATCTTTCTAGCTCAGGGTGGAAGTTGTTTTCTAGGATGTCAAAAATATCTCACACCATGTTTCTGCAGGGAAAGGTTTGTAAAAGGATTTCATTTTGAAAAGCTGTTGCCATTACTGGAAAGTTGAATATATCCAAACTCCATATGAAAATTTGAACTCTGCTCCTATTTGACTTAGTTTAGACTTCATAAGAGAAGTGTTAGGCTCAGATAACAACCAAAATGAATAGGATAGCGGGGATAAGCACTTTTTAAATATGTGCTATATCCCTGAAAGCATTTCACACGTAACATTGTGGCCTTCCTGTTCACTCTTCTTTGACAGAGAGAAGAGATAAATTAACTGATGTGCATCTAAAAAGGGCAGTTTAGTTACATTTACAGCATCCTCCACAGTCAGTATGTCTGAAAACAAAGTAAGCTAGTGATTCTCAGTCTAACTGAAACCCAAGGAAAGCACCTAGAATTTTTGAAAATGCAGGAAAGTCAGTTGTTTAAGTCTATACTAGAAAAAAGAAGAGGTGGTTCAATTCAGTGGTATTAATTAAGCATGGTGGCATTAAAAATGCTACAAAGAGAAACTCGGTAATGTACTGTGCACTAAATTAACATTTTGGAAGGCCATTTGTCTCTCCAGCAGTTCGTTTGCCACAGTATTTTACACATTACTCATTAACAGTATTCAATAAACTCTCAGAGTTCTTTGTGGAAATCAGGCCAATGGTGCTTCTCTGAAGTGTGTGTACCCTAGTGCACACCCCACAGGGATCAAAGAAGGGACATTTGAGCCCTTGTGTGCTGCTGCAGGGCTAGGCTCTTTGCAATCACAGAGATATGGCAGGAGAGCTCACATGACTGGAGTGCTGCTGCGGACAGAGCTGGACGAGGAAGGATGAGCCAGGGCAGTGGGGAGCAGAATTGGTGTTTTATGTGAGAGCAGCAAGGATACACGGAGCTCTGTCTGGTCTGTAGCGACCATGAGATGGTACAGTCCAGGATCTTGAGGGAGGGGAACAAGACAAATAGCAGGATCATAACCCTGGATTCAGGAGATCAGACACATGCCTGACCAACACATTAACCTTCTACAATGAAATGACTGGCTTGGTGGGCTAGGGGAGAGCAGTGTATGTTGTTTATCTTTACTTCAATAGGGCTTTCACCACTTTCTCCCGTAACATCCTCTATATAGAGGCTGATAAAGTATGGGCTAGGTAAATGGGCAGTGAGGTGGATTGAAAACTGGCTGAACTTCAGGGCTTAAAGTACTGCTATCAGAAGCACAAAGTCCAGCTGCAGTCCCATTATTAGTGGAGTATTTTGGGGTCTGATACTGGAGGCAGTACTGGCCATTTCATTAGTGACTTGGATGGTGGGACAAGGTGTATCCTCATCAAGTTTACAGATGCTACACAATTGGGAGGAGTGTTTGACAGACTGGATGCTCGTGCTGCTGTCTGAGAGGGACTGTGACAGGCTGGAGAAATGGGCAGGTAGGAATCTCATGAAGTTCAACAAAGTCCTGCACCGGGGGTGGAATAACCCTATGCAGCAGTATAGGCTGGAGGTCAACTGTTTGTAAAGCAGCTTTGCAGAAAACGACCTGTGGGTCCTGGTGGGCTGCAAGTTGGCCATGAGTCAATGGTGCACCCCAGCAGCACAGGAGGCTAATAGTATCTTGGGCTGTGCTAGGAAGAGCATTGCCCAGCAGGTCAAGGGAGGTGATCCTTCCCCTCCTTTCAGCCCAGGTGAGACCACATCTGAAGTGCTACATCCAATTCTTGGCTCCCTATAACATGAAAGACATGGATGTACTGGAGAAAGTCCAAGACCATGAAGATGAATAGATTGGAGCATCTGACCATACCAGAATAGGCTGAGAGCTGGGATTGTGTAGCCTCGAGAAGTCTCAGGGATGATCTTGTCAGTAGGTATAAATACCTAATGTGAGGGTATAAAGAGGATGGAGCCATACTTTTCTCATTGGCACCCAAGACAAGTGGCAATGCACACAAATTGAAACAGGAAATACCATTTAAATATAAGAAAAAGCTGTGAGGGTGGCCAAACACTGCCACACACTGCCACAATTGCTTGGAGAGGTCATGGAATCCCCATCCTTAGAGATATTCAAAACGCAACTGAACTTAGGCCTGAACAACCTGCTCTAGGTTCTGGAACGAATGGTGACAAATTTTTTAGCAGGGCCTGTTGCAACAGGACAAGGAGCAATGGTTTTAAACTGAAAGAGGGAAGATTCAGACTAAATATAAGGAAGAAAATTTTTACAATGAGTGAAACACTGGAACAAGTTGCCCAGAGAGGTGGTAGGTGCTCCATCCCTGGAAAGATTCAAGGTCAGGTTGGACAGGGCTTTGAGCAACCTGATCTATTGAAGATGTCCCTTCCCACTGCAGGGAGGTTGGACTAGATGAGCTTTAAAGGTCCCTTCGAACCCAAACTATTATGTCATTCTTTGATTCTAACCTCAGCCCTTCTGTGATTCTTTGAAGTCTGTAGGACAAACTGAGTTCTGGCTAAGTGCTTATGCTGTCTATTATTTAAAAATTAAGAGCTTTAAATACGGGCAGATTGATTAGCCAGAGTCCCGTTTTCCCTGTAACCTCACGCGAAAAGACATGGCACCAGTGCTTACCTAGCTATATGCATATTTCCAGTCTCATCTTCCAGTTATTCTTAATGACTCATAAGATCTTCAAGTCATTCTTCTCTTTTGTATCGTCAGTTGTAAAATAAAAGCTTGAAAATGCTAACTGAGGATGTCTGGAAATGCTGCACAACACTTTAATGTGTGCACAACACATGAAAAATGGGTAACACCTTGAGAGTTTACCTCAATAAATCAGATACCCCTTTTATTGTTAACTCATTCTGAAAAAGAATCTAGCCAGTCCTAAATTTTACTAACTCTTAGAAGCCAGGGTAGTATAATTCTTATAACCTGCTGCAAAATTGTCCTTTAAAGTTTGTCTGCCAGATGATGTGTTACTCAGCTTGAATAAACCTGAGAGACTGATTCCACAAGTGTTATGAAGTATTGATTCATTTCCTTCGAGTGTCTGGTTAAAGAGTGACTTGAGGAAAATGTAAAGTTTTGTCCTTAAATAAATATTGTATATAAATGGATCATGTCAGCAACACTCAGATTTCATGATTGCCTGGAGTGGGAACTGGATAATGAGGCTTGTCAGCTCCATTGGATTTGTAGCAGATATTTGTGTAGAGCAGTTTTGAATGTTTCAGAAAAATATGTGAACATTCGAAAGGCTTGTGGACCAGTCTCAGTTACGGTCTGGGTCTGGTTAAACCAAATCAGCGTAATTGTTCTTCAGAGGATCTTTTATTATGTGTTACACATTTCACTTTACAAATAAAAATTATTTCAGAAATGGAACAGAGCTTTCCATTAGGAGTAGTAGTCATAGAAATGGTTTATGGAGATTACAGTTGAGTTTGGTTCCCGTAATCCCTTTTTTCCTTGAGGAAAAAATAAAAAGTATTTGCTTCCTCAGGTTTGATTTCACATTTTTGAGTTTTGATTGACGGCAAAGCATGAAGGGAAAGACTTAAAAGCACCACACATGCAGAAAGAGAGAGGAAAAAAAGACTAAAACTGTAAAGACACGGGTTTTTATTTTCTTTTTTTGGGGTGTGTAACATGGTAAGCTGTCCTCAAGAGATAAGCAACTCATGATTTAAAACCTCCTAAGCAGATAAGATGCAAATGTGATCTGATTGTGTAACACCTGATGTGTTACACTTTTGAGGAAAAAGGCAGAAACATATGCACAAACACAAAGGGATCCTAATAAGCAGCTCTGAAGCTCTGTTAAAAAGAGATGACTCCTGTTTAAACAAAAAATCCTATTCCAATACTGTGAGTAGAATGCAGTGCTTTATACCAGTTATTTCCTGTGTTTCTTCTTTGTGTTATCTATGCAACACATCTAGCAAAACAGGGTAACTTGATGAAGTGGCAGTTTTTAGCAGAATATTATAGCTGTGTACAAATATGTTAAAGATGTAAACTGCAGCTAGAAAAGCTGAACTGGGGGCTTGTCAAACAATTCACCAGTCAGTTCCCCTAAAGCATGTAAGAATGATGTGTGTTCATGAGGAAGGCAGGGGTATTTTGGTTCCTGGGGGATTTTTCCCCAACTCTGAAGTCAGTTAACCTCTTTTACTAGGAGGATCATAGTGCTGTTGGTGCCAGAAACCACAAACGTCTGGGACCAGTATGTCAGAGATTATTTCTGCTGAATCAGCTCTCAATATAACAAATATATTAAACCAGTAACCAAAGCACAGAGACGTTTCATAACATAACAGGAACTGCACTGCAAAGTATATTTTTGATTTAGAGAAAATCTGAGCCCCTGCCCAATGTTTACTGTTATGTAAAAAAAAAAAAAAGAAAGAAACCATGACCAAAAAGACGTCAACCAAACAAAATCCCAACTTTCTAACTTTCTGTGACACCAGCAACAAATCACAATACTAGCAATACTACTGGTAGACTTTTCCAATTGTCCAATTGTATGCTTATTGATAATGTTGAAGATAAAATAGGAGAAATGCCATTATATGATTTCTAAAGCATCAAAGAAATTATTAAGCTAGTTATATTTAAAGTTAATTAATTCAAAGAAATCACCAGAAATACATTATATATTAAATGAAAAAAAAAGTTGCCATGCATGCCTTTTATTTAGTTACTGTCACTTACAATTGTTGTCAGGTATCCGATCATTGTAATAGGTAACATCTCTGTTAGATTTATTCAAAAGGACTTATTTATCAGTACATGCATATGCTATGTCACTGACCTGCAGACAAACTGACACGCATTCCAAGTTTGTAATTAAGACTTCCAAATGCAAGTATCAACAATTAAAGCTTAATAAAGCCACATAATAGTAAACTTGATTCATATCCTATGATAGCTAAGTCTTACTGTCCAAACATAGGTGGCTTCCTCAGCTGTAAGCAAATTCTCAGTTACTTTGAATGGCACTGTTCTCTTATTTTCTGTGATTCACCTTATACAGTAAATTCTGAGTTGATACCAGATTTTTTTCAAGATTTCACATATAAAATAAGTTATTTATAAACCACAGAAAGAAACAATGTAGCTTACAAAAGGAATCACTGTTACTGTTAAAAACATCAGTGTTTTTTCCTAGCTTTACTTTATCTCAAAGGCAGGTTGTAGGCTTCATTATAAAATAATTCTTGAAACCAAATAAAACCCAAATATTCAGTCTTGCTCTGGGATTGGACCACAACCTTAATGTTTTTTTCTTATTTTTAAACAGAACAGATTTTTATTCTTTTGGTAATATTTGCTATTAATTTAGGTTTAAATTACTGTTTTTGCTAGTGCATTTTAAGGAACAGACCAGGGCCAGAGAATGGGAGCATTTATTGGAGTTTGGAAGAATACTTTTGCTTCTGAGGATGATTGCTTGCAGACTTGTAATCAAGTTAGTTGCACTGCCATAGGGCAGCACTCAGCAATGGACCTGCCTTCTTCAGCATGGTGCTTTCTCATGCTGAATGCTTCATTTTGCCCTCCAAGACCAAAGAAGATTCATGCTTTAAGTATAGTAAGTAAATAAAGCCAAAAGGAAAAACAAAAATATACAGCATTCAATTGCTTGTGCTTCTGTACAGGCTTACCAGGGTATTCTGACAACATTCAAGATTACTGCCGGTCCAGAGCTTACCAGCCCTTTCCAAATTCAGCCTTCTGGGTTAGTCCTAGGGGCTGATTCCATCCATGGGTTGTAAGTATAAGGCACAAGTAACTGACTCCCCAGTCCAATTGTCAAATGTAGTCCATTGACTTTCACCAAAAAAAAAAAAAAGGACATGGAAAAAATCCAAATCTGCAGTCAGAGGTGTAATTAAAAGAGAAAAAAATAGCAGAAAAAAATGTTCCAAAGAGCATTCTTATCACAGGCAGTCAGTCATATTACATGTCTTTTTTTTTCTTAAAGAAGAGATTAACTTGTCGCTTGTACCCAGTTCTATGTGTGCAGGTGGGAGGGAATAATTCTGTGTTAAGACAGATGTGCTGTTATTATGACTTCACTGATCATCTAACTACTACAACTACTGGAGCCATAAAAATAAATTGAGTAGCAGCAGCCACCATAAAGATGAGGCAAAGGCGAGATCTAAGCCAAATTCTTGTCTTGAGGTTCTGCATCTTCCGTATGGCACATGAATAGTGTTTGCATTTACGTGCATTCGTGTAATGTTTTCTAAGAATACTTCAGCCAAAATAAACAAAGATTAGAAAATCTTAGTTGTAGGTGGCTATATTCATTTATACTTGTATGTATATGAAGTTAACATACCCACTACAAGGTAGCACAATCAAGTCAGTTTTCTACAGAATCTGGGGTGTTTGTTTATAACAAAATATTTATGTAGATATACAGAAGAAAAAAACTAAACTTAACTTGAAGTAAACTTAAACTGCTTAAACTTTTGCTTAATGTGCATTTTGCTGATCAGTACCATCCTTTCACAACAGACAGTAAAACAAATACTTTTAGCTGAGTGGATTTAAGCTTTAGCAGAATGAGAATGTACAGTACATAATGTTAGCACAAATGAGAGCCTGGATTATTATGTCATCTCAGAAAGACCACAAAAGGGAGAAAGACTTCCACCTTCTTTCTAAAAAGCCGTGTAATCTGGATTTCTTAAAAAAAAAAAAAAAAAAGAGGCTGCTATTAACTCTTGTAATAGGTTGTTTTGACAATGTCATTATCCAGATTTATGGATGTATCTTGCAGCCTCACTCAAGATCTAATTCTCCTCAATTAGTCCAAAGGCTTGAGGACTAGTGATTGCTGGAATCCTCCATGGATTACCCCTGATCCTCAAGGACATGAGAGCAATTCCAAATTAACTTCCAAATACATTTATGTAAACTGTGTATCCCACCTCAGAAAGAATAATCCACTACATTCACATATAAACAGAACCTTTAGATATGCAACAGATGTTCCTTTTTTTGAAAAGCTCTTGAATTCATTGACAGGCCTTTGGCTAAACTGATGAATTAATTTGTTCGGGGCGGATTTCATAAATCCTCTAATAATTCTTACCCTTACACATCTTGACTTGATTTCTGAGATCTGCAGCATGTGTTTTAAATGTTTTAACCTTTACTACTTTAATCAGGTAACATTTATTTCAGGGCTGGATGATGATCGGTCATTGAAAGATATAGTTGACTAGGAAATAAAATCCAATTTGTCAGTTAAACAAACCACATCTGAAATAAGAAGAAATCAGTCTGTATTACTGGATCCCTGAAATACTTAGTGGTTTTGATGTCATTCTCCCTTTCAAGAATATATAGTGATGAATTGCTAAGTATTGCTGGATGCAGTGCTGGTTTGCAGAAACCGCAGTTACCATGCTTATGTACAACTGATTTCTTGGGGTAGTTCGAATGTAAGCCTTTACCTCTATATTGAGATTTATTTCTATCATTTAAAGCTATTTTTCTTTAATACTTAGAGGCTAGTTACCATTTAAACAGCAATGAAATCAGTCCGAAAACCAAATTTGGTCTGAGCTGTTTGCTTTGTTAATCCCTCTGATGTAATATAATAAATTCTATCAAATATTTTAAGGCTTTTTTATTGACAGTTGTGTTTGATAAAGTGCAATAAATTCTGCAGGTAAAACTGCATTAGAAAGATTTTTGTCTTCCATTGCTAGACAACTGGCATGCCAGTCACCCACTCAATAAACCTTCATGTATTTTATTTCTCTAATGGGACATTCAGAGGCCCGGAAGTGAAAATTAGTGGAATTCATGGAGTGGAACTACATTTAATGAGTGAAAAGTATTTGAAAAATGAAAATTCTGTTTACTGACATGGGTTTTTTTTCATTTTCCAACCTATTTTGGTTGGAAAATGTTTCCTTGATATGTTCAACAGGTTTGTTCTTCCCAGTTCATTTGTAGGACACAATAATATCAGCTATCAGCTGACTAGCAGAAGCAAAGCAAAATGTGTATTAACTGCCCCTACCTGCTTTTCCTTTGACAATGCCACTTATATTGACCTTTCTACCCACATGACAAATTTCATTAAATTTTTGAAATGTAATTATAACAGAAATTTTTGGAAGTTGACCAGACAAAGTCCTGAGCAACACATTATAACCTGAAAATAGTCCTTCTTTCACCAAGAGGTTGGATGTATGATCACCTAAAACCCCTTTGTCAAAGATTCTGTGATTCTGTCTCCCTGCAGTTGAAAATGGCCCAAAGACTTGGAGATTATTAGAGTGGACAAGTAGATGATACAATCACGTGTGCTTTGCAAAGTCATATGGAAGATTACAATACTTACGGTGCAATACAAAATGAAAGATCCAAAGTACAGACTGCACATAGTTGAATATTAATTCGTCCTGTGAACCACCGTGCAGTTCACACTGGAACAACCAGAATTCATTGTTATCAGAGGTGCTTTAAAGGTGTGATCTGGAGAAGTCAGTCAAAATCTCCTGGTGTATAATTTGTTTCATGCGACAGATTTGGCACTTTGTTCCCCTTACATAAATGATGAGGAATGATTATTCATGGGAAATGAACTGCTTTCATCTTATTCACGAGAGGGGATTTCGTGCAGTGTAAACCTAGATTACAGTATTTTCAGGGATCAGGACTGATGGTAATGTGCCGTCCCCGTTGCAGTAAGAGGGCAAACAGATCTTGTGCCTTTGAGTTGCTCACCAGAAACAAACCTAGCCACTGTGAAAAATGCCTACAGGAATTTTCCAATTGCTGTCAGACACTGTAGCTTACAAATGCCAAACAAACTGCAGTATGTTATGAAAACAACTATGTGATTACCTACTTCTTCACTTTGCTATATTACCAGCTTCGGAAAGTACTATGGCAAAATAGGCGACAGGATAAACCTAGAACTGAAAACCAAATATACCATAAACTGCATGAAATTGCTGCTGATTAATTTTCTTTGAGTACTTCAGTTAATAGTAACAATACCTTCCGTCACAGTATCCCTGGTACCTAATCAGTAACACGTTGCAGCATATACTGAGAGCAGCAAGATATTTCACAGCTAAGCAATCAAACATGAGGAGGTTCAGTGAAAACTTGCCCCAGAGAAAAAAGGATTCTTACAGTAGCCAGGAGTAAAATATCCTTTAATTCTTAGTTTCTCATTCCTAAACTCCAGATTTACACTGATAAACTCAAATTCTAAGATCAGCTTTTACTCATAGCATGTTGGTTTTCTACTAAAAATTTGAGACTCATACAGAAGTCAAAGAACCCCAAACTCAGCTGCAAGCTTAGCTGCAGAAATACATCATATACAAACCTGCAGTGAAACAGCATCATTTCATGCCAAGAAAATAATCTTATATGAACAGCGAAGTCATTCTCCTTTATCAACTAAAGTGGGTGTAGTAATTTCCATAACATAACCAGAAAAGACTATATTGCTCAGTGACTGACTCTGCACTCTGGTTTGTATTGAATGTGCCTGTAAGATAAGAGAATGGAGTACCGTTTTACTAAGTTTACAAATAATTTTCAATGAAAATACACCACCAAAACTAACCACTGTCATTTGAAAAATGCAGTTTCATTTGGCAAAAACAGCTAGTCTACATGTATACTGAAAAATTCTCCCAGTATTGTAATATAAGTAGTATGATTTCTAACAATGATTTCTAACTTTAAGAAATTACTGAATTAATTTGTTTAGGTAAATAGGGTAAGTCATTCCCAAAGAAGTACTCTGTTGCCAGTGTGCATTGTATTTAAATTAGAAGAGTACCGAAGTGAAGTGTAGCTATATTATAGTAATTGTACCAGGAAATGCATTCTTCAGCTTGTCCACAGTGATGTAGCTTTAAATTAGATAATCTGGGTATCAAGTAGGAGTACAGCCATATCAGAAAAGACCTCAGCAAGGGTGGGCTTTTGTATTTTTTCTGATAGGCTTTACAGCCTGCATTTTGCTCTGTCTTGTTGAAATGATACTGATAACTGCACCCAAGGAAGCCACTTTAAAGGTAGCTTAGATTATTCGGTATGCAGTCACAGGTGAAGCTCTTAGATCAGTATGCTAATACCTACCTAGTTTATTGATATTGCTGCGTATTTTCTTTCCATTGCATCATAACCATGGCCTCATAGAGTAAGCGAAGGCCCAGGCATTCAGACAGGGAAAAAGACTTGTCAATGTGCCTAGTTCCTACAAAACTCATATTTTTCCCTGAGAAAAAACCTCACTTTTATTCTAATTGAACAATCATAACTGGCTGCCACTTTAAAACATTGCCTTAACATTGGAGTTAACAAAGAACACAGGAACAAAGGCACAGGAACTAAACCTTGAAAAGTGTTCCAGTTGCATCACAATCCTGTATTTCATAAAAAGTCTTTTTCTAACTTTGAGTAATATAAAACAGTGCAGTCAACTGGGATAAAGACATAGATTAAGATCCCACTTTTACTTCTTTCTTGCCTTCCCTTTTGCCTGTTTTCCTTCTGACTTCAGGAAGGATTTCTAGGACCAGAGGGGAGCAAGAATTAGACACTGCAGGCTTTCAAAAACAGGTACGAGAAATTCCATAGATGAGAAACATAACCATACGTATGTTTGCTGACTCGCAAAATTATTTATGTCCAGTCTTCCTACAGATGGAGCTATAATGCAGTTTGTAAGGGCCTGTTTTCTTTCGCAGCAGATAAAGGGATGGCATCTCCACAAGTGGGCTTGTTGTTTAGATGCCTTATGTTGTGTTGTCAATTTACTTCTGTTTTACTGGAGCAAGAATTTTCCAGAAAAGGTTAATTTAAAAGGTACATCTTCTAGGTTGAGTTTTATGCAGAACAGTGGCTTTTGAGTTTGCTGAGTTTCATTTTCTTCCCACTTAATACTACTGCATTTATGTTATTACTTCAATCCTTTGTTCAATATGGCAGTTAATACAGAAGGAGAAAAAAAGAAAGAGCATATTTGAAGAAAACAGAGACACAGGCTGAGTGTCATTGCTGTATCATTCTACTCTTGTTGCATACCTTCTGCTGTTGTGCCTTTTCTGTTATCTGCTTATATTGTAGGCTTTTGGAACCAAACCTGTTTTCTCCACATGCAGAGTAACATGAATATTATTATAAAGCCTGTTTTAGAAAAAGGACAAATGGCTGCAATTTGATTTTTCTTGGGATCCTCCAGAAGATTAAAGAGACATCTTAAATTGTGTCTTTAAGACTCCTTTAATACTTTACCCCTAAGTATTCATACTTTCTGATCCTGTATTGTGCCACGTACCTGTCAGGCTGGGCGTGAGGAGGTGCCCGGCCTGGCACCATGGACAGAGGCCCCCAGTGAAGTGGCTGGAACTGTAGACCATACATTCCTGACAAAGCTTACTCATAGGTAACTAAAAGATTTAAATTATTTAATTAGGTTAACTAAATTAGCTGCATTGGTAGATTTTGAGGATGGATAATTCTTACCACAAAACTGGACAAAACCAACAGTTCCTCTTCTGTGAAATATCTGTAGACAGGGGGAGTTTTGAATTGACAACTGGTAGCTGAAAGATTATGCAGTTGTATTCCCTACCACATAAACTGAGAATAATAGTAAACACCAATCTTGTAGCATGACACTGGCAGACTTTGCTTGTTTGGTAGTGGTCTTTTGCCCTCCAAAATACATTTTCAGCTCCCTGCAATGTTCTCCATTGCTACATCTAATAAACACATACAGTCATAGAATCATAGCATTGTTAGGGTTGGAAGGGACCTTAAAGATCATCTAGTTCCAACCCCACTAGCCCTAGGAAGCCACAATCCAGACACTATCCCTGTGGCATGTGGGGGCTTCCATTTTTATTTTCGTCTTGAGAAATGGATTGGAGCTGGAAGATATTTACTGTCCCCAAAGGACGCTATAATTCAAGCACACCTTCTGGAATTTCACTACTGCGCTATAATTAGCCATTCTCACTGACATGAAAAAAGATAAGAAAGGTGGGGTGTGGTGTATATGTCCTAAAATTATTGTTATCGTCCATTTCATGTTCTACAGTTTGTCACACACTTTTGGCTGCAGACTCCTTGCTGATACATCAGGACTTCTTAGTCATAGACAGCCCTACATCAGCCACACCTGCAAGAGCTGTGCAAGTAGGTTCTCAAGACTGGGTAGAGATGAGGTGCTTCTCAGCCCTGAGACAAAGCACTGCATCCTAACACAGTGCCACTCATCAAAGCTTTTTGCATATGAAGGTAGGCTCCTTTTTATTAGTGTTGGCTTCTATGAGATTATATTTTGTTCATGATATGCAAAATACAAGTAAAAAATCCTCTGCCAGGGGCTCTAGAAATCCATTTTGGGCAACTGCTAGTTTTGCCCAAAACCTGAGGACTGAGGAGAGATTCAGGAATGGAGAAGAGATTCTTGCTGGTCAATATGGGCATGGGGCCTGAAGAATAGCAGGAAGAATTACTTATAGCAGAATTTATGATCCCCAGTGTTGGTAATATTAGGCTGCAGTCCCTGCATTATGTTTTATGGTAAGTGCTTCTCTCTTGCTGCAGAAGGTGATCTATTTGTGGCCAACTTCTACGCATCTGGCATTCTCCAAACAATGGAAATGCTCCTTGTCCAGAAAGATAGGCCTCAAAAGTGGCCTCTGTGACTAAAAGTAACAAAAATGCTTCTCAGTGGAGCACATATGAACGAATTGGGCATATGCGTCTATTAGTCTTGTGCTCATGGAGCCGAATAGAATAACACTTGGAAATATTATGGAACATGGGAATTATTTTCTGTGGAAAACAAACCCTTCAAGGTGTGAATCACAAAAGATCTGAATTTCTGAATTGCTGGTGATCCTTGATTGAGAGATTTAGTTGATAATTATAGCCTTGTATAATGATGACTTTTAGAAATTTCACGTGCTGAGAAGACAAAGTCTGTTTCATGGAATATATTCTATGCCATATATCATGAGTTAAGGCAGTTCTTCCTTTTGACCACACACTAAAGTTTCCACTTGCTGCTAGCACCAGTGAGTTGTCTCTGATGGATATTATCAAAAGTATGAACCAAAGATAATTTGATGGTAAAAAAATTATGTACTTTACTTCTTGAAAGGCAGCTTGTGTTGATAACAGGTCCTTTTCTATGTAACTAATACTAAAATTTTATCCCCCAGGGACATGCTCCTAAGGTAGAATTGAGGGCATTCTCAGAAAACAAAAACTGATGCTATCTCCCAGCTCAACTGAAAGCTGCCCGGAAAAAAAGGTGTACAATGCAATTGAGATGTTGGCTTTAGAGTTCTTTGTATTTTGTTTAAGGAATACTTTTTTTCTGTGTTACGGTAGTGCCTGAATATGAGGAAGGGAACACTCTGCTTTTCCTTCTCCTTGCTGCCTGGGTCACTGTTACTTATAATTTCATAGTTGTATCTTTCAAGTTCATAGGAAGGCCACCCAACCTTAATCTTGTAAGGGCTAGTCAATCAGGCTTAGTCGTAAGACTGTAAGCCCTGTCTTGACATTGGACCATGTAGTGGACAGTTTATTTCTGAATACCTGTAGGAAACACATTAAAGATTGTAAGCTCCTATGTCAGTTAGAGGCAGGCTACACAAAGGGAGGATACTAAAATGGGCAATAGAAGAGTTGAAATATGGGGAGCAGGAGTACTTTGTACTCCTTTTCTTGCTTTGGCTGGGGAAAAGGGCTGCAGCCTTCATGAGGATCCTGACACAGCTGTGTGATTCTCTTATGGATGCTACCTGTAAAGTTTACACTGTGTATAAACTAGCTGGAAGATTGAGTGCTGTAAAAAAGTAGACTGCCACAAAACTGAAGTAGCTGTCAGAAGGGGGAGAGGGATCTGCTGTGCCAGATTACAGCCCCAAGGATGAATTATTTCCCCCCTTGCTGGCCTCTCTAAAACTTAGCACATCTGTAGTCTCTGCAATTTACTAAAGCATTTGTTGGCCCTTTAACTAGAGAGAGCTAATATGCTGTCTATTGTCATTTATCCAACTTATCAAAGTCTGACTGTTACCTTTTGCCCATGCTAACCTCTGTAGTCTTTTGTGTCTCAGCTTGCATTTTGTTCCCTAAACTTTTTTTGCTATAGCACCTTAGTTCTATGCATATCAGTCTTAATACAGAGGGCTTGAAGCTGCTCTGTGCTTCTAAAATATGAAATTAAAAGCAGCCTGAGAAGATCTGATCATTATTAAACATTATTAAACAGCATTGTTCAAGTTCTTCATGGCTTCCTCAGTAGCTGAAGTGGATTTTTATCTAAAGTTTATTCGAAGTGGTAGGGCCAGCTCCTACTGATTTCATTAGAAATCTTATCAGGCCCCAGACCCAAACTTTATACATACTGTTAGAATCCCTATAGCTATACATGTTTATAAAGATGTGCATTCAAGTGTTACAGATAAAGATTTGTTTTCAGATTAGAAATTTAAGACATACAGATTATTTCTGCATCAAATAACTCATCTTTTATATTCTGTGCCACATAGCCTCCAGAAGAATACAATTCAGCAGCCAAAAGAAATCACTCTACACTTACTCGATATTTAACACTAACATCTGGGAGGGCAACCTAGGTGTCGAGTGAGAGGAAATGGCAACACCCCATTTAGCTAGAGTGCACCGTCCAATCTTATGTCTCTTTTCTGCTTCTTGTCAAGCAAGTTCTCAATTTTGGTTTGAAATGTCTGCTCCTTTTCCTTAATGAACAACTCCCACTTGGAAGGTGGAGTGCTAAAGCACATGCCTAGGCTCAAGAAGAAAGCCTTCCTATCCTCGGTGAGTTAACATGGAGACCATCCAAGTACAGGAAGATAAGGAGAAAAGGCTTGAAAGCAATCCTCCAATGGATCCATGCCACATTATTCTTATGAAAGACGCTAAATGATAAACCAACCATGAAAATGTGTGGAAGGGAAAAATGGGAGCAAAACCCAAAAGCTTTATCTGGAACAGAAGGTAGGTGCAATGGAAGATGTAGAGATCACTCAGACATGAATGTTCCTTCAATCTTAATTTCCTTTTAGTCTGATATAGAAATAAAAGGATAATTTTTTATATTAACCATATTTTAAACCAAGCAGAAGAAAAAAGATTAATAATGGCATAATTCAAGTCTGTTTTCCTTTTTTTCTTTCACTGGATAAAAGTCCTGCCTTTGGCACAGGCATAATTTCCATTTCAGTTTTTGTCTGCATTTGTCTGATATTTGCTGTTCCTGCCTGCTTCTTCAGGGGAAACTTGCACATTTAAAATGTTTACTGATTTCAGACTGTCTCCACAAACTTCAGTGTATTTTAGAGAAACAACTGAACAATGCTGTCTGTCTCTGAAATGTAGTCTGTTCTTGTTGGATATGTTGATCTTGTTAGGACTGTTGATTCTAGGGAAGAAAAGAGCATGAATCATTAGGTACATTATATCCAGTTGTAGGATAATCCTATCACATATGGATATGCATATCATATATGCAAAAGTAGCACTGTTAGCCACAGAAAGCATGGAAGGTTGAAGCCAGGATCTGTTTCCAGGAGGGGTGGATAACTGATGAAAAGAGAGCATAAACCTGTGTTATTTTGAGGTACTAGTTTTCAGGACCACTCTTGGGAACACAGACTAGAAGCGGATGTAAATTTCTCCTGAGAAACCCATTCAGTACACTGCACGAGTACCAGATCACAGAAAGCAACGGGCTTCATATATATGTCTTTCCACAACACTGTTTATAAATTCCTTGCTATAACCAAGTATGTAAGTATGTAGGCCAGGAAGTCTGTATGGTATCCAGCTCATTAAATTGAATAAAATATTCAGTATGTACCAGATAATTAGATACTTTTGACTGGATTTTGGTCAGAAGGCCATAGCAGCCATGCCAATTCTTGCAAATAAATAAATAAATGAATTCTTTAATTACCATAATGGTCATAATGTACTGGTTTAGTCTCATTTGAAAAGTGAAGCCTGCAATGGCATAATATTTTCTATGTTGTGAATATGAATTGCAGTAGGGCATTGCCCTCCAAGTATTGGTGAGAAGCTGTTTTGATCTGTACAAAATCATTCTTTGGCTAAGAATATCCCAAGCACTTCCTTCAGTTTGTTTTGTTGTTTGGTTTTTTTTCTATATAGATTCACAATATGTTTGAAAAGAAGCTGTTCTGTTACTAAGACTGAGTAACTTTATGATATATTATTATTCACAATTATATCACATATAGGCAGCAGCCAACCAATGCTGGAGGGCCATTACTTAAACCTCTGGCCGTGTTCTTTTGTTTGAAAGATGTGCGTGTCATGTGGAAGTAGGATAGCTTGGCAAAAATATCTAATAGTAATGTTCGTGGCTTCTCAGGACTTGTTCTTACAATTGCAATACTTCCTGCTACTGTACCTGTCATTACAGAGTTGTCCACCAATAGGAACAAGCGTATGAGGCATTCAATTGCATTTAAGAATCAACAATGACATAATCCTGTGATCTGCAGTGGAGCTGGCACAGCCAATATACAGTAATTCGTTCAGTAAGCAACAAAATAAACAAACCAAAAGGTGTATACAATGGAGATTTTCTTTTTTTTTTTTTTTGCAACATGCATAGTAAGTTGGATATGGAAGGTACCAACAGCCTGAAGCACTGTTTTACATAATAAACATTGATAGTAAGATTTGAGCTGTTAGGGCAAATCAGCACGTTGGTGTCTACAAATGCCAGTATTTGTGGATCTTACTGTGCTGTATGGAGTTGTTTGCTATGTATGGAGTTTTGTGCTGTCAGAGTTTTGGCACAGAGTTGGAGCTTCCCAGACCACCTTTATGTGTTAGTTCTAATGTACAGTATAATTGGAAGAGCAAGCAACAATCACAATATCAGAAAATCTTATCAGATTGTTGCCTTTGTACACCTATCCTGTGAACCCATACTCTTACTTGTTAGAGCTTTCCTGTCTGTCTTGGCGAACACCCGGATCAAAGCTGTTTGGTCTAATTACTGCCACATGTCCTTGTAATTTCCTTGGTACAATGGAAATTGTACAATGAGCATTTGGAATGCTTATTCCTCCATCCCTTCTTGCACATTCCCGCAGTATGTTTGTATATACGGTATAAATTCAATCTATACACTTTAACATGCTTCTTGAAATGATTTGCTTCAAAATCCGTGTTGTGAACCATGCATGGTGATGTGGTCTTCATTTTCACCTCTTGTAGAACCATCTTTTTCTTTTAGAAGAAAGACATCCCATCTTAATTGTTCTTGAATTAGGCATTCCAAGGTTCAGACAACTCTAGTGGGATTTATCACCCTTACATAAGAGATACACGGCGAGTCCCAAGAGGTCTTAATTAGCTCTGGAGTGGCTGAGACCAACATTAAGCTTCTTGGAAGAGTCAAAGGAAAAGCTGTTGGTTTGTTTGGTTGTTTTTTTTTCCTTTAAGGGTGGGAAGAAGACAGTTTTTTTAGTCTGTTACTGTGCAAGTACAAGCGCTGGCTGAGTGCCAGGAACTAAGGAAGATTGCTCCCTGTGGAAAGGTAGAGCTTGATAGGAGATGATTACTTATTTAGCAGCCAAAAAGCACCTTAAGCTTGCCTGAACCTGTGCAGGACAGAAGCATTTGTAGAGTCTAGCTGTAATGACGAGTTTAATGAAAGTCTGGGCCTAAAAGCGATAAAAGAGGTTTTGGGTTTTGTGCTTATTTTGTACTCAGAGTATCCAAAAAGGGACAGAGTTTTATATGACCCCGTAAGAGAGCTGCTCTGGAGGCCAGATGTATAAGCTGAAATATCAATAAGGAAAAAAGAAATACTCAGTGACCTGCCAAGAACGAGCATTTGTCCTTTTCTTCAGTGTCATTTTAGAGTGCTGTGTATACCTATCCCAGCTGCGTGTGAGTGACATTTAATGAGAAGGATCATCGGGATGATAATTTCTTTTTTCTTTTCACTACATGGATTGGATAAACACAGAAAACTTCTAAATCCTTGGGTATGGAAATATGCCATGAAGCATTTGTCTGTGTTGTATGCTATGTAAACATCTATATGCTTAAATGCACATTCACAAATTCATTATTCTTTGAAAACTATGTATTATATACTACATAGATCATCCAACAAAATGGGCAAAATAGTCTTCTGCGACGACTCACACTAACGTCTTTCCTATCTATTACAAACCACACATTAGGAAATAAAAAGATTGTGTTTCAAAATTTTGCAGAAGTAAAATTCTCCATTGTTAACTGAATATACAGTAGAAATATTTATGCTTTATATTAGCCAAGAACGGTGACTTGTCCCGTGCTTTCAAGTTTCATTTTTTAAATTGTTTACTGGCTGTTACGCCTAGTGTCTCAGTATTATTCCTAGTGCTTAACACAGTAATAGATTGTCAACATAATCCCCATCCTTGTCAGATGTCCTGCCACTTTTAGTAGGAAACTGATGTGAACTCTTTTTTCACCTACATTGGCAAATAATATTACTGCATTGAATTTACCACCATTATCTTTCTTCTGTCATTCTCAAACTATGTTGTCACATGAAGTCCAAAAGGCATCAGAGAGGTTTTATTTGCGGTCGTGCTGTTTCCCTGGGGTGGAGGAGTGGACAATTGACCCTAATTGCTAACAACTGCCCAATGCTCCAGGCAGGGTATATTGCCTAAAAACCTCTTACCTCTCCACAGTACAAGAACTAAGGTTTCAGGAGCAAGGACCATTTGAAGCAAGGCTCTATTTTCAAAAATTATACGATGTTGCTCTGTCGGAGAGAGAACTGCAGTTTGGTTCAGCTGACATACAAAAATGGCAGGCAAGTCAAGCTGAGTCGCGGAGTTGAAAGTAAAGCCAAAAGAGTATCTAAAAAATGTAAATGCATGAGTAATGGCATCTAAAAATAAGATACACGCTGGGTGGTATTTCAGACCTCCAGCATGATGTCTTATGATTATTTTTACTGTTTACACAGAAATTAGTTGGCCATCCTGAACAAGTTTCAATATTGTTGGAAACACAAACATTTCCTAAGGAAAAATGGAAAAGATATGTGCTATAAAAATACTAAAAATTGGTAAGAAGCAAAGCTTATTATGACTTTACATAAAACCGAGTGTGTTATTTAAACAGTAATGAAGATACAAATTATAAGCTTCCTTTAACTAGAGTTAAAGTTACATGTCCTTTTTCTGTGACTCATATTTACTTTGTTTACTGAGCAGATCTGAAACACAGATTATAGGAATGCAGTAACATTCACTTATAATGACCCTGCATTCATGATGTATGTGATTTTAAAAGTTGAACCTTTATTTGTAAGAAGCATGGTCTAGATTTTTAACAGGAAGAGGATAAAACACTTTCTGTTTTTTTTTCTCTGCTCAGTGGTGACAAGCTGGTAGTGAAACAAATATTCATGTAAGTCCATTGGAGAAAATATGAACTATGTAGTACTGCCAGGAATTTTGTAAATAATGAGCTTCTCAACTCCCTAGCTACAAATTCCTGAGAAGGTAACAGAAATAACATGAATGGAGGCTAAATTACTGCCCAAGATTCAAGTCATTCCACCGGATACTGATCTAAATATACATTAACACTCACACTAGGCACTGAGACCCTCTTTCTTATCAATGAAGCATTCCTAATTCCAATTTAAATGCCCACAAAAAAATGATCCGGGAACATCTCTCAGAAAAGAGCACTGTAACTGCATTCAGTTTATCTATCCCCAAAGGGATGCAATTATACTGATCTACATTAGCACTGTGAAATTAAATCATTACCAGTTGAAGTTTTTTGGTCTCCTGAAGTGTTCTGATGTCTTTTGACATGAGATATTATTGCTCTATTAAAATCGTGCTTAGTCATCTTCAGTTTATACAACCAAAATTTTAACCTTAAATCAATACTCAACTTAACATGAAAGGTTTTCACACTTTTCCAAACTACTGGACACGTTTTCCCCTGTTGCTGATGAGGAAGAACTTATCATTGATGACAGTTCAAATTACAAAGATTTAAATTAAATCTGACATTGCTTTCTGCTATGGTGGGAGCTTTTTGTATCACAGACAATGTGAAGGCCACAGTAGGCTTTCTTTATTAGCAGAATAACTCCTTTTGTGTCAAACATTGTCCAGAGTCTCCAAAAAGAGGAAGTCAAGGTTAGCCTTAATTCCACACAAAAGAAAACTTTAGATGTGTTTAGCACTCCATAACACTGAACACCTAATTTCTGTGATTTTATTTTGTAAAATTTTACACAATATGGAGATTGATGGGGCTAGAATTGTTTTATCAAATACTGAAGATGTCATGAAAATATTCGAGCGTTAGGTGAGAAATATGAAACTTTGTGAGGTCTGAATAAATATTACAGGATGGACCCCTATCTATAACAGATAGATTTTTTTAATCATTTAATTTTTGCATGATACAAAACCAAAGTGGAAAGAAGGAATCTGTAGTAAGCACCATGGAAATATAAAAGAAGGTGATTCAAGAAACACATTTGAGACCATTCCAACTCCAGGTTTAATTACAGTCTCACCTTTACCTCCATCTTTTCATAAGAACTTCTCTTTCTTGTCCTCATGTATGCAGACATTTAGGATTAAAAGAATAAGTGCATGTGATCTTACATTTGTGGCATGACGTCTTGTTTCCGATGTTGAGGAATTTTCTTCTCCCCACCTTGTGATGGGTAGGGAAGCTGCAACTGCAGACTGCTGGTTCAATATAAATAATATCAGTATAGAGTCCTAGGTATTCCCTGCTACTGAAGGTGCAGCTGAAGGAGTGGATAGCATTGTCCAAAAGAGGGCACGGCTAGGATGTTTAACAAAGGTGTTGACTTGGAGCCTACTGCCAGCAGAGCTCTCACAAAACAGCAAATACCCCTCCACAGTGATGAATCGCCCCCTCTGGCATAGGAGGGTTGGCTGATGTTAGGATGTGCAAATTACATCTCCCTGTGGCAGCTTGTCTAAATCTGAACCTTTAATTGTAATTAAGTGATGAATACACTCCCTTCATTTTTGTTTTGTTTTGGTGAATTCGGTTCTGATAAAGGTGACAGATTAATTGCACTGGGGAATGAAGTCATTGAAGCTGATTGAGAAGTGATTCAAAAAGTATTTCATTAACTTCTTTTTCCTCCTTGAATTATCTAAAAAATGTTTCAGCTAGGTCTAAAAATCACAGGTTATGACAGTAGGAGGGTCTTTCCCTGCTACCTGCATCCAGATACCTGTACCACACCTTGAAAAGCTATTTGTGTGCTACAGCCGGGCACAAGCCACGCGGTTCTGTTTGTGCTTAATAGCACAGGCATCTCAAAAATATTTCAGAATGGCCAGACAGATGTTCACATGGAAATCTCTCCTCCTGATGATTCACAGGATTTTCCTACTCTTTGATAAAAGAGATAAAGATTTCAGAATGTTTACAAAAGCAAATTTAAATGAATGGAGAATATATACGCATGTTTGCGGGACTTTAATTGAACCAATAGTTGTGAGTGGTGTGTGGCAGAAAAATTCTCTCTGCAGTGACTGGTTGTTTAAGTTGCTTTCCCTGAAAGCTTGAGAAGAGGAGAGTTCAGCAAGGATCTGGTGGCCTCCCCCAGGGCCCTCTCCGGAACAAGAAGATGGCATGCTGGAGGGTGCTGCTTCCCTCTTCTCACCTATCCCAGAAGAGGTGCTGTCCCCCTCTGCTTCCAAATAAGAAGGGGACATTGGGGATAATTAAAAGAAACTGCCATATGCTAATCGCTAGACTTCAACTTATTGCTGTATCTTCGGGGGGCTTCTCTGCTGCATAAAGCAAGCAGAAAAGGACAGTAAGGACACGTAAATGGACAAATTGTGATTTAGAAATTGTTGTGAGGTGTATTCTGGTCTTCTGGTATGACTCCACAGAGACTGCTTTTCATATCAGAACACTTTAATCAGGAGAAATGTATTATGATAAACAGGGAAACATCTAGCAAATTGTGCTAGAGCTGGTAAATAAAGTGATAGTGGTTTATATGTGTCCATTTTATTCCATGCACATAATGTGAAGAGGCAGCTTTGTGCAATGCAGCGGTGTTCTTTGTCACACAAAGTAATCATTGCCACCAAGTTAAAGTTTTGTATAATATGGAATTCTGGTTCAACATACAAAGTTTAGGTAAGTGACAAAGGATCAGATCTTTTGTGACCAAACATTTCTGCTAATATGTATTTTCCATCTCCTTTTCTTTTTTTTAAGCATGTTGTTTTTATTGGACTACAAGTAGCAAATTCCTAAAATTTTATAGGCATGTGACATTGTTATCATTTCTTTTAGCAGAGGAAATGGTACATCTGTTAGTAAAGAGACCAAAAGAACTCTCCCATGAGTCACCAAAAAACATTTGCCAAAACTAATTAAACTAATGCCAAATATGACAAGTCAGTTTAGGACTTGTAACAATTTACAGTACATGGACTTTGCAGGAAAGGGGTAAAATATGGGGATGAAGGTAGTGGGAGGTTAGGGTATGGATGCATAGCATAATTTTGCAGAAGAGGTAAAGCTCCATAGTCTGATTTTTTTCCTCAATAATTCATCTACCTATGTTGAGCTAGCCCAACTACCATTTTCAGAGCCTTTATTTTCCATTTTTATTCATTTGCTCTGAAATTGCAGTTAACAAGAAATCTGTTCATTCTGTTTGAAGTCACATTTTATATTTCTCCAGGTATGAAATTTTAATTATTATTCTAAGATAAGAACTGTTTTAAAATAAAATTGAAGTCATCCTTGTATGTAACATTTGATAGGAGTTTCATTAAATTTCATGGGACTACCATAAGAATTTGCTAAAGAGATGTTTTGATCTTGATTTTCTTAAGGAAATTCAGAATGAAATACAGAGTTCTTTTTGGTATTAAGCTAAAGAATACACCAAGAATAGCAACATGAGTTTTCATAATAAAGACTGCAGAACTATTTTTTTCCCATTACGCCTGCAAAACTAAAATATGACAGGCCTGTAGTCTAATTTTAACTTCAGAAGGTCATCTGAACATTGCATCAAGAAAGCTGAAATATCAATAATAATAAACCTGATTTCTGCAAGCAGTAGTACGTAATACTTAAGAAAATGACCCTGAACTTAATAAGTAGTCTACTTATTGTATGCTTACAGTTTCTGAAATGAGACTTTTTTTTCCATTTGTATACAACTCATAGCAGTGCGAGTAAGAATACATCTTTGAAAATAAAATCTGTGGAATAAAGCACACAGAAAAACTGCATCGCAACAACAGGGACGTAAGAGACATATTCAGATTTTACTCTATATTTGTGCTACACATTGCTAATAGAAATAGTCTGCAACAGTGTTGCCCGCATGAGGCAGCTGGATATTCATCCTAAATCATTTACTGCAGAAAAAAATTGTGTGGTTGACAGTGCATGCACAGGAGAACCAAATTTGACCCTGTATGTCCTACTATTCCCCAAACTCCTTCCACATGTGCTTTTTAAGACTTAAACTTTTACGTACACATATACCAGAAATTTACCCCACATGCCACAATGTTGCTAATGTTATAAAATACAAATATAAGTATTAAAATGCAGCTATAAGAGTATTGTAGAATTACTTCATCTAGATGAGCCAATAGATATATCTTCTATTCTTAAAAGCATTTTTCTGTGGTTGCAATTTTTGGACTGTGATGCTTTGTGGAAGCAATGAGGGACAGGAGATGGATTATTTAGAGACAAGACCAAGGCCCTGACAACACCTGATTTTTAGTTGACAAACGATCCTCCAACAACTCTAGCTTGCACCATCTGCCACTCCAAGTCTTGTATCAAAAGAGCATGGAGAACTGAGCCCCTGTTTGTGTCTTACCTTGTGTTTGTCTCCAGTGTCTGCTGAACTGTGCTGCCAGTGCTATGAGCTCTTTCCTTTCTCACTTTTCTGTGACAAAAGTATTACTTTTAGTGATTTTTTTTTTTCAGAGTTAGCCCACCAGACTAGCACTAATCATCAGAAATCCTTTTACTAATAAATATTCTACTTCATTCTTACCCATTGATACTTTGGCGATTTATCACTCTCCGTCTTTGTTTCAGAATATCTTTGTGTCCTCAGCCTTCCTGTTCATGTTCATGTATCTGCTAAATTAACTTGAGCAAATCCAAACAATTACTATGTACTAGCTTCTTCCCTCTTTCTGACTTAATTTAAAACCAGTGTTGCAGGTCTTTCTTGTTTCAGGTCTGGGAGTTCGTACTTTTCACTCAAATGCGGATTTTGTGATATCCAAAACAGTTATTTTCAGAAAAAATTTCCAAGCTTTCATCACCATTGCCCTGAGCTGTCGATCAGCCTTCAACGCTAATAGTAATAAATTTCTGGTGCAATGTAGTTGGCAATTTCAGATGCCTCTCTAGCACCCTGAAAAAATCCTCACTGAGTTTTCCATAATGGCGTAACTTCTCACCCTGCTGCAGCTCTGTCCTGCACACAGGCTTCCTGTTTATAAAGTGAACATCTTCTGATAATTTAGGATATTTAGTGTTCTTAAATTAATATCTAATCCCATTATGTGGGAGGAAGTATGTCATACTACTTTCATTAACTAAACTGAAACATCTGTGGCTCAAAGCTCGCTGGCATGGACTCAGTGATCAAGATCTCCTTAATCTTTCTGGTGGATAGTGATTGTATTTCTCTGATAGGAACTCCTGGTCCTAATACCTCCTGTTTGGATTACTATGGTCATCTTACCAGGACTAAATTATGACATTCATTTAAAATATATAGCTAGCTGAAAATATAAAATCTCTTCAGCGACTTGGAAAGTGCTTAGAAACCTACAGTTATAGTGCTGTAGACATAACTGTTCACAGTGAGTTTACTGTATGGTGGTTAGAAATTCTGTAATGACTGAGCATTAGTTTCTGAAATTGTTCCTTTTGCTAACCCCATTACTTGATGATGCATTTATTCTTCATCCTTTTGTTGCCAAAGGTATTCCAAGCTCACTGGTTTTAGGAACATGGGATACAGATCACCTGCTCCCTGAATTTCTGCTGAAAGGTGTGATAAATGAGTTCGGTTTTTATAGCAACAAGAGTCCCCATCTTAAAGAAAAGATAATCCTACATACTTGATTTTATTTTTTAGATAAGAAAAACTATAGAGAAAGAAAATATGAGAGATAATTACAAATTTTATAGCCACAATATGAACTTACTGTCCATTTAATTGCAAAAATAGTATTTTTTGATCAAGGACAAAGATAAAAATCTATCATAGTAAGGGATAGCAAATTATTTAAATAAGGAAATGCAATATTTTATGCAGAAATAAAAGGCTTTATACTCCAAATGGAGGCTGAGAATAAATTTTACCCTTCACTGATAGACAACTTTTGGTTATGTTTTTCATATACATAAGAGAGGTCTACAAGTTTTCCTTAGAATTCTGTGTAAGGTGTAGATGGCAGAGTAACTTTAGAATACTATCTTCTAAATAATGCCAGATTTATAGCTTGTACAAAGTAAAAATTCATGGCAGTCAGGCAAAGCCCCCAGTGACTGGAAAAAGGGAAACATCATACCCATTTTTATAAAGGGTAAAAAGGAGGACCCTGGGAACTGTCTGCCAGTCATCCTTACCCAGTGAGATCATGGAGCAGATCCTCCTGGAAGCCATGTCAAGGCATATGGATGACAGTGAGGTGATTAGAGACAGGAAACGTGGCTTCACAAAGGGGGAATCATTCCTGGCTGATCTGGTGGCCTTCTAAGATGGAGTGACTGCGCTGGGGGACAGGGGAAGAACAAAAGATGTAACCTATCTTGACTTCTGTAAGGTATTTCACACAGTCCCACACAATATCCTTGTCACTGAATTAGAGAGATCTGGATTTGATGGATGGACAATTTGATGGCTAAGGAATTGGCTAGCCCCACCCAAATTGGCTCAATGTCCAAACAAAGATCAGTAACAAGTGGTGTCCCTCAGGGGTCTGTATTGGCCCCAGCACTGCTCAATATCTTTATTAAAAACATAGACAGTGGGACTGAGTGCACCATTGGCAAGTTTGTGGATGACACCACACTGGGTGCTGCAGTTGATACGTTTGAAGGAAGGGATGCCATCCAGAGGGACCTTGATAGGCTTCAGGGGTGGGACAATGTGAACTTCATAAAGTTCAATGAGGCCAAGTGCAATTTCCTGCATCGGGGTTGGGGCAATATCTAGTATCAATACCGACTGGAGGATGAATGGATTGAGAGCAGCCCTGCAGAGAAGGACTTAGAGATATTGGTAGATGAAAAATTACAATTTGCACTTGCAGCCCAGAAAGCCCACCATATCCTGGGCTGTATCAAAAGGATTGTGGCCAGCAGGTTGAGGAAGGTGATTCTTCCCATCTGCCCTGCTTTGGTGAGACCCCACATGGTGTACTGCAGCCAGTACTGGGGTGTCCAGTTCTGGGGTCCCCAGCACAAGAAAGACATAAACCTGCAAGAGTGGCTCCAGAGCAGGGCCATGAAAATGGTCAGAGGGCTGGAACAGTTCTCCTATGAAGAAAGGCTGAGAGAGTTGGGGTTGTTCAGCCTGGAGAAGAGAGGCTCTGTCAAGACCTTTTTACCGCTTTTCAATATATAAAGGGGCCTTATAAGAAGGACAGAGACTTTTTCCAGGGACTGTAGTGACAGGAAAAGGGGTAACGGTTTTAAACTGAAAGAGGACACTGGAACAGGTTGCCCAGAGAAGCTGTGGATGCCCCATCCCTGGAAGTGTTCAAGGCCAGGTTGGATGACGCTTTGAACAGCCTGGTCTGGTGGGAGGTGTCCCTGCCCAGGGCAGGGGGTTGTAACTAGGTGATCTTTGTAGGTCCCTTCCAACCCAAACCATTCTGTGTTTTTATGATTCTAAACAGAAGTATAGCATAAGGTAGCATGCAATTTTACATGTTAAGGCCTCAGTTAATAAATTAATGCCTTGCTACTAACTATACACAGTATTAGACAGGAATTGGTTGGTAATCCAACAATCCAAAGTGTTTGACATATGATGGCATTAAGGAGCAAGATTTTTATGGGGAGGAAAACAGTATGTTGTGGAATGAAGGACAGCCCAGATGATTTTGTAAATATATGTAAAGTCTTTTAAATAGTTTTGGCAGAATCATAATCCTCTCAACACAAGAAGTGTAAAATAAGGACTCAATATAAAATCAGGACTAAAGTCAGAGGACAAACAAGCAGTTCCTTTGAAGAGTGATACACTTCTATTGCAATTCTTTGTTAGTCATAAATTAAGATGTACTGATTATATCTAGATAAACCTTATAAGGTTTATATATGTTAATACTTCAAGTGTATACTACTTGTTACAAAACATAAACACACAGGGGTAAAGCCTAGCCTGTTATACCTGTAAAATCAGAGGACGTCCACTGACTTCCCTAGTGTTTTTTGGTACTATATGTTACAACTAAAAGTAAGATTGTCTCAATACATTTTTCAAAGAACAAAAATAAATAAATAATGACATCTGTGTCAGAAGCCATATAAGTTCACATATCATCCCTTTCCCTTTCTTTCAAATGGAAGCCTGATAAATAAAATGCAATAAAAATTTGTAGAATTAAAAGAAAACGTTAAATTATGATAAAAAGTAGAGGCTATTTTCTTACTATCAGCTTCCAAAAAAATCCCCAAGCAGCATGTTAAAGTGAATTAAATCTCCAATGAATGCTTTTCTTTGTCATAACAAGAAAACAAAAAAATTACAAAACACATACCAACTTTCAAAATAAGGTTATGATTTAGCAGAACAAAAACAAAGTTTTTGGTATTGTATTTGTTTATTTGCTTTGGCAGTAGTATAATTTTTTGACTGTGCTTCAAATGCTTGGTTTTGCCCATCTGTATTTCTTGCTAGTTTGGTTGGGTTTGTATAATAAGAAATCTCTTGAAAACAGGCTTCGAATAAAGTTGAATTATAAACATAACTGTCTGTCAAAACCAGGCCATCAGACAGACATTAATCTGACCTATTTGCACTCCAGCATTATGCATGAAAGAAATACAGAAATACAGAAGTTTAGGACTTTTTTGCCCCAGTTACTCTATTTTCTTTATTCCTGCCCCATTTTAAGATTCTGAAGTCCTCTATTATGAAACAAACAGGACTCAAAAGAGATAGAAAAGGTGTAAGACTTCTGCAATGGTGGTATTACTGGGCCCTGAAGAGAGAGGTTGAATACTACATCTTGTTCCATAAAGGATTTTTTTTAATTCACCAAATTAAAAAGATGGAATTCATGAACACCTTGTAAATAGACCCTTTTGACTGAATAAGCTGAAGTTCTTCTTTAACTTCTTTTCAGTTATGCTTAAATGCTAAAGCTCTTGTGCTTTCTCTGGCAGGGATATCAAAGGGGTGTAGATTCATAAATGGGAAAGAGATGCTTACTGGAGTTTTCTTTGCAGTAGTGCGGGATCAGAGAAATCAGCTATTCAACTAACGCCCTTGTCAAATTCTGCAGTATATCATGATGAATCATCCTGACAAATCTCTGAAATCCTTAAATTTGACCATGTCTTTGTTGCTGAGATTATGGAGAGAGAATCTTTTATACTGCAGGAGACATCCAGGCTCCCCACTCCCCCCCAGGAAAAGCCAGTTCAAAGTACAGTCGTGTAGGCTGTGTCACCAGCTAGAGAGGAGAAGCAAAAGCCACACCCACGTTCTTTTAAAAGCTTTTTTCCCCCCAGAATCTTTTTGTTTTTAACAATAGTCAAACCAAATAAAATCTCAATTGAAAACAGAAGTCAGAAGCCTCCCTGCTTTGACCAGCCAGAGCAGGGAAGGGAAGATACTCATTACCCACAGCTCCCCACCTCCTTTTTCTAATCCAAGCACAGATATGGGAGAGCCAGACTGCAGTCTTTTTCATGCAACTTTTTTTTTCTTTTGACATGATGCCAGTTGATAAGCTATCGCGTAATTAGAAGCAGCTCTGGTGCGCCAGAAACCACCAGTTCAGAAGCAGCGGAGATGGGGAACACCTAGACATGATTGATTTGTGAGGAGTGGGCAGGGCTGGAGGTTAGCGAGTTGTTTACTCAGGGTATACTTCATGTTCTGCCTCATTTGGTGGCACATTTGTGAGGTAGCCCCTTGTGAGAGGTATGAAACCCTACCATTATGCCTGGGTCTAAACAGTGCGCTACAAATGCAGCTCTGTGTTTAAAGGAGGACAAATCTAACTAATTCCAAAGTAACTGTAGTCATCAGGCACTAGAAATTTCCCAGCAGAGGTGGAAAAGGGGACTGAATCATCAAAGCCATGGGAAGATGCAGACATGTTCTGGAAGTCCAGGAAAAGAATAAGTGAAAGCAAGTAAAACGCTCAGAACAGAGGAAGCATGAGGGTTATACTGAAAGGTACTGGTGTTTCTAAAACTAAATATTTTGCACAGTAACCTGGCCATATATTGCCATATTGCTATAAAATACCTCGTTAATGTGCTGTTATGTTAGTGTTAGAGTTTGCCAAGAAAATCTGTCTCTATGTTTCCGTACTTAGGAACCCAGTAGGGTATATTTTCCAAGTGCCTTATTTTAGCAATGTAGTTGCAAAGACTTATCTGATACTGTAAATGTGGCACCTGGAAATATTTTTCACTCTGCTGCAAGCTCAGATCAGCATCATTTAAAACATTCAGTAAGCACTTTCAGGAGAAGAAGAAGATCCTACTGTTAAGGATACTTACTGCAATCTCTAATCACTTTTCTCTGTTCATCTACCTGTAAACTTGAGGAACAACACACATACAGAGACACACAGGAGAGCAAAGGCAGAGCCAAGACATGACAGAGAGCTCGGATTATTCAAGGAGAATGCCGAACATTTTGAGTTAAGATCTTTTAAAGCAACAAGCTTCTTTAAATCCCATTGCGCCGAAGAAATATTGAAATAAGGCTGAATAATTTTACATTAACTTTTAATTTCACTTTGCCCGTAAGTTGCAGTGAGACGAATGTAAACATCTCCAGCTGAAAATAAAACTCTGTTTATACTAGTTCACAGCTTTCATTAGGTGATTAGTAGGAAGTCTCCTATAGTCTTCAGTTCACAAAAAAAATGCCTTTCTGGTTTTTGGTGGTGTTTGTGAAAGCAAATCCAATTTTGTCATTCCAAGATATTCTGTACCCTTATGTTTAATTGTACTGTCTGAGTATATTGCATTAACTCCCCTAACAGGTAGCATGCAGTAGTTCAAATCCTAAAATTCAACCCAGAAACTAGAAGAAATACAGTATTTTGAGCCATTTTGAAAATCAAAATATAAAGTCTGCACAGAAGGTATCAGTGAAAATAGACTATGTTATGAGCCTGCAGACCTGGAAGTTGACCTGGCACTCTGGAGAGGGACAGGACTGTGTAGACCAATTTGAAAATTTGCCTTCTTATGGAAGAGAAAACCAAACTGCCTGTTTCTAGCCCAGCATGTCTTTCATTGGTGTTTTGCACCTCAGATTTTACATACCCCAGGAAAACAAAAATCAAAGGAGTGTAATTTTGAAGGACAAACAAAACAGGATTTATTCTCATAATATTGAGTGTGCAGAAATGCAACAAAGCTCAAAGCAGAGATCACCAATTAAGATTAAAGAGGGCAATGACAGGCATTTGATATCACAGCCAGTGTCAAATGTATCAGGAAGCCTGCTTCCCATGAAACAGCGATGCCGAGACAACTGATGACAAAAATTATTTTTCTCCTCAAATGATGATGTTGTGAAGTGTTGACCTGAATTGGGATATTCCTCTTTGTTCTGCACTGGGATGGAAACATTGAAAATGTATTTACAACTGAACTGCGGCTCATTATACAGTGACCTTGTACAGAGACCTTTTGTTTAGCAGTAGAGACAAAGTGAGCATGCCAGCCAGGGAGTATAACTGCCTGCTTCTTCTGTCTGTGCATGAAAGGCTATTGAGGCTCCTTTGGCTACAGCCGAGATACAGTCACAGCTGAAACCGGGTGGAATGCCATCGATGTGAGTGCATATCCTGCGCAGGAGTCTGCCAGTCTCAGACACGCTATGCTCAATTTATTCCTGAGGTCATGCTAACATAAAAACACTCATGAAACACTTATTTCAAAACGCTCCTTCTGTCGTGTCCTCTCTCCCCTTTTCCTTTCCCCTATCCTACTTTTTTGGCATTGACTAATGGGAAGCACGGAGGAGAGAAACTGCAGTGAGTACAGTACGTGGCTTATATTCACAAACACAGGAACACTTCATAAAAGATCTATTCCTTTCAATGTCTTACTGCATAACAGATAGTAGGCCTTACTTCTTCCAAAATGTGAGAGGGCAATTTCTTATTACTGGGTGCTGTATGCATGACTTACATTTTTGTACTGCTGAGTTCTTCCCATGGCCCCTGTCCTCAAACTTGCCTAATTCTTACGTGATGTTCTTGTTCTCCTCCGGATGGCTGGCACCCCCAATGTGGGACAACAGCAAATGCTTTTACTTTTATACCTATTAGTGATCTTGTAATAAATTTTTAAAAATATTGAAATTATTCTTGGAATGTATTTCCAGAAATAATTCTGTTGTAATGAATGGTTTTGTTTTAGCCAAGTGCTTTCCCTTTTAGCATAACTCACTGCATTCTCCTGTTTAGTTAGTGTTTTCTACCTCTTACAATTCTTACATTAATCATACACCATTTAATTTCTGATATACCATCATGCCAAATCTCTCACTGAATCTGGATGAACTATATCTACCATCTTTTTTACCTAAGAAATAATGGATTTCTCATTAAAAGATAAATACTGAATTGATGTGGCATGGCCTAAAATCTCTTTAAGTATAAATTAATGCTAGCTAAGCTAGACACTTCTGAATACAAATAACTGGCTTTGTGTGCTAGTTTTCAAAGTCCTTGATTCTGCAAGTGCTTACTTATAGGTTGAACTGCAAAGGTGGTCTCACAGGTAGCAGGGTTAATCACGGGGAGAATGTTTTTGGTGAAAGTTAAGGATGTGTGTAAATTCCTGGCAGTGTCAGGACCAAAATCATCCAGGTGAAACTTCAAGACATGGCCATCGAGCCTGACACAAAAGAAAAAAAATATTAAATAGAAATAACTGCTAAAATGAACAGAGGTGGATCTGTTTAAAGTGCAAGTAAGAACAGAAGAGGCATATAGAATAATTCTAAGGTGTTAAAAGTGTGACAGATACAAGTTTGGCTCAGGCTCTCTAGGTTTTAACACTGAAGTTTTGGTGTGTAGTGTGGTGAACAGGGTGCCTAGTATGGCGCCTCTCCCAATGCCTATCCCCAAAAGCTGAACCAGAATACTTGCTTTCAATTAGAATTCCTAGCTGTTTGATTAATTCAGCTCACCTGTGCCCAAATTTGGGCCCCCTCCAGGTTCTGCTCCCATCATTGCCCAAGCCCAAGACAGCATAGAGCTAAATTTGCAATCTGTAAAAGAAAATAATGCTCTTTGCTAATGAAAATCAGGCAATTCTGGCATAGAAGTATTTCCAACTTTTTCCTAAAGAAATGTGTTTCAGAGGGATACATTAATAATTTCAGGAATTAATCAAGAATTAAAACGTTTTTATAGAGTTCTTTGCAATACGGTTTATTTTTGCCTGTCATAAGTTATCAGGAGTTTAACATGTATATAGACCTGTTGTTAAATGTTGGTTATTTTTTTACTGACCCTATTGTCCTAACTGCTCAGGGTTTTAAGCCAGGTCATTAGTATGGGGGCATTGACCTCCCCTACGCAGAAATGACAGAAATCACCTAGAAGTGTAAACGGTGCCTCCAAAAAGGGCTTTTGAAGAGCTGGAAGTTGGAACTTTTTCCTGTTCTCTGGCTGGAGAGTTCATTGCGTACATGTTTAGTCAGCGGTTATGAGAAGCCTTCTGAGTACCCTGCTGTACTAAGGAGTTGTTTCCCATGACTGAGTTTTCTTGTCTTTTAGCAACATCTGACATCCATTTAAATAAAATAAGCCAATTTCCTATGTCATTTATGCAGAAATTGCAGCAAGAAATATAACCTTTTGCTGAATTTGCTCCTGACTCCTTAGAAATTAACTTCAGTAAAAGTTGGGTCTTACTAAATGAGACAATTACTTCATCATTTTTGCCGCTAGTGCTGTTACAAGCATATTTCAAGAGAACTTCTCATGGGCTTTAACAAATTGTTTTATGGGCATAAGATTTATGAAGGAAGGGGCGCGTTTTTCTGAATCATGAACGTCTGTCTGTACTCAGGGAAGGCAGAGAGGGGGTACAAATTAATGCAAGCTTTTCTTCCTAAGATGCTGCCCTTGGTATAATCGATGCCTTTTTACTGTGCAAAGTAAAAATCTTGACATTTTGATAAGCAATCAGACAGATCAAGTTCTCTTTCCGTATCTGTCTAGTTCTAGATCCTGTCCCTCTTCAGACTCCCAGCTGCAGTACTAAAAGCAACATAATTTTAAGTTTTGGGTTTTTTTTAACCTTTGCACCATTTGTTACTAATTGAGCTACAAGTACTAGTTGACTTCTACATTAGCACACTACCAAATAGTTACTTGTCTTAGGCTTTCTATTAAAAATGGCTTGATATTTTTGAAGTTACAGCATCTCTTTGAAGTATTTTGCTAAATGCCAGTTTTCTGGTATTAAAAGCTGTCACCGTTTTTGTTTTCTAAAAGTAATGTGTAATATCTGTTAACCCAGGCTAAAATTTGTAAAACACTAAAAATATGTTAAATGTTAAAAATATTTATTTATAAAAATTCCAAACACTCATTAAAAATTACTTTGAAGTGTTGGTTACTACTTTAATTATCTATAAAAACTAGAGATCTGCCTTTTTCCTAGCTCTAGTGTGGCTGCTTTGAAGAACACACATCAGATGGGCTATGTTTGTGCCCATGCCTGTGGGAAAGTGTATATGGAGAAGAAAAAAACACTTGAGAGCCCTTCTGAGCTCATCAGTTGAAAATAGAGAAAAAGCTAGAGAGGTCTGGAGTATTAGTAGCAATAATAATTAGACGAGCTGATAGAGTCCAAGAGAGGAGCTCTCAGTCACAAATCGGATCTGCTATTAATACCTGGAGTAAAGACCCATTGGGCTTGTAATCATTCTCTGAAAAGTATGGAGAAAAACACAAAATACATATATAATGCACTGATTCAAGACAAATTAGCATTAGTTTTGATTATTCAGTGTTCTCTAAAATACGTTGCTGGTATCTGCTAGATTAAATTATACGTGAATTTCTTCTATGAAGTGGGTGCAACTGTGCTTTCATCAGTGACCGATTCCAGGTTCACCAAAATCAGAACCTCCTATTCCAAACCTCTGCTAGCTTGAAGAGTTAAATTGTTCATTTAAATAACTGCACGCTAGGGTGGGTTGACACCAGCCTGCAGCTCAGATAAGTTTCGGTCAGTTTGGGTCAGCCGTCCAGGTTCCGACCCCTCCCAATGTTTTGCCCACCTATGTGGTGGGAGGGCAGAGAGGGAGAAGGAGAAAGAGAAAGCCTTCACGCTGTGCAGGCACTGCTCAGCAGCAACCAGAACACTGGTGTGTTATAAACAGTTTTAGCCACAAATCCAAAACATGGCACCTGTGAAGAGAGTTATTTCTATCTGCCGGATGGTGTACACGTTCCTAACCATAGAAGCTTACCTGTACTGAACAAATGCAGTAAAAACAGTGACAGGTAGGGAAGGTGACAGCACAGGAAGAACAGGGCTCTAGCTTGTGCTTAATTTTGCTATGTGCTTTCCTGAACTTCTGAGCCTCATTCCTTTAGTGGGAACTCAGTTATTTTGCTGAGTGAAATGCCTTAACTATGGCATTGCTGAACATGGCATACAAACCCCTTTCAAAAACTGAGTTAAAGTTCCTTGGCCCCATTTTAAAAAAATAAACTGTCCTAGGCGTCCTGCAGTGTCAACCAGTGCATCATTCAGTGTGAATTCCTGAGCTACCTCGGAGCTACCTGCGGGACCAGCACCACGCGGCTCAACATCGTGCAGGGAGCTTTTGCAGGAGCAAGATGTTGAGCTTGCCAGCTCAAGCTGCAAAAGCAGTAAAATGCAGGTAACATCACACTCTCTGGTGCTGAGACTCCCATCACAAGCACAGAAAAGTCAGAAAACCAAGTAACTTGCTTGCGACTTTTTGAAGTGAGCGCTGGTGCAGTTACAGTTTTCACGCGACAGAATGCTGCTGGTCAGAAAACAGTAGTGGATGACAGTTATGCCCCTGTTTTTGTAAATTAAATGTATTTTTCCATGAAGAACCCATACTGATTTCTTCTTCCTTGCTTGTGCCATATAACTACTGTTGGATAAGCAATCAATCAGGACTACTAGCACAAGAAATTATTCCTTATATCCATACTGAAAACAAAGTAGATTGAAATAGTTTCTTAGTTCATATAACCATCCTCTGCTTTTGCCCACCTGTGGAGGGGTTTTTTGCATCTATGAGGGAGGAAAAAAGCAAAAGATTTTGAGAATTTTATTTCAATTCATTTTAGTAAAAAAATAAGCCCCAAACCAGAGAGAGGTCTCCCTTTTACCCCTAGCTAAGGAATTCAGAGCTGCTGGTGTGCCTGCTGGGTACCTGGCTCCCAGGGGTACGGTGTTGCCTCAGAAAGTGCCACTTTCCTCTCAGCTGAAGTAGCATGGATGTATTAAAGGACTGTGACAAGATTAGAGAAGTGGAAAAGCTTAAAGATAGATACACTTCAGTTGCCAGCTCCAGCCTACAAGGTGTGACCCTTGTATACACTTCATGCTGTTCAAGAAATTCATAAAGCGCATTCCACAGTGAGGGTTGGTTCACTCGCTAACAATGAAATACAGGTGTTTGTAGGGTGGAGTGAAGCTGCTATTTAACAGTGCATGACATGCTGCACAACCTTTTGGTCAGGGTGGGAAGAATGCAGTAACAATTTGAAAGCACCGAGGAAATGACAGACTATAATTACTCACTGCAAGCAGTAAAATGGGGCTAACGCCCCACCTCTTGCACAAAGCAGTAAGAAACCTTAACTAAAGCATTTTATTATTTGTTTTTGTCTTGAAGGCGAAAAGCTGAGCAGTATAACATTGAAGCAGTAGCTCAGTGCTTACTCGGGGGTTGCAAATGGTGGTTCCAGACTGGTGACAATAAAAAAGGAGGCTGTACTGTAGGGAGAAATCGGTTTCCCAGGCTACGCTGGCAGGCACAGCGTATCACTTAGGTTAAACAGCAAAAACGACCCTTTATTATGCTGCATCTTCTACAACTGCAGCTACTCCTCATCAGCTGCAATGGGGAGTATAACAGATTACAAACCTGCAGTGTAAACACGAGTGAGTGCTACCTGCTGAATCATCAGCGCCACTTTTGTCCAATATTTTTTACACGGATGGACAATAGAAAACATCTAACTTTATTCTTCGGGTGGATTGTACTTTATCATGGAGTACAACTGCAGGCAAGCTGTATGTGTGTAAACCACTAAACTGTAGTGCATATAATACCACCTTCCAAAATTTTGTCCTTTGCTCCTTGTTGTTCTGTTTTCTGTGGTCATAAAGTATGCCGTTGCTAATGCCTGTCTTTACCTTTGTCGGTCAGGAGGCAAAACTATATTGCATGACACCTACTTTTAACGTAATAAGAGATATTTTTAAGAATTTTCATAAATGGGGTGGAAAAACTCTAAAATCGACATTTTAAGGTTCTGAAGCCATTGTGAATCATTAAATTCATGTCATATTTACCCACATTAAATATTAAAAGAGTTACTTTGAAACATGGTAGTTAAGCTTGTATATGAGCCTATAATAAAAATTTGAAATCAAAAGTAAGAAAGTTTTGGTGGTGTGATATCCAGAAAAGGCTACAGCTTACTCTGACAGATTACTCTGTATTTGTATTTCCTTTCTACAGGATTACATTTTTCCTCTGAAACACACAGATGATGTTCTGAATAGTTGAGAGATTTGTTTACCTCTGACTTTTAAAAAAAAACTGAGTTACTTCTTTGGTGTACTTTCAAACATAAAAGGATTTCTAATTGAAACTAAGTGCAGTCAAGTCTCAGGTGATGACCCCACTGTGTTATTTTTATTTTCATTATTAAATTGTTTACATAAGTGACTGGGAAGCAATTACTGGGGTGCCTTTCTTTCACAATTTCCCAAATTTCTTTTGTAATTTTCCCAAAACATTCAGTCCCAGGCTGCTTCCTCATGCACCAGCCTCTCCTCCCACAAGCATGAGTCCTTGATTTCCTTGATTCTCTATGGCGACATCTTCTTCATCTTTGTAAGCAGAGATGTCTGAAATAAAGATCCCAAGTGTCATCAATCTGAAGGTACACAGACATCGACCGCTTTAAATGTAGGAGAGTAAGTACATCCTGTTTTACAAAAAGTTAAGAGAAAAGGGAAAGTTTGGGATCCACTGAGGTAAATGGTGAAAGGACCAAGGTTTCCACCAAAAGCATTGATGCAATTTCACAAGCAGGCACTGTGGTCTACTGTAGTCTGCACTGTCTCGGGTTGTGGAAATACTGGTACCAATTTCCTAGATAACTGTGGATTCCTCATACTTTCTAACTCCTTTACCCTCACTCACAAACGTAAGCGTTGTGTGCAGTTTGATGTAGTACTAAAGAATGATGAGCACCCAGCTTTGGACGGAGGAAGAACTTGTGGTTCCTGGGCATGTGCTTAGTCATTTCAAAGGGGCTTTGAGGTGGTTAACAAAAATACATTAAAAGGATCTGAGCAGTCTGCCTTCCCAAACTGGAAGCAATGGAGGCTAATGGAAAGCCATTTGACCAGCAAGACTCTCAAATCCTTGTGAAAGTCATTTATCTTCCCTCTACCACAGTTTCCCTAGCAGAAAAATGGGGATAAAACACTTACCGCTTTTTGTGATAATGAAATTAAAAGAAAGATAGTGTTCAAATAGTATGTATTGTGCGGTGGAGTAGAAATTAGGTTTTTTGACCTCTCACAATGAAGTAGATAACAATTATCTCAGATTCCAAGACGGAAAAATTTAATTTTCAGTGTATGAGCAGTGAAGTGGAAGGATTAATTTTGCCAGTGAACTTTATATGGTAGCACCATCTTGATTAAAATTTTAAAAATTATTCTAAATTCTAAAAACAGCTGTAGGACTATGAGATTATTGACCCAAGGCTTTACAGTGAGGTGTACAACTGCTTGCACAGAGCCCTGTAGATTGCTAACAGCACACATGCACGAGAAAGAAAACTAAACAAAGTTCTATAGCAATCATATCAAGAGTGTGGTTCTGCGAGCTGTTAGTTTGTGATGGTTTTATTTCCTATTTTTCTTATTTATTTAGAAAGAACAGCTTAATAGGATAGAGAAATATGGTGTTTTCACGGCCCCTGAAGCAGAGCTCCTATGTAACTCCATAAGAGGTTCAGCCACGCAGCCTCTGGGGAATGAGAGACTTAAATCCATGAAAAGTGCTGGAAAAGAGCAGCATGAGCGAGGGAGGTATAATAAACAGAGTAGCAACAGACTGCGGGAGGGAGGAACAGGCATGGAAGGGCAGCTTCGGCGAGTGTTGGTGTAGCGGAGAAGGAGTTTGAAGCGGTTGCTGTATGAGACAGAGCGCGGCAGTATGCTTCCAGAGCCTTCCTCCTCTCCTCTCAGCTCGCGGTGCCTGTGCAGTAACAGGAGGGGACTTTTGGCTACTGCTAAGAACATGCAGCAAAACTGCAGAGGAGGTTCACTGGGGGCCAGAGTGGGTGTATATAAAAGAAAGAATGAACAAATAACTATTTTAGTTCTGCTTAGTTACAGCAGGGAGATGTTTTCTACACAGGCAGAGAGGGTGGTTTAGAGAGCCTTCAGGGTAAATGGCACTCGGTATTCACACAGGCCACACACAGGGATTGTGCACGCATATGCACACAAACACTTGCAAAAACAAATCCTTTGCACAGGCTGTCTCAGCAAACATCTTAAAAATCTGCACTTCACCCACTGTGCTGGAGGATGCTTTAGGACCTTTACGATTGTTGTTCAGGCAGCACTACAGACATCAAGAAACACAGCATGTAAAACAGAGAAAGAGATCAAACACAATGGAAAGCACAAACTTTACATTAGAAATAAACATAATATGCTTGCTGCATATGCAAAACGTTCCTGGGACAGGTGAGGTTCCAGGCATTTCAGAATGAGAGGGCTATAGCTCTGCCTATTTCAGTTTTCCCATGCAGATGTAGTAGTGTGTCATCGTTAACTCTCTCCTGGAATCCTTAGGCTAGGCATGCCTTTGTGGGTGTCTGTATGTGCTATAACTAGCAAATGAAGTAAAGCTGAACAGCCTGCTGGTATGTTGGTTGCGTATGAGGCAAGGAAAACCAACAGCAAGAAGGGAAGTCTCATAACATTTCAAGGCTTTTGTGGGAGCTCAGTCACTTTTATTTGTAAAATGAGATTTTCTCTTTGTTTCTTGAGACCAAATGTTTTACCAGAACTACCTGAAGACAGACACACAAGAAAGTACTAGCCTGTATTACTCTTCTCATGCAGTTTTGAAATCAGTAAATGCGGGTCGAGTGGGACACAAACTTCGTGTGTCTTCTGCACATATCTGTCCTCCCCATCCACTGTCTCTCTGCTCTCTCATAGATTTGAGCCTGTGGCTGCATCCTCCATAGTCAGCACTTGTAGAAAACCAGTAAGGAATTTGCCAATGAAATGCATCTTTTTCTTTTTCAAAACATCCTTCCTGAGAGCCCACACCCAGCTCCAGCCCCGGGGGGATTTTGTGGAGCAGAGCACCCTTTCCAAACCAGCGCAGCCCACAGCCTTGCTGGAGACCAGATGGCAGAGCACTGGGCACAGGGATGTCAGCCTGAGTTTCCCACCTTCCAAGTGAGGGGAAGAGCTATTGGTTATTCAAGGTGGGGCTGTTGCGATTAATAAGCAGGTTATATTAGTAACACCAAGGCTTTAATCTTGTTTCCACACTTCAGTTCAATACCACAACTTCTGAGGATGAGGTCTTGCACTATTTCTCCCCTTTATCGTTATTTAATTTAGATCAAATCTAGATCACTATTTAAACAAAAAAATTGACTATGTAAATTTTGCTGAAATAAGATTTAAGGATGTTATCTTTTCATTGCAATGATTTGTTGTTGCTAGTGCTGCAGAATGAATCAAAGACTGTATGGCAAGGAGGTCACCAAGTGACCTCCCATGGTCCCGTGGTCCCAGGGACCCGGACGGCTGTGGGGTTAGTTGTGTTTCCTGCTCCCAGGGCTGTGGAGCCCTCTGATGGTTGGAAGGTGATCGGGAGGTTAAATCAAAGCTCACTAAAGCACAGAGGTCATTATAATGCTGTATCTACTTGGGGAAATGGCCAAATTCTGGGAAAATCTGCAGGTTTGAGCATCATCTGCTAAAAAAAAAAACCAACAACAGGGAAGACTGTAGTTTAGCTAGCTGGTTGCAATGAGCAGATGGGAAAATGCATCTGTTCAAGCTAAAGAAGCAAAAAGTTAACGAATGCAGAATGCCAAAACTGTTCGTGATCACTTCACAGCTATCCTGTGGATATCAAAGGCCAGATTTAATTTCTGTATCTCTTCCCTCTGCTGTAGGTACAGGAAGAATTAGTCTTATAAATAAACATTCATCCTATATTGTCTGTGTAAATAAGACTGTGCTGTGTTTCAGTTCATACATATGTAAAAAAGGAAAAGAAAAAAATACTCAAATTGAAATTCCTGAAGATGTGATGTTTAGAGAGAGAGAGAGAGAGATGTGCTTAATCTGCATGTGATATATGTATTTAATTTTTTTTGCCTCATGATACAAGCAGGCAAACTTTGCTAAATTATTATCAACAAAGAATTAGAGATGAGAACAGACCATGCAAGAAAGTGTCACTAGCACACTGGCCCTTCAGATGACCAGAGAGCTTCAAACTTGAGAGTGACGGGCTGTTCCCAACCACCTGAAGAAAAGCAGGAAAACATGCAACAATTAATTTTCTTTAAAGTTCATGATGCCTGTGTTCTTTCTGAATGTAATTAATGCCCCAAGAGTATGTAATATACCATTATTTGGTATCTTTCTGACTGAATCCAGCGGAGTCTCCCCCTGAATTGCATCCATATAACAGTTAATAAAAGATTAGCATGGGCTACGAGTAGGAGTTGGATACACTGACAGTATAACTGTATGTTTCTTTTAAATTAGTAAGGGTTGATGTTCCACATTTTGTTTAGAAGCAATACACTGCAGGTAACAGCAGAGCTAGTCTCCATTTAACTCATTTTGCTGAGCTGAATCATAGGAAGGACTGAAAGAGAAATTAAGTCATGGTATTCTTCCTCCACAATAATCTCAACATAGTTTTGGGTAATGAAAAGCTTTCTGTACTCGTCAACCCATCTTAAACAGACTACAGAATTGTTTCCATGACATAATGAGCTTCAGCGACTGCTATCCTGGCCTGGATTCAAGCTGATGCTCTGCATCTGTCTATTTCTGATTCACAGCTGTAACAGTTCAGTGTTTGCTATCAATACTTTTCTGCAACTGCATGCTCAAGAACACAGGCTTGCACCCAGGGTTGCATGTGAAAAATTCTGGACATCCAAGGGATATTTGCTTTTTTTTTTTGGATTGGGGTTTGGCTTTTTCCCCCTCTTGCTTTGCCTGTTGCTGCACACACTAATGAGAAATTACGTTGTTTGAGAAGTAAGACTCTACCTGACTGCTTAACAAAATAAGTGCAAAACTTTGCTTAGATTTCAGAAACTTCGTTTAGTTTACAAGTTCCCTTGCACATGAATCTTATCAGGTTATGCTGACATCTGTGTGGGTTCAGTACTTTCTGCCTGAGTGCTCTTGAAGCAAAATTCCAGAGCTTCACCAAAGCCGCAGAGGATATACTCACCAGAAATGTGTGATAGTGGATACTTAAAGTTGTTGCAATAAATCAGGGATAGTAAGAAGCAGGAAAAGATCCTTTACTAGAGATTGGCAGGAAAGCAGATGGCTAGGGTAGCCTGAGGGATAAAGCCTCCTGTTTAGTAAAAGAAGAAAAAAATGTCACGTTTATTGATTCTTTACAAATGATGTGATGGCACAATGCATTCTGAAGGTTCATGCATTCTGAGATTCATGACCAAATTTGACAAATACTTTCAAAACATAGTCAGCCATCAGAGAAAGTAGAAGATACCCTTCTTAGCAAGGGTCACGGGGTTGAAGATGATGGAAGAAGCAGCAAGAAGGGAGAGGCAGTGGATACGAGGAGGCAGAACACTGCTCAAAGTTCAGAAAAGAACCACCTTTAAAAAACAACAACAACAACAACCAACCCCCCCCCCAAAAAAAAAAAAAAACAAACAAAAAAAAGCAAACTTGAAAGTTCTCTTTTTAAAGTTCTGAAATTTTCAGGTTGTTTCCTGAAAATGCATTGCCTGGTACAACTGAATGTGTTATGTTAGAAACATATGAAATGTTTGCAATAGAAGTAACAGTCTTCAGCAATTTTCACACTTCATTTCTAGCCTGTAAATGAGCCTATCTTGCCAAAAACATTGGCACAAAGTCCCAAACTTTCATTCCTCAGCTAATTAGCACAAAACAGAAATCTTCCACACTGAAATGCAATATTACCACAATTGACAAACAACGTAACTTATAGAATTGCTGCAGCAGATTGTACCCGAGTCCACCTAGCCCTGCAGTCTTGAAAAGCGTCTGGTATATTTATGGTGAGGATAGGGTGACTTTTCCTACCACACATTGCCCAGTCTCCCATAGCCAGCGTTTGAAGCATTTATATCTCAAACCTCCAAGTTGCACAACTTGGAGATATGGGGAAGGTCAGTACTTCTTTTGTATTAAGTCTGTGTGTGATAATTTCACTGGATGCCCCTGTTGCTAATTTCATTAGATCCTTCTTTAGGCCTCCTCACTACAGTAATAATTTCATTGGCCTCTGTGATTCCTTTCCCCTTCCTTTATCCTGTCTCAATCCTCACTTCCCAAACTGAAGAACCATTTTCACTCATCTCTTCCTGAAACTCACTGTTTCATACCACTCTTCATTCCTGTTACCCTTCTCTAGTTTTGTTTCTTATTCTGCAATAGTTGTTTTGAGATAGCAGTACCAAAATTGCCCAAAATGGTGAGTTCTGGATACGTAGTAGATTTCTATAGTGTCACACATGTTAGGTCATCTGGATGATGATCTGAGAGTAAAACTTGAGAATTTCATTCCTAATTAAATTTTCAAGCAGTTGTCACAAATAAATGCACTGTTCAAACACTGCATAGTGCTCCGCCAGTGAGTGGCTGTTTGCTAAATGTTAATACCAGTACTCATGCTCTGCCTAAGGAATGAAAAACAAATTATCGTAGGTGATAACACGGAACAGTAAGGAATACTTTAAGTGCTAAATTGCACTTACCTTGACAGTTTGTCACTGGATGTCTGCAGAGTTGTGTAACTACAAATTACAGCTGTCACAAAATTTCCATGTGAGAATAGTTTTATCACATATTTTCTATATGTGGTGTTTTCTGTATCATTTTGGAGGGGCTGAAATTCCAAACGCGATGCAGTAAGCAACTTATGGAAAATTCTTCAACATAACTTTTACCGGTTGTAATTGTCAAGGGTTTATAGTAAATGCCTCAATATCACAAACAAGCTTTTGACTAGTATATTTATAACATAAGACTTTATCTATTGTTAGAAGTATAATCCTACTGATAAAAGAGTGTTACAGGCAAGAATTCACAGCCCTGAAAATTTACACCAAAACCAAGAGGGCAGTACATATGAATACAATTTCAAAGATAAGTTCACCGAAAAGAAAAACTAAAATTCCATCAAATGTTTCTTGAATGAGATATGCAAAGCTAACTGGGTTAACAGCATGCATGCAATTGCTTCTCTTTTTCTTCTCCCTTGGAAATCAGTCAGTTCTGATGTTTGGGCTTAACAAATAGGAATGGATTTAAGTCAGAGGGAAATAAGGCTGATATTCACAACATATTCAACATATTCCTAATGAACACTTTATTTACATCACATGTCATAAATATCCAGTTCTAGAAGTGGCCGATCACAAATAATTTTCATTCAGCTCAGCAGTGACAGAGGAGCTACTACTAAAATCTGTTCTAAAGCAAATGCCTTTAAGGAATAATGTAAGATCTGTATAGCTATAATAATTTGATCTGGAAATACCTTCCTCTTCTGCATATTCACCTGAGTCATGCATATAAAGTAAGTTTTTCCACTCAGTTCTAGTCCATTCAAACTAATTGCATGAGTAAGGTTACCTTTTTTTTTTCAAGAGTAATTTTATTTACATCACTGAAGATAGAGATATCAGCATTTCCACAGTAAGTGAACATCTCGGAAGGCTTTGAAATGACTGAACGTGGTAGGCACCCTTATGGATTTTTTCTAAACTAAACGAAGCTTTCACACCCAGTCCTAGCAGACTAAGATAAAGATGAAGCAGAAAAGGCAAGAAAAAGATAACATTATCTTTGACATGATCTGTTAAACAAGAAATATCACCTGCCTGCATTCTCCTTTATCCCCCCCAACACACATATCCCCCACCCCAAAACAGTAACCGTGACATCCTGTAACTTGAAACCAATACTTTAAAGCAGTTTAGTGTTGTGTAAATTACAGTCTGCTACACAAATAATTTGCACTGAAATGTTTATCAGCTCTCTGACATAGCTGCTTCCATTTATGGCTTATAAACTGTTTTTTACTGGTTCCTTCACATCTGATAACATGGCTTCAGAACAGGTGGTGAAAATGTTAGGCAATTATGAAAGCCTCTGTTTGCGCGTGTGTGGTCTCTTGGTTTGCAAAGCCACTGACCACATACAAAGGCATTGTAAAAGTCTCAAATTTAGATTATCAGCCTCCGTTGTATGAGTACTGCCCTAGCTGCAGCTGGACTCTTTCTGGACTGTAAGCAGCTTTGTTGAAGGGTTAAAAGTTCAAAATTACCAAACCCTCCGTTTAAGAACAAAATTTACTCAAACCAAATCACAATATATTTTAAAATCTTACATGTGTAAGTAGGGTGGCACTGGGTAACTGTGCAGTGTAGGACTGGCTGCTTGGTATGGCTCGGGAAGTGGTATGCTGGCCAAGGCAGGAGTGGTGTTTTACTTTGTTGTACCATTGCAACTTTCGAGATTTTGCAACAAACCTTGCTGGAATAAGCTGGCTCTCCACAGAAAAATTAAGATCAAACTAATCTTATATTCTATCAGGCTGGGAGAGGAAGGGTTGTTTAGTTTTCTTTGCAGTTTTATCGTGAAAATATCCTTCCGGAGATTCCTTCTTCAAATTCTTCATATTAAATTAGAAATATCCACCTTTAGAGGCAGAATACTGGCTCCTCAGTGGGTATAGACCAACTCAGAGTATTTTCCACTACTCTCCTGCATTTGGATGTGACAGGTGGCATTTGCCATTATACAGAAACAAAAATAACTTCAAATATTTGCCCTACAGCCACAATAGGGATGCACATCTTGGATTTCAGCAGCCACTAAAATAACCTTTGTAGAATTGAATAAAGACATAATAGAGAAGATATTCTACAGATGTTGCAGTTGTTCCATCACTGTATTCTCTCCCAACTCATCTGTATCGATCCAGATCCCCTTCCCATTTAGTGTACAAACTTAATCTCCAGCCAAAGAATATGTGCTCTAGTATAGGATTTTAAATGCAATGGGCTCTCTTACATTTACAATGCATGTGCTTTCAAGAGAAATTCAACAACAGGCCTATGCAGTTTATTTTGTCAAAATATTCTCAGTAGATGTTGCCAGTACTATTCACTGGGTTGGGAAAAGGGTAGCAGATCTGTCAGTAAACGCTGCATGAACTATAACCACTTCGAAAGATGCATGAATCAGAAAGATTAAGTGCATGGCCTTTGCAGAATTCCTTTGGGACCCAGTGTAGTACAATATACCCGGAGCTCATTGTACTCAAGTCCCTAAGGATTAATTTTGCTTCTTTGCGTTTTCCTTTCTTGCAGTTTTGGTTGCAAGTAATCCTGAAAGTTAGTCAGTGTATGACAATAAATATCATAATTCTAGTACTCAAATAATTTGTTTATCAACATCAGGAAATAGCTGAAAATAGAGGGTTATAACAGAAAGTGTTAGGCTGCTTGTGCTATTGTCACAGCAGTAATTATGTGTTCTTGAAGGATCAAATTCATTAATACAATTTAAGATAACTAATACTTAAGTAACTAAATATAATGGACTACAGTGGCTTTGCAATGAAGATTGTGGTTGTATAGTATCCCCCAAGAACATGTCCCTTTTCAGGGAAGTAGAGGAAATAAGTAGAGAGAAAAGGGTGGCTTAACCTCTGCTGCTGAGGACCATGTGTGCTGAGGGCTCCAGAGACTGGAAAAAGGCAAGGAAGTGGAATACAGAGATTTTTCAAAAGCTTGGTGTATGTGTCTACCTTAGGGCTCCTGTGCAGGAGGACAGGAGGTGACAGCACAGGGAAAGACTATGACACTGGTCTTCCCAGTAACTTTCCTCATGATAAATTGAGATGTATTTGATATGCAACAGATGGTAGGGTGACTATTGAGGGCATTAGAGGCTTAACTTTCCTAAAGAGAGGCTTCTTTGGGGGAAAAAACAAAATAAAACATAACCAACCAAACAAAACAAAATCCAACAACAAAAATACCTGCCCTGCAGTAAAGAAACTGACCTCTGTTTTCCTTTTCTATTTATGGGACCTCACTCATGGAACGAGTAGTAAGATGTTTGATGTATAACCATAGTGTATAGCCAAGTTTGTCCCTAAAAGCTGCATTGGTATATGTTGCCCTCTGTAGAAAATGATGTCATAGAACTTGTTTCTATAGGTCTCCCAGCTCGCATCAGAAGATCTGTATAAAAATGTATGTTATTCAGAAAATCAGAGTCATCTGCAGGAGGAAGGAAGGGGGTCTTGGGGTTTGGGGTTTTTTTTTTCCTTTCCTTTTCTCTTTGAGCCAGTTCTATCATCTACTTCAGAACTTCAACTTGGGAAACTTAGCCTAGCCATAGTTTACATAACTGTATAAATAATGCCAGCTGTAGAAGCATTCATACAACATTGACAGCAATGGATAAAAATACATAAAAACTCAATTGCTCAAACATTGCCTTTTAAGTACAGTAAATCAATGAGCATAAGTACTCTGAAACACCAACTGAGCTGAAATATGAATGTTTATAAAATATGGGGCTTCCAAGCAGATAGGCTAAGGGCTGCTTGGCGATTTGCATGTAAAAGAAAAAAATGTCCAAACCGCCACTGTTCTGGATCCATTACTGCAAATTGGCAATACCGTAATACTAGTCTGTAGAAATGCTAACCTATCACAACTTCACATGAGGATAGTGGGAAATGTGAGGCTTCTCCATTTTTGAAAATCTAGATCAAGTGCCGCACATTAGCTGCCCAGAAATATATAAGTACTTAATTCCTTTCCCGTCTGCCTCTTTGTTGTAGAATTGTCACTGATAATCAACTTTGTTAAGCTTCATTTTCTGTTCTATTAACATCAATGGAAATAAGAGAGCATTCCCTCTGAAATTTGAACGACTTGTATATTGACAGCAAGCAATGACTGGAGAACTTTTTCATTCTTGGGCTTTCTTGTGTAGTTTCAAATTGTGTGCTATTACAAAAAAATAGATGTATCAAGTGCTTTTTCATTGTCTGGTCTGTATTTCCTCCACTCAACAGTCCCCTGTTCCGTATGTACTGTAAGGCAGTACTTGTAATTCAGGTTGCTTCAGGGAATCAAAGGAAGTACCATATATCCAGCTGTTCTGCTGCTTCTTTACAGCCCAGGAACTGAGTTTGCCAGTATGGCCATGATATTTATACTGCCGTCCACTGGGATATCATACAGCCAATCAGCGTGGTGAAAATAGGAATTAGCCAGAAAACTACATGTAAGGAATTTACATGTGATAAGACCTCAAAATACAAAGTTTGCTTTTGTATAGGAGCCTGGAACTCTGTCAAACTCATAAGATCTCAGAATACAAGTATTACAAAGGAACAGGCAAACACAAAGGATTCAGGCTGCAACTCCTACTACTCCCCGACACTGTTAAAGAGCAAAATACAGTAACAGAATTTAACTTCCAAGTAGATGTACATGAAAATAAATGTCTTACGCCCAATTTTGCAACTCATTTCTTCAGCCTTACCAGGGTCTTCTATTCATAACATATGGCTCTAGAGATCCTACAGATCTTTAAACCTTCATTTCAGAACGTTTTTCAAAAAGCAGAGAAAATGGTAAATGATAAGCAACACTCAAAGATCTACTCTCCAACTGAGTGCCTATAATCAGATAGTTTGTGGTAACAGGTTAAATACTAGTCTCCTAATTTACCATCTTATTTACCTAAGACTGCTTTTCTCAAATAATTACTCCTTACTGATATCACTGATAGTTACAAATGGGATGCAGTCGTGGAATGCAGTGCGTCTCAGTGCGGGGGAGTTCAAGATTTACTTTCTATAGTTTTATGAGAGAATGCCTATATTATGTTAGCGCTTTTCCCCATTCTCTGCCTTATCTCATCCATGCGTTCCTGACCATCTAAATACTCACCAGAAATGCAAGTGGAGCAGATCTTGTTTCCAATGAATGACGTTTTTATTTGTATGAATTTGCAGGGGTTTTCTATTTAGCCTGCTAATGGATAGAATTATGGAATTCTTTTCCAGTGCTTGTTCATGCCAAAAGATTACATGTACAGATGGAGGGAGAAGCTCTTTCTGTTTTCTGCTACCAATCTAATATCCTTCATACCTGTATAAAATTCATTTTGTGGATTCTTCCTTTTTTTTTTTTTGTCATTTAGGGCTGTTTATGACACATGTAGTTCATAGGTTTATTGAAACAGAGTGGAATTGCTGAGAGTTTTGAATAAAGAGACTCTACAGGATACTGTTCATTTCATGAGGTACAGAAACGTATCATCCTCATCTTGCCCAGTGTTCTGTATTGCCCAGCTCAATGTACTGAAACATTTCAAGGTAAAAAAGGACTATTTTTTTCACTTAGTCTCACCCTGCAGCTATTACAGGCCAGAACATGTTTCTCACATTTTATCAAGGCCCAGATCCACAACTTCTTTTTTACACAACAGGAGCTAAGCAACCTGAAAAGCGTGTGGGAAGCCTGTAGATTTTATTGGAAATTGTGTTTTGCCTAAAGCATAAGGTGTTACCAACTGTAGATTTGATCTGCTACATTGAACTTGAATTCCAAAAACAGGACACCATGCAAAGACCAAAGGATTTCCACTAGAGAATAATAATAAGATGCAAAACTATCCACAGTTCAATTCTGATTGCATGGAGAGTGACTGGAAGTTTTTATCACTGACCGTACAAGCAGAGCACTGGCAGATTTCATCTAACCTCAAAGAGAAGCTGCAAAAAGGCCGCAAGTAGCAACTTCACCAAGTTTTAGTAGAGTAGCTATCAGATGTCTGGGAAAATAATTCCTTAGTTTTTAAATGATCGACACAAAAAAATGGATTGAAATGTTTTGTCTGGACAGTGTGACTTCACTTTTTGTTTGCTCTGGAGACAAGCAAGATTTTATCATATAACATACTCAGTTTCTCACACTCTTGGGGTCAAATTTACATGAAAAGTTAGAAAGGAGAAAAAATGAAAAACAGACCCTTGCTGAAGCTTGTATTAACAACAAAAAACCCGAACAAAACAAACAAAAATTTTAAATTTTCTTCATTTTTGGGAGGGTCATTTTTTCCCCAGTTTATATGTTTTGGGACTCAAGAGTTTACAGGAAACAGAATGCTAGGTCAGCAATGCACACCAAGCAAGTCTCATAAACAGTGGTTCAGCACAGGATAATATCAGAGCTGGACGAGAAGCTGTGTTCTCCCTTTTTCAAACTTTAAAAAAAGAAAAATTCTCACAGTAAGACAAACAAATATTATGCACATTTTTGAAGGAACTTCAGATATCTTCCATGAAAACAGATTAAAAAACAAAAACAAAAACAAAAACAAAAACAACAAAAAAAAATCCCAAAAAAACGGAGGTTTTTGCACCAGAACTGTTGCTTAGCCCAGGACTTGTTCAGAGACAAAGTTCGAGTCCTCCATCTCAACCAGGCAGAACAGGCTGGTTGCCCACATTGTAGGTGAGTTTCCTGAACATTTTTCTCCAGTAGTTCCTTTCTGTGTGGCTTGAAATTCCTCTTTTTTTGGTCAAAACTGGCATACATTTGAAAGTTTTGTGTTTCGTAATTTTTTTTAAGACAAAACAGCTCACCTGAAAACATCAGACTAGTTCTAATGAATGTATGTTTTGTCTGAAGTTTTCATTCTATTGATTGATGTCTGTTGAGTCTTAATATTGTTGATGTCATTTCATTAGCTATCCTGTTCATGTTAAAGGATCCAGAAGATTAGTTACAAAACTTGTACCCCCATGCTCTAGTAATTTCAATTGGATTATAGTCAAAGGAAAACCTGGTTTTAGCCAGTATTAAAATTAGTATATCTAATTTGGCTTAAGGCCATTTGTGAATAAGTCCTTTTATAGTAAGTGGAAAAGTACTATTTCACTAGCCTTTTATTTTATGCTGAAATCTGAAATTATTTTTAACGCACTTTCTTTTCAGAACTGTGCAAGTACTATAGAGTCATTAGGCATTTGAATTAAGGAGGTATGTGGAAAGACCTTATCATTCAATTAATTAACTTCAGGGGAGGGAGGCTGTATCTTCTGTTTATATTCAAGGAAATGAATGTCAAAGATTGCCATGTGTGTGGTGTAAATAAGAAAGGCCACCAGTGGAGAGCGTCCATTTTGGTGATGAGAACATAAAAGTCAGTTGCTTCTGTTCCAGAGGTGATATTTTACTTAGATGTCTGCTCTGTTTGCAAAAAGGAGGCAAAATGTCTTTTGTTATTGATTTGCAGACTGAGAAGGTTTGGACATCAATTAAGTTTAAGCCTTTTGAAAGTCCTTCTGTAAACCTTCATGTTTTAATGATAGACAGAACAGTTCTTTGTAAAAATACAATTTAGATGAGAGACAGAGGAAATAAAGCAAATAGAGGGTGGGAGTTATCATGAGAATAATTACACTACATCCCAGGAGCATTTTGCTGCGTGTAATTAATTTGCCTAGACTGTAATTCTACTATGAAAACTTTGCCATGAGGAATTATATCATGCTGTTCTAAAGTCTTAACCATAGAACAATGCAATTTTTGTGTATGTTTACTGGGGGGAAAAAAAAAAAAGAAGATTAATCTAACCATTTAGAGTGGCCAAAGGTGACAGGATTTTAAAGGAATTAATTTAAGAGATTTTGCATCCTCCATTCTTCTTAACATCTTCAAGACAAGTTCCTTATTCTTTGGAATAAGCAGCAGATATTCTGCTGCGAAGTTGTCAAGCTGTTTTGTAATGATGAAAGTCAGGATAAGCATTTTAATTTGTAATCTAAGTTTAATATGGAAGCAACTGAAAAAGAATTAGCAAAGAATGCTTTAACAGGCCAGTCATTCTGCATATTTTCCTGTTTTCTCCTTTTCCATTTGTCAGTGCAGTTGAAAATGCTTAACTAAGTTTGAGTTTGGCTTTTAAATGTCAAGTTAGCTTCCTAGCAGATTGTGCAATGTATGGACAGTTCATGAGCTGGTTGCATAAAGATTTAACACTGGCTCTTAGTTTTGTGACCCAAACCGAAAGAGACTAAAGGTTGTGATTCTATTTCCAGCTTTTTTAAGTGGGTTGGGTGCCTCCTGCTTTGGAGCCATTTCTATTTACTGTCTGTTATTACTGCAACGTGAATACAGCTGAGGATTAGATTCAACTGGCATTCAGGTTCACAGTCCACATTGTGGTTGCCTGAAACTCTTTCTTTCCTTCAAGGATTATTTTTATTTAATTGCTAAAAGCCCACAACCATTTCAAAGTAAGAGATCTCTCTAATGTGGGACAGCAAATTCATCCATAAAAGTGATATTAAAACAGCGTCGTGTGTCCAGAAGAACCTGGGAACACTTCAGGATGAAAGTAATTTAGAGGCTTCATGCTGCAGTATTTTGCTTTCTTCATTCAGAGGAAAGGAAAAAGGCAGTCTGGAGAAGAATTACACTGAGTTACTGTGTCTCTGCACACTTACAAAGCCCAAGGCAAGACCATTGCCTAGAAAGGCCCAGAAACGTAGAAACAAAGCAGGATGGATCCTGGAGACACCTCATATAATACAACTGTATTTTATGTTTTATTCATGAGTGAGCTGTGTCATAGCCAGTCACCTAGAGAAAATTAAATTGTTAGTACCTGGTGGAAAAAAAGCATTAGAGACCATCTTACAGGCTCAGCAGTGTCTGCAGAGCAGGCAAAGTCCCCCTCTCTGATAATTTTGAATCCAGACAACACACTGCTGTTTTACCAGCAGGTGAACGTCGGTTTGCTAAGAGCACAAGGACCAGCATGTTATCAGCTAGGAAATCACCAACTGTTTGTGTGCTGGAAAGGTTTTGGGACATTTTCAAAAAGCTACGAGACCTGCCCTTCCACTCCAGCCTCCGGGAATCCAGTGGCACAATCCACCTGCTGTGCAGGAGTCATACATGGAGTAAGATCAGCAAGTTGTGTGCTACAATAAATGTAACTGTCACTGTTTGTGTTTACACAGGGAAGAATTTGTATATGCATTCACTAAAAAATAGTTTATAAATCACCCTTACCCCTCATTGGGCAGCACTCCTCACTCTTTTGAAACTTGTGAATGAGACCACCATTTTCGTAGTTCTCAGTATGATAAACTTTTGTTTGGCCAGGCAGAGCATTTAAAGCACTCACTCACATTCACAAACCGTCTGTGAAATGTAATGAAGATGTAGAGAAAATTAAAAACAGAAGTTGCAAGTTAAAAATTGACATCTATTGTCATTGTGAGTGTACCATGACCTAAAATATTGATGTCTAAGATGTCCCTTTCATGTCTAACACAGACACTAAGCGTCGCCTGAACTGAAAACTGAGGGTTCAGAGCAAAAATGTAAAACAGCTCTCACTGGGCAGGGATGCCTGCATCTACCGTCATTCATGAGGACTTCTGGGTGCTGTGTCAGAGGCAGGAGCTAAAAAGAATGTTATCTCTATTGAAATAATTCTGAATAAAAAATGTGTATCATTAGAGTGGGTCTTAAACGCAGCAATTCTAGCTTAAGTCTGCATTATTTCTGCAAGGCGCTGCAGTTGGAGCCTTGCCACTGGGAAATCTCCCAGCAGTTCATATGGCTACTGTTTTACTTTCATTGGCTCAAAAGAAAGGAAAAAAGCTGTGTGGAAAAATCATGGGTCATAGCAGGAATTACGGTGCCTCTGCAAACTCATGAAGTGCAGGGCCTGGCAATTACCTGGAAAGGCTGCGACACATCCAGCAGCACAGCACGGCAGCTACTAGACATGCCCAGTGTGGGAGCGGCATTGTATGTGCAGGCAAGCTATGTAGTAGGTGACTGTCAACTTGAGAGAACAGGACACTGAGTTACATGTCCATGGTGGTGGTGCAAGAGCCCCTGATTGCTGGTGGTTTCCAGCTGCAATGTCACAAAGAAGTCAGAATAAAGAGGAGACAGCGTGAACCGTATTGGAAGCAGAGTTACCACTGTGTGTGTTGTAGTCCACAACATACTGCAGAGGTACCACAGGTAGAGTTTTAGTGAGGTATCAGAGACATCAGATGTAATCTACCTCCAGTTTGCAGTGTCCATGTCACCTGGTTCTCAAGACTTTGTTCACGTCTTTTCTTGATGCTGTAAGGACTCACACTGTTAAGATAGTAGCTGTGGCCTAGGTTTAGACTCCTCTCTATCTTGGAGAGTTTCAGCTCAGCAGAGTACCTCATTCTGGTTTTCCCTAGTTAGAATCCTTCTGGTCTCTGGCCTAGATATTTCATAACAAACAGGTGTCTTCCATGACAGTAGACATCTGTTGCATAAGAATGGAATCTATCAATCAGGTGAATTTTCTTTTTTGTCCCATCTGTCTCATAAGTACCATTTAATCAACAGTGCCAAAGGCCAAGAAAATTTGAACATGGAGCGATGCTTTTCTTGCCTAAAAGCAGAAACGAGTTTTCTGTCAGCTTGGTTTGCTCCTAGTCTAATCTGAAGCCTAACTAATGTAACCAGTATGGTAATATCCTAGTCTTCATTTCCAAATGAATTTGGGCAAAAAAGGGAGCTTGCAATGGAATAGAAGCTGTGGAGTTCACCGGTGTTACCTGCAGGCTTTTCCAGGCATTCCAGATCTACGGGGTAACACACATCTCGGAGTACGTGAGTGACTGTATGGGTTTGTGTGTATGGTTTAACTGTTTTCAGATTAGACCTTTCACATAGGCACAAAGTGGAAGGATTCTTATTATGAAACTGAAAGGAGGAAAAACACCCTCACAAAATTATGGGGAGGCAGACTTCTGAAATCAAGGTTTCAAAACAGTCTAATTGCTACAGTCACATTTGTCTCAGACTTTCGGACCATACTCTTCATAATTCCCATCCAGAGAAACATCCTTACCTCGTAGACAGGATGAATTACTTCCGTATTTCATGTTCATTTCACAGGAAAGTTATTTAAATGACTAACAGTCAATTATGTTTCAATAGTTTCAGTTTGAACAGGATCTCAAAGGCCATGGACATATTTATGTCTATGTGGTGCCAGCGGTGTGAGGAGCCAGTTTGCTGTAATCTGTAACTAGCGTTAAGTATTTTAGGTTGGATTTACCTAAAGGGTAATTTTAGTGAGCATTTGTAAGCTGGATGGACAGCTATTACAGACATATACATGCAGCTCATATGCATACAAGGTGCCTGCAATGCCAACATACATAATTTAGTTTTCAAGGCAAAATTAAAGTTCTGTATAAATATAGGGGTAAATGGATGAATAGAAAAGTGTATGGAGATACTTCTTCCCATACCGCTCTCGGTAAACCTTTACTGAGAACACCGTATGCATTATGTATAGTTCAAGTGGATGGTATCTTGTTTTAGCACAACATGTTGGAAAAGCGTCTCATCCTTCGTTGGGTGAATGAGATGATTCCAGGAAAAGTGCAATTATCAGCTGTCACTCTCTGGCGAAAAGTCAGGTATCGCCCACAAGCACAAATCAACCTATTTCCCAAAAATATGTCAGCAGAAGAAGGGAGATTTTCTTTTCCACATTAACACCATGTAACACCTGCTGGCCTGATCAGCTTTCTAAAAAGGGGAGTGCTCGTTGGTCACCAGCAGCTAAAAGTAGTTAAGAGCTGATGAACATGGTTTTACCATATGTAGAAAGTAGTGTTAGCAAAGCCTGTACTGCTGGTGGTCCTTCAAGTTGGAAGAAAACTGCCACAGAAAGACTATGTATTTACAAGACACCTACATGTATCAAAAGGCAAGAAAGATAATTTCTTTTAACTATTTTATTTTTCCTTGTATAAATAGATTTGCATTCTACAGAGATATGATTAGATGGTGTGTTTTCATTTGTGTTTTTCTTTTTTGATTTTACTGGATGTTCAGACTATGAAACATACTACTCATGCATATCCAAACCCTCAGAAAAGAAAAATATAATTTTCACAGCAAACACCTTTACTGAGAACACCAACAAACAACAATTTTTTTTTTCCCATCAAAATGTTTGCATGAAAAAACAAAGCAGAACCTACAAAGGGTTCAGCACTCTTAGAAAACTTCTTAGTTAAGCAAATTTTTCACCGGACTCAATGGGATGTTGTCATGTGGTTTGCTATGGGATAAACTAAAAGGGATCAGGCAGGGGAATCACAACCAAAGTGGATTTCCAGAGGACGTCTTGCCTGATGCAGTCAAAATTCAGCAGAGCTCTGCATGCAATGAAACACAACAGTTTCACCGGCGTGTGGAAAGAGTAAACACCCTCTCACACAGATTTCTAGCAGTGTCAGAGGCTTAGGTCCACAGCACATCGACTGCTGCAGCGCCTAATTTTTAAGTACCTTGCCAACTCTTGGAACTTGTTGTACTGGTTTTGGGTATCTGCATTTCCTAAAGCAATTCCCAAAAGAAGAAGAGGAAGATGCCTAGGCATAGGACCTGCAATAGCCAGCATGCCGTAGAGAGAATGGGACTTTCCATCCTTTCTGCTACAGCTGGTCTAGTGTTAGGTAAAATAATTAAATAAGACTTGAAACCAGAGGTAAAACAAACAGGATTTCTCTGTCTTCTTGTGGAAGAGGAGATATGTTATGCCATACCAAACTACATAACTTCTCTAAGACAGAGAGCTGGGGTGCTCTTTGCTACATGCAGAAAGCCATCAAGAGATGTCACACAGAGCACACCAGTCCCTGGTGACAGAGGGTGTAGCGCACAAACTGGTCGCTTCAAATTAGTCTTCATGGGTATGTAAATGTCACATAAGGTGAAGACAAAGCTATAAGAGAAAATGCTATGTAAAGTAAAAGAAAATATCCATTACTTCAATATAGCATAAGAATTACTTCCCCTGCTAAATTTTTGGAATCTTAAGTGAAAAGTGGTACAGATGCTCAAGGAGAACTGAACCTACTAGCATTCTCATTTTCCAAAAAGTCACTGAGAACTTTATTGTAAAATAGCAACGTGTTTACTGGTAGAAAGCCCGTTCAAAAATATGAGATTCTTAATTTACTAATGCTGATTACTGCAATGATATCTGATTGCATATGAAGAGCAAGAATTTGACACTACCACCTTTTGGTTTAAGGGAAGAGGGAGTTCTCTCTAGCACCCAAGAATACCATGAGACCTCCCTCACACATACCAAGAACCTACCACAGAGGTTTGCCCCTTTTCACCAAAAAACCTCTGAGCATCTTAGGCAGTTTTTGGTGTAGGGGAACTAATGTCTCAGAAAGGTCAAGTACAACCACTGAGAAGTTAAAAATCCAATGCAGTAGGGTAGGATTTGGGTAGGAATTTCAGTAAAGGGTAAGATTTGTGTACTGGTGTACAAAGTAGTAAGGTGAAATTAGTTTTTGGTTGACAGCAATTCTGAATTCTGAATTCTGCTGCCACTGATCAATGCTTTCCACTCTAAGTACGGTGTGTTGTAATACCTCATATACCTCTCCTTCTAGTCGTAGGCATTTATAAGCCTTGGTAATCACAATATTTGAAAATAGAAGTGGCTATTTCCCTCTCTGGGTTTTCTTTCTTCCAGACAGTTAGTAGAAAGGCTTAATACATTTGCTGGTTCCTTATTTTTGTATTGGCTATCTTACTTCTGTGATCTCATAAGGGCATGTAGTGATAGGACGAGGGGCGATGGTTTTAAACTAGAGCAGGACAGGTTTAGATTAGACATTAGGATGAAGTTCTTTACAATGAGGGTGGTGAGACACTGGCATAGGTTGCCCAGAGAGGTGGTGGAGGCCCCATCCCTGGAGACATTCAAGGCCAGGCTGGATGAGGCTCTGAGCCACCTGATCTAGTTAAAGATGTCCCAGTTTACTGCAGGGGGGTTGGACTAGATGACCTTTAAAGGTCCCTTCCAACCCAACACATTCTATGATTCTGTGATTCTATCTCCCTGCATGCAGGGAACAGGTGGTATGCTCTGCACTGCATGATATTGAAAGAACATACAGTATATTTTTCAAGATGACAATCTGCATCAATGATTTCCAAAATTTGCTAGACACTCAAGGCATGCAGTTGGTTCCTCCAATTAAAGGAGAGGGACCTGAAAAAGAAATGAGTTACAAAGACTGTTGCATTTGAGTTGAAGGATTAGCTGAGCTGAATAGGTTTGAAGACAATCTTGTTTTCAGTGGTGATATTTAGAATATTGTTAATGACATAATGCAGAGGCTTATCAGTAAAACAAATAATGTTTGTCACATATATTTAGATCACACTATATCTTAACACATACAAGTCACTCATATTCAGATGAAAAGTTCTGAGGGAATCATTAGGATTTACTTGTATATGATTCATTTGTTGTATTAGTCAGTTATTTGTTCATTCTTGGAGGTTTCCATATTTTTTCATCATTATCTCTTGAATGCAGAAACCATTATGTTCATGCAAAATAAACCAGTTTTCCAAGCGGTTGCTTTAGCTACCTCTTAAGTAATTACTTGCCCCCGAAGTCAGAGCCTTGGAAAACTTTAAAGAACGGCTCCAGAAGTGGTGGTTTAAAGTTTGGGAACCAACCAGTAAAGAGTGCAGCACTTACTGAGAGCAGCCTTCACTGTCTCGTGACAGATGGTGCCTCTCGGTGCATAGGAATATGCCATCATTTTCCCATAATATTGCTTGCTGCCTTGCACCTCCTATGCCTCCTACTAATGAAGTTCTTTGAATATGTTTTCTGAACATAATATCTGTACTGAAAAAATCACTTTTTGCCATCATCTATGTGTAGCTCCCAAAGACTGTGACAGGTTTGTTCACACTGGTATATTTCCATGGAGGTTGAGCATTTGGTACTATACTATACTTGTGCAGACTTTTAATGGCTGTCAGATGTTTCTCCTGTGCTAACGATACTAAAAGCTCTATTGCTGTGTTCAGAAATTTAAAGAGAGGGGGAAAAGTGGTTTAATGTTACTTAATAGTTCACTGATTTCAGCTTTCCTTTCTTCGTCTCTAATGTCCAGTCTCTGCTACAAAATTCGTGTTGTCTATTATATATCTTGCCCACGTTGTTCAACTAATTTTTAATAAGGCTGTGGCAAAAAGTATAAAATGGTACTTTACCACAAAAAAAGAAAAGCCAAATCCTTTTTTTTTAATTTATTTTTATATTCTACTCCCTTTCTCTCATTCTTGCCCAGCCTCTCTGGTCTCTCATTATGTACAGTATATTATGTTAGAAAATGTCTCCATAACACTAATACACCACATCCACAGTCAGCTCTTGAAGTGTCCACTTTCATGATGATAGGAAACAGGACAGCCAGTGAAGCCCTGATCTTTTATAGTCCTGCTGTTAAAAGTACAGAATGTCTTCATGTCTCCATCGTGTGACAAACATAAAACAGTAATAGGGCTCACTTCTAAAAGAGATGCTTAATTAAAACAATATTTGCACCATTATTTTATTTAATAATAAAAAACAATATGGAAAACTCTTTAAAATATTTGAAACACTTCTGTACAAAAATAGACCTCTTGAGAGTAGGTCTAGTCCTTCTCACTAGTATGAAATATTTAACTGATTGCCTTCAAACATTTTTCATCAGGATCTTGAGGATGTCACATCATCTGGGAAAAAAAAAGCTTATGACGCTAGGACTTCACTAGAAAAAAAGAAGGGGTCAAAGTAATCTTAAAATGGAAATGTTCTTTTAACCTGTGATGTTTTTCTTATAAATATTATAAACCTCCTTCTTTGAAGACTTTCATGTACTGCAAATTGCCTGGATATGTAACATAAAAATCTTCTTAGCACAAGGCAGTTGAATTAATCTCCATGCAGAATGAATTAAGTGTGGTACGACCAGATCTGGGTTTGAATAGCAGATAATGAAGTCTGGAGGAAGGTGAGAGGAAAGGCCAAAAGACAGAAACAAGGTATTTATGCGTACAAAAATTCTACTCAAGAAATGCCATTTTTCAGAAAAGCTGTGTTTTCATGAGGGACTGTAGTGGCTGGATGAAAAAGTTATGAATACAAATAATATTCTAATACCACTGCTCTTTTACGGCAGTCAGTGGCATCTTTGCAGTATAGATAAAGTTTCTCTGACTTCTTGGCTTAAGTTTTCTTTTGGATTTATCTTCTTCCCTTCATTATAGAAGGCCTTTTATAAATAGAAGGTCTATTTGTAATAGACCCAATTAAAAAAAGAAAAGCTGCATGCCAGCGAGCTTGTCAGAGAGCTGCAGGACTGGGCATCTCCATATGGGAAGGCAAGCCCAGAGCTCAGAGCAACAGCAAGACAAGGAGGGTGGTGGCTTTACAGGCAAGGGCCCAGAAGAAAAAGAGCAGAACAGGTCTGATGCTGGTAACCTCATCAGCCATGAGTCCAGCGGTCACCAGGCAAGTTCACACTGATCAGACAGGTCTGAACTCAAATCAAGGACTTGTGTCACAAGGATGTGTGTCAAGGACTGAATGAGCAAAGTACATGGCCAAGCACTAGCACAGCTGCAGTTTTGTTCAAAGACCTGCTGCCTGCCCCTACCTGCAGCTCCCAGGCAAAGCAGGGAGCCCCACTGTTGCTTCTCACTGCTCTCTCACAGCACTTTTCACAGCAGAAAGGTCCCAGGTTGCACAGCCGCGCTCTATCAGAACCAGCCTTGAGCACAGGCAGCCAAACCCATAGCAGGGGTGAAATAACTAGGACACTGGGCCCCAGCAAAGCTTTTAGAGTCCCATCAGGTTCATCTGGGAAAAATACTTCCTTTTCATTTCATTAACTTCATAACTTGCATTTTTATGTATCTTATTCTGAGAACTTTTTCAGCCATATCTCCCACTTTGTAACTTCATGGTGACATAGCATAAACATACCTAGGGACAAGCAACTACATAACACAGTGTTTTGAGATCTAGAACTGCAAAAGAGATCAAAAAGCAGTTCTGGTTCAGTCAGTTTTTAATGGCTTACTTGGTGCACATTTCATTTGAGGTACATTGTATTCTGTTTTCATTTGGCAGAACCAAGAGAAACCAACACAATGTCTATGGTTGGAAGGAATTAGCCCCTGCAGTGGGATGGGGAATTTAGTTTTGGAGCCATCGCCTGGATGTGAGAGCAAGAAACAAAGGTTTCTTTTCTTGCACTTTTGGTGTTTACCTCTTTCTCCTTTTCAACTGAGGCCTTTTAGGTAGCAATAAGTATAATTGTCAGACAGAAAAAAACTCTGTGTCACGCTGCCCCAAGGTGGGACAGCAATCCTCATGTCTGAAGAAAAAGAACATTTTTTCCCTCCTTCCTATTTCATCTGTTGGCTATAAGAGAAAGAGAGAAACCCTCAGGCTATCTTTTCTCTCAGAATGCCCAATTGAGATTTTCTTTCATTTCTGAAGCTGGAGCATAGCTAGAAAAAAAGTGGGACAAAAGCCACAGAGTCCTGTCCCTTAGAGCAGTGTTTAAGACATCTATTTTTCAAACTTGCAACTAGTCCAGTAGAAAATATATGAGCTGGACATGCTTTTCAAAGTGATCAGGAAGAGGTGCTGAGAGTGGATGATGTTTCCCAGGATCATTGTTTCGCAAGCATCTAGAGAAAGACATAGTGATGAAGAAATCAGGAGAAGTCCATCAAAATTGTATTAAATCTCAACTATTTAAAGTTTCTTTTTTGAACAACAGCATTATTGAACTAGTGAAAATGTTAAATGTATATGCTATGTGTATAGGGTGATCAGAGATGTAGAAAACAAGCTAGATACAACTCTCAGAGTAGTGATGCTTCAGTAGTTCTACTGCCATGATAGGGGCTACCTGCATGAGCAAGAAGTAGAAACTAGTCTGCAGTGTGTAATGCTTTCCTTTCAAATGTCATTCATTTAAGTCTTTCTTTTCTTGTTGTGTATATATAGTTCTATTCAGATAATTTGATGCAGGCTAAATGATCTACAGTTGATAGACACCCAGTAAAGCTTTCGCTTGGCTTTAATGTAAACGTTGAATTCATTTGTCCCAACGCTTCAATGACAAAAAGATTTTGAATACCTCATATGCATTGAATACAGTGCCCTCTTCTCCCCGCCGGTTTCTATAACATGATGGCCCTTCTACACTGACACTTCGCCGAGAAAAATTCAAATAGCCAGTTCAGCAAACCAGGTGCAGTCACGGGATGTGACTATTCTTTGTTAGATGCACTGCAAGAATAGTCTTTAAACCAGCCAATGGGACTGGAAACAGACCTGGATGCATAAAACAAAAAAAATCCAAGCTGAGCCTATAAACAGCTCAGTGTTTTTTATTTAGCTAATTTAATTACATGAACTTAAAACAGACCAAGTGTGTGCAAACAGCAACATTCTTCTATAACTTGATGCATTTTAAATGCTGCGAGTGTTTTCTTGTGGGAGAGAGAAAAGAAGCACACTGAGCTCTCTCTGAAAGCAATTAAATACTAATAACAGGGGGTGACATCATGCTGCATGACTTCTTCAATTAGAACACCAAGTCATTTCTGGCTTAATCATTCCCACTTGTTAATTTGTTCTCTAGAAGACTTAACAGACCTGCTTCTTGCCCCTATTTAAAATAGGATTTCTGATTCTGACACCTTTTAAACAGAATTCCACTTGGATGCAGCCTCTGTTGAAATAGAATCTGGTATTTTTCCTACAGCAGAACAAGACATCCATAGTTTGCGTGAAAAACTAGTACAAATTAAATAAATGAAGATGAGTGCTTCCATTTGCTATTTAGCAAGAATATGGACTGAATCCTCCTCTTACTGTGATTAAATAGAAGTTTTTCCACTGGCCACAGTAGAAAGAAAATGTAGCCCAGTATAGGTAAATTGTTATACACCTTCCCCTTTCAGTCTGTAAGAAAATTGTGATTTTATGTCAAATCATGTATTCAAAGTATTTGAGGAGAATAAGAAGAAATTGTAACACTGAGCATTAAAAAAGCATTACTAGAGTAGAAATAATCAATCAGGGACATTCCTATTAATTACATGGCAGTAAATATGTGGTTTGAATCTTGATTTGAAAGGTATTTTTCATTCTATACTATTTTCTCTATTAAAAGGCTCTTTAAGTATTCTTAAAATGTTTTCTGTTAGGCAAAATATAGCAGAATAGAAACATCTAACCTGAAGCCTCTTCCCATTCTCTACTCTTTTTCATTAATATTGAGATGTTACTGTAGCATTCCGGTTTTCAAACTTCTGTGCTCTAAATCTAAATAACTGATGTTGCAGCTACTTCTTTAATGAAATCCCCACATATTTCATGGGAAGTGCAGCAACAAATTACTACCCTTTTCCTTAAAGTTAGAAGTAGTGAATAACTGTAGAAAATATATTTAAAACCAAATCTTTTTTCCATCCTCAAACTAGGTTTGCTTTTTAGAAGTCATTTTTGATTGAAGCCATTGCACCCTATCAATTCCAAAATCCCTTCTAATGTTCAATAGGCCTCTCTGATGGTTATTACGGCTCTTAATCTTACGTATGTTTTTGAGTGGTTTGACAGTGTTTGTCAGGGTAGTTGCTTGCAAGACTGTAAGAACTATAACCAGGGCCATCAGGTGTATTAGGTCTTGATGGAGCTGAACGTATCCTGGACAGTGTGAAACTGAAGCCAGCTCCACCCTGATCTTAGTAAAAAATTATATATGTGACAATCTTATACAAAAACATAAAGGGAGAAAGGAAAAAATATTCTGAATAAAGGAGAGACTCAGGAAAAATATAGGTGGTTAAATAAAAACAATAGTCAGCAGCAAAAGAGAAAATGAACAGGATCCATGATACATTTGGAGGAGAGAAAATACATCATTGTATTGGAAAGGAATCTGGCAGACATTTTAATACAGTTTTCAAATTACCTTTTTCATGAAACTTAGTAAGATCAATAACTTTTAAATGAAATGTAGACAAATGTAGGTAAAGCATCAAAATTTCAAGACCTCACCTGAACTGAAGCATCTGTGTATTTTTAAAGAGCATCTTCAGTTCTTTTATCTGTGAAATACTTTAGAAACTCAAGCTAATAAGCCCTCCATATAGCCCTGCAAAATATGTACTAGTATTCCCATTTTACAGGTGAAGAAAGATTAAGAAGTAATTTGGCTCAGACCACAAGAAAATGATGTATCGGAGCCAAATTAGAGATTTATAGTTTGAAGTTCTGCACTCAGACCATTAAATCACATCTCTCAGTTCAGCCATCACTATTAACTATCTTCCAAATCTACAGTGAAATATGATCCTGCAGACCTTCTCCAGTGTCCTTCTTCTTGCTTCTTCCCTTTTCACTGGAGCACTCTCAGGCTTCATTTCCTAGTGAGAGCTGGAACACTGAGATCTACTTTGAGTATTGATATTAATGTGTAAAAGTCCCTGCGCGACAGAAGTGATCCAGAGCTTTCTGTAGTGCAGAAGGTCGTGCATCTGGCATCTGCACCTGGTGAAAAGCTATTCAAAAGAAAACAGTAGAGCAATTTTCCAATGGCTACATATGTGCCTCCCACAGAGAGCTGCAGCTTCTGGCTCTGGGTATAGACAGGAATTCTGTTATCGCGCTGTATTTTTTAACATGAAAAACTATTATACCAATTTAGGTGGCTCTTCATTACTAAGTAGCTTGGGCTGTAAGCCCGCCTTAAGTCACCTTTCCTCCCAGTGAACAGTGGGCGAAAGTCTCTAGCAATCATCTTCATTAAGCTTTATCTTACAACACAGTGTAGAAATAGAAATGCAGATGTGCTCCATGTTGTTTCAGCTTACTAAAACCAATAATTCAATCAACAGCTTCTAAGGCTTTCATTGGATATTTGTTTCTTTCTCATATTCTTCTCCATCCTATCACTTATTTTTTTGCAGCCATTTTATTTCCACTGGAGCAGCGTGGGAGAAATCCTGATCCCTTTGCAGTCAAGGGCAGTGGTGACTATACCTTTTGCTGCAAGGTTTTGTCAGGTGTACATGCAGGCAGTGCACAGTAAAAAAGCTTCTTGCTATTTTATAGTATTACAAATATACTGTTTTTCTCTCTGTGAGACACATATCTGCTACATTCTTCACAGCAGTAAATCTGCAAGTATAAAGGGAGAAATTGGTCCTGACATAATTCCAGGGGAGTAATTAGCGTGACACCAGGACTGAGTTTGTCTGGCAGCATCTGGTTCAGGAGTTCAGAACCATCTTGCCAGAACTGGAGGATATGAAGAGTTTACCACAGGAAGAAAACTAACACTTTATGATTCCTCCCCTAGGCTTGCCATATCCTACAAGGAATATCATTGGTGGGTCACAGATGAATGTCAGTTATTTGGTAGGAAGTATGGTCTCATTGCATAGAAATATATCATGAAGAAGACACAAATCCTGACTTAGAAAAGCTCAGAATATAGGGGAGAGGAGAAGTAGGAAGGTGTGTAGACAGAATGATGGACAGATAGATTAGTTATGATAACAAGTGACATTATGGCCACTTTGTTTGAAAAACTGCCTTCTTGTAAATGTAGAGTTGCTCTGCCAAGGCAGGAGACATCCTTACAGCACAGGGAGTGAATTTTACTGAAGAAGTGGAGCAAGATGCTTCATACCTTTTCTCATTGGGTAAGCTGAGGAGAAGTCAGGTCATATCCTACTTCCAAGTCTTGAAGTCTGGATTCTCTCCCACCCACCACAGCTGCTGCTGAGCTGAGGAGAAAGCCAGACCCAGATATTAAATTCCTGTTTAGTAGCGGGTAAGAGGAATTGCCTCCAGCTTTGCTGCCAAGGTGGAAACCACAAGAACTTTGCCAGTTGTGGCTATTGGTTTCAAGCCCCAACCTTCTGATCCTTCATTAAGTTACTAGACAGTTGGTAAGATCAGGGTACTGGATTTGGAAAGGATTTTTGAAAAGCCAAAACTACCCAGAGTCTTGCTATATGTAGTCCCTGGATGTGAAGTGAAAGTTCTGCAGTCGTGTTCGGTGCAGATGGGGGACACGGTTCAGATGACTCGCTGGGAGATGCCATAGCCTTGTCTCACAGTTTAGCAGCGCACAGTGTGTCTGTATGCCTAAAAACCTTGAGATTACCCTAGTCTTACCTTTTACATGACAAAAGTTTGGAAGCTAGACTGTTTTTAAGATCCTGAAAGGAGAGTGGGGCCACTGCCTCCAGAGCCACCCAGGTGCTGGCATCAGCAGGAGTCTTTTTGCCAAGCACTGTGGGCTGAATGCTTATGTAATTTTAAGAAAATTGTGAACTCTGAATTTCATCATATGCTTGTGTCTCTGTTTTGTTACTTCTGAGTTTGCATCAGAGATGCTGCGCCAAAGTAAAGACCACAAAACATGAAATCTTTGAGATGGGTGTGTTACTGTTCCAAGATAAATATATCTTTATTTTACCCAGAGTCCTACCTCAAGCACTGACTGAGAACAGTTTATAGAAGAATAAGTATTGAGTTGATCTAAGGGGAGCAAAGACCCCAGAGAAAGTATAATGAAGTTTACTGTGTTGTTTATATAATTAAGATTATTTCCTAGCATCAAACTATAGCTCCAGTTATAAAAAATCTCAGTCAGTGTTTGACTTGGTTATGAACAGAAGTCATCAAATTCAGCCCTAGCATAAACATTCAAATTCCACTGAAATCAAGAGGCATTGTTCCCACTAACACCATGGCCGAATTTGGTCTAATGATTTGCAGAGCATCAAAGTGGCTGCCACTGCAAATGCAATTCCTATTTATAACAAATTTTACTGTACTAGCACCTGGTGGAGCCCCTTGCATGTGAAGCTCCCTAGAGAACATCCCCCATTTTATATTTTGTAAGTGGACAAGGAAAATGCTATGGTTCGTCCAAGGTCATGTGGAAAGCTCATGAAGTTTGGACTAGTTGTATTCTTGTCTTCTTGAAGAAGGCTGTCTATGACTGTTCACTCAACTCCTGTTTGGGTTTTGGTAACACATAGCCCATGCTGAGGCCCAACGTACACTGGGAGCAGCTGCATTAGGTCCGTGTGAGAGCAACATATAGGCAGGACACGATGTCCAGGAAGAGCCAGTAGTCATTATGCAGCCATTATTGCCTGCATCTTGCTATCTCCTGCAGCCATCATCCTTACATTGATTGTCTGGCAGTTTCTTCAGAATCCACTAAATTATGGAAGCGGTATAGACCAACCTGGACTGCTGAGGCTTTCGTGGTTCCCTGTGTAATACATGGGACACTCACACCCTGACGGGAAGTAAAAAGAGAACTCCCGCCCTTACTCAGTTAGGTAGCCAGTTTGCTCATAGGCACACAAATTACAGGTTATGAATTAGAGAACTTGTGAGTTGGAAACCTCATGAATGAAGTGACGAATTAGTGAATTCATGTATTAGACTAGGCTATGCAAAGGGGATTGAGCCCTTGTTTGACATGTTTGTTCATTGTCTTTCCTAATAAGTTTAATTTATAGAACACCTTGTTCTGTAAATTTGAGAGATACAAATACACCATGACAGCTGCCGCAGTTTACTATAACTGTTATTTCTGTGCAGATATTAGCTGAATGCTTTTGTTGTACAATGCATTTTGTGCACTCATTGGCAGGGCAGGAAGAACATTTTGAGCTAAAGTGGACCTTTGCACCCCCTCTGTGCACCCATGCACCATCCAGATCCACAAGATGCAGGTGGAGTTTCCATTACCATGGCTTGTTTTCTGTGTGGATCCTTTACACTGTGCTTTTAGAACTTAATGGTGTTCATGTTAACAGTAATACTCCCATGGATTTCACCTGCATCCAAGCATGGTCAGTCAGACCTAGCTGGCTGCTGGATGACATTTCCTGTAGGCTATTGCCAGCAGCAGCTCTGTGGTGATAGCCAGGACAGGGCCCAGCAGCAGGCCTCCTTTTCTTCAGGTGCAGATAGATTTGTCCAAGTTTGAACTTGGTCATGTCACGGACAAGGTGAAATCAGCCACAACAGGTTTTGTTTCTTGGAGAACAATATGAGATATTTGTCCTTCACTGGGCCGTCATCTTTTCTGGACCTGGATAATCCGATACTCTTGTGGGCTCCCTCATCACAGCAGTGGACCACAGTCAGAACTCTAGCCTGAAGCTGAGGTTTTTCCTCCCATTCAGATGACATAAGAGTCCCCTGAGAACAACAAAAGTTCTACAGTTCTGGCGGTACTTCCAAACATATGATACCCTATAATTAATTAAACATTGATCTTCCTATGTTGGCCTTCAAACTGAGAAAGCAATTAACTCTCCTTTTTTCAAAAAGAATATTTTCTCAGGTTCAAGTGAGACTGCAGCCTGTCATTCATCTAGGGCTTTCACAAGAAGTCAGTGAGAAAAGAAGGATCCTTGAGTCACTATAAACACATTTCCCAGATGCCTTATGCTTCAGCTGAGATTTGTACAAATGGCCTTTCAGACTAAATGGACCCCACTAATCTGCAGAGCAAAGCTGTCTGTATTGCATTTTCTGTGTTTGTTACCACAAGCAGCAGGATGACAGCTTGATTACATTTATGACATTTAAGGAGCCAGGACTTCTCCTCTGTTAACCAGAAGAACAAGAGAAATCACTTGCTTTGAAATAACAGAGACTGAATGTTCATTTTTACTTTGAGACTTAATCAATAGCTCTTCATTAACCTTTTATTTTAGAGATTAGAGGAAATTATCTCAGACTAAAGGTATGTGGTTATGCATTACAATGAAAAAACGTGGTATTCTATGCTAGCATACCATTCAGGGATGGCAGTCAAAACTAAAAAGAGTAAATGTCACCAAGCCATAACTCCTGCTCACAACTGTAGGCTGATCGAAATGCATGACCTTCTTGCACTGTAAGTAAGAGGCAGCCTTTTTTCAGAGGACACGGCAAATCCAAGGAGTGGGACACATATAGCATCTGACTCAAGTGAGAAGTAATGAACTTAAAAGGAGATGTAATTCAAATAATGGTTGCAGTGTATTTTAAAACTAGATTCTGCCTTTGCTGCAGTCTCAGAGCTCCTACTGAAGTCTGTAAAGTGGGCAGTAAGTAATGGAAATACTGGTCTTGTTCTTCAAGTGGCTACTTCAGGAGGGGCAAAACCCCTAAGTTCACAGTGAAATGGGTCTGTTCAGCAGACCTTTTCTGAATAATGAATAAAGCATATCATTCTGTACTGATTTTAAATGGTTAATCATATCAACAGTCCTTTTGGTTAGTCCTTTTGCTTATTAATCAGATTAGTATTTTCTAGGGAAAAGAATCACTTCCGCTGGAATCAAAAGAAAAATTCCCATCAGGAGATGTATCCTAGCTTACTCCAGACAACCCTGTCCATTTTATTTAGTGTCTGCTGCCTCCTGCCAAAATTTCTTCCTGGCTGTGAAAAGGGAGGCAAGACTTGGAATGGTTGGAGGGGACTACAGAGGTGATGATAAACTTTATGGAGATTCTTAAATCTTTTCCACACTTAATAAATCTGAATGTGTCATTTGGTAATGTCCTTTTATTTAATATGTCATTCAGAACTTAGCAAGAGACGCTGCTTCTTATGATGGATGCACTCTTTCCTAGCATACTAAAATTATATATTTATATAAAAATACAGTTTAGTTATCATATAATTTCCAGAGCAGGTAAACACTTTTTTGGTAATACCAATAACATCCTTCCTCTGATTGTCTCTCTCTACTTAAGTGACAAAGTACCGCTTCCTTCAGCACTCATAAATGAGTACTCAGCAGGCTGGTACATATTTTATTAAGTTAAATCAGTTAGTTTCTATTGCAATAGTACTTCAGAACCCAGAAAGAGGGCTCCATTACAAGAAAATCTCTAAAGCAACAAGAAGCTTTTGAAGATGACGGTAAATAAACTTGTTTTGCATTGCCATGAGCAGAGAGGAGAAAAGAACATGGCAACAGTACATCAGTTTTGCACAAAGCTGGTTTTGGTTTCTGAAGTCACTATGTCACAGCTGGCTGCTTGCTTAGGTAGGGACAGATGTCAGTCCTTCAGGGACACCTTAGCAAAAATAGATTTATAAGTTTTAATGAAAAAAATTTAAAGCACTGCAAGAGAAAAAAAAATGAAAGTTTTCTGGAAATGGTGAGCCAAAAGCAAAAGCCAATTGTTTATTGTCTATCAACAGAATAGCATATATTTTCCTGTGAATCTCAAGTCATTTACCATTGCAATTCTATCTATTTCTGATGCTCTAATTTTAATTTCCATTGATATTAATTTTTCAGTCTTGTCTTATTTCCAAGCAGAAAGAAGCGGGACCAAAGTCATAATTATCTCCATGTGCAAATGTGTGTAATATTTTCAAGATTATCTATTTTAAACATAATGAAGTATATTTTAGGAAGTTATTTCAGATTAAGCCCGTAGATAGTCTCTGCCAGACCTAGTTGTGCAAGTTCAAGATGGCATCCCCTCCTTTTTTGATTTGCTGCCATTTCTTTGCCAGAATTTATCAGACCTGGCAAATGGCAAACCCTCCTTAATCTACTCTGGGCAGAATCAGGCAGCTTAACATCACCAGTTTATGAAAACCTGGCCAATAGGTGGTGACGAACAATTTGAGATTATTATTATTATTGTCAGCTAGAATCGAGTTATTTGCTTGATTCTACTAGGAAATAAGAAAAAGAGGTTTTTACATGTTTATACAAAAGTGTTGTGAATGCAATATCCCAGAATGGTGCATTCCTATGGACAATCTAATGTTTTTCTCTCTTGTAAAAGACACACATTGCTTAGTAAAAAGGGTAGTTCCCACATTACTGCTATGCCATGTAAATATTGACAGACGCTCCGGTAACTCAGCAAATAAAAAGTAAGATAAATGTACGTTTTACTTGGGTTATCGTAACCAATTTTTTGACATAATGTAAACATAAATAATATCCAATAGAGCAAGCTTCCTGAATAGCGTGAAACTGTTGCTTCTGATTGCACAATGCGTGAATAGCTGCAACTAAAGCTTTATTCATAGCTTAAGTGTCTTTTGCATAATAGCTGTGCCAAAAATAGTGATAGTTGTCTTCTATTTTCTAAAATCCTTTTTTTTTTATTTCAAGGAATTAAACTATTTTACAAAACATGTATCAATTGTGAGCAATTGACTTTTTTAGCTGTTCAATAATGAATCACACCCTAAGATCTGCATTACTTCTGCTGTTCTGGTTAGTTTCAGCTAATTCATATCACATTGTTGCTGGCCCCACATTACGTGAGTATGCAACAATATTTCTGAAAAGAATACTTAAAATTCCTAATTTAAATGTTCCTCTCCATGAATAGTTATGAATGGCACTCTTAAATTAATTCTTTTGGGCCAGTATATTTTTGTTGCCTGAGTAGTAACAGGTCAATACAGGTGAAGGGGAGATAATATAAAACTAAAGCACGCATTGCACGTTTTTGTACTCATCGTAGAATCACAGAATCATAGGGTTGGAAGGGACCTCTGGAGATCATCTAGTCCAACCCCCCTGCCAGAGCAGGGTCACCCAGAGCAGGTTGCACAGGAACGCGTCCAGGCGGGTTTGGAATGTCTCCAGAGTTGGAGACTCCACCACCTCCCTGGGCAGCCTGTTCCAGTGCTCTGCCACCCTCCAAGTAAAGAAGTTCCTCCTCATGTTTAGGTGGAACTTCCTATGGTCAAGGTTGTGCCCATTACCTCTTGTCCTATTGCCGGGCACCAATGAAAAGAACCTGGCCCCATCCTCCTGACACCCACCCTTTAAGTATTTATAAGTGTTGATAAGGTCCCCCCTCAGCCGTCTTTTTTCCAGACTGAAAAGACCCAAATCCCTCAGCCTTTCCTCATAAGAGAGGTGTTCCAGTCCCCTAATCACCTTGGTAGCCCTTTGCTGTACCCTCTCCAGGAGTTTCCTGTCCCTCTTGAACCAGGGAGCCCAGAACAGGACGTATTACTCCAGATGCGGCCTCACCAAGGCAGAGTAGAGGGGGAGGATGACCTCCCTCCACCTGCTGGCCACACTCTTCTTGACGCACCCCAGGATGCCATTGGCCTTCTTGGCCACAAGGGCACGTTGCTGGCTCATGGTCATCCTGTTGTCCACCAGGACTCCCAGGTCTCTTTCCACCGAGCTGCTCTCCAGCAGGTCAGCCCCCAACCTGTACTGCTGCATGGGGTTATTCCTCCCCAGGTGCAGCACCCTACACTTGCCCTTATTGAATTTCATAAGGTTCCTCTCTACCCAAATCTCCAACCTGTCTCATCCATTAATTTCAGTTTTGTAGAACCATATGGCTGTCTTGGAAACATTTACTCCTTGTTCTTAGGATTCAAAACTATACATAAGGACAGGCTACTAAAGGGGAGCCAATATAGGAACCTTGCCTGGGGCATTCAGGAATGGTGTTACACCTGATCATGAGCCAAAGCTCAGAGTAAAGCTGTAGAGATGTAACTAGCAAGAGGTGACAAGCTACAGAAGTAGCTACTTTAGTAAGTGCAAAAATGAACAAGGGAAATAAATCTGGGCAAAGCCGTATGACACTTGCTTTGGCCAGGCTATCCTGGATGACCTCCAGAGACCCCTTCCAACCTGAATGATTCTGTGGCTCTGTCAATGTGCAAATGAAGCAGCAATAACCTCCATCAAAACTATGCTTAGGCAGCAGACAATTTTACAGCAAAATGTTCTTTATTCCAAACTGGTATTGTCAGCAGCAAGGTTTTGTTCGTTGAATGGTATTTATGTTTGAAGCTGCCTTTTTAGCCAAATCCAACTTTTCGCTTTTGCATACTCCATTCCTTGAGGATTTCACAGTAACCTTTTGGAAGGGTGAAACACATTCTTAAAAGCATCCCCAAAACTGTTTCTAATTTGAGCATGCAGCAAATAAGTCGAACGTGAGTGTTACAAACTCATTTAACTTTAAATATGTGAGTAGTCAACAGAACAACTCAGAATCTGAAAGTTGAAACCATATTTAGGTGTTAGGTTTGGATTACTGCTCTGGAATGCAATGGGAAACAGCGTCATTGCTCCCCTTTTGAATCTGAGGAATAGCAGTCTTTACTGTAAGGTATACGGTATGTGTAGTACTAACCCCTGGCAGCTAGGTAGTCACAGACTGGAAGCCTAGAAAGAGTTCAGAGGAATTCCCGCAAGGTTCTCCAGATAAGGTGTGGTTCCTAGCCATCAAAAGTTACGAGCTTTCCAAGCCAGAGAGAGATTTTAGACATTAAAATGAACTAGACGCCTTGTTGGATATACTAAGCAGAAGAAAAATTCAAACATAATATTTACATTACAAATATGATAATGTTAAATTAGAAGTCTTAAGTGAAAAATAACCTGGTACCCAGGAAATTAAATAAAGACTTAAAAACAGCAAGCTAAAAAAGATATTTCTTCTCAGTGAATCCTTAAAATCCGAATAAATCAGATTAAGTCTGTGATCAACCTTATCTAGAATCATACAGCTCAAACTCCTACAGTGATACAGAAACTAATTCACAGAGAAAGCTGAATTAAAATGTAATGTTTTGGAGAATATGAGTCATCAAAACCCCAAACTCATCCTTTCCCCAGAGACTGGAGATCTGCAGGACAAGCTGCCGTTCGTATACAGCATAATTAATTGTATGTCAGACTATCAAATTGTCCAAAACCGCCATGGCTACAGAGAAATTAACAGTGCTGTAAACAGTTAATCCCAGCTGATCCCAAATTGCTGTCATGTCAGAAACTGTAGAATTATGATAGAGATTTAGCAGTCTTCTGATCATTTGAATCTCCTGAACATTTCTGAGCAAGCAATTAGGTGGTTTCAGTGTCCATCTGATGAGAGGAGAAAGTTGTAGGTTCTCCCAGCCTAAGTGGGTTATCCGTAAGACAGAGGAGATCCTGGGAGGGCCAAAGAGTGAGACTGGGAACCCAGCTTTGGTGTCACTGGGCACAACACCAAAGCAGAACTTCTGGGGCCTCTGGGAGTCCCATGATTGCTCAGAGTTGCAATAGGGATGGATTTGGTCACTCAGTGCCTCGTGGTTTAAAGACTCTCTGCGTCTCTTCCATTTTCAATGCCCAGGCTGTGATGAAAGTTAGACACCATAACCTAGGAGGAAATCTAGGGTTTCCTCTTGAATCTTTACATCCATTTCTTTTACTGATATGCATATGGATAGTTGCTTTCCTTGAATTTGATCTCCTACTTCTACAGAAATAAGGTAAAAATAGAAAGGGAAAGAGAAAGGATAATTTCAGTTCCTAGAACATCCACTTGGCAAAAGCCATCTGGTATTTATCTATGTCATTAATTGACTTCACAGCTGAAGACTTCAAAGAGGAGCTGTGTGGGAACTGGAAACTGGGTTATTTCAAAATTTGTTTTCATTTTAACTCAGATCAATGTGTAATATTTAGAAAGTTCTTACCAAAACAGAATTTCAATAAATAATTTCAGTCTTATAGTATTACTTTAAGAGGGTATCAAAATATTCCTTCTTAATTTTGATTGCTTTCTTCTATTTTCTAATTTAGTTGATAAAGTCTTTCTCAAATGGTAGTTCCAGTTTCTATTAAAAAAACCAAAATACTCGCTTCAAACTTCTGAAATATTTCACGCTGGCTTATTCTGTTTCAATGAGCTGCCTTTCAATTCACCACATTCCCATGTTTCAGTGTGGATTGAATGCCACTTCTTTTTGCTGGAAAATTTTGCGAGATCTGCCTACAAGGAATCAGCTCTCTAGATGATGCTGTTAAACATTCTTTAAAAGAGAAAGAGAAATTATAGAGATATTTGTACTGACTGCCCCTCATCATTACTGCTTGTCATCATCACAATTCCACGTACACATACTGTGAATTTTCCATCTATCTGATCAGTCACATCCTCCCCAGGCACAAGGGACTCCACCTTGTAGCTTTCAAGAGCATTTCTTTGAACCAGGCACACGCTATATGCAAAATTCATCCCATTACATGATTTTGCACAAAGAGGTTATGGTACACACTTAGTTTGCTTGTGTCAGCTGATTCTTACTAGAATAAGCCAGTGCTGCTTGTTCTGATTTGCTTTTGTCTCATTTTGTTTCAGACAAGGCAAAGCATGCCACTGTTTAGTAACAATTTGCATTTCCATTTTCTGTTTTTTACAAAAATATATATTTACCAGAGAGTTTAAGTTTTTACAAGTAAAGAAAAAAATCATCTTCAGGGAAAGCATAAGAACTTTCCAAGTCATAGTTTTACTGGAAGTAAAAGCATGCAAAATTGCGTTGGAAGTTACTGCATGTTTTCAACCTCAGTGGAAGCCAATAGGTAGCCTTTGTGTTACAGCTGCAAAACACAAACATTTTATGTGATGTGTTGTTGTGATATAGTAATTTTATGCTTTCCACTTTACAGATCTGGAACGAAAAAAATTAGAGTCCAGTTTGTTCCCGTCACAGGAATTACTTGCAGAGCTCCTAGAAGCGTATTCCACATGTGCTGGTGATGCATGCCAGAAACAGTAAATGAATGTCATTTATGGTGGCTCTGTTGTTATCTACAGCTACAGAGAGCACAGAATAAAGTTATGCTTTTGAAACTTTGTAAAGGACAATTGTTTTTAAAGTTCTGTTTTAGGTAAAATGGCGGGGGCGGGGGGGTGGTGAGTGCAGGCAGGGAAATAAATAGGCTACCCCACAAGAGATTTTAAGGAGAGGCTGGGATGAAAACATAGGCATGCACAGTAGCTGTTGACAATGCTATGGTGTGTATATACAAATATACACCGATACACAGGTCTAGATTTTCAAAAGATTTTAATATCAAGGTATGAAACCATGTTTTTAAAAGGACTCAGCTCCAACTTGTCCAGTGTGGTTCTTTTGAAATATATCCTGGTCTAGTTGCCTGAATGGGAGCTGAGCTTTTTAGGGTGTCTGACCCCAGCTGTTGGCACCGCATGCTCGAAAATCTGGACCCGTAGCGTGTACGTGCACAGCGCACACCACTGTGTTTGTAATTATGTGCGACGTACAGATGAATAGATAGCAGGACATTTGATTGTGATTAGGCAGATCACATTCATTTTTAGCAAATGTTAAGAAAAAGCTGCTAAGAAAATCCAGCTGAGTCCCAGTGACTGTCTGAAACCGGTGTTCACAGCAAATGTGGGTGGGCGGTCCCGAACTGTTTATGTGTACTGGCCTAGAGACAACACCACCAGGAATGCCAACTGCTGGCAGCCAGATGAGAAGGTACAACCCACTTAGTGGGACAGGGAGCACGCCTCTGGAAACAAACCTTACGAGAAAAAGCTACAGGTCAAAGTCATGTGATACATAACATTTGGAGACCTTTCCTCAACTATCATTTGACAAACTGCTGTGAATAAGCCTAATTTGTTAAAAATTGTAGTGAATACCAAAATAACTACAGTGCAATTTGGCACAAAAATAGAAGAAGTGGAGGGGGAAAAAAGTTTGCCATTCTTTTAAAATACATTCAAAAAGTTTTAAGTTAGAAAGGCTAGAGGAGTCGTTTGAAGGGCTAACACATTTCACAGTGTTTACAAGTTGTTAACTTTTCGTCATACACTCCTTCCAAGAAAAAGGGGGGAGGCAGAAAGTCTCGTTGAAAGTATGTATTTCTTCACAAAAAAAGCAAATGACAAAACAGTTCTCAGATTTCTCATAAAACCAGCTCCTATTGGGTTTCTTTGAATATTTGTTCTCTGGCTAGTTAGGCATGAAGAAAGGAAGTGAACCAGCACTCTTTTGTTGATAGCATACCCATGCTGATGTGACTTAGATATCCCCAGCCACAGCCCCCCATCAAAGCCATAGCTCTCATGAAGGATGACTCATAGGAGGGGACAAAGAATAAGGGCTGGGTAGGAATTTACTCTGCAATAAATTTTTATGTACTTGATTGGTTGTTACCCTTTTAATACACTTTGGAAACAAACCCGAGTCATCTTTCTGGGAAAAGCAGAGTGCAGTAGTGGCACGCTGATATTTAGGTTCTGACACCGAGAAAAGTTCAATTCCCTAGAGAACAGAAGAGACAAAAGAAAATCCATCTCCAGGCCATCAGGACTGCAGTCACAATTGAGTTTGTTATCCAACAGAGGGAATGAGTGCTTCTTTCTTTTTGCCTTTCTTTCCTTTTTGCTCTTCTTTGCTCTTTTCCCTTCCCTTCCCTTCCCTTCCCTTCCCTTCCCTTCCCTTCCCTTCCCTTCCCTTCCCTTCCCTTCCCTTCCCTTCCCTTCCCTTCCCTTCCCTTCCCTTCCCTTCCCTTCCCTTCCCTTCCCTTCCCTTCCCTTCCCTTCCTTTCCCTTCCCTTCCCTTCCCTTCCCTTCCCTTCCCTTCCCTTCCCTTCCCTTCCCTTCCCTTCCCTTCCCTTCCCTTCCCTTCCCTTCCCTTCCCTTCCCTTCCCTTCCCTTCCCTTCCCTTCCCTTCCCTTCCCTTCCCTTCCCTCTCCTCTCCTTCTCCTTCTCCTTCTTTCTCCTTCTCCTTCTCCTTCTCCTTCTCCTTCTCCTTCTCCTCTCATTCTCATTCTATTTTCTTCTCCTTTCTCTTTTCTCTTTGCTCTCCTCTCCACTTCACTTCGTTTCACTTCACTTCGCTTCAGTTCCCATCAGCTACCTTAGCTTTCCAATGCAATATTGTACTTTTTTAGAGTAGCAGCTTCAGCTTACTGGAAGTTAAAACTAGTAAGAAAAATAACAGTTCTGTCTGGAGTTTGTTTGCTGATATCAGATTATAAAAATGTTCTGTCTTTGACTGAGTGTGGATTGTCAGGTTAACTGGGTTAGACAAGGGACGGGAAGTTGCATCTTTTTCCTGAAATACGTACTTCTTGGCTTTAGCTTTAATTCTTTTTACTCTGGGCAGGGTGCAATGTCCCCCCATATACCTCCCTCTGTAGGTAACAATGAATATAGCTATCGTCGCAGAGTAATAGCCGTAAAGAAGGCAAAGGCCGTGGGCATGTGTTTGCTATGGATATGCAGCATTATCCCGTAGAATACCTTCACTAATAAACTGCAATGCCTGGTTTTAGCTGGTGGGCCTCCCACTTGCCTCCTGGAGGTAGCATTCCACACCCAAGCAGACTGCACTGTTAGGAGGTTTTCTGTCTTTCTCTTCTTCCCTTTGGCTTGTCTTTGTCATTAATTTCATTCCCCTCACTTGCCCCAAAGTTGCATTTCTTCCTGGTTGCCTACCCTCCCAAAATTGCAGTATCTTCACAACCCCTTGTTGTTGTCTCTATTTAGACCTCAGAATTAATTCACAGAAAGCGGCACCTGTGGTCAACACGACTACCTTGGGCTTGGTACCTAGAAATCTATCATTACTCTTCTTGTCAGACCAAGTACCCACATTCTTGTATTCTACTCTTTTCCTGTACTCTACTCTTTGCATATTTACTTAACTTGCTGCTTTAGAAATTTGTGTAAGGCTATGCCTTTGAAAACTAGCAGATTAAATTCTTCTGTCCTGCTACCAAAACCACCCATCAGTAATGATGCTAGATCCCCCAGTGAGAAGGTATATGTAGGTGTAATGAAATTCAGAATCTACTGTGAAAATAAGTTGTACTCCAGTCTCTTCAGATCAAACCTCTGTCCAGGAGACCTGGTGTGTCCTCAGTCTGAGGTGGATTTTGAAGTGGTGGATTCTGAACTGGTACAGGTGAGTCTACAAATAAGTACATAGTGATCCATGCAAAAGAAGCAGGAATTTCAGCCAACCTGGCGTATTTTCAGCTGCGCTACACGCAGTCAAGTCCTTTGCTCAGAGGAGAAAATCTGGGATAGCGATTGCTAACAGCAAGAAGGTGAATATATTTATTTAGTAGAAAACTGTCTTTTTTGAACAAAAAAGGTCTTGGAGAGCTCTCCTCTTCAGAAGTGTAGGCTGAAAAATTGCCAGCATATACAGACCTAAACCAAACACTGAGTTTTTTAAGCTGTCCTGCTTTGATCTATTTGCCAAAGCCCCATTTTAGGATTCAACATTTGCTCTGTTGTCATCATTAGCAGTATCATTAACTGTTTCAGGGGAGCCAAAGAGTTGAGTGTTGGTCTTCAAAAATAAATGGAATAAAGATTGTTTAACTAAAGTAGCATTAAGCATGAGCTTTCAGAACAGTGAAAATTAAAAATACCATGTAGAAACGGTATACATTGATGCATTATTATATTATAAAGACTGAGAGTGTTGGTCTATCACACTGTATAAACACCAGTATATAACTGAGAACAGGTAGCAGAGGGGCAAGGAATTGCTAGCAGCAAAGACATTCTACATCAGATTTGTTGGGTAAATTTATATGCATTTATATGCATTTATATAAGTTCAGCAAACTTTCAGAATAGCTCTGAATAGCCGAATTTGGTGAGTGATAAGGAGGTTTCACCTGATGACTGAAAAAGAAAAAACAACAAAATAAATCTTTTTTCATCTCCACTCAGAAAAACAGACCAACAGAAAGTCATGAAGGAGGTCTGAAAATGAAACCAAGAAAGAAGTCTTGTGGGTATCGGAAAAGGGGTTTTACTGAAGCCCTAGAGGGAGAAGAGCCCCTGCAGTTTGTCCTCTCTGGCATATTTACTTATAAATACCTGATTTACAATACACTAAGCCTTCCCTTGGCTCTGAAGCATGGTAAACACAAAAGGATATTTTGTAACTGTCCTTTCTCTGGAAAGAAAAAAAAAAAAAAAAGAAGGGGAAAAAAGGACAAAGGTTTTTTTTTTACTCTGAAATCTATCTTTAAATATTTAAAGAAATTAATTATAAGGGGGACATTATATATATATATATTTGTGTGTGTATGCATGTGTATAAAAGCAGAAAATGTGTTATTTCAGTAATAATGAAAAAGGCCAGACAGCATATAATTCTCAGAGAGGATAGCTTTTTTCATAGGTGATTAGTGGCCCATGTATATGTTGAATCTATATCAATGTACAGTTTAAGCTAGGATCGTATTAGTAGATTCTGTCTTCAGACCAGTTTAAAACTATTTTTCAGCTTCTCTCTCTCCACCTTTAAAAGTAATCACTGGTCACAAAAATTCTTCACGCACAACTGGGGTCCCTGTGCTGATTGAAATCCAGTATAAGGTGGCTGGTGTGGCAAACATGTTGCTAATGCATGACCGAAAAAAAACGAGCTGTGTTGATGCCACAGTGATAACTGGAGTAAAATGCAAGAGGGAAAGGTCTCCTCAGAAAAGCAAATATTTATTTCCCGAAGTACTTAATAGAAGCAGATCCATGAAATTAAGAAGGAAATTTTTCCTTCCTTAATTTCAGATAGGAAACACACAACCACCTTTCTCCTCATTTTAAAGAAATGTTGTCATCATAAAATCCAATGATAAAATGGTATTAAAGAAGCTAGGCCATTTGGTAAATAGGACCTGTGATTCTGAACACAGAAAAACTGATGTGAAGTTCTGCACTCACGCAAGAGCAGTGTCACCTTACATTGCCAAAATATCTGGCAACAGTTACTTTTTAGTAGAGCTACTTCCTAAAAATAGATCTGCCAATTGAGACAGTGAAAGTGCGTGCTTTGATTAGTCATCATAGAGTAATGAGCTGTTTTTGAATAAAATAGGTAGTTTAAAATTACTAAGCATACTAGGTTTTTGTGTGGTGCAGAAAAAGGTGATGAAAGATAAATGATGCTGTGAAGCTGACCATAGCTGGACTTCATTCACCTATTGTGATAGCAGTTACACTCTCAATGAAAGGTTGATGGAGACCACCAAGAGAAGTGGGAGGGGAGGGGAGGTAAAGCTGCCAGAAAGTTCAGGAATGCATCAGGCTTCAAACTTACTAAAAATAATAGAAATGTCAGCAGAGATTAGAGGAACTGAAATATGTAACTTTACTACTTTAACTCTTGTGAAACAGCAATAAAACTTATCACAATAGGGGCCTGGCAACGCCTACACATATTAGTTTTGCCTTTAAAAAGTATGGAATCATTTCAACATTTGTTTTTATTTTCTCTTGTTAAAAATGGCTTTAACAAGTGTCAGAATTTCATTCTCCATAATTCTGGAAACATTCTTAGCTAAGAAGCAGGTCTTCCCTTCTTAATTTTCTTTTAAAAAGTAGCCAAAAATCTACAAAAATCAGTCACTAAGTTCAAAAGAAAGAGAATTTCATTCAGAATTTAGTTTCCACTTGGGGTGTTTTGATATAAGAAGGACATCTATCTAGACTACCCAGGTCGATATATGTGACCAGAAGTGTCTCTGTGCGTGCGTGTGTGTGTGTGTGTGTATGAGTGTATAACAAATGCAACGTTGGTAACTCACAGTACTTGATTTTTGTTTTCTTCACTAAATAACACAAGGCACTTTCAGAATTGAATTGTGGGAAAATCCACAATAACCTTGATAAAAATAAGAGAGTAAAAGAAAAAAATTGCTCAATTAGTTATTGAACACTAGGAGAGGAGCAATACCGGGGAAGGAAACCATCCCAAATCGAGCACATAGTGACCATTTTTCAAACAGCTTCAGGGAGCCCTGAATTCTTAATAAATGTCATAAATCTCTAGCCAAATTCTGGCCACTGTTTCGTCATAGTAAACAACAGGAATAGTCTAAGTAGTGGTGAATACTAAGCCTCCTTATAGTCTCTTACAGCAGAGGAGCAATCCATACCCTGGAATCTGGACTCACTCCACAGCTTCTAACTGCGCTTCTAACCAAGGATGCTGCAACTGCATCTTGGCTACCAATGCAGTCATGCAGGCAAAATGTAATTTTGAAACCAAGACTGAAAGTTAAGATGAACCTCCTTATGCCAAAGACTGGTGAGGGGAGAAACAGAGCTGAGAAGACCATAGAGAGCTGAGCGGCTTTAGAGAGTGGCCACCAACTTGTGGACCTGTGTTCCAAGATTCAGGCCACTCTTGAGGGCCCATGGCAGTACTAAATTAACTTTCCAAGACTTGCTAATAGGCTCAATGACTCTTTTGCTGCTCTTTGCAATCTGCTGCAGTAGGCTGTTGCATATTTTTCTTACCCTTTGATTCACAAGGCTCTGATTCATTACAACACAGTTGATGTTCATCTGCTCCTTCCATAAGAGAAATCTATTGAAATGCAAGCTTAAAAAAGTGCAGTTTATTCTTGTAAAGTCTTCTCATGGCTACTCAAGGGTTTACAAACCCCATGGGTAGGGTGCATCATACTCTATCTGCATCACACCCCAAACAATTCTGCTATTTGCATTTGTGGAAGATATGCATGGTGCTTGCACCAGGAACAGTCTTCCCATTCCAGAAAAGTAATAGAATTTAACCACACTCCTGTCATAGTGCTGAGGATTTGCTGATTTTCAAGAATAATGTCCACGAGGAAGCATATTTTTAACAGCATAGGACTTTCATGCTGTGTAAAAGATACTGAGGGATGTGATATCGGTTTTACATGGAACTAGAGTATTAGCAGCATTCTGGCAATTGTTTTAAGCTCCACATCTGTTCTATGTCATAGAATCATCTAGGTTGGAAGGGATCTTTCAGGTCATCGAGTCCAACCATTAATCTAATACTGCCGTGGCCACCACTAAATCATGTGCCTCAGCACCATGTCTACCCACCTTTTAAATACCTCTAGGGATGGTGATTCAACCACTTCCCTGGGCAGCCTGTTCCAGTGTTTGATAAACTTTTCTGTGAAGAAATTTTTCCTAATATCCATCTGAAACTTCCCCTAGTGCAACTTGAGGCCATTTCCTCTTGTCCTGTTCCTTGTTACTTGGGAGAAGAGACCAAGCAACATTTTTAGGTGCCTCTATGTTGATTAAAAGCAATACGGTACAAACCAGGTGTCATTTTCTTTCCCCTCCCCTTTAAGTCCTAGTAACAAAAAAATGATTCTCTGTATAGAGACTTCCATGAGTGAAAAGTTCAAAGGACCGTAATATATTGTAAAATGCACACTGCTCACAGCAGTTTCCAGTCATATACATAATTTCCCCTCTTCTGAGTAACTGCCTATAGCAACACCTCTCTCTCATAATTTTTATGTGAGAGAACACACTATGATTGTTTAGCCAAGAATTAATATTGCTACCAAGAGGCTGTTACAGGCATCCATCGCTTCTGTGTCTCTCAGCTAGCAAAGCAATGTCATCGCTTATGCTTCAAACTGCTTTTCCACTTCCACATCTTTCCAATCTTAAGAAACCCTACCAAAATAGCTATTGCAGTCTGGTTGGTCACCATCCCAAGCACTGTCCATCTTGCTGATCCCACAATCCGGATGTTGCAGCAGTTTTCCTCCAGGCTTTTAACCATGTGAGAACCAGCAGCAGCAGCAGCAAGCAGCAATACAACTATGCCCTGGGTACAAAGGAAATAATGAAGAGCTATCTTCAGCTTTATGTAAAATATTCTGAAGTAATTGTGGAGCACACATGAGCCACGTGATCTGGAGCAGGGTTCATGGTGGAAGAGTTTGTCTCTATGTGCTCCCACAAGGATAGTGTATGGACCAAATCTCTCCAAATCAAAAGACAATGTGAACAGGAGTCAGGCTTCAACACTCGACTGAGAAATTAGATAGTTCTCTATAACACTCACTGTCACAAAGACATTGTAGTTTTATTCATAGTACTTCATCAGCATTCAAACCTCAAAAATGTTGAGCTAGTCTGTAATCAAAATACTGATTCAGTTCTGAAACAGTAATATTAAAGAGAAAACATTACAATCTCAGCATAAACAGGAGAGGATTTCAAGAAGGACATTTGTTTAAAGACAGACACAACATATCTTAAAAGATGCTAGGCAGATAATTATTTCAAAAGAGCCCAAAACCTGAGTTTTAGATTATACGCACACAAGCTTAATTTTGTGCCTACCAAAGTTGATTTAAAAATTAACTAGGATAAACAGTATACGCATCTCATATAAAGTCACATATCATATAAAGTGAGACACACTAATACCACATACATTCAAGTACATGTGAAAAATTTTAAACTACAAGTCAATCTTGCAACACTCTAAAGTAATATTCTTTCTTAAGTTTACCTATATGATAGGATAAGATACCAATTTCTCAGCTTTTAATTACACTGTAAGTTAAATGTTGGGGAAAAAAGATGATGTAATGAAAAAATAAATCTACAGTGACCAAAAGTCCAACTATGAATTCAGTGAGGAAAAAAATGAATGTAGTTTCTGGGATCAGAGATAGCTTTGAATGTACAGTAGCTCATTTGTTAATGAATGCAAAACAGCCAGTAAATAAGAGACCTGCTTCATTATGGCTGCCCCACAGTTACTCTAAACCTTATTTTGCAACAGCATGGAGAGAATAAAAACTTCTTAAGCTGGTTGTCCTTCACTCTGAGACAGGATAATCTTTGAGAAACATTTTACGGTGCATCTTTTGAAGAAAAGTGCATTAGTCTTTACTGAAAAAACATTTGGTTGACCTTGAAAATAAGCATTCATGAGAAGTATGAGCAGAAGTTTTCATTATTCCTTAAGCCCTCCCTTCAGAGAGACAAAAAATTCCTCCCTCCATTGCCACTCCACAATACCCAGTTGCCAGGCAACTGATCTTTTATGGTGGGTCTCCATGGTGACTAATGTACACAAAATCATAAATCCCATTACCTAGCTAAATACTAGGCTGTGCTATAAAAAGAGAAAGAATCACTCTGAAGTTTAAAGAGATAATATAAAAGAGTGACAATGAAATTAAAAAAAATAAATTGCTGTTGCTAATATAATAGTTAATATAGTTCGTCTTACCAAACTTTTTCTTTTTCCATTTTCCTACAAGCCATGCCAAACTGTTTTCCTCCTAATTTACTAAGTACATTTTCAGCATAAGTAAGCCAGCTAAGGAAACCACTACACTTGACAGGTAAACATTCAGCCATAGTTAAAACAAATCTGAGCACAGAGGAATTGTGCTAACACTGTTATAGTGCATTGAAGAGCCTTTGGGGTCGATAAATCAATGCTGAAGATGGCCAGTGAGGTACAGGGGTTAAGCAGATAGTTACACCACTCTTGGCTAGTGGAAAGTCAACATAGAAAGGTACAACATTCAGTTCACTTTTGCTCCCCACGAGCACACAGAGAAACTCAGGCTGGCCACAGAACCAGCCTGGATCTGAATGCGTGCTCAAGGGCTCTCCAGAAGGATCTCAGAGCTGCTGTGGCATCAGACCAGAACAAGGCAAAGACCTGAACTGTGCAAGCAGAGTTTTCTTGAACTCAGTGGTAGTAAGTCCGCATCCATTTGGACACCCATGTCAACAAGTCATTTTAGCAGCACCCTTAAAATTTGGAAGCAATGCACTTTTACATCTTTGAGTGGGAAAAGGCTGCATTTGCATGTATTTGTTCTACTGATTCTCTATTTATTTATACCCTTCAACGTATGTCACAGACAGGGAGCCTCTGGGGCTTTTACCTTCTTAAATCTTACTTCCTTCTATACAGACTGTGTCTTTTAAGCACCAGTTGGTGCCATGACCTCCCTCAAGATGGTCTATGTTTAGTTCTGTATGCTTTTTGTTACAATCCATGCACCTACAAGGTGACCCACAGCTAGCATTTTTGTGACTCTGATTATACTTTTCAATATGATCAACATGCAATACTTCCAAGAAAAATTAAATCAATATACACACAGATCTATTTGTATTCTTTTTAAAATCTGACCATATGATTTTTTTCCGGAGTAGTGTGCATTCAAGCTACTCTCCCAAAAAGGAAACCGAAGACTGCACACCAAAAGTGCATAGTGCTTCTCTTATCTGCATATATAGTGCAGATGAGATGAACAATTTTAGAAGCAGATGTGTGATTCATGATTGCGTATGTAAAGATTATTATTAAAAGTGTGTAGAACTTAAAACTTATTTATGTCTGCAAAATAATAACAGTAGCAAGGGTGTTATAGTTTTGAGTGTATACAGATTATGCTAAAGTACTGACTATTCCTTACAGTAATATCTCTAGTCCTTTAAAAGCATCCTACATTAAAAGCATTTTGCATGGATCCATCAATAATAAAAGAAAAATAACATTTTATGGACATCTTCCTCGAAATGCTTTGCAAATTTCCTCTGCCCCAGCCCCTCATCTGCCCAGAGCAAAGCTTTTAAAAATGGATTAATTAATGATGAAACAAGAAGAGGAAACTCCATCTCTTGATCCGTAGAGTTGTACACTCTACATCAAACAATACATTTTGCAGCTCCATAGCCAAAATTATACAAGCAAGCACATAAACTTTTAGAAAGGTTAAGTGAAATTCCCAATACTCCATGTCAAAGGTAATTCATTAATTCATTTAGCAACTTTCTAGCCTCTGAAGAACTACTTTGATAGCAAGAGGTCAGTACCTGTCTAGTTCTGACTGAGTGAAGAATCTGAGTTTCCTTGTAAGAATGTTTTCTTTTTTAGGTCCCCTCTCTCCCTTTCTTGATAATTTTTTTCTCTAGCTGCTTTACAAATGCAGTTTGAGTTAGAAATGGATTTGAACAGCAAATCCTCTTCTGAATCTTTAATTTACCACAAAATGGGCATGAGTACAAGACAAGTCTACAGGCCAAGCAGGGACGGTAAGGGAACAGCATCATTCATTGTTTGGATGAAGAAAGCTTTGTGTGGGTACAGAAGCATGAGCAGACATACATAGCCTGAGATTGGTTGGCTTTAATTGTAAATCAGTCAGAAAAGATAATAAACGGAGCTAGGTTGTTTAGGGGAAGTATAAGCAGGCAAGAAAAATAAGGGCAGCCAAATTACTTAAGCTTTTGCCTGTCATCCTGTTGTTTGGATGAGAATAATAAAAAAGGCTCATAGCACCTATTGGCAGTTTTCCACATCACAAAACCACCACAGAATTTAGCCCAATTCAGCACCGTTTCTGTTTCTGAGAGGCCCAGGTCTGGAAACACGTTGATGCTGTAGGTCACAAATTTATTAGCAGACTGGGTGCAAAAAAATGGCTATCTTTTTGCAGACTGGCCATAAGGAAATTATTACACCTTTAAATGTGTGGCATTCTCCCAGTGTTTTGGAGGGCAACTAATATGTAGGAGCCTTGCTAATAAATCGGGGTGATAAATCACTCTGTACATCAGATTGTGGTTTAACCAGAATGTCCAGAAATGAAGTTGGCCAGTCCCCACTCATGTCCACATACAGCAGGGGCTCTGCCCAGGTGGCAGCTGTACAGAAATGTTATCCTCCCCACTCTTACCTGGCACAGTACCTCTGCACATCCCACCGATGCTGATGCACATGAATTAGTAAAAGAGGAGGACAACCTAGCTGAGTTAATCTAAAAAGTGGCAGGTGAAGCTTTCAGAAAGGTAAGGAGGAGAAGCTCAGCATCAGGAACTCAGAGGGTTTTACAATTTTCAAAATTACGAATTATTGCTGTTTAAAAAAAGGTTTAAGGAGAAGTATGTTTATTGTTTTAGTTGACTCAGACTGCAGTGAGCAATGTCCTCATTTCTTAATTTTCAGGACTTTATTGGCTATTCTTGCTCATTTAACTGGGAGGAATGTTTTGCCCTTATATGAAGGATGCTTGAAGGAAGTTGTTATCCTTCCTGCTGCTATTATCCACTCCACCAAGAAGGATCATTGGATCCTACCAATAGGTGATGCTTGAGAAAAAAAATGTGGTGACTGATCCTCCTGCCTTGCTCTAAGGTCAGGCCATCCCTGGTGTCAGTTCCCCAAGATTTCTTATCTCCCCTTTGGAAAAATGTACACAAATAGCAATGTAACAAAGAAGCACCCATGCTTACTGGGGACGTCCATTGAAACTGGCGTGTGGCTAATTCTTTTGGTGGCCATAACTTTTCAAAACCCAAACTAAAATAATAAATCTCTGAGCTTTCCAGCCCCACTGGAAAAGACTGAGAGGGGCAGCATAGCCTGTTTTTCTGCAGAGCTGAATCTCAAGTGCAGAATTTGTGGCCAGGCATGCATGTACTGAACAGTCCAAGGATGATATAATTTGTCACCTGCACCTCAAACCAGTCTGTATCACTGCAAATGTTCTTGAAAACCCTGAATAAACAGATAGCCCTTCAGTGAAACCCCAAGTTCACCCTTGAAAGCGCTCAGGGATGTTCAAGTATTTGCTTGCAACTAACTTGTTCCTCAGAAAATCTCACCTGAGCAAATAGAGTGCCTGAGCAAGGATTTTTAAAAATCTGTCAGAAAGATGAATTCATACACTTTTGACATGTTCATTACACCTATTCAAGTTTGGGGTTTAAAATTGTTTTCAAAGTGGTTTTTAAAAGCAGAACTGATTTTTTTCCATTTTTGTCAACTCAGTCATATCAGAATGAAACTATTGATATAGGTGCTGTTGATAGCCAGATTTAAATTATGACAGCAAGACCTCTGTAAGCGGGATTTCCAAGTGCAACCAGACTGTCACCTATGTGTGATCATTTGACTTTATGGTATTTCAGCGGAGTTAAACTGTATTCTTACTCATGGTTAAATCAGTATTGCTGCAGCTGTGGAGCTTCTGCCTGGGAACGCAACTAATGTCAGCCACAGAAATACCATCCTAATAAATTTAAATCTTTTTTTTAATTGATATTTTTCACAAAGTGTGAAAAAGTCTCAACTTGTACCTCAGTATGGTACAGATTGTATGTCTATAAGACACCACAAAAATATTGTTTACACTGTCTTCTTAGCCAGGATCAATGTAGGATGAATTATGCCTCTCCAATGCTAGACACCTCATAGACTGGTTACTTTAATTTGTTATAGTATGTCATCAACCTTACCACTAGAAAGTTTCTCATAGCATCTTCTAAGTCCTTTGTAAGTCTCTTAAGCCCTTCTAAGAGTAATTCCACATTTTTAACTTGGACACTAGAAGAAAACAGATGGAAATCCTTACGCCCAGTTGCTGATCACAGACAACATAGGCTATTTTATTTTCAAACTGCAATATCTATTCTGGGCCAGTCCAGAGAAGAAATATTTCCTTCATGAATATTGAATCCCACCTTTAATGCCTCAGTGGCAGACAAAAGAGGGAGTGATTTGTTGTTTTTTTAAATTTTTTTGCCTGGTCTCAAAGAATCTTTTCACCACAAAGGTAAAGCTGCTTTTGATCACTCTCTTCTATGAAGAAACCTCAAGAAAAAAAGAAAGTACATTAAGGGGAACAGTCCAGTGCTCATGAAAAGCACAGGCCAATACATTTACTTCCAGAAATCACCAAATGTCTCTCAAATCCACAGCAGGCAGCTAAGCTTTCAAATACCACTGCATTTGTTTTAAGAACATGCTGGGTATCTGCTACCATAGCTTGAAGATGATCTTCACATGGCAAGCATTCATGACCAGAGAAATAGATAACATCTCTGAACCTACCACCCAAATAAAACGTGCAGACATACCACATTCTACATGGATCCCAGATCTATGCAGACAAAAATATGACCTGTTTCTTCCAACACACTAAGTGATCTGATGGAAAGGAGGTGGGTGAAGCAAGTATAATTCCACCAGGATGAATAACAGTGAACGAAAACAACCACTTACCAATAAAATAACGTTTTTCAGGATCATGGTTCCACTCCAATCTCTCAAAGAAGGTTGAAAAAGCTCGTAGTTTTACTGGAAAATAGCGTCTATTCTGTAGAGGTACTGATTTTGTGGCCCTTCACAATCTTCCTGCTTCTTCCCCACTGCACATTTTTTTCCCCTCCATTCCATCATGTCCCTCTACTGTCCTATAGTACCTCTGTCCTTGGCACAAGCATCTCTTATTCAGTGTTATTGATGGCCTTACTTGCTCAGGTGTTCTAATTAAGCAGCATCACCACAGTTAACTAAGAGCAACTATACCTAACTTGTATTTATGTTAGATTTCTCTGCTTCTTCTCAAACTTGTTGGAGGAATGCCGGATCTAAAGGCTTTGTCTGGTTTTTCCACCTGCAGCATCTCATCTAATAAGATATGACCTCTTCCTATAGTCTTCTACGAACAAAGGATCTCTCTATGTTACGAATAAACAGAGTACATTGACTAGACTTATCTTTAGCGTACACAGTTTATATCAACATTTTTAAATGTGTATAAGTTTAAGAGAGAAGACCTAAACAACTGACTAGTTTCAGTGAATTACACCCCTTTATTTGCTTTCAGATGCTTTTTAGGGGCAAAATCTTTGCTTCCCTATCCCCCCGGTTCAACTACATAATTCCTTGGTGGTACGAGCAATGTTTGGATATGGCAGGATACCAATTGTGTGTGAGGCCAAGAGCTTAGCAGGATTCAAGAAAAGATAATACATTTTTATGGGTAATGAGAACATCCAGAGTTACATTAAACAGCACAAAAATCAAAGGAATAAGCCTGAATTCCTAAATTCTGAAAACAACAACTATCCAGCTAGGAGCTGTGCAGAGACTTTACCAGAAAGTAGGTTGCAGCAGAGTTATGTGACTAGCCTGCTGAGCTAATAATACAATTCCTATATTCCTTCATTGCTGTGTAATCAGTTCCACCAACATCAGACAACAATTGGTCATGTGAAGGAAAATGTATTAATTGCATCCTGAAAAACTGCTACAGTTCAGAACAATTAAACAGGAGGGTATTCTGCAGAAAAAGTGGCAAGAATGAATGTGATAAGTATATTCAAAATACAGCAAATACTCCCATTTTTTACAAAGGAAAATCCTTGAGATTTTTTTTTTTTTTGGATTGGTGCTAAATTCTAAAAGCTTCTTGTTCCCTTCTATAAACATTGGAGATTAGAAATAAGATAAACAATAGAACAAACAACACATTTGTTAATAGAAACTCAGCCTGGAAAATAATTACACTGTTTCTCAGTATCATAAATAAAAAGTAATAGTTGGGGTTTTTTTAAAAGATAATTCAACTTCAAAGACTTCCTGTGATTTCTAACAGTTGAAACAAAATTAGATTACAAAATCTTTTTTATTTTCTTGTATCCCCTCTCTAAAGAAGAGGGAAGCCAGAACAAATGAAAACACAAGGCTCATGCACCTCCAGGAAATGCTTGCGTAAGGCTTATTTATCTTTTAACTAACATTTGTTAACCATGGATTAGGGGAACAGCCTCTTGTAATTATGGTTACTGTTCCATTTGTGGCTATCTTTATGCGGCCAGTGAATCTTTAAATTACAGGCTGACCACCCGGGAGCACAAGTATTGAATCAGCCACATCTCCATAGGCACCACATTTGGATGATTATCCCAAAAGATGACATGCTAACACACACATACACAACAAAGGAGGTTTATGCTCACAGCTTCAGAGTCACTTTCAGTCCCTGTAGTGGTTTTGAGTTCAATAAAACCAGGGTGGCCCCTGACATAATGTGCTCCATTTTAGTACGGGAGAAATGGCTGGTGAAGACAGTCTTTGTTAAATACCGGTCATTCTAACAGCTACCACAGTGTCCTTCAGTTATAACCTCAGACACTAGACTGCAATAGGAGTTAGGAAACTGGCCCAAGGAAGAAAACTGTGGTTTGCTTAAAGGCTCTATACATTTGAAAAATACATACATTCATATATATATATATACACACATGTAGATATACACGTACTTATATCCATATATATTAAGTAAGAAGAGAAACACAGCTATTCTTTTATTCCTAAGAGTCTACATAGTTAAAGGGATTTTACTACATGTTTGTTATTGTCTTTATTTTGTCTTTTATTTGTCTTTATATTATTGTCTTTTATGCCTCAGGGCTTATCATTCAAATCACCACTTCCAAGATAAAAGACTTTATGATCTTTATTGCACGGATCATTCATCTCTGAGAATTAATCTGTAGTCCCTTGGGATCAGATCACAGATCTTGTTGTCAAAAGCCTGGTTCCAAAGAAATCCAACCAGCCAGCAAAGTACACTGAGAGACTCTGTGCTGGACCGGACTTCCCTTCTCTTAAAGCTCCACATAAGTTGTGCTAGCATCAGAGATGCACCCAGATATCATCTGAAGTATTTACAAAGAAAGTCATTCCATCTCACTCTGTGATTTATAATGGTCAGTTTACAAATCCACACAGATTACTGACTAATGGGCTTTCTGGAAGCCTTGCAGCAGAGCTGGTGACCTTGCCATAGCCCAGGGCACAGCTATAGGCGGATGGGCGCTGCCGTACAAAACCGTTCTCTTCTTCCAGAAAATTTGCTCTCATCTACCCATTGTCTAACAAATTATCCCTTTAGAATAGAATTTCAGAAAGACACCCAGCACACTTCAAAAATCCCACCCTAGGTAAATAGGGGACAAGGAATCTGGCTTCTACTTAGCTGTCATTCAGTCCTTCTATAATGCATAAAAAATATGTCTGTAATATATACACACTTACAGGCATATTTTGATGGCATCTAGGAATTCAAAGAGGATTTGGTTTCCCACTGTGTGGGGCACTATATAAACTGATTTAAAAGGTGGTCCTTTCCCCAGAGGCATTGCCTTAATTCTTTGCTGATGGATGCCTTACCATCTGTGCAAACTCAGTTACCAAACTGTTGCCTGGTTACATATAGGCAATGCATATCTGAATCAAAAACACAGTGTAGAGAATTTCATGTAGACAATGTAGATCTGCTGTGATTTTGCAATTATGTATTTTTAATTACTTCTGGGATACGCAAAACTCAGCTGCAGGGCTCTGAATACAGTTGTCTACTGTGCGTAAGGATTTTGGTGTTTGTTTATACAATGTTCCTTGTACTGAGGGGAGAAGGAGGAGGATTTTTATGTTTCTCAATGCAAAAATCATTATATACACTTGAAATGTAGAGTGGTAATACATGATGCAAAGCAGGTGCACCCACACAGTGTATGGTAACCCTTGCCCAGAGGTACACTTCCCGTTAGCCTCCTAGCTCCACGTTGGTTTGAGATCTGAATGCATTGCTACCACGTAGTGCTCATTCTCTGGGTTTCTTTGGAAGGAAAACCCTGAATTAATGAGGAGCCCTAGTTCACTGCCGGGATTCCTCTTGTTTGGAGGAGCGGGGTCTAAGGACATTGATGGATAACACGTGCTCATGTGGCCCAATGAAGTGGCAGGTACCCCAGAACATTCAGGAGAGTAGCAGAGCTTGCCATGGTTATTCAGCAGATCACAGCCTTCATGTTAGCAGTTGGGTCTCCTTCTAATGGCAGGTAAGTCATAATGGGTAATAGTGAGAATCTGGTCCTCTAGAAGTACTGACTCCTCTGGGTTTCTTCCCTTGAGCAGTCTGTGAGGGCATTCCTATGAAATGTCACCACATGCTTCCTCATCTCATGCCAAGGATGCACACAGGCAGAAAACGATTATTTCTCCTGCAATTTATAAGCTTTCTCTGAGCTGTTGTTCTCTGCTATCATTATCGTTGTGTGCCACCTGCCTGCTTCTCTAACCTTTGGGTCTGGGTTCAGAGTCCAGCCTTTTACACCGAATTATCTTTTAGTTCCTACAAGGCCCTTCTGTAAAACAGATTCTCTTGTTGAGAGTTAGCAAACAAGACATTGAGGCTCTCAACTTCATACTGTTTTTTCCTTGGTCTATGCAGCCACAAGCATATTTATCTAGCATGAATGTTACTCCTTAGACTTCCATTCTGGCAACGAGACACTGCCTATGGAGAATGTCTCATTCTATTGTCTCCCCACCAAAAAGAATTTGGGGGAGGGACAGAAAAAGTGGAATGGTTACAAGACAAAACAGACACAGTTGTAATCACGCTGCATTCTTTTCAGGCTGTTGCAGCACTGAAAGTTAGCTTGCCTTGGATACCAAAAAGGTTGGAAAATATTACTGAGACATGATGTACAAAATCTGCACCAAAAAATACTTCAGTCCAATAGGATGGATGGACTAAAAAGAGCCAAGGACAATGTTGCAGTTAGGGACAGATGGAAGTTGGTCATATCAACAAATCTCTATAAAAATTTTAGGTTATACTTCTACAATATTTTTTAGTATTATTCTTTAAGAATGGATGAGAAATCAAATTACCAGTTGTCCCATAATTATAAAAATGCATTTGAGTGCATTGGTGGTTTGGTAGTTTACCTGTCTTTTTTGTCTTGTGAGTGGACAAGTGTATTGGTACTACATTCACCCACATTACAGCTACAGTTAGGACTATAGCCAAGGACCTAATAAAAAAATACACATTACAATTTTCCTGTGCCTTCACAGTAGACATTTTTTCAGATGACTGAAAACCTGGACTAACATATCTATCTGCCACAAAGGCAGTGGAAGGAGCTGCGTCCTATGTACTTTTCATAGCGGACTGGGAGTTGACTGTGAACTAGGAAAAATCCTGTGTTATCTGGAATATGTAGTGTCCAGCACTGATGCAAGGGGCCTCAAGAGCCTTTGTAGATTGGACCCCTGAGATTCAGTGGAGTCACGAGGTAGGTAGGCAGGAGGGCAGCTGCTTGTTGAAGGGTTTTTTATGTTCTTCTGTCCCCCATTTTGTGACTGAGAGAATGAGGAGTTGAGAGTCAGCAACTAGCAACTGCTCTGAAGTTAAAGCTTAAGCTAAAATTAATCTTAGAACCGCAAACTATTTCATAACTTCTTTCATAATAACAGCAGTTTATTGCCTTGTGATGCTAAGTCCTTCCCTGTTTCTTCACTATGAAAAACCTCTATTGTGCTGGCTTCTTCCTGTTTCATTGAAGGGAACAGCTTGTATGAATCAGGGATGAACCACTCTCCAGAGTTATGAATACCCAGCTATCACTCTCTGTCTTGACTGTCCAGAAAGGCAAGAGCTGCATCTTCGAATATCTTTCCATTCTTCCCCTCTTTTCCCTCTGTGAAAGGGAGCCGTGGCTGAAACCAGGATATTAGCCAAGTGGGTGTATAATGGAAATTCAGGCCTCCTAATGGCACAGGAAGCACACAGCTGCCAGTTCATGTCTCGTATTCACTGAAAATGTATTTCTGCTTGTAATTTTCTTCTATACCTTTTAAACAAAATTAAATTCCTTTTGAAGGCACAGGGGGGTGGGGGGTGTTGCGTTGAGACCCCCTAACCTAGACGTCTTCCACTGAAACTTTAAAGACCATGTGAAGAAATTGTAAAGTCTTACAATACACAAACGTCAAAGATCCCAATTTAACTTCTCAAAAAACAAATGGATAAGGAAGCTGAAGGAAGCTGATAACAAAATAGGTATTATCTATGGGTTGTCACTCTTCTAAGAGCTTACTCAGTCTGTTTTCAGACTTTCTAGTTCTTCAGTACTCTGGAAAATTTTTCCTGGCTTAATAATTTTCTTGAACTTAATTCCTTCTCTGGTGGCACAGAACCTCCTGTTAGTCCTTCTCGACTCTTCTCATAACCAGTGTTTTTGCAAATAGACAGGAAGAGCTAATGAGCAAACCGTTTTAACGTAGCATAAATGTGGGATTTAGAGCACATGTATAAAAATGTAAATCATTCCTGACTCCACTTTTCCCCTTAAACCAAAATAAAACCACTAATGATAAAGAGTGGATATGACAAGCTCGTCTACAGAGCTTTCACAGTCAGTCACAGTATAATACCAAGTGTGGAGTATTTATTACATGCAATGCTGGACACTGTAGGATTTCATTGTGAATCTGCAAGCAAATGACTGTTCAGCATTTGGATGGAGTACACAGCCAACTAAGATTACCACAGAAAACACGGGACATGAGAAGAATATTGTTTTCTGACCATGAAAAGACCACACACAGAGTCCATGTGGAATGCACACTGGACCATCTTCAAAAACATAGAAGTTGCATTCTCTGTTATGCTCACAGGCTGGTTTAATTAAATATAGGCATTAGGCAGTAAATGTGTTGGCAGTTTCACACTGAAATGCTGCTGTTCTACAAGTAACTTCCTCACTGTCGTTTATTCTTTTAAAATGGTACCATATTTTTTCATTCTGCTTAAGGCTGTAGAGGCTTGTGAGGGAGCATACTTCTATAAATCAGAATCTTGAAAAACACAATGTGAAAAATAATTAATTCATTAATGTAATTTTTAAATATTTCTAAATTAAGTAATTAAAAATAGGTTTTTACAAGGTTTAGGCTTCAAAAGATAGTTATGGGTTATATAAATTCAAGTAGTTATCAGTTTCATATTTTAAAAATTATTTTTTTCTGAGAGCAGTATTTACTCTTTAATACTATTACTTTTTATATACCTATATATTTATATAAATACTTACATAAATGCCATCTATATTTTATTCTGTTTACAGTGTCAAAGCTAGACTGTGGCTGAATAACTTAGGTTAAAATATTTGTGACCAAAAACATAGTTAAATAAAACTATGTATATGAGCTTTATAAATTTTAGGAACATAAATCTGAGCCATTCTCTTAGCACAGGTACTTTTAGCCTTGAAATTTCAAGATCTGTTTAAAGATCTCAAATGGTCCATATAACATTGATTTTCTTCTCCTGAAAACATCCTTCCATGGATAAAAGCAGTTCCTGTTTACTGAAGCTGCAGTTACGTATTAAGACCCTCCTTGGCTAAGTTCCCAGCTTTGCCTAGACACTGTTATTCCAGTAAGAGCAATGAAGTTATATATCGCTCATAAATTCAAGAAGGAATAAATTTAGGGCTGGTAAAGATACCTATTCTTTTTGAAGAAAACTTTTTTGTTACAATTTCAACCTGCCTGCAGGCTTTCAATGGGCACTATTTTACGGGTGTAAATTAGCATAATCCAAGTAAATAAGCGATGCTAATGAGAAATGGGCACCAAGAAAGTGATCGTGGGCAGGAAAAGACCATGAGCAGAGTGAGGAGACTTTCAAGCCCCAGAATCAGCTTATCATCACTGTCGCCCAGATAGCTCCTGCCCGATTGCAGAAATTACCATTTCTTCTACCCTTTCTTTTATCACCTGTGCCATTTATAGCCAAGCAGTTTATCTGAGAAATGAGGGAGGTAGTGACAGGCGAGCTCTTCCCCAGTTGTGTGTTCTTCTGATAGCAAATCGCATTACATCTTGTCTTTTGACCTTTTTCTTCTGGGGACTTAACCTCTGAATTTGGGCCAGGCCTTGCTGGCCAGCAGTTAGCAACCCTTAACCTCTGGAAGCAGCATTTCTAGGTGTTTTAGCTTTCTCTGTGATTTAGCTTGGAAGGATTTTTTAAGGCACATGTCTTGGGAGGAGGGTGACACGATTGGCTATGCGTTATTTGTATTGTTCTGAATTTACTAGCTCTGCTACTGCTTTAAGACTCAGAGTAAAATTCTACTAAACTCCTTTGAAGTCTTTTCTCAGAGTCAAATCCTTTGAATTCCACTTGGTTACCAAATCACGACTGAGGTCAGTGTGCCCCGGCTTGAGATACCTCTCTGAGACTTCCCACCAGCGTTACTGCCTTTGAGGTGGCGACCTGTGGGCTGGGGAAGGTTTCCTTCCCACCACCCCACACCCCATTCCACCCCAGTTTAGCTTATCCCAGAGATCTTGAAGCTGTCATGAAAGACACCGGTGTGCTTAATAACCTATTTCCAGGCTACCCTGGTATGATAAACATATTGAGCAGGGCATTTTGTGCTTAAGTAGCTCTGTAGCTGAGGTACCAGTGCTGGCCTGAATGAAGCATTCACTTCGTCTAGTAACTGTGGATATACATCACTGTGTAAATAAACGCTCTTTAGGAGGCACAGCACTGTTTACTCCTGCTCTGAGGAAAAAGGTTATTTAAATAGATGGCACAGATGGAGACAAAATATTTGGGGCAATGGAATGACTATGCCGGTCTTTACAGCTTAAGGTACACCTCTCCTGCTGCTCCCTGATCGCCCTTTGTGTAGTCCTTGGGGCATGGTGTCCCCCGATTTTTCTGATGTACAGGGAGGCTGTCGAATGAGTTGCCATTTTCCCAAATTGACAGCAATGTCTTTTTACTGCTTTGAGCCTGCACCCATGTACATCTCAAGTCAGAGTTTAGGACTGAAAACATATGTTGTTTTAATCTGCTTTATGTCTAGTATCGGTAATAACAGCAGCAATATAACCCATTTATTTCACCCGAATGAAAGAAGCCAAAAGCCACTCTTTTAATGATTTTTCCATTCCTGCTGTTTATATTTTTATAATGTCTATTAATTGGAGACTATTAGTAAAACAATACTGTGTACGCTATTTAGGGGGCACATTTAAAAAGAACTCATTAGCTGACAAGTTGTTGCAGAGAAATACTTTGGTATTTTAAATAAATAAAAAATGCGTGCACTCCGGCCCAGTCTTCAGTGGCTGGCACTAAAAGGAGTTCCCCCATTTTCTGAAAGCCCTTCCATGGGGGAGAGTGAGCTTACTTCCTAAGGAAATTATGGCGGAGGTGTCTGCAAGAGAAAACCAGGCACCACTTTGCAGCTCTACAACTGCAGTGAGAGTAGTCATGAATGAACGCTGAGCCAAAAGGGTGATGCATGTTTACATTATGCTTACTACATTATTCCGGCAAATGCATAAAAATGTAGCTGCCATGAACAACTGCCATGGATAGCACTTAGTATTTGGGAAAGTGTGTGATTCTGGGTATAGGGTTCTGTGTCTACCTTCTGCTTTAAAAAATCCTCCTCCAGACAGTCGCAGGCTTGGAGGGGCGAATGCTCTGGCACGTAATGCACACGGCAGCGGATGAGCAGTGCCTGCCAGTGTGTTTAATTTGTTCTGCACTGGATTTTTATTTAAAGAAACCCCGTTTTCCCTTACACTGTTCTGGAACTTTAGGAGGAGCAAAGTCACTTTGCACTACCCAGAGGGAGGCGGTGGATTGCACCCGTGTTTCCTTTGGCACCTGGAGAGGCTCCTCACGCTCCCTCCCTCCCGCCTGGCACAGGTTGAGGTGGTACTACTGTTTGTGGCACCCTATGATGAACTGGGTCAATGAGTGAGCCACGCTGGAAATCACCCTTAAAAAAAAAAAAGACAGTATTTTTAACCTGGATATATTCCCTGGCATCATAAGCACTTGCACTGACACCCCTGAGAGGACAAAAAATGAGCAGGTGGAAGTCACTTACATGACCCTACCACTGAAAAACAGGCATGTGTAAACCATGCCCTTAGCGTAGAGAAGAAAATCAACCCACAGTTATTCGTCTGGTGATTCCTTTGGGATCAGTGAGTGAAATTTTCTTTTTGTATTGTGAATTCTCTTATTGCTCCTAACCAAGAAGTTTCCCAGAGTGATACATTTAGAGACGCTAAAGAAAATTAAAATTTGATTTAGACGGTAAGTGAAGAAACAAACACTTTTATGATTTCTTTCAAGGTTAACAAGTCAGTCCAATAAGCTAGAAACTTGTGCTATGAAGCCTTTGGAAATCAGGCTTTTAACAGAAGATGAGATGTGAAGGCGATTTCTTTATTTTTTTTTTTTTTTTTTGCATAGCTCTAAAAAAATTAGTGTCTTCACTAAGTCCATCTTGAAGAAAAAATGTTTTCCCAAGCAATTCTTGCTTTCTCTTTTGCATATTCTCTTTATGATCAATGCATGAGTGTTTTAGCCTTCATCACACAGTAAGTGCACTGGCTGAGTAGCTCCCTAAATAGGAGCAGAAGTACACGTTGATTAAATTCTTTCAAACTCCTTGACAAGAAAATAAGTGTTATAAAAGAGTGCTGAAATGGAATGATTCAAGTAGTGCTACATTCACAACCTAATTCCTTGAGCCTGCCTATTTCCTCTGGGCTTATTAACTTTGAAACCCTTCAATACCCCATGTACGCCAATACAGAGAAAATTAGCCCAGGTCTGAAGTGCGTCGGCATTCAGGCACACCTGTAAACCCTGGCACAGGTAGCACACCTACTGTGAAGTTCTGTGGTCAGCAGAATAGGAGTCTGCGGGCAAACAGGAGATTGATAAGCACTGTGCCTAACTTCTGTAACCATTGTGCAATGTGAGTAGCCAACTGTAACGGCATCCTGCACGGCTGCACAGGCACAAAGCCCTCTGCAGTAGAGGGATGGGGAAAGCAAAAGAAACAGCAGCTTCTGACTGCACCAAAACCTCACTAAATTTCTCGTAGAACGCAGCTTGGTCATGTTATACCATACCCTCAAGTTAACTTTGAGTTCTCAAATACTCTATGTTCATATTTTCGTCTTGTAGCTAATCGCAGGCTAAGTATGTGCACAAATCAGGTGGTCTTCAGATACCAGTATTTCACACCCAGCTGACATGGATGACTTTAGCAAGTCTCACCAATTAACCTCCTCTGTGAAGAAATTCAGGAAGAAGTCATCATAGGCACTTTGCTCTCAAGTTTTGCTCACATTTTTGAACAACTGGCCCTGAGGACTTTCAACGACTGTAGGTAAAAGGCATCCTTCCCTCACAGTCACCCTGGCATGCGTTAGTGTATTTCACCCTGCGCTCCCCGAGCGTGTCGTGCCTCCAGCAAGCACGACGGGAAGGCTGGCGGCAGCAAGCTCCCCGTTCCCTTGGTCACCCTCAGTGTATTTACATGCCAGAGTAATGAGTGGATGACAAGCTGCTGTTCTTCATCAGAAAACTTACAGATCCCTCATTAGAGAGGTTTTAGGAGCAGATAACCTCTGCTTTTTAAAGTCCCACTTCGAATGGACAAACAGGAAGAAAACAGTAGTTGGTAGATGTAAAGTCAGAGACAGAAAAGAGTGAGCAGGCTCTTTGTACAGCCCGGGAAGTGAAGCTGGCAGGCTGCATCAATTACAAAAGGCAAGACAGGGAGGGGAGGGTGAAATGTACTGTTTATATCTGTATTCTGCAACGTTGTCTGAAAGTCAGCTTGATTAGAGGCTTTCCGGCCCCATGTTCAAATCTGGATATTTTTGCATCCACACAGAATGATGTGAAGTGTCAGGTCTTGAGGATTTATACCAGTGTTCACTTGCAGGCTGCAATGGGACAGTATTTTTAGAGATCTGGGATGCCAGGCCTGTAGATCAAGTATGTGGAGGCAAGGAACATTAAGGCAATTTTCAGAAAAGAGTGGATTAAATCACTTTACAGTAATATGGCCAAAGAGTTACACTTGAGGGATTTACTGCTGAGGGTTTGCTTAAAAACCAAACCAGTCCTAACAGAGATTTCCAGTGATTAATGTGTGAGTTTTAACAGAGACACAGCTTGGAAGAAACCTAGTATCACCCTGGTTTAGCTTTCTATTTTGTTCATTTTTTAACCATAGTCTTCCATATCTACTTCACAACAACAAATTGTCTTGCTCTTAAAGTCTGCCCACAATACTTCCCATCTCCTAACTGGAGTTTTTCAACTCACATTATATGGAGATGGTCATGGAAAAAAATAACGGGCTATGACTCGGGAAAGATGGGGCTATTTAGTCCTACTTCATTATCTGGATGAGCAGCCATCAACACAGCCTTAGTTGTCAGGAAGACACACAGACCCTGATGCAATAAGGCATCTTGTGAAGCCCAGAGCCATCCAGAAATAGAAATAAGCATCCTGCAAGGATGTACTTCTGTCCATTAAACTGTTATTAGACCGGTGGTTACTCTAAGATATACATGCCGGTCCTATTTGCCATCTGTGGCTTGCTACCAGGGTACATTGTGGTATTTGGGAGAATAAAAGCTCAGAAACAGGGGGTCAAGAACAAACACCCGGAAGCCTTTGGCACTGGCACATCACAGTTAGAAACACCTCTGACATTCCCATTTACAGCAGCACACAATGTATCACACGATAAAGTACTTTGGCTTTTTCGGCATGTGCATCTTCTTTCTGCATCAGGCAGTTATAGACTCATGTACCACACATACCTCCAGTAGGCTACAGCTCTGGTAGCTGGAGAAGGTGATATTAGTGAGTAACATTACTTTTGGCTGTACGGATTGCCTGCAAAAGGACATACAGCCATTCTCAGACATGTTGTTGAGAAACACTGGGTTAGGCTGTCGCAGCTAAGGGGAAGTGAAAGCAAGAAGAATAAATAAAATTCTGTGCAAACAATGGATCTACTAAGTAGTCTTTCTTGGCAGAGACCAAATTGCTCAAAACTAACGTTGTACCTACAAAGCATTTTTCAGTCCTGTGTCTAAAACAGATGACTGCACAATTTCAGCTTGGTTTGCTGAGGAAATGGGAAGTACAGAATTACATGGTCTAGCTGTTCACTGATTTTAGCCAGATTTGAGGTAAGTTTCACAAAGTATTGCAAGGGGCTGAAATATGTCTAGGAAACCAAGAGTCATTAGTGCTTGTTTGAATAGAACAACTTACTTTTTCGTTTCCATATTCAAAGTCACTGCTTCTTTTCTCCTCCTACCTGACACAGTCAGAAGAGAAACATAGAGAAGTTTTGCAGAGAGAGAACGAGACTCCAGAAAAGCATAGGGAAGGCAACACAGCCTTTACACAGACTACACTACCCATTCTGTGTATGGTAAATAAACAGACTGTATCTAATTTCATTTTTAAAAAAGTTAATGGATGTAGGTATGTAACTGCTTGTTCTGTTCAAGGACTCTGAAGCATCTGAAAAGTTTCTTGTTGATTTACTTCATTATGCTGCTTGCACTGTTTTTCATTTCTGTCAGATACAATGACAACTATTATTTTCTGTACTTTTTCTATGAGATGATTCTCCTCATCTTTTGATGCTCTTTCTAAGTCATGATGTTACTAGTTGCAGTGCTATGCCACCCAAGATTGGAAACACTCTACCTACGTGCCCTGCTGTCTCCTGGGGTCCGAGTGGAATGGTGTTGATTTTCACATGCTTTCCGTGCTTCCCTTGAGTCTTGACAGACATATGCTGATATGAGTGAGCAGAATATAATAGGTTCTCTGCATTAGCATTTGGGTGATCTTTGAAGTGCAGTAGCTAATATTAATGAATAATTCATAAATCTCAGAAGAGGAATGGTTCAATTCTAAACTATACTACAGGTGAAATAGTATTAGGGGATACTGAAGTTCTCAACAATGATTTGACCTGAATTGCTTATGCAGTCTCAATGTTTAAAACAGCAGAATCTTATATAGCTCTTTTGCCATTTCTGGAGACAATCCACATGATTAGTTGGTCTCCACTGCAAAACAGCAGCAGAATGGCTCGATAGTTTGTTACAGACGATGAAGGACACGTTTGTTCCTCCTCTGGCTTCGTATCAGCCTTTCAAATCTTTAGGTCCACATCTGCAGACATTCATCACCACGCAGGCGCCCGGTGTGGGATGCTGTCAAGGGGCCGTCCCCGTGCTTCTCCCTTGCTCTGGGCTGTTTGTTGTGCCAGCTATGGTGCCTATATAGTTGTATGGCAACATAGATGAAGAAACTGATCTGGCTGAAAGGTAATCATAACAAAAAGGAAAAAATGGGTTATCAGTCCTCAAGACTTTGCTTTGGCTGGCTTGCCATCAACCGTTCTCAGCCCTAGTCTGGTTTAAATGCTACACAGTCCTATCAATCACCTTGCTGGTTACTTTGCTTTAAGCAATGCACACCCATCAGACAACAGCCTTTGACTGACTCGTATACTACAGCACTATGAGACCTGCAACTGCTAGTCACATGAATGTTTATTATTTTCCAAACATTTCTTGATCGAGATGTCCTTTTGAACATAACCACTTCCACTTGTATCTTTCCTTCAGTATCCTAGTGAAATGGCTTTCCCACCAGTGATTTTTCAGAGGAAGAAACCAGTTACAGGGATGTAGATACAGACTTTATTACTTCTGCTTAGCTCTGTTTTAACTTATGAGGGAGACTGTTTTCTAGAATATAGTGCTGGTAGGCTACAAACCTCTTGTTGCAGCCATACTGCAGCAAATCCAGTATTTGTTCAATTTTAGTGCTCAGATACCATGCAGAATGGTAAGATGTTCATGCTGCTCTATGAATATACAAAGAAAAATAATTTTGAAACTATATTAAAAGAATCTTAGAGGCATGTTATTAAGCACTTTCAGACCAGAAAATCCCAATATTAAGTGCAAATTTTCAACCTTTGTTCTTGACATTTAAGTATGCACAAACTATGATTTAAATGTAGTCTCATTTTTCAAGTAATAAAACAAAATATTTCCCAACATTTTGTGATTCTGAATAAAATTAATTCATTATAACATCATGAATAGTGTTTAATAGCATTTTATATATATCACAATCATTACTGTAATTTTAAGGGGGTAGAGGGTGACAAATACTATTTGTGATGTATAGTTCTGGATGACAGTCATTATTGATAAAAGCTAGTCCAGGCTTTCACCCTTCAATTCCCTGACTAAAGCCCTGCAACTGAGAGTCATCCCCATATTATTAGGGCTTAGGTGGAACACCAGAATAGTTAGAGGCTTTTTGTGGGTGTCAGGGTCTGCCCACATGCTTCTGATAGCGTTATATAGCCAAAAAATGCATCCTTGAAAGGACATTGTCATAAGCTTAAGTTAAGCACCTATTTGATGGTTTAAGAGGAAGTCTCTAACAAGAATTAGGAAGATAAAACTGAAAGAGTTACAAGTTTTGATATTCAGAGCTTTCCATTTTGTTTTAGATTCAGAAGAAATTTGTCAGATTAAAGACATCCTGTATGCCTTCAACCTAACTGAATAAAACCTAATTGGACTAAGGTGAACTGGGAGGCCACATTTTTACTTAAAAAGCAATTTGGTATCTACTCAGATTCCTCCATGATTATGCATCTTTAAAAAGTTTCCCCTTGTGTTTAAAAATCTTAGCTGGAAGTGGCTTCCCAGAGTTTTAAAAGTACTAACCACCCAGTGCTGCACTGGGTGGTGCCAACATTAGGTTGAATGATCTGCAGAAAGAACTGCAAAGAGTTCATCTCTTTGAAAACAGAGACTTTAGTCTAACTGTGTAGGTATAGATTTAGGTACTAAGACTATGCACATACCAATCTGAGCTCTACAGAGCAACATGCAAGCTACTAGCAATCTTGAAAATGCATTTACTAAGTACAAGACATTTAAAGCCTTACCATGGAAATTATGGTAATTATGGTAATTATGGTAATTTCCATTATGGAAATGCCTTTCCATAATGGACCTCAGTATAGACTTTTACCAAGAAGATTGGTCTTTGTTGCTAAAGAGTAAAAAACCCAGTACTTGCTATACTGTACATCATGCCCACTTTTTCCATACAGGTGACTACAGTCGAAGAGCAAATATTCCTATACATGAACTTCTTCAACATAGACCCCAAAAAAGCTTCTTCCTTTTCAAATATAAGCTTTTATAAGAAAAGTCTTTAAACAATTTCAGAAATGTTCCATCAGTACCAAACTCGTTGTAAAGAATCCTTCCTTCTGTAGTGCTTTATGTTTACTGACTGTTATTTTAAATGCAGCCTTTACATTACAGAGCTGCAGCTTAGTTTCATGAAGCGCTAAGCAGAGGCAAGTATTGAGAACTGCTCAACCAGTGCTAGCCAAATATAACCACTGATCAGCACTATTTGCCTCTCAAAGTTAGAACCTAATCCCTAATGTGATGCTAAGAAGTCTCTACTCCTTTTGGCGTTTTTTACCCTTGGAATCTACTGCCTTCTTCACCACAGAAAACAACTGATGTCTCTCCCCCTTTCCCTCAGTCGTGTCACACCCAAAATTGTAAGCAGAGCTGGAGGGACCAGTTCAGAACAAATACAAGTTCAAAGCAGGCATTGCTGGCAGTTTGAAAGAGTTTAATTGCTTTATTCCATTGTTTTCGCCCTTTTTTTCTTTCTTTTTTTTTTTTTTTTTTTTTTTTGGCATAGCGCTATATGTTCTGATTCCTGCAGGGACTGGAAGTAGAAGTGGCGAAATGCCGTAACAAAAGCTGTTTACGGAGGACTGTTCGCCTGCTCAGAAGCATTAGAAATCTCATGAGGATCCCTGCATACATGAGGTTTTCAGCCCAGTTGTACAAACTGAGGAATACAGTCAAAGCTGCGAATCACACATCAATTGATATTATTGTTATTTGCTTATTTGTGCTGTGGCAAGAAGAAGAGGTCCCACAAGCTTAGGTAGAGTGCAAATTTTCAACCTTCAGATTAGCAATGGACTTTATTAAAGGTGTAATATGTCGTTTGTATTGTGATAGCTTACAAAAAGCATTAGGTGGGATCATAACCCTCTTAAAGTATGTACACGAAAAAAAACTTGATTAGATGTAGAATAGGAAAGTTATCCACAAATAGATTCCAGCTCGTTGTCAAGCAAGAACACTGTGTTCTAAGATATCTTAATTCATCCCGAAAATGTGAAAACTAAAAGGGAGCAAGGTCCCTTTGCTCTCCAGTGAGATCGGGCACAGCTGAAGTAAGCCAGAAATAGCTGGAATGCCGTAAATTCAGACCCTTTCATCTGAATTCACTTTCAAGTGTTATCAAACCCCTAAAAGATAGTCCCTATCCTACACTTCAATTTAGTAGCTAAACACAAAGATGTTTGTTCAAACCAGTCTCCTGAAACACATGAAAACTAAACATTTTTGACTTAACCACCCTTTGCCCATCAGATTACCTCAAGAGCTCTGGGGTCTTAAATTCCTTCCCCATAGTGTATACCTATATAATGTCCTCTGAAGACTAATATGCCACGCTGAACTCAGTCTTAGCATTAAATCCTATGCAGTGTCACTGGCTTTACTGGAATTCAGTTTGTAAAAGAACTTAGCTCTTTATATGATCTGAAAACTTCAATTTATAAACATTATTTGCAGCTAATACCATCTTTTGTGAGAGGTGGTCAACATTTTACTGAAGTAATTCACTTTCAGCAAAATCTTTCCCCCTTTCAAGAAATTTCTTGGTGCAAGGAAAATCAGTGTTTCAATGGATCAAGTTTCAAACTGAAGCTTACTGAAAACTGAAAGAACAAAACTGAGGAACTGATTTGGAGGGTTTGAGAAGGCTCAGGTATACTCACGGATATTTCTCTTACTCTTCCCCCATTTCTTTTTGCTCATTTTCTTTTTATTTTTTTTTTTTGCCCCCCATCAGCAAGCTGAAAGAGACATGTGGGCAATAGGCTTGAGAAGAAGAAATGTAAAGAGGAATCACATGTAGGTTTGGGTGGCCTGGAAGCTACTCATGATAATTTCAAAAGGTGCTGGCTTTGGTGACAAAACTGGTCTAAAAGCTCCAGTCCTGTCTCTCACCTATGCTTGTCAGTTCAGAACAAGATCTTGTTACCCTTAGCATTCAAACACAAAACTACAGCAACCAAAGCAGCCCTTGATTTTTAAATTTCAGTTTTCACTGTGGGTGAAAGGAACACACTCTTCTGCAAGTTGCTCCGATGAATTCAATATTTCTAAGGTTTTCTATGAGAGAAGATGAAGGCATCCCATCCTTAACCACTTTACACTTTGAAGAGGAAGGGATGTAAAACCTTTGTTTCTACCAGTTGGGTAACAAGTTATGATTAGTAAACTTTTCTTCATAGGATGGTCTACATATTGTGGTATCCACACTTCTCAGGTATTGTGGAAGAAAAATATGGATTATTATGCTTGCTTTTTTTTTTTTGCTTTATATCCAACTAACATCAGAAAACACAAGTTCAGAACAGCTTTCTTTTTGTCATATACAAATATCAGGGTGATTCAACAAGCCAAGGAGGGGTTCTACCTACTGTGGTCGCTAAGAACGAGGTATTAGGAACTCTAGATTTGAATGCATTTTCACTTGATGTATTTCCTACTTTTCTTTTCATATAAGAAAAGGCTGTTCCAAAAAGACATTTATTACATAGCAAGAGTTAACAATTACTCCCTAGTGATACATATATAACTTCCACAACAGTTTTGCTCGGTTTGTAGGTCAACAGCGTATTCCTTAATGAAAGAAGAAAAAAAAGAGTTGCTGTTATGACACAGGTGCTGAAATCTCAGTAACAGTTCCAGAGTAATGTGAAATTCCTGTAAATCATGACTCCCTCACAAGGCAACCAAGGCGAAGGATTTCCCCAAACTACTCTTATTTTGCTAAGAGTGTCATCTTGTGGAATTCTTGGAACACTCTTTGGCCCTGATTGGCAGCTGAAGAGGAGGATTAGTTTTCCTCCTGGTGGAGTAATCCATTATAACTGAGGGTGATTGCTTTTAAGAAAGCAATGTGTCAACAAAAACCAAAGAAAATGTGGTTCCCTGACATCTACCACTAATGAGACACCATTCTTTTGTTTGGTCTCCAGAGGTGTTTCCTAATGACAAAGCTGGGGAGGGGGTTGTTTGTTTTTTTAACCTACAGCAGCTGTGCAGACTTTGATATCAAGCTGTTACAGTCTGAAATCAAAAGACACTTAGCACCCATAGGACTGTACGGGCTTCATTACACCTGACAGGTCTGATTCCCCTGTTTCTATGAATCGCAGTGATCCTCACCTACAAAGCTCCACGGTGCTGTTTGATAACAATAACTTTAGCCAAAGCGTACATTTTCCCCCCTCTATCTTCACATTCTCTGGTTTTGTCAGCCATTCTGTGACATCTGCTCTGAGCCATGGCACTGTCAAATCAATGGCAGCAATATTAAAAAATGTCAATTCTGAGAATGGAATTTATTTCCTGTAACCAAACCGGTACTCCATGGCAGTATGCCAAAAGGCAATTTCTGTTCTCTTTAATTATCTAATGCAATTCATGTTCCAAAACATTATTTTAAAGTAATATGCCATAAAAATATGGATTAGAAGCTTTAGTGGTATTATGCAGGTCAGCAGACAAGGACAGTTTTCAAAGTACAGCTCAGTACAATTCATTGTATGGTGGCTTAAAACTTAGCTTTGTGTCACTCAACCCACACAGCTTTTACATAACGTATTAAAACTAAATGTAAAAGGCTATAACGGCTGCTAGCTGGAGATTTGAAAACACTGCTCTCCTTTATTTGCTATGTTTCATGAATCTTCACTCTAGGCAGATACCTTCTGTTGGTAGCACACAGGCACCTGGCATGCAAAAATATTCTTTACAAAGAACAGAAGTAAAAAAAGATACTTCTGAGTGTTCACAGACTGTGAACTGAGGCTGTTTCTTACATAACCTATGAGCAGGTCAAAATGAGCAGCTTTACTGGTTTTGAAAATAGCAATGAACTCTTTAACTGGCTCATAATGCTAGGACTCACACAGATGGAAGAGCTCTGCTGAGTAAATCAACAGCAGTACTTCATTGAAGAGCAATTAATTCTCAGTGAAGTCAACGCAGCTGGTAATAAGCCCATGGTTCTAAAAAGCTGCGTTTTTCTAAGCTCTTCTATCCAGATATCACATAGCCTCAGCTTGCAACTGAATTATTGCTCAAAAAAGGTATCACCACAGGCTTTTATAAGGGTGAATTCTACCAGGATATAAACATTCAACTTTGCTATGTGAGGTCCTGGGTTTTTAAGCAGATTCTTGTTTGTTTGTTTATTCACAGAGGGGGTCCTGGCTGCCTCTGAAGTGAAGGAAACTAAGCACTTCCCAAAACCAAGAACACGGTGTGTAAAAAGAATATAAAAGTCATAGGTCAGCGACCAACTGGAAGAACCACTGTCACTACCACCAGTGCAAGCTGGAAATAGCCGCTTGCAAAATGGCAGAAGCTCCAGCCACCTGTCCAGAGAAAAAAATAATTTTTTTCCAAAAGCTCAATTGCAATAGTAGCAATAATGACAAGATATGGAAACATAAGTAAACATTAAAAATAGATTCATAAACATCTATGTGTGTGCCTTTGAGTAGTGAATCCTAGCCTATTTGTCCAGACAATTTGTTACAGATGAGTACAGAATGCTCAATAGCATATGTCATTGAACTTCAGTAATATGGATGCTTTCTTAAGTTTCACATTTAGCGAAGATTTAGTAGCAAAGCATTACAATGTACTTTTGTATTAGTGTAATAGCATAATGAGTGCTAAGACTTCATTTGCTTATTTGCTAGTAGATTAAATAATATAATTAATAAGGAAAATTAAACTGCCAAAATAAATGTAGAAAGTGTATTGTGATGCATGATTCTTGAGGGAAGCGGGAGAGAGTTGCTCTGTGCATTCCTTCCCTACTTTACAAAATAAAAGGCAAAATTTTTCCATTGTTATTTAAGAGGAAATACTCTACCACAAGAGTGTCTTGGGTTACAATTTATAATACAGTATTTTTACCCAGACTCATTAAATATTGTAGAGAAGACTAACTGGCTGCACTTCCCCCACTGGAACATGAAAGTACTTGACAAAATGAAAAGGCAAAGAAACCATGCAAAACACAACTTCATAACGTTACTGAGGCAAAAAGCTGGCATTTATCTGGGGAGAAAAACTCTGCAGCTCACTTTGCAGGGATGAAATGCCAACAGCAGTCTTTCAGTTCTTCTTATGCTTCAGGGCCTAAACACACCAGCACAGGACAAAGCAGATTTCTGTCCTGCCAGCTGTAGTTGAACAACCAAAAACCTGAAGAGGAGAGAAAAGTTAGGCTTTTTCTGAACAGTTTGTATTCAAACACACTGGACTTTTCCGTAGCTGAGCTGCCAGTTTCTTAAAATGAGAAGATGTATAAGTAGAGATAATATCTTTTATTAGTCCAACTTGTACAGCTGGAGGGAAAAGGATAGCTTTTGGGCGCACAAACCCATATTAAAAACTCCCTTCAAAAGATGCACCTGGGAACTGAAACTCATAACCACAGCAGACACTAGAAACCCTGGATTCATTAGCGGTTTTAGGGCATAGTTCCCCTCTTCCGTTTTCTCCTCCAGCTCCCTCCAAAAACCTCTGTGTATTCCCTAGGCAATAAATTATCCGTTTCTCAACTATCTTGGAAGATAACACCTCTTAACACCTCTCTACTCCAGACGCCCAAATACCTTTCCTCTCGTTTCTAATTAAACTCAGCATAATTAAATTCACAGGCACTGTTCCTAACTTGCACATCACTTTGAAGTTTGCTGCTATTCTTTCAGATCTGAAGAAAGGCTTGTGTACCCATGAATTTGCCTAGATTCCCAAGCATTCCATGTGTTCCAATTTAAAAAAAATCACCACTACTTAGAAAGCTGCCCTTGGGTATATCTTCAGCTCATGTGACACAAACATCCCAACACCACTATCGTTCTATTTTGAATGTAAAGTACAGTTAATAGCAAATGATGGCATAGGAAATCCCCTTGCTCCTGATGGCTACCAATGTCCTAAGAAGTACTATAGGGAGAAGAGTAGATTGCTTAGCCCTTCATAAGCCTTCTTCATGTGGCAGACAGGTAGGAATGACCTGTCAGCAAAACCCTAGCAGAGACACACAACTTATTGAAGCCATTACTGTTCCCAGGGGATTGTGCACCAAATTTCAAGTCTCTCTTGGAAGAGGTGTCCCTTCCTCTCACATGGAGAGGTATGGGTGTGGGAAATGCTGCTGTGAAAACAGGATGTTCACAGACTAGCACACTCTTTGACACATCCTCCTAAACATACATCTCAAAAACTCATTTATAACTATGGTTTCAGTAGTTACAAATCCATTTCTTGGATCCAGACAAATTCCTAACAACCACTAATGTTCATAGTGCTGCTTCTGTTGCTTTTCTGCACCACATGAAATCTTTGGTCCCATGGAGACGGTTTCCGCCATACCTTTAGCCTGATGTAGGATTAGTGAAAGGCCACATACACTAACACACACGTATGAAACTTCATAGCTCCAGCTTTGAGGCTGATGGAAAAGAAGAGACCATGCAGAAGACCTGCCTCTCTTTTGCCTTCTGTCAATTGTATTCTTTCTTTATTTCCTTCATGAACACATCAGAAACCTTATGTGCTTGGTTAACTAGCACAGTAAACCTCTTGGGCCACGATGACCGTTAGGCCAGGGATGGCCTAAGATGTTTCTCACATTCCCTGAGCTAATACCAAGCCAGAGATGGCCTAAAAGTCCAGCCTGAAGACCATGTATTTGTTTTCTGCAAAGAGCTTCCCTCAGTTCTACATTTCTGTTAGAATTGTCGGAATCCTTGCTATGATGTTGGGTCTTGTATCCTTCATGTACATTCTGAAACTAAACCATCTGAAACTAAACCATCAATTTCAGTTAGTCAATGAATTAGCAATATCAATCATACACTGTTGATGGCTTACAGAAGATGGGCTAATTACCAGCAGCTGAGCTCCCACCTTTATTAATTTTTTGACTACTCTCAAACAAAAACTATTTTATCAATATCTTTAAATTAAGTCAGTGAATTTGGGGTTCATTTGCAAGATTACCAAGCATATGTTTTCTAACAAGGCCCAACAGAGGTAAGGTAAAACATTTCATGTTTTCATTAATGATGGCCAAACTTTTACTGGAAAGCTTATTGTATTGCAATATGATACCAAATTAAAATGTCTAAGAAAATCATGAGATTCCATAACAGCTGAATATAATATAAAAAGGTGGAATAGAACTATTTTCCAGTGACATATAAACATGCTTGAAGAGAAGGCTTTGGGGAAGGATAATGTGGAAAAGGATCTAGGGGTTATAATGGATTCTATGCTGAGCACAAGGGAAAAAATGTCACACTTGCAAATAAGGCAAACTCCACACTAGGGTCTGTAGGGAGAGGTACTGTGCATGAGCCTTGATTCCACACCATTTGGATCATCTGTGGAGAATGATGAGGAACGCCTCTTTTCCTAGGCTTTCTTACATCACCAACTATCTGCAAGATGCTCATGATATAAATAGCAAAGGATACCAGACTTACCCACAGCTGGGCTTCCCCTCTCTGTAACAAATGAAAGCAAAGCAGTCAGTGTCTTCCTTTTCTCTCTCTTCTTTCTCCTTTTTCTGCTCCGCAGATGAACAAGCTCAGGGATGAAACCCTGAATTTAAAACCTGAATTTAAAAGTGCTGGGTGATGAGGACTCCACACTCATTTTCTTGATAATGAGGTCCAGCATTGAAGTAATAAAGGACTCTCTTAGTAAAAAAAAAAATAAATTGTTGGAAACATGCTTCACTTTAGCATCAGACCTGCAGGTTCTTGGTACCAGATTCAGTTATCCAGGCATGAGGCTGCCCTGAACACAGCAGGACCAGGAGAAAGCTCTCTTAATCTTAGCTAGCTCTCTGCCTCAGTTATGTCTCTAGTGGTGGTGTGACACCTGATGACTGACATTGTGGCTTTGTCACACATTCAGAATGGTTTTCTTGGCAGCACCACCTGTAGTTACAACCAAGATATCTTGAGTTGAAGACCATCAACAATGGTCTCAGAAGCAAAGTACAGAATTAGATTGAAATATGGTCTTTTTCAGTATAGGACCAAAGGGGAACAAAATAGGATAAGATCCTGCAGCATGATCCTGCTTAGAAGAAGGATGTCTGGTTTTCATCAGCAAAGTCAGCTTTGACTTAGTTTTCGCACTTTCCCTTCCCTTCCCTTCCCTTCCCTTCCCTTCCCTTCCCTTCCCTTCCCTTCCCTTCCCTTCCCTTCCCTTCCCTTCCCTTGTGAAGTACTGACATCCAAGCAAAACCAGAATGAACTTCCAGATTAGTATTTGCAATTATCAGTAGAGTGAATGTGGCAGCACTGGGCACTGTATGGTTACCCGTCTGTGCTAGGAAGCTGTGTGAGAGGTGCCATTGGGAACTACCTATCAGAAACCTCTGAGCTTTCATCCTTGAGTAGCCACTTCCTGACAATTAAATCTGTGGATGGGAGCACACAACAGTCATTTCTACTTACCCAGGATGGCATGATGGTTCATGTTTGCCAGGCTACGAATTTTGCTCCCCATCACTTTCAAAGGTTCCTGTCAATGGTCTATAATTACGACTTCTGTTGAGTGTATAGGTTGCACAGTAACTGATCTGGTTTTTTTCCCCAGGGTTACATTAGGTGTACATACGCAGATGTAAATGTCTAGTTACTGTTTAGTAATAGCTACTATTAGCAAATAATAATTTAGTGGTTACAGACAAAATACCAAACTATTTGCTATATAAGGCCATAATGAAAACGGTCATATGAAGCCCCAGCCTGACCAGAATGCTGCCACCAACAGAGACTAGTAGGAGGTCCTTAGGGAAATAGTATAGAAAACAGGATGGTTATGAAGTAATTCTTTCCTGGTTTAATATCCCAGTTATACATAACATCTTTGTTTAAATAGCTGCATTAGAGAATGAAGAAATTGACATTGTTACCTCTGCCCTTCTCTTCTGAAGTATGCTGGGTGATCCTCATACATGTCTCTTTTTTTTTTTCCCCTTTGTGTCACATCTCTGGACAGTTCATGTCCAATTATGCTTTTTTCTGAACACATTAGGAACTTTAGTGCCATGGGGTGACAAAGACTCGGGTTTGCTAGGTAGTACAGAAGGAACTAGAGCAATTAGACTGGCCAAAGAAAGAGGCAGTGAAAGCTATGGTACTTACCAATGATGGACTTTTGATGTTGAACAAGCGAGGAGTCTTATATTTCTCAGGTTATTTCCTCTGATACTTCCTAACTTGCATGAACATCCAGATGCTTTTATTGTTTCTAATTCTTTGTCTGTACTACACATCTCTTTCCAAAACTGCACACTTACATATTGCATTGCTTTACATCACTTTTCCTTACTAGCAGGATAATTGCTGATTCTTATTGTGACTATTCTGCTATTCTGCCTCCTACCAGCTTAAATATAAGTACCATGGCTATATGGCATGGTGAGCCTAGGCACTGTGGACACTATCCTGTCCAACATGTCAGCAACCACTGGAACTTCTTATCAGGAGTTATGATGAGTTTCTCTGGAAAATTTAAGATTGAATGTATTGCGTGGAAGGACTGACTGGAGGATTACAACGATGACATCTAGGCACCCTCTACCCCTGCTGTCTGTGTTGCTTCATTAATCTAACTGTGATTGATCAGTGAGGCTATAAAAAGTGATGTATGTTTTTCATGTACTCTTTAAAGAACCTGGAAAATGTCTTTTCCCATGCTCTTCCAAGTCTTTATCATTGACACAAGCCCCTCTGTCGTGTAAAAATAATAACAGTTTTGTAGGCAAAATATCCTTCTTGCTCATGATTTTGATGCCTAGCTTGGTTTTATGCAGATAAGAATATGTGTGGAGTTAGGCTGTTTAATGCAACCTGATCGTGAGATGTTTCCTAACAGTTTTTCTTATATAATGTGTTTATACTCTCGATAGTGAACATATATGACTGTAAGATACACATTATTTTCTATTAGTGGAATTCTCTAACAGGAGCAATATAGATAAAACATGGCTAAAGGGTATCCAAAAAAGTCGTGTGAAATCACTCAACCCAACCATGAAGCACGCAAATGTGCATTCTAAATGTATTGCAAACAGAAATATCTAGGCAACTTGGACACAAGACTACAGCAATATGGAATATATTTTATTCTCAAAATATGTTGTGGATTTACCAAATCCGATAGCAAATCAAATGTGACTGACTAGAGAAAAAGGATCTTCCAATAAACAATCTGTGACGTGTTCCAAAACACGCCATTTATTGCTTGCACTGTGCCTTATCTGGAAGCGACACTTGAAATCACTTATCTTAGATCCTGTAATGATACGCAGTCACCACAAGATCCTAAAAAGGTAGTAGTAAATTTCTGTAGTGTTCATATCCTCTGTGTAACTATTGAAGAAAATGTCGTTTTAAAAAAAAAAATCGCTGCGCTCTTACCCAGTAACATTGAGGTATTATCCGCTGCAGCTAACTTTCTTGCTTTGTGCTGCTTCACCACCTGAAAGCTGACTTTCTAGTGACCTCTAGCAAAAACGAGCAGGATGGGCATAAACCTCTCAGAACCAAACATACTGAATCAGGTGCAGCACAGGGCACTCTGCAGAAGAAAACTCTGCTCCTCTCTCCCCGCCCTACACATCCAGCTATATATTTCTTTTGACAAGGAAACGGCCGTCCGCCACCTGGCACCTTTTACACTCTTGCCTCCTCTTGAAAGCCAAGGTGGGAGACGGGAGGGAAGGGAGAGGCTGAAGGAGAGCCCAGCTCTCTGCTGCGCCGCGGGGGGAGCCTCGGGGCCGGGGCCGGGGTGCGAAACGGTGGCACAGGGCTTTCCCTTCCTTCGCTTTTTTGATTTTTGTTTCCCCCACCAACCCCACCCCCCGAAGTTTATTGTAAAGGGGTAACGTTTGCGGGTTCGTCACGTGACCCTGACAGGTCCTGCCTATTGAGAGCCAGACCACCCACATGGAGGACGATGGAGCTGCTTAATAGAAACAGGCATGTAATTGTGAGGCTTTCCAGCACTCTGCAGAATGCCTGCAACCTAGGAGGGTTATTTTTTTACACTTTCAGTTCCTTTGGGGTAAAAGAAAAAAAAAAAGGAGGAGGAGGAGAAGGAAAAGAGACAGGGAGAGGGAGGGAAGGAAGGAAGGAAGGGAAGAAGGAAGGAAGGAAGGAAGGAACTAAAAGGAGGAAGAAAGAAGGAAAGAAAGAAAGAAGGAAAGGAAGAAAGGAAGAAAGAAAAAGAGAAAAAGAGAAAACAGAAGGACAGAGGAAGCAAACGCTGATGTCTCATTAAAGCCGCCAGCGCCAGTCAATGAGGGCGCACCCAGCCCTCCAGCACGGCTCCCCAGGAGCGGCTCCGGCAAGGGCAGCGATGGTACGTGCAGGCCCCGGGGGGCCACGGCGGAGCGGCAGCGGGGCGGGGGCGGCGGGACCCGGCGGGCAAGGCCCGGGCAGGAGCCGGGGGCCGGGGCAGTGTTGGAGGGGCTGCGCGGGTCCCCGCCGGGGCCGCTGGCGAAGGGGGCCCGGGGCTGGCGACGGGGGGGGAAAGGCGGGGAAGCCTCCCTCCAGCCGCCGAGGAACGGGGCTACGCCGCGGGCCCGGGGCCTCCGCCGTGCCGGTGGTCCGGGGCTGCGGTTGTCGCCCGCCGGGGCGGCCGGCGCCGCGGGGCACGGCCGGGCAGGGGCCGGCGGGGGCAGGGGGCGTTGGGGCTCCCCCGGGGCCGGAGGCTGCTCTGCCCCTCGCCCGGCCGGCTGCCCGCGCCTTGGCGATGCTGTGGCTCGGAGGCGGCGGTGGGAAGGTGCGGGGGGGACCCGCCGCTGATGGGAAGTCGCTCCTGCGATGACTCCGTGCAGTCCCGCAGAGGACGGCAAAGGGGTCCCCGGACTCAGCATGTCGGCACCTGCGTGCGCTGCGGTCCAAACAACCTGCCGTGCGGGGAGCAGAAACCCCTCTCGGGCCAGGCTCCCCCTGTAGGACAGGGGCCGCGGGGAAGATGCAGTTTGCATCGTCTTTCTCCTCGGGAAAGCTAAATAGGGCTTCTTAAACGAGGTGCACTGAGGAGCCCTTTCCCTGTCTTTGCATCTCAGCATGAATGCCCACGGTCAGTGGAAGCTGCTGAAAGCATGTAGCTGTATGGAAAAGGAGGGACAGTCACTCCCTAACCACAACAGTGAAATACGTGGTGTGCCTTAGGTTAAGTTGAATTGTGGCTTCACCTCCAGCTCCAGTATTGGACTCTGTATGCGGTTGGTACCTGACATCATCGGGACTGGTACAGCACTGCTGTCTTCAGTCTTGTGCATGTTGTCCCACTGCTCCCAGGGACTGGAGGCCAGAGGATGCTCCATGACAGATCTCCCCCTGGCCGCCACCTTAGCCCCAGTGTGGGAGGTAGATCGGGGGGAGGGGGAGGCCGGCAAAAGTGGGGAGGGGAATGGGGGAGACGTCTGCTGTTGTTGCGTGGTTTTAAAAGAAACGTTGGAGCCAAGGTGGGTATCTGCCAGCTCCTAACCAGATAGCATTTACTAGTTCTGGTCAGAGGGTCTCACAATGTTTCGGCACCAGTCTGATAGGTGTATCTAATTTCTGGTTAGGGCTATTAGGGTCATTGTGTGTTTGGATTATAATCCAACACTGTATCTGGACAGGAGGTAGTATTGTTGAGAAATGTCAGGGCGGAGGAGGGAGGGGGAGGAGGAGGAATCCTTTAAAATCTATTTGCTTTCAAAAGCCGGCAGATATAAAACTGGGAGACCACTCTGAATTAAAATGTCTTGGACTTCTCTGTTTTTATCCTTATTTCACGCACACATGCACACACACGCACGCACTCACACACACACACACCTTTTATTTTGTTCTGCCTTTGCCACAGTGTATAAAGCCCTATTGAGACATGTAGGCGTGATGTGTAAACCGGATTAGCAGTATGAAAGAAAGACATACAATGAACCTGAATTGTTTTACTTCCTTTTCATTTCTCACGCCTATATCTCTAATAAATTTGTTGCTCCAGCAGTGGGTCAAAGAGATCGTGTCGCTCAGCTTTTTTTTCTGCAAGACCCGATGGCAGAGATCATGAAAATGAATGCTCTGCTTTCTGCCAAATGTAAGACTTGAGCTATATCTTTACACAGACCTGGTGTTGTCCGGACTGGCTAAAAACTGTTCTGTATAACTTTCCCCTCTCTATGCACATTAAAGTCCTGCAAGTGGCAGGGCATTTTTCCAGGAAAAGAATCTGTTTTGAAGACGACTTGGGTTTATAGCGCTAAAGCCCCTCGCCGAATGTGACAGGGTCTGCGAGAGCTGGGATGTCCTTCCAGCTTTCGGAGGGAGAAGGCTGCTGCTCCCGCCGCTGTCCTCTGCAGCTCCCCGGTCGCTCTGCTTCCCCCCTGGGAGTCCGCTGCTGCGCGGCAGGAGCACAGAAGCCTCGGAGGCTCCTCCGAAGGCACATTTCCCCGCAGCCCTCCGCGGAAGAAAATGCCAGCGCTCCTGGGTTGGTGCTGTAGATCCCTCATTTGCTCCTTTGTGGCGTGCAGAGCAGCTTTCCATTAAAGGAGATCAGGGGTAATTAGCCGCATTATTTTGACAAGTTGGCTCGAGCAGTTCCCTTTCTTCCAGGGCTGAGGAGGGGGAGTGCGCTAGCTCGGTGCCTCCGCCGCCTCCTTCCCCAGGCGCGGGCGCTGCGCGGTGGCGCTGCCCTGCGGAGCGGCTCCCCGGGCTGCAGCCCCCGCCCGCCCGCCCGCCGGCGGGACGCTGCCAGTGGAAGCGCAGAAGCTCAGGCTGCCCTGCGAAACCCATTAGAAGTCGCTGCCCTGTGGCCTTGTCTGATGCCAAAGCCAGTGTCAGGCCTGCGTGTGGAGCTTGGGGCCCAGGTAGACCCTAGCCCAATGAAAACGTGTGTGAGAGGCAAAAATTTGAGGGGATAGTCAAAATCGGGCTATTTTCCCACAAGTCCTTCTTCTGCCATGGTCAGCTCTCTTGTAGCCCATACAAAAGGAAGCCAAAGTGCTGTCACTTTATTTCTGTGTCATTTATTAAGGTGATGAGATGCTCTAGCAGTGCAGTGCTCTTGCTGGTGTGTCCACAGGCGATGAGCAACCCAAAAAAATGTGTTAAAGTAAAAACAGTGTAAATACCTGTTAGCGATTGTTAACCTCTATTGGATTTGATCCCTCATCTGGCTGCAGGAAGTATGAAGCTCTGCGGTATTCAGGGTTACGAGCACAAAGGTGACCTAAGTAAGTGTCAGAGCATTACAAAATGAAGCCGCTATGGCCCAGACCCTGAGATTCTTGTACAGCAGCCCTGGCTTTGCAGGAGTCGGGAGGACCAGGTATAAAAGGTTGCAGACTGCAGACACTTTACGCAAGGAGACACCTTCCCAGGCCTTCATCATAGAGCAAGTCTGGGATAAGAAATCTGTGGGATCCCTGAGAGTGGCTGAAGATGGAAAAAAGTCCTTGGTGTGGAGGAGCAGTTGCACACACAGGGCATGCATATCACAGCCAGCAGTGCTTACAAATGTAAATAAGGGCAGATTGATTAGGAACAACATTATCACCAGGAATGTCGCATGCAGGCATCAGCTATGAGGCAAACTGGGGGCAGACACTGCTCTGACCACCCAAGTGGAGACTTTTACACTGACACTTCTTCCTTAAGGAAAAAAAAATATTCAGAAACAAGGCCAATTAGATCCCTGCAGTAATTCATCTCTTGTGTATGCTTAAAAAAAAAAAAAATCCCTCCAGACCACAGAGAGAGAGGCGGGATTAGGATAGCGCTTGTTAAATTTGAGTTTTCAGACTGAGTTTTGGAACTAGGAGCAAGGACTGATGGGCGCTGGGCTATTGTGTTGAAGCCGAGCAGGCAGGAGGCAGGCAGGGCAGCTCTGGGGGCTCAAGGTGCTTGAAGGAACACTCTTCCCTGTTTTTGGAGCCTGCTGGGAGGCTGAACCAAAACGCCTCTCCACCCACCCCTTCTTTCGCCATCCCCCAGCCCTGCCACCTCATCAGACCCGGTAAGGTTGAAAGGGAGCAGGAGCAGTGGCACATCAGCTCCTAGCAAGATGGACAGTCACTTTCCCAAGCAGAAACTTGAATTGGAGGTGGGCAACTGCCTCCCAGATGCGGGTTTCAGCCCCTAACAGAAAACAGCCTCCATCAACAACCTCTTTAGGTTTCCTTCTCCACTTCTACGTCTGCGTGCACCACGGCTTGCTGCTCCCAGCAGCTTTCCCGGAGGCAGACCCGTGCAGAGCACAGGGCCAGGCCTTTATGGAGGCAGGTTTCCCAGTGTGGGAAAAACTAGGTGGGACGGGGAGGAAAGGAAAAAGGACCCCCTCACCGGCAGCTGTAACCCTGGAATGCCCCCGTCCGTGTGTGCCTCTAGGTAGTTTCACGCAGAGAACCTCCGCACAGGCCGTGCAGGGTGGTGCGGTGCGCAGCCCGCTCCCCCCGGGGCGCTGTCAGCCCCCGCTGCCGGCGCCGGGGCTGTGTGTCTGGCAGCCCGGCTGAGGCGGCCCCGCCGCCGGCGCTCGCCGACCCGGCCGCGGGGGCTTTGCCCACGACCGCTGCTCCGGGCACACGTGTGGCGGGGCAGAAGGGAAAGGTGCGCGGTGCCCGCGGGCTTGGCGGGCGGGACACCGCAGCGGGCAGGGGGCTCCCGGGCTGCCCCTCGCACCTGGAGTCCCCACACTCCCCTCTTTTTCCTCTGTATTTCTCCCCCCGCCCCCAAATGAACGCAGAGCGGGCGCGCCTTACAGCCGCGCTCCGCCACGGGCGGGCAGCAGCCGCCCTGCTGGGGGGCAGCACCCCCCCGAAGGGCCTCCCCGGGCCAGGCGCGGAGCGGCGGGGCGGGTTTCCCGCGGCCCTCCGCGCCAGCGCGCACGGAGGTCCGCTGGGGCCCGGAGCCTCCGCGGGGAGCGGTGCTGGGGGCCGGGGCGCGGAGCCCCGGGGCCGGAGGGAACGCGCGCAGCTGTAACGGCAGCAATTAATGGCCGATTCTCAATGAACAGAGACGGGGAGAAGCGGTGCCAAAAAAGTAAACAATCGCGTATAGTTCAAGAAGTGTTGAGAGCGGCCAGGCAGGCTGCGTTTCGTGGACTTTTACACTAAAAACATATTAAAATTGGCCTTCCTCGGGTTTCAGTTAAAGAATGAGCCCTAAGTTGAAACAGGCTAGCTACCGCGCAGCGTTAAATCCCTCAAGTGTTAAGTTTTCATTGTATTTTTCTAACTGGATGGAGTGGTTTTCTTGCAAGGAACTAAGTCTCCTCTTTAGTTAAAAAAGAAAGAGAGAAGGAGAAAAATCTGGCACTTTCTACTGCAGTATCCACCACCCTGTCATTATTTCTGCAAGCCTGGGAATTCAGCTCGGACCTCCCAGTATTTGTTGCAGCTTGAGGCCAAGGTGCCTCTAAACGGATTTTCTTTTAAGGGCTTTAGAAATCGTTTAATGCTGCTTTCCCCCCGGTTCCCTCTCTTTTTTTAAAAGGGAAAAATATATTTCTGCATTTCGATCGCGAGAAAGTTCCGCGCGTGTATTTGTCTGCAAGCGTCCCGGACGGGGGGCGAAAAAAAAAAAAAGGAGGGTGAAAACTTTCTTGAAAAGAAAACTAAGAAGAAAGGGGGGGAAGGCATTCCTTAATGGAAGTATTGCATGCAAAGAAGGCTGGATCTCTTTAAGGCTCCCCCTGAAGCTGGAGATGCACACACAAGGGTTGCCGGCCTGGGTGGTCTCTCTACTTTGGTGAGCTGTTGCTAAGCAGCTAATAATAGTCATGTTTGCTGAGTAATTTCTGCCCTCCCCGAGCCAATCGCCTCGCAGAAACCCAAGCCATCTGACAGCCCCGGGGGCGGGCTTTCAACTTTTTTTTTTTTTTTTTTCCCCCCCTCTCCCTCTCTCGCTCTCTCTCCTCTCATACTTCCCCCCCCCCCCCTCCACCCCTCCTCCTCTTTATCCAAATGGAGAGAGTCCTTTTTTTCTTCTTCATCTCATCTCTTGAGCCCAGGGGCTGCAGCTCGCTGCTGCCGCGCACACGCCGGGGGAGAGCGCCAGGCAGCCGCCCGCCCGCCGCCGCGGCGGGGCCGACAGCCGAGCCCCGCCGGCTCCGCGGCCCGCGGGAAGCACCCCGGCGCTGAGGCAGGATGGTGCAGCGCGGCCAGGCAGAGCAGCAGCAGCAGCCGCCGCGGCCCGCCGCGCCGCCGCCGCGCCGCCGTCTCTGAGCCCCGCCGCGGACAGCGGCTTCTCGGAGGCAGCGGCGGCCGGAGGAGGCGATTTCAACGGGAGCGGAGGAAAGCGCGGCGGCAGCCGGGGGGGCCCGGGGGTCGCGCCCGCCCGCCCGCCCTCGCCGGGCGCGGGGAGCGGCCGCCTGCAGCTCGGGGTCCGCGCGCGATGTGGCAATGGGAGGCGCGGGGAGCGACTCGGCCGGAGCGGCCGCGGCGGCACCCGCCGCCCCGCGCCCCGCGTGAGGCGGCCGCGCCGCAGCAGCCCCGCCAGCCCCAGCCCCAGCAGCGGCGGCGGCAGCCCCCGCAGCAGCAGCCCGCGGCCCGCAGCGCCACCAGCCCCCCGCGGCCCCGCCGCGCCCCCGGGCCCCCGGGCCCCGCCGCGGCAGCGCCAGCGGCAGCTCCCCCGTCCCGCCGGCGGCGGCAACATGGCCTCGCCCGGTAACGCGTCGGAGCCGGAGACCAGCAGCAGCGCGGGCGGCGGCGGCGGCGGCCACCCCGGCCGGGTGGCGAGGAACGGCGGCGGGAGGCGGCGAAGGACCGGAGGGAATCGGCGCGCCGCGGCGCCCGACCGGGAGTATCTGCAGCGGCCAAGCTACTGCGATGCGGCTTTCGCCTTGGAGCAGATCTCAAAGGTGCATTCAATCTTCTCACTCTTTTTTCCAGAGATACGCGCTAGTGCTGGTTTTCGGCGGGGGAGGAGGGGGGTGGCGTGTTTTCTCGCGGGGGTGGAAGGAGGAGATGGAAATGAAACGGCCACCAATAAAATGCTGGGAAAAAAGAAGAGGGACGTCTGTGACTCTTCAGTGCGGGAGAGAGTGCCCTCCTTCCCTCCTTTCTCGCAGCAGCCTGCCCTGATGCCTACTAGCGCAGCGCTCCGCCGGCTAAGTTTCCCGAGACAGCGGCGGCTCCCTGCCGGCCTTCCCCCGGCCAGCTCCCCCTCCGCTTCCTCTCGCCTTTCCATCCCCTCGCAGCGCCCTCGGCAACACTCGCACCCGGCCGGGAGACGCGGGAGAAGGCGGGCGGCCGCTTTCTTGGCAGAAGTTGTGCTTTTGTGGAGTTCCCCGCCGAGCGCCGGCACGGCGACTGCCCTCGGAGAGGGGGTCCGCCGTCCCCCCAGAGCAGAGGAAGCCCGCGGCAGTTTTCTTCCCCGGGCGGTCGCAGGGGAAGCGAGGGCCGCAAACAAACTGCCACCGTAGCTGTGCCGCGCCGGTGCCGGCGGAGCGGCGGGGGTACGGTATTGTTGGCGGGGAAGGGCTGGAGGTGCCGCAGAGCCCCGCAAGCCCGGCCCGGCCCGGGCGGGGCGGAGGGACGGGCCCGGCCGCCAATCTCCGGCCGGCCAAAAAAATGTTCAAAGTAAACAACCTCGGAAAGCTGCCTTGCTGCAGGGATGGTTTCACTTCAGGGAGTGGATTTCTAGGCTTTGTAAAGAAGGGGGAAAGGAGGAGGTGGTGTGGGGGGGTAAAATCCATGTGGCTGCCCTCTTCCGTTCACAAATATTGTCGTAACTTACAGATGGCTGCTCTGCTTCCTAATTCAGATCACACAGCGTCTCCAAACTCTATGGAAATGAATTACCTCTGATCTTACAGCGTTGCTCACCACGTGGGTCCTGCCTCAGCACCAAACTCCTGCTAGGGTCTGGGAGCGGGGGGGGAAACGGCAGCAAACTGCTACCGACTAGCTTTCCGTCACCACCCGGTGTCCCCCCACTTCCCCCCAGCCCTCCAGAGGTCTGAGGAGAGCAGGAAAAGGGACTTTTTCTCGTGCCTGTTGAGGTTCATTGGAAGTGGTTACTCCTGCCCTGGTGCTGCCAGTCTTCCCTCCACGAATGCTTTGCAGCCCGAGCTGCTGGTGGTGCCCGGAACGCCAGGAGAAGCCTGGTGGGCAGCACTGGCGGGGCTGCGGGGCTCAGATGCCATGGCATCATCCCCAACCCTTGCATTGGTCTGGGGCGAGGGTGGCTAACAGCCGGTACTTCTTGTCTGCCTGTGCATGCACCCGAGGGTGGCCACTTGGCAGGGCCATGGGGCTATCGCCCTGCTGGGGGGATGTCTGCCTGAGCTGCCCAGGGTGCTCAGTCCTCACTCCTGGGAACACTGTGCGTGGGAAGGTGCCCCAAGGGGCACGAGTGGCCTTGCTTGTGGGACAGCTTGGGGGCCTCTCCCTCTGTGGGAAGGCGCCCCAAGGGGCATGTGTGGCCTTGCTGGTGGTAGGGGTGGGGGGGGCTCTCCCCACCTGTCCCTGGGCAAGGAGGCATGCATCCAGCAGCCTGCAGCGGCCCCTTGGCCACTGACCTCTTCTTGCCTTGCAGGGGAAGGCGACGGGCCGGAGAGCACCGCTGTGGCTGCGAGCGAAGTTTCAGAGACTGTTGTTTAAACTGGGCTGTTACATTCAGAAAAACTGCGGGAAGTTCTTGGTTGTCGGCCTTCTCATATTTGGGGCATTCGCTGTAGGATTACGGGCAGCTAACCTCGAGACAAACGTGGAGGAGCTGTGGGTGGAAGGTAAGTCCGGGGTGTCCCCCCCGCCTCTTTTGTTTCCGCCGCCCCATCTCCTTCTCCCCGGCCGGGTAAAGCCCGCTCGCCCGGCGGGCCCGCTCCGCGCTCCGGGGAGGGCTGGGCCGCCGGCGGGGCGGCTGGGCGGGCCGTTGTCGAGCCGGGCGGCGGGCCTAGGGCCGGGGCGCGCGCGGCCGCGGGTGGCGCCTACCACTTCTCCGCCGGTCGTGGGGGGGAAATGGGAGCTTCGGCGGCAGGACGCGCGCTCCGCGGAGGGGGGCGCCGGGGCCCTGGCCGCCGCCAGCCGCCCCGGCCTTCGGCCTGCCGTCTCCGTGCGGGAGGGCTGCGGGGGACGGGTCTCCGCGTCCCCGTGGGTGGTGGGGGGCGGCGGCGCTGCCCGGGAGGCGCCCCTCCGCCATTTTGAGAGTGCGAGCGCCCGCGGCTCGGGGGGAGGGGGCGGGCGCCTGTGTGTGTGGTCCTGTTTTTTGGACAGCTTTCAACTGTGGGGGGGAGCGTTGGTGTTGAGGTAAAAAAAAAAAAAAAGGGGGGGGGGAGGGAAAGAGGAGGGAGAGGGCAACAACAGCAACAGGAAAAAAAGTCTGCCGAGGCGAAGCGGGGCCTGGCCGGCCGCGGGCGCCGATAGCGGCCTGTGCCCGGGGCGAGCCTCCTCCGGGCCGAGCTCGAAGGCGCCGGCAGGCGGACTCGGTGCTGGAGAGGAGCCGTGCCGGGGGGCCGGGGCTTCGCGGGCGGCCTGTGGAAGCAGACACCCACCTACCCCTCCTCCACCCCGGGGGAAAAGGTCGGGGGGGTGCGGGGTGGGCAGAGCGGTGCCGCCGGCGCCCCCCTCACAGGCCCCGAGTGTCTCTCGGGGAGTGGGGCGGCCACCCTGCTCGGAGAGGCACGGCTCCAGGCTGCCGGGGGGGTTGGTTTTTTGGCGTTTTTTCTTTTTCTTTATTTTTTTTTTTCCTGGGGGAAAATACTGTTTACTTAGCGTCACATTCCCCAGTTAGCTGAAAACAGAGTTCCTTGACTGCAGTAGTTACTCTGGGTTTATGTCAAAGTCGCTTGCAGCAGAATTTGGCTTATAAAAGTTAATATGGAAGGCTGCATAAATAGTCATTGCTAAATCGCTCTCTGTATGTGTCTGTGTGGAAAAGCTGGTGCTGAGTGCAAATAAAGTTGGCGGCTGTTATGAAGGTGGTCTGTCCTGCCCTGTGGATGAATTAGAGCATAGAGGACCAGATTCCATCGTGGCAGATGACAGCCATATTGGGGTCAGGATGAGGTTCACGGGTCAGTTAGGCAGTATTGGTTTTTCTGTTTTCGAAAATAAGGTGTTACCGACTGAACCTGTTTTGGTCCGTGTAGTTCAAGAACTTTTTTTGCTCTAAGAGCCCAAAATATGACAAGATCTGCTGCCAGCTGCCAACAGGCAGTGCAGGATTCCATCCATAGTCAGAGATGTGCATTCAGGGTCTGTGGTGGTCACTAGGTCCTGTGTACTTTAAATACTAATACAAATGATTATGAACACTCTTTTTTTTCCCACTTCTTTTTTTTAAAAGTCTTTATGAGGTTGTTGCGGCAAAGTTTCTTTTGTCAACTTTTTCTTATATGTATTTTTTCTCTGCTTTTCTATGTCTGTGTGGTAAATAGTACGTGATTATAGTTCCATCCAGGACGCTTCCCTGAAGTTTATTATCCTGATATTACTGGGGTTCACTTACTTGGAAGGGTGATCCCATCCCATTAATGCCACCAGCTTTTTGGGCCGTGTAATACCAAGGATCTACTTGCTGACGATGCCTGTATGATTGTCCTAGCAGTAAAAATGCAATTCTCAAGGAAAAAATATGATTTGCAAAATAGCCAGTTAGTTGCTGCACTGACCTCTTCTCATGTCATTATTGCTTCATGGAGGGGGGAGGGGAGAAAGTCTCTGGTATAAAATATAGTTGAAATTGATCTCTGTGGTTTTTGTGGCTGAGATGGATTCATAATGGAGCTCGTTGTACAGAGTTGACTGATGTAATTTCACATCCATTGAGTTTAGTTTTCGTCAGAGTTAAATAATGTAAAAAAAGTATTAAAACTTTGCAGTTAGAAACTGTTGCGTTTCTAGATTGCAAACAAAAGACTTGGTGATTAAGATGAAATACAGTATTCTGGATTTCATTTAAATTGACCTCTAGTCTTCCTGTTTTAGCACTACATGATGATGTACATAAAAGAGCCTGCTAGAATGTGCTTTCTTGATAGAGGTTCTCTAGATGTTCTGCTCATGAACCCGGGTGTTAAACAAATAAACAAACCAAATAGTAATCACATATTTCTGTTGTGACACTATAGACAGAAGTACAGAGTGAGAATTTGAGATGAAACAGGTATTGAAAGACATGGTATGGAAAATGCTGCCGTTCTTATGTAAAAGTGAAAAGCAGTGACCAAACTAATTTTTCTGTGCTTGTGTGCACCTGGTCCTCACAGGTTTTAAACTACACTCCACAGAGGCTATTCTACTAAGGGACCCTTTAGATCAAGGTTTCTTTTAGTAGAAGCAGTGCCCTGTTTATTTCAATAGTGGTCTTATTTTTTATCTTTTGTTTACTGAGAGTTTGAATGAACTGGGCAATGTTGGCCAAATATGGTAGGTTACTTGAAATATATGTCAAGTAACAGTTTTGATTTGCTGCTGAAGCCTTTTACAGTTACTACTGCTGAGTAAATTGGCAGTATTTACATAAAGAGACTGATTTTGTGTGGCGTATTTCTGAATACCATGAAGCATGGAACGTAATACAGCACTGAAGTTTCTGGAAGTAAATGGTTGCTTTAAAACCGTAACACAATTAATTAAAAATAGTGAAGTGAAGTTTGAATGAGTTTTAAGACCATGCACATTCCAAGATAAATGATTAGTAGTCTGGGCCTGAAGCTATTATGGCTGAAATATTTACATAAGAAGTTTAGAAACCCACCTGGTAGGCAAACTTTGAAAGAGAGAAAAAGAAAAACAGATCTCCAAAACAGCATTCTTTCAGTTTTTCTGTAGTAGTCTTCCTCCTTCAGAATTTGTGCCAGCACTCTTGGCCTTCTCTGAGCCTCCTGATACCAAAGTGGCTTTCCTCTCAGCTTGTGTCTTGGCACAAAGTGTTGTAGAGTAGCTTTTTTCAAATTTTTTTTTTTTTTTTTTGAAAACACAGTCTTCCTCTGGCTGCTGTTCAGAGCACTTCAGTTACTACTATGTGTCTTACAGTGTGCTCTCAATCTGTGCTCCTGTCTTGTAGTCTGGCTCATTGTCGTCTTTGACTGAGACATGTACCTGTTTCCCCTCAGCCCATCAGCAGATCTGTCATGCCCTTGTGCGTACCTTGCTACTGGAGGATGCTTGTTTTAGTTCCTCGGGCAGACAAATTCTGGACTGGCATTTTAATGGCAGTCCTGTTATCCACAGCCATTCAGCTTTAGTTGAACTGCTGTATGTGGGTGTCCATGCATACTGGAGTTGTGGAGACTGTTTAGCATCTTTATACATCGTGTGCCCTTGAGAGAACAAAAAAGGCTTTGCATTGATTTCCTGTGTGACTGAATTTTGTTGGACACAGATGTGCTTTTAGAAACATCCATTCATAACTAGAAAGTACTGTGGATGGAAAAGAAATCATGCCCATAACTGGTCATGTTTTTTGCTACCACTCTAATAGGCACTCTAAGACCCTGTGTGTGAACAGCAGTCACACATGTAAATTCACAGCCTCTGCTTCTGAAAGAAGTTAGTTTTGTGGTTCCAGAGAAGGTTCTGTTAAGCGGGGCTTGAAATTTGGCTACTGCAATGCCTTGAGTGGCATTAATTGGAGCAGCTCGTAAGGGGAGAGATGGTCCAGTCTTGTACCTTGATAATTCATGTCACTAGTGTCTTGGGATTTTTTTCCCCTCACTTTCTTCATTACTTTTTCCTTCTTTAGGAGGTTGAAGATCATGGTGTTCTTTCCTCCTTTTCTTGATTTCTGCACTTTTTGAACGAGCTGTAGCTCAGTCAAACCGTTCCCTCTTTAAGTAGCCCTCTTCACAAAGATAACAAAGCTCAAGCCAGTTTGAAGGAAGAGGGTGGGTGATACAGGCAGGGATAGAATATCCTGCAGGGAAAACAAAATGCCTCAGTAGCCACATAGTAGGTTTGGTACTGGCAACAGAGTGAGCATGTTCTAATTTTAAGTGAATTAGGACTGAGTCCGTGCATCAGAATGTTTACAAGTGAAGTTTTGAACTATGTGTAGTACTGTTTCCTTTCACTCTAACGGGACAAAAATCAAGTTACTCTAGTATTTGTGGCTGACCCATCTTAAGACATGTTAATCTGCCTGTGCAATGTACGAATGAGGTGAAAATGAGGAAAGCGTGTGAGTGATACAGGAACCAGTATGATTTCCATAGATTGTCAGTTTGCTTAACCCAGCAAGATCAAGTGCAGGTGGAGAGGAAAGTTTTTCTTAAATTCTGCCTAAGGCATCAGTTAACTTTGCACTAGTATTCTTTGGAGAAACAAAAAAGAATAGTAAAGGAATAGATATTCGTGGATTTGTTGTTTCAAGGAGACAAATTTATGCGATTGGGCTGGAATAACGTGTTTGGTTTGAATACAGTTAGCAGGAATTGACCCGTCGGGTATAATTCCCTTCACCCACAAACGTGCATATTTGTGCACAGCCGCGGAGTAGTACTGTTTTAGATGTGCTTGCACCTGTATCACCACATTGACACAGCGTAGATGGCAGAAGAGCAGAAGTTACTCTGCTGGTGAATCTGAGGTGGGGTGTTGGTAGGCTGTGTGACAGTCTGGGGGGCTGTCGTTGATCACATCACCAGATCCATTAGTTTCACATAGATCAGTGACATAAGAGCTTGCTTACTTCTGAATACTGACTTGCACTGTGTTGTGTCCCTCAGTATGTAATGGAAGTTCATTAGAAGGTGCCTATATGGAAAATTTCCCAGTCCACTGTTTTGTTTGCATTAAGTATGATTATTCATTATGTGGTTTCTCAAATGTGAAAGTAGGAGTGCTGTTTCCACATGATGGCTGAAGGATGGTCATCTGGGCGACATGGTCTTCTTAACGTTTACTGGTCAAAACGGAAGAGTATTTCAGTCCATGCTTCAGTTTTGAAAAAAACATCAAATTCTAATATTTAAGCTTTACATGATGTTTGTGGATAAAAACATTGGGACAGTAGATGTTACATTCCTGTGAATTTGAACTCCCTCTGTTTCTGTGTATTGAAAGTTGTTAAGAAAAGATGTTTAAAGGTTTTAGTTATATGGGTGTGGGTTTTGGATTATTATCTTTCAGGGACCTGCTATTAAATTCAAAATCACTGGTGGTCTCTGTTCACAGTTTGATCTTGACAGGTGTCCGCATCACTGCTCTGAGTTGGTGCTCCTTGCTGAAAAGTTCATACATTCAAAAAAACCCTCCAGCTTCACTGTTTAAAATTCCTTTTTCTTCTGTAAGAGTTTTAATGAAGGTATTATACATGGCCATTGAGAAGGTAAAGGGTGAAATCCTGCGCTTAATGAATGAATGTAGTGGCAGAACTTGGAATGACTTTAGTGTAGCCAGGCCTTTGCCATGTAAAAAGCTGCAGCACACTAACAGCGTGCCCCTGCTCTACCTCTTCTGGGAAGGGCAAAGGGAGGATCTCCTGTAGAACTGGCACCCGCCTAGGCTCTAAGTGCCTGTTTGCACGGGTCCTTCTGCCTTTCAGATTTAGGAGGCGTTTAATTTACTCAAGGCTGCAGAAAATTAATCTTCCAAACTTAAAACACTGTTGCCAGTGTCTGTGCCCTACAGATCCTTGTTTGGAAGGGTCTGTTTCCTTCTCTGTTGAAACGTATATTTAAACAGGGCAGGGCCTCGCAGCACCATTCCCCTCTTCCTCTCTTCTGAGCTTTGACTGTCATCTTGCACTCTGGGGATGTTGCTGCTTGCAAACAGGGTGTGAAGGCATTTTGGTAGTTCTGGAGAGGTTAGAGATTTCGGTACAGAAATCCTGGAGTGAAGCAGAACAGTTGATAGCAATATTGCTTTGGTTTTGGTCTTCATGACACTATTGCTGAGCAGGAACAGGGATAATGTAGGTAAGCAGAAGAGCTAGCTCAGCTGCAGGGCTGGCTGCTGCTGGAGTTGTGGTGCTGTGTAGAGGTGGTAGTGAGTAGTCTGAGGTCTATTACCAGCTGCTGTTACCTACTAAGTGGACTCTCTTTTTCTTTTTTTTCTTTTTCTTTTTTTTGGGGAATGGGCCGCCTTTTCTCATTATTCCTCAGCAGACACTGGTTTCAGACAAGAATGAACTCTAAAAGCCATGAGTACTCAAACTTGCTTTCAACAGAGAATGCATTAAGGAAAATTCTAGCTCCTCACCCTGACTCCATGTATTTTCATGATTTATTTTTTCCGTAGGAAGAGGTGGTCCAAGCCCTGTTATTAAGTAGCATTTGTGGTGGTTCCCCAGAAAGTAGTAATACTACATAGTGTATGCGTGTAACAGTTCCTGACTGCTCAACAAATTTAAAGGCTGTTGCATGCAAGTGGATGTTTCAGTTACACATAACTGTTAGAAGGCTCCAAAATATGACAGCTTCCAGATGTATGAACCGACTGATCCCTTTGTTTAGATTATGCACCACAGCTGATGCCTAGATTAGTGCTGGCTGGACAAAGCTATGGGAGATTTGTCTGGTTTCCACAATGCCATGTTTATATTTCATTTGGATTTCTCCTTCAAAGCTGACCTCCCTATGACCTGTTGGAGCTGTGTCCACTAGGATGCTAGTTTTAATGTGTCTGCAAGTGCTTTCACTTTGGTGTCTAATGGAACTTGCTCTCCTTTTGACAGTCATGGACTTTTATGCACAATCCTTTTAACTTAACAGTGAATTACGCACATCAACCTATGAGCACTCAGGTAAAACCATGCTTGTAAAGTTTGCTGCCCCACAGCTAGCTTTTTAAGAATATTCTGATTGGTTAAAACAGTGTTTTGGTTAATAGACCTTGTGGGGCTGTTCCCTGTCAGGCATTTTCTCCTGTATATTGAATTTAGTCTTCCAGCCTTTGCACAGTGCTTTTTTCTCTTTACAGATGATGGCATGGACATACAGAGTTCTGACTGTTCTTTTTGGAGTTTAGCAGCAGCCAGAGTACAGAATTTTACGAAGAAGTTCATTCTTCTTTATATCTACAGTTATATATATATCTATATATACAGTTACATATATTTTCTCAATCACTTATCTTCAGTACGCCTTTGGTTCTTCTCATTTCTATAGTCTCTCCTTCTTTGTATTATGCAGGGGGGCTTTCCCCATTTATGTTTGTGAGTTAGTCTACCTGGGAAAACCTGAAGAAATCAGTAAAGCTCCTTAAGGGCTAAGTGGCAGTTCTACAGTAAGTTAGGGTAGTTCCCTGTCAGAGTTCAGAAAGATAAAAAGATACACAACTTTCAGAAACTATATGGTTTTCTACTGTTGATGCTTTACTGGAGCATGATATTCCCAAGATGGTGCCTCATGACAGGAAACTCAGTGCTTTAAAGTATGATTTCTGCGCTGAAAATGCATGCTGTCTTATAGTGGCCACTTTATTTCTGTGCCTATGAATCAAGGAGAACAGGAAAATGTTTTGCCCCTGTTTTGCATGATCTGTGGTATTTTAATATCCACTTAGACTGTGCTAAATATGACTGATGAATACTGGACAGGATAAACAATATTCATCCTTGCTGTTAATTGAGTGGCTTTGACTTGGAAAATTTTTCATTTTACTTTGTACTAGAAATAGAGTGGAGCTGCAAGGAGTAACTTTGAATTCAGAATTTAAAATCAAATATTTTTTCTTAATTCCTTTTTTCTGTATGAACTTTAGTTTAATATCTGTAAATTCAATTTACTCGTTACTGTCTTTTCTCTTGTTATTTTCATTCAGTGTCACCTCAGTTTCTATAAACATCCTGAATTTGGCAGAAGTTGTAGTTTCATGAGGTAAAAAAAGCCCTTTATGGAAACTGCTGACCATATAGATGTTTTGATGTGTGTAGAATTTTAATTTTGGTTTTTAGAATGAATGTCTTGGCTTTAAGTTCTGCTTGGTTTTGGAAAACTTAGTTATTTCAGTGCTTGAGCAAAATATATAAGAGGTACGGGAATGGGCAGAACCATAACCTGATTCTTTCTGCAAAGGTGCTGCTCCTTTAGAGAATTGTACTGAACTTAATTCCAGCTTCAAATATACAAGTAATCATTGTATATTTGAAACATCTGTATTTTGTTCATGTGCAAGAAAAAGCTGATGTTTTTAAGGCACATGTGCAGTGTTCTACAGTCATATACCTGAAGTTGGAACTGATCCCTTAAACTGTAATACAGTCTCCATTTACTAACAGTGAGATAAATTAAAAGAAACAGCCTTCTCTTGTTTACCAGTTCGATGCATTTTTGCTTTTCAGTCAGTAACCAAAAACTAAGTGCAGCAAAGTAGAAATGAGCACTGTTAAGTCAAGTTGTATGATTTTTTTCCCCCCTTAAATCATTGCTTAAGGGCTTCTGGCCCCTAGCTCAGGAATCCTGCCCAAAAATGCCAGATGTATTACACAGTCAAGTATTGCAATGTAAATAGTGTTCTGTGCCATGAGAGCAGGGTGGTCCACCTCCTAGTTAAAAAAAAAAAAAAAAAAAAGAGAAGAAAAGGGAAAAATCCACATGCTCTGAAATAAGCACAGTAGTTGTAGTGTTATTTGTGTTTTTGGCTGCACAACCAGTATTTTGGAGCTGAAAGAAAACAGATAAATTAGTGCTTTAGACTGGCAGATAATAATTGAAACTGAGATGCTAGAAAGTAAGATGTGTCTTGGCTGAGGCTGCTTAATTTAGTCAAATGGGCATGTAATGAGTAAAATACTAAAGTAAAGGCCATTGCTGACAGGCAAAACCTGTTACTTTACCTTATTGTGAACAGCAGTCTCGTGCACATGGAAGCAGAGTGGACAAAGGATGGGAAGTAGGGAAGGCAGAAGCATAGAGTTCTTCTCGACCTCATGCTGTGTAATGGAAAAACTGGGTATGTTACCGTACCTTCTGAGGATAAACATTGCTGAGCTGTTCTTGTTTTTAATTAAATAGCCTTTGCTGTATATTAACAATGACTTACTTTGCAATGTGCTTATCTTCTTCAGATGCGGCCGTGGATACAGGAGGTTTATTTGCACATTTTTCCATTTTGTGTACGAACGTGTCATTTCGTAACACTTAAAACTAGCTGAAAGGAGATTCCACAAATCTGACCTGAAAGGAAATTGCCAAGGGTGATGCAGTAATCAGATTTACGTTTGGGTTATCTGGCAAATCTGTGAATTGCCATAGCTTCCTTAGGTGTGTGCAGAGGGGAAAGGGGTTATATAGCGACTTATTTGTATGTGATAAACTGTGTTTAAATAGCTACAGGAATGTAATTCCAATGCAGATCTCAGTGTAATCTCCTCAGTGAGATAACCAGAAGAAAAATAAGCTTTAGGAACTCATTTAAACCTCTCTCTTCCTGCTAACATTACGATAACATTAAAAAAAAAAACCCCTATCCATTACCACTTTAAATTTTTCTTCCTGAGTTACCTTGTCTGTAATGGTAAAAAAAAGTATACAGATATTTGAAGAAGATACTTTCTTGTACCAGTTTTCCTAATGGGTATTTCCTGTGCATTTATCTTATTTGCCTCTCGATACAGGTCTGATTCTGATTTATTTACACCAGTCTTATTCTACTGACTTCGAGTGGTTTCCCATACTCAGAAAAGAAACCCTTGCTGTTTAGAAGCTGAGGCTGGTTAAGTGGTGGATAATAGAAAATATGATATTCTGGTGCAAATTATTAAGATCAAGAAACAAAACTAAACCATGTTTAGTATGACTTCCAACTGTAGATAAAAGCTATCAACTTAAAAGAGTTGTGATCAGGCGTAAACATCTATTAACTGCTCTTTCTAGAGATTTGGGGAAATAGGATGACCTTTTTTATTCTTTTTTTTCTTTTTTTCCTCTTTTTTTTTTTTTTTTTTAAATAGGCTACAGTTTCACATGGCTTGCAAAAGAAATCTTTCTCCCTTTTTGTTTCCCACACCAATTGATTTATCATTTTGCTTGCAAGCAGACTTAGAATGTTAGGGCAGGAACACACTCACTTTTTTCTCGTAACTTTTTTGTTGCGGACCGAAACCAGTTGACTTGAATAAATTTTTCTGTGGCCTGAATGAAGCCAGCAACGTGGAAAAATCTTGCCATTCAGAGCCGTCTGAATGTACATTTCAGCCACACAGTAAGCTGTATTGGTAGGCAGTGGACTGCTAAATACAACCATTTTTCGCAGCAGAGAGTTAGACAGGTGATTAGCATAATTAGCACAGAGTAGGCTATACATATGGTAATGTTAAGTGTGTAAATGCCAGCTGCGGTGTAAAATTTATGTCAGGGGTCGACAGGGCTGTGCGAAAGTATTGTGTTACAGCTGCAGGTCAAAGCCTCCATTGCTCTACCCCCTTTTCTCTTGTTGGTGAATGCGCTAAACAGAGGAGAAAGACGGACAGAAATATAACAGATAAGGCTTTGATTGAACAGCCTGGTTCTGTGCAAGAGGGACTGCTCTTAAAAAAAAAAAAAGTGTAAAACCAAAAAAACCCCAAACCCAAAAAACTACACACACACACATGCGAAACAAAAGTCCCCCTCTTTCACTATAGATTTTATTTTGTATCATGCTGGCTACAAAAATGTTGCTGTCTTAGAGCGATGTCATTACGATGGGGTGAGGGCGATCTTTGAGGGGGGAAGTATGAGGTTGATAATTATGGTTTAAGGAGCAAAACCAAAAAACTTTAATTCACCATCTCCTTTCTGCATTCCAACCCACTTTTTTTTTTTTTAATGTCTCTGTTACTTACTGCACTTAGGGGGCTAGGAATTAAATAGTCTTGAAGGTGACAGTGTTACATGTAATAAAATCTCAACAGTGCAACAATCTTTGAGCTGCATGACTGGTTTTAGACTAAGTGCCAAAATTTCCTCTGTGGTTTTGTGTGTGGGTTGCTACACTTATTCCCCAGGTTCCTCCCACCTCCTAAACCACCAAATTCTTTATAAATTAAAAATGACTAATACAGGTTTATTCTTTTAAAGGAGCACAGCGTTGAAGGGTACACATCTTTTTAAGCAGCTGATGGGGAAATCTGTAAATCTCTTTGTTGCCATAAACTGTTCATTCATATATTTCACTTGCAATTCCTACCCCCCCCGGCCCCCCCTGCCTTTTGTATTTTTTGTAGTTGGCTATAAGGAGTGGTGGTGTTGACAGAATATAGTTCACACCACACTGACCTTGTGATGAAACTTCCTCACAGCCGCAGGGGGTCCTTATGAATCAGCCCCTAATCCAGCTAATCCCGCTTGCAACAAAATCATGAAAGTGGCTCCCAGCGATGTGTGTTTCCCTGTGCAGATGCAGCAGGAAGGGGCGGCCTTGGAAATGCAGCGGGACGGTGGTGCGGTGCCGGCTGGTCCTGGGGGCCGGGGGCTGCCCTTGCGCGGGGAGGGGGTTCCTGTTGTGCCCGGGGTTGAAGGCACCGGTGGCGGCTGCGGGGGGAAACTGAGGAGGTGCCGGCTGACAGTGGGGTCTGGTAGAGCCTGCCGTGTGTCTTGGCAGCCTCCCATAGTTGCTGGTTCAAAGGGAGAACGGACCATTGTTGCAGTCTGGTGGGCTTGGTAACGAAGTGAAATTACCTGCGTGATCGGAGTAGCCAAAAATGGAAAATAAAGGTTGTGTTGTGGGGTGTGTTTGGTCATTTGTTTAGCATTCTTTCCCAGCCTTTTCTGCTTCAGAATAAACTTGGCCATATGGTCACCCTCTCGGAGTATCTGACGGGAATCTCTGATTGCATCCCGCACAAAATGAAATGCGGTCTTTACTGCTTGGTGTGAATAGCAAGCAAACTATGAAAAATGGGCCTCCTGACAGATGCAGTACTGTCTTGGGAGCTGGTGGCCAGTAAGAAATATCGAGGTGGGGGGAGCTGTGACAGGCAGCAGGTTCGGTGCTGGGGGGAGTGCTGACCTGACCTGATTGTGTCCAACAGTGAGAGCAGTTCTGCTTCAGTGCAAAGCCATTCAGAAGGAAGCTGCTTAGGCAACAACAGATGGTTCAGCAAGCAGCTGGTAGAGAATACTTGAAAGAAACTGTACCCTGTTTCATAACATGTTCATTCCTTTCATTTTTCTATACGTTAGTTTCACTGTCTCCTCAAAGCAATATTTAGGAAACAGTATCCCCTAAAAGGTTCTGGATGGTTTTTTTTATTGCTGTTTGCTGCTCCCTTAAAAAAATTGCATTCAAATTTTGTGCTACTCCATGTAGAGACAAAATTTGTGCTATCCCAGGAGTACAGATGAAAAGACTTAAAAATGCTGCTTTTAACCACACAGGAAAACAATTACATATTTGAGGAAAGGGCACTGAGAGGTTAAATGAAAAGTTGGGCCTAGAGGAAAGCTGACTGCTGTGGAACAACACAGCAAATTGTTTTTAACATATTACCCAGCAGAAGCTCTTATTCAAGTTTAAGTAACTTAAAACAATTATATTCAGCTGTTTTGAAATCCTTAGGTTTAGACCTTGAAGCCCCTTATACCCTTCTCAGCAGAACTCCTGGAAATCTAGTTACTTCCATGTATAATTGAGGATTTTCCCCTGTTACGAAGTGTGCTCAAGTGTTTTCTTAAATTACCGAAAAATAAAGATTCAGCTTTGCTTCTCAGCAGGTGTAAATGGTTACATGACCATAAACTGTTGGAGAGCTGCTGTATTAGCTGCCTGTGCTCACTCTAGGCCATCTTCTTGATTTCTAGGAAAAAGCAGAGTCTAGAGTCCTTTGTTCCTTTGCCACTTCATCCAGAAAATTCAATAGTTGGGCTTCTCCACCAAAGGCTGTGGCTTAGCTCTGACCTGAAGGGACCATGTCGTTGGAAGAAAGGATAGTTTGCTCTCCATGCCCATTCATTCCACAGTCTCTTTGTCAGGATGGTCAACAAGGATGCCAATTGTGGCAGTGGTTTTCTATAATCTGGACACCTGCCTGCTAGGAAATGGACTGAGACCACCAACTCATTTTACATAAGCTAGCAAACAGCTGTCAGATGGTAAACAACTTGTGGTCACTATTGTTCCTGGCTGGATTAGAACCAGTGACCCAGAGGTGAACAGCTCATATCCTGTTACCAAGGGCATGTGTCGCAGCTCAGTAAGCAGCTACTGCGTTTTATGTTTAATTGGAAAGTTTGAGTTGTGTGTACCAGTTTTGCATATTATTGTACATTTCAAAGCTGCTTGCATGTTTTGTTTTTTTCAGTTTGTAGTCTTCAATTTATTCATTTTTGTTTGTTTTTCTTTGCTGCACTTTTCCAGTTTTTCAACCCAGAGGGGCACCAAGCAAGAAATCCATCAAAAAATGTCTACTTTTTTAACAATCTATTTTACCCAATCATAAATAATGTTTTTCTGCCTATGGGCAATACAGATGCATACATGTAAAATGAGCTTTTATTTGATTTTTAGAAAGAAAAGGTTTTAGCTCTTAAAATTGCAGAGAAGGTTTTCCACTACAAGCAGAGGCAGCTGTTGTTGGGCTGTCTTCCTGAGTATGCAGACAGCTTTGTGTCCTTGTCACAGCTCTAAACTTTGTCAAACTGTGACAGAATGAAAAGCCATCTTTGATGTGTGTTTTTATTTTTGCTATTCATAATCATGTCAGCGTTAATGAAATTTGTAACAGCAACACTGGAGTCATCCCCAGCATGTGTGAGCAGAAACTTAACTCATATCATATGATGGGTTGCGAGATAAAAAGCATCCTTTTGAAGTGCTTTGGGGTTGGGTTTTTTTGGTAACTTTTTTTTGCATTTGTAGGCCACAGCCTTTTATCTTTGCTTTCTTTCCCTTTTCTTTTTTTTTTTTTATTTTTCTTTCTTTTTTTAAGCAGAACCAAAGAACCTGGTGTTACCTAGTTCTCAGTGTGACGGAAAAGGTTGAGATTGCTTCTGTATTTTCCTAGAAGCCAGTGGAGCTAAAAAGGGATTGACGTCATTTAAATCTTCACATTCGGATGTGATAATATTCTAGACAGACAGTGTCCTTTTGCTGGACATTACAGTGGGGGAGAAGGAGAAGTGTAGAGTGGCTGCCTGGATGTTGGGAAGGGAGATGGTAGGGGAAAGGGAGATGGTAGAGCACAGACTGCCTTGACATGGGCAGACACAACCGTCACCAGCAGAGTAAGTTCCATGTGAGATAACCTAAGACACAGCATGGAGTTTTTGACTGCCTGTAGTCCAGTGCTGGCACAGATCATGTCTAATTACATGATAAAGATTGTAATTTTTCATTGATCTGTTGCACAGCCTATTGAATGACCATGTAATCTCTTTAAGATGCTGATTGCTTACCACTGTGTTCTAGCTCTTGTAAACTCATCATTTCTCAACGGATTTTTTTTTTTTTTGGTAGCTTAATTTCAGTCACTCCCCATGAAGTCTTTATTTTCCATAGTTAAATACATGAGCAGAAAAAAATCATTGCAGGTAGCCAAAACTTTTTTATAATGTAATCCTGATGGGTTTACATTCTTAGCATCATTAGAGTATCAGATACATGAAATATATATGATCATGTCTTGCAGTCAGTAATGAATAAATTCAGAGGTCAACCATGTAAGCCAACAGCAGTTCTGAGTTTAAAAGCAGACAGCATTTTAAAAGTTTAAAGAAGTGAACGTGCCAGCCAGTCTCATTTCTTGTACTGACTAAACTTAAATTTCAATTAAAGTGTTTTGGACTTCCTCCCAGCAGTTTTACCCCTGTACTCTACCAGTCAGGTCTAGAGGATGATAATTCTGAGGAATGTGCTGTCTTCCCCGCTCTTCTGTCAGGATGCTAGCTAATACTGTCTGTGTGCAGAAAAACTGTATTCTGTTCCTGACAAAGAGCAGCACAGACAAGCTCAAACATCCGAGAGAACATGAAGACAGAACTCCCTAGAGAGCAACAGGAAGCTTTAAATCAAAAGGCCATTATTTTTCTGTGCCCAGTAAGAGGCAGGGTAATCTTCATATCTGCCAGAGAACTTCAACTCTTTATCTCAGTTTCTTTATAGGAGGTTTTGATCCTGTGTGAGTAGTACTTGGCTGTTATGTTTTGTTCTCACGAGGTCTGTGGTCCTTTATCAGTAAAAATGGAAATCATCATTGGTGTCATTAGTCTTTTGCTGTGTGGCAGGTGTGAATGCTTGTAATCTTCATATGCAATTAGAAAAGGGAGGGGAAGCTGTGGCTGGGCTGACTTTACCTGCGTATCATTGTAGTGGACCAAAACTAGTTTCATTTTGTAGTTTTTGAGTAAAACCTGTATACACATGTAATACAGATAAACGTGGGAACAGCAGAAGGAGAGGCTACATGAGGAAGCAGAGTAGAAGCAAGCCCTTAACAGCAGCCAAAGTTGAGGGAGATAGGCTATGTAGGATGCCAGGGAGAGAGGTATGAAGAAAAGGATCCTTCCTGGTTCCCATCCCGGCAGAGAGAGGGTGCTGAAGAGTGAGAAGGGAGGGAACCTGCAGCCTTCCCCAGCACTCTCCATGGGTGGAGCGCATTGCATAGCAAGGGGCTCTCTGGTCTCCTTGCAAGTCTGAGCTGTTCTTGTCTTTCTATGCACACAGCTGCGAAGGTTGAATCTCAGGTGAACACACTGGGATGTTATTCTCAGTCTTTGTTTTTTATATGGTTACTGAATCATGAAGGGTTTTTATTTTCTGTTTCTCTTTGGTTCCTGTTGTGCTGATAACAGGTATTGCAAATTGCAGAGGTTGCCTGCGTTGGCTATTGTGCAGGCTGTAATGTAAGCATTGTAAGGGGTACTGGCCTATGCTGTGGTTTATCAAAAAGGGTCAGCATCTTTCAGAGGGATGAAATGAAAACATTGTTTATGTGAGGTGTCCATGACTTTTAGAGGTATGATTTTATTGCTTTGAGTTGGCACTGTCAAAAGCTGGTCTGGATTGCTCTAATGATACACATTTATAGTCCTGGAAAAATGAAAAAGATGGTGTTGCTCGAACAAAGCAGAAGTGCATCTGCCCCCCAACAAGTGCTCAAGTGGAAACACGTTAAGGCCTATAGTCTTCAGAAGGGAGGTTCTTCAGAAAATTTTGCTCCGTTCACACACCTCAAGCTTGTCACAGAAGAACTTAGTCTTCAAAACCAGTAGGTATTTCTGTAAATCTTGGCTTTGGTTTCTCAAAGTCTGTCCTCCACATTGGTAGGCAAGCATTTTTATCCCAAGTGTTTGGCTCTCAGGAATGTTCTTTTTTAGAGGGAGCTTGCTGTCTACTAAGCTGCTTGTTGCACAGTTGTGCATAAGGTAACTATTGAATGGTTAACAGAGGTAGTGTTCATGCCAGAAAAAAATAAAACCTCAGGCAATTCCAGTAACCTGAACTGGAACATTGTAAGATATTCTGAAAAAGAAATATTTCATGCCTTTTGAGCAACTGGACAGTAAATTAACAAGCAGTGATTTTTGGCTATCACTCATTGCTTGATTTAGGATTGATCCCTTAGCATAGCAGAGGTCGGACTTACTCCTGAGACTGCTCAGTGTGGAAGGGACTGCAGTTCCCAGTGGTGGATTCCAGAGTTCTTTATAAGCATATTAATGTAATGACATCTACATTTTGAATGCTAATTGTGAGAAAGGTGTAGGTAAGACAGTGACATTCGCACTGGAAATGAGCACATGAGCTAAATGACCCATAACTTCGAAACTGTTAGTAAGTCAGTGGAAGGAAATCTGTCAGAAATCATGCCAATGAAAACAAATACAGTTTCACTCTTATGTCATTGGAAGGTGCATCAGTGTTGTGCAAATGTACACTAGAGGCAAGCAAGTTTTGTTTTTCTGGGTGCTTCCCACTTAAGATGCACTGAAGCATTTTAATGTGTGATGACTGAAACACTGGGACTGTGACCCCAGTGCTTGGTAATGGGATCTACAGCCTTTCACCTATAGGTCATGGGTTCAGGTCTGCCTCAAGTTAAGGATGACTAAAACTTGTTACCACCTGGCAGCTGTTCATTGCTCTTGGGGGAGGGAGACATGGTGGTCCTTACACAGTTCTTAGCAACTCAGCATCCATACTGACAATTACTGCTCTCTTCAGGCCCTTCAGAAGGGCAAAGAATTTAGTACCTTCGCCAGCTTCTGTTCAAGTTGGTGGGGATGCTCAGGAAGAGCAGCAGTGTATTTCATGGTATTGCTCAAGGCAGATCTCATGTGTTCTGGTGAAGAGCTAAGAAGGAAGCCTGTGGATGTCAGGGAGGGGGAGAAGAAGACACTTTCCTCTTCTCTGGAAAAAAACAGGTTTTTAACAAGAACTAATACTCAGCAACAAAGATGCTGTCCGTAAAACTGTCTCATGTTGAACACTGGCCTTCCAACACATTCTTGAGAATTAGCAACTGATAAGTGAGAAATGGTGCCAGGACACTGGTGTTATTACTTTGTCGTGATTTTTTTCATCCTTTTTTTAAAAAAAAATGTTAGCTAAATTGTACAGATGGCATAGTATCTCTTTTCTGGTAGGCAGACACCCAGAATCTGATGGTGCTGATGGAAGGATGGTGTACAAACTGCTGCATTGTGTTACCACTGGCCATGAGACAATGTACCGATCTGTAATTTAAATTGGCATTTTGGCTTGTGGGAATTTGTGCCACCAACTTGGCGTCTAGGCACTAAATCATAATGAATCATGTGATAAAGGACTCGAATGCCATCAAGTGGCTTTTGATATACCAAAAAAGAAGAGTGATGTGTGGACTTTGTCACCAGGATATTAAAGCGAAGCAGTTCTGTCTGTCTTTGATACGGAATAAAATGGGAAGTATTGGTACGTATGCTATAGATACAGTAGCATTTTCAGTGTAAAATGTTGTTGTCACCAAATATAAGACAACAGGAGTCCATGAAGGAAAACCACAAAACACCACTATTTTGTTCACTGGTCATATTTGCCATTACATCATCTGTCTTACAGTGTGGAAATCCTATGATGACTATAATATATGGTGTTTGTTTTGGTTTTTTTTCTTACAGATGTAAGGAATGACTTTCTGCAGGGCGTGCAAGTGTTGAGCACAGTATTGCATATCTTCAACGCAGTACGGCCAGAGGCTTCAGGCACATTTCAATGACATTTTTAGTGGTTTAGTGGTTTCTCTCCTAGGTTTTTGCACCAGCTCTGGATAGTTGGGGGGAGGGGGAGGAAGGTAACAAGAGCGCTTGATTTTAAAGAAGTGCGTATTCAGCTGTTTGTACTGATTGTGGAGCCTTAAGATCTCTGGCAGCCTCTGTGATCTTTGCAAACTTTCGATTTAAGTAAATGAAAACATAACTGGTAGAAACTTGTTAAATTTCTTTTTTTGCCTTCCATTTTGTTCTTTGTTACTTCTTACTTTCAACAAATACTGTTGAAAGGCCAGTGATATATCCACTTGCTTCTAGTCTGTCCATATGTTTTCACATAATCTGATTTTGCCAGTCAGAATTTTCCTCTGCAATCTAGATTTATTGTTTCTTTGTACCTGAGTGTTATGTTGTATAGTATCTACATTCGCCTGTGGAGTTATCTTTATTCTTTTTGGCTGATGAAATGTACATAATCGACGTATCAAAGAAATAATTAAATGGCGTAATGCCTTAAAAAGAATGCGGAGTGGATCTGCTGCTGGGTTCTGGAACACGCGCACGCCTTCTTGGGTGGTTTTGCTATTCCTGTTTTGAATGTTAAAGAGGGAAAAAAACAGCTTCTGTTCTCATGACTGGCTTGTGTGATGCAATTTTGATTAGCTAAATCTGCCTTGTTCAGTGAAGTTAATGTGGTTTGACAGGACCTTGATTAGGAAGCAGTCATTTCTGTTGATAGTAAACAGTTGGTCACTTTCAGGAGAGATAGGAATGCCACCCTTTGTCTTGCATGAAGTATGATTTGTTGGTTCAAGTCCTGGTTAAATTCAAAAGGAATGTATGGGTGGAATAGAAGAGAATATAGCACCAGGAGTAGAAGTTGATGGTAGACTCCACAGCCCTCACAGAATTGGGGCTTTATTGTCTTGTCTGGCATCGAGACACAAAAGGAGGAGACAGACATTTTGTCTTTGGAAGCACTTGGAATGTAAAGGACTGCAAAAGAAAGCTCTGGTTTGAAGACAAACATATTATGTTAACTCTGCTCCCTTACTCCCATCCCATATTCCTGTAAGATAAAGGAAAATTTATTAGCGTGTGATAGACTATTGGTTGATGGAAAAAGGCAACAGTGAGCATGAACATAAGCCTGATGGGTGAAAGTATTTTTAGGGTTTAATTCTTGATAAAAATTAACAATAGCTTTTTGTTATCATGCATATGCAGTCTCAATGATTATATGATCTCTCACTGTAATAAGAGGGATATAAAGAAGTTATAAAGGGACGCTATGTAAGGAAGTTGTACTTTGATTTTTATTTTTTTCTTACTGTGAGCTGGTCGCTGTTACTTGGTGTGAAGGAGGTAATGCCACATGTCACAGGCTGAAAAAATGGAGTGCTTTGTGGAGACATTTATTTCTTCAAAGAATTCTTGAACTAGAAATTAAGCAATGCTTCATGCCAGAATGACTGTAGGGTTTAATTGTTGCGGGTCTCATTCTGACAGCTTTATCCATGCAGGGGCCCAGCTTCTTGCCTGGTGGTCCTCGTAGCCCGAAGGAGGTTACGGGTGGGTTGAGGGCCCAGGTGATTGAAAAAGTATGTCCCTGTTCAGGCTTGGGAATGTCATCTCCCACACTGCCAACTGGTTACAGATCAGTCTTCCGTTACACGGCCTAGGAAGAGATAGACGTACATGACTAATTTCTGTTCGCACTGTTGCAGAACTGAACTTTGGCAGTAATTCAGATCACCAGTGCCAAGCTGACTAGGACTGAAAAAAATGTAACAAATTAGACCAGGTCTGTTGCTTGGATTTAGCAGAGCAATAAAGGTAATAAATTGTAAGGGATGGAAACAACATGTTGGTGGTATTCTTGTCCCCCTCATCTGGATGTGGTCTTGATTCAGCTAATGGACTGAATTAATTGACCCCGCCTCCCACAAGCATTTGCTAGAGAGACTACAGGGGAGGTTATATAAAGTATATGAACTCTAGCTGAATGCTTTTTGTAAGAGGGAAGATAATTTTCCATTCTTACGTAATATTTTCTGGCAAGGCAAATTGCATATGGCTCCCTCTAGAGCCCGTCAACTTTGCAGTCTCCCTTTGCCTTTTTCTTGTTTCTTTTTTTTTTTTAACCATATTTTAATATGGAGCTCATGTGGGTTTAAAAACAGATGTCGCGCGTGAATGATCTCCTGTATCACAGCATGTTATGCAGGTACTGGACCCACTGGGGTAAATTACCTGTGGGACAGTTCTTTCTGCTGCACTCAAAACTGCATCTCTATGTGAACTTGATTTTTTTTCTTTCTTATTTAAGGCTGAAAGAAGTACTCGGGCTCACTTAGTCTTTCACTCCTCCCTTTTTTTAACTGAAGAGAAACATTCTTCTTCTGCCTTTGCCAAATTATTTAGGAGAAGAGTGTAAATTAAAGCCATTTATCTTGAAATGTGCTATTGGAGCAGACTGTTTATACAAGTGTAAGAAATTGTAACATAGTATTTGGTCTGGTCTGTGAGGAAAAGGTTTTTCGTCTTTCTTTTTTCAGTTTTTGCATATGGTATATTGGTTATAATGTAGAAGAAACTGAGGCTCCAGTTTACGCATCAATGTTTTAGTGCAGTAGAGGCAGTGATATTTTAATAAGGAGTATGTTTTTTGTTGCAGTGTTACTAAAATAAAGTTGTTATTAGTTGTGATCAGTTTGAGACAGAATAGTCCATGCACATGGTCACGTTCTTCTGATTGGAGAGTGCTCATCAAGTGAATCCAGAATAAGCAGTTCCCGACTAATACAAAGCTGTTGATATTTATCCATCAGTTGGTGGACGAGTGAGTCGGGAGTTAAATTACACACGGCAGAAGATTGGAGAAGAGGCCATGTTTAACCCCCAACTCATGATCCAGACTCCACAGGAAGATGGTGCTAATGTACTAACAGCAGAAGCACTCCGCCAGCACCTTGACTCTGCACTTCAGGCCAGCAGAGTACATGTCTATATGTACAACAGGTAAGGGGAACAGCAAAAGTTTTCTTGATCATCTGTAACAGCTGAAAAATGGGCACATGCTTCCTTCCATGTATTTTTAAATGGTTAGCACTTCAGAGCCTTTCCCTTAGGACTGTGTTTTGGTGTGAATGTCACTGGTTTCTGATACTTGATGTTGTGGCATGATAACAGTGACAGGTTGCCTTTTAACAAATTAGATGGGAAAGTGCTGTTGGAAGAGATTCTGAGAGTGTAGGGCTATAAGCAGTGTGCTACAGTATTCATCATTTGTCTTGGTAAAGGAGTGATGTTTGTGCTCTTAAACATAGGACCTTATGGATGGGATTCCTAACATTGAAAATCCTTCCATATTAGGTTTGAAATCACTTGCTGACACCATCGTGAGGTACCTAATGACTGTGAAGAGCAGCACAGGTTACTATCCTTCCAATAGTTTCGATATAAAGGGAAATGCAGACGTGGCAGTGGGTGGAATAATAGCTGTTTACTAACGTAGACATAATAGGGTTGGCCATCAGAGTGTCTGTGTGCACACACTGAAGGTTGGGAGTTGTGTATTGTCCAACAAAAAAATAATAAAGGAATAATAATGGAAAATAATAACTGTAGGAAGGTACCATCTTTGGGCTACTGAGATGTCCTGCTAAAGTGCTTCCTCCAGGGTTACTACTTACATGATGTGCCTAGGGGTGCTGCCTGCAAGGCACGAAGCCCCCTGTCTTTCAGCACATCCAACTGATGCCTCAGTGAACTAATACTGAGGCTCCAGTGATCTTCTACGTAGCTCCTGCCTTGTCTAAGGCGTTAGAAGTCATGGCAGTGGATGTTGTACCATACTTGAAAAAGGAAGGCAGAAATCCTAATGGTTTCTTTTCTCCTGCATGTGTGGGTCAGCTGGGAATATTCTAATCCTTTGAGCTAGAGCGGGCTTCTCTCTCATTTGTGTCACTGAGTGATATCACAAGTCACAACAGCTATAAAACGATGGATTTCTGTCCCTTTAACATGTGTTGACTAGCCTGTACATCCAAAAGCAGCTTGATTATTTTTAATGAGTTTTACAGAGAATGTGAGAAAACTGAAACAAGTGCCTAGTCTGTAACTACAAAAAGAAAGGCCTTTGCTTTTTTTGGTGAGGTGTAGTATTATCTATGCTGAACAATATTTGTTCTTTCTCAATGATTTGCTGCCTGAGGCCAGTATGTGTATATGAGTTGCAATTTTAAAATAACTTTACAATAATTGTGCAAGAAGAAAATACTTGTTCTTTTTATTTCTTACAGACAATGGAAATTGGAACATTTGTGTTATAAATCAGGAGAGCTCATCACAGAAGCAGGTTACATGGACCAGGTATGTGTAGCAGGCATTTAGTTATAAGATTTGTGTATTCTTGTGATTCAGCTTGTGCTACTTTGATTATATTCAACTGTAACTGTGTTTTTTCCCTTTCTGATTTTGACAGATCATAGAATATCTTTATCCTTGCTTAATTATCACTCCTTTGGACTGCTTCTGGGAGGGAGCAAAGCTACAGTCAGGAACTGCCTATCTATTGTAAGCATGTTTTTTTTTTTTATAACTTTCTGGTCTGACTGATTTAACTGTGTAACTACGATTTTTCAGTTGTGTTCCCATTGTTTATTCAGATTCTGGTTCAACAGAAAAATAAAAGATGAAGTGTAGTGTCTGTGCAGAAAATATGTGTGGATTATTTTTTTTTTCATTGAACAAAAGATTTTCCTTGTTCTGAGAGATGATTTGTAGGCATCAATTTAAATCCTACATTATTTTTCCCCATTCTGGTAGCATGCAAAGTAAAATGTAAGTTCTGAATTCAAGCTTTAAGAATTTTGTGCCTTCCCCCCCCCAAAATAAACTTGTTTCTGGTGGGATTGGTTTTGTCCTGTGCTCCCCCCTACCAACCCTAAAATAAAAAAAAATAATAGATCGTCTGGGAACTTTATTCCTAAGTAAATGTCTTGGGTTAAATCTCAAGTCATCGTAAGGAATAAAGAACAAATCCTTTGCTTATGAGATCATTAAAGAAACCGTATAGTATCTTTTATGGGTGGTTTCTCACAGTTTACAAGTGTGATATTATATGCCCTGAATCCTTTAAAGAGTTAATTGTTAATCTGTGCAGGCATTTTCTGTTAATTATGCAAGAGTTAGCATTTGAGTTATTGTTTCTGTCCTGGTTTGCATGTCTCTGTAAAAGCAATTTGCAATGGCCATCTTCTAACCTTTAGTGTACAGTTTTAGATGGGGAAATAAGGGGGTTTGTGTTTTCTGGTTGGGAGATTCGGAATAATGACTTAAGCCTGGTTAAGCAGATACAGTGTGGTTTGAACCACAGAATAAGGCAGCCAAAAGCCTTTCTAGTCTGTCAACATCACAAATTCAGAAGTGGGGGGTGGGAGATGTGACAGTGATAGTGGTGACAGCCATGGTAGCAGGAAAGCTTGATCGTTGATAGTCAAGCTGCCAGGGCATTTGAAGGAGCACAGTATTGTTATAGATAAACAAAGATCAACTATATTGATTGATTACATTTGCAAGATGATTATTAGACTAGCAAGAAGTAATCTGATACTATGAGAAAGGCTTTCTTTCCTCAGCCCCCTCTCCTCTTCCCCCTCCCCTCCCCCCTAATTCTTTGAAGCCGCAGTTGGCTGCTTTTTTTGTTATTTAGGTGCTTGATGATTTGTTTTGCTTTGCTTGTAAATGGAGGTATTTTTAATCTGTGATTCCGTTTTATACAATAACTTTGTAAGAACTGAGTATTTTTGTTAAAATTACAACTGAGCTGCAAGAAAAGTACATAAACAAATCTAATTAAAACGTGCCTTACATTTTATGAAACAACCTTAACAGAAAAGGTTTTAGCTTGTAACAGAAAATAACTCAATTATTTGTGCAAATACAAATTTTAAAAGTATGTTTATGTCAGTACTTCTTTTGTCTTTTTTATGTGTGTGTCATTTTCCCCTGGTTTCTCTTGCAGAGGGAAGCCTCCTTTGCAGTGGATCAACTTTGACCCCTTAGAATTCTTAGAAGAGTTAAAGAAAATAAACTACCAAGTGGAGAGCTGGGAAGAAATGCTGAATAAAGCAGAGGTTGGTCATGGTTATATGGATCGACCCTGCCTGAATCCTGCTGATCCCGATTGCCCAATCACAGCTCCCAATAAAAATTCCACCAAAGTAAGTTTGCTTGTCCTTGTGCATGTCTTTTCAAGGGAGGCTGGGGTAGAGGGGGAGGTCAGAGAGAACAGAAGGTACCGTTCTCTTCCAAGCAATATATAACTCATATTCTTGAGTGATGTAATTTTTCTGTTCTTGTACATGCTGTTAGCCCACAGTCACGAACTTTCCCTTATCCTGTGATGCAGTGCTTAATCCCACGTATTTAGAGCGAGAGTACAGTTGTCAGCTACTGTCCGGATGTGACACTGCGTTCACGTGGCTTTTCAGCAAACCTGGTGCCTCAGACAGACATATAGCCACTGCTGGAATACACTGGGACTATACACTCAGACCACGCAGTAAAACCTTCCTTCAAGTAGTGCCAATTTTGTTGATTTTTGTGAGGAATTTGAAGTCCCGGACCCCAGTTTGTCTGTCCCTTTATCAACCACATCAGGCTTTGGAGAAATTGCCATCTGGTCAACAAGTATCCAGCTGATGGGTTCAACTTGATTTGTTGAACACATTTCTCTTTGTAGACCTCCTAGATTGTCTTTCACATCTGTTATTCTGGTACGCTGGGTGTTCAATTAGGGTATGAGTTTGTATGAAGTTATGGAACTGATTAATTCCTTCTTTATAACTTTTTCTAGCCTCTTGATGTAGCCCTTGTTTTAAGCGGTGGATGCTATGGACTGTCAAGGAAATACATGCATTGGCAGGAGGAGCTGATTGTAGGTGGTACAGTCAAGAACAGTTCTGGTAAACTTGTCAGGTAAACAAATATTTAAAGAAAATGTCAATGTTTTTCTTTGTTAGAATTTGGGTTTGGGGGCACAGGGAGAGGATCATGCAAAATCTACTGCCCTTCATGTGTATGACAAACCCCAGTTTAGGAGGACATGCCTTAAGAACAGAATTTAAAAGAGTGATTAGACAGTTGTTTAAATTTAAGGAGGCATCATTGCTTCGTACTTCTGACTTCAGAATGATAGTGTATGTTGCTCAGAAAGAAAGCTTCTTCCTGGCAACTTTGTTGTTTAGAATGTATGTATAAAGCATTGAACCATGTTTGATGCACTGAACACCTTTGATTGTGTTTTGAAATATGATCAAAAGAAAAAGGGGGAAAAAACCCATAATTTGGATAATGTACTCACTCATTTGACATCTCTCAGAATTCCAAAATCTGCACTGAACTTTTTGTTCAGGATCAATATAGAGAAAAAAATCTATTTTTATGTCCCTATGTCTTGAATGCAGTTTTGAGTGATAAAACAAACCCCTTTGTTTCAGACTTCTTGAAGAAGTCATGGAACACTGGACTTCAGTGGGGGAAAAAACCCTGTGAAATAGAACTGTCCTGAAAAACGTAGGCCTTACTAAACTAAATGAAGCATAATTCTTCCATATTTAATACAGAGAGCTTTTACTAGAACTTTTAATATGAATTTTGAGTTTTTTACATTCACTGTAAACGATAAGTCTTTCAAGAAGTAGCCAAAGAATGTATTTTTAGTGAAAAATAGAACAGTTCCTTAAGCGTCTAGAATTGTTGGAGACAGTTGCATACTGTGGAAATTCAGTATGGACAGTTATCGCCATTGTGTATTCCTTGCAGTTTGTCAGGCATCAGTAGTTTAATCTGGCATTTCTCTCCAAGGAATGAAAAAGACCAAGGTTTTCAAATGACAAATTGCCAACAGCGTTTACAAAATTTCATAGAAATAAACTGTTCCTGTGGCATCCTTACCGTAATCTGCCTATCAGTCATGATCTTTATAACTGATTTGTAGGGTTACATTCCTCGCTCCTGAAACTAATCCTATTGAAAATAATGGCAAAACACTTAGCTTCAGTGAAACCAGATTTAGCCTCAGTACTGCATAGACCAGTACAGCTGCACGAGATATGCAGTAGAATAATTATACTCTGTTCAATTTTAATATGAACATGTGCCCTATAAAATCAGGAACCCCATAAGGGTCTAAATTTGGGACTTGATACCACAAAAATAATTTCCTGAAAATGCTCATTTTATGCTTCTTCCTCCTCTCCCTTATCTCCATGTCACAGTGCCCAAGCTTTGCAAACCATGTTTCAGTTAATGACTCCTAAGCAAATGTATGAGCACTTCAAGGGGTATGAATATGTTTCACATATCAACTGGAACGAGGATAAGGCAGCAGCAATTCTGGAAGCCTGGCAGAGGATGTATGTTGAGGTAAAGTTGAAAATAACCTAGATACCATACTCTAAAGCCCTGCTAAGATCCACTGCCGCTTTTTACGGCTTTTTACAGTATTTCCTCAAGGAAGATGCTTAAACTAGAACTGAGTCATTGCCTATAGTTTTTAAGCTGATTTTTTTTTTCCCCTCAATTAAGAAGCTGCTTGGTTATTCGCATATGAGAAGCCATGAAGGTTTTGCGCTTTGCTGCCTGGGACATTTTTGCTTTGCTGGGGCTGAGAAACAACTGAAGAGCTAGCTGGAATTGAAAAGCTTTTGGTTGGCATGGTTATCCTAAAGGTGTCTGGAAAACGTTAGCCAGCCGTGGGCTGCTCTCCCAGCGGCAGCCAGGGTGGGAAGGCTATATGGCAGTGCCTGGCCTCTGTGTCCCAAGCCCTAACCTCTGCCTCACTGCTTCTGACCTCTGCAAATGGCCAGGCAGGGAGAAACAGGAGCAGCCCAAAGAGATCGCTGGCCTTGGGTTAAAGGCAAAACTTGTACTGTAGCAAATCCATGGTGGAGCTACAGGAAGAGGATTCAAGTTAAACGTTTGGAACGGTCTGGGAATGCAGTAGCCTTTCCTGAAGGATACAAATTCTTGTCTGATGATCAGTAGCTTGCAAGAAGTAGTTACCAAATACATTTGTGAGCATCAGCGTAATCTCTGTGTAGGGTGTGGGCTTTCACAGGAACATTAAGGCAAAAGTAGTTGATTTCAGATGTGTGCTATAGAAGATGGTAATAATTTTTTTCTTCAGTCAAACCAAATTTTATTTTTCTTCTCGTAGGTTGTTCATCAAAGTGTTGCACAAAACTCTACTCAGAAGGTGCTCTCCTTTACTACAACCACCCTGGATGACATCCTAAAGTCATTTTCTGATGTCAGTGTTATCAGAGTAGCTAGTGGCTACTTACTAATGGTAATAAAATAAATATATTTAATTTTCTCTGGTAGTGGAGCAGGGCTTAAATATGTACCAGTCGGTAGTACAGAACATTTTAGGCATATTTAAAGTAAAAACTACAGTTTGTAAACTTTTGCCTCAGGCTTCTCACCTGTTCCTCTGTGTAGCATCTGTGATGTGTCTGTTCTGTTTAAAGATGTTGTAAGAATGTGTGTTTTGGGAGGGGAGAGATAGTTTTAGAGAAGGATCCATTCTAATATTTTGCTTTTTTTCCCCCAACTCCTTCTCTTCCCCCCCCCTCCCTCCCCCTTTGCTTTAGCTTGCCTACGCCTGTTTAACAATGCTGCGGTGGGACTGTGCCAAGTCTCAGGGTGCCGTGGGGTTGGCAGGAGTCTTGTTGGTTGCACTCTCAGTGGCTGCAGGATTGGGCCTGTGCTCATTGATTGGAATTTCCTTTAATGCTGCCACAACTCAGGTATTTAGGAGACACAAGTCTGCTGTTAAATTACAAGTACTCTGTTAGTAAATGAACACAACTGAATCTTTGCGGGGAAAAAAAGCTGCAAAAGTATTTTGGCTCCACATTTTAACTCGTGCCTTTCTCCTGTCTCATAACTTATGCTGTGAAAAATTAAGTGATTACGCTGCCAAATGATGTTAAAGAAAAAGGCAGGTACTGTGTAGTTTTTATAATTACTAGATTCTGGGTTATAAGATTTTTCTGTGTCCCAATGTAAGGGAGGCATCCAGTTATGCATAAGAAGATGCAGGTTTTGTCTTTATGTCTGAATATAAGAGGATGCTCAAATTCTGAAAATATTTTGAATATAACTTGAATTATTATCAGATAGTCTTTGTATATCCAAAACTGGAATTACTTTTGGTGAGATTTTGTATGTGTAAGTGGTATACTGCAAGTTCCTCAGCAGCATTCCAGAATAAAAGTTAATAGCTGTATTGCATCCTTTTGATTTTCATTTTATTCGTGTATTTATGTACAGTGCAATGTGAAAGTTGTTTTAATTAGACATTTAATGGTGAGCTGCATGGCAGATCATAAAACAACCTTCTTGGGTTTTGTTTGTTTTGTTTCTCCCCCAAGGTTTTGCCTTTTCTTGCTCTTGGAGTTGGTGTAGACGATGTTTTCCTTCTGGCACATGCATTTAGTGAAACAGGGCAGAATAAGAGAATTCCATTTGAGGTAATGACAAAATGGGGATTTGGGGAAAGATAAAACAAACGTCTCTTCATGTAGGAAAAGATAACTGTATCCAGAATTAATTAGTAGTGATTAGAAACCCCTCCCCTTTTTTTTTTTCTCAATAGATTTTCTTATGTTCTGGAAATTCTTATTCCAGAATTCAAAATACGAAATGATTGGGATATGTGTGATCCTAGAATGTTTTGGAATGTTCACATTCTTTTTTCTTTTTTTTTTTTCCAATAGTATCTTAGATTTATTTTGTCTTGAAATTTTAATTTATAGCTGTCATATAAAGGTTAATTTACGTAATCCAAATACTGCCCAAATTTCAGTGAAAGTCAATTGTAAATTTAGGAACAAACTCAAATATGAGTCTGACAATTAAATGATAGAATGCTTTTAAAGAAAGAATGCAAAAATCTTAAGGTAAAAAGGAAGAGGAGGGGGACAGCTTAGAAAGCAAACATTTCTTTTTATTTGTATCATCTGTTACCTTTACTTATTTGTTATGGCCATAAATTTCAGTTATTTTATATATTTTTCTCTGTTTTTTTTTTCTAATGTTCATAACTGATGATGACATTTCAAAGCGTAACATGTTAATGTTATAAAATCTAAGGTGTCGCCACTTTTATGAGCCTTTCCTTTTATTGACCTTTTTACCCTCAGTCCAAAGTTTCACATCCAAAGTACAAACCTTTTAAGAGCAATTTATATTTGCACATTCGGTTTTGTACAAGCAATGTCTTCCATGTGCTCTTTCCAGCTGGTTTGGCATGAAGGCACTACAACATCCCTCTACTATAACCTCCATATGCTTCAAAATAGCCTGTTGGGTTGGGAAAGGGTCATGTGTTTATCTTGATTTCTCTGTGGTTTTTGTGTATGGTCCCTGGGTTTTGGGTTGTTTTTTTTGTATCTTCTTCAAGATACGCCTCTATACTGTTAATACATGCTTATTTTGTCTGAAAAATGAGAACACCAAGTGACTCCGCTGGTGGAAGAAACATCCTACTTAAGTACAGATATATTTGATATAATGTTAGTATCCATTTAGTTTTGTGTTCTGAAGGTAGAATCAACTTTGATATTACTTTCAACCTTCAAAAAGCACAAGCACTTCACGTGTCATCAGCTTTTCTCCTGAACAGTATACTTAGTATATTGTTTATTCTCGCATAGTCTCAAATGCACACTTGTATTCAGAAATTCACTATAATAATTTTTCACTGTTACTGTGTTATATCTACAGGATGACCCCTTAATTTGTGGGACATCGCCTTATTCACTTGACTTTTAAGATACATCATTTGTTTTGCAGGACAGAACAGGTGAATGTTTGAAGCGAACAGGAGCAAGCGTAGCCCTGACATCTATCAGCAATGTCACTGCTTTCTTTATGGCTGCCTTAATCCCTATTCCTGCTTTACGAGCATTTTCACTCCAAGTAAGTTCATATGCTATTTTGTTAGCTCTTATGCACGGTCCCATCATGGGAGGCCAGTGATGATACCTGCTAGTGGTGGTGTTAAAGTCTGCCGCAGTTCACTGAACCAGTGTGTGATCTCTGTTTACCATAGATCGGGGTAATAACAACTGCTGTCTGCCCTTGATTCTGCTCCTCCCATTTCTCATGCCTGGAGTCTCTCACATCCTGTTAGCAGGTGAAAGAATACCTTGGCCCATTACAGCTGGGTTGAGTCCAAAAGCCAAGATGTATGCAACTAAGCAGAAACAAGTCTCCAGAAAGAGTTGCATTCTTAAGTCAAGAGTAGTAGACTGTACCGTAGTGTGTGCTGTAACATTCCTCAGTAGGAATTTAATTGTTTCATTCACATTTGTCCAATTTGCTGCTCTTAAAAACTATAACCAAAGTGCAATGACAGCAGCAGATATGCATTTGCCATATTAATTATTCCTGTAACAATTTGTACTGCCTTACTCCCAATGTAATTTTAGCAAACTTGGAGAAAACTTCAACAACTTTATGTTCCAACTGCATTGAGAGAAAATGTGAATTTTATGTGCTGAACCATGCATGTATCGCTCACTCTCCCTTTCTCTGTCCTCTTGTATTTGTTTGTGATAATGTACCTTCAGAAGTATGATATGCTGGAAGGATGCTGGAGAAAGCTTTCTTCTAAAAGCAAGGGCTCTTTGAAGAAAGCTTTGAGAGTTTCTTCCCTGACACAAGCAATTTATAGCACAGTTTGACCTTGATGCAGAGCAGGCAAACTGTACTTTTTCCGTAGTTATTTTTTCTTCTGCTGTAGCCTGGTTCTCCAGTCATTTTTCATTCTTCTTGAGCCCTTGGATACGCAGAGGAAGCAAAGGCTGCAATTTTTCTTAATACATGTGGAAATTATTGCTGTTTTTAGATATTTAGGTATGCCTGCATTAGGCTGTAAAATGGTAAACAGTTTGTGATTGCAGTTACGTTTCCAATAAACATTAATAATTTGTTTACCATTTCCTTCTCAATAGGCAATTTGGTAGTGAATGACAGAGAAAGTGAAAGCCTCATTGGTTTTTTGCATTGCTTAGCAGATGTCTGTGGCAAGTAAAACTTGATTTTTAGTCCTGAATGGTTAGCCGTATTTAGCTCTGCTGATCTGCCAAAACCTAGATGTCTTCTCTTAGAGGTGATGTGGCAGTGAATTGTTTTATTTTATGGCAAAGACCAGCATCAGTGTGTGAAATATTTTTGGAAGTGTACACTTCGTCTATTGGAAGAAGTTACTTACGTCTCCTCAGTCTGTGGCCCAATCTCACACGTTGAACGTGCACCTTAAGCAGCTAACAGGATACTGGAGATCTCCACCAGGAATCAGAGAAGGCTTGTTTTGTCAGGCTTTGTAGTACCTGTGCTTTAGAGAAGTTACTTCAGCCTAAACGTATTTCATAAGAAGTACTCAACAGAGGTGGGCCATTTTTTCCTAATTACTGCTAAACTGTTGAGGGGGAGCCACCAAATGAATTCTTCTCTTATCTGATCAAATTTTGCTCAGCCTTTCTCTGTTCTCATTCTCCACATCAGAACATGAGAAGTTGCCTCTGGAACATCTGTTTGGGTGTAATTGTTACTGCAATCTGAGGATAATTTAAATATACCTTTCCTAAAGACTCATCTTTTTGCCTGCTGCCATGCTGTAGACTGAGTCACAGAAAGTTCAGAAAATGAAGTCTGCATAGCAAAATGACAAACAAAAAGTTTCCAGTGAGATTTCAACATACTCATGTATGAACATGTTGGTATTATTCAGAATAAACACATCACAATCAAAGTCCTTTTTAAGGCAGTGATTAATATGGAATCTATGTGTAGGAGCATTTGGGTGTCCAGAAATGAATATTTGAGTTGCTAAATCTTTTCTCACACGTATCTGTAATTTGTCTTTGTTTGCACATAGTAACCCCTTATATGTATGTAAGAGATGTAAAAATGTGCAGAGAAGGGCAGCTGGAGACCTGTGATGAGGATTTATTGATGCTAGACAATATATGTAGCTGATAGGTATATAAGTTAGGAACCATTAAAATAACATCCTTTGTTGTTGGAAAGGAACATCTATTACTTGCTTTGTCTAGCTTCACCAGGTAAAGTCAAAATGGGGTGATACATTAATCACAGCATTCAGAATCAGATAACCATGTCAGATTTTGGTGGGTGGTCTGTATTTATATATGGATTTCTTTATTTACAGTCTTCTTCCTCCGTCTCCCTCTTACTCAGGCTTGTTTAAACAAGAACTCCTTGCTGTCTTTCATAGCTTCCTAGCAAGACTTAGAAAGCAATGAAATACTGCATTTACTTTTCACAGATGGTGCCTTTTTCTCATCTAGATAGTGAATTTTTAACAGATGGGCTTAAAAAAAGGATTCCTCTTGACCTTGTTTTGCTCTTAATTCACTTTTCTTAAGACATTGCAAGATAATTGTCAAAGTTTCCGTAACTTTTGAGGCCAAATATCTGTATAAATAACCCAGCTGCTGAGGGAGAATAAATGGTTTCCTGCATCTGCAAGCCTAACTTTTAGTTAGAAACTTTTTGCATATCAATGCGTGCTTCTTTCTCAGCTTCTGTTCAGTTCTGCCAGCTAAAGCAGTTCATTGATACCTCTGAGTTGTTAATTCACTTTATGGAACTAAAACGCTCCGAGTCTGATGTTGTCTTGGGAGTTTACTACGGTTAGCTCTTGCTGAGTTTAAAAAAATGGGAATCAGTCATTTTGGAAGTGAGATTTTTAAAATTAATTCTGTTATGGAGATAGGGACTGGTTTAGCTTTTTCACCATTTTGATTTTTTTCATTTGTTGATCTTATTAGCCCCTTATTTAAGCAGTTTTAAGGCTTTGAGATGCTGAAGATGTCCCAAATAGTCACAAGAATCACCTGTAGGAGTGCTCAGGACTTTGAAGAGAGTAGGTCCTGAGTTTTCAGATGTGTTTAATTACTTGAAATTGTGGCGGAGGAGGAGATTATCAGCGAAATCCACTGAAAGTTTTCAAAGTTTGCAGTAGCAATGTCTTAAACATTGCCCTTTGTTTTGAGTATAAATGAAGGCAGGTAATACAGAGTGTGGGCTTGTCTCCACTGAATTCTTCCTCAGAGAGACTATTCAGACACCTTTACAGAGTAAATTCTGAGCAGGAAAGAGAACGTACAGCTGCGCAAAAATTCATCTAACTCTTCACGCTTACACCAGAAACTTCCTCCCCTAGCAGCAGAAGAGTGGTGTGGATTCACTAATGAGCAGGGGTGGACCTTTTCCCAATAAGTCTCAGCAGTAACTTTTTCCCTCACCGTAAGAATGACAAGTTTTTTTCTTAAATGTAAAAGTGCATTACCAGGTGGTGGTGGTGGGTTTGTGGAGAGAAAGAACATAAGTTTTTAAGCTCATTCGACTACCTTACTCTGCTGAAGTGGTTTGTCCCCCTCCTGTTACCCACGTCATTTACCTTTCCCTGCTCCTGACAGGAGAATTTAACAAGCAAAATTAAAGCCTAAGGGAAAAGGGGCGGGGGGTAGGGGGGTGCGGTGGGGGGATCCAAGTCTGTAGGCTGTCAGGAGGGAGTTGGAGATAGGCAGCAGTAGCAGGGTGGAAGTTTCCCTGACAGACCTCCTCGTCTGTTCATCACCTCTGGCTATGCAGCACACCCGTTCTCCTTGGGTGGGCTGCCAGGAATGGCACAGAGCAGCACATACCTTCAGTGGGGCCCCAGCCTACCAGCCTGGCTCCCGTCTCCCTCGCTGCCTCCAGCACAGACTGCCATTCTTCTGTCTCCGCTAACAGTTGCAGCAGCAATAATATTTTTAGGCTGTGCATTATGAAAAGATGCAAAAAGCAGAGCATGTTTCTCAGGAAGTGATCAACATTTTTTTTTGATTAATGGAATTTTTTTGATACTCTCTGATCTTATTTCACTGAATGCCTTCATTTTACACCCTTGAGTAGGCCCCATTTTTCTCCCTTCTAGGACTAATCTTACTTACCTTTGTTGATTTCTCAAGGAAAAGGTCTGAAGCCCTTTCCTCTCCCATTTGACAGTTTGTCTGTGAAGGGGTGAGAGAAGATGCCCTGTCCCCAAAAATCCTAAGCATGCTTTCAGCTTTGGTGCTGCTAACAGATTTCCTGTACCCTGGAAGATCTGCTACCACAGTTTTTTGTTGGTGCTTTTCCAATCAATGTAATTGATACAGGTATTGCCATGATCGTATTTCTTATACGTTCCCAGTCCTGGGCACCAGATGTCTAAATGGTATTGGGAGGGGAAGCGGTGCCTGATGCATCAGGTCAGAGATTGAGTCGGCCCTCCACAGTGCTTCCTTCCCTCTCCTTATCAAGTTGCAGGGTGTTTTTTGATGGGACAACAAATTAGAATTGATATAAGAAGAATATTTTCTGTATTCAATTGCAAAAACTGAGAACTGTTACATCCATGAAATGCTGGGGAGGTGGGTAAGGGAGAGACAGTGTGCAATATATAGGAAGTGTGGTGTTATACAAATCAGAACAGAGAAGATTGTTTAAAAATATTTTACTTGCAGGGTTAGTACATCAGCACTGGGATGGAGCAAGGGAAAGTCTAGTACTAAAAAGAGATGCCATATTAATAGGCAGATTTATGGTGTGTTGTTGGATTGGTGTTGAAGCTTCTTAAGTAGTCAAATGTGAATACAACTTACTTTAATGGCATCTCTACCATACACTTCAAAGTATTAGTCCTCACGTTTAGTGGCATTTGAGTTTCAAGGATATTGGGGTCTACAAAGGGAACTGATAAGGCATGAAGCATTTGCAGTTTATGGAGCAGGAACAGAGGACTTCTGTTAGTTTTTCAGCAGTGCTGTGAAGAGTAAGAATTACTGAGTCAGACCTCAGCTGTTTGTTCCAAATCTCAATAAATCTTAGCTGATCCTTGATAGAAGATCTTGGTTAGACACAACTAATTATTCATGTTCTATGGGTGATTCAACCTTCTCTGGTTTAGCAGCAATAAAGAAAGCAGTTGTATGAACTAGGTCCAACAAACACCTTGCCGGCAACAGCAGCCATTTGTTTTTCTGACAGATTCAATTAATTCTAGAGAAGATCAAAAGGAAATCACTTAATTTTAAAGTCTTGGCTATGACCTTACATACCCTTCTGTGTGGATATTTATAAATCATTAAATAGCCATTGGACCTTTTCTCTCAAAGATGGCTAAATACTAATTTGGCTTTAAGTACTAGGTAAATGCTGTTTCAGTAGTTAAGTCTGCAGATGACTAGCAGGACCAAAATCCTAATTCAAGCAGGCTGGAGGCAACAAAAGAGAAACACCAATAAAAAAACCCATTTGTATACAATATATTTATGATTGAAATGACTAGAAGGTATTTATGTAACTAGTTGATTCTGTCATTCTCGGAAAAGTAAAAACAATATCTATTTTTTTATTACACTTTGACAGCTTCAAAACCCTAAAAATCATTCAGTGTGTTAGTGCTTCGATTTTTACAGCTAAAGAGACATAAAAATAAAAAATACATTATTTAGGCAGTTTGTATTATTTATTTGATATCTAAATAAAGAATTTTTAAAACATGGATTTTGGATATCACATCTTTTGAGCTGCCAGTTTTGAGGCCTGATGTTTTAACACCAACAGTTGCCATTCGTTTATTTTGGAGAAACGAGGGCCTGTTTATATCAGATCAGCAACTTCATTTTTGTAGCTCAGCTTTTGTTCTTTTTTATGATTGTTTTAACCCAAGCGGTCATTACTGTAGAAGTTACAGGTGGAGGCACTTGGTAGTTTATATGATTTCCTTAACATGAAACTGGGCTACTATTGAGATGGCTACTGCTTATCTAATGGGTAAAATATGAGGATTTCAAGGTTTTTTTTCACCTGTTGATGGCTCAACCATTTTTTTTCACAGTATTTCTCCTACTCTTACAACCGTCTTCCAGTCCCATCTGTGCCCAGGCTTTCCCTTTGTGATGACTAGTGCTCCTAACAATTCTGCATTACAAATAAATGCTATTAATAATAATGATAGATGCTGCACCCCATATGTTTTATGGAGATTCTCTGGGAATCTCTGTGTGGGAAAGGTTTTGAAGTATGATTTGAAAGGGGGTGGGCGGGGAGGTTGGTTTTTTTTCATTACGTAATGCTCGCTTTACAAATTAAACCAAGTATTCTTGTTCCAATTTAAGATGTATTCTTGTTCCAATTTAAGACTCGTTTTGGTAGACTGGCTCATTAATCAAGTCCTGTTAAACACAAGCATATTAATATATAGATTTACTGCGTGGTATGGGATTAATTTTGATTCTCCTTTAAAAATAATTTGTGATAAACCAAAAATGTTGCTCGTTTTGGCTAGACTTTTAAGTACGTCAAGTGCATAATATTTTACTAAATAGATCAGTTTCATTAAAATTTACTTAAACCTTTATTTAATTTCTGATTTAGTAGTGTGCTTTAATGTTATTGTGCGGTTTAAATTACTTCAGATCCCTTAAATGTGAGAACTTCAGTTCTAGTTCCAGGTTTGCTTTTGCTTCCATCTTTTTTTACTGTGAGACTCTAAATATGGCAGAATCTCATGCAAAAGTATGATTTGTTGACTCTGTTTTTCGACTTAAAAAATCATTACCACGTCTTCAAGCACAGATGTGCATTAAAATAATATGAAGGTTATTATTAAAAGAAATTAATTAACTACAATAGGCCTACCATAATCAAATGGGAATGTAAAAATATATCTCCCAGTTTCCTCAGGGAAAAGCTTGAAAGCATCTGTCAGGCTGACATGATAAATGGGTGAGCGGATGAGAAATGAAAGGAAGTTGTATGCTTTGTAAAGCTGATGCTCTACATGAAGCTTAGTAACGGCATCGCTTCTCCTATGATTGATCTCTGCTAGGCAGCGGTTGTGGTGGTATTCAACTTTGCTATGGTTCTGCTGATTTTTCCTGCCATCCTGAGCATGGACCTTTATCGTCGGGAAGACAGGAGACTGGATATATTCTGCTGTTTTACAAGGTGAGAATGTGTGATAGATTGATGTATGAGGTGGATCCTTTTTGTGGTCAGCAATCAGTGCTACCATTCCTTGTGAGGAGTGGGAGTTCTTCATTGTAGCACGGTCAGTATGTTATTGTTGTGATTTCCTTGCTAGTGATTGGCTTACATTTGCTACCTTTGTTTTTACCTGACTGAGGGGAAAAGTTAAAATACACACACCCCCTTCATTCATATGTATGTTCATTTTGACTGTTGAAGGACAACTTTTTGAAAGCAAGTAAAAAGGTCCATGCTTTAGGAGTGTCTTCAAGTATTTTTTAGAATGCTGTGGTGTACTGCAAGGTGTCCAGTGCTACCTAGTATTGTGTAATCTTGGAAGACTGTACATAACTCAGGGGCCTGAGAAGCCTTCCTTACAGTTAGCCACTATATGCTGTTTATTTATGCTTTTTATGCCTTTAAACTTAAATACATAAACATAATGTATAAACTGTGAAATGACATCCCCTTATCTGAGTTTTTTATAGGACTACAAGGAATGCAGGATGATCAATACCATTACAGGATAATGCTTGATAAAGTTTCTGTTATGGCTGCGATAGTAATTTAGAGTGGTAATACTGCCATTCTAAAGAGTGTATACCCAAAGTTTTACCTGATACACGGCCAGCGCTTAGCGTAGAGTGTGGGTAGGAGGAGTCTACTGTCATCAGTGGAGCCACTGCTTAGAAATTAAGCATGTTTTCTTACCTTACTTTTTGCTTTTGCTTGCAATGAAGAGGATCAGCTGCGTTTCTACACATATACTCTTACTGTCATAACAAGGATGTGGAGAATCCACCTTGTGTCATCTTAGCCTTTTACACCCACCTAGCAGCTGACATAATTTGACATTTTAATTTTAACGTCAAAGAGAGAAAGCACTTTCCTAAATTTGTTTTTGAGGGAGTGGTTAGAACAGGGAGTTGATCCCAAGCCAGGACTCCTGCTTTCTATTTCTGATTCAGTTGTAATTTCAGTAGATGGCCTAATGCACTTGAATGTTGGAGCCCTGATTCTGAGAAATACAGGGCAATCAGACCTTATATTTATTCCCCTATCTCAAGTAGCACCGAATGTGTATCAGAATTTGGGCCCATTTACATATGAGGAAATGCACTTAATGAGAACTTGCTTTGTTTAGGTAGGCAATGTTCTGAATTCCTCTTGGTTTTGTAGGATTTGTCCTCTTGGTGAAAAATCTCTTCCACTGTTTTCTATCATCATTTTGTCATTTCTTATTTACAGGAAGAGGTTTGTCTCTGATAATTTTTTTTTTTTATAAACGAGGTATTTATTAGGGTCTCACGTAGACTAAAATAGAGGGAAGGCTTCAATTACTTCTGTAATTTTGTCTCTTTGTGTTCCTCATCCTTCCTAGGAATTAATACTTATGTATGTTTACTTAATTCTTAAAACAATCGGTCAGTGTATGGCAAGTGGTTTCAACCTGCCTCCCAAAAGTCTGAGATCTTATCCAGAAGGCCCAAGTATTATTTAACAGTTATTTTAATAGTTCTAAACGGAAGAACTCAGTATGTCATGTGTTTACATTTTGATCTAAATAGCTTAATTATCAGCATGGGCACGTAAATGCAAACTCATACACATATTGTGCATTCAGACTGCGTGCAACTACCTGAGTATTGACCTGATCAGCATGTGTAATTAATAGAGTGGTGTGGGTAGATGTCAGTGTCTTCAGATAGATTCTGGTTCCTTCTTTCCTAAGCACAGGAAGTATACACATACTCTCAGAGATGCACACTTTGAACCATGTCAGAGAAACATTTCCTAAAGGTACAGAACAAAATTTGCATCAAAGCACTACACTTTAAATTCATATAGACCATCTAATAGAAGCAGGAGCAGTCTCAGATGGAACCAGGTTACCCTATCTAGTCTGAATAAAATAAAGATGTATCTAAACGCAAACAGATGTTTTTCTCTTCTCTTCACTTACAGTCCGTGTGTCACCAGAGTGATTCAGATTGAGCCTCAAGCATATGCGGAAAATGACAATACCTGCTACAGTCCTCCACCCCCATACAGCAGTCACAGTTTTGCACATGAAACTCAGATTACAATGCAGTCTACAGTGCAGTTGCGCACAGAATACGATCCCCATACGCAGGTGTACTACACCACAGCAGAGCCTCGCTCAGAAATATCTGTGCAGCCAGTGACCGTGACGCAAGATAATCTTAGCTGCCAGAGTCCAGAAAGCACAAGCTCGACGAGGGATTTGCTTTCCCAATTCTCAGACTCCAGTATGCATTGCCTTGAGCCACCCTGTACGAAGTGGACACTCTCATCTTTTGCAGAAAAGCATTATGCTCCATTCCTCCTAAAACCAAAAGCTAAGGTAATCAGGGAACTATTTAGCTGTTTCTCAAAAATAGACTTCTGCCTCACCCAGTAGTAAAATTATCCTGGCAGTGGTATTAAATATAAGGAATAAATAGAATTCTTTTGGAATAACAATTCTTAATAATTTTACAGCTAATTTCATACTTCAAAAGTTTTATCTTGTGTGTGCTGTAGAGACATACGTTTCAAATACAAGTTACGGGTGAGGGCTTTGTTGACTTTCAGTAGCATAAGCTTGTGAATAGTGAAACTAAAGCCACTTTTAAACTTTGTTATGATATAAATTTCTCATGCGTGATGCAGAGACCCTTCATTAAAGCACAAATTACCTTAGCCTTGTAGTGTACATGTGTATGAAAAAAAAAAAGAATAAAGGCGTTAAAGTAGACTGACGGGTGTTAATTTTGAACCCGGCTTTCTAGTGTGCCATTATGAATTGTTAGTTTCCTTTAGAAACCTAAAACAAAATGCATTTCCATTTTCTGTTGCAGATTGTGGTTATTTTTCTTTTTCTGGGTTTACTTGGGCTCAGCCTTTATGGAACTACCCGGGTGAGAGATGGACTGGATCTCACAGACATTGTGCCACGGGAGACACGGGAATATGACTTTATTGCCGCACAGTTCAAGTACTTTTCGTTCTACAACATGTATATTGTGACACAGAAAGCAGACTATCCAAACGTCCAGCACTTACTTTATGAACTTCACAGAAGTTTCAGCAATGTGACATACGTTTTGTTGGAAGAGGACAGGCAGCTTCCCAAAATGTGGTTGCACTATTTTCGAGACTGGCTGCAAGGTAAGAGAGAGTTGCATGAACTTTTCTTGACTGTACAGTAGTAACCACTTGCTAGTAATGCTCCCCTCTTTGAATACAGTCACACAGTTAAAAGACCGCAAGCAGGAGGGCAAACGCCCAGGTGCTGATCTGAACTTGCACGTTGACTTGCTGTTTCTCCAGCAGGTCACTTAAATTCTTTGTAGCTAAGTTTACTCCCCAGTAAGACAGTTGTGAAGCTTTAAGAGATTGTATCTATGAGAGGCCATCTCAGGCCATTCATTTCTAAACAGCTAATGAAGAGTTCTGCTTTATAATTAATAGCCAAATATGGCCCGCTGTCTTGGGAAAATAAATGTTTGATGAGTGTTTGAGCACAGTAAATGAAAAGTCCCCATCCAGCAATGTATTTTGGCACAGACTTAACTTTCAGCACATGAGCGATCCTGTTGGCTTCAGCTGGGACTGCTGGCATGAAGAAAATTCAGTGTGGCTTATGTGTTTTATTGGACTGGGAACTTACTATGCGTTCTAGATTTCCAGTCAAGTATCCTCACTCTTTCTATGGTGCTGCTTTTTCTGTGGTTAATTGCAATGGGGCAGAGGAAGACAAGAGAAGGCATGGCCTTTCAAGTGCTATGATGATAATTATATCAAAGTAAGCTTATTAAAGATATTAAAGATACTATAATTACACATGTTGAGACAAATAACTGCTTTTTATTTAAAATAAATAGTACTGTTAACATCTCAGCAAGTTCTGCCCAAGAGTACTTCTGCCCTACCTCTGTCTTTCTGTTGGGAGAATCTCCAGGAAGCTTTTACCAACAGAAAAATAAGTTGTGCTGACCTAGTGAGACTGTAAATTTTAACCTTAACTGTTTACAGATGACCAGTGTTGCCAGTGATTCTTAGAGAACATGTAGGTAACTGTTAGTATTTGGGGTATTCCTTCTGAGACTCTATCAGGCAGTATTAGGAAAGCGAATGCATCTGAGTGATGCATCTAAACAAAATGATCAAGTTTCCTGTGTGTTTAATGCACTGATAAATCATGCAAAGCAGTATTTCAGCTGTTAGCTTTGGGTTTTTTAATAGGTTTTAAATATATTGGATCCATTCATTACAGTCTACTTACTGGAAGTTTTACTTAAAATATTGTGCTCACATAAGCATATTGAGCTGTAAGGGGAGGTATTACTGGCAGGGAGAAAATTCAGCATAGCTTAGATGTTTTGGTGGATTGGAACCTTACTGTACTTTCTAGATTTCTAAGCAGGCATCTTTCTACATTCTTTTCCAAATTCTCTTGTACCTCTGCTGTTTATTTTATTTCTTTTGTGGGTATTTTTTGTTCTTGTTCCAAAACAGTAGGAAAAAACGTGTCTGGTGTTCCCCCTTCCACCTTCCTGCCTCCCCCACCCCCCAAAACCTGTGAGGGAGACGTAAATCTGGGATCTTGTTCTCAGCACAGACTGCCAATGATAAAGTCGGGAAGAGGTGGCCTTGGATCTACTCCCTTGCTGGCTTGCCAGAGTGAAACGCTGGAGGCTACCCCACTTGCTGTTGCTCCCAGCAGTACCCGCATTCCCACTGCCCTTCTCTAAGGCCCACCACATACTTTCCCAGACTTCTACACTTCTTGCACTTTGGATGCCTCTGTCGTCTTTGTCATCACCTCCTTCTGCTAAGGACTGTTGGTGTGCCCCTGGCTCAGTGCCAAGGGCCCGCACATCTCCTTCTCCGTGCTGTATGTCTGTGCTCATAGGTGACCTTTCCAGATCTGCTCTTCTGTCAGCGGTGTTCCTGTTCTCTCCTTCTTGCCCATAGTTCAGCAGAGGGCCATGAAGATGATCAGAGGGCTGGAGCACCTCTGCTATGAGGACAGGCTGAGAGAGTTGGGGTTGTTCAGCCTGGAGAAGAGAAGGCTCCAGGGAGACCTTAGAGCAGCCTTCCAGTACCTGAAGGGGGCCTACAGGAAAGATGGGGAGGGACTCTATCAGGGAGTGAGATGACAGGACACAGAGTAACAGCCTCAAACTGAAAGAGGGTAGATTTAGATCGGGTATTAGGAAGAAATTCTTTACTGTGAGGGTGGTGAGGCACTGGAACAGGTTGCCCAGAGAAGCTGTGGATGCCCCATCCCTGGAAGTGTGCAAGGCCAGGCTGGATGGGGCTTTGAGCAGCCTGGTCTAGTAGGAGGTGTCCCTGCCCATGGCAGGGGGTTGGAACTAGGTGATCTTTAAGGTCCCTTCCAACCCGAACCATTCTATGATTCTATAGTTACCTTTCCTCTTCCAGCCAACATTAGCCTGACTGTCCTTCTTCATTGTTCTCTGCTTTTCTTCCACTAGAGGAGCTGTGAGTATTGCTGGTACCCTGGACATACCAACAGGGGTGTGGAGCTAAAATGTTATGCAGGAACAGTCAGGGAGACTCCAGGAAGCAGTGACTTGCAGTGGTGGTTCAAGTGGACATGCCAGCCGTGTGACAGAAAACACATTGCTTGGCCCCTTGATCACCCACAGCTTTAGAATTAATCATAATGATTACTAATTAGCATTCATGTCTGTGTCCTCACCCCTCCTCCCCACCTTCCCCAAGAGAGGCACAATTAATACAAACCAGCTGCTTTGTAAAGACAGAGGGCTGTCTTCACAGAGCATCATACTGCATTCACAAAGATGGAAATAGGAAGAATATTGAGATGTATCAATAGAAAGAAGTCATGTTTTAAAATGGTACAGGGCATTAATGTAGTAGGGGCTAACTAAATTGTTATACTAAAAGCTACCATACTTGTTATAGTTAGGGAATTATCTCAAGGTGTAGACACTAATAGGCAGAACAACATCTGGTTGCTACCAACCGGAGCTGATGCTGAGGGGGTAAAGGGGAGGGAAGGTGTAAACAGTTTGGAACCAAGCTACAGTTTTTGGCTGGGTTCCGGGAGGACCCTCTGTGAGGTGAGAACAGTTCTACTGGTGCATTTTTACATGCTGGAGGAGCAGGATAATCAAAGTATGCACAACTTTGAACTTCATGGCTAATTCCTGCCAACTTGACTGGGAAATCAGTGCTAGAGATTAATGGCTCAAGATGGCCTTCTGACATGCACACATTTGTCCAGCAGAATGAGGGAAGCAACAGCACCTGAACAAAAGCATTTTTTATCAAGAAGGCGTCCTTGGTCTTAGCCGTACATTTCTCCTTGTTTACTAGTCTTCAGCCTAATGCATTTCTTTTTTCAGAGGTTCCCTTGTATTTTGCTTTCTGGTGTCATACCATATTAGCATATTTTCTGTTACTGAAAACGCAGCAGAAGAGTTAACACTAATCATTACTTTAAACTGGAAATGTTAACATTATTTTTGTAGGTGACTGAATGTAAATGAGGTAGCTTGAATTCCCTGATGGTTTGTCATTAGGCTTTTTTTTGCAAAGGGTAATCTTATCTGGTGTTCCATGGTGTCAGCTGTCCACATTATTCAGTAGGAATTCCTTCTTCACCTCCATTCCTACAACCCACATAGTTTTGGAGGATTTAATTTTCTTCTGAAGCATTAAGCAAAGGTGACTGCTGATATGAAAAAATCCCATATATAAGATTTTTTTAAATTCCCTTAATTTTTATAACTTTTCTGCAGAAAGGGGTCAACAAGTTATTTTTATCTTTCTGACTAGAAACATTTCATTAATTCCATTTATAAAAGATTAAATGTCTTTTAAAATCATTGTTATGAACGGTTTATAATGGAGGTACTTTGAAAGCAGCAACTTTGCTATTATTTTCAAAATGTTATGGGAAATTTTAATTATTGAAATTTTGAAATTCTTTAGAAATTAAGTGCAACTGATAGTGATTTCTTGGTATTCTTTCTGCAGACTTTCAGTTTCCGCAAGGTCAGTAATAAAATAACCCAGAGTGTAAAGCGCTAAGTGAGCTGAGGAGTAAAGCAATAAAAGGGAGCAGGGTTTGAGGGATGAGCAGACTTGTGAGAACAGATGTGAGAGCCGAGTTTTCACCCGCTGAAGTAATGTTAAATGTACATGCCCTTTTTTGACCTACCTTACAAACACAAATTGGTAATGTCACGTGCCAATGGGTGTATTTGTTATTGTGTGTCTGTGGAGCCCCTGACAGGGGCTGGATGTTAGTCTGGAAGCTGTGCCCCAACATGCTGTCTATCACAGCAATTTCTGTGCTCCTCCTGCTGAAAGGAGCCGTTTTTACTGTAAATTAAGCTGTTCTTTGGTGGTCGTCGTCTTTCCCATGTACTTTTTTGACAGCCTCCTCTTAACCTCCCAAAGTTGTCTTTCACTTGGCTTGTACGATAGCACAAATGGTGTCACTTGGCCACCTTCTGAAAGACTCACATGGAGTTGAACTTGGCAGAGGAGAGATGGATTGGTATTTTTGCATGTCCTAAGCAATGATTTCCCCTCTCCCAGAGCACCAGCAAACAACGTTTTTTCAAAGGGGGGCCTTAAAGTCCTTTGGTGATGCCAGAAAACCTGAGGGCAAACTGTCCTCCTCCTGGGCAGGTGCTGGAGTGCTGCGTGAGGAGATAATGGCAGGTTTCTTTCATAACTTGTTTCTCAGCCTGTTGGCTTATGAGTGGGTACGACTTGGCAGGACAACGTGGGAGGCAGTTTTCTAAGGGAGAGGGGATGAGTTTGTAGATGGGAGCGGGTACTCCAGCCTGGAGACGGTGTTAGCTGGGTGCTTTTTTCTCTTCAGTGCTCTTATCTCTGTACAGCTGTAGCTAACCTATCTGATCCGTAATGACAGTTTTCATTACAGCTCTTCAGCACAGCTGCGAGGTGGGTTGGCGATTTCCTCCACCACCACTCCCCCAGCCTTTTCCTTCCCTTCCCTGGACATGTGGTTTGTCATCTGCTTGCACAGAGCCTCCTTATACTGGGCTGTGGCTTCCTGTACTAAATCTGATCCAAATTTGTGCTGTGAGGTATTCCCTCCCCCTTGAAGGGTGGCAAGGAGGAAAATAACAGTTGAGAGTGAATAGGTGTTGGCTGTGATCTTTACATGTGCTGGCAGCAGATCCCACGACTTGTATTAGCTGCACAAGTTGAACAGATGGAACAAATTGACAAAATCGTGTTCACTCACGCTGTGCTCAAGGAGCAGCTGAGTTGCTGTTTGAAGTTGAAAGTTTTGAGTGTGGTTTTTTTTCCTCTTGTAGTGGAATTTCTGCTTATATCGTAGAAGCCATTGCCTCAGTGCTCTGCAGTAGCCTAAAGCAGTTAATGAGAGTGGTGTGTCTCCTCCTCTGTGGCTCGGTGCACTTGGCAGGTTTTGGTGAGGCAGAGAGAAGTATGGAAGTATTTCCCTTCTAGATAACAGACTAAATGCCTCTTCTGGTTTTAAGTCCGCAGTAGGTGGTGAAGTTGGATCAGGGCTGAACTCAGCCCTTTTCTGTTCTGGCAACATCCAGGTCAGGGCGAGAAGACTTCACCTTTGTTTCGAGGAGGATGTGTATAAAAGAGGTGAAAAATGAAAATATGCTTATGGAGTTTCAAGTGTGATGATTCTGGAATTCTGGTTCACAAGGAGAAGTGCTTTTCTAGACAAGTTTAGACATTCTAGACAAGCTTAACTCTTCCTCATGTACTTCTCCAAGTAGAGTGCTAGGTTGCTCTCAAAAGCTCTGAGAAAGCTGGTCTAGAGGGTCCTAATCCCATCCAATATCTCCTCTTTGCCTTAAGGGGAAGACGGTTTACACCAGTGCACATTGCACCTGCAGATTGCTAGCTCAGCTTTGCTGGTCTGCACAACATGGGAGGCTTCTTTTGAGGCTTTTCCTTTGCACTTTCTTGCTTCCCCTGCATTTCTTTGGGTAAAATCCTGGACATGCAACCGGTACTTTTACCTTCCCACACACTGACAGTAAATGAGAACCCTCAAATTTACAGGCAGCAGGTGGATGATTTTCTTTCTGATTCAGCTATGAAAAAGAGTCATTATTCTTTCTTCCTACTGAAATTTGTTTCTAAGAGTGATTGCTTACCTGCTTGTTCTGTCTTCCCCTTGCCTTCCTTAACGCTTCAGGACTTCAGGATGCATTTGACAGCGACTGGGAAACTGGGAAGATCACTTACAACAATTATAAAAATGGATCTGATGACGCTGTTTTGGCTTACAAACTCTTGGTACAAACAGGCAACCGAGCAAAGCCCATTGACATCAGCCAGGTACTGTGTCAGAGTCCATACTGGTTTATACAGGAATGCACAAGTCATCAGGAATGGGAGAAAATGCAAAGAGCATGTCGTAGTCTTTTTTCATCTTGATGAATTGAATGCCTGAGTTATACCTTACTGCACGGCCTCACTGACTTTGCAGAAGCCACTTGTTAGTTGCAGACTGGCCTGTGTTGTGAAGTGTTCGAAATCAATACTGGGAATGCCTGCCCTTGATTATTACTGGTTGGCGTATGTTCGGTACTGCTCCAGTGTCCGGCACATTTGGTTTCCACTGAAAATGGTGTAAAAAATGCTTTGCTGCATCCATAGGTAGATGGATGGATTCTGGTCCATGCCAGGCAGAGCCAACGTTAGCCTTGCTGTCCAAAGTGGCATTGTTGCTGATTTGAATCAGATTGCCTTATAGGCTTGACCTTTGCTCAGCCTTCTGCTGTGGCTTTGGATCTAGCATTTGCAATTATTTGGTTAGTTCCTACCAATTCATGCAGAACATAATGTTTTAAAAAATATGTTGATGAATTATAGTGGAAAGAGACTGAAATCGTTACATGCTGTATCATATTTTTGCACCATCATCACTAAATACAGATATACTGTTATAGGACTAAGAGTGGCAGTTGTTTGAGCTGCTTAAATAAAGTATGTCTGAGGTTCTCTTGCAAGGTTGTCACAGCATATTACTCCCATTTGCTGTAGCCATTGGCAGGTGAAAACACATTAGGTTTGACTCCTTATACTAAAATTAGGTATCAAGCCTCTTAAGAAGAAATTCGGCAATAACCTAACTTCTCCTAAAGCCATCATTGAGTCGCTGTGCTTTCAGGCAGAAAAATAGTCTTTCTAATGAGCTTCTTGGCAGATCTGCTTATTGTCTTTCTTTTTTTCCTGGCATTAAAGGTGACAGATTTACGGAGTACATTGTTCAAAGTTACTATGGTGTGTAAAACACACTGCTGTATAGCAACATGCAACATGCTGTCAGGTCTGAATGAAGCTTCAGCTATGAATTAAGCAAAGAAAGGGAGTTGAAGAGAAAACCTTCAGTGAGATTTTGTTTAGCAGAGTGTACCAGGTACGCTGTGGAACAAATGTGATTGGGCTGCAGCTGCTGATATAATTTCCTGTGCCTGGGAGGGAGAAAAGTGTGGTGCACCCACAGGGGCTGAGCGCTGTACTGTGCAGTTCCAGAGACAGCTTGAAGACATACAGTTGTTGCATATCCTGTGGACTAATTGAATCCAGATCCTTGGAATCCAGCTTTTTTTTTTAAAACTGCTGTCACTGTTGTTTTTCATTTCATTAAAAAGACCTGAAACTGGAGCCGAGCCAGAATTTTAAATAAACAAAACAAAAAACCCCAGTAATACTTTTCACCCACAGAGTCCTCTGTGAGAGCTCTAGCTGTGCAGGATTTGGCTACAGAACCCTAGGAGTGTACCACTGCTGTTTACCCCACAGATGCGTTTGCCCACAGTGACCCAAATAACACAGGGCACTCATCTGCTTTCTTGACGCTGGGCATTTTCTGAATACATAGGTCATAGGAGGCAAGTGTTAGCAAAATTTATACAGATGTTGTTTTATTTTTATAGCTCTCCTCCATTTACTGGGTGGCATTTCCTTCAGTGTTAACAACAGAGGTTAACTGCACACAGACGTGTATAGGGACTCTTGCCAGGTTTTCCTTCCCTGTCTTTAAATATGTTTCTCCAACTTGGTTGTTTTTCACTCTTGGCTGCAGGCTTTCAGAATTTGAATTTAATTGGTTCAGTCTATTCTGGAACCGTCTGCTGATTTAGTGGTTATTGTGAATATTATATGAGTATTAATTTATAAATAACCACTTTCTACTGTCACTGTATTTTTTTAGATTTTTTTTCATTGTCAAACAATAGTTTACTGATAAGTCACTTCAGGTGAAGCTTCATACTTTTCTCCTTTTCCCCTCCTATATATATGTGTGTTGCATCTCCAGGCCATTTGTTGAAAGGTTTGCAGCTAGAGCCCCGAGAGCAAAACTCAACTCTGAAAGGCTTCTGATTTTTTCCATTTTGCAGTTGACTAAACAGCGTCTGGTGGATGCGGATGGAATCATTAACCCAAATGCTTTCTACATCTACCTGACAGCCTGGGTTAGCAATGACCCTGTGGCCTATGCTGCCTCACAAGCCAACATCCGGCCTCACCGCCCAGAGTGGGTCCATGACAAAGCAGACTATATGCCAGAAACAAGGCTGAGAAGTAAGTAGCGTTTCATCTTAATGCCTTACAGTTTATATAAGCGCCCCACTCCTTCCTTCAAGAACCAGTAACTCCATAGTTGGCTGATGCTGCACAGGGCTCAGAAGCGTAAACAGGACAATATATTGTGTTACTCTGTAATCTTGAGAGACCTGTGCACCATTGCAAATGTCCACCACTGCAGGGTTTTATCGGGTTGAAAAATGAGTTTTGTTACAGTTTAAAGCTCTAAGAACTTACAGTAAGCATGGCTTTTCAGTGTCACCTCATAGTTCTGTCTGTGAGAAAAACCTAGAGATTGCACGAAATTCCTGCCTCTGTCATTCTGAAGTTACATCACTTAGGTTATATAATGTTTATCCTCAATTCTTAATACCTAAGGGATTTTTATCAAGTTAATTCATGTGCTAAGCTACCAACACTGATACAGTATAAGAGCTACTTAGGTAGGGGAGCATTCCCATTCCGTGCCATTCACTGCTTTCCTGAGCAGCAATGCCAGTTTGCATAGCTTTGCTTCAGCTTTCAATTTATTGTGAGGATTGCTAGTTGGACACCAGCGGGGAAGGGGAGAGGGCATATGGGGGAGGACTGGTGTGCTTGAAAATGTGACTGGGTAACCAGCTAGCCATGCTTCAGTGTATCCGAACCTGAGAGCTTTGTGGCAGTCAGCCAAGTCTTGTCTTAATGAAAATTTATAGTTGAGATTAATAATAGGGCAAATCATGTTTAGCAAGTCAACTGAATGACCCTGCAGGGTCTGGAACACACAACGGCAGTAACAAAACGCTCCTCGTGGAAGCTTTTTTTTTCTTGTCATACAGTAGACTTAGCGTTGCACTCAAAAAGAAGCATGGAGAGTGTTGGTTTGTCGAATTATTAAAGGATAAACAGTTAAGTATTTCCTCAGTAAACCAATACTTTTATATTAGTTTTTTTTCCCAGTTATTTGCACCAGTAACAGAACATGGATTTCTGAATCTGACTTTGACTTTCAAAATATTCAATGGAAATGTTAAAAACCAACAAGTATGATCAAGCATTAGTTTTTCTCTGGTTCTGTGTGAGTGGACCTCAGTTAATTTCAGGGAAAGGACCTTTGATTTCAAAGGAACTGCACTTGCATAAAAGAAGAGCATTTGAATAAAATGTTTAAGATGATGTGATCTTCTACATCGTATTGTAGTTAGGGATTTTTTGGCCAGGTATTCAGTAAAAACTATTATAGCACTGATGAGGATTAATACATGTATTGAAATATATCTGTTAAATTACATAGAATTTTTTGGGGACTTGATGTAGACTGTGTTCATCCCATTGCACTGCATGACAAAATACAGTGATCACCTGTACTGCTTCCGCTTTCAATTTATTGGGAAGTTGTTAAAATGTCACTTGTTCCAAAGAAATAAAATTTAAATTCAACAGTTTTAAGCATTTTGCTGTGGAGAACAAAGTGTTTTGTTAATCGTGCTCTCTGTGTATCTTCTTCTTTCCAAAAACATACTTTAACACTGCTGTCCTTCTCCTAGTTCCAGCAGCTGAGCCCATAGAATATGCTCAGTTTCCTTTCTACCTCAACGGATTGCGTGAAACTTCTGATTTTGTGGAGGCTATCGAGAAAGTGAGAGCTATCTGTAGTAACTACACCAGCCTGGGGATCGCCAGCTACCCAAATGGTTACCCGTTTCTGTTTTGGGAGCAGTACATTGGGCTTCGTCACTGGCTCCTCTTATCCATTAGTGTGGTTTTGGCTTGCACGTTTCTGGTGTGTGCCCTCTTCCTCCTAAACCCCTGGACGGCTGGGATCATTGTAAGTTTATTATAAGGGTCTTTGTTGAAGTCAAATTCCTTTCAGCATAGCTCTTGCTGTAGTCGGGAAGGTTTTGTTTATGTCTGGGCCTGTGGTGGAGTATATTGCATCATTCATTATATATTTATTCAACTTGAGGGGGTAGGGTTCATGCTCAAGGTACAAACCTTAATAACCTTAATCTTTTGACCACCTTTTTTGCAGCTTTAAAGGTTTCTTAGAAAGGTACATAAACTTTTACCCTTGCTCAGATGCACACTAACATGAGAAATAAAGACACAGAGGAAAATTAAGAGCTTTATTAAATACTGAAGTTATTCCTAGTTATGTATTCCTTGTCCCCTTTTATCAGACATAGTTATTTTTCAAGGCAGTTGCTTGTGACTAACTTGCCCGTAAATTTTCCCACTGATTTCTGAATGCAGTCTTTCTGGAAAAACTGAAGTGGTTGGGCTGTATGGAACACACTGGAAAGAGTATAACTGAGCTATCAAGGAGGAAGAGCCATAAAATTATAAACTGAAGAGAATACTCCTCCGTGCTTTCTGCAAGGCCCCATCAGCCTCTCAGTAAACATTCAAGTTAAATTGAATGATGATGTTCCTATGTTTAAATTCCATAAACTATCGTATGGTTTATAAAATGCCAGAAGTAGAAAAGCGTAAAACAGTTACTAGTTTTTGTAATGTACGTTTATACGACAGGTATGTTAAAAGGTAAATGTTTAGTCTAGAATATTTTTCATAGCACTTAATCAAGCAATTTATGTTATTACTCTTGATTCATTAGCTTATAAAATCATTTATTGTAGTGCATAATTTTTTCCCTTGGAAAAGGCGTTTATTTTCAGAGTCCACCATTGCTTTTATAAGTATGTCAATATCTTTTTTCCTGCTCGGCTTTAGCAACTTTTAAAGTTGATTCCACAGATTTCCTCCCCTCCCTTTTCCTCTATTTTTTTTACAAGGTAGATGAAAGAAAAATAAAAGCTTTCCCTCAGATTTAACTGTTCACTTTGTCTGTCTCAATGCCTCCAAGTATCTTAAAAGTTCAGAGCCCCTCTGTAACCTGAAACTCATCAGCTGATTATGCCATTCACTTTCTTCTGGGCTTTATACCTACTCAGAAGTCATCCTCACTGATATTTGCAGTTCTACAAAAAGAATTCCAATACAGGTAGTTGAAAGTTACTTTTTCTGGAAGGATTGTCTGAGAAACAGGTGAAAAAGAGAAAAAATATGTTTGAGGGAGTATCCATGATACAGAAGAAATTGTTTTTTAGATCACTGATAAATTGTAACCCATACAAAATTGATGCTTAGTCTGTTAACTGGTTCTTAGGAGTATAAGTTTAACTGGCTCTTCAGCAAGTCATTGCCATTGAGCACAACAAAACAAGGAAAAGCAGGTTGTCTTTGGGAATATAGGATGGCTTTGAGGAGTATGGTTTATAATCACCATGTTGTTTTTAAATATCTTTCTCTTCATGTGTCTGGAGTATTAGAAGTTACTAACATCTGTTTGAAATTTCTAGGTGGTGGTGCTGGCTCTAATGACTGTGGAGCTGTTTGGCATGATGGGTCTAATTGGAATAAAGCTGAGTGCAGTGCCTGTGGTTATCCTGATTGCTTCTGTTGGCATTGGCGTGGAATTCACTGTTCATGTTGCTTTGGTACGTAAAATCAGGAAGCATTTTTAAAATAAAATATCATTAAATATTATCAGTATTGATGTCTATTTATTATTAATGAAAATTTTTTTGAAATTGTGGCAATGTTAGGATCACAAATCCTTATTTAATCTCCTGAGTCAGTGACATGATTCTCAGAAAGAAGCTGGTCACAGCTTTGTGTGCCATTCGATTTATCTCGATAGAGCAGAGTTGATCTTGGTGAGGCGGTTCCTAACTATTGAGGCATTCTCCCAGGAGATAAAAGGCGATACATTACCTGTGATATCTAATTGTCTGATTGTTGCAAATAGATAGAGAAAGCAGAGCTCTCAATGCACCTTACTTCAGTCCAGACTCTCCTGGTCCTTGTCTGCAGCCTCGCTGTTGTTGCCTCAGTGCTGTGTAGCTGTTTGTTGCCTCTTGCATTCTGTGTCTTGTGGAAGAGAAGCCTTTAAAGATTTTCAAAATCACATATAGTGTCATTTGATTTCTCTGGACCACTAAAATTTGAATGTATTTGGGTTTATTTTCCACTTGAAAAATCTGCACCTTCTTTTTAGAACCCATTAGCTATTAATAGTGTGCACAAACGCAGTCTGTAGGAAAATAGTTTTCCGATGTGATGAAGAGGAGCAGTGAGGGGGGAAAGAAGTATGTCTTATATAAAGATTTTCAGCATTTTTCAAGGCCAAGTGTCCAAATCTTGAGTGCTCCTACTCACTCAGCTTAGTCAACCTGATGTCCAAAAATGCACAGAAACGACTGTGTGCTTGCAAGGCAGCAGTTCTGGGAGTTCCAGATACGCAAAAGTCATCTTGCTTTATTTGGTGACAAAGAATAGAGTGCTATTTTTCTGTGGTCGCATTTGACAATGTCAGCACTGATCTTTGCAACATTTTGCTCACTCAGTATAAATCATTTTCCTGTAAGGCTATTCTAATCAATATTTCTGAATAGTTTAAGAATATAAGTGTCTTCATAGTTTTGAATTTTACTGTATAAAAAGTAGGAAAGGATGAGTGGTCAATACAACATAATTCTAGGGAGGAGGTGCTTGTAGTCTACTATCATCTCTAGTATTTTAGTACTGTAGCAGTACAAAAAGAAGTGAAGGGAAGGGTCTGGAAAGTGGTGGTGACATTGGATGGGAATGCAGTGGGCCTTTTAGACTCAGAAGGAGGACTAGTAGACTGCTAAGAAGATCTGGTGGCAGTGAGAAAGAGAGGAGCACACTGGGGATGGCCAAATACTGGGAACATGTTGTAGATGATGTACAGAGTTGGGACACGTCAAATGGTAGATGGAAAGAGTAATTTTAAGAAAAATTGTAGGGGAAGTAGGGTAAGGTTAAAGAGGAGCAACCGTATCCCTAAGTGATTGTATCTATTTTTCCCCTGCTGCTGTGGATAGTTAGGCTTTTGGAGGTAAACGTGTTTGCTGGGACTTGGCGGTAGTTTGGGAAGTGTGAGAAACCAGTGGTGTACAAGAGGAAGAAAGAAACAACAGTTTCTTAGAATTGAAGATTTAAAACAGGAAAACTGGAGTAAAAAAGGACAAACCACCTAGCTGTTTCTAAACGGGAAGAAAGTAATCTAATTTACAGGACTTTATATATATTATGTTTTTTAAAAAAAGAAGTAAAAGTTACCCGTGGCTGAAGGTAAAATGCCAAGCAAACTGAAAATTGTGCTTTTTTTGCATTGACTCTGGAGTCAAAAACTTTCAAATGTAGGCTTTAAATAAAAGATTGCCTAGTAGACCTCAGATGATAGCAGCAGTACTGACCTTCACAGAATGTCCTGCATATAAATAGTCAACCAGTGTTCCATAAACAAAAAAGGCCATGGTATGACTGTTGATAGAGAACTTAATTGAACTTGTTTAAGAGTGATTCGCAATCCACTTGTGGCTCAGTTCTCTGCTACCACTTACGAATAGTGACCTTATTTTTTAAATTCTGTAAATAATTTCTGAATCAATAGTAGACTTGTATCATGCATCCTTTAATTACACACATGTACATGTGTTTATATAATGTGTTAATATGTTTGTGGATCCATGTGAGTTTTCTCATTGACAGCTGCTTTTACCCTGAGGGGGATTCTTTATCCATTTATGTATATGGGAATGTAAAATGCCCTGGATACATTTAATTTTCCACAGACGAGTTTTAATCCAATAATAAAGATTAATAATACACGGTTTGGTTACCTACAGAAGTGAGGGCTGGGAATCTCACCCGACGTGTACCCATTTTTGGTCTGCTTGTCCCACCAAATAACTTCTTTAAGTGTTGACTGATTTCAAATTTTTAAAATTCGTCAGATAAGTGAAAATAAGCCACTGGAGAAGGGACACTTAAATTCCAGGACCAAGAGGAAGATAGTTGCTTGAGTCCGTATCTTAATAGTCAGTAGAGGATTTGCTGAAGAAAGAGCCCTTATAAATCACAGGAAGAAGGTCAGCCAGGTTCTTGTTTTCTTAAACCATTGAGTCACGCACAGAGAAGACGAATTCATACAAAACAACAGCATTTCAGTATTCTTGATACAGCTTGTTCACTAAGGAGCCTGAGGGAGAAAGGCATTTCACTAGTCATATTGTTGCTCAGGCACTACTGTGTTCAGTAGTGTTCCTACGGCGATTTTGTACCTATAGGCCTCCTAGCTTTGAAGTAATAGAAGTTGCAAAAACATTTATGTTGAGTGAAATAGAAGTGTTAAAAAAGTCATGGAAGTCATGTCCCCGTGAGAGTGAGAGGAGTGGCCCTGTAATTTTGACACCTTTCATCATGAAATGAATTCTTTGCAGGTGGAAATAAGCAAAGCTGGAGGCAAAAGCCTACTGGTGCAAGCAGGCATTGTTTCCAGAATTATTACTGTGATCTGACTGTAATCAGTGCTTACTCTGGTGGTGTGGCTTCAGCAGCAGCTGTGTGGTATGACTGCAGAATCGGGCCTTCTCTTGAAGGTTAGCCAGCTAGAGAAAAGTAATTAACTGGCTCTGAGAGAGGCTGTTTGGAAGGTTATATACATCTGTCTAATGAAATGGATTTCATTGTTTTACAGGCATTTTTAACTGCCATAGGAGACAGGAACCACAGGGCTGTCCTCGCATTGGAACACATGTTTGCGCCAGTGCTGGATGGGGCCGTGTCCACTCTGCTTGGAGTGTTAATGCTCGCAGGATCAGAGTTCGATTTTATTGTCAGGTAAGGCGTTTGTGTGTGTCCTGACTTCGTTTTTAAAATAAAAATCAGCATGCTTTAAATTTTTAGTCACTTCAGCGTATCTGTCATTTTATTACTATGCATGGTGTGTCAAGCATGCTTACGTCATGGTCCTGTTTTCCCTCTGTTTTATTAACTCCTTGTTACGTGCTAGATGCAGTAGTGTTTCCATTGCTGGTATTAAAATCTGTTCCAGGAAAATCTGACACCCAGTATGAAAGAACACAGAAATGGCCCTCTTTAGCAAAGTTTGTTAATTCTGGGTTTGAGTCAGTTCGAAGCATCTGGTATTGTCCAGTGTGAGCTGGGTTTGACCTTTAGCCTTCAGGTCCTCCAGACTTCTTGTACGCACAGCAATTTGTGTGCAAAGGACGCGTGAACCTACAAACACACTGCAACTCTGTGTGCTGCAAGTGACTCTCTCCGGGCCTTCTCCTTCTATCGTTATGTGAGGTTTACAGCGATGTATAACAGGGAGAGGAAAAAAAAACCCCGTTTGGGAGCTGGGGAACCATAAGTATGAACACAGAACTTCATATTAAAATTTTGTAAAGCAAAGCCTGAAGGCCCTTCTGTTTAGAAGTACAGGCAGACTGTTTCTTGTGAATTTAATTAAGAATGTGAATTCGTCAAGTATGAGAGGAAAGCAAGCTTTTCATTGAGGGGAATTTGAGAAGTGCAATGAAACAGATCCTATTCTATTACAAACAACCTGTGGAGCTCTGCAAAATGGCTAATCTTAGAAGTAACACAGGTTCTTTGTGGCGAACTACAGCACGAAAAAAAAATATTCCAAGCCCTACAAGGGAACTGAGGTAGAACTGGGCCAAATAAAAATGCTCTGAAAGATGACTTAACTACTTAGGTAGACATAAGCTGGATAGATGACTTGACTTAGCTGACATCCATTTGACAACAAGAACAACAAAATGTCAGAGGCAGGAACTGAGAATGGCTGCTAAATCTCATCAAGATTTTTTATTTATGCATGTAAGAGATTTGAAGAAAGCAGGCAGTTTGCAGTTAGACCTCATGAAACCTACATGAGGATTATTACTATACAGATACTGCATGTCTCAAAATAGAATTTGGGGTTTTTTTCCCATGACAGTATTTTTTACTTTATTTTGCTGCTATAGAAGAAATAAGGTAGAATTATTCTTTAGGACCTGATCTTGTAAGGGTTGGAAAACTTTGACATATACATTACTTATAGATTTAACCTAAATTTACGGGGGTACATTTGCTGTGCTACTTTCCTGCTTAACAGACAAGATTTTGGCAAGCATGTTTTTTGTGTCATAGCAAATGGAAGATTGTAGCAGCCCTTCACACCAAATTTGGATTGGATGTTCTCTCAGTTTATAAAATGAGCCTTTCAACTTTTCAACTTATGTTATTTTACTTTTTTTGGCCATCAGTTTCTCATTTTCTAGCACAATCTGACTTCAGTTTGCCTTGTTTAAAAAATAGCATAAAATAAACTATGGGAGCCTGAGCATTGTTATAGTGGGCGAAGAAGATCCCAGCTTCCGGAAAGCGATAGATTAGTCCAACAATGTGGAAGATTAAGTAAATTAACCGACATTGTATACACCAAGTGGTCAGAGCTATAATCCTCCTGTTTATCCTAGCATTAGATGGATGAGATGCAAATGTTTTTAATGCCTGTTGTTGATCTCTGTCCCAGTATAAAGTTCTGGTGGTTTATGTTAGTAGAGGAGATTGGCTTGCTGATTTTTGCTAATGCAGATCAGAAATTCCCATATGTTTACAATAGCAGGATATTTGTAGTTTTACAGGAGGCTGATATATTTGATCAGATGTGGAAATTGGGAGGCAGTAAAGTTTGTTGCCAGCTAGACAGTGTAATCAGCAGACCCATTAGTGGCAAACTTGCCCTCCGTTCTTCTCCTTTGCCTTCTCCTCCAGGAATTTACCAAGACTGAGTCCTTGAAATCATTAGTTACAACGCAGCCTTAAGTTTAGTCTGAGCCCCAGCTGTGCTGAATACCAACTAGCAAGGCTTTCCTTTTACTGACAGGTTTACCTTGGTATTCATGAAGGATCCCAGACCTTAGCCCTCAGTGGTGGGAAAGGACAACCACTTGTGCACTTTCCTCTTCTTCCATAGTACTTCAGCCTTTATGTTTGAATTGGCTGACGCAAAACAAGAGTATTCAGAGATGCTAAATTGTTCAACAAAAGATTAGCCTGCAATGCAGCTCTGCCATTGTGGAGTGGTCTTACTCAGTACAATGCTGAAGCTTAGTATAGAATGGGCAGCATTTTCTTTGCAGAAAACGGGTTCCTGTGTTGTAAAAAGGTTGCAATTTGAGCTATTCGGTAAAACTGGAACTTGCAGAATTCTAGGCGGAAAGTTGTGATTAATGAACAGCAAGGGAAACCCTTACCTGATACACTGGAGATTTAATTAGAGATTCTGCTGTAAGATGCAGAAGCATTTCACAGTGGATTAGCTGCTGGGAGAAGAGGGCTTCTTTTCCTTCTAGGCTAAATTGTTTAAATTCTACACCCTTCACTTCATTTGTTTGCTTCTGCTGGGTTTTCACTAATGGGGGCCCCTTTTCATTGTATTTGTGCTTTCAATCCATTCAGCTATTCACTGCACATTCCATATTTTTGTGTTTGTGTAACACATTCATAAATAACATTACATGCTTCCAGATTCTGGGAAATTAACAAATGTAATTTTTTTCTTTCCTTTATCAACTAACACTTTGGGTTGTGGAATGTAGCTTCTCTAATTCAAAAGGTAAAAAACCACGTATCTCTATATGAAAAGTGATATAAGTATTTAGTACAATATTAGTAATCTTTTAGATTTAATTTATTGTATGTATTATCTTAACATATGTAGGAATAATGCGTAATCCCTCATTTCTAACAATGCTTGTGGCTGTTCTCTCCCCCAAACCACTTAAAACCTACTTCAGGTATTTCTTTGCTGTTTTGGCAATCTTAACCATTCTGGGAGTTCTCAATGGATTGGTGCTGCTTCCTGTTCTTCTTTCGTTCTTTGGACCATACCCTGAGGTCAGTAAAATTAATGGTAAACAGAAGAAATAATACTACGTCTGCACCCCTGCCCCCCCGATCACCCCCCTTTTTTTAGAAACTCTTTATTTTTTAAATTCTCTTGGATTTTTTTAAAGTTTCTTGCTCAAGTCATTTTTTTTTAATCTTTATTAAAAGTGCTGTTTGTTATTTAGTTGATATTCTTTTACTTACATTTTAGAAGTTTTTTTAAATAACTATTGTATTAGAGGCTGCAATCAGTAAACCTGATACAAGTGTAGGATTATTTATGCTTTTTAAAAGCATAATGTGGTACGCAAACTATTTTGTAAAATAAGTATTTTCCCCAATATTTTGCAAAAGACAGTTCGTTTTGTACACGTATCTTCTTCTTTCCTACCTCAATGCCTCTGTTGCTTTCCCCAAAATATTTAACTGAGCAGACCACCAGGAAGGCCTGTGTGGACCAACATACACCAGTGGTGGTCCACAGACCACACCTTGATAACCATGACCGATCCGCCAGAAGGTCCCCCGTGTCCGGTTGCCCCTCCCTGTGGCATGCTCTTGGCTCAAGCAGTGTTTTCGATGGGTGGAAGGCTTCACTTAGTTGTTGATGTTTAGTTTTTTAGTATTAGCAAAACAGTTTTGATGACAGTGTGTAATCTTTTGTATTCCTAACAGTATACATGACATGTCCCTTACTCAAGCAATATATATATGTGGCTGTTATCACCGTATACGTTGCTATTATCCGTATGTCTGTCTCTCTGCAAATAAACACTGAACCATACTATAGATACACATTTGAGGTGATTTTATTAAATCATTGTTAATGTATGCTGAAGGGGGAGGAAGTCCATGTATTATTTTTATATTTGTAAGTAAAAGTGCATGCACTTCCTGAGACAGCTATACCCAGAAGAATCTGTGTAATCCTGTTTACATACGTATCCACAGATAGAGATCATGTCTCTCTTTCTTTCATTATTTTTTTCAGTTCAGTATAAATGTTCATCAGAAAACTGATGCTAAGGTTCTCATGGTATGGGAGGTTGCATTTGGCAGAAGAATGTTTGTGCCAAGCACTAATGATTGAAAGGGTAATGCTAACTTAATGTTACTGAATGCATTGTTTTTATCAGGTTTCTCCAGCCAATGGACGAAACAGATTGCCCACACCGTCTCCTGAGCCACCCCCAAGCATCGTGAGGTTTGCATTGCCAGCTGGGCACACAAATAATGGGTCAGATTCCTCTGATTCAGAGTACAGCTCTCAAACCACAGTGTCCGGCATCAGTGAAGAGCTTCATCAGTATGAGGCCACCCAAGGTCCCGGGGCACCAGTCCATCAAGTAATAGTGGAAGCCACTGAGAATCCTGTCTTTGCAAGATCCACTGTAAGTAGTTTGAATATTGACTGGCAGGAGGGCAAGAAGAGAGTTTGGTGTTGTTTTTTTTTTTTGTTTAATTCTGTTTATTTTTGTGGAAAGCTCTTCCATATTGCTGGCTGATTATGCTTTGTGACTTTGTGCCAAAACTTGTAAGCGGGGAGTGAAGGCTTTCCTCATCCTCACCTTCAGAATCAAGCTGGAGGTAAAATGGAAAGTGGAGTGGAAAGTAGGAGAGTGGGGGTCTTTGGCATGCGTAATTGCTGTTACATCGTGTTGGCACCAGCCACAAGAGAGAGCTCTCAGTCTATTTGATGACTGTTTTCAGAGAGAGCGAGTGGGGAGAGATTAAAAGATCCAAACACTTCCACATAGTTCCTTGTGGATCACCATCTCATAAACCTCTCTCTGGCAGCACATTTGGGGGAGAAAGATTGATAGAGCCAGAAGAAAATAGTTTCAGGGTTGTACGAAATCTTGGGCCTGTTGCGTCTTGCTACTGGGTTGGCATAACTGTGATTTCAAAGGAGAGTGAAAAAGCTGTCTCCTACCCCTGCTGATGCTGCATGCTGAGCTGCAATGCGGATCTGTTTTTGTTCAGCAGAGGCCTAGAAATAGGTACAAGCAGAGCCACATTTGAAGTTGGTCACGGTTTATTGACTGATGTGGCCGCTGTGCTTCACGCTTTTTACGGAAATCAGAAAACAGATTCCTACAGTCTATACAAACTACCCAACTAACATCCTGTGTATATACCCTGCATGGAATAGAGCCTTTTCCAAATGCCCGCAATGCTGCTTGTTAAACGAGTTCCGATCAAGTGCTTGTCACCCATCCCTTTGAAAAGATGGACCAGTATGTAGGAAGCTTACAATAATGTTTTCGGTTGTCATCCTGTGTTTTTCTGAAGGTATGCTTTCCAGGTTTTAATAACTTCAGACAAAAACTCTCTGGAAAAATCAACAGTTATCAGATTCCAGACATTACCTTTGTGGAGTTAGAGCCAGGACAGCATTATTATCATTGTTCCTAGCATAAACTATAAGCGAGTGTAGAATTTGTTTGCCTTGTTTTGTCAGAGGCATTACCATGCATCTCTCTTCCAGGTGGTTCAGCCAGAGACAAGGCATCAGTCGAGTCCCAGATTACAATCAAATCCGGAGTCTGGCACACAGCAGGCATGGCGTCAGGGCAGACAACCCAAACGGGAAGCGAGGGAAGGGCTGCGACCACCTCCTTACCGCCCTCGCAGGGACGCTTTTGAAATTTCTACTGAAGGGCATTCAGGACCTAGCAATAGGGATCGCGTGGGCCACAGGGCTCGTTCTCATAACATGAGAAGCCCGGCGTTTGGCGCCGTGGGCGCCGCAGGACCAGCGTACTGCCAGCCTATCACTACTGTGACTGCCTCGGCTTCAGTGACTGTTGCTGTCCACCCTGCGGTGCACAGCCACGGCTCCCGGGGAGGGAGCTTTCCGTCCTATGAGGGATACCATGAAGCTGACCACGGGCCATTTGAGGACCCCCATGTGCCTTTTAACGTGCGATGTGAAAGAAGAAATTCTAAAGCAGAAGTTATAGAACTCCAAGATGTTGAATGTGAGGAAAGGGTACCTGGCAACAGCTCACAGTAAGGTAGGTCTGTCTCCTGTAGCTGCGGGCCTTGCCTGCGTCAGGCAATGGTGTGACCGAAAGAAAGGGGAAAGATAAAATTTCTCTGAGGTACCATTCCTTCAGGTCGGTTCATTTACGGGCCCCTGGTCATCTTAAATCTGTTGACCCTGAATATAATACATTTTGCACTAGAATTGAGGTTGGATAAGATTGCACTTTCCAACACTGAGAAGTTATAGTGGGTTCAGACATGAACTACTTCCAAAAGCCTTGCAAAGTGGGTAAGTACGTTGTACAGTCCCAGCTTACCAGATAAGGAAAAGGAAGCAGAGATGTTGTGTAATGTCTTCAGAGCTGTGCAGCTGCATTTACCGTTGATAGGTCCTGTCTTCTGATCCCTGAATCAGGCACGTTCTAAAACATCGTACAGAATTATATTGCCTAGGAGAGTGTAAAATTGCCAGCTACTTTAAGAGTTGTCCTCTCTTGAATAAAAGTCCCTGAAAGAATTTGAAGTCCATAGTGAGGACTGAATCCCTCTGGAAGATGCGCTGAGGGAGAGGTGGGAAGGCCCCACCGTGTCTAGTGCACTGCAGTGTGGTGAGGTGTCCCCTGTGCTTTGGGAGGCATGCAGAGACCCACCCAGCGAATTCGCACGCTGGAGGAGTCCTTGGGCCAGTCTCTCCCTTGCCAGGGGCTGTTGCTGGGTAGCGCAGGCCTAGCAGGGCATTTAACATGTTTCTGTGAAACAACAGATACACCCAGCAACTTGTGAGACTTGATACCTAAATCGTTGTCTGTCTTTAGTCTGGCAAGAGAAGGTTACAGGAAACAGTGCTATTCAGAACAGACAGGATATTTTAGCAGATGTTTGGGGAAGAGTGAAGCTGTTCATTTTCTTTAAATTTTTCCATTAATTTTATAGGGAATACTTTGAAGAGGAGAAACCAATTGAGTTTTTACCCTGAAAGCTTTGTGGGGCTCGTGCCTGAACAACCATTGCTGATTGTTTTCCTCTTTAGGGGGAAAGAGGAAGTGTTAAAATAGTTACTTATCTGTGGATCCCGGTTTTCTCTTTGCTTTTTAGAGCTTTCCAGTAGCAGACACTAGTTTGACCAGAGCAAGCCATTTTATTTTGGTTGCAGAACTATTTCACTCATACACATGCATGCATGCATGTGTACACAGGCACACACACGTGGAGAGTTTTGATAGAAATTTTTTGATGACTCATAATAAAATTGCCTTCTGATTTATAAAATATCTCTCCAAACATCTCAAAGTGCAAATAACATGAATGCCTTCAGCCTCACAGTCTAGAAATACGGCAAGTAATAGTATCCTCAGAATAAGGAAGTAAATACTTGGGCTCAGCTCTTTCAAGCTGAACTGCATGGTAATACGAGATTCTTAACTACGCAGTATTTGATGTAGTAGTGTATTTCTCCTTGAAGTATTCATTGGTTTTAACTGAATTTGTCACCAGTATCTAAAGCTGGGAACTCAGAAATTAAAGCATTTTCATTTTCTTAATTGGCGTCAGTATTTCTTTACTGGGAAATTCATGACTGAGTTTAGAGCAGAGCCCACGTTCCCTGACTGCTAACTGTAATCACAAGAATCATGAAATGAATTTTGGATTACTTTGATGTGTTTGTTTTTCTTAAACTTAAATGTATGTTTGTTTTTCTTCTCTCTTTATTTGTAAAGAGTAATAACTGAAGCAAAGAAGAGGCCAAAGATGGAAAACCGTATTTCCAGAACTGCTTGAAGAGAAGAACTGCTTGAAGTTGTAGAAAAGGACATGCTGCATCAGGACAACAGTTCACTGTTACTGTAACCTATTGTATTATTTTGTTAAATATTTCTTTAAGTATTTAAAAGATGTACACATATGTAATATACAAAAGAACAATGTAAAGTAGTATAATCTGGAGTCATTTGCCTCTGGGCAATAGAATGGGGACAATATTGTGTGCGCTTTGTACTTTTTGTACGTTGATCTCTGTGCCACAACTAAGCTTAATCTAGTTCTAAATTTCAGCATAAGTTGCTGCTGCTTAAATATTGTATAATTTACTTGTATAATTCTATGCAAATATTGCTTATGTAATAGGATTTTTTTTTAAAGATACATGTCTGTTTAAAGTATTTTAAATTTGCGTATCACAACCCTGTGGTAGTATGAAATGTTACTGTTAACTTTCAAACACGCTATGCGTGGTAATTTTAAAAATAAGCAGATATGAAGAACGGCAAGTTAATCTGGGAGGCTTAAATAGATTTAGCTATGTGCAGGTTTTGTTTTGCTGTGTGTATCCATGTGTGCATCTGGAAGTGTGCATGCTTTGGTGTGTATGTTCCTGGTGTACTGTAGTTTCTCTTTTACTGTATGGTAACACTTAGTGGGCTTATAAACCCACTGATGCTGATGTGAGTCTGGCTTTCCCTGTTAGTAGGCACTAGTGAAAACTGTGTTGGTGTTTACCAACATATACCATAGACTGCCATGATCAAAGGCCCAACTGAAATAGAAAAGACAACAGGAAGTCGAGGTTTGGGGTTGCGGTTCAGTTTCCCACACTCTTAATGACTTGGTTCACGTGACTTTGGTCAAGTCACTTAACTGCCCCATGCCTCAGTTGCTCATTCTGTAAAATGGGTATAATTACACTTACCTACCTCCCAGGAATGTTGTGAGGCTTAATTACTATTTGTCTAGTGCTTTGATTATTTTATTTTTTTTTTTTTTTGCAAAAGGTGCCAGGTAAGTGCAAACACTATAACCATTATTTTTTCACTTCCAAAGGTGCTGGATTTGAGAGGTGCTGGTGGTTATAGAAATTCAATGAGCATATGCCTTATTTTGATATTGATACTGTTGACTATGAGTGGCATTAGAAGCAGGATAATTGAGTTGTTTGATGATGAACCACAGCTCGGCTTATTTTCGTGGTCACCTTATTTTCATGGCAGGAAGGAAGTTAATAGTAAGTGATAAAAATCAAATGGAAGGATAAAAAAATAATCTATTTTCACTTTTTAAATATAAATGGCTTTCTGATGGGTCCAGGACTGTAAAGACACATAAGGCCTGGGTGTTCTTTTCTCTATATTTTGTGTTTTCCCATGCTGCATTGGCACTTTTAATTAAAACAGCTAAACTGGGATCTCTTTACGAAACTAATTTAGCTTTTTGTATTACTATTTTTAAACTGAAAGGGGATTGCTGCAGGTGAAGGGTCTGAAAAAACACTACAATCTGTGTTCCAGTTGGAAACAAACCATAAGAATGGAGAACCTTAATTTAAAATAATAGAATGAAAGTTTTCTTTGTCTTTGTCTTTCTGCATCTTTTTTCTGCCCTTCTCCAAGCTGTTTTTAGAGCAGGTAGATGTTCAGTTCAGAGCCAAACACAACCAACATTCAGTTTCTAAACACAGCAGTGGTGGGGCTTTTCTTTAAGTATGATGCCTGAACAGCAGTGGCCAATTCTTTGATGGGAAAGTGTTTTTCTCCAGTGGCTTCAGGGACTCTATCTTTGCCCACAGACCTTGCCAGCATAACAAATGGGGATAATTAGAATGCACAAATTTCCATGCCTTTTTTGCTCACTTGAAAACACTTTGATATGAGGCACTTGTTTACAGATCTCCAATGTGAACGCTCGAAGAGCAGGTGGCGAGAGCCTGGTGTCATTCCCGTGATACATAAGCTACTGTTTCAATGCACACTAAGGGTTAATGTCGCAACTGCCTACTGGTCCAGTTCACTGTCTAACATGAAAACTCTTAATGACAAAAAGAGGAGGGGCCCTAATTTAGCACTAGCAGCATAGTGACCTCTGATCATACAGACTCTGCAACGGAACTGTATGATACTAATTGGGAGCTACCTTCAGCCACCAAGCGTGTGCGCTCCCATGTCAGGGGTCGGCAGGGCTCCCACTGACACCGCTGCCGCCCAGCCGCAGCCTGCCTGGCTCCCTCCTCTTCCTCGGAAGGGAAGGGGGCCAAGGTGAGCCGCGGGGTCTGCCACCTGCCCCTGCCCGAGCCCTCCTGCGTGCTTGTGTGTGGGTGAGCTGTCTGCTGCTTCGTGCGCGATGTAGACCACCTTCTCCGATAGTCACATTGGAAAGGGGAGAACTCAGTGGCTGGCAACATTTATTTTGTTTTGGTTTTGTTTTTTAACTTTTTTAATCATGGGTGATATTTATATTTTTGTATCATAAGAATGTTTTCTTACAGTATTTGTCATGCCAGTTTATAACAAACAAGATGCAGGGATTTTATTTCTATTGGAAACACTATTACAGCTATGTTTTTACTGTTTAATGGATTTTTATTTGTATAGAGTGCTTACTAATGTTAAATAGGAAAGATTATATAACATTTACATTAAGGACTCGTTGTAGCTTTTAGCATAAGGACTTAAAAGGAAAAAAAAATATTCAAACTGGGTCTCATTGCCTGCCTGTTTTGGTAGGAGTGGGTTTGTGTCATTTCAGTTACAAAGGTAAAATTATGCCATATAATTTATTTATATGAAAATTTATTTTTGTAGTGTACATAGTAGTCATCAAGTCTTTTGACAGAAGTATATTTTTAAAGAGTTTATATGTAATGATGATACCATTATGTTTTGGAACACTGCTGAGATACGATTACGGTGCACACTTGTTCTTGTAAAACCCCTGGCAGAAAAGAAAGTGTTTAACAGTGTTAAGAGAGAAAGAGAGTGTGAATATTCATACAATTCTGAACTGTGTTTTAGTTACCATTTGTGATCTAGTGTGGTTCTCATTTTAAACTTTAAATGGAAATTGTACAAACTCTCTAAATATTAATGTTCAAACACTGATAGAAATTCTAACATGAATAAAAATACTATAACTCACTGGCTACGGATTTGGTTGGTTGGTTGTTTTGTTGTTTGTTTGTTTGCTTCTTCATGTACTGCTGGTCAGCTGTTCAGGTACAGTCATGCAATCATTCCGATTTGGAGCATGCATTTGAGATGTTTCAGTATTCGGCACATTCGGGACATTCAGATTTGCCCATTTTGGAGCTATCTAAAATCCTGTCTAAATTGTAACATGCAGGGAGCTTGTCTATTGATTCTGTTACTTTTGTTCCGGCGTGGGGGATAGGTATAGGGCTGGATTATACCTTCCATTCTCACTCTGAATGAAACATTTTGTGTAGACTTTGAACCCTTGAGTAAAGCAGTTTAAGTACAGGTTATTTTTGCTCAGGAGTGGGAGGAAATTCTTTGTCTTTTTCCGTCTTCGTGGTTGCTCCCTAAATGGATTCGAGAAATAGTCTGGTTTTCCCACTTTGTGGAACAAAAAATAAATAAACGCGGTGTTCTGAAAACTGCAGCGCTCCACAGAAGAAGCTCCTCCCGGGAAGTGTGCTAGCCAGTGCAAGCCGGGGCGCAGGTCCCCGTGGCCTGCGCGAGCACTGCTCGGGGAGGAGGCTGTGGGCAACAGGAGTCTGTGAAGACTGTAAGTCTGAAGTCACTTGCATCATGAACCTCTGCGTGGCTTGTCCTGTGCAAACATACTCTGTTGAGCATCCAGCAAAGTGCTTCAGAGCCAGCAGTCCGTTACTTTATCCTATAACCCTTAATGAGCTTTTTTTCATGAGTCTTCTACATTTCTCATGAACAAAAAGCCCAAACATGTCTTGGGATAATTTATAATTCAGCCTCTACTTTTCATGGTCAGAGGAAATAAAAATACAAGTTACTATTTTATGGTTCTGTAAGTTTAACCAGAAAAAAGAAAAATACAGTTAAAGCACTTGAACTGCGGAACTCCTACACATACGTTTTTGCTACTCAAAATACTCTCCTTCAGATGCTGAGGACTAGCCAGACTGAGTCTTGGTGGCCTTGGTGGGTTACAGCCCATGAGAACGGTGGCTACTAAAGCCGTGCGTTAGCTCAACTCGCTGACTTTGCCTTTTGTGTCACAGCCATTTGTGGGAGCAGCTCCATTCACAGGACTGTAAACCATATGTGTAAATCAGTACATTCTGATAGTCAGAACACAGGATTTTTCTTTAAAAATTGCGTTTTGCATCAATGATAGCTATTCGCCTTACATTGCTTGTCATGTTTAGATTTCTTATAAATGGGTCTTCTTGCTGTCAGTCTTATTAACCCCAGGTAAGACCTTAATCAGATTTTTGTCAGAGATTGTCAGTATTTATTCAGGCCTTAAGTAAACACGTGGCCAAATTTTTGTTGGCATAATGCATGTATTTAACAGCTTCAGGAATGCTGCATGCTGCTAAACTGCAGCAGCACTGATGTATGAACAGGTGTTTCATTTTTGTTAACTTTCACTCCCAATGAGCATCTGAGACACCGACTGTTTATATCTGAAAACCACCGTTGCCAAATTGTAATTACTTTTAATGGCTGCTGCAAGTAATGAGAACAATTACTACTTCCCTACTCCATTTAATCATTCTTGTCCTTTTTGTTGCAGACACGTTGAACTTTACTGCTAGAATAGGATGCATGCCAGGAAACTGCACTACCCAGCCCGAGTGGCTTAAAAAAAACACATGCCCAGTTTAACTTTACATGGTTAATTGCAGCTAATTAAAGACAAAAATGAAGCAGTACTGCTGCTTTGACACACAAAAAAAAGAAAAAAAGTTTAACATAAATCCTGGCATATTTGGTACTACAGAAGCCATTCTACCTCTGTAGATACTGCATAAGCAAAGAAAATCTCCACCGCAGATATTTGATTGCCTGCAGCGGCACCCAAGACACCACCACACAATAGCTTTCCTAAGGAACATTTTCCACCCTCATTTTAACAGCTGTAACTGCATGTGTTACTGCTGTGTGCTTAGTGCAGCCATACCTGCTTCCCACTGATGTAGGGTAAGGCTGCAGTGGAGAAAATTGTGTCTCCCTTGGGTTAGTGAACGTGCTGTAACTCAGCTTGCCCTAAGAAGCACTGAACACAAGGCAGCTTACATTTTAATTTGCTAATCAATCAGAGCACCTTCCCAGGCTCTTCTCCAGGCTTAACTCAGACTGACAGTTAGGAGTTGCTGGATCTTTGAGTCAGCTAATTTGAATTAGGACCTCAGGTTCACACGGTGGAGATAACGCTTTTGCACAATTGAGCACAAAACCCCGTGGTGTTTCTGTCTGTCCTTTCCATCCCTTTGGTTTTTCAAACCTCTGCAGTGGGGCTGCCTTCGCATGTCCCCAGCTGCCTACAGACACCACCGCCTTGTGAATCCTGCTGGGGAGCAAGGCTGTACGCCACAGCAGCCGGGAAGGAGGAGGGTTGGAAGCTGGAGGCTGGAAACTTTTTCCCAGGCAAGGGAGGGCTCTGCCCTGGTTGAAGAGGAAGGGCTGGGAAGCAGGGGCCAGGCTTCATTCACGGGTGAATGAACTAGGTGGGTTTCCCCATCTGTTGAGGGAGAAAGACCACTGAAGTGTTTGAAAAGTGATTTATGGCAGCAGTGAGAGACCCTGGGCGCTCTGGAAGAGGGAGAGCTCCACCATCTGATTTAGGAGACCCAAAATGGTGTTGCAAATGTATGTCAAAGTCTAGGCAAGACTGATTTTTCTGTTCCAGGTTGCGTCCCTTTTAGCAGCCCTGGATTTTTTGTTCTGAAGTTTACATTGGGGAATAGACTTGTAGGGAGAAACATGTGTATAGCCTTTTGAGATGGGAAGGGAAAGCAATTAAACAAGAATTATTTAGTAGATAGAAAAGACTCAAAGGAAGAATATTATTATGCTTCTTTTTTTCCAGCTTTTGTTATTTTGGCAAAGGAAAATCTTTCCTCTTTCTCTCCCTTGTGGCAGATGTTGTGTCTTGCCCAGAAGACAAGAGATTGCACTTCTGGCCTGCCAGATTGTGTCAGGGCTTTTAATTGGGAGCTTCCTTTAGGAGACCCTGTCACCACAAAGTGCTGCTCCTGCGCTAAGGTGGCTTTATTGAAGGTGACTCTGTAAGTCTCCAAACATAGGTGACAAATGACCTTTGAGATGGCTGGATTTAAACTAAGAATCTTGAGGTTAAAATGCCAATTTACCCTTTCCTCGTTACCAAACAAATAACCCATCTGTAATTACAGTTTACCTCTCTGAGCCAAATGGGTTGTTTCTTCTCATTAAACAAGGGACCAGATATTTTATTAGTTGTTAAGACTAATAAAGGTAAAAGATTCGAGGATGTTACTGCAGTAGAGTAACTGGGGTAAATAGGAAACTCAAACTTTCACCTCAAATAACTAGCATTTGCTGTAAGAGAATTCAAACGCTCTTTCACTTTATTGCTTCCCTATTATGCAATCATTTTAAGTAGGCTATTTAACATAAGAGCATTTACTTTGGTAGACAATATAATATGCTTCTGTAGCATTTTGCAGCATTTTAGAAGACTAACAGGCTCAACTTTAAATGGTTGTAAAGACTAAGGGAGGGTGTTACTGAACAGCATCACACAACTTAGTGTAGCATTCAGGCAAATTGTCAGATGACATCTAAAAAACAGCTAAAACTTTTCATGTTGGAGTTAGTAGTTATGGAGCTTTCTACTGGGCAAAAGGGCAGGGGGAGGCTCTTTCAGTTCACTTTTATCTTAAAATTTGCAAAAAATTGTCAGCAAAGTGCCTGGACAACTAAATGAATGGAACAAAAGTATCCCTGGCATGAGCTCTGCGAACAACATGCATTTATAGTTTCATTCAGTCTGGCCCATATTGAACCAAGTGAGGAAACAGAACTATAAATTGAGTTGTTTTTTTGCCCCTAAAAAGGTCTGCATATGAATATAAATAATTATTAAGCACATAACCGGTGAAAATACTAACCAATACATAAGCTGTGGTGTCCAGCTCCTCTGTTTAAGTTACTTAATATTGCTGCATTTAGTTAATTTAACTTTTCACTTTGCATCCTTATGCTGTTGTCAGGCATAATTCTGAGGAAAAGTGTATGTACGCGAGCAAACAGTGCATTTAAGCACATTGGCTGTGAATGCTTTAATCTCATTCATAAATAGCTTTCCCGACTAATTACATAGTACATGGATTTAAACCAATTTCAATGGATGTTCTCTAATGCAATAGACTGTAATGCTCCAAAGTGACTGTTACAGCCCGTTGAATCAGTAGCCCATGAACTAACGAGAATTTACACATTAGCTGGTTATGGTTCCTTAGGAACCCCGTGATTTAAGAAGGATGTGAAGGTACTTGAATGTGTCCAGAGGATGGCAACAAAGCTGGTGGAAGGGCTGGAAGGCATGTCCTGTGAGGAGCAGCTGAGGACTCTGGGTTTGTCTAGTTTGGGGAGAAGGAGACTGAGGGGCGACCTCCTTGCTCTCTACAGCTTCCTTAAGGGGGGACGTGGAGAGGGAGGTGCTGAGCTCTTCTCCCCAGTATCCAGTGATAGAACACACGGTAACGGTTCAAAGCTGTGCCAGGGGAAGTGGGATTACTCATAGGTAAATCTGCATTTGTATTACTCTGTGCATGGTTTGGTCCATAGAGCATACGGTGAAAAGTGTGGTCCTGGTTATGCTATTCGTACCCTGCCGTTAATCCACAGTATATGACTTGGGCACAGGGAGTCATCCCTGCGGAGGTGTCCCTTTGCTGTCATTGACAGCAAAAGGTATGCAGATTTCTGACCGTAGAGGCTCCCACTCATACTTGAGCTGGATGTCTGTAGTTGAGGGTGAGAATCAGCTCAAAAAAATCAGGGCTTTTCCCCCCACCTCAGACTGTAAATTGCAATTTAGTCAATGGTAGTCTGGGACTTCTTGAATGGATTCGCATACTTCAGGAGCCTTTTTGAGCTGCATCTAAAACAGGAAGTTGCACAAGGAAAACCAACAAGCAGAGGGTATTTTTTGTGGATGTGACCTGTCTCACACCCATCTGAGAAGTGCAGAAGAGCTATGCTGGAATATGCTTGTGACCCTTAGTCCTAGGTCTTCAGGTCACCACCGCCAGTACCTCCAGTCTTTCTGTCACTATTGTGATGTTTTGTAATTCTGTTCTCTTTTGGCCATTCCATATTAAATTATCATATTTTTTATTTTTATTTTGCTTAAATTTTACAAACCCTTTTAAGTCACGAAAATTACTGTACCCTAAGTGCAATTACCTCGGTTGCACCCTTTACCTCTGTGGAACTAGATCTCTGCAGGGAAATAGCTTTTTCCTTTTTTTTTTTTCCTTTTAAATATGATTTTACTTGCAACTACAACAGTTCTTCCTCTCTTTGCCCTTCCTCTTCCTTGCTTTCCCCCTTGCATATCCTTATGGGCATGTCAGTGTGGCATCCAACACGGCTGAATATGAGCCAGCAGTGTGCCCAGGTGGCCAAGAAGGCCAACAGCATCCTGGCCTGGATCAGGAGCAGTGTGGCCAGCAGGACTAGGGAAGTCATTGTCCCCCTGTACACTGGTGAGGCCCCACCTCGAGTACTGCGTCCAGTTTTGGGTCCCTCGCTACAAAAAAGGAGCATGTCCAGAGAAGGGCAACAAAGCTGGTGAGGGGTCTTATGAGGAGCAGCTGAGGGAGTTGGGGTGGTTTAGCCTGGAGAAGAGGAGGCTGAGGGGAGACCTTATCGCTCTCTACAACTACCTGAAAGGAGGTTGTAGCGAGGTGGGGGTTGGTCTCTTCTCCCAAGGAACAGGCAATAGGCCAAGACGAAACAGCCTCAAGTTGCACCAGGGGAGGTTTAGATTGGATATTAAGAAATATTTCTGCACCAAAAGGGTTATCAAGCGTTGGAACAGGCTGCCCAGGGAAGCGGTGGAGTCACCATCCCTGGAGGTATTTAGAAGATGGGTAGACATAGGGCTTAGTGACACGGTTTATTGGTGGTTTTGTCAGAGTTAGGCTGATGGTTGGACTCGATGATCTGAAAGGTCCCTTCCAACCTAGGCAGTTCTATGATTCTATGGCTCATTGGTAGCTGGTGAATGCAGCTATGCCCAGAGAATCTGTGGTATGCAGTTTAAATGGAATTATTCCAAAAAGCCAATGAAAAGAGCTGGTGCAGAAGTACAAGATCACTTGTGCACCAATAAGATAGTATAAATTTGGAGCTGGGCAGGTCTGAGGAATCCCCAAAAAGAAATCTCTCTAAGAAGCATCTCAGATTATGTTCCATGGGAAATTATTACCTGTTTCTTTTGCTTTGTTTTCTTTCTCTGCCTTCTGCACATATTTCAAAAAATGTTTTATGGTTCAGGTTTTGCGTGAGTCTAATGGAGGGTTTTACATTTTTGAAAGCCAAGTAATTTATCACAGAATCGCAGAATCATTTAAGTTGGAAAATACCTTCAGGATCATCAAGTCAAACTGTTAACCTAGCAGTGCCAAGTCAACCACTGAACCATGTCCCTAAGCAAATATATCAGACATGTTTAGCAGATAAGAATACTATTACAGAAAACTCAAGATTTTCCTAACAAAAAGTGATATGCGCTTTGAACCTTTGAACATTTAAGTCCTTTGCTTCATAATCAGTGAAGCAGCTTTCACAATCTCAGCAAGTAGCTGGGACTATTCAAACTGGAAAAATTAAGTAAGTACTAAAGTAGTTGCAGAAATGGGATGCAAGTGCTGCAACTGTTAAAAATGCATATAAGAAAGTTTGAGTTTTACTACTAATAATGATGAGGCTTGGTTCATCTTGGCAACACAGGACTTGGATATTCTGCATGCAACAGTACACACACACATGTTGTGGTGCTTGTTTGCTTGCCTTCCTAAATGCAGGGTGAAGGGATGCTGGGACACAGAGAAGCAAAAAAGCCAGTGAGATGTACAGTAGAAAGTGAAAGGAAACAGCAGAAAAAGAAATGAGAGAGAACTATACCTGAGCCGTGTGGGAGGACTCACAAAATTTTCTTTAAAAGGTGCATTTGAAGTTTGTGTAAAATGACTAGGGGTGTCATTCTACTGGACAAGGGAGGCTTGGCGGTGCCTGGATGCTGAGCATAAGAGCCTAGTGTTCCTACTCACAGGGGAGGTGATAACTTGCTTTGGGGGATATTTTTTATAATGTTGATGCTGGCTTTTTGAATGTTTTTCTATGCAGTATATGTGTGTCTATGTGTGTGTGAGTGTGTATGATGGGAAACACGCGAGTGTGTAGTAAGAACTGTGGTTTCAGTGTGTGGAATTTGCTACTGGCAAGTTATTCTAGCACCAAGTCCAAGATAAATACCAGGTAGGCTTATACTTTTGCATGTGCTTTTTTGTCCTGAAATGTTTTAAAAGTCTTACAAAATACAGGAAGTTGCACCTGGGGTTTCACAATTTTCTTGGGGCTGACATTCCTGGTGCACATCGCTTCATTTTCCCTTTCTGCTTTAATTTTTGTTGTTTGGCAAACTCCTGGAGGGAAGCTTAGGGGCTTGTCTGAAGAGGCTCTAGACAGGTCTTTTTTCTTGGTCTGGGGGCTGGCTTCACAGGCTTTTCCTAAAAACCCAATGTCTTCTGCACTGTCCTACGGACTATGGGAGTCTGTAGACCTCCTTTCCACACTCCTGTTGCCTTGACTCGTTTCAAGTACAAGTAGGATTAAGCAGAATGGAAAGCTACTGACTTACTGGAAACGGTCTTGTTAGCTTCCTTAATGTACATGTAATAGAAGAAAAAGGCTTTGAATGGAAGACACTCCACTGTGTCATTTAGAATTATTTTTTCTGGCCTCAGAGTACCTTTCCCTTTGAGGTCTTCTTTGCATGGATACTCGGACTAATTTTTCCTGTTGAAATTGTGGGTCAGACCCAGAAGTGGGCTGTGGCCCAGCAGACACTTTTTGCCTGTTCCAGAGAACACACATCCCCCTAATAACCATCATATTATTATTCACATGCCACCTAATGGGCTAAGCGCGTGAAAAAGCAGACTGTGGAAGCCCTCGTGAAGCACGGCAGTAGGGGTGTATAAGAAGCCATCGCTTACAGGACAGCTGGGAGCCTGGCTGTTGCGCTGGCTTTCCTATGGGGATCTGTGATACTTGTGTCCCGGTGTGTGTTTTTCAATCCCTGCACTCTGGTCAAAAAGAAATGAAAGAGCGAATGGACTTGGCTAGCCATGGAAGCCAGTAAGAGGGTGGCAGATGGGGAGAAAAGTGCCAGAAAGAGCATTGTCCAGATCTGAATTGTGGACAGCAGCAGCAGTATTCCCTTGAACAGCCACAGGAGCTGGGGAAGAAAGCCCATCTTTGTGTTCAGGCAGTGACCAAGGAAGACTTGGGAGGTGTTGGGAAGCTGGGGATTTGGCTGGGGAAGGGTAAAAGGGGCTTGAGCCAGAAGAGAATGGGTTAGAAGAAGCAGGGGACTTCTAAGAATGGAGCATGGGCTGATGGCTTGGAGAGGGCAAGAAGCTGGGATCAGTTTGGGAAACGGGGACTTTTTCAATGAAAATGTACAGAAAAGTGAATGAAACCCACAGAGCTGAGGAAAAAAATCCAGCTTCTGCACTTTAAAATATTCAAAAACTTAAAATATTCATAGAACTTCGTGACAGACCAATTAAATACTGCACAAAACAGACAGAAAATAATGCAATTGTAATTAAAATATAATACTTCATCATCAAAATTGTTATCTTTTCATCACAAGAAATCAGCCCTTGTAAAATACTCATTAAATCCATAGAATAGTTATGATCTGTTCAGCCCAAATAACAGTCCTACTTTACAATGATAATAAATATTACACAAGATTATGACATTGTTTGGAGGTGCCACCATCACAGGGTTAAGTAATGTGCGAGAAGGAGTCTTATGTTGGCAAACTGGAGGCTATATCCTCTTAGAAATGTGCTTCAGTTGATGCTTTGCCCATTTTGCTGTCACTTTTTTCATAATTCTCAATAACACAAAATCCCCCAAAATATAAGAGGGGCCAGTGTTGGCCTACATCGTTTTCTTTCAAAATTCTGCTACACTAAAACCACCAACAGGGAAAAATGTGCGCTTTTTTCTCCTGTTTTGACTACAAGGATGTTCTTTTTTCAAGATCAAATTCATAGTTTTTAGCTTGTTTATAAAGAAGAACTTAAAAGCAAATGGGATTTTGTGATAGGCTATCAGAAAGAGTATAAGCTTGCTAAGAATACCCAGACAATTAAAGATATTAACTTCAGAAATTCTGCTTGCAAATTCATAGATGCACTTCTACAGTCAAAGAGTACTTCTCGCTGAATCAGCATCTCAAATATTTGTTTCTCTAAAGCTTTGAGAATAAAACACTGCTTAAAAACAAGGAGGAAAGAGCCACAATAGAAGAAAGCAACACTGTGGAACTGTGACAAGTGGATAGGGAATTTTGCCTTCCTGCAAGTCCCTTCTGGCTTTGGTTTACCCTGTGGGCCTCTCTGGGATCATACAATTTTATTTAGGCACCAGAATAGATCACCAAATTTTCAGGAACACCGAGAACTCAGCTATGTTTTCTCTGTTGGATGCTGGTCCCTCTGTTACACCCTACAGAGGTAGGAAAGAATTATCAGAGCCTTTTTCTCTTTTTTTTTTCTTGCTATACTTCATTCCAAAGGAAGTGGGTTCTGGAAACGTTCGCTGTTGTAAATCATAGCTTAAATTCGGCACTTGTTCGTGTGTTTAACTTCTGCTCTGTGTTTTCAGACTCTCACCCAGTGCTGCATTGTTGGGAGAACAGAGGTACCTGTATTGTCACTTGAAAATATATGAAAATCATAATGGATAGTAGTAATTTACATAAAATACTGATACTGAAGTGTTCTTTAATCTCTCTTATAAAATTGAAAGTGGCTACACATCTTATTTATTGTGTGTCATGAATCCTTTCACATTCTTTTATGATTATATCTTACAACAATTGATAAAATCTAAGCCTATTATCCACCACAGACACCTCATATCCCAGTGGGCCTTTTATCCAATATGATTTTCTTAGATGGCACTGTAGGGTCAGAGCATTTTCTCCAGAGAGTTTTGAGCTGAAGCATATGTCATAATGAGGCCCTTTTACTAAGATTTGTTCTGCCACTCTAATCAAAATCATAGGTTTGTGATCTGTCCCTTACAGGATATTAAATAAAAAATTATACTATCATTATTGGATTAGATATCTCAGTGCTTTCAGAGATTAATTTGTTATCATTATGTTTTTCTAAATGGCTGATTGCTTGTTTAATACAAGTGGATTTGGAGTGGTCCTGTAAGTAGAAAATTGATAAATGGACCTGCAGTGTAATATTATAGACTAATAACAAAATGTGTGACTCCCAGCTTCATACAATTAAACGTGACTTAAACTCTCTTCCATATCTTTATTGGGGTTTTAATTCTCTTGTGCTTTTCCATGGAAGGAAAGTTCCATGTTTAGTAGCCCAGAAGGAGGCACAGAGGAAAGTTTTTTCTCTAACTAGTTGAGATGAGCTGAGCTGAAGTGAATGTGGAAATCTGATAGCAGAATTCCTGCTAATGCAAAGTCTTTAGGTAATATAGTCTGGTGAGGTATTTACTTCTTGAACTTCATATGTGTTGCAAAACATCTTGCTGGAAAAGAGTGTTCACTGGGTCAGCAGAGATACAGCCCCAATACCGGTCCTCCTTCCCACGCCCTCTGACAAAAATAGTATGTCTAGGTACATGCTCATTTAAGCAGTTTATTGTTATAGCCAGGGGACAATGATGTACAGTACTCCAGAGCATACAACATTTGAAATTGCATGTTGTTTCCAAGCTGCTGAAAGAAGACATTGCCTCTATGAAATATACAACTTTGTATGCTACTGTATATAACAATTTATAAACATCCAAGGAGTCTATGCAAGAACACCTCTCTTAGGGTCTCTCTAATATCTTTACAGTACATGAGGTTACATAAAGATGGATCTGAGGAAAACTCTAGGAATAAATAAAAGTATCCCTGGAATCCTATTACAGAGGATGCGCTGCTTTCCCTATGAAATGCTGTGACTACAAGATGTGTATACTACCTTCAATAACTCATATTTCTAGTAGGCATGCATCCAAATTATTATTCTGGGCATTGTTGTTAGTGGTTCTGGCATTGCAGAACAACCTAAGAACTTTGGGCATAGATTCGTTTAATCCTTCGTGGAATCTAACCACATTATCGTGTGAACATCTGCTGTTTTGATTGGCTTCAGAACTGTGAACTAAATTCAGTGGATGTTGCCTACTACGATCTGTGACTTCTGAGGGTTGCTGCAGTGGCTGTTTCTCTTTTATCAAAATACAGAAATTTGTGTTTGCTTCTGGTTTCCAGCATTCTGGTTTGGACCTCCATATTGCTTATATATGTTCACTTAGGTTTTTCACTTGGATTTTTGCTTGTGTTTGCCCCAGTTTCCCACTTCTGTCCACATAAAAAACTGAGACACTGGAGTTTGCCCCTCTAATAAGTCATAAGGTGTATTGTCACAAGAAGGGTTCCTTTTATTTTGATGCAACCTATTCAGTTCAGGAAAAATGCACTTTCTACCCATCTGAGTGACATCTAGCTATCCTCACAAGGAGAGAAGTCTGCCTAAAACCTGATGAATTTGAAGAAGTGTTAATTCTTGGAATACCCCAGTGAAAACAAAAATAATTTCAAAGGGTTTGGGTGGGTTTTTTTCCAAGTATTTGTCCACAGGAAGATAAGCTGCAGTTTAAAACCTAGAGGCATTTAAATCTTTTGCCAGTATACCTCTTGAACGTCTGACATGGATTTCAGGATTGAAGCTATCCATTTGGTGAGAAATTTTTGTTCAGAGCAATGTGCAACATGTTGGACAATCTGATACTGCTAAACTCGGGTATATATCTGCAGTGCTAAACTGTGTTTTGGAATGGTGATTTTATTATTAATTGTCTGGTTGAGAGACTTAAACCATTTGGTGCTTGGACAAATTGGAATCTTTTAAGTAAATAGTTTAGTCTTGGCATCCTTTCACTCTAACTGCTGCAACTTATCCAGTTAATGTCAGTGGGATGGATGTTTCATCTCGAAAGCACATTTAGAAGGACAAAATTTGGTTTTATACACACTGCCTCTTACACTAAAAGCACAGATTTTCAAACAGTGTATTAAAGTCCATAATTCATGCCCAGCCCCAAGCAGCATTTGCAACTAATTCATCCTAAACCAGGAAAACACCTTTTTTTGTTGTTGTTGTTGGAGAAACCTGCATTTCTTAGACTGCCTTGAGTTCTGGCTGGGAGTCCGACTTCATAGATTGCATTCGACTATTGCTCTCAGAAGCTGGTGGCTGAGAGGGAAAATTTACATTTGAACAGATAGTACAATCATGGGATATAAGCATACTCCTACATGCATAATAATATATTACAATAAAAAATACTTAAGCTTCAATCCTGCAAATGTTTACCAAGTCCTTAACTCTCAGAGGACTCTTAAGTCTGTAAAATTAAGCAGATGTGTAACTGTTTGCAGGATTTGTGCCCTGGGACTTGCTCTGTATCCTACCGAGCTCAATGGAGGTCGGGTTTGGGATATTTAGAAGCCTTAAGGTAACACATGCACATTGTTGAGGTGTTGAAACATTTCTGAAAGGAAAATAGAAGAAACCCATATGCCAGTGGAAATAATCTTAAAATAGGACGGAACAGCTGTAGGGGTGTGTATGTGTGTATGGAAAGCAAGCAAATAGCTACAAGAGTATGTCATCAAAAGTGATACAAGAATTTGTAGCACAGCAGGACATTGACAGGATTGCTGGTATCATCTTTTGCTCTATGAGTACCTTAAGACAATAATGACTTTCACTACTGAAACATAAGTTTGCCCAGGAGGATGAGTGGCTTTAGAAACTTCCCCATTTACTGACAGTGATTCTAACAGTAGCTGAGGGGAATGTGTTGATACTTACCTTCATCTTACTGGAAGTGGTGAGGTTAAATCCCAAAGCCCTGCCACCGCCCCCTAAAGGTACTCACCCAGGGAGTTAAATGCTGGCGAAATAAAAATCTGTCATTTGACAAGAGCAGAACTCATTTTATGCACCGATCAAGCTCAGAAGTCTCAGGTAAGTCGTCTGACTTTTAGTCTGAAAATCAGTAGTGAGACAAAAGGCTCAGATATTACAGAATCAGCAGCCCGAGAAGCTTCATCTTTATTTGTACCTGGGTTTATTTGTGTTACCACAGTATGAACGCATAAGCCAGTAAAAAATAGTATTTTCTACTAAACTTCCAGAATTTCCTTTTTTCCCCCAGCAGCAACAGCAGTATTTTTGTGGTTTTTTTTTTTTTAAATCAGAATATTGCAAAAATATAAAGCCATGTGTGGATGGCTGTTCTGAAAGATAACTGACCTATTAGACACATAAGTTTCAAGATTTATTCAGTAGTTTGTAGAGCTTAAATCAATTCCCGTTTTATTCCCAGCTGTGCCCATCTCCACTTATGAGCAGGAATACTTCCACTGAATGTTCCTTTTCTGTTCCAGCAAATCGATTCCAAATGTATTTTCTTGAATTCTTCTTCTGCTACTACACTGTCTCCATGGAAGATGTTTTAAGTGGAATTATTTATTATTTATAGGCTCTTGTTAAAGCCTATAAAATCCCGCCTGTGTTCAGTTTTCATTCTGGCCTGTTGGCCAGCTGGTATTCTGAATGGTCACGTCTTTGTGCAAACATACTAGATAATGAGGAGAAGAAGATGGAGTACTTACTTCTTGGTGAATATATATACACATTTCAGGATTTTTGTTTCTTTGTTTGGTAGGCAAAAAACATCTCATGTCTGCCAGCAGATCTGAAATGGCAATCAGATAAACTGATCTGAAAGTTGTCAGAGTGCTGTTTCCATTTTTCATAATAAGTATAATTAAAACTGTATGACTGGAATGCTGAGAGGTGACTCAAGTAATTGGCTGGTTCATGTTAAGAAGGTGCAAATGCTCTAGAAAAGCCCTGTGCATACCAACTGAAAATGCAACCCATGAAATAAATCCATCTGCCTACATTTGTTTTAACAGTAATACTGACCTTAGAGCAAGGTATTTCCGAAGCATTTTTAATGACCAGCTGGAGTTAATAGCCTCTGGCTGTACCTCAGGCTTTAAACTCTGCCCAGCCAGCCATTAATTCCTAGGAAATGCTCTGTTCCTTGATTGTTACTGCTTAACAGCATGACAACATGGACTGTAAATAGCTGTTAGCAGAGAAAATATTATTATTGTTAAATGCACATAGTACCTTCCTTCATAAAAGACTCCAAAATATTTACAAGCTGAAGGTTCTGAAAAAAAGTAAGCAAAGATGATTTTTGTTGGTGGGAAAATAGCCTATTTCATAACAGGCAGGGCTATGAAGATGCATATTCTCAGTACATCTCTGAGAAATTAGACACACCTAGGGCTGTCTCATTGCCCAGTGCTGTTGTTTCTGGCGATAGGCTAGAGAAGCATTAGTGTTACCCTCCTCTAGCCCTGGCTATTGGCCAAGAGGACCTGAATTTTGTGGACTTTTACCTACCTTCTGCAGAAGCATGTGAAAAGCCTGCAAATGTCTGCCACCAGAGCTCCAACATGCAAAACCCCCATATATCCATACATATATATATATATATATTTATGGATGGAGTGTACATATATATATATATCCTCCATCCATATATATATCTCTCTCCATCCATATATATATATATAAAAAAATATATTAAAATTATGCTCATATAAGCAATTTGTGGTTAAATCTAATTGCATAGGTACAACATCTAAGGTAGCACAGCCTTATCTGGCTGCATGCTGCAGGGGACTTAGGGGAACATTTGATTACTGAAAGGGATGAGCCAGACAAAAGAAGTCTTGATTTCTGCCATGTTTTCGAGAACATCCACAGAGACATTAGTAACCAGAAGGATGAAGAGACACACACAGTGACTGATAAACCAGAGGAATCATGCGGCTGAGAGCCAGATTTTTCTGGCTTACTCTGTGCCACTGGTGTGCTCAAAGGGGGCACATTCAGGCAACCATTTTCCACTCAACCACCAGCATTTGTGAGGTGCTGAGGAAGTTAGCCTGATGCTGAGGAACAGTGCATGCAGATCAGTTGCACTATCCCTTGCCACAATACTCTGCCTAACCTTAAGCACAGGGCCAAAGGCTTTGCCAGGCTATCAGCAAAGGCTGTACAGCATGCAGCTGATATGCATGCAGCTGCACTATACAGGAACACAGAGTTTTTGGAGCCTGAAATGAATTCATAACAAGCCACTGTTAAACCTGTCTGTTTAAAATCGTGAACAAGCAGAGACCGATACTACGGATTTGTAACAGTGCTAAATAAAATATGATAAATTACTTTTGACACATGTTGGTTAAGGAATTTTATCATGTGGATATGAATGAGAACTGGTGATGAGCATAAAGCTACTAGAAATTTCTCAACCTCAAATCCACAACTGACAGAAAAAATAATGTTTTTCCTATAGAGAATATTTTACATCTTTTTAATTATATCATTATTTGTAACTGGCCTACTATGACTTTTCTAAATCTAAAATGGTAACAAGTTCTCTGAATAAGTAATAAATAGATTTTACTGTAATTTTAAATAGGCTGCTGCCAAAGCTAGCAAAATGACATTTTAAAACCTTTTCTTCAGCGGTTGCAGACTTTCTTAAAAGAACAGACCTCTTGTGTTTTCTCCCTGTTGTTTCTTAATTAGGCTTTCTTTATTCCATGACAAATGGGTATCACACCATTATCCAGTTACAGATCAGTCTTCACATGCCTTTCCCATTCCCATTAATGCACTGGCACAACTCAGAGTAGCATTTAATTGTGTTCCATTTTTGATTCCTCTTGAAGATACAGAGCAGTCATCACTGAACAGAGTGCTGGCAAAGTGTGAATCATCAAGATGTCAGCAGCAGCACAAGGGCAGCTCTGGCAACGGAGGCACAAGGTCTTGCTGGCGGAGTTTTTGCTCCACCTTTGTTACAGCCTGAGAAAAATTCCAGATGGGGGTCAAGCTCCCAGTCTCCTTGTGCTTTTGGCCATCTGTTCCCATCAACAGCTCAGTGCTCACCACATAGCACGGAGAAGGGGTTTTGGGAGGTGACAATCAGTCCTGCAGCCACTACATAGGTTTTGAACATTAAGAAAGTTGGAACCACTGAAGATAGATAATGTCTCCCTACCTAATTCAGTTACTTATTTGCAGCACTTCATATGCTGTAATGTACAGCTACGTATTATCACATTTAGAACACTCCACTGCTGTATCCCATATACTCCCAGTAAATACACTCACTGGGAAGCCACTCAGAAGCCTTTTTGCTTTCTAGATACTTTCCCAGTGATGCTTTAATTTTCCTACTCAGTTACTAAAGCTACTGATGCTTTAATTTTTTTTTTTTTATTTTAATAATGGCCTTTAAGTATTTAGTTAGTGCATGGAAAAGGCAAAGGTTAATGACTTCCTAAAATGATAAAGCCAATTAATGAAGACTCTGAGGAACCAAGTTTCTTGACTCCTATCATTTGAATGTCTTTTTTCCTCTACAATACCTATTAGTTTTACTTTTTACATGATAGACTCATAGAATGTGTTGGGTTGGAAGGGACCTTCTAAGGTCACCTAGTCCAACCCCCCTGCAGTAAGCAGGGACATCTTCAACTAGATGAGGTTGCTCAGAGCCTCATCAAGCCTGGCCTTGAGTGTCTCCATGTTCCTTAGTCCTCATTCCTAGAGCATTTTACAATGCCAGTATAATTTTCCTCATTTACCAGATGGGGAAAAATTGCCACTTGGAGGAAGGAAATAAAATGCTTTCAGCCACCCAGAAGACTCATGGTTCATCCAGTGCACTCTCCACAAAATTAATTGCCCACTAGGTGCATTTTGAATATCATTTTACTGGCTACGATATGCTTGTACACAAGGCACTGTGACTGCAAGGAGAGAGAGTCACATTTCCAGATAAGATAGAAACAGATGTGCAGGTCATTAGCTTTTTGGTGTGGTCGGGCTGGACACATTTTACATTCAGGCATAGATGCAGCTCATAGGGGAACAGGGTAAGAGCTCTGTTCTCTTACAGTCAAATACCACCTGTTTCTTGAGTTTTTCCAAATGTCACTGGCCATTTGGTCAATTTGTACAATCTGATCATCTGAAGTAAGAACCAAGTCAGTGAGAAATTTTTAGGACTCTTGATATTTAGGGAATTGAGAACAGCTAGTATTTCTAAATGTTTAACTTTTAAAATTGGAAATATTAATTATTCTTCTGTTCCCATTTGTATGAACTGTAGTTTAGGAGCAAAGAAATTACTATAGTGGATCAGGACACTGGTATAGCAAGCTGGGTTATCTGTCTACAGTGGTAGTCCTAGATACGTAACTCCGAGATGTTATTCATGGATGCAGAACTGCATACACTAGCTTTATTGCTCACTGCAGATTCTGCGGTTTTATGACAGCTTTATTTGTATCAGTAACTGAAAGGCTCCCTTGTACAGTCCTGCCCCCACAGTGGGGAAGACATAAGAGAACTGGGGAGCACCTAAAGGATGAACACACCAGAGCTTAGTATACAGGGCTCCCTGCACAATGTTTTTATGTGATGCTTTGTCCCGACCAGTGAATTTCAGATAAGAGTTTAATAGGCAAGAAGATTGCTTGCACTTTTCAGGTCACTATGAGGTCCATATGGTAGCACTTAGAGGGGAGGGGATTCAGATTTGTATTCTTGTTTGATATTTTATTATTTAATCACAAAAACTATTTTATAAGATCAAATATGAAAGAACCTCTAATGACATTGTAGCTGCCCCCAGAGTTATTTTATGTCCTATGAAATGAAAGAAGTCCGAAAATGTAAGGAAATGCATAGGTGAATTCAAGGTTTCAGCTAATGCTCTTGAGGAAGCTTCCAGGGACACTGCTGACAGAAGACAAGGAGTGTGACATTGTGGATGCAAAAGAAACAGAGGGCAGGAAACAATTTTCAAAATCAATAAAATCTTGTACAGAGCAAAACCCACTATATCTTAAACTTGTGATTACTGCACAAACAGCCTTACGAGATTTTTGGCTCTTACTTTGTGCTTCTTAATACATTTAGATCTATTTTGTGTATGATCTTAACAACTTGGCATTGTGATGTTCAGATTTGGGTTAATTCAACACAATCGGTATTGAATTTATTTATTTGTAATTTACAGATACATATTCTCAACCTTATGTCCATCATAGTAAAATATTTGCCTTTGCTATTGTATTATCATGTTATTTATGTATTTATCATGTATTTGCATGTACATCTTTCATTTAGAGAGAGATCTGAAACAATGCCTTTAAACTGAGCTTTACATGGTCTGCACAAAGCTATATAAAGTACTTTTGAACTGTATGCTGTATATGCATGTAAATGATTATCATTTGTGAATCATATTCACCATAAAAAATTCTAGAACATTTAAAGGTGATGCAATGTAAATACTCTGTTAATGCAGCAAGGAAATTAAGGAAACAAAGGAACACTGTTTTAACGAGAGAATGATGGAAAACAAATTGATATTTTGTCTGGGATGTCACAAGGAAGGGACTAAATCTGAAGATAGACAAGGTTAAAGAAAGGTTAATACCAATAAAGGAAGAAGGATTGCTAAAACAACTGAGAGGAGATTTATGAAAGAGTGCATTCCACAGATTTGCAACTATAAGTATTGCAGGCAAAGGAGTGTGGATGACAAACTGTTTAAAGAAGCAGTGAAGGCACTTGAATATTGGAGTTGTATTTCCTTTGGGAGGTCAAAGAAGCACCATATTGTAGTGTCCAATAAACTAAACGAAGGAATGAGAAATATGAGGTTTTCAGTTAATGTATAGAGAATGTGTGGGCAAAGCTGCCAGTCCACAAATTGCAGTTCTTGTTTTCTGTCACAGAGCTGTATTCTTTCAGCCTTGTTTGGAGCAACACTGGAATGACTGTGATTCTACAGACTTGCTATATACTATTTTGGTAGTGACTTTAATACTCAGTAAATGGAGATCTTTTCCATTTTGAAGGGTATCCCTACTTATGGACTTTTTTGTGAGGCAGGGGTCTGTAATACTGAAAAAATATGTAATTTGCAAAGGCATGAAGGCTACACTAGCAGACTGGCCTACCTTACTGTGAGCAAAGGATCATATACAACATTCAGCAAATGCTGAAAAATGTAGACCAGGAAGATGATTTCTCAAACTGATTAGCTAAAGATGCCTACATGAGATTGGGTTAATACCAAAGAGAGGTATCTTCTCACTGTCTCTGCATCCATGTCTTCTTTTCCATGTTCTGTGGCCTTCATTATTACTTTTTTTTTTTTTTAATATGCACCACAAAAGTCAGCATTAGGAATACTACTGTTAATAGGTGGAAATTCATGGATTGATAAGTTGATAAATTCTTCATTTTTCATCTGATGTATAGTATTTATGTTTACACTTTGGATTGATTTGGTTTTGATGGAGACATATGCTTGGGAAGGCTTATAGATGAAAAGTCTCATGTTTCAAACAAAACTATGCCAGGTTGGCAACTGTGCTTCCATTTTTAATAAAAGCATTTCGTCCAGATGATAAAAGTCAGTTATACAAGAAATTTATCCACTTACATGCTTATATTTACTCCTTGTATTCTCACACTTGTGGTCTTCTCCATGAACATTTTTAGTACAGCGGGATGTTATAAGGCAACATTCTGCTTTTACCTGTAATTTGTATCATGCCATGGAAAGTTGAGGCATACCTTTTGTGTGTGTGAATTTTGCTTTTTATTTCAAAATGTCTGTATTTAGTGGAATAAGAACTTATAAACTGTTTTACTTGCAACATTTTACAGTGTTGTGGGCTGGTTTGAAATTTTAGTTTCAAATAGTGATCAGGTTTCTCATACTTTTAAACTGAAGAAAAATGAATTTATTGAGATTTAATTTCTTAATTTGAAAATCTCACTTGCCATAATCAAGTTTGCAAGGGAAAAAAACTGAAGACTTTCAGTGTGTGATGTTTTTGAGTTCACTGATGTACTTTATATTATGATGGTAACTTCATTTTCTAAGATTTAATGCCTCATAACTTGACATGAGTTTGAATAATGATGTAAGTCATGAAAGAATATAAAGTTTTGTAGTTGCATTCTGATTCTCAATGGGCAGTTTCCCACAGCTCCAAACCTCTGTAAATTGGTTCAAGTGCGATCTTTATCACATTTTGTTGATTTGTTATTTTGGCTCCTACGTGCTGCCAATAAAATCAGCATTTCCCTTTTTATTATCTTAAATTTTGCTAAAACTTTTCAGGTTCCAGAATGTGTAAATACCTCTTCTACTTAAGGAGAGTATTTTATATAAAGCAAGTAGGAAAATAGTCACACACATGAAACTCAAATTCTCACTGAAATATTTCATATTGTTAGCCGCTGTCAGTAAGAGAACGGGTCAAGGCAAAGTCATTAACTTTCCATTCTGTAGCGAGTATTTTATGCTCCTTCCATACATACCATAGAAACTTTTCAGAGTATCCACACGGAATACCATAAAAATGAGTAAGCACTCTGCTCCTATGCACTGTGCTTGGTTCCTGCAGACCAAGCTTAGGAAATGCTCTCCAGTTTTCATCAAGCGTTCAGCCATGCCACAACAGCAGCAGGACATCATGGAAGATTTTTATTCCATGTCTCAGTGTCTTGGGAATGATTGACTTCACTCATGTTTTTTTCTATAGCACCTACTGAGAGTACAGAGAAAGTAATGATTTTCAGGATTATATTCAGTGAGGAAGTTTATAAATTATACATAGAAATATATTCAATCAAGCTAAATACTTCAGCTTCTGTAATAATGCACATATTGGAAAGATACACAACAAGACAAATTGTGAAAATCTTGACTGTATCAAGATTGTGTAATTGATGTATGGTACAATTTCCAAGTTTTATGCTTGTGAATATATGTTTTATACAAGACTCAGAAATACCAAGGGCATAGCTTTAATAGTTACTAGGAGAACTCCTAAGGTCTGGTTTAAGGAGCATTAAATACCATTGGCCTGTTCAGGGCCAATTATTTTTTTTAATATAGAATCATAGAATCTTCATGGCTGGAAAGGACCTTTGAGCATACACACACAAAACAACCCCTGCAAGCTCTGCTACTAGGGCATGCCCTGAAGTGCCAAATCTAGATGTTTCTTAAACACCTCTAAGGATGGTGACTCAACCACCTCCCTGGGCAGGTTTCTGCCACTCTTTCAGTAAAGTAATTCTTCCTAATATCTAATCTAAACCTCCTCTGCCGCAGCTTCAGACCATTTCCTCTGGTCCTGTCATTATTCACCCAGGAGAAGAGGCCAACACCCACCTCTCTACAACCTCCTTTCAGGTAGTTGTAGAGGGCAATGAGGTCTCCCCTCAGCTTCCTCTTCTCCAAGCTAAACATGCCCAGCTCCCTCAGCCTCTCCTCACATGACATGGTCTCCAGACCCCTCACCAGCCTGGTAGCTCTCCTCTGGACACGCTCCAGCACTTCAACGTCCCTCTTGCACAGAGGGGCCCAGAACTGAACACAGTACTCGAGGTGAGGCCTCACCAGTGCCCACTACAGAGGCACGATCACTTCCCTGCTCCTGCTGGCCACGCTATTCCTGATACAAGCCAGAATGCTCTTGGCCTTCTTGGCCACCAGGGCATACTGCTGGCTCATGTTAAGCTGGCCGTCCACCAGCACCCCCAGGTCCTTTTCTGCCGGACAGCTTTCTAGTCACTCTTCCCCAAGCCTGTAGCGTTGCTTGGGGTTGTTGTGACCGAAATGCAGGACCCGGCACTTGGCCTTATTAAACCTCATACAGTTGGCCTTGGCCCATCAATCCAGCCTGTGGATCCTATTCCAGTGGCAACATAAAGACTGTGTGACATGCACTTCTCACAATCAGATTTGCAGACCCTAGTGCCTCCAAGAAGCAACTCCAATTCTCCTTACCAAAGATGGTTCTTTGTTTCTTTCCTAGAACAGCACAGAAATCATAAGCAATGCTGAACCATGAAATTACACTGGAAAGTGAATGGGAGATATGGGAGAGAATGAACACCTGAAAATCAAGGATGTTAGCATGCCTAGCTATTATGCTAGCAGTTGTGCAAAATACAGTATTTTAGTGGGGAAATTTTCAAAGGTATAATCACCACCTAGAAATGACACATCTGCCTATTCAAAATGTATTAGTGAATTGTTACACACTGTGGTATTCTCTGGTGGGAAAAGAAACTTCTCAAATATTACTGATGCTTTGCTTGCCACTCTAATACTTGGGCAGTTGCAATTCCATCCATCAAGGACAACAATACGTATACAGTGACTATGTTAGCTCCTTGTTGTCTTGTAGCAACCATTTTGAACTAGCCACAGACCTATATGAAGGTACATTATCATGTTCACTTCAGCGAAGGGGTCTGAGGGCATTTTGCTTGGTACTGTGTTTGTTTGTTTAAGCAGAAGCTCTTGTGTTGCTTAAACCAGTATGTGCTCTTTAGCTAATCACTGTAACGTGCATAAAATATATTACATATGTTGTGGTCATGAGCACTGATAAATTATATTTACCATGCACCTTTGTGTGCCTCACCTGCAGTTTGTCCCATCAATCTATCTCCCCCAGTATTTATTCTAACATTCCAAACCTCTGAGCAGCTTCAAGCAGCTGGGACTTTTTTTTCCATTTCTTCTTTTTTTTTTTTTCCGAAAACCTGTCAAAGATATACTTCCTTCTTTTGCCCCACCACGCGACTTTTTCCTACCAAATTAGTACTGGCCAAAAGACAAAATGGTGATATTTTGCCCTGAACCAAAAGGTAATATCTGCTGTATCTCATCAAAGTGCAAAGCATAACAACGGGCTTTTGCAACATACTTCAGGGAAGAAGAGATTGCTAGGGTTCTCAGGGAGCAGCCAGCAATTCAGCAGTATTTGGAAGATCCTTTTCTAAATATTCAAGTTTGGAAGTCATGGCATTCTTATCTACATCAGTACTATTATTGGGGACTTTTAACAGTTTCAAATTTTTTTTTTAAGTTAGAAAGATATTCTATTAGTAATTCTCTGTTTGAGACTAGGCAGCTGGATTAGCTCTATGTGTAAGTAGTACCTGCTATTAAAGATCAAGGCTACAAAACATAGTCACATTATTTTAACACTCAAATGTTTTGCATTTATTAAAAGTAGGAGAGTGGCAAACTGCATACAGCATGTCTGAAGTAACATAACATTTGTATTGGCATTCCTCTGATTTGTACTACCTAATTAATTATTCATATCAGTGCCACTTATTTTGTGACTATTTAAAATGAGGGTCATTGGAAGGTAATACTACCAAATGTTCTTTCCACCCACTGGAGTTTATGCGTATTAGCCATTTGCTTTCATCTTTGCTATTATATTTATTCCTTTTTTTATACATCTATCTGCTATACCCTTTCCCAGGACTTTCTTAAATGTCTTTTTTTCCATTTTTTAATTCCTGGGTTTATTTTTCACAGCTTCTGGTACACTACAGTGATCTTTGGGCATATGTTTGGGTGTGCATGAGAACTGGGATACGGCTTCTTGCATAGCAAGAAGAAAATTGGCTCTGCTAATGGTATAAACATCAGGCGATTAACAAAAGCAGCTTTTTGCTACTCTGTGAATATGAGACAGAAACTGGCATTGGACAACAATGGAATATGTTCAGTCAGAAACGTGAAAAATTATGTTATCAAGCTTCTTCCACTCAAGCTTCTTCCACTGTAGCAGAATAGTTACACGTTTCAGCAATGAAATAATTAATAATGCTGACATATAAGGAAGTGTTAACACAACTGATGGCAGACAACAAATATTCTCCTGTGTTTTCATTTGACAAGAAAGAGAAGGAGTAGAATGATTAAAGACTTGCATGAGTTATGAACTGGACTCACAGTGCGAATACGGGCATTACACCCAAACCTCCGAGTTGTGCTCTGCAGATGTGCTGGATGTGTGGGAAACATCCTTGCCAGTTTGTCTTGGTGGGTTGCCTGATAAGCAATTGCTGTTTCTCAAGAAAGTACTTTGAAACTTCCACAGACAAGCCTTTAATTCATCAGGTGTTGCTGATTCGTTAGGATGAAATGAAAAAAAGTAACATAACTATTCATGCATGGGGATTTCACTACACAGGTAGGTTGAATTTGCCTCCGTACTGAAGGGGATTTGCCTCATTTTACAGAAAATTGAAATCAGTGGTGATCAGAAAAGATGACATACTGCACAAAATCTAAAAGGAAGAATATGAAAGCTGAATGAGAGTAATGAGTTTGGACATCAGATGGACTGGGTAAAACGTAAAAACAGCAACTTCCGCAGCAGTGGTAGTCCTATGTTCATGCAGAGCAAAAATCTTGAACACAAATCTAATACAAACTAGCCTGTCAATTTGGACTAATGATGTCAGCGGGATTTAATCTAAAATCCATCTGAAAAGACTCATTCTCTGACCTAGGTTCAAGATAGAGAGCATTTCCCTTAGTGACATTGTTCTTTCAAATAATTTGTTTTGGTTTTCTTTAGGTAGGATCGCAACGAGTGCCTCACTATCCACAGTTTCTTCAAGGTGGAAATAAGGACAGAGTGGTGTAAGTGTATGTATTTGGGAAGAGGAAGATGCTAGAAAAGAATTTTAAGTGGGGATGGCTTCTCAAAAAAAACAGGTGGAAATATTGTAGTAATTTCCCATCAGCTCTTCATTGCTAGTAGCGGATATGGAGGTAAAACCAGTCTGTAGTGGAAAAACTAACAGGGTGAACAGGAAAAGGAGTCAAGTAGATGAGTGAAAAAGGAAGAACGACAAGAAGGTGAATAAAGTATGATCATGTAGGTGGGCCCATGACAATGAGCAAAAACTGCACTAAGAAGTCAAGATTGTGTAGCGTTGCACCTTGAGGACCAGCATAACTCAATAGTGGTTAAGTCACATAATATGGGTCTTGGTAGCTTTACTACTGATGTTTTTTAACAAATTGAGGGATAGTAAGGCACACCATGTGTATATTCCTGATTTTAGCACCAGCACAAATTTCAGTTGGAAAAATCAGGTATTTTTTCAAACCCCAAGTTTACTCAAAGCAAAGTTTGTTATCTACTGTACGTCTGTACTCACACAGTTTGCATTTTTTTCACATGGTGGTGAAAAGACCTGTTGATGTCAACAAAACTGGCAACAAAGTTTGTCAGGTTTTGTGTTTAGTCTTACCAGAAGAAATGAAAGATTTCTTTCATTCACAGTCAGTCAAGAGATCAGGACCAGCTGGGCACCACAGGGCCATCACAGGTCCACCACCAACAAACGCGCCCTGGCAGGCTTGCCACAGAGCATAAAGTCCCCGTCATTTTGATTTCCCTGTGGAGTTACTACCTTAGCTGCACGCACAGCATCAAAGCTGGCTTGACCCATCTCGCTGTGTTCCACCTACCAAAGCTTTGGATGTTCAGGTAACACCCGCATGTGGCTTCCAGTCACGAGGAGCCCCCCGACCCTATCATCTGTGAAGACCGATGAGGCTTTTTGCTCCAGGTCACACTGGGGTCCCGCGTTTGAGACGGCAGGATAAAAGCCTGTGGCCAGGGAGGAGCTGCGGAGCCAGGCGGTGAGGTAGCGACCCAACAGCCGAGGAGCCCGCGCTCTCCGGCCGACCGCCTCGGCAGCCGAGGCCGCCCCAGCCGCCCCACACGCCGCCGCCAACCGGCAGCTCCACCCCGCCTCGACTTACTCTCCCCCGCCCACCCGGTCCCGCGCAGGCGCGCGGGAGCACAGCGCGCGAACATTTCAAACCATCGGCGCGAGCCTGGCCGCGCGGTAAGTCGCTGGGGAGGGGGAGGGGGAGGGGGCGGGGGCGGGGCGGCGGGCGCGGGGGCAGCAGTGAGGGGCGGGCGCGGGGGCAGCAGTGAGGGAGCTGGCGGCGGGGAACCGGGCCGGGTCGGGGGTGGCGAGCGGGCCCGGCTCTCCTCCGAGGTTTCTACGCTGCCAGGGGCGGGTGGCTGCGGCGTTGAGGCTGGTGTTGCCCTCTGTTGTGCGTCCTGTGCGCCGCGTCCCGCCCCGGGCCTTGCCTCAGCGGCTTCACTAGCTGCCGCTACCTCACTCGTGAGGTAACCTTCGGTATTTCGTGCCTTGCTGCCGGCGTGCCTCTCGCCGCGGGGGAAGCAGTTGTGTTGGACTCCCACAAACAAGGGTTGAGGCTTCTCGCGGGAATGCCGGTTCGGCTGCGGGCTGCGGAAGGTGGGAATGGCTGTGATAAAAGAAACACCGCATGCACGTCCCAGCTAACAGCTGGGACTTGGTCCATGTCGTCCGGTAGTGAAAGCATTTGAAAAGAGAGACTTCCCGTCTGCGTCTGCCTGCATCTTGCTGTTCCCCTTCGTTCTAGGAACTTCGGAAACCAAGCGATAAAATGTCCATTTGTGATACGTCTACGAGATCAGTGCAACACAGACACCTTCCTAAACGGTTTACAGAGAGGGGCAGTAAAAAGTTCCCAGCTTTGTTTGTGATTTAGCAGCGGTACCAACTTTTGTATCGTGAGTCTTGACACTCACAGGCATCTACCCTAGTGGCGAAACTCCAGTACAGCATGCTTTTACAGTACACTGTCAGATAGTGTAGCTGGCCTTTCATTTAAACTAAAGATTAAGGAAGACCAATGCCTCACAAGTGTTGGCAGAAATCGCCACTTTTATTTTTGGGTTTGTTTCACAAATACAGGTAATTAAACCACTACCTTCGACTCCTCTCAAAAAAATTTCCAAATTGCCATTTTGATGTGGAAGAATAACTAAAATGGGGTAATGGTTACTGCTCTATATCACAATGAAGAATGATTTAGGTAAAATTTGTGGGGCATGACATTCTAGTGACAGGCTTTTGAAAACCAGGAGAATCTTAAGAATTTGGTATTTTTTTCCAATATGTAATTTTAAGGATCTGAAGCTCCTTCCCGCCACCACCACCACCCGCCCCTGCCAGTGCAAACTCTCTGAATACTTTTTGTAAAAGGAAAGCTTTCTTCTCTGCAGACATCAAATGAAGTAACATTCACTTTAGTTTGAATGAGATGGATTATTTGCTCTTACTTGTTTTTATGTTCATTTTCCCTTCTTTTTTCAAGGTTCAAAAATTGTGTCATAAGAATTCATCATCTTCTGATATTGGAAGCAGAAATTGAGATATTTATCAAAGTATATAGTGAGCTACTGACAGGTCTATGAAAATCTTCTGTCTGTTGAATTTTGGCATTGCCAGAAAGCCCTTTTACTTGTTTATCCTTTTTTCCTCCCTGTTGCAATCTCTCTTCCTCTCCACGTGGATGTTTGTTCACTACTGCCATCTCTTGGATAGAAACAGGCCTGCTGAGCGTTTGTGGTTTTCCTGTAATGGTTGGTTTGTAAAAAGAACATAAATGCTGCTATACTTGCCTCTCACTGGAAACATGCCTTTAGAGAACGTGGCAGTGGCAAAGTATGAGTCGGAAACAGATCCTGAAGGTTATATTTTCACTTGTAGGTACGGATCAAGTTTGATAATAAGTGCTTTTTTATCTTAGTTTCCTTGGGAAATGAGAGCTGTGTGATTCCACATCTTCATGTCTCTGGCTGCTAAGAATCGAACACATTAGTCAATTTTAACAAAGCTTGAAAGCAGGATAAAGGTTTGAAAACAATTCTATTCCTATATGTTTTCTAAAAATGAGGGCAGGGTCAAAGAGAGAGATTGTTGTTCCACATTTTGTTTGGCAGCAGACCTCCATCTAGTTGGCACATGCACATGGGCCAGCTGGATGGTCACCACATGAAATTAACCATAGGATACCATGGATGAATGCGTCATAAGGGATGCCAGTCACAGCTGGGTTTTAAGGGAGATGTTATGGAGAGTTAGAGCAACAAGAAGAACCCATTTGAAGGTACTAGACACGATTTTTCTGTTAATGGAGCAGCCTTGTGCACTTGGTATACTTTTAAACCATAATTTCTTTCCTTTTCCCTAAGCCATATGTTTCACTATACTTACTTTTTTCATGAAGGTGCTTTTTTTGACAAAAAGATGGGTCTTTCAAAAGATGGGTGAAGAATCTTGTGAAGACTGAGGGATGGGTGAAACAATTCTTTCCTGAAACAATATTTGAGAAACGTTAGAGTCCTTTGATATACATGGAATTGTTTTTTACATTTACAGCAAGATGCATATATTACATGAGATTAATCCCAAACAAAAATCTTCAATCTTCGACTCACCAGATTCTTTTTTTTTTTGAAGACAACATATTTTGTGCCAACCGGATCTAAAAAATGCATGAAAGTATGCCAGTTGTAAAAATCTTATTATGTGTGTAAACAGTAGTACAGCTCTCAAAAATAAAGTCAAATATTGAATTAAAGAATTTAACTTTCACCAAGAAGGGTATTCACAGGCTGAACTTTCCAGTTAGTTTTATCATAAATGGCTGTCATTATTATTAATGTTGCTAAAATGAAGATCATGGAAATGCTCATTATCTGTATTTTCTGTCATGTAGCTTTGGAATTAAAAAATCTTTTGTGTCTTGAAACTTGATGGCACATCCCACCAACTTCTGAGACCAATTTAGGACCTCATAGTTACTTTACTTTGTAAGTTATAGGAACGTAGAATATGTTAAGTATTTTCTCCTTGGTGAGGGCTGGTAACTTTGTGGGTATTTCAAAAGTATTTAAAAATTAGTAAGACTTAGTTACGCATTTTACTATAGAAATAATACTTATTTTAGATGGCTATGACAAACGGTGTGTGATGATTCAACTTTTAATAGAAATTCTATAGGTAAGCAATACCATGAATTATATTTTCATGAAGTTACTAGTCATGAATTATACAGATATTATTGTACATAATTTAAAGACAGATGACTTGCTCAAATATAATTTGCACAGCATCAGTTATAGTAATCTGGCGGAATAAAGTCCATGAGGCTACTGCAGCAAAAGGAACTTTGTAAATTGTTGGGAAGAACTAATACTTTTTGCTTGAAAATGGGAGAAAATCTGATGTTATCAAACAAGTATTTTTAGTTTTTGGTTGGTTTTTTTTGTTTGTTTGTTTGTTTTTAAGTACACTGTACTATTAAACTTTAAAATTAGAGCAATACTAATCAGGCTCCTGTAGGGGTGAAGTAGAACAGGCCTTGGAAACTTAAATGACTTCCTGAGTGTCATGTGTGAGATATGTCAGAACTGAGAATCAGACTCTTGGGCTTCTGAGTCGTGGAGCCAAACTGTAAGGCTGTCCTTCCTCCCTACTAGTACGTTCACTAGACGTGTTTGTTTTATAAATCTTGATTAACTATGTGACAGTATTGAAATATTTCAAACAGTGACTGTAATAAAGTATCATAATACACAACTAAATTGACATATATGAGCATCCAAGGAGAAGAGGCCAGGAGACCTACCACTGTGTTCCTATTTTGTACATTAAAAGGGCTCATCTCTCATCAACTGACCCAAATTCATAAGGAATTCCCTCCTCATGGTATACCAGAACTATATAGCTTTAATTTCATGCCAAGGGTGGCATTCCTAAGTTTTGAGGTTTTTCATGAACAGATGCGACAAAAATCTTAGTGGCAAGCCACTATTAGCACATTAAAAAGGTCATATGCATAGAATATGCAGGAGTAATTGACTGAGAATTCCCCAAATCAATGGCTCGTTGCTTTGAATGTCAGTGCCCTGTCTCCAATGTAAATGCCCACATAGCTAATTGTTGCTGCATTATAAGTTTGACTGAGTGAATCACTGGAAGTCTTTGCTCTAGATGTTTCTGAGGAAACTTATCTCTTCTTGTTTGCAAAGAATGAATAGCCTGATTTAATGCCTGTGAATAGCATGAAACCTTGTCAATGGACTCCAGGGACAAGTGTCTGTGGGAGTGTGTTAAAATAATGTACAACAAAAAGGTGTAAATGTTGATGTGGATGTCATGAAGTTATTTTTATTCTTCTGAAGAATACATTTTTTGTTTTCTGTCAGGTGTACTTAGTGCCATAAATACATCTTTATTCAGAAGATTTTATCTGTGGTTATTTCTGGGTGAGAGTAGTGAAGGGACAGAGAGGAGAAAAGTATGAGTTTGTGGTTTTTTATGCCAAAGAGAAATGCATTCTTTCATTTGCAAACTTGCTTTCATTGGATGTGACTATGTGAACGCTTTTTTTTCACAGAATTTCAGCAGCCTCAACTGATGATAGAATAAATCTGTATCATTTTTTCTTAAACTTACTATGCTGTCATTAGATAGAGTTCATACAAAAGTGTGTATAATAACTGGAAAGAAAATACTGTGCCGTGATTGTTGTGTGGTCGTTTTCTTTTTGGTGGAATATTGCCCTTCACTATTGCATAAACCACTGTGTCATGCTTAGGGAGTTTAGCTTGAATAAGAGATTGTCTTTGAGGAAATCCTTGAGAATCAGTGTTGTCTAATGGGCTAGAATGTATGAGATTTGTGTCTTTTATCTCTCTGTCATATGTTTCTCAGTGACTTTGGACAAGTCATTTTCTGTTTGTGCCTCTGTTTCCTTACGCTTATGTAGAAATTCTTTAACTCTGTAGAGCCGAAGAATTTCCACAAAAGGTTAAGTCCTTCATTAGTATAGTAAATGTTAGACAGTCTTAAAAAAAAAATGTTCTAGAGATTTTCAGAGAGAGGAATTTACTTACTATGAGCAAGACAACTCTATACACTGTATGAATAGCTTTGGATGTCAATACCATAGGCAGTATTTTAGCTGATGTTCAAATACTTGTAATAAAGATTTGGACCATGTGTTTTCTTTTCTTAAATCTGAATAAGTCAGGGGTAAAGCTTGAATTTAGCAAAGTTGCATGGCTATTAAAGAAGCATAATTGTTGGAAATATGAAGCCCTATACTGTTAACTTACAATTTAATTGAAGAAAGAAATGCTAGTCATTCTTCTCTGTGTCTAAAAGGATTGTGTACCTGTGTTGTGTTGTGTGTTCATCCAACCTGTTTTATTTTTTAAATGGTGAAACAAAAGAGAGTATTTCTGTATCGTGCTACCAATTTGCAGAATCTTCTCCACAGCTTAGTTGGTAGGAACTTTTTTAGGCTTTCCCCCCCGTCTCCTTGTAATTTTGGTATGTACGAGTAGAAGCGAATGCTGTTCCTTGAAATACTAATACAAAGGAATATACTCTTTTCTTTTACATTACAGGTTGTATATGACCCCTCCCAAGAGAGGACTGATACTCTAACTTGCTGTGTACAGTTTAATGTATGTTCTTCCACTTATGCTTGGAAATTAGGGAATCATTGCTTATTTATTAATTGCAGAACTTAAAGTGCAGTGTCTAAAAGGAAAGAAAAGTGCTAAGGATGGGTGTATATGCAACTCCCCCTCACTGGTAGCACAAAGAATCACAACTCTGGAAAGAAGGATGCTGTTTATTTCATGATGACTTAATCTCTAGTTACAATTGTTTGGTTTTTTTTTTTTTTTCAGAGGAACTGAATCTTAAGGAAATAAATTTCACTGTATTCCAATCAAGTGGTATCCAAATAGAGGTTAATTGGAGAGAAAGGTCAATGATGAGGGTAGCTTGGATGATTGGTTTTGTTTGTGTTCAGATCAGAACAGAATAGAGTAGAATGGCTCAGTTGGATGGGACCTACAACAGTCATCTAGTCCAACTGCCTGACCACTTCAGGGCTGACCAAAAATTAAAGCTTGTTATTAAGGGCATTGGCAGGCTGGCAGGCTTGGGGCATCGACCACGCCTCTAAGGAGCCTGTTCCTGTGTGTGACCACCCTCTCAGTAAAGAAATGTCCAGTCTAAACTTCCCCTGGCACAGCTTTGAACCGTTACCGTGTGTTCTATCACTGGATACTGGGGAGAAGAGCTCAGCACCTCCCTCTCCACGTCCCCCCTTAAGGAAGCTGTAAAGAGCAAGGAGGTCGCCCCTCAGTCTCCTTCTCCCCAAACTAGACAAACCCAGAGTCCTCAGCTGCTCCTCACAGGACATGCCTTCCAGCCCTTCCACCAGCTTTGTTGCCATCCTCTGGACACATTCAAGTACCTTCACATCCTTCTAAAATTGTGGGTCCCAGAACTGCACATGGTGCTCAAGGTGAGGCTGCACCAAGGCTGAATACAGTGAGATAATCCCCTCTTTTGACCGGCTGGATGTGCTGTGTTTGATGCATCCCAGGGAGTGGTTTGGCCTCTTGGCTGTCAGGGCACCCTGCTGACTCACGTTGAGCCTGATGTCCACCAGCAGTCCTGGATTAGTTTTTTTTCTGAAGTGTTGCTCTGTAGAGAAGAGGTTAAAGAAAGCCTTTTAGGCATGTGATGTTACAGCAAAAATGTCTAGTAGTGGTTTTAAGCTGAAGGAGACAGTGGTAACCAGATGTAAAGGTTTAATTGAGGAAGTACAGTTTTACTCTGTGTGTAGGTAATTATAATCATTCACATCTTCGCTTTGGCTTACAAGAAACTAAATGAGAGCATAATACTTTCAAGAAGAGGGTAATGAAAGCTTCGTAGTCTTAAATTCATGTCAGATAGCTCACGAGATACTGAGTGATGCATTGTCTGGCAGATTGGGTGTAGAAGAAGGGGTACAAAAAATAAATTACATCTAACACGAATTTGCCATTATTGTGAATAGGACTATTTTTTCTGGTGTAGTGACTCGATGAGCTCTTATGTGGATAAGCTGCTCAGTGTCTTGAATGCACCATGACTAACAAAAATTTTGCTGCTGATGTAAATAGAATAAGAATTTTGTTCCTTGTCCTGTAACCTGCAAAAGAAGGTCTAATTTATGTAGTGTTTAGACTACTGATATTGGAGGCCTATGCATAATTGGTGTGTGATGTTACTAGCCATAGTGAAGATAAACTGATGTTAGCAATGATCGGACTTTTTGTGAAATGGTATAAAAATTATGTTACTTCTATCTTTATGTTACCAGATACTCTATAGAAGCAGTTCCGTCTCCTGTAGTTCAGAGGCTGAATCAGACCTAATGCCTCTTTCCTGAGTTGCATTTATTCTTCGTTTGCATTGCCTTCTTATCTGTATTTTCCTTTGTGTGGCCTTTATTGCAGCTGTTGTCGCAGAAGTCAGCTGAAAATAATCTGGGCTGAGTCAAAAGGCTCTGTCCAGCGAAATAAATACAAGAATATTATGACATTCATATTCATTAGAGCTATCCCAAAAAATCTTTATGAAGCACTAGGAGAGATTGCCACATTACAGTGACCTGAGCATTACCACAATAATCTTGGAAGGTTTGCTATTTAGATTGTGCAAGACAAAACAGGTTAATTTTTTGCCTTACTGAGGAAATATGTTGAAAGGTGTGCCTCACACATCCCCACACCCACCCACACCCCCACCATTTCTAGAAGATTGTGAAGGCATGTACTTGTTTCTGCTTCTGTTCACCATGCCCAGTATGTAATTTCTAGGTTCTGCTGCACTTTGTCATATATTGTTTTTACCTTTCTGTGTTAGATCACTGTGTAGTGATGAGAGGTAAGCAATTCAGATAGACAAGAACAAGCACAGAGTTAAAGGGTGAGCTAGAAGCCCCCTGTTTCTTTGAAGTCTCGTTTTTGTTTTGGAAGGCCAAGCTGATCTGTTTAACATCAGTGTGCACTGGTCAAACTTGGGTTTTGCTTTATTGCCTTGAAGCAAATTTCCATTTTGTACATGCATCTGATTCCTTGCCTAGTGATATGGGTAGCTTTATGTGGGCCTTGCTGGTTTTCGATCTGGCTAGGCCTGACATTGAAATCCTTTTAAATTAGGACATCGTATGGTTTGATACTTTGCTGAATTGTGTACAGCCTTCTGCCAGAGATATAAAGGTACTTTACCTCATTGTCTGTTTTCTTCTCTTAAATTTAACTTTTTTAAAAACAAAATACTTGTGATGTTGGAGTCTTAATAACTTAGTTGGTGCATTTCTTGCGGGAGTGACTTCCAGTGGCTTGTGATCAAACTTTGTATTCAATTTGTGCCTGAAAACATAGTAATCCATTATGTGGGCTGGTCATTGTATATGGAATTTTGTGTATGGAAATTATAACTAACTGCCTTGTTGTCCTCTTAAGATTCGTTATGGAAAGGTAACAAATAAGCTCTATAAAATTCAGCGATATCACTTCTAAATGTCTTTCACATCTTTCACTGTTCCATTGGGCAAAAGAGTTAGATGGATGTGCTGAGATATTATTTCTACCTTTCCCATTAAAGAAGGTTTTATTCTTAGCCTTTTGAAATGGGGTAGGTCAGAAGGAAGATCTGCTGCTGCAAGACCAGCCTGCCATTAGAACCAGAAAGTTTTAAAATTAATTTTTGTGAGAAGTGGTTACTGTTATCAGGAAAGGCTAATAAAGAATATTTTTTGGTCATGAAACTTACAGCCTGAGGAATGAGGAGGTGAAGGCTTAATTATGATCATATAGTCCTTTTGAGGGGAGAGGGAGATGTAATGTTTTCAGACCATTCAGGAAAGGGAGATCTTGTCTGAATCCCAGCAGTGCATGCTTCATCAGGGCATCAAGTCTTCTCCAGTCCTGCAGGACAGCAGAATGCAACTGGAAACATCATTTTGCTGTTTGCAATGTTACTCAGATTAAACCTGTGCAAGAGGTTTGAAACATATGCTGTCCATGAAGTAGCCCTGTTAGTGGCCACCATCCCTTAAAGATGAAAATTGGTCTCTTTTTTCTGGGAGACCTGATGATATAATTCAGAAAGCAGATCTGACAACTGTTAAAATCCTAATTATCAGAGTAAACAGAGGAAAGAAAAGCAGAGGAGCAGAATAGAGGACTTAATTACTTTCTCTAGGACAATTGTAAGTCTAAATGCTGAACAATAATACCACCCATCTGCTTGACAGCTATTTGGTTTACCAGATTTTGCATGCTGCTTAGCCCGTGTTGGTTCTGTTCTTTTGCTAAAACTGAGTTCTTTGGTTTTAATTCCAGAGGAAGATATATTTGCATGCAATTTGTTTTAATTTGAAAAGTCTGCATATAGACAGGCAGTTTTCTATAATAGTGGTTTGTTCTTCCTGTAAAGTACCTGTGGATATAGGCACAAAGAGGAATTGGCAAACTTACTCTTATCTGAAAAGTTATTAAATAAAAAATCAACACTGGATGTAAACACACAGTCCAGAATCAAGATGCAAATTTTTCTCTAGATTATTCTTGACTGCTGGACTACCAGTGCGTGTGGATTAGGTTTAATAGCGACCTATAAATCAGCCCATGAAACTAATTTCTCAACAAGGGACACTGTGAAAAATAAGATGACAGGAATAAATAATTTGTGTTTTTAATTTTCACATAGTCTTTCCTACTGTTGGGCCTTCCTGAAGTTTTTTAAAAAAATATTCACTTTTTTCCTAATAAATTTCTTCTTAATTAATTTTGGGGAGGCTAGTAATAGATTTTCTTTAAAGTGGGAAATAAATCATGATTGATCTTACTGCCTAACTAAGTATGTATTATGTTTTCTTTCTGTTCTTGGCAAGTAAAAGGAGAGTTGTCAAGGTGAAAATGAAAAATGTACTTGTGGGAACAAGGTTAAAGAACCTAATTAGACGTTTTATGTAGAGAAATAATAAAAGAGAAAATCTTACCTGTGTTCTGGGTAACTGCTACTTTTTTTTTGGGGGGCATAACCTCAAATTATCATCCATTAGATATTACATTTGTGACATGATTATAATAATGGAAACAGTAAGTTATTAGTCTTCTGCTCTATTAGCGTATCAACCATGCTGTATCATAACTAAGTGAAGGGTGATTAACTAAGGAGTCAAAATCATGTCATCTTTTTGTTATATAATATGCTGAAGTGCTTAACCTAATACCTAGTCTGTGAATTCCTAGTGTTAGTCTCCTAATACCTACTAGGGTAATACACATGCACAAAGAGACTGTTGTACTGCTTCTCTAAGTGTTAACAACCCTAAAAATAATTTTGGGGGTTTGGAATTTCCATACAATTTGGAATGTATGCTTATGAGTTCTGTTAGCTCAATGGTGACCTGTTCTGTTTGGGCCTTTGAACCCTGGTGTCATATAAGTATTTTAACTGTTTTCTTGTTTTGTTTTTCCTCACAAGCTGAGGTTGCTGATGGGCAAGATTTGAGAGAGGAGGTGGAGTAATGGAAAAGTGAAGTGTTCATTTGGACTGTGGAGCTACTTATCACTGGTTCAAGTAAAAGTATGCAATGAGAGCTTTTTACCTTGAATGCAAGTTTCTGTCACATTTATTTGGAATGCCTAGACATAAGGCAATATTGTACCTTATTGGTATCTCAAAGATCCTTCTACTTAACACGCTTTTATTTATTTAACAACTGAATTTACAAGATTAAAGACAAACTAAGTAATAGAAGTTTAGTAGCAATTTTTGGCAATCTATTAAAGCCAGATTTGGGGACACTGAAAGCTATGAAAGTTTGTTACTGAAGTTCCTGTGATTGACAGAAATGCTTCCTGAGGGGCTGTAATGTTTTAGCAACCACATATTCCCTTTTCACTACATCTGAGTCCTGAGTTTCAGAATTTTTAATAGTAAAGAAGTTACTTTGCTTACACTTGATTTTTCTCTTTTTATGCTTTACTTAAAAATACTTTATTTCTACCATTCTAGAGGAAAAAATTAAAATCTTCATTCTTTTACTACCTTAAGTGCTGAATGCACAAGTATTTCATTTTCAGACTATAGGTAAGGAGATAGTTGTCAGAAGTTTTCTGAAAACTTTGTTGGTATCTCTCCTACCCTTGCAAATAGTTACAGTCTATCACAGATGAATAGTATTCCGGTATGTCTTCACATGGAGCGCGGTGACAGCGTGGAGTTTGTATGTGTGTGTTCTGGAGGATGTAGCAGGAACTTTTTACATGGAGTGCCTTGGTATACTGTAGGACTTTTGCCTCAAGATCTGGTAACAAAAGTTACTGACTAAAGTGTTACATTTCAGACACTAATCCAGATAGCTCACTTGACAGAATAAAGCTAATCCATTCCTTGTTGGAAATGCTGCCTTTAGCTTCTGAAAGATATAACAAGTACCCTCAAGCCTGAGCTCCACAGGGTTCCCCGTGCTTTAAAGTACAAGACCAGGAGGGTTTGACTGGGGGTTCTGAGAGAGGAGGGCTAAAGACTATTTCTTCCCTTTCTTTCCAGAAGTAAAGGATATTTTAAGGTGATTCACAGTAAATCCAGCTTCTGAATTTCTAATATTGTGGAATAAATAGTCATAAACAAGAAGCAGTATTTAATTTTTTGGCAGATGAAGTAAAAGGACTCCCAACTAACTGAAGAGAGTGGAAGTCACCCTGGAAGAGACTTTAGGAATATACTTGACAGTATGACAAGAAAAAGTTTTAATCAAGTCTTTATTATCTCTAGTTTCTGTAAGTCTATTTATATGTTCTGTATCTGACTGGGATCTGAATGTTTAAATTACACTTAATTAGCTAATAGTTTTATATTTCTCTTGTTAATAAACTATATACCCTGTGACAGTTTTTTGAGATGAAATCTGTGTGTCAGGTTTGGTATGTAATGTTTTCCTTTTAGTTGTGTTATTTATACATTCAGTAATTTTGCTGTATGCTTTCCAGTAATGTTGAGGTGAAGACAAGAGTAAGCTATATGAATAAAATTGCTCTTTTCAGGACTAAATGCTATAGTTAAAATAAACAATCAATAAAAGAACTATTTCATTGGAGGCTTGTAAAGAAAGCAAATGCATAAGTACAGCTTAAAAAATCATGCTATTGCAAATAGAACAGGTCCTTGGAGTAATTCTTTTTTTTTCTGGTTTTCCTTTAATCTGGCATAAGCAAGGTAGCAATGCAGCTATGCAGCCAAATATTAGTGCCTATTAAGTTAAACATGGTCTTGATCAATGATGTGCTGAAGCACATACAAAATGCTGAACAAAGGCCAATGGCCTACATGAACAACGCAGCAATTCTTGGAAATGTCACTTTAATATACCTTTGTGTAGACCTCAGGATTAAGTTTTATAAAATGTGAATTGATTGTATCCCAGATCAGATGATAGCAATATTTTTTGCACTTGCAGAATTTGTGATGATAATTTTTGAAAATCTATGTTCAGTTTCTAGTAGTTGCTGTAAGGGATTCTGCTTCTGCTACCCTTGAATAGGCAGGAGTGGTTCTTTTATAAAGCTTTACATAAGTGCTCAACCTTGCCTCCAGCCCCCAAAAAGAGTGCAAACAAAGATTGTTCACGTCACCCTTAATGGTTTATTTCCCCTTTTTTTTCAGTATATATACCACAGTTTATTACAGATATGCACAGTGGGTTAGCTGTTCTATTAGTCATATAGATCACTTGCTCCTTATTTCTGATGGTATCTTGAGCAGTTTCAGAAAATTAATTGCACACAAAAATACATTTATTTGTCCTTTAATCCACTTTAGAAACAGGATGGAAAACTGACTCCTCTGTTTTTGCCCATAAACTCATCCGTGAATAAGCATTAGACTGCATCTAAAATTTCGGAACTCAGTTTTAGAAACAGCACTCTTTCTGTTTCATCAGAAAATGATGTGAAAGGTGCGAGTTCAGGATTGATCCTTCTGAAGATAAGGTCTGAACTCTAGAAAGTGGAGTTGGGTTTTTTTTGGTGCAAGTCCTTTGCTTATGCTTTCATAGAGCAAGACAACTGTGAAAAACATACTGCATGTCAGGTGACAATTTTGAATAGCACTGAACACAGAACAACTTTCTTTTCTTAGTGAATGAACGACAGGTTTTTTTGTGATTAGTGCAATGTTGATGGGACAGTACTTTACTCATATCCAAGATACTCAGGACAGATATCTTAAGGGAATTAACGATCAGAAACTGTTAAAAATGCACACTTGCAGTTTGCAGCATACAGAACAGATATACTTTTAAGATTTCTTTTATGATTTGTGCTGATGTTCTCCTTTTTGGTTTTGGGTTTTTTTGTGGTTTTTTTGGTTGTAGTTAAAAAAGAATGTACAGTCTTTGACAATTTTTTCTATAAGGCAATGGCTCTGGATCAGCTAAGGTGTTGCTAAGGAGTCTCTCTGGACCAGCAATCCAGTTTATTTAGCTGTAATTAAGAAGGGGGGTAAAACACCTTTCTTACTGTGGAGCTGGGATGTCAGACTTCTGGAAGAATCATAGAACCATAGAATGGTACGAGTTAGAAGGGACCTTAAAGATCATCTAGTTCTAACTCCCCTGCCTTGGGCAGGGACACCTCCCACTAGACCAGGCTGCTCAAAGCCCCATCCAGCCTGGCCTCGAACACTTCCAGGGATGGGGCATCCACAGCTTCTCTGGGAAGACCATCCTCAGCCTGTGATGGCTGTGCCTTTTTTTATACTGGAATAGTAATTACAGGTGCTTGGTATAGGAGATGAGACTGCTTGATTTGCTTACCTGGGATCCTCTGTTAATATGTAGTTAACTCATGTGACTAGCCTCAAAATGCTGGAGTGTCTGTGCTTTGTTTTTTGGGTTGGTTTGTTTGTTTGTTTTGGTTTGGGTTGTTGGTTTTTTTTTCCTTCATGTTTTTTCCCTTTTTCTTAAAGGTTTAGGAGCCATTGTGCTAGGGGATTTATTTTTCAGTTATGCAGGAGGATTAATCTTACCTGGCAACATCAGACAGGCTCATTAATTTACTCAAATGTGTAAATTCAGTTCCTGGCTTTGATTTGTTCTTAAAGGCTTTATTATGTCCCTGTGATGATAAGAGTGTTTGATGGCTAATTGCTGCTGGGTGTTTGACCTATGTCACTTCAGAGAGCTATGGTGAAGTCTCTCAGCCTGTTTTTGATGCTTGTAGAATATCAGTAAGATCTTGGCACTGCACAGGTCTGTTATGGGTTCTGCTGATAGCACCAGTTGCAGGTAGAAATGGGACCATGATAAAGGACACAAAAGCATTTGCTTTACTTACATTACTTTTGTTTAGGACAAACGTGCATTGAACTCTGGCAAGACAACAGCTTTACCTTTTTTTTTTTTTTTTTTTTTTTTTTTTTGCTGGACTGGATCCAAAGTCAAATAATAGTTGAGATTCATTATGGGGTATTTATTAAATTTATTACTTGTAGAAATCAAACAGGTTCATTAATGATCTTCAGACTTTTATCTGGCTCAGTTTAGCATACCATATAAATGACATGATTGTAAGGGTTAGCTGGATAAAGCAAGCTTGATTTGAAGGGCTGCTGCTCAGGTTCAAGTTTATTTTTTCGGTCTGTAGCTCCAGGTCTGTAGCTTATGAAGGTAAATATCCACTGATTTCTGTTGCTTCTAGGGGTGTTTGAATTTGTCTCCAAGTGGGCAACTGTTAATTTCTGAAAACTGCCACCACATGTGTGTTAATTGACAGTTGTCTTGACAGAAAGAACAAAGAATGGCTGCAAGAGCTCGTTTGCTCTTTCAGCCTATGAGGTGTTTCTTTCAGAGAGATTTAAAGGTTGGTGTAGTGCCTGCTGTGCTATTCTCTATCCTTCTGCCAACGAAAAATGTAATAGGAAAGCAGAAAAAATGTGGGGGTTTTTTTTGGTGTCTTTTACTGTGACAGTTTGGTTAGATTTTAACATTCTGGTTTGGCAATAATGCTCATCTCTCAAAGACACAGTTTTTACAGCGAAGTATGCCATTGGTTATAGATTATATATGGAACAGCTTTTATTCAGAACTGACTTGTATGTAAAGCTGCATGTGGATATATTTTTTTCCCGCTCCTTTGTATAATAATAAGAAAAACAGAGCTGAAATACTAAATTTATTAGTTTCCCTTAAGGAGAATACTCTTTTGCACTTAAAACTAATGATCAATTACAAATATGGAACATAAAACAAGCAGAGGCCCCCTCACCCCTTTTGTTCTGATTGAGCCTTATTTTAATGCTTTCATTTATCTTGAAATGGACATTTTCAGTTTTTCATCATGCAAAGCATTCTAAATAAATGTATACATATTATTCTAATATTCTTTGAGTGAAATATTCGTGACGACAAATTCAAATAATAAAAGCCTGAGACACAGCTGGCCGGTACATTCTAAGGTAATTTACTGATTACTGTGTGCCCTTTGCTACTTTGTTACAATGGTGTTATTATTTTACCCTTTTACTACTATAAAAAAAATTGTCACACTTATGAGATGTAAATGCAAAGACACACACACCCCCCATCCTCTTTGCATGCAAACACAAAAAGTTAGCAGATATCCTTCTTCCCATTCCCATTCTTGGTTTGAAGCCAGTGTTTAGTGCTGCCTGACGGAGAGTTATAATCTTTTTTTCAGGATTGTGGAATGGCCCAGGACACTGCGGTGCCCAAACTAGACTTTGAATATTGGCTGGATAAAGCTATTAAATGGGGTCAAGCCACCACGCTGGAATTACAGAAGGATGTGTGCCTTCACTTGCCTCAGCTCCAGGAGTTTCTGCGTCAGGTTTACGAAACTTTAAAACACATGGTAAGTAACTTTAAAAGGAAGAGTGACCTGTTTTGAAGACGTCCTCAGAAACAATCTGCACCATGTTTTGACAAAACAGAAGCTAACAGTAACAAAGAGGTTTGTGTTATTGACTTAATGTATTGCTGGATCAGAGAGGCAAATTGGGGAAACAGTCACAGGTAATGCAAACAGGAGTGTGCTTCCTGTTTCCCTGATTTATTGCCAAAGGAGCTTTTTCTTCTTGATTGGTTGTTGTCACGTGAGATTTCCCAGCCAATGCACTAGCCTCTTTAAAAAACTCTTTAAAATAAACAAGAATTTGACTCTGGTTGTCAGGTCATAAATTGGATTATTTAAAGGCCTTAACATGCAAAACTGTAACTGATCCTTTAAATCTTAGAGAGTCTGTTGACACATTAACCCCAGTGTTGTGGCACATGCAGTGAATTCTAGCAGAATGGTCAGACCCTTGGCATATGCTGCTGGCTGTTCTGTTTAGTAATTTAGTTATTGCCTGCACTCAGTAGAGTGCTTTTTTTTAAAAATTAAGTTTGGTTGTTGATATGTTTAGTTGTGTATATGTTTTTTCTGAGCTTGGCTTTTTCAGTATGTGTATTCAGTATAGTTAGCTTTAGAAATATTGCGTTATGGCATGAGGCTGACTTCTTATGGAAGTACTTCTTATTAAATATTCTTCTTATCTAAAGACTGCGGAGTTATTTTTTTCTGAACTGAATTTAACTTTTAAATAAAAGATTTCTGGGGAGTGAAGTTTCTTCCCATATTTATATATGTCTTTTTCTTAAGAGGGAAACAAAAAATATCTATTTTTCATGTTGCTACTTCAAGTAATCTGAGGCTTGGCCTGAAATGGACCTTGTGAATATGGCCCCAGAAAGTCTAGGGCTAGCCCCAAATGTGAGACAAATGTAAGGAATTTATTGCAGCAGCAGGAGATGGTTATCATTCCCGCTACTTGCATGCTATCTCAGCACACCACCATTTTTAAAAGCCTTCATTTATGAGATAGTAAAGCTACAAAAATGGAAAAATAAGACTGATTACACAGGGTTGTATATGAACTACATTGTCTACTACTTTTTATAGTGAAGCTGCTTTCTATTTTCTTAAAAGCTAAATTGCAGTTTGTTATGGACTAGTCATTATGTAAGGTAATTTAAAGAAAGCAAGTGAAAGTAACAGAAACATACTCAGTTTTATGCCACAGTACATGTTCATTTATTCAGAAACTCTGTGAGACAGTATATTAAAGCAATGAGGATCAACAAAAATATAGTTTGATTGTACTTTTATTATTATGTAATCTTGGTTATTAATACTGTTTTCTGATTACTGGAAGTGAGTCAAATGAGCAAATTTTCTACCATAATTAAGTAGTAGGTGAGAAAACTACTTACTTAAGCTTTAACTTATTTTGAATTATGACATTATAGCCAATTTCAGGAAGTTCTGCTTTTATTACATACCTGCAGGTGTTTTGCTTCCAGAGCATTTCACAGCAAAACCATTTGGATTGTAATTTACAACAATCTGTGTCATTAACAGTCCTGCTAACCTACTTTTGATGTGCAGCATATTTATTATCTTTTTGTTTGTTTTTATGTTTTAACAGGATTCAATTGCAGCAATCCAGCAGTTCCCTTTAATTGGCCAGCTTCTAGGAAGGCTTTGTTGGAACCCTTTTGTTATAGGATATGGTAAGAATGTGTAATGATATTTCTGCAGCAGTTTCATAAACTTTATTCTATATGAATTAGGAAAAGGCAACTTGTTACATACTTTGATTTTTTTTCCATAAAAGCACAACATTCTTTTTTACTTAAGTAAAATTTTGAGATGGAAAGGTTAGCCAGGTTATTTAAAATATGTGGCATTGAGAAATCTTAAAATTACTTTTGGAGCTAATTAATTTCATGGATTAGTTACAGAATCTTGACTTGGGAGCAGTGGGTTTTAAAACCAGTGAGTGTTTATGTGTGTCATGATTTCCATTTTTCTTATTTTCTTGTATTCATTACATTTTTGTTAGGTTCTTAGAATGTACAGAATCTAGTGTTTCAGATTACTTTCAGCAGAAGTTTCTTCCAGTTATCCATCAGAATATTGTATTATATATGGTAATATAGAAGGATTAATTTTTCTGATATTTGAGTTGGGTTTTTTTTATTAGCATGAAACTGTACTAAGTTATGACTGTGTTTGTTTTTATTGAGTTTATTCTTAATGTGTGTCTTCCCCATCTTGCAAACTAGCACATGGAATCAAAAGCAAAACAGTGAAGTGGTGACATAGGGAAAAAATGTACAAAAATCCAAAAGCCTCTTACTGGTAGTGTATATGCATGTATGTGAGAATAAAGAGGAGTGTCTCCTCCCTCCTCTTGGGAGGGAGGAGACAGTACTTGTGCTACCTCACCAGCAGTTCCAGTACATTTTTCAGGAATTGAGATGTTAATAAATGACTCGGGATCTACTCTTAAGCAGAAAACTAATTCTAAGCTTCTCTGTGAGCCCCTTAAATAATCTTTTGCCAGTGTCCTACTGCTACTACCACTACAAAAAGAGGGTTGCATTTTTTCTCTTCTGCTTTATGCTTCCTTTTGGGGAAATATAGGAAAGGGCAGTTTTTCTGTTCACTTGGAAGTTCACCTTTTCAGTCAAGCACAGCATTGGACTAAAGTGATCATATGTTGTCTGGTTTGGCTTTTTCTTCTTCTAGACAGCTGCATGCACAGGCAGAATGAACTTGTCTGCAAAACACATGGTAGATGAATATTATGTCAGCACTTCTCTAAAAGGAAGATTTTGGAAGGATCCATAGATTTAAACATAGATCACTTTTGCCGAGCAGCAAATACTGTACTTTTGTGGCACCTTTTGAAAAAAGCCTTTTCATACTTTATAGAGCTTATTTTTATGATGTTTCCCTTTTAAATCATAGTTCGGTTTTTGAGAATGTTGATAACTGTTGATGTTTACAATTACACATATGTTGTTCTAAGTTTTTGTTTGGAATATACAAGTCTTTAGACCATCAGTTTTTCTGAGCTGAAAATATTCTGTGGTATAGAAAGTAGCTGGTTCTATATTTTTCATCAAAGTTGAAAGCCATCTGTTTCTGCTTTTGACTCCTTTTCACAACAATCACAGCAATACGTTCTTGGTTTCCTCTTTTTCTTTCCTCTTCTTTGGTATCTCTCAGCATTTTCTAAACCAAGAGAAGCACTTTTACTGCAAGCTGATCATTACCTCTGAAGGCTGCAAAAGAATAGTTTCACTATTGGGTTTTTTGTGTCGCAAAGTTGCAAGCAAGCCCATTCAGAGAACTTCACTTGCTCAAAATAGAATCCTTCACTTTAATGCTTAGAGATGGGTCAACAAGATTTTCTGACATCGATAGACCTGAAGATGTCAGCTTATACATTCCCACCACTTCCTCTTTTTAGAGCCACCTGAGTGGCTGTATAGTCTTTGGACTGCTGGCATTTTAGATTCAGCAGATTTTAATTTTGTTTGGCGCTACTTCTGATGACATTGTTTAAGATATTGCTGACTATAGCAGATGCTGACTCTCAAGTGGGTTTCATGTAATTTCTCATTTGGATAAATAGCTCATTCATGCATGTGTCAGAGACCAGGCCACCCTCACAGAAGAAGGAACTAATTTTGTTCAATTCAGTCTTTCATACTAATAAATAGAGGAGGAAAGACATACTTCTGCATCATGTCCAAACCACAATACCTATCGCCTCTAGATGAATGTCTGTTGGTGCTGGAGGCTGACGTGGCTGACCACTCAGTGCAGGAAGCGTGGTCTCCAAGGGAAAATAATCTCCTCATAAACACTCCTGAGCAGGAGGTGACCAAGTTGGCCTTATTTAGAATGCTAATGTGAAGGAAGCACAACTGAAGAAAATCTTGTGGTTGTACTTGTGGTCCTAAACCACAAGGGATACATGAGGAATTCAGACTTGGTAAGGAATTCCAATGTTTTTTCTGTGGGCTGGGGGATTATCTTCTCAGTAGGACCCTCCTGGTTTGAGTTTTGAGCCCAAATGTCTTGAATCCCAAACTAATACTATAAATGCTGGGGAATTTCTTGGTGGCTCTGTATGTCAGTATATGTGTGTGAGCATGCATGCTTATGTATGCATCCCTTTCCACAGAAAGTTCTATTTTAGCTAATCAACATTTTCTGATATGTTTCAATAAAACTTTACAACAAGCTCTAAAAAGAATATTTCTGGCTGTAAGATTAGGGTTTTCTTATTAGTTCCTTGCATCTGGCCCTGTTCATGACAGGGTATTTATAAACTAACTGTATCATAGGATGATTGAGACCACACTGTATTATGAGAAAAACATTGCCTTTGTTTTTTCTTTTTTTTTTTCTTTCTTTTTTTTTTAATTTTTGATGTGAGATTGGCAGGGAAGAACTGCAGTCTGATTCATCATAAAGGTTTGGGCTTTTGTTTGTTTGTTGTAACAAAACAGCTTCTAAGTTGTCTTAAATTTCCTACAGGAAAGTTTTATTCCTTTAGTTGGAGTTACAATATTAACCTAGTTAATATGTCCAGTAGATAATTGTTGACCTTTTTGGGGATATAATTTCCACCTTTGAGTTACCAATTTTATTCCTCTGGATATATTAATTGTGTATTTATTTGTGTAGCAAGTATTCTTTCATGCCATAATAAGATCAAATGACTTTATTCATGTCCTGATAATGGTTTTCAGTGCATACCATGGTGGTATGTTTTCCATGGGGGTCATGGTTACTAGAAAAATGGGAGGAAAAAACCCACCAGTAAGTTTTCTGTAGCTTTTTGTGTTTGGTCTTTTGATGTGATTATCTTTCGCAGCTGCCATAATTATTTTAAAATCTGTCCCCCCTTATTCTTAATCTTCCATATTTAATCCCCAGTTGCAAAGCAGTTCTGAAAAGAAAACAGTGAACCTGAGAGTGGTCCTCAGAGTGTCATTAGGTACTTCAGCAAGAAGACTGTATAGTCCCTTTTCCTACTTTTCACAAATCAATGGGAGGCTACTTTGGTTTTGGTTGTAGCCAAAAAGTAATTTTAACTGGGAAAACTGCCAAGCTTTAAAAGTCCCTTATTTTTTGGGACTTGTTGGCATAGCTAAGACACAAATAAAAGTTGGTTCACTTAGGTTGAGGTTTGATTGTATCTATCTGTGTAAACTCATTGTGCTGGCAAAGTGTGCTAGTATGTCATTTATCTAAGCCTTGTTTTCATCATTTTAGTTTTCATCATACTGATCTACATTTCTGACAGGCAATAATATATGCAATTTACTTTATAGTATGCAGCAAATCATCATGTGTAGCAAAAAGTCTTCTCATCCAGAAGTCTAATTAAGCAGTTACATAATTTTTTTCACTTCTTTCCTCTATTTTTTTTTTTTTTTTTTTTAGGTAGAAAGAAAACCATAACTTAAATAAAATGACCTAATGGCATACTGTAGATACACAGATAAACAGAATGGGTCAAAAGAAGGAACATTTGAACTATGTATACTTTGTTTGGGATAGGAGATTTGGACTTGATTTTTCTTTCCCCATCTCTTTCTATAGAGTTTGACTTTTTTTTTTTTAAAGTATAATTCGTATAATTTAAAATTATCTCAAAAAACAGACTTTATAAGCAGACAATATTTTAGTACGAGTAATGAATAATATTTAAAATCTTTGTTTTCCAAGAAACATATGGCTATCATTTTGTCATTTAAACAAACAAAACAGCATTTATTTGCTTTTTCCTCCCATATGATTTCATATTAAAGTTTAGGTCAAATGATTTTTTTAGGGAGATAGAGTTGCCTCTTGGTGACGATGTCTGAATGCTTGTTGGATGTAATTACAGTCAAAGTATAAGGATACTTTGAATTTCTGCAGAGGAGTATGCAAGATATCTTCTTTAACTCCAATCTTAAACAAGTAGGAAATTATTAGCCTTGTAAAAATCCATATTAAAAATAATCCCCAAACACACAATGGCAGAATACCCCCAATTGTAGTCTTTTAAATGTGTATGTTTGAGAAACCAGTTCTGTGCAGAGATGTTAGTCAGTGGGAGGCCAGTAATGGCCTACAGGCTTCTTGGACATTTATTGAGGAATACTGGTTTAAATCAATATTAACATCTCTGATCACCTGGTGAAAATACAGGCATTACTTAATGGAACTTTTATTTTTTCTTCAGGCTTTGCCAGCAAAGCACTTCTAAATAATACTGTTTCTTGCATCCTGGATAACAAATACACAGAAAACAAACAAAAAAAATCACTTTTTGGGCTTGATAATCAAATTGTATCCTAATATAATTTCTAAAACTATTCCCGTTTGTATTATTATTAACAATAATATAATTTACTAAGTGGCTATGATATCAGAGCTACAATGCTACATCCAGTTTTCATAATTTTTATTACAATCATGCAGTTTTATTCTGGGATGAAATTCGGTGTAGAAACTCTTGGTATCTGCCAAAGAATATTAAAAAAAAAAAGGTGCCTTTGAAAAACAAAGTTGTGCGAAATAATAATGAGTTAAATGGCTCTTCAACTGCTTACTTCAAATAATCAGCTCCACTATAATAGTATCTGTGCATCTGAGCAGTGACAGTATTGCTCAGTATAGTAGGTTTTCAGAGAAGGCAATTCATTTCCAACAGTGGGTTAGAATTAAGTAAAACCCAATCTGATGCTGAACAGGAAAATTGCAATAGAATTTTTTTTCAATCAGCACTTAGCTATTCTGCTGTCTACAGAAATTTAATTTTCCTGAAGCATAGAGAATCTTAATATATTCTTACAGAAAACTCGATGTTTTACATTCTTGTTATGAATTATTTCATACTTAAAATTTTCAGAAGTGAGCGTTCTTTAGTTGTGCAAGCTTTGGACACAATGTAATAACTATTTTACTACTGTTGCTTATTGTTTATTATTAATGATGTTATTTAGATACTGAAATGAAAGTTCATTGATGACAGCTGCAAGTATTATGTGAATGAAGCACTAGGTCATGCAAGTTTCTTAAGACCATTTCAATATTGTATAGATTTTGAACTCTTTTGATACCTTTTAAATCGCTTTTGAAGGAAATGATTACACAAGAACTACATACGAATAATATTAAATGTGTGGTGTGAATCTGGTAGAATAGAAACATTATGAGTTGAGACTGATATTTAGGGCTAAAGCCCTGAAGTTTTGTGGATGGGTAGGGATTGTTGTGTGTAATACTGTCTGTGTTTTGATTTTTCTTTTTTTTTTTTTTTCCCCCTCTAAATGTATCCTTATTTGCTTTTTTTCCCTGCAGATGAAAGCCAGAAGACTCTGATGTGGTGCTTATGTTGTCTATACAGCAGTGAACCACAGAACCCTGTGGAATTGAAGGCCAACAGCTGGATACGGGTAAGTGAATGAATCCTTCCCAGGACTGCTTTGAATTAAATTGATTATTTAAAGGTGCTACATCTATAGCATAGAGACACTGTCATTTAAGAAACTGTTCCAAACACAACTTGCATACGTATTGTGTTGAAGTATATATCGCTCCAATTATAACACAGTTGGTGCTAGTCTGTCATTTTAAATATTAAAAAGATGTGCCATTTTAAAGTGGATAGTTTGGATGGCTTTTAACCTAGTAGATTCACCAAGTCTAGTAACTGTGAATAGTGAGCAACGACCACAAATCAGAAGGGAAGCAAGTGTTATTAAATATCAAAAAAAGAACCTTTCAATTAGGATAAACTAATTAATCTGGAAAAATGCCATAGTTTGTTTTGAAAACATCTTGTATTTGCTCTTTAATTTTATTCTTTTTTGCTTTTGTTTTATCTCCTGCCTGTGAAGAATTTAATTGTATCCAAACTTTCTTCAAAGGCAGTCAGAGAGGGGAGGGATAGTGCTTGTGTGTGGATTTATATTTAGTGACTTAAGGAATAATGAATCCTTAACTTTAATCTCAAATTTAGGGTTTTGCATGGCACATCTGTTCATATTTTATATGTTTCCACACTGAACTAGCAAAGCACATCAGCATGTAAATAACTTGCAGTACATTGATGCTTAATGCTTTATGTGTCTGAGTAGCAATTCGAGGGTGCAGTGTTGTTGACTGTATGTCCTTGCATTCACCATGGATCCATGTCAAAATATGGTTAAACATATTGTTCATGTGTTTTTTAAAATATCTTATAGTTTTCACAAGTAATGAGAATGTAGCAGCCTGATCGTTATTTACGTATGTGTCTGCTAAAGCTGAAGATACTTCTAGCCTTCTCTAAGTAGGTCATTTCTTACTTATTCGTTGACTTTGTACATATCAGTTTATCTAGGTATGTGTGTAATACTGGGATGTACAAAGTATTATAAAATAGGTTGTGATAGGTAGATGTTTATGTTGGTAAATAAGTGTATTTAACTGTGTAGTATGTTGATTTAGATGCAGTAATTCTTAGCAGTAAGTTCTCACAAATTTTAAGATGCTCACGAGTGTCTGTATGTACCTATTTGGTGGGTTGTACCACACGCCATGAAATTCTCAACAATTTAATACTAACTAAAACTCACCCTTATTTTCTTCCTGTCTTTAGCCTTGTTCAAGAGGCTCTTCATGAGATCAATATACTTGGAATTCACAATGTGGCAATGCTTGAATACCAAAGTAAAGTGATGCAAAAAAAAAATTCTGCCTTTTCTAACGTAGACTTGCTGGTTGGATACATTCTTCATAATAACATAGGAGATGAAGAATAGCATGCACTTCAATCAGAGCAAAATTTGTCATTTTATTTATTAGCAGCAGCATGTGTATTAATGATGTTAAGTGATGAGGGAGAGTTTTACCCAGACAATCTCTTACATATAGCTTCCATTTCTGGGAAGGAAAAAACCAGTTGTTTTAATCTAGATCAGTTGCCTTATCCGATTGATGTAACTTAACTGATGGTGTTGCTGATATTAGAAAAAGTATTAAGTAAACAGCAATAAATAGTTGGGGAATGGGTGAAGGTAGGGCTGGTGCTTTTGGCAGCACTGTCACCTGAAGCTGTCTTAGATTGGGACTGATAGGTGCGCATTTGGTTCAAGTCTCACTGTAGTCTGCAGGAATTTTTCCACCCACTCTGTGTGTTTAAATCAACCTTAATAGTCATTGTGACTTGATGGGTCAAGAGTTAACCTAAAAGTGATAGGGAAGAGGACGCGGAGGATTTCAAAGCACAAATAGGTCTTACTAGCTATTTTTATCATTCAGCACTTCCCTAGTTGACTAACATGGGTGTAGCATAATATGATCTGAAGCGTAATGCTTTTATGTTTTGATTGGAGGGAAAGGAACAGCTTTTAGAAAACTTCCAATTGAAATTTAAAAAAAAAAAAAGGATAGGTAAGGAAGGTTGTAAAAAACACAACATCAGGATACAAAAGTTAAAAGAAAGGTTATTACTAAATTGTTTTCTATTTTCATTAGAATTTCTTCTCAGTTTCTTACTGTCCGGTGTGCATCATCACAAAGCTTTTTGAAGAAAAAAAAAATCCTTTTCCTAATCAACATTGTAATTCTCGTCACCAGCAATTGTGATATAATAAGGACTATCATTCTTGTTAATTCAGAAGAACCTAAGTTAAATATTTTGCTGCTCTTGGCAAGCAAACCCTTTGGCAAGGGTTTCTGTTGCCATGTGTGATAATGATATGTATTTTCAAAAAAATCCCAACATCGAGTAAGTCTGTTGACCCACCTAGTGCATAGTTAACATTGTTTCTTCTTGAACACTTTTATTTTCTATATTATATGTGTCTCAAAAGATTGCCACAGAAAGGGATGGAGACACACTATGAGAGCCATAATTTGAGGTTTGCATCAGCATATTGACTGGATGACCAGTCTCTGCAGTGGTTTGATCTGACCTCAGCCTTGTTTATAATACGGTGGGAGCTCTTTACAGCAGTGATATTCACTCTCTGGTACTAAGATGCCAAATACCCTGTGATACACTATGGGAAAAATTGCCAAAAGACTAAAATATATAGTTGAAACAAATTCTTGGGGGTGGGGAGGAAGGTAGTTTCGTGGCTACATGATAAAAAGGGAATTGAAATCCATAAATTAGTTCTAAACAAAGCTCTGAAATTTGAATGCTACTTAAAAGTTATATAGTGTTATGGAAAACTTGCCTGTACTTGGAATGAAGTGTTAGATTATCTAAGGCATCTAAGCTCTCTGTAGATGGTGTGGATGGAAAGCCATCCATGACCACACAGAATGGGGCTCCGTGTTGGGTCCATACACACTGACACAGGAGCCATGGAAAAGAGGTTTACATATAGGAACTGCTGTTCAGCTTCTCTGGAAGTGACGTTCACAGTAGCCTTCTCCTTTGATCCTGTAGCTGGGAGTTAATTTTGTCTCCTCAACTTAATGCTTCAGCATACACTGAGGAAGAATAATCAGTTTTTAAAAAGGTAAAGCAGTTAGTTCACTGTGTAAGTCAGCATGCATCAAATACATTGGGACATTTGGGTGTACATTTGGTTGACAATAGAAAAAAGAAAATATAAAAAGGCACAAACCAAGCCAACCAACCAGCCAAACAAAAAACCCTACCCGAACGACTGAAAAATGAGGAGCATGTAATGGAGATAGGCAACTTTACTGGCTTACTATTAACTGTTTAATTTTAACAGCAACAAAAACGCCACCCCTTTTTAAGATTGCTTCCTAGTTTTATGGGTTTTAAATGTGGCTTACATGAAAATTTTCCTCCCAAAATGCTAAGTTATTTGGGATTGGAAAATATTATGCAGTCAAGTTAGTGGTGAAAATTCTTCTTCCCTTGTTTCTATAATTATGTATAAAGACTATTAGATTACCCCTTGCTTTTTGTGCATGGCAAGCCCAAGTTCTTAAAGAGTACTTTGCAGCCTTTCAGTGCATCTTTGACTAAGTCATTGACAGGAAGGCTGATTTCAAGTCTTTTGTTTTGCATTTTCAAAGTAGCAGAAAATGTATTTGATGCTTGCTTACTTTTTAACTTTCCTGCCATTGTCATAGAAATTTCTTCTTAATGGGAAAATTCTTTTTAATGGCATAAAGGGTAGCTACCCACTTGAACTGCATTAGTAGTTAAGTTTCAGAAACGAAGACTGTGCAGGTCTGTTAGGTCCTCTGAAAGAATAGAAGTGCAAAGAAATTACTTGGCAACTAATTAAACACTGCAGTGTTTTTAGGATCAGATGCTATTTAAAATGGTAGAATTCTTTATTTTTTTTTTATGATTCTGAATTTATTATTGCAGTCTAGGTTCTATAGGTCTTCTATACAGCCAGATGCTGTGTAGGAAGCCAGTATACATGCTGCCACAGACTTCTCATTAGTGAAATCAATCATGACCTGGTGAAACTAGTCTCTAAGCCAGAAAGTGATTTAGTTCCTCCAGATGGCCTTATTTGACCAGGCAGATACGGAGTTGTACAGTAAATGTGGTTCTAACATTGTCTTCTGTGTGGTGGGGCTCTAACAGCTTCCTTTCAATGCGTGTTCCTCTTGCAATCACATTGCAGCAACCGGGGAGCTTTTCTGAAGTAGGTTTCCATTTTATTAACTCAGCCGCACCTCCTCCTCTGCTCTTAGTTTATAAACTGTGTTTATGAATTGTTTATGGCTTTGGAATTTGTTTAAAATAGTACTTTTGTTGTATTGCTTTGGGAGGCCATACATACTTAGGAGAGTGTTACAGCCTGTCTCTTTTCAAACTGGATGAAACAGGACCAGTTAATATCCCTCTTCTTAAAATTTTTTATTCTTTTTTATAATGTAAGATGCAATTTTTCAGTGCTCTACAAAGGAACAAGACAGTGTATACCAAATAGCTTAAACATAGGGTTGGAAGGCCTGTCAGCCTTGGCACATGTTTTTAGAGGTTGGTTTTGGGCTTGGCCAAATTTTCTTTTCTGGAAATGTTTAGTTCTTTTGGGTACCTGTATCCTGTGCTAGGCCACATTATATTAATGGCCGCAAAAGTAATAGGCGCTCTTTGTAAGAGTAATTTTTAATGGCACTGGAATTATAAAATTATTTTTGTTATATTTTCCAAAAATACCTAATAAAATGTGCATGTTTTATCTTTCATAAGATTTCATACACGTTTTCTCTTGCGTATGGTGTTTTGAACTAAGGATGGTATCACGCCAGATTGATGTAAAAATTTTGATTCAGCAAGTTTTAATTTTATTGTGTTGGCGAGTTTCTAGTTCCTCAACAGAATTGTGTAAAAATGTTCCTATGAAAATACTTTAACTGATTAAAAAAAAAGCCTCTAAAACTCTGACTCGTCTACTAGTAATTTGTGAATGTTGCTGAGATATTTCTGTTGTATGATCAGGGTTTTGAATTATGTCCTGCAGTCCTTGCCTCCCCCTCTTGTCTTTAATTTCTCCATTTTCTGCTGGGCTAAACAATGTTGGTGGAAAGGTGTTGGACACCACTTATTTCTAAATGTCTGCAATGGAAAGCAGAGACCATATTGTTATTTCCTTTGGACACTGTCAGCACTCAGTGAAAAAAATACACCACTTGAGGGTACCTCTTCAAGAATGCAAATGTAGTCTTTTAAGGTAAATATTTCCATTTTACCAAATATAGTGTTTGCAGTAAAACTGCAGCATTTGCTTGTTTGGGTTTCTTTGCTTTTTAGGGAAATAGGAGGTATACCAGAACTTTAGTGTCATCTTGTTATTTTTTGAATAGGAAACATGCAAACATGTTTGAAAACCATTAGTTTAGTATAGTACACGTTTAGTAGAAGACTTGCTTGTACAGCAATGCTCAAATGTTTCTGGAAAAAAAGGGGTTGGGGTTTTTTTTTTGTTGTTTTGGGTGTTTTTATGTTTTGTTTTGTTTTTAAAATTTGAGTTATAAATTTGAAAACATAATGTCAAGGCCTCCTGTGTGGGATCTTTCCCTATAGTATCGTTACACTTGCCTCCTGTGGAGGACACATTAAAGCATCTGAATGGAAGTCCTGTTTTCCTTAAGAATTGAAGACATATACCTGTCCTCTGCTTGCCAGCCTTTTGATGTACCTTGAAGTTGTATTCGTTTAGATTAAATTTGATGGAGTTCTGTCTGTTGTATTAAATTGCATTTAAGTGTTTTGCAGTGGATTGCTACTCCTTAAATAGACCAGATCAAAAAATTTACTGCCAATTAAGCACAGGATGTTTGAGATTTTTAGTGATGTTCTCCGGATGACCTGGGATTTTTTATGATCATCTTGACTTTTTAATTAAACTACAATTTTAATTGAGTTGGTTCAGTTAATGAAACACTGACCTTTCACCCCTACTTCTGAATCTGTGCCAGAATTTTCAGCAAAATGGGTTTTTAAGACTGTGATGAATTAGCATTGTAAGGATGGTCTCTCAGTGATTGTTCAAAATGGAAGTGTTTATGACTTACTTCTTGGGACAGCTGCACCTGCATTGCAATGGTTAGTTACCTCTCACTATAAACTTGCAATTGTGTGTGATATTCCTTTCCTCCTCAGATGTCAAGTGCTTCTTCACTGATGTTTTGGATCATCCAGCTGTCTGACCAGATGTTACTGTATTTGTCATTCTTAATACTTTAATTTATTTACATATATTTCAACTAGGGAACAATATTCAGGAGTAGAAGAAAACCAACACTGGTATAGAAACAGGAGTTCAGCAAAACAAAATTTCTTAAAACTTCAGGATTTAAGTGGACTTACTGTTTTTGTATGCCAGGGAAAAGTTGCTCGTTGATTTACTTTGTAAGATTAGTTACTTTAGACTAAGCCTCATACAAATTGAAACAGAAGAATTAAAAGAAAAATGTTAGAGACCACATGCTCTTGGGACTATGGGAAAGTTGTGGAGAATACCTGAGAAAAAAACTGGAAAGAAGTCACGTTAAGAAAAGGTCAGGGAGTGTGAAGCATACATGTGTGTGCGTGCTTTCATGTATTTTGCCTTCTATGTGGAATGAGTTACCAAAGCATTTTCAGTATTTCTGTCACAACGAGGATAGTAAGGCATCACAGTACAACATGAAGGAACTGAGAGGGACTAGATTATCTTTGAGAAATATAAGGATTCTCATCATATCTTAATAAAGTATCCAAAGTAGCTTTTATGTGAAATGGAAGATGAAAATGGGAGGTAGACTCTATAATTCTCATTATTTTTTTCCCTCTGTCTGTTTTTTGGGAAGAAGTTTATTTTGCAGGATATATGGCTTATATGTATTTGTTAAAACACAGTATGGCGAGTATGTGAGGAAGAGTTTGGAACTGGACACAGTTGTTCGCAATACGTAGTAATGACAACTTTGTTCCATATTGCGATAGCTGTTTACTAACTCAAGAATGGTGGTCTATATTCTTACATGGCAGTAAATGACATTCTCCATATTACATACAGGTACACATATGTATGGTTTATATTCATATGTACACAGCTTTCCATTTCACTGCACTGTAATACATATTCTTCTAAGGGAAGATAAACACTTTCTTTTAATAATAGTCTCTTGATTAGAAGCCAGCTTCACCACTGCTGCCCAGGTTGTCTGGCTGCCCAGGTTGTGTTGAATTTTAGCTGAATAATGATGCTTGCATTAGTGAGAGTTTTGTGTCCAGATTCCTGAAATTGTTGGCAACAATTTCCTGTTTCCTGTATGTACAGTGCATGCAGTTGAACTGATTTTTGTCTTTTCTTCCCTGTAATTATTCCAGAGGTGTGGAAGAATTATGTGTTCACTTGTTGTTATGATACTGACTAATTCTTTCTTTTTTTTTTTTTTTTTTTTTGTACTTAAGGGCTTTGTATCTGAGGATGTGTTGTATTAAATGCTATACACAAACAGTTTAGAAAACATTCTTGGTTCTGAAGTGGTAAGAATGAAAAACTCATAATGCAAATAGATTTAGAAAAAAGAATCAAAAAGAAACAATCAAAGAAAAACCAAGCTACAGCCGCTAAGGGTAACAAAAAATGTTTCTCTAAATTCATTAACAACAAAAGGAGGATGAGGGAAAATCTCCCCTCCTTATTGGATGCAGAGGGACAGAGGGAAACATAGTCACAAAGGATGAGGAAAAGGCTGAGGTGCTCAATGCCTACTTTGCCTCAGTCTTTAGCAGCGGAACTAGCTGTTCCCTGGGCACCCCGCCTCGTGAGCTAGGAGACAGGGAGGGGAAGCTGAACGAGGTCATCACAATTAAAGAGGAAGTGATCAGTGACCTGCTACGCTGCTTGGATGTGCACAAGTCTATGGGACCGGATGGGTTACATCCGAGAGTGCTGAAAGAGTTGGCAGACGTGCTCGCCAAGCCACTTTCCATGATCTACCTGAAGTCATGGCTAACCGGGGAGGTCCCAATGGACTGGAGGGTAACAAATGTAGCACCCATCTGCAAGAAAGGCAGAAAGGAGGATCCGGGAAACTACAGGCCTGTCAGTCTGACCTCGGTAGCAGGGAAGGTCATGGAGCAGATCATCTTGAGAGTCGTTACAAGTCATATAATGGACAAGCAGGAGATCAGGCCTAGTCAACATGGGTTTATGAAAGGCAGGTCCTGCCTGACGAACCCGATCTCCTTCTGTGACAAGATGACCCGATTATTGGATGAGGGAAGGGCTGTGGACATTGTCTACCTAGACTTTCGAAAAGCATTTGACACTGTCCCCCATAGAATTCTCATGGAAAAACTGGCTGCTCATGGCCTGGATGAACATATGATCTGCTGGATCAAGCACTGGCTGGATGGGCGGTCCCAAAGAGTGGTGGTCAATGGAGTTAAATCCAGCTGGCAGCCAGTCACAAGTGGTGTCCCTCAGGGCTTGGTGTTGGGACCATTTCTGTTTAACATCTTTATTGATGACCTTGATAAGGACATAGAGTGTGTCATCAGCAAGTTTGCAGATGACATGAAGCTAAGCGGGAGTGTTGATCTACGTGAGGATTGGGAGGCTCTACAGAGAGACTTGGATAGATTGGACCAATGGACCAATGCTAATGGAATGTGCTTCAACAAGACCAAGTGCTGGGTCCTGCACTTGGGCCACAACAACCCCATGCATCGCTACAGGCTTGGGGAAGTGTGGCTGGAGAGCTGCCTGGCAGAAAAGGACCTGGAGGTTCTAATTGACAAGCGGATGAACATGAGCCAGCACTGTGCCCAGGTGGCCAATAAAGCCAATGGCATCCTGGCTTGTATTAGAAATAGTGTGACCAGCAGAAGGAGGGAGGTGATTGTCCCCCTGGTGAGGCCATACCTTGAGTATTGTGTCCAATTTTGTGCACCTCAATACAAGAGAGATATCGAGGTGCTGGAGCGAGTGCAGAGGAGGGCAATGAAGCTGATAAAGGGCCTGGAGAATAAATCTTATGAGGAGCGATTGAAGGAGCTGGGACTGTTTCGTTTGAGGAAGAGGAGGCTGAGGGGAGACCTCATCGCTCTCTACAACTACTTGAAAGGACATTGCAGAGAGGTTGGTGCTGGTCTCTTCTCACAGGTAATTAGTGATAGAACAAGAAGGAATGGGTTCAAGCTGCAGCAGGGTAGGTTTAGGCTGGACATTAGGAAAAAATTCTTCACAGAGTGGTCAGACACTGGAATAGGCTGCCCAGGGAGGTGGTGGAGTCACCATCGCTGAGTGTGTTTAAGACTTGTTTAGATGTGGTGTTAAGGGATATGGTGTAAGGGAGAACTTTGTAGAGTGGAGATGATGGTTGGACTCGATGATCCCAAGGGTCTTTTCCAACCTAAATGATTCTATGATTCCTTTTCTCCAGCTGCCTCCTTCCTCACTGTTATAAAATAGCATTCTGCAATCACATTCTGAACAATGCAGGTTTTTTGTATTTCACACAGAATCATAGAATGGTTCAGGTTGGAAGGGACCTTAAAGATCACCTAGTTCCAACCCCCCTGCCATGGGCAGGGACACCTCCCACTAGACCAGGCTGCTCAAAGCCCCACCAAACCTGGCCTTGAACACTTCCAGGGATGGGGCATCCACAGCTTCTCTGGGCAACCTGTTCCAGTGTCTCACCACCCTCACAGTAAAGAATTTCTTCCTAATAGCCAATCTAAATCTACCCTCTTTCAGTTTGAGGCCATTACCCTGTGTGCTGTCATTACACTCCCTGATAAAGAGCCCCTCTCCATCCTTCCTATAGGCCCCCTTTAGGTACTGGAAGGCCGCTATAAGGTCTTCCTGGAGCCTTCTCTTCTCCAGGCTGAACAACCCCAGCTCTCTCAGCCTGTCCTCATAGCAGAGGTGCTCCAGCGCTCTGATCATCTTTGTGGCCCTCCTCTGGACCCACTCCAACAGGTCCATGTCCTTCTTCTGCAGACTCCAGAGCTGGATGCAGTACTCCAGGTGGGGTCTGACGAGAGCAGAGGGGCAGAATCACCTCCCTCAACCTGCTGGCCATGCTTCTTTTGATGCAGCCCAGGATGCGGTTGGCTTTCTGGGCTGCAAGCGTACATTGCCGGCTCATGTTGAGCTTCTTGTCCACCAGCACCCCCAAGTCCTTCTCCTCAGGGCTGCTCTCAAGCCATTCTCCACCCAGTCTGTATTTGTGCCTGGGATTGCCATGACCCATGTGCAGGACCTTGCACTTGGCCTGGTTGAACTTCATGAGGTTCGCACAGGCCCACCTCTCAAGCCCGTCAAGATCCCTCTGGATGGCATCCCTTCCCTTCACTGTGTCGATCGTGCCACACAGCGTGGTGTCGTCAGCAAACTTGCTGAGGGAGCACTCAATCCTGCTGTCCATGTTGCCAATGAGGACGTTAAACAGCACTGACCCCTGAGGAACGCCACTCATCACCGGTTTCCATGTGGACATTGAGCCATTGACTGCAATCCTCCTCTGTTTTTCCCGAGGCAAACCTTATTATGTAGTTTCATGGTGACCTATTTACGTATGGCCGTGCACAGTATTTTTAAGGACAAGCCATCTATCTATTCATGCCTGTAATCACATTACTTGGTTTGCTGCTCTTATGTTTTCATTTATTCTGTCACCTTTTCATTGCTGCTGGTTTCAAAAGTTTATTTGCTGTAGGCATGAAACTGTCCCCACGATAACGGGTACAACAAAGCATCCATTCTTTAGTTTCTGGTCCTTCTGTTGTGCTGGTGCATTAGCACCTAATAAGCTGCGAAAAATTATACCAGTAAGTACCAGTAGATGGCACTCTCTGTATGAAGTGATAGCCAGTATGTACCTCACACCGACGTGCACGCAGGTAGAAACATGCGCTCTCACACCGTTTTTAAAGAGTTGGGTAATGTAGATGTTGTTAGGGATTAAACTAGTAATAATAACATTACGGCCTTTCCCTGGTTCCATCTGGATGTTTTGTTAGAAAGGCAGTATTATGCAGCAGTTTGCCTTTAATTTGTCATATTTGTCATGAGGATGACAAATGAAGATGAGTGCTTCCTCTAACTTCTGCAACCAAATTGATGGGTATAAAATAATGCTGTTACAGAGTAAGCCTGAACAGGGCATTCACTGGAGTTAGTAATGAGAAATAAAAGCTGGGAATTAACTGTTGTGCATTACACTTTCAGTTAAACTGTTCTCTGTTATAAAATTTTCCATTCCTAGTTAAAACTAAGAACAACTATTAAATAAATATGCCTCATAAAAAAGGCAACAAACAAAAACAGTCTACCAAGTATCCTGCTGCTAATGGTTGCCTGTTCTGGAGGCTTTTGTGGGCACGCAAGAGATTCTGGATGATTACAGGCTAGTGATCCCTTTTTATGATATTGTTTTGTTTATGTTTGAGTGTTTTTAGATTATTCTTATAATTCGTGACTGGTCAGAGCATTGAAGCACTTGGAACTTAATGTAATTTTAGAAATTTTATTGTTATGTAATGCAATTATTAATGTTCTCATAGTTCATGAACATTTTAATCCAATTTTAAATCCCACATAGGCTCATAACCTGTGGACAGGATGGGAAATTAAGATTGATGGCATTTGTAAGTTGACAAGCTGTAAAAGTTGCATCCAAGAAATCTGAATGTTGTATTTGACTTGTGAGTCAAGGAATATTGAGGAAGCATGTTAGCTTTCTGAATGGGAAAAGTTGATTTTAAGATGTTTCCCAGATATAAGGGGAAAACAATAAAGATGCTGCTTCTCAATTCTATGTTTAAAATTCTGTTTACATAGGTTTATTTTTTATGTGTGAAACTAAATATACAGGGGCTTTTTTGTTTTAAACTTGATCTGTTTAATAACAAAGTTGATTGAAGAAGAGCAAACATACTTGAGTGAATATAATTGTCACAACAGTTAAACTGACAGTTTTCCCACTGTTTATTTAAGCAATAAAGGATCAGAAGCTTTTGTGCCACCCTAGCTTCTGGACAGTTCTCAGTCCACCATGTTGTGCAAGGAAGTTTAAATATGTAATAATGGCAGTGACTATAAAATTTTGTTTTGCTCACCTCAAGTCCTCTCTTCATCACAGGGCATAGGCACACTCAGACTAGATCTCAGAAGCAGAATGAAACAGCTATCTGAAGGGTACTTTGTTGTAGAATGGTTTTTCAGTTACATTGTTATGATTTAGCCCCACCTGGCAGCTAGGACCATGCAGCTGCTGTGCAGTTCTCCCTATTCTCCCCAGAAGGACATGGAGAAGATGGGCAAAAAAGAGGGGAAAGGGAAAAGAAAAAAATTGTGGGTTGAGATAAAGACAGTTTAATAGAACAATAAGAGAAAAGGAAAACAGCAATAATAATAATAATGACAAAAGTAACTCTCACCACCTGGTGAATTGGTACCTCGCCAAGCAGTGATTGCGGATCTGCCCCTGCGCCCCGCCAACACCCATGTATATACCGAGTACCACGTCTATGGTGCGGAATACTTCATTGGCCGTTCTGTTGTTCTGTCTATGCTCCTTCTCAGCTTCTATGGGAAGCTGAAAAGAGTCCTTGAAAAGTACAAACATTGCCTAGCAACAACCAAAACAATATGCATTACTGACATTCCTTTCACAGCAATCACTAGGAAAAAACCCCAACTGTTTCCCGGCTGAAACCGGAACGTATACATACTGTCAAAAATTAAAAAACTTAAGAGTACAAGAATGTAATTTAAGAATACTAGTTCAGAGGGTCACAACAACATAGTTCTGACTATTGTGAGTTTGAGAGGGCAAAGGGAGGGTATTGCAGTGCTCTGGTGGTTTTTTTAAGGCTTGTCATGGTGGTTCCTTTAAGAGACTGGAAAAAATATATTAATATTAAATGAGGAAAAATAAAGCTTATTCACAGATTTAAGAATTCTTAGTTTTGACTCTTGCTGTAAGTACCAGAACTTCATAATAGCTCATGCCTATGATCAGATGTTTGGCTTTCCTTAGCACCAGTGGTTTTTGTGAAAGTCTTCCTCCTATCAGTGGGTAACTCGAGGTTTATTCTCTTCCATCAAGACAACTTGCTATGTGAAAGTGTGTTGGCAGCTCAGGTTCACATACACATCATACGTTTTTGATCATCATGGTTCTTCAGGTAAAAAATGAAAAATATGTTCTCCTTTGATATACTCAGTTGAAGTAATAGGGGGACTTTAGGATTGACTTGGTCTTAATTAGCATAGTTCTTTCATGACTGCTTTCCCACCAGGAGGGACTTAACTCTGTACTGTCAGACTAGAATCTCACCTGAAGGTTTGAGTCAAATGCCTTTACTTCTTATACAAGACTTCACACTGTGGTCCTTTAAGTTTCAAATGTGCAATTGGTTTCTCAATATGTAATCCACTCAGGCAGCTTTTCTGCATCCAGGAATATCCTTTCTTTTTTGATGGTGAGTCCTTTAATATCTGTAAAGGGAGCCGGTTTCACTTTTTGCCCCTTCAGTCTGGATGATTGTTATAGTGACCTCATTTTGGGCAGGGAGACAATTTCACAGTCGGTGAACAATTTTAACATTTTTGTTCTCCTGTCAAGAGAAGTTTGCATATTAACATTCAAGAGTTCAAGGCTGTTTGTAATCCGTGTCTGCTGATCATCCTAACCAGATGATAGTGGGTAACATTTTAAAGTATTTTGCCTAAGTAAAAAGCACGATAAAACATCATCTTCTCTGAGCTGGGCAGTAGTTCATACCGTGAATCATCAAACCTACTCATCTGTCATTTCTCCTTGATTTTATGAAGTGTCTTTATGATACAAGATTTTGAGCTGGAGACCCAGGATCTGGGATTCCTGAGGTGAACCATTTTGCCTCAGTAATGAACAAGAGATCCTTTTGCCCAGAACCTCTCCATATCTTGGGTTTTTTTACTGTTCCCTTCCTCATCCTTCCCCTGCACATCTCTCTTTTTTTCCCTAGGATCAGTGGTTGATTAGTGTTTGCATATCTTGGTCTATTTGGGCCCAGATGTAGTTCTAGTGTTCCCCAGGGGTCAGTACTGGGTCCAGTCCTCTTCAATATATTCATTAATGACCTGGACGAGGGGATAGAGTGCACCCTCAGCAAGTTCGCTGATGACACAAAGCTGGCAGGGGTGGCTGACACACCAGAAGGCTGTGCCGCCATACCGAGAGACCTGGACAGGCTGGAGACTTGGGCAGGGAGAAACCTTATGAAATTCAATAAGGGCAAGTGTAGGGTGCTGCACCTGGGGAGGAATAACCCCATGCACCAGTACGAGTTGGGGGCTGACCTGCTGGAGAGCCGCTCAGCTGAAAGAGACCTGGGAGTCCTGGTGGACAACAGGATGACCATGAGCCAGCAATGTGCCCTTGTGGCCAAGAAGGCCAATGGCATCCTGGGGTGCATCAAGAAGAGTGTGGCCAGCAGGTGGAGGGAGGTCATCCTCCCCCTCTACTCTGCCTTGGTGAGGCCGCACCTGGAGTACTGTGTCCAGTTCTGGGCTCCCGGGTTCAAGAGGGACAGGGAACTGCTGGAGAGGGTGCAGCAAAGGGCTACGAAGATGATTAGGGGACTGGAACACCTCTATTATGAGGAAAGGCTGAGGGATTGGGTCTTTTCAGTCTGGAAAAAAGACGGCTGAGGGGGGACCTTATCAACACTTATAAATACTTAAAGGGTGGGTGTCAGGAGGATGGGGCTAGGCTCTTCTCAGTAGTGCCCAGTGACAGGACAAGATGTATTGGGCACAACCTTGACCATAGGAAGTTCCACCTAAACATGAGGAGGAACTTCTTTACTTGGAGGGTGGCAGGGCACTGGAACAGGCTGCCCAGGGAGGTGGTGGAGTCTCTGTCTCTGGAGACATTCCAAACCCACCTGGACGTGTTCCTGTGCAACCTACTCTGGGTGACCCTGCTCTGGCAGGGGGGTTGGACTAGATGGTCTCCAGAGGTTCCTTCCAACCCTACCATGCTGTGATTCTGTGATTCTTATCTGAATGTTTCACTCAGATGCACTTGGCTGTTTTGTTCTCCAAAACTCATGCTTAATATTTCTTCACATTTATGTTTTTTAAAAAAGAAACACGTCTGTTATTCTCCCCATTTGTTTAATTTCAGTTGCTGAAATAAACATGGCATAGCACTTAGATGAAGAAAATGTCCATAAAGGTGATGAGATCTGTTAAGATATACTATAGGACTGCAAGAGTATTCAAGTGATTCAGGCACACTCCACCAGAAGCTGGGCCATATTCCAGTATGTGTGGGATGATTACTTGAAGTTCTGTTCATACCTTCACCAAACGATAGGTCATCTTGGAGTCTCCTGGAGTCTCCCTGAAACAATACCATCCTTGGCAGAATGTCTTTTTCTAAGACAACTCCAAGATCCTCTACTAGACTGAAGTTTCCCAAAGTGTGAATTTGCATTCAGGTAAGTATTCAGAAGTGAGACAAGGTTTTCTCTTTACAACCTGAACAGCTGTTATCTGTTAAACATTTGCTAACTTCCTTAGCAACTTCTTTCTAGTAGGATTTAAATTCATTAAGGTATATACTAACCTTTTTAGGTCAGACATCTACCACAAGGTAGGGCAGGGTATGATGTGCAAAAAATTCTTCTTGCAACACTTTCCCTTGAATTGCCTTTTGATGGAATAAATGTCTGCATGCCAGCTCATTTCAAAAAACTGCAACTGCACTGTATTCTATAATTTTTAGAAGATAAGGAATGTCATTAGTGGAGAGTGTTACCATCATAGGATGCCTTTTGGCTTGTTTACTATTGTTGCTTATAAGCGTGGTTTAATGTAAATTAGCTCATTGTGGTTTAAGGAGACAGTGTTCCTTCCACCTCTTCATATTCTTTCTCTAACATTACCAAACTTAATATAAATGCATTAATTTATATACGAAGATGTAAATTGGAATTATGATAGCATCTTCTTAGGAGAAGAGTGTTGATTTGATTTTGTGGCCAATATGCCTGTTGTCTTTTAATAAAACTTGCTACATACTACTTTTGTTTATACGTATGCTTTGTCAGGTGGTTATGTTTTTAGGAAATAACATGTTATGTTAAGAATAATCCAAATGTAATGAAAAAAGTGGGGTTTTTTTAAGTATTCTCATGTCTTTATAAAGGCAGATGTACAAGCTCACATTTTTCTAGGAGTTGGAAATTTAAGGTAACGTGAAGAAGATATTTAGTGCCCAAATTATAGGGAACCTCAAGATCTGTTCTTTAGTCTGCTTTCTTAAGTTAGGAAAAACCTAAATCATTTGTCATTCCACAGGGGTAGATGGGCCCCGAGACCATTTCATGCAGAAAAACATTAAAATAATGTTGGATTTACAATAAATGATGTGTCAATGAGACAAGAATACTATATGAATGACATAGATGGGTAATGCATCTATTAAAAGGCTTATGAGTTGCTAGAGGTCATACTGAGAAACACTTTTTTTTCCTTCTTATCTAGACAGTTTTGAAAGAGGGAGATTAAGCGCTGAACTGAGATATTGCAGTTAAAATTATGAACATACTTCACCTGCTACTTGTTATTCAGAACATTAGAGGAGAAAGAATGTGTGTCATAGAGCACAGGTTTCAGCATGGTTTTATTACAAATACAACGTCTGGAACTTTGCTTTTGTTGTTTCCCCCTTCTAAGGGAGAACACTAATTTTAGTAATATTCGGATTAACATAAATAACTAGTTGCTTTAAAGTATTTCTTGTCTTTGTAATAGTATCACTATAATATTCTATGATAGGTAAAATACAAAATAATTAGAAAGGAATGCCAGTTTAAGAAGGAAGGGGAGGTGTGGAACAGGGGATCTGGTTTTCCCTAGCAGTTGTGGGAAGAGAGAGGTCTGTTTTCCAAGGGGGCATACATCCAAGAGAGAAATGGAAAATGTTAAGTCTCCTCGACGCCAAAGTAGTTCAAAGTTACTTAATCACTTTCTGAGACTCACTCTTGTGGTTTTAGGGATCTTATGGCTTTTTTGGTATGTTTGGAAAAGAGGAGTTGTCATTCCTGCTCTAACCTGTGCAAATAATCATCAGGAACTTTGATCACTGCAAAGACTGTAGTGTATTCCTTCAGATGAAAGACACCTGATGGTGATTAAAGTATGTATCTTGTTTATACTTTTCCTATTAATTTTTTTCTGTATTTTTCCCTGGTCCTTCATGAGTCTTTGTGGCAGTTTTCCTCGGTCACTTTGTGTGGAATTTATCCTTGCCTCTAATCAAAGGTTTATATCAAAGAGGGTCTAAAAACATTTCCTCAGGAAGTGGTGTGGAGTGGGTGGAGACAAATGGGCTTTTTACCCAGTCCTTGACTTTTTTCATTCAGCCTTGCTTTTGGTACATCCTTCTTCCCTCCTTTGCTAGGTGGTGGCACACTGGTTAGTGTAACACTTCATATTTATACCGAGTAGACAATCTGTGCTTTTCACAGGAGCATCTGCGCAGCCAACTCTTGGCAAAATTGTTGAAATGATACAGACTGCCTCATAAATTTGGTAGGCAGGAGTGCAGTAACAGCTATGTGTTGTGCTTCCAACAATAGTGAAATGCTTAATTTTGTGTGATAGAGCACCAAACAACATCACAAGAATGCATGGAGTGTAAATTTTGAACTTTTTTATTACTTATTGCAGAGATCAGAATTCAAAATAAAATTTTCTTCTAAAAGAACTGCTACTCATTTTGACTTAGGGCTTATTTTCAAAGTTGCTGTTACTATGAAATAGTAAACATTCTTAAAGAGAAAGGGAGAAATTATAATGCATTTAAATCATAGGGTCATTGGAAATTTTCAATCTGTGTAATCACTTAACAAAGTGACAGATGGAATTGTACTATTTTAGTGGTCTCTAGATACATATCTAATCCACAATTGACATAGGTTTTGGGCTTTAAAGATCTAAAGCAAAGACTTAGCTTATTATAAAGTTGTGGGGTGAAAGGGTGCTGTGTCAGGCAATATCTTTTGGTAGGTAGGTTAAAATGGATGTTTCAGTGGTAGATGTGCTTTCACTATGGCACTGCCTATACTATTAGGCAAAATGTTTTCATAAACTCAGAAATATTTAAAGTATCCAGTTTTCGAGCCATTTGTGCACATTAAAAATAACTTGCTATTCATGTTCAACAGTTTTCTTGTTGAACAATGTAAGGGGACTTGCTGCAACAGATGTAATAGATTATAAGAAGACTGCAAGTATAATAATGGAGCAGACTTTGCTGGCAGATACAAGAACGTAGCACTCTCTTTAATCACAGTGCTTCCCATAGTGTGGGTGGCCACGGGCTGCAGACATTTCAGTCAATCCCTTCTCTGTGCAGCAGTGGTTGTAAAACAGAGCCGAAGTAAACAGCATTCCACAGACTTTTAGGGGGTTTTAATTTTGAGAAAGTATAGCTTCCCTTTGTCCCTCCTTTTGGCTGCTTGCTTCTGTCAGCCATAACCATAGAGGTCATGCTTCCTGACAAATCAGTTCTGCTTGAAGTAAATGGTATATACGTAATATATACAGTGTCTTCAAAAAGTTGTTTGGGTGTTGTTTTTTTTTAAAAAAAATATATGTTACTTTAAAATCTGAATGTTTTGTTGGGTTTTGGCAGTAATAAGTGCTGTAAAATGTTTAATCCTTTTTCAAAAGCCTTTCATCTTCATTGTTTTCATTCTCCCAATTTTCTTGCTTCGATGCTGAGTGTTGTTTACTGTTCCTCTATAGTATTTTACTGTTGCTTTAGCCATTAGCACAGCCCTTTTCCGCCAACTAAAACGAAGAATTTTTTTTTTTTTTTTTTTACGCCTGACAGCCAGTTTATAGCTTTGGAAGTTGATTTCAGCTCCCTATTGTTTGACGTATACTCATCTGGAATCTTGAGTTTCATGAAATAGATTTAAATGGCTAAACTTGGTGTCATGCAAATACTTACGCAACATTTACAGGCCTTTTTGGAGTATGTAAATCAGCTGTAGTTGAAGACATATAGTGTAATTCTATTATATAAGTATATTGGCATGAAAGGATACACTTCGATAGATGAGTTTTTACATTGTATTTAAGCATATGTGTAATTAAGTATGTAAATGAGCTTGAAAGAAACCTCTTAACTTTCACTGGGTAACTAATAGTTCAAAGTCAATTTTCCTTTGGATCAAAACAGAAAACGAAAGACAGTTAAATGAGATATATGCACAGTTTTAAGATCTGACATCATTAATTAGAGCCCAATGACTTAATGAACTCCTAATGTGATATGCAACCTTTCAACTTTAAAATTACTGGTTAAAATTCAGCTTGAACAATCAGGTCTGCTTGCTTTGTAATGTGTCCCGAGGGAGTAATGAGTGATAATGGCACTTTTCTCAGGCCTTTGTGTGATTTGTTTGTGTCTCGGGTTCCAATGGGCTGCTCAGAGCTGCTGTGGCCCTCTTTATTCCTGTCCCTGGTGTGTGTGTCCTATGCATGCACAAAATACGTGGGGCCAGAGATGGAGTGAATTCAGAACCATTGTTTAACGTTTTTGTTCAGCTGCACCAGCTGTTGAAATGTGTGTGACTACACTGGGTACCCACCTTGGGAAACCCACTTCTCTCAGCAATACTTGCTGAAGATTTGACGTTATCTGCCTCTTAAACTTGCTAATATACAGTTCTGACTCTAGTAGGTTAAAAAGCAAGATTCTTAGAGTTAGAGTGGGTTGCTTCAGGGGAGGGGGAAGACTGCAGTGAAAATTGGAATTGACCGACGAATCAAAGATGAGTAAGTAGTTGATACAGTGATAGTATATATTCAAGAATTCTTATAGAATGTGTTCTAAAACGATTTTATTCACAAAGGACAGGAGGGTGACTGAAGATGTTAAGAGATATTCATACAAGAAGAGAGCGGGGCTTGCTCTTTTTAATGTAGTGAGATAACATTTAAGAATGAAGATGGATTTTCATATACGGTACATAATGAATTTCTGATGCTTATTGTTCTGAAGTTTTACTGAGTTCACTGACAGTATTTTGTTGTTATTTTTTCAGTTTTTTGGAAGGTAAACTGGAGAGGGTTCTTGGTCATTTCTAAGCTATTGAAGATTGTACATCTAAATTGCTAGCCCTCTCACTAACGCCCTTTGTGATTCAACTTTCTAAGCTGATTTGGACCTTCTCCAGTCACCTGTAGGTAATTGCATTGATAGGATGTAAGAGAATTTGCAATGTTTGCAAATTTGCAAGTATTACCATTCTTCTGGCTAAAAATTGTATGATAATACGAATGGGCTGGGGGAAAACAGACCTCTCTTTTTCAAATAGATAGTTTTTTAACAATGCCAAGCTAACATGAATATAAATAATTTCACGGCTTCTGATCCAAAATAAACAAAAGCTAAGTATCTCAAAGAACAAATGAGAAACTAAGGATTCTGCTTTCCTGCAAGCCTGCTTGAGTTTCAACAGCAAGTGTCTCAATTTGCTAGCCAGCTGACATTTCTCAGAGCATTTTAGTAGTGCCAGGTGGCTCTAGTAAAGAATAATGATTTGTTACTGACAAACAAAAAGAAGCCTCTATTTGAAGAAATTCTACTGGCATTTATTATTTTTGCTAAACCTAATGTAATTAGTGACCAGCACTTGTTGCATCACCTTTATAGATGTATTGTGTGCTTTTTTGCTAAAAAGTTCAGTGAACGTTTTTCTCCCATTAAGCTTTTAACAGCTTGATACTTATAAAGTCCAAACCCAAGTGATTAAAATTAATTTCTCCTGAATATCATCCTAGGTTTGGTGATCTTTGGGTATTTGCAATGTGTACCTATTGGAAGTATAAAAATCTGACATTAGACACATACATTTATTGAAAAAAGCCTAAATTTTGGATTATGTTTTTTCTAGAAATTACTGAACTCACAGATTTAAACTAAAACTGAAACAGTTTTAAGACGCATCCACTCTTACTAAACTTAAATATATTCATCCCTCTTTTCTACATAATTTTTGGTGGATTTAAGGAATTCTTCTGTGGGAAGCTTGCATTTTGGCTTTTCAAAATTGTGGAGGGAAGAGGGAAATTAATTCTAAATCTCTGGCTAGTTAAACCAGAGAGCTTAAAAAAAAAAAAGATTTATGGTTGACTCTGGTAAAGCTATTGAATTTCCTTTTGTAAATTAGTGTAAATATGTGTTTTATTTCAGCAGCAAAAGTCTCCCCTTTTTTAATGCAAAGAGTAATAGCACTTTCTAGGTGGGTGTTTCTTAAAGAGAGATGAGAAAGAAAAGAGAAGGAGATTTGAAACTGCTTTTCCTGTCTGAGGCCAAGAGTAGACTGAAAGCTTGCCAGCCCCACAATTCTTTAGCTTCTTTCTTATGCTTTCCAAGGGTTTTGTTAGTGATTTGCAGATGGAGCTTAGGCTTTGGAACTCATCCATTAAAAAGTTGTGTGGTCTTAGCCACAGTAGTAGTGCAACATGTTTTTCCTATACTAGTTTCACAGAAGTTAACAGAGCTTGAATTGGTGAGGGAACAACAATGCAGCTTCCCCCCCTTTCCTGCCCCCTAATTTTCTTTGCTGCATATCATTTGGAAATTAGGATCAGGTTCGTTTTGAATTGTATGGAAGTATGTAACATTTTTTTTCCATTTTAATAACCAGAGGTGGAGTATGAGCCTAGTCTTTTTAATGTATCAGCAAGATCAACACAATTCATAGCATATTTGATCACATGCTTAAGTGGCAAAACACTTGTCTGTGTGGCAGTGTTTGGCAGAATAATTTGTTTACCATCCACTAGTCTTTCATGGTTATCAATGGAGATTTAGATGTGGGCAGATGTCAGATTGTCATTCCAAGTGAGTAAGGAGAAAAATGAGAAGCTCCAATAAATCCTAAACATGTACTTGTGGCCAAAAATTTTATTTAGTGTGCTGGTATAGAATTTAGCTAATGAAAACCATCCCATAAATGCAAAGAATGTGTATCCATAAACTGTGCCGAAACGAAAAAAAACTTCCTGACAGTAAATGTCAGGAAGAAATGTGGGAAGAAAACCCCTCCCCACCCTATACTTAGGCACTTTGGCCCTGATCCAGTAAGTTACTGAGGAATATTTTAAGCTTTCTTAAAGTTAAGTTGAAACCAAAGTGATTTCTTTGTGCAAAACCTCTGAGCAGTTACTGGAATAGACTCAATTTGGTAAAGTGGGAGGTTGTATAGACTAGCTAATCATTGAAATATATGCGTGTACATAGTATAACATTTCGTCTATTTGAAATGTGTTTTAAACGATTTCAGTTTTAAAGCAGAAATTGGAGATTTTGATTAGGTTATCAATGGTAAGTAGTTTGTTTTTTTTTTAATTAGCTTATAAAATATGCTCTCACATACTGATAATAATTAAGTTGTTAGCAAACATGTGCCATATAATTTCCCTTAATTTATACGCCTAGATTTTTATAAAATGTTGAGAAAACAAACTTGTTTACAGTAAAACAGTACTTTGAAAACTACATTATATTTAAATCTGTATGGTGTTTTACTACCTTATTTTCTTTTACATTTTGGGTTTGGTTTGTGGAAAACTAATTTTCTGTCTTTTCCTGGAACTAAGTAAACATGAGGTCTTGTAAGCAAAATTAAAAGTCACAGACTTTGTTATGATTGGATAAGTGTGTGGAAATAAGATGAATTGTGTTATGTCAGAATCCTACTCACGGAATTGGTTTCATAAACAGTTGGTGTTGAGGCAGCAGTCTGTGAATGAGCATGCTACCTTGTCATTTACAAACTTAGCCACTACAGTTCTCCAGAACTGGCTGGTTTTTTCATAGTAAAAAGGTTCTAAAAATGCCAGACCTCTTTGTGTTTTATTGGCAATCATTTAATCTCAAAGGTATGGGACACAATGTTGGAGTTGATCATACTGTTTTGAAGTATTTTTAAAGCAAGGTTGGAAATAGAATTTGATCTCTTGTCTTCAAGATCTGTGTTGAAAACAATGGGCCATCTGACTCTACAGGGAATGCCTAAGTACAAAATTGATGTACTTGTGTCTTGAAATCATTGCCATACAAGAAATACTCATTCCAAAATCTGATAAAATGCAAAGAGGAAATAGCACTTAATTCTAATGCTTTCTCTGAATAAGATTTAGTTTTTCTTACTATACTTGCTTTTTCTTAGCAGACCTGAGGAAATATAGTTCCCATCGAAGCAGATGGAAAGGTCAGAAATAAACCTGTTACTTGACTAGGTTTCAGAAATTTACCCTTGGGTATCCGTGTTGTACAAATTCCAACAAATTCACATAGATCATAATTTTCAACAAGATGTCATTAATGATCTCTTCTCAAAAAATAATGGCACTCTGTGTTTCAAGGAGAACATAATAAAGAGAAATGTCCTTTAGGATAAATGACAGATCTTTCTGTTCCATCCTGCTCTACCTATTGATTTGACCAACTCATCCAAGTGGGCAATAAGAGCCCAGTAGTGTCACTGGGAAGTCCTAATCAGTATCAGGTTTGAATGGCTCATCCCAGTTAAACCATCCGTCTCCTCTCTCCAAAATATATTGCCACTGTTGATTTTCACATCTGCTTCTGAGGACATTCAGAATCATAAATGCTTTGGAGAGAGTGTGTTGAGAAGTTTCCAGAAACAAATTGGTTTATCTGGTTCCCCTGGAATGACTTTGAAACTGTCATAAATTCCAGGACAGTTGCTACAAAAATACAGTTACTAGCATAAAACTTGTCATGTGGTCCTGCAATAAAAATCAAGTGCTATTTTTGTGTTGATGTCTAATTTCAGGGGTAATTTTGCCTTTAATTCAGGCTTCTATATTATTCCCCATTGACATAAGCAGGAAGATATTACCTATTACAGAAAGAAGTGAAAAAAGGCTTCAGAGCTTTTGGATCCTAGCTTAGCAAAGGCAGTATCAGAAGACTAAAGCACCTCCTCCCTGTTGTTGGGGTTGGGGACGCTAGCTGTGTTCGTTGGTATCTGCCTGGTGCTGTGCTGCTTATCTTAGTGGAGGGGCAAATTCTGCTCTAGGAAAATAATATCCAGGTTTTCACAGATGCTTGTGCTCCAAGAGATGGTTGTCTCTGAGGAACAAACTCCATGGAGTAACTCAACAAATCCCTTGTAGCCCATGGAAATTGGCCTTCATTACTTAAAGATGAGTATCAAAAGAGCTGGCTTAGTTTAATTGAAGAGTCATGTGTGGGAAATGTCTTCAGTTGCTTACTCCTCTTTAGATACAGGTGAACAGTAACCAGGAAACACAGTGACTTGTTTTCTCCCTTTGTATTCTGAGAAGTCTTCATTTTCAAGTCTATTCTCATTCCCTTCACTTTCCCTGAGTGAAGTACTAAGAGACAGCCTTATAGCCAATCTGTAAATCAGAGAAGTAAATGTTAAATCTGGCCTCCTTCACTACAAAATCTGGTAGATATTTACACTGATAAAGTAAATGGTTTTATGTCTTCATGCAAGTGCTCCTAGGATTATCTGCCTATTAAAGATAGTAGACACCTCAGTGCAGCAGTGGATGTTAAATTGAGTTAGCTAAGAATATTACTCAGTATAAATTGCATCAATAAAATATAGCCACAGATAAGATTGTTCAAGGAAGCTGGTCATTTTGAGGGGTTTATGAAAATTCATTAATTCATTTTCAGGCTGAAAGGGATTATGTCACAGAACTTTAATCCAAGGCCATGGGGATGGGTGTATTCTCTTGCAACTAGAACCACGGTGGTTTCCTCCCTGCTTCCTACTTAATCAATGGTAAGGGAAATCAAGAAGGAAATAATTTCTGGTATCACAGTATGCCTGACTGCTGTTCATTTTCCAGAATCATGGCATGTTGTTATTTTTCCTGAATGCAGTACTTCTGCCTCAGACTCATCCATTTTTCTGGCTTGTAGAATATGGCATTAACAGATTAGACAGTGAGTGTTAATTGATTTCCTGCCAGAAATAACTGACGATTATGTAGATCTCAAATTACCTACTTTGCTGGAGTAGGCTAGGATTCATGACTGAGATCTTCGATACAGGAGTGAATTTAGTATTCACAACTTTCCCATCATAGTTTTAAACTGAAAGAAGGTAGATTTAGATTAGACATTAGGAAGAAATTCTTTACTGTGAGGGTGGTGAGACCCTGGAACATGTTGCTCAGAGAAGCTGTGGATGCCCCATCCCTGGAAGTGTTCAAGGCCAGGCTGGATGGGGCTTTGAGCAACCTGGTCTAGTGGGAGGTGTCCCTGCCCATGGCAGGGGGTTTGGAACTGGATGATCTTTAAGGTCCCTTCCAACTCAAACCATTCTATGGTTCTATGATTCTATGTTCTTGAATACCTTCTATTGTGTTTGAAATGATTTCTTAAAAGTCATTAGTCTCAAATTACTGATCTCTCTGACCCCAGGAATCCACACTGTGGCTATATAAAATGTTATAATTTTTTCTTTTCCAAAATGCTTTTCAGGAGCTTCATAGTGCAATAATGGAACCTATTGCTAGTTTTGAATATTTCTATAGCATCCTCTAAGACCCTCTGTGTGAAAATCTCCTGTAGAGAAATCTAGAAAGTTTCAGTACTTTCTGAAACAGTTGATTGCAAAAGTGAAAAGAGAAACTTACATATAAGAAAACATTATTTTACATTCAGTCTCGGAGCTGGTTCTAACCAAGTTCTGCATTATGATGTGAAATAACTACTGATACAATCCCTTTAGATCTGAGAATTACTGGAATTTAAATTTTGTGAATTTTGAGGCTTGAGGCAAAGACAAATTTTCACTGCCATTTAGTTTAAAATTAGCCATTCCTGGTTTACAGTGTATTTTCGGTAATCAAGTTAATGATGTATAGGATGAAAGAGGATGGACAAATATAAGAAAATAACTACCTGATGATCTTTTTGTTCTTGGTCAGTTTTTCTCTTTAGAGATTATCTCTTGGAATGGTTTGCTTGTTTTATCTTTCCATGCTCTAACTGGAAAATTGGGTTTCTCGCAACTACTCAGTTTACCTTATCCAGCTTACCTGGTAAATAGCTGGAAAAATCATATGAAAAAAAATTATTGTCTTTCATTGGAGGTTATTAGGTATAAGCTTTATTTCTGGACATTATACTACCCATTCCACAGCACTTGTGTACTTACGCAGAAATGTACTTTTACAAGAGGATTATGTGATAGAACAGTTGAAAGCATCTTGTTTTCAAGAAACAGGTCACCTTACTGAAATCATAGAATCATGGAATTGTTTGGGTTAGAAGGGACCTTCAACTACCCTCTAGCCCAAGCCCCCTGCCATAGGCAGGGACATCTTTCACTAGATCAGGTTGCTCAAAGCTCCATCCAACCTGGCCTTGAACACTTCCAAGGATGTGGCATCCACAACTTCTCTGGGGAACCTGTGCCAGCGTTTCTGACTTTCTGGGCTGCAAGTGCACATTGATGGCTCATGTCCGATTTTCCATCCACCAGTCCCTCTAAGTCCTTCTCCACAGGGCTGCTCTCAATCCATTCATCCCCCAGTCTGCACTGGTACTGGGGATTGCCCTGACCCAGGTGCAGGACCTTGCACTTGGCCTTGTTGAACTTTATGATCTTCGCACAGGCCCACTCAAACCTGTCAAGGTTCCTATGGCATCCCTTCCCTCTAGTGAATCAACTGCACCATGTAGTTTGGTGTCATCTGCACACTTGCTGCCCTCAATCCCACTGTCCCGCTCAATCCCATCCATTGATGAAGATATTAAATAGTATTGGTCCCAGTATGGACCCTTGAGGGACACCACTCATTACTATTTCCATTTGGACACTGAGCTATTGACTGTAACTGTTTAGACAGCCATCTAGCCAATTCCTTAGCCATCTAACAGTCCATTCATCAAATGTGTGAATTGTCAAATTGTTTTTCTTTTAAACATCTCCCTACTAATGCAATATTATCACTTACAACCAGAATTATGTGCAGTAAGCGAGCTACACTTCTGGACATGTTTTGGGTGAAAGAAAGCATTTAAACCTTAAAAGATAAATGCTTTAAACGATTCTTAGCAAATTTCTTATCTTTGTTGTGTGTAGGTATGTCTCTGGCTTTGCACTGGCGATAGTATCTGTAAAATTAAACATGTAAGACACAAAGCTGAATTCTAAATGTTTTTCACCTATAATATATACCTTTCTTTTATACATATCTAATATTTCCTTTAATCTTGACTACGGTACCTCCTTACCCCAGTTTCCTTTGCCCCCTTCTGGCTGTTCAGAGGTTTTGTGTGTTCCAAAAAAATAATGGAAGTGATCTGTAAAATCCTAGCATGGACATACTAAAGTGCTCAGAAAAGGAAAAACAAACAAAAAAAGCAACCAACCAAACAAGCAAAAAACCCCAGGAAAGCGTTGCAGGCTGTATGCAGACTCTGATGATGTGTAGTAATTTTGTCTTGTCTTTTTCTCTATTGGTTAGTTAATAATGACTGTTACATAAGGATAGGGGAAAATAATTTTGAAATTACTCTTCATATAAAGAGTGTTTGATTATTTTTATCCCTAGGAAAATTCTGGTTACAGAGAGATCGCTAGATACTATATTTTGGAAGGTTATAGATGAATATATGGGGTTTTAAGCTACTCTCTCATTTAGCTGTCCCTAGCTGCCATGACAACCTGTCAGTCCTTTTCAGAGCTTTTTATGTTTGTTCTTCTCACTGGTGAAGCTTATTGCAAGTCTTTCACTGAGCAATCCAACAAACTTTGTACTTTTCAAGCCCTCTCCTTACCTCTAGCAAAAGTGGCATCCCAAGTTTGCCGTTGATAACTCCTCCTTTATTTTATTTTCAACTTGAAGTCTGATCCCTTATCTCGTTGTACTTGGCAAACCATTCTATTTTATAGCAACTACTTGTCTGAACCCTTGATAGTGTTCTGAAAACAAATTTTAACTTTAGCAATAGCTGCAAAGGACAATAGAAATATATATGGTTCCATGTTAGTAAGATTAAGATGCTTGTCTTTAGATTCTTGTACGTTTTGAAAATCCACCTTTTTATATCTTTTTCTTAACAATGCAAAAGTTGCCTGTAAATTAATTCTTTGAAACTGCGTTGACACTGCATTTTCCTTTCTCCTTAGTTTTAGGGAAGTCACTAGATGGCGGTAAAACAGCAGTTTCGCCTGTTGAGGGCTATTTAGGAAGTTAGGTTTGCAATGAAAGAAAAGGATGTTTAGGCATTTAACACGTGTGCAAGATAGTAAAATAGGCCTAAACAAAAGTACGATAAGTAAGGTGTCCCAAATGTTGCTTAATTTGATAGTAATGAATTTTCTTTGAACTCTGGTGTGCTTCTGCATGTTGTATCTTCTTTCTCATGTTAATCAAATGTGGAATACATGGAATATATATAATTCTGGGACTTCTAAAGCAGTTGCTTAGATTAGTTGTTTAGCTTCTCAACAAAAGCATGCATAAATATTTGGTTTGGATTTCCGAAAGCAGAAAGTGATTTGGTTTGGTTTTCTGAAAGAAAAAATGATTTTTTTTTTTTTTTAGTCTGGAATCTTTCATCAGATCCATCTTTTAAAAATACTAGATAGAGTGAAACCCCCTGAGACAATGGAATTCGAAGAGCTTTCATCTGAACTTTCTTTCTAATTACATATTTTTAAAATTAAAGTCTTTTTCAGTGTTTGCTAATGCTGACCCTCTGTTACAAAGGTTTTTATACTTATTGCCATACAAAGCGTAATTTAGTTGATGCTTTAAGTGTCAATGATATATAAAGCCCTGAAATGAACTTCTGGAAAGGGAATGTAGCTGTTATACCAGGATGTAGCAACAGCGGACAGGAAGAAAAAAAGCCTGTAACAAATTCAGAGCAGATCATTTGACTGTGTTGACTACTACAACATAAAACTACCTCTGCTCAGTTATGACAGCAGGATGCAAAAACCTGGTTAAGATATCACACAACAGTTTTCACAAATGCACCAGTTGGGAAGGTGCTGGAGTGTAAGATCTGTCCAAAAGACAGCAGTCCGTTCTTTTTACACAGAACGTTGTAGCCTAATATTTTTTCTATTGCTCTTCTGTTGATTTCTCACAGAGTTTGCTGTGCCATCTCCTTTCTTCTTCTAAGTGGGAAAGTAATGAAGCTGAAACCAGTACATTTATATCAACTCTTGGCTACACGTCAGCAGATTATTATTGTCACTTAGTTAAAAATGTAAGTATTTTGTGCAACTGAGATTTTGTTAATAATAAATCACCAATTTCTAAGCACGTATATAGAGTTGTCATTGTTATAAGGAACATAAATTGAACTTTGTTTATCTTTTCTTACCTCAGTTACTTTTACAGCCTTTTAAGGGAAAAAATGAAGTGGGAGATCTCTGGACAAAAGAGAAAAAATTTTATTAGATTATACTGTAATAGGTGTTCATAAAAACAAAATTCCTTTTGCTGTTGTACTGTAACAAAAAGATGTCTGCCCTATCATAAATCTTTTTCCCTGTGAAGTTTAAATTATATATTATATTTTGTTTATTGGAATGTAACATTTTGAATGTTTTCTTTGACTGTATGCACTGCATTTAAAATGGTAGATGAGCCCTAAATCTTAGGAAAAGTGTCTTTTACATTTAATATGCAAAAATAATGGGAATAATATTTCATAATATGTTGACTTAGAGCATATAAAAATTATTAGTAATGCTCTTCTGAAAGTTTTGCCTTAACTGGTGGGAAGCAGAGCTAAAATAAATAGCTTCTTAGTTTTCAAATGTGGAAGGTATATAATGCGTGTTCAAAAAACATTTTGCAGTGTGGTTTATTCAGTGATCTAGACAGCTTAATTTGGCACTAAAAATTAAAAAAAAAAAAGAAAAAATCAAACTGAGTGAACAGAGAAAGTTATTAACCTCCACAGTATGTCAATCACACAGAGAACCATGCAAATAAAGTCTGATTATTTGCAGTATGTGTACTTTATTTTATTTTTATTTTATTTAACAGATGGTCTTTTCATTACTAGCAGAATTCAGAGGAAATCAGTTCAATGGACGTAACATACAGGGGAGGTAGGTGTTATCTAAACATCATTTTGGTATGTAGTAGTTTGGATCATTACAGTTCAGTGAGGGTCTTCTCTGAACAACCTATTCCAGTGTCTCATCACCCTCATTATAAAGAACTTCTTCTTTATGTCTAATCTAAATCTGCCCTCTTTCAGTTTAAAAGCATTGCCCCTTGTCCTACCACTGCAGCCCCTGGTAAAAAGTCTCTCTCCATTTTTCTTATAACCCCCTTCTAAGTACTGAAAGGCCACAATAAGGTCTCCTTTTACAGCCTTTTCTTCTGCAGTCTAAACAACCCTAATTCTCTCAGCCCATGTTCATAGGAGAGGTTCTCCAGCCCTCTGGTCATTTTAGTGGCTCTCTCCTCTGGACCCCCTCCAACAGGTCCATGTCCTTCTTATGTTGGGGACTCCAGAGCTGGATGTAGTACCTCCAGGTGGGGTCTCATGAGACAGAGCAGAGGGGCAGAATCACCTCCCTTGACCTGCTGGCCACGCTTGCACTTGACCTTGTTGGATTTCATGAGGTTCATAATCATAATGTTGGCTGCTTTATGCATCCTTAGTACCAAAGTTAACTGGTGTTTACTATAAGAAAAAACAAAAAAAAATTCAAAGGATTTTTTTTCCTGTTTGTCTGAGTGATAGTTTAATATGACAGAATAGTAGATACTTTGCACTTGTTATTAATGATAAAATTTGCTTATTTAAAGAATCTCTTATTTTCCTTCCATTTAAATGTGACCAAGCACATAGTATTTCCACCCTTTAAGTGCTTCCTTGGCCTGGTTTTCTAAGGGTGAAAGTCTGAGACACTGGGTGGGAAGGAAATTGTGATGGGCTCTGACCAGGTCTCCAATCCAGATTATCAGGAGATGCTAATAATCACCTTGCAACATTGTGCAGGGTGTTTCTACATGTCTAGGTGTAGTCAGTGAGAATAATCACCTTCTTCATTCACACTACATAAATCTGAGTAATTAAGCCAAAATCTGTGACCATAAAAAAGGGAATACATTTGCCTAATGCTACCGTTGTCCCTATTTTTGACATGCTTGTACTTTTTCACTGTGTAATTTGTGCCTTTCCACTGACCTTGAAATGCAGATCATAGTCTTTTGTCAATACTTCAAAAACTACCATCAGTGGATCCTTTTGATTGCATGTAAATTAAGTGTATTCCAGCTAAAATTGTTCTATAAATAAATAAAAAATAAGGATAGATATGTTTAATATAGACTGTATACTCAAATTGTGTCTGCTTTTTTAAATGTATGACTCTCCTGTGCATATTCTGTTGGTCTTCAGGGTCAAAGCTGCTGACATGATGAAAAGAGTTTTATGACCTATTTAACACCACATAGCCTGTAAAGTTACAGGAAAGAGGAGGCTGAAATATCTTCCTTGTATCATGAGCCAAAAGTTTGGCTATTTTTCTCCCATCCTTCTTGCACTGTCTTGCAGGAACAGTAAATGATCTGAATTCATTTATAGCTGACTTTAGTACCGAAATCATGGACACGGTTAATGAGGATCATCACAAAATTTTGTTTGATGTAGAAAACAAACACCTATGTTTTATAAAGTAGGGTGAAGCAGACTTAGCTGGAAAGCTAGTGAGACTGTTGGGAAGAGAAATATCTAATGTCTAGCAGGAGAAAATGAAAACTTTGAACTTAAGAAGATTTTTGAGTGTAGAAATTACGGTAAGGCTCTTTATTCAAGTTGCAGAGACAAATGTAGTTTGCATTTGTCTCATTTCTCCGTTCAGTGGTGCTTACAGCAACACAGATGACAATGTCTGGGCAAATTCATTGTACACAGGTGGAATGCACTGTGCAGTATTCTCCAGGAACATATTTTGAAGATGATGTAGAAGAAGAAAATTGCCTTTGCAGGGTTTTTCTTTTGAAGTTAAGAGTAAAGTAAACGGTTAAAATTTGCTAATCCTGGATAAAAATTAGAAACAGAATTTTGTAAAGGGGACTGATTTAAAGATTCTCAGGTCTGTGAACTTTATGTGTGTATCTCAGAAAACACTACTGCACAATAAATATCAGCCCAATAATTACCTTTCCTAGGGAAACACTTCTCATAGTAAAACTGCATCTCAAAGTATTTCAGTTTAACAAACCTTAAACACATATTTGGTTAGGTACTTACTCAGAAATTTGAGTCTTTGAAAATGTATCATGTTTTATTTCTCTCATTGAGGAAACCATAATGATACTTCATGTCTACAAGTCATAGTGCTTCTGTCACAGCACATGCTAGTGACCATTAGGCAACATCTATTTGAGTGTAGCTTTAATACATGCAGGGCAATAGAGTTAGCCCTTACACAGAGCAGTCTGTAGGGTAATTCCTGTCTCAGCTCTTCATCGACTGTATTGGTGGCTCCCCAAAGAAAACAGTTTTGGGTTCTTGAAAAGAATGCACCCCTTTTAGTGAACAATGCAATCAGGAGAAACTTGCAGCAACTGAAGGAAGCCTTTTACAAACCATCTATCACTTTTAAATTTGCTAGAATTCAATATATTGGAGTTCTTCATCTTCATAAATATCTTCCTGTCAAAACTGCATCTAGAAAAATCTGCAGTTTCATCTGCTAGAAACTATGTATACTCTGAAAAACTTGTGATTTCCTTTTGCAAATGTTATCTCTTACATTGTGTGCTATTTTCCTTTTTGTTTGTGTTCCAAAGGTTCCATGTTTTGTTTATGTTCCAGGTTCCACTGTCTCTAATCATTTCGAAGCATGTAGTTTTAGCAAGGAGGTCAAGCCAGTGGTTCGTATATTAAGATCCAAAAGCATATTAAGATTTGCAGTCCTTCAGCTGTAGATCTGTAAGACAAAAAGTTTTCAACTGAGCCCTCAAAGACAGCAGGATTCATATTGCTCCATTCATAGAAGTTGTCTCTTTTGAGAGGACAGAAGTCAAGGAAGTAACAGAGGTCTTAAAAGCAGCGAGGTGGTCTCTTGTGAGGGTCTAGCAAACCTACATGGGAGCTGTGAATCTATAGTCTTTCTCACCTGTGCCTCGCTGATCCTGGGAAAGGCAAAGCATTCCCTGTTAAGAAGGGTGTGATTACTAAGCTAATACAACTGGCTGCACTTCAGAATTGGGCTGGTATCACGGTTTGCCTTGAGCATTAAATATCAAAATTTTATCTGACTTCTAAAGATTCTTCAGGCAATAAGTGACAACATGTCAACATTCATTCCAATAAATAATTCTTCTGCAGTTAGGTATGTATCTGTTACATTTAACCTTCTGTAATTAATTTAATCTTCTTTTACCATATCAGTTTAGAAATTAAAGTTTTGGCTTTCCTGAAATATGAATTGTATTTATTTTTTCCTCAGAGTTTCAGGCAGTCGTGTGCATGCTGTGTCCCTTTTCTGTCTCCCTCTCATTACTTTGCCTGATCTAACTCCATTGCTGGAAACTCTCCTTCTTTACCAAGGAGGTGCATCAAAAGAAATTCTCAGTTCAGAGTTTCTAGAGGCTGTGAATGATGCCTTTTTAAAGTAAGTAACATGGTCTGTATGATTTTTATGCTCTTTTCATAAAGATTATTAATTCAATTAAATGTCTTTTATCTGGGTTTGTATGCTGAATGCGCTGTACATCATCTGCATTCCAGTAAAATATTTCCCTTGCAGGTGAATAGCAGAACTCAGGTTGTAGGCCAAAGCTGAATTTTAAATTGCTGATGTTATAAATTGTGGCATGACAGCTTTAAATATTGACTGGAAATTTGTCCCGCCTTTTCTCTATAATGGAGGTTGAAGTCTTCAATACATTTTAGGAATTTTGAGAAAGATATGATTATTTTTCATGGAAATGTTATTTACCTTTCATACAAGTGTATCAACATTCCTAACTTGACATTTTGAGAGCCATCTTCATTTTCCTATGCACAAGATAGATCCTTATGCTTGAGTGGTTCCATATTTCTCTTTTTTTTTTTTTCCTGTGAAATTGGTTCTCAAGATATTAAGTTTTCCTGGTTTTCATCAACTTATTTTTAATGGGCCTAATAGGAGCAATTTGTGAAATATAACTGCTTGTTTTGCTGCCACTAAAACTACTCTCTAGATAAAATCTAGTCTATGGATAAAAAGCAGCTGAGTGAAGATGAACATTAGCAAGATTGGCTATGCCAGGGAAGGAAAGACGTTAAGGAAAACACAGCCTGCTTTTGATTGAGAGTTGTCTTATTCAAGTTGGAGCTGAGGGGCTGTATTATGAACAATTTTTTTTTTATACTAGAAAAGGTCCTTTGTGAACACTTTACCTCAATCATCCATTTGTCTCCATTTTAATCGAAGTTCTAATTGCTTTCTTTGTACTCAACATTGTAATTTTTGAGATGTTCCAATGAAGATTGTTGTACCGCTCCATTGAGGGCTCCAGCAAAAAGAAATAATTAATGGAAAAGCACAATTACTAATTTGTACACGTTACTAGAAGCTGAGGAAAAAAAGTGAAAAAGGAATGTGAAGGTCTGTAGTGACAGATGTGTCCCGAAACGAGAGAGCTATCTTGTATTTGTCAATCTTTCGTGTCTTCAGAGTGCATGTGTTTCACAATCAGTAATGCAGTTTGGAAAACTTTGAGAGCAAGTTCACAGATTCAGCGTAAATGGTCTATACTGACGTCAGTGAGCCAATGGGCAGGCCATCGCGGCATACTTCTGCAACTTCATAATGTGAGTCTGAATCATTTAGATGGTCATAAAAGGTCCTTCTGACTGAAATAGGTGTTCCTTTGCTTAACTTTTGAGCTACTTGTTTATCACAGTGAGCAAAAATAATTCAGTTCATATGAATCTTGACTAAGTGGCTCTTGCAGGAAAGACCCTTGACAAAAGCGTATGGTTTCCCTGAGAGCAGATGTAGGCTCACACGTGCTTTGCATGGGATACTCCTGGCTTGTCATTGAGGCTCATGTGATCTCAACATGAATGTCTTGTGTTATACTTCACACACACACTTTAACAACTGAATTCTGTGTTCCCTAACTCTGTCATGTTCTGAACTCTTGTTTTCCATCTGAACATGGGTGAAGCCGGCTCCAGGAAATAAAGTTATTAAATACTGGGACTTGCAGTGCTCCACAAAACTCAGCATTGTTCCAGTGGGACCATCTGCAAGTTCAGTCACATTAGGATAATGACTACAGTTTACTTATAATATGGTTTTTAAATCTCAGAGTTGGAACAGCTCTATGTAAGCTTATTAGATTTTTTTTTCCTGGAGTAATATTTATAATATCTACCACGCTACCACAAAAACAACAACAAAGAGGATTGTGGCAAAATCAAATTATCTTTTGTCATTCTTAAGTTATTCTGATGTGCACATGTGCTTTAATAGTGATACTTAATTAAACAGCATCTTGAAATTGAGCATTACTTTACAATTTTGAAATTCTACATACTTGGATATAATTTTTGTCTACAGATGTACACATTTAAATTAAGCTATTACTTAGTTTTGAATGGAAAAAATACAGCTTTTCAATGGAAATCAGAATTCTGATGGCTGATATTTAAATGAAAGTATGGTAAAATACATACATTGAAAATAGATCTTAAAATGCTGTTAAATCTTTCTTTCTGCTGATATTTTTCTTTTTTTATCAGTAACTTTAGTTTGCATGTACTCTCCAGCCTAATTTTATTTTTTTTAATCTTAACTTGATTTAATACCAAGGCATGTATTTCATGTTAATTATGTATTTTTTTGTTTTTTACTTTTTAATTTGCAACAATCATGATAGCTGCAAATGTATTCAAGGGTATTTTGTGCTGTGATATCTCTTCTTGGATGGCTACTTTAGTATATATTGATTTGTGCCGGTCCACACAAATTACGGTGTTGTCTCAAAATAAGCCATGCCTTTTATTTGCTAGTGATATAACACTATACTTCAGCTGAGCTATAGCTGAAAGCTTTAGGTGAAGAGATAATTACCGTATTAACCATTTGTCTTTTAAAAGGCTGGGGTCAGTGTTGGTGGGCTGAAGACATACCTACCTACCTCTGCTTCTTTCTTTTTTCTTTTTTTTTTTAATTTCTCTGCAAAGACAGGTAATGCTTTGATTTAGCCAGATTGTCCTGCGTATCTGTCAGCTGCTGTCACTTCCTGAGCTGACTGGTCTGCAGGAAGCAGTCTGGGTTTGAAAGAGCACAAGTGTGGGGCAGGACCTTTCTCTAGAGAGAAAGGGAACTCCCGGCTTAAACCTTCCATTTCCTTTTGCTGGGATCCGTCAGAACCAATTTTTTAGGTTTTAAAGACGTGGTAAGGTTTAATTTGTAGATGATGGTGACTCTCTGTTATTCTTTGCCATTATTATTTGATATTGAACTGAGTACTGTAAACAAGATTTTCTCTCTCTTGCTGCAGGTTGATCTTTATGTCTTCTTATTCCCCAATGCGCTTAAAAAAAAAAAAAAAGTACATTTTTGTCTTCCTTTCAGTTTCTCAGGGAAAACAGTATTTTTCTCTCTAAATCAGGAAGAAGATCTCCCTGCCTGAATCAGCTGTCATCAGCCTCTGGCTTCGTCACTTACCAAGCCTTGAAAAAGCTACATTACATCTTTTAGACCAGCTAGTTTCCATTCAGTTGAATTCACTGGAAGAAGTGGCCTGTGTCATAAAAGATTCATTACTGGTATGTGCAGGATGTAGTACATTTGATACTGCTCTTTCATCCTTCAGAAGTTCAGAGAGTTTTCAAATACATCAGTGTATTTGAGGGAAATGGCTGTCATGTGGCATATAACTTGCTAATGCAAAGGTAAATTTTGAGTCTTGCAAACGTTACTAAATTTTTAGCTTTCACACTGAATTGGTAGAAGAGAAAAAAGGTTCCATCCAGTGATGAAGAATGGATGGAGACAAGAATCTGACTGTTGGGGGTGCTGAGTGCCTGCCCTCTGTCTTAAAAAATTATAAACTTTGGCCAGGAAGGATTTGAATCTGTTTTTACTTCAATCTCTGTGCCCTTGGGAGTTTAATAGTTTAAACAATTGAAATTCCTTGTATATTATTTTATTATGGACTGCTTAGTTACTTGGTTTTGTTTGCAAACCTGAACAAAATTCTTAACACAAAACATTACTTAAACTGCAATTAAAGTTTGTTTTCAAATGCTGTGTTACTCAGTGCACCAAAAATCTTTCCTATGAGAAATATGACACAATACCTTTTCAAACATAATGGGCTAGTTTGCAACACTAAATGTAAACATAATTGTTAATTACAGTGTGAAATAGTATGTGTTATGCACTTAAATTATATATTTCATAAAATAGATATAAAAAAATGGCCTGTAATGTCTTAATTTCAACCTATAAAATTGCTTGAAGACTATGTATTTTAGATTGGAAAAGAATGGTATCTTTAAATATTCTTCCTTTTTAATTGAATCTGCAAATTTCTGTTTTAGGATCCATCCTAATACTTGCAAATCTTGTAAATGCTTGGCATCTACAGTACTTCACATGTCATCTGGGGATCTAGGTATTCCAAAAGACAAGGCTATATACAAGGCCTGTGCCTAATTTTTCTGTATTGGATACACTGAATTGAATACAGTGTATGGTACCACATGTGGCTAAGGAACAAACCAAAATCTAGGTTATGTATAAAAAGAAGTAAAATCTTTGTTTTAATTAGTGGTTTATTATTGTTTATTAACGATGTTATTTACCTTGTCTTCACATCCTGATCCCTGAAAAGAATGGAACATTACTGTGCTTAGGTTGTCCTTCCTTGCCCCTGCTCCAAAGACTTTGTGCTTTCAAGATAAGATATCCACAGAGTGGAAAGGCCAGTGCAGCAGCTTTGAATGCTGGTTTAGAGAGGACATCCTGTGGAGAAGGAGTGGAATGAATGGAGACATAAAGAAAAGAGCAGTTGGAAGATGGATAGTGCTGATTGATAGGCATTAATAAGAGGGAGGGTGCATAAATGGAAGATGGAATACAAATTAAAAACAATAGGATGAGCAGCTTCAGAGAGGCGTTTGAATATTTATTTAGGAATATGGGTATGGATATTTTGGCAGTTGGATTATAGTATTTGTAGGATGTGACCTCTGTTTGCTTTATGGATATGGTAATAAAAAGTGAAATCATGAGACAAAACTTGATTTATAAATTTTTTTTTGTTTGGAAGAAAACCTCTAGAGTACAAATAGGCAGAAATATGTTAGTGATTTGATCATAGTGTACAATAAGAAAGAAACGTCAATAAATTATTTCATAATAATTGCATTAGCATAGTCATTTATCTAAATAAAATACCTTGATACAGTAACCAAACTGTACATAAACCTTATAGAGATCCATAGTAAACTGCTAGAGATAGTTGTAAACCACTGCACTTCTATTATGAAAGAAACTTGATATGCGATACTCATGTATTTTAATTCCAAGAGTAATTGTAGTGTGATAGTGTATATGGTGTGCTATTAAGTTTGTGGGTTTGGGGCTAAACTGGAATTAATATTGGAAATTCTGTAGTTATTCAGAAGTAATAAAAACAAGTGAAGTGACCATCACAAATGGTCTTTTAGCTTCTTCAGAATTTGGTCAGTGAGTGGATGTCTTCCTTTCTGAAGTAACTTTAAGGTTTGTATGTGTGCGTTAACAACTGCAATGTAAATAAATACACATATTAGAATTTTATGTTTTACCAGAAATGCATAGGTATGTATATAAACACCAGATCTTTAAAGCACATGTATGTACAAAGAGATGTGAATGAATCTGTGTCAATTATAGTTTATGTTCAGTTCTTAGATAGCTTTCCAAAGTAGTTTTATTTCTTTCAAAGTTGTGTTACAAAAGTGCAAGATGTTGAGAGGGTTTAAAATTTTGCAGCTTCTCCATTATAAACCATCTATTATTGCTGCGTTTTATTTTTCCTGCCTGTCAGCTTTCCCAAGTCCAACCCAGCATCAAAATTGTGTCGCGCTCTGCAGTTGAAGCTCTAGCTGTGCGGTCTCCCTTTTTGTTATTTTCGCTACAGCATTACAGAGGAAATACAGTTTTAGTGGGTGTTATGGTGACTCCTACTTTTGCTGACAGGTACCAAGCTGGAGACTGCGCTGGTTCCCATGCCCTTGTGTTGCCCTCTTGTTGTGCCTTATCCCCAAGGTTTGAGTCTAGCTGGATCCACACTCACCTTTCACTGGGAGCTGTGCCAATGGCATTAAGGAGGGAGAAAGGAAGAAGGATAGAGAGGGAAAATTAGAAGTTTTTTTTTCTTGTTGTAATGCACTCCAGCTAAGTTACAATTAGTTCCCTCAGTATTGCGTGTCTTCAAAACCTGTGCTGTTATGGTAAAATTTTTGAAATAGTGTACAGTAATTTATTCATAATATAGATGAATTCAGGAGCTTTTAAAACCTCTGTTAAAAAGATATTTGTGCTTTCTAAATAACCATGTGATTCAAAATAAAAATGCATTTGGCACTTAGTATTAAGTGACACTTATTTTTAATTGGTAAATATAAAATTCAGGAATGCAGGTAAATATATAATGTGGAAATACAGATAACATTTGAAATACAGCAGTGTAGTAGTTTCTTAAAGCTAGACGCGTTTAACTGTAGAAGTGTTGTGTGCAATTAATTGCATTTGAATCTGGAAGTCAAGAGAACTGGTATTTATGGTATTGCCACCTCAGATCTGTTGCAGTGTGATCCTGGGCACAATTTGTTTACCAATGTTTACTCTTACTTGCGGTTATTAGAGAGCATTCTATGATGTGAATAAAACACAGTATACAATTATTAGTGTATTCCTCTTTGTGCCATTTCCTTGCATCCTGTTGATACAAAGTATTTTTATTATGTCTTTATTCAGTTCTGGCTTTGTATTATAAATTAGTTGTTTAGGCTTCTTCTTTATGATAATACAGATACAAAAGTAGTGTAGTTCTACAGAACTTGTGTATGTAATACTTTATGTTACAGTATATTTTTCCTATTTTATTTCTTTCAAAAATCCCTGTGTTTTTGTGTGTGTGGTGGTTTTTTTTTTTTTCCTGAAGAGACACAAATTCTCAAAATAGGTAATCATGATACCACACATGCAGTTCCAGCTCCCTGTGTTTGGCTCTTTTTGATTTAGTGTGTGTTGTGCCATATGTATTGTGCATGTTTTAAAAGTGGTGGAACAAGCTCCTGGTAGACAGTATGTTTGCTTTGCTGAGCTTTCTGTGAAAAATAATGCATAGTTGCAGAAAAGATTATTAAAATGTAAAATGCCTTTTCATTTTCCAAAAAATGGGATAATGTCAACAACATTGAAAAAACTGTGGGAATCCCTCCTGAAATTGATAATCCCTCCCAAACTCCAGAATTGCTCCTGGCCACAGCAGAATTGTGCTACCTGCCCTAGTCCTGCTACACAACAGGCGCATCTTCAGATTGCCTTGGAGGCTTTTGCACTATAATAGCATTCTTACTTTGAGTGCTTGCAAATTAATTCCATGCAGTCCATTGATCAAACTCTTGTGGAATTAGGTAACAGTGGTGGGGTTGGGGATTTTTTTTTTGTTTTCCCTTTTAAAACCAGTGATTAAATTCATATTGATTTCAGTAGTTAGCTTAAATACTAGGAGCTATTAATTGTGGTTTCCTGCAGTGGGTGCTGTAGGTTGCTGCTGCCTGCCAGGAAAGGGTGGAGGGTTTTTCATTGTTGCATACAGCACATTTATTTTGCTCTTGTTCAAAAGAACCAGTATTTGATCTTGATATGTGTGGCAATGTGTTGATGGACACTTTCTAGTTTATAGTCAACCTGTCTTAAGCAACAGTGGGTTGGTTTGTCATCATAGAAGTATGTGTGCAAAGGTAGGCAGAGTTTCTGACAAGACAGTGGAGAAATGGCTGAACTCAACCATTTATCCCACAGGACTGAAAAACCTACTTCTTTCCACTGTTTTCACAAAATTGCAGAATGGTTGGGGTTGGAAGGCACCTCTGGAGATCGTCCAGTCCAAGTTTTCCTTTTTTTTTTAAAAAAAAGAAAAAGAAAAAGAGGCGAACGTGTCGGTTTTGTCTCGGCCAGCCAGCTTTTTTTCTTCTTCTAGCAGCGGAAGTTTGGAGACCAGCCTTGCACCAAGCTGCTTCCTGTTCTTCACACCTCCAAAACGCCGGCTGTAAATACTCTCGAACACTAGATGGCATACATTCAACAGGACAATCTAGCTGCAGCCATGTGACAAAGAAAAAGTGTAAAACAGGAAAATGAGGTGCCGCCTAATATTTCCAGCATGGCAAAGACAACTGTGAGAAACAAAGAGCTTTTCTAGATAGTTTGTATTCAAGGTTGTCTCTTTATTTTCTGAGATTATCATATAGGGATTGTATATAGTAAAGTCCTCATTCTGCCTGTGTGCAAGTTAAGAGGAAAAAATTCTCTTCTGTTTGGTACTTTTTAGCTTGAAACAAATGCATAAAAGTTTTCTTTGGAATAGTTAAAGCTCTTAGAATAAATGCCATTTATAAATGCTATTTCTTCCATGCATCCTGAAGTTTATAGAATGTGTTCTACTAAACGTGCATTACTCTAGATTGTTTAAGAAATGTATTCGTATCAAATTTTCAGGTGCTAACTTCAGAAACACAAAGCTTGACTTTGTGTTTTAGCTTAGGCAGATATAATTTGGGGAATGTGTTAGTAGTTTTTTATTCTTGTTGTTCTATAAAAGGCTAATAAATCTTAGAATTTAAGAATATGGGATTAGAAAGTAGTGTGTTTACTAGTGCATATTTAATATAACAACTTTTGTAAAACAGCCTTTTGTGTTGTAGCATGATAAAAATCTTCCCTAGTTAAAAAAACCCAACATTTTGATGCACTGAGAAATTTAGCTTGTTCTAGCAACTCTGAAATTCACAGAAGATAATACTGTGAAAAAATGTCTTGGACCAAAATGCGTGCGGTAATGTTAAAGACAAAGGTGATAAAATAAATTCAATTTCTGGAATTTAATTTTGAAAATGTAGCAAGAATCTCAAAGCATATCCACAAGGGATTGTCTGTGAAGAGGAGAGAAAAGTGTTTTGTAAATCTGCTCCCTGTCTCTTGCCTCCAGCAATCGCATGCAGCAGCCTGTTCATTCTATCTGCCACCTTTAGTATTTTTAGTGATCGTTGTCATAAACAATTTGGGATCCCAGGTGTTTGCATTTATCAGCTGTTTAGTCTGCTTGGTATCTCTGTGGATCTCCTTCCATGACTTTGACATAATTATTTTGAAGAAACTAATCCTGAGAAAATCCGAAGGTTTAGTAAGAGTTGATCTGAAATTTACAGTTTAATAATTGCAGTGTAATAGCATCCGTGAGTTAAGATGTAAATTATATAGTGGCAGTTGAGTTGTTTCTTATTAATGACTAATTTTCTTTCATTTGTTTATCAACAGCCACAAGCAGCAAGCCATCCTGCCATTTTCAGAATTGTTAATGAAATTTTCAAGTAAGTTTTGAAATTAATAGTGGGAAGTGTTTCAAATGATCAGTTTAAACTGCGGTTTTCTTCACAAGAAGAAACAGTATTGTAATCTGGGCTGTATTATAATTTCAGGATGTCTTTTTCTTTAGATGTATGCCTTAGTGTCCCTTTCTGTGTAATATACTACAAATAATGAAAAATGTTAAAAATCTTGTGAACTTTACATAGAAGTTACATTATAATATAATGATACAGTTGACTACATTGTATTTTAGCCTTTAAAAATTATCTTTTTTTTTTTTATTTCAGTAGAGATTTGTGGTTGAAATATGATTTTGAGATGTAAAATATAAATGCTGAAATGGCTTGGCCCATGCTAGCATGAAGATGGAATTTAGCTAAAACTTTTGCAGTTACCAGTCTAGTCTCCTTTTCATTATGTTAATAGTCTTCAGGATTAATATCAGATACACTCTTAATGGTACTAAACAATTAATCTGCCTGTTAATAATGAGTTTGGTTTTGAATGCATTAAGATTATTTTGAAGCAATAGGTATTGTTTACCACATGGGGGCTTCCAGAACATTGTACTCAGTTTTCAGTAGCTTTTTCTCTTCACTTCACCGGACTTATTATTTTATCGTTCTTTGTAAGTAGACCTACTGCCAGGGTTATTAGTTATTAGTATTACAGTTTCGATATAACAATAATGTATTTAGTGACTGACATTCTTTGTTCATCAAGTGTTTTCCTTCTTGAGAAAAAAGGGCTCCCAGGTGCAAGTGTTTGGGAACACCTGTGTGTCTGCATCCCTGCCTTTGCTGTACGAAGTGTAGGCTGCTGTACAGTGAGAGTGCAACCACCCAGCAGCTATTGCCACAGCAGTCCTTTCTGCTGCTGTGGTCCAGTGTCTGAGCACAGCCAGCATTTTCTGAACAGCTGAGACCAGTTGCTTTCCCAAAGCAAAATGCATTTGAAAACTGATGTGACTTCAACAGACCTGTACTAATGTCTTAGGCTGGAGGCTGTATGTTGTGATGGTATAGGGAGACAAAATTTGTTCAAGCTTCTTGGCTTATTTAGGCCATGGTATATAAAATATTTTCTAAAAATGACCTGAGACTACATAACTCTTTTGCACACTTTCGGTTTGGTAGAAATGGATGCGATGCCGTTTCTCAGATAATGCAGAACTTTGTCCAGCAGAGTATTTCCTAATAAAACTTTGCACTTGTATTAACGCTCCAAATTGTCTTAGAAATTCATCATGTTTTCCTGTTGCTCAGCCTTCGTTTCTGCTCCCTTGTTTGCTTGCCATTGTTTCTACTTAATATGCTTGTTCCTTTACATTGTTGATAAACAATGTTAAACCCTTAGTATGTTTTAAAAATACTATGTTTCAGGTCCTCTTGGTTTTAAGTGAAACTGTACATGTTAGCTGGCTTTTGCAGACCATTTGGTTTCTGCAGCTATGTGTTCATTTTTGTTGTATTTCTCTGACATCCTTCCAACTTGAAGTGGTATGCAGGCACTAAGATACTATTCCAGATGTAGTCACATGTGAGACTTTAGAGAGCTGCTGATGAGGAACTTGTACTTCATTGCTTGGAAACTGTGTTATGTTTCTACACCTGTCAGAAAACTTTTATTTTGGGGGTTAATATTCTTTTATAAGTACAGATCTAAGCACTGTGTCTCTTTCAGAAAAAACTTTTCCTGCTATTTGCATACTCTTTATTGAGGTTGATTGTGCTAAATTGTTTTATCTCAGGGATATTAACTTGGATTTTTATTTCCCAAGTAGAAGCTTATTTTGTTGCCAAGTGTGGCTATCCACAAATCCACACACCTAGACCATTTCCAGTTTCTGTGTACTATTTCTTGTGTTTATATTACTGATTATATGTGCCTGTAGTTTTGTGTCATTTCTCTGCTACAGTAATGTGTTAGCCGTTCTTATCTTTTAGATCATTACGGAAAGAACAAACCAATTCTCTAATAAAAAAATGTATCTCTCAGTGGCAGCTTACTTTTAACATTTTTTTTCCCTCCTTACTATTACATGTGTTTCAAATAAGAGATGAAAATGACACTTTGCTGCCCATGTGTTTTTCTGCACCATTTGCTGAAGGTTACATTATGCCCTATGGAAGGCCAGTTAAAGCGTTCACCTTCCTGAACCTCCAGCATGGATTTTATGATGTCACTATTGAAAGCACATTGGAATGCGTTCGTCCCTAATTAAATCTGTAGCAATTACTGATCTAAAGTATGCCTTTGGTATACGCTGATTTCTGTTTGTGCTTCAGATTCATTGCTTAATGATCACTAAGGAGTCATAGCGCCTGAACAGCAGCTGTATTTTTTAAGTTCTGTCGTCTTATGTAATTTTTAAATATGTAGCTTTTAAATTTGATCAGCTTTTGTTTGTTTTTTCCCCTGTCTCCAGTAGGAGTGTTATATTTAACAGTTTAAGTCAGGTTGTTTTTCTGGGGAGTTTGTTCTGTTTTGTTTTTTTTTCCCTCCAGTTACACATCCCAGGAGATTGTACTAGATTGTACTTTCTCTCTAATTTGAGATGGCCTGTGGGATGGAGTCCCGCAAAGAACTAAAGTATGCTTAACTGTAGGCATGGGAATAGTTGCTCTGAACCCAGTAAGATTGTGCAAATGCCAAATTTGCCTAATAAAATTGTGGTAGTCTCTTTTTAATTTTACACCTTCCCCCCTCATAGGTAGGGTAAATTATGTGTGTCTGTATATACTTACTAAATCTAGTTTATTTGTAGAAGTTGCATATGTTGGGTTTTTTTTTAAATAAAAATTAAATTTGTAAAGCCTGCAAAATTAGTATTTCTATTGGTTTTCCACACTGGCATAATAAGCTCAGACACAAGTTGAATCTACAGCATACAAAGAATGTACCTTTTTCAATTAACAGTGGTGTCATGGGCAGACTAATTATCTGATCTGTCATAATCTAACTTTTCAATGCTTAGGAATGTACTGCTGGAAACTGATGGAACTCCAGAAGTTTTGACCGTAATACAGGTGTTTACACAGCTCTTCCTTCAGGCTCATCAGAATGAAAACAAGGAGGTTAGTCAAGATCTGTTTCTTAATGTTACTTTTCAGTAAAAAGATAAAAAATTTCACAAGAAAAGAGCATTCTGCTGTTAAGAATGGTGACTAAATATAATGAGCTGAATAATAGCATCTCTCTACAGCTGTATATACATGCAAAAGTTCAATTCAAACATTTGCACCTGTGAATAAAATTATAGTGTGGAACCAATATGTAAGAGCAATTTACCTGACTTTACCCTGGAGTAATCCTGCAACCTAAACTGATTTTCACAGGGCAGTTGCCCTGGTGCTGAAGTTTCTGCCTGTATAATGAACATGATCATGGTCATCCACCTTTGATAGAAAGGATGAAAAATTTTAGCTGCATTTTTCTTCTGCAGTAGCATGGTTTGTGATAATAAATGAAACATAATAACTCTGAATAGTCATATTTGTCTGTTCAAAAGGTGAAAGACTCAGAATATGTACTAGTTTCAGTTTCTGATCTTCAACAGTGGCTTCTCAGAAATTTTTCCTCAGTCTAAAGCTTCAGATTTCCCAGCTTAGTGCCTCTTATTCTCTGCAGATTTTGATACACTGAATTAAGTGTAATTAATTTTGTATGTATTAATTTAAACAAGAGCAGCATCTTTTTCTCATTTTGAAATTTCAAAATGGAGATATCAAGAAGTCTTGTCTTGTTTATAGGTTGCAAACTTCTTTTCAGGTTCCCGAATCACACTGTCATTTCACATGCTGACCATTTTGATTGTTTGTTTAATTCCTATTCATATGATGTAAGTTTGGAATGTATCTTATAATTTAATAGCTTTCACTTTAGACTTGAGAAAATTTCCAGTTCCTTTGATTTTTGCATGGTTTTGGGGAGATGGTAGTTAAGAGAATTCTGGAACTTCTTAGAACTTGTGACATTCTGGCCTTAATTAGCAGTGTGATTGAATCTGTCTTCTAGCTTCAGGCGATATGAATTAAGGATGAAACTACAGCTGTCTTGCTTAATATATAGGTGCTGTGCATGTTAATTTTATGCCACCCTGGCTACCTGTCAGCAGCACACTGTGTAGCCCCAGGTGGGCGGTGACTGTGTGGAGAACGCAAGTAAAGATTCCACACCCATCAGACACTCAAGAGCTAACACTGTTGTGCAGGTGATGCATTTGCTTCAGGGTGAAAGTCCTTCACCTGCTGGCATTGCGACATGGACTATCGCCCACTTTTTTGAAAGGGATTTATATCCCTCTAAAGTTAAGCTTCCTGTATTTAATTTGTATACAGTTTAATTCATGGGCTCTAATTAAGGTATATCTTCAATATTAGAACTTAAGAACCCTTGTTTCACCATTTATGAATCAATCATAAAGTTAACTAACAGTTGGCAAGCAAAAATGCAGGCACAGACTGCTTCCTAAACTTTGTTTAAATCAGATAATGTTTTTTTTGTCATACCAATATTGCATATATTCATAAGGCACCCATCTTTGTGGTATCTGGATGCCCTTGACAGGACATAATGTGCCTCATTAGCATTTCACAGGGGAATGGTAAAACCATTAATGACAGAGGATGAAGAGGGTTCTGTCTGGGTCATCTGATACCTTAGGAATGTATAGTAGAGTTAATTGAAAAAAAGGCTAGGCAAACAGATGTATCCACAAAATTTTCAAAAGAACCAGGTTATGTCTGTCAGCTGCACAGGTTTGCAAGGTAGGAAGAGAATGATTTTCTATTGCAATGTGGCAGTTGTCAGAAATAGCTGTCTTCTCTAATAACTTTGTAGACTATTTAGAGAGAACAAGGCTTGGCAGGAAAAAAGCTGAAGAGTGTGAAAAAACAGTGCTACGGGGTTTTGGGAGACTGAAAAATGCATAATTGGAGTATGGGGTTTAAACCTACTTAGGAAAAAAGACCATTTGTGTTTTCAATGAATAAGAAATTTAAGAGTGGGTGTACTGAGATCACTGTTGGAATAATCTTTTCCATGTTTTGTACAAGCAGATCTCCTTCAAGTTTGTGATGGTAGTGAAAGCTGACCTAAGGATATTTGGGTCACATTACTTGTAAATTTATGAACTTAGAGTTCATGGTTTTGTTTGATGGAAATTATAAGTTCCTCCAGGATTATTTTCTCTTTATCATTTCAGAATTGTCATTGTTTTCACCTGGGAATTTTGTTTCAAATTGCTGGATAAATATTTTAAGCCAGTATTCAACTTTTATTTCCTGTTATGCACCATGGCAATTATTATAACCAGCCACATCCAAACTCGTCCTGTCTCTTTGTACCTTGTTTTGCACTTTGTGATGGCTTTTGTAAGGAAAGAACTGCCTAAAATACTACGTTTGTGTGATTGGAAGCAAACATTTTTTGCTTTGCATAAACAGTATGCTGAAAACTGGTTTTCACTTACTTTACAATACTGTTTTCATACATAACTCATGCTGTGGGTTGTCTTGGCTACTACTGACTGTGTCAAGGACTGCTTTTTCATGGGGGTTTTTGGTGCAAGCTAATTGGCTGCATGCATACTTTAGTATAGGGATTATTAATTTTTAATTAACCTAATTCCACTTGACAGGTAGACTTTTAGAGTCTTACCATACCAGTGATGCATAGACTGTCTCAGAATACCGTATATGTTAGTGTGCTGTAATTTGAATTAACCGTTGTTTACAGAACAAAAAAATGAGTAGAGAGAGAATGTGTCATTCTGTTTGTAAGATGCATGCATGTGTATCTCAAAAGAAATGAGTTAGTAAGTATGGTCTTCATTTGATTTAGAAATTTATCACATTTTATAGTCTGTATTCCCAGTCTATGTTTCAACAGATGATCTATTTGCTAAATAATTTCTTATTCCTAAAGAAAGGAGATAGAAGAGTTCTAAGGTCATTCGTATGGAGACTTGAAGATGGAAATGACAGAATCATAGAGTAGTTGAGGTTGGACGGGCCCTCTGGAGGTCATCTTGTCCAACCCCCCAGTTCAAGCAGGGCCACCTAGAACCAGTTGCCCAGGACCATGTCCAATTGTCTTTTGAATATCTCCAAGGACCGAGACTTTACTCTCTGGGCAACCTGTTCCAGTGCTCAGTCACCCTCACAGGAAAAAAAAAAAAAGTGTCTTCTGAAACTCACACAGAACCTCCTGTGTTTCTGTTTGTGCCCATTGCCTCTAGTCCTGTTACTGGGTGCCACTGAAGAGGTCCTAGCTTCATCTTCTTTGCAGCCTCCCTTCAAGTATTCAGATACATTGATAAGATCCCCCTTGAGCCTTCTCTCCTCTAGGCTCTCAGCCTTTCCTCATAGGAGAGATGCTCCAGTCCCTTAATTATCCTTGTGGCCCTTTGTTGAACTCTCTGCTATATGTCCATCTCTCCCTAGTACTGAGGAGCTTAGAACCGGACATAGTACTCCAGGTTTGGCTGCTGGAGTGGCTGCTCACCACTGCTGCGGAGAGTGACCTGCTGGCAATCCTCTGCCTAACACAGCTCAAGATACCATTCACTGCTTTTGCAGCAAAGGCACATTGTTGGCTCACATTCGACTTGGTGTCCACCACGACCCCCAGGTCTGTTTCTGCAAAACTGCTTTCCAGCTGGTTGGGTCCCAGCATGTACTGGTGGCTGGCATTGTTCCTTCCCAGCTGCAGGACTTCATACGTTCTCCTTGTTAAACTTCATGAGGTTCCTGTCAGCCCATTTCTCCAGACTGTCCCTCTGGATGGCAGCACGACCCACTAGCATATCAGCCACTTCTCTCAGTTTTGTGTCATCAGCAAACTTGCTGAGGGTACGCTGCCTCATCATCCAGATCATTAATGAAGATGTTAAACAGGAGTGGACCGGATATGGACCCCTGGGTTATACTCATAGTTACTGGCCTCTAGCTAGACTTCGTGTCAATGATCACCGCCCTCTGGTGATCCACCTCAAAGGGGGTTCATACTGCACTTGCGCATGCATGCTACACATTACATGTGACTGTAGTAGATGTTTGCAGAACAAAAAGATTAAAGGGATGCTGCTGCTAGTCTCAATTATACAAACAGCAATGTTCTCAGTATACAGATCACATGTACCCAGATAAACAGAGGACAAGTCTGTTACCTATGAGTACTCTACCTCTTAGAATCAGATTCTAAGAGTTTTAGGTTTACATTTTTGAACATAAAGCAATAATCTACATAACACCCTCAGATTCTGTAGCTGTTACTTGTTTCTAGTTTAATATGATCTGTGAACTTGTTTACACTGGAAAATGAAATTAAATAAATTAGTGTCTCTTTTAACCTCTGAATATTGAGTGAAGACTTTTGTGATTATGGTGAAAAAGCCTAAGAATATTAAGGTGTAATTTTCTTCATACTCTGAATCTTTTTTAATGCGTGTATTTTAAAATTCCATAAACAATTACTTTTTCTAAGCAAACTTTTCCTAAATATCCTCCCCTCTTTCTTTATGCAAAATCCTAAAATTAAGTGTAGAGTTACTTTTGTGTTCTCTTGCTTCAGTCTGTATTACTACCTTATGTGAAATTGTTCATGGTGGGTTCATTTTGTAAACTGAACAGAAAGCTCTTAAAATAATGATTTTGTATCTTAGCATAGATTTCCACTGAAGGCCTACTTCCCTTGCCATCATCAGCCTCTTGTAACAGCTTTACTCAGACGTCCTCTTGGTAAGTTTCTTCAGGAAATATTTGCAGCATTAGCCAACCTGCATGATCTGTATACGTCCTAAAATAACTTTAAAAAGGATGAAGACAAAATTTTGCCATTTCCTAAATAGGGTGTGTTGACTTAGCAATCTTCATAATATTATTTTAGTGTATTTCTTTGCAGAAACATCTCATTCTTATGTAACAATAATACAGATGTAACTTTAAAGAAAACTAAAACAGAAGTTAACAACAAAGAAAGAGTGCATAATTTTGTAGGAATGAAGACAAGTTACCGAGATTGTAAAAAACCTAAATATTTTTATCTTATAAAGTTATTGTCATTAAGAAAAATTTCATATGTATATTACAAGAAATAGCCTTGCCATTTGTCTCTGAAGCTTGAATTCTGCTGATCTTTTAGATTGCAAGCCTTATATTTTTTTTCCGGTTTTGTGTTTCTATAGATCAAGAAACCACTGCTCAGTATGGTACAGTCTTTCATGAGCAATAATTTCAGCTCATTACAATCAGTTACTCCACTGATTATGTATTAATATTGAGGTAGCATTTACACAAGGGTATACCAGCCTCATTCGAATATTCCTAGCTGTACTTCCTCACATGGCTTTGTCAATTAATTGTTCTAAGAAACACAGTAATAGCTATTGTTGAAAATTAGGAAATTTTAAAATGAAATTTTAAATGCTTTGTGACTACCGAATCAAGTTGCACAAATTTTAATGCTAGCTTAATATGTTTAATTTCACTGTTCAGTTCTAGTTGTGCAGACTAGACTTTAAGAGTTTTATTTTCATCCGCCCTCAGAGCTGCCAACTACACGCTGGTCTCAACACTTGAAATGCATTTCGGATACGCTCAAAGCATTAGTAGAAGATACGAACATTAGGTAAGCAGTATTATATTTTCTAGCTTTTTGTCCTTTGTGTATATTACTTTGCAAAAAGTCATGTCATTTGAAGTCTTCAGTGGCTACAGTTCATCGTTTTCTTATTCTCTAAATAGAACTTTGTTTTAAAGAATAGGACTTAGATTACGAAGAACTTGAACTTTGGAGCACGCACACACCTGACCAATAAGCCTCTGAGTAAAATAAATCATGTTGTTCATTTAATTTCAGCAAATAGTTAGCTGTATAACAGAAATGCTTACTTGTCTACTCTCCCATTTCTCCCCCAAAACTTAAAAAAAATTATTCTGGATTGAATAATAAGACAACTCTTCCAACCAGAAAAGCAGCTAGTATTAGAAAGAGCCTGTTGTGAGCGGTACTGTTTTAAGAAGGGCATTGTATTGGCTTTCTGCAGGCTTGTGCAAACATCCAAATTTAAAACTTCTTGATTTTTTTTTTCCATAAAAATATGACTGCTAGACTGCAGTATTATTGTTTGTTCTGTTGCTCTTTGAGCTGACACCCACGTTTCTGACCTGTTGTTACCCTTAGTCTTTTTTGTCCAAGTAGTTGCTATAATGACTGATAGTGTTTGTCTGCATGAATTCTGCCTTGGTAGTAGATGCTCTAGGACTATATGAAAAGAATGAAAAAAGATACATCTCTATCTGTTGCTGCCCTGTAATTCTTTCTTATCAAGTGTGTGATGAGACCTGACTCATCTAGAGCTTGGATATGAGTCTGCTTAGGTCTGCTCCAAGAGTGAACTTTCCAAAGAGTATTGAACAGCTTTTAAATTCAAAGAAACCAATTTCACCTTGATTTAAAAACTGAAATATTTCAATAGAGACATGGAATGCCTAGGCCAGATTGATTTGCAAAACAAGTTACCCAGCTGTCCCCCCTGTGTCCTGGAAGGCAGATACTTGCATCCATGCTTGGTTTCAGTTAACTCATGGAGGCTTTAATTTTTGTTGAGTGGCAGAAAAAAGCTTTTTGCTGTTCCCTCTGAGGCTGGGCTGTCTGCTGCCAGCTTCTCACTTTCTGTATGAGCTGCATTTCAGTGCTATATCTCGCCTGTTCATCCCTGATGTCTATCAAACCTCTCCGCCCTTGGAGCGTGACCAGTAGCAGACCCTGGCTTCTTAAAGAAACACGTAACTCAAACTTAGAACAAACAAATAAAACAAATACCGTCAATCATAATGTGTTACAATAATAGAAGCATGTCTGTTCTTCTTTTGTTGCCTAGCCCTTTCTTGGCTTATATTGTTTTTTTTCCCCCTTTGCTTTGATAGTACACTAGTTTGAATAGTATTCTAGAATATCCTCTTACTTCCTTTAGAACTCATGCAATAATTATGTTTTCTACCAAACTACTCTCAGTTACAAAGAAAATGGATCTGGCCTAAGGTTTTAAATACTAATATCTATGAGGAAACGGCATTCAGTTTTCTTTTATTGCTTCATTCCTGATGCTGCATCCTTTCTACTCTATATGATTAACAGAGGAGCAAAAATACAACTATACAATGTATCCTCTTGCTTCTTAAAGTGTTTTTCAATGGTTTTACTTCACACCAATTGTAAGTATTACAGCAACGTGCTTTCTGTGTACTTCTAATCAATAGATTGCTTCTATGCCATTTTTTATTATATGTAGTCAAGTCAATGAACAGTAAATATTATGTGACGTTTTAACCAGAAATCAACCGATGTACATTTTGCAGGGAAAGGTCCCAGGAAAAGTGAAGGGCCACTTTTGGTAATGACAGTGGAGCAGTTGACATAGGTGCCGCTACAGAGCAGGCAGAAACAGCAATGGGGAAAGAAATGGAGGGTACGTGACTCCAAACCAGGCACTGTGATGGTACTGGATTTATGTTGAGTTGTAAGTGCAGTGGTGCCTAGGCTCTCCAGGCAAGAAGTAAATTCTATTCTGCTGTTCCTGTTAAAATTAGTTTAATGCTTAAAGTTTAGGGAGCTGTATTTAGCCTTTGAGCTATGCACACTTCCAGTCGTAAATACTGTCAATATTATCCTAAGTATAGTTATCTGTTCTCAGTAATTAACATTTAATTAAATTTCATCTTCAGTTGTACATGACTGGGTTTTAGAGCTAGCCTATCCACTTACATTGTCACAGCATGGAGTTATGGTCAGATAAGTAGATTATTTTGTTGAAAGGAGGGCTGTTGTCCTAGGTCACCATCACATTTGTTTTTTCAAAGGTATTTAACGTTGCATTTCCAAATTCTAGTATCTTCAAAGGCTTTACCAGTGCTTGATCCTGTTCCTTTAGTTAAGGAATTTTAGTCTCAGATTTTGTCACACACCTCTAGTTTCCTGCAGGCTGAGCCATGCTACTGCCCCTCCAAAAGCTCTGGAATATCAACGACAGTGGCTCTTGTAGCAGTCTCCTCGGTACTCTATTTTCTTTCTAAGATTTTGTGTCCACCTCTTATGTCTGATGTCAGTGATCATGCTTATCCATAAATACTGCTGTACCTAGGGATGGGATTTTAAGACCCTGAGATTCTGTGGTATATAGACAATATCATTTACAGGATCGATAATTTCTGGGACACCTGTAGACAATGTCAGCCACCAGCATCCTCCAGACATAGAACACTATCTGCACACATCATACTTTCATCCATAAAACTGTGCCTCCCACTTCTTCAGAAAGTCTTAAAGATAAATCAGTTTATTCCAAGTATGACCTTGTCACATTCCCCAGCTGACATGATGGTCTCAGATAACTTCATCAACACCTGAAATTTCTAAGATCTCTTGGAGTTTCCTGGGAAGGGTGCCACAGCAGCTCTTGGAGTCCCCAGGAATAACACATAAGAAAAAATTCTTCAAGCTTTTGCCAAACTTAATAATTGTTCCTGATTCTTAATCTTCTTCCAGCTGTCTTTCTGTCTGTCTTTACTTCCACACTCAGTTTGACTTTTTGCTTTGGAGACACCTACCATTAGTTTGCATCTCTCCATTATTTCTCTTTTCTTTAGTCTTATCTTAACTTTAGAAGAGTACCTGTGAGAAAGTGAAGAGATGAGCCTTACTTTTTCTTACTGCAGTAACCCAGTTGTAAATACCTTAAAATTTTTCATTAAAGAGGACGTGAATTTTAAGAGTCAGCAGATGAATATCCTTAAAAACTTTACATGTAAGTGTAATTTCGCATGAATACCAAAAAATGTGTTCCTCATGAATTACCAAAAACTAGAAAATAACCTGGAAAACATGAGAGAGAAACTGGAAGACAATATACGGCAACAGTATGTTAGAATACGATATCTGACACATGATTTAAAGTTTTGAAAATCCTTAAACTGGAGAGTATAAATGATAAGGTTTAATTTATGATGTATATTTTAATACACAGTGTTTTGCCACAGTTTATTAGAAACTGGTGTTATGGACAGTCTGTTCTACTGACAAAGTTAAGCGATAGTAGCACTGGGTGTCTCACTTGATCGTGATGTAGATAATAGAGTAGTACATAGCTGTATGCTTAGCAGGTAAGGCATTATTTGTTGAAGAGTAGTTTAACGATTTTTATCTTCATGTCAGTACTTAAGTCATGTGCAGTTTACTTAAGACATTTAAAAATGTTAAATAACAAGAAATACTTAGTTGTATCTTTGTTATTTTCCAGTTCTTTTGCTGACCTTTTTGAAATCTGGTTTTTGGTTGCTCGTTTTGGAGAATGGCTGGATATTGCAGCAGAACAATTACTGAAGGCCTCTGTAGAACCAGATGCTCTGCTGTGGCTGCTGGCATTTTACCACTGTCCTCAGAATGAAAATCAACAAAGGACTCAAACAATGGTGGGTAATGTGATAGTAAGCAGCAATTAGCAGTCAATAGTCTGCTTATAACATATTGCTATAAAACAAATAGTGCATACCAGAAAAATTAAAGGTCTACACTGGAGAAGGTATTGGCTTTACAAGGTCTCCTGGGAATTGTGTTGCAGTGGAGAAGTTGAAAGGTAATTATTGTGGCTTTTCTTGGTGACATTTAGAAAACATTTTTCCTCTTTTTAAAGTATATTATGTAGATCAGCACCTTCTTGGCTTTCTTTTGGATATCTTGGATGCTTTTAATCACAAGTAAAACTGCTCTAGGAATGGTATTTTTTAAATCACTGTGTGGCAGAATTCATCATTCCTGTGTTACGCCATCTTCTGAGAAGGAAACCCAAGAGAAATCACAACCGCAGACGAAGCAATAAATGTACTTATCAGACACAGCCCTGAATCCTAACCTTGCCCATCTATTCTGTTCTCTCTTACGTATCTTTACTGATTTTTGGCATGTATGAGATTGTAACAAGTATGTTATATTCCCACGTGCTATGTTTCTAACAGAAGGACACAGTGTTCCGACCTCACACACTGTACCGCATGCAGAGTGCTGTGTGTCTGTGTATGCATGCAAATACATGAAAGCCTTTAATTTAGACCTATTATGCAAGTTTGAACTAGCCCAAGCAATCTGGTCTACAAAGCCCAGACTGAAAATCTGGCTGCAGCATCTCTAGTTTCCCTTAATTCAAAAATGGATTCTGTTTGATATAAAGATGCAGCTCAGTACACCACGCTAGTAAAACAGCATGCTTTTTTACATCTAATGGTCAATGTACAACAGTGTGTTCTGCAATATTTTATTTCCTTCCCTTCCCTTCTCACCATCCAGATGGCACTACAAATACAAGCTCGCATCCCATTTTTTTTTTTTTCTCTTTAATTTCTTATAGTCAAGGAGTTGGGGTGGGATGTTGGCTGAGCAGAGTTAGGTTAGAGCTACAGTGAAGTAAGGAAACCAAGGTTGGTTTTAGAATGCAGTTTTGGGAAAGAAGGTGATACCTAAACAGTAAACATGAGTGAATGAAACTGAAGGGCTATAAGTGCAGATCTATGTATGGAACATTGTTCTAACTCCAGCACCACAGAATGAAATCACTTTGTCCCATACATAGAATCATCTCCCCGTGTGTCCCCTATTCCATTAGTTTGTTATTCTGTCATAACTTGTGACAAACTTCAGTGAGAAAAAAGCTGTTCCACTGATAGCCCACACAGTTACTTGTCTGTTCCCAGAGGTCTAATATTTCAGTTCATTATGATTCTTTTCTTTAGTTACTTCAAGTAAGACTGTTTTTTTCTCCACAGGTCAGGCTACTTCAGAAGCATTCCCACAGTTCATGCAAAGCTTCTGCCCTTAGTTAGATATTTGCTTTTTCTTTTAATTTGTACTTTGGCAGGTTAGCTCTCAGCTTTCAAGTGGAGTGGCTTTCTCCTCAAGTCCTGCACCTTTCACCAGTTGAGGATTAAGATGGGATGGGAAATTCTGGCAGATGGCAAGCTGAAGGACTTTTAATTCAACATATTTTTGTGTGGAAAGGCATGCACTCATGACTTAAGATTTTGTCTTCCTGCTGTTTACTTTAGGTAGCATCTTTTATATCAGCAAGATTGGAATACATAATGCTAAAATTATTTAAAGAAGAAAAAGGCCACTTTTGCAGTTCACTAGACTTAACTCATATGTTCACGACTGAATATTCTGCTCCTCAATATTTACTCATTTGTTGGAGTCCTTTCATACGTTTAGACTCTGAAACATTGGAGGAACAAAGCTTGGAGGTTGGTCATAGTAACTTTGGCACTGAGTCTCCTAGGGTATTTGAGCTCATAGAGCAGAGCCTTCTGCTGTCAATCTCCAGCCTGTGGCACGTGGGATCGAGGCACACCAAGAATAGGATGCCCAAAGGGATAAAGAAACTTGAAGAATTCCAGTTACCTTTCTTTAAGTTCTGGTATTATTTGTTGCCTGACAATATATGTTGTGGACATAATTCAAGAATTTTCAGACTTTTCAGACTATTTTATGTGGCATTGTTATTAGGGCAGGGATGAGAAAAGCAAGATCAGGTAAATGACTGAAACAAATTGTCCTAATGAACATGGTTGAGAAACGTGTGTCCTTTTCTTTGGGTCTGCAGTGATATATTTTTCCATTGTTTCTCCACTTACTCATTTGGGGTTTTTTCTACCAGTTTGTTTGGTTTATTTTTAATATAGTGAACAGAATTATTGTTAGGATTTTTTGCAATAGTTGCTTATAGTTCTTTTTTCATTGTGTAGGTGCCAAAATCTTCTGTTTTCTACTCCCAGTAAAAATCAGCTTTTATTGGCTAACTCAAAAGGTAAAACCATAAGTTGCAAACAACACAGGAAGAAGGAAAAAACTACATTCTTACCAGAACATTTTATCAGCTGAGGTCAGGTTGCATGGGGATTTAATTGATTTGTGCAGCAATACTGAAATGAGCCCTTGAGGAACCTCTGTTCTTTTTCCCACAATGCAAAAATCTGACCATGTTCTGCTGAGGGACTTTCTCCATTTCCTTTTATTATTAAAAAAGGTCAAATCCTGGCTTGATGCCCTGCCTGCTCTAGTTTGTAAGACCAAAGAAAGTTAAAAAATCCATTCTGTCCACTTCTGTGTGTGTGAATCAGTATAAAAGAAATGTGTACAGCCCTTCCTTCCCTGTTCTCCCTGCTGCTTAAATTCGAGCTCTTTTCATGTTTGGGTAGTTTCTGCCAAGGATTCAGTTTCCTGTTAGTGAATAAATCCAAAGGAAAAATACCATAAGGTATGACCTTTACTCTTCTCTGATCTTGTGTCCTTTGAAATTGTTTTCTGCAGGTAGAAGCTCAAGCAGTCTACAGTCATCTAACGATGCTCTTCAGCTGTACGGTTCTTTCCGTCAAAGATCTGGAGGCTGCTGTACACACTGTAATGGGTATAGACCAATGTTGTAACCAGCATCTTATAATACATCTTCTTACCAACTTTTTGCTCTTTTCTTCTGGTGGACAAATGATTGCCCAGGAATTTATTTACCATGTGAGCGTTTCTTCCTTTTTTTCAGTTTTTAAGTAAAATATAATTTTTTTTACTGTTTTGGATTCAAGTTCCTACATCTTAATAAAGAAAATACATAACACGGAATTAAAGAAGATCATGACTAGGGTAACTATACCTAACCTGCTACATATCTATTTCAGCTGCAGTCAAAATATTTTCCTTCTTGACACTTCTTGGCAAGATCTCACTGAAAAGGTTGTTGTCCTGACTATACAGCTGCAGAAATAGTTGGAGTAGTAGCTTGCAGTTAAGGGATACCTACAGTTCATTTACACCTGCCATAGATAGCATGCACAAACATTTTGCTTTTCCCAGTTATGCATTGCTCCCTTAATTATCCAGCTGCTGCAGAGATGATGGAACTGTCTTCTCTCTGTTTTCCGTCATGTAAAACAGCCAGTTACTAAGTGTTAGCATTGATGAGGCATAAGCTCGGTGCTTTAGCAAAGCCTGAGAGGAAAATGGTGTAATAATTGAAAGAACAAAAGAACAAAGAGCTGAAAGAATGTCACTTAGTGTGTGAAAAAAGCTGAAGAGGAGTAAAATGTTGGAAGCACGCAACAATATCTTGCTATTGTTGGTGAAAACCTTCGGGTATATTCATGCAAACAGTATAATGTGTTTATGTCTCTCAAGATAAATAGTGCTATTTCAGGATGAGATTAGGAATTTATTTCTCTCTAACTATAAAACTATACTCTTTTAAGAAGTACAAGTCTCCTGTGCCAGCAGGTCTTGGGCCAGTGCGTGGTTTTAGCACTTCAGAAGTTTTTCCTTTCAGCAGCAGTGTATAGGGCATATGAAGTCTGATTTCATGACACAGGGAACGGGAAAACTATTTTGGTGGTTATTCTTTCTGGCTGACTAAACAGACATAACATTTTTCTGTTTAAGAAGGGCTAAGCTATTTCTAGCATTTTAGGTTTAAGTTCACAAATGATGAATTTCTTCTTGGCATAAGAAAGTATGATGAAATTGAGGGGGCTGTATGTATTTTTACAGTCTATTGATTTTAGTATTTCTGTTCTAAGGAGTACGGCTGTTGAGCAGTGATACTGTAATATACTAGTCTGCTGCTTTAAAGCTCTTCAGGTAGACCAAAGGCAATTTTTTGTTTCTTTAGAGAAAGCAATATAACTAACTTCCAAAACTCTGAGTACGTCCCCAGTGCCGGGTGGTCATGAGCTGTCATAGGCCAGAGTATGTCAGTCTCTGATTAATTTTCACTGTATCTGTGTAATCATTAATGTGTAGCTAGGCTCTCCATGTGATTTGAGAAGGCCTGAAGACAATATATGAAAAGCAGAATGGTGTGAAACCAAACTGGGATGCATGGCAGTGGGTTTGGTTAGCGTAGCAAACTTTGGGGTTAAGACAGCAGAGATAACATGGAGTAAAGTCCCTCCTGATCTGCAAGAATTGCAATTTAGGGTCTTTTCCTGGTACTTTGCCATCTTTTGGGCGGGTGGAGGTGTGTTTATTTTTACTCTGGAAAGCTTTACACAATTGAACTGTGTACCTAAACCCACCCAAAACCCTCATGTGCTTTTAGTTGTTTTCTAAGGAGATGACTTCTGGGTGGTTACACTGTCTGTTCATTTGTGTTTCCTTTTAAAACTTTTTGACATCTTGATTTGTTTCACTTAAATTTGAAAGAACAGTAAAAATCTCTAAGTTTCTCAGTTCCACCAAGACGTATGAAAAGAGGCACCTTGGGTGAAGTTGCTTTTGAACTTAGAGCATGTCACATGTTCAGTGGTGAGGGACAAATCTGTGGTGTTGTTGCAAATATTAATGGAGACTTCTTAGTCCTTAGCAAAAAAATTGCATTATTTCCCTTCTTTTCTGTTTCCTTTCAGATTACTGAGGCAACTGATACACGCAAAGAAGTTTGTAGTCTTCTTATCCGTACTGCATACAGAATTAAACATAATGGAGAAGAAAACCAAAAGACTGTGAAGCTGCTGAATGAACTTGTTCAAAAACTAACATCGAAAGTCTAGACGTTTAATGTCATCTATTTATCAAGCCAACAGATCAGATCTTTATCCAGGTGTCGGACTTTAAGTAACACCTTGCACCACAGGTTATCAAGGGTAGAAAAATATGTACTTAAGGATATCCTGCAACTTTGTATTCCCTCATATATATTTGAAAATAATCCTTTGTTTGGAAATGTTAACCTTTTAGAACGTAACATTAAATATTTAAGATGGTTGAAAATTTTGTTCTGAGCACCATCTTTAACAAGAGACCTATGTCATTTAAAGCAGTTTACTCATCTCCTTGTTTTTTAGCTGGCTGAGGATCAGATTTTCTCCCAAATTACACATGGCTTTATTAGCAAATTGTACGCCGTTGCTTGGTTGGTAAGTTGTTCCTAAAATGTTTTGTTCTATAATTCTGCTTTTATGAAACTAACGATGATCTCAAGTGAGAGTTAGTGATTCATGGTGAATGCACTCAGTGTTCTCAGGAAATGAACAATGTTTCCTGAACTCCTTAGTTCTTTTTGAAAATGTTTCCAAAATAAAACTCCTCTCAGATTTGCTAATTGATTTATTTCTTTTTTTCTGTACTGCAGCTTTCACAGGCCAGTGTTCTCTGCAAAGTACTATATGAATAGCTGTAGCTGGTCTCTGTCAACAGATGCATTGCAGGTAGAATGTTGTTTGCAGTACAGCTCATTTTCAGTGTGCCATGAGTGATGCTATTGTTCATTCATTTAAGAAATCTTTTTTTCATGCAGACAAAACAGGGCAAGCACAACATAGGCATAAGGAAATTTTCCAGTTTGAGGGCCAAATTTCCTAAAGAGACCATATAGTTGCAACTCATCTCTTTCCTTTTTGTGTCCAAAGGTAGTTTGCTTGCTTCTTCATTTAGGTTATTTGTCTCATGCAAAGAGGACAGTGAGCAATGGCTTACTGTTTTACCATTAGGATAGTATTTGTCCCAAGAAGTTTTGTGAACCTGTTTATAGCTTAACTAGAAAAATAACCATGGAGAATAGTAATGACAGGGGATCTTAACTCTTTTCAGTAATTTGTTCTCATATATTACCTAGCTTTAATGTCAACACTTGTGCTATGTTCAAAGATGCTACTTGGGATATTATTCTTGCATATAAAATCAGAACGATTTGTCTTAAATTAACACAGCTTTCTGAATGTAGCATTTGTTTTTGAGCAATGGAAAAGAAAAGTAATGTAACTAAGTGTTCCTTAGCTGTGAGAAGTGGAAGGATATTCTGTAATGCTGTTGACTGATTTCTTACAATTTTATTCCCAGTGAGTCATATCAGAACAAATTACAGAAGTTACATGTCCTCTCAGTCAGTTTGTTAACATTTGTAATATTTGATTCCAGCATATGAAGAAATAGTAAACATGTAATGTATGTCTGTGAAGAAAGGTGGGATTTTTTTCCTCTTTTGGATTAAAAGTACTTCTGAATGAAAAATCAGAAAGAAATATGTTGCAGTTTTTCAGCTGTTGGTAGCCGTACATATCTAAAAAAGCAAAATCAAACAACACGGTTTTCTATTCCTTGACCTGAAAAGCAGGGGATTAAACTAAATTATTTATTTGTTGATCAGAAGCTCTGAGGTATTTGTCTCATCGGAACATGTGTAGAGTGCTCTACCTAGAATGATAAATATTCTAAAATTTATCTCTAAATAATGATTTTTTGTTGTTGTTTGCTTTAATTTCTAATCAGGTTGTTGGGTGTGAGATTCTTTGGTTGTCCTTAAATTTTACATATTACAACTCTATAAAATTTTAACTACTTAAAAGAAATATTGTCAAAGATTTGCAATATATGATTCTTGCAGATGTTAGATCAATGATACCAGTATGATATTTATATGTGTATTACAGTTGTTGAAGATGATTTGTAACTGTCCTCTCACAGTGCAGTCTTTTTTTTTCCACTAACAAAGTGCATAACAATTCTTTCTTAAACAAAATCAATATCCTGTTAAATAGTGGTAATTCAATTCAAGCATGAAAGACATGTGCAGTAAAGTCATAAAGAACAAAATTAGTAGTGAATTGGTACATTCTTGTTTTCCTGTGTTTGGCTTCTTAAGAAATACTGCATGATTTAAATATTACAAGGAGGGTTTTGCTTGTTTCAGGAGGCTTTAAGGAAGAATCCTAACTGATGCTATTTGTAACTTTAAAAAGATACATCTGTACTGGCATTCTTTTTGCTTTATTTAGTGTAGTTGTTATATATCTTTGGCAATTCTTTTTCCTTCCTCTTTCACGGTGCTTGAATTATGATCTAACTTTGATGTAAACTATGATTTTGTGGCATATTGAAGCTACTTTTGTTGGTTGCCAGTGGAAGGCAACAGTGTGATTTGGTAGATCTGAGCAATGGAAGATTTCTCATATGATGCCTGCTGCATTATCCATGTAATGTGTGTCTTCTCCTCTGTAATCACTACTTTGTGGAAAAGTTCTTTGGAGCCTTGAGGGCTGTATTTTTATGCAGACAAGAAGTCCTGAAATCAGGCCTCAAGTGGCTTGTTCCCTCCCCTCCAATCTCCATGTCAGCACACACCCTAATCCTGGATATTATACTGAATATAGAGAGCTTTTTAAAATTTTTATGCTTCAAGTAGCTGTTTTCAATACAAACAGTAAACTTAACTTGTCTATTGGTAATGCTTCTTTCCAGTCTAAGACTGCTAAGTTACAGCTTTTTGAATTTTGCAAGCTTTCCAGCATGGGGCTGGTGGTTTCTGTGGATTTTCTTCAGAAAAAAAAGCCACTTCCATGTCTTTCATTCAACCATGATCTTAGTAGAGTGCATATACAAAACATCATACGTTTTACTTTGTGAGGTATGGTAGGAACAGGTATGTTACCAAGGCATTGCAACTTACCTGACCAGCAGTAACATGTTAACCTGTATTCTGGGATTTGTGATCAGGTTTCTATACTCACAGCATTGTAAGTGCAAAGAAGTGTAAATAAAAGTCATACTAAGGATGCAAGTGAGTTAATATTCGTTTTGGTAAGTGAGAATTCATGCCATTGTGGTATATGTTTGGCTTGGGTTTGGTTTTGGGGGGATAGAATGAAAAAAAATTCTGAAGCATTACACAAGTTTAGGATGAAACATCTAGCAAAAGTGACTTTCAGTTATTAAACCAAACACTACTAAATCATGTTTACTCTATTTCTTTGATGTATTATCCAATGACAGAATAAAATTCTGATGTTCTGTGTGAGTGAATAATGTCATGCCAATTAAAATACAGATTTTCTTCTGATATAGGAAGGCTGTAGGAAGGTAAGAAATTCTGACACTGAACTGCAGCTTTCTACTAGACCCAAGTTTGAAGAGTTAAAACTTGGAATGTTATTGGAGGAGTCCTCCACCAGAGCACCAAGCCTGTTTTTGAATCTACGCTTTTATACTTTCCAGATAGTCTGCAATGGCTTTGTTATGCAATCAACACGTTTTCCTAGGCAAGACCAGAAGTTAAACCTGAATTAGCTGATGTTAGAGGCAGCCCCTCTAGCACTTAATTCATAGCAGTATTCACATGTGGACCTGTTTAAGTCCGCCTACCTCTCTGGCAAGTTTATCTTACTTGTGATACTATTTCATCTTAAATGCTTGCCTGGATTTAAAATATATGCTCATGGCAGCCTTAGCTCATTTATTGCCTTAGCAGAGAGCAGCTTATTCTGGGAATTTGCTGTTAGGTGGTCTGCTCACTAGTGAATGCCAAAAAGGAGTTTCCCTTGCTTGCATTGGCCATCTTCCTTTAACCAGCTGTCTGGCTGCTGGAAAGGAATAAACCTCATAAGCCCCTTTTGACGGCTTAAGTGTACTCAGAGTGACTGGGTCCTCTTACTGTCCAGGATCCACATAGCGATAGGCATTGGATTGCCACCAGCCACTGAAACAAAAACTTGGAATGTCAGCTGGCTGTAGCTGAGTTGTAGCAAGGCACAGATTGTGCCTTAGTTTGTATTTTATGTTCTTGCATGTGTGTGAATGGAGAGAGGGTAAGCAGGAAGAAAAGATCCAGCATGTTGAAACAGTTGCAGAAATTTAGCTGTGATGTTTATAGTCAATTGAATTGTAGTACTGACAGGATTAAGAGATAACAATTCCATATAAGACAGTTAACCTGAACAATAACAAGTTGCAGAAAAAAAATCCAGCAATGCTATGTCTTTAATAGGTCTGTACATTTAACTACTTCCCATCTCTTTACAAATCTTGCTACTTTAAACGCATGTTTCATAACTCTTCTGGATTATGGCAGATGATAGACTCATTTCATAGAAAAGCAGCCCCTCAGGAACAATGACCCTCTCTTTTCTATTATTTTGAATAAAATTGTCTGTTAGGCCCGTGAACTTTGGCAGATGCGTGTTGCCATCTTGAAAAGAACACATTTTTACATATTCTTGACCATAATGAACAGTTCCACTTAGTTATCCACATTCTGAAGTACACGGTCCTTGAGATTTCCCATGCGTATGTGCCAAATCAGCCTGTATATAGAGTTTATTCACTTCTTGCTGTTTTGATTTTATTCCTTAGCTTGTGGGTTTATGTTGAGGCTCCCAAAACAGCTGCATGCAATATGTTGTTTGCAGGCTACTGTTAAAAGTTCCCTTAATATTTCACGTATAAGAAAGCAGCTTTTCTTTGTTTTGACTAATGATGCTGTAACTTCTACTAAGTATAAGTTGTCTAAAGATAGGGCTTCCACTTTTTTATTCCAAACTCCAAACTAACTTGTAATGGTAGCTGAAGATACAAATTTCCCATCTGTATTCTCATTCCCTGTAGAGACTACCTGTAAGTGCATAAGTGCTTTAATCTCATGATTATGCTGCACTTCCGTATCAGCTTGAGATGTCTGTGAATAGAGAGGGAAAAGCCAGTATCAAATTCCACTGAAGAGGAAAGAAGCCTTGAAATTTGCTACAAAATTAATTCTCAGGATAGAATGACTGATATATGACTGATAATGACTGTGAATTCAGACATTATCTGTGAGTCTCTGGTAGGCAGGATCATTACTATCTTTTCTGGAGACACGACAAAAATACAAACATTATCTCCATCGACCACTAAATTTTTTTCTTCAAATTCATCACAAAAATCACTATTATGTTTCAGCTTTCCTTTCTTGTGGGTTTGCTTCTTTGCTAAAACACAGATGATGAGTGCTGAGCAATACGCTGTACAGCATGCTTTTAGGGCCAGACTGAATTGCTGTATTTGCTTGCTCTGGCCTGCTTGACCTTGGCCATGAGAGGATGCTGAGCAAATGTCAAGCCCAAACCTTGCAATTAAGTTATAACATCCATTTTGGAAAAATAATTCTGTTGGGATTTAGAGGCTACAGATGATTGCTGTTGACTATTTTTCATTATAGCTTTTCTGATCTTGATTTCAACAGTTCCACTTGCTGTAATGGCAGAGTGAGCTCTCAGACACAGTCACTCTTTAGGCAGAAGCATTACGTTTTCTTTCTCTTCCCTCTCTCTCCATTCCTGCCCAGGGTCCAAGATGAATGTGGGTATGATCCATAATGAGCTTCTAGCAGAAAGCAAGTCAAGCACCCAAAATCAACTGGTTTTTGTTAGGTTAATTTAGGTAGCGGTGCAAGTCACGCCTGTACCTGTGAGGGAAGGGGAAGATATGTGTCAGCCCCTGTACATCCCTATGATGTGTGTAATGCCAGGTCTGCTCCCAGGTACTACCCTAGCACAAATTTTAATACTGTTGATTACTGTTAACATACACCCCTAAATTAATTTCTTTTTAGTAAAATTCATTTTGTTCTCATGATGTGTTCTGCTTTTCCAGCAGCTGACCTAAAGACAGTATTTCCTCTTTTACTTCTTCTCTGTACAAATGGTAGGTCTACTCACTTTGGTTTTTTTTTTCTTTTCTTTTATTTTGTTTTTTAAGATGGAATACCCAAAGTTATGCAAACACCATTGAATATAAAATCACATATGAGCTGAATATCTGTTGTTTCTACTGAGATCCTTCACATACATCACACATATCACAACCACACAGCAGTCTCTAAGTCAGCTGTTCAAACTTAGCTGTCATAGAATATTGAAAGAATAAGCGAGTTTGGTATTATATCCCTGCAGTCTCCCCTCTGTTTAAAAAATCGGGCATTTGAACAGCCTGGTAATGGTATGCCACATAAACAGTAACTCTACTTTGGTGCAGTTCTTCAAAATGTATTGTGGAGTCTGGCAATCTGCATGTATTTAAAGAAAATATGAAAAGACTGCCATGTGACATCCCGTTGGGGTGTCACTTTCATCATTTTCCTATCAATTCAGTTTTCTTTTGTGAATCTGAAAGACATTGCTGATTTTTCAGATGTTCAGAGGTTGAGCTCCTCCTCCCTGACTCCACTGGGAGTACTGGGTCCTCACCACCTCTAAAACATACCAGAAACCCCAGTCTTTACTAGCTGTGGTTCAAGCAGAGAGGGGAATAATTTTTGGTGATTTTGTTTCTTGCCTGTTACAAACCTGTGGGTTTGTTTGGTGCTCAATGGTCTTCATGCCAAAATATAATGTTAACCATACACTAATTTATAGCATTGACCTTCTTCTGTGATGTAGAGCAATTGTTTTTCTCAGCATCACATCTATCCTACAGCAGATGCTGGCATTACTTGATATTGGTAAAAGAGAATCAGCTAGCTTAAGATGTACGACAGACTTCGGTCTTACTGTTTCCTTAGTGTGACTGCTTCCTAATTCCCGCTCTTTCCTCCCAGCTGTCAAGCGGGAAACCCATGTATTCCTGTGATTTGACTGAAGAAAGGAGAGGCAAGTGGTAGGGAGGAGTGGAGAAGGTGTGTATAGAAACCATAACATGCGAGTAGATGTTCTTGCATAAAATGGACAACCTTTTGAGTGATTATTCTTCTCACTCTTCATATGTTAAAAACAAAAAATAAAAAAATTCAGCATTTATGTCATGTAGCTGTGGGGTTATTTTTATATTCAAGCGAACAGGGAAAATATTTTCCCCTCAACTAAAATTGAGAGCTTATTTAAAAAGCCTTGTAGGCAAGTGGGACAGGAGGTGATAATGAGTGTTAGGCATGATGGGCAGTTTCAGCACAAAGTCGCAATGACAAAATCTGCAGTATTGCAGAGTATTATTGCCATATTACTGAAGGGAACAAGATAGAGTTCAAAATGAATGATAATGCCATGGCTGTGGGGAAGGGGCATGTGAAAGGTGGAATGAGGGAGGAAAGGTCTTACATTTCACATTAGGGAACAAGAAAAAGGAATAGTACTTTTCAGACATAAAACTGAGGAAGCTGGAATGAAATTCTAATTGGTCATGCTTGGCAGTTAAACAGGTGAGTTTCAGGCACACCGAGAGATAGATGCAGAATGCAGTAAGACAGGTGCTGACACGGTGAAATTTTTAGTTTTGTTGTGTTCGCAAGAGTTGACTGTAAGAGGCACAGTTGTAAAGCAGATAGCTCTTACCACCAAATACAAAAACAAATGAAGAACACCGTGATGAAACAACATGAGGTTAAATTTTTTTTCTGTGTACTAGATGATGACCAGTGTCCTTCCAGGATTAAAGATGAAGTGAAATACGCTACTGTGACAGAAACCAGCTTCTCAAATTATCTTATTTAGATCTAGTAACATCTAGTCAAGATGGCAGAGGATGATCTAGTGGCAAAACATACACCATCAGCTCATGAATAAAATGTCCCAGAGTGAGTTTCAGCAGTGAGCCCCGGTGCTGAGACACTGCTCCCAGCAAGCCCAGAAGAGATGCCTGTAAGTAGTCAGAGAAATGGCAGTTTTCAGAGATGACTGAAGTGAGCCACATTAGCCAGAGGGTACAGTGATATCCAGCTGCTGCTCAGAGGCGTGCAAGAGGACAGCAGAGTTGTCATCTCTACAACAGGGGGGCAATAAGCAAAACCAAGCTTTTCAATGATAGTACAGTGGACATGACTGCTGTTGGGCTAGTGTGCTGATACAAAGCGATGCTCAGCTGAGAACTACGTTCTGTCTTCTGATGTGTAAATTATCACAAAAAAGCAAATCTTTACACAATTTCTGCATGCCTTTAAATAGCAGTTATAACAAATGTCTGTTCTTTGGGAAGCTGTAATGAGCAGGAACCAGGCCCTTAATTTTTTTGCAGAAAATATGCACTCAGTTTTAGTTGCAGTACGCACAAATGCAGTTTATCTCCCACGCATTGTGCGTATGTCTCAATTTCTTTCTGCACTGGCATATCTTACTGGCACAAAATGTCAGCCTGCCAGCAAGGTAAGTTTTTAAAACAATTTTTACAATATGTTGTGCCAACAGAAACAAGGGAACATATCCATGTTAGTGTATACACTTCAGTATTTATATTTGCCTACACTGAGTATACTTGTGGTGAAATTCCAGATGAGTCAGGCTCCTCTTTTTGGTTGCTTCCTTGTTGTCCTTTCTTGTAATTAAGGGGTTTTTTTTGGACTAGTCCTGGCATCAAGGACTGAGGCCAAGAACAGAAATGCACTTTTGTGCCTGTTAAAGTCTTTGCCTGTTATAGAGGACATCAAACCTGACTCGTGAATACTGGGAATTGTAGCGCAAAGATAGATATTTTACAATTTTCAAAGACCAGAAAATATATTCATTTACTTTTAGATTATTAAGAATTAGTGTCCTGGAATAAGATTCGCAATGAATTAGAGTAAGGTTTTGTGCTCAGTACACGGGTTTATCTCAAATGGCGGTCTCACTGTAGAAGTACATTATTATATTGAGTGCTTTGCTCAGAGGAAAATACCATCAAGTTGCAGATGTAAAATTTGAACATGCATAGATAATTTGTATACAACCACTCCTGGCTCTTAAATCATGCATATGGAAGGACGGACCCATGCAGGCGTGGGAATTCCTCCCTCCTCAGGCACAAAAGCCCAGACAGCAGTGCCGAGCAGCAGAACACGCTGCCAACATGCGACTTACTGCCTCGGCACACCACCGCTGCCGCATGTGCAGGACCCCCCGACGCCTGCCCACGGCTACGAGGGGCTGGGGGTGACCCAGTCCTGAATGGTGGGCGTCTTCCAGATGTTTCCAGACCAGTTTCTGTTCGGAAAGTATCAACCCAAAACTAGTAAAGCCTTTGGCACATAATGGCACACAGTAACATAGCTGCTTGTTCATTCTTACAAAGGTACCATGGTTTCCTCTGACGTATTTACGTACACAGAGGTGCCTACGCCTGCAAACTCTAACAAAACAGCTAAAATTTTCTGTAATAGAAATACCAGTTCTCAAGACTTTATCAGCTGTGGAGATAAACTGGCTGGCTGCAATACTCTATTGCCATACATTATCATGGCCTAGCCCTATAGAACTTTTTTGTTTTGTTTTTGTAATATCCTTTTTCACAGTGCTTTTTATGTGTCAGAAATCCATATAGGCTCCTTATGCTTTGAGTCCTACTTGCATCCTCAAGTGCCCACTTGCTCAGGCTACATTTCTGGCTAGACCTGTTGTTTCCCGGCTAGACCTCTTTCCTCCCCTCTTATGTGAGAGGAACGGGCAATAGGGTACAGTTCATTCCCTCCAAAAGGAGAAAGCACAGAGCCAGCAGCAGCTGCAGACACCTCCCAGCAAAGCTGAAGACAGAAAACAAAGTGGAGGAACTGCTGTCAGCAAAATGGTATGTTTTACTGCGTGTCCGTAGCAGAAAGCACATGACGAGGAATGCGCCTCCTCTGAGGGGGCCGGGGACTTGCCTAAGTCACCTCCTCATTGCAGTCCGCCTTTGCTCTGAACAAGTCACCTCGTAAGCGGCACTGGAAAGTAGATAGTGATTCTTGCCTAACTATACAGATACAGTTTTAGCTTAATCTGAGATTCTTTTTTATAGTTAAAAGATACATCCAGGAAAGAATCGGCGAGATCCCAACCAGCTGCTGGCCTCATGAAGGAAGCGGGAGACAGACCAACCTTCTGCATCGGGCTTTGTAATGCTACCCAGTGTGAAACTACCACTGTGTTTGGAAAGGACTGAATTAGGGATGGGAGGGAAAACCAAACAAAATGCTTTATTTTACTCAGAGGGGGCTGATTATGAAACAGAAGTAGAATGAAACTGAAGCAGGGCAAGGACACACCTAGGGGAATGCCTGTGCTTGTCATAGCCACATACACTGATATATAATGTTTGTTAGCCCAGAAGCCTTAGTTTTCACCTCTGACCAGAGATTTAATGTTGTAACATTTCTGCCACATTCCTCAAATGCCTGACTATACTTACAAACAACCAAGTTAGTTAAACAACAAATGGGCAGTTTCACTGGATTTTAGTGAGCTGACAGTCAAGTCTGGATAGAGGTATATTTCGATAAAACATCACTTCCAGTAATGATTTTAGTGACAGTAAGTTTGGAAATGGATTTATTTGTTGTTTTCTTTTATTTACTATAATTAGAATCTACAACTACCTCCCCTCAGGAAATTAATATGGAAATTAATATGGGTAAAACGAACAGTGCTAAACATTGGGTTTGGTTTTTTTTCTGATCAGGTCTCAATAGGGTCTACTAAAAACTTAAGTAATTAAATGATACTTTGTACGGTTCACTATCAGAGCTTTTTACATGATCCAGAAGGATTTTAAACTGATGGTAACACTTATATTGTGTTACTGAAGCTACTGTATAATACATACAGGAGTCTCCTGTTCTCTTGTATTTCTGATGATTTATGGTGACAGTAACTATTTGAAGCCATCTTTAGGTCCCTTCTTAATCTGGAGCCTCACTCCATTTAGCAATGCTTGGATTAGCCATACAAAAGGCCATACAAGCCTAGGAACAGGGCCAGGGCTGCCACCTCTTCACCATTTTTTAGGCTGTTTGGTGTTAGTGTTTCATTTTCAGTTCATTTTCGCAGTTGCTACAATGCATGATAGATCACAAAGTTATTGTGAGGGAAGTCAATGTTCCAAGTTCATGCTCACGTTAATACTGCTGAGAGACTGAAGCAGCTGTAGCAAGCAAAGTAAACTACTGCTGTGCTCAGTACTATGACAAAAAGGTACGAAAAGGAGATTGTTTGTTTTGAAAGAATAAAATTTTGGCAACATTTGCAAATGTGTGGAATGTCTTACTTGCCACGTAGTTTTAACAGTACTGGCTACGAACAGGCTTACAACATATTTAATTTCTGTGTGTCTTGTGCAAGAGCCTTATCCAGCTTCTGGTTCTTTCCCTTACACAATGAAAAAGGCAAAATGCAAGCTGGCTTCCTTTGCCGGACTTTGCAGAAAAACCTGTGAAATGGAGTATAACTCTTTTATGAACAGGATCCCTTAGTAACTACATCCGCGAGTTAACTACATTGGAAGTCACTGCAGTACCTCAGTGTGTTCTCGGACAATTTCCTAACTCTTGCTGCATTTCAAAGAAGTTGCGGAGTGTTCCATAATTCAGGTATGGACACTGTGTCCCTGTAAAGGGGGAGGTAAGAAAATGTAGTGAGGTAAATGGGGAATAGTGAGGTAAGAGAAAAGTCCCTGTTGAGGCAGGCTCTTTCTTTAGATTCTGAGCGCTAAATTTTCAGAAAAAAATCATTACCACATTTAATTTTTCTTCTTAATATCCATTAACTAATGACTTTCAGCTGTTTCTCAACTACTGCAAAAGCAGAAATAGGATCATTCTTTTTCCTAAGTTTGTAAATTAGTATTGAACCACTGTGCAATGGAAAGACTACACATACTTGAAAAAAATATTTATTTTTACAACAACATTTGATGTAAAACAATAGCATACAAAGCAAATACATTCACAAATTTTTGTGTTTTAAATTCTTACTCTCTGAAAGGAACAATTAAGATGTCTTCTGATCAGTGGAGCAGTACGTTCCTAGGAAAGATGAGCTACGCTTGATATATCACTGTGCAAAAGGAGTAGCACCAGGGTATGGAAGACAGAAAATGGAAGGTCTGACATTTTTGGTAAAAGTTAACCTAAACAAGCCAGAAAATGTTGATCTTTGTTTTTCCTTCAGTCCCATCTCATGACCAGGATGATGGCTGGGCACTCTTCACAGGTTATTTCAGCTTCCAGTTAACCTCCCCAGCTCCCACTGATTTTATATTGGCTTTTTATTTTGGCATAGAAGTTACAAACAAGATTTTAAGTACAGAATACAGTTTCATTGAATTTCAGAGATTATTAATGTTGGCCAAATTAGTGGCGTGCATAAAATCATTCAAATCAAGAGTCCTTGGCATCTGCAAACTGAAATTGGTTGTACCACCAAAGAGCAAGGATAAACCCCAATTTTCTTCTATTAAAGAACTATCTAAAGCCACAATAACGTGTGTGTGTGTGTGTGTGTGTGTGTAGTTTGTTTTGTGCGCGTGCATTCCTGGTTACAGCGAGCCTCTGGAAGACATAAATACTGAGAGGTAAATGTTTCTGTCAGCTGATTGTTTTAGCAGTCACATAATCCTTCCTTTGATGTCTTGGGTCAATGAAATCCTAGTACCATCAGGGTATATATTAAAAGAGTTTCTCTGTGATCTTTCCTGCAACGGAAACAGCAGTAAAAGTTATTATTCTGTCACAATAAGGGACTATCCGTGCATTCTTGATTGCCCCAGCTTTCCAAATGGAGTTATTTTTTCAGGTTACCAGTAGAGCATAACTGTGCTTACAGAGTTTACAATGACCTCTTTAGATTTCTAGAGCTACCACAATACAGTCTGGAGAAAACAGGGAAGATCCAACAGCGCAAGTACGTTCTCTTGGTTATCAGCAGGTTACGTTGAAAATAACTCTGTAGGTCAGTTACCAGAGCAATACTGTGTGATGTGCTACGTATCCACATACCTTCTCATCTTAGGCCAACGGTTCTCTAAACAGTACTGAGGTAGTTTTTCCACCTTAGGCTGTTTAGTGTTTAACATCAGGACATTGTAATGTGTATTAATTCGTTTTTTGAGAGAAAACAGTAACAACTTTGTCAAAGGCTCTTAGAAAAGGTACATCTTTTTTTGCTCTAGGGCTCGACTCCTGTTCCTGCTGAACTGAGCCAGTGTGTAAAATCAGAACTGATATCAGCTCAGTAGGCACCGGAGGACGGGTCCATCAACAGCCTGGAACAACAGCAGCAGCCGTAAGTGGCAGCTCCATTTCCTGCAAACGACACACGGTGCTAAGCTACAACTGCAGAGACAGCATCCGTTAAAGAGAAGACTACAAAACAAAGCTTTATAGACAATTCCAAAGTCACAAACATTTATTTCCTCTGACCTTTAGAAAAGCATGGTAACCAAATTACCGCAGGCAACCAGACCGAGAACTTAAGGAGCGCCGTTTATTCTCAACTAAAACCCCCAGGAGTCTTCAGTCCTCCCCAAGTCACCTCTGCCTCTATCCTCGATATCCTGCATCTTACACACATGCATTCATTGTTAAGTCTGCCCATTCAGCAGCAAGGTATCTCAGCCAGCAAACACTCTCCGCCCCACGCAGGCTGGCATTAAGCAAAGTCTCCTCTCCCCTTCTCCTCAGGTGCAGAACTTAGCCACTGTGAACAAAGAGGAAAACAATCACTGTTCACCAATCAGCTAAGCTCTGCACCTCGCCAGAGAGGTCTCCGTCTCGGTATAGCTAATTATCGGATGAGGTTCTTCCGCGACGCGTCTGCTGCTTTCCTCTTTTTTTTGGTTTTGTTTAATGGATGGAGAGGATTCCACGCTGTGCACGGATCGCATAGTTATGGTGAGTTTCATATTAGCAGCTGTGGTCATGGCTGTGTGGTAATCCCTGGCAATGTGATTTTAATCTTAAATCACAAATCATCATGCCAGGAACCCAAACAGCCACACCATTAAAAGAAAGCTGTGCAGTCACACAGAGTGTTGTTCTCATAACAGTATCTTTAGATTTTGTGTTACAGCTCACCATGCACTTCAAGTCTGCCTGAGAGATCAAACGGGCAATTCTAGACTAATGCTAACACATACAACACATGTGATTTTCCTGTGCTATGTACTTACCACCAAAAGCTTGTAGAAATTTTGACTTTTATTTTATTATTGAATGCACTATAGGAAGACAGTTCCAAGTACAGTAGTACCAGAACAAACTGCACCTCCATGTTTGTGACCTTCAGACACTCGAGGGCATCTCTCTACCAGATTAAAAATTGTTGAATGGAACTCAAATTCCTGTGGGTCCTCGATAGCTGGGAGCACATAAGCAAGTCTCTTAGCCCTACCTGTTTTATAGAGCAAACCTCCTACCCCACAACTGGCGTCCTGGCACTCTACAGTCTAATCCATTTTTCCCAAAAAGTTTTCTTGGCAGGCACAGTTCTTCTCTGTACAGAACAACAACATGGCTGTTCATAAACAAACCTACTTTCAATGTATCTATCTATCTGCTGTATTTCATAGAAATAAACACCGGAAATTCAAGTGGAACTCGCTATCAAGCACTGCTACATGTACAGGCTTGAACAGGAGAAAATAAGATTTGCTCAATACCAATTAGAAAATGATGATTTTGCTAAATTAGACACCTGAATTTTGATATCACAAATCAACTGTAAAGTTATATGAACAACCAAGGCATTTGGTCTGGCAGCTGTGTTATATCATTAAGCAAAAATCTGAGGTATGCTGTACTGGTAGAGACCGTCATACCAATCCCAATTGGCTATGTGTTAAACATTCAAGTACAAACACTGTAAGGTTACCTCCGGCTACTCAAATAGATTGAGAAACAGAGAATATCTTTGCAAATTACCAGTTTATAGCCTGCAGCAATCTTTAGTTTGTGATTATTTCTTGCAATTCTGCTTCTTCTTTGGTGATTCCTCCCCATTAAGTTCAGAAACAAACTAAATTATGTATGGTACTAAGCAGCTTCTTCACATTCAGGCTACTCATCTTACCTCGTAATCAGTCTTCAAAGGCCTCACTACACTTAACACAAAAAGATATGAATTATCAGCTTGTTCTCACATGATTCAGATTTGCTTCCAAGTACACAGCTTCGTACTTCCACTGTGGGCTCAGATTCTTTTCAAAGACTATGCTGACTATCAAGTCAATATGCGGTTAAACAGAAATGCTCCTTGCCCAATTGCGAGTTCTGTAAGCAGAGTTAAGAATACAGAATGGGAAACAACTGCAGGTGGAGCCTGGCCTTCTCTGGCCATTCAGACTTACAGTTGCCTCTCGTACAGTCCATTACAAAGTTTACAACAAAGCCAAACTCCATGCTCTCCAGCTAGTGCCTACACATATCTAACTCACTGCTGCAGCATCTGGGCTTAAAAAAAAAGAAAAAAAAAGGCAAGATATTTAACAAGAATTACTTCTGGAGCTAAGCAGCCACATGCTCTATGGTATGCCAAAGTTTACTACATTTAGTGAGCTGTGCAAAATCAGGGTGTTTAATTAAAAAAGAAAAATCACCTCTTTAGAATAACATCTCTGCCACCACTTTGGCTGAGGATGCATCCATATGTTCTCGTGCTGCCGCAAAGCATTTATGTGCAAGTTCTTGTTGCTTCACATCTTCATTCACCATTAATTCACCATAGAGATACACACCCATTGCCTGGAAGAGGAACAGAACACAGATCCATCCTATCACCAGAGAAGACTAGTTAGTTGGTTTTCATTCCATTGTCCTCCTAGGACTCATTTAATTAAAAATAAAACAAAACGGACAACCCAGAACACAGAAAATACCATATACTCTATAACACCTACCCTTCCCCCCAGAAATGTAGTTTTCTCTGGATCTCTTTAGCCTGAGGATGGTTGTCTATATGTTGTATTGAGTATGTAAGAACAGGATATAAATACAAGAGGTGTATGTTATGTCGTGACAAGAAAATACTTTCTCACTCCATTCTTCTTGTCACTTTTCAAGTTGAAATCTGTTTTCTTTTAGCCACTACCTGAAATATTTCCAAATGCCCCTTAAGAAAACCGCTTGTCCTTCCGTGAACGGGATACACATTTTCTCTCCGATTGGGATGTCTACACACACACCGAGACACCTAAAGAGGACATCAACGGAAACAGTACACACTAAAATTTCCATTTGGCAATTCCGTAACTGGACATCAACCAAATCCGATCAGATCTGTGCTTCAGACTCTTCAGATCTGAGATACAGCTGAAGATGCGCAAGTGCTGGTTTGGTAAGAAGGTAGGCTTTTCCTAACTACTCCTTCTGGACATAGAAGCTATCAAGAAAGATAACAGGGTACCTGGGGGTGAGATCTGTGCCCCTTCGACGGCAGACAGAAAAACACTGGCTAACGGTGCTAATAGGAAACACATTGGGGACTGCCAGTTTTTTCTGATGATACAATCTTTTCATGTAATTACAGGAATTCAGTAAGTGTTAAGCTGCACTTATCAAAATAGGATTGCACACGTGTCAAAATATTAGCAGCTTAGCACACTGACTTTTACAGTTGTGCTTAATGTTTGGACAGTTGCAGGAGAGGAAAAATGTGAACAGCATTGAAAAAACACAACTTTTAATACTGTTCCTCACAACTTCTAGCGTTGGTTGGTAAGCCTTAAAAAAAATTACCTTCAACAAGAAGGTAAATTTAAAGTTTAACAAAGACTGAAATTAAAGGAAAGAGTGCCAGAAACCTGCCAGACTCCTCAACAGCCCCCTAAGCGTGCTCTCCTCCATCCACAGACCCAAGAACTCGGATTTCCAGGGTCTGCAGATGCGCCAGGGTCTGGCAGCCCCATCAGGCATGCACATGGCCTTGCAGCTGGGCTCCAGCCACTTTCATAGAGAATTTGAAAACGTTGGAATTCTGCTACAAATACAAATTACCTTCTCTACCCAGTGCTAATAATTTCCCCCCAAGCCTCAATATTAACATGCAGTAAACACACTGGGTTTTTGTAGTCCTGAAAAGGATTTAAATAGTCACATTTGCATTTTTCCCAGACTTTAAAAAAAGCCAAGTCTTTCATGATCAGTAAGGACATGCAACTGCTCTGATTTCAGCTGTAATCACCCCTGAAGCTGGTTGTACCATAAACCATATGCACTGCTGGAGTATGTGGAGAAATGAAAAGATATTGAAGATTCCATAAAAAAAAGTTGCAAAAATTATTTCCCTGCACTGCAGAAAACGTTAGTCCTTATTTGGCATAGTGTCTGTTCCAAATGTAATGCAATTCAGTATGTTTGGTTTTATGAACTCAAGGTTTTCCCGCCCCCCCTAGGCTTCTGCTGGTGGTTATCTCCATCCTTTCATAGGATTAAAATACACACAATATGTGAACTCCTTATTTTCATGAATAACGATCTTTTAAGCTTTTTTTTTTTTTAAATAAAGAGCTTGCCAGGAAGTCTGGGGCCTGTTTATCGGCTGGGATATAAATAGGAGGTATACTTCAGAGCTGGAAGAAAGAGCAGAAGAGACTGCAATAACTTCATTGTGCCATTGTGACAAAATGTTTTTGCCTGAAAGCACAAAAACCTCATTGGCTGTAAATGGCTTTGTTCACTGTCAACATAAAAGGTAAAGACATTAGTAACTTGCCTAGATTTTGACATATCTTGCAACACTTTCTATTTTTTACATACATCTTAAATATATAACAGTCAACCTAGGCAGTGAATATCTTGATTTTATAGAGTTCATAGTGAATAAAAATACATAAAAAACTGAAACAGAAAGAAAAAGGGCTATAATTGCCTATATAAAAAGCCATAGTAAAGACATTATGTACGGCCAGCCTTTTAAGACCTTCAAAATCTTCTGGTATCATTTCCCTAACCATGGAGAGGCCTGCTTTCTCTGGAGGTGTATCGTTGTGCTTATGCTTCTCCTTCCAGACATCGTCTTGAAAACCGAAGTCACCACACGACTGCTTTGCACCTAGCTCATATGCATTAACATTCACTGCTAGACTTGTCTTTGTCATCCTGCAAAAGGAACCAATGCTGGGAAGTATCTTCCTAGCGTCATTGCTACCTCTGGCTTGCATAAACTGGGAGGAGAGGAGAGAATACATCCTATTTCACCACTTAGCATGCTTAGGTGGGGTTGAATACCCCTAGGTGGCTTCCTTTAAACTACAGTGTTTAAAGGGCGAAAGAGGCAAAAACTGAATACACATATAAGCTTTTGACAAACTGCAGAAACAAAATGTATTAAAATCATTCTTTAGTTTCACACTAAGGTGTCAAAAAGTTGATATTTTGAAAACACTAATTAAATGTAACTGACCTGATCTTCTCTGAGAAATGTCTCGACATCTCCATACCCAGGCACGTACTTGTGTTTAACAACAAGTTCACACCACCGATGACGAACCTTTGGGAAGAGAAAAAATATTAGGGGAAACAAAAAAAAAGAAAAAAAACCCCAAACTGTATTCCATCTGTGTGCGTGTTGATAAACAATACATCTCTAACCAGTCTGGGTTTGTCATTGTTTTTGGGTTTGGGTTTTTAGGTGGGTTGGGTGTTTTTTTTCCCAGAGCCAGGCAAATGCCTCTCGACACCAGTCGATAAGCTGGGCAGAGGTGCAGTGCTCTGTGCGCGTGAGTCCGGGCTTGGGAAACCCAGAACACCGAAAGACAAACTCCTGGTTCCATGTTAGTAAACTAACCCAGATACAGGCACAGACGTGCAGCATCTTCACCTCTGCTGTTTCCAGTCTTGACTTTTTTTCCCCTTAAGTTAGGCTAGAGGTAATTTCTTTTATACTGTTAGAAGTTGGGAGGGGAGGAGATCAGCATTGCCAACATCTGGAAGGGCCACAAGACATAATTGATAATTTCTCCTGTGTAAGTGTATACTCCAAGTGATAGAAAGGCTTAAACATAATTCTGTAGCAATGCCAAATCCATGCCAAAAGGATATGAGTTAGATATAAAATCATGAAACAGAGAGCTTTCAGTTAAATGAAACACAGTTTTGCCACCATATCTTTGCCAGTAATAGATTTTAAGCACATTGAAAAGCATTTAAAATCCATCTACACTTAAAAACCCAGGCTGTTCTACCAAATGCGCATTGACAAAACCAGTTATTAACACACTGTAATGAAAAGTAAGGAAATTTTCAAGCAAATCACAATTGAAAAGTATTCTAATTTACATGGTGTGAACATGAATTACACGTGGTTTTTTTTGTTGTTGTCTTTAAATTTCTGACTTTGTTCTTAGCCACGCTTGTGGTATAAGCATCATCTTACTCTCCAGCAAGGCTTCCTCCGTTGTAGGCAGTGATCAACCTAACATTTTATATTCCACTAGTGGCTCAGCACTGATCCTAAAGGGAAACAGTCAAGTGTAATAAACCCGTCCCACCCTCCCAATCCTTCTGCTTCAGCCTTTGTTCTTACCATCTTTCAAAAGACAGGGCACCTAATAACAATCACCTTTCACAGCAAGAGTAAAATGTCAGCAGTTCTAACATTTTTCAAAACTGAGTCCAAATTGTGCTCATATTGAGTAAGTGAACACGAACCTTTTTCAGAATGATGGATTTACTGATAACATTGAGAATGGAAGCCAGAAAGAGAGGGAAAAAAAAATACACTGAAGTATAGTGTTGCTTTTCGAAATAAGGTATCTGGAAATACTTTCCTTGTCATCCTAGTCCTTGCCAACTTTACATCTCGGGAAAAAATTTCACGTACTTATGTAATTAGATGTTAATGCCATTAGCATAATTAACACATGATAAATGCTCACAAGTCCTGGAAGAGTCCTTTTTGGGTACTTGATATCTCTTTCCATCTGACCTCTTATATGAAAGAATTTGAGCATGGCTTATAAATGAAATAAAATGCTGAGGGGTTTTGTGGCTGAGTGGAGTTTGCACTTGCAGCGTGTAAGACACTGAACAGTTACAGTGCAATGCATGGTAGGGAAAGAAAACTGTCTCTTAAAGCTTTTTGCTGGCAAAATAACAGCTGGTAAGATTCCTGCAAGTGGAACCAGAGCTAAATCTACAGAAATAAATAGCTCTCCAAGATTCAACTCACTGTGCTGTAGATGCCCATATCCATAATGCAGAACTTCAAAACCCTACCCAGCTGCTGCTTCTCCCTGGAGACACTGAACATTTCACCAGTAAATCTTCCCAGGAAATCCAGCTTTGTTGCAGAGTGTTTCTCATAGGACCAAGCCACTCCATGCCTGAACCAAACCTTCAGGCTCAAAAATTAAGCATACACCTTTCTCATCTGTACGGTGAGTTAACCGCAGAGTATAAGCACACTTAAAAGGTCGTATATCTTCATCTGATACGCTTTATCTGCATCTTGTGTCATATATTTAAAAAAATAAAAGAAATTCCTTATGTATTCTCATGGCATGTATGAGAAACATAAGGAGGAGAAAGGGACCGTGGTCCTCTCCTGTGATCACTGCTCCTCTACCTGTCATGGTCCAGCAGTTATAGCACTTAGCCAGGAGGGATGCAATCAAGTTCAGCTTCTGTGCCTGCTCAAGATCTCAAACTGTGCCTTCAAGTGAGAATATTTCAACAGCCAATTATGAAGTATTCCATGGGATGGGGCTCTCTGCATACCTTCTGGTGAAGCTGTTTTTTCCCCTGCAGTTATTAAAATGTTTATTGATCTTAAAAGAGGAAGTCGTAAGACTTTTAGAGCCTAAATTTCTGAGTACTTTCAATAAGAAGCAGGGACCTGGCTTGCACAGCCTACAAGCCAGCTCGTCCCCAACACGTCTTTCCTGCTGTAACCATCACAGCTGCATGGAGAGCAGAACAGAAGTTCTCCCTGTGGAGGTGTTCAGGTGGTCCTACTTTCTCACATACTTGCTCCTCACAATGTTGTGTATGTGTCTTATATTCGTATCATGGCCTCATCATCTGAATCCTGACGACTTTGGAAAACATGGAACAATTAAGCTGTGCCCATTTCCTTATTTGTTCCTTTCTCCATAGGGTTCCTGTTCTTGGCAGTCAGTCTCCTTTCAAATAGTTTAATAATATATATATATATATATTTATTTGTTGAGTGAGATCTGGGACAGCACACACTTTCCCCCCTCTCTTTTGCTTTTTTTCCCCTTTCTTTCCCAGGGCAAGTACAAATCCTGGCACATTTCCCGGTCTGAAAGCCTGGCGCTTGCCAGTCGGGGCAGGAGCAGCACGTCTGTTATCGTCAGGTTACATGCTTGCCGCCTGTTTTCCAAAAAAGCCCCAAATGCTCTCACGGCAGAGCAAACTGCCGGAGAACCAGGCGCTGCTGAAGCCCCTGCGAAAACAGGAGGGTGGCTGGCCCCACTGTCTGCCCTGTGTCTTGTTCGGGAGCCCGGTAAGCGGAGCACGGATGCCAAGGCTGGCTCCGCGCGCAGAAGGGGCAGGGGGTGACCAGCACAAGGCTGGCGCCGAAATCTGCACTACCACTTGGACTGAGCAGATATATTGGCTACCTGCCTGCTTCCCATGCAAGTGCGGCGTGTAGATGGCCACGTCACACGAACTGCAGCTAACGCAAATTAAGCCATTTCTCAGATACACGCACTATAAAGAAGTAATTTTTCTAGTATAATCCATGCCCTAGGCTGATACCACGAACATGAGAATTTTATTCACATAAGAGAGGGATGGAAAAAAAATAAATTTCAGTTCCCAGCGTCTCGTCCAATGCTTAGAGCAGGAAAAGTAAAACGGGCCCCACAGCTTCACAGCCTAATGAATGAGTCATGCGCACAGGCACTTTTAACAAACCAGTCTTGAAAGGAAATTTTGAAAACTTAAGTAGCTTGTGGTAGGACTAAGCTAACCATACCGCATCCTGTGTATGCTCTTCTTGGCTTTTCTGTTCCTCCAGGAGCAAATACTCAGTGGCAAAAAATAAGAATTCATTAGTGCTCTCCGAGTTTTCCCTCTGCACATTTCTCTGTGCTCTTCCGCACGGTCCAGAGATGCGCACCATATGTCGTTTTGGCTGGTTACACCATAAACAATATATACTAAACCTGAAAAGTAATTTACAGCAATCCTTCCTGTTACTGCTGGCAGAAAGCACATACGACTTTGTCCGGACCTGAAGCAGCACCTGTAACCGCCCACCCACCCACACATGCGCTTACTGGCTTGGCAGCTGCAGGGACCCACATGCCAAAGTTGGAAACACAATTTATTTTCTCAGCCTCTGATTCTGGGCTGAGAGCTGTCCTTCCAAGCACGTGACTGACGACTGGTACTCCTGAGGATGGGGAGAGGTGGCTGGGGGAGCGATGGAGGTCTGCTGGGACCTCAGGTTTCTCGTGGATGGATCCTCATTGCCTGGAAATTGTCCTCTCCTCCTGCCCTGCAGCTGGTGCAGCCGTCTCCACTACCAGCTTTTCAAGCTAAACAAAGACTCTTACTGTGAGTTTTGCAAGACACTACGCATATTAGTAGTGTATTTCTGAGGCACAGTTCTGTGGCAGGAAGACACTGAGACACTCACTATCTCGGGTACAAAATTTGGAACCAAGCTCTTCCATTTTCATAAATATCAACCACATCAAGACCTAACTATTGGCTAGCATCTAGACGAAATGTCGTGAAAGGACGCTCCTGTCAGATAGCAGAGAGTCCCAAATTTAGGAGCAGCAGCTTCTACACACAATTCTAGCGGACTCATATTACCTTTTAATTTCATTTTAAGAAAAATACTTAGTATTGCACAATATTAGTTGCAACTCAAACATTACCTGTATTTTGACAGTGCAATGAAAGATGATGAGAAACCAAAATTATGCTGTCTATAGTCTGTTTTCAGAGAACATAAGCTGTTGCATGAGATTATCTGACTGCAATAAATACTTGTATAAAATATACTAATAATCCACCTCTAAGACAGTCCCTTTGTTTTAGCAACCTGGGCCAAGACCTTTTGGGAAACAGTGCTTGAAGCTGACTGACTAAACCCATCAAATACGGGGCTGGACTTTCAAAATAAAAGCTCCCACTGACATACCTGAGAAACAATATCTTTAAAGTATTCTGAGTAAGTCTTAATTTAAAGCGAAAACCAATTTTTTTTCTGACCCAGGTGATAAATCACTTCGCCTAATCTGTATTATTCTTCTCTGCCCCAGACAAATGATCAAACAAGCTTAAAACAAACACCTTCACAGAAAGCTTTATATATTATATTGTAATCATCTAGCTTGCTGATGTTCTCAGACATATGTATGCAAGCAAAAAATAAATATTTTACTTCTGAGGTCTACAAATAAGATTTAGAAAGCAAGTAATTTAAACCATGCCTTTATTAAAGGGAGAAAAAAGCTGGGGTTTACTAAGCCTTTGGTCTGCAGAATGGAAGACTAGCTTCAGGGAAAATGAGTACATTTTGCTAATAGCTGGATCCAATTTAAAAGGCGCCATGAGACAACAAATCTAAATCACTGAACAAAAGCAACATACTTAGAGATCTTAGAAAATGGGGTAATTTGAAATACAGTAAGAGCTATTGTCCAACAAAATGGAACCTTTCTAAAAGGTAGGAGATCTTTATAAAACACAGGTTCAGACGCTACTGGAAAAAAAATTAGAACAACTTGAATCTTAAATGGTAATTAAAGAGTCTCAGAGGCCAGACTCCTGTCTAATTTGTAGAGGAAAATACAAAAAAACTTTTTCAAATAACCAAGCCGTGCTACTACAGATTAGTTTTAATTAACAAGAAGGAAGCTCGTATCTCCAGTGCACCAGAATGCCATTCTGTTCCATCTGAAAGCATTTATCTCTAGTCTCTTCCTATCTACACATAAATTGGATTCAAATATTAGATCATTTTCCAGTATCATTAAGGAACAATGCCACATGCTACATGGCAATATTTGGACTAAAAAACAGGTTTTACAATTGCTTAACATGGAAGGATTATAGTTTAAGAATTGCCAATTTTAAAGTGCATTTAATGATCTAATTTTTTCCATCTATCTTACCTGAAATAATTACTCTGTAATACCCCAGACAGGTTGCATCAGTGATTTTTCATTCTATATAGTCTGAATTTCAAGTGGGCATTCCTACTTTTCATGCTTATATTCACAAGTCCATGGGCCCCGATGGGATGCACCCGAGATTGCTAAGGGAGCTGGCAGAAGTCATTGCTGGGCCGCTCTCCATCATCTTTGAAAGATCCTGGAGAACAGGCGAGGTGCCTGAGGACTGGAGGAAAGCCAACGTCACTCCAGTCTTCAAAAAAGGCAAGAAGGAAGAGCTGGGGAACTACAGGCTAGTCAGCATCACCTCCATCCCTGGAAAGATAATGGAACAGCTTGCTCTGGGCGTCATCTCAAGGCATGTGGAGGAAAAGAAAGCTATCAGAAGTACTCAACATGGATTCACCAAGGGGAAATCATGTCTGACTAATCTGATAGCCTTCTGTGATGGCATGACCGGATGGATAGATGAGGGTAGGGCAGTAGATGTGGTCTACCTTGACTTAAGCAAGGCGTTTGATACGGTCTCCCACAGCATCCTCACAGGGAAGCTTAGGAAGAGTGGGCTTGATGAATGGACAGTGGGGTGGATAGAACACTGGTTGAAAGACAGAGCTCAGAGGGTAGTGATTAGGGGCACAGAGTCTAGCTGGAGGTCAGTGATGAGTGGTGTTCCCCAGGGGTCAGTACTGGGTCCAGTCCTCTTCAATATTCATCAATGACCTGGATGAGGGGATAGAGTGCACCCTCAGCAAGTTCGCTGATGACACAAAGCTGAGGGGGGTGGCTGACACACCAGAAGGCTGTGCCGCCATACAGAGACCTGGACAGGCTGGAGAGCTGGGCAAAGAGGAACCTTATGAAATTCAATAAGGGCAAGTGTAGGGTGCTGCACCTGGGGAGGAATAACCCCATGCACCAGTACGAGTTGGGGGCTGACCTGCTGGAGAGCCGCTCAGCTGAAAGAGACCTGGGAGTCCTGGTGGACAACAGGATGACCATGAGCCAGCAATGTGCCCTTGTGGCCAAAAAGGCCAATGGCATCCTGGGGTGCATCAAGAAGAGTGTGGCCAGCAGGTCGAGGGAGGTCATCCTCCCCCTCTACTCTGCCCTGGTGAGGCCGCACCTGGAGTTCCTGTGTCCAGTTCCGGTCTCCCCGGTTCAAGAGGGACAGGGAACTGCTGGAGAGGGTGCAGCAAAGGGCTACCAAGATGATTAGGGGACTGGAACACCTCTATTATGAAGAAAGGCTGAGGGATTTGGGTCTCTTCAGTCTGGAAAAAAGACAACTGAGGGGGGACCTTATCAACACTTATAAATACTTAAAGGGTGGGTGTCAGGAGGATGGGGCCAAGATCTTTTCAATGGTGCCCGGCAATAGGACAAGAGGTAATGGGCACAAACTTGAACATAGGAAGTTCCACCTAAACATGAGGGGGAACTTCTTTACTTTGGGGGTGGCAGAGCACTGGAACAGGCTGCCCAGGGAGGTGGTGGAGTCTCTGTCTCTGGAGACATTCCAAACCCGCCTGGACGCGTTCCTGTGCAACCTGCTCTGGGTGACCCTGCTCTGTCAGGGGGGTTGGACTAGATGATCTCCAGAGGTCCCTTCCAACCCTATGATTCTATGATTCTATGCCACAGGATACACATGCTTTAGCATGCAAATTTCATTTCATGAACATTTACTCAAGCAAGGTGATCAGGGATGCTGAAGCAGCTCAGAAGCAGCAATGAAACAGCCATGTGTGTTACAACTGTGCTGTCAGAGTACCAGTTTGGCAATCTGAAAAAATGTACTCACTAGCCAAAACCTACTGGATGCGAGCAGAATGGATTCATCATTCTGACAAGGATTCTGTAATGGAGATTACTGTGTATGCCAAGGATTTCTCAGGAGACTGAGCAAAGAAGCAGTCTAACGGCTTAAACGAGCTTGTATTCTGGACCAAAAACTCCTGGACTTTTCACAGCCTAAGTTTCTTTCTCACATCTCGTAGCACTTGCTTGGACAACACTGCACGGCCAAAGACACCATAGGCCAGATACAGCGTCACAGCAGCAGGCATCTTTGATGGCAAACTTTTTTCCTGAGACCCTCATAGTGTCTAGGTTCAATTAACACTGTTTATTACAGTGCAATGCTCTTTCTCAGTATTAGACAATTACTTTTACAGAGCTATGGTCAAAATTATGATAACACTTGAAATTTTAAAAAAATTGCTTTTGGTAGCCTTACTTGTGCTGCATTTTATTTTGAGTACTGGGAAGAATTGCTGTTCATTGGGGATAGGGTTAGCTGGACCTGGGGCCAATTGAGTTCACTGAGCCCCACAACGTTCTGTGTTGGACATCACTGATTGTACAGGCGATTCCTGCCACCTCAGACAACCTGCTCTCCCTCTGTGTGTCCCACAGTGTGAGTGTCCCAGCACACTCACAACCCAGCAAAATGTAGCATGCTCATTCAGGAAACCCTAAGGTAGAAATGGCCTGGATAATCAAAATTACTTTATCAGGAGCTAATTGTCATTGTGAGGAGAACTATGTAGAGGTCTAAATACTTTAAAACCTGGAGTATGAACTGGTCATTAAAAAGCAACTCAAAATATAATATTAGCAGGATACCAAACTTCAGATTTTGGTAATATTGGTATAGCATTATCCTACTTCCTTAATTCATTTTACTCCTTCTGATTTGCATTTCTGCATAGATCAAGCAATGGCACATGATGAGGGGTGCTGGCAACAGTGAAGGAGGGTTTGCAAGCCCCGTCTCCTTTGTCCACGCCATGGCACTGACAAGAGTGCTGTGGGCAGAGCTCATGCAGCAGCTGCCTCCAGAACAGAAAAGAGAGGTGTTGCCCAATCAAGCTTTTAAAAAACAAATTCTGCTGTTTGGTCAACAGCAGACTGTGGGACAACTGGCAGCATCCGAACCTGTAACTGCACAAGTTTGCCAGCAGGTCAGGCAGCATGCTCCACAGCTGTGGAAGCCTCAATTACCAACAGGTGCAGGCCTGAACCTTTGCACCCTTACAAATGTGATTTATGGGCATGTATTTCCTTCCCATCCTCTCCGCTCCCCAATTCTACGTAATGCAATTGAAACTTACTGTTAAAAAGCTTCTGTAGAACCACAGCCTTGCTTAAGAGCAACCTAATCAGATCCCTCTTCTCCAGCTCCCATAGGCTGTAAACACGTGACTCCGCTGCCACCTCCAAATAAACCATATGCTTCTCCACAGCCAGCATGGAGGCTCTTTTCTGCATAAGCATACAGAAGCCCAGAAATCGCCAAACATGCTGCTTATGAAAGTCCTATCAGAGCAGGGGGCATCCCTGCTGCTCTCTGTGATCAGAAAGGCATAGCGACTGAAGGGCAGCTTTTCAGGAAAAGATTCATTCCTGGCAATGAAGCACACGCTGAGGACTTGTTTGGAAAAGACAAATGCCCCTTTTTCCCCACCTCAGTTTCACAAACAGAGAGCTCCCAATTAGCGACCAGACACTCTTCTCCCCATGTGGGCCCCATCTGTGGTCAATGACATCCGCGTAGTAGAACATTTTCCAAAAGAAGTCAGAAAAAGCAAGCGGCTAAGAAGCCATGTCTAATCCTTCTTCAAAGGTGGCACAGGCGGTGCCTCTCTTCTGGTGTCAAAGCTGTCACTGTGAATAAGTCACTTGGTTAGGACGCCTAATTCTGTAATCCCAATGCTGCTCAGCCCGCCCCTCCTCACCCCGTCTAACAGGAGATGGACACACAACAGGATCTGGCCTCCAGTTTTCGTTCTTCTTTTACGGGAGACCAAGAAAGTGATGATAGGCCAGTGACCCACAGCATGGTTAGATGAGAAGAGGACCACCAGCACCACGACAGTGGCCTCTGCTGGGAGATCATGTCCCCGCTGTGCCCAAAGGCTTTGCTCACCCCGTTCCCATTTGCGCTGCCGACACCTCCGTGCCGGGGGGAGCGCCTCCTATATCATAGTGCAAGTGAGGTAAGGAAATGTTTAACACAGCATGTGAACGCACTTAATTTGAAAAACAAAGGTTTTTAAAAATAAGCCTTAATTAAAAACATAAATACAGTACTTATACTGGAACCAACTGCTTCCTGTTTCCCCTGCCTTTTCATTATTGCCTGTTAAGCACGCCGGAGCGCTAGTGCTGTTCACAGCTTGCAGCAAGATGAAGATGGCAGAAAAGACGTCATTGGCTGCCTTTCTAACAATGTCACCGGAGATGTGGGCTAAGCTTCGCTTTGCGGTGGTGCTGCTGGCTCTCAGGAGCAGGGCTGCCTTCTGCCCCGGCACTGGGAGAGGTGCTGGTGTTCCCAGCGGGACTCTGCATCAGAACAGGCAGTATCCCATCCCTGCTGCTGGCGGTGCCAGACCTGCACCCGTGCCCGACCCTGCAGCACCTCACGCCTTCCCTCTCCTCGCTGGAGGGCTGGCGGGATGCTCCCATGGCTTTGCTCCTGCCCGTCCTGCTCATCCCTTCTGCCAGCTGGGTGCTGTGGTGAGGATGGCTACAGGCATGAAGGCACACGGGCTCAGGGAGAGTAAGGAGAGGGTGCCAGGGACCAGGAGATCCTGAACTTCAGAGGGAGGGGAAGGAAGACCGGGTCCCAACCTCCGGTACAATCAACCCCACACAGGAGCCTCCACCAAGAAGAACTTCTGGGACAAGCCCCATACCTTCAGCAAGGGCATATGTATACGTCCCAACTGACATCTTATTTGAAATGCATCACGACAAATGCCTCTCCATCTCACATAACACATTCACTCTGACACCCTACTGAAAAGCCTATCTACCATAACAGCTAGAATGTCTCTGGTATCACCGTAATTTTTTTTTTTTTATATCAAAGTTTATATCAAAAACTTATATCAAAGTTTTATATCAAAGTTTTTTTTTATATCAAAGTTTATATCAAAGTTTATATCAAATCATTATATCAAAGATTCAAATACTTCCTATCACCACTGTCTCTCCCGGCTGTCTCTGTCTAGCGTTTTTAACCATACAGTGTTTGTGTACGTATTTCAGCACAAGCTATTTATACATGCACATAAAAGCATGCTGTGCTTATAAAACCAAACATTGTAGTGTGAAAAAAAGCACATAAACAGCCATACAACTGAAGCAGAAATCCAGCTCTGAAAAGTTTGAGATCAAGCACACCAACTGTCTGTTACCAATTATTATTAAATTATAACTCCTGTTCAGCAAAAGGAAAGGCTGCCGCAACTATCAAGGCAACGGTAAACTATCCCCTTTGCTTATGCTCCTCTCTCCATCTCGCTATCTCCTCCCTCTTGTAACTAGAGGCAAAAAAAGTGCCTTCCTTTTATCTTTGGTCTCCCACAGTGACTGCAGTCCAAACATTTGTGATTTCCAGGCAACACTACTGTCATAGACAGAATCTGGAGCTCCATATGAAAGTAAGACTCAAATTCCAGGCAATGAACAATGTGGCTGCCTAGCTTTTCCACAGCTTAGGCCACAGCCAGCCTACACAGCCTGTGCTCACATCCTTCCAATTTTGCATAGTGTAAAAACTTCCTTCCAATTTTCATGACAATTAAGCACAAGCTTTTGACTCTAAAGACAATGACCTTTCACATCACTCTCACACATCCCACTTTCCCCAACCCCCAGCAAGAACTAAGTGAAATATATCTTGATTTTATAAACTCGGAAGAAACATGCTCAGTCCTGGAATGAGAACACCTAGATTTTACTCCGTGTTTCAGGTTTTTGAGTCAGCTTCTCCTCTTTTATTCCCTGCCCCCAAGAACACAGTGACCATTGCTGCTTAGGATGATGCTTACCCCATGTGGAACACAACAAAATTCCTCTCCAGGACACTGCAACCCCAAAGGTATTTACATGGCACAGAGTTGAAAGGAGGACTGCAGACTTTTACCCACACATTATTAAGTCAGTGACTCAGCAGTGGGACCAGATCGGTGTGGCGAAGGTAATGACGTCAGAACCAGCTACAGCTAGCAGTGTTGAATTGTCCTGTTTCTTGCACTATTTAGACCTCACAGGCTTACAGCATAGCAGATTTTTTCCAACTCTGTGGTCCTATCCAGGCATAACCTGCTTCTGCAGTCAGCCTTTATACAGGAATGAGAAGTACTAGATGAGATGTTTGGATGTAGCCTCAAAATCAGTTTATTTGAAATAGAAAGTATCTTCAGGGCTTTTTTTTTGGGGGGGTGAGGTGGGGGTGGTGGGTTCAGAATTAAACAACGCAACCAAACACAACAAACAAATAGGATGCAGCACACAAGCACAAAAATCCCCACAGCTTCATAATGAAACAAAAAAACCCTACTGGTGATAGCTAGGAGTCTTTGTTTGTATTTTTAAAACTACATTCTCCTTGATACCCTGGCTGCTATGTCAGTGCTATATTATATATGCAAACAAACAGGGCAACCTTTTAAATTTCATGACGAGGCCAAGTAGTTCGTATTACAGTGCTAGGTTTGTATCGCCCTACACAGAAATACCGCATAAAATTTTATTTAAAGCTGTTGCACCCAGTTCGGAGCACCTTTGGGATTGATTTCAAAAGCCAAGAGGACTCTACCACTTCATTCTTCTTTCCAGACAATAGGGCATAGAAAAGCAGGAATTATCTCCAATCCCTTCCTCCGTGGATTCTTTGGATAAACAGTAAAAAAAATATGAACCAACCCAATTCCATATTTGGTTTCCTCTTACCATCAGCTCCCCCACTTTCCAAGTCTCACTAAGTTGTTGGGCTGCCAGATAAGGAGGAAATTAAGTCCCCAAACCAGTTAGAAAAGTAAGGGGCGATAAGTGAACACACCGGCAATGGCACCAGTCAGGGGCTTGGAAACTCCTGTTAATGCCACCCAGCAGCGAGTGAGATCACTTGGAACGAACGTGTTGCTGTTGGCTCCTGGAAGGCTGCGGGATCGGGAGTGCTGACTGGTGCAGAGCTATTTCCAGTGCTCCATAAATCTTGCGCTCTGATCATGCCCTTCAGAGAGCTAACGCTGATGGAGGGATTTTCTGTTCTTCTCAAGTGGCTGGAAAAGCCCCCATCTTTTGCATGCAGCAACAAAACAAACCCGAAAAGCTACTTGAATTATCCCTTGGTCAGTCTTACAAATTCATCCTCACCAGACCCAGGGGACAACTCCCACCGCTGTTACTGGAGGCGTTTTTCCCTCATCCTGTTCCCATTTTCTTAGCCTTTCTCTGAATTTTGGGCCTCATCTCTGGGAAGCAAGTGCCATATTCCTATAAGATACCCTTTTCAAAGTTTCTTTCATTGGGAAAAAAATCCAACTCCTGCAAATGCACGCTTGTTCAAAACTATCTTTACCAATAGTAATACCAGTACCATCTGCACCAAAGATCAAAGAGCCTGCAAACTGCATTTAGATGCAGCACAAGTAAGAACATGAAACAGAGTGAAAACTCAAAATGTATCACGATCACAGAGGACCTCTGGACAAGTGGCTGCTGCTCTGGTCAACGCATTTCCTTTGTAGGTGTTGGGGATGGTCCACTGTACTCTGAAATGAGCCCCTTAACTCATGAAAATGGGAACAATTTCTACGGTAGCGAGATATTCTTTGATAGTATTTGGCAGAGGAAGTATCAGGAGAAGAGCAGGCAAAAAAAAAAAATATTTCTGTGAGGATAAGTGTGAAAAGCATCACACTGATAATAGTACAGAGATTTCACTTTGTAAAAACTCGTATTTCTTCTCTCTTCTTTCTTTTACATTTAATGAACATACTGCCTTAGTTACGATTGTGTATACAAACCTCAAATCTGATTTATTCCAGAAACAAATCTGGCATGCAGGCTGACTGCTCTACAGAGCTTTTTCTAAATTCCTAAATACTGAATTGCTAATTGCAATTCAATTGTAAATAGAAAATTAGTCAGTGTAATCTTACCTATATCTAGTGCCACAATAACGCTCTGAATATAACATTAAGAAAGGAAAAGGCAGGTGAAATTTATTTTGCAGCCCTGATAAGTTTCCAGAGCAGCTTTGTAAGTCCTGCAAAACATGTTCTCACATACAAAATAAGGCATCTCCTCCTGACTTGAGTTGAAACTGAATAATAAACTGTATGTTTCAATATGGAATAAGTATGGAAACTATTTTTACTTTTGCAGAAACAAAAAAATTATTGTATTCACTTATCTTCTGAAGAAAGTAGCGTCCTGTAATATGCCATCAGCTCAAGCTGTTACCTTTTCATCTATTGAATTGGTGGTTCATACCAACGACGACACAGGTCAAGGAAAGGGATCGTGCTGGATTGCAACACCACTATCTGAATTGTGCCTATCTGTTGCTCCACGGTCCACTCAAGAAGGACCGGCAAGCCCGTGGAGGTATTTGCAACACATTGGTAATTTTACTCAAAAGCTGGAGACTGCTCCTGAGCCACTGCCCCAAGGGAGGACTAGCCCAGTGGCTGCGCTGAAAGGAAAGCTCACCGAGTGCCTCGACTGCCTGCGAGCGCGGACTGACCTTTCCCAAGCAGTTCTCTTTTCCCATCCAGCTTTACAGAGCGCTCTACAGAGCTCTGTTCCATAAGGGTGCCTTCCAACAATGCCCAGCCACAACCAGCAGGACAGCTGAATAACGCAGTGCGAGAATGTGCTCAGCTCAAGGCAGTCCCCATCAGATGGGAAGCGGCAAGACAGATATTACATTGTGATTCATTTGTACCTCCACGTCTGCCAGCTTTTCATGGACTAGGAAATAGGAAAGATCAATGAATCAAAGTTATTTTGTCCTAAATACAATTCTCACCACTTTTAGGACGCTAAGCACCTTATATGGTTTGTATTAGCATGACTGGATTTCTCTCAGTGAAATAAGATGCCACCACTTTATAGCCTTGGTCTCATAGGCAGACCTCATGCACAATGAAGCAGTTGTGTGAGAATGGCTTTGTGCCACCCACATGACTGACGATGTTATGGTCTTAACTCATTTTACTCACATTTTCTGCAGAAACAGTTATAGTCACCCCTCTCTCCCCAGAATATACCACATTATGATCCTGAATACAGGGAAAGCATTATGTAAGTGAAGAGCATTTCAGCCAACTTGCTGAGACAAGGAAAACTAACAAAGCAACTTTCCATATGCTGTGCAGGCAAGATATTTTATAAAAAAGTGATGCCTGCAGTAGGAAAGAAAGAAAAGCTAACTCTACGGTGAAAAGTCTGGGGAAATACATCATAAATCTTTCTGCTTCATACACATTCTCTGTTTTTTATCACCAGGTCTTAGATAATTCAGCAACAAGTAAAACACACTTGCAGAAATAGCGTCACCTCCTATGGCCTTGGTGCTCTTTTCCCTGTAGCCTTTTTTTACTATTCTGCAGGCTACCCATCTGTCCTGTGATCCTGTGTACACGCACACACTACAGGCCTCTCCCTGACCAAATGAAGATGTTAGAACAGAAATAATGGAAATAATCACAGGGCTCTTCTAGTTAACAGATTCACTGAGTGTTATCCCGAGCTCCCAGTGTTGTCTGTAGATATTTGTAAGTCACTGATTCCAATTTTTTAAAATGACAGTCCTCAACAGCATATGCTCAAACAAGATAAGCTTGCATAGTCATATCAAATGAGGTGTCATCAAAGTTAGGCAGACTTAAAAAAAATACTAGCAACCAGAAACTTTCCATGTAGGCCAACTGTCCATGTTCTGCCAGACACTAGATACTGAATAAATTAAATATCTGCAAAAACCGGCCACCTCAGAAAGAAACGAAAGAAAACCAAACCCAGACCCTCCTTCAAATCTCTTATCCTGCTGTGCTGTCTGATGGCAACTGTAGCCTCTTTATAACATATCCCAGTTCTCCTCAGTCCGCTGAACTTCCCAGCTGGACTTTGTCATCTTCAGACTGCGCCAGCTTCTATAACGCTTCTCTTGGACACAGGACGTGGTACATGATGGAGATGTAGCCTATCTATGAGCTACCTTATTATGTAGTGGGAAGCAGCACAGCAAGAAAATAGTGAACAGGAAGAGAAAACTGAGGACACAATAATTTTTCCATACCATTGCCTCCCTCTTGTCTGACAAGGTCTGAGACATAATGGGCTCAAGGCACTGAGAGGTCTTGGATAAATGGCTTTAAACTTTGAAACCTTCATTGCTCTCAAAACAGTATTTAAAGATATATTGGATATGCTCAATTCAAATAATTACACCAGTGAATTTAAAATCTGGAAAAAAAAACCTTGTAGTTTTGTGCCTTTGCAGATGTTCCAAGGTTTGAACAGTAAATGGAAAATGAAATCATGATTTGTTATAGAAGTGGACTGGAAAAAAAATAGGAGGGAGTCACAAATTAAGCAGATGCCCTGCAAGCCTCTGGTAGCACCCAATACTGGGAGTAGACCAGTTTGAAACAGGATTATGCCACCAGTATCTCATTTCTGGCTCTCACGGCTCAAAGGTTGCTGTCAGAGATGTGTTATGCATTGTGAATCAGAAATATGTTACCTCACCTCTGATTTTTTTTTTAGCTGAATATTCAAACCAGTGTCTGTCTTAGAATGGAGTGGCTACCACTGACGTCCCACCCTCCTCTGGAGCTACATATCTGTCGTGAGACCTCATTTGAGAGAGGACAGGAACTACACTGAGCGGCTGAGGAGATCCCAGGAAGGACACACCTTGAGCACTCCTTGAAGAAACGTCAACAGTTAAATTCCAGGCAAAGGCTGACTCACACCTCCCTCCTCTCCTGGCTGCTACAAAGGAATCAAAACAAGGCAGATAACCTGCTGCAAACCCTCCTCTCCTTTCTGAAGTAAGGTGTGTCCTTACCTTGCTAAGACTGGATGTGCATGTCATAACAAGTGGTCAGGACTACCAAACAGTGCTGTTGGCAACCTTCACTGACTGAGGACTGAGGACAGACCTGCATGTTGCTGTGGGCAAGTGCAGACACTGCCAGCTGTGTGCCGTTTTACAACAACAAGTGCGCAGAACCTTAAAGTCGAAATAAACATGCTTCAGAAATACAGATACAAAAGCTTTAAGAAACATGAACCAGGACGTCACATGCTGTACTTGTGTAGGACAAAATGACCCCCAATAATAAGCCCTCTTGCAGCATTCGTGAAACTTGAGTTGGTGAGTGGTGTTTCACAGCCTTCTTGATGAGTGAACTGCAAAGTAAGTCCGAGACAAAACAAGCCCAATGCACATGTATCTCATTTCCAGTCAACCAAGCTCAAGCAACCTTGGGCAACTTTTCCCCAGTACTCTTCCAGGGCTAGCTTTGGTGTGGTGCTTCAATGTCAGCGTGCTACAGGACTGAAGTGTCCATACAGAACATTCAGCTCCTTTAAAACGGGCAAAGACAAAACAGGGTGGTTCTCTGCTGATTTCATCCCAACAGTAAAATCCACCAGCCAGCTGTCCCCTTTGCTCCCCCCAACACACTTATCTGATGAGGTGAGATTATCCAAATCCTTCACTTTTTCACCGAAGTACTGCAAAGTGTGGAACATTCTTGCCCTCACAAGAGTACTCAGCAACACATACACATGCTATTATTTATACTCTCTCTGATGCTGTAGAAGACGTTTTAGATACCTACAACACATACAGGGAAAGCTGTCCAACTCCTGAGTGTGCAGACAACTTTTTATGTACAATTTTTAAGAACAAACTTTGTTTAAAACACAAAAAAACTTACTTTGTGTACCACTCTCATATACTACCAGCCATATCATTGCTGATCCCTACTGGAAGATTAATGTGAACATAAACACTACTTGTCAAAAATAAGAAAACAAGTTCTTATTTCTTAACTTCCTCCTGCTGGATGGAACACAGGTGACAATGTTATTTACAAAAATCCTCTGCCATTCACAGCTTTCTTTTCTTACTGGCCTGCCTGCAATTTTTTATGCTTGTATTTTTAAAGATCCATTTCTGACGTTCATTTAGTGAGGACATCTGAACTCCAGTAACACAACAGGATCACTCTAAGTGATTAATGTCCTCACAAATCAAATCTAGACAAGAACAGCTTAGCTATAGGCTTGGACTGTGGGTCTATGTCCCTGGGTCACGACAAGAAAACCTCCCTGGGGACATACTGGAGAAAGGGGCATTAGAAAGTCCTTCCCTCAGGTGCGTGAGGGAGTGTAAGCAAATATTTCCTTTAAAGGACTGCAGGTGTCTGGCGTCTGAGGACTGGTAAAAGGCTAACGGTAACGTTATCTTAGTTGTACTTCTCCACGTCTGCTAAGCCCTTGGTTTCACCTTGTAAAATAAAATTGAGATTATGCTCCTTTCACTGAGGCCATAATTTTGTGAGTTCTTTTTAAAAAAAAAAAAGAGAAAATTCTGACAGGTTGCTTGTGTATTTCTATATGACACCACAAGGAAGAAAGCAAGCGTGAAAGTGGAGAGAAGGAAAAACCTGAGAAACCAAAGCTTGTGGCCTGGTGCTTACAATTCACAGGCACAAAGCAGCAACACCACAGCTATTGCTTTGATCTATCTCCCTATTAATTCCTCTTCCCATTATAGAACCCCTGACATTTCACTGGTATTCAGATGTGATTAAAATATATTCAAATAACTATAAATAGAAATGTTGTTTCAAGTACTAATTAAAAACAAATCTGGCATTTGGAAACCTGTACCAACAGAAAAGTAGAAAGGTGCAGTAAGTCACAACAGCTGAAATGTCCACTTTTTTTCTGAGAAAAAGCTAGACCTCTGTTCTATCGATCTTTACGTTAATGTTTGGATTCGCAAGCGCTTATAAGCAACCACCCAGCAACTTCAGCATTAAGAGTAACAAAAGAAATTTTGCTCTCTCCTTCAATCTTAGTTATTGCCATAAAGTTCCAATTATAACAGGGTAAGTCGTGTACACTGACTTTCCACAGCCTTCGCAGTAGGTTTTAATTAAACAAGAGTCAAATGTCATGTTAAGTTTACCGTGCTCCCTCACTGCACATTAGTTTGATCACATGCTACTTCATAACTACCCCTCGCTTATATATAAATCTACACATCCTTTATTTTCATGACTGATGCCATCGTCTTATCTCACCTCTTGAATACTACATACTCAAAGATAAGACTCATTGCAAGGGTGCTTTCTGCTGCCTTAACTGTCATAACCCTCCCAGCCTGAGAAATCCATGGGACTCTACAAAATAGCTAGTGCTGCGTGTGGCAATAAGGATTTGCTGGTTTGCCCCCCAAAGACATTAAGCTCTTTGGAGCAGGGATGCTAGCTTCGTATGTGCCTGTGATGGGGAAGGCGCGCTTACAATATCATATAAAAGAGTGTTTTCCTCAGGGTCTGTTAATATCCCTGGCACTTACTAGGAGAAACTGCAAAGAACCAATTCCCCCCTAAACTCATGCTCAAAACCAGAACATACTGTAGTCTCTCTTGAGAGCAAACTTTTCTAAATCTCAGCTGAGACTTCAGAGCACTCAAAGGGGAACAATACGGGCTGGCCACGGGGAAGAGTAATTTTAGACCGTAACAGACACGATTGCATTTGGAGACAATACATAGAACTAAAATGAACTGGGCCTACAGTCACCATAACCTAGTGAGAAATTTAACACTTGAGCAAATGTGCTGCCCAAGGTACATGATCAATAGTAATGACATCTATGCTGCACTGTCTCCTGCCATCATGGTATGCAAACGCAGCTGAAGATGCAACAACACATCCAATTTCAGATTTAGAGATGGAAAAAAGAACTTGAATGAGCCTGGATCCCAGTGGAACACTATCACTCTTGGTCAACAACGCAATGGCCTATGTTAGGGAGATTTTTTTAAAGTGAATTACCTCAGCATCTTGCTCCCGGAGCTGGTATGTTTTCTCTAAGCGCTGCAGTATTCTAGGACACAATGTCTTCTCCTCCAAGAGAGTCTCCAGAAGTAAGACCAGCTGGTCAGGGAGAAGCTAAGAGGAAAATAAATGCCATGTGTGAATAAAGTTCTCTACTGACTGAGCGATTAAACGGAAACAAACCAAAGAGGACAAGATTGTGTTAACCTGTGTACTTCCAGCATGTGCTTGAAATACAAGAAGAACTTCTGGCTGGTTTCTGGAACACCTCAGGGTTTATGTGTCTGTGTTCTGAAAGACTCTGTGCTGGGGCCCGATTAAGACTCATTTCCATGGTTTTCATTACTATAGTTAGATGTGATCTAAACCATGCTTATCTTATTGAAACGTAATCATAGCTTATTAAGATTTTTATGGAATACATATGCTAAGTAATTCCACTTTCTTTGGGCTTGGAAAGAATAAAAAAAGAGAATAATTTACAGTGCATAACTTCAGGAAAAAAACAGACATATGAACGTACAATTTTTAAGAGTGGCTTTTTTATCTGTTATATGAGCAGACTGCATGATATTCTTCCAGTGAACGAGGAAACACAATACAAAAAAATGACACACGTGTTGTAACAACGCACTTCGCGGCATATTCTAGTGCAATGAGTCACAAGCCACCCATCATTACACGGTAAAGACACATGAATGTTATGTTTGTGGCACACACAGTATATATCTACCTATATATGTACATATACTTAGTAGTTAGTAGCCTGACTAACTCAAGTTGAACCTCATGCAACCAAAAAAGAAAAAGCACAAGAAGTCTGATGTAGCAAGTGCTTAAGTGCTCTGTTTAATAGGCTTATTGGATGAACAAATAAATAATTCAAACAGAGTTCAGAGAGAAATTACACCAGCTGCCAGGAAACATCTATTGGAAACTGAGGGTTCAGGGTGATCAGTCAGAAGTTTGTTATATGCCCCAAAGCTTTCCCCACTATTCAACATTGCGGGGCACCAAAAGATGAAGGAAGAAAGGAGAAAGAATGTGAATTTAAGCTTTTGCGCACAAAAAGAAACTAGCACTGCTTTACTTTTAATGTTCTCCAGACAGATTAATGAAAAAAGATATCCTGTTACTTTAACACTACTTCCAGCTTTTATCACATTTGGTGATTCTCTCCTCCCACCTTGCTGCCCAGGTCTCCCTCTGCCGAGCCAATGTGCTAAGCATGCACAAAATTAAGTCGGCTGTAGGAAACAACACACTCCGCAGCCACAGCTGTTTATGTGGACCGAACAAGCCTGGACCCCTCATCTCTGACAGCAAGTCCATGAAGATATTAAGGATCTTCTGATAAATCTTAATCTGTAAAATATCACCCTTGACAGCAGACTAAGCAACACGACATTTTCTTCCCTTTCAGTCTGACATAATTTAGCCTAAATCAGTACCTAAATCAGTACCTAAATCAGAATAAAGAGGAAAAGAGATCTCTAGGATTTTAATGCTTTGGTTTCCCCGCATTTTGATTTCCTTCCATTTTTTTATTATTAAAGTTGTATTCTTGGAAACTGAAAAAATCTCACATCTTACTGGCCCTTACTGGAACGTTTCTCTAAGTGGTACTGAAGCCTGCCAACAAAATGGAGTTGTTAAAAATAGTCAGACATTTAAAAATATTGAATATTTCAATTTCAGGACAACTACTAAAATGCCAACTTGAATGTTTATTGCACAGTCCAACAGCAGCTGCCTGGGGGATGGTGAGACACTCTAAAAAATAAAACAGGGAAGGCTCCTGGGAAGTAGCTCTGCTTGGCAAGTGAATTCATTCTGAACACTAATAAAATCCAAAATGTTGCAGAACGCCACACACAGAAAGGTAACTTCTGATTTAGAAAGCGTCCTCTGCTAACTACAAAGGCAGCAGAGAAATACTTAATTTGTAGAAACTGTAGAACAGCTGCCTGAATACATAGGTACAGAACAGCTGAGAATTACTATTTTATAATATATTTCCAGTATAATTGCTATACAGATTCACCCACAGAAAGCTACTGTTTAAGACAACATTACAGAATCTCATTGAAGCCAACAAAAGCACAGCAGCAGAGCAACAGTCGCGTCCTTAATCTACCTCTGCTTAGTGCTGCATGATGGGTGAAGAGTTTTCGGAATTACACGTTCAACTCTTTTCAGTTTAGATTTGATACTGCGGAATAAAAAAAAAAAATAAAAAAAATCTGAGACCGTGGCTTCTGTTATTTTCCCACGTTCCAGCTGCCCAAGACGACACTTTACATACCAGTTTCCAGCTCACCGTTTAATTAAAGTCCTAGGCAGAAGCTCGCCACCAGCGGCACAGAGGGTGGGGGCACCAGCAGGAGAAATGCAGACAGACCGGTACCAAAGTGGCACTAGTGGGCGCAGCTACTACGTTTTGTTCTCCCGCTACCTCCAACACAAAATAAAAGGAGGAACATTCTCTCTCATTTCTTACCCTCTCCTTTTAATAAAAGAGACTCTGCCTACAAGAAAAACCTGGCCTAAGAAAGAGGCAGAAAGCTTGGCGGAAGTTGCACAGCAAAGACTACTACAAAATTCCTTCAGGGGTGCAGAAATCTTCTTTTCCCCAAGCACAGCAATGTGAATAACGCTGTCTCCAAAGCAGCTTTTTAACAGTTATAAATAAACGTCATAATTGACATTTGACACACTTGAATTTTCAGTCAAAAAATCCAGACTCTGTTATTTTTTGTTTTCCCCACCACCATCCTTATTTGTCCCACCCACCTGTTACTTCTCATCTTTCACGCCATGAGAATTGTTTGGGGTACACACCGTCAACTTGACATTTGTTGGCCTTATGCTTAATACAAAGCAGCCCTTGCTTTTAAGTGCTACCAAAACCAAACAAATGCTGCAGAAAACAAAAAGTAAATTTCGTTTCAAGTATTGTGAAGCCATTTTCCTTTACAACTCATATGCTGTGAATGCATATTGAACATCTTACATACGTATAATAAACACACAATGCAGCTACAGCAAAATACAGCAGGATAAACGTCACTATGTCAATGTGTATACCCATGTTGAAAACATTCAGAAAACCACCTTAACAGCCCAAACACAAAATGTCATGCTTCCTGTTAAAAAAAGATAGAAAATTTTAAAAAATCATATACATATATATATACACACATATATATATGTGTAAATGATTTTTTAAAATTTTCTATCTTTTTTTAACAGGAAGCATGACATTTATATATATATACATATATAAAAATCACTCTCAGAACACACATATACATATATGTGTATATATGTGTGTGAGTATCTATATGTATATGTGTAGACATATATACATATATATATATATATAAAAATCACTCTCAGAACTGTATTGGAGCATGCTCCATCAAAATGCTCAAATATATGCCATTATTGAAGTAGATCCCTTCAACCAGGAAATGTGGCGAGTATCAAGAAATAGTTTCATTATGGCAATGACTGCTGCAACAGCATCTCTTTATATTGTAAAGTAGATAGCTCCCGTCCCAACCTACACCTGCCGCATGGAAATCATACGACGTTTTCCAGGGTTCCCCCTCCCCCAGTTGTGAGTACTGACACTACAAAGAGGGAATAAATTAATATGTTGTGATCAAGCACACCAGAGGTTTTCTGTCACACCCCATATAATTAAACACCATCCCAACTGTAAAGCTGTACCCCAGCACTGTATACTTTATCTTGCCCTTAAGACTGTTTACCCTCTCCTGCAAATCTTCAGCCTTTTCAAAGAGTTCACTTTGTCCTGCCACTAAACAGCCATTTGTCCCCTGCTTCCCCTGTGTTACCTGATGTCATCGTTTTAAAGTTTGAATAATTAGGCTCTTACCTCTAAAAGAAACTGCTAATGATAGGCAGTATTAAAACTAGGGCTGTATTTGGAAATGGCAAGATGAAAGAATTAAAGAAAATGTCACCAAATTCAAGATACAACTCAGACTATTACCAAAGCAGCTTACTGGGGCTGAATCAATGTATACTAAATATCTGGGAACTAAGAAAAAGCATACTTTGTATTTTATTCATATCAGTACATAGGACACTTAAGCCATTATGCTGTGTTACAAGAATATGTCAAGACATTAGTAGGTTTGAAAGGGTTCCTACAAATAATCTTGGAACAAAACTATGAGCTTTCTGAATCCTACTCCTAACCTGTAAAAAGCACAAAGAAAACAAATCTTGCATCGTCAGAGATCTGGTATGGCAGCTACAGAGGTCATCGGCCTCACATCCCAGAAGACCACCCACGCAAAGGAGCGTATTTATCAATTCCTACATTAACAAATGCAATAAATGCCAGATTCACCCTTTATCCTAGAAAAAATGCCACTGAAACATTCGACTACTGACCTTTCACAGCCATGAAATGTGACACAGATATATCTACTTGAGCATCCACAGCACCAGCGCTTGCACTGCACCCCTAAGCCAGGACACAAATCACTGAAGTAGTACAGCTGGTATGCTGAATGTCCCATTTGCTCCTGCCTGCACTTGAATGAAGTCATTGAAAGCCTCCTCGGAGGGGAAATGTGCCTCAGACTAATGCAGCAACCGATTGACAGTGGCGTGATTTCTATTATTACTCCATTATCACACTGGGATCTGTGCCTAAACGAGCATACTTCCTCCCTGATGCCATTTCCTTTTATCCTGGCTCTAGTCTAAAAGTGGATCAATGGGAGTAATATATATGATGTCACTTCAGTTTACAGCTACTGCCTCCCTCTCTCACATGCACAGATAGATCGATTCTTCCCAAAAATGGTTAAGAAATGCACGGGGAGACTCTTCTCCCAGAAAAGGGTTCTCTGCTATATTTGTCTGTGTAACCACAGCAAGAAACTGTTTACGCTGAGCAAAATCAGGGGGGAAAGGAAAAAAAAAGTCACTACTGTGCACTGAAAAATGCTGGCTGAAACACAACACAAACAAGGCCCAAAACAGAATTAAAGCGATTTGACCTTTGAAAATTACACAGAAAAGTTTCAAGTTTCCAAGGCAAAATATATTTCTCCTGTATTTCTTTGGCAGAATGCAGTCTCGTCCCCCCTATCCCCCCTCCTCCAAACATGAAATGTCTTTTCATTTACATTTTTACAAGATTTTTCCAAAGTCAAACGAAATTCCTTCCCACCCCTCTCTTAGGAAAGAAAGGGAAAAACCCCACCCCAGAATTCAATAGTGAATGGTTCCCTTGAGACAGAATTTCCTCATTAATTGCAGATAAGAAAGCACTGCTACTAGTCCAGGAGACAGGATTTATAGGGCCAGGCCATCTCTGTGCCTATAGTCCGAACCGATCAAACAAATCCCTGAATGAATCTCACGTTATAAACTCTCCACACAGACAATTTGCCTTGAGGGTTGTTTTCTGCAGGCTGCAATTAAACAAAAAACCTTTGTAAAACAAATCCCCCCCTTCCTCAAACTGTCTAGAAAATTGCTAGCTTGAAAATTCAAGAAAACACTATTTACTCAACAACATTTTTAGACAGACTTTGTCATTGTTTACCTCAAACAATATTCTTCAGATGCTGTTTTCATCTGCACAGTGACTTCTTTTAAATGAAAACAGGGCTTTTTCTTTCCCCCTCCCCTTCAGGGGCTAAAATGTACTCATATCAAGTAACATATGAATTCAATAAAAACGTCCACGCTAACAGCTGGTAACTAGCATAGTGCGATACACTACTTAAGAGAGTCTAACTCTAAAAGAACTAGTCTGCAGTTTGATTAATATGCCAAAAAGAATGTAATCTGCAGCTGACAAAAAATGCTTTGAACTTGTTCGCAAAATAAAACCCATCTATGCTAGAGGCTGACATAATTTTAGAAGCGCTTAGAGAAGCAGACAGCTCTGTTTAACTTTATTTGGGTCAGTTTGTTTATGACTTCCCCCTTGCTGAAAAATCAGCTCCCCTTCAAACTTTTCTCAAAGATAAGTATACCTTGCTATATTTAAAAGCAAATAAATATCTCTCTCTGTAACACATTCTCATCTACCTATGAACTGCACTCCTACGAAACGTCTTCCCATTGTGTGCAGTTTTTCTCAGTCTCTGCTCAGATGGTTCTGTCTGTGCTTGGCAACTCATTTTTCAATATATGTTTCTTTTTAAAAAAAAACAACAAAAAAAACACAAAAAAACACAAAAACCAAAACACCAGGAATTGTACTGTGTTTTTCTCATGGAAAAGAAATTCCTACGAACTGTGCTTTAAAAAGTCTTACTTCAAGAAGTAATGATCACAACAAGTTCATCAGCATTTGATTTGTGCTACACTTCAATATACCGTTTGTGGCACATTTACATCTGGTATCGCTTGCTTCATACCAGTAGGATATAAAATGACAGTGAGAGCAATTTATTGAATAAACAACTGCACTTGCATTTAGTTCCCAGTTACTTTCCTGTTTATAACATCAAAATTAAATATTTCTTATATTTGGAAGCAGATAATCTATGTTGAAATCATTTTAAGGCCACTACCTACTCAAATATACAGGTTTGATTTATTCTGGCCATGCATATGAAAACACTGCTGGATGAAGGACACAAATCCCAAACAACTGCACAAACTTAAGTATGCACACAAGTAAAACAACCTGATCTCCATTGACTTTTAACACTCCTTTTCAAATGCAAGGACAAAAATAGCAATAATCAGAGTGCAACTGTTCGTATGCAAGCAATAAATGTTATGACACAGCTACAATTTAAGGTGGGCTTCCGTAGGGTTCAAAAAGGTTTTGTGCATGTGTTTGATTTTAATTATAACTTAAACTGAATATGTGCAACACTAATGTGTCCATGAAGCAACAAAATTTGTGAAACTTTTTCTAACTGAGGAATGTATGCAGCATTTTTGGAAGAGGAGTTGCTGCTGATGGGCAATGACTTTACAAAACGGGGCTGCTTCTTTGAGATGCCCTCCTCAAAACGTGTCCTAAATTAACATTGATTTGTCAAGTAATGTTTGCATAACCAATGCTGTACTTCCCTAAATGTTATAGACACACAATTGGGGAAGGCTCTTGGGACTTCTTAAACACGTTCTTAAACTTTGTCATATTCATACAGGCTTTTTTTTTGTCCTGTTGCATTTAAATGTGATTTTGACACTGTAAAAATTATTGTACAAATCACATCACATTACTTGCACCAAACTATTTGTCACTTATGCATCGAACTTAGAATTTGCCTTTCCTAACAGTAAAAAATATTTATAGGGTAGTATGAAAGCAAAAACAGACAGGGAAACTGGGTATACATGTTACAATACTGTGAGATCAGAATGCAAGGATTTAATTTTATCAGTATTGTAAGCTGACTTTCAATGTGGGAATCCGCAGCATAAATGAAACTTAAAGATATTTCACATTCTGTGTCTGATACTAGGGTTATGCATTACCAGTAATGTTTTTAAAACACCAGCTATTGTTACCAGTCCGTAAACTGATTTTTTTTTCTTAAGATATAGCACAAAATATTTTCCCATAATTTACTTAATGGAGAAAAGATCCACTTATGAAGAAATTCAGCATCTGCAATCTAATATAAATGCACTGCAATGTCAAAAATGATTAAACCTTTATGATCTAACATACTGCTGAGCCAGCAAAATGAAAACCAGGTGGCTTCCCCTACAGGTTCAGTCAAGTTATACAGTGCTTTCCCTCAACTCTAGTTTTCTCAAAGAAATGTTTCACCAGAACTTTACCCGCGAGCATAATAATTCCCTTTTAAGCATAATAGGCTACACATTGTCTATTCAATGGAGATTATCATCTCTGCCACATACTACTGTACTTAGAGCATGTGCTGCTCCTGGTTTCAGATGAAATGGCCATGGCAAGAGAAAAGTAGAGACAAGAAGCCAGATTCCACATCTGAAATCATACTCCACAGGATCATTACTTAGACACACTGGGAAAACAGAGCATTGGTCTAACACAAACTAAAGTTGAAGCTGTCAACAGCAAGATCTTCAGTTACCCCTTCACTTGATCTCAGAAGTCTCCAGCACTGGAGAGGTGATCGGAACATCAGCCCTGTGGTTAGTCGTCTCCAACCAAGTGAAAGCAGTTGGCACTAAGACCACCTTCTCATCTAAGAGCAGACCCAATAGAGGCACTTCAGGTTCAGCAAACCGTTCATCTAACTACAAAAAACCAAAGCCATGGAGAACTCTGGTTTTAGTTTCCAGACTCTTAGACTACTACAAATTAAAGGAGTCATATAGAAGACCAACAAGTCTTAGGTAGCAATTGGTGGAAAAATTTCATACCCACATTGTTGCAGATGCTGAAGTGGAAGTATTTGCTTCCTTATTTGTCCACGCAAAACACTCTAGGTCTCAGCTGCTCCAGGCTATGTGCTAATGCTGAGATCAATGGCAGTATAAACCACCTCAGCTTGAATGACCGTCATCTAGATCCTCTGAAAACAAAGACCAGTGAGTGTCCTCTGAGACATTAAAAGAAAGATGAAGACTACAGCAGACCCTGAAAACCACTGTTTCAGTGGCCAGTCTATCAACTGTGAAATGAAGAGCTGGAGTGCCATTATCACTTTATGCTATCCACAACTACGTGTAAGAGCACCCTCAGACAGATTTCCTTTATTTTTCTGACTCTACGTACTAAAAGAAGAAAGAGGGACAAAAACCTGAGAGCCAAATTTTTTCTAAGCTTTGCTATGTTACAAATTACTGGCCGAGTAACTTCATCACCGCGCACTGAAAGTGCCAAATCCTATCTCTAGAAACTATCCTGCGCAGTTAAGCTACCTCTTCAGTCCAAAATCCCTGCAACAGAATGGAGCAAGGGCTATCTTGAAGAAGTACCGTCTTTTTCCTTAAGAAATTGTCACAAACATGTAAAATTCTGGATCAGAAATTCGTTCTACCTATGCCTACCAAGGCATGACCCAGTCAATGCCTAGAGTTCATCTAGGATTGGGATCTTCAAAGATCATGGGAATTCACTAAGAGTTTCCCAATTCTCTTATGGTTGGGTCAGGTCTTAGGGAGATCATGATTTGTTCACCAGAACATGTTCCTTTCTGATAAGTCAATCACAAAGGTATTGTATCAGCCCCAAACAGCCGGCATCATTCAGAGAAAGAACCTGAAGAAGAGAGCCAAGAACTTTCTCTTTTCTCTAACCTTTCATCAGCCTGGCTGCTGCTGAAGAAAATCACGTCAATTACACTTAGTTCATGGCTGCAGGATAAGACACCACCTCACCAGGGTGGACTAGCCAAGATTTATCATAAAGCACTAACAATGTTACAAGCCTTCCTGGAGGAAAGGACTAAAGCACAGATGGGAAACTGCGCTTCCATCACTTGACCCTTTACTGCTGGAATCCACAAGAATCAACTCTCTTTGCTACCCTTCTGCTTTCAGAACAACAGGTGATGAGAGATTTCATGTATAATTATATAATTATGTCAGTTGCCTTTTAACACTTGTAGATCAACTGCATTTCCAGACCCCAGATTTTCTTCTGACCTGAAATCTGCCTCCAACGTATTGGGTGATGGACACAGCCTGTGCATACTCACAACAGTTTTTTCAACATACCACATTCATTCGATCCTTTGTTAGGGAGCTTTTGTTGTTTGGTTTGTGTATTTTTTTTTTTTAAATTTGTTAAGAATGCAAGCAACCAGATTGAGTGGATTCAAGTTTCAGAAATGCACACGTACCTCAAAGCAAGCCTTAATCACAGATCACCTTACAATAGATGTAACTTTAACAGCTGAGATCTAAACCAAAGACTATGCTGGTGATGCTGGGAACTTAGAAGAGCAGTATGTAGAGTTTGCAGTCATGAAACAGTCTCCATTGACCGAAGACGCAGACACGCCAACCCACCACCATTGGCTTCTCTTGGATTCTTTTTTTAACTAAGATCTCACAACGGCTGTGACTAAAAATCTCCAGTTGTCTGGGAGAACTCTTTCATCGTTGCTGAAAGGCATCCAGTTCCACAGCCGCTGTCACTTCTCAGCCCAATTACCTCAGCGTCTCAAAATGAAGCCTTTGGCACTTCAGAAGATAACTGGTACTGAACACTGCACCACGACGCTGGCAACCCAGGTTACCAGATGCCCGTCATATTGCTCCTCTAGTTTCTACACTGCTTCTCACCAGAATCCCCTCTAACCCAGCCGCTGCAGCCTGCACCAGTGATGCTGAGAAGGCCACCTGCGACTGGTGACCGGAGGTCACAGACGACAGACGGGCTCTTCCTCTATTCTACAATTCCCTGCTCAAAGCACACAGACTTCTTGAAGGGGAGCCTGAACTTTTTAATGGGTTGATCTAAAACTTGCACTGTGACCTAAGGACTGGTCACAGCCATCACCTCCTTCCACTCCAAATGCATGGAATGTTTCTCAGTTTTGCCCGCTTTAGTACAAATACATAGCAGTATGTACTTAAGGGGGAAAAAAAAAAAAAAGGCAAAAAGGCAAAAAAAAAAAGGCAATAATTTCTCCCTCTGAAGAAACCCTTTCTGAAACAAAACACTCCACTGCATACAGCTCTCTCCAGGGGGAGAGGATGAGACAATAAACAACACATGACAGATGTTAGTTCATTGCTTAATGCACTTGTGGAAGCCACTCAGATTCTATGGCGATGAGTGTGGTATGGAACAGAACAAACGTATCTCATTACTTTTTATTCTTGATTTAAAAAATATGGAAAAGATTTTATTTAAAACTGTTGTGGAAGACAATTACCATCGTGAAAAAAAAATCAAGCCTTTAAAAGATCTGAAGACAAGTGGATGAGTGTTGCATGACAACCTTATTATGCCCAGTGCTATTTAAAAATACGCTACAGTTATTTGCAAGGATCTAGCTGGCAGATTTTCTCTTTCAGAAACCTATACAGGAGCATTAAAACTAACCATAAAAATAAATCCAAGCCAAAACTTCCTGGACATGAACTTTTCCAAACTGCAATTTGACTTATGGATTTTTAGCTTAAAAGAGTGCAAGAAAGTGAGTGTCTTGGAACAGGATTTGCACACTATTAGCATGTGTAGAAGCAGGATTTCTTAAAATAATAAAAAAACAATCCCAAAACAAACACCCAAAAAACTCCCAAAAAAACAAACAAAAAACCCCAAACAAAACAGCAAATCAAACCCTAAAAGTTAGTTGAAATACATGTTTTCAGAAGCAATTACCAGATAAAAAGTGGTAAAAGAAAAAGTGCTACATTCTGCTCACATTTCTCAGATGAGACTTTATGTAACGACATGGAAGATATGTGAGTTATTAAAAGGGAGCAGGAGTTATTTTGTCACGTGTACTGACCAGTACTTCCACAGATAAACACAATAATTACTTTTAGATCCAGATAATGGATTTGTTCCTTGACTCATAACTACAGCTTCGTATGGGAGCAACTCTATTCAATTTAATAGAGTTACATCAAAGCACTAGCCTCCAAAGAGCTCTCTTGAAAAGACAAAAATTAGTACTTTCTTGTGATTATAGAAATGTGTGCTGGTTTTATGCCAACGCAAGTGACAGAAACAGAGTAAAAATATTTTAAACATAATAAGCAGCTACGGAGTTAATAAAGAGGTATGAACAAAACACATGACATTTAAGGCACAAACTCCTTTGTAAATTGACTCTCACATTTGGGGTGAAACTAGAGGCTTTAAATATATTAATTTCCTTATAAAAAAGGGATAAATGTAATTTATTATGCTCATTTGTAATGCTGGTACATGCACATAAGCATACAAAGATATGCTGACATAATAACTCACTGCAAAGGTTTTACTTCTTTGCAAACACCTCCTTTTCAATAACAAGTCCCATAATTTTTTTAAAAGTTTGTTGTTGGTGGTATGTTTTTTTTTTTATATATCTATCTATATTTATATACATATCTGTGAGGAGAGTCAATGAGTTGCTTAAAAGACCTTAAGTTCACATCCACATCCCCACCACACCACCCCCACCGCCACTAGCTTTATACGTCACATTCCAGGGTACCTGGAATCATTTAATGCCTCTATAAAATGCAGGTACTTGTAACTTCATTTCCAGAAGCAGGCACAAAGACAAGTCTTCTTGCTGAAATGAAGAGGGTTCTATGTCCTCCGTTTTCAAACAGAGATTTCTACAAATCAATAATTTATTACAATCTTAACTTTTAAGGATATGTGAAAATTTCCAGTGCTTTACAAATGACTGAGGAAGCAAAGAGTAGAGCAGTTGTTGCAGAAAAATAAAAATAAATCCTAAACCAAAAGCCCCACTCTCAAGACGTTATTTCAGTCAACGTGCAGAGAAATTATTGAATTTACTGTCCTTCATTTCCATCCTATTTTCCCTTTAGCAAAAGAATCTAACGTGTAAAGCTGAGAGCGCCGCATATCCCACTGTTGACCCGTGCACTTTTGGGTTCCACTCCAGGCGTTTCATGTCCTGCTTAACTTAGACCTTTTTACATGGACATGGTGGAACCACTGTGGACCACAGTAGGACCCCCTGGTAAGCAGGCATCAAGCAACTCACTGCAATCAATAGCAGGGCAGCCTATCCTCTACAAAACAGCATTTACTTACTTATTTATTTCTAAGGCTACATGCTACTTTTAACTTCTCCCTCCTTAGGAAAGGAGGGAGCAAGGAAAAAATACTGATCTCCGGGAATGATATATGGAAAAATTGCTGTCCTATGGCCTTATTCCATACTTCTTATAACTCCCACAACTTCAAGGGAATATTTACTCTCGTAAGGAGAACAAGACTGGTGCTTAATCACTGAAGTTACATACAAACGTGAAAAAAATCAAGCAGATAATGCCAGGGAGCAAGTGGTCTGACTGTAGAGCAGTAGAGTATTATTTATAAATGAATGGCCGGATAACCACTAAGTTAAGTACAGTGCTTCAACAGTAATTCAAAATCTTATCTACTAATGGAAATAGTTGACTGAAAGTCGGCTTTAGCAAGAACCTACCGTGCTGTGCACAGTGACAGAACCAAGTTATTTACATGAAAAGTTTAAACAGTGCAAGCCCACTACTAATTTAAGAAATTGCTTGGTAACATGATCATTTAAATCCAATTTAAGTTAACTAATGGATGCTTTTGAACACTGAAATGCAACCCATTCTGAAGTACAAGCAAAATATCTGCTTAGTATGGATCTTGCTCTTAAGAAGCAAAGGCAAGTGCCCCCTCCATCAGCTCTTTCCATCTAGTGAAATCAATCTTTAGAAGTTTCATTTCAGATACGTGTATGCTGCTGTGGCTAAAATGGACCTGAAGTTTCCATTATAAACTGCAATTCTCAGGGATTTATAACTTAACTATAAAAATTCCCTCCAGCACGAAACTTGGCATTAAAGTTCTCAGCCTGTAAGAGATTTCGAAGAGATTACTTTCACTATTATTATTCCAGTTAAAATGTCCAAGTCAGTTTACTGACTTAAGACAAATGTCTGTCACCAAACTCCTACTTTTTAGAAATGAAAACTGAACAATTGATTACCGTAGGATGAGTCCAATGACATTTGCAATTCTTTGAAATTAGGACAGCTATGATAACAAACAGCTAATAGCTATAGCTACTGTAAGGCGTAAATATTTTTGATTGGCAATATTAACCCTTTATAGCTCCATTGTAGATAGCAAAACAATAGCACTTTTTTATTTACATTCAAACTAGGCAGTAAAGATTTCGTTTGCTGTGCGGTCTTTTCCCTATCGTTAAAAGCAATACCTTGAATATGTCTCTCAAAATCCCAGCCACATCATCCGCTACCCCAACAAAACGCCAAGACAACCACAGTTTATGTGCACAACCCTGCACTTAAGTGTAATTAACTTTGTGTGCACAAGTAGCTCCACTGAAAGGAACAGCAGCCTACACGTGCTCACAATTTTACACCATAGGGCCCCCTCAAGAGTCCCTTTTAAAAGGACATTACAGGGTTTAATAAATGAATAGCAAAGTCACACTGTAGAATTTTGCAGCAACAGTACGGTTATTGTTTTTTTTCAAACTAGCTCAAGACACGAGGATTCTATATTATGCAGACTCGGAGCAATTTCTGTTACATGCTGCTGCTTATCTGCAGAATCCAATGAACTCGTTAATTTGTGTACAACTTTAGCCAGTCTGGTCTGAAAATACACTGAAATAAACAACGCATTTTTGGAAATTTAACACTTCTTACTAACCCCTTAAACACAAACATTTTAGCTACCACCGTATGTCAGTTTTTAAAGCAGTTTCTGTGTACCAGGGACTTCAGCCTGGAAAGCTGCTGCAGCACTGACTTTCAGATGTATACATACCCACAAGTCGTAGAAAGCTGGGCACCAAAAGCACTCAGCACTTCTGGAAATTAAGGCTCTCACAACTACAGTGTGTACATTATAGTGGCCCACGCAAAGCAGACACTATACACTGAGATCTCCCGTTTCTTGTCTGTTTTTCTGGCGATCTTGTAGTTATTTCACCATAGATTGTTAAGAGAACGAACTCCTGCCCACAGTCTAGCAAAAGCTAGCTATGAATCAGTGTATCTGCCTTCATTTTGCCAATTGTTTTTGCCTAAATTCCAGAGAAGCCAAAAGATCCACTTTAAAGAAGGGAAAACATGTTAAGCAGTCTTAGATTTCACAATTAAAAAAATTCAACCTCGAAAAAATGTCTGAACAGACATAGGAAGTTGATTACATGGGTATTAGATATATTTTTTTTCCCCTGTAAACTATTCCTAAAGAAGTTGCCTTTATTTCATATACCTCTAAAGTCACAGAACAGACACCAGCTGTGCTGTAAATGCCCAGTCTGGTGCTGCCAGGTAAAACGCTCTCAGACGAGTATTACTGTTTTAACGTTATGATTGAACTCTGCAACAGAGAGCAATTTTCTTTCATAAACACCCCTAAAAAAAGTGATTAATGATAAATCTAAGTTCTTAACCACTATGAAGTGCAAATGGGCAATAGAAGCAAGAAGGTGATACAAAAGGAATTTCACCGATATTCAAAATAAGCACCATAACCAGTAACAGTTGAATTCCTCCAAGAATTGGTAAAGCACATGACAAAAGAAATGTAGTATTATTGTGAAAAGGCCAAAAGACAAGGGTATACTTACTGAAAATGCAATGTCAGTTCCACTCTGCTGGCGAGAGCACAAAGTCCTTTAACCTGATTACACCTTTACTGTGGTGGCTCTATAATATTCGTCTTCTCTTCAGACTAAATACACTGGCTCTTCTTCTTAATCTAAAACCAATCACAAACCAGTCTTGGACATGCTCCACCCTTGCAATTACATATTGCTCTCGGTGATCATATTCCACCTCTTTCCTTCCCTCCTCCTTTTCCATACTGTAGTCCTTTATATTCAATGCTCTTCTGGGAGCATTATCTCTCATTTAATAATCGCATTAATTAGAAATTTTAATTTTGGCATTTAACAAACTGAAACTAGTTTTGACAAATCTTACAAATCAGGGGCAATAACAACATAAAAGTAAAACCCTTTTTCATCTGCCCCGAACATATATGAATTTCTAAAAGATAAAAACAGAGAAGAAATGTTATCCTCTTGCCTTCTGTAGCAACATAATAGCGTCCGTTCATGTAAGAACTCTGTTAATTTCAGGTGCCAGTGCACTGACTTCAAGGAAATATTAGCAATATAGATATCCTTTCCCTTTAATAGCTGAAATACCAAGTGGGTGCATCGAAGTTTGCCAAGGGCAGCACATACTTCTTAATCTTCAGAGTAATTGCACCTTATTTCATATGCAATTTTAATGTAAATAAAAGGAATAAAATGAAAAAGTAGGTCTATTGAAACTGTAGTTTCTTTTAATTATGAATGCTATATAATTAGGATGCTTACAGTAAATTGCAGGTGCTGGCCTGCATGATTTCCCAATGCCAATCTCAGCTCAGAGTGCCTGGCCGGAATAAACAAATAAAGAACTGGTATTTCAGCTGGCCTGTATCATTAACAAAACTAGTGTAGATAAGCAGCCTTTCCATTGCATATCGCCCTTCTATATTAACCTTTGTGGTCAAAAAATATTTTGTCCCAACAGAAACAAAGTGTTCACAATGCTGATTAGTTCTGAGTGTATCTGCATGCAGCAAAAAAATAAGGATCTGTACCTCTCTGAGAGGTATCTCAAGGGAAAGAACAGAAAAGTGACAACAACGATATGTTATGATATAACAGCACACAATTTTTTCACAAATCTGCCCAAGTTCCATACAGTGCTGAGGACTCGTTTTCTCTGGAAAATGTGTCTTCCCTTTTTTCAATCCCCTTCGGATCCTTGACCATACAGTTTGAACTGACTTGAAAAGTAAAGGGGGAAGGGGACTGCGGGGGGGAGAGATAAAAATCCAAACTGTGGTGACTGGCTTTTTCAGTATTTACATGGCTGTATTTATATTGCCAAGGCAATCAGAGATTATTCCCCTGAATACTGAAAATTACTGACTTATGCTTAGCAACCCTGCGAATGACAACATTTGCTGCACACAATAAGGAAACCAAATTCAGGGCCATTCAATGTATACAATACCTCCTTCCTTTATTTATTCATTTATTTTTTTAAAGCTCAGGTTTCCAAGTCCTCCAGTAAGTGCAGACTGTGTAGGTCAGTGGTACTGTGGAGATACACATATGTGTCGTGTATCATAGCATGGCTCTAAATCGCAGGGGCAGACAGCAAGATGGATTAGTTTGATCTAGATTTTGGATATGTAAAATTGCGAGAGGCAGAATGGAAGCTGGCGAGTCAGGCTGCTGAGACCTCAAAATCGTGGGAAAACATACTGCTGGCTTTTAGCCAGTTATTTCTTGAATGCCTCTCCCTCTGTCCACTTATACCTGCTACTGTTTAGAGCAGTAAATCAAAAATTGTTGTCTGTTTTTTAAAAATGGGTTGCAGGTTATCTGTAAGAGAAAAATGTGAGCTCCATTATGCTTACATCTTCCTTTCTCCTTTTTTTACTTACAATATATACATTGGCTTTTTTTTCAGTTCTTGGTGACTGGATTTTCCTCTATTTTTGTAATGTTTACTTAATGTTTGACATCTTACTGTTTCCTACGGACATGTCAGTTTCTCCAGTTGATTTTTTTTTTTTTCATTACTCACACAGCAACAGGGAAAAGAGAAAAAAAACAATAATAATTTTTAAAAACCCTGTCCAGGAAACTGGATTGTAAACCCACAAAATCTGGCAGAGTGACAAAGAAGGGGGGGACCTTACATATTTTTAACTAACATTTTGAAGCTGAATAGATTTCCAGTTCAGTTGTTTAGAAAACAAAAAGGAAAACGAACATACTTTGCTCAATCGAAAGAGAGGGCTGTGACAGGGAATAGAGGGGAACAAAGAAGCATGCTCGTACTACGAAATTCAACAGAAGGCAAGAAAACGCTGCAAAAAAAAATAATAAAAAATCCATTGATAGGATGACATTTTCTTCCCACAGAGACTTTACACATTCCACCCTTTCACCACCTTTCAAAGCCCCCATATTTTTTCCAGTATTTCAAATATTACTAAAGTTGAAACTCTCTCCTGCTTCTCATTTTCCCACATTTTCTGTATTTGCTGCTTGATTAGGATGGCACGTTTCCCTACAGAGACTTGCCAGAACACAGTGCGTGAAGGCGAGGTCTGAGCTGAAATACTACAAAATAAACTGCAGCCATGAAGTGGCTACTTGTGGCCGCAGAAGGCCACCTTCCCCTGGAGCAGGCAGGAGGCACCGCATGCCCGCGGTACGAGGGACACGTGGGACATACGGCTGCTTGGCACTTCAGGTGCAGAAAACATTTCTACTTTGTTTCAAAAGCCATTTCTAAGGTACTCCAGTGCAACTCTCCTCAGCCCTGTCTAAAGGCTTTCAGTGGTGGCGTTAACGTGTAAGGGAGACAGATTTCCTGATTTCCCTGGAAATCAGGAAACACCACAAATACATTTTTGCTATTCGTGCGTGAAAAAACTGAATTCAGTAATACACAATTCAAGGCAGAATAATCTCGCACTACTCGATGCTACCTAGCACCTACAGAACGTATTTGTCAAACTGTATTTTGCTGCTACTCGTTTTCTACCACCTTTTAATTTCTAAGTTTTAATACAAAGCAAATATAAAAGTAATTAAATGGCCACAATCAGAAGTAAAAACTGTTGCATTTTGTGCAATTACTATGAAAAATCCACATATACCTATTTCTCACACAAAATATCTTCAGCACTGCACAAATAGCTCATATTTGAAACACTGTCCAAAGCTGCGCTTAAAGTAGCTTATTATGAAAAGCCGATAGAAGTAGTCTTGACTGAGGTGGAATTACTAGGCAATGAAAAGTAAAAAGAAAAAATACAAGAAGGAAAGTCAAGCATAGAGACAACAGGCTCAAATCAAGGATCTGTATTTTTCCACATTAAATTTGATGTTAATTTTCCAGCGATATTAACTTACCACATACATTTTCATAATTAAATTATATAATGTGACACTTCAATAAACATATTAGGTAAATATCACAAGCACGTTAGTTTAGCACAAGAGAGCTTGGCCCTGTATTTAAAATTAGTTGCATGTTCCTGATATGCTGCTACTGTGAAAAAAGTCCTACTGTGAATAACTATAAATCAGTTTTCCCCAATCATACAAATCAGCAAATATACGGAAAAACTAATCTGCAGCACATTTTTCAATAGAGATTTTAGTACAACTTGAATGGAGCAATGAGAGAAGTTACTGTTCAGATAAATATTACGTACATTTTTTGTACATTTGCGCCTTCATCACAACTTGCAAATAAGCGAATTAGTAGGTGCTGATGTGGACATACAGTTTTGCACTATTTTTCTGACAGGTGTGCATATAATAATATGTCGTTACTGGGAAAAAATATAAATTTCATACAAACCCTTTAAGAACAATGAAGACAACATGGAAAACATAATACTTCGAATAGATAACTTGCAACAATTTATGGATGCTGACAGAACAGATCTGACTGAAATAACTCAAGGCTAAAACTGTTGAAGAGGACCTCAAAGAATGCATCTTGTAGCAACAGTATTAAAGAAACCACAATAACAAAAAAAGAGGACACAATACTAATTATTTCTGACAACATTAAAATCAAACAGTTTGTGTAGTGGACATTAATAGTAACTTTATTTTTTGTTATGCTACTGTCTGTCTACCGCTCAAAAAGAGACTAGCACACGCTTTGTAGAAACTAGAGAATCTGAGTTGCAACTGCTTTGCATGAGATTTATGTGTTAAGCATTTAAGACATAAAATTTTTGCAGCAGTACTTGTTGAGACAGAATTCCCACAGATTTCAGTGAAACTCATCTGTGTAAGGATTGTAGGGTGGGGCATACAGCACCTTCTGAGTAATCATTTTAACACACACACACACTGTGATCATTTAAATTTATTTTGACATTTTATATTCTTTGGTTAGCTTTAAACTTTCGGCGCAAAGCCGAAACATGTAAACATTAAAGAGCACAGCATAAAACAGTGCTGCAGGCAACAGCCTTGCTCAAATCTACAGAGGTTGAAGTCAACACGTAACATACTCCTAACCACCTTGTTCATGGCTTTTATCACTGAGGACATCTGCACACTGTGATCATTCTGATTTAGGGATATCATATACACTGATAAGGGTCAAATTAATTTAATGTAGGAAAAAAAAGGTTTCAAAATAATATATGTGTGCAAAGCAGTATAAAATCATGCTAACCTACATGCTTATAAAATGATGAAATTCAGTACAGGTGTATTTTCCAACTCGTAACACAAGATTTTTAGAAAGAAGCAGGAAGCTACTATAGAATCTAAACCAACAACGCACATAACCAATGCATTAGAAGTATGTATTATCAAGGCATTTTCTGACATATGCTTTGGTCACTGGAGTCCTGTCCAAAAACTTGTTCTAGTAAGTTGACTTTAGATGTCTCTAAATACTTTATAAAAACAATTTGTGGCTGTGTAGGCAAATAGACAAATGCTAAGCCTTGGCTTTTGCAATTGGAAACAGCCAGATTTGCATGAGCAAACAGTGAAAACAGGAACTTTGAAAGGCCCTGGATAGATGGCTTACAATTTACATCTCAGCTATAAAACCTGAATATAATGTATAGTTAGAATAATTCATCACATGAGAAAATCAGGGGTTTATATTTACACACACATTGTGAAGCCAATCCTGACACCTTTATATAGCCATACTTCCAATGTTTTTGCTTGCACAGTAGTGGCAGAATGGTATCTTTTTCTCCAATTTTTTGTACTATTCCTTATTGGAATTAGGAGCTAAATCAGATTTAAACATTCACAAGCCCCATCTCAATTGTGGGAATCTTGGCTTCTGAGCTACAGGAAATATGTCCACAGTCTCTGTGTACTTCCAAATTAGTAAAAGGATGAGTGTACTTTTGGCATATGGTCCTGTATGCAAAAATGATTTACCAAATGGAAAAGAGAGGCTTAAATGTTTACAGTGGAGCTTAAATACTCTTTTCTAGATAAACTTCCATTCTGAAGAAATGCAACATTTAAAACAAAACAAACAAACAAAAAAAGGCAGCTAGATGACAAGAGTTTGGTTACCTCAGCTCAGCCTCTACTGAGAAAACCCATCCAAAACCTGCCCTCACAACTGGCAACCCTGATGGACATGGGGATTGAATGAGTGTGGAAATTGAATTACACCCTCTCTCCCTGTAGGTGGTCCTTACGGATCAGTGTACTGGAGTGTGTCAGAAGCTGGCACCGCTCCTGTCCATGATGCATCTGTTCCGTGGACACAATCCTTCAGACTGCAGCTATCTCAGTATGGCACTGTTCAAAGGAGCTAAATACAATTTAAAAAAAAAAAATCTCTTCTTTGAAACAGTAATTTAAGATAAATGTCTATTTGCAATAGACATTTGCAATAGGAACTCTCATTGCAGGCTCCTGCTAATCTCATTTAAGCATGATTTTGTTTCTACTCAGGAAACTAAAATTAATTTAGCTGTTCCTGAAAACTGTTACAGAAAGATGAAGTATCCAGTGGCTCACAACTACAGTTCCTAGTTCAACAACCACATTTGCTACAAAGTCAGGTTATGCTGAAAATTTGTTTGCTTTAGCTACCATTACACAAGGGATTTATACTATTACACTGTTATCCCATTACATTGAGTTTTTAGACTTGCATAGATTGCCTAGAGACTGAAAAGCAGAAGAATTCAGATCCTCATGCGTGCTAAATTACCAGCTGCGAGAAAGTCTCTGGCATATTCCCCACACTGATGAGACTTTGTCATTAATGCACCTCAACATTGAGAAGTCTGATGTGATCTGATTTCCCACTACTGTCTGCTTTCTTGTTCTGTAGTTGATGATGATGATGATGATGATAATAATGATAAATAATAATAATACAGTAAACTGACAGTCCAGGACTACTTTTTACTTTAAAAATTGTGTTTGGTAATTCATCCTGTGCATGGAAGACACCGTTTGGGCAGGACAACAACTATGATCAAAAATGTCAAAACAGGTATAAAAAACACCTATGAAGCACAACTGAAGTCTCCCATTGTTTTTCAGAGACCTGCAAAATAATTTTTGAATAAAGGCAATTCTTCCATTCAGCTATTCCAAAATTACATGGAGGACTCCATCAAGTCAAATAGAAAATCAACATACCTGACTCTCTGTGAAGCTTCCTAACTCTAGGACTTTTCTTCCACTGTCTCTTTCAAAATGAAGGCTAAATACTGACAATCAAATTAAGACAACGAAATAAGAAAGCCAAAGTCACTGTTTGAGGGATGTCTAATTGGATGAAGAGTTCAGTTCAGAGGGTCAAGTCTGTTCCTCTCTCCATGCCACTCCTGCTATATGCATGAGGGCATGTACCATGAGATAACCCACAAGCAGACAGACTGCTAGCATGATACAAGATGATGCTTTGCCCTTATACAAAAATTCACAGTGTGGCTAGCATTGTTGGCACTTTCTTAAAAAACCTAGATGTTTCCAGTCATCACTTCGATGCGAATGGCCATGGGGAATGCCCAAGTACCATCACCACCATCAACATCTGAAGCTCAATTGCTTGCTATTGCTAGCTGATGTGACAAGGTTCTCCCTGCAAATTTTTCATTTACACCCACAGGCTGCTATCTATGAATGGCAAGCAACCTCCACAGCCTCATTTTCTTCACAGCTTTCTCTTTAAAACAAAATCACACAGTTCAGGAAATATTGTAAGATGGAGCTGGCTGCACTCCTAGAAATAAAAAATTAAAGTTTCAGTAAAACCTGACATATCCCTGTAAATTACACCTTAAAGCCCCCCCAAAACAAACAGGAAAAGATACTATTACCTAATGTCTGAAAATTCAGAGAATATATTCATTCATGGAAAATACTTCTGCAAGTGAAATGAACTGAAATTATTTCCTCTGTTTATTACATAGTAAACAAGACATTCAGGTACCTTTTTAACCCGTGCCTTCCTGGAAACAGTACATTCTTTTTATTTATCACGGAAAGTGAACTTTGGTCTTGGTGCAGATAATCTTATTAACACAAAAACATGCTCAAGAAGACAGAACCGGACACTGTTTTTAGAGAGGCATGCTACAGCAGTTCCCAGTGTGATCCCCAACCCCAGCAATTGCTCGTCTCCAACTACGACAGCTATACAAATTTATGCTACTGAGGTAAACACATCATATCCTCTACACTTTCAAGTGTATTTTCAGAGAAATATCTTTATTTGCAAGCAACACATCCAGAATTCATTCAACAGTAATCTCAGTGTGGAGTTTATTCCCATAACAATCACATCATCTTTCAGATCAGCCATGTGTCCATGACTGTAAATGCAACATTTGTGGCCAGTCCAAAACAGGGACAAGATCAAAAGGAGCTATATAAAGGCAGCCCCACTGGGGTGACATTACACACTGCGCCTATAAATTTAGACTACTGCTTCCATGGCCACGGCTTTCCTTCAACACTGAAGTTGCATCGGGCGCCGTAACACCTGAAGGAAACAGAAGTTTCCTTCTCAGGAAAGTAAGCCACAATAATCCCAACATTTTTATGTCACAGTAAAAGCATTCTATTTCAAAGACAAGGAGCCACAGAAACCTCCTGCGAGATGCAAACACCGTAAGACCTTTTCCTTGCACTGTATATTCTGGTGAACAGCAGGGTTTCTGCTCCCAGGAGCTATTTGCAGGCGAGCTGGCGCAGACCTGCGCAGCCTGCCTCTCCACCCACAGCCCACGAGGGATCTCCCTCCAAGAGGCACAGATCTGGTGCACGGTACCGACCTTTTGGCCAAAGTGTCGGTCCTAATTAAAAGTTTAAAACCAAAGTCATGTGCCACGGGATCACAGCAGAAATGAATGCCTGTGGCTGCTCTAGCCTGCCCTGGCTTGGCCTGACAGCCACACAAATAGGTGACAAGAATTCATTAAGGCTGTTAAGACACAAGTTGGCAGCAAATAGATAGACTCAAGCATAGGTAGCACGGGCACTCTTATCTCCCAAAGGACCATATAAGGTTGAAACTTACTTAGCACTGGATTTGTAACTCCAAGCTCTCTACTATAAGCTAAAGATTCGGCAGGGGAGGTTTAGATTAGATATTAGGAAGAATTACTTTACTGAAAGAGTGGTCAGGCACTGGAACAGCCTGCCCAGGGAGGTGGTTGAGTCACCATCCCTACAGGTATTTAAGAAACGTGTAGATTTTTGACACTTCAGGGCATGCTCTAGTGGCAGAGATTGCAGGGGGTTTTTTTGTGTGTGTATGGTTGGACTCGATGATCTCAAAGGTCCTAGCCAACCATAAAGATTCTATGATTCTGTGATTAAAAGCATACATTATGAAAGGAACAATTGCTGTCCTAATGGTTAAAAGAAGCATGTATATTTCTAGATGATTGGGATCTCAGAGTGCTCATTTGGGAGGAAAAAAACCGAAAAATTATTTCCATAAAAATTATATTTAATACTTGCCCATTAGATGGCTGGGGTCCAAGGGCTATTGTGTCTTCTGGATGGCTCACTGACTACCCTGCCCTAGCTTCCTTTTTTTGTGGCAGGCTGTTCAGCAGAAATGGGAAGCACAGTCAGCATGGTAAGGCCACATTAACTTGCTGAAAATGGGCTCAATAGCATCTCTTTTTGAATTAGTTCTATGACTGCAATTCTCATATGAGTCAGCAGCCAGAGAAGTAGGTATTAATTTAGCAACAAATTTTTTCCAGAATATGTGAAACAAAGCCCCTTGTTCTGTTAGCTCAGGCTCAGTTGCCCTTCCTGTTACTTCTGCACTGTGTGAGTTATGATTATGCAGCACACAAAATCAGAGCAAGTTCTTTAGAAGTGGCCATTCCTTTCTACAGACCGTTCATGCCACTGCTGAACATGGTTGTACATAACTCTGTATTATCTCTGTGTAAAGATAACCAAAGAAAAGCTACATTTGTAAAATCATTCAAATTATAAGGACTTATACCTTTTGCCAAATAATGCTATGTTACTCAATTATGCCCTCAAAACACACCGCACATTTACCAAAAATAATTATTTAAGGGATTGTATGTTCAGAAACTAATTGATACATCCAAATATGATGACCAGTAGTCAACAACAGCACAGAAATGTTATTTCCTTCATGGGTGTTAGGCTGTGAAAAAAGCCCAATCCTGAAATACTTTCAAGCTGAAATCTGGAAAGGAAAACAACTGTAGTGTCCCCTTATTTTGAAACACATTAAGAATACTCTATGTGGTATTACTTATTTTTAATGAAATACATATGATATTGAAACCAATGATATTCGTTTCGACCTCTGAAATAGAAATTTACTCCTCAGCACAGTGGACTCACAATGATGGAGAACGTTACTTCAGGAATGTCCACACCTCATAGTTTGAAATGGCTGCAACCTTTATATTTTATTTGATAATAACATTGCAGGACTTTAAAAAATAAAGTTTAAAAATATCAGCAAATAAGGAGCGAAACGAGATATTTTTAAATACTCAGGAACGCCTCTCCACAACTCGATCTATTTCCAGGTTTGCCTCCTGACCTTGCCACGGCATTCAAAAGACTTAGTGAGAAGCTTGAAAGAAAAGAGGAGAAACAAAGAGACTTTACACAAGTCCCCAGAAAGGAATTTTGCCTCTCCTTTACTTTTCCTTAAATAAACCCTGGTTACAAACTAGAACCATAATTTTTCATACCTCTTGAAAGTGGCCAGGAATAGATTGTAGCCTTATGATCACATGGTGGGGAGAAAGAAAAAGAAATATTGTGAGCTACTCAGTCTGCCAATAAAACTTTGAAGCTATGGAAACCTTGTAATTCTTCCTAAATCCGGTTTTATCATTCAGTTGCTAACAGCAACCACTATTTGTTTGAATCAGCAATAAAAAATCAGGGGTCCAGCCCATTGAAACTGGCACTTTGACACAAAATAATGCAGGGGTAACCTATATTTTCATACTGACCAGTCTAAATACATATAAAAGAACAACATTCACTTGATGCTGCAGCCATCTCCTGATAGAATAACTTTCCATATCATGAGGCCAACACAAACACACAGAGTTACATCTTCTGGTGATAATCACACAACCAGAGGATCATCAGGCTCTTGAGGTTCTGGGTGGGCACAAGGACTAACTCCACAGTAACATCTGCTATAAATGCTGGCTCCTTGCCTTCTGAAAATGGTCAGAGTACATGGTGGAGTTTGCGTGCCCTGTAACAGCTGGTTTCACGTAAAAATGAGTTTCTGCTAATGCAACTAAAACACAGCAGGAATTTTGTTTTTGATGCATGATTTACTATGTATGCAAAGGATCAAGAGTTTAGGAAAAACACGGATGAACTTTCAATTATTTAGAAGTAAAGAATTCACATCGTCCCATACTGGAAATCTATTATTTTTGAAAGCTGACAAACATAGTCCCCTCCCCTTCACTTCTAGAACAAAACAAAATGACAATATTCAAAGTTATCATATTCAACTAGGTAGCAAAGCAGAAGGCCCCTCCTGACAATTTTTCAGTTCTACAGCAAAACACTGCTTAGACATGATGACTCAGATAAGGTAGCATACTTAGGCCACAAAAATCATCAAAATCTAAGTTTATACCAATTTCAGACTTTGAAATTAGACGAAGAAGATTCACGTACAAAGTGCATGCTCGTGAAATTCATGAGGTAGAATTTCAGATGCCACAGCCTGCCCCATCAAAATCAAAATCAAACTACTATTTTCAAGCAGAAAGCCATTTTACAGAAGCTCTATTTACCTGCCACTGGAATAGTCACAATTAAACACTTTACAGTGTCAGCTAAAGAGGACAGAGAATGATTTAGGCTTCTATTCTCAGGTTCCAGTGTTATCAGCTTCAGCACAAAAAAATCCCTCCATTAATGGTACAATGGATCTGGAAACCCCTGGTGGATTCCATCAGTCCAGACGACACTGACAGATACAGAAGAATTAATTTTATTTTTTTTTTGACAGAGGGGAAAGAGACCAAACTGAGGGGGCTCCTACATTTGGAGCAAGAATACCTCTAAAGCAGGGAATAAATTGGAAGTTGTTTCCCAAAGTCATTGCTGATACTAGGGTCATTGACATAAAACTTCTTTTTGTGTCAGTAGCATGGAGACGAACAAAGAAAGAACTCAGGAATAGGTCTTCATGCTTTGACATCGAAACAGAGCTGGAACTACAAAACACTGCATGTCAAGCTCTGGACATGAGTTTTTTCCAGTGCTTAATTCTGAATACATTGGTATTCAAAACACACTTTCCACACCATCTTTTACAGACACTCCCTATGCAAAAAGAGGGTTGAAATAATACACACTAGCCAAACCACAGCATATTCCATAGGGGAAAGAAACAGCCATAGAATACAGCAGGTAGTCTTGCGCTGTTCAGCCTATGGGGCAAAGGAACACAAGCCATGAAAAAGCAGCATTTATTCTCACATGAACAATTAAAATACAAAAGACCTTAGGCACTTAAAAACAACCCTAGGGCCATACTTCCAAAGTGATCAGTAGTAAAACTATATTTCTTTCCCTTCACCTTCACACAACATTCTCTCATGAAAAAAGCTCACAATCAATCCACCTACAATTAAGATCCATTTCTGGATGGCATCACCACTCACTGGCTTCCTATTTCACAGAGGATCTGGTACATTTTTTCATGGCAGAAAAGTACACCAAAAATGAGTGAATTAAAATAACCTGTTGAAGAGCCTTTGATCAGGACTGAACTGACTGCTTCAGCACAGATCCCATGTGCTTCAGTGACCAAAGTGCTCTGACATTAAGATCAAAATGCACGATCAGAGGTACTTTAACGAATGTGTTTTAAAAAAAAAAAAAAAAAAAAGAAGCAAGAAAATATTGCTGTCTTGCCACATTTTTAGGTAAGAAGACAAAACCCTTCTCCCAAAATTTCACTTCCAAACAGATGTAGTGTTCCTTTCTGGTTTCCCTTGCCGTATTGAAACCAACTGAGAAAACACATAGGGACAATCGTGATTAATACAGGGCTGCTGCCGCGGACCCTCATCTAAGCACAGGGGAAACGGATTCTACCAAATCTTCTGCCCGGGAGATGGTGAGGTTGCGTCGTGCACATCTCAGGAGAACTGCCCCAGATCGTGCAGTCAGGTTCTGTAGCTCTCCTGGACACTGCTACTGTGCACACCACGGCTTCACTTTAGTCCAGGCATCCACTGAGGCCACAGAAGAGTGCTCATCTCATCCTGTTCAAGACCACCAGCACACTGGATCGAAGTATCTTTTTAATGAGTATTCCCACTCATTGTCATTCCACCCTCCCATTCACGCTACCCAGTAAGTTCTGTCAAAAATCACAAGTCCTAAACCAACTTATTTAGCAAAAGTTTTGGCATTTCCCCCATAGGTTTCTGCTCCAAGCTTTACTACTCAAAACATATGCTGACCATACTCAAGCACAGTAGCACCATACTGCTTCTCTAAATCCCCCCTACAGTATGAATTAGGTAGAGTTTTATTTATGTCCCAACTTAAAGGGTGGACATTGTTGACACACATTTTACATGTGTTGCAGTTACGCTGTTCTGCTTCTCACATGCCAAATGCTACCAGAGAGATGGCTGGCTGTTGATCATAGTTGAAGTGATGTCTGAAATAAGTTTTTTCTTCTGAACATCAAAGACACTGAGATCTTGCAAATGGACTGTGAAGTTTTGGTATACAACTAAAGTACTGCTTCGGGGTAAAATAAAGAGTTATTGTTGTCTAAATGCATCAGTTAACCTTCAGACCACAGCACAGACTCTTTAGTCAGATTCTGGATCTTCACACAAAGCAAATAATGAGTTAGCACAGATGCCAAAAAAGCTGCCAGGGAAGCCAAAGAATTGTGAAAGGAACTAAAAATAACAATGACTGTTCTTTGCAGGAGGGATAAAGGGATAATGACAAGACCACGCAACTTCTAAGCACCACATTTTATTTCAATATATTACACGCCTGAGATTAAGAGATGGTGTGAACATTGAGTAGATCTAAATATTTACCTGTCTTCCTGACCTGTCTTCCTTCCTTCTTCATTTTCTATATTAAAATACTTGGGGCTGCACTTTATTTCCACCTAACCCCCCAATCCCTTCCAGTGCTGAATTCAGTGTTCCTTGGAAAATGGATACAGCAGACACTTTTTAAAGCACTGTCTATTAATAAATCAGTGGACATCTGTATTTTCTGCCTTCTCTTCCTTCTTAGGAAACCACTGTTCTGGAGTGGAAAATTTTATGTTGTATTGAGGTACTCTATAGGCTTGGTTCTACTTTGCCTTCAGCTCCTACCAACATGAGAATTACGAATGCTGCACAGATACTCAGTATGTGAAAGACTTCGGGTTACCTTAAAACAAAAGGGAAGCATTGACACCACTGCTACTGCTGTCAGGCTGAGCAATGTTACCCAGTATACATTTGTAATAATGGTTATAAATTTGGCATAAATCCAAAACCGACATGCTTAAGATGTAGTGAACTGGACTCATTGCAAAAGGCTGTGTGTTGTGAAAAGTCTTGATGGGCACTGTAACATTTCACTTTTAGAACCATAGAATCATAGAATGTGTTGGGTTGGAAGGGACCTTTAAAGGTCATCTAGTCCAACCCCCCTGCAGTAAGCAGGGACATCTTTGACTAGATCAGAGTGCTCAGAGCCTCATCCAGCCTGGCCTTGCCTTGAATGTCTCCAGGGATGGGGCCTCCACCACCTCTCTGGGCAACCTGTTCCAGTGCCTCACCACCCTCATTTTAAAGAACTTCTTCCTAATGTCTAATCTAAACCTACCCTGCTCGGGTTTAAAGCCATTGCCCCTCATCCTATCGCTACATGCCCTTGCAAACAGCCCCTCCCCAGCTTTCTTATAGGCCCCCTTCAGGTACTGGAAGGCCACTATTTCCTGCTGAAATTTTTCAGAAAAGAAGAAAGGACTATATCAACATCTCCTGTCCTAAGGAGTGAAATGGTTTCACTGTGGAATCAAAAAGAAATTCATAAAAGACAGATTTTTTCATATCAGGTGCATTACTTTGAAGAAAAAAAATAATTCATCAGATCTGATCAATACAAATTTTCAGCACTGCTCAGCAAAGCAGAGTGAGTACAGGCATATGCTTCTTAACAGCAAACACACCGGCACAGTCTCACTTTTAAAATCACAAACTAATTTCTGATCATAGCATTTTACAGACACCAAATAGAAAATTATTTGCTATACTTTGCATTTACCCAATGGTTCTCTCAGCTAGACGGGTCAGGCTTCTCTCACAATCCACTCCAGAGATCCATTCTTCGGACAGTCACTTTATCAGATTCGACAGGAATTGAGAATATATATATATGATTATTCTAAAATTTAGGTTCAAGATTGATTTTTTCCTATGTATTTTACTTTCAGAGGCTATTAAACTTCATTCTTTCTGACACAGGAAATATTGCCAAACTACACAGTCAAAGCTGGAAATCTTCCAATGCACGATGTATCATACCACTACATGCAACAACTGTCTAAAACTACTCTGTTCAACAGCACCAAGCATTACCAAGGTTCTCTCTGTACTCCTGAAGAGGCACTGTATTCCCTCACTTGCAAGAAAGGGAGTCACCTATAGCCTCTTTTTTTCTGCCTCCCCGCACCGCCCCCGTCCCCCCATCATTTTAGAAAGCTGAGCCTGGTCTTTGAAGGACTCGCCTTCATCAACTGGACAACAGTTGATGCTGTACACTGGGTGGAACAGCAAAGATCACCATCATTACATGATCTCTTGGCCTGCAAAGCAATAAAACATACTGCATTCAGAATCTGCTGGCTGACATAACTACAGGGTGCTTCTCCGATGAATGTAAGGATTGATTTAAAGCAGTCATTCTTCACATCTTACGTGCATATTACAAGGGAGAAAGATATTAGGACAGTTCTTCCACCCAGCTGAGAAAGAGAAGCAGAGAGACAAAAAAATAAGAAAGAGAACAAAAGAAAAAGGCCAACAGAGGACCAAACAGATGGACAGACGGTGACTGCAACCCCCAAATCTTTGTTAAGTTCCCTGTGCCTATCAGATCCTCAGAGAATGAAAGCTTTGGATAAGAACAGGCATAACATCTTCCTTCTGATCTTGTTCTTTTCCATTCTTTGCTATTAGCTTAATGAGTTTAATGGTTCATACCATGGAAAACCACAGCGAGGACTGGGGGAAGCTAATCAAGCCACTTCTTTCTATGAGTTCTGTAAGGAAACTTGGAAGGTAGATGCATACCCATGAAAGAATAGTCTGTAAACTCTGATAATTTCTGAAAGCTTGCTAACATGGAAAATGCTGAGGGGGCTCGTGGAGGGGAAATGGAAGGATCGCAACTGACTTAAATAGTCACTCATCTGCTCTTCCTGACAGCTGCAACAGGCCGTAACAGCCAGAGATGGGCATCTTGGAAACTGAGAGTAAAACTTTCACAGTTGTGATGCTTGTAAGGACATACCACCCATATACACAAACATAGCTTAGAACAAAATACTTAGAAACAGTATTTTCTTCCTCATCCAAACGATGCCAGAGAAAGATGTGACTCAGAACACTAAAAATCCTAGAACAGAGTTAATGCAACCACCAAGCATGAGAACGTAGGTTTTTCTGTCCTTTAAGGTTGTACACAACATCAAACAGAACCTGCTTCACAGGCCACTGCCATTTCAGGTGGAACAAGAAAGACTGGCACACTTGCTCCGTCCACACAGATGATGTAAGACATCCAGGTTCCTGCTATGATGGACTGCCAGTTGTTTCACCCAAAGTCACTAAGAATGTTAGCTTGGCTTTGTCTCTTCCTCTTTCCCATCATATGCCAAAGTTCATAGCAGGGAAACAGAGGACTGGTAAAATTTAATAAGACTAATGTAGTAAAAATCCTGCCTGATCAGGCTTTCCCCAAAGGCGAAATTAAGTAAAAAAAGCTACACGTCACAGCATTTCTGTCTACACAGCAGCAAACCAGATGATTCAAGAATAAATTAAAAATTAAATTATTTCTGTTACTTTCATGCATGTTAAAGAAATAGGTTCTTTTTTCATTTCTGAAGTATATTTTGTCTTAACTAATGGAGGCACCCACAGCACATTTAATTAACTACTGTGAACTACTAGACTATGAGAAAAATAATGTACCTAAACAAGCTGGGAGGAGTTTCCACCTGTGTTTTAAATTAGTGTGTAAGACAGTCTGAAAAATACTTCTGTCTAGCTAATAATATTATTCACATGCATTCTGTGGGAGAGGCCAAGCAACGTGCTTCAAAATTGTCTCAGGAGTCTTAGTCCAGCTTTGGAGGCGTCATGGGTTTTATAATGACTGGACAACCTGGGCGGAGCTCAACACTGATTTGGTCTAAATGAATCCACATGCAGTACCACTTAACTTTTGGGAAAACAAAAGACAAACCCCCAGACTCTAATATTCTTTTTCAGAATGCTGAAAGAACAACCCACACACCACCTGATTTGACTTTTCTTGAAGTTTTATTCACAAATAAAAACTAGGAAATATATTAGTGGTAGATTTTGCGTTCCCTTCAATCCCCTTGCAAGATATTTCAACAGTTAGCCCTAGATCCTAAATTAATCTAAGGACCTCATCAGAATGGAATCCCTACCTTTGCATTTGTCCCATCATACACAGCTTTGCCTAATCACATTATGTTATCCTATTTCAGGGTATGAAAAAGCAAAATAGTAGTCTTGTTCATGAACCACTCCGCAGTGAAACCAGAGCACCAAGTTGCTACCATCACAAGAAATAAAACTGTATTTTCCCCTTATACAGCTTTACATGCAGTAACTGGATGTGTGTCCTGTGGCTGACTGTAAACTCACCTGAAGTTTATTCGGGTACTGCTAGGGGCTTTCTACAGAGACATTCCCCATGTCTAACATAATCTCAAGCTCTCTTTCAATGGCATTATTTACTGACTGTCCCTCCTCTATCTGGCTGGTGTATTAATTGTCTTTGACATCTGTCTTTCTGTCATACTTCATTTAAATAAGCCAGTTTACTAGAGAAAACATACGGATGAACACATATACACTGACATTAGCTTTATGTGAGCATATGTGGTAGGAAACAAGACTAAAATAATCTTCAAGGTGAAAGACAGTATCCATAAAATCTGAACAGCAACTATTAATACCACAATATCACAAGCTCAGCCCCTGCAGTTACCAAAGGAATTTCCTGGGAGCTGATCAGCTTTCTTCCTCTCCTCTGAAATCAGATGGGAATGTCCTTGAAGCAAATATATCACTGTAGGAAACAATTAAGGAAAAGGGCAAAGGGGAAGAAAGAATGATTTGTGTAATTTCGATAAAACCCTCGGTGTTAAGTGAGCTTGTGGCTGCCATTCAGAGCTATGTAGTAGTGGAGCCATGTGGTTGCCATTCCGAGCTATGTAGTGGTAATTTTCCAATCTAACCTCTGGTAGCACTGCTGGAGAAGCATGAGGTAGGCCAGCGCCTGAACTTCAGCAGAAAAGAGAGAAAAACCTGTGTGGCACTAGGGTGACTTCTCAAGTCAACTGAGGCACAAGCTACCATCTATTCACAGTTCTACGCCTCAAAGGATCTTAAGGCTGAAAAATCCAAGCATAGCCTGAACACAGCCAGCATCTCCAGGGGCTGTAAAATCCCGGCTTGACATCCTGTATTGCGTATCTGTATTTAAACTCCAAACTCAAAAGCAAACTTAAACCCACAAAAAATAATACCAAAACTGCAAATATTAATCCAGTGGCTGCATTCCCAGAACAGTAAAGGTGCACATACCATTTTTGTAAAAACTTGCACTAATGTCAGCTAAATCTGAGCTCTTCAATCCTTCTTTCTCCCCACTTGAAAAACTGTCAGTCCTTCCATGGGACATACTCAATGGGGACTACGGTGGACACAGGCATCACATGCCCGCAAAGATCTTGCTTAAGGACTGAAAGCCTATGAATAGTACCTCGCTAAGAACTGTGTTGCCCAGAAATTGGCCCAGTATTAAAATTAGTGCCTGCTAATGATCTATTCTATGAAAACCTACCTTCAATAATCTGTATTGCTGATTGACAACGCAGTATTTGTGTATTTTCATTGTCTTGTGGATACACACACAAAATATAAAAAGCTCCAGTTTCATGACTTACAAGAGATAAGGGGGAAGGGGAAAGGGAAAGCAGTGATAATTTAGGGCTAGAACCTAGCAAAGAGCACACTTGTCATTTTTTCTGGTATTTGTCTTAAAGTTTCCTGCCTCAAGACATTCAGTTTATTGACCTGATCCATTCAGAGCATATAAATTAGTAACACGGGGACTCAAAAAAAATACTTAAAAGCTTCCAGCTCCAGCCTTTTAGCACTAGTTGCAGCGAGGAGCTGCAACATACTCCGTGCTTGCGTGGTACTGGCGGAGTGTCCTCTGGAGAGCTACTATGGCTACTTCACAGCAGAAGGGGCTAGCTGAGAAGGTTACAGCAGGTTGTCTCTTGGATGCCTTCAGAGTCATCAGGGAGAAATGCAGACCCTGCCCACACCCTACGCATAGCCTTGTGCACCTAAGGACCTGGCACTCGATGACCAGCCTTCAATCCACGTGAGCTGTGGGATCATCCTGGATGTCTCCCCACACTCTTGAGGGAAGTTTGCTGCGCTCCGGCATACCTTTTGAGCAAGAGCAGTCAGGTTGTGAGCGGAGCTCTGCCCACACCCAGCCATGAGAACCTCCACAGGCAGCGAGCAGGGACAGCTGGCGAGGACATCAGGTGGGGAGGAAGGAAGCCTCCTGTGGGTGTTGAGTACATTTGCTCTAGACCAACCCACCTTTTCAGAATTAAATCCACATCCTCTGCTGTCACAGACCCAAATGTGTGTGTGGTCTTACTCAAGCCTAGTTACTTTGCTGAAACACAGATGGCACAGGAAAAGACATTGTTCTTGGAGAAGACCAAGCAAGGGCTTAAAAGGGATTAATCATGCTTTCCCAGCAAGGTCAAAAAGCAGTACTATCAACTTGCTTTTAAAAAACACCTCTTTTAAACTCAAAGTTATAATGAAACCAATTAAAAAATGACAGTCACATTTCTTAAAACACAGCATTTCTTTTCGTTTTTGGCAGAGGAGAAGGGGGGAAAGTAAAATCATATAAACACACACATACCCACACTGTGCCTTCTTTGAGAAGACAAATAAGATCTTAAAGCTTCCTCCAGTCTGAGATGAAATCGAAACTTGACTAGAGCTCTTTGTCTATCCCATTCCACTAATATGGTTACATTTCTTTAAGAAAACTATACTTCTTGTACCATATGTTCTTCCAGTGTTTTGCTTTCACCTACAGATTTTCCCTTGTCAAGCAATAGCTTCAGACTTGTATTTTTCCATTATAAACTGACATCAACCCAAAACCTGCCCCTTAAATATTCAAGGGCATGTAGGCACAAAAAAAATATTGTCCTCCTAAGCAGGCTGGGCGTGGTATTTGAATGTTGTACATTCCTTCAGTTAATTGAAAATTATATCTCTCTTTTCAAAGGTTCAGTAAACAAATGGCTTGGCAAAAAGACACTGAGAAATAAGCCAGGAATACCTATTTCAAATAACTTTTATTTCAAGTATGCCGTTAATATATATGTTGATATGCAACAGAATTTCTGATGCTGTAAGCCAACATCCTCCTTTAAAAGGGAGAGGAAGAAAAATCAGAAAGTAGGGCACTATCAAAACCTAAGAACTTGGAGGCGAGCCTAAGTGGAGATCTGTATGTACAGCTTAAACTAACCTCAGTGAATCATCACAAAATTGAAACCCAGATCAATACAAATTAACAGAAATTCTTTCTTCCCCCTGCTCCACCTTTTTTTTTCTTCTCCAGAAGAAAATTGCCATTTGTGGCAACCACATTCATTCTCCAAGACATGTCATGTCTATTACTGACATGAAACTGTTCCACAGCACAGATCTGGGGAAATTTCTGAGCCTCTATGAATACTATTATTATTTGATTTGTTTACCAAGGTACACTTATCTAGGAAAAAATTTCTATAATACTGATTCATACAAACTACATACACATTCAGAGACACTAAATACCATTTCAGGAGTTCTTAAAATAATACCAAATGTATTACTAAGAAGTCAGTTGAGCATTAAGAAAAAAGGTTTATATACTGAGATAGGCCGACTTTGAAACAGCCTGTTTCTTCCAAGCACTGAAAAAGGACCGCCTTATTTTTAGGGCTTTTAATATTGATTCTTAAGCCTTCTTTTTATGCAACCATGCTACCACTATTTTCAACAAATTTCAGCATTTGCTATCAACTCTTAAAAGTAGTATCTCAGATACTTTTTACTTCGTCTTTTGTTAAGTTCATGGATTTTCTCCTTGAAACTTAAGGCAGCCTGCTTTTCAGTGGACAGAGATGGAAGTCTTCAGAACAACAGAAAAAGCACACAGTAGAGAAGGTTAATTTCAGCTAAGAGCTGTTGGCACAGCTGACCGTGTTTCACAACAGTATGAATACAAAAAAACGTATTTCATATGGCCGTAAGAACAGCCCCGTGCGCTCCAGCTCTCGGGAGCCAGCCCGACTCGCTCATCTGCCGTCACGCAAAAGGCAGGGACTGTGAACACAAACTGTTCTCTGTGCTAAAATGTCAGTGCTGTCTGGTCCAGACTACAAGCTGCAGGCATGCCTGTTTGCCTATCGGGTTGAAGAAAGAATTTTCTCAATAGTTCTACTTTAAATGGTCAATGGGGAATGCTTCCCAGGATGCACTGAGTGCTCACTAAGTCCTTGTGGCTGGGCAGCACGGCCCATCTCCCAAAACTATTGGTTTGTTAATTCATTTGATACAACAAGTTCAGGAACTTGGAGTAAAGTCTCTGTACTCCTGACAGTCTACTTCCAAATATAATATCAGAGAAGAGGGGAAAAAGAAAAAAAAAAAAGAATTTTAACACTACTATTAAAAAGAAAATATGTAGTTCCACTGGCCACAATTGCAGCTTTTCAGAAAGGATGTGTCACCCGCAGAGTGGGAGCTGCGTATGTGCTGTTCCCTGGAGGTACTAATTCATTCTTCTGCATTACCCTTAAATGCTAGCCCACTCCTTCCAGGAGCTGCCATGTTGGTGTGATCAGATTAAACAGGAGTTTTATTCACAGTCACGCGGCTCCTCACTGCTCTCTGATCTCAGCACAGAAGGTCAACTGCATAAATACCAGGCAACCGAAACTGCACAGTTAGGACCAGACATCCTGTTTGCTGTGAATTCTATTTTTAATACTTTTATGATGTTAATGGAAACTCCCAGTTTAACCAGTTTGCTCTTTGTTATAATTTATCCTGCATTTAGTTAATCCAAAAACACTTTATCGGAGATCCCAACGTGTACAGATTCTACTACCCTCTGTCAGTTTTAAGGTGCCTTTTCCCCGCCAAGGTCCCCTCTCCTTCATTTCAGGAGCTTTCCAGACTGTTCTGAGAAGCAAAGACAGAGGTTTTCATAAAGGCTTCAAAAGGGTCTCCCTGTTGTCTAATCTTAAAGCAGTATACTCAAAGAAGATTGTAGTATTTAGCTTCTGTATAGCAGCCAAGACATTAGAAAGAAAACAAAACCCAAAACATTTTATGCAGAAATTTCCTAATCGTGACCTAGCCAGGAGGCCGTGAAATCTGGGATTGCTGTGCACCCTCAGCACGCACCGGGCACATGGATATTCCCATCTGGGACAAAGCCTTTCTTAGCAAGGACAGGTACTCCTTCCCTGAAAACTTACAGCGTGGATCCCACCGAAGCTCAGGTTCCCCTCCCATACTGGCTTTTCTTGAACTATTTCTTCCTTCTCTTTAAGGTAGTAACAAGGCATCTCTTTCAGCCCTCTCCCAATTACTTGTGGTGTGACCATAAATATTCGTTCACTACTTCATAGTGGATACTCTCTTACACATACGTCAAGCTCAGCAGCCCCTGCTGAAAGGCCATCAGCTGTCTCTTGTCTAACCATCACGTCAATTGACCTAAAAATGGTTTTAATTCTAAAAGACCTTTTTGACTGAGCACTCACATTGACTGGCTTATACACAATGTATTTAGTTCCTACATCTTGCTCAGTTCAAACATATCTTCTCTCCCCTACACGGACTGCAGATTTCCAGAATGTATCCTACACATTTAAAAAATTAAATAAATAACTAAAACAAAAACCCCAGAGTAAATAGCGGAAAAACCTTATCTTTTTTCTTTCCAGGGAGAATGCCTTTAAAGTCTGCAAATGATACAAGGCTGAGAGAACTAGCATCAACTCAGCGTTTCACATGTTGATACGTATCTTCAAATCTACCCTACCCTTGGCTTTTGCTAAAACAATCAAAAAAGGATTTTAAGCAATACCAACTCTCTTCTTAGCTGTTTTAGGATCCATTCCTACTAAAAAGGAAGGGCTTACCTCGCCCAAAACACTCAGCAACCTTTAAGATACCGCTAATTTTTAGCTATTGCCAATCTTATCCAAACGTAAATCAAGACACGAAAAGGTTTTACATAGCCACTGTTCTCCCCAGAAACCCAGGCTAGTTATCAAAACTATCAGCATATACTGTAAAAACATTTAATCTGCGTAAACGTTTAAGAGTTGCTGTACTGCCATTTGGGTAAAAAAACCCCTTCTATTCTGGAACAGTCTACTTTGTAACAGAAAAGCCTACTTCAAAAGCACTAGTCCTCAGAAGACGACTGCACCTTGCTGGAGCATCTACAATGACTGAGAGAGCTACTGGATGGAACCAAAGTATGCACTGTTTCTTTGGCCACATGTGATCCCCACTTCCAAATTTTGATCCTGTTTTTATTGGAGATTAAGTGAAGATACCTTCGTGAGGTGTCATTCGTGTTTGAGCAAAAATGAAACAATCACATTCTTAACATAATTTCAGTTTTTATCTTTTAGCGTTTTCTGTGCATCCAAACGTGCCTAAAATCCTTCATAAAATCAACACAGGCACATTCATGAAGAAACGGTTCTCTGCAGTTTATATTATATGACAATAGTATCTTCCACAAGAACAGATGAACAACAGTACAAAAAGAAAAGAAAGAGGGACAAGTGTGTCAGTAATAGCACAGAGTTGCTCCACACAGAAAGACCTATTCACTTTCCATTGATTCAATTAAAAACAAAACAAGCAGACATTAACCTTTTATCTTCTCCCTCCCTTTTCATATGCAAACCAGAAAAAAAATGAGTTTAGTAGAGGTTTAAATCAGGTAAAGGACTGGTATTTGTTACAGCAGTGTATCTATAAACATCCTCTGTTTAGAAATGGATTTTCACCCTCATGATAGCTGTTTTTGCGAAGGGAGGAAATAAAGAGGTTGCTGAAACTCAAGTCTTCCCTACAAAGTAATGAGGAAAATGGGGGTAGGGAACATGGTAAGAAACCATGTGAAAAGGCAGGCAGACAGGATATGATGCAAGACAGGAAATTAAAATAAAAGGGCTGCATTTGCTGCTGTGGGGAGACTGACTTAACGATTGTGTCGCTCTACCTTGCATTTCCCTCGAAGCACCCACATTGCTAACCCTGACACCAGCAAGGAATTTTTCCAGCAGGAACCGTGGAGAAGACACAAGCATAGACAGGTGACTGACTGCCAGAATTTTTAACATTGTTTTCTCTAATCACACATCAATCTAAACTTGTTGAATATACGGTTATCTCCAAAGCATAGCACAATTTTTGAGTTGAAAAAAAAAAACAATTGTGGTGTGGTGATGGGACATTTCGAAGTTTAATAGAAACTTCTGCCTGAAGTGGCATGGGACAACATTTATTTCATGATTCTCATTCATAATGTAACCTGAAACATTGGCAGGAATAGCTGCAGCACCCTGCCATAAAGAGTCACAGCAATATAGATATAAACCAGGCCAAGGAAATGAATGGGAAGTCCATTTGGCCACTGCCACATCACAGTGAATTTCAAAAATAAAACTTAAGTCTAAACAAAACAAAAAACCCCCCAAACACGCACCAAACGATTGTCTGGTTGAAATACATGGGATAGTTGTATGAAGCTTCAGGTGTTTAGAAAAAAGGGGGAAGCCCTCTTCTGGGGGGGAATCCTCAAACGAAGGAAACTTGAGCAAATAAGTTTCAGGAGGTTGGTTTTTTTAAGATTGAAAAACTATCTCTTTATCTATGTCTCAGCAAGTCCCTTAAATAAGAACCTTTTTATCCTGAATATATTTTTGACCCAACAAAGAAAACATACATGAAAACAATTTGCATCCCAGTTGCCTGTTCTGTCAGTCACATGCTTCATAAAAACTTCAAATAATTCTTGTCTTGTAACCATGCCTAATTTAATATGAAAGTTAGAATTTCAGATCAAACCCTCAGGGGAACTCAGCTGGATTTACTGTTAAATCTTTGCCAGTGCTTCGGAAAGAGTCCGCATTGCGAAACACCCACCCAGTCCGCTCTTAACTAAGCCAAGATGTCAATAAATTCAATAAACTGGAAAAAAAACCCACTTGCACTATATGCTAGCTTCCAGAATATGAGGATATCCTTGTAAGGCCATCTTTAACTTGACATTCCCTCCATTTATCTTTTCATTCCTATCCCCCATGTCCTAACTTTAAAAGCAAATGCAAAATAATTAAGTAGCCAAATTCTCCCTACCTGTAACTTACAGCAACTTTACTTTTATGTCCAGTCTTGGAGTGTTTTACAGGCCAACTGTGGAGCTATTTGTAATATTACCACAGAAGAAGAGAAGCCTCCCCAGACCAGAAAGAAAAAATCCTTGAGCTTCAACTTTCCTTCTACAATTCCTTTCCTATGCCTACCTAGGTCTCCTCTGCCAACACGCGAGCAGCAATTAGTATTATGAAATCTCAAGGATGTTATTTGTGTTGCTAACGCTTCATGGCTTTGTCACTTCCCATGTTGTGACTAAGAAATTTATAAAAACTGTAAATAGAATCACAATAATTAAAGTGATGGTATATGGATCCAACTTCTCTCACTTTCCAGTTTGTCCTCTGTGTAATTAGTACTGAGCTTTTGGGGTTTTTTTAAATCTGTAGGTGAGTAATACAGTGTTCATGTTTCTGTGTCCATAATCTGGTTTTCATATACTTTAACAGATACTCACGATGTTATGACCAAGTAAAACTCATATAATAGTCTTCAAAAAGTAACTGTTTTCCATAGCAGGTTTCTCAGTCACAAGGGATTTGTATTCTGTCACGAAAAGACATTTTTACAACATTATAATCATTTGGCTTGTTCTGAGGTTTGAGGGTAATAAAAACATTGAGATGAAAATGACTCAGGAAGAGATAACCTGAAAAACACTACCTTTTTATTGATGAAAGAAATAGTCAAACGCTAGCTAGCACATGATTTGGAAACATCAAGTTGTATTGCAAGACAGACATGGGTAAGATACTGAAAAGCTGACGTCTAGCATGAAGAACAATTAACATTTCAATCCCCTTACTTGAAACCATCAGTCATTGCTCTGACACGAGCAACAACAAACAGGAACTCCCTGAACTCTTACCAGCCAGAACATCTACCAGTCTCATAAGTTTTACAAATATTAGCTTGGCGTGACAAATAACACTTAGCTAAGTATGTTTTTACATTACAAAGATGCAGAACCTTGAAACCACCTACCCTCTCTACATAGCACAGCTCACTTGTGCGGTAGAAGAAAAGATAGTAAGTTTCAGTAATTCTGCAGCCTGTGCATGTTTAAGACAACATCTCTGTAGAAGCTTCACAGATTTTAACACTGTAAATGGAAAAGGAGCAATGGTAAGGGTTACAGAAACACACTGATGCACTCAATTTCTGTTCAGTTTAAAAAGAGGGACACATCAAATAAAGCAACAGCAGCCCCAAGACCTAGGTGTAAAGATGCATCGGGACCTATAGCTCACTGCTCAGCTGAATGCTCAGATGGAAAACAAGCAGTATGTAGGCTAAGAAGAAAACCGTAATTCCTGACTCCTAATCGCTCAGTCATCTTTCTGTCACACAACTGTGATGTCATAAAGAAAACAGAATGATTAAGCAATAGAGTGATCTTTTAGATGTATCTTTTAGAGCCCAGTCTCACGAGACTGCAAAAAATCAAACCACTTACTGTGTTTGATTTAGACGCACAATGAGACAATCATGGATACATGAGGGAGCACTTCTGTCTATACCCAAACAGTTCAAGCACGGCAATCCAATACAAATGGAAGTTTCTGAGTACTTTCTTAAAAAAACCAACCACCACAGACACCCAAAATAAAGCAAAAAATTGCAAGCATATGGCACCATAGAAGAGTAAACAATATTGCTTTCAGGCCTAGCCAAGGGATTACTGTTACATGAGGAAATCAAGGTTGACTTTTAAAAATCTAAAAATAATTCTAAGAATGCTTCCTGTCTCAATGCTCTGTACAAGAGAAAACAAATGAAAAGACTTAGTGTTTACACGCCATCTAGGTCATTGGTATTACACAACCTCCCTTTTTAAAAACACTTCAAACAAATTCCTATACAGGACATTCACAGGCTTTAACTGATTAAAAACAAGTGCAAGATATGAAATACACCCTGGAAGTTCAAAATGGTGCGTTTTCCGAAAAAGTCCCTGTGACCCTGAAAAAGCATAAGAGAATCTGATAAGTCTGACCAGATACTTTTAATTAAATATAACTTGTTAAATATTTACTTACATGCCCCTTTATACCAGAAGGCTAGGTCGCTACACAGGACATTCACACAAGATACTTAACTCTGTATTTCTGCCTTACATAGTTGCAAAGCAACACACATCATTAGTATAACTATACCTCTATAGTAAAGAATTATGTATGCAATTGTTCTTTATCATAGGTTCAAGCTCTACACTACTTCCAACTTAATAGGAGAGGAACAGACTTGCCCATCATACTTCTTTCTATGCTGGGCAGACACAACACACGGGCACATTTCTGGCTTCTAAACTAAGTATTGTGCCCCCAATACCCTATCATACCATGCCTGAAATTTTTACAATCAAAACTATTTGCACTGAAAAAACACGATTTAGCAAGCTTTTATTAATTATTCTACCCTCCCTTTGTGTTAAAAAGTTACAGGGCTGCATACACTCATAGACAAAGACAAAAAGGTAAATAGTTGTCCATTAAATTCTTAGCTTTATTTATAATCAGAAACCACTAAATATAACCTTAATTCATTATTAAGAAGTATGTTCTATTGCACTATAAACACTGATAAAACGAATCCTCCCACACTCAAGGTCATCTTATCAGTTACACTGCTATATGCGCTTGGCCTTTCATAGTATTCCTGGGGAAAGGAAGTCACAGCACTAGCTTCTGTTCCCACCTCTGCTACAGGCTAAAATATCACCAACCTGTCCACACTTTGGGGTGCAGAGCACTAACTGCTTCATGGGAAATTGCGTGGCTTAATTCTTTGGTATTTATAACACAGAGAGCCCTCAGATGAAGGCTTGTGTTAGGACATCAAACTTGAAGACTTCCGTCCGTTTTCTTGCCCTGCCCAACTTTCTTAGATATCTTTGGACAAACTACCCAGCATCTCCATGCCTTGGTTTATACCATCTGTAAAATCAAGATAAACATTCTTATTTCAATTCTGAAGGACTGAGACTTTTAAGAGAGACGTTACATGTTTTTGAGGTATGTCATGCAATGGTAATAAGCTCCTTACATAAAAAAAAGCACTTCACAATTGTTTAGCAGAGGACGCTTTGTAAAGGCATGGCTGCATTAAAACTGTATCTTCACACCACTAGGTAGTATGTTCTGAGATGTCCAGAATCTCTCAGCTACTTTTATACAACTCCATCCTGCAATTTTGAGCTCTGTGAAATTAGGAGCAATGCCCGTAACACAGAAAAGCATTTTGTTGTGTTTCCTCTCCTGTGCTGATAAACAAGCGTGATAGTTTTTCAAAGAAGAGCAAATGTTTAATTCCTTGAAAAATATTACAGATGTTAAAAAATAAGAGGGTGCATTAGAAAAAAAGTATTAATTGCTTGGACTGGAAAAAGCTTTAAAATGCACCTTCTGTTTACATATCCGCATCTATAAAACCAGATAAAGCTGAAATCACTTTTCCCTGGCTTCCTAGTCTCTTCAAGCAATCACTTCTCCTAAATATGAGTGTCTGTGTTGCTTGTGCTCCACAAAAGATAAAATTAAAAGTTTTTTACTTCCTTCTATTTCTTAATAAGCATTTGAATACCTAAGAGGCTAACTCAAGGTTAACACCTATTGTCAAAAAAACAGGCCATTATTTATCAAGCCTCAGTGAAGGTAAAGTTGGGTGATAAACTTAGAATTCCATGTTGTGGGTTTCGCACACTATAAACTGGTAATGCTCAGAAGGGAACCTACTTTTAACTTTAACAACCACAAGAAGCGGGGGTGGGGGGGGGGAATTGCAGGACATAGAAGGAAACTGAGCCTAAGGCAAATTAATTCTACAATTATTCTCCCTCAAATATTATCCCCAGATTCCCCCCCATGGTTTAATCTACACTGTAAGACATTTTTTTTCTTTTTAAATAAAAATCACACCATATCTCGCACTAAAAAGCACGCTGGCCCATTAGGAGAAGTCAAGTCTCTTCTTCAATCAGAAAAGTGGTCACTTGGAAAAGAGATCTTGAGGATGAATGACTAAGGCTTGGTAAGCAAAGCATTTAAATATATGAGCAGCTTCACTGAATTTGTCAGAAGTACAGCCAAAAACCAGAAAAATATGTCAAATTTAAACAAAAACAAGACAACCATAGTTACTGCAGAACTGGCACTGAGCTGGTCATCTTTTCTTTGAAATAAACAGGATCTTGAGCATGGAAACATTTAATACTCTCTAGATTTATTTCATTTCCTTTTGCAATACGGGTGAGAGAACGTAAGTGAGATACTCATCAGTCTTCCAAGCTAAGTCCTAAGCCCCTTTTTTCTCAGGTATTTGTGTTAGAAGTGAAGATGGAAACCAAGTGTAAGGCAAATACATTATGTGGGTGTTCACCACATTTGGAGCATGCAACCTGAAAAGTATTTAGGATATAGTTCATAAAACCAAAACATTAAATTCTGTGAGAAGCAAAAGTAATGAAATCCAATTTCTTAGGAACTTGTGTCTCATGACCAAACTCTCTCAAAGTGTCAACAAAAATGTTTCCTGTGGTTGGGACAGTCATAACATCTTCCCCCTCATGCATCTGTTAGGATTCCCAGCAATGATGGAGCTCACGCTTTGGCCTTGCCTTTATGTGGGCTTTCCCCTCGGCATCTCGTACAGGAACATCGCAGATTTAGGGTACTACCAAGTTTAATTGAAAATACCCAATGGATGCCTAAATTAAAGGCAGAAAAGGGAGAAAGGCACATACAGAACAACATAATTGCCTAAGCTTCTTTTCCATCATCAATTTTTCTGGATAAAAATAAAAGTTTTTCTTGAAAAATTGTTTTTAACTAGAATGCAGTTATAGCACAAGAGGACAACAAAATTCTTGTACCTTCTTTATTAAGCAAATTGTCACTGGCAATCATGTGTGAATCAAAACTATGGAGAATTTAAGTATCAATACCCTGTGCTTCAAGAGTGCTGTTCAGACATGGAGACTGCCTGGGTGGAGCTCTATGTAGGGTAAGAACTTAGCTTAATGGTACAAAGGGAAAAGGAAGGTATTTTCTGTTCACTCATTCATAGTGAGACTGCCATCCCAATAAAATGACGGATAATAGACAGCTTGTGTCTTGTACCTCATCAGATCAATATTATTTTTCATATTTATATAGCATACATATATATTGATATTTATATAGCATAAATATCCATGCAAACATTTGAAATATGTAGGCTAGTTTCAAATGGTGGTATAGGTTTCACAAAATCTGTAAGCTAAGTGTCTGATGAGAGGAACCAGACAATTGTGAGTAGTCACTCAATTTGTGCCCAAAACAAAAGAAACGCACGAAAATATATGCAGCTCAGACCAAATGAGTATAGTACAATTTACACACCTTTAAGAATTCAATCCTGTCTGTTTAGTTAAAACAACAAAGAACGTATTTGCTTTTAACAGTGAGCTACCTTCCTACTCTAGAAGAGCTTCTTGGGGCTGGAAGAAGAAGAGAGGATGACAGTATAGTAAGTTGTACTCATGACTACTTTTAGTACCATGGTCATCAAAAAGCAGGTTAGGAACTAACAAAACCTTTTTATTTGCTTTTGTAAAAGGCCTAGCCTTCACCTTCTGTGCTAATATATTTCTTTAAATAACAATGTCCACACTTACAGACTCCTATACATGGGCTTTTACTATACAGTATGTGAGCATAACCTAAATTGAGAAAAGACAGAGGGCGATGACAATAGCTAAGACTAGTCATCAAAAGATTGTTAAGTCTATTTCTGACAATGTGTAATAAATTTAAGACTGAAATAAAACACACGCAAGACTGAAGTAAAGCACACCTTTGAGCCAGCAGACCATTAAACATCCTTCAGAGTCATTAAAGTCAATCACATCAGGAAGATCTTGGGGACATTTAAATCAAGTGGATTATTCAGCTGCTGTGCACAAGTGTATATTCTAAACGAATAAAAATTCCACAGGAAATTCTGTAGAAAAAAAACACTTATTAAGGGTTTGAATGCAGCGTACCACTTTTTTCCAAACGTAGTAAGTTGCTCCAGTTTCAAATGAAAGGGACAGCCTTCTTTCTGCTCCCAAAACCCACTACATTGCCGCTCAGAATTCACTGCATAAACACCGATGGCGAAGACATCTACGAAGTGTTAAAAATTATCAAATACTTTTTGTTTTTCTGTTATTTTGGAAAGAACAAAACTGTTCTCATATTTTCCATTTCCTATTTCATTAAAGACAAAAGGTATTTTTAAGCTAAGGTACAAAGGAGCACATTTCAGCCATCAAAAATAGGGGTTTATAACTAGAAACAACAGCAGACTGAAAAGTTAGTGGCATTAGTAGATCCCAGTAATATAATTCATCTTGTTAGTATAATATGATGACACGCACAAACATCGCCTCATTAAAATCCCTGCAACGACATTGATTGCCAAATAGTGCTCCATGACAGCCATATTGCCAATTCTTCCTAAAAATCAAAAACTCCACTAAAACTGACTTTTTCTTTCCTGCACAAACCTTGGTTTTTACATTAAAGTAGTCTTAGTCTTTCACTGCACAGGATGGCTGCTGGCTTGGACAGCTATAATTAATAGTCATGTAATTATTTGTAAACTTTAAACTATTCCAACACATGGGCATGCTGGCCTGAGTTCTCACAATATAGAAATGGTCATCTCAGAGTCTGAAAGGCAACGGCTGCACCATCATATGCATAGTGATAAGTTCCTTCATTGATCTAAAAATGTGTCCTGAACGTGGCCTAATAGAAACATTCACCCTTTCACAACATAATATCAATCTGGGAGACTCAACGTGAAATATGCTATGCAACAACACTTCCTTCCTCACACAAGATGGGTGCTACTAAAAAGGAAACAAAGATCCTGACACAACACTACTGCAAATAAGATACAGCTGATACTGAGGTTAGAACTGGACTATTTTAAGTTATCATTATGGCTAAATCAAAAATTCCACTCAATTTAAAAAAATTTTTTTTTTAACTCATAGACAATAGTATTTTCTTGTTCCATAAAATGTTTCTTAAGTGAACTTTGAAGCAGCACTATCCTAAAAAATAATAGGGTTTTTGGAACTGTACAATTACAGTTTCCAAACAATCCATAAATACATATTTTTACAGGGATGGAAGCCTAAATGCTGAAAATACTTAGTTTTAATGGCCTAAAATTATGTTCATATGTATTCAGGGGAAAAGTTTTTTAAATGACAGGCTCTGTTTCTCGGATAGCTTAACATTTACTGCAATTCAGCTCTTGTACATGAGGCAGGGATAAAATTTTCCATCCAAAACCCTGTTTGCCAAAGGAATTAAATGTTATCTGTAATAGTGAAGGCCAGCAAAGACATTTACAGGTTTCCTAGAAAGTTCTGTGAGATTAACAGAATTTGGAAAGATAAGGTACAGCAAACGACTCCACTGAACATTCTGAAGAACGCTTTAGGACTTCTTACCATGTTTCTTTCAGCTGTTAGCAGTAAATAGTGCACAAGCTCAAGAGATGCATTTCAGATTTGATCTTTGCTTTCATTCTCAGTTTGGTGGATTCAAGTAAAAACATTCATTTTGAGAAACAAAAACTACATGGTAATTAAAGTTTTAAAGTAATTCTAATGCCTTATATGTTAATATTCCTTTACCTGAATTAGCAGAAGCACATCATCCGTAATAAATTACCTAGTTAAAAGCTCTCTTTTACCACACTGTATTTTGTTCTTCCTACGTATTTTTTGCTGGGACTTCAAAACATTTTCTCCTTGAAGTATAACACCACAACTCATTTCACTGAATTACAAGATTTGTTTCTTGTGTTTCAGTTACACTGGTGATTTCCTTGTTAAAGGACAGAAGAGTTATAGCATTTAGCATTAGTCATACATATCACAACTGTTTTGTTTTGTATTTTTTTTATTAGAAACTTAACAGCTATTTCAACAAAATCATTGTTGCTCAGGTTATAAACAGAGCTTAAATACTGACAATTGTAAATCTCTGGAGTGAGAAGAATGTTCAACAGCAACAACCAATAGGAAAAAAATCAAAGACAATCCCATTTTTAGTAAACTACCAGACAAACTTTAAACACGTGAAAACAGTATTTCTGAGAAAGCAGCAGAAATTGTTCTAGCAAAGCTGAATTCTTCCTCAAAGTTTCCGTATAGAATCAAACTAAAATAGACAAATGCAATTTTGATAATTTGCACGAATCATCTTCCTTACCTAGTGTGTATACGTGTGTGTGTGCATATATATACACACACATATATTTACACACACACAGAGACATTTTCCCTAACTCCTCTGCTCCCTGGCTACGTCATCCTTATGACACTTTTTCTACCACTGGAATACTTTCAAAGCAGCTTTTGTGTTTTAACACCAAACTTCATGTAAAAGTGAATTAGTCTCCTAATAAAAAGATATGTTTCCTCTCAAATTCCACAGTGGATACAGATCGCGTGCTTACAATTCCACTAGTCTGAATGAAAGATCGTTTTCTTCTGCCTAACACTCAGCACTGGCATGGATAATGAAATCTCTTTCCAAGCAGGCACAGTCCAGTATAACAACAAAAATAATAATAACACTTAGCATTTCTATCACACTCTTCATAATAAAACAACACTAATTTTAACCAATCATTTCTTTCCAAGCTCTGTTCTGCCTTCTCTAATTTTCTCACATAAACAACACTCTGTATTGCTGCACACACTGATTGCTGGATGTGCTGACCAGCTAAATGACAAGGTGAAGGGACAGCGTAAGATTAAATGAGTAAAGAACATATGAGAATAGGAAGGATGACAAAAGCAGAAATGAAAGGGGTGAGTGGGCTTAAACTTGTGTATAAGAAGAGTATCTACAGAGCACTACAAACACAAAACAAGGTGAGCAAAAGATAGCTTATGAAACATAAAAAGTGTCTGAAAGTAAATAGAAAGTAATGAACAGTACTGAAGGTGACCAAAGGAGACAAAGGAGAACAGAGAAAGAAAAGAGGTGTGAAAATGGAGGAGGAAAGGAAAGATTGTAATAAAAGCTGCTATGAAAAAAATACTTCAGAGACAGCAGCAAAAAGGTTTGAAAGGAAAAAAAAAAATCAAAAGAAAAAAAAGAGAAAAGAGCAGAACAAGAAGAACCCTCTAGTTACCTGACTAGAAAGTCTTCCTCACCCACGGAATTTGTTACACGGCTGCAATCCATCACGTGTGGGTCCTCGCTGGAGAGCAGCACCACACCTTTCTACACGAGCTCCCCCACTGGTTCACATGCCCCTTGAGCGCAGTTAACACTACCAGTTACAGAGTTCTCCAGCACATGGCATCTTCAAATGTTCTTTAAATACATATCTGCATATGTAAAGTCAGCTCCTACAAACTTAACTGTTTAGAAGGCAACTTTTTTCAAGAAGCAATTCCCCGGCAGTTGTCAGCAACCTTTCCTCCACAATTCTGTTTCACTTATTCCATACAGAGTTATCTCTCTGTCCTAGATTTTGTACTTGGATGCAGAAGCAGTTGCTTTGATTTGGCGGTGTCTCAGTATAGCAAAGTCATCCATCTTGTATTAGAAATACGACTTCCTATCACAAAGAAAAAAAATGATAGAGGAAAATCGGACAGCACAGGCACATGAAAGTTTAGAAGCTACATTTAATAAGTTAGTGCTTATTTTGAAAGGATAAGCAAGATCAACACAAAGCTCAGTTTTCTAGATGTAGTAGAATATGTCTGTATCCTTATTTTACACTTGTGATATGAGCTGGTACCAGCTCTCTGACTTCTCTGTTTACTTATTACTCTGCTACTTTCTTCATGGGTGCCTTACTTTTCCATTATGTGCTTTTTTCTTTCTTGTTGTCTTGTTTACTCCCGAAGAAGTACTTAAACTGCTGTATGATGCCATTTCTGCCACAAGCCAATACAGACACAGCTAAAAATCAAGAACTCCAATGGAATAGAGGTTAGCACCATCCATACTGACTGGGCACCACACTGACTGGTACGTCCATGTTGGAAACCTAGTTGTAACCAACTCTGACATCAAACAATACAATAAAGCTCTGCCAGCACCAGAGAGGTCCCTCACCCTTTTTCTCTTCTCACATCTCTAACTGTATTGGAAAAGTCACCATTGCAATGACCAGACTTCTGAGGAACATGAAGGATTCCACCCTTGGTGCCTAGTCAATGGTTTTGCTCCCAAACGTAAGGTTACTGTTATGCCTTTTACTTCCCATGGGGTTAAGTACCCTGCCAACGCAGCGCTGTGAATCTGCGCTGAATCTCCAAGAATTATTAATACTTATGGATATTAGAAGACAACGCATATTCTTGCCTTCAATTTTAATTCACATTTCTGCCCACAGACCTTATTCGGGAATTACCATTTAAACAAACAGTGAATATATCTCAGGTTTACACCTTAGGTTTTCCATTTCTAACATGGCAAGCCTACATGCTGAAGTTCTCTCTCACAAACCTTGGAGCAGTAGGAGGAGAACAACCCCCCCAATAGAAATGGAATTTTATCAGTACAAAGGGGTTTTGCACGGAGGAAGCATTCTCCTAAAAAAAAGAGATGAGAAGTGCTGTAACAGCATAAGGTACCTTTAAGCCTACTGTTAAGATGTAGCAGGGGACCTACTTTGCACCATTCAAAAATTACTTCATAAGGTATGCAGACTGTAGCCTGTAGTAGGGTTATTTGCACCATCAATGCATTTTGCTCACAAATTCACATGAAGATACATTTTTTTAACTTAAAAAATTCTTCTCCATCTTAACACGAATGATTGTAAATACAAATGCTAGGCATACACACAAGCAAACATTCACATACAGCAATATAAACAGTAATGGAATTATCTGGTGCAACAGTTTACGCTATCTCTGTTTAGATCATGTCATTCCAAGTACAACACCACAGAACATCTTTCCTAAATGACGTATTCCAGTTACAAAATAAAACCGTAGTGAATTAAAGGATGCTATTTAGTGGTTTTTTTAACTCACCATGGAGCTGCTAAATCACCCACACACAACAACGCACTTTGTAGACATTTGTCATATAGTGCAATGCCCATACTAAGGCAGCACATCGCAGGAGTTGGCAGCCATGCTATCAGCAAGAATTTGGCTACAGAAACAGCAATGATTCATTATGCATTCTGGAAGCACTGCCGAAACAGCAAAACAACACCCTGCTATTTTAATCCTTTAAAGGTAACAAGGATTTTAAAAATAATTATAAATTTGCTTGTAAAACCAAAGCAAGCAAAAAACCCATGGTTCTAGTAATGCATTTGGAAATGCATCTTTATTCACATATTTTTTCTTCAGAGGACAGAAAAGAGCTATTCACTAAAAGTGTCAGCTAATTACTTACCTCTCTGCATTGTGATTTAAATGCTGAACTCAACATTACAGAACAAATGTTTCACAATAGCTAAATCAAAAATCACCAGTTTAAAAAACAGTTTAATCTAGGTTGTATCGTTTTAAAAATCCTCTGTAGTAATTTTAAAAATAACCATCCACAAACATTTTCATTAATTGAAATCTATATTGCAAATAGATAATTTTCAAACTCACCCTGTGAATGAAAAGCCAACCACATCGCCAGAACATTTGTTTCAATGTACATATCTCATCTATTACCATTCCAATACCCACCATGAAAACTGTTTCTCAACTAGCAGTATCTGAAAATTTGCAAATAGTCGTGCAGGTCCTGTCAAAAGCTCTCGAGTGCTATTAATTTCTGTGATGAAAGCACTCTGCTCTTTCTTCCTTGGAATGTTCCAGTTAAATATAGGGAAAATTGTGTTTCCTAAATTACAGACATCTGAAAAGATTATTATAAATTTCTTTCCATCATAATTACATAGTGACAATGAAACTTTATCAGTAACACACTTTTACTATCACCTTGTTGAAGAAGCTAAAGAATGCCTATAGAGCTTAAGAGGGCATCACTGTAAAGCATTTTTCATGTGCTGCCCTTTGTCCCGTTACACAAACGCACATCATGAACCCTTACCTTTTGGAAAACGACTTCATCCTGCTTTCTTTTCTTTTTGCTGCTTTTTCTGATCCTCTGGTTTGTCTGAATCCATTTTGTGACCTGGAGTTCAAAACCATAGTGCTTTTTTAGGAAGAAGATGCAATGTGAGTGCAGCTATTCAGCATTAGTAAGAAGCTATAAACAGACTCAAGACAATTTTTTCCGTTGCTTCACTGGAAAGGGGAAAAGCGGTTGTCTCATCTAGAACGACATAGTCTTAAGTAACAAGTAACCTGGTTAGTTACTTATGCATGGTGAAAGTGTGAGGTGGTGTTCTTCATCTTAAGAGCTTTCAGTTTAAGGGTTTTTTTGCACAAAGAATGTGTTTGATGCCCGACCAGGTTGCCAAATGGAAAGTTATCACTGCAGCGTGCAAAAATCCTGGGGAAAATCTCTGCGCTTTATCCCTTACACCTTCTATTTCAAGTAAGAAATTTATTTCCAGCCACCCACTCGAATGTTGTTCCAGACTACCAACGCCAAATTTAGATGGTGGGTTGTTAGTATTTAATAAAGTAATAACACTTGGTTCGGGTTGGGTTTCCTCCCCCGAAGTATTTTTATTCCTAATCCGAAACCAATTATTTTTTTTTTAAAGCAAAAAAGCGTGGCGGGGGTGGGGCGCGGGTGTCAGGTGGAGAGCTCAAGGAGCAGATTTGCCAGGGAAAGAAGCGGGGAGGGGGCAATGTTACAGCTACCAAAGGTTTTCTCCTCACCTCGCCGCTCACTTGCTGGACGAGCTGACACTCCTTCCAAGTCTCACCCTCCTCCAGCAAAGGCTACACGGGGGAAGAAAGGGCACGGATGAGGCGGGCGCGCCCGCGCAGTGTCCCCGCTGCCCGACGCTCCGCTCCCCCGGGGGCCTCGGGTCGGGTCGGGTCGGGTCGGGTCGGGTCGTGCTGCGGGGAGCCCACCCGCCCGGTCGGTCGATCGGTCCGTGCGCCCGTCCGCCGCCAGCCCCCCGCAGCCGGAGCGTGAGCTGGAGCCGCGCCCGTCCCGTCCCGTCCCGTCCCGTCCCGTCCCGTCCCGTCCCGTCCCGTCGCGCCGCTCCCAGCCTCCGTGCTGGCGCACGGCAGCCCCGGGTAGGAAATGAAACACCTCGGCGGGGTCCCCCGCCCCCGCGCTCCGGCCCCCGCAGCCCCGCGGAGAGGAGGAGCCTGCCGTCAAGACGTCAGGGCCGGCCGGCTCCGGGGCGGCCCCGCCGGGGTTTCCGCACCTCCCCCGGCACGCTCCGGAGCAAGGACCGACGGCGGGGAGCGGCGCCGGGGGCCGGATCCGGGCAGGGGCAGCGGCAGCGGCAGGGGCGGGCGCGGAGCGGAGCCGCGGGGACCCGTCGAGCCGCGCTCCCTCCCAGCCCTTCTCCGAAGGGACGGCGCTGCCGCGCGTCTGCCCGCGCGCCCGTCACGGCTTTACGCCCTCGTTTTTGGAGAGTCAGTCTCCCGTTAAGTCCCTGACGATGAAAGGCGCCTTCCTGTTAACCTTCCTGTAAAGATGCGCTGTCACAGGCCTTCACAGACAGAGAAATGACCTAATGGTTCTAGCTCGAAAGTATCATCACCATTAAGTGCTTCAAGATTTCCTCCAGTACTTGATTGACATCTAAAGAATCCAACTATTAAATTACTTCGGAGGGTCTGAAATGCATCTAAAAAGCAAGAACCAAAGCAGCTTTTTATTCGTATGACAGCACAGAAAGCCCTTTACCGAGGCCTCAGTGAAATGCTTTATTCAAGAAGAGACTGCAAGCAGGTGATTAAATTTAGTCATGGGACTTCAACAGATGTTTCTGCGCCCTTTGAAGAGGATATTCAAACTAATGTCAGCCGTGCAAGATCTGGACACTAGGAATTCTTACGTTAGGATTTTAAGTGCTTTCTGTTTGGTATTTAAAACGAAAGACGACAAAGGACAGACTGCACCACACTTGGTATAGTTAAAACAATGCTATTTTAAAAATAATTTTTACTCTGTGCTATGTGTGACAATTCCCTGAAAGCTTCAAAAGAAAATCTGTGCTCTTGTTAAAGAACAAGGCTCATTAAAGCATGTGTTTGAGCAAACCCTCCCATATATGGAATTAGGTGGACACTGCAAACAGATTTAAGTAAATAAAGGTAGGTCCAATTAGTGCATACTAAATCTTGACAGTATCCCTTTAACTTTATCACTTAAATAAAGAAAAAACCTCTCTCCTACCCTTTTTGTTTTACTGCCACAACATCCTTCTTTTAAGATCAAAAGGTTTAGATCAAAGCCAAGATCAAACTCAATGCTCTAAATAGAAGCAACTTCACTATGAAGCATTACACAAAGAAGAACTTTTTAATAGAGATATCACAGTAAGAAAATCTTACTATAGATTTTTATTTCACACTCACAACAGGTCTACTTAAAACCTGTATCAACAATGTATTTTTATTTTGTAAAGCCACAACACATTTTCTACTAGATGGTAATTCTGAAAGCTGCTATAAATTGACTCCTGAACTGTGTGCATTTGCATGAAGAAAGAAGAACCAAGCATAGTTCAAAGCGAGCAAACAAGAATATAAACAAAAAATCATGTTAATGGCAAAAACAAATTAATGCAACTACCTAAACAATATTCCCTAGGATCAGTTAACAAGTTTGTGCATTCCCACAGAAGAAGCTATGGGAAACACTGGGTCACACTGGGTCATAGAAACAATGAAATTTCATATCATTTAAAGAATTACACTTCCTCTCCTGTCAAATGTTTGGAGAAAACTAGGGGAAAAGAAGTTACCTGAGATGTTGATTTTTAGAGCTGCAAACCCTGAGGCTGATCTGGGATGAAAATCCCTGAACACACAAATGCACCGTGTGTTAAAACCCAGAGGTAGCTCCTGTTTTCCTGCTAGTAGTCGCGCAGCAGTGAAGGAAATTAACAAGAATTGTTATGACTTTTTATAATGGTAATATACCTTGTGGAGCCAACACCTGGGGTTCCCTGGTGGTGGCTGCTGTGCATTTCATAACTTGAATGCTTGTCTACTGTAAGATGATTGCACTGCAGCGTAAGAGAAGAGCCAACATGCCCATACAGACAGCCTGCAGAGGAAAGAAAGCAGCGAGAGAGACAGGCTGGGCCTAACAAGCTGTGGTCACAGCACACCAGCTGTGCAGTCAACCGTTAACCCTACTTATTGATGCTTCAATAAGATTTAGCTCATGACCAGACTAGGAAATTTTGCTGGGAAAACTGGGAGGGGGAGAGAGAGAGGGAAGAGAGAAAGAGGAGGGGAGGAGGGAAAGGGAGGGAGGGAGGGAGGGAGGGAAGAAAGGAAGTTTTAAAGAACATTTGATCTTTTACTGTATTCTTCCATACTCAAAAAGGAAGAAGCTTGCTTACGCTACGTAAAAGCGTGATGGCACACCCAACTTATAGAGAGAATGACTGCATCACCCTCCATCAACAGTGCTGTCCACGTGACACTCAGTGTCATACTTGTATGACATCCCCTCACAACAGAAATCAAGAGTTTAGTCCATCCTCCATGTCCTTCTTGGGAAGACTTTCTTTCAGAGACTGACAATGGAGATGTCCTATGTAACAGATTGAGAACAAGCATTTATACATGTCAAAGCATGCTAGGATCCTTCATTCTTGCAGCAGCAGGATTAAATATAACTGAATTTTGACACAGGGGGGAGGAGGTAGCACTTTCTACCCCAACTGGGCGCAGACAGGCCCAATATCCTGGTAAATAACTTAGTCAATGAATTACACAAGATATTCTTCAAGTCAGACCCAATCCTAAGCTTAAAATGAACTTTCAGAATTGTACACAGCCTAGAAAACAACAGGATATTTGTGCAACAGACAACCATTTCATTTTAAACTGAAACAGAAACTGGTTTTAAATTGTTCAGGCTGTGATGGCTACTAATGACATCTCATAACTCAATGAAAAATTATAATCACGCACTTTTCCTTTGCATGGGTTGTCCATAACTTCAGCCTGGTCTGTGCTATTCTAATGCTAAAACATTCAATATTGATAAACTAAGAAGGTTGTTTTTTCTAGGGTGGACACTGAAACAGTGCCATTTTGTTGGCTTGTCAGCAGTCCTCAGATACTGGAAGGAAAAAAGAAAAAAGTGAAAATGGAAGAATAGAAATATTCACTGTAAATGAATTTCAGAAGAGCTTCTGCAAAGCAGAGGAAATTGATTACTAATGCAGTCGAGTCATTTTCCAGCCTATCATTTCTACATATTTAATTTTCCTCTCAATTACTGAATTTTACACCATGTGCACAAACCCACATTTATGTATTCAGATCTACGTGGACACCAGGAAGCGCACAGAAAAGTCTAAAGATTTTACCATCACGTCATGTTTTCTCCTAGAGGATGTAGCTAACTTCACCAGTCTACTAATAGCAATTTTGTACCCTTCTATGCCTTCTTGTGTCACCTAAAACAAAAAATGGACTCCCCCCCAAGTTTCATTTTATGTTACTAGAATGATACTTTTTAAGGCTGATACCACCACCTCTGTGACACCAGTAAAGGGTAGTTTAAAGGAACTACGATGAAATGGAAGAAACATAACTGTTTTCCTACCACACAGAAGATTTATAGGAAAAAAAGAACACTAGTTTAAGCTGGAAAATTAACTTGCTTGGAAACTGAGAATACAATGTGCCCTCAGAACAGTCCGTGGGACCTCAAAACTGCTGAAGAGACCTGGCTTCCAGTCTTTTGTAAAAAGGTTCAGAAAATGAAAATACAGAAAAGTATTTTATCCAGGTAGTTCACAAGATGATTAATAATGGATTGAAACATTTGACTGTATTGCCCACGGGCACCAATTGCGAGGGTTTTAAACCACGACTGTTATCAGAACTTGGCAGAGAGACTAAGGAGGCAGTGGGCTGCAACTGAAAATGGCAGGATGGCTGGTGCATCCGCATTGCAAGAAACAGTATATCAGTGGCAGATCAAAATTACTGAAAAAGAAATCCAGCCCAGAATGCGCTCCAGTAAGAACAGCAAGTCCTCCAACTGATTTTGTGCAGTTTTCATGTGGACAGCTTTATTCACTGAAGTAGAAAATCAAGGTGTTCTGACATTATCTGTGTTTTGGGAAAGACGGTCATTTGTATTGATACCATAAATCCAAATGTTCTAATTCCTCCAAGAGTCTCTGTGGTGGCGTAAACACGATCTTTTCAGATCAGCATGCTGTGTCTGATATTCTTCAATGTAACACCCCTACACAGACATTATGTTTAAGTCAAACATGCCCTTCCTGAAAATATCTCTACCTCCCAGAGACAAAAGCCTGTTGAAACAATAACTTTGAGGATGTACTTTCAGTACGCTGCAACATTACTTTCAAATACTGTGGCAGGAATATTTTTTCAAAGGGGTAATGCAAATACATCCCTCATATGCACATTAGCAACCCTGCCTTGTGGAGAAAGTTCCCAGGTAAAGACAAATCACTGTGCCCCCCCATATTTAGTTCAAGATCAGATTCATAATCTGATAAAGAAAGTACCTCTGACCACATGACCACAGGATCTCTAAATAATATGCTTACTATTTATTAGTAGATAATATTATGTAAGATATAATTATATATGTATCATATTGCATTATATATCTATATTGTAATAATATTTTTAGAGTATGCTAAAATGCTCATTTTTTTCTCTTCTGATTTCACCAGGTGCTCTCGCTACTATACAGGTGCCTCTCTGGAGCAACTGGAAAAGTAGATTATTGTTTTTCTATTTAGCTTTTCTGCTTCAGGAGTATTCCCATGTGCTGCACACTTTCAACACAGCCCAGACTGCAAATTACAGCACTTTCCTCTACAAGTAGCAAGATAATATTTAAAAGATCACAGAATCATAGAATCATTTAGGTTGGAAAAGACTTTTCAGGTCATTAAGTCCAACCATTAACCTAACACCACCAAGGCCACCACTAAACCATGTCCCTAAGCACCATGTCTACGCATCTTTTAAATACCTCCAGGGATGGTGACTCCACCACTGCCCTGGGCAGCCTGTTCCAGTACTTGACAACCCTTTCAGTGAATATAAAAGATATAACACTTTTTAATACAATCATGTTTGGAAATAAGACCTCAGATTTCAGGTTGGCCCTGCATTCTGTCAATTTAAAAGTAATTTGAATCCAGACGTTTTGAACCCAGAGGACAAAGACAAAGGCCCAAGTTTCTTTGACATAAAAGAATCATCTACAAAATTCACCTTGGCTCGATCCAACACCAAGGTTTTGGAAAGCAGTGGATAGTTGATGGCTAGCCAAACTACATAGGACTTTGAAAGCCCTTTGTTGTGCTTTTTTTTGTTGTTAGTGGTGGTTTTTCAATTACAGAGAAAACAAAAGAAAAATGTGCCTGAACATGGATACTGGACAGTCCTGCACCGAGTGTTTTTTTTCTTACTTTTCCAGTACAAAGAGACTTAAAGAAAATGAGGCAAACTTTATTTCTTGAAGAAATAAAATACATCTTTCAGAGGTACTGACCTCTGAGTCTTACTGATCCCTTGAAACAATCAAAAATCCTTCCAACAGCTCTAGTAAAGAAGCATATTCAAGGCAAAAGTCCATTAGCCCTCTGGCCATGAAATACCGTTGGCCCATATGCTAAGGATAATAACCGTAAGCTGAACCATGACCTTTACTGCTCATTTTTGTATTGACTAATAGATTTGTCAGCCAATAGACTTTTCAAACCTGTCTTTCTCCAGACATCTTCATTTTGGCATTTAAATTTCACTGGGAAGGGAGTAGACAGAATAGTTAAAGCATCCTGGAAAAAAACGTGCCTTTCTTTCCAGCGTGGAATGAGTTTTAGAAGAATCACTTACTTCCTCCATGATTAAACAGAAGGTGATCATCATCTACATCTTCATTCTGATATGAAGCACTGCTAAATGAAGAGAGGATGACTGAAGGTAATGCAAACTAGGAAAAATCTTGACACCACGTGTATCAACTTTTGTGGAAGACAGAGAACTGATGGAGATGGAATGAAGACCATTACCCAAATTTTGTTACCATTTTCCCTCTAGAAGTACTTCATCAGCTCAGTGTTTTTTGAAGAATGTGTGAAAAAAGCATTGGGCTCAAAAGCAAGACCTTCCATCCCTAACTCTAGCCAGCTGGCAATGCAACCGCAGGGTCTGAACCCCCAGGATCACTTTGAGTTTCTGACTGGACCACTGCATGAATCAGCCGGTCACAGTTTTTGGGGTCAGCATTACAGAGGGCTCCATGGACATTCACGGTACATGTTTATACACATGCATGAAGTACATCTTCCCCACATATTAATTCCTTCCAATCACAATCAGGTCTTTCTAAAAGCCTAGAAAACAGTGAAATTTTCCAGGTAGTAAAATCTGTGTTTCTTTTAAAACTCTAGACCACTGGGGAGGGAAGGTGGCAACTTGTTGCTGTCACATAAAATTTTTACCTCAGTTTCATGCTCAACTCTTTATCCTCCCACACTAAAAAGATCTCAAATATTTTTTTTCTAAAGTAGCATTTGACTTCTCATTATTTCGTATCCTGTCTTCAAGGCACTAAAACTACTTATAAGGAACTCCAAACTGGAGAGATTTCAGACATTTTGAAGGCTACTCTTTCCTAATTAATATAGAAGAACTGTTTTCTTGCGAGGTAGCACAAGAAGTATTTTAAACCTCTATGGATTGTTTACATTGGGTAAAGAAAACAATGGGCAGGCTAAAAAGTAATTGGTTGCTAACTTCTGTGCTTTTCTTAGGATGTTTTTGTAAGCAATGGATTAAAATCAATGTTTATTGCTATGCAAGCCCAGCTGTGTCCTTATCAGGCAAATCACAGTTCAACATTTCTGTGTAAAAGAGGACCTGTCCTCCCTCTCTTTGCTTTGTTTCCACCCCCAGCACATGTAGGTGGGAGAGTGGGAGCTTGGGAATGTGAACTTGATCCAGCATTGATCAGCCAGGCAGCAAACTGTTATTGTTCTTTAGATACCAAACATAACTCCTTTCTAGTAGGGATGATCTCAGTCATTCTGCACATAACACAGCTTTTGTGTTCAGCAATGCAATTAATAGGAAAAGGGAACCAGAACAACTGCTTCAGATCTATTAAACTTAAAAGAGATTCTAATGAACAAACGGGTGGAATCTAGTCCACAATTGTTTCAGAAATTGAACATTTGTTTCAAATGCACTTCAGCTTCTTGAACAAGCTGTTACTCGTGCAGATTTACTGTACTACTACTACTGTACATCTGGGCTGGACACATACAATACTGAAAGGTAGCCTGAAGAAAAACAGAAAGACGTTGGAAAATCTGGCTTTTGCCTTGAGAGGCAAGCCAATGTTTTAGCAGGTCATTAAACTAAATTCAGTGAAGTATCCTCCTCCGCCTTAATGCAGACTCACAGTCCCAGCTGAGAATCTCAAAAGCATTTTTTTTTTTCTAAGTTATTCAATTAATGGCTAAATTAGAATCATAGAATGGTTAGAGTTGGAAGGGACCTTAAAGGTCATCTAGTTCCCACCCCTCTGCCATGGGCAGGGACACCTCCCACTAGACCAGGTTGCCCAAAGCCCCACCAAACCTGGCCTTGAACACCTCCAGGGATGGGGTATCTACAACTTCCGTGGGCAGCTTGTTCCAGTGCCTCACCACCCTCACAGTAAAGAATTTTTTCCTAATATCTAATCTAAATCTACCCTCTTTCAGTTTAAAACTGTTACCCCTCGTCGTATCACTACACTCTCTGATAAACAGTCCCTCCCCATCTCTCCTGTAGACCCCCTTTAGGTACCGGAAGGCTGCTATAAGGTCTCCTTGGAGCCTTCTCTTCTCCAGGCTGAACAACCCCAACTCTCTCAGCCTGTCCTCACAGGAGAGGTGCTCCAGCCCTCTGATCATCTTCATGGTCCTTCTCTGGACTTGGTCCAACAGGTCCTTTCTTATGAACCGGGGGCTTCGGAGCTGTATGCAGTACTCCAGGTGGAGTCTCAGCAGAGCAGAGTAGAGGGGCAGAATCACCTCCCTCGACCTGCTGGCCATGCTTCTTTTGATGCAGCCCAGGATGTGGTTGGCCTTCTGGGCTGTAAATGCACATTGCTGGCTCATGTTGAGCTTTTCATCAACCACTACCTCTGCGTCCCTCTCCACAAGGCTGCTCTCAATCCATTCTCCTGTATTTGTGCAGAACCTTGCACTTGGCCATGTTAAACTTCATGAGGTTTGCATGGGACTACCTCTCAAGCCTGTCAAGGTCTCTCCAGATGGTAACCCTTCCCTCCAGCATGTCGACCGCAACACACAGCTTGTTATCGTCAGCCAAATCTTTGTCTCTCCAATTTAGAGACCAGGATGTTGTGCAGAACAGTGTCAAACGCTTTGCACAAGACCAGGTTGATGACGTCAGTTGCTCTTCCTTTATCCACCAATGCTCTATCATCATAGAAGGCTACCAAATTTGTCAGGCATAATTTGCCCTTAGTGAATCCATATTGGCTGTCACCAATCACCTCATTTTCCATGTGCCTTAGCATAGTTTCGAGGAGGATCTGCTTCATGATCTTGCCAGGCACAGAGGTGAGACTGACCTCTCTGACTGGCCTGTAGCTCCTTGGGTCTTCCTTTTTTCCCCTTTTTAAAAATGGGGGTTATGTTTCCCCTTTTCCAGTCAATGGGAACTTCACTGGACTGCCACGACTTCTCAAACACGACCGATAGTGGCTTAGCTACTTCATTTGCCATTTCCCTCAGGACCCGTGGATGAATCCCATCAGGTCCCGTGGACTGCGCACCTTCAGGTTCCTTAGGTGTTCTCGAACCTGATCTTCTCCTACAGTGGGTGGTTCCTCATTGTCCCAGTCCTTGCCTTTGCCTTCTGCAACTTGGGTGGTGTGGTTAGAGCCCTTGCTGGTGAAGACCGAGGCAAAAAGTCATTGAATATCTCAGCCTTCTCCATATCCCAGGTGAACAGGACTGCCGTTTTCTTCCAGAAAGGGCCCACGTTTTCCCTAGTTGTCCTTTTATCACCGACATACCTATAGAACCTTTTCTTGTTGCCCTTGACATCCCTGGCCAGATTTAATTCTATCAGGGCTTTAGCTTTCCTAACCTGATCCCTGGCTGCTTGGACAACTTCTCTGTATTCCTCTCAGGCTACCTGTCCTTGCTTCCAGCCTCTGTAGGCTTCCTTTTTGAGTTTTAGTTCCTCCAGGAGCTCCTTGTTCATCCATGCAGGCCTCGTGGTGTTTTTGCCCAGTGTCCTCTTTGTTGGGCCCCTCTTCCCTCCACGGCTTTATCCCACAGTACTCTACCAAGCAGATCCCTGAAGAGGCCAGTCTGCTCTCCTGAAGTCGAGGGTAGGGAACTTACTGTACACCCTCTTCGCTGCCCTAAGGATCTTGAACTCCACCATCTCATCGTTACTGTAGTAATAATTCTTAATAATGTTATTCACATCTTGATTGTGTTTTTCTCCTAAAATCAGCAATCACATGCAATGCAGATGAAACTTCGCCCAAACCCTCCAAAACTGTAACAATACTCTAAGCCACGCCTGAACTTGAAGACCTCTGAAATAAATTTGGGTCCTTACTGACATTTAATGATGTATCATTTTATAAAAGTGATATTCTTGACTTTTTGAACTATTCAACAAAAAAACCCCAACCACCCAAACCTCAAAAAAACACTGTTCAGTCTCATTTAGCAGTATCTTAAGTATAATTTATAGGAATGGCTAAATTACAAGGCCATTTTACGACATTAACCTTCTTTAGATCAACACAGTATCTATTTAAATAATATCAGACCTAACATGTTATTTGATAATTTGCACCAAACAAAAAATCAAATTCTCCATATAGTTTGGTCTATCTAGAAGGACTTTCAGATGGATAGTCTTTATCTAAAAAAAACATCTTTCAAAGAGTTAACAACATAGACAGAAAGTCCGTCTGTGCAATCTGTCTTGATTTGTTTCTCTTCATCATTCATCTGACATCTATGCACACTACAGTACTATACACTTTTCTTGATTACATTTTCATGTTTTCCAAAATCCCATCTTCTCTTCTAAGAAAATGAATGCAATCTTGACAGTACAACTGATAATTTCACAAAAATCACAGCACTAATGATTCGTATCCAAAAATTTTTTTCTTATTGTGCTTGTTATCATTAGTGAATCCATTAATCAATTGATACTGTTGACGTACGATGATTTAAAGTTCTAAAGACTTTGGAAATATCTTTTCATCTTCCAATCTACAAGCTTGATAATAGAAAAACAATACCATTTTTGTTGAGGGGAAGTGCCTATTCTTCAAAGTATGCTTTCCACATACAAGAATAAGTAGCAGTTACGCTTTCTTCAGATTATTTCTCAATTATCAACTCAATTAGAATTCAACTACCAATCAGTTTTATTCTCTGCATTGATGTTAAAATACACACAAAAGTCTCCACGTTCAGATGAAAAAAAAGTTAAAGTAGCAAACTTCAGTATTAAAGCAGCTGCATGTTATTCTTGTGACTAATACTTAACATCAACTTTGAAATTAATCTAACAGAGTCAGCATTAAACTTTATTAAATTAGTAATAAAATTATAACTCTTCATAGGCCCTTCACAATTTTCTCCCCAAATCACAAGCTTGAATGAGATTTTCCTACTTAACAGGTCATTCTCACTGCTAGTACCTACAAATTTACTGTATCTCAACAAACAATAAAGATTTCATGTGCTTATTGTCTCAATGTTGCTATCCACCAATATGCAGCTATTATGTACATTCAGACAGAAAAACTGCAAGATAAGGCATGACTAGCAATGACAGGAAATACTGACTGTTAGCAAACCCAAGCCCTCTGATCCAATAAGAGTGATTTTTCTGTTCAAAAATATTCTAGTACCCTCTGTAAAACTTGGGTGAACAACTGCTAAAGATAATTCAGAAATTTAGTAAGAGCATTCTTTTAAAAAAAATACTTGAATGTTGTTAGTTTGTTAGTAATTGACCATAACTGCTACCCTGCAATGCATTCTCTGGTAGAGCTATCCCTTCATCTGTATTTTTGTCTTAGTTAAAGGACACAGGAATCTATAAAGCTTGTAACTGGGGCAAAAGCTGGAAACGTTCTTAACAACAAACCACTCTGTCAGAAATCATATTAAGTACTTGAGCTGCTGCTGTAACATCCTCCTAAATGTAAGAAACCACAGACGTATGTTACTTGCATTGACTTAGAACACTTTACAAATTATATTTCAGTTCAAATTTTTCTATGACTTTCCTTTCAAATCCCTTTCTTCTTCAAGTAGGACAATCCAAGAGCCAGTCATATACAAACAAAACCAGAAATACTATGAATAAATTAGTATTCACCACTGGAAGATTTCTTTTGACTGTGTATTTCCAGAAATGTAGATGATTTACAAATAACATCAGTAGATGTAGCTTAAACTACTGTTTTACCACAAAAAGCAATATGAATTGTTTTTAAATAGCAAAATTCTTAGCATTGTAACAGGAGGCTGTACTCCAATGTTCATTCAGAATTAGAAAGCATGGAGTAGTATTCTTGCAATACACGCTACTATAAGCTGTACATACTCCAGAATACCTATTGGCAGGACCTACTTTAATAAGGAAGTACTGTTTAAAGTAGAACAGTGAATAAGAATTAAGCTTAAACAGAAAATAAAGTAGCAAAAGGGAGTAGGAGAAAGACACAGCAGTGATATCGCCTCTTGCAATTTTTTTCATAATTTTGAGGGGATGTTTGGTGTGTTTATTCTAGTGCCTGCAGCTATGTGATCTTGTGATTACACTGAAGGATTTGTTGGAAACTAAAAATCATGAAGGAGCAGACCAACTACTCTTTTTTTTCTCTTCTTTTTTCTTTCCCCCTTTTCCTTTTTAGCTCAAGAATGAATCTGGAGAAGATCATTTTCATCACACAAGGAACCAAGTGAAATAGGTACCCAAGGAACATTCAGGATATAGCAAGTTTACCAGTAAATGCAGTTTCAGAAGCAAAAGAAAAGATAGTGAAACTGGAATGAGTTTAAAAAATACATGTAGGAGTTTATGAGATGCAGAGACTACCTAATGTTTATTGGTCTACCTCTCAGTCAAACAGTGTACAACAGAGTTCAAAATGGGGAAAGATTTTAAGCATATTTTAAAAAGGTTTAGAATAAGAAATTCAGAGTAATTGGGCAATATAAGACAAAGACAAGTCTGTGCAGAACTAAGAAAATCTTCCTCAAGATTATTTTGGTCTTTTAGTCTTAAACTCTTAAGTAAACACTACATAGAAATATATGAAAGACAATAGAAACTGCACTTAAGAGAACAAATCAACAGCAGCAGGGATGAAGTGGACTTAAGTGATTCGACAGGTGTTTTCCAGCTCTAAATGCAGTTTTGTTCTCCTGATTCTACTCCTTGCCAGCTTAACTCATTGACTAAAGTTAGTGGTGTTAAGTCAGTACTACTTGCACATGATGAAAAGTTGCTATAATCCCCTGGTGAGTCACCTCTGAGACTGAAGTACATGCTGAAGGTTGCTTGATTCGATAAAAGGTATTTTCAACAACACAATATGTTTCACCTTACTTAACACTACCACCATGTGTTCCCAGAAAAAAACCCTCATGAAAGCTTGTATTTCAGAAATGCTTCCTTTGCATCTCTTATGTTCCTCATTGTGTTGTGTGTAAGAAAACCTTCCCGCGCAGCAAGCCTGAAGACAACCACTGCGCTGTGGCACGCTTCTGTGTTAAAAAGAATCGGCTGGGCACTACCACACACCCTTTTTTGTAATATTAACCTTTAATGATTTAGAAGATACAAAATTTGGAAATGTAACCAGGCATGCAGAATTATTTTTTTCATGGCAACAGGCCAACTTCTGTTCTTATTTATCAGTATGACTCCCTTAAGTTAAGTTATTCTTGATTACTGCTGGTATATACATGAGCCTGGAAACTGGCCCAATATTTAGAAAAGACCAAGTGACTTTTCCAAGAGTGAAATGGTAACCGAAATCAACAAATATTAAAGTTTCTATGGCTGTAAGTTGCAAATATAAAGGGGTGTATATATATACTTTCCTCGACAGAGTTGGAGACAGGATTTGGGATGGCAAAATGTAACCAAGCACAGCTAAAGGAGCACAGGATCTTCAGTTAGACAGATGCCACGACATATGACTGCAAAGAACACAAAATGCTAATTCCTCTACTGGAAGGAAGATGGTAAGTAACGTTCCTTCAGCAGTTTGGGAGTGGAAAGTATTTACCCTCATCCATCTTCTGCACAAGTACCTTTCCAGTGCCCTTAAGCTACCTACTGTTGTGAAGAAAGTGAACTGAAGGGTGGGCTAACAACTCTGTTTTTAAGTCACCATGTTGTTACCAAATTTTAAGAGTACCAGTTGTATACAGGTTATAGAATTAGATACAACCATGAAAGACAATTCTTTAAAACACTGTCCTGGTTTGAGGTAAAACAGAACCAATTTTCTGATTTGTAATTTTTTACGTTTTAGCCGGGCCTCTTCTACCTGACTGAAGTCTGAAATTAACAGCACATTGTTCAGAAACTGTTCACTCAGAGTGATAAGACCTGATTATACCAAGGAACGATATGCACAGAGGCTCTTGCTTAGACTTATTGCTATAACAACCAAGGCCAGCTAACTTCGCTGTTTTGCCCCGTTGGAGGGTCGGAAGCGGAGAAGTGTAGAGACGTCCCACCTGCAGGGAGGAGCAGACGGGACAGGTGACCCAAAACTGACCAACAGGGCATTCCATCCCATCTGCATCATGCTCAGTATAAAAGCTGAGGGATCAAAGGGGCAAGGCTGCTTTGGCTCGCTCTTTCTTCAATGGCTGACGTCTGAGGAGGACCCTGTCTGTTTGTCTGCCTTTGGTTCCGATCTGAGCATTCCTGACTCTAGTTTGGCAATTCAGCTCCTGTCTGTCGCTGACTCCAGTCTGGACTTTCTCTGTCTGGGAGCTGGATACGTTTTTTGTATATATTGTATACTTTTTAAAAAAATTATTATTCTATTATTATTTACTATTTCCTTATTTATTATTATTTTCATTAAAGCAGTTTAGTTCTTTTTCTAAACTCGTAGATCTCCTTAGCTCTTCCTCTCCTCTCTGAGGAGAGTGGGGGGGGGGGGGCATCTGTCGTTCTGATTGGCCAATCTGGCCAAAACCACGACAAACGCTTTGTAAGCTAATGCTGTAAATGCACCACAAGTGCTGAATTTTCTTTATAGTTAACGGATGACAAGGATTTCCTGAACAAAACCCACCAAAACATAGAAATAAAAGATGCCACAGAAACAACCACAGCCACTATAAAATATAAAAATGCTTAAATGGGAGAGATATAAAGGAACCATGTTCTGACTTGATTTTCAGAATGGACAGCCTGATGCATATTTCCCAATCCCATTACAAAGGACAGTCTCTCCAGTAAGGAAGTTTCCTCTCCAAACGCAGTGAAGCCTTAGTATTTGTAAATTTAAAATGTTTAATTATCAATCAAATTATTTCTCATAGGTATCTACTAAACCACTAAGAAATGCATTTTATCCCTCTAAGAGTGGGTGCTGCAGGATTGAGTGACTTCAACTATTATGCTACCAGGACTCTATGGTGCAGTCAGTAAAACAAGGGTGATAAGCAGCTGCCTCTCAGTGGCTGTTTTACTCAAGAAAGGTAGTCAACTGCAGTGGATACTCTGTACCTCACACTGCTCACGCTGTCTGACTGGCTGGCGCGGTTGTATGACTTCGTGCAAAGGAGCTGACAAAAACTTTCCCTGAGGAACACCCTAGTCCGCTCACCTGGAAACCCATATGAGAGAGAACAAATCAGTTTTATGGTGTTCCTGGGCTGCTGTTTATGATGCAGGTAGTGCACCTGCATGGAAGAAAGTCAGTACGGCTTTCAAGTAATTAATATACTGACAACCGTGAACAATGCTCCTTACATTTAGTACAGTCCACAACTATCCTGTAAAGCATACTTCCATATGACTACAATACCAAGCAAAAGGATAAGTTTTGTAAGATTTGCCCTTTGGCACGTTTGTTGAGACAATGGTAGAAGCAAAAACCTGCAAGTGATAAAAGCTAAACCCATATAAAGATGTGGAAAGCAGACATCGTCAAAACTGTTTATTTAAAACCATACCTATTATAAGTTCAGGTAATTATTTAAATAACATATAATGTAATGAGAAATACAAGACTCCACAAAGAACTGGGAACTGGTGTTTTGTATTTACCTTTGGTATTCCTGAAGTGTCAAGCCAATTCTGGAAGATACTTTCTACAGTTAACCCAGATCTTAAAAAAAAAAAAAAAAGAATTAGAAGACACATACAAAAATACCAAATTTTCCACACGACAATCAATCCTTCAGAAGCTGAGCAAAATTCTGAATTCCAAGAATTGGTTGTACTGTATTGGTACTACATTCTTGGGCTTTTTTAATGAATAATACCATCAGATATGAGCAAATTAAAAACGGATCAGGTTTTGTGTGCTTAAAGCTCAATAAATTCGGCGCTTATGAGGATTGACAGAGAAAGTGTAAGATGGTAAACTGCATTTATGAAACATGTAAAGTATGAACAGGTGCTCTACTTTTTGTTGAGTAGATTTTTGTTTCTTTTACAGAAAAAAAAAATACAGGCAAGTAAATTTAGCCAGAGACATTCAAAACCAGTATTTTATTACAGAAGCAGCCTAAACATAAAGCTAAAATACCAAAGACAATGAAATTAAATACAAAATTCCTCAAACTTTTAGGTTTTAAAAAGCACTGATGGATACTAATCCCTGAAGTTACCAAGTATCTAATATATTTCAGTTTCATCTTTTCTGCACTTTCTTTATATCCTGATAATATTCACAGTGAAGTCACAGAATAGTCTGGATCCCTAACGAAAGGAAACAGTTTGTCATGATCAAGCTGAAATAACTAATTACAAGTTCAGAAATTATATTTCCCCTTTTACTTTTGTAAGCAACTTCTGTTGCGTTTACTTCAGCTCTGGTTGAAGACTTCCCAACTTGCAAGGAAGCCAATATAAAAGAAATAAAAATAAATCACACTGCCCATGCAGTGTGCCAGTACTCAAAAAGGAACCTGAGTAAGCCCTCAATGGATGTAAATGTTCTGAGAAGCAGGATGGACGTGCATGGTCCTGCCATGGCAATGCCTTGGCAGGACTCATTCTAATACTTGCAGCTACCTTCATGAGTGTAGTGTAGACTCATAACCAACAAAGCATTCAGGAAAAGAACAGCCATTTCTAAGTTCTGAAGCGGGAAGGCAAGCAACTCAATACAACTTTTATTTGAATTACATGAAAAAGAAGCCTTTCCCCCTCCCTCCACAATCCCTGACAAAGATGTGTTCAAAATTCTGACCCTAAAGGATGTTTATTTATGGACTGTATCAGTGACTAAGAAGGATTTGTAATGAATACGTCACTCATTTTTACTGCATGATTTTTAAGCACCTTTAAACACTAACTTTCACTATGCCAATGGGTGAGAAATCAACCACTGTTATGCCTGACATGCAAATGGAAAAGCTAAGGCTTAGAGAACTTACGGAGTCTCAAAAGCAGTCAAGCAATATGTTAGTGTGACCCTGGAACACATTCATAGAGTAAAAATTTTACTGATCATAGTTATTACTCTTTTTTAACTTGGCTAGTTTTATTCAGAATGGTCAACGATTTAAATTATTTGATATTAATACATGTAACAACAACACTTTTCCAGACATGGCTTATATCACGAGTTACATATTCTTATCCTCGTTGAATCCAAGATGAAAAATTTACCTTCCGCCTCCAAGCAGAGCTTGGACTATGTGTTGGCATTCCTTTGAGGTAGAACTAGCAGCTACAACCTCCACTCTACACCATTGTGTCGGGAGATCTGCCATCCCTGCTCACACTGAGCAGTATTCTACAGGAGGTCCATTAAAATGAGCCTGTTTACCTAACAGAATAAAACTCTGCCAATGTGAATTAGGGGTGGGAAAATCTGATCAAAATGATCAGAGAGTTATCTCTCGGATCAGAGAGTCAGCTGGCTTCTCATTCAGTAACTGTTCAACAGTATATGCAAAAAATAAGCAATCTGGTCTTAGTAAACTTGTCCAACATACACAGGAATTTCGTAACAAAGGCAAAAACCAGATACCAAGTGCCTTAAACGTAAGTCTTGCCTCACAAATGCTGCCCTAGGTCATTCAGCTACTAAGGTATGTTTGCATACAGGGGCTTCATCATTATACTGAAAATCGAAAGAAGCTACAGATTAAAGAAAAAGAACATTCAGATTACAATGACAATAAAGCCATTTATACATGCTTTAATTTTCTAGTAATAGTTTTCTTCAGGTTTTGATCAGTCTTATGGTGGAGGCCACGGAGGCTTAATGTAGAAACAGCACCAGTCTACTTGCTGCTGGTAATCTGTTTTGATAGTTCCATCAATTTAGGTCCAAACTTTCCTTCAACAGCGTCTTTACAAGTAAGAGATGACATATCGGCCTGGCTGAGGTGACTTAAAACGTCCCAGAAGGGAGAATAATTCCCATAGAGACAATAAATCTTCCCAATCACTATATCTGAAATGTCAAATATCTCTTGTAACATTAGGAGATCACAGACTGTCACAGACAAAAAAAAAAATTCCCACTGATCATGTGGTTCAAATAATTGCAGCAGTCATGCTGAAGTCTTTTACATGGCCAGGATTCTGAATTTTCAGGAAATTATCATTCTGCATGTCTGATCACTTTGGAAATCAATTTTCTACATATAACTGAACACATACGCCATGCTTGTAATGGGGTGGTGGTCTACGTTCAAATGAATTACTAAATATCCAGATTTGGTCAGCTTTTAGTGGTACCTTGTTATTTGTGCAAATTTATTAAATTTAGAGCATTTGATTGCCAGATCGTTCAGGCTATAATTACCTTTACCTTACTACAGTGCTGTAAAAGTTGGTGTCTAGTCTAAGTTAGTTAGCTGAGTCCCTTCCACAGGGAATGGAGAAAAAGAGAAGTATCTCCAAACAGCCAGTCAATTCACCTTCCTCGGGATAAGATGATGGTTTTTCTTGACTTCTTATTTCTGTCTGCTTACCACAGAGAGGGCATACAGGACTAGTTTAAAACTGGACACTCAGATTTTATATAGTCAAAGGTAGATCAGGTGGATCATACCATTTATTCTGTCTCAAGCAGCATAATCAGAATAACAGTTTTTTATTTGTTATTGCATGAATCAAAACCAATACAGCTTAGTGTTCCAATGTTGAAGCAGACCTAGCAGCTTGGGAAAAATACCCTTACTGTGCATTTAATTTGTCTTGCCTAGGGATAAGAAACACAGCCTCACAACGCCAGTTTGTCCTTCCTCCCCTTCCCCACCCTCCTCCTCCCCCCCCCGTAAATATGCTTCATTTAAAGTGTGAGATTTCCTCATGAAAAAAAAAATCATTTATGCAAAATAATAACACTACATTTGCTATGTAGTTCCTTTGTTTAATATACTCTCTATTTCTTTCAAAGCCAACAACGTCTCATTTCAAAACACTGGCTTTGAAATAAGCTTATGGCACTGAGGGGAATTGCACTGTTGTGATACCACACTAATCCGGGCAGAAATACCACTGGTAAGTTTCTCAGCCTCTCCTCAAACTTTGACATGTTTCTCAAGGGCACAGACAACAACACTGCTATTTCTCTGCCTGCAGCACCCTCATTGTCAGCTATACACCTGTCATATGACCATATGCAGTCTTGCAGTCTTCTTTGTATTTTCACACACCTTTTTTTTTTTTCCTCCAACTTAGATCATTCTTGTTGGAAGCCATCAAAAAAAAGCAACTTGTTTTAGCATTTACAAGCGTTCATTATTTTTTTTCACACATATATTAGTAATATGCAGACTACTGCAAAGCTCTGCTCTGAATGTGTTGCGAGTTGATTCTGAAGAACTGTAAAGTCCTTGAAAAGGTTTCCACTAACTTGCTGGGCTTCGGATCAAGCCCAAAAACTACATCACAAACAGATTGCTATTTCAAAACAATTGTCCTAGAGAAAGGACACAGGGCCTGATATTTATAGAGGTTGCAGTTCAGTAAAGCATCCATATTCAGAATGGGCTCTTAACCACCTGCTTATGTTGCAGTTAAACATCTGTAAGGACTTAAATCTGGTGTGTGTGTGATTTCCTGAATGCGCTTCTGGTTAAGGTACTGTATTGGGCTGTGGTATCCGAGTTCAATTGATTAGCACTGTAAGAGAGCTCTTAGGAGGCTGGGCAGGTCCTTCAATTGCTTTGTACTACAGTTCCCTACTGCAAAATGAGAATGCTAGCATATCCATTATCTCATCCCTTGTCTATTTGTTTAGGCGATAAGTTGATCACCCTAGGAATGATCTCCTAATATGTATACATACTGTTCGTCGCCAGATTCAATGCTTCAGAGCAAGCTCTGTAAAATACTATCATTAATAATAACTGGGAAGTTAGCATTATAAAAGATGTTTATATATCAAGCTTTCATTGCATAAGGCCTGAAGGCACTCCTACAAGGAGGAGAAACCACTTTTAGAATAAGATGTTGCAGTAAATAAACAGTGCACATGAAAGTGTGCGACTTTTTTTTTTTCTAAAAGAAGATAAAAAGTCTGCCATATCCAACTGAAAACACTTCAACAAGCATAACTGCTTCATCTGGATATACACATTCATACACACCAACCAATTTCAAAGCAAGCCATTCCAGCTAAATATGGGGGCATAGAGCAAATCAAAGACTAGTAACTGATTAGTGATTCTGTAAACTTGCCATAGGTTCCTGCAGATAAGATTTCCTTTGTTTTTTGTCCTGCACATATATTTTGGCTCACCAAAAAAATGGAGGAATCAAAAACACTGTGAAAAAATCTTTCCCAACGATTTGCTTTGGGAGTTGGGTGCCTACCAGCTGTTTGTCTCAATCAAAATCACCACATTCATGACAATGTGAGTAACAAAGGAAGCAAGTATGAAACAGAGACCTATACTTGTATAGCTGAGTAGTTAGAAATTACAGCATTATTTTAATATTTATTTAGTACTCAATTGACAATTTATGAAGACATCCAAGGAATGTGGTTAGTAAGCCTGAGTTATTAACAGTACAAATAGGAGAGCTATAACACAAGCCTTCCTTTGTCTATCGTGTATTATTAAAGCCATAGCTTTATTAGTATACTTATTTATTTTATTGAATGAAATTAAATAAAAAATACCACTAGGAGACCCCAAAGAACAGAACTGACCTGCTGAAAAAAACCTGCAATTGTAAAGAGCACAAGCAGCTGAGGCACCACGGGCTGGTGAAACTCACCCTCTATTACAGGGCCTTAAAACCACTGAATCTTTGCATGGCTCACGTGTTGGGCAGATGTGGATGGGATCAATTTACAGCAAAGACGATGGGTGTATGCCTTGGGAAGAACAGAGCCACTGGGAGTTTTATCAAATCCAGTGCACTGTGATATACAGGCACATAAGAGGGGTTTTTGTTGTTGTTTGGTTTTCGTTTGGCTTTTTTTTTAATGTAGTGAAATTTCAAATTATATATGAGGAAATAAGCCGCCTCAGTTACAGGTGGGATGTATTGTAGATTTTCTACAGAAAGGCCAAGATAATGCGAGGCTATAGCCAGTGCATGTTATATTTTAAAAGGCTTTGAAAACAGAGAAGGATAATGATAAATATTTGTTTGTCCTTCTTGCCATTAGCCCTTCACACACAGAAATAACCCACCTTAAGGGCAAGTTAGGAAATTCTAAAGGATGGATGGCCTGTCTGATGTCAGTATTCAGCTGCAGCCCAGAAAGGGGAGGATCCTGCCTTGGAGAATGGATTCCTACAGCTAAAATGCCATTAAAATTGAGTCAGAGGAGGAAGTGAAGTAGCCCTGTAAACCAGGAATAATCCTCCTCCTCTGAGTACAGAAGGCAGCGAAAATGAATGACTGCTGCTTAAGAAGTTGCATCTGTATCTTGGAACTGCTCATAGCTGGGAATTAACTAAAAAATCTGCTGTAACTAACAACTAAAGGAATTAAGTACTGGAAGAGTGAGAATCTTTTTAGATACAGTCTGCTGTATCCAACAGCAGAAAACCAATGTTGCATTACACCAAGGTAATAATTACAGAAAATTTCCACACTGTTGTATGATTTCTTTCTGCCAGTGTTAATTCTGTTCTCATTACAGAAGTCTCCCATAAGCCAAATTCTACTCCTAGCTACACTAGTTTGTCTCTGTTGCCACAGCTGAGGGCAGGATTTGGCTTGATTCCCTACTACTAATTTCTATTTTCTTCTTCTTTTCTTAAGTCCAGTCTCCATTATAAACTTCAATATATTAAAGCGCTTAATATTTTTCAATTAAGAAGCATTTAGTGTAAACATTGTAATTTTACTTGGTAGAACTGCATGAGTCTGGGAGGTTTTGTGTGCTACAAAGAATTTTGTTGCTCTAATCTTGAAATGTATTTAATTTCTGCGACTGAAACTTTGTGCAAAAAAGCACTCATCAGCAGATGATCTCTAAAAATATTTCATTTTTATCTTTCCTCCGTCTGCTTTTACCTCAGACTAGTATGTGTGTACTAGCAACAGAATACATTCAAGAACCAAAAAACGTCTTCACAGCAGGTAAGAAATAAAGGAATTCTGTATATTCAGATGTTCTCTTATTCTTGGCATTGCTGTTGATACTGCACCCAAGGTAATTTTGGCAGTAGATAAATTCAGATACGCTATATGTGTAATTGTAAAATGAATTACCACAGATCTGAAACTCTGTTCATACATTCTGAAGTGTGATGCAATGCAAATGGAGATGTACTTCTTTTGCATTAGTCTCAATGGAAGTTTAAATATTTTGCTTGTTTCTACGTGGAAAATCAGATGCTTATTCAAATAAAATTTTGCACTGGGTTTGGACTTCAGAGAAACACAAGTAAAAAAAGGAAGGAAAAAAGAGATTTTATTAACAAATCAATGTAAAATCATGTAATTAAATAATCCACTTTTCTATATATTCCCTTTCATATTCCTGATTGTCTTTGGGCTGGAAACCCATATCCAATGATATAAACAAAATATCATCCCACGGTACATCATTGGAAAATGTAACACTGCCCAAACTAAACTCATGATGCCACAAAACACATTATCTCAATGATAACTAGCTTCTCTCTCCCTCACCCCCTAAGAATAGAAGTGTTTCACTAAAAAACTCAATACATTTGTTTTTTATTAATATCTTCTCTCCTTTTTTTCCCAAACTGCTCACCCAGATTTATGAAGACTTTTGGAATCCTGCTCCCCAAAATGGCATTTTTGAAGTGAATGCATTATTTTTAAAAACTACAATAGGTAAAACTCCACTACAAAAGAGTCTGTATTTGTAGCACAGTCTGTAGTAGCACAGAACAAATGAATGGATAAGCAGGGATGGATTCAAAGCTCTGCTAAAGACTTGCTGTATCATCTTCAGCCAGTCACAGTCATATGTAGGAGGATTTTGATGGACACGTCAGGCAATTAACGCTGGATTTCCATTAGTGTTTTCCGTCCTTCCCTGTTTAACACACTGTGTGACAGGGAAGGGATAGTACCAGACAACCGCTTGACAAAATCCATCTTCTCTGGTTTCCCAGATCCACGGCTTCCTTGCTCCAGGGTGCTATGTGCCAAAAGCAGCTGGCAGGAGGATCATGGATTAATTGGAGCAGGCAGCTGTGCCTGGCACTTCAGATCCCATAGTGAACACAGGACCTCACTGCTGCCCTAACATGCAAGTTAAAGGCACTGCTTGGGGGGAGCATGGGATAGCAATAACACAGCAAGTTTCATATTTTATGCATATATATGTGTGAGAATTTTCAGAGAAAGATACACACGCACAGTTGAAAAACACAAGCAGAAAAATACTAAATGAAATCTTACTACTTCTGGCTAGCACAGCTGACATTTAAATCTGATATGTACTTTCTTCTTTGACTTTTCTAGCCTGGTTTTCACTTACTGTTTTCGTTGAGGGGTGTCTTCCAACAGCATGCAAAGAAAATCCTGGAAAATGAACAAAGCACCACAGTTAGTATGTTTATGAAGACATAACTCTGTGCCTGCATTGCTAGTGGGCAATAGGTTTTTAAAGAATGCAGATAATGGCATGATAAGAAAGAAGTTTATACAGCCACTATGGTGATATACTGCTCAGTTATTTATACAACATACGTTATGTTGTATATCATACATGGAAACATACATCAGTTTTCCAACCCACTCGAGCAAAAAGTGTCAATATTTTAAAAAATGGGCTTGAAAAGCCTGCTGACTATTTTGACACAATCCCACATTCCCACTTTTATTTAATCTATAATACACACACAAACTATATTTAAAACTGCTAAAGGCTGCAGATTCACATACTCGAAGGCCAAAAAACACCAGAATTAAGGGTGTTTACGCTCTCTCCACGGTTATAACTTATGTTATCATGCTGTCTTTAATTATATAACCACATAAGGGTTTTTTTTTTTTCCTTAATGCAGATACCTGATTGGAAGATTACACCTACTCCTCATTCCATGACAGAATATACAATGTTGCTGCCAACCACACCAACTAAGATGTAAATTTGTCAAAGAAAAGGTAGACAGAATTTCTTTCATGGATGTACACAGAAGGTGCAATGTCAATGAACAATATTACTATCATCCTCACTTTTAACAGTATGATAAGCCCTCTTTAGAAAGTTACACCTGACATTCCTCAAAGATTCTCTGGCACCCCACACTGTGCATGACCTAATTTTAATGGCAATCACTTTGACACAATGCACTCCTCTAAACAATCTCATAAGAAGAGGATTTATTAATATGAATTATTCATTTATATGCTATTTCATAAAGCAATACATCCACTTTATTAATACTAATCTTTGTGGAGACAAGTTTCATAGCCTAATGATGTTTCTCACTGCAACATATGAGTGCAGGCTGATTTCTGATTGCAAGTACTTGCTCTCTAGGGTCTTGAAGAATGTTTTCTAAAAGACAAAAAACTTTTTTTAGGGACTCTGCCACAACATTCAGCAGATGCTGTTTCTCTGTCTGATTATGACATTGCTAGGGAATGAAAGGAAGGGTGATTGTACAATTGAAACTACTGGTAACACCGTTAAGCCTTCCTCCTTTAGATTACAAGTGAGATTCAGGCTACGTTGGCAGTGGCTGCAAAATTTGCTTACGACAAAAGGTAAATTACGCAGCATTGGGCTCAGTGTTGCTGTGGCAAGAATGCCATCATTAACTCTGCCAGGAGTTGTTCTGTCCTAACTACAGTGTATTGCTGACATGACAACAAATTGTGAAATCCCCTTATTTAATACTACTGCTTGCAGTTCTGTACCATTATTCTGTATGTAAACAGAGAACTACTGTCTCCTTCCACATGTGGAAGCTTTGCTAGAGGTACAAAGTAAGCTTACATGGAAATAAAGAATATGAAAATATTATCATTAGAGTTGTTTCGAAAGTATATGAAAAGAAATACTGAAGTGGTCATCCTTGACAGTATTTTCACCATCTCTGTATGCATTAATGCAGGTAGATTCCCTGATTGGATTGCATCAACTTCTTATAATCAATCCTAGAGTATACTTGAAGATACATAAAATCACAGAATTATAAAATTGGTTTGGTTGGAAGAGACCTTTAAGATCATCAAGTCCAACTGTTAACCTAGCACTGCCAAGTTACCACTAAACCGTGTCGCTGAGCAGTACGTCTACACGTCTTCTAAATACCTCCAGGGATGGTGATTCCACCACTTCCCTGGGCAGCCTATTCCAAGGCTTGATAACTCTTTTGGTGAAGAAATATTTCCTAACATCTAATCTAAACCTCCCCTGGTGCAACTTGAGGCTGTTTCCTCTCGTCCTATAGGTTGTTACTTGGGAGAAGAGACCAACACCCACCTCTCCATAACCTCCTTTCAGGTAGTTGTAGAGAGCAGTAAGGTCTCCCCTCAGCCTCCTCTTCTCCAGGCTAAACAGCCCCAGCTCCCTGAGCCACTCTTGATAAGACATGTGCTCTAGACTCCTCACCGGCTTTGTTGCCCTTCTCTGGGCACGCTACAGAACCTCAGGGTCTTTCTTGTAGTGAGGTGCCCAAAGCTGAAAACAGTACTCAAGGTGGGGCCTTACCAGTGCCCAGTACAAAGGTACAATCACTTCCCTAGTCCTGCTGGCCACACTATTTCTGATCCAGGCCAGGATGCTGTTGGCCTTTTTGGCCACCTGGGCACACCAGGTCCTTTTCCTCAAGGCAGCTTTCCAGTCACTCTTCCCCAAGCCTGTAGGCTTGCATGGGGTTATTGTGACCAAAGTGCAGAATCCGGCACTCCGCCTTATTGAAACTCATAACCATTGGCCTCAGCCCATCAATCCAACCTGTTCAGACCCCCCTGTAGAGCCACCCTACCCTCAAACAGATCAATGCTGTCACCCAACTTGGTGTTAGCAAACTTACTGAGGGTGCACTTGATCCCCTTGTCCAGATCGCTGATAAAGCTATTAAACAGAACAGATCCCCATACTGATCCCTGCAGAACACCACTTGTACCGGCTGCCAACTGGACTTGACTCCATTCACCACAACTCTTTAGGCCCGGACATTCAGCCATTTATTTACTCAGTGAAGCATACACCCATCCAAGCCATAAGCAGCCAGTTTCTCCAGGAGAATGCTGTCAGAAATGGCATCAAAACCTTTCCTAAGTCTAGGTAGGCAACATCCATAGCCTTTCCCTCATCCACTAAGCGGGTCATCTTGTCATAGGAGGAGATCAGGTTAGTCAAGTGGGACCTGCCTTTCATAAACCCATGCTGACTGGGCCCGATCACCTGGTTGTCCTGTATGTACCACCTGATGGCACTCAAGATGATCTCCTCCATAACCTTCCCTGGCATGGAGGTCAGCCTGACAGGCCTGTAGTTCCCTGGATCCTCCTTCCGGCCCCTGTGGTAGATGGGGGTCACATTTGCTAACCTCCAGTCAACTAGGATCTCCCCAGTTGGCCAGGACTGCTGACAAATGATGGAAAACGGCTTAGTGAGCACTTCCGCCAGCTCCCTCAGTACCCTTGGGTGAATCCCATCTGGCCCCATAGACTTGTGTGCATGTAAGTGGTGTAGTATCTTGCTTGCCATTTCCTTTTGGATCATGGGGGATTCATTCTGCTACCATCCCTGTCGTCCAGCTCAGGGGGCTGGGTACCCAGAGAACAACTGGTCTTACTGTTAAAGACTGAGGCAAAGAAGGCATTAAGTACCTCAGCCTTTTCCTCATCCTTGGTCATTATGTTTCCCTCACATCCAATAAAGGATGGAGATTCTCCTTAGTCCTTGTTTTGTTGTTAATTTATTTATAGAAACATTTTTTATTGTCTTTTATGGCAGTACCCAGATTAAGTTCTAGTTGAGCTTTGGCCCTTCTAATTTTATCACTGCATAGCCTCACAAAATCTTTGTAGTTTTCCTGAGTGGCCTGCCCCTTCTTCCATAGGCCATAAACTTTCCTTTTCTTCCTGAGTTCCAGCCACAGGTCTTGGTTTAGCCAGGCCAGTCTTCTTCCCCACCAGCTTGTCTTACAGCACATGGGGACAGCCAGCTCCTGCGCCTTAAAGATTTCCTTCTTGAAGAATGTCCAGCATTCCTGGACTTCTTTGCCCTTCAGGATTACCTTCCAAGTGACACTGTAAACCAGGGTCCTGAATAGATCAAAGTCTGCCCTCTGGAAGTCCAAGGTGGCAGTTTTACTAACTCGCCTCCTTACTTCTCCAAAAATTGAAAACTCTGATCATTTCATGATCACTATGCCCAAGACGGTCTCCAATCTTCATATCACCCACAAGTCCTTCTCTGTTTGCAAACAACAGGTCTAGCAGGGGGCCTTCCCTAGTTGGCACACTCACCAGCGGTGCCAGGATGTTATCTTACACACACTCCAGGAACCTCCTAGACAGTTTCCTCTCTGCTGTATTGCAGAGCAGACATCTGATAAGTTAAAGTCCCCCAGGAGAACAAGTGATTGTGATTGTGAGATTGTGATTGTGAGACTTCTCCCAGCTGCTTACAGAATGTTTTGTCTGCCTCTTGATCCTGGTTGGTCAGTCCATAACAGACTCCCAGCGTGATATCTGCCTTATTGGCCTTTCCCCTGATTCTTACCCATAATCACTGAACGCTATCATCAAAACACTCCCTTAAAATACACATGGAGGGCCACTTCACTGCCTCTCCTTCCTGGCCTGTCCCTTCTGAAGAGTTTATAGCCATCCAATGCAGTACTACAGTTGTGCACATCATCCCACCAGGTTTCTGTAATGACAACTATATCATAGTTTTCCTGATGCACAATGGCTTACAGCTCTTCCTGCTTTTTGCCCACGCTGCATGAATTGGTGTAGATGCACTTCAGTGCTGCTATTGATCACGTCAACTTTTTGGGGGGAGAAGCCCTAATTTCTACCTGACCATTTCCAGGCGCTTCCATGATTTCTAGCCCATCAGTATCCCTTGTGTCTTTGGTACCGTGTGGCACCCTGTCCCCTACCTCCACTGGGATGGCAAACCAAAGCAGTACCTCTGGTATTAGAAGTGGTTTTATATTATGTATACTGGACTATAAAATTAAACACCTCCTTTGTGATTAAAGCTGTCTTCTTTTTTCCAAATATCTATTAAGAATAAGGCAGTAAGCATCATTCTACACATTTTCTTAAAATCAGGATTAAACTGTTCTATCTTATTCTATTATTCTATCTTATTATTCATTCTAGCTTATTTTAACTGGTTCTATTCTGATGCTCCAAAACAGAGTAGAAAAACAAATTACCACTTACCTCATATTTGCATGTCTTTTAACATTTGCCTATTATCAAGTCTGCATGACACATCCCATTATCAGTCTGACTTTTCAGTTGCTTATAATTTTGCCAAACTTTAACCATCTGGAGTGAAATTTTATCCTCAGGCTATTTTTTCCTTCCTCCCCAGATGAAATGGTTTGGAAGTGTCCAAGAGAAAAGTCAGAGGATAAGGTGGCGGTTTTTAAGCTTTGATGCCATTTCTTTAAGACGTTCTAGTGACCTCACACTTTGAAGCAAAGGCTTGTGGATGACTAGGGTAATCATAAATAAATGCTGAGTCAGATCATAAAACAAATTAGAGTTTGATTTTTGTCTTTGCTGTAAGTAATTCAATGAAACCAGAAAGAAAATAAGACTTAGATCACATGCCACCACAGTGCTGGCTTATTAACAAACTGGCTTATATTAATATGATTAAATAATCTCACTTCCCTACACACTCCTGTTGCTCTTCCCTGGCTGGAAACCCAGAGGCTAGAAAACAACTTTTCCCTATATAAAGAAACTGTTATTCCTCAGTTTGTGGTATTTTATTGACATTTGGCCAAACTGAAAAAGCCTTTGAAAAATGAGTTCACACACGTTCGCTAAGGATTTGCTAGACCCTCATAATTAAATTCCCTGAAGACTCTTGTCTGCTCTCACCATAGTCCAGACTGAAGCCAACAATTTTAATCACAACTGTAACTCTGGGCTGCTGTCGAGCAGATCGAATCTGGATACAGACTGTGAAGGGAGACCAAGGAGAATTTTTCTTTGCTCTGTTAATGCATGTAACGTGTCTGAGTCAAAGGCAAAGAGTGAGGATCCAATGACTGAGAAGTAGGTAGAGAGAAGTAATTTTGAGAACCCTAGCAATGAAGGCTACTTGAAGCAGTATCTAGACAGATATAGGTTTAGAAGACCTTTTATTTCATGACTAAAGATGCTCTATTATTACTCCAATTTTGTCTTGAGAAATAACCAGCATGTTTCTACTCTTGAACTGCTTTGGGGCAGAAGACAGATACCTCTCTCTGATCAGACATGTTGATATTAAATAAAGAACACGGAATATTAAGACAAATTATATCCTCTTTATGAAAAACTCAAATCTAGATATTTCAAATACTCTATATACTTTCAGTTAAGAGCAGTGGAGATTTTGTGACTAAAAGTGATACATCTAAAAGGACATTCAGTTGGCAACAAATAATCTCCAAATGCACTTACATCCAATTCCTTATGGAACTTACACACTCAAAGTTGAACTATCCCTATCAATTATGCAGTTTATAAATGACATAGCTAAATGGTAAACTTTGTCCCTTTTGGGTGGAAAAATAAATAATGAGCACCCTTCCTGGGATCCTGTTTATTTGTAATTCCCTCTGCAGTCACCTTCCAGGCTTTTATTTAACAAAATCAGCAACATGCTGAAATTCTTTTGGTAACAAGCCCAGAATGCCCCTCCAAAGATGCTAACATCCTACCACAAGTAAGCAAGACTTGCTAACTATATGTTCTATTATCAGGCAGCAATCATAAGCCAGACAGCTTAACAGTTTAAGCCCCAGGCAATGGAGCCCCTGACTAGCTCCAGTCAAAAGCAGAAATGGTTGCCCATTTACCCCGTGCCAATGAACTGCATTCAGATCACTAGCAATTCCCTAAAGAAAAATGACCAACTATTGTGGCAAACAAGCCCATATGAGGATGTGACGAGGATTTCTGGTAAATCTCCTTGTGGCTATTTAAGGTGATACCAGTCCCCCAGATGTCCCTTCGCCGGCATTTCTGGGGATAACTGGGGTTATTGTGCCTGTGTAGCACAGCAGCAGAAGCCTGAACCGTCCAAATTCACAGTCTAGTGCTTTCACACACACCGATCTTGGTAAACTGTCCATACTAACAAGACTGAATTTGTCCTATTAGGTACAGTGTGAATAGCTAAGGGAAAAAAGTCTTAAATCACCCCAGCCATATTAGCAAAAGGGTTTCTGTCAGAGCCCCAAGTCTTTCACAGAAAACATCTTTCTACATGTCAAAACACCTCAGAGCAGGTAAGTCCATTCAGGGACCAAGTTGGAGAAAGTATGTTGACTGTCACTTAATTCACTGAACAAAGCGCTGGCATTCCTCCTTACCTTATTGCCAGGAAGGTTCAAAGTAGACCCCAGGCAGGGAAGTGAACACATCTTCTCTTAACACATCTTCTCTTAATGCTTTGACACCAGAGCCTGTATTGTCTCAAACTCACTTGCAATGTTTTACTTTCTTCAGAAGTTACACAAATTCTCACTGTCCCCTAAAAATACCAAATATTCCACTGCCTAAAAATTTGAATTAAACACAGATTTCTTCTGTTTTATATGTATAAACACTTAATAACACACATACATACCTAAGAAAAAGATGAGGAACTATATCTGTTATGTATCAATGGTTCTACATAGAGCCCTCAATCGTTCTTTGGACTTCTTTTTAAGACTATTCAGCAGCAAATCATGTAAGACGCATTTGACTGATTATTTAAAATACATCTCACTAAATCACACAAAAGCTGGATCTGTGTGTGATTCAGCATTAATAAATCCAGATGCTTTGGGAGTGCTCCCTTGTCAGTTTGCTCTGGTCAGAATTAAAGAATTTATCTTTTTTCCTATCAAACGATATCACATAACAAGCCATCATGCAATTTTAAGTTTGAAAGATGCTAAATGGAAGGTAAGCATAAACAGAAACTTAAGGTCAGCAGAGGAGTGAGAGACTACTGTAACAGAAGGGGAAATGCAAAAAGATATTCCACAGCTGAAGACTGAGTCTCAAGATTTAGCAAGTTCAGCAGCTATGGGAAGGGTTTGTGTACACTATCAGAAAGGGCCAAGACATTTTCAGATATATGGGTCACTTCCCTGCTAGAAGACAATTGTATGTGTAAAACTTACTGCTTCTTTTAAGATCTTTATACTTGAGATAAATGATACCAAAAGATAGTTGGGTTTTTTTATACAACTATACTGTCAGCCATTAAAATGTGTGACACGTTAACTGACTTTTTAATCACTCATCTGTATTATACATGATTGTAAAACATCTGTGCTTCTCTTAGCTTCACTACTCTCTGCTTTCTTCTCCAGTTCCACTTCTAGCTCTACTTCATTCTGATCTCTCTGTCCTTTAAAATACACAGTTTATCTTATATAATTATGAAAAAAGTTTTAAGAAATCAGAAAAAAGAAACAAAAAGTCTTCTCACGAAAAAAAACCTTGCCTTATACTACGTTAATGACTTCTACGAACCTAGGCTTACTTATACTTCACACACAATATTTCATACATTCCTTCTTTCAAGATAATTGTACTGAAATAGAGATACAGCCTAAAGCTAGTCAGATTTTTATACATGAACAAAATGGGTTGTCAAAATGTGTAATGTAACTAACAGGCCCATACATTAATCAATTGTCACATACATAAGCATTTTAAACACAGTTAGTCTCAGGTTAAAACGTCCGACCTAGTAAAGAAGTCTTTTTTATTGCCTTACACTTAAAAAGTTGAACAGAAAGAAAAGCATACCACATGGTAAATAAAGGGCCTACAAACAATCAACAGAGAACAAAATACCAAGCAGCTGCTTCATCTGAGAGCAACACCTATTCTACATGAAGGGGAAAAGGTCTTTGGAAAAAAAAAATAATAAAAGGACTGTGATCATGTAGTAATTTAAAGTTGTCTCACAATGCATACGTATAAGGAAAGTGGATGAAGGCTGCATAGTGGAGAGCTAAAAAAGAAGTAGGAATATGTTCATTCATGCAAGTATTGGAACAGGAAACAAACTGTAAAATGGACCCATCTATTTCTGTTATCCAAGCACATGAAACTGTAGAAAGCAAAACCCCTGTCTTAAAGGCTGCTGCGGACGTGACAGCGCCAGAATCCACACCATGCCCCACTGATGTCAACAGTTGTTCTCTCAAGCTTAAAGGTCAGTAGGCATGGAACAGCTGGGGCCAAACTGCAGAGACAAATTTTTAGTTAAACTTTTACCTAACAAAAAGATTCTAGAGGTTGAAACATCAAAATACAAGCACTCTGCATGCTTAGACTTCCAGTTCTGGTTACAAGAGTTCTACAAGCTAATAAATAGTTGAATGGCAATTTCTGTGTGCAGATACCGATTTTATAAAATGATGATAATGGTATGTGCACATGCAAATCGGTGTGCAGGAACATGTTGACATAGGTACCTACACGGTGGGCTGGGATCCATACATCTGCCTTTAAAACTTTAAAGAATAGCATAAATTATGATTTTTTTTGAAGTGCTGTCTCCTCGACTGTCATTTTACTATAGCAAATTACAACTCTATCAGATGGATGAACACCACAGACCTTGGGTTATTATTATAGCAGACAGAGTTACATGAAAATTAAAGTCTGCAAACAATTAAATTCCCAAGGTGTTCTTATTTCAATATCAAACTGAACAACAGCTTTAACTGTGTTAGGAATATCAGCAGTTTGTACTCCTTTCTATTTATTTATAGTCAGTAACGCTCCATTCATTCTGTAAAAAGTACATTCAAAGTAGTTAGTAAGTGAATTCTCTCACAGAAAGAAAAATGGAAGATTTTTTTTAAATCCTTCTCGAAGATTCCAGACTTGCTTTCCTCGTCTGTTGCTAACTCAACTAAAATAAACAAAAACTACTATTAAAAATGTACTGAGCACGCAATCAAAATGAAGGAAAAAGGCAAACTGATTAATGTTTCACATCTGAAGTCATTTCCTTGCACCTGCGGCTCCCATCTAGGGAAAATACTACAAACACCACTGAAAACAAGACTAGTATTGAGAACATGGGCAATTATTTTCACCGGTTTTACTTTCCCTCATCCCCACAATCCCTAAACCTGGGAACTTTTACAATTATTTTGGACAAGGTGAAAGTACAACACCATGATATTTAAACTTACCATTTGCACCTCTATTTATTTTAAATCTTTTATTCATTTAAACACTGACAGCACATTTGTTGAAGGAGGAACTTGAATAATAAACTTTGTACTAACTTGACTTCATTGCCTCTGCATTTGTAATTCCTGCTATGATTGCTTATCCACCTATACGAGACACCGACATAAATACAATCTTTAAGATTTCTTACAAAGAAAGTAAATGCATTTACAAATGGATGTAGCCCTATTCCCTTTGCGTTTTTAACATCGTGTCCAAACAACAAAATGGTGTTAAAATTCTCCTCCCAGCAACTTGAATGGGAGCTGGATTTAGGCTGCTGTGAAAGAACGTAAAAGCACACAAAGCACACAAAATACATTATATAGTACACAGCTCTTTCTCTACCAAATCAAGTGTCTTCAAATGAAGAAAAGTATCTTTTTCCAACGTACATTAAGCACATAGCTATGGACATATGCACATATTCAAATAAAAAGTAGCCCAAGAAACCTGAAATAAAAGCACCACTTACTCTTGCTTGAATAATTAAAAACACTAAACAATTTTTTTTCTAATAACCAAAATGGTTGTTTCTGGGTGCTGAAACAACACATAGTGTTCCACCTTATGAGACTGGAGTTAGATAAGCTACAGATTGACATTTCATAGCAGAGTACTGGACAAAGGGCAAAGTCTCTAGCAGATGGGTAGTTCAATTGCAATGCAATCTAGCTATCATGACTAATACACGATGCACTAAGATATTTTGCAGCATTTAAACAGTCTACTGACACAACTCATCTCACATCAACCAGGAGCAACCACCCAGCTTTTTCTCACCAAAATGTGAGCACCTTTCTTACCACTAGATTACAACACTGGGCTGTTTTTTGTTTGTAGCAGTTTCATGATTTCTGTTATTTTGTAAAAGTTTCCAGCTGTGTAATAGTGAAGCGTCATATTTATGATTTTGAACACCATAATGTAGACAAGGCTTATATAGTCACTGGCATTTTCCACACTATGTCAAACATAACTGTTCAGGGTCTCAGGAACATGGTACAGGAAACAGCTGCAGCAGTGGAAACCTTAACTCCTTTAACACCCGAAACGTTCCTCCACAGGGCAGAGCTGCTGCAGTAGAGCTACTATGCCTGTCTCCTGGGTGACTTCACATATGAAAGAATCCACAGGTCTGTGAGCTATTTGTAAGATACATGGGCATACAGCTCCCACCGTAAGAGAGATTCAAAACAGCACACACACGAGCAAAGAATCACTGTGGCTGCAAGAAACAGGAAAGTGTCGGATCCCATTCCCTCAAAATCAGGGGCTTACTCTGGGTTGCAAGGAGACATTTATCAGCATCCTGAACGCCCTCAAAGATTTCAACCATAACTCCAGAAAAGACAGACTTCAGCAAAAAAACTGGTTTCAGAAATTCACTCACACCCCTTGTCTCTCTTCCCCTGCCCCTCGCTCACATCACACTGCTTTTCTAGTGATGCCAAGTATTTGTCATGTTGTGCCTTTTGTTCCAGGATGAGTTCAGTGACCTGATTCACAGACACCCCCATGAATGGTTGTTTTCACAGCATTACCAAAGCAGCAAGCAAGTGCCATGTCTCAAGCAGGATTCATCACCAATGACAGGATTCCCTAGAACTTTGGTTTCAGAGAGCTATGTCATTCCACCAGCAGGCAGTCCAAGAAAGAGATACCAGTGGAACCATATTCTGCCCTCCCTGAGACAGAAATGGAAACAACCACTAGGAAAAACCCAAGAGCAAGGGGGAGATCCTGTATCCTCCCCCTGAGAGGTTGAAGGCAGTAGCTTAAAGGAGAGGAGTGAATGGAGGCAAGTCCACACTTAGGGCAGCAGGTGAGCCCCCTCCTTGCCCACCCCGCCTTCCCAAGTGCCTCTGTACAACAGGTACAAGCCTCTGGGTGTGGAAGGCCCATCAATGGATGATGATGTAGGTGACAGTCTATCTTCACCACAGGTGCTGCCAAGGTCAGCAAGGCCTATCCCCTGTATAACGACCACCTCCACAAGGAAGAAAAGATGGGTTATAGTTGTAGACGACACCCTTCTGAGGGGAACAAAGTGTCCAATATGCTGGCCAGATCCTCCTCTTAGGGAAGTCTGTAACCTACCTGGGGCTGAGGTTAAGGACATCACTAGAAAACTTCCTAGCCTGGTACAGCCCTCGGATTATCACCCATTGCTGCTCCTCCATGTGGGTGGCAATGAAGCCACAACACATAGTCCAAGGGGGATCAAAAGATACTTCAGGGCTTTGGGACGGTTGGTAAGGGGATCTGGAACACAAGTTATTTTTCCCTCTCACACTTGCGGGCAGCAACAATGGAAGAAACAGGTGTCACTGCTACAATTTGGGGTTTTTAAATAATGGGATGCACAGGCACTGGAAGCAGGGACAGGTATGCTGGGAAGAGTATAGGGATGATGCCTGGTTGTGTAGGAATGGGGTCAGGAAGGCCAAGGTGCAGCTGCAGCTGAAGTTGGCAAGGGATGCAAAGAATAATAAGGGCCTCTATAGGTATGTCCCTGAGAAAAGGAAGGTCAAAGAAAGCATACTCCCCCAATAAGAAAGACTGGCAAACTGGTAACAACAGACAAGGAGAAGGCCGAGGTACTCAAGAACTTGGGAAAGTGCTTGCCAGGCCACTTTGCATCATTTATGAGCAGTCCTGGACAACCGGGGAGGTCCCAGCTGACTGGAGGCTGGCAAATGTGACACCCATCCACAAGAAGGGCCAGAAGGAGGATCCGGGGAACTACAGGCCAGTCAGTCTGACCTCGGTGCCTGGGAAGGTCATGGAACAGATCCTCCTCAGTGCCATTACACAGCACATGCAGGAGAACAGGGTGATCAGGCCCAGTCAGCATGGGTTTGTGAAGGGCAGGTCATGCCTATCAAACCTAATATCCTTCTATGATAAGGTGACCCACTTAGTGGATGAGGGAAAAGCTGTGGATGTTATCTACTTGGATTTTTGCAAAGCTTTTGACACTGTTTCCCACCACATTCTCCTGGAGAAACTGGCTGCCCATGGCCTGGACAGGTGTACTCTTCGCTGGGTAAAAACTGGCTGGATGGCCGTGCCCAGAGAGTGGTGGTAAATGGAGTTAAATCCAGTTGGTGTCCAGTCACAAGTGGTGTCCCCCAGGGCTCGGTGCTGGGGCCGGTTCTCTTTAATATCTTTAACAATGATCTGGATGAAGGGATCGAATGCACCCTCAGTAAGTTCGCAGATGACACTAAGCTGGGCAGGTGTGTTGATCTGCTTGAGGGTAGGTTGGCTCTGCAGAGGGATCTGGACAGGCTGGACCGATGCGCTGAGACCAATGGTATGAGGTTCAACAAGGCCAAGTGCCAGGTCCTGCACTTGGGTCACAACAACCCCATGCAGTGCTACAGGATTGGGGCAGAGTGGCTCAAAAGCAGCCCGGCAGAAAAGGACCTGGGGGTGTTGGTTGACAGCCGGCTGGATATGAGCCAGCAGTGTGCCCAGGTGGCCAAGAAGGCCAACAGCATCCTAGCCTGCATCAGGAATAGTGTGGTGAGCCGGACTAGGGAAGTGATCATCCCCCTGTACTCGGCACTGGTGAGGCCCCACCGCGAGTACTGCGTTCAGTTTTGGGCCCCTCGCTACAAGAGGGACATTGAGGTGTTGGAGCGTGTCCAGAGAAGGGCTACAAAGCTGGTGAGGGGTCTGGAGGACAAACCTTATGAAGAACGACTGAGGGAGCTGGGGTTGTTTAGCTTGGAGAAGAGGAGGCTGAGGGGAGACCTTATGACCCTCTACAACTACCTGAAAGGAGGTTGTAGAAAGATGGGGGCTGACCTCTTCTCCCTGGTGACAAGTGATAGGACAAGAGGAAACGGGTTCAAGTTATGTCAGGGGAGGTTTAGATTGGATATTAGGAAACATTGTTTCACTGAAAGGGTTATTAAACATTGGAATAGGCTGCCCAGGGAGGTAGTGGATTCACCATCCCTGGAGGTGTTTAAAAAAAGGGTAGATGGGGCACTTAGGGACATGGTTTAGAAGTGGCTTTTGTCAGGGTAGGTTAAAGGTTGGACTCGATGATCTTAAAGGTCGCTTCCAACCTCAGCAATTCTATGGTTCTATGATTCTATGAACTTTTTTGCCTCGGTCTTCAGTGGCAAACTCTCTTCCCATGCCTCTCGAGTGGATGGACAGTTAGTCAGGGACCGGGGGAGCAAAGTCCCTCCAACTGTAAAAGAAGATCAGGTTTGCGATCACCTGAGGAATGTGAACATACAGAAGACAATGGGACCTGAAAAGATGCGTCCCAGAGACTGAGGGAATTGGAATTGGCTAATCTAGTTACCAAGCCACCCTCCATGATATTTGAGAAGTCATAGCAGACAGGTGAAGCCCCTGGTGACTGGAAAAAGGGAAATAATTGCACCCATTTTTAAAAAACATAGAAAGGAGGACCCTGGGAACTACACAGCCTCACCTCTTTTCCTGGGAAGATGATGGAACAAATCCTCCTAGAAGCTATGTTAAAGCACATGTAAGATTCAAGTCAACCAGCATGGCTTCACCAAGGGCAAGTCCTGCCTGACCAACCACGTGGACTTCTATGATGAAGTGATAGGATGGAGTGACTACATCAGTGGACATGGGAACAGCTACTGATGTCTGGATTTCTGCAAGGCCTTTGACATGGTCCCCCACAACATCTTTCTCTCTAAATTGGAGAGATATGGAACAGGGTGGACTGTTCAGTGGATGAGGACTGGTTGAATGGTTGCATCCAGAGGGTAGTGGTCAATGGCTCAACACCCAGATGGACATTGGTGACAAGGGTGTCTGTCAGGGGTCTGTACTAGGACCAGTACTGTTCAATATCTTCATCAATGACATACTGGGATCGTGTGCACCCTCAGCGACTTTGCCAATGACACCAAGCTGAGGGGTGTGGTTGACACACCTGAGGGATGGGATGCCATCCAGAGGGACCTGGACAAGCTCAAGAAGTGGGCGTGTGTGAACCTCATGAGATTCAATAAAGCCAAGTGCAGGGTCCTGCACCTGTATCAGGGCAACCCCCACTATCAATATAGGCTGGGGGATGACGGGATTGAGAGCAGCCCTGCCAAGAAGGACTTGGGGATACTGGTAGACGAAAAGCTGGAAATGAGCCAGCAACTGGTTACATATAAATTAAAAGACTATATATAAGGAAGAAATTTCTTACAATGAGGGTGATGAAACACTGGCACAGGTTGCCCAGAGAGGTGGCAGATACCCCATCCCTGGAAATATTCAAGGTCAGGTTAGACGGGGCTCTGAGCAACCTGATCTAGTTGAAGATGTCCCTGCCTGTTGCAGGGGAGGGTGGACTAGATGACCTTTTAAGGTAACTTCCAACCCTAACTATTCTATTATTTTATGATTCCCTTCTCAAAAGAAAACACTGGAGGACAAGACAGTACCCCTTTTAATGCTACAGTCAGTGGTTACAGAACTTTTCCATAAAGATATATGCGGAGGTGAATTTCTATTTATAACCCCAGTTTGGTTCTTTACATAACAGATGGTACAATATACTGTGGAATGACATGCTCAGTCTTTCCTTTTGGAGCTGTTCCGCTTTGCATGGAACAATTATACACCATTTATGCCAGGAAGAGAACAAGCTAAGTCTGTAGTTCAAGTGATTAATATATGCAGTTGGACTTACGGAGGGCAGATTCCAATTCCTAATTCGACATTATTTTTTACAACCAAGCCTTCACCAATTCAGGAAGAAATCGTGTTCTATAAGAAAAAGTGCTCTTCAGAGTGGGCTGCCACTGCATGGTATCACTCTCAGAGAAAGTCTACTGAAAGAAAGAAGCAGCACATCTTAAACATCCCTGGTAGATTAATACTTCAGTAACAAAATGCTTTAGAAAGCATGGGAGTATGGACCATGATGACGAAACCTATACAGAGGCTGTGACGAGACTGTAATACTGTGTCACAGAGTGATGTAGATATTACTCTGATGATGAGAAAGTGACCATCCTCATAAGAAAGACTGTGAAATTATAAGCGTTGAATGATGCAGCATGCAGAGAAGAAGGAAATAAAGTTAGAAATACAATGTGTACGCACTGTTACAATTTATAGAAGTTTTCAGTTAGATTCCTACTCTGTGTTTCCTCTCTGTCAATAAAGAGAGAGGTATCAGGGAAAGACTGACTGATCACAACCAAAACCCATGACCTAAGACTCCAGGGGACAATTCCACTACAGTAAATGACTCTATCTTTGAGAACATCAGCACCTATGAACACTTACCTTTCAAAGCATCCAGTTTAAGAAAAAATAAATCACCCATTGTTTACATTATCAGATACTACCAGGGTGTTTGATTTATGTATCACCCTGAAAAAAATGTTCTGCCCTCTAGCAAGTAGAAATTTCAACAATATTGCCAAGTTACAATTGCCTCTCTCTTTTCATCACAACCAGAATTGGAGATTTAGACGGTCAAACTGTACGTTTAGGTCATTTGTTTTTTTCAGAAAGTGCGGAACAACCTCAAGTACAGTACCTGAGAAAGAACAAGCTGCCCATGGAACTTATGAACAAATTTTCGTAAAGATGTAAGGTACGAAGCCTCTCCTATGATCCTTGCCAGAGACCGCAAAAGGAAATAACCCTGCAACAAATTAAGCCAGAAACAAATAGGATGCTATGAATTTGCTGATGTCTAGAAGAAAGAAGTTTTTATCATATTAGTAAAGCAATTTCAATAAAAGTCATCTGACAACACTCACCTTCAAATAGTGAACTTGCATGAAGGTTTTTTCTGCTTTAAGACCATATTTGACAACGGATGATCCAGACTCAGTCAGTTCTCCTGTGCTTTCCTTTTTGGGCCTAAAATGGTAAAACACGATTGTCTTGGAAAGCAAAATAACTCATACATTACACATTCTCATAGTTGAAAGCATCATGAAAGGCACAGTAACTTCAGTCACCTGTGACTTGTTCAGTCTTTTTCTTTATCCTAAGTAAATAACTTGGCTTAGCCAGACACACAAATTAATTTCATACTTTTAATGCAATTTTGTACATAGCTGACCAGACAGCTGGGGTACAAATGAAACCCATCACTAAGCTGGTGTACTCTTTTCACTTTGCATGCCATTCTACAGTGCAGACACATTATGAACAAAGGGAAACAAACCCCAAAAGTCATTTTAAGGGGAGGGGAGGGGAGGGGAGAAAAGGGTAAAGGAAAGATAGGGAAAGAGCAGGGAAAGGGAAGGGAAAGGGAAAGAAAAAGAAAGAGAAGACGGGACAAAGGGAAAGAAGGGGAAGGGGAAACGGGAAAGCAAAGGCAAAGGCAAAGGCAAAGGCAAAGGCAAAGGCAAAGGCAAAGGCAAAGGCAAAGGCAAAGGCAAAGGCAAAGGCAAGTATATTGCAGTCATTATGTTCAACTAGAGACTTCTTATACCTGAACATTGGCTTAACAGCTTACATGACTATATTTGCAAGAATAACCTCTTTCATCTGCATGCAGTACACTGCAGAAGAAATAATGTTCTATTTTTCATTTTGCTCTTCAGGGTTCGTAGAAAAGTAGTTGAAGGTTTAAAAGAGAACACTTTTCACACACACAGAGGTTTGGGGTTTGCAGATGATAATGTCAAGAATAAACCTACTTCACTGCCTGATTTTAAAATGTAATACAGCATCTGGTATGCCACAAATCTACAGTAGTAAAGTGTGGAGGACTTCTAGGCACTTATGAGCACAGAGTGAAACTAAAGAGAAGCTATGCAAACATTTTTTCTTCATTTGTAAGCAGGACTTTCCCAGGCATAGTACTGAAGAGCCCTCTAGCTTTTTTCCTTCCACCCAGAAAACATCCCAGATAACAGTGGTCTGAAAACAGACCCCTGTCTAGGAGCCTAACCCTGTGACTGAAAACACCCTCTCCAATTCTAAGTGTGGATTTTGAAATGGGCGGTCTTGGAAACCAAACATCTTTCTCCTCACTTCTATAGAATAGGGGCAACACAGGCCACAGCAGTGCAGGATTCTTCAAATCACATCACTCATACACTTCTCACGAGCTAATCCTTGTAATCAAATTTTGTTCATATCTATGCCTGCTTTGAGGAAAACATTTTTCCTTTTTTTTTATATCTGTGTAATCATTAGAAGTTTGTTCAGAGTGCTAAGCTGTTTTTTTCACCCTTTAGGCACTATGTTCAGGACTTGTGCACATGAACTCCACTTCACACAGTAAAATCTTTTGAAATAAAATAGAAAAACAAAATGCAGATTCAATTTTACAATGCTCCTAACACAGTCCTTTACCATGCTATAGTTCATATTTTCTTTCAAGGAACATCTTCCTTCAGCATTGAAAGGAGGAGATCAATAACTGATTTCTCATCCTATGGTAACTCCAGTTCTTCAAGACAATGTAATCATTGCAGACCCACCATAGGAGAGCAGAGGTCCACCTATTTCCATTCTGGATCAGTCTCCCAGAAGGAGGCCCGATGGCGTTCTGTAAGCAACTTTTCATTGTTCTCTGAGTATATAAAAAGCCAAAACTGCTTCATTTCTCTCTTAATAAATAGCCCAGTTTATACACTCTGAAAAATGGAGTTTGAGCACAGGCTACAGGGTCCACACTACACTGAAATACGTCCCATACTTCTTTGCTTCCTCCTCCAGCTTTGTGCCCGTGTAGGTCCTAGGAGGGGACTAGAAAGCAGTATCCCATCTGGATGATGGTATTGAAGACTTTCCTTCTGCCCCTAATAATGTCAGCAAAAGTGTGTCAATATTCAGAAAGTTGCCCTGTTCTCTGCTGTTCTCAGCACGCTCTTTTAAAGCAATGCTTAATATATTTACAACACATTGAAGGTAGAGACTGAAAGTTTATTACACTGACCTACAAAACCTGGCATCTAACCTAGTGGATGAAGCTAGGCGTAATGCTAAAGGCTAGCTCATTCAAGGTACTCAAGCTGCTACCTGGCACATTTTAGATACTGGCAAATTCTGAAGGAAGCAAAAGATGATGCTTTTTATTTGCCGGGCAGAGAAGTACATTGAACAAAGCAAAAGTACAATTCATCAGGAAGTCATCGGTAATTAAATTCTCTGATGGTGTTGTAGTTTAACCCCAGCCAGCAACTGGAACCATGCAGCTGCTTGATCATCCCACATTTTTCCCCCTCCAAGAAAAGGTGGGGAGGGGAAGAGGAAAACAACAAAAAAGAAGGAGGGGAAAGGGAGAAAAAGCTTGTGTGTTGAGATAAAGACAGTTTAATAGAAACAATAACATAAAAGGAAAAATAACAGTAATAATAACAATAATAATGACATGGATCACTCTCACTGCACGGTGAATTGGTACCGTCACGAGCAGTGACTGCGGATTCCCGCCCCCCTTCATATACTGAGCGTGATGTCTATGGCATGGAATATTTCACTGACCATTCCATCGTTCTGTCTATTCTTCCATGGGAAGCTAAAAAAAGTCTTTGGATACTGTACATATCACTTAGCAACAACTAAAACCAATAGGCATTATTGACATTCCTTTCACAGCAATCACTAGAAAGAAAATTAACTCTTTCCCAGATGAAACCAGGATAGGTTTCATCTGCACTAGGTAATCATGAAAACCTAAGCAGAGCATGAGACACCATATGAAAGGCACATTTCCTATCAGCGTGATAGAATAAAACTCTTTAAACACCTTCAGAGCAGTCAGAAAGCGTTGCTTCAGGAGGGAAAAGGACTTGACTCAAGTGGAACTCGGAGACAAATTTAGAGTTAGATATCAACACTGGTTTGTCTTAAAGAAGAATCGCAAGCTAGAGCTCGCTCATAAGGGCCAGGACATGAAATAATCTCAACACCAGATTTATTCCACAGAATTAAATAGACTTCTCTAGTCTTCTTTGCTTTCATAACATGAGAGGCTGGATGAGAGTGCTGGTGTTAACGCTTTCCAGCAGAATGAGTGCCAGGACATATTCCACAGGTGCTTTTATGCTTGCAGGTTTGCTGCAAACTCTGAGAAAATACACAGGATTCTGTCTGAAGTCTTACCCTGTATGACCACTACAGTGCCACAAATTCCTTCTTCAGTACTAAGATTTGCTGGTGCTGCCTTTCAGAGCTGCTGCTTGCTAAAAATACAGTTACCTACTTCTTTCATACCTGACTTCTTTTTTCACAGGTAGCTTATGAGCTGCTACTATAACATAATATCAAATATCCATAATAAGAAGAAACATCATGCTGATGATCAGTTTGCTGGGTGGCTTTCAGCTCATCTGAACAGGCGTTCATTTGCTGGATCAAAAAGTTAATAGGATCAGCTGACAAGTTTTGGGCAGGGTTTTCCTGCTGTCAGGAGAAAACACAGAAAATCACAGGATTGTACAGCACGGAACAAAAAATTAATTGAAAAATAAGTTTATGCTTAGGAGGAGTGGGTTGTCTGATTTTTTTCTTCCTGACATAATTGTCAAGATGCAACAGTTATCATTTTTTAATATCCTTGTATAGTAACACATGCCTGAACCAGCACAATCTTCAGTACAGACTGAAAATCCAGTGTAATGCCATGACTGAATTTTTCTCTCATATACCAACTCTCCGGAAAGCACATGGACATACTTTCAGAAAGAAGAAGAAAAGAAAAAAACCAGTAAACACGCAAAGAGAGAACCTATTCAAGTCCATGTCACAAAACCAGTAGAGAACATTTGTATCTGACTGAAACCAGTGGAAAATCCTTAAATTAGAGGCACATTTTCAAACAAGAAACGATTTGTCATTTTGTATTAGCATTGAGAATACCACTATGCAAAAGCTGAGCAGCATGCTTATTACAGAGACTTATGTCTAATAACTGTGGAAGTCAATAGAAAGCTTCAGTTTCCATTTCAAGATAAACCAATCCTTCCTGAGTTTTGAACTACAATGGATATTTTGGCCCTTAGAAAAATGATTTTAAAAATCTACACCACATACACATTTTATTAAAAGTAACAACTACATAATTAATGCAAAAGATGACAAATTTGATTCCATAATGTTGAAAATGGAGAACATCCATCCAGATAAGCCTCATATCACAAGAACTAAAGTTCCTAAAAATAATTTATTTTAAAACAAACAAACAAATCTCCAGTGTCTGTCAATGAGTAGTTGTGTTGGTAGCAGCTGTATAACAGCTAGTGACAAGGCTTGCTTCTGTATTTACGCCTATCATCAAACTACACACTTGCCAATGTGTAACTTCACTGGTTCTGCTTACACGAAGGATACACAATTCATCAATAAACATGAAGTAAAACAGATCAATGAAACACTACGGTTGTGCAGTTGCTGACACATTTGACATGAGGCCATAGAGAGGAGCTTCTATGTTGGTGAACAGCATGTAGTGCCCAAATATAAAAGGCTTTTAGGTCCTACTGGGAAAGCACAAAAAGAAGGGAAGACCTCAAAATGAACGAAATGGCAACAGTCTTCCAAAAACATTTAAAAGTTGATTATATAGAAGATGGAGATAATTTTGTCCTTCACTTCCACTTGGTGAAAGAAAAGAAGAAATCTACATTGTTTGAAATAAACAGTATTTGAACATGTATTAGGAAGCAATTTTTAACTGTTAACACTAAACCAACTTAGCTAGGTACCGTGGAAACTTTTTTATTGGAGGTTTCTAAGAACATGTTAGTAAAAACCTGCTGAACGTGTCTGCGTATACTGCCTGTATTTCAGGGTAGGAGAATGGTCTCCATAATCTCTTGGAATCTGTCCCTGTACTTCCATGATTTGGTCAGTATAGGGCTAATTTGAGCTAGGATTAGTAAACTTGTTTTTCTTGGTCAAAGACTGTGGGGAGACAAGCAGTGGAGATGTTAGGCAGCCACTCAAGATAAAAGACAATGGGAAATTCCCAAGACACCAATCAGAACAGCCCAGATTATTAATCATTAGAAAAAAACGAATCTTTTTTTGGTCTATTGTCTTTATCTATGAGCCTTGAGCTCAGCATCTAGTACCTAAAGAACAAAATCTTGTTTACATAGCATTATTAGTAATTTCTAAAGAGAAATTGGATTTATATAGTTCGTTATGCATTTTCCTTTGTTTTTTATAGCTTCATGCAGCTTGGCAGTTGGATGCCATACTCCTGTATGTGCTTGTCTTCAGCCACAGAAAATAAATCTGTTCTGGCTTCAAACAGTGAACTTTGTTCAGGAAATGGCCTTTTTTTTCCCCCTGAATAGAGGCTCTAGTAAACTGCTTAGAGACATTTTATATCAAACTAGATCCCATGGTTTTTGAAAGCTTTCTATAACAAAGAGAAAAACAATTGCATTATACAGAAGATGAATAACCTAGTCAATTTAATTTGACTTGTCTTTTTTCTTCAGAAGGAAATAAGGAAATGCAGTGGATTTAATCAGATGATTTGGATGCATATTCTTTGAAGGGAGAAAATAGTGGAAAACAGAAGCGAGACAACATGCAAAAGCAAAGACTATGTTGTCATCTTGTTACCTTAAAACTTGCAGCTCTTCTTCAGAGTTCTGCACCTCATCTCTGAGTCGGCGCCAGCGAAGTAAAGCTTTCAGTTCCTGCTGCCCTTTTACTTCATCATGCGACAGCTGCTCAGCATACAAAAAACACAGATCACTGATTACTGTTTCCTAATAGACAATAGTATTTTCAGAAAAAACATCAGAAAGAGAAACTTGTTTTGTTTCCCTTTAATGTCCAGAAGATGCAGAAAACAGTACCCGTATCCATGATTTAAAAAAGCAAACCCAAACCAAAAAATAACAGTTGCTGCTATGAGAGTTAATAGCAGCACTAACGAAAACAGAAGCCTCCCTGTGCGCACCAAATCAATACTCAGTTAAATATTTCTGCCTGAGGAGAGAGATGGGCATGCTGTTTTCCCTTTCATAACTGGCAATAGGTGAACTGAATGTACAGTACAGATACCTGGCATATCAGTTTTGGTTGCATCTTTACTCCTCCCAACTTGAAAGCAAAGAGCTGCTTTGTATCCTGACTTCACTCCTCTTTCCTATTACTTCTGCCGCACTCCAGAAAGCTCCCTGTTGTATTTTCCCCCATTTACATAACATTAACAGAGATGCATGCTGATGAAATAAATGCCCAGTTGTCAGCTTACAAATAACAACTAATCCATGCTTCTCTATTATGGGAAAATATAAGAGATGGGAGAAAGCAGAAGCAGCCATTATTATGCTGCATTACACCACTATTTCAGTCACAACTGAAATTATTGCCAGGCACTTCGGAATATACTCATAATCCTACAACTGTAGGATCGCACAACACCAAAACTATTCAATAATTCTAAAAAGCGAGGCAGGGGTGGGAGGGGGAAGCAATTTTCTGACCTTATTAATTAACAATGGCTTTGTTAATTGTTGCCTACTCCTCTCCATTCAGCTACACGGAAAGGTGTCTACTACAATGAAAATGCTTTCAAGGGACTCACGGAAGTGTAGAATTAATGTGATCAGCTCACAGCAAAGGAGTGATGCTCAATGTAAGGGCAGAAATGAGTTTTAGGATCAGAAGGTAAGTGACAAGGAATTCTGGGTTTTTTCAGTGCTATAAATATGCCTGATAATTAATAAAATAGAGGCTCAGAAGAGTGTTACAGTGTCAGTTCCCAGTCCCACCTGCTCTTCCACAGATGGAGCTCTGCAGACTTAAGGGGCAGAATCAGGGCCTGACAAAAGCACAGCAAGAAACCACTATCACACAAAATGCTTGAAGTAGCATAGGTACAACAACAGTAAGAATTGGATTGGAAAACCACTTTACTAGCTGACATGCAATTTATGAGCTTCTCACGTTAAGGCAGACAGTGATTTCTAAGCCTCTGACATGAGGATAACTCTGCTGGGCTGTATAAGAGAAAAAAAAGTGGAAGAGCTGGTGCCCTATTTCATCAGCTTCGATTTTGTTTTGAGGCACGTTTCTTGGCTATCCACTGGACAAAACCAGACCATTTTCGTTAGGTACCAGGAATATCACTATATTCAGTAAGACTCTGGTGACTGTTGCAGTTTCAGGAACACAATACAAGTGGAAATAATGCAGAGCAACTGTTTGATAGCTGAATTTTAATAACTGAGTAGTACATTTGTGGGAAGGTCATCGTTGACAAACAGATGTTTCTATTCTCATTTGCACCGACCTCTACCTCTGTAAAAATTAGCGTTCATTGTGTATTGGGAAGGATTTTTTTAATTTTTTTTAAGTCAAATTAGCATGCAAATTACAATATTATTTTAAAAGGCTTATCTTCATAAGACAGGAGCTTTAATTTATATCTAATTCACAGCAGGGTATATAATTTTGATTTCCACATAATACAATTGAGAAGTGATGTATCATCACCTTACCTGTTGTGCCCTAGCCCAAAATATATCTTCTAAAAATGTGGCAAAACCTTCACTTAACCACTCTTCAGTCCAATCACGAGCACCAATGGCCAGTCCAAACCAAGCATGAGCAATTTCATGGCACAGACGTGTTCCACAGAGATGGCTCCCTCCTGGTAGTACACTCTGTGACAGGAAGATGATGTGTGGGCTGCACAATAGGAGTGAGTGACAAAATATGTTATTGACCTGTTATAACATGCACTGCATGGCCACAATAATATATAGGCTTTATTAACCTTGTCAGACTCTTATTACTATATACATGCTAGGTCATGACTGGTAGTTTATAGCTCAGCCATTTTTAAGAATTAGGTTGTACTTTATTGTTGGTTGGAAGAGAATCAAACTAAAATTGTGCCAAGCAGTTGTTTTGTATTCAACCATCAAGCAGCTATTACACGTAAGAAGTAACTTAAACGAAGGTTTTATATTTTTCAAATTACAAGACTGATTTATTTCAATAGAAGCATTTATATATAAGCCAGAATAATAAAAGATGAGCAGGTGTGAATATAGGCAGCAAGTATTTATCCATTAAATGATCAAAGCTGGAAATAAATAAAGCAGAAACATTGCATAAAGAAAACAAATCACTATCCAAAAGCAACAAGACCCATGTATAGTAAAGCATGTGTGCTTGTTAAAACTTAAAACAAGCTAAAAAGATACCATTTCATGATAAGAGTTGATCATTTCTGCAAATGCAGAGGAAAGAGAACAACCATAAGCACAGAAGTGGGAAGGAGACTTCATATTCACTAAATAACTGCTTTTCACAACAGGGGAGAACAACCCAATCTGTGTCTACTCTGCTTTGGACTCAAGTACTGTAAGAAGGAATTGGAGGAAAAAACTGCTATAAATTATTGGTCTGCTATTGAAAACACGCTGAATTGCAAGCTACTGCAGTTCCCAACTCAGGTCCTGCTGTAAGGCAATTTCTGCTATGCTTATAGACATCACAGACGTTAATGTCTCAAAAGTTAATTTTTGAAATTAAGTAAATCTAGGAAAGTAGCAGGATTAAGCCCTCTGACTAACATGGGATTAACAGGGTATCATGCCACAGATGGGAGTAGCAAGGGCACAACCCAAGACCACCATCTGCGGAGTACTCCTGCGCTAACCCTCAGCATCCATAATATGCATTTCAACTGTTTTCTCAACTCCAGCCAGTTAGGAAGGAAATAAAGCACAATGGTAATACCTTCAAGAACACAGGTCTTTAAAACTAAGTCTGGCCTTTCAGGCATGGGACAGGAGCGCATGGTCTTAAGACATTTCCAGGAGTCAAATATTATTCGTCAGCATTCCAAAGAGCTTCCCCACCCGCCCTACCCTTCCGTTGGAAATGTTAAAACACCCACAGTTTTCTCGCAACCAGTTGAATGTCTGGAACTGAGACCATAAAATGAGATACACATTTAAACAGAAAAACATACTCAATAACCATCTCCTTATAAAAAAGTAATAGTTATCCATCAAAGCAAGTTAATACATTTCAATCAGTTGGCATTGTAAGAAACAATATAAGAAATTAAAGCACTAATAGAGGAATCAAGTCACAGAGAATATAGCAAGAAAAAACAGCAGCTCTCCAAATCTTTGGCAAAAGCAATTCTGATTAAGAGAAGTGATGGGAGGGAGAGATGGGGGGAAAAGTGCAAGCACAGAAGCTGCAGAACATGATGAACCTTTTATTATAAAGCCCCTGATGAGAAGAATAACTGCAGCTTCAAGGGGTATTACTTTGGTCAGTTGTAAGTAAATGACCCCTAACTGTGGCATGTGTACAGTGCTACAAAGAAAAACTGCAGAAACGGACCAAGTAAATAACATTCCAGACATACTGCTGGCAGCATTTCAGCCATTTGGTTAAGCAAAACAAAAGTAACTTTATGCCTTATAAACAGGCTAACAGAATGGTTTGCATTTTAAGTCTACTGTAGGTAAATACACATAAAATTAAAGATTGTATTTCCTCCTTTTTCCAATCACTTAAATAATAGAAATGCCACATTTGGATAATCTGCTCCTTTATAGAAGGATTACAAATCACTTCACTTAGGAAAATGTGTATGAGTTAAGTTTTGGCCAAAGAATAAGAAATACAACTTCCTACAAGGTCAAAAATAAGACTATGTGCTGCAGCAGAATTTAATTTTAGAATCTGAGTACAGCCAGCAACTTCCTTTCCTCAGAACACCTTAAATGATTCCTTTTATTTTGTTTACCCTTAACAAGCAGCTATAGCTCCAATTCAGAGCCTCATAGAGCAACAGATATCACTACAGAACAGTGCAAAGTTCCCATTTATCTTAAGAGTAATTTTATTAAAGACTGAACATTTTTCTGTAATATGTCCAGCAACTACTGGTTTGGGCAGAAGTTTGATTCTAAGTATTAGTTTAAAATACAGATTCTCTATTTCCAGCACGTGTTTGAATTCCAGAAACTCTGCTACGCCCCTACTGATACCAACCAAATCTACATTTTTTTTACATCATCTAGGATATGTGATGTTACTAATTGCACATTGTTACTATCATTGTTGTTCCTAAAACACTCAATAATTCAAGAAAGTGTTTATGTGAAAAACAAGATAACCAGAATGATGATTAATTTGCAATAGCCAAAACCTTTTCTTGTTTTTTTACCAGAATAGGAATTCAGCCCTCCCACCATCCACTTGACTTACTAGGAACAAATTGTAAGGCTTGATGTCCATTGCTTTTATTGGAATTGAAAAGGAAAGAAATCCATTCATACACAAGGAACAGACAAAGGTGATTCACCTCAGCAATTACACCAAGATCTGACGAGATATGTGCAGCTTATAAATGCCTCTAGCTGATGTCTTTTCAAGTCTGGCCCAAGTTTCTAAAGCAGGCCAGGACAGGCTAGCTGGATGTGGTAAGGAAGATGGGAAACCTCTCCCAGCTAACAAAAAAATAAAACCCCACCAGTCCTTCCCAGGAAGCTGGACAAGTTCCCAATGGCTCTTACAGAAAAAGAAGTTAATGACTTGTTTTCAACAAGCATACACTTGGTTACACTTTTAAAGCAAAAGGTTATTGTTCTGACCATAATCACACCCTCATAACTTAGATCTTTGTATCATTTCACTGAAAGAAGGAGCAAGTTCCCTCTCCCAGTTAAACTGCAGTTAAGGGAAATCTCAACACTGTAACTATGGTATGAACGAATATGAAGGAAAAACCGAGCCCCAAAGGGAAATAAATTTTTGGTGTGAAAGGCCAAAGGGTCCTGATGGGCCAGTCATCCAAATCTACCCACGCAGATGTTCTTAATAAATGGTCTCTTTAACAAATTAAAGGTTTCCAATGAGTCCTAGAACTCGGAACAGCAATCTGACCTGTTGAAAGGCCAAATCTCTGAAAGCAATTTCGCAAAACTTTTTCCTCAGACTTAGATGCAGGTGCTGCTTTGCACACAGGCTGCATCAGTGTGCTATCTTTGGCTGCTCACACATAATCAGACAAGACACATAGCACAAACTCCAGCCAAATGTATGTGCGAGAACTTCAGTACACATTCAAGCTAGGAACATGAAGCTCATTTCTAACAGATTTGTTCCATTCCTTTTGAAGTAGAAGTCTTTCCCTCTTAACACACAGGGATTTGCAGATACATTTTCTTATGTACTTATTGAAATAATAGAGCCAAGACCATATCAGCCAGAAAATTATACTTCTGGAGTCAAAACTAACACCCAAAATCACTATTACAGATGGAAGCTATATAATTAAAAAATACTTTTCATTTTTTGATAGTACTCCACATATTGCTTCTCTTTTCCTATCTAGAAAAAGGTACTCAGGTAGTAAGTGGGTTAGACGGTTACTGTACTTCTAGAAAATCCCTTCTTAAACTTGTAGAAGGGAGCAGGAAAAATCTCCCTAAAAATATTTTCATAGGAACACATTAAACTTAAGATATAAATTTCAAGATTAGTGAAATTTGAGAAAGTTAGACAATTAAATGACATCTATTTCCATAAAGTTTGTGCAATCTCTCATCAGTTGCCTTCAACCTGTGATCATTCCAGTGATACAAAGAACAGTGTTAGTATATTGTCTGCGTTACCTACATCAGACTTTGCATGTTAGCTTGATTTATCTTTGAGGACACTTGTGCCATTGGAATGCAGACACAAGAACAGGCAACATTCAATTATTTACCTCTATAATCTCCAGCATTCTGGTATATGTTACAGTCCAGTACTCAGAGAACTACAGAGAAAAACTACCTTTTTAATCTCCTAGGTTCATAGTGTACTAGAAACTCAAATATACATGCAGATGCAGTTGTAGAGAGATGGATCTGGTAGTTAGAATACTCTAAGCATTGTTCCAGAAAAAATGGAAACTTGGTAAAGAATTTTTCCCATCCTACCATCATAGTGGGAAACCGTCAAGTAACTGGAAGTTACATCTGAAAGTCATTCTAGAGCAGATGACTAACCTTTTACTCCATAAATCACGCAATAATACAGCAGGGTAGGCAACAGGGAAAGAAGACCAATCCCTGTGTGTTGGAAGGAGGATGGTATCAGCCAACTCTGAATACAGCAACTCAATATCGAAACTTCAAATTGCAGTCAAGCACCTAGTTAATACTCTGAACACCTGAGCAGCAGCTGCTCCATGAACTGGCCAGCAATCACTTCGGTCTGGCTTATTTTGCTGTACCAAACCAGGTTAATCAGGATGTGTATAAGGGTGAAACCCTCTCAGAAGAAACTCTCTTTAGTAACGTTCAACAGCAAAACCAATACTTGTCATAAAACTGAAGAAATTATACAGTGAAAGAAAAAGATAACATAGATCAGGGTTTTACAAAAAATCATGAAGCAACTTATCTGTGGCTGATATCCTGCTGCAGTCATATCGTGGTAATAAAATCCCACCTGCTTCAAATGTTCTGACTTGGGATGTAAACCAAGTAGGAAAGAAAGGACATTGTATTTTACATGCAGACTTCAGTCTGATGTCTGGGATGCAAGTGAGCTAACCCAGCTTTGTAATAAGCTCATCAGGAACCAGAGATGACAATATCAATGAGCAGTCAACGCAAGTAACATCTGTGGAGCTGAGGAGTTATTCATCAGTTGACCTCTGATGCCCCCAGGATGACAAACAGCAGCTCTACCTTGCTTCTTTTCATCTTACACATTCTGTATCACAAAGAGGAACTTGCAGGGCATGAATCTTTTTTGGAGCTCTCCAGATTTTGTTTCCTAATATCTATGTAAGCTCAATAATATCTATTCATTTAGGAACTTCTATACTCCCAGGATTTGTGGCAGGCACCAAATTGTCTGCTGTTGTACAGAAAAAGAAAAAAAAACCCAAACCCAAACATAGAAAATTACAGGGCAAAAAGAAGGAATTACAGATTCAAAACCTTAGTTCCCATCGAGATTTTTCATCTAGATTTGTTTGAAACCTCACACCCAAAAACCCACAAAGTAATGGAATTCTCTTATAAAAATCAATTACACAATACCTCCTAGTAACACATGACTACAATACTCAAGAATCTTACAGTCAGCTCTCAGAGAAACACCCTGAGGACTAAAGCATTTCATACTGTATATCACACAATGAATTTTTCATATTTAACTGATTTAGAAGTAAATGCTAGTAAAGTGGCTTCAATAAATGCAAGCACCTGTTTCATGCCTAAAAAAAACCCTCTCTGTATTTTATGGAGCTCAATTTTTAACCTTCGCACTTCACATGTAATTCCTCCTCAAAAAGTACTGACGTTGCTGACATTAAAAATAATTTGTGAACCAGTGAGAACAATTTCCATATCCCTTACTAAGTATCCATAGTACAAAATTGCATCGTTTCATGGCAGATGTTTCCAAACAAGTCTTAGAAGCTACACAACTCAATTAGCTTATTTATTTTTTTTCTTAAAAAACAGATAGATTGGAAGTCAATCTAGAGTACTGCAGTTAAAGAGCAATGAAATTGAGATCAAGAAAGTAAAAACTTTTCTTGTTCAGATTGTTCTGTGAATAGCATTTCACAATATGGAATTTTTCAGATAACTATCTTTTTTGGTTTGAAGTAAGACAGCTGATGCAAAGATCACGCTACCAATAAAACATCTCTACTCTTGCTGACATAGGCAGCATCACAAAAGAGCTTCAGAGACTGAAGGGAAAATTTTGTTCATGTGTAACGAGCCATAAGAAATACCATGTTCCCACTAATTTCAGTAAGAACTTCAAATACAAATATAAATTCAATATTTGGTTTACATTCTGGATTTGCGAAATTCCAAATTTCCTATGAAAATTTTACCACATTTCTCTGAATGCTGCCAAATATTAGAAAATGTCCAAATGAAGAAGAGAAAAAAAGTTGTTATTCACCATTTGAAAATGGTTAATAACAAATAATAGTTTGTAAAGTCTACATTAGAACCATGCATTTGTATTTATCCTCTCTCATTTAAAACTGATTTATAAGATTGGGACCACAAAAATAACCTTTATCACTTGCTAAAATAAAAAAAATGTGAATAGAAAATAGCAATGGCCAGACATTGATCATTGTAATGAATTATTTTAATTGATCATATTATTTTAACCAGAAAAGGGTAATGTAAACAGATCTAGATACAGGTACGCTCACCTCTTATTTTATAAATAAAAATGGTTTTGGTAATTGTAAGTTTTTTTAATGTTTCTTTCTCACATACCAAAGAGAAAGGGAAAACTAAAAGAAAATAATCTCTTGCTTTATACTAGAAATGCACATAGCACTTGTTCCAAAGCCTTTTCAAACTGCTCTTTTTATTCTTGCTAAAATGATTAATATGATAAACAGTCTCTAACAACATTCCTCAGTTCCAGTCTAAATGATGACATTTGTCACTGATGGATGATATTATTTGACCATGGATGGATTTCATTCCTTGTAGCTTTTCATCATTGTTACTACTGGAAGACCTGAATTTCCTTTTACTAGATCATGAAGTTTCTGGCAGATATTAACACAGCTGAAAGCCAAAGTGCAAATAATCAACTATGATAAACAATCAGACAGAAGGAGCAAAATGTATCTGCTTCTCCATATTCAGGGAAAATTCACTCAAGTTAAGGGCCTATACATTAGTAGTCTCAAAATGTGACATGGACAAGAGAAAACAAAATAAAGTATGGGTCATTTTCTTCTTCATTTCATATATAGAAGAAAGCTTTTATCCACATTTACCAGAACAAAACAACAAGCAACAACAACAAAGCCAAACAAACCAACAAAAAAAAAAGGAAATGAGATTGCTTATTCTTTACATTTTTCAGGATTCTTTTCACAATGTAAAGCTCGTGGAGTCACTGTTCTAAAAGCAGCATGGAAATGAAATCTGCTTGAAGGCAAAAGCGGTTCTTATTAAATCTCTACAGTTAGAGTAACATCACAAAAAAACCCCTAACTTAAGGAATGCTTATGTTTTTTAAGGATTCCTATCACAAATACTTCACCTGCAGGCCGAGAAAACTCCAGATATATCCCTGATTCATTCAGGAAATCCCAAATATTGCTGGAGGAGAGAGCGTTACAAATCCCTGATATTTATAAGAAATAAATAAATAAAAAGGTAAAGCTCAGATTTTTTTTTCTAAAATGAACAGAACTTCTCACATCATAAAAGGCACAGATCCAGTTCTTTTAAATTTTCAGCTCATATCAAATACAATCCTGCTTCTGTGCCAACTACAAATGTGGGAGCAAACAATGACGTTAAGATAATTATCCAATTTGCAAGTGATGTAAATTTTGCCCATACACAGTATCACCCACAATTCTCGCTTTTACGAACTGGTACCTAGAAATCCATTTTCTGAAGCCTTTCATTTCACTTCAAAGAATGGGTGCAAATCAACACTGTCAAGTCTATTTTGATTTTCAACATCGCTACTAAAATGGATTATTTCTACTATGCCTTTATCCTCTGCATATACAAATGCTACAACACTCTGCACACCTGTCTTAAAAATGGTTCAGGCAATAGAAATTTAACTAACTCATCCTACTATCATCCATTACCTGTTTTTCTTATTTTTGCCACCTTTAAACAGCACATAAACTGATAGAAAATGCATGCTTTCATTTTACTGAATGAGGATCCAATGCTTCTTGTTACATTGATTAACAACGTACACATTGTTAGCAAAAAAAGAGAGAACAACATAGAAGGATACGTAATGGCTTCAAAATTATTTTCTTAGTTTATTCTGCGCAGCAGCTATACAAGCTTTCTTTTTCGCATGCGTCCGTCAATAAGATATCTGTTGTGCTTTTGCACAAAGAACAAAGATGCCTTTATCAATTCTCAAAAGTCTGTAGGACAAACCATTCATGCTGTCAAGCCCCCTAAAATCCTTTCAGCAAATAATGAAATCCATCAGTGACAAATGTCAACATACTAATCTGTTAAATAGAGAACAAAAGCAACATTCAGGAGAGGTGCCTCATTTCATGTTGTATCAGCCCTCCAATTTGTAACAACTTTATGGCAGCCCACAGATCCTGCAATATTAAAACAGAACAGCATTATAGTGACTAAAGCTAGAACAATCTACTCTCCTTACAATAAATGCTTAATAGTTCAACAAAACTGTAAACAAAATCATTTGGGAACATCAAACTCTTTGCAATGCATTCATTTTCCTCCTTTTTGGAAGATTATTTCCAAGTAAAATCTTACACACAAACACAGATTCTCTTTCAAACACAGTCACATTTATTGTGCTGGTGGAAAAATAAGATTAAATTACATCATATCCAGTGATAGAAGAGCTTCAGTGTGCCTGAGAATTACTTTATCCATTACACAGGACATCCAGCTATTATTGTTGAATCATATAGCAAAGGGACAGTTTAACTGGAAGCAGCTAGTGTACATATGAATTGCTTGATTCATCACACAAATACATCCAGCTATTATTCTTGAATCACATAGCGAGGGACAGTTAAGCTGGAAACAGCTAGCATAACTAAGAACTGTGTTAATATCCTATAATATTAAGTATCAGCTACTCCTGAACTTTCGTTACGTTGTATCTTCTATTAGTTTACCTTTTCATACATCTCCAAATTTGCTTCAGTCCACCATAATGACTAAATGAGTATTTTTCCTGTTGTCTGGGACACTGCCACTGAATACATTTACCTATTCTTGTCAAAGATGCTAAAAAGAAGCAAACATCATTATATTCTAGAAACATCTATTGCATCCAACATTTCTTCTGGAGATTTCCAACATTGGCCTGATACCTTGTATGTGAATTCATCAAATAAACCTTGAAAACAGAAAGGAACACTTGAAGTTGTTAAATTGAGAATGCCAAATTCTGTATTTGGCAAAATGCTAAGGCTAATACAGATTATATTAGTAAGTATTTTTGCAAATCCAAAAGAAGAGAGTGAGGTGGTTTCCTGCCTTGCGAGACCACACTAAATAAACTACAATGAATCAAAAGATACCCCTTTTGACGTGGTTTTGTTTTGTTTTTTAAATCACCAAGGAGTTTAAATTTTAAAAAGTAGAAAAATATGATTGCACTCCACGTACTCTCCTAACAACAGTTCTGCCAATACACTAAAACTTGTCTCTTTTTGTGAGACAACACATTCGTATTTGCATGTGCATATTGACCACTCACAGGAAGTAAACATATTCCAAAATTTCTACGAAGACCAAACAGAATCAGGTTTCCAGTTAAAAAACAGTTTAGTTTTTAAAAAAAACCAGCCAGTTCGATAACAGGTCATTCCTGTTGGATACCTCCTTGCAGACTCAGTTGCATCTGTGTCTCATCAAATGGTTAAAATTTCCTTCTATGTATTCTGTATCATCAGGATTGATCAAATTATGGGTTTTTTTAAACCTCAAATGGTATTTGGCATTCATATCAATTTAGATTTATGAACCCAATGAGCAAAAAGTTGTGTAAATTGCATAATTTTTCAGAAAGCACAGACTGAAGTTTCCAAATAGTTAAATTTTACAGACAAATCCAGTCACCCTGCTGTAAATCTAGTTAATCTCCACAGACAGTGTAATTGCATTTTTAGTTTTAGCAGAATTTAATGTCAAGTGGGAGAACACTCACTGAGACTTGCTTCAACTATGCGACAGTGTGTCTCTGACGTACTGCATGTACTTGCTTGCCTGCAACTTAAACTTTAGGATAGCAGTTTCACGCTGGTTTTAGAGTAGGAAATACTTTAAAAGACAAATTCCATACTGAGGTCATATTCTGGAACCAAACTTCTATGTCTGCCATACTGTCCTCACCACCTGTTACCAAAGACACAGGTAGAAACAAGAAGCTGTTACCCTGTCCATGGCCTGACACTAGAAGAGATGGCACAGTGAATGCCACCGTGTTTCTGCTGGGCTCAGCTCCAAGTTCTGGTGAGAAAAGCTCTTCTGTGACAGCAATACGTACCCTTAGCCCTGCCAATAGCTATCACTCTATAGCTATACCTTCAACAGGTTTACATTTCGTTAAAAGAGAATTCACCACAAATATTACAGTTATACTAACATATGCAAATGGGATGTAGCTGTTTCTTCATAGAAAGCACCGAAAATGCTCTGTGACTGCAGTATATTATTTTTTTCTGGGAACCTAAAGAATTTGCATTTATACATATGCACTGTTCTATTAACAGTAGTCAACTGGCCAAGCAAAACCAGAAATTAAGCTTCAAGAGACAAATAACATTCCTAATCTTTCACTACCAGACAGCACAATAACACCAGGATCTGTTCAAAATCAGACGCCTGCTTCTCAGATATTGTAAGAAAAAAGTAAACAGCAGTAAGTAGAGACTGGTTTATACTAACCATAATGAGCGCATGCTTTGAACTTACAAGGATGTTCCCAGCATGGCATCTGTAAATCTGTGTGTTCCAAGACATAACTTGCACATACTGCTTTTACATATATACCATTTAATATTAATATGTAATGTTTAGCATTATAAATCACACATCACACAAAATCAAAATCAGAAAAGCAGCACTGGACCTCATGATTTTACCTTATTATGCTGCTGAAGGCAGTGGGGAAGACAAAAATTTCCCCAAACAGCTCATAATCATGTTCTACAGTTACTTAGAAATAACTGTATTCTCTCCAAACTAAGAATCTTGTCTCTGAGACACTACTTTTTTGTCTGTAGCACTGCACTGTAAGTAAAATACAACAGTGCTTCAGCTAGCACTGAGAAGCGCAAAAAATTTTGTGTGTGGAGACAGAAACCTTTGAAATATAAGACATACGTGTAAGATATACAAGATAGTAGGAAAATCATTTCAATCACTGACGAGCAGGTCTCCTTCCTCACTTCATGACGCTAAGGTCTAATTTCAGCCTCTGAAAAATTTGCTTGGTGACCAAGCCATATGCACCTTTCTTTTGGTGGTCTATGAGTCATCTTCAAGAAGACTAACAAGGCTATTCAGAATTACTGCATAGCTTTAACTCAGCATCTATCACTACCAAGCTGGTGATCATATGAAAAATGTATTCCTGACAGTGAACTCCCTGGCGTTTATTTGACAAAATAGCTCTGTGTACAACAAATGAGAAGGAATATTCCAGCAAATTCACTGTACTGGCTCTTTACAGTTCAAAATGCTACCTTAAGTTTCACCTTCAAACAATTTAAGCAGAAGATAACAATTTTCTAAGTCATCATAAAGATGCTTGAAATTCTAAAATTATGCTAGAATGAAAGGGAAATGAACATTTATAAACATCAGTGCAGCATTATACCATGAAGGAGACAGATTATCAAATTAATATGACTTCACTGTTTGGTTTCAACATTTCAAACTAGACTTGGAAGTCAATATTATTATAGGCTTCTAATATCAAAGCACATAGTAACTAACCTCCTTTGTTAAGCAGAGACATAATTTATGCAGTACTGTGGAAAGAGCAGGCAGTCACCACAAACCAGATGCCTGCCACCTGGCAAGAAAACCAACTTGGCCTTTAAATTGAAAGGAACAAAACCATCTATTTCCTTCATGCTACCAGACAAAGGAAATGCAAAACCCATCTCAGAAAACAGAGGTGGTGTTTTATTCACAAACCACAAACTCCAAGCAAATTTTTCATATTCTCAAACCCACACATCTCAATTCATTTCCCCCAAATCCATCATACATCCAATTCCCTCACAGAAAAAGGAAACACACAGCACTCTTCTCTCCTCCTTGGAAGCATTCTCAGCCGTGTACTTGCCCTTCTGATCTTCCTAAAAACAAAACATTCTTACACGCGTTCCTCCACCAATTTCAACACTTTAACTCTCAGTCTGTATCACGAGATCCCTACTAACCCCAAAGCAAATCTCCAACAGCAACAACCTGGTGGGAAGCATGAATGTGTGCAGAGAAAATTCACATGACAACACTCAGACTACAAGGTACCACATATCAGCCCTTGGAAAAAAAGAAAAATAATGTTTCAAATTTCCAGTCAAAAAATAATATAGGTGCTAACTTCTATTGGACAAACTATATTTTGACGGTACTCTGAAAAATTCTGTAGTTCCACAGTTCAGCTTTTCTCAAAAAATCCCCAATTTTTCCTTAGTAAGCATGATCAGAAGAAGTCGTTGTCAGAAATTCAATCAAGGAAATGTAAAACATGGCAGCAAAATCTCTTTTTAACCCCATTAAAGGTTTATATTTTGACGGTAGTATGGACACCCTTTGGAAAGTGTGAGGGTTTTTAATTAATATTTTTCTTCTAAAAATTAAACAATGTTGTAATTATTTGGATGGAACAGATGGAAGACGACTTCAGATGAAATTGTTTTGAGAGGGCAACTGATACAGTTTAATATATTTTAAAAGTTCTAAATAAATAGTTACTTTACTCACACGTGAGTATGAAAATCTGCTTGTATGTTTCAAAGACTTTTCTTTCCTATGAGGAATGTTTCCAAAAAATCTTTAAATGAACTATGCCTGTTAATCCGCTTTTGAAAAGAAGAATTATCATTCTTAATTTAAATATAGTGGAACAGACACAAGGGCTACACGGTTGTTCTCAGGATACAGAAGTCTGTTTTTCATTTTTTCCCTCACACATCAGTGAAAAAACACAAGGATGCATAATAATTTGTAGATGGCCAACACATCAGAGGAATCTGCTCTGTATGCAACATAAAAACCTTAAAAATCTGGCAGTGGCAGAGATAGCCCAAAAGCTAGCAAACAATTTTGTCAGATGTTTGGTATAAAAGAATTATAACAACCATCCCTCATTTTGTTAGCTTTATCAGTGCATTCACTGCAAAAGTTTCACAACAGGGATAAACCAAGGCATTAGTATCACTACTGCCCAGATTTCCCCCAACTTGTCCTATAATGTCCCCTCTCCTTTCAACACATTTTTCACTGTTATTTAATGAATGGTTCTTGGGTATTGAACATTTTTAAAACAAGCATGTGGACATTCGTGTCATGATAGAGCAGTATATCAAGTCAGTTCTAGCTGGTCTTCTCTACTTGTACTTACAAGTCAAGTATGAAAACAATGAAAATTAGAAGAGTTTCCTATACCTCACGAAAGAGAAATAATCTACTGATGAAGAAACCTAACTGACATTCATTAAAGCCTAGAATAAGCAGATGATAATGATTAGTTGAAAGTAAGGTTTGTCGGAATATCTGCTTTGACATTTGTGCATTAGTAATAACAATAGACACCGGCACTACATTTTTAAATCAAGCAATCTCAGCAATAAGTAGAAAGGGATAAAAACATCAAGACATCCACGCCACTGCTTGAGGGATTTGTCAGATTTATTGTCACTGTGAAGATTAAAATCATCCACCATTAAGAATTGTATGTATGCATCCCATTCAGATGTCAAAAGTCTAAAAATTATGTGCTCAAAAGAGTGGTTCCTAGGCAGATAATAAATAAAGGACAAGTTTACAATAGAAAGGTTGAAAAACATCCAATGAATTACTTATAAAGGAGCAGACCCTTGCTATCATTCCCATTGTGATCAACAGACATAGGAATACGCTCAAAGTAGTGACAATAACAGTAACAACATGTTTTCCCATGGCTTACGATAACAAAACTAAAGGTAGCAAGATGAAACAGGCTATTGAAACTATCATATTAACAGAAATGAATCATCTCACTGACACTTCGTAAGAATTATCGTGTCAGCATGGGTGTCTTTATGTTCTCAAAGTGCTTTCAAGCCTAATGAGTAAATACTAAGCAATTTCCATGAGTGTCAGAGTGAGGGGAAAGGGAATGCTTTTGCGCCATGGCATTTTGGTGCTTTACCAACACTTTTCTGCCTTTTGTTTTAAAGCAGTAAAAACTGCTACATAAAAACAAAAATAAAAAGTTGTCAGTGTGTAAAAACTGTGGTAAGGGGCAGCACAGGACTTTCCAACTACATTTCACATGTATATTCAAACTGAATCTGCTAGAAAGCTCAGCATCTGCAAGCAGGGTTAAAACCTTTTTCCTTTTTAGTCCCAACTTTATGACAAAAAGGCTGAAACGTCTATCTATCTGAAGTTAATAACAGACTACATGGTACCTTTTCCAGAAGAAGGTCTCGAAACATCTTACATATCCCCTGTAATTCCTCCTTCAGCTATGTTACAAGCATCAGATGGGAGCCAGAAGTAATAATCATGACCATCAACAACCTCTTTACCCTCAGTAAGATCCTTAACTACTAGCTGCTTCTTTCAAGCTCTTAGTAACATTGTCATTGCAGTTTAATTTTGCTATATTAATAAGCAGCAACTAATCCAAGACATTGGTAAGCTCTGGAGGCGTCTGTGCTTGTGTTCACAACTGCAAACACAAAGCTCTTAGGAGACGTTATCAGAATCTTAGATTTCCTCATGGAGCCTTAAACCAGACCTCAGAAAGAGGACAAGTTTCCTCTCCAATCAACTCTCATTTGCCAGTCAAAATCCTCTCAGGAAGCTCAGGTGTCATTCTACTTCAAAACTAAACATACAGGAGCTGACACAGCGTTGGGTCAAGAACTAGTTCCTGGTCAATGTCCCTGGATGGCTATAACACTCCCCCACATACATCTTCTATATATGACGCCAGCATCACTGAGTCATATATGCATGAGAAAGCTGGACTTAGGCATAAAATAGCCCCGTAAAGGAAAATCCCCAGTCTACAGTGTTGACTTATTCAGAATATGCAGAATACACCTTTCTTCAAGGAGTTCCATACTGTGCTGTTTTTAAGCTGAAACTTTCCAAAGGCACATATCTTGCTTCCTACGTACGGATCAGGTGGTGATGTGCAGGGAAGTTGAATTAAGCTACCACCCAATCAAAGTCGCCCACTACTCAATGTCAAGAATCAACCAGCATACCAACTCCCAAACTTTATCAGCTTTGTTTATTTGTTCAGAAGGATTTTCCTTCAATTAGAAAAACAAAGCAAAACCAAAAAAACAATAGATATGTAAAGAAATAGTTCTTCAGTTAACGTAGACTTCTGCAGACAAGTCTTGACCACATACATTGGACTGGTAAAATGGAAAAATGGCAGCAGCCTTAGAATTGAAAAACTGGAAGAATTTAGATCATAAATATGTTACTGTCCAGCCTCTCATTTGCCTGGCCACTGCAGTGCTGTAGCTTGTTTGACAATTTGACATAGTTAGAATGAAATATAGGCTGGTCATGTTACCAAAGCAGAAACAGCAGTATGAACATCCTGTAAATGCAGGAGACATAAGCAAAGCTGCTAACAGCCTGGTGTTCCCTAGACATACAGGGACTGTCTGCACCAGAGGTGTGATGCTTATCTTATTGTGCAGGGGCAAGGTTCTGATCAGACACAAAACAGTTCATCAGTTTTTGGTCCCTCACAGTCATAAAGCATATCCTGTATACAAATCACAAAAAGGTAACTTCCAAGATAGCTGAAAAAGAAAAAAGCAAGAAATGCAACATAGAAGGTGAATACTTGCAAGAATCATATTGTTCCTCTGCATTGACTGTTCTGAGCCCTTTTAGGGATACTCATACAGAGAAATGAAAGCAAGTTATGTTTATACTTTATATCTAGTTGAGAAAATGCTAAAAGTCAAGTTCAAATTTTCAGATGTATGTATATGACTCATTATTTCAATGGGAGAGAGACATACATGTATCTCAGACTAGAATTTTATTCTAAAATTCACACATGTAAAACATTTCAAAACACAAACTCAGGGTAAGTTTATAATTGAAGTTTAAAAAAAAAATAACAATTGACTGGCAGACAGCAGGCCTCCAATACCCGCATAAGAAGAGTATGCACATCCTGAACTAAAACAGGAGAGTCTAAATACAGCTAAATAAAGAAGATCTGTTCATTGACAAATAATTCTTACCACAAATTAGTTATTTGGTAATTATTTGGTACAAAAAAAGCTGTATCCAACAGTGATTCCATAAAATTAGCAGAATCTAATAAATTAGTAGAAGATGAGACTTCTTGAAAGAAGGCAAACATTCTTTCTCAACAGTGGAATGAGATGAAGCACTACTATTTTCTTCCTTTTTCCTATAAGCATTGCCTCTAGCTGAAACTCATCCAACTCCTCGTTGTGTAAGCCCATGAATCAAACAAACAGTGGGGAAGCAGAGCCTGCACCATCTGGGCATGATGACGAGGAAGGTGGGTATCTTCGGCACGCTGATGGCACGGAAGCACAGACTATCTCAAAGACTCCCTCACTGGCCTCACATGAACATGACACAAAGGAATTGCCAGAAGAGATCTCTGCAAAGCACATTACAAAACAGACCCCAGAAATAATGAGCACACAACCTCATTCTCTGGGATGTCGTAAAGGAATATGTGCAACTACTGCACAGAGCTTCATCAAAGGCTTCTGGAGCAGCACACTGCTCTCCGCAATTAGTACCACGAAAAGAAAACTCCAAACCATGTGTATTTGCAAGTTCTTTTCCAATGCATGCTCCAGGTCACATTCAATTTAAACATCGTGTGGTAGGAAATAATCAGGTGCCGGCCTTTGCCAGAGCTGCTTCACTGTGCCTTTCTGTATTTTGTACGCAAAATAAGAGAGCAGATATTTTTAACGAAGTTGTGACCACTGACAATTTAACCAGAAAAAACCAGCCTATTTGTTAAAGAGAATATGTGCACTCTCCTATCGACTGGAATGTTCTAATGAGCCTGTCAGTGGCAAATCCATATCTCCTACATTAGTTTCTCCTAGCCATAAATAGCAACAGATTCATTTCAGTTCACAGGTAGCAACTCTCTCAGCAAACCCATGACCAAGGAAAGGAAATTATCTTGAGGTTCCTTGTCTCTCTGTGGCATAACTGCAGAACCACAACAGCAGCCTATATTAGCACAATACTTACTATCTGAACACTGGCCAATTCTTCTTATGAATTACGCACTCAGGAAAAGGGAGTTGGGTTTTAAAACGCTGCTTATAACACAACTTTCTGTTTGTCTCGTTACTGTGGAAAGAGTGAGAGAGAATCATAAACCAAACAAAAATAATTGTTTCCAGGAGCACAATCACTTAGATTTTGAGTAACACAAATGCATTTGTGTATTATTCATATTTACAGTTTTTGCAAACTCAGTTTATTTAAAAGTACTGGACAAAATAAGGAGGACTAGTTATTTGTAATTTTCAAATTTTTACAAACTTGTAATTTTTTTAAATTTACTTCAGAAGCTTAGAAGAGAAAAAATTACTGACTAGAAGCCACAGAATACTTTACCTAAGCAAAAACCAAAACTGAGAGACACTAAAGAATGGAAGACATGCATTGCCCTCCATGCATTCAGTGCAGAGCACAAAAACTAGGTGTGTACAAGGTACAGAATTATTTTGTCTAGAGAAAGCTGAAAAAGCTCAGATGCACATATGCAAGTACACCCTGAAGTGGAACATGTATTTTGCTAGTCACTCACAGGTGGCACTCACCTATCTCAAACCCGTATGGCCCCCGACCTGAACCCTAAGAAGGCAGACACTGCCGTAATAAAAGCACGGATGTTAAAACCTCCTTTCCAGTCTCTCATTTAGGAGTCCAAAGACCGCTAATTGTTGTTGTGGCAAAATTATTGAGACCCACAGTTTCCATAGTGTCTAGGAGATCCTAAGGTTATTTACAGATGACAGCAGCATAGATACTGTAGTCATGCAGAGCAACCACCTTAAGTAACTCCTGTACTGTCAGACTAGCACTTAATCAACTCAGGTGAAAAGCCTGGGGTGTTAGGAAGCAATTCCGCTGGCAAAAATAGCTAGTTTAGTCTCATGACAGGCACTTGCATGGAAGATTAAAAATCTTGGTCCTATACCTGATACCAAACACAAAGAACACAACTAAATTTTCTCACGTGCACTTTTGTCAACTCATTCAGAAATGAGAATCTCTGTAGACAAACATATCAGATTTTAATTTAGCCACCTGATTTCTTCAGCTAGGTTGTCAGTAATACAACCTCATACCTATTAACACAAGCAGGTAATCTGGACCACAATGGTCATATGTAGAAAAATACCTAAAAAATTATATCAAACCAAATACCAATGAAAAATATCTTTCCTTTAGAGTTCTACCTTATTCCAAATACGCAGCTACCAGAAGCACCGATACCTTTGTAGGAAGAAAGTGATCAACTGTTTTAGCCCCAACTTAAAAACACTGCACACATAATGTACTCTTTTTCACTGTACATATGGTATTAGTGGTAACTATACTGATAGTACGTGCAAAAAGATGCACACAAGTAGATACACACTGCATATTCCAAAACATAAACTCATTTTCAACCAACATAAAAAGGCACAGAATTGACTATTCAAAAAATCACAGGGCAAAGTACCATACAGCTGTGGAAAACAGAGTGCTAAAATGATGCGATAAGGTGGCTAGCTATGATTTATAATACACCTCACATTTTCAATCAAGTCAAGAACAGAAAAATAAAAGATCGGTGTGATAACAGTTTATAAACAGGAAGGATTTATTCTTTTATCAATTTGTAATGGTAAAAGCAAAATCTAATCAGAATGAAAAGGAATAAACTGGCAGGCTAAAAAAACCTTAATGTAATACAGCCATTTTTTTAATGTGATATTGTATCATTACCTTCACAACAAGATTACAGCACAATATTACATTCAGATCTGGATAATTAGTGCTTGACTACATCTGCCTATGCAAAAGATATAAGGTAGAGGGCAAGCTTTCTAGCACATCTATGCATCAACTGAGACTAGTTTAATTCAAGGTTTGGTTTTAGTTTATATTTTATCCAAAGGAAAGTTAAATTTATAAACTGATTGGGAATGATCACAGATTAATCTCTTTCATTTTTTTTTCAGTGCCAAGATCAACATTTTAAGAATGCCTTGCATTTTCAGACATACTATAATAGATTAAAATATCTCAAACTATGTGTACATTTTCAGCCATTCCACCGTGTCTATTTAGGTATTTCTCTGGCTCCTATAATCTGGGTATCTAAGCACTGATCCATATGTTGTGTAGTTAAAAACAAATGAGTATGCTCTCCAGATATGAAAGCATACCTCCTACTAACGCCAGTAGGAACCCTGTGAAGAATATCTTATGCCTGAGTACAATCCAGAAATCTTTAAAAATAACATCACAAAGACTATGTAAATCTCAGACAAATGGTAATCCTTCCCCTTCTTCGGGAGCATGCAATGCCCATTAGCACAAGTAAGAGTTATAAATGTTTTTCAAAAGAGCAGGATATATTATATCAAATCAAAGTTTTTTAGGCCAGCTATGGTTATGCGATTTCCCAGCTAGGCTACAAAGCAAGGACAGTGATCTGAGGAGGGCTGAGCGCTTTCTGTAAAACAGTAAAGACATTCGGCTCCCAGTGGAAGCTGAGGGCATGCAACAGAACAGAGGTCAGGCCCCAGCCAGACATTTTGGTAGTAATACTTTCAAAAACTACCAAATATATTACTCATTATGTGAAGAATGAAAACTGTGGAGAATGTTGACTTTTTCAAGAGACTGAGAAGTTATGGCAACTCTGAGAAAACCTGTGGGAGTAGAGATAATGATGACTAAATGAGAGTAGACAGAGCAGAGGCAGTGCACCATAAAAATGTCCTGAACTAGAGATGCCATATATATAGACATAGAGATGCCATACAGAGATACTGTAATGCAGCTGTAAGATTTTTGTGTCATCTTTAGTGTGCACAATATCCATTTCACTAAAAATTAGTCGATGTTAAAATTCATTCTAAGTTGCAGTAAATCACATAGAAAAAAAAAGAGAAGTGGAACTTTCCTTATCTTTTGGCTTGCAGAGTTTTTAATGGTCTGCTATCACAAAAATGTGATTTATATGTGACATTAATTGTAAGTAGAGAGAAAATGTAATGGTGGAAGTTTGATATCTTCATCTGGATCACCTCACAGAACTGTCAGCTCTGTTCTTTTCTGTTTCAAGGTGGTTATTGGAAAGGTATTTCTGTTTTGACAGATTCAGCATTCTTGTTGGGCAGTAAGCTACACTATTAAGAATATGGTTTTATATAACAGTTCAAACATCTGTCCTTTTTAATTCAAATTATTACAACAGCTCACAAGTAAAACCTCATAAACAAATGCAGCTGTCACAAAATAAGAACAAACTCCCTTCTTTGCCTTCACAAAGAATCATATTTAAGACTAAAGAGATAGGCATAAGTAAAAACCAATTCACTTCGAGATGGAGAAAAATATTAATAATTCCTCCTATATCATCCTTGAACACTGGATTAATCAGCAATTTAGACTGTAAATATAACAAACTTAGCACGTTTCAGTCTTATTACGGAGATGTTAATTAGAAGTTCTTATGCCCTGAAATGCCAGATGTTTTTAAGCGTAAGGTATTTATTTGCACACATAGTCTGCCCCTAGTGTCAAACAACTGAAAAAATACCTCAGAAAAGTGAAATCTATCTTTTGCATTAAGTGAAATGTTATCACTGCTATTAGTCACTGGAAAAGTTCTCTGTACATTTCTATCCTCCTTTCTACAAAACGTTGCCACCTACCTCACCAGAGTTTAACAGAACACACAACTACTTTTCATTAAAAGAATAATTTCAAGGTGTCCAGAATGTATTACACAAGTTTGCACGGCACAGTTTCACACCAAATTTGCAACATATTCATTAGCTTATACCCGTTACTAATTTTCTGCATATACAGTGACCGATGTATAAAAGCAGAAGTATAATAGAGAGTTACCTCAGGACACTCTTTATTGATTTAGTTTTATTAACTTATGTTGCTTATTAACTTATTAACAAAACCAAAAATTTACCATTAAAGTAACTTTCTAGAGTTATTCATGTTATTCTACTGAGTTACCAATGAAATTATCGGTGGCTATTTTGTACTCTGCTACACAAGCAGTAAGATTTGTAACAATGTGTCGTAGCTTTGATTAGCTTTTGCAGCACTTCCAAGTGAATATTAATGAAGCACTAAAAAGACAATGCTATCAGAATGAAAATACTATTGGAAAAGAAAAACTAATAAAATGCATATAATTTTCAACTTACTATTGCTAGAATAGTAATTAAGATACAGTGCAAATACTTGCATTGGTAAAACACGCTTTTTTCATAGTTTTGATAACTGAAAACACTGCATGTGTAGACTGTAGAATATAAAAGCTTTTACTTTTGTTAAGCTTTAAAGCAACACTAATGAAGAAATATAAATCCTAATCCAAAAATAGATTGCCATAGGACTCGTCATCTCAGAATCTTTTAACAGTCTTTACATGTTTAAGTAAATAATTGCTGAAAATACACACTGTGAATAAACAAAAGCTCAGGACTGAACAGAATTGTCTTAATTAACATAAACATACAACAACATGAAGTTTTGGAAAGTCTTCTTCAAGCCTTACAATCTAAATAAACCATGTGTGTGGGCAGGACTAATTCTGTTCTCTTATACTTACATAATTTCGTACTACTTTGCGTAGATTTCAGTTGAGCTTGTCTACTAATAACAAGGTAACTAGAAGCAAATTTGTATTCTGCACAGTTTTATAAATCACACTGCATTAAGCCATGTGACTAACATCTGCTGAACATTGTTCCTTCTTTGATCCTTCCTCCAGAGAACAGCAGAAGCAAAGATGTTTCTTGTTGTGATAGGGTTTGGGGTTTTTTATATATATCTATGAATATATGCAGCATTAATTTTTATATATCTATGAGAATATATACAGTATTAAATATTTATGCTACAGGAGCATGGGCAACGACATTCCCCTTGCTCCTAACAAGGTGGTACAGTATGTCCTGTTTCCTACTGCCTGAAATAATTCACTTGGCAAAACTAGATCAACTCCACTGACAGTTAATCCCCTGGATAAACCTGTTTTCTTCTAGTTTTCCTCTGTGTTGCAGATCACTTGAGCAAGGAAAATTCAGCAGCTCTGGTTTACCAGCTTCTTGGAGCTTATTTTCCCAGCATTTATATCCTCTAACTGATACTAGGGCAAAAATCTAAGTTACCAGTTTCTCAGATCAAGGTAACTTGGCTCAAACAACGACCCAGATACGTATGAAGTGTCTATCTCATTCTAACCTGCTGATCTGAACTCAAAGAAAGTTTTAACATAACAAGCTGTTCTCAGGGAACAGACACGGCTCCAGAGTTTTACAAATCTAATTCTGCTACTTCCTACTATCACGGCTAAGGCCTTTCTTAGGATAATCATTCCATGCTTCTTTGACATGAGGATGATATCAACATGTAGGTTTTTGTTAAATTTCCAGTTCAACAACTTTTGCCTATGGTGTTACATCTACACACTGACATCTCCAAGAATTCCAGTTAGTTGAAGGTAAACAAGCATTCTTGTGGTTACCAATGCTGACTTGATTTGAAGAGCCTTTGCAAGTATTATTGGATCATCACATCCAGGTTGTTGTGCTAGTGGTTAGACACAAGTCCCATTATGGTCCTTTCTGGATCACCTGGAGCTTCTTGGGCCACACAGGCACAGGCTTCTGAGTAGGCCTGTTTGACCTACTGGTATATTCTCCAGGCAGAAAGTCTGTGGACTCTATTGATCAGCATCTTTACCTTACTGAGACAAAGGCACAGGATTCAGAATGGCTCTGTACCTTCTCCATGTCTGGAAGACATGCCTTATGTTACTGTAGCTTACAGGGTTGATACTGGCATACATGCCCTGCTGAAAAATGTCCTGGTTTCCAGTCACAGCCTAGTCCAAGTTTAACACCACCGCTGCAATCTGTCCTGAGAGTTTACTGTTTAAAATAAATTTAGTGAAAAAATGTCATTGAGAGCAAGCAAAAATTAAGCCATAGAAGATAAAACCTCATTAGTGTCTGATTTTTGGCAGGATATTGTGGAGAACTGCAATAGTATGCATGAACAGAGAATGAGTGGGAATGTGTGAGTGTAGTGGCACCCAGAGGAACACACGGCAAGAACAAGGAACTCAGAACATCCTATGTTAATGGCACGCAGATTAGCAGGTTCTCAAGACCCCAGCTCACCTAAGCTTCAAAAAGATATCCAGATCTGGGGACCTGGGGACAAAGAGCAGTGATCAAAGCATGACCACTCACAAAGGGGAAAAGAATAGAAACACTGATCACTGTTAGCTCTAAGAGGGTAGAAAAAGGCATATCGAAAAAGGCAGATCGAAAACCTGCACATGGTTGCCAAGCTAAGAAGAACGCAGGAGACATAAGGACTTGAAACATGTCTGTCCTTCATGTCACAGCAACTGATCCAGAGCCTAATATCTGTACAGAAGAGTCACGGTGCCAGACTGTTGGACAGAGTTCTTGGACACGATGCACATTCTGGTGCTTGTGTGTGACAGTCAGTGAGTAAAACCTACTTTGTTTCAGGCTTTGTTTTAGATAAAATGACCCTTCCCACCTACAAGAACTCCCCGTGGGTACACTGTTACTATGCACAATTTAAACACCATTCCACATCATTTGTACTCAAACTACTTAGTGCAGTTTGACAGAGAGTTTATTGCTGCAGGGAGATAATGGTAATCACAGAATCATAGAATGGTAGGGTTGCTGGAGACCATCTAGTCCAACCCCCCTGCCAGAGCAGGGTCACCCAGAGCAGGTTGCACAGGAACACGTCCAGGCGGGTTTTGAATGTCTCCAGAGACGGGAGACTCCACCACCTCTCTGGGCAGCCTGTTCCAGTGCTCTGCCACCCCCAAAGTAAAGAAGTTCCCCCTCATGTTTAGGTGGAACTTGTTATGTTCAAGTTTGTGCCCATTACCTCTTGTCCTGTCCCCAGGCACCACTGAAAAGAGCCTGGCCACATTCTCCTGACACCAACCCTTTAAGTATTTATAAGTGTTGATAAGGTCCCCCCTCAGTAGTCTTTTTTCCAGACTGAAGAGACCCAAATCCCTCAGTCTTTCTTCATAAGAGAGGCGTTCCAGTCCCCTAATCATCTTCGTAGCCCTTTGCTGCACCCTCTCCAGCAGTTCCCTGTCCTTCTGGAACCGGGGAGCCTAGAACTGGACACAGGACTCCAGGTGCGGCCTCACCAAGGCAGAGCAGAGGGGGAGGATGACCTCCCTCCACCTGCTGGCCACACTCTTCTTGATGCACCCCAGGATGCCATTGGCCTTCTTGGCCACTAGGGCACATTGCTGGCTCATGGTCATCCTGTTGTCCACCAGGACTCCCAGGTCTCTTTCCACCGAGCTGCTCTCCAGCAGGTCAGCCCCCAACCCGTACTGGTGCATGGGGTTATTCCTCCCCAGGTGCAGCACCCTACACTTGCCCTTATTGAATTTCATAAGGTTTCTCCCTGCCCAAGTCTCCAGCCTGTCCAGGTCTCTCAGTATGGCAGCATAGCCTTCTGCTATGTCAGCCACCCCTACCAGTTTTGTTTATGCCCACATTAGTGCAGTATATTTTTAAAGTGAATCCTCCAATCATTCACACTTGTATTTCCAAACTGGTTCAGCTCTCAAGGCGATTTTGGTGCAGGCAACGCAGATTATTTCTAGAGGAATGTACAGAGGAGTCTCTGTTCCAGTTGTGTACCATTTCACCCCAACAGGAATGTAAGGGTGTGAAAAAATAAGCATTCCTCTGAAAGCTTCAATGCTTAGGAAGGGGTATTTAGCTCAAGAGACCAGACCAAATCAAGTACAAAGTACATCTCTCCAACTGTATGGACTCTATAAGTAGGGGTCTCCATACTGACTACTTCAACCTATTCATCCACTATAATGGCACAATATTACTTGCTAACACAGTCAATACCAGTAACAGTGTGGACTTTTTAAGACTACTTTTTGTCTAATTTTTATTGCTTGACTTTTCCTTTCAAGCAGAAATACAAAGACATGTCCAGAAGCATTTGTAAAGTTATTGACTTGTATCTCTAAGCATGCTGATTTCTTAACTATAAATTAGCTCAGCACTGTGTCATGGTAAACTTGTTTATTACGTTTAGCTTTTGAGTCTGATTTCAATGCAAAACAGGGACATAATGTACTTACTACCTAATATCTGGACTGACTTACAGAAACCGATTATGTGAACTCACTTAGCTCAAATAAATTTCTCAGGTTTACAGGCCTCCCTGGCAAAACATCCATGACTTAAGTCAGCATCCATGGAGTTCATTTCAAGCAAAAGGTCCAAGGCACTACTAACCACATCCCTTCCTGGCTTATTACAGGCAAAAAATCAAAAGAGAAGGCCAGCCAATCCCCTGAACACAAACATTCCAAAAATAACAGTGAAGGATCATAAGATCTTTCCACAGCTGCTGGACGCAGTGTTTCCTATAATATCTATCAAAAATGTGTACTTTGCTGAAAATGTAACACTGCCTGAGCTGTTCTTAGCAGTTCTGACATCCATCAGACCTTGTAAACAACCAGAATTTTTCTTCTAAAAATAGAAAACTTTCTTGTGGAAGGTATGGTAAACCACCAGAAAGCTTACCTCCAAACATTCTTGCCCAAACCAAAGAAGCAGGAGGCTATTTAATTTTAAAGAAAGAAACATTATATGGTACTACAGCAGTGTGTAAAGTAGCTGGAAGTGACACACAGGGGAAAGATGCCAGAAAGAAAGAGGAAATTATGTTCCTTGGCAAAATGGGTCCAAAGCTGCCAGCATCTGATGGTGGCAGTGTTGAAAAATGAGTTCTGCATTCTTAGCCAAACAGCAGCAGCAGCTTATTGAAGATGGTAATCACAGCTCAGCAGTGGATTCAGCAGCAAATTTAACTAATCAGCATTTAAATGCCAGAACTGTAACATTAGCCAAGCAGACTGAATTAACTATTCTAAGAGCACAGAATATGCGTCAGATGAAAATGATGCTTTTTGACGCACTGTGGAGCCTCCCAAAGATTACAGTCCGAATTCAGAATTGCAAAGGGCCCCTAGGCCAGCTTGTAGCCTATTGCTGATGAAGTTAGGGAAAAACCTTAGACCTCACATAGCAAGGGAATGTCAGAGTTTTGCTTCAAAAACTAACAATGGATCGTGAGACACTAAAGAAAGTTTTGGCTATTCCGTCTCATCTAGAGTAACTGAAATTTGACCTAAGCCCTTGTGAACATCCATGCTAGCAGATGTAGGGACTGAGCAGAGAGATATGGATTAACAAACTGTCAAAGCAAAAAGGATTACTCTTAGGTGAAATAAACTGCTGAACACTATGAATTTACTAAAACTGTCCTTCAGGAATGAAGTCTCCCAACTGACAGAATGTTATGACAGCAAAGAAATAAGAAGAATAGCAAATACAGGAAGTGTAGGATCCAAGCCATTAAGCAGAGGAAGACTTAACTGAACGGTCATGATCAAAGCTAGTACTGAATTACAACAATTACAAAAAGAGACTTAACTATACAATAGTATAGAGTTAGAGGGTGTGAATGTTATGAAAGTGGAAAAAAAAGACTTGCAGCAGCTGAAAGAAGTGGGAAAAAAATCCCAATTACTAATGCTATTAAAAAAGACACCTTGAGATAAGTTTTCAAAGAAGACAAGGGTAAATAAGACCGAAAGCTAAACTGAGGTCTAGGAAGATAAACTTACCTTGGTCAGAAGCAATGAGCATATCATAAAGTACTTGCAGAAGGTCTCAAAGTTAAAAAACCAAACATAAATAAAACCCCAACTGTGACCAGAAAGGCATTCCTGCTTCCTGATTCATATAAAGTCACAGCTTTTGCCACCAGATTTTGCTTATTTAAGAATTTACTGGAGAAATTGTGTATTTTGGGGAACAGAAACTAGCTCTACGGTAAAACCATGGGCATAGTGGTGAAGGCTTCATCTAACCCATATCCAACCCCTTAGTACTCAATGAGAAAAAATTAGTAAGATCATAAAAACGATCTTACAAATTCTGCTGGTGGCCATGGAAGAGGAATTATTCTTAATAACCAATACATGATTCCTTTAATTATAGAAGATGGCTGTGATAAGTTGGGTTCTTTTCCTACCAGAGAATGTGTCAATACGAATACTGGTACTTCAAACAAGCCAAAGTATATATTTGGGAAGGCTTGTGGAGAAATGTGGAAGAAACACATGGTTACAAGAAAAATGATTCATTGCAGAGAAAGACCTAATCTTCACAACTTCATAGTCTATGTTCTAAATATTCTGTCTGGATTATTTTGAGTTTATGCTATTTTTTCTTTTAATTTGTCCTTCTGCCCAAGCTTTCTGGAAGGAAAAAAAGTATCTTGAATCTCTGCCCCAGAGTAAATAATTCACTATCTGTGTATTCAAAAGACGTAAAAGCCCCTGTGTGTTGCTCACTTTAAATTACCTGACAATCACACTTCTGGAAAAACACCAAAACCAGCAGAAAGAGTTCAACTCAGACTAGGAGAAACATAAATCTTACATGGAGATCTCTTTCATTTTGTAAACATTCTGTGGTCCTTCCACTTGCTTCACAATCAAGTTAAACTTGAATTTCCTCATATTGAAGCTTCTATTCTGAATGTTACTTTGGAGAAGGGAAGGGAACAATATGAAAAATAGGCTCTTCTATCATCAGTTCATAGGAAATCCATTCAAACAAGCACTTCTATCAGAAATGGGAACAGACATCAAATCAGTTAAAAAATAAGGACTTTGAAAGCTTTCTTTTACAGTTTTGGGCAGGTTTTTTGTTTTGTTCTTAATTAAAAGAACTTTTAGGTCAATTTGTTTAAAAGGACCCGCAAAACAGGACACAAACTATTACTAGTAACAATAACAAGAGATTCCAACAAATAATAAAAGCAATCAACATAGTACTGGGATTCTTGCAATGGGCTCTGAACATGCTCATCTCCCTTGTCCACCATTTACTTCTGTCACTCCAGAATGCTATCAAGAACTCTGAGATCCCTAAAGAGTGATCCTAACATGTAAACTGTTCCAAATAAAGGCCAAAAGAAGCCTTCAACAAGGTACTACCCCCACCTTGAAGTACACAGAAAATATACACTTATACAATGAAAAAACATAAGTTTGAAGTCTGGCAAGTTTTAGAAAAGTATTGCTGTGGTCTTCACTTTGTAAGACCAAAAGGAAAAGCACACCACAGGAATTGTTTGACAGGGCTATGTGGTCTCTGCCCTAATTAGGTACTTTTGGAAGACCTACTCCTTTACTGTGGCTTTTGGTCACTACACAAAATGAAAATAACAGACAGAAATAATATTCAGAAAGAGGTACTGCAACAACTTACTAAATTGATAATGTTTATCCTTCACTGGTATCAAATACACAATTTGAGTGACGAGAAAGACATTTGCTATTTTTCACTAAGCAAAACACATCTACTGATCCGGTTGTGCTTGGAATATGTTCACCAGCTACAACGTTTTCTAGTTTTTCCCCTCACAGGTTCCTATGTCATTACTCATTTCTATTTATTTTTGTTCCTGTTATCACTGCTTAGCTAATCCACTACCTGTTCTTCACAACATGTTTATCTATTTCACAACCATGCCTATGCCTTTTTCCACACTGCCTCCTGGCAGTTTCTATCCCCCTGCAGCCAAAACCAAGAGAAAGTCTGCAATTCAGCCTCTGTCACATAATTAAATAAAGTGCACTCGGAGCACAGTCTTTATTCACAGAAGTGCCTGGCAGAAGGCACCTCAGTATAGAGGCACATAGCTACTGTGAGTACTGGAGGCAGTTTACACTTGTTAGGATTGACATCATGTGCCAAGTCTCCCCTCTTCTCAGCTAGAAAGCAATGAGACACACTCAGCATAACACACACTGCAATCAAGACAAGGAGAAGCAGTGAAAGGATAATCTCTTTTTTTTTCCCTGTCTTTTTTTTCCCCATGTGTAAGAAGCAGTGCTACAAATTACTAGCCGCAGGAGAAATGGGCGGGCAGTCTCAAGACTTTCATTTCACCCCCACCCTGCCCAAGGATGCCTCTAACTGACAGATGTAGTAGAGAATTCCACCTCCGTTCCCTGTTTTTATTTGACAGACAAAAAGGTCTCAAGGAAAATAAGTTTAATTGCTGTGTTCACAGAAAGTGACTTTGTGCACAACTGACTAGTGGTCCAAGAAAGACAAAATCTGTCCACAGCACAGATAAAAGAATTTCTCCCTCTCCCAGGGTCCCAAAAGTTTTAGTTAAATTAGATGAGAAAGCCACTATCATAATCTGCTTTTTGCCTACCAAGCTCTAAACTCTCAAGTAAGTAATCTTGATTTGCACAGGATCTCCTATTTTCAACAGTATCACAGTATCTCATAAGCAATAAGAACAGCATTTAATAGAATCATAGAATCATAGAATGTGTTGGGTTGGAAGGCACCTTTAAAGGTCATCTAGTCCAACCCCGTCTTCATCAACAGCTAAAAAGCCCAACTATTTACAAAAGTACCTACCTCTATATTTTGGGGGATTTAGCTGTAAAGTTTTAAGTTTCATAGACAAATTATGATCTCTTGCACATGGGACAGATCTACACAGAACTTCATGGAATTTCTCATAATTATGGTGATGATCACCAATGCAAGTGAGCTAATCGGTGGCGTCAAGATAGGAGGCAGCGTGGGCTGCAGTGGTTGTGCACTGGTGGAGTTTGCAGTCCTGAGGGATATGGGTCAGGCAAAGAGTAAAGTCAGGACCCTGAATTTTAGGAAAGCAAACTCCCAGTTTTTCAAGGAGTTAGTCAAATAGACTTGTTGGAGCAGTTCCAGAGGAGGGCCACAAAAATAATCAGAGGGATGGAGTGCCTCTCCTACGAGGACAGGCTGAGATAGTCGGGGTGATTCAGCCTGGAGAAGAGAAGGCTTAGGGAGACCTGATAGCATTCTTTCAGAAGGCCTACAGGAAAGATGGGGATGAACTTTTCAGCAGGGTCTGTTGCACTAGGACGAGGGGTAATGGCTTTAAACTAAAAGAGGGCAGATTTAGACTAGATATAAGGAAGATATTTTTTACAATGAGTGAGACGCTGGCACAGGTTGCCCAGAGAGGTGGTAGATGCACCATCCCTGGAAACATTCAAGGTCAGTTAAGAAGTGGCTCTGAGCAACCTGATCTAGTTGAAGATGTCCCTGCGCATTGCAGGGGAAGGTGGACTAGATGACCTTTAAAGGTCCCTCACAGCCCAAACTATTCTATGATTCTATGATTTACACCAGCATTATGGGAATCGTAACATTCATTGTAGTATATTTGAAATAAGAGAAATCATCAGCTGCATGTATTATCTGGTTGCTGAAGCTGTAATTGTATATGCAAAATCAAATTGCTTCCTTGGACACATTACTAGGAAAACTGAATCCAAAATATCAGCACACATTTAAAACAGATTAAATCATGACCCACGTGTCATGGGTACAAGGAAGGAACAGAATTCACAAAATCAGCAACAAACAGTTGTCAAACTGGTTTTTTAATTACTTTTACATTATTGCCAAATAATGACACTTTCTAAAATAGATATCTGGTCTTTGGCTCATGGATTAATTTTTTTTCCAGAGCTACACATGAACATTTATAGCACTGAAGGGGAAGAGGGGGAGGAGGATTTTGTTTGTTTGTTTTTTATTTCTTTGAGGGATAGGGAGAGGCAGAAGGGAAGAAATTAAAGCCATTTTTCTTGTCTAAGACTGTACTGCTGGTTCGTTCTGAGCTCAGTTTACATCATCAGAAAGATAAAAAGTCATGATAGACACCTTCACACATAGCCAGTAATGAAATGTCCCATACAGTGATTTTACTGCAGCTAAAATGATTTCTCAGTGGAAGACAAAACTAAAAAAGAAGTTAAGAAATATATCTTCAACCAAACCAACCAGTAAAAATCAATGTTAGATGAGAAAAACTAGCACCACCTAACCTGGAAAAAAACCAACCACCACCGCTATTCACAGTGGCCAGATGGAAAAGATGGAGGTGAGGATGGTTTTCCTCACAAGGACTGAATTTCATAGAGCTTCTTCTCAGTAACATCACTGTTTTGTAGGAACATGAATTCTCTTAGCCTTCTCTGAGGTAGTCACCAGCAAGTACTCAAATGAGAAAAGGGTTAGGGATCCTTAAATCAGTCTCCTATGAAAGCTTCCATACAGAGTAACATGATGTAGCCCATCAGCATTGGGAACACCTACTAAAATTCTATATTATCTTCATTCTATTCCAATCTACAACTTTTCTGACATGTTCCTTCCTATCTCAAATCCCTGTCTTTAAGACTATCTTTCATTTTTCTCTCCCTTTAGCAAAAAAAAAAGAAATAAAAAAGAAAAAAGAAAAAGAAAAGGGAAAGGAAAACAGAGCCATCAGTTTGTTTACACAGTCTTAGTGGTTTTTTGTTTAAACTTGAAACCAAGGCTGCAGTGAAAAAGACTGACATTAGCACCTGGCAACTGGTGCCAGAGGTAAAGCAGCATGTATGGATTTAATGCTTTGTATGCACCTCTGTTTTCTTTGAGCATCATTGGTCTTGCAGTCTGCATTTAAAATCTAAAATCTATTATCTGATGCAGGTTCTTCCCAGGTGGGGCTGGTAAATCGCAGACTACTAGGGATTATGATAGATAGAAACTAAGTAAGCTTCACATACCTGATATGGTGAGTCAGATCAGAGATAACTGCATGACAGAAGTCTCTGGCTGCTTTGAACACTCCCTTTCTTTTGGCCCTTTTCAAATTAAGCTTCAGAACCGTTGGCCACGAGATGAAGTACCTTCTTTCTTATCACTTACAGCATATACAGTGCAAAATCTCTGCATTTATAAGCACTTCACTATTTATATGACTCAGAAACGGAAATGAAACACTGTAATACTGCTGATTGTGAATACAATATTAAACAGTAGACAAGACTATTTTACTACTGATCTGCAACAAAAAAATCTTTTTCCATCATCTTATGCAACTCTGTTGGTAGGAGAAGAAAAGCTGAGGGGTAGAGATAAAAGTAGGATACAGACAGGAGAATCCATTCTGAAAATTAGTTTCAAAACCTCAAAAATAGTGTTCAATAATGACAATTAATTACTATTTTCACCTCTCCATGTTCTATCTCTCTATACATACGTCACTTCTGAGGGAAAAGAATACTTTTTACATTCCAAATGCCATGCAACTCATACAACAACAAAACCCCTAATTAGTATTACTTAAACATATATATATGCACATATATGAAAGGCAGGCATGCATATATATGATTAGGCATACACATATACAATCTGTGTAATATATAACAACTATAATATGTGTAATCATATGCCTGTCATATTTGTGTGTACAATACACACACACACACTGTTCCTGAGCCTAACCATTTTATGCCAGCTTTAAGCTGGGAACAAGTCTTTACAGCCAGTTATTAAGCACTGAAATACAAGTTTATACTGGAAACGCTTAGGCACCCTTAACTATAATGATGCTAGTAGGCTCTGCAATAATTCCAATCCTAGAATTTAATAACATGCAGTCACTATTCTCCAGCAGCATCAGAAGAGCCCCATTAACTCTCCAGTTTCTACAAGCAGAAATGGTATTTTTTGTAGCTAAAGCCAAGAGAGGGGGAAGAAATAAAAGAGGGAATCGCTTCATGTTCCAAGTTAAGGCCTCAGTTTAAAGTAACAGGACATCTTATGAAGTTTATTCTAGAAAACATAGCTCATTTGAAGTAAGTGAGTTTTTGTACAAGAACCAATTTTAACAATGTTTATTTAATAAATAAAGATACATCTTGTTTGAGTGCTTTTCTAATCACAGTGCAGGTCCCACCTCTTCACTAAACCAAGATACAATTTGCACTCTTCAAGAGCCTTTTTAACAATTCATGTGACATACAGCAATAGAGGCAAGTGGTTTTTGAACTCCTAAAATTATTTTCCTTATTCATCTCCTAAAATTATAAATTGTAACTATTTAAAGTTGCATATTTGAAGCACAAGCAAATTCACATGTTCTAAAACATCTGGTTTTGCTTTAATTTTGGTCAGTAATCTGTGACTGAGATGTTACCTTCTTGTGGTACTATCCAAGAAGCGAAGCACCTTCAGACAGGTAAATATTGTACTTTGTCTTCTGAAAGCACTAAGAAAGCTCTATAGAAAACTACCAGAAATGCCGAATAACCCCCCCTAAAACTGTAGAATACACATCTGGCTTGTTTATTAACACATTCCATAGCAGAGGCTCACTTCACGTGTTTATTATAAGGAAGGACACTTTTCAGAACGCAAATGAGAGTGAGGGTTAGTGGCAGAGCTTGGAGAGTGAATTGGTTTTGTTTTGAAACAGAGGGGTAGTCTGCATATGCAAAGCTGGATGATCAGGTCTCTGTTCTCTACGGTGGCCCAAAGGCAGGACAATGGGTTTCAGAGACTTATCATCATCTTTACCATTTCCAATGATACTCAAGCAAGACAGTTTTACCATTTTTTTATCAATTTTGCCATTTTTTAATATTTTTCCATATTTACCATATTGTTCAAAAATATGGAGCAAATAGTACATTTCTCAGTTTACCTACTAAGATTTGGTGATAGCTGCTTTCTAGATTAGCAAGGTCCTCACATTAGTCTTTCTGCCAGATACCATACAGAAAGGATGACCGAAATAACCGAAGAAGTCTCAGCAGGATAGCTCTGATGCAATACTGTAAACTCAGTTTCTACAGTTTTGCGTCCATGAAGAGGCAGCAGTCTTACAACTGAAAAGCAAGGAAGTCATGACTGACAGATTGATATAATACATAGGCAGTAAGATCATATATGGATCTGTTTGTGTCCTGGTGAGTGTCTGATGAGGACCTATGAGTGCTCAAGCACAGACTGCTGATTGTACCAGGCAGTATCGCTGCAATTTGGTTTCAATTCAAAATTTAGTTTCAGAGCATGGAATTTACATTACTGTGGAGCCTTTTCCGTCCACCTTAACCTGCAGCTGTTGCTTCCACAGTTTTAGTAGACTACTAAGTGTTTTTCTGCTGTTGCTACTGGAAGGAAAACAATACACACACTTGCACAGATGTTACGTGGAGATATCACACTAAAGCAAAAGGACACGTCATCTGTACTGTGGTGGTTATACAAGCCATTTGAATAATCTCCCTTTAGGGATTAAGTATAAAAGTAGCTCTTGCCATGGCACTGTAAGAAGGATGGTGAAAAAAGCCAAAGTCAATTCTTATTCTTCATAGCCTCAAATGCTATTTCATCAACCTGTCAGACTGTGAAACTCAAGCCTAAGAAAGAAAAAAAAATTCAAAGGCAACTTGTGTATGTTGAGTTTAGTGTATTAGTGCCTATCATTTCTGCACATTCAAGTTTAAAAAAAGAAGGACATGGTTTTCAGATGGCTGGGAAAAAATGTTTTTCAGCCACTGGAAAAAAAATACCTACCATATTTAAAATATGTAGATATCCCACAGATTAAAGAAACAAGGCTTCCCCTATCACAGTCTCACGTCGTATTGAAAATGTGTAGTTGACAGTTGACATCAACTGCCTTTTATTTTTATGGTGTCACAAGACATGCTGCAAAACAATTTGGCTGTTAGGTGGTAGGACTAGGTGACTAGTCAATAATAACAAAAAAATTAACTGCAGCAGGTAACTTCTACATTCCACAGGGTTGCAGCAGTTGAACATAACTGACACCAGTGAGGACGCCAGGATAAACGATACAAAATAGTATCCGGCTTAAGAAGCTACCTCATACAAAACTTGAAAAGTTTCTTAAAATGAAGCAGTCATTTTATTTTTCAGTGCCATTCAAAGCACACGAAAGCCTATTTGCCAAGTTAGAATTAAAGAACTCTCTATTTTCTAAGTACTTATTTTCAAGAAACTAAAGAGAAAAAAAGTAGTACTGAAGGTAAGAAATCTCTTTGCTTTATTAATCTTTTAAATATCATTCTGAAGGAGAAAAAAGACATGCTCTTAGGAATAATCAGTCTTATTTCTGACATTTGTTTAAAGTAATAATATTTCTCTGTAGCAATTTTATAAAATGATGAAAAACAAATTTTGATTTCCATCAAGAAATGAACTTGTTTTATTCTCTTTGCAGGTTTACATTCAAAAGAACATCTGTTAAGAGTTAATAGACCAACAAGGCAGCTCAGCACATTAGTGAGGAAATATATTGTGCCTGAAGTACTCCAAATCCTGTTTTGATCCCAAAATGACAACTGGATGAAGGACTGTGACTGCAGTGGCAGCAAATTACACTTTAGGCTCCAGCTAAGAGTCAGAAAATATTCTCAATGTCTAAATACCATGAAGTTCACACACATGTTTGTACAGCCACATACTCTGAATTACTGTGATCACAGCTAAGACTCTAACCGGGATGAATTCTGAATAGCTGTATTTTCTTGAAATAGTAAAGCAGTGCTTCAGCAAAAGTAAAAGTCACTAAAAAGCTACCCCATCAGTAGACTAATATTAGTTTCATTAAAATTGAATTACATTCTATAGCACTAAAAACTGAATCCAAATTCCTAGGACAGTGGCAAATTTGAGGAAGGAAAGAATAAAGCAAAATATAATGAGCTAAATGTTTAGATGGCTGGAAGACAGATCCGACATCTCTTTGAATTCAAAACTGACTGTAGGTTCTAGCCTCTATAGCCAACCGTGAATTTTGAGTATTCTGTCATCCAGGACTGATCAGCTTTCTGGTATTGAAAACAAAACCAATATTTTAAATAGATACCCAACTTTTTCCTCGCTTTCAAAAAATCTCTCCAACTAGTATCAGATTTTTCCCTCTCCATTCCTCAAGGCATATCTCTGGAGTCCCCTTGCTGAGCATAGGTATACTGAATTATTATTCACAGCAGCATTGCAACAGAGCATGTGAGACAAGCAAGCATGCCAAATATCTACCAGAACAGTTACTATTCAAAAGGAACCTTGTGTAAATCAAAGTGAATCTCTGTATTTTTAAGTCTCTATGGTGGTTTTTGTACCATAGACAACATGGATTTCACAGGTAATTTCCACATTACTAAAATAAACAATATTTACTTATTTGTGTGGGATTTACAAAATACATAATATTCCAAATGAAAAAACATGCCAACTGGAAAAACTGTCTCTGGAAAAAAAATTGGTAATTTGCATACTTTCTTAAAAAACTCAGCATAGGTGGTCATAGGATAGAAAAATAGAGGCTAGGGTTAAAAAGATTGTTTATGCTCAATCCTCTTTTAGCACTCTGTTTGCATTGACAAATGGATTTCACGATATTTTTAGAAAAATATCTTTCTTGATTCATCATCTTAGAAGCACAAGAAGGACAGATACGATTTCCTCCTAGGCGAACTCTCCCATGGATTTCAAGCTTCAAATTCTATTTTAAAAAAAGACTGGATGTATAGCAAAGCACCACCACTTGCAAATATTTCCAGGAAATGTAAGCTCAATAGCTTCTTTTTTTTTTCCCTTTAAATTCAAATCACACTAAAGTCGCTTGTGTTATTAAGTCAAATTTCACTTATGTTTAACCAAGTCATGATCCTGCCAAGAAATATACTAAGTAAAGAATCATAGAATCATAGAACTGCCTAGGTTGGAAGGGACCTTTCAGATCATCTAGTCCAACCATCAACCTAACTCTGACAAAAACCATCACTAAACCATATCTCTAAGCACTATGTCTACCTGTCTTTTAAAAACCTCCAGGGATGGTGCCTCAACCACTTCCCTGGGCAGCCTTTTCCAATGCTCAATAACCCTTTCAGTGAAGAAATTTTTCCTAATACCCAGTCTAAATCTTCCCGGGTGCAACATGAGGCTGTTTCCTCTTGTGCTGTTGCCTGTTACTTGGGAGAAGAGACTGACCCCCACCCCGCTACACCCTCCTTTCAGTTGTAGAGTGATAAGGTCTCCCCTCAGCCTCCTTTTCTCCAGGCTAAACCACCCCAGTTAAGATTCTCCACTATATAATGAATAAAAACTGAGTTAAAAAAAAAATAATCCATTTTTCTTTCTCCAGATATCATACTTTTATTTTTCACTTTAATTTTTGTACATTGTTATTTCTGTCTGGATAACCAACTAGTGATATGTAAAAATAGACTAAGGACAGTTCAAGTTTAAGGATTACACTTGCAAGTATTTTGTCAACGCAACTGAAAATGTGCAAAAAACTTTATACAAATGTATATACTCACAAAAGGCTTCTAGAACTGAAGCAAACAGTCAATTACAGTCCTGCAAGACTGAACAATACTAAAGACTGACATTTAGATCTGACACTTGGATGTTTTCCAATAGTCCTGGCTGATTTTACTACAGACATATCAGTTGTTGTTGTAACACTGCAGACATACAGATTGGATAAATGGTGGCTACAGACGGACAGATCAAAGAAGCTGATAGGGCCTCCCCCCTACCTCTTCTCCCTTATTTTTTTTTTCCTTCTCCCTTTTTGATTTAAAAATTTAACAACCTTAGTGACATGGCCTGTAAAGACTCAAGATTTCTGTCGATATACCATGTTTTGAAGAAAGAGATATTCTTTCCTCTTAAAATACCAACAAAGACCATTTACATGAGAGGAGGAGAGTGACTAAGACCTTTATAAATAGGAATTGAAAGCTGGGTTGCTAAATCCATATTTAGCCAGCTATATAAGTTGACCTGATTTACAGATATGCCAAGCATCCTCTATGTTTCTGTCATCAAACACCATTTGGGTTTCAAGGGTGTCCAGCATACTTGAAAATGAGGCCACTAATTTTAGAGCCTAAATAGGATTCAAATAATCTTATGTTGGGATCCTGTTTTGAAAATGTCACTATCTGGCTCAGAAGTTCTTTTGTTCCTCTTACTTGCTAGCTCTGCTAGGCAAATCTGCTGTAAGAACAGCCAAAGTAGGTACGACCATAAATCCATCTATCCCATTATTCTGGTTTCAGCAGTTACTAGTCCTAAGTGTCTAAGGAAAAACTAAGAGCATGGTACATACACTAAGGGACACTTTTCTCATCATACTCTTCTGGCTCCCAGCAACATGTGATGTGACTGGTCAAGTTGTTGACACACAGTGTTTGGCGAAGAATTTTTTCTTGTGCTAGCACTTATTACAAAACTAGTCCATCTAAAGTACATTAATTCAAACAGAAAAAGCAGTAATCTTATGTTATTTAAACTATGCTGCTGGAAACAAAAAACCTTGAAGACCATTGTTTCGAAAAACGCACTTCAACTCAATTCAAACAAAGGCTTACAACCCTCAGGGGAGTCAAATACGTATCTGCACATTTGCTATTAAAAAGCAGAAAGTTGGCAAGCAGTTTCTAAAGCCACAGAAATATGAGAGATTGATGTGACTGTGAAAGGTTCTGCATGGTTATCAAGGAAAAAAATACTTCCATTGGAAAAAAAAAAAAGGAAGAAAAAAAAAGAGGACTTATGCAATTAAACACTGCAAGAGATGTCAAGGTCTCTAGCACAGGCTCAGGTGGCACAAAAAGTTAGAGTCTGTATTCAAAAGAATGTTTTTCTTTGGGGAATGAAAAAGAACAAGGAACTCAGAATCTCTTCGGGTTTTGCCAAAAGGAAAGGAAATTGAGTCAGTTGGAAGAGATTTTGAAACACTCGGTTTTCAAGTGTGATCAACAAAACTGGACTGGGAATGAACTGATTTGAAGAGCACGAACAACCAGGGAACACACAGACCCTATTTTTTATTTGAAGTCTTTCAGCCAGCTTTGTTCACATGAGTAACTACTGTCTCATATGAGAGCATTTGCAACTGTGAAATAAATGCTATTTAAATGCCAGTGGGGTTGACAGTACCTCAGGGAGCAGCATGTCATCATCAACAGCATCAAAACATGGTGCTACTTTTAATCTCCTGCTCTTAACCTCTTAGCTCTCTGAGTACATGAATGATGCACACCTTTCAGTGTAGTGTGAGGTCAGGGATCTCTTTCCTGAACAGTCTAATGAGGAGCTCTACAGTCTTTGCAGTCTGACACACTTCCCTACTCTTTTTCCTCCAATTCACTCCCTTCTGCTAGTAAGATAACTTAAAATCAGATAACTAAGTGCTGTTAGGTGTTCATGAAACTCTCAAAATTCTACAAAAAGCATTGAATCTCTGGCTTTTACGCTACTTAAATTTGGTCCACAATGCTTTATTAATTTAATTTATGTACAATTTAACTTCATATCACCAACAAAGACGTATAGGCCACATTCTTCTTTTACTGGCATACATTTGGGAGAAGCTATATAGAATCACTTGAACTAAAATAGTGTTAAACCAAGAGAGAGTGCAAAATTAAATCCTCTGGCTTCAAAGATCTGCAGGAAGCAACAGGGGATGACTGCAATTACTACATACTTACAAGATCCCATTTCCGTACAGAATCCATAGCAAACTAAAAAGCACAGGATGAGATGTACAGAAAGCACAAATAAAATGAATACGCTTTAAACTAGAGTTTTTCTCATAAAGCATCTGTCCCATTTCAAAAGAAATGCAGCTGACCCACAGTAGCAGCTACTGTAATGGACAGCTTAAAAAACCTAATTAGGTCACTTTATGCAAGAGCTATCACAACTTCATACTAGTCTAAAATGTAGGGGAAACATCCCCCTTAAGTAAAGGGAAGTACTTTGGGATATAAAAAACACAGTAAGTATCAGCTAATGAGGAACAGACAAAGAAAAGTGCCAAATGCTGTAAAGCCCCGATACTTCAGATAATGACTAAAATTTATGACTGCTTCCTTCCCTGGCAGACAGGAGTACAATTAGAATTCTCAAAACAACAGCCCCTTTGTGCTGGCATGCTGTGTTATGTTTATACTGCTACAGATAGACTAGAAGATAAAAAAATAAATAGTACAGCACCCTTTTTAACCCAAGATAATAGCTAACTTTATTTTTTTTTTAATGTGGGTTTGGACACAGTTTTGCACATAGCTTATTCTTAACTGAAGTCATTTAAGTAATTATCATTGCATGCACAGGAATTAACCGTTTAAGTAGCTTGCTATACACATAGAAGCATCTATTTGAAAAATCACATGAAACAAGAACAAACGAGCTATTATGACTCACTTAATAATTTCCTTTACTGTCCAAATACAGCTTGACATTTAAACTGCTTAAATTATTCCTTTATTTCAAATTTTAAAAATTTGAATGTGCTTGGCTTGATGAACTGTTGAATGAAAAGCATCAGGAAGTATGCATGCCCTTTCTTTCATCCTAAACTTATATTCAATGATATGGATCTCTTGGAACTGACGGTGGTTAGAAGAAGCACAGGGAAACACAAGCATAGGTTTTTCTCATCTCCTTCACAAAGAAAGCACAAGTACTATATTCTAAACACGCAATCTGGACTCAGATAACCACAGATGGTTTTGCAACCCTGCAGAATACCCCACAGGCATCTTTTCCCTATAAATTCTGGGAAAGGTACATTCAGGGGGAGCTCTGACAACTTCCCAAAGAGCAGTTGCATATCAACGGCTGAATCTTGAAGATTTCTCCTACTGCGTGCTGTCATTTTGGCCTAGACATCTCTCTCCTCTATCTATCTCTTTCATTTTGGACTATGTGTGCGTCGTGCCCTTCATGGCTCCTCTGATCACTGCTTTTATCACACAGCTAAGTAAAATGGCCAGTTTCTTCCTCAGTTACAGTGATGATCCATAAGGACCTGTGTCAACCTTTTACTATTAGGCCTTTGAAGTCAGAGGAAATCGCTAAGCAGCTCCACCAATTTCATACAGCTTCAAGAACATGCTATACAACATCACACTCACCTCCAAATCAAACCACTGCACAAAACATCAGAGAACAGAGAACCTGTGGCAGGTGCCCAAAGCAACCAGCATTTGTGTAAGTTTCTTGATGCTTTCATTTAGGAGTTTATTGAGTGAAGAGCTACCACTGGAAACTCAGTAACCAGTACAAGGTATCTACAAAGCAATGAGGCTTACATGACAGAGGAGGGTCACTGAATGCTTAAGTTTTAAATTTTAGAGATCTTCAGAAAAAAAAAGAATGTAAACTTATTCTAAAAACTATACAATATTACTCCATGCCACTGAATGTTTAAGTTTTAAATTTTAGAGATCTTCAGAAAAAAAAGAATGTAAACTTATTCTAAAAACTATACAATATTACTCCATGACAGCATAGTTTTCTACTTTTATCCGTAAGGAGGATTGCAAGAGGAAAGCTGTAGAGAAAAATTTATGTAAATAAGAAACAAAACATGTACCATGAAACAAAATGTTTCCTTATTTGATTAATTATGGAGTTTGTAAAAAGAAATAAACTTGGGGTTCATCTAAGCACCTGGACTGGCAATTTGTGCAATTTCTTGAAGTTGCTTCAGATATCAAACCTACTCAACAATTGCCCCAAGAGCTCCAAAATACAAACCCAACAATCTGGGAATACACCTTTCCCTTTGGTCCTCATCTTTCTACCAGGGCTTTGCCTTTAATTCTGCCCTTGAATGTTTTGTCCATCTGCCTAAATGAATCCACTCTACTGCTAGCAATAGGCAAACAGTGAATAAAAATATTGCGTTATTCTCTGCTATTCACAAATGCTATCTCATTACCAACTTAAAAGAATATATATTTTTAAGAAAAATAAAAAGCAAATGGGGAATTTCCATTGCTAGGCATTGCCTTGCAAGCAATAGAACTAAAATTCTATTGTCATTGCATGACTGGAATACACTGTAAAATAAAAATATTTAAGTAAGCTTTTTGTTCTCCACAATTCCATGAAAACTTGATAATATAATCCTTACAGTTGGCCTTACTCAGCTTCCAAAGTCCAGTGTTCGAGAAGAAATTGATAAATCACAAAAGGCTTATGAATAAACTCTAGATCTGGATTTTAACATGCTCTTGTTCTGCCGAGATATAATGGTAAAATCAACGCCAAAAGAAAATGTGACAAAATGATAGCTGCATTGAGTATTTAAATCAATAGAACCGGTAAAAGAACTTCAGTTTGGCAAATGAGGAAATTCAGACCCACATGTCTAATGAGCTTGTATTTTCCTTCCCTGTTAAAACTAAAATTAAAGATCATAGCACAAAGGACGCAAACAAACCTACCCACATGAAGTCAGAACTAGAGTTTCAAGTTTGCTTTAAGAAAAATAGCACCGCAACTTTATATTGATAGCAACTTGATACTGTTAACTAGCTGATAAAAAGGAGTCCAACAAAATACAGGAGATGAGATACTAAGAAGTTTCTTTACCTAGCCATTCCCAGGCTGGAAAAGTTGGAAGGAACTATCAGAACATCAAGCCTGGAAAAGGGGTGGGTACCCAGTGTGGTGTAAGCAGCTGAGAGGCACTGAGGAATGAGCTGAAGCAAACGTTCTTCGCAGCGTTCCATAAGGCACCAGGGAGCAAAGACTCTGTAAGGAATGACTGCCTGCAACCTGGCAGCAGGATTTTGGAAACGGCAGGGGTACTCCACATGACCACAGACTTCTTCATTACATCTGACAATAACAAAAAAAAAAAAAAAAGAAAAATAGTTTAATGTGATATCAAAAATGTGCTCAAGTGAGTATACTACAACAAGGATATTCTCTACACATCAGAATAACAGAATTGGTTCGCAGAAAATCATCTTATTTGTATTCTCACACTGTTCACACATGTGCAGCACTGTGAAAACACTCATGTCTGAGTAGAACTGATATGGTCACTCATGACTAAAATAAAGAGACTAGTCAAACCTTCTTTTCATAATAGATATGCATCAAAAGAACAAGTGCTCAAAATGTACATAAAAAACCTAAATAACAGTAGAAAAATATTTATTCAGAAAATTCCTCTTCAAACTTGGCTATGAAAATAAAGTTTCATACATATTAACACAAACATATTACGTGCCATTAGAATGACATTCCAAGGGATTTGTTTTGTTGGGTTTTTTCTGTTGTGAAATTTTCCAGGAATTTTCACTGATTTTTTTTTTTCTGAAGTGAAAAAACAACAGGAGATATCAATTCAGGCTTGGCATTTGAAAATATCACATTAGGATCGAGCTCAACTTACATCACTTTTACAGGATATTCAGAGCTGTGGCTGGAAGAAAGGAGGGGTAAATCAAATCCTTCCTAGTGAGTCATATACCTTCACAATAATTTATCTACCCAAATAGATGCATATCGAAGCAGAAATCAGCTTCATGTTTTCACCTGCTAGCCCGACTTCAGTACAGCACAGAGCCTCTCCTTGGTTTGAGATTTCAACTTAGGGGAGCTGGTTCTACTATGCCTGGACAGGCAAAGCACTTACTGTTATTGCACCCAGCATTGCCCAAAGCATTTTTATTTGGAAGATCATGCTCTAGGTGAGTGCTGACACAAAAAAAACAAAATGATAACACATAGAAAAGGACTACAGTTTGCTCAAGTGCCAACACTTCTAACACCTTACATAACTCTGTGAAAGACGCGGACTCTAAGCTACTTATTGATTACATACGCAAAGAAACTACATCCATCGTTACACGTTTTTTTTCCAAGAATGGTCTAACCCAGTATATTTCTGCTGTAAAACAATGTCACTTTGTATTTAATTATCAGAGTTGAGATTAGGCAAGAACATGAAAGGTAGCACCCTATCTCTTGTAAAAGTCGCCAAGTCCTTATTGACCACAAGGAGATAGGAAACTTATTTAAAACCCCAGCTCCATTTAGCTTTTTCTTTGATAGTCTCCTTATGTGAAACTTACTGACATCTGCACATAAATTACATTACACATTTCAACAACTTATTTCAGAAATCCTTCCTTTTCCTGCTGCCCAAGAGTTTATCTCCATTACCTTATCTGCGACGCTACCTTAACATTTGCTTTTCTACCCATTTCACACCCTTTCTAGAAATGTGTGCTGCGGTGCATTGCATTGGTTAGGTTACCCAGTCTTAATGACTAAAGTAAGTAACAAGTGTCTTTTGTGTTAGCTTCCAAATAAACATTTACTGGATATAAGAGCAGATTTTTAAGGACATAGATTTTTATGTCCTAATTAACTGCAAAACAACCTCGTATACTTAGGCTCTCCTCTTCTGTCTATGCATAATAGTCACCACCCTTGCAGAGAATTTTTTTTTGTCAGTTGTTTTTGGTTTTTTTGCAAAACACATTAGTTCTGCTTCTTCCACTGTAACTAACTCAGCTGCTGCAGATACATCACACTACCTGTGCCAATTAACTCGTCCAATGACCATCACACTGATTGACTCAAAACAATGACCATCACACTGATTAAAACTTGCACTAATTTTTGCTACAAAAAGCTACAAAACTATTTCCCTTTTCAGAAATCTTACAAAACCCAGAAACGTTCATTTATTCTATCAATGCTCTGTCAGACTAATCTTTTGCACCAAATCAATAAAAATTCCTACTACTGAACATGGTGTACATTAGAGAGGAATATACAGTGAACACCTATAGTGTACCTGTAGAGGCAGTCATAAACATATAAATAGTAGAGAAATAAACACAAAACAATTTCTAAAAGCTTATCAAACCTATAAACTATTTTAAATCTTGAGTAGGCATGTCCATGTTTTACGAATCTTAGGTAAAATATAAAAACTCCTACTATCAAGATTTAGGAGAATTTTTTTAAACCAATATTAGCCAGGCTGCAAGCCATCAGAATCCTTTAATTTTAAATTCCAATAAGAAATCCCTATTAGGTCCTCAAGTTCCAAAGTCTCACTATACTAGACAACAGGGTATTTTTTATTGAAAAGAATTATTGGTCCAACTTTGTATTACGGGATCCCTGCAACAGGGCTTTCACGTACCCAGCTGGGACACATCACCCCAGGTGAACCACTGCACAGGCCAGCTCTGGGATGGAACTGGACTGGAAGAAAGAAGCAAGTGAGCAGGCAATATTGTAGTAGGGGTCATTAGATATCTCGAATGGACCGAGTCTAGTAACACAAAAGATTTTACAGCCAGGCATTGTAGAAACAAGGGAGGACCTGGCATTGCTTCGGCAGAGCATTAAGAGACACAGGATGTAGGGTGCAAATCCAGATGACACTGGGATTTATTAACTCTATTGCTCACTAAGCAGCTTGTTTTCACATAAAAAGAACCACACCCTTACCCATGAAATAATGCCTTTGGAATTCTTTTCCTCTCAAGATTTTTCTGCTCAGATTAAACAAGTTCTATTTTGATTCTTGTACTAATATGACTCATTTTCACATTCCACAGAGTAAATGAAAATGTTACCCATATATCTCATGGTCCAACAATATTCTAAACACCAACCTGAAATCAGCCTGTGAAGGTGGCAAGGAAAACTCAGTGTTTGTCTGGATAGAAGCTGTGACGGACGGCTGTTTAACTTCCTGCCAGCACCCCACAGCAATAGTGAAGGTTGCTGCTGGCATTGGCATAGTCACGTAGTAGTACCAGGTCAAGATACCTGTAAATAAAAAGAACATTTGTACAGACTCCTCAGTCACAGCACACACTTAGTACTTGACATTTTTATGTACTTGAGATTTTGAGCCAAACCTCCCACCTTACATCTTGGTGTTTTTGTCGAGGAAAGAAAAATAATTTCACTGAGACATATAACTGCAGTCATTATTTGGTCATGATAATCCAGGAGCTGCTAAAACAAGATTAGAGAGTCTATTAGAAGGTAAAAAGATGGTAAGTCTTATCATTATGGGAACACAGTGCTGGAAGACAAGGAGTACAATATAGGATGACTGTATCTATGAATAAAAGGGAGGATGTTTTAGGGCAGCATACTTTTCGTGAATCTAAATGTTGCCTAGGTTTTCCTAAGGGTATAGCTTAAGGCTCACATTCAAGTACTCATTCATGGTTACAAGTACAGGTACTACACCATACTAATAGGTTAACTACTCATGGAAAGAGCCTAGCATGAATTATAACCTGCTGAATCATGTGCAAATAACTGTAGCTGTGGCAACTGTGGAAACACACAAACTTCGGTTATTTTAAGAGAACATTAATACACGTTCTTTTGTAATAGTACTCAGACCAGGGCTATGGAACACTGTCAAAAGGAAAATATGGAAAAAAGCCCATCCAGTGGAGGCCACAAGACATAGAGGAAAGGAAATAAACAACCGCAGGCAAGAATCTCTGGGTTTCCTACCTTAATGACCACAGAAGGTCAAGCTGTCCAAAGGAAGGACAAGCAAAATCTTTTTGTTTAGCCTCAACAAATCTGCCACCTACTGTTTAGTATGACAAAACAATACTGTATGTGAAGTCTCGTAAGAGGCAGATAAAGCCTCTGCCTCTTATTTGCACTTGCAACCACTTAGGCTTCCTCACTCCATTCCACTTTTGGCAACATCCACCACTAACACCAAAACCCTTTTGTCTGTATTTTCCGGTGAACATACATTACTTCTCTAATTTTCCTAACCCCCTCTCAGTATGTGAGCAGAAGGAACTTATTTGCTCCAAACATATTAGGAACAAAGAGGATAGCTGTTTTCTCAAATTCACCCCCAAAACCCTTTTTTCTTCATTAACTTACCAAAGCTACAAATGAGCCAAGGCAAGCAAGTGCCACCTTGAGAGAAAGAAGTCACCTAGGACAGCAACAACTTATTATTTTGAAACTCCTGATGTAGAGAGTTTCATTGATATAAACTGTGCTAGAGGCCCAAGCCTGCAAACACTGAAGTTAACAGCAGCTTTACAATTGACTTAAATGCATAGAAAAGAAGGCCCATAGGTAGCCTACAATACTTCACTTTGTGTTGCATCTGTTATATACGAAGCATTACAAAATGATCTGTGCAGTTACGTTCATTTTAAAACCTTAGGAGTTAAGTAACATCAGAGGAAGAATGACAATTTGAGGAATCGTAATGGAAAAACAGTAATGAGATTTCAACTGAGTTCTGAAACAAGCATGAAAGTCAAAAGGCAGTCACAGAAAACTCTTCCAGACAGCAGGAGGTGTAAAGGAGAAGGCTCGCACAACAGTGAGGACGTTGCCTAAGAGGAGAGGGTGTCGGTCTGTGCTATGCAGAGGGAGCAGACAGGGTTAGAGTGAGAAACAAGTTCAGCAAGACAGGCAAGCAAGAACATAAGAGTTTTTTGAAAAAAACAGGATAATTTTAACAGAATGGCAAAATCAATGGGGAATCCGTTTAGCAGTCCAGAGAGAACAGCATGTACTGCATTCAGAAATTTACATGAATTAGCAATGAGCATATGCTATTCAGAGCTGGAGCAAACCTTGCAAAAGGGTGAAGGTACCAAAGACAAGGAAAGTTAGTTTCTCTTGTTGTCTGTATTCAGATTTATCTAAATTAGTATTTCTCAAAGAAAAGAAAAGCAACAGAGATCCTTGTCTTTTTTCCAAGCCCCTTATATTTTGCAGGCAGTATAGAGACCCTGCGAACTCTGGATACTCCCAGAACACGATCCAAGATTTATACTGTCTTTACATACCTAACTGGGGGTCAATCCATTTCCTTCAGGGCTTTTAGATGCCCTCTGCATTCATACTCTAAAACTGTGTAGGGCAATTATATCTTTATCCTACAGTTGTTCTGTCTTGAACAACTGAAACCGCATGCACTGGCATTACAAGTGGGTTGTCTCTATAGTGCATTCACTGATCGGTGACTGAAATGGTGTTCATGTAGCCAACATTTCTCTACAGCTAGCACGATGAAGTACTGTTTCAAGCACAGTCTAACTCTTGTGTCTTTTCCCCTCACTACTGGTAAGACTGTCTCCCAGCCTGGCCTTTTCTCCCATAACTGCACTTCCTTTCTTTAACGTTTTTCAAGTCAGTGGACTTTGTTTTGTTTTCCTTCATCTCTAACCTCAGATTTATACCAGGGCACAGACTGGGATCACAAGCTCCTCTTTACTCCCTTCTCTGCCCTTCCCCTGGCTGCTCTCTGCTTCCCAGTGGCTACCTTGGAGACAGCACCACCTCTAGGGGAAGAGAGAACTGTGCAGCTGAAATGGGGAGACGGCTTGCTTTACCAAAACCAGTGTTGGGGACCACAAAAACATTTTCAGACTAAGCAAGGACACCTTGGGAAGAACGAGAGATTAGGCTGTGGTTAGTCCATGGGAAAAATAGCAGAAGAGCACCTCAGTCCTTTTATTTGTAATGCTTATACACTCTCCTTCCAACCAGTCATTTTAAAAGCAACTTGATTCCTACACATAATTATTTTAGGCAATCATAACACTTTTGAAATATTTTCTCTACACGTAATTTTGGAAATAATTAAAAAAAAATTTTTTTTTCACTTCTGCAAAGCAAATCTATCATGTCATAACTGCACAAACCATGCAACAACAATCACCTGTCCTATGAGGTGTAACTGCAAAACATCCCATGCAAAATTTAGAACTATATTTAACAAGGGTAGGAAATTATAATCTATTTATAATTATGCAAAAGAACAATTTAAAGGCCATTTTTTTCTTTTGCTTGGAATAATAATGATGAATGATGTAATCACTGCCTAGAATTTTTAATGCATTTAGCTATCTTTTAAACCATTAAAATTGTTTGAATCCTGTGGAGTCCATTATAACTGAAGAAACACCTGAGAGTCAGTATCTCTTAATGTCAGATGCAAAAACCTTAAGGGTATTTTTACTTATTAGGAAATTTTCCCTCAAATAGTTTGCACTAACACAAATATAAACATGACAAAATACAGCTTATGTCCATGATTTAATAAAACCCACGAAACTCAGCTGCCTCTAGGGAAAAAGAGAGATAGCCCCACACAGCATTTGATATACAAAGTAAGAGCTAGCACTAATACATAAAACTACAGCTAAATAAGTAGTTTTGCCAAAAGTAGTATTTGGCTGGGGCACCAGGATTAAGAACCCTCCAGCTTTCCGAAACCGTTTGTAACTTGTAGAATCTTTGATCTCATCTGAAAGCCAGAATTTCACACAGAGCACCCTCACATTCATGCCAGAGCATTAGTTTGGCACTGGCTCAGAGGGATGAGGAGCATGTGATGAGCTGTCAGCTCCCATGCTGTAGTTCCTGATACATGCTGGAGATCAGTCAACACAAGTACTGGACTCTTTTGTTCTGCCTTGTGAAAAGCGAGAGGAGCACAAACAAAAGCAACTGTTGCTGCTGCTAGCTACAGAGCAGCAGCGGTGGCTTCTCTAGCACTGTATTGCCTCACAAAAACAGAACGCACCTTCTCGCTGATATCGGAGATGGCAAAACAAGATCAAGGAATACATAACGACAGAGTAACCGTAACCACACAAGAAGCCAGCCAGTCGATTTCACACTTAACTGTTGAATATCTACTGCTTGAACGTGAATCAAAACAGACATAAAGGTGTTTGTGACTACATATATTTGCACCTTCTATGTGTTACAGTAATATGCTGAAGGAAAGTAAAACTGACAAGTGTTGAAATGTAAATCCAATGGTTAAATGGCTCACATTACACACACGCACGTTTAGCGCTCCCTGTAAAGCTTTCTCCCAAAGGGCATTATCAATTGCATTTTTCTGATAATTTTTTTTTGTCTAAGTACTCCATAAAGAATGCACAGTATGTTTAAGCACTTTTAGGTCACACTTGAATTGTACTTAAGTAAGTGACATATCAGTATTTTCAAACAAATGTGGCCTCACTTTATTTCAAATGACAGGATGAGCCATAGTTTTGTAGGAGGCAGAATACAAAAATGGCACATATGGAAGAAAGTACACAATTACCAAAACTTGCAAATACAAGTGGCAAACAAGGAATCCGTAACATGTGAGTACACCTAGTCTAGCTATGCACTGGATCACAGCATCCGTGAATCTAGAGATGTAGGTCTGTGATGCAGAATGCAGATCCCTCTTCAAAAGCATGAAGGTATCATCCTGACTTGCTGTTCTCTTATTGTCTGCCTGCACACTTGTTATAAATAGGACTTCTAAAGGAAAAAATATTAAGCAAACTTGTAATTCTATTCAGAATAAATTAATTCACAACTGCTTGCCAAAATGCTTATTCTTTCCAAGAAACTGCATTTTTTAAAATATATTTTTGTGTTCTACCAGTTATGTGTGATTTTATAAATAGGCAGCACAGCAATAGTATGTAAATAATTTGGCAAAGAAAAGTTACTTTAATTGAAGTTACCCTGAAAGGCTTTTAGGTGTGTTTTATAAAACATACAGACAAAATTTTAAGTTAGATAGATTTCATATGACCTGCATAATTGTTTAACAAGGAAGATGTATGTGGGACAGGTTATTTACAACTACAGAAAATTTTTGAACTTTTTAACTCTCAAAAGTACTACTAATTAAACTAACAAATTTGTATTCCTAAATTCACTAAGAATTTATTTAAGGCTTCAGATTAGCACTTGAGCCTTGGGTTTGTTTGGGTTTTAAGTCATTCCTCAATATTGCTCCTTTCCCTTCTTTCCTCTATATCTGTTTTGTAAACTTTTTGAATTCCAAACAGCTATCTGACTTGTCATTTGGAACTGTATAGAACAACCAAGATAATGAGAGTCTCATCCATTTTTGAGTCTTTGAGAGCTAGCTACTGGAGCACAATGCCCACTACCTTTAAAGAAATCCAGCAACCCTTGCATCATTAGCATAAATAGTTATATATAAATTAGCATAAATAATTGTGTGTGCCACATAGATCTGTAAGCAGAATCTTCTGCACTCTTGGGAATTCCATCTTGGGGAGAGGCAGAAGGAAAACTGTAAGGACAGGACTGCAGTAGGTGCTCCTGCCACTTCTCTTCAGCTCAGTGAAGTTCAGCACAAAACTTTGCCACTGTCACATGGCTCCCAAAGCAGCGGGCTTTAATGCTACATTTGGTTCTTCCCAGTTCGCTTCACACTTTTCACTCAGCACTTCGTTAGCACAGTGAAGCTAAAATGAGTCATTTCCTCTCTACTGGCCTTTCCATTAAAGTCTTCTTACAGTATTTCTTGCTTTTACAGAGTTCTTCAGAAAGGAAATAGACTGAGCTAGCCTTTGGAAAATTAAAAAAAAAAAAAAAAACCAAACCAAAAAAAATACCCAAACCCCAAAACCCCAAAGCTTTTAGCTGACATATGAATTACCAACATAAACTGACCCACTGCTACAACTACAAGGATTTCAACAAAAGCCCCTTCTGTTCTCCATGGGGTGAAAAGGCTGACTTTGGGTGACTAAGCCCCAGTGCTACCATTAACAATATGGTACCCTGATATCATTCTCAACACTCTATCAACAGCATTTTTAAAATGTTTTTCCTCACAACCAGTTTTTTTTATTTATTCAAGTACAAATTTTTAATGGCTTTTTTAAACTAGAGTGACAAAAACATGTTAATGAGTTCACAATACAGCCTTTTCAACTAGCTAATTGGTCTGAGAAAGTATCAGTTTTAACTGACCTATGCTAATTTATAGCACCTGAATTTTTCCTGAAGTTTGTATTTCTAGAAAGTCACATAAGCATCATTCTTAGTATTTCAGATCACAGCGACCACTGAGGGACCAGGAGACAGCAACTCATCAGCAAGATGTAAGTGTGGATCAAACTAATTTAACAATGATGGCAGAGCTGTTCTCCTAGTCTGAAGTCAAGCGCACTCTTGCTTTCTTGATGCCAAGATGGGAAAGTATTACTGTCCAAGTGAGCTGAGCAGATCATTGTGTCAGTTTTCCACATTTCAACAGCAGAGACAAGGCTTGAAACAGGCTTCACATATGGCCAAAAATAACCAGACAATTCCATGCAAATGGATTAACTGATGGTTCTCAAATCAAGGAGACTTTCATTCTTTTTTTTCCCTCAAGAATAAGCTTGCCTCTTTAAAGGGTAACAGAAGAAAGATACCTTTTCCCCAGAAACATCGATTTGAACCTTTTCGTATATGCTACTTTCATCAGCAATACTTACACTAGAAAATACTGACCCTGTTTGACAGATTATCTCAAAACTAATGTGAGCAAGACATACTTTGTATTATTATGTGTAGAACTGCCTTAAAAACTTCCTTGTCTGTGCAGACAGAGGTTTAAAGAATAAAGTATAACCAACACAGAAGAAAAATGCTTGCTTGCTTACTGCTGCACAAGATACGATCTACCAGTGCAAAAAAAGCCACCAAAGACCAGTTTTTCATGGTAGTCACCTGATATTCTTCATCTATTCCGTATATTTCAGGAAACAGATATAACACATATATGACTTCAAATCATTGCTGATCTGCACTTGAACTGGAGAACTAAAATTGAAAGTTAATTATCTACCAAGGCTCGAAGTTGTCAAGAGCCTGATAAGGTGATTCATTTATGAAACATTCAACTGCAGAATGATTAAAACAAAGCCAATTTATGACACATGAAGTCTAGGTTTGGAAGAAGTAAAAGGAATAAAAACACAGAAAGAAGTAAGTATCAGTAACACAGCGAAATGCAGATGCCTTGAATTCTTACTAAATTATCCCGAGGCTTTGAGCAGGTAACTTTTCCATAGAATGACATACAGATTACAGATAGACATGTAAATGCTTTTAAGGCTAGGAACTTCAGTCTTTCTAAAATAATGTATTTACTAAGTTGTATTTCTCACTATAAAATTATTGAAAATAATTTGCCATAGAAAATATATTTCACCTTCTCGAAGCTGGACTGGTTCTGCTGAGTTTTCACCACTCATTAACACAACAAAGCCTGCAGCTGTTCGGACTGAGGCTTGCCATGTTGACAAGGCAACAGGTGGTTCTTGGCATGGGAAAAGGGCTCTGTTGTTTATTGGCGATCCCATCGTATACACACATGGCCTAGATGGAAGGAAAAGAGATTGAAGGTGGCATTACAATAAGAAAGACTGAATTAAGTTTTCTGTCAAAAATCAAACTTACTGTTGTACTGAGGTGTCTTTTTTAACGTCAGCTATGTAGGTTTCAAACCTGTATGATATGAACCAATCAACATACAATCTAAATCATTTAAGACAGGATGAAGACAAGCAAGATTACCAGAATAATTTTTACATAAATTAGAAAAGAGTAACTTCAGTCTTTCCTCTCCTGCTTCTGCATGGGCCTTTCAGCCTCATAAAGTAGCTCTCAGCAGGACCCTAAGGCCAGACAAGGAAGGCTTCTGAGTATCTTTGGAAGATGACATTGAAGGGCTTCACCAATGCCTGTGACACCTCCCTGCTGTCATCACAGTAGTGCTTTCATTATCATTAATCCCATTTCTCTGTACAACTGGAGGCTCATCCAAACTCAAAGGCAGTAGATCTAGCCTTGAGCCTTCCTTAGCCCAAGCCCCAATAAGTCTTGACATTTTTACATTTCTTCTTGCAGTAAGGTAATGGACGCTAACTCACATTCCTTTCAGTATCTCAACCACAGGGCATATAATGAGGAGAAAGCATGTCTTCCCTATCAGGCTCAGCCTCCTTCTTGCTTTTCGCACAGCAATCTTCCTTATAGCATTGCACTTCTGGCAGTTTCTCTAACCCTCTCCCAGGCAGCCTCTTCATCTAGTGCCCCTTTCCAATTTCAGCTGCAATATTTCATGCCAGCCAATTTCTTATTAGCAGCTTAGCCACAACTGAGAAGGTGAAAAGGCCTTTTGTTAACTCCTTCTAGCTTGCTATTGCTGGTGCACAGATTTAGTAATTCTTGGTTTACTTCTTTTGTTGCATTTTGCATTTTTTCCTTAATTCCTAGCACTTGTATAATACCATTCCTTATCTTAAAAAAAATCTAAGTTTTCAAATATAAATTATATAAAACAAACACAGTCAGTAGGTTTTTCCAGACAAAGAAAGAAAATCTTTAAAGCATCACTTAACTGCACTGAGTTTTTAAAAAACTGTGATATTTAAAACCAATAGTCTGGGAGCACAACACATTATTTTGTGAACGCTTGAGGCTAAAAACATTCTGATCAGTATCTTTCATCACTTAAGTTTAAAAATCATCAAAACTCTTTGGAAAATAGAAGAAAAGTTGTTAGGGCAAAACCTATTTTGCAGTGACTAAGATCTGAGCATCTTGTTTACTCCCCTACAAACAGCTCCTCCATTCAAATTATTCCTTCCCTAAAGCCAAGTCTGAGCGTCACAGAGGGAAAGAACTTGGAGACACAGATGGTCACAGATGAAAAATATTCTGAAGCTATTTTTGCCCTCTTGTAAAAAGTGCTATCTGTGCTACTGGATCCAGGGCTGTCCATGGCACAAGCAAGTTACTGTGCTTTAACTGATGCAGGCCAGCTGATCTTTCAGGAAAATAGTGAGGGAAACTGCAATTTAAGAAGGCTTATTGATAATGTATAGAAACAGAAAAACAAAATAATTTGGCTCCTCCTGCCATGTATCAGAGTGAATAGACTAGGACACTAGACTGTGAGCTGGGTGGGGATGGGGAGGAACAGATGGTTCCTCATTTGTGAAAACTTTATCAAAATACATAGGATTATAAGAAGAGATCCTGGTAGAGTTTATAGGAATAAGAGGGAAGGCGGGGTTAACGACTGCTGATATACATATTTTACCAATGATTTACCATGCATACATTTGTGAAGACTGTTTTGCTGGGTGCCATTGGTACAGCCCAGTTTTAAGAGCAGTACGGGGGATTTCCACATCCTGAAGAAGTTTTAGAGGGAAATGCCACAATGACTGAGAAAATGGGCTGGCAGAAGAACACTGAGCAGAATGTTGCAATGCTTGTCAAATACAATACAAACATAACAGGGACCAGACATTACTGAGATAAACTGAGACTCATTGCTGAGACCTGAGCACTTTGTACCTGCAGATCATAAAGTTTTTTACAAATAATCTCAATAACATTTTGCAGATGAGGAAAACAAACTATTGTGAACAGATCTGCATAGCTCTAGTGTTCGTGGTGTGCCTATAGGCTTAGTTTCAGGCCTCCCAGTCCAGTAGCTTTCACATTGGACTAGGAAGCCTCTCATTATGAGAAATAAGACATAATACGTAACTAACTTTTTTCCATAAAACATTTTAATGCTCAAATAGATACACAGGCAGGTCACAAGTCTCTACAATTAAGGCCTAAGTAGAAAGGGAGGTAGAAAAGTGGGGAAAGACTGGTCAAGTACATAATCTTTTCTTCAAAACTAAGCCTCCTTTCTACTCCTCACCTGTTTAAATACCATTTTTGTCCAGGTATACTCATTAACTTCATTATTTCAAACCAAAATGTATTAAAATATGTCAAAGTCTGCTAAGAAAATAGTAATGAAACACACAAGTTCTAAATTTCAAGAGGAAACTATCAGAACAACAGTTATACCAGCTTTTAATTATTCATACATTCACAGCAAGATCACCTGGAGGCTTGACCAACAGCATGCCATCAACTGAGATTTCAGCTATCATTGAACAGGCTCCTGTTCTGCTTTAGAGAGGAGCATTTACAAGGTGAACTCATGACTTTTTCTTCATCATTTTCTTCTTTCACTTGAAATTTTAATCTATTTTCTTCTCACCCTAAAATATACCGCCACAGATTATTTTTTTTCTTCCCTTGGCAAATCATGTTTTGCTTTGCTAACTTTTTATACTTCATTTACACGAGTAATTTCTTTTTACAGTATTGGTAATAGTGCAGTGTACTTTAGGACACCCACTGCAGCTGACAGTTTTCTTTGTTATGGGTCAGGCAGCACAATTCCAGCAGGTAAGACCAGAAACATAATTCTTATCCTCATATGGATGAGATTTTTCACCTGGTCCAGAAAAAGAAAAATTATTAGCTAACCAAGGTACACCAAAGAATAGCAATGACAAATAATTAGTTTTAGAATGCTTTTGTAAGTTGATCCAAATTTGCCTTTTTTTCTGATTCATCCCGACCACTGCTAGCAAGAAACTTCACAGTTCCTCTCCTTTTTCCTATTATCTATCCTTTCCATCCCTCTTCTTTCAGTTTTAATGGTCTTGTAAGGTTCAAATAGTTAGGTACTATGTTGTTGTGCGAAAGTATCATAAGATCAGTGAGGACTGTAAACATGCTCAAATGACTTGCACCTGGGGTGTCAAAAACACATATCAATGTTTAGTCTTGTGTGCTTGCCAAGTAGAACATCTGCACTTACAACACAGGCCTGTGATGGACCCAGAGGCAGCTTATTGAACATGTTTGAGATGCCCATCCTGCTTCAGAAAAGATCAAAGCACAGTGGAAATCTATGCCTGTGTGAATCCCTGAAATACAGGTGAGAACCGCATGTTCGGACCCTCTCTCTCACTAGCAAGGACTCTCTTGCTAACAAGGATTCTCTCTAGCGCGGACCAAGCTCTGCAGTGCCTGCGTTCCTGCTTGCCTGCCTCTGCCTGGGTGTTGCTTCAGAGATACCGCTGGTTCGCGAGGTACTGAGATTAAATTTACTCTTTGCATTTCATCCATGGTTTTCTGGTTGTTTCTGCATCCTGCCTATGTCGGCTTACACAGTTGTTTATGCCAGCCATAATTTTTGCCACCACAGGTTGGAAGAGATATGGAAACTGAATACAGAAAAAGTAAAATTATCAGAGAATTCAGACTGTTTGTCTAATTACCTCTTACACTGGAAAAACAACCACCCACAAAGCACACCTGTGGTCACTCATCTGGCCAACTTTAGGACTAGTAATTCCCACTGATCAACAATCCAGGCTACTGGAGAAATCAAGTAGAAATCAATACCACTAGTTTTGGTATTCTTTGGTTTTGCCCCAAGAGGAGATTCTGGGCTGCCTGTTCAGTAATCTCCCAGAGCCAAGGATTCTGAGGAAAAATTCATTCATGCAACCCAAACTCATCAGTATTCCATATATTTTCATAACATAACAAAACCAGTTCAAACCAGCTCTTGGCAGATCTCCCTCTCCCATGTAAGCATATCAACTATAATTACAAATTAAGCTACTACCTTAAAGCTAACAATAAATGTTCAGTTGATAACTCTGTTCTCCGATCAGGAATCTGCAGATATTCTTTGAGATATCTGCCATCAAACACCTGAATCACATCCTAAGCTCAGCCATGTCAACCTGCTTTGGTTACTGCCTGTTTGAAGATTTCTCAAGGAAAATGCCCAGATCAGCAACTCTGTATCTTTCCTGTATTTGAAAAAATACATTCCCTATTTCTTTGAGGGTTGTCTCCATGTAAGGATGTAAGGTGGCAACCTCCTGCAACTACATGGCCACTCCCTGTAGAACCACTGCTGTTTGCAGCTGTTTCGTACTCTAAATTACAGTGTCATTTCCATGAAGCGGCAGGATTTCCTGGCACCTAAATCACACCAGCTTTTTTGTTCTGCCTGTGCTGGTTTTGCCTGGGATAGAGTTAATTTTCTTCATAGTAGCTAGTATGGGGCTGTGTTTTGGATGTGTACTGAAAACAGTGCTGGTAATACAAGGATGTTTTCAGTTACTGCTGAGCAGTGGAGCAGTAATTACGTAGCGTCAGGGCCTTTTCTGCTCCTCACATCACCCCGCCAGCGAGTAGGCTGGGGGTGCACAAAAAGTTGGGAGGGGACACAGCTGGACAGCTGACCCCAACTGACCAAGGGGGCATCCCATACCATGTGATGTCATGCTCCATACATAAAGCTGGAGGAAGAAGAAGGAAGGGCAGAAACGTTCAAAGCAATAGCGTTTGTCTTCCCAAATAACCACCACTCGTCACGGAGCCCTGCTTTCCTGGGGGTGGCTGAACACCTGCCTGCCAATGGGAAGCAGTGAATGAATTCTTTATTTTGCTTTGCTGGAACGCATGGCTTTTTCTCTACCTATTAAAGTGTCTTTATCTCAACCCATGAGTTTTCTCACTTTTACCCTTCTGATTCTCTCTCCCATCCCAAATGGGGAGAGTGAGCGAGTGGCTGCATGGTGCTTAGACATGGCTTAAACCATGACACTGCCTTATCGATTTACATATCTGCAAGGCGCCAGTGATTGTCATCAGGTTCCAACAGAGCAGGTATTCTTCTTTGGTGTTTTTCTGTTGAATAAAACACCAGCCAATGGTGTAGTTACCCATGCCTTTTTCGAAGCATTCCTCAATTTAAAAGTACTAAATATAATTATGAGATAAGTGATCCCACTGACTTTTCCAGAAATCTTTGCTGCTTCGATGCTGGTTTTCCAACAGCTGGATAGCTACATTTCTAAACTGATACCTCACTGTAAATTTCTTGGACTTTTGCCCAGTAGTTTGTGGTCCACAACAGGTATATCAATCCTGCTTCTGCTAGGCATAGTACATGCACAGTCTCCTGTTCAAAAGTTTTGTCTTTTTCCACTAGGAAGCAAGTATAATCAGGTTAAGACAGGGTATACCTTTTTCATCCACAGTAAATCAATTTAATACTTATTGTGCTCCCACTTTGCCTCTAACAATAAAGGATTTTTTCACTTGCTTTGACCTGTATTTTTGGCAAATGCAATATACTTCACAGCTTCTTCGATGTTGTTATGAGAAAGTTTCCTAAATTTAAAGTCATATATCTGACCAATCCCTTAGGTATTCCAGCCACTGTACATCTCTTAATACTACTTCTGTAACACCAGGAACTACAACCTGATTATGTTTAAACAAAATTTAATTCCATAGCCGTAGTTCATGTTCAAATGGTAGTAAAGATCAGAAATAACTGACTATTGGCAGAGAAAACAGGAGATTTCCTAATTGCTGTGCTCCCACAGGAGTGAACAAAAAAAACAAAGCCCTTGTAAGCCTCTGTCTTTAAAAACAGAAGACAGTTTTCCTATGGATATGAACTATGATACAGCTGAACTTTCTCAGCTTTATTCTGAAATCAAACATTGCTTTGGTTTCTTGTCTGTCCATCCAATTCATAAACACACAAGTGCTGCTTTGACTCTTCATTCTTCTGATCTAGTATGGTCCTCTCACCGTCACATTTTAGTGAAGCAACTTGCCTTTTGTCCTCCTTCTTCCTCAAGAAGTACCACCAGCCTTGCCCCTTATACTCTGGCATGCGGTGCCTCTGTGGGTGCCCAGCACTTTCCTCATCTTTCCTGTGCTGTAGGCATCCACGTACTCCACCTGCATCTGTGCATCATTTGTCCTGTCAGGCCTATAAATCTGAAAAAGTATTAAGTTCACTAAAAAGAGATTGTTTCTCATGGTCTTCCTTTTTGGTTAGGACAACTAATTCAAAGGAGCTATTTTAAATTTTTTAGAAATATTTGTTCATTGCCATCCACATTTCCAGAAATACCAAATCAGCTGATTTTCTACTCAAGGTCTGCCTACTCTTTTTTGGTTTATCTTTATTTTACTTCTCCATTCTATTCCTAATAACATTTGTTCTCCCTTAGAAATCACTGTGTCAGACGTGAATAATCCAACAAACTTCAGACTGCTTCATTAATTACTCAATTATAAATATTCAGCACTGGGGACAAAATTACGCAAAGTAAAAGGAGAGAATTACCCCCAGCTGATGCTAATTTAGGATTTAGTCTATGACTTGCCTGGATTCTGAAGCGTCTTATTCTCCCAAGCCTTGCCATGAAGGAAAACAAGCTCTTTATTCCGTTCCTGTATTTCCAGCATCCAAGAGCACAGAATGATGCTAACTCATGCCACTGAAAAATAGACATCTATTTTCATGACACATTTTCTAATTTGCAGTTTGAAATGGTGAAAATCTGAATAATTTTTCCAATTTCTACCCTGGAAAAAAATGGCTTTGAAAATATCAAATATATCATGAAAATTCAATGTATGCCTCAGACTCCATAAAGGCTACAGATACAGGGTTAGATTGGCACAAACCTGTACTACCAGTGAAGCAGATAACTCTATCTTCCAAACTAACCTCAGTAGTGTATTTGAAACAACTCCTATAAGGCATTCCCTTCCCCTCCACTATTTTCAGATTAGCTCCCTAATATGCCTTATCACCCAGCTGTACACACACCTATGTCATCATACCAATGGTGGAGGGAACCAGTATCCAGGTTTAGAGAGGTCAAGAGTGTCTCAGCAAGTGTATTTTTGGTAGGCTTCTTCCTTATTTCTTTTTAGCTCTCACTCCTTCCCTCTTTTCATTAGTACCAAATAGCTCTGTGGTTGACTCTGTATTGTTAAGACACTTTGGAGACAGAAAATACAAACACAAAGCATTATGTTGAACTTCGAGGGTAATCAGATAGACTTCACACTAGATGCAGACTGAGTGTGGTGAGGTAGTGGAACAGGTTGCCCAGAGAGGTGGTGGAGGCCCCATCCCTGGAGACGTTCAAGGCCAGGTTGGATGAGGCTCTGAGCCACCTGATCTAGTCAAAGATGTCCCTGCTTACTGCAGGGGGGTTGGACTAGATGACCTTTAAAGGTCCCTTCCAACCCAACACATTCTATGATTCTATGACTAAGTAGGAAGAAGCTGTGTGATCCTGCCTGGGAATCAGTACAATTACCCTCTGTTTTTTTTGCAGGCCTACTGTAAACATATTCTAAGCATGGCCTAAAATGCCCAGGTATGTAACTATGATTAGGGAATGACTTGTAGCCAATACCGAGGCAATATCCACTGCAAACTGCTAGCTCACCATAGCTAAATGCAATTCTTCACTCTTAAGGACACTAAGAACAATTTTGTAACCTTTAGATGGTCATTATGTCTGTAGGACATAGAGATGATAGACTTAAACGATTCTAAATCAAAACTTTGAAGACTTATGTTTGGAAAGCAATCCTTCCACATGTAAAATGGTGACATTTTGCTTCTCCAGCAGTCTCTAGATAAACCAAAACAATTTCATAGTTCTTGCGAACTGTTATGAAACCTAAGGAAATTGCATATACTAAAATGTATTAAAATCCACTTCTTGATTTTTAGTAAATAACACTGTTGTGACTGAAACTAGAAGCTTTTGTAACCAGTGCATCTGAACAATTGCAACTACTCTCTTAGAACATGATTTACATTTCAAAACATATGCGTCTTAACGAGAGGCAGGCTTGAAACAACCAGTTTCAAGAAAGGTAAAATATCTCTTTTTTATCTGCAGACAAAAAATAATGAGGAAATGTGACAGTCTCCATGCCAGTGAGATCCAGCCTAATAGAGACTCCTGACACAAGTCCACAAAACAGATCACAATAGGTTTGTCAGAACTGTTCTACTAGTTCTTTGCTGTTTCAGCAGAATCAGTGGCATCGAATTATTTAAACAGGAAAACAAGGTCTGTTTTATTCCTACATTAGGTACCACCTCTTTGGTTATTCTCCTAATCACTATCTACCTCAGGTACTTCAGCTGCACATTACAGAAATGCAAGATTATTTATAACAAATGAGGAACCATGCAGTTCAGTGATGTCTGTGATACAGCTGAACTCTACATCTGAAAAGAAGCATTTAATTACAGAATATATGCTAGCATTAGCACTTCTACCAAACCGTACATTTATGCTGTATTCACCTTAATCGCTTTCATAACAGCAAAAATATTTCCTGAATTCTTTAAAATACATTGATATTTTAATCTAATAATAAGATATCATAAAGATAACAAACTAGACAGGTACAAAATATTTTTTTAGACGTAAGACATTTAAATTGGTCAAATAAATATCAAGATATCATAATAATTTTTTTAAGGAGATTATTTCACATTCTCCAGTATTTTCCACTTTGGAAAATTAGCACAAGGTTAACTCTTTCTAGAGTGTTTCCCCAAAACTGTTCAATCATCCTGTAATAGCTTCTAAAATATACTTTTTCCATAGCATTCTCATGAAAACCTTACACTCCAAGTAATTCAACCCGTCCGCTTTACTTCCCAGAATTTCTCCTTTTCTGTGTATCTGATATCTACGGCTCAACCTGAAAAAATAAATGCATGTACCTGACCTATTCATATACCTATTCATGTATGCCAAGGTAAATAATGCCCACATAGTTTACAGGATTAGGACCCAGTACTGAAAGGTTTCAGTGTCACGGAATGTCCTTCATTGATGTCTTTCATATTGAAGTTACTCTTTCATTCCTAATCCCACAATGAGGAAATGAGTTCCATTCCACTTGCTCATTAATATCAACAAAACCATTAACTAATTTATGACAGCAATAGAAGTGGCAATAAGTAGGGCAGAAAAAAAGATGGGAGGAATCTCCCATTAGAGAGGCTGTTAGATAGGAAAATTACCCCTTTAATTTTAACCCAAATGCATTTAAACCTTTTCTTAAACAATAAAGTGATGTAATCCCAGGATATTTTAATGAATAAGGATTCTTAACATTTGTCATGAGAAAGTATTTAATTTGAAATACACTGGTAGCCATGATGACTTAACACTGCCACATACTCCTAAGAGTTAGGCAAAACTGCTTGAACACCTTGATGGGCTGGCAAAAAGTTTCTCCTTCCCAGTAATGAAAGATGTTTTATACCCATTATTCCCTCCACAAAGTGGTTATTATCATGTGTAAATAAGTTTTTATTTTAAATCATTTTATAATACTTATCATTAGTATGTAATACTATATTAGTATTATATTAGTATATAATACTTATCATTAGTATTAGTATTTATTTCAAATAAAAGTATAATTTTGTTAAAATTGGAACATTACCTTCTATTTTGAAACCCCAGTGCTGTATTGTACTAGTAAAAAATTGAAAAACTTTGAAACAGAACTGCTCTTTGTTCATTATAAATATATGACACACATTATAATCAACTTTTTTTTTCCTATTTTAGTAATTCTGTTATTGATCACGGTTAAAAGTTACATGCCAATTTTAAGAAGTGATATAGTCCTCGTAAGTATAACTTTTGGAGAGACAAAAAAGTGTGTTTATTTATACATACATGTATAAATATATGTATGCGTCTATTTTGCCCCCTTTTTAATACTTGCACATAAAGGCCCCCAAAAGCATGTCATTACAAAAAACATATTATGAGGCTAAAGAAAACCTTCCTTCTTGATCATTAATGTATTTTCTAGTATCAAAAGCTGAAACACGGAAATGCTGAAATTCCACGTGTTCAGTTCCTCTACTGAAAACAGAAGCGTGCCCTGCTGTGCTAACATCAGGTTTGGATACGCATATCTCGACTTGCCTAAACTCATCCCACAAAGCTTTGTTTTAACTGATCTTTTGTGCATTATAATACATCGATGTTTAAGACAAATAAAATAGAAGTCTCTATAAAATAGTGCATAGGTTAAACTTCAAAATATTGTACTAGTGTTAAATAAGAGGAAACATACTGGACGTGGCCACACAATGCTTGTACTTTGTTACTCGCTTCTCTGTGCTTTGGGGTTAGAATACAGACTCCTCTGGGAAAGGATCTGACATTTGCCTAAAACAGCACCATACACATAACTTGGAACAATTTAAAGATCTCTCCTGTGAGAAGATAATGGAATAGTACTTCCTCTATACATTATATAAATGGGCTTTATTTTTAGAAAGGGAAGGAAAAATATGACAGCTTTTTGTACAATGAGATTTACCACTATATTTATGGGTTTATCACATACAGAATTTAATTTTAAAAGTGTAGCAAGAAAGATTCCAATGACTGTGATATGAAAACTTATTTTCTTTCTGACAGGCATTAGCTTCTGGAATACCCTGCAAAAGAGTGAAAATAAACCAGGTTGAGACTATTTGCTGCCATCAGACTGCCTGACCCACATCAACCCATCTTTTCCTGCTTCATTACTGATTCATAAAATTCCATGTGTTTGTGTAAAACTGCCATGAAATGTCTCTAAAGTAAGAATAATGCTTTGCACTGAAAGGGAAAAAGAGTCAAAACTAAAAGATGTTAATGATTTAGATGCTTAAAAGAAACCTTCAAATACTCATACAGACAACACACAGAGGAGGCGTCCTATAGCAGCTGAGTGTTGCTAACATTAGTCTCAAAGACTTTAGTAAGGGGCAGGTAGATACGGACACATTGTGTGATCACTGGCAATTGCCCTACCTTTGCCGACACTCAAAATTCAGAATTTTCGTAACTAAAGATACTAAATTGAGCTAAATTTCCTAAATTCATACCAAAAATAACTCCCTGGGGATAGAGGAAGGGAGGGGAAAAGGGAAGAGGTAACGAACATGACTAAGACATTCCTGGACTTGATGCAGATGATGGTTTACCAGCAGAATTACCTAACTATCAGATGTACAATTAAAAGGCCTCATTTTCCTCCCTAACATGGATGCCAGTTAACTTCTCTTAGCCTAACTGAAATGAAAGGTAACTATCCATCTCTAGTTTGGGAATGAAAAGCAAGTATTCAATTAGACCAAATTTCTTCATCTTCCAACTTTGTTCCTGTTTTTTAGGTATCATAAAGAACTAACAGCCATTAAAATCCAACTTTGAACATTACAGTAAAACAGTTACTTGTTGTTGAAGTTATAGAAGTCCAGAGTAGATTGTACCTTCCCTCCTATAAAGAGCTTATCTTGAAGATTTCTGTACAGCATTGTGTACCTTCACAAATGCTAGATAAAATGCCAATTCTTCTTGCAGTTTCAGTTTGCAGTTCATTTGTATCATCAATGTACTTTACATAATAGATCAAGGAGATGTTAAAAGTTGATTATGAGAGACTAAACAGGAAGAAATTGCATCACTAAACTTATTACAATATTGAAAAAAGACTAGTTGCGAAGTAATTCTATTAAAAATTATGTATACTGAACTTTATGTATACTGAAATGTGTACGCCAGGAGGGAAAAAGTACACAAAGTTTTAAAGTGAAAATAACCTGTCATGCATACCTTCTCTTCCACTAAGTGATAATTCCCTACTCCCTGCACACACTTACTCCAATACACAACAATTATTTACTCTCACTCAGAATGAGCAAACGCAATCACTTAGGCAGGCCTGAGGTCTGCAAGTCCATTGGGGTTTCTTGAGCAGAGAGTTTGTCCCTTCTCCTGCAGGACAACAACAGGATTCAAACCAAGGATGAAATGAAAACAGTGAAAGAGAATGTTCATTATCTTCACACAGTTACCCAGCTTTACACAATCCTACCTTCTCTCACCTATGTGTGCAAAGCTTTCAGCTAATAGTTACATACCTGCCACTCTGGTCCATAGTCCATGTAACGGATCTTCCCTCTGGTTTGGTTTTGTACCATATTCTTATTGCATGAGGAAAGTCTGCTGGAGTCTGAATTCCTGATTTCCTTATCTCCAAGCTCCACGTGCCAGCAGTAAACAGAAGCTCTCCACAGCCAGGCGCCTGGCTGCAGCAAGTAAAATAGTGTAGCTGTTCCTTCCAGCGATCTGCAGGTAAAGTCACCAGTTCATGTACAATCTGATTCCTGAGATTTTCCAGATCCTTTGAAACATCAGTTACCTTGGCAGACCTTGTGAATTTTTCAATGCCTGACACAGCAGCAACATCTACCTCCTCAACCTTTAGCACGGATAAATCACAGCAGTCCAATACCAGCAGAAAATCCTTGTTCCCATGATTCTCTACATCATAGCAGTTCTTTGAACTAGGAATCCCAGAAGCCTGTTCCTTGTTGCTATGGTTACCATTTTTATCAGAAGTATCTTCTTCACCTTTACCACAGACAGCAAAATCATTATACTCCGTTTTAGATGAGCAGGCACTCACATTTGTCACAGGAGCGTGGCAGGGTTCAGATGCCCTCATTTTACAGGTTTCATCAAACTCTGACTGGCAGCTGCCTTTGCCAGTACTGCTTCTTCTCCTGTACTGGCTCCCAGTCTCAAAGAATAAAACTATGATGCCTTCAATAACTTTACTTTTAAAATCCACATCCAAGTCCAATATGTAGTGCTTTACAAGCATATGGCTAGTGTTGGCCATTAAAGGCAAATCATCCTTCATGGGGTCTAGCTGTGTCTCCATGTTCCAGTCTATCAGGCAACAGTTTTACAAAGCCTTAGACATTTCTTACATACGATGCCTCCATACAGAGCAAGGATATTCAGCCTCCCAGTGCCAAAAATAATTTTGATTAATATTACAGTATTAAAACCAATTGCAGTTCCTCCACTTCTCGCATTCTATAAAAAAAAAAAAATACAAACAAGAAATTAGATAATTTCACAACCATTTCTGAAATGCACTAAACCTAAAAGTTACTTAAAGTCCAGTTGTGTTTATTAAAAATAGTACACCAAAGGGTGATTGTGTCTCCAAAGAATGGCATCAAGATAGTTGCTTCAGGATTTGCTGTCAGGAACCACTGGCTTTATTTTTCAGAGAAGATCTCACATGAAAATATTTCTAGACAGCTTTTATAAACGGAAAGAAACAAACTTTATTATAGGCCTCCTATTGACTCTCTTCACCCACAATAATCCTTTAGAAAAGATACATGGTTATGCAATGTCTATTTTAATTTATTACTGCACTGATTGTTTTTAAGGTTGCTATATTTATTTCAAATGCATTACCTCAAAAGATAGTGATCATTTTTCTACTGTGATTCCAACTAACAAGAGTAAGCCTAAATCACGTCATATGTCTTAAAGTTTTACAGTAATAATTTAATATATACAATGCATCTCCAGGGATAAATATACTTTCCACATTACAACTGCTCTCATATCAGCACTTCTAGTAAATTACAAGAAAATGAGCCAATTTACTAAGGATGCATTCCAAGTATTCCTTTGACATTGCTCATTAAGATTTTTCAAATTTATAGTTAAATACTTAATGTATATGATTACATCTTAATAGCTGGAAATGCATTAACACTCGGGATAATATCATCTTACAGAAAACAAAAGGTCTTCTCACTGGAAAATATGCAAATGCCTACAAAAGCAAGAAAATATTGAAATGCATCACCATTTGTTGCAACAGCAGGCAGAAGTTCATTGCAGAAGTTCATCACAGAAGTTTAACTGCCACGCATTGTTTTGCTACGACCATTAAGGTAAAGTTATGCACTTTTAGCTCACTTAAGTCCTTTTTGTCTACTTTCTAGACTAGAAATAGAAACCAGAGGAAGAAGCAGCTGTTAAGACATGCAGTTCATTCTTCTTGCCAGTTCAGTGACACTTTCATATTAAGTAGCCAACTCCGGTTTTAAGCATCTTAAGTGAACAGATACTCCCTTGTGACATTGTTTCGCAGTATCACTGCCTCATCATAGACTTCAGTGTCCAAAGTCAGTTTTCCAAAGTCAGTTTTTCAGAGTTCTCAAAGTCATCACAGAGGAGAACCCAGACTCCCCTAAGACCACCTATTCCTTTTGAAAGAATCCAGGGCATGCTATTAAGCTAGCATCAGTAAGTGAAAGACTCAGGCCAAGAAATTATCTATACTGTTCACTGAACTAGCTTCACACAATGCATACAAAACATAACAAATATCTCCCTTCTTTGATGGCTTTCTGTAAGTCGGAAACGGCTCTTGCAGGGATGTCTTTGAAAACAAGCTGAGAAAAATCTTTCACTTTTATATCAATCCTCCTGCACTTTTGCAAATGTACCAGGGCACCAAGTTCACTTCAGAAGCCCCTCTTTCAGTTTCGAATAGCCTGGTAAATTCAGAATAATGTAAAGATTGCCTGCAAGAGACACTTACTGCATCTTTTGAACTACTTCCAGTAGATACTTCTCTATTCTCTGTTTGGGAGAGCTCTCCCAAACATTTTTTTCTGAATTTAACCATCTTCTTATTTATCATAACAGTTTACTATTTTGAGTGTTTTCAATCTTCACATATTTGCAAGAAAACACTTTGCATCTTGCACTGCCTTGACTGATGTGTACATCTCTGTACTTTCAGAATTCAACCTTGTATTAGGATCCAAAAACAGATTCGTGAGCTTCTGCAGAGCCCTCGTGATTTCAGTGCGGCTTTGCAAAGATTACTTATCTTTGCAGATATATGTGCAATGTTGATTTGTGTTTTGCGAGATTGACTTAAAGGAAAACAACAGAGGTATCCTGAAATGCATATTGGGCCTTAATATCATCATAGTGATTGCTTTCTACTTAATTTAAGCAAGTCTGGAAAACAGTACTGAAGTGGAACTAAAGCATTCCGGAAGACCTGGAAGAAAGGCTGAGGAAAGATTTAGCAAACCTCAGCTCGGTGAATAAGCAATGTCTATAAACAGCATATAGCCACTACAATCACATCCCTGTCTTGACATTTAACTGGGAATATCAGTAGAGCAACCAGAGGTTATAAATGCTGCAACATGAGCAATGCCTCCACGATGACTGTGTGTAACACTGTGAACTGAACTTTATTTTATCTGGACTTTTTTCCAACTACCAAAACCTTATTACTTCTGACATGTGAGCTAAGTACTGGTGGTAAAGAAAACAAATAAAGTGACTTGGCGGGGAAAAACCACCAACACTGAACTGGCATTTAAGAATCCCTGTTTTACACAAAGAGTTAGATTTTCTCATTTGAAAACCAGGTATAATGCTGATACATTTTATAAAACATGAATACTATACTAACAATAAATACGTGTGCTGTACTACTAATAAGTGTTTATATCCCTGTTTTTTCTTTTCCATTTGGAAGATGTGATCAATTTCTTATCTCAAAAGTATTAAGATAATTACACTAACTTACATTAAATTCTCAGCTACCATGATAAGAAGCACCTCTGAACACCTTAAAATAAACAGTAAAGCTGCAGTTCAATGCCTACAAAACTACATGTATTTCATATTTAGAGGACTGTCATTAATTAACAGGGCTGATTAAAAAGTGAAATAGTGCCATGCAAGTAAACTCCATCCAAATTTAAAAAAAAAAATTAGTTGAAGCATCATCAAAAAACTAAATTCTGTAAATACAAATCCCCTTCAAAATATTGAAACCAAAACACTAAGTCCATGCAAGTTGAGAGACAATCAAACACAAAGGCCAACGAGAATAAAAACCACGCAGAGTAGACATTCATTTTCCACAGTTGAAAGTTTCAGATCAACACTTCTGTTAGTGGAGATGACACATCTGATCATGTTTACAAATAGAGCAACAGACAAGAAGAACACACTTGCAGACAACTAAAAACTATTACTGCATACACTCTGACGGTGAATTTTAATTCAGCTGTAACACGGCCTGTTTAATCCTCACTCAAATCACCTTAACTTCAGATATCTCAGCTTTCAAAAACTTTAGGTAGCCTCTCTATCTCCAAGCACTAGTAAATGAATTTAAAATGGCTGTTTGCAGGTGCCTCGGCTTCTGAATCTCTGAAGAATTTCTTCATTAAATATTTTTAAGGAGCCTACAGAACATTAGCACTGTGCAACAAAGAAGCTGATATCTTCTCTAATTCTGATGGTGTTGGCAACTCATTTGTTAGGATAACTTTGTATTTTTGTACAGTACTTTGATAATTTCATATTTACATTGAATTACCAAAAAAGTTCTGTTTTCTGTGCCAAGCATGATTCTGTTATGAATGATAATTTTACTTCTCCACTAAAGCCTCACACTGGAAGCTGCATCCCATAAAGTGAGGTGGTGTCTCAAGTAATTTGACATAGTCCTATTGAAAGCTCTCCTAAGCGGGAAAGACACTGAATTTATGCACTACAGTTTTAAGACAGGGTAATCATGCATGCTTTTAATTTAAATGTTAATTTTGTAATAATTTCACACATTTTAGCTTTTTTTAAAATAGGAGTTACATCATGAAGGTTCAGCAAACTCCGCTAATCAGCTGTGGAGTTTCTCAATATAAGGACTTCAGATGGTATAATCTGCAACAATAGATGGAAAATTATATGAAAAAGAACACTGAAAAAGTCCAAGGAAATGTATGACCATGAACTTATTTGTCAGTCTTGGGATACACATCCTCAGTGTGAGTTTCTGTCTGCATGATAACTGAAGGTCTGATACTTCACAGTATACCTGCTTCTCACTGAACCAAACATATTTGCTAACACCTTCACCATTTGGTATTTCAATATCCAACTGTAAACACACATACACTGAATTCAGAGGAGGAAAAAAATGTACACAAACAAAAAGCCTGGGTTTTTTTAAAATGTCTTATACTATCTGGTCTGCGTCTGGAGCCTCCAAAGAGTTACTGCTCACTAAATAACATGCCAAAAATCCACTGTTAACAGAACATAAATGATAAATGACATATTACTTCCTTTGCCTGTTCTCTAGTGTTTCATTGTCATGTACAGCAGCAATGTTTCTTTTAGGCAGTTTTGTACTACTCTACAGATTAAGGAATAACAGCAATATACTATAAACCAACATAAAACTATTTCAAAACATTCGATTTTAGAGGTTAGCTTAAAACTACTTTTGGTCATAAGTGTACCGTTTCAATTCCAGTAACTGAGACATATCTATTTCTATAATATAAGTCAGTGGTCAAAAGTAACTCTCTACTTCATGGGCAAAAAACGAGATATTAAAAAATGTTCTTTTGTATCTATTTTTAAAGAAAAATAGAGTCTAAAGACTCTTTTTATACAGAGTATAAAGACTCTTTATACAGAAACATTTAGCTATACAAAATAACGCTAGGTATTAGTAGAACACTCCTGCTACATCACTCTCTGGGGTTCCACAGTATTGATAAGGCGTGGGACCATCAGCTCTTGCCCACTCCTCTTGCTCATTTGCCCAAGTTAACTTGTCTAGTTTGCTTCATTTAAAATATTCAGAATGTTCGTAACCTGACTCTGAATATCTGCACTGCTCTAAACACACACCCAATACTCATTAAAAGCAATAATTTTCGTATACACACAGAGAGCTATTTAAAATGTGCCCTACACGTGTGAACTATAATTTTGGCAGGTTACCCTTCATTCACATCAACATGTATTTTCATCACCCAGCTGTGTTGTTTCTACCACATTTGGCCTTTCTTAAACCATGTCATCCAAACTCAAGATATATTAAAAATATTCTCAAAGCATATATTTTTTGTTTGTTTGTTTGCTCTGGTTTTTTATGCCTCCACCACTGCATACATACCTCACATATCTGATAGATTAATTATATCATCTGGAATAGTCATCAGTGGAATAATCTAGTCCTTTCCCTTGAGATGAGACAGAAGTATGTGAAACACTCCTCTATTGCTTTTAAATGCCTCTGCAGAGGGAATTGTTCAGTTTCACTCCATTTTTTTCATAATATTTAATTAAATATTCTTTCCCGTAAACATTTTTTCCCCTCTAAGCTTTACTAATGTCAAGTTTCCTAAAGTTTTGGATAAAGAGGACCTAGTTATACTGTGGATGCACTCATTTGCTTCTCACCCCTTCTAACCCCCACCCCTACTTGGAGGTCACTCTTCCATCTCTCCAATCACTAAACACACTAGTTTGGTATAGGCAGATTATTAAAATAAAGTCTAAATTGTGCTCTGAGTCAAAATAGTTCATTTTGCCCATAATAAATTAAGACCATTTACATGGCCTGGTCAACAAATCCACAGGGGCAGCAGAGCCCCAGCAAAAAAGACAATAAATACTTGTATTGCTAAAGCTAGAAGTGGTGTTTCTTTGTAACCTCAGCCTTTAAATCTCAGCGTTTGCTCTATTAAAACAGAGCAGTATCACTATAATCACAAAACAATTCTCCGAGCTTTTCCCAATTTTTTTATTTCAACACTGAATTTCTCTTTCTGTAATACTTGGTGCTTTCTGATACTGAATTTCCACTTAATGATTCCAACTCATTTTTAAAAATAATTTAGGTCCTGAACTCCAAAGTGCTTGTAACCTCTCCAGATTGGCCCCATCCAATCACCTGACCAATGCAAGCATAAAACACAGGAGGGTGTGTATTCACACAAAAGTCAATTGTAGCCTGGTATGCCACAACAGAAAATGTATCTTTCTTCATCAAGTTTCTGCACAACTTTGCTTCCTATAATGCTACACAAGCGCAGAGGACAACTCAAGGGAAGAGGCAGGAACATGCAGCTGGGGAAGACAGAACACAGCTGCCCTTTGGGAGCTAGTTCAGATTGGGATAGACTTAAACCCAACCTGAGGCCATACCCAAATTTAACAAAAAAAAATTAACAAAAAATTAAAAAAAAAATTTAACAAAAGTTGAGCAAAACCCAGGACAGACTCAACTACATTTAAGTGTGTTGAAATAGATTTAAAATGCTCTCAGAGTTAAAAATTAAATGACTGGTGAATGCTGAAGATGGTCTTGAGAGTTTTGTTTGGTGCGGTTTTAAACTACAAACAAAGTAAAGAAAACTAAAAATTAAATTCACAGGCAAATTAAAGAAAGCTGATACAGGACACAACAGTCCTTGCAAAAGCAAAGTGAAACATATTAATTCTTCATTATCTAAGAGCTCAGTTAGTCTTAGTAAGTTTCTCAGTTTCTCTCAGTAAGAGAAAGCAATCAGATTATTTTAACGACTTTAACTTTTGACAAGCCTCTACTCCATGTTTTTTCCCACTAAATATTCATAAGCTGATTGCCTAACAATTCACTCAACTTAATCCTCTGGAAAGAAACTAAGTTTAAAAGAAGTCTATTGATAAATTGCAATTTCATTGCCAGAACAGGCCTAGCAGAGAGCCACTAACGTGGCTAGAGGGCTGAAGCATGCAGATGTAGGAGAAGAGGCTGATGGCACTGGGTCTGGTCAGCCTCACGATGAGGCAGTTACGGAGGCATACCTTCCCTAACACCTAACGGGGTGCGCACAGAAGATGCAGCCACACTCTTCTTACAGGGACACAGAGAAAAGACAAGGAAAAAGATATTATGCTGTCTTGCAAATACAATTACAGTCTATATTATACTGTATTACATAGACCTAACTTTTTTAAAAATACAAAAAGTAGTAATTTTTATATTCTGCAGAGCTGCTTTTGTGTTGTTGTTGAACTGAAACACTAAATTAAAAGGTAAGGAGCAAATAAATAAGAAGAACAGAAATACGTCATTTTAAGAATGAGTATACCAAAATATACTCCCAGGAAACAGTGTTCTTTACATTTTCAATAGAAGTGTAGAACATAGCTGAAATAACAGGAGAACAAACAAAATATTACTCTTCTGCTCCAGGGTCAACTTAACCAGAAATATGCAAGATTATATGTTTAGAAGTAGCCAGACTACATCACTGTTTCTAAAGTTGCTGGTTTATTTTCCACATAGAATTTAGCTTTAATATGTATTTCATTGCTATGGTATTTGGGTGATCTTCCACACAGTAGTCAGAGTGGCTACTTAAAAATGTTAATTGTTTGTAATAATGAAGATGCCTAAACAATATTGGTTAGATGCCTAAACAATTTTGTCTGCATTGTTTTTTAAAAGAAAAATTCCTTTAGAACCTTTTTGTAGACATCTTAAGACATCTGCTGCAAACTATATGACAAATTTTCAGAAGGTATACAGACCTACAGAGATAATACCTAGTGCTTTTAATGGAGATCGGGCCATTAAATGTCTTCTTAGGAAGGGAGGGATGGGAGAAGAGATTAACAGAAGCCCAAATGCATAGTGAAGTCTAATTATTTACTACCTCCAATGACCCTAAAAAGCTCTGAAACAGAATTACAAAGCTAACACTAGTACAGAAAAGACTGCGGGGAAAATGGTCCTTAAAACTTAAATCAGTTGTTACTTCACTAATAAATTAGGACAAATGCAAGGACAAAAAAATCTTCTATTGACTCTAATGTATCTTACAAAAAATTAATTCCATACATTAATTTTAGGGATGGAAGCAGAGAAGTACTGTGCTTGTTTCAGAGAGAGAATACAAAATAAAACCTGCAATGTGGAAAGAACTTTACCAAAAGTTAACAATAATTTTTAAGAGTTTTTCAGATCATTATATGTTTGTATTTGAATCCTGGAACTTCACTTGACTATGGGAACAATTGTATTTATAATCTTTTGACTATAACACACTATGGTAAGAAAAAAATGATGATGAGTGTTAGGTTACTTTCTACTTTTCTTTTCTGTAAGGCACCTTAAACAACAATGCTAATCTTTAGTCACAGAACTTCACAATATTCACTGAACTAAACCAAAAGGACTTCAAGATAAGATTAGTTAAGTTTTATGGCACATACATAGAATATTCATACAAAGTGTTTGTTAAAAATTACACATAGCCCCACATTCAAGCTGTGCTTTTATTATTTTCTTTACAGATATTAATTTACCCTAACTGAAAAGGTTTTCCATAATTATATTCCAGAGGACTTAGTGTGCCCTCTTGTGTGTAGGTAATGTTACACCACCAGGTGTTACATAAACTGGGTACATATGCAGTAACATTCTCTCTTTAAAATGCTGTTATAAGTGATTAGAAAATACAAACAACACACACTGCCTTTAAACTATTCTTCTTACAACCTCAGACTCACATCAGACCAAAATTTACCAAAGATTAGTATAATCAGTGCTGACACAACGTATCTTCCAGATTTTTTTAAAAAAACAAATATGAATAGAGCTGCAAAACAGTTGTGCTTTTTAGTCCTATTTTATTTACATCTGCTTTATTAACAAGAAATTTAATGGTAAAAATCATGTATTTTTTGAAAAGCACACAGCATCTGCAATAGAGCAAACTCAATTTAGAACAAACTAGTAGAAATATTTTAGGGCATATATACGATAGTCATCTGACTAAGAGCTAGAAAGATGGTTCAGATGTTTCATTTGTGCCCAAAGCCATGTTATGTAAGAACTAACTTGACATGAAATGAACGGGTGCGTTGTCTTCAACAGGACTGCTGATTTTATGACATTAAAATACATGGATAAATAGCTGCATTCCAGACAAGATGGGTAACTATTCCTCCTTCGGGCTGTGCTTGGCTTATCAAATATTGGATCTCTACCACCCTGGGAGAATGTTTCAGGTTTATCCAAGAAGAAAAGAGAGGAATGAGCTGTTTATTTGGTCACTTAAACAGCCTTTTTAGTATCAAGAAAAAAAGTAAAAGATCAAGGCACCTCTGCAGCAATGAAACAGATGACATAGGAATCACATTAATGGAAACCAGAAATCAATCCAAGTGAAAAAAAAAGACAAGCAAAACTTGATAAAGGATGTATACACTTCAACACAAGAGCAGGATAAAAATTACTGCAGAATGTAGTAGGGGAAGTAAAAGGTAATTTTTTTTTTTTAATTTCTTAAAAGGACCATTGTGAAAACCTGTAACTGAACAGGACAAAAAGATACACACGTATATATATTGCAGTTATTTAAATGCTAGGCTTCTGAAACTTTGCTTTCAATCAGTACTGCTATTTCAACAATATTGTAAAGAACATGCCAGTATTTTGTTTGAAGTGTAGCATCTATACATAGACTATCCCTCATTGGCCCAAGATGACTCTATCAGCAAGATGAGACAGAGAGAAAGAATGTGTGCACTAACAAAAGCAAAAAGTTGTAATGATAGGTACAAGAGACAGGTGAGAAGAAAAAAATTTTTTAAAAAGTGATAAAGTGTAGCTGTGCGACAATCAAACATGCTTGTAAACCCCATGCTCTTCTCTTCATTTGACCTGTGATGTCTTTTATTAAGTTTGTGATAATTTGGGGAGTGTAACAGAACAGGCTGTAAATAATTATTTAATTTACCACGTGATTCCAAATGCATTTGATTAAATGCAAATTCTGCAATTTTCTTCAATCAAGTCTTCCAAAAAATGTACGAAATCATAACACAGTTATCCCACCAACATGTTTTCTACTGCAAGCACTAAAATACAGTTTATCAAAATCCTAAGCAAAATCAGCAGGAGCTGCAACATTTTCAAATTTGCAAGTCAAGCCTAGGTATACAAACAGAACATTCTTCCCTACTTTTTTTCTAACTAACTGAATACAGATTCACATGAAGTGTAACAAACTTGACCCCCAGTGTATGATCATGGAACTAATTCAGACTAGTATTTGTCATTCAACATATGGGGCTGTTGTTTTAAACAAAAAGAACTCCCTATGCTAACTATATAAAAATTGAAAGTCTTGCCAATATACTCATGTATTTTTTGAACACTGATGCAATTAATGTATGTTTAGTTGTTACTTAAGTCGTTTAGATACCTCTAAAGCGTTTTCCAGACAATCAAAAGCCATTGCTATGCATTCTGCCATACAAATGTCAAAGCACACAGGTTTATTTTGTGGTCCAGCTATCTAATACACTCTTATAACTGAACTTGTATTAATTCTGCGTTTCCTTCATTCTTCCTTAACAGGTTAAGAATAAATTGTAATCATGGTGTTCATATAATACAAGAAACATACCACCTTGACTGCTGAAGCAATATCCTTGCTGTATACCTTGGAAGTTGTCTGTACCCATACAAGCTTTGTATATGCAAATAGCACACCTTTTACTACTGCTTTCTAAATATGCTGTTCTGCATCAGTATTCCTTGGCTTTGATATGACAAGGTCCTCACTACCTTATGCACATATCAAGGTACCGTCATCATAGAGAATATACTAGAGCCGTTATTCCTTACATCTTTTTTTGAGATACTTCTCTTATGCAACACTGTCTTCTGTAACATTTTTTGCTATATTCAGTTCATAATATGAGCATCCGGTTTTCATTTTTTTTTAAAGCAATGCATTTCACCTTTAGAAAAGCAGGTTCTCTAGCTGGATTCTAAGTATCAAAACAACTTAGGAACTGTAATGCCACCACAAACTCTTGATGATCGTTTTACAAATGCTGTTTCACATCATACTTGTTCTGCACACAAAGATGTAACAGATTACTAGTACATTTTAAAAATAGACCTCACATTCCATGCACCTTCCTTATGAAATGTACTTCATAAAAACACAGGGCAAGCTAATTGTGTGGTTATATGTTTTAATATTTTAGAAGACAGGTGTTTGCAAAAGAATAAACAATAATAGCAGATGGTGGCCAACATGAATAGAGTAGCTATTCATCATTTGTGCACCATATAGTTGCATAAAAGGCACAAAGAATGGGAAGTAAGGGAGAAGTGATCCTTCATGGAATGATATTTGTATAACATTGCTTTTCCACTTAATAAAGAAAGCATCAGCCTAAATTAGAATCATATGCCTCTGAAAGCAATCCTGAGAAAAGAGCCTCCAGGCAAAATAAAACATGGTTGCAAAACAGACAAGGTAAGAGAATAAACTTCCAAAAAATATGCACAGAAAAGAAAAAAAAAAAGTTTCTTTGTGGCAAGAAATACACAGTAATGCACAGTTTTGGTTGTTACAGTTAAAAGGAAAATGAAATAAAGAGACAGGAAAGGGGAGGAACTTGCAAACATAATTCCATGCTACAGGGGAAAGTGACGAAGAAAAAAAAAAAACAACCATGCATCTGAACTACTCTAGGAATACACCCCTTCCAAATAGTAAACCAAGAAAAGTGAGAATAACTGTTATACAAAGTAGGCTAGTTAAACCTCTAAATAGCCTATTAAAAACTAGAATGATCAATTATGATACTTGATACTGATGTTCCATTAGTCCAGGAAGCTGTTATTTTCCACTGCTAACAACTAACTATTCCAGTCTAATTCCACTCTAACACTAATAATCCACACAAGAAAATCAGAAAACTATCTGAACTTGCTGAGAGGTCCAGCACAGGCGCTACTAGGTGAAAGCAAATGAGAGGCTTACAAACTTAAAAAAAAAAAAAAAACTTAAAAAATGTAGAAGATAGATTGTCATTAGCAATGACTCCCTAATACAGTGGCACAGGCCAGAAATGTACTATCCAGAATGCACTGAATCATCTACTCTCTTTCCAAGCACATCATTTGATTGCTCTCCTGCTAGATCAGCTAGTGACAGACTGTCTTACACTGTTAATGTAAGTGAAATGTAGGTGCAAAATGCAGTCATCTAAGATATGTCTTCATCACAAAATGTAAGACTATGCTGAATGTGTTCTTCTATAAGCATACACAAGATACCTCTTATTTCAGAGCACAACTGTAGCTGTTTCTTTTCATCCATTTCTACAATCTCAGAAAACAAAAATAAATGAGAGGGATGTATGAGAGAAGATCAAGAGAACTGATCTCCAACCAAACCAGGCGGTTACAACTCTGTATTTGATGTCTGCCAAGCCCTGGAAAATTCCCAACTTAAAGCTGTCCCAAAACATCAAATACATTAAATGGTTAATACCTTATAAAAACATACTAATATTTTTTATTGTGCAAAATCAGAGTTGCACAAACTTATGCACACACAAACGCATACGAGTAGCAGGCATTAATCCCCAAGATGGAGGCCATTTGTATCTTAGCTTTTCTGTTTTTCAGACAGTACACAAACTCATTCCCTGGAACACTAGCCAATTAAAGCAATTAGATAGAAATTTACACAAATTGAGTTTCCTAGAAAACTAAGGATGGTCAGAAAAACCCTACCAATTTATGATAGCTCTGTTTGAAGACATTTCTCCCAGCTGCCAGTGCTGCAGTCAACAGTGATGGGTATCTCCATGCACAGTCACGCCAGCCCACAGCCTGGCACGTGTAGCCGAACTCGTCTTGTAAGCTAATATTCTGGGCTGCAAGCAAGGATCTCTAAAGCACAGACAGAAACTTGGTTATATCATGTACCCACTATATTCTTCAAAAGGTATAGAAGTATTTCAGCACCACAGACTTTCCCTACATGCCACTGGCCAATATGCTACACATTTAAACAACGCAAGCTTTTTATCCCCGTGTAAAAGACAGTGCAAAATAAAGCCGTGTTTGGTTCCTCCTCAACTCCAGTTAAGCATGATTTGCTTCGGCCATACATAAAAGCTAACTCAATTGCTTTCAACATGCAGGTGTTAAAACTATAATCTACAATGCTCTCCACTTAGCATTTAAAAAAAAATACAAACTGAAATAAACACTGGATAAACACTCTCTTTAATAATTATAAGAGGTTTATAATTAATTCAATTAATTCCATTTAAACTGCTTTCAAGGAAGCTTCTTCCAGATCCAGTTTTAGAAAATTTTCACACAATGTAAGACACAAAGATCTTACCAAGAAGTCAGTTTTGAACATCAGCATCAACAGTAATTTTACTCTTTAAATATCAAGTAATATGCATACATAATTTTCAGTAATTACAAACTTCTTTTTATTCCACACACTTAACACAAATAGCTAAGCCACCTCCTGCCTTTTTAAGGACAGAATGAGTTCTTCTATAGATGAAAGGAAGGCTTAAATAAACTAAAAGAAGCATTTGGTACTGTTGAACTACTGTAAACCAATCCATACAAAAGAGCTTGCACACCTCACTCTGCGTCACAAGAAAACCAGCACACATCATAATGAGGCTTTAATGTGAAAGTTAATTCAATTAGTAGTATCCCTTGACAAAGCAATTGGTGCCTTTCCAGAAGCCTCTTTTAAGTCTCGAAACTAGAGAAATAATGAGCATAACAGAAGACCTTCTTTACCAGCTACAAGTTAGCAGCAGTGGAAGCTGCTTCCCATGAGTTGAAATTACAAGTCTTAGAATCACAGAATCATCTAGGCTGGAAAAGACCTTTAAGATCATCGAGTCCAACCGTAAACCTAACACTGCCAAGTTCACCACTAAACCGTGTCCCTGACCACCACGTCTACATATCTTTTACATGCCTACAGGGATGTTGATTCAACCACTTCCCCAGGCAGCCTGTTCCAGTGCTTGACAACACTTTCAGGGAATAAATTTTACCTAATATCCAACCTAAACCTCCCCTGGTGCAACTTGAGGCTATCTCCTTTCATCCTATCACTTGTTACTTGGGAGAAGAGACCAACCCCCAACTCTTCACAACCTCCTTTCAGGAGAGGAGAGAGAGCAGTAAGGTCTCCCCTCAACCTCCTTTTCTCCAGGCTAAATAATCCCAGTTCCTTCAGATGCTCCTCAGAGGACTTGTGCTCTAGACCCTTCACCAGTTTCATTCCCCTTCTCTGGACATGCTCCAGCACCTCAATGTCTTTCTTGTAGTGAGGAACCCAAAACTGAACACAGTACTTGAGGTGCGACCTCACCAGTGCCAAGTACAGGGAGATGATCACTTTTCTAGCCCTGCTAGCCACACTATTTCTGATCCAGGCCAGGATGCTGTTGGCCTTTTTGGCCACCTGGGCACACTGCTGGCTCATACTCAGGCAGCTGTCAAACACCCCCAGGTCCTTTTTTTCTGGGCAGCTTTCCAGCAACTCTTCCCCAAGACTGTAGTGCTGCATGGAGTTGTTGTGACCCAAGTGCTGAATCTAGCATTTCACCTTATCGAGTGTCATACCACTGGCCTTGGCCCATTGACCCAACCTGTCCAAATCCCTCTGTAGAGCCATCCTACCCTCAAGCAGATCAACACTCCCACACAACTTGGTGTCGTCTGCAAACTTACTGAGTGTGCACTTGATCCCCTCGTCAGATCATTGACAAAGATATTAAACAGAACTGGCCCCAACACTGAGCCCTGGGGAACACCACTTGTGACTGGCTACCAACTGGATTTAACTCCATTTGCCACAACTCTTTAGGCCTGGCCATCCGGCCAGTGTTTTAACCAGCGAAGAGTGCTCCCGTCCAAGCCATCGACAACCTGTTTCTGCAGGAGAATGCTGTGAGAAACACTGTCAAAGACTTTACTAAAGTCTAGGTAGACAATATCCACAGCCCTTCCGTCATCCACTAAGTGGGTCATCTTATCACAGAAGGAGATCAGGTTAGTCACACAGCACCTGCCTTTCATAAACCCACGCTGACTGGGCAGGGCTGTCCTGTACATGCTGCGTGATGGCACTCAAGATAATCTGCTCCATGACCTTCCCTGGCACTGAGGTAGACTGACAGGCCTGTAATTCCCTGGATCCTTCTTCTGGCCCTTTGTGTAGGTGGACATCACATTTGCTAACCTCCAGTGAGTCCCCTCCAGGGACATCCCTGGTTAGCCAGGACTGATGATAAATGACTGAAAGTGGCTTGATAGTTAAGACAGGAAATCAAGATAGAAAATTCCTTCTTTCAGCTGAAATAAGGGAAACACCAAAAAATCAACGTCCCCTTCCACCCTCAAAATAACCGTTCCCAAAGAAAAACACATAATTAAACAAAGATTGATACAGAACCATAACTTACTATCAGTAAAAAAAGCTAGGAAGAGCATCCTGATATTTCCCATAAACTCTCTTTAGTTCACTGGTGGTTTTTTGTATTAGAGTAGTGACCAAGTACCTTAAGTCATTAAACACAGCCCAAATATATGCAGCTAAACATTTTACAAGGCCCTGACCACAAATCTACAATTACTACGTTACAGAAAACACATTTGTGTAAGGATGGATTTTCAATTTTTTATTTTAGAAAATTATTTCAAGGCGGACATGGTCCTAGGCAACCTGCCTCAGCCTGCTTAAGCTGGGGCATTGGACTAGATGATCTTTAGTGGCCCCCTTCAACTTCAGTGAGTCTGTGGAGATGCTGAACAGCATCAAAGAGGAGGAAAATTATCTTGGATTTTATTTCCACTCGATACACACAAGGAAGTGGGGCGTGTGTATCTGATTTTCAGGAGATGGGGCTTGCAAGTAAAGAAGATATTCATACGTGAAAGTGTCCAAATCAAATCCATGCTGAAATAGAACGACTGCTTTTAACTCAAAGCAGCTGTCACTTATAAATACCACCTACAATGTGGAAGAACTATTTCCCTAAGGCTAGAATCAGAAAAGCAGTCATCTATTTCCAATCTTAACACTGGCAAGCCAACTCAGTTACTCAACTTGACCTTTGCAAAACTAGACGTTATCCTGAATATGGACCTAACATGCAACTAAGCCGAAATCCTCAGATGAATTACAAAATTCCATTTATTGAGATAAGAGCTTCACCTATATGCTTCCAAGTGTTAAAAGCTGCCAATGAGCAGAAAACCTTGTCAATCAGCTTTGAGAAGCTCGAACAGAATTACATTTCAAGTTCTTTCAGGAAATTTTACTTAGAACTAGAGTCCTACGAGAATGGCACCGATTCAAGCTGCAGAAGCGGCATGGGAAAAGCCAGCAGGGATTCCTGGCTGCGCATCCCCTACTGTTCGGCATCCTGACCGCCCCGCCGCTGGCCACCCTCCAGCTGCCGCGGCTCCCTGGACAAGGCAAGGCAGGGACGGTAACTCCGTAACTCCCAGGAGCGTCCGGCACCGAGGCGGAGGTGGGCGAGCGAAGCCCGCGGGCCCGGCAGAGCGCGGCCCGGCCCCCCGCGGGGCGCCCGGCTCCCTCTCAGGCCTCCTCGGCGCCCCAGGCCGGAGGCGCGGGGCCGGCGGGGAAGGAGCGCTTACAGCGAGCGCTTACAGCGGCCGCCGAGGTGCCACAGGGTGACAGGGAGGGAGGGGGCGGGCGGGACAAGCAGTCGCTACCAGCCCCCTCCCGTTCCAGCCCCGCCGCGGCGGGGGCTTTACCTGCCGGCCGAGCCCCCGCCGCCCTCCGGCCCCGGCCCGCGGCGCCCGGTGATGACCTCATCCGCCGGCACCGCCCCCTCACCGCCACGCCACGCCCACTCCAGACCCCGCCGGCTCCGCCCTCAGCCGCCCGGCGTTAAAAAAGATCCCCAATGTTGAGCTCAGCGTATAAATAAAAGCGTTTATGTTTGCAACGCAAATTCAGTTAGGTGCTTCAGCCGTTCAGCGGCGAGCTGGTGGCGCAGCCCCCCCTGCCCACGGAACCCTCCCGGGCGCCACCGGAGGGGTCTTTGAAGAAGCTGGTTTATCTCGGTGAAGTTCGGTTTTGTGAGCCTCGCAGTTTACTAAACTCCCCGTCCGCAGGTGCCCAGGCTCCTTATAGAAGCTCGCGTGAGGAGCGAGCGGGGCGGGAATGGGAAACCCCCCGCAGCGTGTCTGGCATCAGAAGAATAATTAAGCATTCATTGGAATAGGGATTCAAACCTGGCACTTAACCACAGCTGGGCAAAGTCACCACCTTCTTTTTAGCCCCATGAACGTCTAATTATTTGTGCAAAGAGGAAAAACGCCAAGAGAAGAAATTGTGAGAGTCTTCCCCCAGAACTCCCAATTGCATTTTCTAGCGAGGTGGGAAATTAGGATTCACAGAACCACAGAATAATGGCAGGGGTTGGAGGGGACCTTCGGAGATCATCTAGTCCAACCCCCTGCCAAAGCAGGTTCACCTAGAGCAGGCTGGACAGAAACGCAGGCACGTTTTGAGTATCTCCAGAGAAGGAGACTCCACCACCTCTCTGGGCAGCCTGTTCCAGCGCTCTGCCACCCTCAAAGTAAAGAAGTCTTTCCTCATGTTGAGATGGAATTTCCTGTGTTCTGGCTTGTGCCTGCTGCCCTTTGTCCTCTCACCAGGCACCACTGAAAAGAGTTTGACCCCATCTTCTTAGCAGCCATCTCTCAGTCTTCCCTTCTCCAGGCTAAACAGACCCAGCTCTCTGAGCCTTTCCTCCTAAGAGAGGTGCTCCAGTCCCTTGATCATCTTTGCAGCCTTCCACTGGACTCTTTCCAGTACTTCCCTGTCCTTCTTGAACTGGGGAGCCCAGAACTGGACACAGCACTCCAGATGCGGCCTCACCAGGGCAGAGTAGAGGGGGAGGATGACCTCCCTCCACCTGCTGGCCACACTCTTTTTAATGAAGTCCAGGAGACCATTGGCCTTCTTAGCCACAAAGGCACATTGCTGGTTCATGGACAACTTGTTGTCCACCAGGACTCCCAGGTCCCTCTCTGCAGAGCTGCTTTCCAGCACACCAACCCCTAACCTGTATTGCTGCATGGGATTATTATTATTATTCATTCCCTTGCTAACCAGGGAAATCTGCAAACAAAGCTGCCTCCCCCCAAGCAGATGCTGTACGCTTGGATGACAGGGAAAGAAACACAGAGATCATCTGTTGTGCAGACCTCCTGTCCCCACTGACAGGGTATGCGAGGCATGGAATTTGGGAACATAGTTTGAGAATCCTTCTGAGGAAAAGGATTTGGTTTAGTTTTGTGAATGTCTCCTAGAAGAAAAGGTAGGCATATCTGCACAAGGCAGTGCAGCAATGAATTTTGGACCCTGAGAGCAATCTATCTGCCTTATATCGCTTCAGTGCCAGGGTGACGTAGCTTAGCCTCCACCTCTGTTAGCTGTAAAGTGCTGGTTCCAGACCTGGCTTGTGTGGTTCACTGGTGAGGACCTCTGCATCTGTTGCTGTGTAAACCTATAGATGTCTTAAAGACTGACTGGCAGAAATTTAGGTAGCTGGAAGCTCAAATCACAATTGAGTAGAAATTTTAAGGTTTTGGAGGCTTCCAAACATTGGACTTGGGAGCCTATATGACATTTGGATGCCTACTTGCTGTTGTGAATCAAACTTACTCAGAGCAGGTCTGACTGAGATGGTTTTTAAAATGTCAAAAACCGCTAGAAATCTCAGTCTATCCAAAATGATTGGAATGTGCTAGTACTGGTAGGAAGATATTAGAAAATATTTCTGACCCAGCCAGATCCCATACAGGGTCCTCTCTTTGAGGATCACAGCCACACTACCTGTATGTAGGAAGGAGTTTCTGGCTAGGGCTATCTGCAGAAATCAAGGAAAGGCTGAGTCTGAAATCAGTGTACCATTTTGGGTAGGCTTAAGTATGTGCTCTGAATCCAGATGAAACCAGTGTTCTGTTTGAGAAGATCTGATATACATAAAAAAGAGGGAATGACCATGAAAATACACATTACTTCACAAATACTGGAAAATCAATGCATTTTTTTTCTGAACAGGAATGCTGTAGCTTAAGCAAAAGCTGCCCTACAGCAGCCTTAGTGGTTTTTTTTCTTTTCTGTGCACAATATGGGTCAAGATTCCTACTGATGCCATAGTGATGTACAAAGTTCTTGAAATCAACTGCGCTTTTTAAAAGATCAGTCGATTGTCAATGTTGTTGGCTGTTCTTGTTTTACTTGTATACATGGCAGCCTTTTCCAGTAACCGGGAGAATGCATTGTTCTAGCCTAAAAAAACTAAACCAGAACCTCATCATGAGCGTAAATCAACCTCTCTCTTGCTCCATATTTACCTCAAACGTATTTACTTGCCGAAGTAAGAGCTATTCTCTGACAAAGCATTTCCTGTTGCTGTCCAAATGCATACAGCATGACACATCATCATCATCCTTCCTATTTACAATAAACCACTCTGAATTGCTGTTGTCAAGTGAACAGCGGATAGCCTGATGCACATGAATATTTAAGGCTTGCTTTATTTGGCCTTAAACATGAGCAGAGTAGGTACCTGCTTGTGATTCTGGTAGTGAAGTTTATTTGTTATTAAAAAGAAAAGATTAGTGTAAAAATATTGTTGTAACTTTCACAAAAAATCTAAATATTACATAAAGGGGTGTTTTAATAACAGCTTAATTGGGCAATATTTCAGTGGTGTTAATATTTTAAACCTTTAACAATCAGGCTTAAGACAAGTTCTAAAAGTCAAACATACTGAATGTAACTACTAAATAGTTTTTTAAAAAAATTGTCACTAGTACCACATTTTGGTGCCAAACCTTATTTCGGTGCCAAACATGACAGCAGTGGCAATTATTTGGAGCAATTGCTCTACAGAAGGAATACCTGAAACATGGAGAAGAGGGCAAAATTCAGTCTGAGAACTTGAGTCTAGACTGCTTACAATTCACAAACTGTAATCACAGATCAAGTTTTGATTGATGACCACAAAGAAATAAAAGACATGAAGATTGCATTCTGGAGTGACTAATTACTATCCCAGTTATCTAGTAACCAGTATTATCTGATAACTAGCATTTTATCCATCCTGCAGAGCCTAAGCAGATCAAAGCTAGTGCATAGATTATCTTTTTCAATTATACTACGAGGTGCTGTTCAAGAACAATATGAGCTTGTGTTAAAAAATGAGCTGTTCTTTAGATCCACAAGCAGCAGCACTACAAGTGGGTATGGCACTTCGTTGCCACAGCAAATTAAGCTGTTAGGTGAAGATTATATTTGACGATTTAAGTCAAAGATGTATTTGATTGAGGATGTGCACAATTTTGGGCATTGTTTGAAATGGATGTTGGCTCCTTTCAAAGTCCTTTGAACATAGGGCTTGCCTTGCACTATTAATTATTATGTTTGTGACAATAGTGCCTAAAACCAAGTTGAGCTAAAAGCTGTACCAACACAGAGGAAGAAGCATCCTGTATTCCAGAGAGTTATCACCTAAAGAAACAAGAGGCACAAAGGATAGGGGAAAAGGGTTTAACAGAGAGGCGGTATGAACGGTGTGATGGCAGCAAGGATCTCCCACGCACCCCCACTCTAGCAGTGGTATGTAAGTAACAAATGCTATAAATGTTTATAAATGTTATAAAAGGAAACAAAAGTGAGCATGAGTAAGGAAGCACAGTGGAGGAGGTGGTATAAAAGCAGGTATGTGTGAAACTGAATTTAAAAGCCTAGGAAGCTGGCATACGTCAGTCTTTTTTTAATTTATTTTCATGACTTTCATAGGTGGTCTTACCAGCAAGTTCTTGGCTTGCTGGGTTTTTTTCCCAATGCCACACATTGTTTAGGAAAATGAGTTAACAGTAGTACCACCTGGTATGCTGCTTGATATTAAAACCAGAGATTTTTCCTGCATGATTCAGAGTGATGGGGTGGCCTTGTTGTGGCTAAGCTTTATCCTCTTCCAAGGGAAGTCTTTTCTACTTTAGTTGCTTCTGCAGCTAACAGCTGGAGCCAGTGTTCTACTTTGTCAGTATTTTGATTAACGTAAATGGAGACTCATCTGCAAGCGGTTTCTGAAATCTTCAAAATCAATGTGTTAAGTATACTGTATGTGGAAGCCTGTAAAGCAAATTGGCTGTGCAGATGTCCCTGAAGCTCCAGGAGAAGTAGGAAAAAAAATATACACTGCCTGGTAATCTTTCCTCAGTTGCACATTTTAAAATAGTACAGAGTAAGGACAAAAGATAACAAAGAAGATAAAAATGAACCTCAAGTGCTGTATTTTATCTTAGCTAGACACATAGAACATTTCCACTGCTGGGTTTCCAAAGATATCGCTCACCTGAAGTTACCTTTTGGAAGCAAATATGAAGATAAAAAATGGGCACCTGATCTTAGGATCAAATTTTATGTGGATTCAGTGGCTATTGCTACCAGCTCATCACCTGTAAGAATATCATTGATATAATTGCTAAATATGGTAGTTCTTCTATGGCTTTACTCTCACATCAAGAGTGTTGTGATCTAATCTAACCTATACTTTCCTAAAAGGATTATTTCTTTTATCTGGTATGTTATTTCAGCTGCAGTGATTCTTATCATTCAGTGCAAAAAAATACCCGCTCCACGTGAACACCAGTGGTTAGTTGTCTTAATTTGGCCTCATGCTTTAATACCAGTTTGTCTTGATAAAATCCTAATACAGCCATTCACATATGGGATAAAGAGACTGAAAAGTCTTGTTTTCAGGAAACCTTTCCCAATCAACACAAGAAAATTATTTGTTGCCCCTGACAGTGTGGGTTTCATTATGGTCTGTGGAGAGATCAGCTCATTGTGAACCCTTCCAGCTTGCACACAAAAGGGAAGCTGAATGGAGTGAATCATCACCAAAAACTCCTATTCACTCTGTGATCTTCAAATGTAATGTGAAAAAACAACGTAAGTAAACATATGCATAATTTAATATTTTCCTGCAGGCCTATGACTGTTAATAATATGAAGTGGCTTGACACTAGCAAACTGAAAGAAAAGGTTCAGGAACACAAGAAGTGCTGCAGGATAGGACTAAATATAAGCAAATGAGGGTCTAGAGAATATTTTATAATCTGACAGAGAGGCTGAAAAGCTTCTGACATGTAACTGGAGAACAGCTGCAGGGAATGGCCCGTGATGCTGTAACTTCCCCAGCTCCATGTATGTCAGAAAGGAACACAATTGCAGTCATGAAGTATATGGGTTGCTCAGTATCAAAATGAGTTTCGCTCATTACCTGGAGACCTCTTGAGCATGCCGTGTGTATCTCCCCTTTTCTAAGCAAGAAGATGAGGAAAGCCTGCAAAGTCCAGTTTTCGGAGCCAGCTGCCAGCTGTCAGCCCCTGGGGCTACCTGGGCGCAGAGGGTGCCTGAGACGCGGCTGCTGGCCCTTCAGCTCTGCTGGCAGCCTTCACCCTCCTGCCAGCTGCGCCCCTGCACGTCACCAGCTGTGTCCGTCACATCCACAAGAAGCCACAGGAATACACTGACATCTCTTGCTGCAGCCTGTGCAATTTTTCCAGACAACACCAAAAATAAATATGATGGAGGGCTCACATCTGCAGTCACATGAGGTTCATCTCCCTGCATTACTAGATTCAAAATCCACAAGAAACCTTTTGTAGGGATGGTGAGGACATAAGCGAGAGAACCTGCCAGGAGGATTTATGTATAACCCTCTGTGTCTTTTAGGCCAGTAAGCACTCTCTCAGTATTTAGGTGACATACACACCTGTCTGAGTAGGCACTGATTGAAACTGAACCTGAAGTAACTTGGCATAAAAGTGTGACAAAGTCGTCTCCCCCATTCCTAACTGCCCTCCAGTTACTGCATCTGGGGACCAAGATCTCAGAACTGGACTGAGGATATCATAAAAGGTAATTTTATTTCAAAATCAAGTTGATTGCATTCAGAATTAGTTTTAAAAAACAAGCATAATTCTTTGTCTCAGCTTTCTTCAGCACGTTCACCACATTTCCCACACTTAGGAACTGAGCTGTGAACCAGTCAGGCTATTTACTCTTACCAGTCAAGCTACTTACTCCATGTTTTGGAAGGGAAAAGAGTAGATGTAGTGGAGATAGAATTTATATTTCAAAATATTTTAGAGGTGTTGAGATACTAGGGTGATGAGTGACATATAAAAAACACTGTGCCAGCTTTAATAAGGGAAATATATGTATATTTTTCATCAAAATAAAGCTGTTGCCTTTTTGAACTCGAAGTGGCATTTTGGATCAACTGTTTGTGAAAATCCTTTCATTAGCACTTGGAGGAGTGTGTCTCGGGCAGGCTGATGGAGTGTGCACGGCATCTCCATTACACCCGATGCCTGTTCTGGGCAATCAGTCCATCACGTCAGCACCAGTGTGGAGGGAAAAACCCCCAAAGCACCTAGATTAAAGACCAAAATTCAGCATTGCTTTCATACGACTCAAGAGTAAGTTTTGCCCTAATTTAATATGTCTCCAGTAAATTATAGACTTGAATGCAAGGAAGGTTAATTAAAGTTTAACCTGAATCTTCTACATGACACAGGTCAAAGAATTTTAAAACAAAAAGTTTTGAAATGTGGAAGAATATAATGTGAAAAACAAATTTTTTAAAATGTGTTCAGATTATATACTATTCGATGAATTCACAAGAGTTGTGAAATGATACCTGTTCCAAAAAAAATGTACATTGCAACTTCCAGAAGAAGACGTACTGCTCAACACATAATTCCATAATATACACATTACATGTCTTAAATGACCTAACTGATTCTAACTCTTAGTACTAACAGCTGCAAATGTTAAAAGATAATTTTCCTCAACTTATCAATGAATTATAGGTTTTATTCTCATGAGTTATACTCTTATGATGTATTCATAATTTACAAAGAAGTAATAAACACAAAACAAATACATTTGTTTATAATGTTATAACATGCATATAATATATGTAAAACATATAGCATTTAACTTTCGGATGTTGCAAGTTTGGGGAGATTTTCTGGAATTACACTAAAATTATAAGAAGACCATCAGTTAAGAGGAACTGTTTGAATTCTAAACCTGATTCACCATCTGCATTGACAATATGAAGTGTCTGAATATTTGAAAGAAAGAAAATTACAATATCCTTAATAAGCATGCTTTGAGAATAGTGTTAAGAATAACTCAAGTCGTTCAACCCTTGCTAATAAAATTTAATTAATTGTTGTATGATTTATCAGATTCTTCATGTTTTGAGGTTTTTTTTATCTTTGAGAACAATAGGTATAATTGGAATTCTCACTGCCTGGCACACATTTTGCTTAGTTTACAAGCCTTGTGCTTCTTTGATACAAAGTTTCTGTGGCTAAATTTGATGAGGCAGACAAAACACTTGGATCTCTGTCCCAAAACTAATTTGCAATTCACAGCCTCTCTGGTGTTCACAGTTGAGAAGAGACCGTCAATCATATGTAAGTATAGGATGGTGATAATGTGGAAGCTGAAAATTTTGGCAGGAAAGAAGTGACCATAATGACTCTCTGAAACCTGCACATTAACAGTGAAAGAATTCTGTGTGTCATCTCATTTACTCGCCAGGTGAAATATGTTTGCCACCAGTACCATGCGATAATAGTTGCAAAAATATCTAGAAGTATCACCAAAGAGACCTGTTTATTTCTAAGGATCATAAGAAAAAAGTTCTTTAGTCGTGGGCTTCCTGGTAACATTCCTGAGACTATTTTGGTGTATGCATGTGTGAAAAGCATGACTGGGGGATATGCGTGATTATGGTGATATTGCAAGAGTTTGAGCTTTCAGCAGTCTTACCAAAAGGAAGAAAACTGGAAAGTGGGTGTCATTCGGTAAGTCTGCTTGACACACGGGATTTTTTTAGTCTGTGATATTCTTTCAACAATATTTGACAATTTGTCATTTTGATAGAGGACCTGGTTATCTCACTTCTCAAGGACAGTAGATATTTCCCATTGGACTTCACTGGTCATGTAGGGTGGGGATCGGCTTTGTAGGTGACAGATAAGACCCAGTTCCCCTGGGTTTTTGAATAGGTTAGCAGTCCCAGTGATATAATTTTAGCTTGGGAGAAGTTTGCTGTCATTCCCACAAGCTCCATTTTAAGGATTCAGTCAACGAAATAGGCTACACAAGCATATTTTGTAGGGAACGTGCAATGCTTTGAGAAATCCCTGGAACGCCTGCGCTTGCTTTAAGCAAATTGATGTAGTCATATTTGAATGGCATGCAGGAGATGCAGCTGTGTATAAGAGGTTTTTTTTTAGGTTTTTTATGATATGAATACATGTGATAATGATCCTTGAGAATTTCATATTTTTCATAGGCACGCTGCTTAACAGACATGGTGTTTCACCTGGCAGAGCTCATAAGAGAACTTGCTGCTTGTGGGGATGATTTGAATGAGGAGCTGTTGGGAAGACAGACTCATCTTCTATGGGTAGTGATTTGTTGCTGCCAGCTTTTGCCATTGGATCCTGCCGGAATCAGGATTTTCAAGGTAAGAGGTGACTTAGCTCACTATGTGGCAATGATGGGTTAATTTTAAAGTTTGGCACTGGGAAATGACATCACAGACAATGTTTCCAGATCACAGCCAAAAATGCAGTTGAATATGTTCAGGTTTGCAGCCATAATCAATAGCAACTTGTGAACAACCTTCAGTGGGAAAGAAGAGGGCTATTTTTGCATATATATTATCTGTGGGGATGTTAAATCTTTGAGAAAATGAAACTTGGTAAGTTGATGCATTTTCGCTTTTCAGGAAATGCAAGCTAAGTTCAATAAAAATTTTAGACTATGTGTTTACAGCACAATACACTGCACAGCGTTAGAGATGCTGAGCTTGCCATATACTGGCGATTGTACAGAAAGGCAGAGACATTAGGTCACGTGTCACTAGCTTGAGTAGCTTTGCACAGTATCATGCGGAGTCAACATGCTGAAAAGGGAAGTCAAGCAGAGCTCCAGTATGCACATTCAAAACATTGAACCTGAAGACTCTTGCTTAGGTGCTGCTCAAATCCCAGGGGCCCCTTGCACTCTTACTTGAAAGCTCCTGAGCTGCTCGCCTGCTTACAAGCTGGGTATTTGCTTAGTAAGAGGGAGCCCTTAGTTCCCTCTTCTCCTCCATTCAAGGTTGTTTCTGTGTTTTACGTTAAACAATCACTGGATAAAATACAGGACTAAGGACAAAAGCACACAAGTAAAAGCTTACACTGGTATAATGGTTTGTGCAGCTGCATGACCTCAAAGTTTATAGCACTTTTTCCTTCTGTAGTTAACCATAACAAATGTTAACACTTTGCAAATCTACCCTGATATAAAAGTAAAGACTAGCCTTTTGACTTGAAGCTGGCAGAGTAATCAAGTAGTTTTTATTTTATTAAACTGAGCTGCCCCAGGGTCTAGGAAGAAAATTCTAATAAAAAGGCAAAGGCACAGAAGGTAAGATTTTATTTGATAAAATACACAATGGAGCAAAGCAATGCTGATAATTTAATTTATTGAGGACCACTGTGCATGTCACTCATGATTTAATTTTCACTCACTAATCATAAATTCACTGGCATTGCCTCTGTGTCTCTCATTATTATATCATAATTTCTGCTAAATTAATTTCCCATCCTTCTCTATTTTGAAGTTAACCCCCTATCTATAGGAACCATGTTTATATTACACACACAAGCATTTAATAGCTTTTTAAAATATATAACATGTATATTTATAGTATATATAATCGAGTAAATCTTAAAACTTACGAATCCTTAAAGTAACTCTAGCTGGCTTACAACATTGCCTTAAACTACTAGAACTGTGCAGTAAAGGTCATGCTAACTAATCATGAGCTAACAAGCATACTCTAAAAGACTACCATTGAGAGAGCAAATTGCCTTAACCTGTAATACTTTGTTCAGTGCTAACTTGAATAACAATCTGCACAAAGCTACAGGCAGTACTGTGTCCTGGGTACATAGGAATAGCTACAGATCCCATGCTAGTTGCTGCAAACAGGCAGTTGCTGTCATGGCAACTCTTTAACTTCTAATTTATTATTAAATGTTTATATTGCAGGTGCATACAGAGACTCAGACAGTGGAAAGACACTGCCTTTCCAGATATATCTAGATGTTTACTTTCCAAGGGGACAGAAGATGCACAAATGCTGTGTGACTAGAATGCCAGTATTGAACTAATTTTTAATTGCTGTAAGACTAAAGATATAAACAAATACATTAAAATAAAATATATTTTGCAGTAAAGTAGTATTATTGTACTGCAGGTACTATAAGAAGATAAGAGAGCAAAGCTTCAAAATCAGGTTTAGCTTCTGCAAAGTTTCTACATATTTATTCCACCAAGAGTTATAATCACTTGGTTGCTATCAAAATTAAGTCCTGATATAATAAGGCACAGCTCTGGAAAACTGAGATTTACAGCTCTGAATGTCTGCTTACATCTATGCTGAATTTGTTCTGTTGCTCTTACGTTATCTTAGCAGATGATGACCGTTGCATCCTGAGACCTTATCATTGTACCATTAGTTCAGCATGGGATCCCCTAAGTCCACCGTAACACAGAAATATCCACAAAATAAATGCTTGTCATAATAATTCAGAATTTAAGTGTTTGCTGGTGCTTTATTCCCATAATATATATTCACCTTTTAATCTGTTCTCTATCCATAAACAATGACACTTTGGTAACTCTTCATTTCCTCCTTCCCTTTATCTTCTCTGTACATTGGATTTTTTTATAAAAGAAGGACCACAGATGTGTGTGGGACAATTCTTTAATTAATGGTTGCAAATTAAATAAAGGACTTCACAAAAACCCAAAGATTTCAAAACTTGCTGCCTGCAGACAAAATTTGAAACCGAGTTTTACCAGGTCCCCTACAGCATTTCACGGATTTCCTTCTGTGTTTGAGTTCACATCTCCCTAATGAGCATCCCCATGTTTCTCTAGCAGAAAAAGGATCTGTCTCCTCTAGAACTCGGCAACACTTTGAATTTGGAAGCATGTTTTTGGAGGCCTGATCTTTTCTCCTGTATGGAAAGAAGAAGAAGTCACTGGAAAAGGAAAAAGGAGCTTTCCTGATGTGTTTCCTGTCATAGCTTTCTCTTCAGTTTAGTGGAATAGGAACTTGAACGAAGGTAAAGAATGGAGCTGATGTTTTCCATGCAGCACAGGAACAGAGTGGCTGACAGGAGTTATTGACTGGAAAGCTACTCTTAGGGATGGAAGAAGATATCAGCAACATTAGCCAAATTTTCTGCTCTCATTGGACAAAAGAACTGTGCATTTTAGACTTGGACTGAGAAGAGGGATGCTCCGTACTTTTTGTCTCCTGAGGACTAAGTGACCATCCAAAAGAACGAGCTGAGGCTGAACAGGATAATTATTTGGAGTCACTCAGCTCTCACGTTCGTGTTCTTCAGTCAATAAAATTTCTATTGTGATTCATGAGCTGAAATCCATTTTTTCACTAAGCCTGGGGAATTGAATGCCTGCTTCAAAATGGAGTGACACTATCGTGTTTCCTCAGGTAGTAAACAGTTTCCTTTCCAAATACTCTTGCGATACCTCAGTCACATCCCCACACTGGGTCTGCACATCAGTGTCTCCTTTCCAGAGCGAAGCAATGCTGTGAAAGGGAGGCGGGTATGGGTCAGCCTCTCCCTGCTGTTGGATGGTAGATGCCTACCCAGGGTGGGATGTATATGAAGTCCATACGGTTCCTCTTCTCTGAACTCCGACAGGCCGTTCCCTCTTCTGCAACCCTCTGAGTGGCCGTTGTTGTTGGTAGCGAGCCATTACACACGCTGAATGTGTGTAATGACAGCATGTTGGGGAACTACTTTACCTTGGGTTTTCATTCACACCAAGGCCCACAATCTGGGACAGAAATGGTTGTTTTTTCAGATCAGCACACAGCCATGCTGACAGAATTTGAATTACACTTCTGTACAAAAATCAGTTCCTGTGGATTTGACTGCATAACAAGTGACACAGACTGTAGTAAATGCTAAGGAAAAGGGAGCCACTTTATCTCATTTCTGTCATGTACATATATAAATAAATAATACTAATGTTGTGGAGGGTGATTGAACTCCCGAGCAACCTGAGAAGTCAATGAAAGGCCAAGAAGAAACCTTCTCTTATGCATCTGCATTTTTTTAATAGGAAAGAAAAAGTAAAAGCAGACAGCAATTTTGTGGAATTTCATTCATGAAGTTTCACTCTGGAAAGTTTAATCAAAAAGAAAGGGGAGCTTAAAAGCATTTTTGCAGCGGGCAGACATCACTCAATCCTTTGCCTATTCTTGTAATTGTAATTCTTAGTTTGCACATGGGATCTCTGTTGGTTATAATTCAGGGAGAAAACAATTAAATTATTTCTCTTAGTTTTCATTTCTCTGTTTCATGCCATATAGTAACTACCCTTCTTGTTTAGCACATAAGTATTGGTTTTGATCAACTGCAGAAGACACAGAGCTGAGTTTTAGCAAGAGGCCTCTGAACAATGTCAAACTGGCATGTTAAGCATCTGTGCCAGAAAACTGCAGATAAGCATTTTGACAAGAAAAAAATTAAATTACTCTTGCAATGGACAAAGCTGATGTGAACAAAACTAAGTTAATTGTTGACAATATCAATTCTTAACCCTCATGGTTTTTTCTTTCAGAAATACCACTGGGAAGGCAAAAGGCATTGGGAGAGAGGGATTAAAATAAGGTGTACTATTGTGGCCCAAGTGGGTTACTCACTGGAGATGAGTGACCTGTTTCTATTTCACTTAACGGCTTTACTGTAAAAATGAAGGCAACATTTGTAGAGAGACTTACCGTAGCTCTTTAAAGTTTTATGACTGCCCATGCAGTCCTCGTTATGCATTCCCAGGATTAACAGATCAGCCATGGGGATGTTCTTGGCATTTCGTAGCCTGACCTTTTGACTGTTACAATTGTGTGAGAATACAGAAAAATTGTAGTACCATAGCAGATCAGCATGTTTTGCCTAAGCATTACTTCCATTATTTTTTTTGATTCCAATGAAAGATTAAATGTGAAACTGACTGCTCAGGGGATATTCCTATTAGTCAATCATGCAGCGGCCTTTGGCTTTCGGTTACTGTAGAGTGTGAAGCTTTCTGCTGATAATTTACTGGTTTGACTTTCACTGAATACAGAGAAACAGTATAACATTTGTGGGTACCTGGCCACTAATTCATTCCAATATCCTGGTTCTTACACCATTACTGTTCATGGTAACCATGAGTCCCTCATTTATGAAACATTATAATACCTCATTTCAAAGCCTGTGGCTTTACATAAAACCTTATTATTTTTTATTTCATGTCCATACATAAAAAATCCTGAAATTCCCACCAGGGTGGTAGAACTTAAAATGTGCCACTGTTTACCTTAATTAATGTGTTAATTGTAGACACCAGATAGCCCTTACTCCACTTGCTCAGTGAGGCACTTCTGTCTTGACTGTAACTCTACTCTGTTTCTTCAGAGCAGTCAGTGTTTCCAGCAGTCTTCTGCTTTCATTTTGTGGCACAGACTGAAATTAACAGACTGAAACCAGAATTACAAGTTCCAAAAAAAGGAAAATGTGAAACCAGTAACCACTCATTTGTCCAAGGTTTTACTCTCCTTTCTTCTATAAGAGCTCATCTGCTTAATTTTTTAGGTAAATGACCTTTCCAGCTTTTTACTCTCAGAACAGGTTGAGACCTAAGCGGAAGGCCAAGCATCCTATCTTGTTTCCCTAGTTTACAGAGGTGTCTGAGCTGTGGAGTTTTCCTTACTAGTAGCGATGCAGACCCAGTAAGAACCCAGCTTAGGCAACAGACTGAGCTTACAGGGCTGTCAGTGTAAGTAAAAAACCAAAAAACATCTGAAACAGAACCCAGAGTAAAAACTGAATGGCAGTGACAGTTTCTAAGACAGTTGTCATCTGAGGCAAATTAAACAGCAGGCTCTTCACTGACCATAAAAAATTACAGTGTGTCAAAGGCAAAGACAGTAGCCTACCAGATTGTCTTGGCAGAGAAGAAGGAGGAGAGAGTATATGTTATGCAAGTGCTATTCTGCTGGCAATACACTGAAGCTCATTCAAAAAATTAGTAGGAATCATCCCAACAGTTGCAGTGCATGTTTTCCTGCTGTCAAAAATCAGATCTAGAAAACAGAGATTTACATTTCCAAAACAAATTTCCAAAATCAGATTTTTAAGTTCATTCTAGGACAGAGGTGGTCTGACATTCAGTGAGACCGAGATTCCTGACATTCCACTGAAGTATGTTGTGGTTTCAGACACTGTCCTTATTTCAGAGAAACATGTTATTTTTCTTCTATTCATAGATCCTTTTTTTTTTGCTTCACTTCTCTTCAGAACTCTTTTTTCTTCAGCCCGTCAGGCAACCAAACCCTTTCCCTTTTCCCTGTGGTGATGCTGTGCCAGCATGTCAATACTTTGTTATTCAAATTCTGTCTACCTATATGAACCATTCCCAGCGTGGTTTCAAGAACAAAAGGGCAGATGTGACTGGGGTCTGAAGATCAGTAGCTCAGAGAACATGGGCTAAAGAAGTGCGCGTGGTGGTGTGGAGAAACCCTGCATTCTTCTGCCACAGTTTTGTCCATGGAGCAGCAGTCAACTTTGTAAGACTGTTTTTGGTTTGCCTTCATGAGGCCGGCATCAAAGGTGGCATTAGAATTTGAAACACTGGAGTTTCAGTTCTCCCTTTAGATTCCCTGATCTACTTTTTCATTAAAAAGAGCCCCGTAACGCCATACATTCCCCAAGCCATTTTAGATAGCAAAGCTTTTAGAAGAAGCATTCAAACAAAAGGAGTTCAGTGGGAAGCAAGAATACACTTGCTAAATATTTGTGTAATTAATGTAAAATCAGGACACCCAAATTTGCTGACAAGCTGATTTAACTTCCAGTAGAGGATATAATCTCTACCAAGAGGGTATACCTGCAGCAAAATTCATTATATGAAGCAAAATAACCATAGCTCATACCCAGTCAGAATTTTTGTACTTATTCAGGCAGGCCTTTGTGTACTGAAAACTTGCATTCTCTGGCACTAATATTAATATTTAAAAGTGAATTAAATGCATTAATAGTTGAAAAGGAAGAGATTATTGGTGAGAAGCAATGTGGAACAGCACAGGCCTTTCGCAGTTCACAAACTACTTGTTTTGGATTGTAGACAAGAAAAGGCTAAATTAGTGAAAGAAAAATTGGGCTAAACGTGAGAAGAGGTTTTTTTTAACTTTAAATATATCATTAAGCATTCATAGAATGGCAAATTGCCAAGAAAGCACTCAGTGAAGTTTTCCACTGCCACTGCAGTCCCTAGCTCATTTGCAGCTTTTGCCCTTGAGAAGAATGCAGGAGGTCAAGAAATTTATCTGTCACTTAATGCTGTTTTTCTTTTTAGCTTCAAGTGTGCTTCACCCAATCACATACCAAAAAATTTGCTCTGGGTTAGTCCATATGATCTTAAATTTAATTTTGCTAAACTCCCACTAACCTACTATATGAATGCATTAAGACCTGCCTATGAAGTTTCTGTAGCGGACGGTTCTTTGTACAGGTTTGTGCCTTGTTTCCTCCATAAAGCCTGGGGTTTAATGTGAGCTGCTGGCCGCCAAGGGAGTTGAATTCAGGCCTTTGAAAGATGACAAAGTGAGGTGGAGCCAAAGGCCAGTGACGTTGTGAACTGCCACAGCAAGTTTACACGCATCCCCTAATGGTGTTTACATTCCTTCAGCTAACACAGGTTCGTTAGTCCAATATTTAAAAATCCTTTTTAAGCCTATTCCAAGCCTCAAACTGTCATTTTTTTCAGCTTTGTGCAGACTTCAGGGAAGTGACTCCTTATGTTCAGATTATGTTTTTAAACTTTTTTTGCAACTCTTATAACCTTTTTTTTCATTCCTTTGATAGTCCAGATTTTTTGCAGCACAGCTGCTGCAAATTCAGAAAGTATCTGGAATAAGGTGGCCACATGTTTTAAAAACATACATGGGCCATGCAAAAGGGTGAGAGCCCTTCTGGTTCCACTCAAGCAGTGAGAAAAGCTGCTGAGGCCATACCGCAGGCCCATGCAGTGTGTGCGCAGTGCTCGGGAAGAGCATCGTGTTTGGTCAACGGACCTAAGGGCTTGTGCCACAAAGAGTGTAACGACAGCCCAGATCCACATCTCAATGTATGAACATTGAAGCTACCTCCCCCTGTGATGGAGAGGCTGTGAAACAGGTGTGCTCAGCCTGTGAAGCTAGAGCTGCAGTTGGGGTTAGGGTATCGCAATGTCTATGATTGGCCAAAGGGCTGTAATTACTTCTGACAGTGTTAGGGGCTGCTGGGCTAGATTGCAAGTCTGGCATGGCAGCACCGCTTGTGGCAGGACCACAAGTTTCAAGAAAGTGCTAGAAAGTGGGCTTCATTTAGGATTGGACAGGAATGGTCCAGTTAGCTAAGATTAGCTCTGAGCTTTGCAGGGGATGCAGTGCTTAGATTAGTTTGGGGGATCACTAGGGAAAGTCTGGGATTTGGAATTGGGCTAATAGGTGACCTACAAACCTCCATTACAGCTTAATAAACAAAGGACCACTTGATCCTGGTTTAGGGGTAACTAAATTTGGATTTCTGCCTGGAGCAGCTATTGGATGCCTGAGACTGTGATTAATAATTTGGTTTCAGATTTGACCTTGCAAGAAGCTGAGTTTAAGGCTGAGTGTACATGGAGACATACATTACTCTGTGATAAGACCGTCCACATGGTTAGTGGGTCTAGGGCTTCAAGTCATTACTGGGCTATGACTAAACTTGAGATTAGGTTTGAGAATAAGGTTTGTCATAAAGAAGGCTGACAAACTAGGCAGAGACAGAAGCAGATACTGGGGTACAGAAGGAGCTGGCTAAATTTAACTTCTAATCTAAATTTGGGGCCCAAGGGGAATGATTAACTATGAATAGTGCTGGGTCTGGAAGGAGGTCCCAAGGCCTCTGGTGATAATAAGGCCCAGATGGCAATCCTTTATGCTCTGTATAAAGAGATCACTTAACACTGCATAAATGTCAGATTTGGGTAATGAGCCAAACAATTATGATATGATCTAGGCAATGCAGGAGCTATTGGCTGGGCTAAGATTTGGGTTATGATTTGGTACTCACTGCAGCCTTCAAGCTACTTTCAGAACTGGGACCTAAAAAGCTTCATACAAATGCTGAAGGAACTGGAGTTACTCCTAGGAAGCAAAGGGCTGTTTGAGTAGCCTTAGGTTTGCAGTTGAAAAGCTTTACGACTGTTAAAACCTGAAATGGGAGTCTCATACCAGTTCTAACTGTTCAGCTAGGCTTGTGTGGCTGGGCCAAAACGGTTCCCCCTGCGGTGCCATGGCAGATGCTAGTAGGTGCCTGACAGCTAGTTTTAGATGTGGGGCTTGCAGGAGTCAGTTTGTAAATGTTAACGTGAGAATTACACTGGGTTGAAGTAGGGCTGGGAACGCTTAGTCTTTCACCTTGAATGCTCAAACCCCCGACTAAAAAATCCGCCTACGATTTTTGTGGGTCAATTAGAATTTGACCCCAGGGAGACATTTTGTATGGGAAGTTCTTTCTGCATGACAAAAGATGGGAAGAGCGGCAGGGACTTCTTAAATGAACTTAATCCATCATTTCTGATTTTCAGGAAGTCAAACAGTAAGATGTCTCAGCAATTTATCTTTGCTTCCAATTATATTATATTATTACCTTGGTAATACCTTGATATTACCCTGGTATTACTAAGGCTATAATATAGTATAATTAGATAAATTATGGTTAAATATTAATGGTTTTGAGTTTTGGATCTGAAGATTGTGTTATGTAAAAATGCTATTTAAAAATTAGGAAAAGTACGGTTCTCATGCAGGGTTGCAAAAAATATTTTAAAAGACAGTGTTAGCATTGGAGAAACTAACTGTAAATTTCTGCCATGAGATTTTCACACGTTTTGTGAACATCTGCTTTCATAAAGCAGCACTGCTTCCTGTTCTAAAGTGCTGGCATAACATTTTTCTTCCTTTTCTCTTTTCATCCTCTCCTCTCCTGTTTGCCTGTCCTCATCCCTTCCCTTTTCTCTTTTCCAATCTGAATAACTATTTTAATTTTGTTTCACTTCATTCTTTTGTTTCTAAAAGCACTTCCCCATTGAATTTCAGTTTGAAGCATTCCCCAAAATGCCATTAAAAAACACTTCCACAAAACTGTTGGAATATATAAATACCTCATAAACAAGCAGCCACACACTCTACATCTTTTTGACCTTCAAAACCTATACTGTTTGCTGTGTGAGGTCCCAAGAGGTTATTAATCCTTAGGTGGTAGTCTTCCAATAGCTCTTTAAGTCCTGCTCAGCTATGAACACCTTTTGCTTGCAGCCATCCACATATGTGAAGTCAGTTAAAAGGATGCCACAGGTTCCTGTCCTTTGGAATGGACAGACACCTCATATGCTGGGTAAATCAGAACAGAAGCATCCTTTTGACCAGGTACGGGACAATGGATATTAGAGCTCAGAGCTTTTGCCTGTAGAACAGTGGTCTCCAAACTGGATTTCCTGCACCTCAGGGTATACACAAGACAATCCACTGGGGTGCAGGAAGAAAGTATTTTTTTACCATTAAAAAATAAAATAAAATTTAAGAATAGTGTTTATTTTGTCTTTGTGTCATCCTTTCAAAATTTCTATTTTATGTATATTTTTATTGTGTACATAACATTAGTACAGTAGTACATATATATATAATTTATAAATAAATATACATATGTTGAAATGCATACTCAAACATTTTTTACTCATAGGGGTACGGAATGAAAAAAAGTTTGGGGACCATTGCTCTTGAGCATCTAGTTCACTTTGAGCACTATATAGCTATTATATCAATAATGAATAAAATACACGTATAATCCTCTGCTTAGGCCTGTATCTGTGGCATGAAAGAGAAATCCTATCAACCATATAAAAACAAGTATCTCCTTTCCTATAAAAATAGGCTAAATCAACTTCCAGCTGTGCCTTGTTGTGCAGTGCTTGCTCATCCTTTGCAATTAAGACACAGTGGAAGCGGAGGGCAGGATGTTTTGACTCCTGCTGTCTCATAAGGATTTCATGTCACAAAATACACATGGTGGCTATTTAATTGGTTTTGATATTCAGTCAATAAATGGCTGGACCTGTGATCTGGCCTTACAAACGGAAGGAAGCACTGAATGTGCAAGGACAGTTTGCTGTCTTTTCGTTATGTAAGCTGTAAGAGTTAGGGATGTGTTACTTGGCAACCTCACCCAATTTGAGCATCAAAAATTATCTTTTCTAACTCAATATATGTTATTCTTACAGGTTGCTTTTTTTGGTGTTTTGCTTTTTTTTTTTACATTCTCATAGATTTTTTTGTTTCTTTTTTTCTTCTGAAGGTGATATATTCAGCACACAGTAGCAAAATGTCATTTGCAGAATGACACGTAGATTGCAGAATGCAAAGAGGAAAAGGTGAATAACTGACAGTGAAGTTTTGAATGACAGTGGAAGTTTTGTCCATACAAGCATTGCAGCAGCACATCTGCAAAACCAGGCACATCCTCATATGCCTGGTTTTGTCTGTTTTCTCTTATTCTCAGATTGCGGATTGCGTAGGGCAAGGACTCTGTTTTGTTCTCTGTCTGTACAGTGACAATAATTACTTCCATTGCTACAAAATTATGCCCTTCATAATGAACAACAACTGTACTAAAAATAATAATCACAGCCATCCCGACAGCAGTACTTAGGGATCTCAAATCATAGAATCATAGAATTGCCAAGGTTGGAAGGGACCTTTCAGATCATCATTCAGAAATGCAGAAGGTCTGATCCTGTACTGCTAAAACAGCTTCACTCACCACTGGAAACTGCCGGGAAGGAACCAGACCAGGAGGACTGACACAGCTGTGGGACCACGAGAAGTATTCAGCAAATGGAAGCAAAGAGCTCAGGGTAGCGAATGCTCAACTTCCAGGAGGATTTAAATTATTATTTTATGTTAACAGTATGTTCGAAACACAGTGTCAATCTCTTCTCTATAGGTATAGAAGAGAGACAGCCTTTCTGTTGCCCTCCGTTTACTTAGTCACCATGAGTGCTAAAAGCTTCACAAGCTTTGTTGAAGGGAGAGACACACGAGGCCTCCGAAGAGCGGCCAGGCTCTGTTTTGCCGTAGCGTGGCATAAATAAGCATTGCCATCTGATGGCTGAGCCTTAGTACTGCACAGCAGACCCCTGCGAGTGGAGCGTTGACGTTGAAGCAAGCGGCTTTTTCTGAAAGGAAGTGCCTATGACTAAACACCAGATTTCTTTTTTTCCAACACCATTTTATGATGATTTTCTCATGATGAAAATCCTGTTTTCCTGAACTAAGCAGGGTTTAAGCAGCAGGAAAGATATCACTTTAATGTTTGCAACATTAAAACCCCTTTTCATCCCGGATCACTGTGTTTGTAGCTTTTCCTTAGAGACAGGATGTTGGAAACTTTTGCTCTGTTTTTGCTTTTTCCTTCTCTGGGCCTTCTGTGGTATCGCTCACAGCCATCCAGACAAGCAGACGGTGGTAGGCAGTGAAAGCTCTTTGAGTGCACGTACTGTGATTTCGGATGTTTGGCATTTACTGAGTGCCATGCTATTGTTTCAGGTGTCAGCCTGTCTCGTGCTTTAACAGACACTCATAAAGACCTTAGTAGCGTATTTCAGGTGTCAAGAGTTGTGGTTTCATTCTCCACTATGCACTTCTGACAGTGGTTTGTATAACTTTGTCTCAGCCTCACCACTGTAAAGCTTATTTTCCAACACAGTCAGGCTTACCTCTTGGCATTGGAAATCTCCCCTTCCATTCAGAACTCTGCTCCCACTTACGGATCAATTATCATCAAACAAGCCATACTGGTGATCTTGGTGCTACTACTGAACAAAGTCAGATTGAAATAGCATTGGATTTGAGACCTAGAAAAGGAAAAGATTGATTACTGCTGATTTATTTTAGGAAGAGGAAAATAAATAGCTTGCAATTCTACACCATATTCTGTGCTAGGATATCAAAGTGCTTCACTGTATGATTATCTTTATAGCCTATCCTATGTGTGAGGCAACTCTGATGTATTGCATCTCTCTGAAAGCAACAGCAAAGACCAGGCAAATAACTTTTTTCTAATATGTGGCTTTTCAGTTTCATGACTTGGAAGATGGTACTCACAACTTTGTACCTTACCAGTTTCCTCCCAGGAAGAAATGAGGTATTGAGATTATTTCTCCAGGAGCCTGGAAAACACTGTTAATTAGCTCATGCAGAGCTCCATGCTGCTTGCAGGATTTAACCTAGCAAGCCTAAAGCCAATGCATATATATTTCTTTATGGTGGTGCAGACACACATATGCAAAACCCACAGTCCTTTGAAAACTGGAACATACCTCAGTCACTTGACCCCTTTAAAACATGACCCTTGGTAAACCCTGCTTTTTCATGCATGGACTTACTGCTGTAAAAGCTCTCACTGTTGATTAATTCATCACTTGGAAAGTCCCATCTCACCTTTGTGAAAAGATACTACATTTAGACAGGAACAGTGCAATCTATAAGTGCTGGATATCTGCTCATGTCTTACTCAGCATGCTCACCATATTCTGTACTAATGGCTTTCCAGAGCGTAAAAACAGAGGTCTTCTGTTCTCATTCATATGTACAAACATGGGACTTAAATGGAGATATGATCCAAATCTGTTCAACAAATCTTTTGCCTCAGCCTACTCCAGCCTGCTTTTAAGTATTGTGTACAAGTATTTTCTCTAAAGCACAACAGCTCTGCTAGATCATGGCTGTTCTCTTGCTTAGGTTTCTAAGTTGTTCCCCACTATTTATCTCATTTCATTAGTGAAATGCATGACACCTCCCCCAGGTTTTCCGAGGTGCTTCAGGTTCACAGAGACCAGATTGCAATCATCGTCAGGGGCAACGAGTGGCGCAACTGAAATAACACAAGACAGGGAAAACAAACTGAGCACCTACTGGCAAAACAGAGCTTTGACTACTGTGCTTCAGTACATCCGTGCCAGCTTTGCATACCAAAAAAAAAATTATATATATATATATGTCTTCACTATGGCCTGTACTGAAAACTCAAAGCTTTCCTCCACCGTCACTCTGTAACATACCTATTGCAGCAGGTATACACTGCAAACTGATCTTTCCTCTTTCCAGAGGTCATGCACACCACATCACGTGAAGATTGGCACGTAACAGAGAATCAGCTGAATTTATGAGCAATTTCACTAATAAATTCTTAGCCCTAATTAATAATAAAGAACTCTGCCATTAAAATTAATGACATTTCAGAGCCATTTATTGTTTTGAACTTCCATATCCTTCTTTGTCTCCATAAGCATTAGGAACTTGAGCTTCAAGTTTTTAGCCCCACTGATCTGTCGTTATGCTCTCCTAACAATGCTGCAGAAAGACTCCCTGTTGAGAATACAGTTAATTTTCATTTATTATTTTGTACCCTTCCAACAGAAGCTTCAGGCAAGGAAACTACACCTTATAGTTGATAAACCTCAAGCAGTATTACAAAAGAAAGAAAAAAATAGAGAATATATCTTTTCCACCATACCGAATAATGTCATTGCTGTTACTCTTTCTGTCACTAGCAAAATGCCTGTAAGTGAAGCATAGTCTCAAATGACACACAAGAGTAGGAGTTCGCATTTGCACTGGTATCATTATCTATACCAGCACCATTATCCCGTTTGTTGAAAGCTGTGAGCATGACATTTTCTCTCCCCACCCTGATTTTAGTCTCAGCCTGTGTGAAAATAGAGAACTGTGTCATCTCTAACATGCCCAGGGAATGGTCACCAAACAGCAGTTTGCAGTGAATTTTCTCAGCTAGTGGTAGTCTAAAAAGGAATAAACAATGGTTTACAAATTGCTGCATCTTGATGTGCCCTAGACCTTTGGACAGTCTTAGCTGCAGGCACTTCATATGTGTGAGATAACCAGCTGCTGAACAGGATGAAATAAAGACAAGAAATAATTACTTTCTGCAGGGAAAGAGTTAATGTCAGGTCTACAAGAATGGCTTAAGCAGCCGTGTGTTCTGCATGGTAAAGAAGAGCAGATGGGATTAACATGAAAGGTTATTACTAAAGTAAGCTTGCCATGATGCTTGCCAGTAAGCTTGCCAGTTCCAAATCTCTATGCTGGTTTGTATATGTAGGCATGGTGCTGTACTACATCCCTATCGTGATCATCTTGGGCATGAACAGACCAAACAGTGTTCTGTGTTGAGTGTCTCAATTCTTCCCGCATATTAAAAGGATATTCTTCATGGCAGGTGCATGAAGGCAGCAATCATCTGCCTCAATACTGAACACTGATATTGTTACCTGTATGTCACTCTGTCAAGGTGTCTTTACCCTGAAGGGACTTCTTTTCTCTCTTTCAGTGTTCATGAAAGTAGTTCATCATGCTAGCTGTTTCCACCTACAGTCCTCTCCAGATTTCCCTCTGACCCAGCTGACAGCTGCCATCGTCTGGCAGCGCCTTCTCAGACTTTGGCCTTCCAAGCCCCCTTCTGCTCCATCATCTTCTGTCTCTCAACTGAGATCAGAGATCAGACTTCCTTTCTTGCAATATAATATACTTTTCATGAGCTTCCAGATGCTCTTTGTTCGGGTGAACATCATATGTTGCTGCCTCAACAGGTCTGGTTCTCATCAAACCAGAAAAATTAATAGGCTGCCAGTCATACCAGCCTTGCTAGAAGTGTCTGTGTGTGCGCGCATGCACGTGGCCCTAGTGGAAGGCTTCCTTCAGTGCCACAGCACTTGTGATCTTTCCTAGTCTCTCCCTCTAGTCATTCATACTTGATCTTTTAAGAAAGTGGTTGGAGAAACCATTGCAAATGTGTCATCAAAAGTGGTATGTTTTGCTGAGGTGCATGATGTAACAGCCAAATACCCCCGGTGGAGTTAGTGTACACTAGAAAAATTATGATATGTCGATATTCCGAGGTGATGGGCTGGCATCTCTTTTTGCTCTCTCCAGTCAATGCTGAATCTCCCATGGGCAGTACTGAGCGGTCTTGAAACCTCTTCCACCACAAAATTTCAGTCCAGTGCTATGGACTCTACAAGCTTCACTCCATTGTTCAGATGCTAGCTTGGACAGTTGGCTAACTTTCGTAAGTTGTTTCTAGGGGTAGAAGAACTGGGGGGAACCAAGTGTTTCTGTGATACCTACAAGGCCATGGTGTTATGTTTATACCAACACTTTTCATCTAGAAAATAAGCCTGTGACAGTGATGATGGCCACCAAGGACCTGCTGTACCATGAGGCAGTGTGTCTTGTGGGTCACTGCCTCTCCCCTGATCATCAGCATCTTGTCCTAGGGAATAAGGGCACGTAACTCACATGTCTCACTAAGTCTGGAGCTTAAAAGGAGCAGGGAAACACTGGTACTAACAGCAGGAAGATACCACCTATGTAGAAAGGAAGAGATCCTGGCTAAGCACCAGTGCTGAGTTCCCAGCTCAGCTGGAGACAGTACCTCATGTGGAGGCTAGATCTTGGCTCTCTCCATGGCTCTCGCTGGGAGCTGTGGGAGCCAGTCAAGACACCTCTGATGTACTCAGAAAAGTGGCGGCCTACAGCTCCTGCTGAGCTTGAGCTGCATCCATGCGTTTTTTCCTCTTCTTCAAGCACTGACTACTATCCTGTTTTCTTATAAAAAGCACACAGTAACATTCTGTCTCCTTCAAGCACAGGAAAGAGACTGTGGGACAGTTTATTTTCTTGTTGTTCAGATCTCTCTCAGCCAGCAAGCATATAAAAATCACTGTCACAATTTCCTCCAAGTCACAGTGAAAAAATGCTTCTCCAGTTGGATCCTTGGTATCCTTTTTGCCTTCTCCATGTGATCATGCTACTTTCCTCAAACTCACAGAAATTAGTTCAACCAGCAACTCCTGCCTTTGTTACCAGGCTCCTAGGGTGGCAGGGCCATGCCTTGCATTGCACTAGGGTTTGGATTATGGCTTCCTATTAGTTTACCTCTCAGAAAAATACCTGAACAGTGAACACTAAAGCAACAGACAGGGTTCACCTTCTCACATCCCTAGTTCAGTTACATATGGAGGGAGTGGGAAGGGAAAGGAGTGCAGGAATGTCCAGGCTCACACGCTCTCCTAAACAGCACTTCTGGCTGCTAGTGCAGGAGGTGGACCCTGGGCTAGATACACCTCTTGGCTCTCTTCCCTATGTTCTGAAATCAACTGTGAACCAGCACACCTGGATACTGGAGGTTGAGCAAACTGAAATACATTTCCCAGCGATCAAAAGCCTGATTCTGACATTGCCTTCTAAACCAGTTTCTCACACACTTATTGTGTTTCGGATCTCAGCCTTGTATTGTATGATGGACGGGCACTGAGAACTGTACTAGCACATTTGCAAACCGAGAGCTAGGGTTTAGCCTGCACAACCCATTCATACTTGTGTGAGTCATGAAACTAAATTCTCAAGCAGTCTTAAAACCTATCCTTTTGTTTATAACCCTACATGTGTACTCATGCACAGGTGGATTTACTTTTACAATATATTGTTTGATCAGAACAAAAGCAAATAAGGTCAAGACAAAGTTGCTTAGCGTGCATATCAAGCAAGACAGTGGCTCTTCTGTATGGCACCACCACCTGCAAGGTCCAGTTGCAGACTAGATCCCTCGCATGCTAGAGGTTGTACAAAGAAAGCACTAAATGGTTATACACGTGTCATACTGTTATTATCAAAAGAAATGTTTTTGCTACTACTGTCATCAGTAAAGTGAGCCTACTTGCAGCAATGATGGGGAGTTGTAACACAGGATTTTACTGTAGAACAGGATTTTATAGCTATCTAATAACCTGTTAATGGAAAAAGATTTTGAGCTACTGCTCATTAATTCTATCACAATCAAATGGACTCTCTAGCAATCTAAAGTATAGGTTTCTTTCTGCCCACTTCTCACTCCCATTTTTAAAGTCATACCATCTTGCAGTGGTGTCCTCGCTGTATGGGTTGAATTTCCTTGCTAGTTATCCGCAACTGACCCAGTGTATGCTTGGCATGTCCCTGCTCTGCTTTCTTCTGTACTGTCTGCAGTTGTGTCACCAAAGAAATATCAAGTTAGTAGAGCAAAAGGAAATAAACAGAAATGCAATTCTTGTATTGTTGAGTTACATGCTTCATTTTCCCACTGTCTTTCGCTCTCTCTCAAACTGTGTAAATTCTCAACTTAATCATCCGGCGTTTCATTCTGGCACAGATTTCCTTTGTGGTCCAGGATAAAGTTTTTCTTTGATTTTCTTTATTTGCCTACCTACATCACAAAGCAATTATATTGATTAGCTAGTGCTTATTCAGAATTTAGAAGCTGTGGCAAACTATGCAAACTATGGATAAAATTAAATTTAAAAATGTAATAATTGTCAGTCATTTAAAATTGGTTTATTGCCCATACTTTTGGCATGGAACAGAATACATATAGTAAAGAACAAAAGTGAATAACTATACAAACAGTCACTCAGACTTGTTTTTGGCCGTATTTTTTCAGAGACTTACACAAAAGAAGTCTTTTGTGGATATTATGCTGCATTTCTGCATCATGCTCTACAGTATGTATCTCACTAACAGAAGTGTTTCAGGTCAGACCTTCCTCACACTGCCAATAATGCCGGAAAAGCCAACCACTCTTTCTTCTGTACCTTTATGGAAGAAAAGTCTTTTAACTGTGCTGAAAAACATTTGAGATTATCTAGAAATTCTGAATTGAATCATATGAAGTTAAAATTGCCAGAGCTGAAAAAATGCCTGAGTTACACCTTCACAGCTGAAACTCTGTGGCACTGACTTGGAATGTTTACTTAAAAGACTTTTAGTTTACACATTTTATAAGATGAGAAACGACATGTAATATTCAGGTAGCATATTCTTTCCTCTGCCTCCCAGGTAGAATCATATAGATAAGTAACAAATACAGAGATTTAAAAATTATGGTTCAGTATTTGTATTTCAGAGGCACATGCCCTTCCTTTCCAGGATCTACTATTTGCATTTTAAGTGCTCTTTCACCGTGCAGAAAACTGCAGCGGTACTCTCACAGAAGCCAGCCTCACACCAAAATGCTGACAATGCTCATACTCCCACAAGAGGGCAGCAGGCAAGCACGGTACAGGAAAATCCCTTCACACTGTATTTCAATTAGTATCAACCTTATGGTTCAATTCTACTTATTAACCATAGGGAAATCCGTACAAATTGTCAGAGTATTTTGATGCATAATATCAAATGAATCTCATTTTACAGCTACTATACTGAGAAATTATTTTTTTGTGCTCATAATTACATCCCTTTGAAGTTTATGCCTTCTGGTGTCTTTCACCTGTGTCCTGAGATGTGAAGTGCTTTTCTATCACAGTTATAAATAAATATTCTGGAATGCTGTCCCAGCATGGGAAATTCATGTAGGTGAAATGAAGCACTTTGTGAAGCAAAGAAGACAAAAGACTGATTGTCTAGCCAGAAATCAGCCTCGTCATTGCCCATGTGGTACTCCTCCCTGCCTGAAGCTCTGCACATGCTACTGCAGCTCCTCCGAATCCATCTCCTGCAGCAGCCAGGACCAGCCCCAGTCACCCCCTTCACACTGCTCCAGCCCTAAATATCACGGCATAGCAAAGTAGAGAGAATCTGCAGTGGTGGAGTGACGCTCCTTGCAAATCATCTCAGTGTGACTTGCTGGATCTTACCCTCTGTCCACCCAGCCAGCACAAAAATTCTGCAGCTTTTGTGCAAAGAAATTTTTTTTCTCAGTGAAAGTGGGATCTAAAGCTGCCTTTCCAACATGGGCACTCTTACTTCAGGAAAAATGGCCTTTGTGGAGGCATTTCGCTCCCATCATCTTTTTGGCTGTCATTTGAACCTACAAGAGGCATTCTCCATAATAAGATACGCGGAGATTTCTCATCAGCATGTGTCTTATTTCCAAAATAATTACACATTTGGGATTTTATGTGCTGGGAGAAAAGTTTGTTTCATAGAAGTTACGTGGTTTAGATGCTTATGGTTCTAAAACAGCTGTGAACTGTGTCTAGTTGGATGTCATCTGTTCGCAAACAAGACTGTGTTTTCTTCTATATAGAAGCAAGCTGTTTCAGCAATGTTTAATCAACCAGCACTGACCTTTCTTCTCAAATGCCACAAATTCATTTTCAATAAATGTTTAACTATTGATTTCTAAAGGGAAAGGTTCATAATGTGTAGAACCTGCTTTTATCTTACACTGATTTTATAGTTACCACGCAGAATGGTTGTTGTAAGGCTGCATATATGTTTCAGGAGCTTCAATTTTTTTGACTGTGTTACAAAAGTCTTTTGACGCTGTTACCCCCTTTTTCATTATGCTTCTGACATCTTTCTGTATTGTCCTAAGACACGTGAAAACACTGACAAAGAAGAAAAATAATTATGCCCATAGTACAACGCTGGCTAAACCAGTGACTTTTTCTCTTAACAACTGCGTGTTTGAGAATTTATCAGAATAATCTCAGGATATACCTATATTGCAGTCTCTGACTAGTACAGACAAACTTAGCTAGATAGATTGGCTAGATAGCCAGTTGTGCCAGCAGGAAATTCACTGCAAGCAGCAGATTCTGCCTGAAAAGTTGGGTGTCAGGCAATTTATGGCACTAAGCTTTATGTTCTCACAACTTGTCTACACTTGACCATTAGATATTAATTATTTAATGTCAAGTGAACTTTCTACACTAGAGTGTAATCCCAGAAACGTTCAATGTATGCATATATTGTAAGGCCAGGGATGTAGAAATGGATTAATCTATAGTATATTGAGTTGCCTTGACTGCAGAAGATTATGAACATTCTGTATCTCCTAAAACCAATTACACTACTTTCCCACAGTGGAAAACGCACAACTGGACAGACCAGTGTGAAACCAGTATCCTTTCAAATTATTGGTATTTCAGTTCACAGCTTGCTTGTTTCTACCTGGCTTCCACGTTAGGAATGGAGGAGTTTTACTCTTGTTCCACTCACCTCACCAACTCCAAAAGGGCACAGGTTTCAGCTTAGAATTTGAGGAGGGTATGCATTGCCCTGTGAATACAGTGGAAGAGCTTAGTTCTCCTTAGGCATGGACATCAAAACCTTAGGCTGCAACCATTTTGAACTGATCATAGAACGGTTTGGGTTGGAAGGGACCTTAAAGATCACCTAGTTCCAATACCCCTGCCATGGTGAGGGACACCTCCCACTAGACCAGGTTACTCAAAGCCCCATCCAACCTGGACATGAACACCTCCAGGGATGTGGCATCAACAGCTTCTCTGGGCAACCTGTGACAGTGTCAATCTTGGCTATTTTACACTGAAGTATGGTTCTTCCTGCAGGTTCCTGATGTATTTGTTAAGGTCTTCACAGTCAAGGTAAATTTTCCCAAATCAGCAGCTCTGGGGTTTTTTACCATAACTCATGTATTCCCAGGCTGTTCTAGCCTACTTACTTCTACCCATTTTAAGTGCACTCATTGAAAATTTTATGGGATCTTTGCTATTAGTTCTTCTCAACTATTCAGGCTGAAGTAGGTGCTATAAGTTGTTGTAAAACATTGTTTAACCTTAAAGAAAGAGCTAATTTCAATGTTCTGTAAATTTGTAAAAATTCACCTGCCAGTCCAAGAACACTTTTATGATGCTGGGCTGGTAACCACTTGCCAAAACCTGAAATATCCCATTTGGAACAGCTTTACAGCTACTTATATCTAACATCTTCAGGACTGTCTGTAATTCTGGGCATCGCTAAGTTATGCCAAAGTTGTGTGCTCTTGCAGGAGAAGGCCTTTACACATACCTTTGAAGTATGTAATGCATAGATATGCAATGGACTTTGCATGAAGAAAGAACATATATATGCAAAGAAGCGCATATTTTAACAGATTTTTGCCCTGCATTTGACACCACCTACTATGATTTCAGTCTGTGGTTTCAATTTTAGGATTTGAGACTGTGCTTATCCAACTCATGGATGTATTCTACTGAAAAGTAACCAGAATTTCTTAATTGATCTCCTTAGATAATACACACATAAAATGATAGGTAATACAAAAAATCTGCACTGTAATGAGTGGATTACCCACATCAACATTTGTATTTTTCAAATTACAAAGCGTGAAAGGGTGTATCTAGAGTCAGATGTTGCACAAACTTGGTTTCACTTACTGGTGCCTGGTGAAACGTTAGCAGCAAAGCATACTGCTTTGTTTTACTGCGCAATTGTAAAGGCTGGACTGAAAAGCAGTGAGATTCAGGAGGGTTTAGGTTCCTATCTGTGTTTTGCAGTAGTATTTGTATGAGTTGCATTAATTTCTAGCTTTTGGAGTGGGACTTGAGCTACAGCTTTCTATTGAATTGGTTTGGAGAGTTAGTTTTAAAAATCTCATTGGGTCCAGTTGCAAGTGGCCATTTCCCTGCAGCTTTTGTGTCATTTTATGGTGTCAGGCGTGATGGCGCGTGTGGGGTTAGCATGATCTCTTTAAACAGAAGTTAATACTTGACAGAATCAGTTACTAAATGTGTGTTTTTCCTGTACTGCTGGGTCAGAATAAGAGCACTCCCGTGAAGCAGGAGACACTAACCTTGCTCTGCGGGTTCTGTGCTCAGTTCACCATAACCCACGCGCCAGACTCGGAGTTTCACAATCATGCGGTGAAACAGAGCGGCCTTCTGAATTTTGGGGGCGTGCTTTTGGCAGCATGAACGCTGACATGTGAGCGTGGCCAACACTAAGAGCCACAGGGACCTGTGTCTCGATTCGCTTTCTGTGCCATTCGCATACAAGTTGACTCACGCATTGGGTGTGCCGTCGTCGCCCGTCCCCCCACCCGTCCCCCCACCCCCGCAATGGAGGGGACAGACGCTTTGGTGAAAAAAAGGATGTTTGCAGGGTTTTCCCCTCTCCTCATCCTCATCTCCATCCCCGACCAAAAGTGATGCGGGGTTGGCGGGGCGGGGGGAGGTGGCGAGAGCCCGGGGCGGGCTCTCACCGCCTCCCCCCGCCCCCGGCCACGCCCAGGCCACGCCCCGCGGGGGCTAGTGGCGGCGGCGACGGCGGCGGCGGCTCCACTCTCGCCGCGCTGCCACCATGACGGACCGCTCCGCTTTCGACACCAATGTCATCACCATGACCCGCTTCGTGATGGAGGAAGGCAGGCGGGCGAAAGGCACCGGGGAGTTCACGCAACTCCTCAACTCCCTCTGCACGGCCATCAAAGCCATCTCCACCGCCGTCCGTAAAGCGGGAATCGCCAACCTGTAAGTCCCAGGATGAGCGCCGGGAGCATCCCGCACCTTCACGCGTCCCCGCGGGTCCAGGGGATGCTGCAGCCTCCAGGGTCTTGGGGATGGGGATGGGGGGTGTCACCCGAAAGGCGTGTGAGCGGTGTTGCATCCACCCATACCCTTGCACAGAACTGTAACTAACTCTTTTAAGGTCTTGGACTCTTGAGTTTCTCAAGTGAAGTGGATCCTATGACTTTTTGATAATGCAAAGCATGCCGTCTTTGACAGATGTCTGCTGCTGATAGACCTTCATGCAAACCCTTGGTGGGTTTGGGTGCTTTGAACGAGAAGACCAAGAAGAACAGACTGAAAGACAAAGCATGTTAAAATATGGCTGCATTTTGGCTCATTTGTAGTCAGGAGTTTAATATCAAAGCACCATTCTATGCGATGAGGCATTTAATCAAATTCAGTGGCTTTTTTTTTCATATTGCATCATACCAACTTGAGTTTCTCTATGAAGCTTTGAATGTCTAAGGTTTTTAGAAACAGCACTGGTTAGGAACAGTAGTGTCTCTAGTCAGCCAGTCAGAGGGGAGTTTCTGTGGAGATGCATCCGAAGGAAATTAGAGCTCTTGAAATATTAAATAGGTGAAACTGGTTGTAGGTAACTAATCCCTCTAAGTATTTTACATATTGTTGATAAGCCAAACTGTGTGCTGATCAGGGCTTTATACATGGGCTGCTACATTACTTAATGGAAAATGTAGTAGAGGGAAAATGAATTTGCCCCTACAAACCATGTAGTGGAATATATAATATGTAAAAAGCCTCTGGCAATACAGAGTAATATTTATTACAAAATGTATCAGAGAGCTGAAAAATTTAGTGACTGAAGTTAATAAAATAGAAGGAATGGCAAGAGAGAATAAAAATCCTCCACTTTGTGTAGGTTTGAATTATTTTTCGTTGCTTTGACTTCAGACTTTGTATGTCTGTGATACTTTTTTAATCACTATGTGCTAGCCCTTTCATGTGCCCCCTGTGTCTCTCAGTAAAGTACAGGGTTTCCCACCTGTGACCTGATTTGTAACACTTTAAGGTCCCATTCCGTATGTGTCCTACCCATGTGTCAGTTGACAGCTGCCCACAGGTTCCATACCTGCGCTGATGGTTTTGCCTTATGATCCTGCACTGGATTTGACTCTCCACCAGTGCTGGCTAGCCAACTTCATATTTGTGAGCCTCCTTGAGCAGTACATCTCCCATTGTGGGACTGCATTTTATAACCGGTGGTGGGATTTTGCTTGGCTATCAGGGAATGAGAACAAGTAGGGATTGCCAGGGCCCATTTCTTTGGATCATCCCCAGGCTCAGCTGTACGCTCAGTGCTGCTCAGCAGCCGGGGTGCAGAACACCGGGATAAGCCACAGCCCATTCCCAGCTGCAGGCTCTGTGCAGGGCACCCTGCAGTCCCCTCCCAGGAGTCCCCAGCAGACGAGGTGTGAGAGCTGTAGCTGCTGGCCAAACAGTTTTTGCTCTGAGGATGAGGACTTGTGCCTCTGCTCTCAAGCATGGTGTTCAAAGTATATTGTTTCCTAAAAGCACTTTCACATTTGCAGAAAAATGTTCAAACTGCTGTATCAGAGAGAAAGACAGAGAATTATGCCAGGTCTTTTTTTTTTTATCTCATGCATTAAACTGAAGAATTGCAGTACATTCGAAGTAGTGGGTTCAGTGTTACTACAAAAACCTGAAACATCAGTATTCAGCCTAATCAATGAATCGTAGCTGAAGTACGTAAGAGCCCTCTGAAAGTGTGCAGAGCTGGCTATTGTTTTTCTCTTCCTAGAGCTAAACTTCCCCTCTCTGTTTTGCATGCTTTCGAAATCACCTGTCACAAGGTCTCCTGGTACTTCCGGATGCCAGATGACTTGATTCTGATTAGATGGCAGGGTTTTATTTATGTTTCGATTTGTAATTCTTAGTTTTATTCCCAAGGAAATGTTTACTACTTAAAATCAAACCTGAAAACACTGAACCATAAAAATATTGATTTATCTGTGAGCAAAGTGTTTCTACTGCAATTTGTACATCAGGAGCAAATTACATAGGAAGTTATACCGTAACTAGTGTCGTCATATTCATTGTTACTTTTTAAATGTAAGTTTTCTAATGAAGTCTTAGGTTTTGGGGTATGCAGCTCTAATATTGGAGCCTAGGATTCAGGGGAAGTATTTAGGTCTTAAAGGTAAGAGCTCATAAAATAACACAATTTTTGTAACGCAGCTTTCACAGCTGCTCTGGCTATGTTTGCCTATAGTTTATGGACTATTGAAAGGTGATTGCTTGTTTTGTGTTCCTCACGTTCCATGTCTTCTAGATTTGCCACCACAGCACATCTCAGCAAGAATCCACTGGTCAGTAAATAAAAAACAGGCTTAGAGAACTGAGTTATCATTGAAAAGCGTTTGTTTTACAAGACATTTTACAAGCATGAAGTTGCCAGGAACATGGCACTTTGGAAGACGTAGTGCCCCAGTCTCACAAAATGCTCTCTCTTGCCATTGCTCTAGCTATGGAATTGCTGGGTCTACCAATGTGACAGGAGATCAAGTAAAGAAGTTGGACCTCCTTTCCAATGACCTGGTGATTAACATGCTCAAGTCATCCTTCAGTACATGCGTTATTGTGTCAGAAGAAAACAAAGATGCTGTGATAGTGGAAACGGAGAAGCAGGTTAGTAGCTGTAAAAGTTCTTCTTGCTTGATTTCAAATCAGCCTTTGCAGGTGTATTGCTTCAGATTTGAGAAACTGAAAATGAGCTACAAATTTCAGAAAACATGTACTTTTCTATACTGGCAAAAGAAGGGGGATGGGGGCCAGGTGGAAAGACTGTCAGTCAACATTTGTCCTTTCTGGTATTTTGGCTGTCAAGACTGATGTTGTGTTTTGTTTTGTTTTGTTTTTTCTCTGTTGTTCCTCCCCACCTTCTTTTTTTCCCACCATTTCCTAATTGTGGAGGAAACTTATTTCTTGTTTGTCCCATCAGATCTCTGGTTCTATGCTCTGAGTTAGTCAAGCGCTTTTGTAAAGTAGCTTTGTCAGAAGGACACTGAGGAGCTGTTCTGTGCCAGTCAAATCTCGAGTTCTTCAATTCATGCAAATTCTCCTTGAAGCCGGTGAAAGACTTAGCAACAATGCAACAACAACAAAAAATTACTTAATTATTATTCATTGTTCCTTTTTCCTAGCTAATATTTTGGTGTGATCAGGTAAAAATCTGAGTAAAAATTTAATGAAAGCAAACAACTAAAACATAATTTAGAAAGTATAATAATGTTTGCTTTGTCAAAGCAGTTCTCTCTTTCCCTGTTGAGAAATCTTCACAGTTGATTTTATAGGCATTGGGTGAACAAAGATTGCTTTAGATCTGAACAAATATGGTTTTAGTTCCTCAAAGATCACTGAGGAAGGCACACTGTTAATGCTTTTCTAAAATCAATGTGAGCTAATATGGTGTTTTTATCAGAATTCCTACACAGAATTCCTACCTGCAGAGTAGAGCATTGCAGGACTTAAATAAGTTTCTGGCATGCAGGGTGAAATCAAATGAAAAGCGAATAAACACTCACTGTTGGTACACATGATTATTAAAATGACTGTGGCTAAAATAAGAGGAAAACAAGCTATTTAAAAGGTACAGATAATTCAGCTGTTTTTCCTGTACCGGCAATTTCCTGTACCTTCAGGAATCCTTAATACAGCGATAGGCGGGGACCATTCTTTTTTGGGGAGGAAAACCTCTCAAAATCCAGGATAAGACCACAGATTGGCTAAGGTAATTTCTGACCATCTGTCCATTTAGAGCACAGATAAAGTGAAATGTATAGCTTATGAACATCAGGTGTGAAAGGTCTTTTTATTGTCTCTAATTTTACCTGTACATGAAAAAGGCTGATAATCTTCATTTGTCTTTTTCCTTATAACTCAGAAAACCATTTTATTAGAGACAAGAAAGTGTAGCCTAGATGGTAGATGTTATAGGATATCTATCAAAATGTATCAGCATTAATTAAATAAATGAAGTTAAACTAATAATTAAAAAGCGTTGTCTTTTTTTAATATTAAAAATTGTGTATGAAAACTTCATATTTCCCATGTCATCATCTATTATTTACTTTAAAGATTTCCCAGCTACTACTGTGGTGAATCACACAGTTGTAATCAAGAATGAAATCTGTGCCAACAAATTTCTAACATTGAATTCAGTTCCTTCATAATCTATAAAAGCCTTTTATCTTACATTGCTTTTAAAATCTCTGAGCAAATTTACCTACTAAAGCATTCTTACTTGGCGGGAGTGGACAAATAATGTCATTAACCTAGTTGTTCCCTCTTTTGTATTTTCTAGGGTAAATACATAGTCTGCATAGACCCTCTAGATGGCTCATCGAACATTGACTGTCTTGTTTCCATTGGGACCATCTTTGCCATCTATAGAAAGGTAAAATGCTTTCATGTAAGACAGGGAAAAGTATTATTGTGCACCTTTTGATGAAATAAAATTGCATGTGAGGACTTAATAAAACCTAACTAAGCATGTTTGTGAAAGAAACTTTCAGGACCAGCTTTAAGTTAAATCTGCTATTTCACAGACATTTGTGAGGGATTTAAATTAGTCTCTTAGAAGATGAGGCACCTATATGTACATGGAAGGCTCGCTGATACTTAATTAGCCAGCTAAAGGAGTTACCCCTTACAAACAAATCATGTCTCAAGTTTTCACGAATATTTGTGTTGAGACAAAATACCACACGGTCGTCATCTACTTGGGGAATGTGCTTTCAGGTTTTCTTGTTCTCTGTACTAAATAGTCCTGTTAGCCTGAGGACAGGCTTCAAACACAAACCAGAGTTGAAACATGGCATGTGCATTTGAAGTGTCTTAATTCACTCTGAAAGGCAGAAGCCTTGTCTGAAGGAGCTTGAAATACTGGATTTACATGTCACAAGATGGGGGAAAAAGTAAGTCAGATAAAACACACCCAACTGTCCATTTTAATCATCTTTTGTATGTCGTCATACATCTCAAAGCAACTTCATTTTTGTGTGAAGCAAAAGAAAACAAAAAATCCCAAGTACTCGATCAGTTGTGAACTCTGTGAGTCATATTTCATTGCTTGCTTTTTAACTGTGCCCTGGAGTTTTCCTCCGAGCTATGTTCATCGTCACCTAACAAGGAGGTACACAGCTCTATATTATCTCTTTAATCCTTTCCTGCTTCCTGCATTCCAACTAGGCTTATACAAGGTAATTCTAGATCAATGTGTTTGTCTCCTCTGTATAATTTGTATTAGTCCATCCAGTAGGAATCTCAGTTGTGGATCATGGAAACGTTTGTGTCACCTCATGCATGGATATGGAGTAGAAGACCGTCCCTATCCCAAAGAGTCCAGTTATGTACAAACTATAGAAATGAAGTAAAATTGACTATACTCCTTCTTATCCTAGATGTCCCCTGGCGAACCTTCTGGGAAAGATGCTTTACAACCTGGGCGTAATATTGTGGCAGCTGGTTATGCTCTCTATGGGAGTGCCACAATGCTGGTACTGGCCACTTCTGCTGGAGGCGTCAACTGTTTCATGCTGGATCCGGTGAGAATGTCTTCTGTTTATTTGTTTCTTTATTAGGGATAACAAGGTACTGTTTGTAAGAACTGTTTGTCTCCAAAAAAATCGAACAAAGGAGCAATTTTCAAGCTAACGTGGAGACATGAAGTATACTTAATAACCCATCAGCAATAATGTCAAGAGATTTTTGCGTTTTGCCTGCCAGCTGCAGCAGTGCTATGTGTGATTCAACAACAGGAAGACAGCTGCCACGTCAGTGAAGCAAATATACAGCTTTTGCTAAACGATGTGATATTTAAAATGAGCTGTTTTCTGCAATGCAGAATGCTCTTTAAGACTTGTTTGTCTTTTCCTTAATGCTAGGACATTAGTAAACCAGAGAAGCAGAAATATTTAACCACCTTCTGTGTTTTCAGATCCCACCATGGTGTGTAAAAGAGTAAGTGATGTGTGTGTGGGTGCATTTGACGTTCTAGCATGCATTGACTATATGAGTTTTAAAATAAAAGTCGTATTGATCCTGGCAGAGATTAGTTTGCCTTAGTGACCTGTAATCAGGCTCTGCCACCTGACAGTATTAAATTTTTAGAACCTGCAGTGGTCAAGCATGAGGAAATATAATTTGGTGCTCCCTGCTAAGTGACAGCTTAAGTAGCTGCATGTATTTTTGTCTATATTCAGACAGCAGATTTAGCTTCGAGGATGCATGCATGTTGTTTATTTTTAGCCCTAACCTTGAAATTTACTTTAGTGAAAACTAAACAGACCAGCCTTTGGTTACAGAGATTGGCTCTCTTGACTCCAGGCTTCCAGTCAGCCCAAGCTAAGATGAACTGGAATTTATTAATATCTACAGTTATTTGAAGATGTTTATGCATTGATTCAACTGTCACTCTCAGTTTCCAAACTCCTCAGAGCTGTGCCTTTATTTTAAGTCTGGCAAAAGAGTGGAGAGCTAAATAAATTTACAGGCAACAGCCTTTTTTGGCATAGAAAAGTGATAGACAGCTGGGAATGGTAGTGTGAAGAAGCTTGCATGGCACCAGGATTCATGCTCTGTCTGTATTTTATGGATAAACAAAACACTTTCCATCTAGACTGCAAATACCACTTCTTTGTAGGTACCAAGTTATTAAAGAAAGCACTAGTAAATTTTTCCTAAATTGTGTGTATGGTTGGTTTTTGCCTCAGTTTGTAAATAAATTAGCAATTAATGTTAACAAATTGTTTTAATTTCTTATTGTTAGGCAATTGGAGAATTCATTTTGGTGGATAGGGATGTGAAAATCAAAAAGAAGGGAAATATCTACAGTCTCAATGAAGGCTATGCTAAATACTTCGATCCTGCAGTCACAGAGTATCTCAAAAAGAAGAAATTCCCTGAGGTAAAAGATCACGTTTCAGAGAAACTTTCTGATGACAAGCAACATCATAATTTCCAACTTTGTGATCAGTCATTGTCTCATGCACTGTTTAGAGCTTGTTTTCCTTTCCTGTTTATTTAAAATATGTCTTCATGTAGGACTGATAATTACCGCAGCAGTTGATGTGACCAGTTATTTCACCATCCTTCAGTACTGCACTGCACCTCTTTTTTTCCTTTCCTATTTTTTTTTTTAATCTTCCTTCTTGGCTAGGGGGCCTCAGTAATGGTACTAGAGGCAAAATTGGGCATTTGGTAGTCAAGTAGAGAGGAGGTCTCATCTGGTGATGAAGAAACTTGATGGACGTGTGTTAGATTGCTGCTTCCTCATTGCAGCGTCTGAGTAGGTGGAGAGCTGAGCGGGGACGGCAGTGGGTCATTGCTCAGTGGTTAACACAAGCTGGGTCCTGAGGGGGCCTGTCGCTTCAAAAGCTATTGTAGTTTCAGGGTCCACTTTGTGGTTGTGCAGCTTCCTGAGGTCAGGAGGCCTGAAGCTCTAAGGAGTGCCCGTAAAAATCATGTCTGTTCTCATGCCTTACACCTGTCATCATTGGAGTTATTACATGGACAACAAAGTGTAAACATCTACTATTGTTAGGTGTTCATATCCCTTCTTGACTTCATGATCTTGCTTTGAGGTGTTTTCTTCCGGCACCTTGCCAGACTTAAGGTATTGTTTATTTAGATATTAAAATGTACTCTCTGGAGTATAGTAAGGAAGTAATATCAGTAGTCAAATATTAACTTTTTCTTACCAAAAAGTTTTAGAAGCTGTCAAAAATGGGTAGAAGAAGTAAGAAAGATCACTTGTTTTGCTCCTTCATACTTTTTGCTACTACAAAAGAAAAAACCCCAACATCAATTCCTAGCATTTGATCTTTTTGCTGCTGGAAATACAGTATTCTCCAAGGGTTAGATCACTGATGGAGAGCTGGGATGCATTTTTTGTTATTGGCACTACCACTTACCTATCCTGAAGTCTTCTGTCAGTCCTTTTCCTTGGATTTCCCAACTAGAAAATGAGGATGAAACTGAAATTTTCTCCCAAACTACTTTGAATATTATCAATCAAACAATATGGAGGAGTGAGATGTTAGGACTACTAAGACAGGGAAAAGAAAAAAAAAATATTAACCCGGTGTGCTCAAAAGTTGCATTTATTTAAATGTCTTTCTGTAGGATGGCAGTTCGCCTTATGGTGGGAGGTACATAGGATCTATGGTGGCTGATGTGCATCGCACGCTGGTATATGGAGGAATTTTTCTGTATCCTGCTAACTCCAAAAGTCCCAAAGGAAAGGTAAACCTGAACAAGCCCAATTGTAGAAAATGTTGCATTATCTAGATATTTCAGTATCACAGATCAGTATTTCGATTGCAGAACATGTGTTTTACAGCTTGCACCTCTGGTGGGTGGGTATGGTCACTCCTTGCACACTGTCACGAGTGACAGCAGCCTGTGGTCAGACACCTATTTTAGGGACGCTGGTAACCTGTTTCAACTGCACTGACTTCTCTGTATTATAGAATCATAGAATGGTTTGGGTTGGAAGGGACCTTAAAGATCATTTAGTTCCAACCCCCCTGCCCTGGGCAGGGACACCTCCCACTAGACCAGGCTGCTCAAAGCCCCATCCAGCCTGGCCTTGAACACTTCCAGGGATGGGACATCCACAACTTCTCTGGGCAACCTGTTCCAGTGCCTCACCAACCTTACCGTAAAGAATTTCTTCCTAATATCCAATCTAAATCTTCCCTCCTTCAGTTTGAAACTGTTACCCCTCGTCCTGTAGCTACACTCCTTGATAAAGAGCCCCTCCCCATCTCTCCTGTAGGCCCCCCTTAGGTACTAGAAGGCCTTGGATCTCCTTGGAGCCTTCTCTTCTCCAGGCTGAACAACCGCAACTCTCTCAGCCTGTCCTCATAGGAGAGGTGCTCCAGCCCTCTGATCATATTCATGGCCCTCTGCTGGATCTGTTCCAACAGGTCCATGTCCTTCTTGTGCTGACTCCAGAGCTGGATGCCGTACTCCAGGTGGGGTCTGACAAGAGCAGAGTAGAGGGGCAGAATCACCTCCCTCAACCTGCTGGCCATGCTTCTTTTGATGCAGCCCAGGATATGGTTGGCTTTCTGGGCTGCAAGCGCATATTGCCAGCTCATGTTGAGTTTCTCACCCAGCAGAACCCCCAAGTCCTTCTCCTCAGGGCTGCTCTCAAGCCATTCTCCACCCAGTCTGTATTTGTGCCTGGGATTGCCATGACCCATGTGCAGTACCTTGCACTTGGCCTGGTTGAACTTCATGAGGTTCACACGGGCCCACCTCTCAAGCCTGTCCAGGTCCCTCTGGATGGCATCCCTTCCCTTCACTGTGTCGATCGTGCCACACAGCGTGGTGTTGTCAGCAAACTTGCTGAGGGTGCACTCAATCCCACTGCCCATGTCACCGACAAAGATGTTAAACAGCACTGGTCCCCAAACATGTTCAGAATACGGAATGTCCAAGGGATGTGCTGTTCAAACAGGCTTCTCTGTACATCTCAGCCCAAACCATGCTGGCCCCAACCAAAAGAAACATTACAAGGCAAAGTGAACAACGCACGTTGCCTCGAGATTCCTGTTACAAGCTAGTATATAAGAAGCCTAAATGTAGTGCCCCCCTTACGAGAAGCTCTGCCAAAGAGAAAACCATCTTCATCCTGTACTTGGTAACACTGCCTGATCTGGAGGAACTATGCCTGGCTGCCTCTGCCAGGACAATGGTCAGTCAGGGAAGATTACACACTTACAGGATGACAAGGGGACTGTTTATTCAGCAGAGACCTTTCATCTGTTTTGTAATTGTCCGTAAATTATTGCTTCAGGTTGCAGATAAGATGCAGTTATTCATTAGAGAAACCGAATGGCACACTCAGGGTCAGTGTTTTCTTTTCTTTTCACGCAGGCCTATGTGGTCTGCTGCCTTGTTGAAGGCTGTGTCTTACATATGAGCTTTATCTCTGTGTAAAGAGCCCAATGCAAACATGAGCTATGGAGAAAGCACTCCAATCGGGCAAATCCAGCATTCACTGTATTTTGTTTAAAAGAAGAATACACACAGTTTCATTCTTGAGTCCAAGTTTATATAAAATATGAAGTACTTGGAGTGTTGATTGGTTTAAAATCAAATGCCAAATATATTTACACTTCATGATTCTCAGCATTGCCTGTGCTGACCCTTGCCAGTTTGATTTTTGTCTTCTAGCTGAGACTGCTCTACGAATGCAATCCTATGGCTTTTGTTATTGAGAAGGCTGGGGGAATAGCAACAACCGGGCATCAAGCAATACTAGATATAGTGCCTGAGGATATCCACCAAAGAGTGCCTGTCGTCTTGGGATCTCCTGACGATGTGAAGGAGTACCTTGAGATAGTCAAGAAGCATTCTGCCAAGTAAAGAAAGCTTGCTGGAGTCGAGTCACTGTGCAGATGGGGATAAATGCCTTACAGCTGAGCCAAAGAACGCACTTCAGTACTGCAAGATTGAACTGTCTGACCTCTATCGCAAGAAAGGAAATAAGCCATATTTCCATAAGATTTTTTTAAAGTGAAATCTTGTGCAATTGCATTGTGCAACAAAAGGCATTAAAAGAGTGCATTAAAGGAAGCATTAAAAGTAAAATCAAAGGGAAAATATGTTTGCTTTTTCATTTATCATTTGTGATTACACAAAAGCCACTGTGCTACAAGGAAATACTGTGTTGAATTCAATAACTAGGGGAAGACTCAACTTTATCAGACAAGGTACAGACTATCACCCGAATATCTGTCTCTGTCCTCTTCTAAAAATCTTGGGAAGAAGACTCAGCAGCCTCCTACAGTGAGTGATCTTTCCTAGACCAGTCTCTAGTTCTTTGGCAAGAAATATAAATGCTAATGTGGACACTTTCACACGTTGTTTCTAGACCCCAGAAGTTACTCACTGTACTTCAGTCTGGGATTATTCTAACTGAGAATTAACATTGGTGAAATGTGTACATTAGTGTATGTTAATTCTGACACATACTGTTAATATTGCCAGTTGTCACTCATATCAGATCCAGTTACACAAGGATGGAAAATGACATTTTGGAGGTGGATTTTGAACAGGATAATGAACATGTGTAGACAGCTTGATACCATCCTGCTGTGATGAGCTGGCTATTTTTGCCAGAAATTAACCTGCTTGCTTGGTGACAAAATGAATCTATGTGTTGCTAGCAACTGCTCCCCAGGTGTTCTTTGTGTTATTTTGGGAGTGTGTATTACCACGGAAAAGGATTCTGCTGTGCAAGCAGAAGTAAGTTGTGAAGATCCCCACAAAGCACACTGACATTTAAAATGCTGATTCAGAGCATGCTGCTGGGAACAGGACATTAGTGCTTGGGAGCTAGATGGGCTCTCCACCTGTCCGGGTGCAGTTTATGGCCGTGGCTCACAAGCTTTTTGAATCGATCCAAATCGGCAGATCTTTGACATTTCTCACTGCCCACTTGCCTTCACCAAACTCAAACTAAGGGACACGTGGATGTTGCTGTTGGATAGACTGCCAGTGAACATTCACTGAAGCTGTGGTCTGGGAGCCCCTGTCTATGGGTGCAGTGAGCTATAAAACTGCCTGTCTGAGAATTTTGCATACATCAGTGCAGGTACCCTGTCTGAGCTTGGTTCTTCTTGTAAAACAAGATGAAAAGAGTCGGGGGGGAACCTAGAGGCCATGTTGTGAAGGCATGCTCTGTGAGGGCACAGACAAAAAAACATAGGGGGCCTTGTTCTGACACAGGTTGCATTTGGAGCATTTGGAAGCACACTGGCAACCGTCAGATGGGTATATATATCCATCTGTTGTCCAAACTGATAGGGGACAAGGCGTTTCTGGCAGGGGCCAAATGGCTAGTTGCTGCTGAAAATGCTGTTTCTGACGAGACTTTAGTGAAGCTAGCGAAGATGGGGCTTGCAGGGACCTGAGCTCTTAAAAGATTAGGATGGGCCTGGAAATCTACACTGAGCTCTCGTTCTGGTTGTGTTTTTCACACCTTTTCACGCTGTGAGGGTCTGAGTCTGGCCCTGCACAGGATCTGGCTCCTCTGTAGGACAAACTGCTCTGGGAAACAAGCAGACTATGGCTTACGTACTTTGCCTGATATGCATCTGCAAAATCGGGCACCCCACAGAAAGCAACCATGCGGTATGCTGTCTAATTTTTTATTAATTTCCCTCTGGAGGAAGGCTCAAACCCAAGCGAGGTGCCCTTGTTGCCAGTCTGGGGGCCAGCCTGGAAGTAGAGGGTTTACTACCCTGATCTGTGAGTGCTGTGCCATGACCTGAGAGAGGACTTCATGTCAGCAAGTGGGACAGCCGTGTGCTGGGGGATTCCTGTGGCCCAGGCTTTTCTTCACAGGCTGCTCTTTCTTGTGCTGGGGCCAACGCTGCGTCCTCTGCCTCTTCACATGAGCAGCCAACCACTGGGCTGTGGCCATGCTCTCGCTTTTGTAAAAAGAAAAAAAAAGCTGTCCTTGCATCTGTTTTGTCTTTTCATTGTGATTGCGAAAGAAACAGCAAGTCTCTCTCAGTTTTGATGAGGAGTGAAGGTCCTGGGAGTGGCTGGAGATGTCTACCTTGCACTTCCCGAAGGAGCTGCATATTCCTCTCCTGAGCATTCCCTTACTTAACAGGCACTAGCACATACCCCATAGCACTTCAAAAGGCTCCAAGCCCACTAAATCAACAACAGCAGGCAGCATGCTGAGAAGGACGCTAAACCTCTCTGAGGTTCTGGATGCTGCTCCTAGAGGAAAGTGCCTGGCTGTTGTTGTCATACACAGCTTTTTTAGATCTCTAAGTTTTTAATTTGACCTGTCCCCAGAACCATAGCTGGACACAATTTTGTATTTAATACACTAAGCAGAGGATAGTTGGAAGCCCTTACAGCTTTTTTCTGGCTTTCCATGTATCAGTTTGGACTACGGTGTCTCACAAGTCTGTTGGCACATCTTGACAGGCAGTATGCACAGCAGCCATTTTTGCCTAGTTACAGGAATTCCTCGGCTCTATTCTGCCCTCAACCCCTTCAGGAATCCGTGGGTTGCGGGGATATATCTATTTTTAAGACACCATACTGGCAGCAGGTAAAGGTTATAGATGGAAAGGCAATACTGCCCATGTCTGCTAGCTCAGTTTCCACTGTTTTGGTTTTGCCTGTAGGCTGACATTTTATAGTTAGCATTTTTCACATTGTGAGCTGGGCTTTTCTTTCTGTCTGTAATACGGAAGCCCACATTTGAACAGCACCCCCATGCAGCCACCAGCTGGGAGAACGGTTCAATAATCTCCTTCCACAGCCCCCTTCCCAGAGCTCACCCTGCGTGTCGATGCGGGGCAAGAGGGTCGTTTTGTCACCGCGTGCACCGTCAGCCCCCCTTGCAGAACCACCCCCTGCCCTGCTCACGGGCTGAACTGTGGCATTTGGTGAAAGGTCGCTGGCTCCAATTTCAACCGGTGCCATCCAAGCGACTAATGTTTCAAATCAGTTAGAAGAGGTGTCACCTTTAAGGCACAGGGCTAGCCTATATGCCAGTGGAAGTGTGACTCACCCCTGAGAGCTCTTGTCTAATCTTTATATTAGACAGCAAATCTCCCACGGATCTGTCAAATGCAGGTGTTTATTTTTTTATCCTTTCTATGCTGTTCCAACCCATCTTACTGAATGATTCTTATAAAGAATCATCACACATTTTTGAAACAATCTGATTTTTCCCCCCTACTCCCCTGCCCCTCATTAAATGGTAATTATTTCTATATTATTTATATATTTATATTATTCAGCTTAATCATTCAGTTTTTTTCCATTCAGTGGGATCACAGTATTTATTAAAGCAGGGTGAAGTTTTCATGCAACCCAGTCTTGTGCCTTTGTCCAAGTTTTATTCTTTTATTTCTCTTCTTGCTCCACTGTTGGCTGCAGTATTTCTGGAAAGCTTTGTGTAGAGTCTGTGTTCTTTACATATTAGTGTAAGTTAAGTTCTTATTTGAGCAGTAGCTCAAAGCATTGTGCTTCACATGTACTAAAAAGTATCCAGTACCTGTAAAAAGCATTTGGGGATTTTTCAGTTAAAGAAGAAAAGAAAGAAAGAGGCAAATAATGGACTTAATAGCTCTGAGAACAGCCTTTGAATCACTAACTCCAAAACAAACTTTCTGTTAGAAGATGATCTGAACTTTGCCTTTTTGACCAGTGTAAAAGATCACTTGGAATTAACAGTAAAGACTTGCACGTGATGTTTTGACAGACGTTAGAAGCCACAGGCCAACTCCCACCCCATTTCTTATTTGCTAAATTGATTGTGTATCCCGATGGTATTTTAGCTACACAGCAGAGAGATTTTGCATTAAAAGCATTTTAGTACTGGTCAGGCTGACATCTGCCATGGTGACGAAATAATGTGCAGAATATAATGACTGTACTTTAGGACAGCAGGTCTGTTTGCATGTATAATGTGAAACTCATCCCCTTCTTTTACTAATAGCACCTTGTGCTATCCCACAGCTCCCTAAATATATTATATTTTGGTTTTGTACAAAGTATGTTCAAAGAAAGAAAAGTCTCCTAACCTGGCAAAAAAGTGCTCTGGAATATCTGTCCCATGATGTGAATAGTATCTTATACTTTCAAGTAGATCAGTGGTAGAAAAGAGAAAAAGAAATCTTTGAGATCACTTTCTTCTTCTACCATTGCCTTAGAAGATGTAGTGCAAAACCTGCCTGTTGCTCCACGTGAGGAGCTCTGCTTGCCAGTCCTTCCCCCTCCTTAGAACGAGACTTGAAAAGCTAAGCACACAGGATGCAAGCAGCACTGAGGTGGTGTTGAGCGCTGTCAGCCTCTGAGACCTTTGCTTGAGGCTGGTTTCAAAGTAGAAAACCTTAGTGTTCAAATCCCTTTACAACTCTCCAAGTAACGTGTTATTCATAGGTGAATAGATGCTTTTAGGAAAATCCAAAGAAATGCTACCAAATAAAAAAGGAATGCAAAGGGAGATCCAAACTCTTTGCGTACGGCTGCAGTTCCTATTAACAAAAAGGAACCTAGGTATATGTTTTGTTACTTAATTTTGTTTGTGTCTTCCTGACATGGTTTTAGTGCAGTAATTTGGGTTAAATGGATGATAACAATGAAACTTAATGCAACTTCTTTAACTTCAGATTTTCTTGGTTTGCTTGTGGGCTTTCCGGATCTTCTGCTTAAAAACAAGAGTGCTGCTAATAAGTAAAATGAAGGCTGCAACATATAATTGTTGCGTTATCCGAGTGGGAAGGTAGTGTTGTAATTAATATCTGTAATTCCAGTGTTCCAGGTAGCATGTACATAGTTCACTGGCATTTCTGTCTACCTTCACATTAGCTTCATGTGATCCAAGTATATTGCCTGTAAGGAGTTACTGGCAGTATAATTGCAAACTTGGACATACCTGTATTTACATGGTGCACTACAATAACAAAGGCAAAGTAAAATTTCATTTTATGAGTTATGACACAGGTGGGCTTAAATCAGATAAGCTTCATTTGTATATTATTGAAGAAATAATTACTTTGTAACCAAACAAGCCACAGCTCACCAATACTTCTCATTCATGCAAGCCCTATAACATTCAAGCAGCCCAGACTAGGAACAAAGTCATTAAAATGTGGTTGCAGCATACCAGCTAGCAACGTGGAACATCCTTAATAAATGCATGTCTAGATGCACCCTGCATCTCTGGTTGATTCCCCTGGGATGCACCATACACCTTCCAAACCCTCCCCCGTGGAGGAGGCCAAAAGTGGGTAAGCAAGCAGGGATGAAGGCAATGCATGAAGGGAACTTCACCGTACGGAGTCACAGCGCGGTGGGTGCTCTGCTGCGGGACACTACGGCACGTGTGGTTACCGATGCCCTCAATGGTGCCTTCATTTCTGGTGCCTTGCACACTGTGTGCTTTGCCTTGGCTTTGCTGAGCTTGTTGCTGAGCAGCAGCTACCAGAAAGCAGTTTCCAGCTAAGCAGCCCGCTGGAGTTTTGCGTTACAAGCAGTCTAACGCACAATTAGAACGTGTTACTAGATCTGCACATCACTGATTTCAGTGTGTGGGAAGGGCAGCTGAGCAGCGGTTGCTCAGCTGTAGTCCCGTCTCAGGCTCCTTTCCTGCATCCCAGAGGAGCCGTGGAGCCAGCCTGGGGTGCAGTTATTCTGAGCACTCAATCACATGGTCTCAGAAACATCTTAATAAACTCTGACCAGCAACGCAGCCAACAGCTTCTCCTCAAAATAATACAGCTACCCAGGATATCCGCGCAGCAAGAAAGCGTCTCGTCCAGCCGAAAAGATTGGAACTCTGGTACCCAGCAAAAATGTCCGACAAAACCCCCTTCGAAACGGATATGCTGACGCTCACACGATTCGTTATGGAGAAGGGACGCCGCGTTAAAGGAGCGACAGGGGAGCTGACGCAGCTGCTCAACTCCATGCTGACTGCCATAAAGGCCATTTCCTCTGCAGTCAGAAAGGCAGGCCTTGCCCACATGTGAGTCGTACCTAGCGATATGGGGAGGAAGAGGAGGTAGAGAGACAGCTGCTTGCACAGCAAGGCTGGGGAGAGGACAGGGATTCATAAATACGTTGGAAATGTCTTTTTTTAAGCTGAGTGACTGTAGGCATGAGGTCAGAGCCTGGATTATCAAGAGTGGGAAGTGGGAGATCTCTCTTTCAGGAGCATTTTAATATTGGGTGCAAGGTAGACATTTAGACTGCCTGCTGTTCTGTAATACTTTACTCTAAAAATTTAAGTCAGAGCTTCAATGCACTGCTCACCTCCTTATTCCTTGTACATGTTGATACTGACATATTTTTAAATCTGCTGTGAATTTGCAGAATATCACACCATGATATTTTTAATGCAGGATATCACACTGTGATATTTTCTGCCAACATCCAAGTTGGGTGCTGAGCTGTGCAAATCAGGGCTTGGCTTATCTCGGGAAGCCAATGTTCTGCCTGACTGCAACATAAGTAATGCTCTAAAGCAACAGCCCTGCAAGAAACGCCATATGCTGCCACGCGTGAGTGCATTTCCCCTTCCTTCCTCACATAGTATCAGGGTTACAGGTGGGCAGTCTTAAAAGGCCCTATATGAAAAACAAACAACAATTTGGCCTCTAGTGGTTTAGCAAATGGAATAAAGAATTGACTTAGCAAAGCCTGGAATGAACCAATCTGTTCCTCACCCAGCCAGGTGAAATAGACAGGGGTGTCCTTCTTTTGATGGTAATCTAGCTGAAGCAGTTCAGAGAGCTGGAATGTCCTAATAAAATTAAGCATTTAAAATATTCTAAATATACAGGTTTTGTTATGTCTTGAAAAATTTATTTCTGTACAGGCCTATGCATACATGCATAAAAAAGACAGGAAATATATTTTTCTAAGAAAGACTAAGAAAAACAACATTTGTAATTTGTTCTCTTTTTTTTCCCCATGGAAACACCAAAATGTATGACTCTCTGTTGGTTTTTTTTGCATTTCGGTTGACTATTTGGTCAAAGTCCTCAATGATCTTTGCAAATCATGCATTCAATGTCTCTGTACTATCACCCTGACTCTACAGGCATGGACCATGAGACATACTCAAAAGCAGTGTCAGGCTCCTGTGCCCTAAATGTTAAACTGTACTTTGTCTCTAGGCCTGCTGGGTGAAGCTGAGCTGTTTTGCCTCCCTGACTTAGAGGAACAGTTGCTTATTGCTTTTATCTAATTTTTATCTTTCAATACGCAATCTCGGAAGCATTTAGTAAGTTGAGAGAACCTCTATTTGATTGATTAGAAGTGGAATAGCCACCTAGCCTACAGGACACATGGGGCTACTGTGCTGGATGAATCCTCCCTTTAGAAGGAAAACATCCGTTATGATAAGGAGCAAATGTGTTTCTATAAACAAAAGTTTCAGGTGATGAACCAGAAATATCTGAAGTATCCAAAACCACAAATGAGTAACTTGCACCATTCAAATTATTGCAACTAACCATGAAATTTCAGAAATTCACATTCCAAACTTTCAGCCATGGTGACTAGCTTGCATCCATCTGCATTTGTGAAGTCAGAGAACTCGGATTTTTCTAGCCCTTCTGAATAGGTTACTTTGAAATGACTTATTTAATGTCAAAGAATTTAACATGAACTTTTAACAAATTTGCCATTCAAAAAAGTAAAGCAGGACTTTTTGAAGCAATAGACTTGAGCTGGGAATGTGCCTAAAAACACACTAACTGGAGAATGCTCTGAAAATCCTGGTCCTTTCCAGTATCTCAAACCTGGCACTCCAAAATAGAGTGTTCAGAATGCTCAATACTTCTGAAAAGCTCAGGCAACTTTGAGCTTTGGGTAAGACAAAAGTACCCTGCCCCTAACTAAGGCCTGCTGCTGACCAACATCCTATGAACTAATCAGTTGCCCCTTTCCCCTTCCTTTTTTTTTTCCCATAAACAATAAAAATGCTGTATCTATTTCCTGTACCATTTCTTATACTTCTAATATGCCCAGACCACACACATTAGGTCTAAACAGTGCTTCTGCAAATGGAAATCTCAGAAATATATATAATACTATATACTACATCATTACCATATTGCTAAAATCAAGATAGGGAATGGAATCATCATCTTATCTCATCCGAGGATCAGCAAATAAAACAGACTTTGATCCTGAGATACAGTTCAGCATGGGGAACTACCTGGGGATGTCTTTGAAATTTCTGATTTTGGGGTGGCTGGGGACTGAGTGGATGTGGGTTAAAGGACCATCACGGAGCTCTAAGCAGCCAGCAGCAGAGAATAATGCAGATGCTAACTGCCTTCCTTGAAGCTGCTGCCAGCTGCTTCATGGGGCTGCTAGGGAAGCCTGGTGCCCACTGACCTGTCTGTAGGCTCTGCTCCTGGCCTGGAGAACATCCAAGCAAAAGGACGCAGGTAAAGCCCCAGAATGATGCCATCGCTCTTTCTCTTTCTCATGCACGCTTTTATTTTCTTGCAGCAGCAACCATCTCCTAATGCACCTTAGCAGTTTAATCCAAAGGCTAGAGGTGTGGTAGGATCAGAGGAAGAAGCTCCCCTGACTTGTTTTTTTCCTAAAAACCTGTAACGTTGGCCTCCCTCAGGTTTCTTGATATTTTTACTTTTCTGTAGGTTTGGCATAGCTGGCACCGTGAACGTGACCGGTGACGAAGTGAAGAAGCTGGATGTATTATCCAACAGCCTGGTGATTAACATGCTCCAGTCCTCCTACAGCACCTGTGTCCTGGTCACAGAGGAGAACAAGGAGGCCATCATCACCCCGAAAGACAAGCGGGTCTGTGCAGCTCCTGCCTTCAGGGGGTTATCGGCTCAGGCAGCAGCAGGTGGCACTCTTGTTTCAAGTATGAAACCTGGGCCTGGCCCCAAATCCAACCCTTCCCAGGGGAATTCAGAAAATTTGCAGCATTACTGCATTGTTTTGATTAATAACTGTGGTGGATGGCATGGTTTCAACAGCTAACGGAGCTGTGGAGGGTAAAATTATTATTAAAGTTTGGGGGGCGGGGGGGGGAGAATAATTATTTTGGAGCTTGTTAATACACCCCAGATGCCAGGTGTAGGTGTACTATTACATTCCCCGACCGCCAGTGTAATGGTTTTGGACTGCGTTAATATTTAGGCAAGATAAAATGAGATGAGAGAGTGGCAGAACTGGGTTTTACGTTACATGCCCAGAGGAAACACCTGACGGCTTCATCAGGCTTCCCCCAGGAGGGGATCCTATTGCAGCGAGATGCTGCTCAGGCTGATGTCACCTGCCCTTTCCCCAAGATGCCTTCTTTCTGCCTTCTTACCGTCTAACCTCACATCACAGGCAAAGCCCCTCGAAACGTAACAAAACAAAGCACATTTACTCGAAGAAGATGCTTGCTTCCTGCATGAGTCACTCCTTTTGCTTTCAAGCAATTTCCTGCGCTGCTTGGCAGCAGAGGACTGCTCCTTTCTATCATCAGATTTCGTGCTGTCTGAGCAGAAACGCGCCCTCTCCCATTTCCCTGGCAGGCCCTGCAGGGAGCCGGTGTTGTGCTGCAGGGCCAGCTGGGTCAGCACTGTCGCCTTCTCTGGCAAGCTGTGTCTGGCTGCTTGGACGGCTAAATGCAGTCATAAAAACACAGGTTTTGTCAAGTAAAAAGAAATAATAGTGCAAGACTACGTATCATTTAATGCTTCCCTTGCCACTTGTGTTTCAGGGTAAATATGTGGTGTGCTTTGACCCCCTTGATGGCTCATCCAATATAGACTGCTTGGCACCGATAGGAACAATATTTGCTATCTACAAAAAGGTAAGAGGATGAAAGAAGCACACATGGCACAATTCACTTGATGAAAGAAAATTGTCTTGGGTACATCAATTTGCTTAGTTTCTTTCCTAGGTCCTTATATTGTCTTTGGGATCAACAGAGCCTCTGAAAGTGTAGAACAGGTAACACCTGAGATTCATGCATGCTAAAATTTTGCCTGAATTCCCAGGAAGGGGACACTCAGCACGATGAAATTGTTAAGTGGCACCACTTCACTCCTGCAGGCACACAGGCACTTAAATAAAATCCCCTCACCATCAGGCAGGTAGCTAGCTCTTTAAGTGACCCTGTACTCACTGCAGGAGAGCTGAGGGGTGTCGGGGTGCCTATGAATCAGAGTATTTTTCTTCCTGGATACTGACTGGGGAGGGCTGACAGCCACTGCCTGGACCATAGCACAGCAGTGTGGTGGCCTTCCAGTGTGAGTTGCTGTGCCTGTTACAGGTGGGGGTTTATAATCATGCTAACGATGGAGGCCACCTGAGGCTGAAGGAAGCAGTCACCTACAGCCAGCGGGGCCTTGCCAGCGTGTCTGCTCCCTTGGGGCTGGAAAGAATGGGAACTGCACAGCCAATTAACAAACATTAATAGTTAGAGTCATGCCAAGTCTTGTGATTTCACTGCTAATCTCCCAGCAGTTGGTGTTTTTCCTAAAGCCTGAGCTCACAGTCATATGACTATGGGAGACCCTCAGCCATCACTACCGTGAAGTAACTTTTACAGTACTTGTGACTGCGAAGAAGTCTTTGCAGAGTCAGACGCTAAACCTCAAACATATGAAGATATGCTTTTTAAGTCCACTCTCATCTTTTAACTCATAATTTTCAACAGGCCAGTCCTTGTTTTTTGCATTTCTGGTAGGCAATACGCTAATCTTCACTGTTGATAATACGCATCTACTAGTAAACCAGATATAGTTACGGCACAGTCTCGACAGGGTCATGGCATAAGCCAAGTGCTGGCATATGGCTGTTCACACTGCTAATGGTTAGTGCAAACCCCCATCACAATTTCACAGTCCAGGCCAGACAATACTGAGATGACACCTGGTTATGGCTTGTGGAAAGAGCATCCCAGGGACTACCTCCAGTGCCGTCTACCACCTTGCTTTTTGCAGGGAAGAGAGTTTAGCTGTATGGATGCAACCCATGGCATGCACCCTTATGGTAAGCAAAGGGGTCCCCAATCTTTTCATTTATCTCTCTAAAGAAAGCCTAAAAGACGACACCACCTCCTGACATTTACAGTAGGCAACAACTGCATGGTCCACTATTCTTAAAGGTGGTAAGCACCATCTTACAAACACTAAACATCACCTTTCTCTTTAGAAGTGTTGGGTTAGGTTACTCTGCGTAACTATTAGGGTAAGTGCTCAGTGTGATTAATATAGTGAAGCAGGTTAAAATACAGATTAGATTTCGCTACCATCTTTAATTCACCTGTTAAGGTGTGTAAAGACTATGGACTGCCCAGTCTTCCCAAGGATTCTGCTTTAGGATTGAAACATTTCCTAAAGAACTCACACTGTTCCCAAAAGCTCAAGTTTTCAATTAATTTTCTGGTCCTTCCATAGTTGTTGTTGTTCTAATATATATTAACATATTCGTTGTAAATACTGTTTCAAAGTTACTGGTTTTCATGTGGGTGGATATCCTTCAGTGCACATAAAAAGAAAATTACATTGCTTTGTACAAATGTTTCATATCCAAATGAAAACCCTGCTGCTAGGATGAAGCACCGTTTGTCAATTACAAGAGCAACTTCTCAATTTTCCCTGGAAAGTTAGAAACAATGCTGAATTTACAGACTTCCACTTGCATAATTCTTGCCACTAAAATGCTAATTCCAAAGTACAGGTTAATTAATGTGCCTTCGTCTCAGACAAGACAATTTTGTAGCAACACAATTAACTTCAAACCCTTTGAAATAATGAAATAATAACAAGTGGTTTATTGATAGTTACTGAAGGGTAGTGTGAAAGGGATAAAAGTGAGATGTTTATCCCAGTGAAGGAGGATCATTTAAGAAAGAAAACATCATTTTAAGCCATTTAGGTTCATGAACATAATTTTGGAAAAGCTAGAACAATTGTAATTTCAAAGGATGATGCTTAGCACCTGTAAGATAATTTGTACCTTCCAATTCTCAGATGATTGCATGACTGATTTTCTTACTATGTAAGTGCCTTAACTTCATTTCCAAAGGCACATCCTCCATAACTGAAATATTTGCCTCATTTTAGGAAAAAAAAAAAAAAAGATAATCAGCATTTATCTACAAAGGCCAGAATTGTCCAATACATTTCAAACCTGAAAATGGTTCTCTAGCTGCTCCCAATCAAGAGCCACCACCACGGTGGTACCACTGCCTCCTACCAGAAGAGCAGAGCACTGTATCAGTTTCTTAGTGGAAACCACTGGGAAATAAATACCATCGTATGTTTAATTACTTTTACACCTGGCTTTTACTTTCAGAAGCATGGGTGGTATTCTTAAACAGACCAGAAATCTCAGAAAAGTGGGTCTGAGGGAGAAGCCTTGCTGGATCAGCAGAAGCCAGAGCAAGGGATAGGACCTTGACAGTCCCTGCTGCTGCGGGGCTCTCAGCTGGTGGAGTGTCAGGATGTGGTGACCCTAAGTATTTTTTGCTTGGATTCTTCCCAATTTTTCATGTCACTGCACTGAATCTGCAGCTCTCTGTTCATGCTCCACACACATGCTATGAAACTCTGCTGCTTTGTTTCATTCTGATTTTAATTTGTAATGTTGCCCATTTCCTCAGATGTATTTTATTTCCCCTCCCTTCACCGTCATGAGGACCATGTTGTCACCTCCATGTGGTCCCTCAGAGGGAAGGAGTAAGAATTCAGGGCAAACGCGAAGGATACTCATGAAACACATGATACAGAGACCTCAAAACCAAGTCCTTCCAGAGCTGCTCCTGGTGCTGATGAGAACTCCCTCATGTGATGCTGGCAAATCATACATGCAAAAATTTTCAAACTCAGATATCACCTAAGGGTACCCCTATAGCCAGACTCTGCGGACCTTGTTTCATCTGCTTCACACCAATGAGCTGATGTGACTGTGTCAACGCTTGTCAGAGCTTCTCTGCAGTCCCTCTGTCTGCTTCAGTGCTTTGCATAAAGACCTCTAAAGTGATTCCACTACCGCCATCTCGTAGGCAAAATATAATAGATAGGAAATCCATCTGTGCACCAGAAAGAAGTGAAAATATTTGGCTTAATTCCCTGGTTTGTTTCACAGTACATGGTACTTGGCAGGACAAAACTCCTGCAGTCTTAACGGAGAAATATCCGCTAGCTTTTTTACATTCTGACAAGCTCTGCAGAATGTTTGAGACTGAGCTTTTTTCCTTCCTTTTTTGAAGCTGGCTCTTGGAAACACAGTTGTGAATAAGGATGGAAAACCAAGTGAATTCTGCCCAACTGTCCATCTCCCAAGGGAGGAGTTCCTCTGCTTTTTCAGAATAGTCAACACGTGTGGTTTCTCAGCCATATGTACATAGAGAATGCATTTAAGAGACAGGACTGAAAAGCTCATCTCAGAAAAATATATTTTAAATCAATATCATATGTAACCAGCAGCTACTTAGACTGTATATACACCATGTCCTACCACACAAACATCTTTACTATATTTATAAAAAAATAGTTTTCATTTAATGAGGGAAGTATACAGAAAGCAAGGAGAATCATAATATGTTTGCAACTAGTAGTGTAAAAGTATATTTAATTCTGCATTTAATGTTGCAAATAATTAGTTTACTATACACAACCATTGCTTTTGATGTTGAGATGTACGTGCCATGGGCATATATTTTTGAAAGAGAAGATGCTATGTAGGGTATAATAGTTGGTTCTGTAAAAGATGATCGTTTAGCAAAAGATTAGCCACTAATAGTCAATATTCAAAGCTCTGGAATATACAAGCAGGGGTTTTAACTAGTCTTCATTATGTGCATTATAACATCTCTGAATAAGCAGCCTGACATAGAGGAATTCCAAGGGACTGCATACCAGATATATTGTATAAGCTATATTTCAGGTCCCATGAAGAGCTTGTTGGCAACTGGATTTTTTCCCACAGAAGAACTTGGCAAAAAAAATAATTAAGTATTACTATTATTATTTTTGAGAAAAATACAGCTAAAACCTCTGTAAGTAAAAGTAGCAAAAGTAACAAAATCTTTCAGCTGAAAATGAAAACACTTTGATGTGGAATTACTGTCTTCATATGCCATGAAAGATGTAGTTTTAGTGTCCCACACCTAGTTCTCCTCTAGATGTTGGCATACAACAACAAACGGGATCCTCAGGTTACCCTTAGCCTTCCACCTTGCTAAGACCGTGACACCCTGAGAGCTCCTTGCCCTGGGGTGCAGCAGAGAATTTCTCTCTTGGAGGAGAGGTGTTTTCCTTTGGAAAATATCTGTGAAAGGCATTCTTGATTTTTTAAAGAATTTGCTCAATATTCATCAAATACTTTAATTCCTACACAAAACAGTGTCCACTGATTTTTATTTTTTTAACCAGGTATTTTAGGCTAGGCCTCCTATTTCTGTTTAGCTGCTACTCAGGCTCAGACCATGCAATCACTGAGAAATTGTCTGAGTTTGGATCAATAAAATGCTAAACCAGGGCCTGAAGAAAACATCTGAGGGGCTTCTCATTTTAATTCCGTGTAAACCACCATCAAAACATCCATGGAAAATCCAATGCAATTGACAAGCTTTTAAAGGAACAGTAAGATCAAGCATTCCCTACCCGCTTTGTAGTCCCAGGAGGTGAAGGCTGGAGCCAGCCCTCCCAAATACTCTTGGCTGTTCTTTCTCACCCCACCAGTGAAACTCTTGTAAGCCGCGGCTGAGGCACACAACCTAGAGCTGGATGGAAATATTTGCACCAGGTCTGCTTGGGATGTTGTGGTTCAGTGATAACCAAAGTACTAAATCAAAATACGAGTGTCAGAAATTGATTAAAAGCCTGAAGTGAAGTGCCACGTGAATGTCCTATGTAGAGTTACATATGCGTACCTGCACACACACACATATTACATACACAAATGCTTTTGTTATTTTATAGCAACATTTCTATCACCTGTTACCCATCTCTCCACCAGCAGAGACCAATGCACAATCTTAGTTCCGTCATGTTGCACCATCTACCCTTTTATTCTGCATTACTGGAAGCAATTTGTCTGTAATGTCAATTACTGCATTCACCTCACAGTTATTCCTTCTGAGGGGTGTCAGTATGATAGCTTATGTTCACATTTCCAGAAAACTAGTACCTTTGTTCTGTCTCAGATTTCTGACGATCTTGAATTAATAGACTGGGCTGTAATGCTGAGGTATCAGCGTTGTTGCAAGTATCATATTGATTGCATGACACGTATAAAATAACAAACTCTCAAGGTCCTGCCCCAGCGTGCGCACGTACTTGTACCAAACTTGCCCTGAACTAGGGGGAACAACTTCTATTTTGGTTGTTTCAAAGGCCCGCATAGACACAAAAAGGAAATCTGCCCCACTTCATCATTGAAGCGTTGCTTTTATTGTTTCTTGTAAGAATTTAACCTTCAGTCCAATGGTAATTTTTCCTCAGGAAACAGATGATGAGCCCTCTGAAAAAGATGCTTTGCAGCCCGGACGCAATATTGTTGCTGCAGGCTATGCCTTGTATGGCAGTGCTACACTGGTCGCCCTATCCACAGGGCAAGGAGTGGACTGCTTCATGCTGGATCCGGTACAGTCATGGTGTTAATCACTTTGCCACTATCTTTTAGAGCTTTCCATTCTTGGGTTTACTGATTTTTCTTACTCTTTGTCTCTGTAATCTAGGCAATCTATGCAATATTTTTTTTCACCCATATCCTGGAACATCCCCCCTCCAGTTTATAAGTACTCAATAATACAAGAGTATGTTGATTGCAATACCTCTGTTTGTTTCTAATACTCAGTGAAAGAGAGTTTAAGTTAAAAAGCATTTGAAATTGTGTTGATTCAAACCAGACTGCTGGTTTGCAACACTTAAGAAAATTTACTATGAACAGTGTCTTTGCCTCCACTTAAAGGACTCCTTTTCTCTTGCTCTTGCTCTTTCTGTCTGTAGAAGAACCTCAGCACGTTCAGTGTTTGTCCTGGGGCAAGGACCATTTCTTGATGTAGTTAATGCAAAGGTTTCCTGGGTGCAATTTATTTTTAAGGCTGAGTCCTTTAAGCTGTGCACCCAACAGTTTGCAAAAGCACAACCACACACATACAATCAATCAGACGTGTGCCACCCCTTGGTGCCCAGCTCAGGAGCCCAACAAGTGTTACTGGAGGAATGTAGGAAGACGTTAATTAATTTGAGAAACCAGCATTAGATGTGGGCAATAACATAGGAGTTAATTTTGATAAAAGGATGCATTTTTATCAAAACTCCTTTTAACATTTATAAACAGGCTCATTGCAAGTGGCAAGAACTGGGAGCTGAACTGCTCTGGTTAAAGGCAGAGGAAGAAAAGGTGGACTCAAACTGCAGACAGCAACACCTGGGGAGAGCTGACCACATTCACTTTAAGATATTTAGGCCAGACAGGCAAGAAGAGTTAAAAAATCAGAAGGCAGTGTAATTTCTTAACTTGTAACCTTATGATTTGTGGACAGAGATTCATGGTCTGTCTGCTTTTAGGGCTGACTGGTGTTCATTTGATATGCTAACTATTACAGTCAAGTTGCTTTTTGTTTATACTACCAATGTGACAAGTTTTCATGCACTTAACGCAGATTCTGTGCTTTCTGCTCTGTTTGAAATACTGTGAAGTTATACACAAGACTGGTGCTGAAAGGGCCAAGCTGTGCCAGCATTTCTGCCATCTCTAGTGTGACAACTGTTACAGAAAGTCAACAAAAAGTTCTGCTGCTTGCTGACAGCTGGTCTACCCTGTTCCTCTGTAGGGTCTCGGTGAATTTATTTTGGTGGACAGAGATGTTAAAATCAAGAAGAAAGGGAAGGTATACAGTCTCAATGAAGGTTATGCGAAGTATTTTGAACCTGCAATGACAGAATATTTACAAAAGAAGAAATTCCCTGAGGTAAGAAAATATCAGCACTGTACCCAATGTACTGTGTGCACTGGCAAGCACGGCAAGCACTGCTTTCCGTGAAGTCCTGGCTGATGGGAAAGGGTTTGAAGGCCTTGCTGAGTTTAGCCCCATGTAACTCTTTCGTGCCATCAGGCCCATTTTGGTTATGTATCTGATGTGTTGGTTTCTGGTGGCCTGACATATTTTGTAACTTAGAGTTCAGAAAGCAAATTCGTAGCCTGCTTGTCACTGTGTGGAGGAAAATGTGCTGTACATGAACAACAAGGTTTTTTTGACAAAGCTCTGAAACTGTGATGGCAAAATGGGAGGGGTACCCTTGTTTTCTAGCTTATCTGAATATGCAGCTCAGTCATATGTGCAGCTGAGCATTTGGGGATAGATTCCACATACTGCCCAGAAGGTGCTTGCAGGGATCTGGGTGGCATCACCTTCTCCTTCCTGCACATGCTTACATCTGAGAGATGCAGTATCACTCTTGCACTGTCTACCTGCATCATATGGAACACCAACCAAGCCACAGGTTGGGAAAAAAAAAAAAAAAAGGTCTGAGGCACAATTTCACTATATTCTGTTCTTAAGAGGATTATACTGTATTCCTTAGAGAGAAAAAGCTGAGACTATCCTATGTTTGATTAACTTCCTTGTGGGGACATACAGCTCTGTATGACCTCTAGTCAGTGCTAGGAGGACACAACACAAGCTCTCCGTGTGGAAAGCTGGACACTCTCTAGACAGTGTAGCTATGACCAGAATGTCATAATGAAATACGGTGACGTGTAATGGCTCAGGACTGAATTTGGCCAGAAAACTGTTTTGAGTGTTCCTCCTGTTAACAAAAAAAGCCATAGGATTCTTTTTTAAGTTATTAGTTGTTGACAATACTTGTACAAGGCTCATGTAAAAATCAATGTATCCAGCTGAACACTTCAGGGTGCTGTACAAGGGAAATGTAACAAGTAAGCCTTTAAACCATAGTTCTGTGAGAGAGGCCTTCTGAACTGAAAATCTGAAGTTACTACATTGGATATATCTGCAACGCTGACCTCTTATCAAAACCTCTTTTCCATATTACCCTGATTGTCGTTGCAGAGGGTGCCACATCACAGCGTTGTAAATATATTCATTTGAATATTTAAGGTTATTTTGAAACTTCAAAGTCTGCTTTCAGTCCAGCTGTGAGAGAAGCAGAAACCCATGACACTACTTTCATACTTCCTGAAACCTAATCTAGCTGGAAAAGAGGAGATCTGTGCTTCTCATTCTGCTCATGTTATGCTGAGCTGTGTATTCAGTATAAAGTACTAACACTGGATTTGTTAATTTGTGCTTCTGAAAAACACCAAAGTGTTTTTTAAAGAAAAACTCTTAAACAAATAATCAACCCCAGGCAACTATGAAAAGACTGAGGAGATTTCAAACTCAGTAGACAGACCAGACAGGGATATTTCACCACGGGCTCAGTGAGGACAGCTCTGTCATATGATTCACTAAATCCTTCAGTTAGGACATACAGGAAAAACCTCATTTGCAAACACTATGTTATCTCAAATCTGTGCTTCATTTGAGGAAAATCTATTGAAAGTGTTCTTGAACTAAAGCAGCAGAAGTTGGCAAAAGGTGTTTTTGTCACTAAAGCAAGCAGCACAGCCGTGCATGGGTTATTTGGGGCAGTGGAAGCCTCCTCAAGGGTGCTGAGCGAGCACATTGCTTTGCTGCGCTGAGACGTAGCATTGTCTGTGTGAGAAGGGCCAAGGCACCAATGTTATGCCCACAAAGCACAAGGAAGTGCCTGGCCCATCTAAAAGCTTGTTGTAAACCTGAGTTTTGGAAACAGCATAACTGAGTTCCTTGATTTAAAAAGGGTATTATATTTGTATTGTAGAAGGAAAAGAGAGAGAAGGTGTTGCCACTCTTCCATAATATGAAACCTGCTTCCTGGCATCCACTGTAAGCCTTACCAGCTACAGCCACATTGGTGCTGCTCCTAATTTCCCTGCAGTGCCCAGGTGGAGCATTGCACAGCTTTGGTCTCTTCAGCACACAGAAGGGCAGTGGGGGGTATCTGCTGGAGACCCCCTGCCTATAAATTGAGGAGGAACTGCCACATGGGGCATGGGAGACCCCTTCTTACTCAGACAGACCACAATCGCCCTATGGCCTTGTTCCACTGGAAGCCAAGAGACTAGGTATTAATTTGAGCTACTTGTCACTTTGTTATCCCTTTTTTTTCCTTTGATCCTACCTCTGTTTGCTCCTTCCTGTGGTTCTTGGTCAATATGGTGTACAGATGACTCTCTAACATTGCCACTGAAAAATGAAAAGTTAAAAATAAAACAGGCAAGCAAAGTGGAACATTGTCCACAACATGTCCCCTGTTCTGTATTGCTGTCATTGGCAATCAAACATTACAAATAAACCGTTTTTGTGGAGAGGAGAGATTTTCCTTTACTGTCTAACAGCAGCATCCCAGATCAGACAGTTTGGACTACAAAGCCATGTTGGCCCTCAAGGTTTCTTCGCCATTCACCAAGGGCATCAATTCTGAATTAAAAGCAATGGAAAAGTGCTGCTGTTCTCCAGGTCAACCGTAAATCCCCTACCGTTGTCATGAGGATCTTAGTGGCAAATACTTGTCTAGACACATCGCTTCTCAAAGGAGAATCCAGACTAAACCTAATTTTTTAAGCATCACAAAATCTCCTGCTGCTTAACCAGCTTGAAGAGCAAGCAGCTATTTGAAACATTGCCTGTAACACAAGATGTTTACTCCAGTCTGCACTGTATAATGGTCACTGCTGGGCTAGGAACTGTTTCTGCACAAATTTCACTCTAACTCCTTCCCAGAGTGGGTTCTTCCTCCAATAATGTTTGCAGAACCCTGGCCTCTAGCTGACACTGGTTCAGTGATGGTAGAACTCAAAAACATGCTGTGGGCATCATTGTACTTTGCTGTTCCATGCATTTTTATCTTCGCTTCCTACAGCCACAAGAGAAGCTGAGTTTCATCACAGCTTGGTGATTGAGAGCCATGCAATGGAGACTCCTTGGTTAAGGAGCAATGCCATCAAAACCTTATCATCAACAGCAAAACCATTCTTCTGCCAGTCAGCCCCACTGTGCCTGAGTGACATAAAGAAGCTAATAAAAACACTGTGCTTTTGTAACCATAACTGTATGTGGAGGGAGGCATGCAGGGTGTTATTACTATAGTCTGTAGAAAAGACTATTTTCTCCCCACTCTCCTTGACATCACAGTTATGCAAGAAAAATATGGTCTTGTTCTGCTGTGGAGGAAGATAGCTGTCAGAAATCAGTAGAATAAAGAAATGAAAAAGTGACTTCCATCACACTCTGACGAAAAAAATCACGGGACCTATCTGGTCGTTTTGTTCTTCTGGGTTAAGCAAAGAAAACAGCGGAAGCGGTGAAATTAAGAGCAATCACAAGTTCAGTCAAATGCCATGGACACTGACCAAGGGAACAACAAGGTTCTCCAACTCTTTCATTAGCATCAGCTGAACCAGTGCGAAGTGCTCACTGGGCAAACACACAGTGTGGCATTACTCAAAACTGGGGATGAATTTCCCTAGCATTAGTGCTCTGTTATTTCGTTTGAGAAGAAAGCCTGGGTATTTGCCAACATGCATGCAACACCCATTAATTTTCTCATCTGTAAGAAAATGCATAAGTGAACAAACTAGAGAAACAAGAAGTAACATTTCTAGAAACTAAAATGACTATTTATTCCTCACAAGCAGATAGCTGGATGCTAAGGGAAGTGAAAATTTTATTTCAGTCCGTGGTTCAAGTGATAACTGTACCAGAATGGAGGAATTTCTATTCTGTGATTTTCTCAGCGCTGGGTTTCTGGCAGGTGAATTTCTATCAGGGTAAGAAGCAACTAAAATTGTCAGTGGCATCTCATGTACACATGTACGCATAAATTGTGTAAATGACCTGCACACAAACAGGAAATCCAGCAGATCCCAAACATATCTGATGATTTGTACACAGGTGGCTCAGCTGTGCAGCTCATGATTGGTAAATTTTATACATGTGAGTTGCGGACTCCTTATTTGATAATGTCGTAGAAGCAGACCTCAGAAGTCTGATTCAGGGCCTGCTTACGATCGATATGCTATGCCTTTTCTTAATGTGTAACAAACTTTTCGTAAGACTGGCTTCATCACCTTCTGAAGCCATAAAAGAGAGCTCTTCCTTTGACTGTATTTTTAAAGGAGATTTCAGAATGAAATCACATCTTTCCCTGAAAATTGTCTTTTCTTAAACTGAAAACTTCTTTTGGTCTCCCTTTAACACCTCTTAAGGTGTTTTTTCTGACCTCAGATTTTTGCAGTTGCAAAGTCACAAGTGTAAACAGATGTGAGACAGAGAAGCTATCAAAGTATTGTTCAGGTGTGCCTGGAAGTAATAGGGCCATGTTTAAAAAAACCTAAATATAGAAGCTCCAGGCTGTGTCTCATCCATCATGTCTTTCATACTCCATCTTGTTTTCCTCTGAATTTTCAATTGTTCTCCTAATGTGTATAAGAAGAAAGAATCATGGAAAGAGCACTAGTACAGCTGAACAAGGGTTATTACTTAGGCTGGAACCATTCTCTCTTCCATTTTTACTACCAGCTATATCAAATATCCACGTCTTATATGTACTGGCTTAGGACTCAACTTCCTAGTATTGTGGTGCATTATATGGTGTAATTTCATAAGAATCTATTTCCATTTTAAAAGAGAGTAAATACTCAAATGTTATAGCTGCATAGAAGAGTTTGATAAAGTGATTTCAAAATTGAATGATGTTTTTCTCTATCTGTGTTTTTTTCCTTCCCGCTTGTGGATTTTTTTCTCCCAGCTAACCTCATGATTTTGCTGGGAAGGGTGACTACCTTCTGATGTCTGACAGTCTGGGAGCTGGCATTGCTGAACAAATTCTCTGTCTACTTCTCTGGACCTAGTATCAGCAGAAGGCAAGCTTTGTAGGAAGCACTAAGATCTTTTATTAGAAAAGTGATCCAAACAGAAAAAACATGCAGAGGTCTTTTAAAACTTCTAGCATTACAATACACAAATATATATGTGTATTAAATGTACATGAAGTCCCAGTCTTTAGTAATTTTCTGGGCACGCAAAAATTCCGCCTCTGCTTCATTGAGGACAGAGTGAGAAATATCAAAAGACCAACAGACTTCTTGGTGTAGTAGCTTTCAAAAAGATTTCCTTCAGTTTACATTCGTATCGTGTATCTGCCCTTCATAAAAATATGGTGCCACGTAGCTTTTCTCAGGTGAAGCTCATTTGGTGTATATAACTTCTATTTGTGCAAGACACCTTGCTTGTCTTCTCTATTTCCTACCTTACCATTCTTACGACCAGGAAACCTGAGGTTGACACGAATACTTCCCTGATTTCTCTCACTAAAATGACCTCTCCTTCAACAACATTAACTTCTAAGTTAAGAGCAAGGAAAACTACATTCATTAATAAATTGCTATCTCTCAAACTAAGCTGCTAAATGAATGGTATGACCAACTTCACAACTTGACAAATAAGCTAGAAGGAAAAAAATGGGGTCCTCTGGGAACCATCTGGATGTGTAGTGAAAAGTGACATCCCTTCTCATAGCCTGCTTAGAAACCAGCTAAGGACCAGCAATCAAATGGGTACCTTGTTCTGATAATATGAAGAAGCTTTCACTCACTGTTTGCAGTGTTTGCTTTTTCACAGGCTGGGGGTTGATACCAAATAGTGCACTCAAATCGCAGGCACCCTGGTTTCCGAACTGTGAATGCCGCCCTTTGAAGTGCTTATTTTAGAACCCCATAGACGATCACTACATCTTACAAAAGGCTAAGCTTCAGGCTGGTTTATGCGTTTACAGTGTACACAAGCAGTCATTGATTTAAGCAGCTTTGATTCCTGTTTTATAATAAAATAACATTATACCATGCTACCAGCTGTCTAGCCTGGTAGATATAATGCTTTATGTTTTTCAGGATGGCAGTTCCCCCTATGGTGCCAGGTATGTGGGCTCCATGGTAGCTGATGTTCACCGTACATTGATGTATGGTGGGATCTTCATGTATCCTGCTAATCAGAAGAGTCCTAAAGGAAAGGTAAATCATTTGACTTACTCTCTGTTGAAATTAGTTAACCTGATACCTCTGTTTTCCCGGAGATGTAAAGGAATAGTTTAGAGATATCAACAGATAATAATTTTCCATCCCTGGAGAAAATTATTAATGGATTTGATGGTCAGCAATTGACTTTAGGTAAGAAATTTAGGCAATTGCCAGTTTATCCAGAAATCTTCCTGTGTGTTTTTGTATTACAAACGAGTAAAATGATTTTCACTGCAACCACAGGATTTATTCGTTTTTCTAAAAAGAAATGTTTCAGTACCATAGAAACCCATTGAGACACCTGTGCAGACCTGGCAGATACAACACAGGCCTAAGGAAGACCTCTGCACTTTATACTGGCAACTAGAGTCCAGGTGGGATATGCTGAACACCGGACAGGGTGTTGTCCAATGTTAGACAACCGAGTGTGCCTATCTACTATTTCCAAAGGGTACTGAGCTTACTATCACCAGTGCTGCAAACACAGGCTTCTACTAACTGATCTGAAAGACTCTGTCAGTGGAAGGTGAGTTTCATGTGTGCTGGGATCAGTATTCTGCAAAAAGATGATTTCCCATTTGGACACCTGTACAAGACACACCGTGACTTAATGCAGTGCAATGCAATGCAGTGACTCCCTGAATCTGCTGGGCCATGGACCATAGTCAACCTCAACTTTTCTCCTACAGCATCAAGATACCCCTATTATCAAACTTTTAAACAAATATGTTTTAAAAGAGATCTGGTTATACAGCTTATCTGCGGACCACCAGAAACCTGCAGGTCATGCTTAGGAAATGATTGGCTCAATGCTTAACAGCTTGGTCATGGTGTTCTGACTGCAAGACCTTCTTCTTTCCTGGTCAATACCATACTTAAAACGTTCTATTCAAATGGTTTTGTGTCCTTGGCTGGTATTTGCAGGAATTTGCCCTCATAAAACTACTTGCCCTGTCTCCGACACTGGTATCAGAACACCCCAATGCCTACAGTTCTTTAGGGACAAAGGACTACTGGTTCCATCCTGGTGGCCATGTATTTATCACAATAGCAGCAGGTCCAAGTGGTTCGGGAAACAAGGAGAATGGGAAAAGAACTCTCTTCAGAACACACAACAGAAAATGTCTGCATTTTTGTCCAGGCAAATTTGATTTAAATATTTGCTACAGCATCCCAGGAAAAAAAAAAAAAACAAAACACAAAAACAAATGAACAAATAACCCAAACCCACAACACAATATAAAACTAACCCCCCTTAAACAGTGTGGATCTGTTTGTGTATCAGAGCAAGAGACAAAAAAGGAATTTGCTGTGTGTGGGAGAAGTGGGTGTGCTGACTGGCCTCTTCAAATGAAACTTTTTGTTTTGAAATCTGTGTTAAACCATTGTTGAAGAGAAAAGATGAGAAACGGGACCAAGTAACAAACACACCAAGTGCTTATATAATTTTATAGAAATCAAGATATCCACACGAATTAGCCTCCACTAACTATTGGATTATCTGGCTTGCACTGCCATAGTAGAGAGAGTAATGAAAGAAGCAAAACTGTAGTATCATTACAAATAAAAGTTTTCTTCGTTCCCTCTCAGAGTGCAGGTGTAGAGAGTTCTTTTCACATAAACATCTTCTTGTTAGAGAGATAATGCCTTTGTGGCAGGTGCCCTGATCATCATTCTCCTGAAAGACAGCCTATGCACTTGGATAGAGAGCTGAGAGGAAGCAAATGTCATTGGAATTGATCCAAAGGCTTTAGAGCAAATGTAAATTACATGCATGTCGGCTCTTGCATATAGAGCTCCTTCTTTAAGCTAAAGAAAGGACGAGAACAAAGTGCTCAACGATTAGTGCAGAATGAGGCAACAAAGAGATCCTCTTTTCAAATCAGATATGTTAAATAACATTTTCTATGAACTTGAAGCTTATAGTTCTAATACTAGGCGAAAAGTGTTAAACCTGTCCGAAGACAGAGCCCATTTGAAGACCCCTAAGTGCAATTGCAGTACTACCTGAAGGAAAACTGCTTTCCTTAAGCCACGTAGTCACAGTTAAGCAACAAGAAACTCAACATATGGTTCCACAGTGGTACCACTCCTGTTCTCTGGTTCGTGATCTTCCAAAAGCTGGCCATGCACTACGGAGAACAACAAAGGCTATTGGTCCTATGTTGCCTGTCAGATGGAGTTCTTGTACCAGAAGTAGCACTTCAGTAGGCTTCAAAGATAAGAATGAAGGTAATATGCGCTATTTAAGTTTGTGATATATCATGGTTTTATTAGAAACAGTGTGATAAAGGAATGATGGGTAGTAAAGTCCTGTGTCCAACCCATTTTTTTGCCTCTATATACGGTTGCATTCTGTCATGCTTCCTTTTCCCCAGAAAACATTCTCTCTTTTGTATATATGAAAAGTCCTTTAAACGTAAAATGGGCTAACACTGTTGTACATGAGCACTTCAGAGACTGTCACAGATTCAACTAAACCTGCCGAAATAATGTCTGTTAAAAAATAACCAGCTGTCACCTATGTCCATTTAAACACAGAAACTTTTGGCATATGTCCCAAATAAGTTTGCATTCCACCGGAACACAGGCACCCCAGGTAACATTTTTAAAGATGTGAACAAATACCAGGGTCCAAAACAAAAATGCCTCCATATCAAAGGGGAAAATTTGCTTTTAATAATTACTGCGGTTACTTCTGAAAACAGAATCACTGTCTGGATGAGTTCAGGCCACTAATGTCTACTCACATATCTGAAGGCCACAATCAAATCTGGAAATTTGAAACTGGGAGCATCAAGTTTCAAACTCCAAAATATCCTGAGCAAACACAATGCCGCTACCCCAGCTTTGAGGTAACACATAAAGCCTGTACATGAGAAGAGATCTTGGCTTTTCTTTCCTGGTACTGTTAACTTAGCTGGCTTAACTGTTTTGCTGATGAAGCTACTTTTGACATTTTTGACTAAATAGAGCTGTACTGATCCTGCACATCAGTACGTTAGTTTGGAAACGATGGTGGTGACGCTTGGATGCAGGGTCAGTACATTCTTCCTCGAAACAGCAGGTGTGAAGGGAGGTGAGGAGGGGAGAGGAGAGGGAAGAAGGAGGGGCTCATAGAGGGACATTGCTACTTAGGTCAACTGATGTTTGGTAAAAAATTTTCCAAAATCACAAAAGGAAGGTTAGGTCTGGTAAATTCTTTGCTGTAATTTCCCACAAAGAAATTCATGCATTCCCTCTTTCTTTCTAGCTCCGACTTCTCTATGAGTGCAACCCTATGGCTTTCATCATTGAACAGGCAGGTGGGATGGCGACTACAGGGACTGAGGCAGTGTTGGATGTGAAACCTGAGAGTATTCACCAGAGAGTCCCTCTTATCCTCGGTTCTCCAGATGACGTGCAGGAATACCTCGCTTGTGTACAGAAACACCAAAAGAGCAGCTAAGGGTTTTTCCACATCAGACCTTGCTCATTTGTCTTTAGCCTACAGGAAAGCCCATACCTTTCAAGGTGGTGGTTTCTAGCAGTTAGCACCCATCTCTCAGTGAAAATCCCACTTTATGAGAACAAGAAAAATAGTGAGAATGGCTAATGGGAAAAACAAAAATTTATTTCTCCATGCAGACAAATGTTAAAATCCTTTAACTCTGATTTATGCAGTGCAAACGTAGAAGCAGAGGCCTGCTTATTAAACAAAAGCAACTTACTTTATATTATATTAACAAGAAGAGGAAAATTGTGTCAACTCCCATTTGATCTGAAGCTTTACATCTGACGTTATGTGGTTGGCATTGTTTGAGACAGAATTTTCACATCAACATTTGCAATGCCATTATCTGGATTTTCTGCCAGGGGTTTTGTTGCAGGTGCTTTTTATCTTGTCAGCCGTGAGAAGACCAAAAGTCTCATGCTGTCTGAAACAGTGTTTTTAAGCTCCAAATTACGTATGTCTTGGGTAATTAATAAAGATGAAAAGGCTGCAATGTTGCCAGAATATTTTGATTCTCCTAAGAAGGAAATAATCGAGGAAATGCCTTGTGTTATTTACAGACAGGTAACTTTCAACTGCACAAATTACAATAAACCATTGCCACAGATGTGACACTCAAATCATACATACTCCCTGTTTATCCGCGGTTCTCTGCAACAGAAGATAAGCAATTGCCACAAAGGCACTGTTACACCTCCATTTTCTTTTACTTTGAAAGGTTCTCATTTCAGATTGAAGCTTGCCCTTTCATACCACGCCACACTGCCGTTCCCAGTCACCTCCAGCACACCTGTCCTGTTGGTGCCCTAGTGCCACGTCTCAGGCTTGACACTGCCTAAGGAGATCAGGAATCCGCTCTGAAACTAGCAGGCATTCATTGACCAATGAGAGCAAAAATTATTAATTAAAAGAAACGTGGTTATGTTAAGTGATAAGGGTGTGAAAACTGGGGTTTAGGTCACTTTAAGTATTAGACATCCTGATGCCTTTATAACACTTCTGTTTCATTATATGGGCACTTTTGTTGACCATCTTGCCCTAAGTAACCCCTTGCCCCATCTGCTCATTATCACCCCTGATCCATGCCCTCAGACATGCTGGTACAAGACTTCATTAAGAATGCCCTGTGAATTACATTAGGACATAGACAGGAGTTAAAAATACCCCTGCCAAGAAACTCCAGTGTTTTTTTTTTAAACTTAAAACTATGTTCTGTTATTCATAAAGAAGAGGCAGGCTGAATAAAGGCAGACGGAAAATTACACAGGACAGGCCTTATTAGGTATTGTTATCCAAGGGGTGTGGATGTGATTTCAGTATTGCTTCAGGTATCAAAGCACCCTTTCTGCAGGTCTTTATCTGGCACTCTTTAAAACTGTAACAGTGACAGCTGCCCAGGATCAGCAAGTACAGCATGTACTTGTTTATTCTGTTGCTTGTCACGTGCTTCCCAAATGTCTGCTATCAACAGCGAAACACAAGCAACACTTAAATCCTGGAGAATAAAGAGAAAGCAGAAAAAACTGAGAGGGTTTAGGTAATAGCCGACTTTATAGTGGAGAATGCAATTGTGCACTATGGCTACAAAAGCTAGTAAATATTTTCCTGCAAAGAAAATATGCACACAGTGTTTGTGTGCATGTATGTTTATACATATATTTTATACATGTACAGTCACTCTCTCTCCCTCTCCCCCCACAATATCCACAAAAGAACACAAATAGTTGTTGATATCACCAATTTATTGAGAAGCTCTATTGCATTTTTAAAATCGGAAACAAAGCCTAATTTGAGGCTAGCCTAGTAAGCTAACAACACCAGTACTGCATCAGAACAGAGACCACATGTAACTTGTTTCCAAAGAGCCACAAGAAACAATTAAGGACAGAGCAAGAAGAGAGACTTGGTGCTCCCCAGTGTAACCACAGGGCCTCTAAAACCCACCACTTTTTAGGGTCATGCTGAAAGAAAGTTTGTATTGCGGTGGGTTTAGACGCTCCAGCGACTAAGATCTGTGTTTCTGTGCTGGCAGTTAAACTATCTATCTGCATACTGCAACGTGTCAGCCATTCACTGCCCTAGTGCCAACATAACAGCACCTGAGTTGCCTTCATGTAAGTATGATTGCACAGCAAAATCTGCATATAATCCCAGCTGCTAGATTTCCCATAATTGTTTTTTTTTCTCCCGAGTTAGCACGAGGAGCACCTGTTAGTAGAAAAACCAGCACCGGTCACCGATCTGACAAACGACTGCAGTTTGGGTGGCTGTTGATGCTTAAATGATAAGGCTCCCAGTTTGTGGGCTGCCGGGTGGCTGGTATCTGCAAAGAGATCAGTATCTTCCGTGTAAACAACCCATGCAAACCCCAAGTGCAGATTAAGAACGCAGCAACTTTCTTCAGTGTGAACTGTGGCTTTTCTTTGCCCGAGTCCCACTTTTACCTACCCCACCTACACTGTTTTCCTAAGTACTTGTGTGTTCTCTGCTACATCTAGCACAACCCTGCAACCGGCCTGCTCTGCAGGGTCCTCCTTAAACCCTCAGGATGGAGTTTAAAGTCTCCCTTCCCAGCGCGATACCAGTTCAGACCATTTCTCCAGAGCTCTCCGACACAAACCGCAGGGTGTCTGTGGTGGGGGGGTCACTGCCTACAAGCCTTTGCGATACTGGGCCACAACTTCCCTCTGTGGTCAGCTGCCAGGCTGCCTCAGGGCACCTAGACAGCTGAGAAAACGAGACCGTAGCATTTTTAAAATTTTTTTTAAGAATCCAGAGACCGCAGTTAGTGGTTGGAGCAGTGAGAAGGGGGACACACCACAAGCTGCCATCAGTGCCTCTGGAAGGAGCAGGGAAGCTGGCGTGGAGCAGCGCTCACAACGAAGGTGCTCTGACTCCGCTTCTGCCTACAGAAGAAGGTGATGCCCGATATTACTCCTCAGATACTCATCATCATAACACAAAAATGAAAATATGTTAAAACATCGTGAAGGAACAGATGTGTTTAAATATTAGTTCACACATCTGCCTTTATATCAGTATTTAATTGTTTCTTGACATAAAATTATATATAAGCCAATGCCAGCTTGATTTGTTATTACTTTTGGGGGAGGATGTGGAAAGGAAAGTATACTGGTTGTATTGTACCAGGTAAATAACAAACATGACTGTTCTTAAAGCACTGGTTTCTGACTTGTTGACAAACCTAATTCTTAGTTCCAATTTCAGGGCACCTTTGCACCGATTTCTGAAGTAAAATAAAAGCACACTACCTAAACCTGGCGGCACCCAGTAACACAAGAAAACGCAGAAGCCCCATCAAGAAGCTTCTAATAAATGAGCAGTTGTTCATGAATTGCTTTGACTGGAAATTAAGTTAGCCTGAACAGCCAGCCGCAAAAGGTTGTCCTCGTGACTGCAATCACAAGATGGGGGATCAGAGAGCAGGCTGGGGCTGGCAGGCTTCCCACCAGCCCCGCAGCGCCGGGGCTGCCTCTGCTGCGGCCCCGCCAGCCAGCCCAGCTCCTGCGCCCAGGGCAGTGGCCCATCACCCTGCCCCGACGTGGAGATGCTTTTTGAAACACAGGATGAAACGTGTCTTTGAGCGCCTGTATCGAAAGTCGGTAAGTTGTTCTGTTTTCCACAAAATGTAAGCGCAAGGAGTTTTGTTGTTTTGTGTTTGTTCTTTTTGTTTTAATAAAGCCAACTGATATTTCTGGAAAAATCAGGCAAGACTTTTCTTCATTTATAAAATGGTAGAAGTATACTTCAGGCTAATTACAGACACAGAAAAAGAAGGAGCTCTTAATTTACATGGATTATGCTAGCTTTATTGTGAGAAAAGTGCCGATGGAACAGCTTAACAAGAGGAAAGATGATAAAATCTCCTGCAAGATTGCAAAGATAAAGGTACCTATTTTCCAGAGATACCCAAGGCTCAAATGTGGGTACAGCAGGGAACAAAATGAATGCAGAGACAGAGGATCTGCACACAGTCACCCAGAGGTACAGAACTCCAGAAGTTTGGAGGAGACAGCCCCAACTATTCAGGCTTCCCGACATCATGGACAACACCTATAAACCCCGTGCATTGCTACTGAAAATACTTTCAGGTTTTATTCCTAGCTTTCTGCAAATGCAGATGTGGTTTCAGAAAACAGAAAAACAAAAACCTCAAACCAAGCACATGGTCTGATTCCACTGAACTGATTTTAATATTTCGTGGAGGGTAAGTCACAGATAGGTTTTCCCACTGAGATCTGCCCTGGAGGGGGTTGCTTTCGCCCAATGCAATGATTTGCATCATGTTTTTTTAGGATCCTGTTCATCAGGAGCCAAGCAGGTTTCTGTTGGCAGCTTTTGCATTTCTGGCTATGATGATCGATGACGGGAGTTTGGTGCGCCAGCTCGCAGAGGGTGTTGGCCAGGACAGCTGCGTGCTCACAGGTTGATAAATGGAGCTTGGCCTAAGCATTCTTGTCAGCTGCTGAGCAGATCACCTGGTGAATATTTTATCCCTTTTGAAGGGATGGCTCCGTGGAGGAGATAACACACCCGCTCAATTACCTGGTCAGCTGCGCTCGGGCTGAATGTGTGAGACCAGCCTTAATCCCAGCCTGGGGCATGACCGTCCACAATGTCTCATCCTATTGGCATTATGCTCAAATGCACTGTCAGCACATGCCCCATGCCCGGGAAATAAAGTCAACTTCTCCCCACGCCCCGTTGCGGCAGCACCTGCCCCGGGATCACGTGCTGCCAAACCATAACCCAGAGAGACCGGCACGCCTGGCGCTTGCTTACCAAGCGACGCACTGATCTGTGTTTTGCCCTTTTGATTGCCTGTCTTCCTGTTTTGTATCTGCGTGGACAGTTTTCTCCCTCTTTTTAACAACTCGGCATGATTTAGTATTCCAGCACAGGAAAAGAAAAAGCAGACTGCTCAAATGAAAAGAAAGCGGGAAGGATAAAGGGAAGGGAAGCACAGGCAAACAAAGATCTGAAATATAAACTCAGTAGAAGAAAAAGAACGGGGATGTTTATGTTTTAGCTCTGTTGAAGTTACACTGGGAGAAAACAAAGCCAAAGCAGAAGGCTAGCTTTCTCTCAGATGTACACATGCAGCTGCTAATCAGTAGCACGGCCTCTGCCAGGCAGCCTCATTGCTTTTGGCCTTTTTCCTCTCCCACTCCTCAGCAGCGTGTCAGTTTAGATTAAAAACTTGGTGGGGAGGGAGGTTCTCTTGCTTTTTGGTTCACAGAGCGCTTAACAAAACGGGACGATAGAGTCTGTTGCAGTATCTGGAAATACTGCAACTGAAATGACACTTCATCACAATTCCTGATGACCACAGGCTTGCTTCAGAAATGCTCTATTATATTGTGAGAGAAATGCCATCAAACCTTGTAACAGCACTGAATCAGAAAACAGAGGTCACTCCAATTCTTCCTGTGACTAGCGGGCAATTAATAGCAAAACGGCAGCAGTATTTATTCTTAACGTCTGCACAAGGCATTGTAAATTCTACATAAACGCAGAGAGAAGTTTCTTTCAACTAAAGGAAAGTATTATCGTAAATCTCCAAAAGCCAGTGCAGTTTCCCATCACAGCTGATGTATTCAGTATGTATTTCCCATTCCGAAAACACCCTGCTGTCAGCCAGTGCTTCATGCCTGAATGAGGAGAGCAAACTGTAATGCTAGCAAACATGGCTGAGCACAAGGAATGTTAGGAGGGCTATTGAGAAGAACTTGCATTCACAATTCTTGCATTGCTGTGCTATTATGGTAAAAGATTGTGGTATGCGAATAGCCATATGCACATCTAACAAAACTAGGCACCTGCGTACACAGCAATGAACTGTTTAGAGTTCTGTGGGCAGCCCTATCTAGGTTTTTTCTGTGACTTGTCACCAGCCTCTTAAACTGATCTATTACAGAGATACATTTAGAGATAAACTTTCTTTGTAAGTGTGAAAAACCACCCGTGACTCTGCAGCTCTGAAGCCACATTTATTTCACTTCACTTTTGGATTTTAAGGACAAGCAAGTGTGTTCCAAGACATGTGCTACAGCCTCAAGGAGTTCTCAACGTCCCATTTCAGCATCAGCTTCCCAGACACCCTAAGCTGGTTTGAGTATCTTAACAGCCCAGCGTGTATTTTATAAACAGTTGGGTTTTTTTGTCACGGCATGCATGCTGTGCAGGAAGCTTTCACTAGTAATTAAAAAACCACCAACTTAATCATTAAAGCCAGAACTCAGAGTGCAGTTCCTGAGATTGCGATTTTCCCTGGTAGATGCATAAAGTAATAGCTGTAATAGCTTATGAGGGCCCTCAGTGGCACCCCAGGAGAGCACACCTAAACCACTCTTGCCCTGGAGGAACACACATTAACGTAGACAAAGAACTTTGAAACACAAAAGTTAATTCCCAATGAATGCCCAAAGTGGATCAGATGTCACTAAGCATATGGACAACCCTCACCAGGCTGGAAAATCCTCTCCTCTTCTCTCACATCTCAGCCCAACCACAGTCTTTCCCTGGAGAAACTGCAGTTAATCTCTAATATGTAAAAACTGGTTGGTATTAAGTTTAAGAGACACATGTCAGGATTTTTTTATTTTGTCAAGGAGATGAATTAAAGAGCAAATACTGAACAACTGATGTTCAGAAGCTAGAGTTATGGTCTTCTTGGTTTTTTGAAGTCGATATTCCCATTTTCCTATACCTCCACTTGTCTCAGAAAGATGTGTGTGCCGAGTGCCCTTATGCAGATCACCAGTTAACCATTCACTATAGCAAAGCTTCACTGATACAACCCATCACATGTTTGGCTTCTCTGTAAGGTTTCAACAGAGCAAGATGACAAATATTGTGTCACTGTCATCCTTCAAAATATTTTGAAAATTACTTTCCTGCATGGATGGTGTAGGGGGATAATAAGCTTATTTATTCCACTGTTAATGTTCAGAAATTGATTTAACATTAACGAGATGAAAAACAAAGCGCATTGAAAAAAACAAAATTCCATTCTACTTAGCAGTCACAGATAGGATGAGAAAATGACTGTTTTTGAAGGGAAACAAAATAGTTTCCTACATGACAGTTAAATTCATTTCTCACTGGAGCTTAAAGAGCACTTCATGTGTAAGTGGAATCATTTCTTTTCATGGTTTTCCTTGCCTCAAGAGTACTTGTCTTTAGAAACTCATGACCAAATTACTGATAAATGCAGTCATTCACCAGACAGATTTGAGAAACTGTTATTCTTACAAGACCTTTAGGACAAGCACAGTCTATCTACGAACACACACGTGGAAACAAAATGCAAAACCTTTTTCTTCCCAATCTTAAATAAAACAGTTAATTTACACAATGAAGATGAAAGCAAACAATGACCGCAGGGCTTTACCACAGTACAGGACTGTCATCTACCATGCATGTAACATAGCGCCCAAATCACATATTTAGCTATGAATAAGACCCTGCTAACAAAAACAGTAACTGTAATTTAGGTAGGGTCTAAACCAGTCACTCCAGACAGGACGTTTTACTGATAATACATGTGCACTCATTTCTTTAAAATAATACATCTTGCAATAAAAGCAACTTCAGCCATCAGCAGGAATACAAAACCAAAGAAAGCCTGGAAAAAAAACAGTGGAACACAGTCATAAAGAGCTTTAATTACCCATAGCTTCCGTGGGAACAACTCAGGAACTTTCTGTGTGTGCCTGCGTAAGGTGCATTTGCTGTATCTTCAGAAAGGAACAACTTCGGAGAGGACACTTTCCCCAACAGGAATCAGTTGCTACTTTGTTAACGGTACTTCTAAAGTAAATCAAAGAAGAACCAGCTCTACAGAAGACGGGGCCACTGCAATGGAATCACAAAACCAGATTTAATGCAATTCTTGAAATGTTAACAGTTTAAAATTTCTACCAGTGTGCTCAACCGCAAGTTATACAAAGTTTTAATGTTTACAGTGTCATGTAAGGCAATTCTGTGTGAAGCTGTTACTTAAGAACACCTTGTAAATACTGAGTTATCTGCATGACCTCACTTACCCTGTCCCCTTCTTGATTATTCCATTCAAAACAGAGGATGTTCAGCCAGAACAGTCAGCAAGTTTCAATGCATACAAATAGCTATATTACTACATCTTATTTCTAAAAAAAGTCAGAGACTGGTGCCTCTTTTGTGAGCTACATTCCCATTTATGTGCATATGCTTTAGAAAGCTATTTCATTTCCCATCTGTTCATAAAAAATATCTTGTTTTCCCAGCAACTTCTATTAACCTTGGCCTTTGTAACCAAACACCTTTCCCTGCTGCCCATTTTTTTTGCAGCAGTTCAAGTCCTAGCAGGCTTTGTACTGGTCTCTCCCCCTGTGCTGGATATTCTGTCATGTTGTTTTAATCAATACAGAAAAGCAGTAACAAGGTGCTACCGAGCTCACAGCAATGCCAGCTTCCAGGATTGAAAAGTGTTTCAGGAGATAGGTCTCTGTTCACCCCCAGTTCTGTGACGGCAAGAATGAAAAGCAGCTACTGCATAAGGAGCTTATGCAGTCACTTCCCTGGCAGCATTTTGATCTTGCCTCCCAGTTTGAATGCACAGACCATTGCCATTTCCTTCTGAACACGAACCTTTAGAGGATCAGCAGTTGAGCTCCGTATTCATTTCCTCCATAGCAGTGTGGATGCTCTCCATAACAGGCTTAGCAAGTCAGCTTAATAGCTAAATTCTAACTGGTATTTCTGCTCTGTGGCTTGTTAAATAGCTACTAGGATGAGAAGCTCTTCCTTTTTTTTTTTTTTAAAAAAAAGGGAAGTTTTTAGGGAGATTCAAGTTGAAAGAATTTATCTATAAGCAGCATGTGAACAGGCACACAACTGAGCTGTAGTTAAGTTTTGATTATCCTAGATACCTCGCCTTATTTTTCTTTCAAAAAGTGTTCATGAAATGCAAGTTTAAGGCTTTTAAGTTCAATTTACAAGGAAATTCAGCTCCCATAACTTGTAGTCTAAGTGTTCCCTTGTGTGATGACTATCAGACTCAGGAAAAGACACTGCGCATAAAAACCTAGTGGTCCATAAACTCTGAACTGGCATTAGTTAAACTGCAGAACTAGCTTCCTTCCCCTCCAGCCCAAATGCAAGAGGGGAGGAGTCAGCACCCAAAAAACAAGGCAAGCCTTCACTCCTAGCCGTTTTTGATATTGACAGTTCATCCTCCTCTTCAAAAAACTACTGGTATGCAAACCACATCTAAATAACAGCATATAACAGCTGGTAATGATGCTTCAGCAGCAGATACCTGTAGAGGAGACAAGTCCTCTCAGAAGAGGAGATACAGAGCACAGTGTGAGACACCACAGTTCAGTCAGCCATCGAGAATCCAGGGATTAACAGAGCAGCCCAACTTCACTTTCCATAGGAACAGCACTCCTTTCCGCCCCCGAAACAAAGCTGGTGTGGGGGAAAGAGATTTTCAAGTGTACTACATACCTCCAGAAACAAACATGTTCTCTGCAAACAGCCCCTGTGCCTTAGGTATTCCTGCTATTCCTACAATGATCAAAAGCAGACAACTGCTCTAACTACAACAGTGTAGTATTTTGAGGTGCCATAACAAAATACCGATGGCATTTAAAGCTAAGTGGAGATCAGATGCTGCACACCGGACATGAGAAGACTGAAGATCTTTATGAAGTACAAAGAACCAGAGATGGTATCGCCTCTGTATCACAAGACTAAACCAAAATTCACTTACAAATACAGTTTCAAAGAATGAAGGTTATTAGATTTTTCTGTCACTTCTACTTTAATTGATAAAGACTTTTTTCCACTTCCCATTTTAAATAAGTTGTGTCACAAACACTACACTGTGTAGCTGTATTTTATAACAGCTGTTAGCCATTTCCAAATAGGGTTGCATTTTAGTAACTGATGAAAGAGGCATGCATATAGGCTTCAGCTAATATGATTTAGGATGCCTATTTGATGAAAGTACCAAGTGGAAAAAACACAGACAAAAAAGCCAAGTCATCTGTACACACTGGAATTTAAGTGTTTATTATAAAGTAAACCTTTGGGCACATTGCAATTTTAGAAAAAAGGAAAAAACTACAAAGAAGAATCTATTAGATTAAGCAGTTAGAAGCCAGCAATATTACAAGCTGTTTATATACCAACATTTACATTAATTTAAACACGTGGCATGTCACCAACATGTAAAACATACTTCAAAAGCTTAAAAAAAATCAAGTTGACTTTTGAAGGACACAAGTCTACCACATGTGTGAACATGGGTTTGGTCATTCAGTTTAAATCCCCTTTTGCACTGAAATGTTCAGTCTTCAATTTATACAAGTGGATAGCTAGCAGCTGTTGCTATTCCACAGTGGTTCTTCCTGTCCTTGGCCATGTAGATATATCCTTTGTCACCCCATTTCTCACCCCAGCTGAAAAGAGAAGTAAAGGGTTTGTTTTTATGTTCATAAGAGACTTATCTACCCCCCCCACCCCGTAAGTGTTTAAATTGAAAATTACCGCCTACCACATTTGTGGAGAAAACTCAAGATAGCTGCAGCCAAACTAAAGTGCTTTCCAGCAGTTAAATTGTTACAGAAGAGGCATCCCAAGCTCACAGAAATAAAAGAGTACAGCCATCTCACTAGGTGGAGACCTTGACATGCAATCCTGGATTACAGGTGCCTGAAGGTTAGGCACTGCTCCCAGCCAACCTTAAGGGATGACCAAAACTGCAAGCAGCATTTGAGGGTGGTGCCCCAGTAATGCTGAGAACATGAGACAAGCTCATGTGATGTGCCCTTTGGCATTAACTTACTGTTTTCCCTCTAACCTAGGAGGTACCTTGATCTTAGAAGTTCATTACCCTATTTCACACAAGTGAGCAGTGCTCCACTTGCAAAAAAAAAATCCATTACAACCTCACAACCTGGTTTCCTCCTGCGCCCTCTGTTCCAACACTTTAACATCTACTAGCTTCATGGGCTGAACTCCCTCGAATTAAGTGAAAAAGCAGAAGAATGAGTTTGCTCATTCTTTATTGAGCTGCTAGCAGCATGAAGTTAACTTTTGTCATACAATAAAGTTTAAGAACTGCCTCCAGATTTTCCACACAATGATTTTTTTTTTATTACTGTTATCTCCGCACCCCCCTACTACAAGTGGCAACCTACCTTCTCTTCTCCGCTACCCCCAAAAGGCACAAGGCACAGAAAGAAGTCTTACCTGTTCTTAACAATCCAGTATTTCTTTCCATCCACATCTTTGCCCTCAAAACCATAACCTACAACCAAAACACCATGGTCCAGGTCTTCACTGCTGCAGTCTGGTTCATAGTAGATACCTGTGGAGGCATAAGTTCACATGTGAAAAAGCTGATCTGCAAGAAATCCTTCTCACTCAACCAGAAGCTTTGTGTATTTCAAATTACATGTTGCACAGCTTCTTGAGAGTCAGAGAAAGGAGTCATAAGTTAAGCGTACCATGGGAGACACTGAGCGACAAGTACACACATATGCAAGAGAAGTGTGGAGAACCTGGACTAGAATTAAAGGGACTCCTGATTATGTCACAAGATCATAATTGTTGGGTTTTTTCACCTATTAAACTGAAGGTAACAAACACTGAGTATACAAAAGAGTTCTCTGCATGCAAGCTGTTCACAAATCCCCACCTGACTGATAGAACTGGAATGAAGAGTGGCCTGCATCAATAGCAACAGACACCGGACCCACAGCTGCTACTGCTTTCATGAGAGCTCTTTCATGTCCTTGAGGGATGTCAACAAAGCCAGTGTCATTAGCAGCATTATACTCTGCCTTGTAGCGACAGTCTTCATCATCCTAAATAAAGAAAGCCACAGTTATTACATAGTTCTCCACTTAACACACAGGTGAGCACAGGAACTACCAGACATTCTGTGACTTTTCTGCCTTGAAAACAAGGGACTGAAGAGGATCCAGTTGCTTCAGCAGAGTTTTGAAAGCAGAAGAGCAGAGGGAGAACATAGAAGCTGCTTCTGAGTTTCTCAAAGGTACAGAAACTGCCAAGAACCACCAAGTGGGGCCCAAAAGGAAAGCTTTACTGGGATGCTAAGGACCAGCACATCCTGGAACCCTGCCTTCTTTGGTGGGCAGCCCAAATCTCTTTTCAAGGAGGAAAGCAGCCCAGAATGCAGTAATGGTCAATGGAACAGAGCCAAGTATTCATTAATTACAAAGCAATCCAGAAACTGCTCACTGAGTAAGCACTTAAAATCCACAATTTTAGTCTGTCATAGTTTGAGAAACTCTACAAAATGATTTGTAAGTTAGTCATTTGTATTATATGACCTTACATACAGCATCCATGTATTTTGTGCTTCTTCACATTCTCTTTTTTTTTTTTGCAATGAAGCCTGAACTGTTGGTGCCACAGGCATTTACCTCAGGAGAGAGGCCTAGTTTGGAAGTCAGGCCATGTTAAATTGAAACAGAATGAAGTAAGCACATGCCTCCCTTACCTATGTGGCAAGATTAGTACTTAAATTACCTCCCCACCAACTAAAGGAACAGAGAGTACGCTTCAGCTGTTTACTTTTTGTACTCAGCAAATTAGGCACTTCCTACAACAAACTGGGATCTTTGGAAGAGCCAAGATTAGGAAAAAAACTGAGATTACAGGCACGGAGGTGAACAGGAACCCAAATCCAAAGGCTTCTGTGTTGCTCACAACAAATGGCACTGCTATTGCCCATTCAGTCAACACAAAACTAGCTGCGAGCAAAGATACTCTATAGTGAGCAGAACTCCAAGTGGCAAAAAGCCCAAACCCTAGGCTCTCAAGTGATACCACAATTTATTACTGCTCCTTAGATTATTATCTGCATTTATGCACATTTAGTCCAGAAATAGAACTTAACAGCTACTGTTAAAAAACAATCACAGTACCTGCAAGAATTAACTGTCTATGGGTAGCAACTCCACAATAGCTCAGTTATGGGAAGCTGAATTGCACCCCTACAACTAAGTAGCACTGTTGACAAGGGCTGGGTCATGGTTTGGTATGTCAACCAAGATAAGGTATGACATCCAATAGGAGGGCAGCAATGAGGGGGAGGAATAAAAATATTTGCTCTAGTTTTTCCAACTGGTCTGGTAAGATTTTGACCTCAAAGACCAGTGCAGTATGTGATTCCTTACTGGGGCTAGCAGTCATTCTAGTTTTCTTAGGAAAGATAAAACAGGAAGAACAGATCTACTGATTACTACTTAGGCATTTTCCTTTCTAGGCATGAGTTTCCCAACACACAGTTTGTCCACACAGAAGACGTGACACCTGCGATGCAAGTCCAGCTATTACACTTACCTTTGCAGTGTATGGGTAGGATTCCTCTGAATCAATACCCCCATTATCCTGCACATACTGGAAAGCCTGGTCCATGAGACCACCGTTGCAGCCTTGATTCCCTTCAGGGCGAGAGCAGTCCACCAGGTTCTGTTCACTCAGCGAAACAAGTTTGCCAGTTTTTCTGAAGTGTTGCCCTTCAAGAGCTCCCGTTGTGCTGAAAGCCCAGCAAGAGCCACACTGACCCTTAAGCAAGAAATGAAATTACAAATTACAAATCCAGACAGATTAAGCAATTTTAGTTCCCTTAACACTGATCTAAACGTGAAAAATGCAAAAGTCACAAGACCAACTTCAGTTTCATACTCCTAGCATGTACAAGTGAAGATACTACAGCTTTTTCAGTTCTTAGAGATTTAGTACAGAATTCCTTAAGAAATCCTGAAGTGGTACAGCAATTTAATCAAAATGGCACTTAATTTAGTAAGCTTGCATGAGGCTTCATTAAACAAGCCCACAGTCTTTTTCTTCTATGGAAGTGGAGGTAGCATTCAGGAAACTGGACCTATAACTGGTTAAAAATCCACCATCAAAGAATACCTGATCTTTAACTGGAGTTACATATCCCTTCTCTCTCCAGTCTACTGATCGTGGCACTTCCAGGAAGCTGGGCTCAAGAAACATCGATCCTCTGTACTTCCTTTCTGACTTCTTGTGTGCATAGCCATTCATCAGCTGTCTGAACTCCTCAACTGTCTGAAGAAGATTCAACATATACAGTCACTGTTATTACAGACTGCTGCTTAGAACTGTATGTTTCATGCCTCTATACATACCATGTCACCAAACTGATTCATTCCCAACTTGTAGCTGTGTTTTCCTAACGTGTGATCCAGATTATGGAGTTCAATCTTTCTCAGATTCTTCTCCCACACCACTCTCCTCCAGCTTTCCTCTCTCTAAGGGGCCAGAAAACAACAGACTTCAAGAAGGCAGTTCAGACGAGTTCAGTTGCATGATAACATACTCTGTCACGGCTTGTATACGCAGGGAAATGTAGGCTACTGGAATGGGAAGTCTGAAGGCTGTTGAAGAGACAGTCTATTTGCCACCCTCGTAACAAAAACAAAGAGCACATGCAGCGCAGGCGAGTCGATGCACAGACAGAGGGAAGGACCTCGTAAGAGGTCGTAAGTCTTCGTCGGCGCAGACTATACACAGCCAGAGTCAAAACAAAGCAGGCATGACTCAGCGGGCCGGGCCCCGCGCGGCGCCCTCCGCCTTCCCCGAGCGGAGCACGGACCCCCGGGCGCTCACCTCATGGTAGTTCTTGTTGTGCCACGACTTCCACAGCTCCCAGTGGTCGTCCAGATCCCGGTCGGCCCTCGGAGCGCCGAAGGCCAGCCCCAAGGAGAGGCAGAGGGCGGTCAGACACAGGTTCATGCTGCGGATCTGCCAGGAAAGGAAGGGGCAGCGGTCAGGCAGAGCCGCCCGCCGCCTCACAGCCCCGGAGGGGGATGTCAGACCCGAGACGAGCCTGCTGGCCGACCCGCCGCTTGTCCCCCGGCTCCCTCCTCAGCCGATGAGGGCAGAGAACACCAAGCGGTGCATCCCGCGCCCCCCGGGCGGCAGCGCAGGGCGGCTGGCCGCCCCGACCCCGCCGAGCCCTTCCCGCGGGCCCCGGCGTCCGCCCGACCCCTTGCGGGGAGCGGGGCCCTCCGCCGCGGCTGTAAACAAGCTCGGTCGGCGGCGCCAGGACGCGGGGAGGTTGGCCGGCAGCCTCCCGGGGAAAGTGGCCGGAATGGCGGCTCCTTCCCGGCGGGAGCTACCCCAGCGCAGGACGAGGCCGGAGCCGAGGCCTGCCCAGCAGCCCCCCGCCCTACCCAGCTCACCTCGCTCAATCCCTCCCGTCTTTTTTCCGACTCTCAGGCCCAGCTGGCGTTCAGCCTCCGCCGCCCTTCTTATACCCGCCGCCCGCGGCCCCGCCCCGCCTCGACGATTGGCGGCCGCCGCCGGGCCTCGCCCCGCCGGGGCCCGGCCGCCGCTGGGCCCGGGGGTCTCCGCTGGGGTGGGGAGGCCTCGCCGTGGTCGCGCCCCGCCGGGAGGCCGCGGCCGGGCCGGGCGTGTCAAACCGGGGCAGCCCCGCTCCTGAAGGCGCTGTGGGGCCGCCCTGGCGGCATCCCGCACCGTCGAGGCCGTTACGTTGGGTAGTGTTCGTCTCAATATTTATTATGAGACTGGAGATAGTGGCCGCACGCTAAGCTGATTGGAATGTAACCTAGGAAGAACTTAAAGCTGGCGACTGGCAGAGTAAAGAAAAACAGAATCTGGAGGAAAAAGGACAAAAATGATGAGGTTTCAGAGCCAGCCTCGTGTTGCTGGTTGATGGCTCTTTCTCAAGTCAGGTCAGGTTGGCGAGGCGGCAGCCACACTGCGCCGGGGGCCAGCCGGGTGGCTGTGCGTGCCTCGACTGCCTGTGCCCTCTTGGAGCGGCAGCAGACCGGCCTGCGGCAGGTTTTCTGAAGCACGGCAGGTAGGGCAACTTCATAGAACCATAGAATGGTTTAGGTTGGAAGGGACCTTAATGATCATTTAGTTGCAACCCCCCTGCCATGGGCAGGGACGCCTCCCAGTAGACCAGGCTGCTCAAAGCCCCATCCAACCTTGCCTTGAACACCTCCAGGGATGGGGCACCCACAGCTTCTCTGGGCAACCTGTTCCAGTGCCTCACCACCGTCATAGTGAAAAACAACTTTCTGATATCTAATCTAAATCTACCGTCTTCCCGTCCAAAGCCATTACTCCTCCAACTTCTCTGATGCTGGCACCAGGGAAGGGGTGATGCAGAATCTCCCACTGGGCAGGGCCCCAGCGGCATGGCTGTTGGCTACACTGGTACAAGAAACATTTCCAGGAAAGTCCCTTTTGTTCCCCCATGATTTGATATCCGAAATCTGCCTTTTCCTGCCTCTGGACCCGAGCCTGATAAGAGTCAGGTATTTTACCACTAGTGTGGCTAGTGTTTTTATGCTAGGATCCAGTAATATCTACTGGAAAACACTGCGACACTAAGAGCTGCAGTACAGGTGAGACATTAGAAGATTTATACATGGTCCACACCTAGCCGGGAGTAGACAGACTTTGATTTTTAACAGGGAACTTGCCTCTAGTAGTCGAATAAGTGCAAGAGGTTTCCCCTTAAACTCTTGTAAAGCCAGCATTGCTGGTGGCTATGTTTTGCAAACTTGAAAGGATGTATTCAGAGGAAAAAACAGGGTTTGTAAACTGTTGCACAACAGCAAAAAGGAAGAAATCATATGATACGTGCTTCTCCCTTTTTTGATGTCTTAAGACACACAGTGTGTCGTTAAAACAAGCAATACATGTTTCCTTACTCAGACTGTCCCAGGGTCAGTCTTTGCCCCACAGAGCAAAATACATAAAGAGAAGTTGGAGGGGCTGTCCTGTGCTTTCAAAGTAACCGTGCAAGTCTCCTGCCACTGAACTAGTGTACTGATTCCACAAAAAATGTGCACCAACAATGGTGCTCCTTGATTAGTCAGTAATCATAACAAAGCCTTGTAAAACCTCTGAGAAAAGAAGATATTTTAAAGCTAAAGTACTTAATTTAAGTGAAAGCTTGCATATGAACACTCAGGACTGATCTATTTAGGATGGTTCATACATGTGCAGCCATGCCATTTTGAGCAGGAGTGTAAAACTTCTTCAAAATAGGACTGCAGCAAACGCACACTGGATGGATTACAAGTTTTAGGAATTACTTGCTCATCTTTTTAATATTTACTTCCTTTGCAAAGCTGTGTTATCAAATTTGTAGTCATCTTTGCGGCTGATATTTCTGAAAGTTTGTCTTTTGCCTTATGTTCACATGTAAATACCTCATGGGAATTAGATGAACTTCATATAGTTTGATTAACTCATAGGGGTTTTTTTGTGGATTGGGCTTTTTTTTGAGTTGTGTGGAACTTGAAAAGTTTCTACTTAACAGCTTTTTGCTGATATTTTCTGTGCAGTGGGACTTTGAAAAGTTCCTGTGTAACAGCTTTTTGCTGGTATTTTCTGTGCAGTGGGACTTCTCAGTCCTATTTATATTAACTTTGTTTCTGCAATTGTATCTGATATCAACTGAACATTGAAAGGCTACAATTAAGTTCTCAATGAGCTATGGACGAGGACTTGTTTTCTAAAAGGACAAGATGTTTAGCTGGCATGACAGGAGGTAAGGTCAAAATTACAGAAGGTCTTGCACCATAAATCACATGTCTGCTGCTCTGTAATGTACCCTGAGATGCACCAAGACAAACTGATGCTTTTCCAGATGGTACAAGCTCCCGTCTCTTTGGGGAAGTTACCATGTAGTCAGCTAGCATGTGATACACTGTGCTACCTCTCCTTGTGAATACTCTTAGTGCATGTACACACACACACCAGTGCCAGATATCGTTTTTACTAAAAAGATAAGTTCACCCTACAAGTTTATTTAACTACCATACACAGGGAAACTGAAAATTTGTTGAAATTCCTGAAGGAGACAGGAATACTTTCACCTTTCAGCGTGCACTGTGTCATAACTGTTGTGTGGACATATCAGTTCCCCAGGTATTTTGTGAAGGAAGCCTGGGAGCCCAGGTGCAGAAACGTTAAGCATACGCAAGGGAAATCAGTTATGGGCAGAACCTGGTCATCACCAGAGTGCCATTTAGAAATCTGTGATAGGAAGCTGGCCTAGGACTACCTCCAACTCCTGGACAAAAGTTTCCTGTTTGAGAGTTGTATTATAATGTCATCAATGTGAAGAATGCCAGCCATGCTTCAAAGACTGTTCACGACTTCAGTCAAAATAAAAATGCTACTAGATATTCCTGGGTCTAGCATTGTTCTCACATTGCTCTTGTCTGTGCACCATGATATGTTTACAGGCTAAACTCCAAGCCCAGCACAGTGGTGCTCTGCTGAAGTGTACAGAGGGCCTGGCAGTAGTAGAGGTAATAGCTGGGCAGATAGTGCTGGAAAGCATTTTCCATCAAACTGTGTAACCTTGTGACACCCTGCTGCAGTCACACCAGCCACAGCAGTCTTCGCTGTGTTGAAAACATCTAGCAACTGTGTGGGGTTCTTGTGTGCAAAGCACTCCTTCCAGGTTAGCAGGGAGAAGGGGTGAAATCAAGAGCTCCTTCAGTTCCTCTGTTTCAAAGCTCAATTGAAGCCATGCCATCGAGTCCAGAGGAAACCTAGAGAGCCATGATAATCACAGTAGTGACAGTCCTTTCTGCAATAACCTAAAGATCAAAACTTTGAAGGAAGAAGACCCTTGTCCATTAATTTAAATCTCTCCTTTTTGGAGGGTAATTTTCCAAATTGCTTTGAAAAAAACAAGCTTTTGAGGAACTCCATATATGCAAAACTCTAACTATTTTGCCTAAGGCATACCACTCTTCTAAGATGCAGGAACAAAACCTTTTAATACCTGGTCATGTTTCCGTTGCGACAGCCAAAAGACTGCCAACCACCCTGTAGCTATCTGGCCCTACAAGTTACCAGAAGACAGAGGCCATGCATTTCTCAATAGTCCTGAGAACTTGCATAGTGGTGTGTTGCCTCTGCAGTTGGAGGGATGAACTCAGCATTGATCTCCAGGGAAGCATCTCATCAACATGAAACTCAGCTGCCACTGCACACCTCAGGTGTGCAGCACAATCCTCCCCCTCTGGAACCACTCTGTTTATTTGAATCCAGGATTTCTGAAACTTGTTTTGTACTTTTAAATCCTTTTCCTTCTTTGTTCTCCTGGTACAAATGCACAGAGGAAAGGGCCAATCTATATCTGACAGAAAAAGACCCAGAAATCAGAAAAGCAAAGCTCCTTTGTAATGGCAGTTGACTTGCGAAGGTACAGGAGGCTGGCAATGTATGAAAAACATCTGTGCAATGTAAGCAGAATGGACCAAGTCACACTTAACTGTGATACAAGTGTGGCACAAGCAGCTCCCACAGACCAGCTGTCTCAAGGTGGCTCGTGTGCTGTGGTTCTTCCTGACCTAAAACCAAGCGGTTTGTTTGGATGTCATTTCTCCAAACAGCGAAGGGAGGACATTTTATTCAGGCAAACATCAATTTTTGCATTACTATGAAGACTAAATTCAGGATCCTTATTCCTGGAACACAAAAAGCTGAGCTGGATTACATAAAAGGCTAAGACTGTGAACATTTTTGCTTATTCCATGTTAAAGTTCTCTGGCTAAAATAATTTTACCTTACTACACCATAACTTAAGAATGGGCTTCTACAGCAGCATGGTCTTAGTCAAGGTGTATCTTAAAGCATTATCTACCCTCAAATGCAAATTACTATATTTCATAGCAAGCTTTCATTGACCAAATTTTAGCAGATGCTACAAAAAAAACCCAATTCCAGTCATGTATGTACACGTTCAGCCAAACACTGATCCAGTTTAGAAAAGCACAGGTATATTTCAGAGAGCACTGTGCTGATTTTACATGCCAGAGTCTGGTTTATGTGTAAGAAATGCCAGAGTCATATTTGTGTGTAGAAAAATGAAACTTGAATAAACCAGGTCAGCTTTCTTTTCAGAAAAATAATCATGTTTTTATTCTATCTTACTGTAAAGATTCTTCTTACAGAAAGAAAGCACAGTAAATTTCCAACACCAGAGTGACTGTTTCAGAAAGCAAGGAAGATGTGAAAAGACGATTATAGAACAGATATCCCCATGCCATCTTAATAAATGACACTTACTTTAATTTATTTTTAGTGTCACTTTCAGAAAAGTTTTAGGAACTGCAGATATTTTTTACCTATTTGATTTGAACATGGCTGTTAAAAAGGCTACCAAAAAAACATGAGCAGTTTTTCTTCTTCCTTGCAGTTCTGTGAAAAGTAATCAGACTTCATCCCCAAGCTGGGCTTTCCTCACCACAGATCTGAGGTGGCTCTGGAGTTCATAATGTCCCTCTGGTTTAAACGACGTTCATAAGTACCCACTTAAGAATCTTTGTTCTGGATTCTCCATAGTAAAAAAAAAACAGATACAAACTGCTTCGGCTGGAGCACACATAAAGAAGTTAGTTGCATCATTATTAGGTTAAAAAGGAAGCAGCGTCTGCTTCAAGGGAACATAGATAGGGTTCTGTGAGTTTTCTGAAGACCTGGGAGATGGCTGGGGAGCAGTGACACAACCCTTCTGAAACATCCCTTTGTTTTCAGCAGTCTTGTGATCTCCCAGAACTATCATTTCCTCACCCAAGTACCAGATAAGAAACTGCATTCCGGCTTCTCTGCTGGCCAACAAGGCAAAGGCGACTTCGTTTGCATCTCAATGTCTTACCTGGTCACAGGAGTTGGGGATGATGCAAGGGATTGCTTGCCTTGCAAGAAAGACCGGGTGGGGGGTCCCACCATCGCCACTACTTCAGGATTAGGGTTTCTCAAAAGCAGTATTATTTTCCTGTGAGGTTTTCGATTAAGTTATTTTTGTATGTGTGGAAAAAAAAAGTTGTTTTGGTTTCTTTTTTCTTTTACCTTAACTTGTATTTTTCTAGAGAGGCTAAATACTGAGTCATACTTGAAGTCAGCTTTGAAGCTTTGATCATGGTGTCACTCATGTACTTAAAATTTCAAACCTCAATTTGATTGATTCCTCATTCTTTACTCAGTGTCTCCTCCTGATTTCTGGCAGACAGTAATTTCTGAGTTTTGGGAGATTTGTGATTTTAAAACCTAACCTGGGGAAATAGTGGTAGGATGTGTGGAAGTATCATAATAAATTGCTGATGTAGAAGTGCACGAGTATAGAATAATGTCCACATTGTATTGATGATTCTCTAAAATTTAAAGGACATTGGTGTTTTTCCCCTCATACTAAAAAGGATTTTTTTTCAATTTTTACTCAAAAGTAGTTACTATTTCCTGACTCTCTTAATTTAAAATTTTATTGTAACAAGTTGGAAGCTGCAAATCCTGTCTATATTGTAAACTTCCTCTGACCAAGACCAATTTTTTCACTGCCCATCTCTAGAGATCACACTGAGGGCATTTTAACAGAATTCAACGAAGACTTTGGGGAGTATTTCACATACTGTTTAATATTTGAAATCACATTTTGATTTAAATGAAGAATGATACAACATTTCTGTTTTGAAATGGAAGCAGTAAGAAAGTCCAGAGAAGTATAAATCTTCAAGTGTTTGAGTGCAATATTTGTGCTTCTGCAAGCTGTTGTAAACAGCTGCTAAGCAAGAAAGAAAAATCTGTTTGTCTGTCTCCTGTTGTTCTTGGAGCAGTGGTGTCTAAAGGGCAAGCTGACATGCTGGAAAGCATTTCCCATGATAAGGTTAGAGACTGCGAGTGATGCGAGGAATTATTTTTAAACTTAAAAGTTACAGGCTGGGCTTCATTAACAGATCATGTGAGGGAAGGTTAAACAAAGCCGCTTGCAGAAGAGGAGGGAGGCAATTGAAACAATCTGGTTTAAAGTTTGTTTTCCTGAAAATCAGGTAAGAGGAAAAAGAGACCAGTGCATGTGCTTTTTGGCTAAGAGCAGTGGTGACTCACACTGCTGTTATTCCTGCTTTACAAACAGGAAGACTGAGGCAAAAAGAAGCAGTACCACGCTGTTGTGGCCACTGAAGTCAAATGAATGACCCGTGGATAGATCACTCTAGGCTCTTCAATACAGAGGTTAGCCATGGTAAATCATAACGTATCTTTTTTCCCTCTTCTTGTAATCAAAATAAATGCAAGGGTTAGCTCATTTTGGAAATGCAAACAGATGTGATACAAATCAGTGCAATACGCATTGCCTTGCCTGTCTCTGAGGGCCAGTTGAAGCACACTCAGCCCACTGAACTCCAGGATGCTGGTTAATTGCTGTCAGATTTACATAATAATTTCAAATATTTTAATCACTGTTTAATCACTGTGGCAGACACACACTACACTAGGTCTTTCATAGGGCCTTTGTGGCCACCAAAGACCTGCTTGATTGGAATCTCCTCACTATCAGTAGAGCCGAGTTTCTTTTGATCTCCCTCTTTGATCACCTTCAACCTTTAGGATCATCCTAAATGTACACCTCAAAGCTTCAGGACAGCACAGCAGAAGGAAAAGGACTTCTGCACTGGTTCCTTATGGGGTACAGAAAGTGAGTATGCACAAGGGGACATTTGTCTGGATGCGAGATGAAGCTGGTTTAGTTAGTGGCCAGCATGAAACAAGATATTTTAGGAAACTGTTTCACATCGCAGCAGTGTCTTGGTGGCTCCATGGCAAAGCCATACAACAGTCCAGCAGCCATAGAGCTGAGAACTGGATGCTGCTTCTCTGACTTGCCTCATGAGCAGCTATTAGCTTATGCAATTTCCTCTTGCTCCATATGGGAGCATCCACAGGGACTTCACCAGACCTTACCCTTAGGCTTGCAGAAGAGCACAGCGTGTAACTGACACAACATTCATACAATCAATTCTCATCCCCATCACCAGAGTCTTCCTCTGCTCTTTTAGCAGGTGATCTCTTGGTGTGTGGTCGTGTGGTGCTAGAAAAGTGAGCTGGCATGGGGTGATCACTGTGGTGCCTGTGGTAGCATAGAGCTCTGCTGGACTGTGGCCCAGCTGCCTAAAATTTGGGCCTGCTGAAGTCCAAGGCTCACCATTCACATGTCAGCATCCTTTACTAGCACATTCCTCTCTCCTGGAAGAGTATCACTACAAGTCAGACTCGGGTATCAGCCAAGTAAGCCATTTTACACATTGGCTTGCAATCAACTCATTACCTACAATACCCATGATTTAATGCAAAAATTTGACCTTTCTCCGTCGCTGGAAAGGTGGTGATGAAACCCGTTTGCCCAGGCGCTGGTCTGATGCCACGTGCCTGAATTGCCTTCTGCTCCCCTGCCCCCTGATAGCGGTCCCAAACGCCTTCCATTAGCATGAAGGGCAGACAGCTGAGCACACACTGCAATCCAAACACAGCACTGGCTGTTTCCTCTACCCCAGTTAACTTTTTTTTTTTAAGGATTTTGTGTTTGACTAAACAAATAACTGTTCAAAACACAGGTTGTGCTCGAGGGAGAACAGTTTGGGCTCCTTTCAGCTTTCTTTAGTTGGCAAAGGCTGGGGCAGCCATGCTGGGGGGACACAGGAGCCACTGGCTGATATGTCCCTCCTCTGCACCGTGGGAGTCAGTTTGCCTGGGTGAATGCAGGCTGCTCCAGCTCCCATCTCTGCTGCCAGGGGTGTTCCCTGCTGCAGGTTTCAATGCAAATTTACACAGGCCCTCAGTCCTGACACTCGGATCTAGAACTGGGGACCATTCACCACATGTTAATCCTCAAATACTTCGATGGAGACAGACAGAAAGAAAGGAAGGGAGAAAGAAAGGAAGAAACGTACGAAAGATTCAACACACTAGCAGTGTAGAGTGTTGTAAAACCTTGTTTTGTGACCATTTTGACTATATGTACAGTGGCAGAGATCAATGTAAAAGTTAAAATATTTTTCTAATTATTCTTTTTTCCTAGCAAAAAGAGTATTTTTGGAATTGGCTTTCAGTTGGTTTTTTTTTGTGTTTTTTTTTTCTTTTTTTTTTTGCATTGCCAATAACTGTTTCATAAAATAATATATCCATAACTCATATATAACATCACACATTGTTTCATGTATTGTTCAGTGGGCTGATTTTTTACTGTCCTAAACCATTCACGGAATGTACATGAAAATGACTAGAAAGAAGGGTAAACTATTAATGGAAAAACACGCTTTAGTGATGTTCTGCATTTAGTATAGTATGATCATTTAAATTAAAATGCTCCTTCATAATAGTATTAAAAATTTCTGCCCTTGAAGCAGTAGTTGAAGCTAAAACTAGAGAATCCTCTAGTCAAATACAGGATTAGACTTGCTTGAGCTGGCTAGAAAGACTTCTAATTCCACATAGGAAGCTTTTTTCCCCTCCTCTCCCTCACTGCTCACTAAAAGGCAAGCCAAGCAGAAGTGGCAAAGTCCAGTTGAGACTAGCCTATATTTCTCTCTGTATTTGGCTACATTTAAAAACTACATATAAAACATTGCCCATTGCCTAGCATTCATGTATTCAGTTGCCTGGTTTGTCTGAAGGGGCTGAAAATATAAATAAACTTCTAAAGAGCTATCAAATAAAGGCTGATAGGTACAGATTTTCTTTTTAAAATAGTTTAGATAATTCAGACTCAGATAACTCTCTGGCTTTCCATATTTGCTTTTTAACAGGAATCGATATACACGATTTTAAATGATACTGGAATGACTAGCACAGATATGTCTGCATGTTTTAGCTCTGGCCATAACATGCCCTTTTCACCCGGAATCAAGGATAATTTTGTGCCTTGCAGATGATCCCATACAAACCCAGTGCCGCCAAGGTTGTTTGCTGCTCCCGCGGTCACCTCGGTGAGGTAGAAGTCCACTTCCTCTGCTGCAGGCCCCCCTGCCACCAGTGGTCTTTCTCTTAACCTTTCCTCATGTGACAGAGGTTGTGTGCTGACGGTACCTTGCACCGAGTGAAAATGAAGACAAACAAAGGACAGAGCCGCCAGAAGCTTAAGCAGAATACTTGGGATTTCTTAACATTTTTCCTGGCTTTTTCCCTTCCACCCATCAGGTCAGTTCATAGTACTTTATAGTGCTCTTTTATGCCTCAACTTCTTCAAAGCAAAAAAGAGCAAAAATAAGCTTTCCCTCCCTCTTGCCCTTTATCAGCAAGGCCATTCACTCTGTAAAATTTGGTTTCATTAGGTGTCAGCCTTACCTTATCACTGTCCTTTGGGAGAAGCAGAAGGCAGCAGCCGCCTTAGATACTGTGTTAATGGACATTGTATGTTTTCGGCTAAATCTCGACTGAAGATAATCAGAACAAAATAAAAAGGAGATAACAAAATACCCCACTGTAATGATGTCACTACTAAATGTAATACTTTGCATTGATTGAATGCCTTCCTCTTCCATCAAAGTTAACTAGTGATGCTTTGTTAATTAAGTCCTGTGAGGGAGTAATAATTTGGGACTGGTGTCTCTATATAATATCCACACAGCTGTCAGGATGCTGTCCTACGTATTTTCCTAGCTAAAGCTTGTCTGCAAAGACAAATTCCTTGGGTTTACAAATCAGCATATGTGTCACTGCAGGGTTGCCTAAACTTTAGGGGCAGAAGAAGGGGGCCTATAAGAAAGCTGGGGAGGGGCTGTTTGCAAGGGCATGTAGTGATAGGACGAGGGGCAATGGTTTTAAACTAAAGTAGGGTAGGTTTGGATTAGACATTAGGAAGAAGTTCTTTACAATGAGGGTGGTGAGACACTGGAACAGGTTGCCCAGAGAGGCGGTGGAGGCCCCATCCCTGGAGACATTCAAGGCCAGGCTGGATGAGGCTCTGAGCAACCTGATCTCATTAAAGACATCCCTGCTTACTGCAGGGGGGTTGGACTAGATGACCTTTAAAGGTCCCTTCCAACCCAACACATTCTATGATTCAAAGATGAAAGCTAATTCTCAAGCTGATTTTTCTTTTTTTCCTGAGATAAAATGTTAGTACATTCTTTGAAAAAGGCCCAGAACCATTTGTTTCATGCAAAACACTGGAAAAACAACAAGAATTCATCCAATAGGTTTGTAATTCATCAGCTCAGATGTAATTCTGTGTCCTGAGTTCACCACAGAGATGGAGAATAAAATGGCAGAATGGCAATATCACGGTCCACTGAGGTCTTGGCTGAGCAGAGGAATATAGAAGGATGCTGGTTACTTGTTTTCATGTACTATGGCAAAGGTATATTCATAGGAACCCAGATGCCCTTTGCAGTGCTTTTTTTCTCTGATAAGACTGCAGATAGTGGGGCTGTGGATGTCTCTTTATGAATGCTAAGTAGGTGAGATATACCACAAGAGCACAGTTTTGTCCTCAAGGCCCTGGACAACCTTCTCCTCACCTTTGGTTACGTACTTGCAATTGTGGCCCTGCGTAACTCACCTGCCTGTTGTTTCCCCCCTTGTTTCCGTTTTGTTCCTCCCTCCCACTTGTTCTGGGAACAGTCAAGGTTACATCACATTTCTCAGACAGCTTTTTGAAGTTACTAACCCCAGTGTTTTTCTCATTAAATTGCTGAGTGTGCCACAAAGCAGGGGCTTCTTGTAAAAAGGGAGTGCAAACAGAAATTCAGCACAACTAGTTTTTTCCGTTTTCCTGTTTTGGAAAGACAAGAAAATACTCAGTTCCATCTGAATCATACTGAAGCGCACAGCACCTTATCCTGCATCCTTACGTAGGCTGAGCTCAGAGAGCGGAAGTAAGAGTTTCGCTGCGTAGGCAGTACAGAATAAACAGTGAGATTCATGCTTGTCCTGCTCCTGCTCCCTTAATCAGACCATCAGTACCTTCTGCTTCATTTTTTTTCCTCTAAGAATATGAGACGTAGGGCATCACATCATCCATATGTCTATTTCCCTCCTCCTGTATCTTTTGAGCACATTGGCCACTGCAAGTCAGATGTGAAAGGGAGGAGAAGCCTCCAACTTGCCCAGGAGGCAGGCGTGTGGTAGGAGAGAAGAAAACCAAACCAGAGCCTCCACTGGGGGAAAGCCAGGCAGACCACAGCTGCCACAAAATAGTGCTCAGCAGCTGCGGTACTTCCCCGTCTGAGCCTCTACAGCTCCAGAGTATCTGTGGCACAAATATACAGGGAGGAAAAACATACAGTGGGATGTATACAGCCTCAGTGGGATGGCAGAATTAATTCTTTTTGCTGGGGTAATACCTGATAACACTCAGTCTTTTGTCCACTTGTAATACAGCGCCTCAATTTTTTTTCCACAGTGTAGCACTAAATTTCATGAAGACTGTAAAATAAAAAATAATTATAGGGTGCACATATGCAGTCTTACTGAAGAAAGTGTGTTTTAAACACTGTATAATTTAAGGTGGTATTTTTCAGAGGACTAAATGGAGAGTAACCTGACATTTTTGCTGTGGAAACATCTAAGTTGAGAAATCAGCAACTTTCTAAGAGTTGTGTAAGCAAATTGTTTACCATGGAGACCAAGTGGAACTGGTGAGAAAAAATTTTCTCCCTGCCTCAAAGCTGTTGTGAGCTCATGCAGCAGTTTTTGCAGGTGTTAACTCTCTGCACTGCAGAGTATAAGGATCATTAGTGTTTGGTTCCAACCTGTACAAGTGTTACAGCAACATTTCATAGTTATATACATCCAGTGTCCAAAGACTCCATGGGGCTTGAATGTCGTGAGTCAATGGTGGTGGTGGTGGTGTTTGTGCACAACGTGTTTCATGCTAGAGGGATGTTTCTCATTCTCTTAAAACCCTCCTGTTTTTCTTCCCTTTGAGGTTACTTGTGGGGAGGAGAAGGCTCTGAGCATCGTGTGCTGAGCTTTCTTGTTAGGCAGAGTTGATGAAGCAATGCCACTCAGAGATGAGATTAGCAGTCGCTGACATTACTTGTCCATGGAGACTGGCAGGGTGAGAGCAGAAGATCAGAGCTGCTGTTTTACATAGACCTTGCTACAGCCTTTTTTTGACCAGTCTTTGAGCCTTGCTTTATATGCTTTCTTCTCCTACAGCCTTTGTAGAGTTTTTTTTTGTCACTTGAAGAACTTGATTTCTTCTGAGCTTCCTCAGGCTGGAATAGATGTGTTTGGTGGGTTTTTTTCCCCTTTTTGACTAAATAAACCATCCCTTGTGCTATAAACATCCCTGCAAACTCTTGCTTTCCTACTTCTCAAGTTGTTTCCCCTGACAGAAAAGCCCAGCTGTCTATCTACATGGAGAGGGTGACTGAAAGGAGGGCATGAGGCAGTAAATGGTGTGGAGGATGGCCTCCTCTACAGGGCCCTCTTCAGCATGGATCCTGAGCAGAACAGGGTAAATTCATGCCCGCTTACATGGATGGACACAGCACCCAGAGTGCTGGACAAAGAAAGGCATTATGCTTTCCCTTTGAAAGATGAAACAGCTCGCAGACTCTTTTTGCTGCTGCAGAAGTAGCGTGTGCCTAGATACATTTGCATCCAGCCAAGCATTTACAGACATGTTTAAGTGTGTTGAGCAGGACCCTGCTAGCCTGGTGACCTCAAACGCCTGTGTCCACACATGACTTATTTGGCTAGCAGCTATAGCAATTAAACAAGTTCTGCCAGTAGCTTGGGTCGATGTAGTCTTTTTCCCATTAAATAGGTCAGAACATTGTTTTTTGATTTGTGCTGTTGTTTACCGGATTCTTCCCTTACCTGACAGATAGCCTGAAGGTGTGATGTTGCAAAGGGGGCAGTGGGATGGTTGTAGGTCCTCTAATGAGAGACACATCCCTCCCGTGCAGGCACAGAGCTACCAGTGCCCTCTGTACTTCTACAAGAGCCCCTGTACAGGCAGACGGGAGGCGAGTGATGGGGGGAGACAGGGGGTCAGGGCATGTTGTGCTCTGTGGTTTGGTGGTTGTGCAATGCAATGTCCCCGGGCAGAGACTTAAGCCCGTGTAGCGGTGCATTCGAGTGTCTCCCTGCACCAGACACCTCCCTTACTTCACCAGAACGAATCGCGTACAGGCTGTGCAGGAAATCGTATGTAATAATACGTGGTTATGTTGTGAAAAAACCTGGCTGTGTGAAATCACCACATTCGTTCATCTCACAGAATGGTCAGATGACAGACCCCTCACATCAGGTGAATTGAACAGATTGTGCCTCCAAAGGCGACCGGGGGCAAAATGAGACCCCCTCTCTCACCTCCCAGAGGCAACTGTGCTGGCAGGGGTCAAGGAAGGATTGTAAACCAGCCAAATAAAGGAGGAATGTTGCAATGGTCATTTTGAAATAAACCTGTTTGTGACGAGAAGTGACTGTGGCGATATTTATGCTATGATTCATACCGAAGTGCAGCACCTGCAGTTTTAGTCTGGATGACTTTTAGGATAAAAGCAAATACCGTTCTAACATTTCAGAATGCAAAAAAAAGCATCAGGGGTGTTCTTGGCTCTGGGACTGCGTTAACTTAGAGTAGAGCTTGTGTAAGAGGTGGCTGGAGCATCTTTCCACTGTGAGGTGCAGCTTGCTTATAACTGACTCATGACAAACAGGGGTTTGCACAGTTGCCTATCTCTCTCTATTCATTTGCAGTCTCTCTTTTATGTGGTAATTGCAATTACACTGAACTCTTACCTGGTGTGTATCATACCATATTAGAGCTCTTCGAGGATGCCCTCAGAAAGTCCCTTACCCTACCTCCCGCTCCTCCTTGATGACCAGTCTGAACTGTCTTATCTGTGTCTCTGCTCAATTGCCGGCGACAGCGTCTGCCCCTGTGTCTGTGGGCTCCCAGCACCCCCTGACAGCCTCCTCACAGCAGTCCTTGCTGAGACACATGCATGTTATTCTCTCAGCGCCACTGATAAGTAAACTCTGACAGCCAGGAAGAGGTCAGAGGTGGTCACTGCTTTGTATGCCTGGCTGTTGATGCCGTCAGGAGGCAGCTGGGTACCTGCTTTTAGAGACACATCATATTCCAGTGGGCACGTGTGTGAGCTACATGTGTTAACACTGGAAAAACAGCTCTTCTGGGAGAAACAAAAAGTCAGACTCCCATTTCTTTACAGGAACACAGTGTGGAGGCTTCAGAATGTGGGACTGCACTCCCACTCCTGCCTTATGACCATCGCTAAATATCGAGTGAGTGAAAATGCTTGGCTTACTGCCTGTCTTACCAGGGGAAAACGAGATCAGGAAAGGCAGTGTCTAAAGATTATTTACCCCAAGAAGATCTTTGCTTCCAACAAAATCCTCAACGCACAGACTTCTCAATTCAGTTCTCAAGGGTATTCAGCGTTTTTTCCTACAAGTGCTCAAAATACTTGAAAGTGCAATGAAAAACCTTTACACAGGCTGGTTGGATGACTCCTCTGCTTAGCACGGCACGTGTTCTTTTGTTGGTTTTTCCCTGTACTCAATCACTGGAGCTAGTTTTGAACAGTTTAAACAAAACACCCTTAAACACTTAGGGGAAAAAAAAAAACAACAGTTTGTTCAAATACACAAATGTCTATCCAGAAGCCTGGAAGGACTGCTTTCTGTGGGAAACCTTCTCGCTGACATTTTGCCCTTCTTACCTGACTTTGATTTTTCACTTGAAGTAATTTTTATTTCTTTTAATTTCCATTTCAGACAAGGAATATGACTCTATCTCCTAGGTCAATGCAAATCTCAGATTCTAGCCGGTGCATTTTTTTTTTTTTACTGCTGGCAGGATAAAGTTTGTACCTCTGCACGTTGGAAGCGAATGCATGAAAGCCAGCGTTATCCACACTTGAAGCAATGACAGATCCCTTGCCTGTCCTAAACTTAACAGCTTTTCCCCACAGCACAGCCCAGTCCTTCCTACTTATTTACTTTCATGGGTCCTTACATTTTTTTTTATAAGCGAAGAGGAAAATAATTCACAAATAGAGATTCCCAAAGCTCTGCTAAATTAATGGCATTTTCCATACATAGTAAAAAAACCCCAAACCTACAGGTAAATAGAATTACAAATAGCTTTCTGTACTCCCTTTTATTACATATACAGACTACCCGAGACACATAGGCTCTGGAAGTTGTACAAAGGTACATCCTCTCCCAATCACATGCAGCATGACCTTCCCAATCTGCAAATCTTCTCAATGAGGTAGACCCAATGCAGAAAACATCATGGGGCCAGGAGAGTCGGGAGGAGGCTGCATCACTGATATCTCTGCGGCTGATGCTGTTACACAAGAAACACCCTCTTCCCAGCCAGCAGGGTCAGGGTGTGAGAGGAGAGGTGCTGTGGCTTTAGTGAGAAAACATGGACCACTCAGAGAAAAGCTCACCCTAATCTGTGGTTATGGCTTAGCTGTGATACTGTCCAGAGCCTGGTAGCCATCTGCAGTACGTGGGGAACCCACTGTCCAAAAGCAATACCCTGATCCGTGGTCACACCTGACATGGCGTTAGGGACTGAGTTGTCCTCTGCTCTGGCCCTCGAGGTGGTGCCTTCATGGGAGGGCTGGTCCTGGAGCGTGGCCCCTGCAGATGACCTGTGCTGTGTGTCAGCCACAGCGTAGCAATCCCTGCTGCTTTGAGGGTGAAGCATGAACAGATTAAATAAACACCGTTCTTCGGAAGCAGGATCGCAGAGCATCCTTTAAATTAATCAGGGTTTGTTAAAATACTAGGCAAAGTGCTTTAGAATTCGCTTACAGAATCAGGAGGGTTTGTTGGTTTGGTTTTCTTAGTGCTTTTCCAAGCAGAGTGACCTAGACTCAGGTCTTGAACCCAGAAGCATTATTTGGTGTACAAGAAATGGAAGATTGAGCCTTGCTTTGTGACAGTACCCTTTGATTTTTAATTCAGTTTGTTCATTATGTTGGTTTAAGAAGCAGCAGTTACAGCAACTGCTACATACCTATAAAATCAGTTTGTTTTTTTTTTTTCTCCCTTGTTTTCTGACTGAAGGGAAAATACCACATCCAAATCCCAACAGACTAAAAATATCTGCTGGGTATAATGAAAGAGATGAAAGGGGTCAGATGACACACAGATGAGTTTTACTCAGAAATGTTTAATGGCGAGTAGTACCGTATTTCTTCTTCATGTTCCGTGTCTTTCCATCCACATCTCCAGCTAGCCTCTCGCCTCTCCTTTGTTTTGTTGCATTGTGTAAAGCCCAAGTCCCACTGAGTGGTATGGCCCACACCTGCATCTCTGTGACAGTGCTGTAGGACCACAGCATGCCCTGTACACCTCTTGGGAGTTTAGCAAAAGCAACGGCCGTCAGAAGGCTGAAGTACAGCTCCTGCAGCGCTGAGACTTGCACCGCTTTTAGAAACATCCCGTGTGCTGAGCCTCAGCCCAGCCCTTGCAGGCAGGGCGGCACTATTATCTGCCTGCATCCGGCAGAGGGCTGAGTCAAGGATGGACTCTGCCACTTCAGCAATGCCACAGGAATCCCGTGGCACAGGCCGGAGCACAGCAAACACCCTTTTCTGTGCTACAGACCTTGCCTCCATCACCAGGTGGACCAAAATTAGCTGTACCCAAAGAGAGCTTGAGGAGAGAAGGAAAGGGCTATGGATAGCGTTATTTCATTCACTAGCAGGAGTAAAAAACAAATTGCAATTCCGAGTACTTCAGGGATGGCCGTGAGTCAGGAGGGTTCAGTCCCACAGTGGTGCCTGTGCTGTGTTGCCCTCCCCTCCACAGCAGAGCCACTGTAATATTTCCTCGGGGCTGGCTTTCCTGGTTAAACACCCCCCAGGGCACAGGCTCTACCATCTCATGTTTGCTGGTGTTTCTGGCTTTGGGATAGTTGTTGATTCCCAAGAAGGGGTTAGATGACTGTTTTAGCTTACTGTGATCTTTTTTTCAGTGTCTTTTCTGCCAAGGGCCACTGCCCAGACTTTTATCAGAGCTTGTGGACGTGCTTTTAACTAAAACAAATATTTAAGTCAAACCTTTACAGGGGTTGAAACTATTTATGGGTGTGGTTTCCCAAGCAGTTTAGGCAGATCTGGGCAAGCATTACAGCTGAAAAAAGGCTGTCTGGCCCTTCCCTGCACCAGTGACTTCTCATTCCTGCTCTAAACCATAGCAGCAAGCTCGTCAGGCGGCAGACAAAGCCAGCCAGACACAGTGGTAGCTTCCTGCTGGATCAGGGAGCTGAACTGGCTGAGCGCGCAACCACACCAGTACTGGCGCAAGCCCAAAATACTGCAGTGCAAGGGTGGAGAGGACAGGAGTTCCCCTTTCAGTAGAACACAGCGTTAGATTAGTTTAAGATACTTGGGAAAATGGACCATCAAATCTTATAATCTCAAGACTAGAGTGCTGACTTGAAATATGGCAGAACTTGGTTGAAGTCTCTTCTGTGTCAGGCTGAGCAGGGATTCAGACCAGCCAGCATCAAATTCACCTACCCTTACAAACACAAATTCTCTGTTTATCTCTCTCCATTATTGTGAAAATATTCTGGATTAAAGATAAAAAAGAAGAAAAAGCAAAATGTCAGAACACGGGAGTTACTGCAACAGGGTCTCCAACCCCCATCAGCTGTCCTGTGTGTAGGTACAAACACACGTGCACCACCCGCGCACACCGACTACCTTGCACATAAGAGACGTCAGCCCTGTACGGATTTGCTGATCAGTTGCCAGCAGTCTCCTGACCAAAACACATGGACGAAGGCTTTAAGCTGTGGCTGTCAGCCACAAGAGCAGCTGCTCCTCTCTCTCTGCCCCAAACACGTAGTTACGTTAGCTGCTGCATGGTTAGCTTTGTTTACTGTTTCCCACTAACCTCCACTGTGCTTCGTTTCCAGGACAGCTTAGATAAAGCTGAACATGACGCCCATGAAGCTGGCAGAATTGTATTTCCTCTCACAATCGATGCAAAGGGGCTCTGCCAGAACTGGACGTACAGGGCTCTTCAGGAACCCGTACCAGAACTGGAATGGCTTTAGAAAGTGCTTAGTCTTCTCAGGTGCACTCTGCTCTTGTTTACTATGACTAGGGATGAACCAGGGCTTCGCTCTCCTAAGCCCCTCTCTGTGTCATGGGGAGTCATGCAGAGGATTTGTCACTGCCTCCCTCTGCCATTTAAAACTGTTTCTGCACCCTACAGAAAGCAGTGCAGACTCACAAAGGTGAGTGCCATCAATATGCCTTCTAATCTGGCTGTTTCAACACTTAATTATTACATTCCCACTGTCCCAAATGTTTTATTTACTCAGGTCCTTGGAGCTGGCAATCACAGGCTTCAGGTAGCGGAGGTTTGGAGGACCACATCTGGCTTCCCAGATTTGAAATTGTCCCTGATATTTGTTGCCTCCATGGACTAAAAGTCGGAAGGAAGGACTATAGCTATTTATGATATAGCAAAGCCAGATAGCTTGTGAAATTTGTTCCTTGTGCAAGAACACCAACCTTTTTTTGTCCCTAGACTCTAATTTCAGTCCTTGGTAACAGCTGTACTTAACGTCCCCAACAATACAACAAGGTCAAGAAGCCACTGATTTCACAGATTTCCTTATTTTTCACATTCTTGTTCTATTCTCATCTCCATCCCCCTTTCATATAATTAATAGAAATAGCCTGAGGTGACAGAGAACACTGAGTAAAGTCTCTCTCACGTACAGCTTACACTGCAGTCCTCATCTCTTCACAGGGGAGTCCAGAACAGTCTCTTGGCCACACCAACTACCACATCTCTCCCCATCAGGAATAAGATGGTGCCACCCCTGACTAATGCTGGGAAACGTGAGGAGACAAGATGTCAAGAGTCTGAACTTGGCTCTACCATAACACTCTGGCCATGGCTGTAAACAATTTTTACTGTAACACAATTTGGACAACATCCCTCATCAACAGTTGGATTGATTTAAACGCCAACAAGAGGAAGGACATCCTCACAATTAAGCATGTGTCAGATGGAAACTAAGTGGCAGAGGCAGTTGAATAACCTGCCACCACACCCTGCCTGATGGCAACACGGCATGTCAAGAAGTTGCTGTTGTTGGCAGCGCTAATGGAGGCCTTGTCTAAATTACAGAAATGTGCACCTACACAGTACATCTCCAGCTGGGATTTCTAAGTGTTGGGAAGCATCCTGGAGCATTGATGGTGACCCAGAGCCACGTATGATAATCATATTTATGAGGAGATGCATGTATCTGCTGGTTATTGTGGTGGCGGACTGTGGTCCAATGTAGAGACTGTTCTGCTGGCCAAAGACAGGAAAAATTTCTACCAAGCAGAAGAGACAGAAGTCGGACTCTTGCTTGGAGAGAGAGACAGTGCCCTTGGATAGTTTCTCCAGTGAGCAATTCCAGACCAATTTCTTAATAGTCATATTTCAGAACAGAGCCCTAATCACTCACACTACAAGCTTTCAAGACTCTGTTAAGTTTAGTTTCCTAGATTCAAAGAAGACAAGTGACTTTACTGGGCAGCTTTTTGTCTTTTTTTTTTTTTTTTTTTTTCTAACTGGAAGTTGCAGAAAGAGAATAAAACCAGCTTGTTGTTGCAACTGAAATGACCTTACTGATCTTACAGCTTCTCAAAATCATCATTAGCGCTGTTTGCACACTTTACTTTTTGAGGTGCACCTCAGCTGAATAAACATGTGGAGTTGCAGGCAGATAACAGGAGTAAAAGGACAGGCAGAGAAACGCAAGCCCTTGAGTAGGACTGAGACCAGGTCTGCGAGTCAGTTCCTCCAAGCTACAAATGGAAAGCTTGGCTTCAGCTTATGCAAAACGGGTCTGTGCCTGGTGGATATTAACAATAAGGTGGCAATGGCAGAAGTGGTCCTTGTAGGTCTGACCACCTGTAGGAGGGACGACAAGCTTCATGCCTACTGAGTATGCCTGGATCCACAAGTCTCTGCATACCTGTTAGGGAGGGCAGTCGTCATTCATTTCTATCTATTATGCAGAAGTCATGACTCTGCTGTGGTAGTTACTGTGTAGATGCATAAGAACGAGTTGTGGCTCTGGAATGATAGTGGATTAAAAGAGGTTCTTCTGTCAGGTTTTGAAACTAGTTCTTCTAATGACAGAAGCAATTTGCATATTGCTTCACTTACCAGTCAAAGTAACAGTCAGCATCAGTCTCTATTAGTAGCTTCTATGCGTAGAAACTTGCTGCCAAAGGCTTTGTTTCTCTGTTGGGGAAAACTTTTCTTTCAGGGGTTTCATTGAAACCACATCCTAGAAAATAATGTGGACCAGAGATGGAGATGACAAACACTTGCTCAAAACAAGTGGTTTCCAGCGCTTGTACAGAAACCAGTTTCACTTCTGGGAATAAAAAAAGTGGAGCCCAATGAACATCTGAGTGAGGTGGGAATGCCCCCCTTCCTGCTTAACACTGGCTTTACACAGACGTGCACAAATGTCAAACCCGAGTTTCAGAGAGACCGCTTTGTGCCTACAATGCCTGTTCCTGAGCTCACTGGTAGAATGCGAAAGCTGCTGCAAGTCAATCACACCATAAAGAAAAGCGTAAAACAGTTTCTCCTCTATTCTCTTCAATATATGTGATATTTTGTGTTTGCTGCTAATGGCCTGAGAAATCCAGAGAGATCGCACCCACACTGCGCAGCTGAGTTGTGCTGGAGACAGAAGCATGGTTTGACTGACAGTAGAGAGAGGCCCTGTGACCAGAATAAAAAACACGCGTTTATCTGGCCAGCGACAGCAGCTGCCGCGTCCATTTGGTTTGACCTGTGCTCTTCCCCCATGCGAGACCTGACTCGCCTGGTGCTGCAGACGGCATTTCACACGAGTGACGCGGCAGTCTTTCCTGCAGTGAGTAATTTAAAGCAGAAAGTCAGGTCCGGTAGGGGAACTGTGAAACTACTGCACTAGCACGGAAGACTGGAATATTTAAATTACTGAATGTCCTTTGTAGTGTAGAATACGTAAAGCAAGCCGGAATTTCGCCCTGTCTCTTATACCTTCCTTTGGTGGCTACAGGAGTTCTGTACAGAAATCTTACAGAGATTTCCTAGCCGTGATAGTAAGAAATACAATAACTGCTAACTGCAGAGCGCTAAATCACAGCTGGGGAAGTGATTCTTCATGTAACACTCCTTGACTTTCCGCCACTCTTGGAAAGATGCTCTCACTGTTTCATTAAGTGGAAATGAACACTGACCCTTGGAGAATGAATGGCAAATGGGGAGGCCATTGAGTGGCTCTGTGTTCATTCTTCACACCCATCCCGTACACCACACTGATAACAGTAGATTAGGTTCCTTCTCCTGTTCTAAGAAGGCAGCAACAACCGCTTTGCAAAGCACTTCTCAGCCAAGTAGTATTACCTGGGATACAAAGGTCTGGAAGTCCTCCTGGTAGCACTTCCAGACTCTGGGCCTTGGATCGGTTCCTGAAGCACGCAGGGAAACTGTGTTACTCCATCAGTTTAAACATTCGCACAGCTCCTTGCTGAACCTCTGTATGCTGCAGGCCTCAACCTTCCTCTGAAATCTTTACTGGCGCTCGACTGCCAGGTCTAACAGCTGCAAGCTATATTTCCTTCTGACTGCGAGCAACCGAGGAAATTTATCCCATCCTATCTGATGCTAATTTGGTTACGGTGACTCAACCCCTGCCATGGTTTCCAGGCTAATTGCTACAACATGCTCCAGCTGCCAGCACAATCCCCAGGGGTCTGTAGAAAATTTTGATTTAAAGTGTTCTGGTTGTAGAGGGTGGTGGTTTAAATCCTTATGTACAATCAAGTCAAAGAAATCTAATCCTAGCTATCAAAACCTTTGATGGGTGGAAATGCCTCCAAAATAATCTCTTTCCTGAGTCTTCTGCTGATACGTACCTTAGGAATGATGAAATAATCCACACTATAGGCTTAGGAAATTAGGATCTGCTTCTGTCCTGAGACTCACCTGGGTTTGGCACCAGCTTTCATGTGCACTGGCACATTGCCTTCAGCACAAAATTCAAGACCTGTACCCTCTGTTTTCCACAGTAATAAAAGCTTTGGCTTAGCAGTAGTTGATTGCGATTGCACTCATCACTCTGCAGAATAATTATTTTTTTTGCTTCACATCTGCAACCAATAGAAAGAACTAACAAAAGATGCCAATGCTACAAAATTGTAGTGCTTTGTAGGTGAATTTAGTGATAGCAGGATTTGCTGATGTTATCCCAATGTTCCCAGCAGACGACCCTTCTCTCTGCACTCCCTTTGCTCAGCTGATTCGCTCTGCCACATACATTTTGGCTTGTAAGCAGTCCTGTGTAGGGGGTGGACAACTGGGACTGATTCATCTCTAGGAGAAACAGACTATAATGATCAAAGTATACTTCTTTGTGGCCAGGCTAAAAGAGCAGATTTTGCAATGCAATGCGCAGCCCAAAAAGCGAAGCACACAGTGACTCAAAGAGTCACACACACACACGCGATCTTTTACCAGCATCAGCATGGTAAGCATGCGAGAGCCCTCCCTTCTCTCCCACGTTTCCCTGAGAACCGTTCTGAAAAGCACAGCTTTATTCTCCCCTCCCCGTGCACCACGTGCTGGTGGTGTCTCACCCTGCCCTTACTCACTCATACAAATTCCACCCTCTTTGCCGGGTAATCCCCCCACCTTCCCCCAGCCTTCACTGCTGAGATGCAGCAGAAACATCCTGACTTCCATACTTCCAACACAAACGGCCTGAAGCTTCTCGAGATCCATTACACTCAGCTGTGACAATGCCCGAATCTGCAGGGAAGATGCCTCACTGAGCTGCACTCTTTGGATCCTGTGCAGGTGTGAGAGAGCACGTATTCCTGAAGTGGGACACAGAGCCACTAGAAAAGCCCAAACTACTGCAGCAGGTGCTGTGTCGTTTCAGCAGAAGGAGGGAGTATGGGCCCAGGCTGTCACCATCTCTGCCAGCATGCCTAAGCATTTACTCCTGTTCAAGACCCCTTATCATTCTGCACAGGATTTTTGCTAGTTTTCCTCTCTGCCTGGGAGATGCTGAGTGCATATTAGTTGTGTAGGTGTCCTAGGCTTAGTGACAGCAAGACCCAGAGTTTGGGCAAGACAGTCCAGGTTTGCACCGTCTCAGGGCAGGGCTGTGATTTTTAAGGTACATCCAACTGACTCGGCAACAGGGTTGCATGCTGAAGAATGATGTTTAAACATGCATGTTTTGGATTTGGACCTCACCCGGGGTAGTCTGGCTGGTGCAGAAACTCTAGGTCAATTTGGTTAATGCAAACCTGAACCAGGTCCACCAAGATCCCCATCTGATTTTGAGGCAGCGTTAGCTGCTGGCCCTACTGTTCCTGTAAAGCTTGTTATGATAAACAGTGCATCCACATGGAGGAATCCCATCATGTGGGATCCCATGTGGAATCCCAAAAGATCCCATCTTTTATCTACAGCTCATCTGGCTTTTGGAGACCCAGGCACTTCCACCTGCCAAGTCTGAGTGGCTTGGCTGTAACCTTTTTGGCAATCAAGTACCTCAGTCATTGTTAAAAACTGATTTTCTTCCTCTTTTCTACCCACTACCTTGCCTTGCCTTCCAAGCCAGACAAAGACTGAAAAGATATGGGAGTGAATCTGTGGTCCTGTTTAATGGTTTTTTGTGACCTGCTGCACTGAGTTTAACAAGCAAAATGTCAAATAGAAATAAATTTTAATATTGTACCTAGTGCTTTCAGGCCACCTTCAAAGAAGATACTGCACTACTCCATCCCCTCTGACCTAGAGAGGTTTCAGCCAACAGCACGCTTCATTTACTTTGTCTGGAGTTACAACTTGGCATTACTCCTCCATTTCATTGGTGAAGCTGAAATAGTGATGTGATTCAAATTGAGGCACCTGTTACAAACAACGATGCTGCAACACAGCATCTTTGAAATACAAAGGTTGCAATGAACTAACAGGTAACTTCTCCGTGGAGTGGGCAATGCAGCCAGCACAGGTTTAGGACCAGCTCTAACAGCTTCACCATTGCTGTCTCTAGAAACCTGACCATTTAGGAAACTGTCCTCTGGCTCCTTTCTAAGCCTCCTGGCTTTCAGTCTCTTGACACTTGGGAGTTGCTAAACCCCTGTAGTTTCATAACTCTTTCTCAATCATCTGAATCACAAGGATCTTAAAACCTGTGGCGGTCTCCAGCTTACATCCTCTTAAGGCGAGAAGAATCATATATATCCACCTCCACCCAAGGTCACCTCTGGATGCCCTTCTTGAACCACCCTTGAAATCATTTGCATGTAGCCACTGATCTCTTGTGGCTTTCCAAACTCACCGGTCAGGTCAGAAGCAAAACTCCCACAGACAGTAAAACCAGTAAAACCTAATACGAATAGCAGTACGAAGCACTTTCCTACCCTATGAATGCCTGGGAGAAAAGACTTTTACACTGGAAAAATGGTTTGCAACTGGAAAAATGGTTTGCACCAAAATGCTCACTTGCTCCCTACCTTCACCTTCTTCAGAAAATTTCTCCCGAATTTGAGTCCAGACCCCAGTAACATACATTTCTAAACTGCACGATCATCTGTCATGCATCTTGGCTTTGAGCAACTGTGTTGCAAGCTTGAGAGTTTGTCCATATTATGGATTTTGAAGACAAAATGAATGTTGGGGCTAATCTGCTTTATCCCCAAAAATTGTTTCAGAAGCTCTGCTCTGAAGCTACAAAGAAGGGCAAGGAAGAGAGTCTCCTAATGGTTAGTATCCAGCTGCACTTATTTCACCAGCAGGAGCTGAGCTTAGCATGTTCCTTGCACAAACTATACATAATTTACATTTATGGCTAACTTTTTCGATCTTGCAAAGTCTTGCATTTCCTCCATTTCTGGAGTGAGGCAGGCAGGATCAGTGCATTTTAAACACAGTTCTAAAAATTGTGGCATGAATCTCTGCTCCTAGTTGCATTCACAAAACAAAACAAGAAACCAGTAGAAGTGAAGCAACTGGAAGGATGCCCCGTTGTATCACTGCTAATTTTTTTTGTCAAAATTGTCATTTAGGACAATATCTTTTTTTTTTTTTTTAAATGTCAGTAGTACATGATTAACAGGAAAACAATCCAAAGCTATCCCATGACTGTGATTCACTTTCCTGAACCTACTACCATGAAAACTGTAAATGATGCAATAGGCTGTTACTGCCATTCATAGATCCATCATAGCATCCGTTAAGTAATTTATACTCCAAGGGCTGCATTTTACAGTAAATAGAACCAGAGAATTGTCAGGAACATGCTGTTAGGAGAAAAGAAAAAAAAAAAAGAAAAAGAATACTGCATCACTGTTGGTAATCGACCATGCATCTTGAGCGCACGTAAAGCATCTGGGGAGGCAGGTAGGGAGGAGCTACCTGGTATCGCAAAATCTTGCCACTCCGCCACACGCAGTACAGTGGTGAATCAAATCCTAAACTAACAGACACCACTGACAGCCCTGCATGGGAAAGCATCTCACAGTAGTCTCTGCTCTCGCTGGACTTGTAATATGAAGTCCCACTCTGCAGGCACACAGACTCAGTGAAGGTAATTCCAAGTTTGATGCCTGAAGAATAGGCCTAAAGAAGCCAGCTAGAAAATCAAAGTATTTTGAGATGAGAAAGACCCCCCCCACGTAACGCAATCTGACAGAAGGGCCGAACATGTCCACAGCTGGGAGGTGAAGCGTGGTGGTGGCCGTGAAGCAACACAGGCAAACAGGGGCTGTGGGAAGCTGGGCTCTTCACTCAGCAACTTTGAGCAGTGGTGGGAGATGCTGAACTCAGCTGACAGAGGCAGGACCCACCGATGCCCAGGGAAGGATTTAATAAAGCAAGGGTAAAATACGCACGGCAAGGCAGTGGGAAATGGCGACTAGCATTTTAAGAAGAGTCCTTTTAACTCCTTTGCAGTATATGCAGGGTGGAGGTATTGTGCAGAGCTTCCTGCATAGAGTGCCGTACAGAGACTGTGCAGCTATCAGCGGGCGACACTGAGAGTTTAAATAAGCACCAGCAGCACAGTCCCTCGCGTGATGAGGGAATCCGTAATGTGAAGGACCATTACTGCAGCACAGGCTCTAATGCAGTGTTCTCCCCCTTCGCAACACAGCATAATCTGGAGGATTCCTGATGACAGACTCGCATCTGCTGTTCCGGTTTTCGTTGTAAAAAAACACAAAGGGAAAGCTATGCAGCAAACAGCTTTGGCTTGCCGTTTGTCAAAATGAATGCAAATCCCTCTGCTGCAGAGGGACCACCTCTGCAGTAAACAAATCCATAAATATTCCTCCAGCGCACTGAGAAATCCCCCTGAAGTGGAACAGGAGGTTCCTACAACTTCAGAAGCCAGGCATTGCCTCTCCAGGATTGCGACACTAAGGAAAAGAGAAATTTTGGTGCCTTCCAGCTACAGAGTATGAACAACAAGGATGCAACAAGCAACAGTTTATTTGTAGAAAAATCCTTTAAAATTTTACTACATTGTAAGATTAAGGAAAAAATAGTATTAATATATGTACATACAATATATATAAACAAACACACATCGCACCATTAAACTTACATGCTTTTTAAGACAGAGAATGGGTCATATTCCCTCATATCAATTTTAAAATTATCACTGCAAGAAACCTTGCTTCCTTTTTGTTTTTATCCCCATCAAAGTTTTCAAGTACAGGAAGTAAGTAATGCAGGATCTAATAGTAGAAAACCTTTGTTATACACAAATTACAATGACAGCTATACAATATTATTCTGCAGTATCCAACACTTGTTTTTTTGAACTCTATAATGATAACGAACTTTTACCTGAGGTGCATGGAAATAACGAAGCATGATAATTGGCAAGTTTAAGAGATTTTCACATTATGATTTGACTGTAATTGAAGTTGATTAGGTATCACACGTCTATACCCATAGTACTGGCACAAGAATGCTCTGCGTGAGTTATCACCAATGTCTTAGAAGTGCAGGAAAAATTAAAAGGCAAGCACCACTTGCAATGATAAGCATGCAGACAATTTAAGTGAAACAGAGGTAGCATGTTCTTGTAAATCCAGCAGGGTCATTCAAATCAACTGCACCCTCCCTTCTGCAAAAGGCACTCGCTTTTTCAGCTATAAACAACGTGGTTTTAAATTCAGTCAGATTGACCACAAATGGTGGATTTCTCTCCTTACAAATATAAAAAATGTTAAGCAGAGGACACAATGAAGAGAAAAAACAGGTGCAAGAAACACACATTTCAGGTAATATGTGCTATTCCTTTCCCCCTACCTTTTATGGGGAGAATCAAAATGTTTTATAAAACAGCTGCAGTACGTAATTCAAAAATTAAGACTTTCCAGTTAAAATGGCAGTATTAAGCAGCACATTATGTATCAGGAATAATTTTAAAACACCAGAAGTACACCAGAATAGATAAAAAGCAACAATTCACAGTAAGAAGTAGAAAGTTTATGCACAAAAAGGTGGTGCTGGAGAAGGATAAAGATCCTTTGACGTAAAACCTCATAAATGAAAATGCACAGAAACTCTTGTACTGTATCTTTTTTTTTTTCTGCAGTTTGAAAGGACGTCCATGCAAAACATCTGCTCTTACCGTGACACTACAGAGCTAATTGAGTTATAAGATGTGCCACTGTTGCAACTGGAAGCATAAGCCTCTTGACCATTAGCATCTAAGTTTATTTTAAATACAGAAGATGCCTTCAGTAAAAAGTCTGCCGCATCTCTGCGACCTAATTCCCTCAGTTTAGACATTAGGATACCTACAGTGCTCTCAGGAGCATTACTCCACTCCTGCAGAAGGGCATGGACTGGGCTTGAGAGAAAGTCATTTTGTGTTCCATTATTTGTATTGTACTTTGCAACAAGATCAGGGAGGCCCAGATTCATGGCCAGAAGGCACCAGTCTTTGCCCATAGGATCAGGTGGATCCAAAAGTCGACTTAGTTTTCTCCTGGTAAGTAGATTCAGATCGGAAACATGAATATCCATTCCTAGGCTTCCCTGGGAGTAGACATCAAGACACCCAAAACACAGTATACTGCTAAAGCTCTCTTTATATCCCCCCATAGTGTTAGTTAGTGATGTCTCTTTTTGACTCTGTGCACGGAAAAAGTCTCTAGGCTGGTAGACCATTACTGGTTCATGATGCTCCCTCAGCTGCTGAGGACTAAGGTAGTATTTCACGGTCAGAAGGCCCGGTAAGGTTGTGGCCATTAAGTTATCAATGGTGCTGCACACAGAATCCAGAAGTAAGCAGCACTTGATCTTCTCTGTTTCCAGTCCTCTAACTTGAACCTCTATACCCTGACCATGGTTGACCAGCAGCACTAAAAGCTCTGCTCCACGATTCATAATCTTTGATCCATTTACCCACAGACGTATATCAGCATCTCCCTCTGTGCTTTGCTGATGAATCCACCTGCAGAGATTCACCTGAACTTTATGAAAAATTCCACAAGGAAATGGGGTAAGATGTTCCACAGGAACGATTCTAACACCACCATAAATCAGAACCTCATCCTCCTCATCTGTCCAAGACCTGTGGAGATTGTCAGTCTTTATGAGAGCAGGAATATCCACCATTGCTCCACTGCTAAGGTCCCTTGCACAAATATCCATGGCATCCAAAATCTGTATCAGTTCTTCCACATCACTGTCCGTCACCAGACGCTGGATATCCTCTATAGTGTACCGACCTCTATAGTGATGGAGGGCTTTTGGGTTCTCCACTGACAGGATTTTTGCAAGGACGTTTGAACAGAGCCAGCGAGGATCCAGAAGTACAACATCTTGGACAGTTTCACTCTGCATAATGTTAATCTGTTTATAAATATAAAAGTTACTATTTACATCTTGTGGAGTACAAGATGATACCCCATCTTCTCTCCTTACTAACTTACTGACCCAATCATTTAATTAACACTGCTGACAGGAGAAAAACAAACAGTGTATTTTATTTTCTTGCAATTATTTGGAACAAAGACCAGTTCTTGTTCTTGATTGCCACTAGTAATGAAGCCATTAGAGCCCAACAGCTGTAAGGCCTAGCCATGCCTTGCAAGCTACTTATGCAAAGACTTTATCCTATGATTCAATTTCTAATGGACACACAAATTTCTTATATGCAGTGAACACATTAGGCACTATCTCATTTAAGACTATAGCATACTTATCCTTTCTGGGTATTTAATATCCTTACAACTAGATCAATAAACCTAATTCTCCCTGTCTCAAAGAAACAATGTTGAATGAAACAGGAGCCACAAGACAATAGTGATAACAAAAAGTTAACCAGTCTCTACTTCTTATGTCTTAAGAGGGAGGAGGAAAAAAATAACTATAGACATTTGCTTAAATCCCATTAAGCAATATTCTACCAGAGCAATATTCTACCATTGCAGAGATATGCAATTTAGTTAAAAACACTTACTTCTCCTATGCTATGCAACTGCTGTGCAATATGCCGTAGGTCATCTTCACTTGCTAGTGGATTAAGCTGTTCCTGTACATCGTATACAAACTGCTGCAAGGACATCAGCTGGTTGGGTCCATTCATTTTTCTCCATGAAGGCAGTGTGGAGATTATTTTTTCACACAGATGGGTCATAGGTGGGCAAGTCTTAGAAAAGCACAGAAAACATCCATTTATCATTCTACTCTGCTAAGAGTACTATTGTTGTTGGGTTTTTTTGTTTGAATGGAGGTTACAATACATTCATGATGCATATTCATGTCCAAAGAGTTCCCCTTGTGATGGACCCTTACTCTTCCACGTGGCATTCACTTGACGTAAGATCTAACTTTTCTTAATAAAGTGAATTCCAGAAACAACTTTTTCACTCAAATAAGCAAACTTTCCAAACATCACCATGATTACAAAGGAACAAAGTTTGTTTTATATAGTCCTGCCTTCTCAAACATGCTGACCACCTGAAACAGTGACTTCAAGATGTATCAATTGCCTTCATGCATCTAGAAGTTAATCGTTATTTCAGAAATTGTCAACTTCAATTAAAATCTGTACTCATCAGTATCTGTACAGGATCAATTTACTTCAGCAGATGAGACAGGAGAGTACCAGATATGAAGATGGTACTTTTATCTATTGATTGTCTTGGACATCACTGATGCCTTCATCCTACACTCTCAAGCTGCAGCACACACTTATGCAGCAATGCTCTCCAGATTTCAAGCTAGTGACCATGGCTACGATAAGTTTTGTCAGAGAAGAAAAGCTTATTAAGTCAAGAGACCATTGGGAATGTAAAATAGGCTGAATTTTGCATAAAACCAAACATTTTCCTTGATGTTTCCAGAATGAACTCAGTAATACACTCACTTTTAATTCATTTTTTTAAAAAATACCTATCAGAAGTAGCTGCAGAAAGTCTTGGCATGTTACACAAGTAAGAGGGCCTTTCGTATGAAGAAATTTAAATCCATTTGTCACAGGCTACGTAACAACTTGACTTGGTCATGGTGATTCATGATTCATGGTAATGACATCAAACCACGGCTATTCTACCTTTAGTCTCATATACATATACCTACACATACATATACACAACTCCAAGCACATATTTTTCAGTAAAAAAGTGCAGTAAAAGTTAACGCATATTCGGTTCACACATCTATATTGGGAATTACCTTTCTAACAGTTGACGACACTGTTCTAGTCTGGTGGGTTTTTTAATGAAAAATGTACTTGCCTGAAATATATTCTGTTTCTCTGTAATACACTCATAAAAAAAAAAAAAGATTAAAAACAAACAAAAAGGAAGGTCAACACTGGAATCCAAACAGCATCAGTTCAAAATACGAAAGTATAACTTGGAACTGAAATTCTCAAATCGTTTCCTTTCAAGAGAATTAATTTTGGTGACCTGTACAACACACCTACAATTCTGAAAAAGCTGACTGACTCTGTGATGTCAGGAGTTTGTTTATCACCAGGTCTGTCAAGCCTGCTGCCAAAAACATGAAACAGCACTGGTTTCTTTAAGTTTCATGATGTAAGTACTAAACTTACAATAAATTATTACACAAGATTTTCACATTTTGTCTGGCCCAACCCAGACCATTAAACATTACTTACAGAAATTATTTGGCTTCTTATTTCTTGCAAGTGATTTCGGAGAAGCTTCATATCTTTAGACCCAGATGCTCCAGCATCCAAGACAAATAACTTGTCTGAAATTTGCAGATCATTTCCAAATCTAAAAGAGAAAAGGTGAGCAATTATTTGCTTAGTCCCAAATCCAGTTTTATTTCTTAATCCAGTTGTACTACACTCTTAAATTACACAATAGTTATTTTTCTTCAAGGAATGATGAAAAAGTTTAAGTACTGATTACGCTAAGGTAGTTTATAAGCACAGACAGCTGCTCTCAAATTTTCTTGAAAATAGAGATGTTGAGAGAAAATCATCTTTCCTAAGGAACATGGATGAAGATGCATATGAAAATTACAACTGCATCACAGTACTTGTAATTACAAAACCAAACTTTTTACTAGAGAAGGGACACCAGGAAATAATTCTTTTTAAGGTCTTCATATTTGTTGTTTTCTTTCTTCTCAAATAGTTCAGTTGTCATTGCTATTGACACTATCTCTCTTTCTTGCTTCCTTTTGACTTTTCAACTGCACATACTTGTCTTCTTAGCTCTGGACTGATTTGGATTCCAACACCAAGGATTACACACAGGTATTTTGTGTTGCTTTATTTCAATTGATTAAGATACTGCCTTGCCACTGTTTTGCTGGAATTCCTACAATGGTTTCTTGTACAGTCCAGACAAGTGTCTAAGTGTCTGCATTCACAGGAATGGATGGCTCCTCGTACCACGAATTAGCACTTATGTGCTCACTGTGAATATAAATTATTGTTACTTTATACAATAGTATGTTCGTGAAAAAAATCCCTATTTCCATCTACAATGAGCATGCTCTCCAAACATTTGCTGAAGAAGGCTACAAGTTTCCTTAACTTCTAGGTACCTCTTGGCTGACCTCGTCACCTGTGTGACTGTCACTGTGTCCAACTCTTCACAAACTGTGTATAGAGTACCTCCAGGCTTCCTTCACCTTTTTTCCTACCCGTCCTAAACCAACTCAGAGCAAAGGGTTGCTCTTCTGTAAGGCACCCAGAGGTCGTAGCTGAGAACTGCCCATTTTTCTGAGACTGGTGCAAAACCCGAACACCCAGATGTTACACAGATGGCTGATATGGGCCCTTGGGTGTATCCCAGTGTTTACAGGGTGAGACTTCCTGAGCCTCCACTCATTTTTGCACCACTTGGCTCATTTTAGCTCACTTAAGGCAGCTTGCTCACTATAATACTGGTAATTTTTGCAAAATATAAGCTTCCTGAACATACTCAAAATATCATAATATCATAAAGTGTAAGCCACATAAAAACCTTTTACATATTCCTGTGCATGTTAGCATTTTTTCTTTCCAATTGACGTGTTTAAACACTACATATAAACATACTCCCCACTTACCTGTTCCTGATCTCTTTCAACAATGACATGTCTTTGTCATACCAAAACTCTCCCCCAACGGGCCGAGGAAGATTCACTATGTCAGCATGTGTGGCGACCAAAACAACACGCAGGGGACTTTTCAGCTTCCCACCAAATGCTAGAAGAGAAACAAGAGCACCCCTTCACTATGAGACATGCCTATGGCGATGGCTCTTTGCTGGGAAAGCAGCAATGCATTTTACATTCTTCATACCAATCACTTTTGCAGTGGATTTACCAACTCTAAGCACAGCCATACTGTGCTTACACCACTGGTGCTTTGGCTGTTATCTGCCTATAGGATTATCTGTATACTGTCCAACTTGAATAGCCAGACTCTTTGAATAACGTCAGATACATTGATATTACATGACTTTATTGAATAATGTTTTTGTTAAAACAATAACACTAATGATATATCTATTAACTACAAACTATAATAGTGTGAGGAAAAATAATTAAAAATAGCAGCTTCTTGAAAGGGTTTCTCATAATCTTTGGATGGTCCTTAATACTACAGGTATAGAGTAGAGGATTACACGTAGAACACAAAATGTCTACAACATTCATACATTGGTATGAATGCTATTTTGCAGTACTTACACAAACAATGACCTCTCACTTAGGTGAGAGTTAAGTAGGAAAGCCTGGCAGAAACCATGAAAAAGAATAAGAGAGAAAGAAAGACACAAATGGAATGAATGAGGTGACAGTATGGAACGCACAGTTTTCAATCTTTTCTCAAACTGATCTTCCCGAAAAGGGGACACATCATTAAATTATTTCTAAAAAAGACAGTACATCCAATCCTGCTGTTTTAGTTTGGCAAAACTTCACATGGGAGAAATATGCTTATATCACTTCTCAGTTTTCATCAACTAAAAGCTACAGAATCTTGATTCAATTACAAAAAACCATATTTTCCCAAATCTCTGCATAGCACTTCAAGGTAAGTATTTTAAAATTGCCTTATTTTTTTTTTTTTGGCAGTTGAAGGCATGGATACCTGAATTGAGCTCACCAGTATAAACAATGATTTAAGCGAAGTATCTAAATACTGCTGATAATTAGATCAGCAAGAAGAAACAATTAAGTCAGATCTTAACTTGGTCAAACCAAGAACTAAGTTTCCTTGCTAGATTGAGGAGCCGTGAAAAGATTTCAGCAATTGCAAATTAACTGTATTTTCAGCTTTGATACTTTTCTGCAAATTTCTGTGCTTTTACTTCCGGAAATAATTTCATGTTGGTTAGATCTAAATGCTCATACAGTTAACCTTGTGGTTAGACCTAAAATGGAAAATGAAAGGCATGCAAATGCCGGAACTGAAAACTGAAGGTCTGCCTTGGCTCATCCTTATTATCTGGCTGAGATAGTGCATACAGAATCGAGCAGAAAATAAAAAGAGAGGGGAAATACTCTTCACACTATGTAAGTATTTGTTCTGCTTGTCTGGTGAGTCCCTAGCAGCCTAATAAATGTCCATGAGAGCTGAGTTAGATCCACTGGCTGAAATAACATTTTGGTTCACGGATAGAGACACGTGTCAGAGCTTGGCTCGACCATGAAACTCACAGTCTGCAGACCAATGCTCAGAGACAAACACAAGCAAGTTATATGGTATATATACCTAGACCTACAGACCCTTTAAGAAAAAAAAGCCCTCAGAGTTGTTTTTGTTTGCCTGCCAAGTACCTTTGTTCGTTACAAAGCTTGCATATAAAACAAGTAAACTCACTTAAAACTTGTGCAAAGTTGGAGAAAGTGTGAAGTGAAATTTACTAGAAATTCTGTACTCCCTGATGCTCCAAAAAATTAACGTGTTTGAAGTCCAAATACAACTCTAGTTAAGTATGTTACAGTGGCACGTATTGAGAGGTAATGCCACTCCACAATGTCGTTCTCTCCTGTTCTCACTGACAAGACTAATTTATGCTGGAAACACTGTTAACTGGACTTAGATATAGGTAGAATATAAGCAATGCGTCTAAAACTGGTTGGTTCCAACCCTCTGAAACTCTTTTCCACGCAGCTTATGTGACATAAAACTTCATCTGCCATTTACGGATGTAAATCAGAGTGCCACAAGAGGCTGCAGTGTACCTCATGACTCTTTTAGTTGGACTAAGTGGTATGCACAACCCTTCAGGCTTGTTTCACAGATAAAATTCCCTTTCTGTAACAAACCCTGTGTAAAGTTTGTTTGAATACATGCGGATGAAGACACATAACAGCACTCAACACAGAAGATGTACAAACTTCCAGAGAAACACAAGAAGCTTTATCTTATAGTCCCCTCCTATTTCATTAACAGATAGAAGAGCATACCTATTGGCTCCTCAACTGGGACTAATGATTTCAGGAAACTGAGCCAAAAGGTCACTTGGTTTAACTGGATTTCGTAAGGCTCCTCAAGACTAAAAAGCACTATGTGAATTGCAGTGGGATCATTTGCAGCAAAATAATCGTAACAGCAGAAATACACAGGATTCCCAGAGAATTCCCAGATGCTGAAGTCGCCAACTCCTGAAAAACAGGCAAACAGATGAAGAGATCAGATCACACTCTGTCAGTAAACATGAAGCATCTTTCAGCCATGGAAAGACAAACAAAAGAGTTAATCTGATTTAAACTTTCACAAAGATAAACTGTATGCACACGAGAAAGCAAGACTGCAAATGAATCATGAACAAACGGAACGGGTTTCAGTTGGTCTCAGAAGCTGGGTCCTCACAACCTGTTCCTCTCTCACATTCACTTCTCTAGGACATTCAGCTGGATGCCACCTGGAAGCACCTGTGTGTTAAATGCATGCAAACCTTACACATTAAATTGGCCTTTGCCTTCCACAACAGCAACGGATTTTGTAATTCCCTTGAAAAACAAGAAAAAAGGCTCCCATTCTTTTCCTGCTCACCCCCAAAAGCTCAACATTTTTATTAATTTTTCTTCTTAACATGCCACTGCTGGTAGTAAAAACAGCTGAAGGAAATTATAAAGAAGCCACTCTGCTTTACAGAATTGTACCATTCACATCATATTGTTTAAGTCAGGACTGAAGAATCACCATGTTAAGGATCCCCACAGCATCATGCTTCTTGTTGCCATCTCGTTTAGCTGCAGGTGGGAAAAGTATTAGTCTGTTGCACTGTATGGCACTTCCCAGACTCACCATCTGATTAGGGTGAAGTCTGGTGCACTTGTACTACGTCTATTTAAATAAATGCTGATGAAGATGCACCTCAAACTTCTAGAACAAAATAACCCAGAAACCTCAAATATGCTGTTATGAGTACAGCTATTCAGAGTTCACCTATCTGCACGCTTTCCTTCTATATCAACACAGCACAGAGAAAGAAAAGAAACCCCTTCTGTCAGTCTTTTGCACAACTCTATTTCACTACAGAATTTGACTTGGTTTCAAATTACACTGAAAGAGGAAATTAGCCTGGACAAATAAGGAGCTTTAGCTACATGCCAAACTCTTCAGCATGTAGGACAAACGTTTTGTCACTGCATGTGTTAGTGTGCATATACTGCGTTCATAAATAGGTTTCTCTCTCCAAAATAAAATCTTGATTAATCCTAACTCAGCCTCAGAATTGTGGCTGCTAAGGCATGCAAAACATCGTCCTTATTAAGAAGAGACCCCACAGATAGATATAACAATTAGTATTGCTGGAGGTGTATATGCACCATTTGTACGGTCTTCATAGTCAAAAGCCATGTATGTACTTACGACAACTTCTCTGACTGACCATCTTACTGCTAACTGGTTTCAATTGCAGAGCAGTTAGCTTCCTTTCAAAACAAATTAAATCAGAAGCTCCACTCACCATGTTTGGTGAGCTCCAGGACTCACCAAAGATGATCCAGCCCTGTCACGGGGCGAGAATGGTAGGTCTTTCATACAGCTGGGAACCGCTTACGTTGTGAAGACGCTTGGGTCTATGGGACCAGATTACCTCTGGTAAAATCTCCAAACAACATACAGTATAGGTGAAGGAGCTTTCACACTAGTAGCTGGTCTGCCACGCACTCCTATTACACCAAATCCCTCCTCCCTGCTGCACCACTTACTCATCTCAAAAACATTTCTATGTCATACTATAACAATCTGACACAAGTGATTACTGTGCGTATTATAGGTAGAGAACTTTGTGTAGATTTACTTTCTGCTTAAACGAACCAAACTCCACCACTGTTGGATTCTCAACCACAGTAACGACCATACCAAGTCAGATTTTTTTTCTCATTTTTATTTTTAAAAACCAGCAACATGACATTAACTGTCCCACAGCATTTAGGCAATGCCAGCCCAGGACTCTGCTTACCATGCAAGCAGGCATTTTGAATGTCAATGGCCTTCGTGGACTGGTCATCAGCAGAGAAGTGAGAGTGATGAGCAGGTGAAACGAAAGCTTCTAATACTCCTTTGGTCAGGCCGGGCTCAAACATCATACTACGGCTTCTCACGCTGACATTCTCACAACCAGGATAAAGATTTGTAATGCTTACTGAAACTGGGTCAGGGAAAGGAAAATGAGATTACAAACCATGTGAAAATCACAACCAGATCACTTCAAAATAAGTATGCAAAGGATAAAAGCTGAGTTAAAAAAACCAAACTGCTCTTCAAAGAAAGGAGAGGACTACCAAGCTGTGAGCATACACAAATACATCCTTATTCTGAATGATGAAAGGAAAATATTAGAATGATCCCACAGAACACTTACTGCTTTTGAGCAGATACACCGCTGGGTGGGAAGCATAGAAAAAAAATTGAATGGTTTGTAAATGAACGGTTTCAGTAGTTAGAGTTCTTCTTTGGGCTATTTTTATTGGCATGGAAATGCTACATAGTCATATAGTTGATTCCTGTAAATAAGGATAAAAATATCACCGTGTAACAACTATTTCTGGGGAGGTGAAGGAGAAAAGGAGGCCCTTAACCAAAATTATTTTACTAATAAGCAATTTGCTTAGTTCATGCTTAATTCAGATTCCCCGAGTAAATGGGAAATGAAAGGGCTTTTTAATTCACTTGCACCATCTAGTGGAGAAAGTAAAGATTTCTTTCCTCCACTTGATGCTGAATTCTTAAAATTTGAGTCTTAATATAGAAAGAAACTACTTGTCAGCTGTAAAACTATACTTTCATGTTTGATCTTCTAGTGTAATATTTAAATCTTTAGGCTCTTGTAAATAAATACACGGTGAATTTGCAAACTTATTTTTACAGAATTTAAACAAACCTAAGCACATGATGAAGTATAGACCAAATTGTGCTGGTTTAAATGTTTATGTGATTAGGTCACTCAACCCATAACATTATTTACATGTTATATAATGATTTTAATCCCAAAAGAACAGATACTGAAACAAAGCAAAACCCCAAAATCCAAACATTATAACACCACCATAGTACCTTTTTTTTTGCACAGAACTGCAAAACTTTCAAGTGTGCACAGCACTGCATAACTTTATGACTTTATATCTAGGTAAGCTACTTTCATGCTTCGGATTCACTGTTATTTCTATAAAGAGTTGCTAATGTGACTGGCAGTCTTGTCTGATTTTATGATAGTGTGAGAGCCTAAGACTTATCCTCTGATTCTGGTACCAACCAACATAAAAAAATTTGTCTTCAGTGAAAACCTTCCTGCACTGCCTGCAGGAACTGATATTCCTTGAGTGACTTATCTCCCCTTGTATGACACAGTAAATTACGGTAAGCAAACCAAGAACTTCTGACTGATTCATTTAATCAATTTCTTTATTCTGTTGTCGCAGATGTGAGCCCCTTGTGTTAAGTGAATAGCAAATAAAGTAAGAATCACTGTGCCAGGTGTCTTGTCTTGTTACGCCACTCTGTGAGTACCTTTGAGCTTCCTCAGGTGACTAGAGACAGATATGAAATCTACTACTAGCACTGTTCTAACATTACTTAAAAAATGATGAATGAAACCTAAACTTGCAGGTATTATCCAAACGTTTTTAAAGAAAAAGACAATCCTGACCTCATCTAAAACGTACATAGGACCGCTACTTCTAAACATCAATTTAAACTTGAGCGCCTCAACATGCCTGCTTACCTTTGTATACATTGCGCAGCCCCTCGGTGTTAGGACAGGGAGCTGGACAAATAGTTCACTACTCTTTTGGGTATCCTGCCACAACTGTGGGTTCTGCCAAAGCCAGGGACATGTCAAAGTATAAACCTAGCTAGTTTCTCCACATCCTAAAGCTCTTCCCACTTCACACAGGCTAACTGGTGCTACATGGTCAAAGTTTCCCTATTATTTGCACCCATTTACTTCAGTTTAGGAAACTTTCATTTTCACCTAGTTTGGAGACTATTTTAGACACCTCTAAGTGGGCTAATCCACTCTTGTGCCTTACGGAAAAGCACTCCAAGGCATCAGAGGCAATTCTGAATCCTCTGTTACCACTTAAAGATCACACAAAGATGCAGCAACTGTTTCAATTTTGCACGGAGTTTAACGAAGCTACTCAACCAAAAGGCTGACAAAACATAATGCCCAAACCCAAGATGGTGGAATCTGGTCATGACACTGGCATTCATAGCCTAGGACTTTTTGTGAAAAATAAAAGCTAGTGTTCACGAGTCCTGTCCTCCGCTCTCCAAGTTCACTTATGCAGCACGTGAGTAAACAAAACCTTAACTACTCCTACACCCTTCACACCTGCTGCTCTTTGCTCTTCCTTTGGGTATGAGCCTGTGCACAGAGAACTCAATGCCCTCTCTGCTTTGGTTTCTTACATGCTTAGCTTGTCCTGTCTTTTCCAATACAGCCAACAGCTCTTTTGTAGGAGCTGCACAGACTAAGAGGAAAGTGTTTTCCTGTTCAAACGTTACAGCTTCGAAGTCATACCTGAAGGTTTGGAAGACAAAGGAGATGGAGGGAATCTCGTTGAGTTTGTGGAGGAGAGCCTAGGCCTACGTCTTCGGAAAAAGCTTCGTATCAGGCCACACTTGAGAGACTCCACGAGGGTCGTTTTCCCAGCGCCAGAGTATCCAAACAACTTCAATTTGATCCGGGGCTGTGGATTCTGCGTATGCCGCAGCTGCTGGATAAAAAGCCCCCGGTGCGTATCCTAAAATTCAACATAAAGAAGAAATCAGAACGTGTGGCAGGGAACTTCTGACTCCCAACAAACTCAAAACAAAGGGTTTAGATAACGCTTTCTTGCCAGGTTGGTGTTCATCTGGATCAGTTCCCCCATCTGCTTCATCATGCAAATGATCAGTTACTGGCAGAAGGGGAAGGACAGGTAGACAAGGCACGGCTGAGTGCTTGCTCTCAAGAGCCACCTTGAGCCTTCATAAAAATCACACATGACTTCAGGCTCAACACCAGTAAATTGGATCATTTTGACCTCTGATGGAGAGGGCAAAAGAGAGAAAAACTAGTCTCTTTCAGTACTCATTCCCCTTACCTGTGAATCTCAGTAGCATAACCAATATCCATAATCTTATACAATACGAGTTTTGCAGTGACAGCTACCACCTGAGCAATGGGAAAACTTGATGTGCATTTCTCTTCTTTACATCAGCTTTTTCTGTACTTCTCATATTTGGGAGAATTCTGCTCTTTCCTCTCCCTCCTCCTCCCACTTAGTACTCTCTTTATTTCCACTTCAGTTCTTTGCAAGGTAAATATTGCTTTTCCCAGACCAATCTTCTCTCTCCTTTCCCCAAACACTTATTCTTCTCTACCTTAAAAGACCTCTCACATAACGTTCAACTTCCATTGTTCTACCCCTCTACTGCAAGCGTACAACCTCCAGACTGGTTTCCCTCTTTACTCCAAAGCCTCAAGAGATCTGCCTCTCTACTTAACTCTCCTCTCACAATTTGCCCTCTGTATGCGTTCATTGCCTCTTCCACAGCTGCAATCTCCTCCTCCCACACAGGCCTTCCTCAAACCCAATCACATCTCCTACAGAAGTTTCCAGTTTGAGCTCCCCCGTTACCCCTCTGCATCTTGTCTTGTAGTATCTGTAGTATACTCCTGTCCCTGTCACAGACGTAGCAGGGAATGAACAAAGCAAAATATGTCTTTTCTCTTTGCCTAGTAAGAGGCAATCAGACATGGAAGCTCTATTTCCCACACAAGCTAAGCTTGAAAAATCAATTCAGCAAGGGGTCATAGCGCAGGACAGCAAACTAGCCAGTGTCTGTCACCACAGAAAGACCTGCTCTAAGGAAACAGGGATATAGCAGACAAGGAAGGGCAGAGGAACTAGCTTCATCTTCCCTTCCTTTATTCCCCCATCTGGAGCTGAGAGAGAGGGTCTGTTGTTCTGCATTTGTACTGAGTTTAACGGGTAGGATGACTCATTAAATGAGCACCTACAGCCCCCCAAAATTATAAGCATGCAGCAATTAAGCTGAGAAATCTGACAGAAATAGTAGTGCATATAATTTAGTTCCTTCCTCGCTAACAGGCATTTATTAAATAAGTTAGTCACAATGCAAATCCTGCAACCCCTGATGGCTAATACCGAATCCTCTGCAGGAGCCACTGTGACAGGATGTTCTTCATGTGTGTGCTATTACGGACAAAACCCTCCACAGGCACTAACAATAAAACGTGTCAGGTACAGTCTGTACTAGATGAAACTGACTATTTTGAGAAGTACTAGAGTATTTTCAGTGGTTTGGTATAGTTTATTAATTTCAGTTGATCAGATTCTCTGTCGCAAAGTATACTCTGATGAAGTATATAATTATCACACATTTTCCCTATATATGTAGGCAGGCCTCCAATAACTAAGAATACTCTGCTATCACGATCAGAGCTACCATCTACTAACATCTCTCTCAGAAGAGATTTATCTGTCTCCCTTTTGTTCTAAGTCAGCTTGTATTAGTTCCTTATTTACATCATGACTAAAACACAAACTTATGCACCTGTGTGCAGGCACAGGCAAGGGTTTAGTGCAGTGATACAACTATGCAAAATGGATCCTGTTATGACAAACAGTTACAAAAGCTATCATTGCAAAGAAAACCTGAACTTTGGCACTTTCTGACATCTTCACTGATATATTTTACAATCCTAGCCAGTACAGATTTACCGCCAGAACTAAAGGACATGATTCTACTTCCACCTTGGCAATGCCAGCTACACACCATCTTCTATTGCTACTCTGAAATGGTCATTTATTTCAGTTTTCCAGAGACCCATCTGCTTATTAAACAGGATTGTTTTAACTGGTCTGGCTCTTGCCTGTAATCTCCAGGCAAGTGGTCCCTGAACCTTCACGGCATGAGTGATGCTGCGTATATGGAATAATTGGTGCGTATCAGACGTGTCAGACTTACTGCCTTACAACAAACCCAGATCAGCTTTGCATTCTAGTTGTCAGGGGATTTGGAGAGACTGAAATTGCAAAATTAAAAAAAAGACATTGAGAACTTGTACAACTATTCCAGATGGTATTGGAATTACTGGAAGGGGCACAAACCCTTCAAACTTCGTAACACTGATGTAACGAAAATGGTGACGGTGGGGAAGGAAGTCCTTTTGTGGGATGTGCTAATTATTAATAGTTCATTTTCCACTTTCTTAAACACCTTAAATGCTTTGTTAGGCATCGGCAGAGATAGGATAAAATAGATCAGTGGTTCAGACTAGCTTAGCCGTTTTTGTTAATATGTATATACTAGCTTCAACTATGGGCACAATTTCAAATTAAAAATGAAGGAAAAAAAAAAGACAACATCCCAGTAAGGATATTTGCAACAGCTTTTTAGAATGGCTTTGATGACTATCTTACTGTATGATTTCCCACAGTCAAGCTTTTCTTGGTATCTTAAAAACATGAAAATCTCCGTTAAAATTAATGCATTCCTAACCTTTTTAAGTCTTGCAAGCAGACTGGCTACATGTTCATGCTGCTCTGCTCTGGCGAGATCTTCTGCTGTTTTCCCATCCTGTTAAAACACAAATTATTAGCAGCAGTTCCTTCCTTTTGCCCACAATAAAAAAATCACACACAACATAGTTTAGCTGCTCAAGGCAGTAAGAGAATTGCTGTCAGATGCAAACGAAACAGGGAGAAAAAAAAACCCACAACACAATCAACTGACAACAAGTAACAATCACCCCCCACCAAAATCCCTGTTTTTTTCAATTGTCCAAAAAAATACAGTACAATGCAAAACAATGGCATTTCTTTTACAAATTGGCATCTGGATGCCACTGTGAGAAGATACTTTGAATTCAGAGCCTGAGGGCAATGCCAATACCACCCCATCTGAATTCCTCTTCTGTTATCACCAACTGAATGATAGTGATTTCTAGGTATTACATACTGAAGAGATCTAAAAGTTTAAACGTTTCACAAAGAAGGAAGACATCAGCGTATTCACTCACATGAAAGCAGATGAATTTTAATGGATAAAGAATGACAGTGGCACACCAGTCACTGGAGGTTTCCAGAAAGCAAGAAAATTGTAAGGCATGTGATTTAAATTGCATCAGCAAATTTAAAAGGAGAAGCAAAGCTGCCTTCAGCATTCTGGTCTTGCCATTTAATTACCCATGTTTTACAGGTCAGCAGTTTAATATGAAATAGGCTGAAAGAAAAATTGCTCACAAGTTTCACTCTTCTGACTACATTAATGCTATTGTGTTGCTTTAAATTTTGGTAACAGGTAACTAATTTATGAGCACTTTGCTGCTTTCACTCTGTCAGGTAAGGACTTTCAAATATTAAGAACAAGTATTGAAAAACTAAGATCTCTTTCTTGGGTTTCTATCTTTGATTTTACTAGATTTTCATGTGAAATTTGCATTGTTTTAAGTAGCTTCTGAGGTTGCTGCAATTATTATTCCTACATATGAAATAAATAGGACAGGAACAGAACATGAGCAAGGAACAGCCAAATTTGTAGTTGATGGTGTGAACAGACTCATTTGAACCAACATCTTACCCTTAAATTCCTTCTGTAGTTGACACGTAATTGCAACTTTAGTAAAGAAACATCTGAATGTATTTTTTAAAATTAATTTCCCTTACAGAAGATGTATCAAAGGGGAAGAATCTCTTGGTCTGTGCTGACCCTATCCTCCAAATCCCACTTAATCCTGACTGCCTGCTGTATGACAGGAAGAGTGTTCTGGTGGCTGGGCAGCTAGCTGCCGTCAGGAGAACTGCTTCAATACCTTCAGTGCTTCCCGAGTTTCCAGTCATATTCAACGGAACCCAAAACCTCCAGATAAAGGGGAAACCTTGATCCCCTTCCTGAGAATCCCTGTGATAACAGGATGCAGCCTTCACCAACCTAAAGCATGAATTTTATCTGTATCCCCAAATCTTTGGTCTCTGCTTAAGTCCAAAGCAGGGCTGCTACAGCCTGGCCCTGCACGCTTTCAGAGTGTAGTGTGTTCCTGTTGCAACGTAAGGTTGGAGATGGCCTGGCAAACTCCATCACCAAGCACATACGAAGTGACAGATCCCTGCAGGGGCACTGTCCCTTTGAATCAGAGCAGGTCCCACATCTCTCGATGGGTACAGCACAGCTGCTGTGGCAAGGCTTTGGTAACTTGCCACCCTTGCTTGCTGTGTCTCATTGCTCCATGGGGGTTTGTTCTGGCTTCAAGCTTGACTTTGGCTAAACAGCTGTACTCTGACACATTGTTTGTTTAGCTCAGTCACAGCTATTTGCGCACAAATACAAAGGAAATAACCATCTGGTAAGTATTTGGCAAGGAATGTGGATGGCAGTGGCTGTGCCAGAGCCTGATCAGTGAGCACGGTTATAACGGGATGGAGGTAACCGCTCCCAAAACTAGAAAAATGACAACAGCAGTGGTTCAAATTGCTACGTCTAAACAAATGTGTGCACAGAGCAAGCCTACCTGTGACAGTGGGACGGCACTGTCATGACTCGGAGCTCCCTCCGCACTTCCTAACAGGTTCCTGAGCTCAAGATCAGCTGCCTGATACAGCTGTCTAATCTTGCTTCAGACTGCTGTGAAGGAGGAAGACTTGAAAAGAAGCCCCACCAGGGGCTTTCACACTACCTTTTGCTCAGGTGTTGCTTTTAGGCTGAGGCTTTTGCCTGTGGTCCTCACCTGAGCAACACTACAGCTTGGCCATGTATCCCACTGACCCAGCCCCTGACTTCCAGGTTTGACCTTGAACCTGTCTCTTCAGTATGAACTTGCCTGGCGAACATTAGACCCTTGGCTGACCACGGTCACCAAGCCCAATTCCTGACTTTGACTTAACCTCAGACCTGCCTCATTGTTACAGATGTGTCTGGTAACCCAGACTCCTGGCTGAAGCTGGTTGCCATCACTGGATCTGCTCTGCTTGCCTTGCTTGGGAACTGTGGGACTGGATACTGTCCCTCCTCACTTTGTTTACTCCTGGCTTCTAGCTCACCTTCCCTTATGGAGCAACACCTTAGCAAGGGCATTGCCTGACAAGCACAATTTTTGAAGCCCATGGTCATCGGACCACACAGTAAACAAGACAGGCAGAAAGGCCTGTGGAGTAGGTGAAGGATACCCCAGAACATTGGCAACAAGCACCAAGAACAGCAGAGAGCTCTAGCTCCAGTTTACCCACAAAAAGCATTTTGAAATATTTACAGACAGATGGTTGCGGTTCAGTTCACACGTCTGTTGAAAATTCAGGCTCAGATCTGGAAGTTCAATTTATTGATTGAGATAACAGGTAAAAAAAGCGTTTGCTTCCATGAAAAAGAAATTAACAGAATGAAGTTCCCTATTTTTATCCAAACTATGAACAACATGGGGCTGTAGATATCCACTACAGGCTGAACTGTAGAGCACAGCAAGAATTAGAAAATACACACACAAGCAAAATAGTGAACAGATTTCAGTAAATTATTTTCCTATTGAAGTTTTCTTGAAAAGTAGAAGGTATCTATACACTGGAACATCAATGCGTAAGCAAAGTCTGCATCTGAAAAGGGCTTGGCTACAGGATCCATAAAAGCGTATTTTGCACCTGGTACTTGTATTTCATTGCAATTGCTGACTGCCTCTTTTGTTGCAAATCAGACAGCTACGCCTGCAAGCGCTGGTCCTGAATTTAAGTGGCCATTTGCAACCATCATAGAATCACAGAATGATCAGAGTTGGAAGGGCCTTAAAGATCATCTGGTTGCAACCCGCTGCCATGGGCAGGGACACCTCCCACTAGGCCTTGAACACCTCCAGGGATGGGGCATCCACAACTCCCTTCAAAGTTTTTAAGCAATCGACAATTTTTAACTTGGGAAGATTTTAGAAACTTCTGTGAGAAGAAGCCAAGGACATAGTGCCAGCTAGCATGTGAGCACAAAAATTTTTTGGGGGAAATTCAAACATTGGAAATGATTGTATACGCCAGGACCGTAATGTTTTCTAAGGTCACAACATCATCCATGCAACCAAATTCAAAATCAAACTAGTCCTAAAATGGGCTTTAGCCTGGGGAGTAGGCAGGGAAATCATACTGCAGGCCCATTAACAGTGCTGCAAAAGTTAACTCCTCAGAAATCGCGTTCTGAGAAAAGACAAAGGTAATTCATTCTACTGCACTGGCCCGGAAAGGGCTGTTAATAAGACTTTTCAGAACCGTTTAACATTTACCCAGCAAACTAATGCAAAACTGAAATGCTATTAAAATCACCAGATGCACTTCCTCCCTTTCTCTTCTCTCTGCTGCAACGCTGCTGGAATAATGCATAGATATGTATATTCAGTCTGTTTCCCCTGCCAGATTTAGTATTCAGCATGATTTACTTTATCTCCTTAAAACTGATCTGAACGAAGGAGATAAAAAGTACTTTTACCTTAGAAGGTCAGGGTCCACACAGGCAATTATACCAACACAGGTGTCGTGACATAAATTAAGTGATACAGCTCAAGAATTACCCCACCACCTTTTTGTTATATCTTATTGCTATGTTACGTAGTAGTGAAAATATAGATACACAATGGGACACACCCCCAAAAAAGAAAGGGAAAAGGAAAAAAGGGAAAAGGAAAAAAGGGAAAAGGAAAAAAGGGAAAAGGAAAAAAGGGAAAAGGAAAAAAGGGAAAAGGAAAAAAGGGAAAAGGAAAAAAGGGAAAAGGAAAAAAGGGAAAAGGAAAAAAGGGAAAAGGAAAAAAGGAAAAAGGAAAAAAGGAAAAAGGAAAAAAGGAAAAAGGAAAAAAGGAAAAAAGGAAAAAGGAAAAAAGGAAAAAAGGAAAAAGGAAAAAAGGAAAAAGGAAAAAAGGAAAAAGGAAAAAAGGAAAAAGGAAAAAAGGAAAAAGGAAAAAGGAAAAAAGGAAAAAGGAAAAAAGGAAGAAAGGAAAAAAGGAAACAAGGAAACAAGGAAACAAGGGAAAAAAGGGAAAAAAGGGAAAAAAGGGAAAAAAGGGAAAAAAGGGAAAAAAGGGAAAAAAGGGAAAAAAGGGAAAAAAAAAAAGGAAAGGGACAAAAACAGGTGACAAAGGAAAATCTGTAAAACACCCCACAATCTCCACTGCATTCACATTTCATTATTAGTGATTAATAGGGACGTGGTAATCTACAATCTAGTAGTTATCAAAGAGTCATTTTTAGATCCTAAACTTGTTTAAGCCACAATTCCAAGTTCACTGGTTTTAATGACTGCTTTTTGCAAGCTTTGTCCTGCCACGTGAGGTACACACTTAGAGGAAAAAAGCACAGTGCTAAATGTATAGGAAAATAAAATAAATAAAAAAAAAAGTATTTTCTACCAAATGGGTAAAGCAAATGAAATGGAACTTTTCTCCTTTTTCCTTCCATTTCAGCCACCTCTGGGATACTTTGTAAGGAGAATTTTGAAAAACATGGACTTAACTGAAGTCTAATCACGACATGATTTCAATATACAGAGCGATAGTTATTCCTATGCACAATGCATTGGTTAGGGCAAGTAGCAACGTTAACCGATCCAATGCATATGAAAATAATACATGGTTAGTTTGTTCAAAACACAGGTAAACGATGCGTATGATGCCTATAATGTATCGTGCATATGAGGTGTGCATGATGAAGGACACTTCATTCCTGCTGTGGATATGTCACCTAGGAGGACATTTCTCACTTTAGTGAGAATGAAAAATACCTTCAGTGGTGCTAATTGGAACCAGTGGTGCTGACTCACCTGACATAAATTATTTGTTTTACAAGGATACTTGCATGCTGGTTCACTCATCCATGCACCCACACATCTCCCACCATGAAAATAAAACCTTTTTATCCACTGAAAAGATGAAAACTATTTAAGATAAATACAATACGCTTGTATGGTAACAGTACCTGATGTGAAATTTCATACATCTTAATGACAACGGCCCACTGTGCTTACAGAAACCACAATGCTACAAGTAATTCTAGGTGAAGAAATTCTTAGGTGTAGATGAAGCTATAGTTGTACTGTACCAAATTCAGTTGTAAGAAGAGAACAAGTTGACAACAGAGAACGCTTTTCAAGCTGTGGACATTCAAGAGCCTAACCTTTTTTTTTATTTTATTTTCAAAATGTTATTATATTAGACCATTTCCCCCACACACATGAAGAGATGAATTCGTTTCCTACTATGATACATAAAAGAAGCAAGAAGCTTAAGAGTATCAATACTTACAGAGGTTAAAGCTTCTACGTTGGCACCAGCAAGACACAGGAACCGGACAACATCAAGAATGCCATTGTTTGCTGCCAGATGTAAAGGTGTTCTTCCATACTAACATGGTGAAAAAAGGTGTCATTATGTCAGTACAAGAACATCACTCCAAATTTTATAACTAATAATTGAACATACTGTACAATTATACACACTGATACACAGCAAAAGTCTTGCAAAACCTCTAAGAAAAAGTACAAAGCAAAAATTTTAAGAAAAAAGCTGATGCACAACTGCTTAAAGCTCAATTAAAAACAAAGGCCAGACTGCCTACTTAAAACATGGGAAACAATTTTATAGCTAAATCCCCCACAACTGTGAAGGAATCCTTTAGAGTTTTTGGCTATATTTCAAAATGTCTTTCTAATTTCCTGTAAATTTGACTGCATTTTGCTTAATTAAATATGAAGCAGTTAAGCAACACTAAGTCCTTTACCTTTAAAGCTCTGGATTCTACTTCAATCCAAGTATTACTGAAGATTACCTATCTGCAGTCTCCCCACTTCCATCCAAAGGAATAAAAGGGATGAATGCAAGAAGTCAGCCTGAAGGAATTTGTGGTTTCAGTGACAGAAGAAAGAGCTGTAAGTATTCCTTTCCCAATTTTTGCTTTTACCCCTGAATCTCTCCACTGACAACTGGTTCTCATGACATCCACTTCTGGTCTTTCACATTCAGAGCTACTGTTAAAAAGATCACTACCATGTATTCTCTGCTTGTAACTCCTCTTACTATACTTTCACACACTTTTGTGTTTCCAATATAGTTCTCCCCGTTCCAACCCTACATTCAGAAACAAACTCACAAACTTACTTCTCAAAGGAGTATTTGAAAGCAAAGCTAACTTTCTGACAACTGGAAACTGAAAAGACGCCTGGCTCCTCAAAGCCCTACACCACAACTCAAATAAATGCATACGATGTTCTACTGCACATAAGTCTGTGGAAGAAACAAATGGTGCCTTCAGTCAGTGTTATGTACACATAGGACAATGCCAGATGTGAGGACGAAGGATGCACGGTGATTATGTTAATGCACTCCCATTACAGGACTTGCTGCTGAAGGAGACCAGTAGAAATAAAGGCTATCTATTTGCTAAGACTCAAACAAAATCACTCTAGTATACATGACTCCTAAAGAGTAACAGGACACAAATGTTAACCGCAGCTTCTGTAGCCATGATCCCACCCCTACTGAACACTTGAATATTATTTATTCCACAGCATGCTTGTGGCCAGGCCACCGATCCTAGCTCAGCATTCTCCATTATGAAAACAGGTGCTAACCCAGCCTTGTGCTGCATTAACTCACCTTCCCCAAAATGTCTTCCCAGCTGTGGATTTGGATGTAATTGCCTAGTCAATCAGGTTTAAGCTAAGAGGCAGGACTGGGGAGCTCATTATTGGAAGTTTTTTCACTTGGCAGCAATGATCTGGATGAGGGGATTGAGTGCACCCTCAGTAAGTTTGCAGATGACACCAAGCTAGGTGGGAGTGTTGATCTGCTTGAGGGTAGGAAGGCTCTACAGAGGGACCTGGACAGGCTGGATCGATGGGCCAAGGCCAACTGTATGAGGTTTAATAAGGCCAAGTGCTGGGTCCTGCATTTCGGTCACAACAACCCCAAGCAACAATACAGGCTTGGGGAAGAGTGGCTGGAAAGCTGCCCGGCAGAAAAGGACCTGGGGGTGCTGGTGGACGGCCAGCTTAACATGAGCCAGCAGTATGCCCTGGTGGCCAAGAAGGCCAAGAGCATTCTGGCTTGTATCAGGAATAGCATGGCCAGCAGGAGCAGGGAAGTGATCATGCCTCTGTACTGGGCACTGGTGAGGCCTCACCTCGAGTACTGTGTTCAGTTTTGGGCCCCTCTGTACAAGAGGGACATTGAAGTGCTGGAATGTGTCCAGAGGAGAGCTACCAGGCTGGTGAGGGGTCTGGAGACCATGTCATGTGAGGAGAGGCTGAGGGAACTGGGCATGTTTAGCTTGGAGAAGAGGAAGCTGAGGGGAGACCTCATTGCCCTCTACAACTACCTGAAAGGAGGTTGTAGAGAGGTGGGTGTTGGCCTCTTCTCCCAGGTGAATAATGACAGGACCAGAGGAAATGGTCTGAAGCTGCGGCAGGGGAGGTTTAGATTGGATATTAGGAAGAATTACTTTACTGAAAGAGTGGTCAGGCACTGGAACAGCCTGCCCAGGGAGGTGGTTGAGTCACCATCCCTAGGGGTGTTTAAGAAACGTCTAGATTTGGCACTTCAGGGCATGGTCTAGTGGCAGAGGTTGTAGGTTGTCTGTTTGGTTGTCGTTTTTTTTTTTTTGGGTTTTTTTTTTTTGGTGTTTGTGTATGGTTGGACTTGATGATCTCAAAGGTCCTTTCCAACCATGAAGATTCTATGATTTTAATTATTAAAACCAAAAGTGATTGCACTGGACAACTCTCAAGCCAACACAACTTTCTTTAGTTGGCTTATACAGAGAAGGTCAGTGCTTTGGTAATAAATGGAAGTGTTAACTAGCAAAATGTTATTGTCAGAGTACGTACTTTTACAGAAAAACAAAGAAGCTACAACTCCCACATCAAACAGATTGCAAATAGTGACATAAATACTCCTATGAACAACTCTGAAACTTAGTAGCATACAAAAATTAAGTAAAGCAAAGAGGGACACTCAGAGCTAAATATCAAGCCCTAAGCCCCACAGCCTGTCAGCAGAGTCCAATGGCTGACGTTAAGCTATTCAAACTAACCAAAGGGAAGTTTCCTGAAAAAGCTTACTTGTCTCTTAAATATCTCTAGGAAGAAAGCCAGAATGTCAATACTGTAAAGCATCAACATTCAGTTATCCCATGCACTGCAACACTAGCACAACAGACAAAGCACACAAGGCACTAGTATGTAAAAGTTTAAGGAGAAGCAATTAAACATTCTCTTTGGAGGAGTGCTTTTTAATTCTGAAGTTCATTTTAATTCTGAGATTTCCTGTACCCTGACAGTGACAACTTATTTAATAGATAAATTATAGCTATTCTATTCTAAGTGCTTGATTAGGAGTTATTTTAATAAGTCAACTCAATGCAGAAAAACATAAACCAACCAATGCAGCACTTATATTTATAACCGAGAATAGAATCTGCAGTTGATTTAAATTCTTTGTTAAATGACAGTGCAGATCTTTTCATGCAACTTGGAAGAATTCAAAGCAGATTTTTCATAAAAATGTACCAGTCTTCAATTCTGTATATAAATTACTGTTATTAAATCACACCTGCTTAGGCCAGCAGCAATGCATTTCATCTATTCTTCAGCACCTAAATCTAATCTGCACAAAGCAAAGCTATACAGCTAGGGAAGAAGGTTGTCATATACTTCAACATTAAAAGTGAGTGGCAAAATACACTGTGATAATTCACTTGGGTTCCTTCTTCATGGATCTTGAATCACCTATTCAACTGAAACAAACTTAGGTAAATTTGCAAGGCAAGTAATTTAATGCTTTGCATTTGTTCACTTTAAGAGAGAAAAAATAAAAGGAAAAACATTTTTCATATCACAGAACTGAAAAAAGTCATCTAATGCAATAGGTAAGCTATTAAACAAAGTAGTTCAGTACCCATATTCCATTTACCTTATTAGTGATATCCAAATTACAACTTGCTTCACAGAGTGCCATCACAATAGGAACATTTCCATCTTTGCAGGCCACATGCAAGGGAGTGTTGCCATGTCTGTCTTGGAAATCTACAAAACATCCTTGACTCATGAGAGTTTTAACTACTTCTATTTGACATCTTCTCACAGCAAGGTGTAGGGCTATATGACCATCCTGAAATCACAAGACAGCTTGTAAGAGAGATTTGATAGTGCTAAAAGTCAAAGCATTTTGCAGAGCCACAATCATTTCATGTGACTGGGTGCGTCTCCTGGCCTCAGGAATCACAATGTTTTTTATTTGTATTTTGAGGGTGGAGGCAGGGAGATGCACAGCATCTGTCAGAACAAATCAGCTATGGGATGAAAACAAATTTCTGTTAAGCCACAGGGCTTTGCAGTGGAACGGATGAAATGCAAATACACATTCTCTACTGATGATTTCCCTAGGAGGTGGGACAGTGACCAACTGTTAACAACCAGCTCAATATTGTAAACCACTCTACTGTTCACTGACAGAAGTTAGTGATGCAAAAGTCATGCAATCTGCTTAGTGATCAGTAACTTTAGAGACAAAGCTTTCTATCTCTGTGGAACAACTTAAAGAGACAATGTGACTGGAAAAAAACAATTTAATCATTCTAGAAGAAAAAACTTTTTTCTGAACTTGCTTTAGTAACTCTTTAGTAACTATAAGCAATACAGGTAGCTAAAAGCATACCAAAAGTATAAAGAATGAAATGCAAAATGTATTTGTTGTGACTACACCATGGAAGACAAAAAATGATTCTGAATCAAACTAAGCTATATTTTTAAATAGTTGGAATTTAGCTTATTGGAAATAGTTGTGATTTATTGAGCCCACAGGAATCAAAGGCAAACAGCAAATCCATCTTTTTCCTTTAAATTAATAGTTTGTTACCAATTACAGAACCCAGTATTCTTGCCATTTTTCATAGAGTGTTACTCATAAGGTGATAATTGATAAGGTGATAATGAATAAGTAAAAACCCAATCCTGGAAAATAATCAGTGGGCAATTTTAAAAACTACTGCAGTCATCAGCAGTGTCCGTGTGAACTGCTCAGAGAACCCGCATCATGGAAACAACACTGGCTTGCAGCATTCAAATAAGCAGTTCAGAGATATGGCTCTGCAACACCTGTGATCTCTGACCATAGTTCCTGACCAAAAGCAACTCAAACTAACCTTGTCTGTTGCATCAAGGTCAGCCCCGTGTTCTGCCAAGCATTCCACAATATCATGGTAACCCCTAGCAGATGCTGTCAGGAGCGGAGTCTCCCCTTCTTTGTTTTTAATGTTCACATTACAACCTGCTTCACAGAGGGCTTTGGCAACAGAATAGTAGCCGTGCCAAGCTGCACAATGCAATGGCGTTTCTTCTTCCTATCAACATGAAAAATAAAAAAACCAGCACACATGAACCAAATGCTAGGAGGAACAATTCCCCGGCTTAACTTAGAAAGACAGGAAGATGACATGAAAGAGAAAAGACCATCTACTAAGTAAGCCCTATACAAGATGTTGCGATTTTTAATGCTGACATTCTCAAAGTAAGAATAATTCCTGCAGGCATACTAAGTGATTACAGTAATGCGCTAGATTTTCATCATTACCTGGATTCTGAGAGTCCATATTTCTCACCATAAAACTATCTATTGACAACACCTTGCATGTCATCAATGTTAGTATAGATGTTTCCATGCTCCTGAAGCTAACTGTCTCGGTTCTCTCACTCGAAAACTGATCCTTGTTCATGAGCAACTTCTACATCCTGTGCGCTGAGGGACTAATCCAGGGTTTAAAACAGATCGCTCACCAAGGAGATGCAAATCCCACTAGACTTGCAGTTTGAGGCGGACCACTCCGCTTACCACGTTCAAAAAGCATATCCTCATGATTTAGGAGTGCAGGCAGTGGCTTGGGTACTTAGAAACCCAAGTCCTTTAAACGCACATCACAACAAGCCTTTGAAACTGTAGGCGTTTTGAGTTCAGTTGTGACTAAAGTTCTAATTTGCTTTTTGTGTGAAACCAGGAAGCTTCAAAATACTCACCTTCAGTCTTCTTGTACTTCATAACAATTACATGGAACACCATTAAGAAACTCAAATGTTGTACAAAAACACTATTGAAAGTAGCTATTGAAAGTAGCCCAAGGAAAAGCAGGGAAGATTAAAACCTAGCAAAAAAGTAATTCTATCAAATCCTAAGCAATGGGACATCCTTTCTGTACCTGGCAAATATCAATGAGGAGACAATCGATATTATTAGAGGACTCTGACTGTATTCAAGATTTCTGTAAAAATCTGAAGAAAAAGAAATAGCCGAACAGCATGCCCTGTGGTCCCTTGGCCTGTTGCTGCTTAAACAATACTTTTTTTTTCTATTAAGCTTTTTCTTTCCTGTTTTCTCTCAAGAGTTCAGAGCTCCAAAGAAGCCCTCCTGAGCCCTCCTCTCATTTTAAAAAATGAGTGCTTGAGACCTCAGAAAAGTCCCATGATAAGCTGAAGTCAAGGTAAAAACTAATAAAAGCTTTAGCTGAACTCACAAGGAACACACAACCACCCATACCTTCACGATGTTGAGTTTCTCCATCTTTAAGCTTTCATATTTGAGAGAACCTTTGTTTTATAACAGTAGTTGGTTCATGCACGCTGTTTTTTGAGTAATCTTCGTCTATTAAGAGGTATTGAAACCTCCATAATTTTGTTATTTTTTTCAAATGCAAACATGCCAGAGGCCGCAAGGCAAGACTAGAAGTTTTGACAACTCATACTAAAACCTTATTTGTTGAAGAAAAATAGACAGCGTCCATGACTCACCTTGTCTTGAAAGTTTGGATTGGATCCAACACTACAGAGAAACTGAACCACATCCACATGCCCATACCGAGCTGCGACGTGGAGAGCGGTCTCCCCAGACTGCAATTACAGAAGAACATGCCAGTGTAATTTCGTATGTCAGCCCTAGATATACACCACCATGTACAGCCTGAATGCCTGTATGCTGCATGGGGTACTCCCCACTCCCCATAGCGCAGCAGCAGCTGCGGCCAGCAGAGATCTCCCCCTTACAAATTGTAGTTGTACATGACAGATATGCCACCACCTGACAGGTTATTTCTTCAAAGGCCTTCCTTTTCCAGAACTTATTTTCCTACTTAGTTTGTTCCAGGTCACAACCGCAATGGGATTTCCGCACAATATGAGGTGGTAGCTGTGCGTGCAATTAGTGTTGAAACATAAGTCCTACTTCTATTCATACTATTTCCATATGCCTCCCCTCTGTCCTGTATATAGAAATGTAAGGAGTTGGCCTAACACCTTGGTATATCCTGGTGTGTTTTGGTCAGTATGTGTAATTATTCGCAGCCTTTTGTTGAAATTATATGAAAAAGAAATGGTAGTTTATTAAGAGAATAATCTTTTTCCTAGTAGCCCTATCAGGAGTTGAACACTAATTTTGCTAACGTGCCTTGCCTCACACTAGTTCCCTCAACAAAGCAAACTGTGTTTCACAAGTGTAACCGCCTCTGTACTGGAGCTTTGGCTAGTATAAAACCATCGCTGTGGTATAAGATTTTAACAGCAACTAGTTTCTAGGGCAAATGTTGCTCAAGTAACACTGCTGGAGACAAGGTAAGTGCTCATCAGCTATAAATTGTTAGGCTTCATTATACTCAACTTAATAACAGTCAAATTTACTTGTCAGACAAAAGTGATTTTCAATCAAGAGGAATGAAAAACAGAATCACGATTTTACCCTGAGTTACAACGAGAAATCTAGTCTTCAAGCGAAAATTAATTTAGGTTTGTACTTCCCCACCTACCCACCATGTACTCACCACATTTAATATGCACGCTTGGTTAACATTTGTCAGGAAAATAATCAGTACATCCAGCTACTTTAAAGCTGTGTTATCACAGCCCTATATGTCAGCTTATAAAACCACAATAACAAAACCCAGTTACATTCTTGGAACTATGGCACAGCGGAAAATTATTCCAATTGAAAGACCTCTCTCTTTGCTAAGATAAAGTTATCAAAAAAAAGGGCCTCGGCATGAAAAATGACAAGAATTTTTTTCTTACCTTATCCTTAACATCCAAAGGACATTTATTATCATTGAGAAATTTCAGTGTTTCTACATGACCATGTCGAGAAGCCCAATAGATTGCATTAGATCCAGCCTGTCAAAAATATTTGATTACAGATGCTATCGATACATTTAGAATCCTAATTCTAGATTTTCAAATGAGGCATACATGCACTTAAGATGTACACAGATATACTGAACAGCTATTCACGCGTATATGAATCTATTTTAAAAAAACCCTTCAAATTAGTTGAACAACCCCACATACCAACAATGACAACAAAAAACCCCATAAGATGACTAACAGGATCACTGATGTTTGCAAGGATAACCCTCTTCCCCCTTGTAAGGGAGTTTTTTGGAAAGAACAGTCATGAGATAAAAACCTTTCTGTGCTTACTTTACTGCCTATTAGATAGAGAAGCAGCCAGTGCCTCAAGTTTGGTTTAAATGAATCCCAGACCATTACAACACATTTTGAAAAAAAATTGTTGCAAAGCATATCCTCCATCACATACGAGTTTTCACTGCAATATTCCTCAACACCAAAATGTGCATTTATCATTCCATATTAAATAAATTTCACCACTGTGTTTTAGGGCAATCACTAATTTGAACTAACTGAGGCAATTTAGTGAGCATGAACTACATTTTAAGATTAACATCATTCAAATTACTTCAGCTACTAAAGCGATCAACATCAGAGGATACGCAAGTTACAAGTTACATTATTAAAGATTTGCTTTTATCTTTTTGCTGTGGAAGACAGATAACAGGGCATATGGCCCAGATTTTTTCATTTCCAATACAACTTGGTCTGAACTGCTTGTCCTCTGCTAACTGTACTTAAAAACTTATACAGAATGATGACAAAGCAGAACCCTGACCTTATCTTGAACATCAATACGGGATCCACGCTTTAAAAGCAACTGAAGCATCTGAACATTTCCACAGCCAGCCGCAATCAGTAGTGGAGGTGTTCCATGCTAACAATGAGATACAAGCAAGAATGACATATTTAACTTTTGGAGGATTAATAGAGTGGAATAAAAGGCAGGCATTGAATTGCATCTCTGAATTTCCAGTTTCAAATTAAATCTTCAGGGAATACTGTATAGAAAATAGTTTGTCCCTTTGGTTCGAAGAAATGTATTGCACAGCGATCTTCCAGATTTTTGGCACGAATTCACATTTACTACGTGACACACCACACATTAAAGGCATGCTTTTCAAATTAGGAATATTAAAGTTAAGCTCTCATCAGGTATATTTGACAAGGATGTTCCTCTTTGCAACTTCTTTATATCTACATTTCAAGCCAGACTACCTAAGGTGTTTGCCACACCACCACAAAGACACAAGTTCAATGGAAACAAGGAAAGTTCAATGGCACTGCACCATTAAAACAAAAAATACAGTGATTTCTTGAAAAGTTCAAGAACCCATCACAGTAAAATAAGAGAAGCTTTACTTCTATAGTGCTCTTCATGAATATTTCTCGAAGTACTTTATAATGAAGGTCAGTAGAATCATTCAAAAAGCGAAAATTACAGCAGAGATGATTTATCCAAGGTTAAACAGCAGAACCAGCAACAGAAATTTGGTCTCTTGGTCTCAGTTCCAATAATCCTGTTAGTACAGCAGCACTAACATTACATTACGTTCACATAACTAGTTTCTGCAGTATGGGACTTTTGCTTCTAACAGTGCTTGCAAAGTCTGTTTTGTCAGTCTGGTTATTCCTATATATTCTGCCATCTTCATCTTCCACAAGAAATAACAACAGCAAGCAAAAGCAAAGGCTGATATCTGATACACCACAGCTCTCGACAACAGATTTGATTAATACTTTTTTCAAAGGCCTAAGCAAAAAAAAAAACATTTTAGGCTGCATTTGCAGGTAGTTTGAGAAGACTGAACACAGAACACTTTAGAATTTCTCCTAAAGAAAGGCAGAATTATTTCGAATCCACTTGTCTTTTCCTTTTTATTCCAGGTGTTACATTTCTATTTTACAACCACGTTTCTCTATTCAACAGGATGATAGCTAGTCCCCCACACATCTCAACACAGACCCACACTACCTTGTTGGGTTGATTGACATCGTAATTTGTCAGAGATCCCAGAAGGTGCTGTAATCCAGGAACATTGTCATCATTGATGGCATGAATAATAGCTTTCATCACAAAAGAATCTTCCTCATCCTTGTAATTAAATCAGAAAGAAGAAAAATTGTTAGCTTCAAGGAAAAAAATCCCTACCTCAACAGCTGCCAAGACATCTAAAAAAATTTTAAAAGTAAAATTTTTAAAATCTTTAAGAGTGCTTTAGCTGCAAGTTGTATTGTAAAGCATATGGCTAACATGTACACATGTTATTTGAAAACCCACACCAAAACCCCCACACTTTTTCTAGTACAATATGCTTCCCTCTTCTTTGTACATGGACCCATTACTCATTGAGATTCTTTTATTAGGCGTATTTTCTTTTTCCTCCTAGGACTTTCAATAGATGAAATGCTTGCATGAAATGAAACTAATTCCATGCATATATGTGAACATTAAAAAAACCAAGAGGTACACAAATACAAGCTGGAGTATCAAGTTTCACGCCAGCCAGGAATGTGACGCAGGAGAGGTACTCTGGAGCAAGCTTTCATCCATTCAAATGGGCCAGTTGAAAAATCTAGAACATGTCATGAGCCTAGATACGTCTGCAGGTTTAACTTTATTTTTCTCCCATGCACTAGAATGTCTAAGAAATGAAATTCACTGAGCCCAATATTTCGATCCCTCTTGCCTCCTCTCTCTTGGGGTTTCAGATTTTTTAGGACACTAACATTAGGCTACAATCCTTCCTCCTCCAACACCGGTGTGAAATACTGATTCAGTGTTAAAAGGCATACTGATAACTGAAGTGGAGGAGTCAGGGAAAGGAGGGCAAGACTGAGAGAACAAAGAGCATGGAAGCAGAAAGCTGAGAGGAGGAAAAGTGGAAACAAGAGTGTGGAGTTGCACAGGAGGAAGACAGGGAACATAATATGGATAAAAAGAGCTTTGTAGAATTTTTCAAGTTTGATCCTATAAATGTTCAGAAAAGATGAGGTTACCCAGCTCTAAACATATTAACATACATACTTTGCTGATCACAGGGAATTTGTGGAGTGTGTATTAAAACCTGGAGAGTAAGCTAAATAAGAATGCTTTTGGATTTACAAGCATTTGCAATTACAAAGCATACAGCAGTTGCTCTTGACTACTTAAATCTAGTAGACATATAATACCACAAAATGAATACTGTCCAACTTTAAAATTTCCTCCTTAACAAATGCTTTTTGCGATACTACTGCCTAGCATTCATTGGATCTAAGGGGGTCTCAATGATTTTGAATATTATGTTAAAAAAAAGCAGTATTATTTTACTGTACACAGTGCCATAAAAAATTCAGACGCAGCTTTTTCACATTATAATTGCCACAGTACAAAAAATCCTCCTGATTCAAAACTTCAAAACCAAAAACAGATGACTTTCTGGCACTAGCTATCAGCCTCAGCTGGGTAATTAATAAATTAAATTTCAAGGTTTGCATCATGAGGGAGATCAGACCACAGATAACTGACCTCTGTAGCCTTAAAATCTATTTCTTCCTAGATATGAGAAAATTATGCACATTTTTAATAGCCCAATATTTCTGTTAGAATCATTTCAGAAAATGTTAACTTTCAGATGTAGTAAAGCATTCTAAGCATGTAAGTACACACTTACCAGAGTATCATCACTCCTAGCGACGCTCATGTTACTTCTGGACAAGAAAGATCTTGATAATCTTTGGCACAAGGATATTAAGCGCACTGATTGCTTTTTAAAAATAAGAAGAAAAAAGCTATATGTAAAAAAAAAATCAAAACAGAATACTTGAGATAAGATTCTATTGCAGAGATTTTAAAGGAATACTGTCATGTTAGCAAAGCAAACTGAAGTTTGACTTCAACACCCTCCATCTCCTTTTTATATTGCGTTTCAACCGTTAATTTCTTTTGACATTTTTAATCCATACAGGCTATTCATATGCACTAAGCAAAGCTACATAATATATTTGGATTGGTAATATTTCACCAAGTTGTTCAAATAGAAAGCAAAAAAGAAAGAAAGATTTGTATTACATCCTCTTGTTCACATTGAAAACATTTACAGGTACACATTTTAAAGTATGTACACACAGAAAACATAAACAGTGTAAATTAGCTGACAGCATTCCTTTAAATGCTGTATTACAAAATGGTTTAAGATATTCCTAGACCTGCCATTTCATTATAGGGCAGCAGACTAGTACTTAAATTTTATAAATACCATAGATGTTCACCTAACGCACCTATGGCAAAAAATCGCACTGCATAGCTGGGTATTTTGTGCCTTTGGTCCATAGCTTAGTAAAATCATCCTGTTTCTTGGGCTCTGTGACAATGACTAAAACTCCTTTTCTAATAATAGCTTCCTCTGTTGTCTCATGTGTCATCTCTCCTCATGATAAACAGATTTTTCATACAACAGTCCTGCCCTTGCTTAGCATCAGTGTGAATTCCCCAAGGTGGATGCTTAAGGAGGAGGAATAACTGTGTTATCCCAACTGCTCCTTGCACAGATCAGTGCTTTCAGCTAATACCTCGCCCCATTTCTGGAAAGATTAAGTGATGCCAACCTTCTGAATAGGTTGGCAGTCTCAGACCAAAAATCCCTTGCGGAAGAAACTAGTTTTTCCTTTCTACTTTGTTGAGTGTTGGCATAACTACTGGAATAATTAATTCTGTGGGACCTGCTTATGGGATGTTTCACTTGCTGGGATTACTGTCACAAAAACATGTACCTACACTTAAAAGTGGCTTTTCTCTGAAAACATTACCAAGGCAAATGATGACAGCATACAGCTACATGCACAAAACAAACAATCCACACACAAGCATTTATATGCAGATCAGTAACAAAGAGGTCTTCTTCCATACCACCATACTCAAGCACTGAATTTATTCCAAATGACAGAGGAATGGGTTTCTTCTTCCTTCTTCTCCACTTTTAAAGTCATTGATGTGTCCCTGGAGATGGTAATGCTACTGCAGTTGTGTGTCACCAACATTTTTGAGATTTATTGAACAACTTACTTTCCATTTTCGTCGTGCTGCAAACTTTTTGAATTTCTCCATATTCACTGCAGATGCTTTTCTACTAAGTGCTTGCTGGGTGTCTTTAGGCTATGCACAAAAGGAAAATAAAGCTGTTGTAAAATATCCCACCATTACAACCAGAACTTTTGTAAAGCATCTTCCTCTATGTAAGACTCTGTCCTTCAGTGATGACTTCCACTTACATTATAATACTACTGTAATCATACTGTAATAATAAACATCCACAGCCTAGTGGGGCATGCAAATGGAATTTCTTGTAAAAATGTGATGAAGGAAATCCAGACCTAAGAATGTTTCATGCAACACTAAAATGTATTTTTTCCTTTTAAACAAAAAAGCCAATATCCAACAGAACATTCAGTTTTATCCTTCACCTCCTTCTGAGATGCAGATAACAGATAGCATCTCCTAGATAAATCTTGTCCTCTGGGAAGATCTTCTGGCTGATTTTAAATGCAGTCAAACTTTGTTCCAGTGTCAGTGTAATCAGCTGGATGCTGCTGGAACCCCAAAAAATCACATCCCACCTACTTGTGCAGCGAGCTTTAAGGCTGCACCCTTTGAACTTTCTCATAGGCTAATACTATACACCAGTTACCAGTGCAGTATACCAAATTTGCATTATAAGATCCCATACTTGAAGTAATTTTTATAGAGAAATGCAGGTAAAGGTAGTGACAGGAAGGGGGAAAAGAGGATATGACCGGTGGGATGAGGGGCGAATGCCCGGAAAGTTATGATATAAAGGAACATAACAGGGTACAAAAAACCATGTCCTGTTGGAGGAGTGGAGACCAGACCTCTGGTCCCTCAGAGACAAACCTGGACAATGCTTGCTTCAGCAGTTTAACAGATCATTTCAACATGCTCAACGTGTTTCAACTGTTTGAGATTACACACCCAAAAAGTCAGCAAAGCCCAGTCAGATCTGTAGTTTGGCATATTGTTGTAGAAATGTCTGCCGTAGGAGGCTGAACTGTGAAATGGAGCAGCTGTGGCACGGATAAATATTCTGCTAACTGTTTCTGTGGGAAGTGGAATGAGGTCAAATACCTACCGTGCATCCCCAAGACCTGGGAAATCAGTGGCACCAAAGAGGTTTACTACTCACAATTAAAATGCGATAGGGAATTGAAAAAATTAAGTGGCACACATTAAGAAGAATGATAGGTACCATTTACTCCTTCTCAACCTAGTAGTACCACAATAGCTTGATCCAAACCAAACACTGTTGAACACAAAGAAGCAGCAGACCACCACCCTGCATCAACTGCTTTCTTCAGTCTAAAGAAAGACAGGAAAGAGATGACCCTTTTTTGCCCAATCTAAATAAGGAGATTAGAAGATGACAAACAGGAAAGGAAACTGGACTGGATTCAGAGAATGTATCTTTGTCAGTGCAATGCTCCCTGAAAATTAGCTTCTCTGCCTGAGCATGGTTTTTATCTCAATAGTGGGCTACTTCCCTATTGCTAACCTACATAGAGGATATGTTAATGAAGTCCACATTTTGCATGTATTAGTTTTCCAAAACAGCAAGTTATATTAAACAATTATGCCAATTTTCCTTGTTAATGAACTTAGAAAGTGAAAGCTAAGTATGAAATAAAGAATGATTAAAAACAGGACAACAGAGAATTAATTACATGCTAACCTTGATCCAAGGATGCAGCAAACTATCTTGAATAGTCATTCTCTTCCTTTAATAGAATAGAAGACAGAACTATTTCAGATAGCAAAAAATACAAACTGCTATACATTTATTAAACTAACATCTCAAAGTATCATGTAATTTGAAATACTAGAGACATAGGCTGCAACAGTGCATACACAAGAGAAACAACTCACTTTGGATCCTTGACTAGAAGTCTTCGTATAAAATCTTTAGCTAGGGCACTGGTATTACTGAAGAACTCTTCTTCAAATTCATAATTCACAGCAGACACATTTGCTAATGTTTCCTGTTTGGTTTCTCCAAGAAATGGTGATGCACCACTTAGACTGCAAGAAAGACAGAACATTCCTCTCATCACATTGCAACATTGCTGTTTCAATCCTCTGAGATTAAATAACCACAGAAAGTGAACATTTTTCTTTTCTGCTTTAAGACCGCAAATGTACTTTGAGGAAGATGTGATCTAGCTGGGCAAAAGCTTTGCTGTTATTTTAAGATAAATTTTTGCTGAATATTAAGATAAAGCCACTGTGGAAAATCACCTACAGACTTGAAGACAGCTTCCCGTTCTATCTCGATGATGATTAATGGCCATTCTTTCAATAATTATACTATTGCTTTCATGATCATTCAACTTGAATCATGATGTGTAATCAAAATGGTTTGACTTGTACAGACACCACCAAAAACCCAGAGGATAGAATCAGAATTAAAAAACCCATCATTTGCAAGAACCACCCATAGATTTTGGTACTTACAGAATATAAGTTATTACACCAATGCTCCTGGAGTGAAAGGAAAAGAGAAAAAAAAAAAAAAGGATGAGGGAGAGAAACAGATGGAGGGAGAGAGAGGAGAGAAAAAAAAAAGGTTAGAACATAAGAATAATCGTGAGAGATTTATTTCAAGTAGATCCAATAACTTACCACATATCTGCTTCAAGACCAAGAGGCTCATAGTTTACTATTTCAGGAGCTAAAGGAGAAAGCAGGAAGATCAGTACCTAGTCAAAGAATAGATCCATGTCACTCTGAGCCTACATATGTCAGAGGTAATAAGCTAAGATGCTGATAGATAAAAACACCTTAATCAAGTCTAAGTTGGAACTGAATGCTAAGGATTGCTTATTTAAATTTCATAATGTCATGAATTACACACAAATTACATAACCTGTAACTCATCTAAACCAAGCTAAACCACATATACTGTTTCACAGACTGAGAATGAATAGTTTGAAGAAACAACAGTTTTCTCACCAACAAACTCTGGTGTTCCGAAGATATTTTTGAATTCATTTCCAAAGTCAATTTTGTGTGCTAAACCAAAGTCAATAATCTTGATTCGAGGCTTTGGTACATTCCTGTCCAACAACATTATGTTTTCAGGCTTTGAAAAGGAGGAAGGGGGAGAGAAAGAGAGATTATACATAGGTACAAAATGACACGTAACAGCATTCTTCCGCACTGAACACTTCTCTTCACCGCCTTGAGCCTCTTCAGCAGAAAAATCGTGTCTTTTCATACTATGATCTAACGTATGCTAAAAATTAACTACAGTAAACTATGGTTTCATGTTGATGACAGACTGCTATGATTTCCACAGGGCCAAGATTTTACCTCCTGTCAATACACAGTTTTTATGTGGACTGATCCTAAGTGAAACATGCTGTCTTCAGTAAAGAACACAGCCCCTGTGCTACAGCCATTCAAGCAGTGCTAGGAGCTTGCAAGAAACAAAGTCGTATAAATTATCATTTGGGTTTGGTTAACATTACTCCCTGAAAGAGGTTTCCTTTTCCTTCACACTACACAAGCAGAGAGGTGTATCTTGTTGCCTTTGGCTCTCCGAGAGAAACTTTAGGAATGGTCCAGCTCCTAGACTTTAAGGCTCAATGTACAAAAAGGGATTAAGAGCAGGTTCTCATGTCTTTTCTAGCTATATTTTAAAATACAGACTTTAGGTTATTTTACAATAAAGATTTGCAAAACCAGAACAAAGTTAGAAGACAAAATGTCAGGATTATCATCAATGGAGACTGCTTCTGCATTCCATCAGTTTAACTAGCATACAGAACCAGCTACTTAGTCTCCACATTCTGTCATGTCCATGCTAAAAATTAACTACAGTAAACTGGCGTTTACTGTAAACTGGCATAAACTACAGAGCTGGCGTGCTCTGAAGAGCGTCTGGAGCTACATCCATCCTGCTCACGTTGTTAAGGACTTCTGGAGTCATTAAGGACAGCTCTTCATCATCACCCTTCTTTTACCTCTCTTCCCAATATACAGGGGCTGAAATGTGCAAATGTAATATTCTTCCTTCCCTCCCTACATTTCTATTGCATACTTTTATTGTTCTGCATACTTTAATTCACATATTCTTGATATCCGGTGTAAGGAAGCCTTGTTTTATTACAACCATGTGTTTACATTTCATATTGTAAGAAATGTATTTCTTACTATAATAATAATTCTTGTCTTCTGCTGACTGTCACACAAAGACCAAATATATTACCATTACCGTAGGTAATGAGGATGAGACTGGAAAAGGTATGCTTAACCTGAAAACCATTCCCTTCCCCACCTCATCCCCAGAACACAGCACCCCTTTCAGAACTGCACTGCAATATAATAATTATGCCTCCTTTTCCTATTATAGATGTAGCTGCTGACTTCAGCAGACTTCAGGGAATGCTCAGCTGCCTACCTCTGAAAAATATCTTACAGAAGAAAACATTCTGAAATCGAAACATTACAAAAGCAGTAACTGAGTTTAGACGCAAAAGCTTTCTTTTCATTACCAAGAGGATGCAATTAACCGTTTTTCTAAAAACAAACAAAAAAGCCCTGAAAGCAAAGAAAGAGGAAATTATGTGCTCTGTCTGCTCCACAAGGATCTTTGGTTTTAAGTCTGTACTGTTTCAATTTAGTATCTATAAATAATGTTCACGTGAACACAAAATGTGCACAACAGAAAAAAAAAAAGTTGAAAAAGTGCATCCTGTTCAGAATGTTTCATCCAGATCCCATTTGCATTCCATAAAATCATAATCATAATTTTTATTTCAAGATTGCTTCCTCAGAATGGTTTAATTTCATCGGAAGTTGCCATTTTCCATGAGGAATCTTACATTAAAAACAGATGGAAACTATTTACAGTTCAGTAATTTCTTTTCAATGGCTGAGCTTTCCCCTGTCTACATAAGCTACCAAAACAGAACTATGGCCAAGATCTGCATGATGGCAGGTTTGTGGCTGGTGTTACAAAAGACTTTAATGGATATTGCTTGCAGTTGTCAAAGTTTTTATCTGCTCAACACACCTTGAGATCAAAGTGGGCAATTTGCAGAGAGTGGAGATACTGAACACCATTAAGTATCTGTTTGAGAAATTCTGTGGCTTCCTCCTCTGTGAGAGATTCTTTCTCAGCTAAGAAGTCGAAGAGCTCTCCACCTGCAACACTTGGAGAGCAAAAGCAGAGTTATTAATGAGCTTATTTTAACCACTGGGTTCCTTTAAGCTATTCTCAGAACAGCGTTGAAAAGCATCCAGATGCTTTAAATGTTGTCAATATCAAAAAAGAAGATGAAGATTACTTAATTCAATATCTATAACAGTCAGTAACTGCCCCTCCTCCCCCCTGAAAAGAATACAAGAAGAGAAGTCTTATTTTTGAACAAAAAAAGGTTTAAAAAACCAAACAAACATGGTTGGCTGTATCTAAATTTAAATGAAGTAAACCCCACCTACCCTCTGTACACACATTTAAAAGAATAAAATTAAATGTGAAGTAAGTATACTCAAACGTACTAACATAATGGAACATCTAGAAAATAAAACATGAATTAGCTTGTACTACCAGTAAAATATCAGATTTCCACCCCTGTATTGAAAAAGACAAAATTTAAATCTCCCATTGAAACTGTTACTGGTAGCTGTCTTACTATTCAGTTTCTGAACTCCACAAAGCATTCAACCCTTTGAAAATGCATTCCATTCATTGAAATAGTGTATTACATTCAGCACGTGTGTGGTACTTGAACATTACTACACCTTTCCTACAAGGAAAAGCCAGTACTGCGCTTAAGACTATTTCCAGTAAGTGTCTTAGCTGCACAAGCAGAAGGAAGAGGGGTAAGAAGTGAAGAGAATACATAAGCACATCTAGATTTTTGTATCTGAGGGACAGGAATAAACCGAGGATGACCCTTTTCGCAGCTCAGTCAGCAATCTGGCGGGAGTGATGACAATAATTGTCAACAGAAAAAGAGACACCAAAGTGAAGTAAATAGGAAGCATGAACTACAACTATTCTTAAAATTAACAACCAACGTCCTTTCAGTTTAAGGACATATACGGAGATGACTGTCCACTGTGGAAAACTGTTTTTTTCTGTTTATAAAAGCAGCATTATTGCACAGAAATCACAGAATCAGAGACAAAGAAATGTCTTAGACACTGCAAAGATGGTCATATTATCTGCTATATTTTGCGCTATATTGATATTAAAAAAAATTTAGAAAGTACACCCTAATTTATGTTGCCTTTCTGCAGGCAAAAAATCATCTGTTCACAATTTAAAGTTCTGGTTATAAAAAATAATGCGATTAACATATAACAACAGCTAAACAGTCCCAGCAAATTTCTGGAAATACATTTGACTTCTTTATCATGTCTACTTTTCAAGAGACTTAATCTGCATTATTGTAATGCAAATTGCATGAAAAGTGTATTTTAATGAGTTCTTGGAGCTTTCACTGAGCTGCCTAGACGATAATGAGAGTATTGTTCTGGGTATTATTTGTGTTGTAATATTTTCTGCATGAAAGCAATTATTGAAACAAAGTGCCATTAAATACAAGAATTATAGACTGGAAGGAAGAGAGGTCATTTTAATAATCTTTTTTTGTTGTATAGACATTAAAATGGAATTCTTAACGATTAAATACAGTCCATTATTTTACAGAGGCTGGTCAGAAACATCTTACAAATAGATACGCATGCATATTCTCTCATTCTTTGCTTCTGACTGAAAAAATAGCAAAAGGTTTTCAGGCTAAGGTCTGTATCTCTGCAGCACTTTGTCATGATGAACAGAAACATGGATGGTGATACAGTGCTGGCACTTCTCTTCGTTTCCAATGACTGCGATAAGGGATGTCGGGGTCATATGGAACTTTTTTCCACATGTTTCCCAGTGATGTTTGTTGCAGCTGCCGGGAGGCTGTTAACTGGAGCATGCCACGTGGAACAGTCACACTCACTGTGGCTACTTCCCCAGCACTGGCAGCAGTCCCAGCAAAACCCAGCACCTTTACGCACTCGGCATGGCTTGGCACTGGGCTAACCATCACACAGTTTGGTGAGCCAGCAGAGCCAGACCCTCAGCTGGGGAAGAGGCTGAAAAACTGCACCAAACACATGGTTAACTGGTCTGTTTTTCATGTGGATGACACACCCTGTGAAAGAAGTCTCTGTGAAACTTACTAGTCATCTAGTACTAGTGATTACACACATTCCTTTTAAATCCAAAAGAAAGATTTAATTCCCAAAGTTTTTTTATTTTTGATATCTAAGAAAGAAACCTAACTGTATTTGTGTAACATGTGAAAACCCTCTTCATCTTCAGCTTCTTCTTATCCGCAATCATTCTGTTTTGTGCAATTTCATATCCTGAAACTTTAGACCACATGAAATGACAAGTCTGTTGTACATGCATTTTTATGCATTTCAAAGATGCATTTGTATTGTGAATAGTTAATTGCATGAGATCGCACATAGCTCGTCTCTAGCACTGCTGAGTACTATCCTCCTGTTTTTGCCACAGGTTAGCTGTAGTGACATTTCTTTTATGATTATGTCTTAGGCCTTACAATAGCGCAAAATAAAATGTTATCTGTACTTCACAAGTAATATAGCTAGTGCTTGCAAATCTTGAAACTGAGGTTTCAAGAATATTTAAAAAAATATTTTTTTTTCCCCTTAAAATTGGAAGTTAATTAGCAAAAGTGGTACGTGCTTCTTTAGTGACTCGGCAGCCCTTGCTTAAGGAGTAGGTGACTGAGGAGGGACTGCATGTAATGCACACAAAGCTTTGCTCCAGAAGCAGCTGTACCTCGGGTCTATGGGACTTCTGTGTGCCTCTCCACGTTACGCACTTCACCCTTAAAACCTTGGGTGAAATCCTATGTGGGTTCACCTCAGAGAGCTGGCCATGGCGATTTCTCCTGTTGGTAACTCCCCAGCTTCTGGGGGCGAGCTCAGTACCTTGTGTTCCCCCTTCGGGCACTGCCATTGCTGGCAAGCCCAGTGTCCAGCGAGCTTCTCCTGCTGCTTACTTTCACCAGCAGCAAAATAAGGCATGAGAGAAATGGGGATTTAAAGCAATGATGAGTAAGTAAAGTGTTAAACTAGAACACACGAGACGACTTGGAAGCTCAGAAATGCCTGGCTTCCCAGAAAGGTCCCTCTGCTTCAGGCAGCCTCCAGGGACCCTTCCCATACATGAAGGGCTGCAACCCACAACCCCACGGGAACACAGTAACACAGGTTGTATTTCTTAGCTTCCTCTTCACGCTCCTCGGAAGACTGCTTATTCCCTACCTTCCTGTTTACTCTGGCAGGTCTGATATTAAGCTGTATCACCACAGATATACAGAAAACCATGGTATCGCTGCAAGGCAATTACTTCAAGGAAGTCGTAGAGCATTAATACAGGTCCACACTCAACATACTTTAAAAGTTTCACTTCCACAATTAATTCACCGGATTACAGCGCCCCCAGGTCTACCAGCAGAGATTTCATAACCAGATTATACACTAAGAATCACTAGATGATCTTGACTGGACTTCCAGATAGCACAGATAAGAAATGGGCCAGAACAAGCCAGTAAGACGCTGACTACATAAGCTACTGCAGTCTTTGCAGACCTCCTGAAATGCTGCTGTGTTTTCAAGTCTAGCCCTGTGCCCCATCCAAGATAACACAGTTCCACAGTAAATAGACACTGCACATTTTACTATCATATGGTCACGTTCTCAGGCGGAGTGAGGAGCCAAGCAGAAAGCCTCACTCCACCAAGTACATGTGAACATCCCATCTCACGCACAGAGGCAGTATTAATCTAAAGGAGATGGGGCAGACAACTCCAGACATCAGCCCCTATGACTGAGCTTCTCCCAAGAAATACACATTTCCACCTCCATTACAATGCCCCAACCTTGTTTCTAAGTGAGCTTTGGGGTTGCTGGTGGACAAACACCCTGTTGAAATCTCGTTGAAACCAGACCACTGGGCAGGTTTCCAGAGCCATGCAAACTCACTCCCAGCCTGCCTTCGGGGCTCCGCAGAGCAGCCCATGTAGTCAGTGTCTAACAGACTGCCACCAGCCACAAGCTGGATAAAGATTGCTTCCTGAAGGGAGCAGAGGCAAGAGGTTCACTGAGCACAAGTGTTTCTTCCTGTAGAGCACTTTGGTGTGTCTGTACCTAGTATCCTCTGGAAGTACAGAGCTCTCCATTCAATTTCTTTCTTGACTGGTAGGAATTATGAGACAGCTTTCTGAGCAGTTCGTCTGTGCCATAACCCAACTCTGACCTCCAAAGGGCTAGCAAGTGACTGATGGGCAACAATTTATACCCCTTCAGATTAACAGAGGAACTTGATTACAGTCCAGTCACAGCTAAATTCCTTTACAGCTGCAAAACCTCTATGTTCACCTTCACATACTGTTTTCCTTTAAAATGTTCCTGTATAAAACCTTTCTGTTTACCTTTAAACCAAGTCACAGTCCTACTTTGCAGTCATAATAGGTTCTTAAAATATTTTGCTCAATAAAATAAGAATTTGTGATTGATGGAGGTCACAACTTAACCCTAAATGGCACATTATTGAGCATGCTATAACATAGAAAGTCATAAAGGCTGAGTAAATCTGTTTTCACTGTTATAACATGACCACATTTTATGCTGTTTTCAAGTAGCAGAACACATGTTTTTAGAAATATTGTGTATATACATTTCCACTAAGAGCAAAGCTGGTATGTGTTGCTTCCCTGGTATTTCTAGATAGAGGTGCTAGCCTTCCTGAACTCATACAAGTAAAATAAAGCTTCAGGTCTACTGCATTGTTTCTTACAAAATGCAATAGTAGTAAAAGCATTTCCCAGTCTTCCCAAAGGAAGGCTGACAGATGTGTTTGCAACCCACATATTTCCCTCTGGCAAAGAAAATACATCACACCCGTGGAAAAAGGATTTCTGGATAGTGCTTTTGCAAGTTGCCAGGCTTTCTCAACTATGAAACAGAACTGATCTCAGAGGAAGTCATTATGGGAACCTACACAGCGAACTTAGAACCAATTAACCTTCAAAGTCAACGTGGTTACCTCGTAACAACTCAGTCACATGCCATGTTGATCACATTGTTCATATTGTAATAGCACCTAAATGATAATTAATGATTATCTAAGTATTTCTGATGAAGTTAAAAAAACACAAACAAACACCAAAACCTAAACTCAAACTCCTTGTTTGAAGAACTTGACCTAGTAGGTTGAAGCTTATAAGGTCTAACTTTGCTTAGATTTCAAACCTATATCAACTAGTAAAGTGGAGGAAGAATTCCAGAACCAATTTATTCCATTTTAAAGCAGACTAAATTTGGTAAATTATCTGAATTCTTCTCTAATCCAAAAGTTTCTTCTGTTGACTTGCAAAAGAAATGTTTTCACTAAGGAGTCTGTGGTCAAATGTCTCTTGTATGACCCCTTGCATTATTTCCAAACAGAAGTTATCAGCCCACGACTAGACTGAAATATTGCTACTTCCGTTTTATTTAAGGTTAAGGAGTTTTACATCCACTTCATTTCACAGCCTTCATGAACTGTGCTGTTACCAACCCACTCCTCAGAAGTACAAAGTGTACCAAATATTCTGAAAGTGCAGAATAGGGCTAATAGCTCGTTATGTTACCTACCCACTGAAGAACGTTGTACTTAGTTTTTTCTTTATCTAGCTACCAGAAAAATCATGGCATGTTACTGTGTCACTTGTCATTTTCATTTGTCCAGCTTCTATTAGAGACAGCTACTGTCATGAAATCCTCTCTTTAGTGTGCCTAAATTCTTCAATTATACTAAACAAGAAGCATTGGCCTTAGAACGGCCAGCCAGAAGAGAACACAGGCACCAAAACCGGGACTAAGATTTAAGCAGTTAAGTCTCACTAAGAAGGAGACCTGAACACTCCTGTGAATCTTTCCTGCACCCAAACATGGCCGTCATTTAGGTTTTCATCACTGAATTTCCCAAAGTGCCCAGAGTTTGGATAACGCACATAGTTACCGAAACTTCAGCCCAATGGAGTGCCGTAGTATTTTCATCCTGCCTCAAACATTCAAACTTAATGTACGAAGAGCATTCAGGTTTAGCATACAAGCGCACCATGCATTTTGCTCAGGGCCTGCAGAGCCCAGAAGCCATGTGCTTTCCCTCTGAGATGGGCTTGGTGCATTGCAGAGTTACACTGACTTTCCTTTATTTTCAGCCCTGTCAAGCCTTCATTCTTACCTGTCTACACATCCTTTGTGCATCTATCTGCAGGTCTACAATTCAGGATTTTGAAGTCAAAAGGTGTCACGACATCTACAAATTAGCAGTGCAGCGCTTGCTTACCTGCTGTTACATCCCACTAAGCACTGAAGATTCAATCCTCCTCTCAAAATTCAGCACAAGGCCACTCAAAAACAACCTTCTTATGACTTACAGGTAAAACTAACAAAAACTTCTGAGCTATTTCTATCAAAAGCCAATTAAGAAGTAAAGAAACTCTGTGCAGACTTCAAGCTTCTCTGGAAGCCAAGCTATTATGGATGGAACAAGTTAAATTAACTCCCCAACAAGACAGAAGAGGAATTTAAAGTGATCATTGTTATTTGCGCTTATTTACTCTTCAATGAGCAACTCATGACATCACCAGAATTTTTATACATGGATATATCATCCTCTCCTTGCTCTGTTCTGTTTTGGTTACTTATTATGAAGGTACCAATAAGGTGGATACTCTTTCTGAGACACTGGCATGCACAGGACCACATTTTAAAGAAAGTAAAACTAGTATTTAATGCACAATCACTTGCAAGTTAATGTAATTCCTCTCTTTCTGAGCTAAGACTTTCAAAGCTTTCCTCTTCTTCTTTTTTGAACTTTAGAAAGAGATATTCATCATTCAGAACTATGCTACAAAAGATAATGGTCTTAAATACAGATTTCTAATTCAGAAATTAAGGTGTGTTTTTTTTGCAGGGAAAAACATGAATGCCTAACTCCATCTATAGCTTCCCAGTGAAAAGTCAGGTATTGCTATCAAGCTATTTTAAAAAGTGAGACAATGTGCATTACTTTTGAGGATTCTAAGGAACTGCAATGTAATTCAGGATAAGGGTACTTATTCTTTGTAGTTGCACCCAGAAACCATAGCCAAGGCTCTACAAAGCACCACATACTGAGTATAGTTTGTAGGTCTGCAGTCTAAATGAAGATATAATAAAGCAGAAGGAAACACAAAATAGAACAGAAAGGGATTACGCATCTAAGGTTACCAACAGACCAGCAAAAGGGGAACCAAGCAAATGCAAAACATGCTTGAGGAAAGAAAATAATTATCACTGTGCAACAGAGGCATCTGTGTTTTCTAGTCCGTGAAGTCTGATAAAGCGATGGCTTCAGCAGAGCCCACTGGAAATAGCTTAATATTGCTAAGATATAACAGAGACTAGTTGCTGCAGCTGGAGAGAAAAAAGTACTACAAAATTCTGACTATTTCCATTATTTGTGTGATAGAAGAAAAAAGTATTACAGTTTTAAGCTAGATGACGAAAAGACAGCATCTTCCAGTTGATACGTAATATGCACAGCATTCCTTGCAAGATGATGAAACAGCCCACTGAGTGGGCATTTCAAAGGTTATTTCCAAATCAAGGACACACTTACCACTAAGTAACACCTAGAAATACAAAAAAAATGCCCAATTTCTCTAAATATACCAATAGACTGTACTAAAGTACGGCTCTTCAAGGATATGTCATGCTTGTGTGTGACTGATGAATCTTTTAAGGAAGCACTTGATTTATAAGTGTCAGAAATTAAATGTAATTTTTTTCTTTTGTAGTCAGTATCTTGACATAAGGTAGTTCAGAGAAAAACCTCTGAGCACCTACGTGGATAAAGTTTTTGATATGCGGCTCTGTTTTGCATTCAGTCTTGTGAGGACCTTGCCATGGCAATAATTAATGAACTGCCTACATATTTCTGCATACAGATTGCCACCTTGAATACTTCGCTGGCTGACGTAGTATTTGCTACAAGGGAATGAAGGGAAAACTTCTACACTCACCTCTGAGAAACAGATGACTGGTAATGCAGAAAAACGTTTAGGAGGCTGCATGCAATACTGCAAACCTCTTGGTGAACCAGGGGATAAAAACCAATAGTGAACAGGAAACAAACGCCGTTGTCCTGAGACTGTGCAGGTTAACATCTACTGGCAGCCACCAAAAGGGCAGCTGCAGCGGCTAGATGTCTCCAAGGTGCAGCTTCTACCAAGAACAGAAACCAGCAGTAATTTTCCCCATCACTCCTCTTGTTATTACACTTGCTTCCTAATAAGAAATCAGTGTTTCTTCTGTGTTTTTGTTTTGAACATAGCTGGAATGTTGATTTTTAGTTTCTGTCTAAATTCTAGAAAAAATAAGTTACACAGAATTCTGTCTGTATGTGGTGTACTGTCTCATCTTATAGTCAAAAAGGAACACAAGTCCCAGGAACAATGCTATTTGCTAATTCAAAGGGAAAATGGTCACTTAGGATGGATTCTGAGGACAGCAAAACAAATTATTTAATGAGCTTTCAGCTTTATTTCTGTTCTCTTTGAAGATGTTCTGTAAGAAAAAAGAATGTTGGGGGAGTAGGTCCCTAGGCAAAATACGCATATTAGAACCTTAAAAGAAAGGGATTACATATTTAAGTGTTTAAGCATGCCATTAAAATCTTTTGCCTTTTCAATAGCTTTACATAATATCATAGTGATTTTGAGAATTACAAAACTTTACAGCAATTAGTATATTCAGTTTGCAAAGGGATCACTAATGTGTCATTTTTTCCACTTTGACCCTCTAACTAAATAAATATGATGCGCCAAATAGCATGTCTTCAACTTGAAAGACTCACACAGCAGTTTGAAAAAGTGAAAAAAAAATCTCCAACTGAAACTATATGGGGATTTTAAACTAGGCAAAACAATTAGCTACACCGCAATGCAAACAGTTTGGTGAGCTTCACACTATCGAGCTTACAAAATATTAACACATATTGTCAGAAGCAATATCTGTTTCCATTCGATAAACGTTAGTGGGTACACACAGACACACAGTAGCCCTGCTGCCAAAACAGCTGCTATCTCATGTAGAAAGGAGGGTCTGGGTCAGAGCAGCCCCACTCCTCCTACAGCTGTCCCTGACTACTGGGTCTTCCTCAGAGCTTTCGACTCCGGACACTGGCCTGATTTCATCTGGACACATTACAGAGCAGAAAGAAAGCACCACAGAAGCAGCCATACACTGACAGTAAGGTTACAGAGGGGAAGAATGCGAGAGCTAATATCAAGTCGTGAGAGGAAGGAGCATCACACTAATTTTGCTGTATATTCACAACGCGTTTAAGAAGTTCTCAACAAAAATGAGGAGTGGTAGATATTCTGACAGGAATATAAGGAAGTTTTACTTCACACAGGATGATAATACAGCTCTTTTTAAAAAAACAAAACAAAACTTGCTTAAATTATCCAAAGTTGACAAACTAATGCAAGTGTATACTTACGGAACTAAAAAAACAACCCAGACTACAACAAGTATTACAATAAACAATCACATGCTGGACTAGAAGTGTAAAAATATGTTCTAACGTAACAAAGCAGTATCATGCATGTATATACACCATAGAAAAGATGAAACTCCAAAAGCTACTTCCCAGTTTTCTTTTAAAATCTATACATGTGTTACTGAAAGCATGCAACACTAGGTAAGTAGAAATATCATTTACCAAAGCTAAACAACAGGAAGACATAACTTATATAAGAAAAATCACATGAACAGATAAGGAAAAGACACAAGTGCTGCCCAAGTTTCTGGTACCAAATCACTTGCTTGCATGAAATACTTATTTCAAAGCACATTTAACTGATACCGTGCAAGTATGGCAATAATACAGCGTCAGGCATGCAAACGATGTAAACATATGCACATCCCACCAGCAGACACTGCCAAACTGTCACAGATGAGTAACGCTTAACTTCTAAACTTGCAGTCTTTGAGGAACTTGAAGCCAGACTTGAAACAATGCAGAAGCATTCTCTGCTGACGTATTTACCTCAATCCATTAGCAATAACCTTGGATGAAAAATAGGAACTACGACAAGGATATGAAAGTTCAGTTTACATTTCAACAGGACAGAACTGGGAAAATTCTGTTCTCTGTTATGTGGCTTAAAAAGAGAAAAAGCATTCAGTGATACTACTTTACTTTACACCAACATAAAACACAGTAACATTTGCTAAACTATCTTCCACTTAGAATCTCTATTTCCCTCTACTCTTATCTCCAAATCAGTTTGTTTAGCTCCAGGTTATTCTTTTGGATCCATCACATCAACAATGATTAAAGTAACAAGCAGAAAAGATTCCTAAATATGCTGTTTGTTTTTTTTTAACCCATGCAGTGCCTTTATAATGAAAGATATGTGTAGAAATCAAGAGGCTACAACTCTGACTTAAAAATAAAGAACTCTCAGGCTATTATCTATCTTCTTCTGGGGTGATAAGGAACATTGATTACATTTGTGCAATTCTCAGATAAAGTGGCTAATTTTTTTAAAACAAACAAACAAATAAATATTCTGTTACTCCTCCCCAGGTCTCTAGAGATACTTACAGTTCCAGAATAAGAATGACATCTGTTTTGTTCTCATAAACATCATGCAGAGTGATCACATTAGGATGTCGAATCTCTTTTAGTATGCCAACTTCTCGCTCGATATCTTCCCGGCTCACTCCGCGCCGGCTGGATTTCGTTCTCCGTTTCTTGATGAATTTTGCTGCAAACTGATGACCGGTGCTTTTCTCACGGCATTTTTTCACTACAGCAAACTGCCCACTTTAAAAAAAAAGAGGGAAAGAATAAAGATGAGCATTTAGTTCAAGGGAGCTTAGAGTTAAGAATAACCTCTATTTACTACCGCGGGAGAAACAGCTGCACTTCCACATTGCCAAAACAACTGAAGTACATTACTGCTTTTTATGCAATCTAGAATAATACCTGAATAAAACCCTAGAGGAGGCAGAAAAGGTAAGTTAAGATACCCCTTTTACATCCCACAAATGTACATACATACACATACACTTCAGCACACCTAGACATAAAAAATAACACCTGTGTAGACCTTTGGATTTTTGACAAATACGTGCCTACAGGATTACTGGGGAAAAGTAATGGTTTCCGGATTTCTCTTTCCACATGCATGCTGAGGATAATTTTTCTCGTTCTGGAAGAGAGACAGTCTGTAGTTTCTTCCAATCTGTATGATTACTTAATATTCACTTTATTCTATCTTCCAGTTTGTTTTTTTTAAAGCTTTAAAAATATTCCTGTGTTTCAGGACACTGCTTTGGTTTTTAGTTTTAAAAGCACTGACTAAATATAGCAATATCAAGAATTACAGTTATTGTATGATCTTGTTAAGTATGAAGATTTTGAAGGTGAGAAAAGTACTGAGGAACAAAAACCTGTGATTGTGTTAAAAAACTCCAGGAAGCTGCTGACTCCAGCAGGTTATCATTGATGTGTAAGCCTGTTGCTGCTAGATGGAATGTACACACCGATTCAGACCAGAAATCTCCAGGAATCTAATGCTGAGTTAAAGCGAGAACAGGCTTTCTAATACTGCTGAGTTTTCCTTTTAAGTTTTCTTAATCTCTTGACGAGGATTCTCTAGCAATTCTGTTCTTGGTTTATTTCACTGTATGAAGGATTCACAGAATTACAGAGTGATACCAATGAGAAAATTTTCTGAAGTTAGCCTACTCTTTTAACTGAAGAAGTGGTGTCCCCTGAAGTAGATGTAGGTTAAATCAAAGCTAAGCCTAGTAGGTTTGACTAACTACATGTGGGCATGTATAATTTCATCCAGTACCTGGAAGAGGAGCTAACCTGTATTAGTGGTTAATTAATTACAACTAACACAGAGATCTCTAGGAAGATGCATCACCTGCAAAAAGGGCATCACACAATGACGAGCTGCCAAGTGGGAATCACTCAAAGCTACACATCTCATGCATGAACTTAATGCACAATACTACTTTATTACTGGAGAATGAACACGTGCCAAATACGCCAACAAATTAATTAAGCAACTAAGGAATGCACGACAGACAGAAAATACAAGATGATAACTGATCAGCAACAGTGTTATGCAATAAATGAAGATAATAAAATGCTGTAAGAGAAAATCACACTCATGATTTTTAAATTCAGAGGGGTGATCATCTGAGAATACTCTATGCTGCTGGGTCACCACTGCCACCATTACTATGCTGACCCCATACAGAACCCCGAGTGACACATTGTCTTGAACTGGGAGATGCAGTTGGGCAAGGCTAAATGACTGTCACCTGCAGGAGGCAGGCCAGAGATGAATCCTCTCCTGTGAACTCCTCGAAAGGGACTCTAGAGCAGCTGCCACCAGATGGGAAGCCTTTGAATGCAGCCATAAGCAATGAGAGAAGGTAGCTCTAAGAGTAGTCTACAGTCTTAAGTTTTATAGGTTGGCTTGGTTTTATTTCAATGTTATGATCAGCATTCAAGCTTTATTACTCATTTTTTCATTAAATCGGTTTATGAACTTGTGAGATGACTTCATGCTGCATAAAAAATGTCCTTGCCTTAAATTCTGGGCACCCATCTCCCACAGTTCTGCACAAGTCATCAATGGCCAGGTTCACCAGACAGGGCCCAACGTGTTATTATTACAAACAGCAGCGGACAGAACAGTACTTTAGACTGCACCGCATCCTGTTCCCCATTACATGTAGCCTGGAAGAGCTGCTTCACTTGCCTAACCTTGTCAGCTCGTGCTCTCTGAGATGCTCTTGGACACCTAAGGCATTCATATGGGATTGGCAGATAAGGCACAGGACCTCTGGAAGATCTGTGTCATCCTAATTTGGCAGCAGAGGACTAGCTAGACAATGTATCCTGAAGTACACCAACCCTCCCTGCTTGGTTCAGTTCAAGTTCACAGCGACTCCTTCTGCAACTGTGACTTTGTGTTTGATCTCTGAGGTCTGAGCAATTTTGCACTGTGGGACAGGCAGCCAGAGTGAAGCATGCACTCAGGGATTCGCACTGCTGCAGAGAAAAGCAAACAGAGTCTTCCGGCCCTTGGGGGTGAGGGTTAAAAGCTGCGATTCTCTCACTTTCTCCCCCACAACATGCACATCTGCACAGAAGTATTCAGCTTATTTAAAAAGCAACCAGCTTTTCAGAAAGTTCACAGTTCCAGAGAAATGGCGAAGTCGGGCGGTAGACAGACACAGGCATCACCACAACTCTGAACTGCTACTCAAGCTCATGGATCAGAAGAAAGTAAAGACCCACTGCTTGCTTTTTGCCACCTGGCTGGCTTTCAGGCTAGAAGCCTAAGTTGCCCAATAGAGGAAGAAAAATATTTCTGCTTATGATTCATCCACAGGCTTGAATGCTATGTGGCTAACCACTTTCTTATCGATGCTCACCTTGTAAGGGTGACAACAGCTACTGCTTCCTTAAAAAAAAACAAAACAAAGCAGACAAACCCCACAAGGTAAACCAAACAAACCTAACAACAAAACACAAAAGACTTAAAAACAGAATCACTGGTAACATCAGCTTTGGAAAGGCTGGGACTGAAAAGTAAGTCTAAAGTTATATGGCCATAAAATACATTTTGATATCCCAGATGAAATCATAAAGTTGACTGGGATTAAGAGTTATCTATGTTTCACTGACAAAGCATGTATCGTTGACTTTTGGAAAATTCTGGTATTTGAATTTCCAATCTTTAGCCCATGACAGAATTTTTCCTTTAATGCTTCTTCACTAAAGAGAGTAATGCATTTTGGGCTTCTTTCTAAATAAAAAACATTCTGCAAGTGTTTAAAAACATGCACTAGGTGTGGACCTGTAAGCTAAAGAAAGGTGATTTTTCCACAGTATTATTCATATTACAATTACAGCATTCCCCAAAGCCATTTCATTGCTTCCAATGCTTTTAAGGCTAAGGCTGTTTAATCTTATTTTAGCAATGTGTCAACTATGGCATTACAGCATGAGGCTGGCCTACTGAAACAAAGGGGACCAGGTAAGACAAGTAGATCTCCTCTTTAGCTTTATTTTTTCTGTCTTTTACTTTTTTTCTCCAACTACAAACGCCTGTTTAAAGGGCATCCTGAGCTTTCACAATTCCATATAAAAATGTTATCAGAAGACAAATACATTGTTTAAAACCACATGACTTTATAGATTGGTCCCATCCATGGTTTATTAGGATGTCAGGCTCCAGAAATCTTTGACATTACTCAAGACTGCAAGAAATTATCAACTAACAGGTATCTAGAATAAGTGCCAGTTATACACTAAATAAGCTTCTTATTGTTGCTGTTTTGGTATTCAGCACGTAACCCCATAATTAGCTGTTTGTTATTAAATGCTGCCTATGCAGATCACACTTAAGCTGCAATCAAAAGGGCTATTTCATGCTTGGGTTCCCTAAGCCACACTATTTTATAACTCCTTCTAAACTCCTGTTTTAAAAGCAGAGGAGAGGTGTAAGTCAAATGGTATTTACTGGGCTTTAACCTCTACAACTGCAGCGACAAGCTGTTATAAGTCATCTCTGTATGGGCTAACACATTTATATCCAGTAATATTCTCCCACATATCCTACAGTTTCAGATCCAGCATTAATTCACACAGCGTCGTCAAAGCCAGAAAAGCCCTTTAGTTTTTAAGTTCCCTTGCTTTTGCAGGTTTGATTTAAAGTGACTGGGGTAAAAAAATGATTGCCATTTTAGGAGACGATTAAACTGAAAAAAAATACAGAAGTAAATCACAAACTCACACTTATAAAGTATCTGACATTTTTTTCCACATGGCAGAATCAGGTTAAACAGCGAAGCAGGATGACAGCTTGACATGATAACAAATACTTCTGCTAATAACAGTAATTTGGTTTGTGATCTTGTAATTCTTACTCAACCAGTAGTTAATTATTATCCTAAATCCATGCTTTTCAGGACAGTTGGCATGGTATCTCCACTTTCAGTGATTTTTCAGGCTACCTTCAGAACAAGTACTGATCCCATTACCTAATCATTGCATTTCTCCATCTTTTTTACATCATAAGATGATACACACTGCCCTTTGCGATACATATATATATATATATAAAAATATATATATATATGTGTGCGTGTATGCAAAAGTTATGCAGAGAGGTGATGGGCCCTATACTCCACCCTTTATTGGTCCTGGCTTAGGAGGATCATAAAACAACTACTCATTAGCATGAATTATGGACAGTTTTAACTACAGAGGCAGACGCTTTAGAATCAACGGGGAAAAAACAAAAAAAGTCCTTTCATTTTTTCCAGGAGGATGATCACAGTGATTAGGGGTGTCAGACACTTTGTACTCCTCCCCCCTCCCAGCCTTCTGCAACAGCTCTTCCCAGCCAGCTCCTTCTGTGAGGAGCGAAACTCTTGCCCCAAGAACCCTCCAAAAGAGCCTCAAGTTGGGCACAGAGATGCTCAAGTAACACTCAGGGACCCATTTTCTAGTATTTATTGCCACAATAGGGCAAGCATGGGAGAATTCTGCACACTGTTTTCTGAGGACTGCATTCAAAAGACAAAGTTTAATGAGAGTAGGGCACAGGAATAAGGAAAAGGCGTTACGTTGACATCAGAGTAGTAAGCCGTCTTGGTATGTTTCTGACACTTAGGCATTTTTTTTTCTATTTTAAAAATTTGGTATTTACTACTCAACTCTGAAAATGTGATATATTAAGATCCAACTGCTTTTACTATTTGTTTCACTGCTTTCCTTTTTAAAATGATACTAATCCAACAAAAAGAGACTTGCATAATGCTATTAGATTAGCCCCTGAAAGAAACTGCAACTCAACCATAGAGCCATTTGTTTTCCCCAGTAAAATTTTCACTAGCAGACTGTGGACGTCTCTGCCTTTCCTTAAGAGATCTGCAGCAGGGAAGGCCGATTGAGCAGTTGATATCCTCCCCCAGCAGCATCTCAGCATCAGTCAGCTCCATCAATCAGCTCCATCAGTCACCACCACCACCCATGTACTGCTGCCTGTCATCAAGGGCATCTGAGCTGCTTCTGCTAATAAGGTTATATATTGGGTTTGTGTGGCAAGGTTTCGGTAGGCTTCTGTGCAAAGATGCCAGAAGCTTCCCCTATGTCTGACAGAGCCAATGCCAGTCGGCTCCAAGACAGGCCCGCTGCTGGCCAAGGCCAAGCCCATTAGCAATGGTGGTAGCACCTATGTGATAATGTATTTAGGAAGGGGAAAAAAACTCTGCTGCACAAGAGCAGCTGGAAAAGAGAAGTAAGAATACATGAGAGAAACAACTCTGCAGACACCAAGGTCAGTGAAGAAGGAGAGGGAGGACGTGCTTTAGGTGCCGGAGCAGAGATTCACCTGCAGCCCGTGGTGAGCCCACGGAGGTCCATGGTGGAAGAGATATACTTTCTGCAGGATCCTATGCTGGAGCAGATGGATGCCTGAAGGAGGCTGTGACCCTGTGGGAAGCCCACACTGCAGCAGGCTCCTGCCAGGACCTGTAGACCCATCGAAAGAGGAGGCCACACTGTGGCAGATTTTCTATCAGTACTTGTGACCCCGTGGGTGGGACCCCATGCTGCAGCAGGTGAAGAGAGTGAGGAGGAAGGAGCAGCAGAGACAATGTGTGATGAACTGACCACAACCCCCATTCCCTGTCCTCCTGTGCTGCCTAGGGGGAGGAGGTAGAGAAACCAGCGGTGAAGTTGAGCCCAGGAAGAAGGTAGGAGTAGGGTGAAGATGTTTTTAAATATTTAGTTTTTATTTCTCATTATCCTACTCTGATTTGATTGGCAATAAATTAATTTCCCTGAGTTGATTCTGTTTTGCCTGTGACAGTAACTGGTGAGTGATCCCTCCCCGCCCTTATCTTGACCCACAAGCCTTTCATCGTATTTTTCTCCCCCAGACCAGTTGAGGAGGGGGAGTGATAAGAGTGGCTTAGTGGGCACCTGGTGTACAGCCAGGGTCAACCCACCACAGCTGCACTCTCACAAAACTCCCCAGTGAAGCAGCAGTACCTGAGTCTTTTTCAAAATAAAGAAAGACTTCTCCACAAACTGTGAATCAGAAATACACAATGGTTTGGGTTGGAAGGGACCTTAAAGATCATCTACTTCCAACCCCCCTGCCGTGGGCAGGGACACCTCCCACTAGACCAGGCTGCTCAAAGCCCCATCCAGCCTGGCCTTGAACACCTCCAGGGATGGGGCATCCACAGCTTCTTTGGGCAACCTGAAGGGTTATAGCTACACTAAGTCCCTCTACACCTTCTAAATCAAGCAAAACAACATTTTCAATCCAGCTGCAATGCCAAATCAGAGGCAACATCTTCCCCCTCCCTCCTCTCTCCCTCTTTATCATCTTGCAAAAGACAGGTAAACTTTATGAGGCACTTAAGAGCCTCTCTTGTGTGTATAATGCTTACAGTACCGCTGAGAGTCACTAGCACAAAGTGTTATACTTTGCCCACTGAGAAGATAAGCTATTATCAGCATTAGCAAGGTGGAGTAAGCCGCAGTTAATAGGTTAATAGAGCACTCCAAGCAGATGTGACTGGGAAGTGGTGATGTTTTATGTGTACCAGGCTCAAAAGAGAACCTGTTTCATGGGCTAACAGCTTCAGTGCTAGTAACCGGCATTAGGCCTGCAAGGAAAAAAGACTTCATTTATCTTGACAGATAAAGAAACTGAGATACACCAAGATACAAAACAAGGTAACTTGCCAGGTAGAGTTTCTCCAACTGTGCAGGCACATCTTTTCTTTTCTCCCCAGAGGGCATGCTAGGGCACATTAAGGGCCCCTTCCCCACATCACGTTTTCAATTTTTCAGTCAACCAATGAGTACAGGCAGATAGGGAATGAACGCAGGACTGACTGACAAGCTTGTACCATATTTATTTAGGCTCCAAAAGTCAGAAATACTTGAACAGTGCTGGTTTGTTTTTTTTTTTTAAACTCCTTCCCTTGCCCTGAAACGTTTAATTCTACATCACAGATGCTGAGAGAATGCCAGAAGTATGGTTTAGCTGTAAGCCTTCCAAAAACTGGAGAGCTTTGAAAAGAAATGGCAAACAACACGAAGGTGAGAACATCGCAGGACACCTATAATTGAAAGATACATGGGTCCTGGAGAGACGATTAGGCTCTTTTTTTGTGTGTTCATTCAGTTGGTTTTTAAACAGCTCTGGCAAACAGTTTTGCAGGTAAGTAACAAGCTTGCACTTTAAGTGCTGGCACAGACACAGGTCTTTTCAGTTGATAGTCGAGCTGTCTGCTTTGTGTCCATAGCAGACAAATGCATTTTCACAGTCCAGTGAGTCTAAGTGGCAGCCCTCAAAGTAGTTGAGCGCTCTGTAACATGAAAGAGTGGTCAGACACTGGAAAGGCTGCCCAGGGAGGTGGTGGAGTCACCCTCTCTGAATGTGTTTAACACTCATTTAGATGTTGTATTAAGGGACACGGTGTAAGGGAGAACTTTGTAGAGTGGAGTTGATGGTTGGACGTGATGATCCCAAGGGTCTTTTCCAACCTAAATGATTCTACGATTCTATGAAGGAACAGCACCTAATTACTTAATAGGAGAAAGAGCAGCAAGCACCTGAAGATCACCGTAAACATGTTCCAGCTGCACGTAAACTCTTGTTATAGGAAAGGGCACACTGGCCGTAGCACGATAGACGTACTAACTTTTGGGAGACACAGGAAAAAAGCAGTACTAAAGAAAAGCGGTGAAAGAGGAGTTAAACTTTATACACCATTTAAACTAAAGAGGAAAACACTCCTCAAATGCTGTATAAGTGACTAAGCAGGAGAGTAAACCAGCTGAAATCTGAAGGTGCACCACAGAGATCATTGTTAGGACCGATCTTTTCCAACTACTAATAATATAGAAAAGCAAATACAAAGGACTCAATTAAACTTGACCATGAAGCTATAAATTGTAGAGTGCTGCAAATACACAGGCAGAAGAGTAACACATTACACTATTATGCAGTACATTCCCAACACGTACAGAGTTTAAATCAAGTTGTAATTTATACCCATCAGTAAAGTGCATGCTGATACACTTTCCTTAGGAATATTTTGGAACAGCAGCAAAGCCAAAAAGAGCAAGAACAGCAAGGAACGGGAAGCAGAGGGGAAAATCAGACAGACTTACAAAGAAAATACAAACAAATGTACTGACAACTGATACTTTATAACTTCTGAATTCCTTCTTATGCACAGATACACTTGTGAACTCCGTAACTGTCTCTTAAACTCTCTTTCCTAACACCTGACTTAGAGTATCTTTTGGTGTCAAGTTACCAAATTTCAGAAGTACCCCAATCCCAATATAGTGACCCAATATACGTGATGATAAAATAGTTTATCTTTCAGTAAGAATACGTCAAATATTTCATTTGAAGTTATTTTACCAAAACATCCCATGTACAAAAAGGACTTCTTCCCTTATGCAATATTTTAAGAAAAAAAAGCAACCAACAGCTTTAAAAATAATCTGTATTACTACTTTACGAAGTACTTCCAGTTAGAAAAACCACTGCATTAACGGGTACCATTTTTGCTTGTATAATAATTAACCAAAACCTCTGCTGTTCTGCCTATTCAAATATGGTTTGAACGGTATAACTGTAAACTTCTTAATAAAATCAACAGAAACACTCTGATAGTATCTGTAACAGATGGTATCACTAGATGAAGCAGTCAGAATTCGAGGTTTCAAACACTGGAAGGGCCAAGGGGGCTAAGTTAACTTTTTAAGCATACCCATAGGCTAAACCACCTACCGTAACTTTGTTAGATAACTCAAGTCAGATTGCAGGAATGACCAGAAAGTGAAGAATCACAGAAGCAGGGAATTCGTCCAATCTGGTCTTTTCTCCAGCATTTTATAAGCTCAGGCCTCCTATTTTTGTAGTTTGGTTATTTTAAAAGTAACTCATCATGAATTTCAGCTTATTTGTCTCTTGCAGAAATCCTCTTGTGCTGTCAGCCTCAGCACATTACGCTGATGAAAGTGGAGGTCTCTGTTGCTTTCTGAAATTTCATTAGGCTGCTAACAGACTGCTCTAGATGTTTACTAAGCTTACAGAAAAGTGATTTTTCAGTTTCTTCATTGTTTTCTTAGAAACCCAGAGGAGCCACTAGTCCTAAGGCATGATAAAGAACTTTATCTGTGGCAGAGCACAAGAAAGATACCACATTGTTTATTGTTTATTATTATTTCTTATTTATATCACTCTGAGTCATGCATGAAAAATTTTAGAGAAATAACCACATGGGATGACGGACTAAGAGAGAGATGGAAATACAGAAGACTACTTCTTTATCTGCCTACATGTATGTATGTGTACCCAGCACTGAGTGCAGGACTATGCTACTGTCTTCATGATATCAGTTTATTATAGTATTATGTCACTTTCTGGGCCAAACATTTAAAAAGGCAAGTAAATCAAGGGTGTGACTGGCATTGCCCAGACCGTTAGCCACGTACAGATTCAGTGAAGATCACATCTCACTGAACACAGCTCCCCAGAATAGTAATTACTGTTAAATGCGAGCAGATTAATCAGATGGCTTTGGCTGACTCTGAGCAACAGGGATGAGGAGAGCTAGATTTGGAATACTTTTAGTGTACTGTACCCACAGGTTGAAAGTAATACCAAGCATACCAGTACACCTTCCTGTGGCCCTTCCCCAACGCTCGTGCCTGAAGGAAAGGGGCTGATCTGCTTGCAACCTGACGATTTCTCATTCTACTTAGAGAACTATGACAAAGATTTTCCAACATAGTTAATGTGAAACAAGCTAAACTGCTGAAGCGCGCATGCATGCACACACCTGTGCATACATTTGCTGAGCTGAAAAGCACTTATTGACTAGTCCATCACACAGAGATGATGGGAAGTGTATCCCACATATCAGCAGTTTAACAGTAAACTTAACTGCAGACGACTAAAGAATTGTTCACAATTCAAAACAATAAGTTTCTTGAAGATCTCACAATGATTAGGCTTAATTTTGTGAAGTGGAAAAAAGGATGAGTTAAAAAAAAAACACAACAGCTCTTCCCTGCCTGTTTACATGCAATACATTTAAATGCTTTCACTCACTCTCTGTGTACATATGTCAGTATCTCTCTATACATCATGACAAGAGCAATGTAAAAACAGGATACAAAAATAAAATATGACTGAATGATATTTTGTTTATAGTTTATTTTATACACACTATACTGTGGAGTGACTAGATATTTGGTGTATTCTATCTTTGTGAGCAGTAACTGAGTTACTGTCCTTGAAAGGGTTTTAATTAGAAACATAGCACCTTGAAAAAGAAATTAAGAGAGCCAAAAAGCCTGCAACATTTGCATCCTTCTGACGACTTTGCCTGAAGGTTAATGCATAGTCCTTGCCAACTATGGCTGCTATGTAAACAAATGAGAGTTCAGTCCCACCTTTTATCCAAGGAAGGCACCTTCACATATTTTCACTTTAAGGATGGCTTTGTTTCAAGACAGAGCTCTAAACTGAACAGGAGTTCAGTGTGCAAAATATGTTCCAACTGGGTAACATCAATCTCCCCATGAAGTTGTAAATGTGTCTGCTCTGAGCAACTCCTGAGCGTTAGCATACAACTTCAGAGTAGGGAGAAGAGTGGAAGGAACTACAAAAAGCAAAGTTAGAGATGCTTTATTGTTAGACTCAATGTGAAAACAGTTATGAAAACGGTTGAAAAAACAGCATTATAGGTTCTGTTTGAAACAGAGGCCATTTGTATTTTCCCTATGTAGTCCACCTCCTTGACATTTAACTAGATGTGACTGAACTGTGGTTTACTTCACCTCTGTAAAGGGATGTTTAACTTGAGTCACAACGTATCACACATTAGAGTGAAGGAAAAAGTAAATGGTGTTCAAGAACATTTTAATTACACAAAATAAAGGCAAAGATGTTAAATTATAACTAAGCACTAGAAAAGAAACATGTATAGCAAATTTAATATAAACAAATCACATGAAGAACATACCTCTGAAGACTTACTCTGCATTGAACACAAATTTGTCTCTGTTTAAAGATACCATTGGTCTTAGTTCAAAATAATGAGGAACAATAATATGGAATTTACAGCAAAGAATGAAAGCTCTGTACAAACCAAATATGAGTCTTTTGTATATATAATACTTCAGCAAATATTTATTATCTAAATGGAACTGCCACACAAAGCATGTCATTGTGAGACACAGTCAAGGCTTACCAAAGCATTTCATCATTGTTTAAAAATAGTAAATAAGTTTACCTAGGACTTTAAGTAAGAGTTAACATCCGTAAACTCAAATTGGCAGATGATAACTCAATAGTGTAAGAAAGATTTCAGTAAGTCCTTCAAAAGCTGCCTGCTCAAAAGAAAATGCTTTGCAAGAAATATGCATCTTAAAGCCTCTGAACAGTCCTTAAAAGTTCAACCTTTGAAGCTGAAGCTGCTTAAGTCCTGTATTTCTTATATATATATATACACTACATTTCTATATATACTACTATATAAATGTATATACTACATTTCTTAGTCTTAAATTCAGCTTAACATCTTTATTGATTTTTCACCTTTTTTAAGGGAAAGAAACACCTCCCATGACTCAATTTCCCTCAATTTAGATGACTGTAAAATGAATTTTAAGTTTTAGTTTCCACAATTATCTTCAAATTTCCTATGACATTAAAAGTAATCCTTTGAATTTTCTTTCCTAGCCAAAAGAAGATGGATTTATACAATTCAGATGCAAAATAAGTGAAAAAACCCACATGTGAAATTATTACTTTATGATTGAGACATGATAGAAAACAACCTCCTATAAAATGTTATGTAAATGTGTAAGACATTACTGACGGATACGCATTCACACAGAAGTCTTCAAATTATTTCTCTGGGTAGTATTTCTCTTCTCAGCATCAATACGATGGAATAGTTTTGGGTAGCATTAGAAGATTGCGGGAAATAGCTCACGTTTGTTAAATGTAATACTGCTATTTATACTCTGCTTTCCAGTGAAGATCTTTGAATAAAATGTTTTATTGCTTTAACATACATCTGCAAGCATGGCGTAAGTTACTCCTCCTCCTCATTACAAGTAATGGCAGGGGGAACAAAACTGGCAAGTCCAAGATTTAAGAGAGTTTGACCTCCTACTACGCACCCTCCTTTCCTTTCTTCCACCCCAATCATGAATTATCTCCCGGTTACAAATCATCTGATAAATGAGCCTTCTGTCACCAGGTGGCCCACTGTGTCAACGTGATGAGATGCTGTGCAACGTGCACCACTCATTTTGCTGTGTAGCTAGTAGTCTTTCTGGATCAAAGTTTTGCATTACAAATGAAACACTGCTTGTTTGCCTTTCACCTTTTTTGAAACACCAATTTTTGAATAAGCTGCAGGGTTTCATAGGCTGTTTATCCTGTACCTCTCCTGTACTTCACTGGATCTAGGCATTTAAGCCATTGTGTCCAAAACTTGGAAAAATTACAAATTCCTCCTCACTCCTTCCAACCCTGTTCTCTTCTTTATTGCTGTGCCTACACATTCAGCTGACTCCAGTGGGATGGCCATGTACTCGGGTCTCTTCCTGAGGCACAATTAAAGAAATGCATTAGTACTCCCCACAAAGTCTCCCCTAGGAGAGACGCCCTTTTCCAAATCACCCTCTTGCTGCATATGCTATGTCCTAAGCACAACACTTGGTTTCCTTCCCACTTGCCTAGCTTACCTTCACAATAAAGTGGCAAAGCACACGAAATAAACAGACTTGGGGGGGAAAAAAAACCCAAAACAACCAAAACAACCAACCCTGACAATTATGCTTCCTTTCTGGATTAAACAAAGTGCTGCACCCCAAACGTGGCATTCATACTTCTCCTGCACGTTTAACACTCAGTAGAACTTATTTACGACGTAGAGAGAAACAATTAGTCAGAACCCATCAAGTTCTCAACTATGGATGTATGAAACAGGTGGACTCATAGCCTGTTCAAGTTAAAACAGTTTTAAACTTATTCTTTACTGTATCTAAATAAAAGAAAAAATAGTAAACTGTAAATTAATAATATAAAGCTTCTACATACCCCATACTTAAAAACCACAAATCTACTACTTTCCAAGTTATTTCCTTTCTTTTACCTAGATAGCTGAATAACACTTGTAACAAGTGTTTTAAGGAATAAATAAAAAATAAAACCATGTATGCACAAAGTCTAAATTTAACTTAACAGCTAAGTGGCAGATGGCACATCATGTGGTTACCCGTCAATCTGCAGCACTGGCAAAAGGATTAATCTACAAATCCTGCTGCATAACCAGCATCAATATAGAAAGTATTTGCCTTCCTTCCCCACTCCCCTGTATTCTCTCCTCCTCCCCATCCCACATGTCCCCCCCACAAAATATATCGGTTCCTTAGGCGATGGTATTCCAGTAGGAAATTCTTGGACATTTACTCTATCTGTTTGCTTTTGGGCCCAGGCCAGTCCATTTTTAAGTGCAGCCCCATTTAACGTACAAACCATCTGAAGTTCCTATATTTGCCAAGATGTTTCCCTTCCAGGATTTTTCTTATGTATGAAGTTTCACATCTCTTTTATAATTCCAATCCACTGTTCTTCCAAAGATGTATACATAATCTCCACTGGTTTGCCTTAGGTGTTTTAGCTGCTTTCTCTCCCACTCCCAATTCTTTTAACTGTCGTTATCAGCAGTCTTACCATAACTGACCTAAAAGGAACAATTATCCAAAACCATAGCAAATTATTTTTTCTTTGTCTTACTGTATATAAGCTCTAACTTACAGCATCTAAATGATTTTCTAAAAAGTTATTCCCAAACACAGAAAGGGCTGGGGCATCAGTATGCTCTCCAATCTGAGTGCAAAGGAAAGATTCAATAGCTGGGGGGGGCATAGGGGGGAGACAGTGACAAGCATTTTTTTTTTTATTTTTTTTTTTTTTACACTTTTTTTACCTGAACCCCTGTAACTGTAACATAACTGTAACATAACATGTAACACTCCAATCCCCTTCCTTCCAGGGAAAACAGAGGCTGTGACCTAGCAACTCAATCTATGCATTTTTACATTGAAACATAGAAATGTTGAAACACGCTGAACTGAACATCGCTGCTCTTTGTTACTTTGGTATTGGTTTTGTTTAACAGGGAAAATATTTTATTTTAGGACTTTGTGCTACAACAACAATCACAGTGTACTTGTGAAAGCAATGGATGAAAACCACTGGTGCCAAAAACAACCACTTTGCTCCTTTCATTAAAAACACAGTGTTTTCTTCCTTTGGTAGGATTTGAAAGTGCTGTTGTGCAGCCCTAGAGACAGCAAATTTGGAGCATGGCCGCTGAATAATTACATGGGCTCGGGTTAAACGTGCATTTTATTCACAAGTGCTCCTTGTGGAACAAGAATGAGGCTTCCAGTTAGACTTCCAGATGGGATTTGAGAAGAGGGGAAAACGTCAAGTCTTTGGAAGGCTGACTGCTTAACTTTTCCAGAACTTAGAAGGAGAAATAACAGCAGATCACTGAAAATTAAAAAGCTCATATCAAATTGATATGATAAATAGATGCACCATCATTTTATTCATCTATTAGCTCTCTTCAGTGGTTCGAAATAAAATAACACAACGACCACCATCCTTTGAGATTCCATCCATTTGTGTTCCAGATTCTTAGTGGTATTGACTTCCTCTCAGAAAATATCTAATTTTCCTTGCACAGTTTTTAATACGCTTTCTGCCTACAAACACTTACTTTGACCCATCATGAAAAAGCCGGCAGTATGCATTTAGTTAAGAGAAGAGCATTAAAAGTTTCATTTTTCAGTATTAGTGCTGCTATGCAGAGAATACCTTAAACATTTTTTTCTATCATTATAGGCAGTTGAGATGATCTTCTTTTGAAGCAGAGAAATGGATTAAGTGATTTCTAGAGATGTCATCATGTTCTAGCTTTATACTTCACATAAACGAGCTTATTGTTAAAAATGCATATTTTTTTTCAAATGCTCTAAATCTGTATTTTACTCAACGTTAGGTAGAAAAATTACTGTTCCTTAAGAAAGATTAGGGAAGATGCAGTGATCCAGATTTAAGGTCATTTGAACAAAAGGATCTCTGGAGACAGCAGCACTCTGCAGCATTCAGAACTTACCTGAATCTGATGATCTGGGATTCAGACTTTCATACTTCCAACATTAATATAACCTACTTAAGGGCTAAGTTCCTTGAGTGGCAAGCAGTGCCTTATTTTCACTCCAAGTTGTACTTAGAATGAAAGATTAATCTACTTCGTAGTTCCTAAGCTTAAACTTGCTAGAGAAACCTTATGCTTATGCACAGTGGGACTGGGGCTACGCTGGAACGCAGCACGTGCGCAGGCAGCCGTCCACCAGAAGCAGCAGCTGTCTCTCGGTGATCTGTGGGCACAGAATGCCTCCTCTACTCCAGCTGCATTTCTGCAAGTGGATGTTGTATACAGAAACTCTCTTGTAAGCTTTGACCTGACAACACTTTGATTGCTTACTTGGTCAGTATTTTGAAGCAGTGCAAAATCCACATGCGTGCTTGGTGACCTTTACGAAAGCTATGAAAACCATTACATTGAAGAAATGGTCGGGGACCACTGCAAGCAACGTATATACTTTCATTAATACAAGCATTGTGGTCAACAAATATCAACAGCGAGAAGAAATACAATTAAAAAAAAAAAAAAAGAGTTACAAGGCCATACCAGCATTACTAAAAAGAGCTGCTTCCTAAAATTTAGCTTCTGTGCCAAAACAGAAAGCCTTTTTTTAAGTTTGGTTTTAACTAACAGGATGCCAGGAGATTTGTCATTCAAAACAGTTGTGTATTTATAATCACTAACATCGCATCAGAAAAGTTTCACTTTCTACAGAAATTCAGCCAGTCTACAAAAGACTCACATGCTTTCAGCACTGCAGCTCTCCACTCAGATTAAGAGCTAGACATCAGAATAAAAATGCGGTCACATGGACATCAGCATAACAGTCACTGCAAGCTGCTACTGAAATCCTTTCTTCCCCTGTTACAAGGGCTAAGAGCAAAGGAGTACACAGACTACAGGAAACATTATAGAAATTATGGTTCTTAATCAAGGGGCACTTCTGCAGACTGCAGGCAGTGGAGAATTGGAAATTGTCATACATAACCTGGCCTTGCCCCCCTCCACCCTCTTGCTTTATAAATTATGGATATGCACCAGAGATAAAACAAGTGGAATAACTTTGGGACGCTTGGTTAAGAAGTGAATCGTGTCTCAACACAGCTTCAAAATAAAGCAATGAATTTTGACTTCACAAGTGACTTTGTAAATGGAGCTGCAACAAGAGTATTTTTCCAGAAAGCTGGTAATCTGGTTAGAGCTGGCAAACTAGAGGGTAGAACTTCTACAAAGATCAGTCTCTGAGTCCATCCCTCAGCCGTGCTCTGCTTCAGAGAGTTACGAACAAGCAAGTAGCAGATCTCTACTTCTTCCCCATTGCTACCACCAGCAGTGTGCTCCCTAGTTCCTCATCTTCCCTCTAGTCTGGACCTCCCTGCATCTCAACTGAAGATGGGCAGGTCCCTGTAAAACAAAAAAGCAGAAAATAAATGGAGAACCAGTTGCCCAGCAGCATTTCAGTATTTCCAATAAACTTTCTCTGCACATCACTTCCCCCTCCACCCTTCAAGAGGTATTTTCCTGCACTCCCTTTGCTGTCATGACTTCCTCAAAAATAATGTAAGAAATTCACTTCCTAAAAGTGTTAACTCTGTATGTAATAAATTTCACAGCCTTAGGGATGAGTACTCTTGACATGCTGGAAGGGTATAATGGGCTTTCAGATAATTTTAACTCTGCATCAAAGCTCTCTTTGGAAAGTTTTGGTCAGATGTTTCTGTATTACATGGTATTCTAATTTTAAAAAAGTTGCCTACAAATGGCAGCCTGCCTTATGGAAGATATATTTGTTCTAGTAACTACGCATTTTTACACACAGAAATAAATGACAGACAATCCTGAAGTATTTAACTTCACAAGCCAGAGTCTACTTTGATCTATGATTTTCTAGATACACACTTTTCAAGTTAAAAACTTCAAAGATTAAACAGCACTAATTCCTGAAATTTTCTTGTATCTATTGCCTTTTTGACAAAGGTATATTCCCAAAGGAAACAGACAGAAACGACTCAAGCCCCAGTAGTGCAAGCAAGGCTGTAACTAATTTTTGCTGCATTTTTTGTTACAAATCCAGCTCACAAAGGCATTTTATTTTGTCCTCAAGAACATGAATTCCATTTATGTATCTCCGGCCTTTTTCTTCCAATCATTTAGGTTGGAAAAGACCCTTAAGACCATTGAGCCCGACCATTAACCTAGCACTGCCAAGTCCTCCACTACACCGTGTCCCTAAGCACCACGTCTACTTGTCTTTTAAACACCTCCAGGGATGGTGACTCCACCACTTCCCTGGGCAGCCTGTTCCAATGCTTGATAACCCTCTTGGTGCAAAACATTTCCTAATATCCAATCTAAACCTTCCCTGGTGCAACTTCAGGCTGTTTCCTCTTGTCCTATTGCCTGTTCCTTGGGAGATGAGACCGACCCCCACCTCGCTATAACCTCTTCTCAGGTAGTTAGAAAGAGTGATGAAGTCTCCCCTCAGCCTCCAGGCTAAACCACCCCAGTTCCCTCAGCCGCTCCTCGTACAACTTGAGCTCTAGGCCCCTCACCAGCATCGCTGCCCTTCTCTGGACACGCTCCAGCACTTCAATGTCTTTTTTGTGGTGAGGGGCCCAAAACTGAACACAGTACTCGAGGTGAGGCCTCACCAGTGTTGAGTACAAGGGCACGATCACCGCCCCAGTCCTGCTGGCATTCATCTTCAGGAGTTGCATCTACTGGAAACACTACCTGGAGCAAGGTTTCTCTCAGCAGGGACTGCTATTGTTTCTTTCACAGAAGCACAAATCTCTACCAAAACTCATTATGTTGGATGACCACATGCCTCTTGACAGCTTTCCGCACATACCCCCTGTGCCAGCAAAATGGTAAGCGGCCTGTCCTTCCTACTGCTGGCCACCAGCTTTTCAGCTCAGTACAAATTGTCTGAGGGAGACCAACACAACGTGCTCTCTCCCAGTGTCATGTTTCATTTTGTTCTTTTTCATGTTGAAGTGTCAGACAAAGAAAAAATCGCTCTGATGGGGGGGGGGGGGGGTGTCTCTCAGCTCTTTGCACAGGGAAAAAACATCAATGAGGAACTACAAGAAAGCACGAGATCAGCATGGTAGTGCATTTGCGACAACTGACATTGCAGAATAGTTTGATGAAGAACAACAAATTTTAATTTTCCTTTTCCATCCTGGGGAAAGAGTTCTTTTAAGAAGGGCTTATTGTACTCAGTAAGAAAACCTGTGCTGCCAGAAGCAGAGTCTGGCAAGCAGCATTTTCTTGTTTCACCTCCCGTAAAGGTCTCACACCCAGACACAGAAGGCAGCAGTGGCTGCTCCTTAGGAGGGCAGCACTCGAATGCAGCTCCCTGAAGCCGGGAGAAAGCCCGGCGTTTCGTAGGATGGCTCCCTCCCTATTCATGGTGTCTCAGTAACCTGCCTCAAGGCCATTTTGTATTTCTGCTTCTCCTTTGCTCTGTGTGCAAAACTCTCCCTTTCGAATCAGAGTCCTGCTATCTTTCTACCCCACAGTGTTTCTGGAACTATTTTGGCTGCTCAGTGAATTTCACCAAGTACTGAAATGCTGGGTGCCAGAAAACGTTGCCCTCTTTTGGCACTGATCGGGAGCCGCTGGAGCAACCATCACCCCCTGTGGAAGGGGTTGTCCTGAGGCAGAGCTCTCCACCGGCAGCAGGGAGACGATGTGCAGATGGGGTCGGTACCACCTTTGAATCATTTCTTCCCACCAGAGGAACCACAAACAGCCCAGCATGCACTGAGGAACACAACCAAGCGTTCGGCCAGCGAGGGACGAGCGTCCAGCACGCAGCCCTCTGCAGGTACTACTGCCCCAGTGAGACCATGGCCCTTGGCACCAGGGCAGCATGCACCTCCCAGAACAGGGGGAACGTTTCTATCATGATGTAGTTCAAGGTTATGGGGCCAAAAACCAAACCCCATTCGCCCAAGAGAACATCCCTGGGTCCCCAAAACATCTTGGTTTCTTCCATTGCCCTTGCCTGCCTCGCACTTGGAGGAAGAGCCTCACAACATATCAGGAAGGCAAGTGTGCTGAAGTGCAAACAGTGTTCTGGGTAGACTGCAGTCCATCACTGCAGGAGAGACTATTCTGTTATGGCAACCTGTGGGGTACATCCACTGTGACCAGTCGTGAGCAATATGTGGCACACTCCTCAGCAGTTATAAAAAAATTTAACAAAAGCCACTCATGGTCTTAGTAGCCTGCCCAGAAAACGTGGTGACACCCAAGTTTGCATCTGCAGAGCAACAGTTGCGTGGCAGAGTCCCTCTTCCCTCACAGGTCAGATGTTTCTCTCAAATTCACAGCAAGAGAGGCTTTGGCCTCACAGCTTCCTCAGGTCTGAAGATCAACAATGTGCTGGAAGGAAAACAAGTTTTGGAAAAGAAAAACAAAACTAAAAAAAACCAAAAAGGACTGCCAGAAATGGAGAAGTGCTGGGTCACCAAATAAAGACAGCTCCCTTCCTATTTCCTACAGTGACAGCAGTGAAATTTCTCTAGCAATTAATGAGTTTGCACAGGTGTTACTCCAAGTGTAACCATAAGACTGTCTAGCTGGCAGCAGCACCACTGAAGTGATAGCGTGTTGGTAGCAACAGAGAAAGAGAGCAGAGCTCATCTGCCATAGCACACAGTAACTACTGCAGGGTTGGCAGTCAAAAATCAGCTTGTAGGCTTGACATGGAAATCCGTCAAATGCAACAGGGAAACCCCAAACACCTTCCTCTCTGCAAGCACACCCAAGGAGTCAGAAAAGCTTCTGAATTACTTTTCATTATCTTGGCAACAACAAAGGACGCACCAGTGAGCCTCAGCTCTTTTAGAACACCTCCCAGGCTTAAATTCACTGTCATTCTCAATGCACTCACTAGGTACAACTTAAAATGTTTAACGCTCTTTCTGAAAGCTTTCTTAAGGCATCAGAGAAAGTTTATGTCAAGCTTTGTCTCAAAGAACATTTGAGTAAACAAGCTGAAATCCTGATAGGTGTGTGGGTTCAGGCTTCCACTAGCTAGTGAACAGGGTAAGCGCAGGCATTGCTGCAAGCAGCCAGACACAACCTTTGTCAGAGATGCAGGTATAAACCGTCTCCACAGTGAGTACAAACTCTTCCCAAGCAAGGTTCCTCCAAAACCCACATCCTTTTGGAAGACCTGGCACAGTAATGGCTGCACATGGAAAAAGAAAAGCTACTGTGTGGCTGTAAACAACCCTGCATGGAACCATTTCACCATACTGCTGAAAGACAACGGTTTGTCAGAGATGGAAACGTGGTGATAACGTGAAGCTAGATGACAGAACGCTTGAAGCGGCACCCACATGAAAGATAAAGTGATCTCTGCTGCACGGGCTGTAGATGCTACCGCTTGCACTACCTAAGCACAAACACATCTTTTTTCTCATGACCGCAAGTACAGCGGGTACTGGCATTACAGTGAGCACAAGGCACACTGCCCTCTTCCAAAGAGGTTACAGAAAACCCACAACCATGTGGAAATCAGACCGCCACCAAGAAACAGTCACCGTTTCTGGCCTCACATGATTTTTCATGCTATAATGCTGAAACTCTTTTCCCCATCTGCCACATGACTAGCAGAAGAAACAACCTTCAGTCAACACAACCAGGGTAGCATAAAAAAGGCCAACGCTGAACTCTAAAAATAAAAGCAGGGAAGGTAGCAGCTTTTCTGAATTCTAAAGCTCTGCTCCAAAGTTAGAGCCTATTAAACAAGCATCTTAAGTAAATCAGGAGAGCGCATAAAATTACTTTAAAAAGCAGTACTATGAAGAACAACAACAGGAGACTTGTCTATGAAATTTATTATCAATTTGTAATTTTCTCCACTCATAGTCTTCCCAAAATAGTATTTTTCCCTAATTCAGTTTAGTTAATTTTCACATTAACTTCATATACTTTACGCATATTTGTTGGGCTGGATTGCTAGTAAGGTAGCAATTCTACAGCATATGGCACTGCAGAAAGGGCCCCTAACACGGTCCTCCGCTCAGTGCGAAGCTGGTTCAAGAAAACGTCTGTGTACACATTGCCTACCCTCCTGCACGCCCAACTACTTGTTCCTTTTCCCAACTACTTGCTGTCACACCTCTTCTTCCACTGATCTCACAAATCAAAATCTACTGCTAACCATTAATGCTCAATGATCCAGTTTAAAAGATGATTTAAAAAAAAAAAAAAAAAAGAAGTGTTAATGCAAGTCATGGAGGAACGTGCTACCAGATGTCCTAGGATGAGATGGCAATGAGCTGACATTCTTCAATCCAATGTTGCCTTGTATCCTGCAACTACACTTGGAAAGACAGTACTCTAGGAGAGGCAGCAGGAGAGACCTCAGAAATGTGGGCAGACTATAACATGAATGTATCAGAGGCTGTTTTCAACTTCTTTTATACCACGTTTTTATGAACAAGAAAAGTTTGTAAATACTTATGGAGTTCTCGTTTTCTACTCCCTTGGTTTTCAATTGTGATAGAAAACCTCTCACATAAGTCTTCTGTTTGGCCAGCTACAATCCAGTCATTAACATTAGCCAGAGAAGTCAGAGGAAATATTTTGGGTGTAGCATATGAGAGCCTTTTGTTTTAGTTTGGTTTTGCTTCTCAGCAACTAGTAGTTATTTAGCTTCATTTTCTGAAATTTCAATTCCTTTAAGATGCTCCACCGAAGACAAAGATGAAGTTATTTGTGATGCAGTATGATGTGACTAAGGAGAGATTTACTAGGACTTACACCGGGGTTCGGTCAAAAGCTCCAGTACTTTTCCACAGTGCTCAGTTTCTTCCAGCTACTGAAATTTAATTACTTTCAGGTTAAGAAACAAAGCTGAAATAAATTATAGATAGTTCATTACATTTGGGATACTATTCTGGAAACATCAAATTTGATTTTTATATAGGGCAGTTACAGAGATGGATTACCTAAAATGAAACAGAAGCTCACTGTTTTGAATTAATACAGACAAAAAAGGCAAAACAGGTCAGAAAATTTTCCCTGTAGATTATTTCCTCCCTGAATTATGAAGTTGAGCGGATAGAGTTTAAAAGATTACACTTTGTTACCCTAAACTTCCAGCAGTAGCACCAAAACATCTATGTTAAAAAGTGCAAAGTTAAGGCCAAACATTTTCAGCAGCGTTCACTGCTGGCAAACTACATCCAGATTTCACAGAAAACAAACAAAAGGGTCACATTGCAATGGTTATGGAGGTCACTTCAAGTCAGCAGAATGATCAAAACCCACAGTTGGCCTTTTAACCTAAAATCCAGTAGAAATTTTTCCAGTATAATAAATATACTCCTTTACCATGCAGTCATCTCATCCCAGAAAAGTATCAGTGTGTAGCCTGGATGCTTGGGAGTTTCATCAGGGAGGTCTGTATAGACAGTGACATCGTATGCAAGACCAACTCTGGTGTTTCCAATGAAAAAAAAGTCATTAATTCAACTGTTGCTTCATTATGAGCAGATAAAAAAGGCCACATTACAGCCCCATCTCTGAAACAGTTCTTCATTCAGGTTCAGAGTAACCTCCTTTAGCCTAAAATGCAAAAGACAGCACCTAAAAGAGCTTAAAAGCAATGCAGCTACTGCAAATGGCAAGGAAGAGACACTTGAAGGTGGAAAATGCTAAGGCATTTACACTAATTCTTTTCTCAACATCTTCCTACCTTATGTAAAAATACAGTCACTTTACAATTTTCAGAAAAATTCTGAATAGCTACAGAGAAATGAAACTTTCCATCACAGCTACATATGCATAAGCAGGATAAATAAAAAATAGCAAAGTTAATTAAGATGGATGCAAAAATTCACTGTAAGATGTCTTCTGATACTAATGATCCCAGCTTCACTCTTGTTTCATGACTGATGAAGTAACAGTATTCCAGTAACTTTCAGCTAAAACAGCTATGACTGCATAAAAAAACCCAAAAAAACCAAAATCACAAAAACCAACTGATGAGAATTCACCATGTATCAAGGTGAGCTTGTTACCACGCAACACACCTTTCTGAGGCAGTTCATGCCATCAGGATGCTGGACAAAGACAGGCTACGAGCACATCACAAATGAAGGAGATGCCTTCAGACTAAAAATGAAGATATTGCCATCTTTTCATGACTATGAACATCCTGTAAAATCCCAGCTTCTTGGTGTTTATTAAATGATGAAGGACAGCATCGTGCATTTTGACACTCTCGAGATAAAAGGCAAGGAAAAAACCCAACAGGAAACAGGCAGCAAGTATCATGTTGAGAATGAATAGCTGGCAAAGCACGAAAAGCAAATGTAAACAAAGATAATATCCAAGGCATAGATCAGAATGCAGTGATATATTGTTTACGATGGCATATAGAAACAACCGAACCTTCATACAACAAGGAAGAAAGAGAAGGGAAAATGAAGGGTGGAAAACAATTGATCTAAATGAAGCTACACATATAAACAAGCTGTCAAGTGTATTTAACAACCTGGTCTGAGCTTTACAAAGATTAAGCAGCCACAAAGATTAGGCAGCCTTTCTCTGCACAACCTTGAAACACAGGGAAGCTACCGAAAAGGTAAGATGGGCAGCAGCACTCCAGGCAGCACCTGACGCTTGTAGCTCTGCTTCACTTCTGTTAGAGTACGCGCCCCATTCCACGCTGCACAAGGACACAACCATTACATACGCCTGCGGTAAAACTAGAGTAAACTTGCTCTCACTCCACTATAAGGCTACATGGTGCATCTGATAAGCATGCATTATCTGCAACCTCCATGTGGGTACCTGCCACTCAAGCAGACGCATGCACATTTTATAACCACCAGAGTGATATTTACCATACCCGTAAAGCTCATCCCTTTCCCTAAAGGATGGGTTCAATTCTCAGTTCAAGAAGCATCACATTACGTTATCTTGCTTTTTCGAGCGTTTCAGCTCTAACTGTAGCTGAGAAACTGTTTCTGCAAGATACCTCTTTTTTCTGACATCAGCAGAGTTTGTAATTCTTTAGAACATACAAAAAACCACCAGCACATAAACACTATTAAAGATAACATTACTTAGTAGATATAAGAAAGCTGCGCTCAAGTGTGACAGCTCAAAAGTTTTTAAAAATACATAACCCTCTCAAATGAGCCTGAGAATTGGGTAAGGGAACAGAACTTTATTATTAAGCCATTTTATGCAGCTGACTAAATACAGCTCTCAAAACATGCCAATTACAATACAATCTATCTGTGGGGTAAAAATGGAAGAAAAAACAAACACAGAAACCCCAATACCATACATCCTGTATGTCCCCACAAACAGGCACACAAAGTCTTTTTCCTCTTCCCCTCCACCCTTGTTTTTAAGAAAAAAAGCAAGTAAGTGACCTCACAAATATATTCTCATTTGCCTTTACCTCTCCTTACCTGCAAAAGACCTGCTACAGAGGACTTACGGCTGTATAGTCAACGACCTTGGGCCATTAAAACTTTACAGTATAAATTACAGACCAATAGGATTGCATAAAAAGAATAATATTAGTTTGAAAAGACACCCTTGACAACACATGGCATACAGTACACACGCAACATTTGAAAGGGCAGTCACCTTTTTCTTTTCCTAACTTTTTTTTTTTTAAAGAAGTTACAAAAAAAAGAAAAAACAGGATCGCTAATACTGGAACACACAAACAAACAAATCAGTGTAGTTTGCATTCTAATTTTCAACTGAAAGTGACAGTCAGAAGAGGTCTCCCCCTTCAGCCTTCTTTTTCCCCCTCAAAAAACAGGGCATGATGACAGCATGAAGGATACTACTCAGCATTACAACAGACGAACTTTGAATTCATCAGGAGTTGCACAGTGATAAAGTCTCCTACAGAGGCACAATCATTCCTCCAGGAAAAGATAAAAATTAATAGCTTACAATTAATTTATTTAGCTAATGAATCCAACAGCAGCTAGGAAACACTGATGTTTCTCCTTGTACCATATTTTGCAGACCATTAACTTCAATAATCTTAAAAACTTCACGCTTGATACTGAAGGTCTGTCTTATTAGCAAGTGGATTTTTCCTGTCACTATTTTACTCCGTAGGCCAGAAGAACTCCCGCACCCCCACTTAATTTGGGACTTATTTTAGTACAGACAGACATGCACAAGGAACTCTGAAACAACTTCCATCTGCCTCACAAAGGAGCCCGAGAAAACACTTTTTCGCTTGATTCATTAATGTTACCATTATGCACAGCTTAAACCAGCAGTGTAAGAGGGTTTCACAGCGTAGCCCCACATTCATCGCTGTAACGAATGACAGCAGGAAACACAGGTTCCAACAGATGGAGGATTCGCTCTGGGGCAGCCTACAGCTTCAGGCTTTTGAGAGGTGACCCTCCGAAAGTGTGAGCATACAGACAAGAGCCAATCGTGCTCCCTCTCTTCCCACCATGTTTGCTTGCTGTTATGCTTTGAAGGTTTTCAGAACAAGGAGGCTAATAACCTATCATTGCTTTACTTTGTCTTCCGGTCTTTTATTATTTACCAGTTTCCACATCATCGGAGCATTTCTAATTTACACTATGCCTGCACGTAAGGCTTCTAAGGAACAACATGCAGGAACACACATCCAAATATTTTTCATTTGCGGAAAGTACAGACTCATCATTTAATCAGGCACAGATTCAAGAGTTTGCCTCTTTCTTAAGTGCCATGCAGCATGAAGGGTAAGGGTTTTCAAGAAGAAAAGGTGGCACTGACAATGGTATTTCAGACAATGAACAAAAAAGAAAGGAGAGATCTTGCAGCTGCTAAATCCTCCACAGACAGCGCCAGCGCACAGCCGTCCCGCCCATCAATGTGGTCATCTTCTTTCAAAGGAGCACATGACTTTAAAGAAGTTATGACCACAGGGTTAGCAGACAATATATGGGATTTCTCCATGATCATACTCTGCTAAGCAATTAGGTCAAACCGTGCTCTTGAAAATTAGTTTAGCACGGCTGAAGGTCAAGGAATGAAAGCATGCGCGGGAGGAGATGAGGCAGAAAAGGAGTTGTCTCAAACAACTCCTGTTTGTACGTGTCTCAAACACGTACAAAGCCCTTCCCAGAAAGAGGAGTTGTGCTGTTGCTAGAACTTTATAGTGTATGAAAGGAACATTCTTGGCACTGAAAAAAACTGGCATCTGTGTACAAATAGAAAAAGTGTAGTTCCAAGTTACAAGCTGTACACAGAAACAAAAAGGAGCTCCTTTACATCAGTGTGCTCACCAGTACTGTCTTGTTCATTTTAAATTACACTTTTGTCAATGGATTGATGTGGCTTAATAGTCAGGTAAATAAGCAGATTTTTGTTGCTGTTAACCAGAACAAAGAGATATTACATGCTTTTATTACAGACAGAGTTCTGTAATTCTGTTTTTTTTAAATAGATTCTCTTGCATGAGCAGGAATTCTGATGTCAGATTTTTTTTCTATTCACATTTGGGTTTTGGAATGCAAATTTGAATGAATAAAGTACTCTGGGTCTTCCTTGGCAGCAGATGTTCAGAAGACAAGGCACACTGAAAAAGCTGGAAACATTACTGAAGGCTTGATGATTCTGTCCTCCTGGATACCCATAAATTACTGCAGATACAAAACAAAGACATACTAACAACTTTACAGATTGCTAGAAGTAGTTGACTGAATTATTTAAGTCTGAAAGTAGACAAACAAGGACTAAATTCTCTTGCCTGCTCTTTATAGTGCTTTGAATGGTTAGAATAGGTGGGTGAGAGGCAAACACCAGACAGGCACAGACAAAACCTTCCCTGCTTCCTGTATGTATATAAACAATTCAGCTCTGTCCTCAATTTCATATTATCTACCCAGCATTCACTTGTACAGTCTGGGTAACACCAGACATGCATGCTTGTCACTGTGCCAGTAGACGAGACAAGAAATGCAAGTTAGCAACATCACTGAAACTTTATACAAGAGGCTGGGCTGAGCAATGGCCAGACACTAATTTATTTTTTTTCTGTTCTCTGATCCAGTTATTGCCTAGGCAGGAATAGCAGTTACAACATTATCAGGGAAAAAAAATAAATAAAAATTCAGGTTGTTGGCTGTTCTTTTGTAAGCAAAAGCATAATATCTAAATGCTGTGACTTGCTCTCTTTAGGAGCTGTAAAACTTCTCACTGATCAAGAGAAAAACGGGTTTTCATGGTTGCTTTTTGAGAATTCATTTTACCTTAAGATCACTTTTCACTTTTAAATTTCATCTAATAAAGTTCAATGTGAGATGGCCTAAGTGCACAGGTATTATACATACAATTTGAAAACTAAAGTTAAACATGCTATGCTATGCTCAATCCCTTTTTTTTTTTAACTTTTATTTTTAATATGAGACTAAGCTATACTACAAAGCTCAAGAGCTCTTAGCTTCCTAGTATACAGACAACAGCAGTGCTAAACCACACTTTCACATTCTCGCTGTCTCTCTCATACGTACTCTACAGTTCACAAAACACTGTGTAGTGACAGATTGACTGAATCTGGGTATTCTGTGGTTCTCTCTCAATGAACACTTCCAAGTCACTGATCTTTGACATATGCATTGATAACACTGTAACAAAAGGGAAAAAGTACGGACCTATTCTAGGGGACTTTGGAGCTGGTTCTTTGTCAATATGCAGTGGAAAAAAAAATTCACTAAATGTGGTGTCAGTTATATCACATGACAAGCACAAGGTGTACACAACTAGTATGAAAGTGAACTCAGTCTAAACACACATGTATCATTCTTGTAAAACTTGGAGATGGTAAAAACAAAACAAAAAAGTGACAATGTGAGAAGGTTCCATGCCTCAAGACCCTTAACACAAACACTTACACTTAAGTGATTGTCAAACTACGGAATGCAAAGAACTAGGTATTATCTTGTTTGCCGAAGCAAGTACTCAAGAAAATGCTTCAGACAGAAGTCTACTCATAGACACAGTAGTTTAAAATACCAATGTGAAGTCCATGCCGAGATGTAGTGGTATTTAATGTATAAACTGGGGGAATATGTACAACTTGTAAAACTTCCAAGGCAGCTGGATGTCAGCCATTTCCTATTAATGATACTTAGGCTGGAGCTTGCTCAAACCCATTTGGTCTGAACACATGTACATCTGCTAATGCCTTTTCGGAAATCATATTATAATGTGAAAAGCAGAGTACTCACGCTTGTAAATAGTTCGTGTAATAACTACATCTATAATGGAAAGGAAAAAGCCAGAAAGAAGGTGGGGTAATGCAGAGAAATGCAGAGATTTTCAAGCAAAGTGCTACTCTTACTGCCATTTATGGTATTAAAAAGGAGCTTGCACATACAGGTACATAAAGGATCAATACCTAAGTACATAGCCATATAAATAAAGAACATAATATACCATGCCAGTACTTAATCCCAGTGTTTGAGTCTTAATGCTTCTATTGTTCTTTAGTATTTAATTTTCCCCCTTCATTTGGGCTTTTCATTAAATTTGTAAGCCAGCTCAGCAATTAACATTAAATCATAAGTTAGTCTTGCTAAATATTAAAAGATGTACGTGAAGTACATATGACTCAGAACATAAGAGCTCATCACTTACTCAGAGAGTCTTAAACCAGGATGCTGGGCTGAATATTAAAGCATATGAGCAGAACAAATATTTGATTTTAGTGATGCTTAAGACTGTTGTTGTTGCTATTTCAAAATTAAGGTGTCTTGAGTTTCCTGCTTCTCTTCTGTAGCAACACCTTCTGAAGCATACCTGAGGTGGGTGCTTGTCCTTCAGTTTGGGGAAGAGTCTATTGATAATGCTTATCAGATCTCAGTTATGCCATCCACTCTTTCATGACAATGAGCAGTCTCCCTTTATTTCACCTTTTCAGAACCTCCCTGTTTTATACCATATGACCTATGACCTTAGTGAGCAATGACAACATGCCTCTCAGCAGCATTTCTATGCAGATTTTGACTCTGGAAGATATCTACATTGAATGTCCACAAATGAAAATACATGAATGCATGACATTCACAGTACCGCTGCTCCTGTTAGATACATTACACGATGCTAATGTAAGAAAATGTTGCTTTTTCAGTATATTTGAAAGGTCATTTAATATGGTGATAGGGTATGGATCATTCACCAAACACTTGCTAGAAAAAGGGTAAAATCTAATTACTGAAAGTGGAAGTGAGGATGGACTGCAGAGCCCCAAACAGGTTATGACACAGCTTTCCCAAGAAATAACAGAGTTAAAGGAGTGGAATGGATTTCACCACGTTTCATTACTTCCTACAGGTATGAAGAATCACTGTAAAATCCACAGGTATCTTACTAACCTTTCAGTACCAGAGCACAAGCAGAAACATACATCCTCAAGCTTATACTCCACAGAAGATGGCAGAGTCATTTTTTGTGGGGGGAAATTTCTGGGTTTTCTCCTCCAATTATTACTTTGATGTTAGCTAAATGCATAAGAAACTCACCAAGCAATACAATCTATAAACACGTAATTTAATTTAAGCCAAAAAATTTAAGGCAGTGATGAAAATACTGCTTTTCCTTGACTGAAGACAGCTTTTTAAGAAGATATGGCATTACAAACAAAGCACAGTTTGTGTCACGTACACAAGTCTCATACCAAGCGCCTTAGTAACTGTCCATATACATTATGGTTTTATGAGCTGCTATTTACAGACAAATAATTGCCCACTTCCCCAGCTCTTCAGCCTTTTTCCACAGCTACTCACTCTCCCAGACAAACTTGGGCACTTAGGAATTTAGAACATTTAAAAAAAAATATTTCAAGTTGTCCTCTCTGATCTCCATGCAGAGGATGGCCTGCCTGGCTACCCTACGGCTGCTGCCGCAGGAAAACATACTCAGACTGTGCAGTCACAGATCTTGTTGTCCAGGGTTAATTGAGAGTCAGGTTTTGCTTCCCAGTTCAGAGCAACTCTTCCACGCGGTCTTAGCCAGCCACACCTGCACAGCACGGACACGGAGCACACAGGGCACAGGTATTACGGTGGGAGTTAACAGACTGAGCCAGCATCCATCACAACCGGAGGCTTCCCCATCTCTCTGTCCGTGCATTCCTACGCCATGCCGACGGCTGGCACTGGTACTTCCCCAGTGTGGCCACGCTGACCCAGTTCAGGGAGCTCAATCTGTAATGCCCTCCTGCTTCCAAGGCTGTGCTCAGGATGGTGGCAGTGCCAGCATGGGAGAAGCAGAAGGAGAATGCAGCTCAGCAAGTGAGAAACAGGATCGTCTCATTCACTAGCCCTCTCATTCGGCTGGTTTAGCCACCCTCTAAAAATACGCTGGTAGGCAAGCAGGCAGGGCAGCACTGACCAGGAACTAACACACCCTTAGCATAGACAGTAACGTAAAGGTTTCTTTAGAAGGAACAAAAGGGGCAGCAGAAGTGGACCAGCTTTATAAGATATAATCTGTAATGATTTGTTCTCCAGTTAATGTTACAACTGGCAACAAAAGCAGGAAAAGCGATCCTTCTTTTAAGCAAGACTGCGAAATAAATAGTATCAGAAGGCCCTTTCAAATAAAAAGCAATGAGAAAAAGATGAGACATAAGGAACTAAGCCGTTCCCTGATGTGCTTTCCTTTCCCAGGGAATCAACAGCAATTCCGTGCAGATGGCCCTGCTCATGGAGATAATACTGCCAGAGAGACAATATACCAAAAGTCCCAACTTCCATACCAAAATGTTTGAAGTCTATGATTGCAGAAAAAACCCACACACAAACACGCACACAAAAAAAACCCCCAAACTCTTCAAGAAGATAAAGAAAGCAGGAGACAAGGTGAAACATCCATCTCTGGGACTACATCAGCATCCTCTTTAATTAAAAGTAACAGGAGCCAAGTGTCCCAGTAAAGGAATAGGAGTCAGCAAGAAGAAAGCTATCAAAAGAAGGTAGTTTATTACCATCCAAGACTCCCATGTATTTTTTTTTCCCTTAGGAAATAATAAACTGCCAGTTTTGTTGATGGAGCTATTGAAAGTGCTGAGTTCTTGGCCACAAAGTTCTTAAACCCAAGAAAAGTACGCACTAATATTATGTACCTCTGTGGATAAAGGGGAAAAACCCCACACCTTAATCTCCGTTAAACTTGGCAGAATAGTTTAGTTGTAAACCATGCCAGAACAGAATACAATATTATCAATTAACAAAAGTTAACTCCACCTAGTTATACTCACATAACTAAGCAAAGTAAGCACCATATCAAATAACACACACCACACAAAGTACATATGATTGTAAGTTTTAAGCATTGGCTTTCTTAGTCTCATTTAGAAATACAGGATTACGAAGGACCACCTCAGCAATGAAGTCCAATCCTCTTAAGCAGCAGACAGCCCTGCAACAGAGCACGAGACTAAAAATTTCAGAAAACAGAGAAAGAAGAGATGAGAGGCCCCATACCACTCCTCTATAATCACAAGACCAAAGATTCCAGAAGGTGAATGCCCTTTCTCTGTCCCGTAAGAGTAAAAACGCCAAAACACCACAGCTTCAACACACTATGTGACCTGGGGGAACGTGCCTCTGCTATCAGTTCCCATGGTACATGATCGGGTACTCTTAAGTGAACACTTCTACAGGCACACCCACCCAGTACCTTGGTCTTACAATGACTACTTCTGATATTTGAGAGGAAAATGAGGAAAGTGACAAGAGCTCAGAAGCCCATTTACATACCAGACAGAAAGTAGGGATCCTCAACTAACTTGTGAGGACTTAGAAACACAGTATTAATTGCTCACAAATAAAGATACAGTGGAAAACAAATAGTTCAGGTACACCAGTTCAGTTACTGGCTAACTTAGCATCCTGTTTAAGCAAGAAGCATGCAGACAGAACACTACTGCCCAAAGCCATTTTTTTTTTTCCTTTCCAAAGGCTCACTTCTCTGCATAGTTCAGCAGAAAATTCAATTAAACTATACCTTTCAACCAGGCCATATGCGCAGTTGGAATTTACACTGACTGTGAACTCTTCCAAGCTTTGGATATGTCCCCTTATGTTTGTGAGCACCCAGTAAGAGATATTTTTCTTTAGGTTAAGTACAGGCAAGACCATCTAAGCCTCCTAACAAACAGACTTGCTCCTACAGGTAGACAACGCTGGGGAAGACTTGCTCTAGTCAAGCAACTGCACTGCAAGGTCCCTGCTGCTGGTGGTCAAAGCACACGTGTCGCCTGGGCAGCCATGCAATGATGCTTCCTCCTCAACAGTATTCCCTCTTGAAGCGGAAATTGTCTGTCATATTTGCTTGCATAATCAGAAGGGAATAAGGGGAAGGAAACACAACGTCAAAACCAAGAGAATAAGGTTGCAGACCATCACGTGCATTACTCAGTGTAGTGTTTTACAGCAATACTAAACCATGTGAACTCTTGTGGATTTAGGTGAAAGGCACCTATTACCAGATGTTCTTCCCAACATCAGTTTGTGGTGTGCCACAATGGAAAAACAAAAACAAAACACACAAATCCAACACACTGAAAAAATAACATCTTTAGTAAAAAAGGACAACATCCTTAAGGACTACAATATGCCTGAAAACTTTGAAAGAGAGTGTTAAAACTGATCTAAGATATCTACAATGACTGTATCCTTATCAGCTTTGTACTTCCCCAGGACAGTGTGATGAAATCCTTTCCTTTAATTTTAGAAGCTCAATCTTGATACAATTTAGGTTCCCTGTTCACATTGGCTTCATTTCAAAGACACGTCCCAAAGTTCACTCTCCTGGAGACAAGCAGTCTTTCAACTTGTGAATCAGTGAATCAGCAGCCTGCCAGTTCACCTGTGAACACTGTAAACGTAAATCTAGTTTCTAAAGTTTCTTTGTTTCCCCAAGCATTTTAATTTTTCCAATGTATATAAAAAATCATACCACTCCAAGCTTTGTGGCGCAAGGCTAATGTACTAAAGTTTTAAGTCTCCTCTCTTAAAAAGCTTCTTCCCACAGCTTCACCACCTTACTGTTTCTTTTTCCCTTTAGAACAGAGCAGCAGCAATCTCTTTGAAATGGAGAGATGAGAGCTGTGGGTACCATGTAAAGGAGAACGTAACCAGGTATTGCACAAGGATACTGGAAGATACACACCCCTGCAGTTCATCTCTGGTACTAGCCTCTTCCATAACTGCACCAAAACCAACAGGAATGCCACCCAAGAACTGACCAGAACATGAAGGCTCCACTCCTTTTGTATCACCACCTAGGTGATGAGATCTCAGAGTTTAACAAAATTACCTAAATTAGACTCCTTGTCACAGGCCTTTGTATCGTCTTCTACTAAATTTCATACCATTTATTTTACTCCAAAATTCACTGCATAACGAAGACGTGCAATTAAATAGTTTAGGCTTGAAGATCTTCAGGCTTTGTCCACACTTCTGTCAGCTTCTGCCTAGCTCAGCCATGAACTAGCGATGGTTAAGTCGGATCTACTATACAGCAGGGTAAGTCAATGAATGCTTTTCAGGTTTGTTGGATAATCCTCCATTACGTCACCTATCTTCCTGAAATGGGGTCAAAATACAGTTTGAGAAACAGCAGTCTTATTTGAGACAGAGATCCTATGCAAGCCACTACTATCCAGGAAACAGAAACTACTGAGCCTCTGCTTTGAGTGGCACCTTTTCTTTGGAATATAAAATAGTACCAAGTTGCACTGGTTTGCTAACAAAGACAGCTAAAAACAGGACACCTGACCAAGTGCAAGAACCATTTCTCAAGGTTACTCCAGAATGTCTGCACCAGCCATCGTTCTCCTAATTTCCAGCTTAACTTCCTTGTTGTCGGTTTATGTTCTTCTGCCTTTGTAGTAAAGTGACTCTTTATCTCTGTCCCTCCTACATATTTAACTTGAGGTAGATTTATGGAGGCAATCACAACTCCATGCGGGCTGAGATTTCACAGTGCTTTCAGCTGATCTGAGTGTGCACTGCTGCCATAAATTAGATATAAGGTGGTTTGTTTCCCACTTTGACAGCACTGCAGCCTCAAAAAAACCCCAACCGACACAGAAACGCACAGCAAAGGAAAATGATACTGCTCCTTTCAGCCACTGACAGGGTGGACTGAGCTTCGCACACAGCTCTCATGAAAACACAGCCTCAGCCTCCCTTTTCCTAAGCTAAGGGGGCCAATTTCTGCTCAGTACACACGGTACCAGCAGAGGAAGTGACATACTCAAACATCTGTAAAGGGAGATAACAGAGAGAAAAAAAAAACAAAACATCAACACCCCCCACCCCCAAACACACAAGGACAAAAAAGCAAAGCCTGGAAAGGCAGAATGAAAGTTTCATCACACCCACAAGATACCAGCTCTGGTACTGATTGTGCCTCACCGAGCCTGGCTAGAAGAGAAATCAAAGACGAGCATTTTTATCTGCTTCCTGATAAGTTTAGATTTACAAAGATTTGCACGTTTAAACTGAAGGCACAGAATAATCAGCCAGCTCTAGTTTTAATTACACTTCGTTTTAAAAGACCTACAAAGCAGGCATTATTCTCCCCCACAGCAAGTAATAAGCTAAACAGAACCAAGCAGTTAGACCCAAAAAGCATCTGCACCTCTTGTGCTTTTCATGCAGCAAACGTCACCAGTATCACTGTATGGTGACAGCCTCATGCAGTCTGTGCAATCAGCAGCTTGCAGGTTATTATGCGTTTGTGAAAAGGAGGCATTTTGAGGCACGGCTGGGAGGTAAAGTGACTTGAGACACAGAAGAATAATTCCTCCCACCATGCTTTCCAGTTAAGACCTTCTTTTTCTGTACCCACGCAACCACCAGGGACAGAACTTGCAGACAAGCATGGAATAACCAACCTCTCCTCTGAAAGCTAATGTGACTGATACAACATTTACTCAGTTCACTAACAGCACAGAAAGGGTTCTTTGCTGTAGTCTGAATTTCACAATTTTCAACCCTTAAATAAAAAAAGCACATAAAGGCACCAATCAAGCATGTTTCCTGCTCAAAGAGTAGCTTTGTAGCCAACGTTTTCAAGGTTCCTTCCCAGGTCATTGTCTCTAAAAATCTTATATAGTCCACTCAATTTACTGTAATTAATTATCATGTTCTACTGGAATTTGCATACATGTAGTTATAGAAGCAGTGAATTCCACACTTGCACTATTCATTGTTGTGCCTGTACAAATAATACAGGAAGTGGTACCACAGAGGTTTGCACCTTCTGCATCTTCAGTACTTAACCATTTTACCTCTGTATGAAAAGGAAGGTTAACACGTGCCTTTTGATGGAGCAATGGAGATGAGGTTACAGCATGAAAATCCAAGAAAACAAAAACTGAATATTTCAGTGTATCGCAGTTAAAAGTTTTATACCTCACATGCAATACTTTTAGCCTTACCAGATCATCTTTCACATTACTCCTCCCCCCCATATGACTTTCTAATGCGATAATTCGTAGGAAAACCCGTTACAATATAACTTACTAAAGACTGTTGGCATGAGTTTTAAATGTGACCATTCCGAAAGAAAGTATCACCTCAAAGGAACTTCACATCCTATACATCTCACAGTGGAGATTGACAATATTCACACTATTTTAGTACATTGGCTAGTTAGCAAGATTAGGTTGTCGAGTCTGAAAAGTGCCAAGAAGGTCAAATTCTAGTTGCCATCCAAGTATTTTTGTTTGGTGTTTTCCTTTCCTCACATCACAGGGGTGCAATTTAGTTAGAGTTATGGTGTGTGGATAGATGATGGACAGCCTTCACAGTTCTAAACCACAGCATTTCTGAAAACTGGTACATGAATAACCAAAAATACATACGTGTATATATATATAAATGTAAATATATATATATGTGTATGTTCTACCTACGTGTTCTCACTGCTTACTACAGAAATCAGTTTCTAGCATCCAGAAAAAAAAACCCCAACCTTTTCACTCAGCACTCAAAGGTAAAAGAACATTTTTCAGATTATAAATACACATTTGCACAATTCCCTGTTCTCTCTTATCAGCATCTTCAGGATGTTATCCTATGCATTTTTCTCTCACAACTGATAAAGGAATTAGATACCTTAGATGGCAGGCTTAGCTAACTTCTTTTTACTGTTAGCATCTCTGCTTAGTGAGATACCAAGTAGAAACAGACTGGTTTCCAAAACCGCCAAGATTCATCATAGCTTTTATTCAAGAAGTTGCGAGTGTTTCCCTAGTGAGTCCAACAGGTCCAAACAAGCCTGAAGCTTAAAACTGTCACATACCTCTTCCTACTTTTTGAGTCAACAAGAATCTAAGAATTGCAAGCCACAGCGCAATGCAATCATCATTCTTCAATTCCCAAACTTTTTTTCAACAATCTGCATCTCTTCTAAGAAGCAATGAAAATTTAAAGAAAAACAAACAAACGGGGTGGGGGGCAGGGAGTGAAGCAGGAGAGCACTGCTTGTAAGACCAGGAACTAAATCCTTTCAATTCACATAAATAGACACAGTATGTATCTATACCACAGCTTTGTTTGGGTACCTCTCCCTGTAATTATTTAAGCAATAATGCTTTTTTCAGAGTGCTGAAGCAACTCCCAAGTAAGGCCAGTCACAGGAGGGTTATAAAATATTTTGATTAGTTTGATCTGGTTTCAAGGTCTTGCATGCTCACCGTGGTGAGGTTTTTAATACTGATGAACTTGAATTCCTGTCTTCTGGGTAGACTGAAGTAAAAGCACTGCAGCAGGGTATTTAAAATGCACAGTCACACCGCCTGCAACTGCATGCAGAATTAAAATGAACAAAATAGCTTTAGTAAATTTGTTGCTCTCTCATGATGATCTCTACCACCCCTTGAAATTTCATGGTTAGATGACTGCTTAACGCATCTGTAGGTAGCCTGCATCTGAACAATGTGTCATACATAATCACTGCAAATTTTTAAGACGGAAAAAAGTGTATGTAATGCAATGCACACCACAATCAAGAGCACAATCTTTTTCTATGTTCTGTGCTAAAGACAACATTTGATCCACAAGTCTCACAAGACTGTTTTGGCACAAAAGCTTAAGATAAACCAACTTGAACAGCCATGAACATGCCAGAAGAAATCATGTACAGGCGGGACAAGGTAAGGGTGATCCTGTCAGTATCCACAATCCCAAGTCCCCTTCTTCATATTCTCCCCAGGCATAAATTAAAACAAACCAAAAAATGGAATAAAACTCAAAACATTTTGCTAAAAGGACATGGACTGTTGATTACTTTTTCACAGCGCAAAGGTGCTGTGAAATACCAGAAAACTAGAAAGTGCATTTTTCTTTTAGCCCAAGCCCACATCCATTCTCCTTGTTTCTAACATCTCTAGGTTTTATGTTAAACAATATTTAAATCTCCTTTATTAGTTCCAATCAAAAATTTCATTTCACAACCCATTTACTTGCCTCAAGACACCTTTCTTAGATCACTTTCTTATTCAAATGATTTTTAATTCTAGTTACTGTCAGACACATTATAAAGTAATAGAGACTGCTAAATAATTTACAAGGGAAAATAGTGAAGATTATTAAAATTTGAGTATTTGCATCTTCACTGAGCTTTCTCAAAAGGCAGGTTGGCCTAGGAACTTCAGGATCCGTTCATTCAAACACATCTCAATAAAAACTCATCTGTTCGTTTATTCACCTTGTTTGCCGCATGACTGCAGCTAAGAGGAGATAAAAGAATTCTTCCCTAAGAAGGGGAAAAATAGGTTGATTTTGCAAAATGGAACCTTTCATCATTGCTTAGCTGAAGTATTAAATCACGATTCGGGTTCCCAAATGAACACAAGAAATTTTAAAGTCAAAGGTGTTCTTAATATTAATGTTTTCCGAGTTTCGAGCCTCAGGGTTGACATTTGCAACTACATTTACATGCAAACATAATGGTGAGAAACCTACCTAAGGGGTAAAGGAGGAATGGAAAGCAATGGGGTTTACAAGAGAGTATTTCAAGCAACACTAGAAATCTAAGTTTAAAAAGAAGTTAAAAACACCACTGAACTAAACAATACAACAACTATCCTGAGATTTGCTTATTCTTATGGTTTTATAGCAACACTTCATAGGGAAATAATACCAGTTTCTCAAAGTGATGCTGAAGTGAAAGCTTTGGACCTTTTAAATAACTGCATTCCATTTTTAAAGCAAAAGCCCTGTCACACGTTTCACAATATTTTACTGTCCACTAGCATTTTCTCACAAAAGCAGATAAAATTGATGAGGTTCTTAATTTTCTTTAGATTTTTCAAGGAAAAAGCAGAGCAGAGTTTAACATGCTTTTAAATTCTTAAAATATTATAGGTTTAGACTGCATGCCAAGCTTATATAGCATTAAGATTAATAAACCAAACCTCAGTACTCCAGTACCTTGTCTGTAACTGATCACGTTCATATACCAGGTTTTTTACTGAACTCTATTACCTAATATTGTGCTAACTGGAAATTTTTATATTTTTTTTTACCATATAACATCATTCAGTGTTTTCACTTCCCCCTACTTTAAAAACAAAACACTTGGTCTTCATGGCTGTGTTCTGGAGCTAACATGTGACTTCCAAAGCATGTTTGTTTGGAAAAATCCCCATATATCTAAACATTTCTTATATAACTGGCCTAAGGGCAATCGTTCTATTTCATAAATATGTATTGGGGACCAAACATTGCATTGACACGTTCTCTTTAAAATAAATACAAGGGAAGTTACATAACCTTAACACTTTCTGAACTAGTATACTGACACCATCTTCTCTCTGAAAGACCTTAAGAAAACATGATAGGTAATTTCTAGATCTGTGTCTTTATCTTCTTCTAGAAAGTAAATCATGTATCAGTGTCTGTAAGCACAAGCATAGTTTATTTTTAAGGGCCCAGAAACCTAAACCTAAATTTCAGAACACTTTATCTGTTCTTGACAAAAAGAACGGAAACCAAATCAAACCATTTTATGTGTCCAAACAAAATATTTAGACCTCACAACCTAAACTTGAGGTTTAGCATGATAACGTGTTTTTCTAACAAGATATCCAATACGTCAACATGACTTTGCTGTCCGACGCAACCTGTCATTCTAGATGTATGAAAAAACCAACCTAGAACACTTTGTGAAAATAGAAGCACACATTTATCATGTATCTATACAAGGCACAGCAACAAGCTTGCACACAAATGGGGTGAAGTTTATTTTAAATACGGTCCAATGAACTTTCTGATAACGTGGGGACTTTTTGTTTGGTTGGGGTTTTTTTAAGAAATGGTGTCGTATGTCTAAGTTCCTGCCTATGCCAGTACCTTGTTTGCAACATTTGCTACTACTGGACCCTTCATTGGACCCTTTGCTACTACTGATCACTTCACATGGGATCATCTGCCCCACATATAGCAGTCTATGGTAATTAAATGCTGATCGTAAGCTTTGAAATTGCTAAGATGAACGCTAGAAAGGGATTCTGACATCCTGGTGTGCTAAAATGCCACCAGATTCCCCCACAAAGAAGGGGGAAGGAAGATAAAAAAGGACTTGCTTTAACACAAGTCAGTGTTAAACTAACAGTTTTAAAACACAGAAAGCACTAAAAAAAACAAGGCATGAGTAACAGCTTGAGCTCTTTACGCAAATAGTGTGGCAGGAAGAGATCACTGCACAGCATTCAAGAATCAAGGTTCAAGCAAGGCAGCGCTCTGCTGTGCATCCCCTGACCTGACTCCCAGCTCCCACAGTGATGCCCGGAAAGTGGATCTTCACCGCAGGACTGCTGGTGAAACGCAATTACAGGCTTTCCCTCGCTTCTTCAATCGCGTTACTAAAGCCAAACCGACAGGCGCTATGTACGCAGTCCCTCGCTACCGACACAATGCAAACTTCAGCCCTACAAACCCAGTCCCCGGCGAACGGCAGCCAGCCCGGTAGTGTCACCGCAGGGACCGGGGAAGGCACCGCACAACCGCTGCGCGGCCCCACACCCCACCACTCCCGGACCAAAAACCCAAACGCGCCGCAGCTCAAAGCCCAACTCCGGGCACCCGAGAGGGGGCGGGATGGCGGCGCGAGGCCAGTCCCAAGCGGCAGGAGCCCCGCCTGCCCTCGCCCCTCCGCGGCAACGGATTCCCCCCGCCGGCTCGCACCCACCTGCCCAGGTCCTCGCCCGTCTCGTAGTGCTCCTCCAGGTTCTCCTGCCTGAACACCGTCATGGTCGCCGCCTCGCCGCCGCCGCCGGCTTCAGCCCCTGCTTGGCGCCCTCATCACCAGCGCCCCGGAGCCGCCGGGGCCGCCCCGCGCTCGGCTGCGCGCCCTGCGGAGTAGCGCGGAGGTGAACGCTCGCCGCCCCGGCCGGCACCGCCCCCCCCGCCCTCCCCCACCTCCTGCCCCGCGACACACGCGGAGGAAGCGGCACCGCGGGCCGGAGGGCGCCTCCCCTGCCCCCGCCCGGGCGGCGGCAGAAGAAAGCGGTGTCCCCCGCCCCTTCCCCGGCGGCCGCACCGCCGCCCAGCCGCCGCATTCCTCCGTGGCTCCGTTGCCCGGTCAACCGGGACGTGCCGCCGGGCCTGCGGCGAGAGCCCCCGGGCGTCCCCGCACCTGACCCCGCGGGAGGGCAAGGCGGGGGATCCCCTCCCCTCCTCCGGGCAGGGCCTCGCCGGCCCGGTCCCCCCTCCCGCGCCCTCTCGCCCACCCTCACCCGCTGCTGCCGCCGCCGCCGCCACTGCGGCGCCTCGGCCGCTCCGCGACCTGTGAGGCAGCGTCAGCGCCGCGGCCGCTCCCGGCCGGCGCGCAGGCACCGCGCCGGGCCCCGCCGCCCGGCCAATGGGAAGCCGCCCACCGCCTCCCTCCGCCGCGGCCCGCCCGCTGCCGCTCCGCCGCCGCCAGGTGCGCCCCGCCCCGGCGGAGGGGGGAGCCCGCGGCCGCGCACCCCCGCCCCGCCCCGCCCCGCCCCGCCCCGCCGCGGGCCTGCCGGCAGCCCCGGCGCTGCCATTGTGTGCGCTGACGCCGGCCGCGCCTTCCCGCCGCCCTCCGCCCAGCCCGACCTGTCAAAGAAGCGGGACAGAGCGGGGCGGTGCCGCCGCCATCGCCCGCCGCCCCGCACCGGCAGCCACGCGTCTGCCGCGGCCGGAGCTCCGCCGGGTCCCCCCGTCAGCAGGCGGGGTTGCGGGGGGCCCGGCGTGGCCCCGCAGCCGCCTCGGCTCGGGCACACCGGCCTGGCGCCGGCGGTGCTCCTGGGCCCTTCGCAAAGTGAGCGTGGAAGTACCGTTTGCAGGTGTTCTTTTATCACCAGGCAACAATAGTAAGAATTTCTTAAATGCAAAACATTTTTGCATTTATGCATTTTGCAAAAATGCAAAAAATTGTCTCTGCAGAGTGCTGCACCTTATATTTGGCATTTGTTAATGTTTCCTGTCTCCACGCGTGCTGCTGCTCAGGGTCAGCTTCGCCCGCCATGGTGTTTTCTGTGGTCCCATGTTGGTCCTATGCCAAGTTGGAACTTCGGCTGCTGCTTACGTTTTGGAGATGATTTTTTTTCCCTGCTTGCTCTGTTTTCCTTCCATCTGTGTTGTTCAGCCTCAAGTGAGTACATGATGTCGGGTAACTGAACAGCTTTTAACTTCCATGTGAACTCTCAGAAAGAGAATTGCTCATCAAAGGTGAAAAAAAGTTCAGTGCAGTCATACGATTTTACAGTTACTTGATTTAGCACTGCAGAGAGCCTGGCCTTCTTCGGGTACAGGGCAGCAAGTACAGAAGCCTTGAAATTTTCTGAGTGAGTCATGGCGTGACCTTGGGCAAGCGTTAAAAATTTTTCTGCTTCCACTAATGTCATCTGTAAGATGAAGGGAGGGCATTTGAATAGATGGTTGGATGTGAAGTTACATAAAGCCATCTTCAAAGAGGGCAGCATGGTGGCGTCTCCTCAGACCGAGTTACTTTCAGAACTAGGCACCCCTCACTACCTGGTTTACAGGCAGACGTGCAGGAGTATGATGCTGTGCCTTGTCTTCCGCCCATCTTTTATTTGTCTCTAAGAGATTTTCAAAGTCATAACTTGCACACTTTAGGTTGTCGGATTTCCAGCACAGTTCAAGGTTTTTAACAGACACTGGATACAGGTTCAAAAGTTCATTTTGGTTTTAGAGATTCTTCCTTCGCTGGAAACGAGGCCAAACACTGAAGCCAGCCCGTGACATTTGAAGCACTCTGGCCTTGTTTGATCTTCAGATGTTTTTCACTTCTTTGTTTTGGGATTTTTTATGATGGTCCTGAGCTCATGCAAGAGTAACTTTTGTTGCAGCTTGTATGTATTTTGCGTTGCAAGCGCTGCTCAAACATGCAGTTCAGTATTACACGTCATGAACCAGCCCTGCTTTAACTGAACTAATTGAAATTTCAGTATTGATTCAAGTAAAGAGCAGGTGCACATTGGAATCAATACACCACCACTGAGATAATTACGGAGATGCATACGATGAACAGAAAAATTAATTACTTAAAATGTTTCTCTTTTCCCATTCGTTTGAAGGGGGAAATCTTGCCCCTGCCACCTGTCCATCTAGGTCTGGGATGCCTGAATTTTGTTATTCAGGCCCCTCAGTGAACCCGAGAGTGGTGTTTTGAGTGTTCCTGAGGCAGCAGCGACAGCACACGTCATTGTGTCGTGTGCATGAGGAGGAGTCATGCTCCATTCGAGTGAAGAAAGCCGCGGTGGCACGTCTGTGCTGTGGCATACACAGGGGCAAAAGAAGGTGTTTGCCAGTGGAAGCACCTTTCCTGTTTCTTCAGAGAAATACCCAACCAGTTGTGTTTGATGCAGTGCACTTTGAAAGGGCCTGCCTACTCCTGGTGGCACTCGTCTTGCTGTCTGGGAACACTTGATCTGGGTGAAAACCCAGCCCCGTTGCTATGCTTTCAAAATGCTCATTGATTTCCATGATAATGTTACTGGGTTGCACGTATAGTAAAGGGAAAAAAAAATTTTAGATTTCTGTCAAATGTAATTCAGCAATTGTCATTGAGGTTTACGCTTACAGGTTTAATAGCACATTGGATGAAATTCAACCCTACTAAACTCAGTAGCAAAATCTCCATGATGTCATGGTTCCATGATTTCAAGCCAATGTGTATTTTTTGTTTATTGTAATGTAACAGAAATAATAAAGTGAGACCCCTTACTGGTACTGGTTTAAATCAGGAGTGGTACTGATGTCAGTAACATTATTTCAGCGTGAAAGGGGATCAGGAGCAAGATTAATAACAAAAAGTGTGTTTTCAAAGGAGTGATTTGTGCCTGCCAGCTTACTACGTCAAGTGGTTTGTGTATATTTTGCTGTGTAGAAAAACAAGCATTCTGTTTCTCAACAAATGTTACAAAGAATTCAGATTTTCAGGAAGCATCTGTATTCCTAAGCAGCGTTAAGTGAAAGGAAAGCTACATTATTTCTGCAAGTCAAGTGATTTACAGCTCTTCAGCCACTTTGCTACTGCTTGTACACAGCCATTTCTACATAAAATTAACAGACAAGGAGCATATTAAGTGTATTTTTTCAGGATAAATCTTTTCAAGATCACTGAATTGTTTCTGTCATCCACGTAAAATGTCTCTCCTAATAATGTAAGATGGCAAAGAACATAAATTACTTACACTGGATGTTATTTCTTCTGTGTATAGTTTTCTTTTTAAGAGATCAGCATTTATTTTTGACATAGCTATAAAAGTAATTTCCTGGGTTGTGTGTGATGTTCTGTGTGCTGATTTGAAGGGGTTTTATACCTATTTTGATTTCTCACAAGGCAGTCTAGTTACTGCCCCTGAAAGTTGCTCTTGTGTATCCGTCAGAGACACCAGGGATGACACCAGAATGGGAGGGCGACCATTAGGAAGGTGACCAGAGACACTCAGTCTTGGTAAACCCAAAGCACATTTTCCTACAAAAGGAGCTCCAGATGTGCCAGGACTTTTGTGATTAGGGCTGAGATCGCTCAGAAAGTAGACTGGATCCATTGTTTCCTTTCATGGAGGCCTGAAGCTGCTGACAAAGAAGGCAGGATCTGTAGCTTCACAAGGCAATGCTTTTAGCACTGTAACTAGACGCAACTGAGTGGTGCAGAGTAAGTTTTGCAGGCTGGAAAAATCATCCCTTACTATTTCAATCAATAAATAAAACGCTATTTTGTTAAAAATTGCTAAAATTTATTATAATTGCTGTGTTTTGGAAGCCACATAGAAGTCAAGTTCATAGAAAATTATCAGCATCGCTCTTCTGAAAGCACTACAGAAGGATTAGTGCCTCTTACATTCTCTAGGTATTTATGTCAGTTCCTCATAAAAAAAAAATGTGTTTTGTCTCCCAAAAGAGTTACAGCTAATCTAGGATCTGCTAATTCATGTTTTTATTAATCAGGGACCCATATCATGTACATCCCCCAGTGAAGCCTCTCTTTGGCAAGGCTATTAATTGAATGCCTGACTTGGACCAGCAAATTGCAGATTATCTGAACTACTTGAGGGCTTAAATGCATATGTCTCGTCATCTCCCTGAACCAGCTTCTGGAGTTCGGGTTACAAAGCTGTATGCCATTCCTTCTGTGAGGATGCCCTCGCAGGGCAGCTCTTCTCCTCTGGAAACGTCAAGCTGTTGATGAAAAAAGGAAGACTCACATCTACAGTGGATGGGTCTTTCCCTGAAACTGAATTAAGATTATAAAAGCATCTGACAAATGACCTAAGAATAAAGACTAACCACAATCAGAACAAAGTAGCAATTACATCTCTTTGGCTTAGCTTTCCTATAACTATTCTCCCATGTATGTTTGGTCTTTGTGATACTGTATATTTAATAGAAAACAAACTGCAAATCATTAAATTTTTAGCAGAACTGTTTCTTTCTGAAAAGAAGGTTTTCTCCAAGTCAAAATGTTTTGACAAAGATTTCGTTACCATGTAATTTCAGTAAGGTAAATGTGTAATTTGTTACATTTAGTTAAAATATTACTTTTAATAGTATAATATATCTTTATGTTGCATATAGGATTACAGACTCCATGAGACAATATATATATTCTAAAGTAGCATGAGAAAGTCCTTTGGATTTTTGGCTTTTTAATTCTGACCTCAAAGAGTTTTGATTTCCTACAAAAACAAAACAAATCAAATATGAAACAGCACGTTTGGTAAATTTTCTACAGTCAGACCAAAGAATATTCCAAACCTACATTTGAAAGAAGAAATCAAGAAAACACTTGCTGTAAGTCCTTGGTAATTCTCAAATGAATTCAAGAATTTTACAGGGAAACTGAAGGCTTTATTTGTACAGTATATTGTGCTATAAACCTTGAACTTGACTGACATCTCAGTATTGTGATATGCGTGTTTAATAGTAATAATTTATAACATTTACGATAATAAAATGATGGGCTTTGCATCGGCTTCTTGCACAATATGCACTAGAATTCCTGCCGCTCAGCTTTGAAATTCAAAAGTTCAGCAGTCCTATCAGTAATATATTGTAGTATGAAAACATATTTACTTGGATCAGTAAACTTCCAGAGGTAATGGATGGCAGGACAAGGTAACATTTTCTGTCCTGTCTTTATGTCTATTTCTCTTTTTTTCTTTTTCTAAGGGAGGCTCTATAATCCAAGTCATGAGACCAACGAAAAAATCAAAGTATGTATATAAAAGGAAAAAAGACTTAACAAGGGTAATTAAATTCATATAACGACTCTCATTCAATGCTCCCCAAATGCTTTGCAAACATCGATTTCTTTAATTATCCTGTGCTACACCTCTGTAGCAGTGAGGGTTCTTAAGTAATTATGCTTGTAGATGCTGCATGGTGGTAACAGGCGCTCACCGCACTTGCCAGGGATGAGAACCAGCTTCAGAGAAAGACACGCGGGGACAGGGGAGCTTGGTGGGACAGTGCCTGCGGCGGTATCTTTTGGTGCTGTGGTCAGCCAGACCTCTCACACCACTTTCCTGCTGATGTCAGCTGTTAGAAGGGAAATGTGCTTGCTGACACTTGGCCTTGGCTCACTGCCTGGCAAAGCCACTCGTGGGTTCAAATTCCTTTGGTATAGTACGGTAATACAGTAGTCATAGCCTTATCCTTAGAAATAAATGCTGAGTAGTATTTAATGTAATCATTTTACAGATAAGGCATTGGAAGTGCAGGCTGGATACAGGGTTTAACCATGTATTTAACCGGTATTTAATTGCTGGAAGTAACTTTTCTTTTTTTTTTTTCTTTTTAGCTAAACGTGTACTGTTGTACATGCAGAATGTTTGTAGGATCAGTCAGACTTACACAATATTGCATTTGAAGTGAGTGATGATGACTTAAAAATGATGCTGACCTAACACTTTACTCCTTATTCCAATTAGTCCCTCAGACTACCTCTGTTAGCTCCTGTGAGCCAAGACACCTACGTGATGGTATTCCCTTTGAGGATGCACTGTGAAAGTCTGGTTGTAAAGTCATAATTGCTTCTAACTGCTGCCCCAGATTCTTCCTGTCTCAGTAGATCTGGCATGACAGATATACTGCTGTGGAGTCCACATTAAACACCTCATTACTGCAGTATAGCATTATTGCGTCTTCTGTTCTGAAATAACTTTTACCAAGGGAATCTCAAAATCTGTACACTGTGCTGATTCAAAACATTGTCTTCACACTGGCGCTTGCATGTGCCTATCACAGTTTTTGTAGGAGAATAGCTCATAATGCAAGACTTGACCAGTGTTAACCAGAACAGACACAGCAGGTGATACTTAAAAGTGTGTGAGATTTCTTTTGTTGGATTAGGACATGATACCATTTCCTCAAAATACTGGGAAACAAAGGGCAGCAGTTTGAAAATCATGGGATGGGATGAATTTACCAGCTGCCTGGCACCCTGACTAGCTACAGGGGCAGCGTTAAGAGAGTAGTGCTCTCCAGCTGTTGGTGAAACGCCTATGTGTGAAATCATTAGCATATAAAAACAAAGTCTGCTTGACTGTTTTGCAGCATTTGCTCAGTGTATTTGGGCATTTGTGAAAGCAAAACATCCCTAAGCATGAATCTACAAGACGCATGTCTGCACGGAGTTCTCATCTAGGTGTTTGGGAGAGAGGGTAATCACGTTTGGCATGTTTCATGCCCATGCATTTCGTCTCCCCATCTTGCCTACGGGTACAGCAGGCAGTAGAACAATAGTGCTCTAATTTCTGCAGAGCAAAATTTGAAGTTTGCGCTTAGTTTCCTTTGCAAGTGATTCCTTTGCCCAGGTACTGTCCACGACCCACTCTGATCCTGCAGCGTGCTTTTGTGTGCATGCTGTGCAGTTACTTAGGTAGGGGCATAATTAAGCTTTTGCAAACTGCTGGATTCGCCAAGCAAAACGGTATGGAAAAAAGCACAAGAGGCTTCTGTTTTGTGACACTTAATCTTGGCTGTCTGATTAAGAGATACTGTATTTTGTTCACGTACTGTAATCTGGTCAGTTGAAGTTCCCTGTGGTATATAAAAAAAATCTGTCCCAATGAAATGCCAGTTTCTGAGGTTGATCTCTAACTTCACCTGGCATAAAGAGTAATGGTTGTGATGCCCAGCCATTGCCTGCTGAATTTTGGTTCCCTGGCCCTCCCCATTGCCTTTATTCCCCTAGTTGCATTGTTATCTCAAGGTAATGCATCCTAGGTAAGTTCCACCTTGCTATGGATGGCTACAATAGCCTGCCAAGGATGAGGGTGTCATGACAGTCTCCCTGATAGCACTTCTTTGCTGGGAGTAAGCTGGGAGTCAACATGGTGGAGGAAGGGCTCTGGGCCAAAATAATAATTTCCACAGCAAGGATGCAGCTGTGGTGTGGAGGGCCATGAGCCACTGCCTCCCATGACATATGATGCAGAGTGTGTTAAAAGTGGGTAGAATCCGTTTTCCCCAGCTGAGTTAATCCCTCCCAGCGTGCCTTTGTTTCACTCAGGATTGTATCCCTTTAATTAATTTATTATTGTATCACAGATAAAGCTGAACAAGTTACTTAATGAGTTCAGCTACTAGGATGGATAGGTTATTTGTTCTATGTTTTGGTAATTATTTTCTTTCTGTGCAATTTCCAAAGGAAAAGCAGCTGCTGTTTACCTGTATACTCAACTGTCCCAGTAGGATTTTACATCCCCAGTCAAGGACCTTGCCTCTCCAAATACCCTAGAGGCTTGTCAGCCACAAATAGAACAGGTGTGACAAGCAGTGTTACTGCTGTCATTGCCAAAACCAATATAACTTTTCTTAGTGATTGTCACAGTCACCCATGAGGATGGAAAATTCTGTCAGGAATCTGTAGCTGAGATTTGGCAAAGCAGTTCTGGAGGTCCAGATGTTAGACACAGCACTGTGAACTCTGAACCTGCTCACACAGGTACTGTCTGGAGAGTTTGTAATCACTCTGCTGGGTGAGTATCCGAGCATGCAGCACCCTGCAGAATGAAGAGTGAAATTCTTACTTATGTGCTTAAATACAGGGACTGCTTTTCAATTCCAAAGTCTTCTCCTGACTTCAAGACGTAGGGAGTAGCATGGGTTTGTCCACCATTAAAATGCGGAATGTTATTTCAGTATTCTCAGCATAAAAGTAGCATCATGATTCATTCATAATCATACTACAAAAATGATACATTATTTGCATGCATATTGCTTAAATAGATACTATTGTATCCATAAAGAATTACTACACGGGCAGTAAGCACTGTAAACATTGTGTTCCTGAATTAACAAAGGCATGCATTAACAATGAAGTGCCTTGTACCTGAAACCATCTTTAGCAGCTAATTTAACTGACAAGCAAGGAGAAAGAGCTCTGTCATGCAGCTCTTTTTTCCTTTTGACTTTTAGCTATCATGCTGTTGCAAAGACCTAATGCATAATACTGTGCAAAGCACTTTTTTTTTTTACAATACATTCTATTTAGCCAAGTAGAAACTTTTCTTTTTATTAGAAAAACAATTTTTATTATGCAAAAGAATAACAATATTTAGAAAACAAAAATATTTTTCAAGCTGGCCAATGAGAGAAAAATCTAATCAGGGTGTGTGAAAGAACAATAAAGACATATGAAGAAATTCAGATTAAAAACTAGAAATTACCATGGGAAACCTGGCAGATGTTGCTCAAGGGAAGAGGCAGCCCTGAACCTGAGTGAGGGAGGTGGGTGGATTGTTGTCTCAGCCGTGTTGTCTCAGCTCCAGGACCTCTGACCCTGGAGCGAATGTAGTGCTAATGGGAAAGGACTGGGACTGCAGGGGGAGGAAGGAAGAAGCTCATGTCCCTTCAATGCTCTTCATAAATCTGTAGTTGCATTGCTTTTTCTGAGTAGTGACAACATGAAGAAACACTAGACAACACTAGCTTCTATTGCAAATACAGTAAAAAATGTTCAGCAATATTAAATGTCAGAAAGTTGTCCAGGGCTAGTTCTTCAGCTAGTGTAAATGAATATGATAAATTGGTCCTCTAAAGCAATGGGACAAGGATAACTTAAACAAGGTCAGTGTTTAACATGAATTAACTGTTTAACTTAACTAGTTGCTTTGATTTGGGGGATTTAGCGTTAAAAAAGCATGTGTGAATACAACGTTGGAGAAGTACCCATACAGCTAAAAGCAGGGCTAGATACTCAGTGAAAGAGTGGTAACTGTACATTGTTGCAGAATAATTACATGGAGGCCAGGATTTTTATTTTTTTTTTCTTGTACAAGCCTGTTAAATTACATTACATTGTATTCGAATCTTCAGAATGTGGTGTGTGTTCTACAAGCTCTGCTCGGCCTGTTGATCTGATACATTTCAAAGTTGTGGTGCAAGGGCGAGGTGGCTCACGGAGTTAATGCAATAGCGTTTTATCTCGGGAAACCAGAGTTCTACTGCAAACTTGACATTGCTTTGGCAATGCGAGGCTAGTGCGGGTGCTTGCTCCCGCCCTTTCCAGCAGATCACAGCGCTGTGTGGTAGAGCCAACACCGGCAGCAGGCACGTGTGCAGAAGAGGTACGGGACTGTGGATGGATGGGCGCTCACAGGCGTCATTGGAGGGGTCCGGGATGGAGGCATTTCAGGCAGCACACCTGATGCTTTCTCAGCACACTGAGAATTCACTTGGCTTCTGTACACCTGTCAAAACAACAACTATTATGTCCTCCAGCCCAACACATGCAGATGCATAAAGACTGGGGGTGGGGAGGGTTTGCTGATTATTGACGGTAATGAAGGAGAGTGGGTGGTGATTGCACATTGCAGAAACCTAGAAGAAAGGCAGTATGATATAATTTCACCCTGGGAATCTATTGCTATGGCAACAAAGAACAGATTTTTTTTTTGAAAAATAGGGTTCAATACAAAAGTATCACAAAAGCAGAAATAAGATTTTTAGCAAACCTTTTCTTCTCTTTGCTTGCATTTTATTCATTTGTATTATTACTGAAATGTTTGTAAGCATGAAAAATAAGTGTTTGTGGCCCACAGACATTTCTCCTAAATGAAATAAAGTATTGTTGTGTTAGCTTTATCGATTCGGTGCAAAGTCACAGCAAAAATCCTTGAGGTGTTCTTGATGTTCAGTCTACAGGCTTCTTAGAGTTTATATTCCATTTACAGCTGTTAAGCTGTTCCTCCAGATTAAATGAGATGTAACTGAGGTCAGGATTCAGCCAGAACCATTTTCTATTCCACATAGATAAAGAATTCATGAACACAATTACTTTTACCTAAAGCCACTGAAGTAGGTTTCGATGGCCATTACAAGACACTCTGCTGGCAATGTTTCACTTCAGGAACTGCAGTGGCTTGGGCTGGTGAATAAGTGCTCGGGGAGGCAATCTACATTTTCTGTGCCAGAAAGGTTTAAGCTCTGCAGTAACATTAAAGGAAGGACCAGTGCTAATCACCCCTCTGCAGGAAGAAGTAAGGCCTTTTGTCAGAAGGCCAAAAAAGGAATCCAGGAGACAGATGAACACTGTGTGTCTCAGTGCCAGCATTGCCTGCCGAACCCCTGGGATCACCAGTTTGAGTCTGCTGGAGTCAAGCTGCTGGTAAAAGGAATAGCAGCCAGTTCTGAGTTTCTTTCCCTCTTCAGGGTTTAAATTAGAATTATGAGTTACTAGCTAGATGAACCAAGGATTAGGCCATACCCAGGATCTGCTCCTCTGTTTCCCCTCGAGACATCTTCATTTTTAGGCTTCATCCCACCCCATTTTACTAATCACACATTTGCTGTTTCTCTGCTCAGACATCATGTTCATTTCAATTACACACTCATGTTTACATTATTTTAGCTCTACAGCAGGCATAATTACATTTTTTCATTATATTGATCATGTATTTTGCAATATCTGCTGGCTTTTCATATGATATTAAAATGATATTTTTCACACCTTGTTGCTGACATAGAACTTGCCAAAGATATCTCTGCTGCTGTGAGATACCCTGAACTCTATGCAGAAAACCCCTGGGAACATCAATAACATCGATAGTCAAATTACAAGTTTAGTGAAGAAAGGCAGCATGCCTACAGCAAGAGGCATTGAATCAAAAAAAGCAATTTCTCTCTGTATGATTAGTTTGCACAAAACACAAACCAACCCAACTCAAAATTAAAACAAGAAACAGAGAAGAAACAAAAGAGAACCAGGGACTCATTTTGACAGAAGACAAGGGTAAACACGGAGATGGGATCCTCTGGGCCTTTCCCTCCAGCATGTAGACAGGATGAGACAAGGATGCTGTTCTGTTTAAATGTCAGTTTTAGAAGCACCTACCAGCCTGAAATACTGATGTCCCGTACTTTCACTGTATTTAGCATACATGTATAGGAAATAAGATTGCCAGGTATTGCTCACCTTTGGACCATTTTGGGAAGCTGGTGGGGGCCTCTGTTGTGTGTGGGAATCTGTGGTTGGCATTTACCTTACTCAGACAGCTCTGCAGGACCCACTGCCTCCTCTTTGCTGTCAAACAAGGCTGCAAACAAACCTTAGCATGTGTCGGGTGTTGCGAGATGATAAGATAGGGGAGAGGGAAGTCGTCTTAGGGTACATTGAGATGTGGCAGTCTTTGGCTGGCAGAACCATCTGTAAGGAGCAGTGGTGCTGAGAAATTTTCTGAGACCAATTTCTGCTTCTCTCCTCAAGCGTCTTGCCTATAAATTATGAATTTGCGATCAAAGGACTCTGTCCAGCAGACAAAGCTTCCACCGCATAATTATGGCTCACAGAAGCTGCAACACTTGAATCTGGATGGGGAGTGACTGAATTACATTTTCATGACACTGAAGAAGTGAAAATTGGTCTCAGAGTTCTTGGTCCAAAATGAACAGGGTCAATCCCATGCCCCTCTTTGGCCTGGCATGTGCTCTTAACATTTATTTGCTCTTCCTGTTCTCACAACAACACTACCAGTTTTCCCGCTGGCAGGCTCTCTGGCAGGAGCCCTGGTGCCTCTGAAGTGATCTGGAGCCTTGGCACTGCCGTGGGTGGCAGCAGGGTGTCAGCTCCTTCTATGCCTTTGTGTTGCTAATGGAGCTTAAAATGAACACAGCTTTTCTATGTGTTTGGACAGTAACTTCACGCTGTTTTTTCAGAGTTCGTTTTTTTGTTCTTGTTGTTTTTTCGTATTTGTTTTGTTTTGTTTTAAATACTAATCACCAGAAGTTAAATTCACCTGTGCTATTTACTCTGCTCTAAGCAATGATTTTATGGCAGGCATAAATCTCCTCTCTGTGTTCTTCTAAGGCTGATAGTTATTGGAGAGACCTCTGTGAATACTGTGGAGTACTTTTAGTTTGCTGTTAGTTAAGCCTAACTTATAATGATACCTTTTTGAAATGAGCTGTGTTTAGCATGAACTGATTTTTGTTGCGTATCAAATGCTTAGAATTTATGCAGGAGAGACTTCCCACCATGTATATAACAGAAAGAAAAGTAGCAATTTTACCTCTGGTTAAACAATATATGTATCTGTGTAGGCTGCGGTAAAGGTGCAGTTTTTTTCTACGGAAAAGCATTATTGAATTGAACAGGGAAGAAATCACTAAGATTCCACAGAAATTTAGCAGCTAATAGGTTTAAATGGAGAATTACATCCCTGTTGCAGTGCTCCCTGGGTTGTTCTAAGCACTAGATGAAAGCTTGTCATTCCCTATAAAACTCTATAGGAATTACACATAAATGCTGTTTTTTGAGCTATTTGGACTGGAATTAGATCCTAAGGGTTAGGAAGTGCCATCCATTTCTTGGACTACTAAAAGTTGTCATTTAGTCTGCCTTACATAGCTGTCATTCCTCTGGAACCACAAGGCAATCCGAAACCTGAATTCCATTATGGTGGTGCACTTACCCAGCAATGCCTCTGTAATGAGGAGGGGTTCATTGCAGCTTTACCCTGATAGAAAGGAGAAAGAAATGGGATCCTCATGCCACATTATAAGGTGCAGTTGCACTACTGAAGCCTTAGGTACTGTTCAGGAGTCAGCAAACGAACGTATTATTAGATTGGTGGGTTTAATACATCCTGTGTTGTAAGTGCTGGAATTGTGTCTGCCTGCAGGCTGCAGAAGAAAATCCTACTGTACATTCGGGGACTGCACTCCCATGAATGACACCGAGTCTACGCGATTCAGGTATCATAGCAACCTCCATGAATCATGATCTTTGTTTCTTTGTGACTTGTTTATATAAAAAACACTGCTAGCGTGGGGCCTGCCCTTCCACTCTTCACCACAGTGAAGGACTGCAGAAGCGGTACCATAAGCTCCAGCGTGAGTCACGGGGAAGGATCATCTCCTTTTGTACCGAGTTCTCTGCGGTGGGAACTGCTGTGTTCTAGGTGCCTGTACAGGCAATTAGCACCCACTGAGTTTTCTGACAATTATGCGATTTTAATAATGAAAAGGCTTAGTTTTGCAATAGAAGAAATTATAAGGATATATCACTTAAAACAATCCTTCCCAAATGTGCTTTTCTAAGAAAAAGGAAGAATTTAAGGAGTTAATGTGCTCATGCAGAGTAATACTGTGTGGCTGGCCTTCCTCTTTGTGCTCACCAGGTCACACTGCACGCACCGCTGAGAAGGAGGTAGCTCAGGAGAACGTAAACTCCTTCAGTGCCTGACAGTAAGTGATTTGCTTTGCGCATGCTCACTGCCGTCTTCTCAGGTTGGAGAAGCGAACCTCAGGTCTACACACTTCCCACCAGGTTCCACTTCCTCCCTCCCTCCATCCCTCCTATTTGCAGTATGATTGGGGAACAGAGACTTGGCTCCAAACCAGGCCCACCAAGAAAGCAAAAGGGTGAGATCAATGTAGTGAGGCTTTTTTACCCTCTGCTTTGTCAGGTAAACACAAAGAAGGTGGTGCTGGAATTTGCTCTTACATAGGAACACAGAAAGACAATGGCATGTGGAAGAATAATTGCAGTGTGAGTCCTTGGGCTTATAACTTCTGGTGAAGCTATTGTTTCCATCTGGCCCTGAAACTTCTGTGCAAGAGAAAATGCTTTCATTAACAGTTCCCCTATGAAAACATAAACTACCACAGTGTCAAGTATTGCATGGAGAGGAGAACAAGGAGAGAAAGAGTGAATCATCACTATGACCAAGCAGAACAAGACTGGCTAGCTATAAATTTCTACTAATTTCATTTCCTCTCCTGTCATTGGTATTTGTTTATGCATTTGTTCAAAGTGGGGGAAAAAAAGTTCTTAAAGCTACGGCAGTTAGATAGTATTGGCCTGAAAAGGAAGAACATCCATTAAACCCTTGAAGTTCTGTATAGGGTAATAAAAACATACTGACTTTTATAAAATAAAGCAGAGGAGTTGAATGACTATCTTGAGTATTACTTTAAATTTCTTATAAAATTTCATAAGCCAGTAGAGCCTTTTTAAACTTAAGTTACCGATGCTGATAGATGGCAACATAGGTACTACTGCAAAGACAAAGCTACTGCTACTTAAAAGCTCATAACCTTACCAGGCAAAAAGTGCTGTAGATATTAAAAAGCCTCAGAGGTACTTGTACATCCTCCTCCAGAGGAAGAGTATTTTGCGGTTGCTGGGAACTTGAACATTTGCAATCTTGATTCAGAATGCAGCCTTTTGGCAATAACCTAAATTTGATACTGCAGTCAGTACCGCTGAATCACAGGAGTTCAGAAATGAACTGTAAAAATGAACATCAGACATAAAATATAATTTTAGGTGAAAAAAACCACTTCATATCACAAATACAGAACCCCAAAAAGAAATGTAAATGTTCTTGTCAGCGCTACAAGAAAGATTCCCCTATGCATTCTTGTGGCTCCATGTATGCGTGTATTAACCTCAGTTCCAGGATTTCAGGCCAGTTGGCCTATGGGAAGTTAAACATTAGTCCTGGCATTATACAGCGTGCAAGCCACCTCCACACTTCACACTTTCATTTATGGTGTTAACAGAGAGGCCAAAGATGTGATTAATGTGGTGATTGTGCCTGAACCAAGTGTTTTGCTTCCAGGGAAATACTAACATACTTCACTGCTGAGCACTCTGGTGTGGTCACAGCCCTGTTTTTTCAGCTCTGTTTTTTTTTTTTTTTTTTTTTTTACACACTTGCTCACCCTAATGTGAAACTGGTAAAAGAAGCATTTTGCTCATGCAGTTCTATCTAAGTGGGGGTTCCTGTTATATCTGCTGAATCAGTTATATTTATTAAATACTGTAGATAGCTGTGGCAGGTAGGCTGCAGTTCCTTACAGTCTGAACTACCTTTCTTGTTTCTCAACAAGGCAGGGGCATCCTGAGGAACTGGTAGAGGTGGCAGAAGTCTTCCAGGGCGCAATGTGTGCCCTTCCTGACCCTACTGGGATATCTTCACTCTGAAATTCAGGGTCACTCTCTAGAGAAGCCTAATGCTGTGTAACTCCCCTTCATTTTAAACTTTGTTCTTTTAGTTTTATACTATATTTGTCCTTATCTCCCTTTCACCCCCTTTGCCTGATCCCCCTCATGTCTCTTAATCTTGCCCTGTTTCCCATACCCTCCTATTTTTGGTTGCTTGAGGCTCTTGCTGCCTTGGCCACTTGCCGGCACCTGGGCTCTGTCCCAGCAGCTGAGGCTCAGTGAGCTGCCTGGTCCCACAGACCAGCCCAGTACAGTCCCCTTCTTCCTTCCTCCGGTCTGAGACCAGCAGTTATGAACTGCCCTTGGTCTACCAGGTATGGGATAAAGGAACTCGGAGCCTTGGCCTGCGATCCTCTTCCACTTTTCAGTGACCCTAGAAATTGGAAAAAACACTGAGGGCGTCTGTCTGGATTTTCTGTGAAAATCCTAATACAAAGCGTGTTGTCCTCTTCCTATTTTAATTCTGCTGTTCCAGTCATTATTTCCAGAAGACAATGATGAATTTCTGATCTCTGGTTTCCTCTGTTAACAGCGCTCATTACAGCAACCTTGCAGTGCTTGGCAGTACCAGATACCTGACCTTTTTTTCCCCTGACATTTAACAATCACTCTGGAGGTATAATCTGTTTACAGCTCTTGAAAACCTCTTTGCCTCATACGAAGCTGCTGTCCTTGACCACAAATTGAGGGTACACTGCAGCAGCTGGCCCTTTATGAATCTAAAGAGAAACACAGGAGCAATGCCACTGACAGATAAATGTAAATCAGACAAACACGTGCTTATAATGGTGATGTTCAACAAGCTGGGACCATGGGAAGAAAGGTTGCATAAGCAAAGTAGATTGTATCCAGGAAGCTGCTAAAAAAAATCAAATCCATGAAATGAGGCAGATTTCCATAGTGGTTATATATGTTTTCACAGCAAAAGAGCTTTTGGGGATGCCTCAGATGTAGTTGTAAAGGACACAAAGAGGAACCTCAGTTCCACATTCACAGATTAATCAGAACATGGAGCCATATGTTTTCATGTGATCATTCATGTAAGAATGAAGTTGGTACCTCCAACATACAAAGAGAAAAGATCAACAGCTAACATAACGTTCTTGACATAAGAAATTACTTCTGGTGTTTCCACAACATGGTCCCAGTTTGCAGACCATAAAAGAGGGAGTGCCTTCCCATATAAATTCCGGATAGACTCTGTTGCCAGGGTTCAACTCTGGGCTCCTTTAGACATCATGTTTCTCAGCAGAGCCTCCTACATAGGACTTAAAAGGCCCCAGTGGACCTTCTGTAAGGAAAAGAGCACAGTAATGTCCATCTCCAGTTCTTTCTAATTCAGACATTTGACCTTCTTGATTGTTGTGAGTGGTTGCTAGTGGAGAGCATAGCTAGTGGCTGCAGTAACAGAAATAATTAATCTTTTTCAATACTAATGAAAAGAGCTGACAAGCCTTGCTTCACCAAAACAAGTATCTGCTTTCATTCATTAGGTAGGATGAGGGAGCAGAAAGGATGGAGCTGGAAAGGTCTTTCATTCCCAGGATACGACTATGGTTGTTGCCTGTTTCCAGACCTGGAAGTCCATGTGAGCCTTTTAGCATGTAGAAGAAGGTTTGCTGTTGCCGGTTCACAGGACTGTTGGAATAGAGCAGTTGTCCTTGTAGTTAGGCTTGATAAGTAAATTCTTTCATCATTTGATCCAGGATACTTAGAAGTCAGGGGGAACCACCACCACACGTAGCTCAGTTATACAGCTCAGATCCTTTAGTCCAACACACAGCTCCCGCCTCCTTCTCCCTCCAGCTAGACTACACTTTTTACATTGTATTTTCTTATACTTTCTGTACAGTTCAGACTGGGAGATGCAGTTCCTTTCTATATGAGGTAGATTATGTTAGGCTCTACACTTCTCTCCCAGCAGGAGAGAACATTGCTCACTGAGGAAGTTGCATTTCAGGGCTGCTAAAGTTGCCTTTGATTACTACCTTTGCCTTTCAACCATGAGTCACCCTGTTCTCTCCTCCTGTGAAAGCTAATCTTAGTTGTTGTTTTGGGACAAATACTTTGCAACTGCAGAGTTATTCAGTAGCAGTGAACTCAGTGCCTTTCTATTTACAGTGAACTTCCCACGCTCTGTTGTCTTGTGATGGATCTGAACTTCACGGAATCACAGGGGACAGCACTGTGCCCTTCTGTGCTGAAAAGAGCTTGAGAAGAAAAATACGTGATACAAGAAGCAGAGAAGTGGGAAAGGGCGATGGAACAGTCTTCCATGGAGATGCTTTGAAACATCTGAATTTTCTTCTGAGAAGGTGGAAAGGAAGCTGAAGCTCTAAGAAACTGTGGGCCATCGCTAGCCTCTTGCTATCCAAGCTTAAGAAGTCCATTGTCCAAGGTTGGCAGAAGACCTCTTAATACACAGCATAACATCATCCTGCTGGAGAAGGGGAATCCATGTAAGAAAGGTAATCACTTGAAAGAAATGCTGTTGTGGTCAATAATTAAGTTGTGTGACTGTGTAAAGACAGATAACTCTGCACCACAGAGTGTTTGCTTCCTGCTGGGGAAATTATCAGTGACCGAGGAGTGCCTACATCTCTGCTACAGGGAAGTGTAAGACCTATTTAAATGTGTGCAACAGAAAATAAGACAGGGAACCAGGACACAATTGGCTGTCCAGGCTGTAGTAACAGTGGGATCAATTAGCTTCATTTAGAGGTTTATTCCAACTCCTGCCTATGTCTGAGTATTGCTAGATGCTACTTTTTTCTATGTGTCATTTATTTATATATTTTTCCAGGTAAAATGCAGCAAAGCAGCAAAACAATCTGAAGACCTAATAGAGGGGAAGGAGAGAGTTTGACTTCCAAGAAACTGTACCCCAGATGTGTCTTGATGGGATTGTGCAATACGAAGAGGGTGGTTGTTTCTCCAGAAGCTGGGTCATCCTGCTCCCATCTGTTGCTTCTGAGTAAATCCTAGTGTTACACCATCTGATTCGTTTGCTTTGTTTAGGATAACATCCTTTTAAAGAAAATATTTAGCATATTCTATCTTCACCATTAGCTACTGCCACAACATGCACTCCTGCAGTTGCTTTGCATTTTTATAGAAAAGAGAGACAAGTGGTAGCTATGGGGAAAGGCACAACATGGTTTTCAAACTTGTTCATGCTATGTTACTAGGGGATTTTACTTTCTGAACCTAAGGATCTCTTTTACTCTCATTCACCATTGTATACCATCCCTGTGGCAACACCAGTGATTACTTACAAGGAAACATAATGTTACAAAAGAGTGAAACGTATTTCTAGCAGACTAATCCGCCTTGGTGGGTAAAGAGATAAACTTCCCATAAAATACCATTTGCTCCTTACCAAATACCATTTACTCCTCATTAAAACTGTTCTGCTCTTGTGGGTTCCAGATTCCCGTTCCAATGTATTTCAGGCGCATCCCCTCTCCTGCTGCATGAAATCAGCTGGGAGAGGGGAACCTGAAAAGGTTTGAGTATTGGGCCTAATAGTTACAGGCATATTCTCAAGTTTAGATATTTCCAGAATGTGAAACCGAGAGTCAAATAAATTGTAGAATGCAGAATCTAGCAGCTTTTTCCCCTTACCTTTTTAAAATGCTACAGTCACCAGTGAAGCAGTGCATACCTAGTTTGATGCATACGTAACTTCTGGATGGCCAGGCATGAGTCCTAATCCTATGGTTTGGTCAGGACCTAAAGTATCAAGGCAAAACACTGATGCTCTCAGGCAAATTGATAACAAGTTTGGTTTAGTATCTACATGCAGAAAGGTCACATCTTCATGTTTGCAGTAGTTAGATGCTACCAGTCAGAATTTGAAGGGAAATTATCTATAATTTCTATAATCCAGAACAATTTGCAGTATTTGCTGCTAGCACATATTGTTCAGGTTCAGATGTTGACTGAAGAATTAAAAAATACAACCTATGTGAAATTGGTTATTCACTGGTGAAAAGGACTAAACATTTACGATGGAAGGCACAGAACAAGCAATTACTTTCTACATCCCTCCCACTGTACTTCCACCCTCCTTACTTTCCCTTCCCCAGGGCATTTCATTACATCTGCATCCTGCCCTTTACAAACTGCCCTTCTTTTCTGGCATTTGGTCCCTTTAATAGAAGTTGCAAGTCACGCTGGTTTGCAACAGCTCTGCGATGTATGCAAAGAAGGAAAAATAGGATCAGAGCCCCAGGTTCATGTTTGCTTGTAGCCTAGGGAAAGATTTGAACTCAGGTTTGCAGGAGGAAAGGCATCATCTTTTTCTTTGTTACAATTCACAGTACGTTTCAAAAATTGTAATGGCCTAAAGCCTACAGCTTAAAACCTGGTGTTGAATTTGTGCTTCCTTTGATAACAAAAAAAGCCCTACTGTGCTTGTACGGGTCTGAAAGAATGTAAAGCATAGCACCGAGTGCAGGTCTTTTATGCAGGCAGGCAGAAATAAACTGCTCACTTACTGTTTTCTAAGATCGTCTGATATATTGAGACACACCTTTTATGAAAAACTGTTCCCTGTTTCTAAAAGAACTCTGCATGAGTTCTTGTTTGGTAGCTCAAGGCACAAATGAAGGTGAAACAAGACTTGCTCTTTGCAAATTATCATATATTTGATCATCTAGGGCTAACCTTGGCCAGCAGAGCTGCACTGCTAGGTCAGTGAGGCCTCCTGTGAAAAGTTTGGCCCATGCATTTCCTTGATGCTTGCAAACGGGCACTCCGGAGCCTTCCTGGGGGAAGGGCAGGGAAGGGCAGGGAAGGGAATGGAGCAAGCCTGCTGCCCTGCATGTCCAGTCAGTTTGGAGTTAGGAGGCATTTGTTACCTCAAAAGCGCCCAAGAAGCAAAGCACAGCAGTTTATCTAACGCTCCCCTTCTTCAAAGGTCCTGCCAATGGCAAGAGAGAAAATTTTTTTTCATGAGACCAAATCTGACAGTTGGTTTAAGGCTGAGCAGGTCTCAGAAAGTGTTAGCTGTTTTAGCAAATGATCTCTGGAGCGCAACGGAACTATGGACCCCACTGCAGACTTATCTGGCAGAAAGAGGATACCTGGACAGTAAAGTACATGGACAAACTGTCCAGGACAAGGCCCAGATGTGCTTGAGTGAGGATTTGTTGTAGATTCAGAGCTGTTATTTTCTTCTCCAGCTTGCTGTGCAGGATTATGAAAGGGTACATGTTAATGGTGTTCAGCTGTTCTCAAGAAATATACCAAAAATAAATGTAAGTCCAAAACATTTCCTATAGTATTGTTGATGAAAACAGTAGTTGAACTATTATGAAGTGGCAACTTTTGGGTGATTATTTCATGCTGTAACTTCATGCTGAATATTTATTTCCAAAATCTAAAGCAAGGCTTTGCGAATATGACAGAAATAGTTTACAATGAAACAGGATTCAATTCAGTATGATTTCAGTCATACTCTTACATATTTAAAATAAATGGATACAATAGTCTGCCTACAGTCAGGTTAGAATGACTATTTAGTAGATTAATGTAATAATATTATAGGTTATTATGTGCTTACCTGGGATCTTCCTAAAGATATGAAGTGTTATTTACAAGTAACAAAGTTTTCAAATGATGTATTTCTATGCATTTAATTACATAAATACTTAATTTGAATAAAATGAATACCTCAAATAAGACAGATTTTACACTTTTTGCTGAGTGGAAGTCAGAGCAAATGAATAATAAGGAAACGTAAGGACACCGGGAGGCTGATCATTGCTCTGTAATTGCTACCTTTGATAAATAGAGCATTTCATTAATAAGCCTAATGTAAAACCGGAAAACTTTTATATAAGTACAGATTTATTTTATACTGTTTGAATTCAGAAAATCCTTTTAGTAGTAAGATTCTGAGATTTTGCGTGAATCAGAGCTCACTGGAGATGGAGGATTTACTTTTATAAAAACAGTGCTCAGACCTCCATGCATTAAAAAGTGAGAAGGATACACAAGACTCAGGTTCAGCAATACTCCCCATCCCATGCTTTAAAGTACTCCTTCGACCAAGGAAGAGCTGTTTCTAGACCTACTGTATTTTTCACTCACTCTGCCTGCTTCAAATAAGCTGCTCTTGCCACCTCCTTCCAGTATGATGAACGGAGAGACTGAGCACTTTGGTCCTTTGGTCCCCCCCTGACTTGTGAATACTGTCTGTTTGTTAGAGGGAAGACAATAATGTGGAGCATCAACCCTCTGCACATTCTCTTTTGGGGTCCAAAGAGTCTGTGCAACCACCAGCCTTAAGGCTTCTCTTTGAAAGCATGGTTACTACAAAGACACCAGGTAGCTTTTTACTTTTCTTTACTTTCGGGCCCCTCTTGTGCAGATGGAGGTTATCTGAGCCCCTGCCATTCAGTTTGGCTGTTACTATATGGTACCAGCTGTGCAATTCTATCTCTGTATAGAACCCTGCCATTACAGATTTTAGGACTATCAGTTTCTATCGGAGAAAATGCTTTGAATTACATTAGTGTTCATTGACATGCATTCCTTCAACTCTCTTCACAAGTCCTTGTTTTGGAGCGTGAATATTTAATTAATTGTGTCAAACTTTCTTCTAAAACTAAAAGAGACTGAGGCTCAGTTAATTTACATTTAAACAATTGATATTCTCTTCTGAGTTATTGATTAATCCTTTTTTTGGAAGGATATTTGAGTAAGAATGAGTTCCACAGCCAAATCCTGCTTCTGCTTCCTATGTAGTGCACCCTACATTGATAGTGAACTCTCCTATCAAATTAAGGAAATGTTTTAATTCTGACGTTCTAATTGTCACACTAGAAACAGAATCGTACTGTATCTGACCTAGTATTTAGACTGACTTATTTATTTCTATTTTTTGAGAATATTAGTGGCCTGCAAAACTCTACAGGGAAGCACAAGTTACAGTTTTTAAAAAAATTGTTAGTAGGGGCATTTTACATAGGTTCAAATATTGTCCACTGAGATTCTTCAGCACAGTTCGGTATCAAAAAGTGAAATATTTGAGAGAAAACGTTTTTTAATCTGTTGAGAAAAGACAACTTTGCTTGAAAAGTGAAGCTGGTAGAATCTTTTAACACTAAAACATGGGTATTTTTTGATCTGTAAGTAGATATAGTGCAGCTGCTCTCAGGAAAAATACTCTCCCTGAATTAAAACGATGGTGAATTTCCTACATAGCTTTTTTTTTAAAAAAATGTAATAGTGTATTAGGACTCACTTAGAGCTGTTTGTATTTCCTTATTATTGCACATCTTCAGTTTTAAAATAGGCAAGACATTTTATTTTCTTCTGAAAGAAATATCCTGTACCATAATCAAATGGATCAGCTTATTTTAAGATACACAGTTAATGCAGACAGATATTTTTCTTCCTTTCACAGAAGTCCAAGAGCCAAGTTTGCTCTCTGTGCAAGCTGGAGAAGTGTGTGAGCAGCTGTGCAGACATCACTGGTCCAGCAATGCGTGCTGGCAAAAGTAGTGTGTTATTGCATAGGACAGAACTAGTGCTCCTGCCATTGCCATCCATCTCTTCTGAGAATTCTTGCTGGATTTGTCACTGTTCCATGTCCTGCTTCCTCAGCCATTGTCCTGCAGCCTGCAGAATTATCAGAGGATAGTGAGTAATGTATTCTTTTACCCATTTTCCTTTTTGTTAAGAGAGGAGATGGTGACGGTTGTAATCACCATATTGGGAACAGTATTTGTGGCAATAAAAATGTAGACAAATGCTTTCTGAATCTCAATTTATAATGGAGTATCTGTTTTGTCACCCAAGACACTGGGGGAATTTACTTTGCCTCTAGGATGCTGTTTGCTTATACCGAGCAAAGAAAGACTGGAAAATTGTAAGTGAGCCTGTTGTGATCTAAAAAAAGAAAATGAAAAAGTTGCCTTGCAATGAACTTACTCAACCTTACATGCTAATACTATAAAAGAAGAGGATCCCCTGTTTCTTGCCATTCTTTAGAAATAGCGTGAAAGCCTGTAGTTCCTCCCCATCTATTTCCAGAGATGCAACAGCATTAGGGGTCTGTCTGGGTAAACTCCATCTGCCTACCCACCCGAATTTTTCTCATAAACTTCTCAGCCTTTCATTTGCATCCAAAGAAGCATTTACATATGGCTTCCTAATGAACATTTTCATTGAAGTATACCATTAAAAAAAAGGTGCTGTGCTACAAATTTATTCTGTTATGTGGTGCTTGCTCTACATAGTATCCAGGAAGCAGTTCCACATGAATTGAAGTTTGGGAACCCTGGCTTTAAAAACCGGTCTGATTCCCATTGCTGTAACTTATGTTTGCTAGCAGCTTACATTCTGGAAGGCATCTGCCTGTAGCAAGGTCTTATTTTGAAGTCAGACCTTGGTAAGATGTGGGAAGAGAAGTGTATTCACTTTATTAATATTGCCAGAGACTGCTGACTCCAGAAAAGAAAGCACAAACAAACAGGTAAGAACAGTCTTCTAAAAACTCAAATGGACTGAATAACTTTGCAACACCTCAGACATTCCAGCCTTTTCTCTGGAAGGCCAGAGAGCCAAAATTACAAATAGACAAACCTAGAACTCAGCCCAGCAAAAAAGTTGGTCTGTGCATTTATCAGGGGGAGGGGGAACACCAGAGGGGAGCTGCAACCTGCTCCCACCTCCCTGAGCCACAGGAAGGGCAGTGCAGAGACGTCTGAGTGGGCTGTCTACAAACCAGGCTGAACGCCTGGCTTCCCATGCGCCATGCTGGAGACACTGGCACTCAAGTCAGCTTTTGCAACGCGCTTCTCAAGCTTGTTAAAAGTACTCAGCTGGATGGATGTCCCTGCGTGGGTCTCTGGTAGCACAGGGAACCCTCACTGGGCTCTGTCCCCACTCACCCAGCTCATAAAGCAGGGGTTAAATTTTACATTGCTAATTAAACCCTGGTCTGTGTCTTTTTGTCCTGAAAGACTAGCTGAGGTCTGCTTGTGTTTTTTAATCCTGCCTTTCCTTTAGAGGCGGTTGTACGCTGGTGTGGGTTACTGCAAACTGCTGTAGAAACCATTTAGCTCTACTTGGTAAAGCACAGAAGATGCACACAAAACACTGACAGAAGGCGAACCACATTGTCAACCATCACGTGGCACTTCTGAGGATGATGGTTCTTCTGCCCTAATGATATCAACACCAGCAGTAGGCCTTATGGAAATGTGTCATTTCACAAGATGGGAGACACAGAACAGAAATCAAGGTGGCAGAGGCTTCCGGCTGGCAGCATCCCAAGAGTTGTAGCAGTTCCCTGACCATCCTGACACAGCATGCCTGGAGGTGTGAAAGCCTTGAGAGCGCTTGCCATGAGAGTTGAGAAGAAACCATGGCAACAGTAACTATGGCTGTGCCTTATCAGCATTTAACTTTGCATTCTGGCCCAGCTTTAACTTTTCCACTTTTAGAGTGACCACTTGGCTCAGGCACACGTTTGCCTGTCTCTTGGCTAAGTATTTTGGCCTGATTGCTTGAAAAAATTATTTATGGAGTTACAGGCTCTTGTATTTTACCTGGATGTTTCTGTGCAATATTCTACAAGAGGTTTTCTTCTCACATAATTGCAACCTCAAGCTACCACTCATGTTGTAATTCATTGTTTACTAGATAGATGCAAGGACTAAAGTGTTCAGTGGGTTATGGATTTCTCCCTTAAAGACCTACCAGTCTCATACTTCCCCCAGCATTTTATTCATTGCTAAAAAATGCAGGCAAATGGAAACACCCAGCATTGTGCGTGCTTTGCCTTCAAGAGATATTATCACAAAACCTAAATTCTTTGTACACGTGAATACAAAAATGTTATCATGGGAGATCTGCTCTGGAAAAACCCTGCTGGACAGAAAGTAATTCAGAAGAGAAAGGTGATATAAGTGCAAGAAATGTCTGATGTTGCAGAGAGATGAAAGCCATACAAATAATTTGCTTTCATCAGAAGTGCTTCTGCTTTACGTGGTACAAATTGCTTTTTCTGCTGAACATGTAGCTTGAGTATGAAGTCATATCCAGGCAGATTAAAGGACACAGCTTTACTTTCTGCTTGTAATGTCAATGTTCTATTTTTGCATTTCCTAGACTACTTTTTCATAAAGTAGCTGTGATTTTACAGGGCTTCATGCTGCAGTGTTCATCATCTCTCCTCCTGATTTGGGTCACTGGCCACAAGAATGGGAGAAAGGTTAAAGAAAGCCTCATGGGAGCAAAATCCTTTCAAGGGCTACTTCCCTGTTGACAAGCAAGAGTTGCTGCTAAGCCATGTAGCTTGCACAGATACTTATGGGGGGAAAAAAAAAAAAGGAAAAAAAAAAAAAAGCAAACACTTTTGATCATCCCTAGCTACATACGCTGCATCTACCCAAACTAATGGTTTGGTCTCGGTCTCAGACCCCATACCCTTACCCAACTCCCCTGCCTTGCTCTCAAGGTGACTCAAATACCATTTTACTCTTTCTCCATTTCCTGTATTTCCCATTCCATATTCTGTACTCTGAAGCTGGACCCATCATACATACTGTCCTCATTTCCAGAACCTTGCCTTTGTTGATTTACAAGGTTTCCTGTACCCCTCACAAATACCAGCCTATTTCTTGAAAGCTTCAGATAGACAAATATTTGCTGCCTTGGACAGGGTAATGCTGGTACTTGCAGGGTCCCATCCTCTTTCCTGTTCTGTGGATGGTGCCAAATGCAATAGACCATCAATAGGGCAGCCTAGCTACCCAAGGCAAGAGAGGACTGCACACACTCTGCCTTACAGCCATGCAAAGCCTACCAGGAGCTATGCTCATATGGGTCCCACTAGAAAGTTCTGGGCCAGGGCTGCTGTGTCACTCTTCCTCTCCAAGCACAAGGCATATCTCATGACAGAGGACCCAAATATCAGAAGAACTTAGGTTGAAAAAGAGAAAACTGGGGAGAAACTAGTAAATGAGCAATACTTCAAATATTCATGAGCTTGTGTTAGACCAGTCGTAGCAAAGAGGGAAAACAGATCAGCAACAGACCAAAATTAGGGAATGCCTTCTTTTAACTGCAGGCATAGTTTCTTGGATCACTGATACAGGGTTGCCATTATCTTCTGTATCAACACTGAGCTTGATTTTGGGTTCTCTTTCTTAGGGTTTTACTGGGCCTATAATCTTTGCAAAGGGACTCGGAAGCAGACCCCAAAGGCATTGGAAAAATGTGCCTCAAACTGCTTTTCTGAAACAAATTTTCATCTGCTTATTTCATCATGGAGAATGATGGCTCTTTTAAATATAATGGAATATACCAGGTGCTATGGTATGCTATTAAAATTTATATTGCCAGAAGCTTCCAGTATGTTGGTCAGAGTGACATAACAAAGGCTGCTATTTATGTTTTTAAGCCCTTCTTTCATCATCAGCTTAATCATCTCCTACCTTCAATCAGTGAATTTGTTTTGCAGATGAGGAGTACGTAGGAGAACAGGAATCTTATTCTGAAGGGAAAATATGAAAGAAACCTGCTGGTTTCTGACAGCTTGATCAGAAATGCAAGAGAAGAGTGGAAAACAGCGCTGATGAAGGATGTCCATTTCTGATTCTGAAAATCCATTTCTTTTCTGAAAATCCATTCTGAAAATCCATGGGTAAAGACTTTTTTATTTCCTATAAAGATGCGTTCTGGACTCCTGTGTTTCAGCAGTTCTCACAGTGTCTTAGTGAATGCCTGAGATCAAATAAACTCCTGTCTGTTCTTGAATCATACAGCTATATCAATGTCAACACCAACAAAAAATCTTTCTGTCAGTGTTTAGATTGGCTGAGAGCATCTGTTTGGCCAGTAATACAGATAAAAAACAAGAAAGGACAGTCAGATATTAAATAGCTCCTTGATAAAAAAACAAATCAAAGCTAAGCACCTTAGGAAAAATGTTGCCAGACTCTCTTCACAGCACAATGCCAGAAAAAAACCTCACACAACATGATTGGTGATGAATTCATGAGGGTTTCTTTGTTTTTCTAATTCAGAAAAATGTGTTTGAAAAGTCAGTCCGGTGTAGTCACACATTCCTAACCCTCTAGATGGTTTGATTATAAGTGTTTGATCATAATTGATGGATGTAGTTTTTCTAGATTTTAGTAAAGCTTTTGATACTGTCCCCCACCTTCTGCACAAGTAGTCCATCTGTGGGATAATCGAGTTCATGGTGCGCTGGATGAAGAACTGGCTGAAGGGCAGAGCTCAAAGAGTTGTAGTGAATGGGGCTACACCTGGCTGGCAACTGGTCACCAGTGGTGTTCCTCAGGGTTCAATTCTAGGGCCAGTTCCGTTCAACTTGTTTATCAATGACCTGGATGCAGGACTTGAATGCACGGTTAGCAGGTTTGCTGATGATAACAAACTGGGAGGTGCTGCTGACTTTCTTGAGGGAAAAGAGACTTTGCAGAGGGATCTAGATAGATTGGAACATTGGGCAATGATTAATGGGGATGAAATGTAACAAATCCAAATGCTGGATTCTGCACTTGCTATGGAGTAACGCCAGACACAAGTACAAATTGAATCACAGAATCACAGAATCACAGAATACCAGGTTGGAAGGGACCTCAAGGATCATCTGGTCAAACCTTTCTTGGAAAAGCATGGCCCATCACCCTGTCCAGATGAATATTCAAAGTGTCCAGAGATGGGGAATCCACCACTTCCCTGGGGAGACTCTTCCAGTGGCTGATTGTTCTCATTGTGAAAAATTTTCCTCTTGCATCCAATTGGAATCTTCCCAGGAGTAACTTGTATCCATTACCCTTTGTCTTTTGCATGTGACTTCTTGTAAAAAGGGAGTCTCTATCTTCTTTGTAGCCACGCTTTAAATACTGGAACATCGTGATAAGGTCTCCCCTAAGCCTTCTTTTATCAAGGCTGAACAAACCCATTTCTCCCAGCCTTTCCTCATGTGGAAGGCTTCCCAGTACTTTGATTATCGTTGTGTCCCTTCTCCTGACCCTCTCCAACTTGTCCACATCTGTTTTGTATAGCGGGGACCAAAACTGGACACATTATTCCAGGTGTGGCCTGACAAGCACTGAGTAGAGTGGGATAATGACTTCTTTATCTCTGCTGGTGGTGACCTTGTTGATACAAACCAGCATCCTGTTGGCTTTCTTTGCCACAGCAGCAGCACACTGTTCACTCATATTTAGCCGGACCACCAGGACCCCCATGTACCTTTCCACAAAGCTGCTCCCCAGCTGGGTGGATCCCAGCCTGTACTGCAGTCCTGGATTATGTTTTCCCAGGTGCAAAACCTTACACTTGTCCTTGTTGAACTTCATAAGGTTCTTGTTAGCCCACTCTTCCAGCCTACTCGAGCGTTCCTGTAGGGTGGCTCTCTCTTGCAAAGTGTCCACTTCCCCACTCAGTTTGACATCATCAGCAAACTTCTTCAGGGTACCCTTGATCCCATGATCCAGACCACTTATGAAGATATTAAACAGCATTGGGCCCAATATCGATTCAGTTTGAAAAGGAGCTACTTACCACCACCCTCTGGGTGCAGCCTGGCAGCCAGTTCCCCACTGACCACACAGACCACTTGTCTAGACCAAAAAGCATCAGTACAGTAACGCCAGACACAAGTACAAATTGAATCACAGAATCACAGGATCACAGAATACCAGGTTGGAAGGGACCTCAAGGATCATCTGGTCAAACCTTTCTTGGAAAAGCATGGCCCATCACCATCACTAGGAGGAGGCTGTGGGGAACCATGTTGAAAGCCTTGGAGAAATCCAGGCAGACAATGTCCACTGCTCACCCCACATAACCGAGCAGGTAATTTTGTTGTAGAAGGTGACCAGGTTTCTCAAGCATGATTGGCCCCTGGTGAATCTGTGCTGGCTTTAAGCCCTTCTTGTAAATGGGAGTGACATTAAACTACCTCCAGTTTAATAGGATATCCCCCAATCTCCATGACTTCTCAAAGATTACAGAGAGCAGCCTCACAACGACATCAGCCAGCTCTTATAACACCCTTGGGTGGATAGCGTCAGGGCCTATACAGTTGTGGGGGTCAAGCTCTGGTGTTAGCTCACATACCAGCTCTTCCTTCACTGATAGTGGGTCTGAGTGGCTGGAGAGCAGCCCTGCAGAAAGGGATCTGGGGGCGCTGGTTGACAGCAGTCTCAATACGGGTCAGCAGTGTGCCCTAGCAGCCAAGAGGGCAAACCACATCCTGGGGTGTTTCAAACACAGCACAACCAGCCAGTCCAAAGAGGTGATTATCCCAGTATTTAGCCTTGGCGCAGCCTCACCTTGAGCACTGTGTGCAGTTCTGGGCCCCACAATTTAGGAAAGATGTGAAGGTACTTGTGAAGGTACTTGAGTGCATCCAGAGGAGGGCAACCAATCTGGTGAAAGGGCTGGAAGGAATGTTTTATGAAGAGCAGCTGAGGACTCTGGGTTTGTCTAGTCTGGAGAAAAGGAGGCTGAGGGGGGACCTCATTGCTGCCTATGGCTTCCTGAGGAGGGGAAGTGGAGAGGGAGGTGCTGAGCTCTTCTCCCTGGGATCCAGTGATAGGATGCATAGGAATGGTTCAAAGCTGCGTTATGGGAGGTTTAGACTGGACATGAGGAAGCATTTCTTTACCATAGGGTGGTCAAACACTGAAACAGGCTCCTTAGAGAGGTGGCTGATTCCCCAAGCCTGCCAGTGTTTAAGAGGCATTTGTGCAATGCCCTTAATAACATGCTTTAACTTTTGGTCAGCCCTGAAGTAGTCAGGCAGTTAGATTAGATGATTGTTGTAGGTCCCTTCCAACTGAACTATTATTCTATTCTATTCTATTCTATTCTATTCTATTCTATTCTATTCTATTCTATTCTATTCTATTCTATTCTATGTATAAGACTATTTTAACCTTGAAGATCTAGAAACTATTTCTAAGGATCTGTAAAACGTGAGGGAAATGTCCATTGTCAGAGGGCTGGAATTCATTATGTGGGAACCCATATCCCCATCTGAAAGCTTGTATAAGTCCACAAGATTCTAGTTTAATACATCAAATTGGGGCAAGATTGAGGTTTTTTAACAGGGAAAATTATCCACTTTTACTCTTTAAAGCCAAATAGCTCCTACCCTGGGGAAATATTTTGAAAAGCTCTTGTTGCCAGTTTCAGGACATTCAGTCTGACTATAAAGGTTACAAATGGAAAGATTAGTAGGTGTTGCTCCTTCTTGGCTTAGCTTTTTAGCTTACACTTTAAAAAGTTTCAAAAAACCATAAGGATAAAAAAAAGAGAACTATTTACTAGTTCACTATATATACTGCATCCAGTCTATATACTGTATTCACTTATACAGTGGGATCTGGTTCAGAAAGGTTACCCCAAAGTTAGTACACAGAACAAGGCTGTGTGTCTGGACATTGGCATGAGATCCAGAGCACGGTTCTGGCTGCTACCAGCTAGCCCTCTCCAAAGCAGTATCTTGGCATGCTTTAGCATAACCATAGGATGTTAACTGTTCTCAAGAGACCGTACAGATGAAGATACACTACGCTGGAGGATAAGAGGGCTTAGCTGTAAGGTTTTAAGCCAAGCCATGCCAGATAATGGTCCCTGGACAATTTTATGTTGTATCATAGATGTAAAAAAGTCTTGGTTTGACAACGTAAAACCCATCTCCTAAAATGGTAAACTGCTCTCCCAGAGTTGTCCTTCTTTTCATCCTGCTGCCCAGCTCCAAGGAAAAAACTTTCTGCTAGTCTTTCAACAGGATCTCTGCAGCAGACTTTAGTCACAACCTGTTCCACAGCTGACAAAAACTATTGAATCAGTTCTATGTGTTGCACGGTGGCTTGTTTTTAATGCAGACTGGATAGCCAACAGCCTTGGGGAACCTTACTGCAAATTTCCTGAAACATAATATAAAGGCACTTTTGTTTATCCTATTCACTTCACATGACAGAGCACAGGGAAGGTTAAAAGAAGAGCTGTATGTGCTGATGTTAAGGGTTACAATTCAAGGTGAAGAGCGTATTTATAGCTGATATTTTTCCCCTTTTAGAAACACTGCTAATAATTGCCATTTATTGGAGAGACAGAGCTCTTTTTTCAGTTTGCAAAATACAGGTTAAAATGCTTGTCAGTTCAAAACATAATGAAATACACACAAGAATGCTACAGGAATTATGGGGTTTGTATCTTGGCTTTCATTATCTAGACTAAAAGCAAGCCTTGCACACTCATTTGGTACTTTACATGCAAAATTTCTTAATTTTCTGATATTTAATGTGTAGAACTCTTGTATGAGCATCTCTAGCCTTGATAAATTGGATATACAACTCCAACTCTGCAAACTGAATACCAAAGTCCTCAGCTAGGAATGAAAATGTCCTGCTCAGATTCTACACATTCTCAAATAGCAAATGATACAAGTAATTACTGGCCTCTGGAGCCTCCTGTGTGGGTTAATCAAAGAATACTTATTTATGCAACATTTAGAAAGTGTAGTGTGCTATGATATGGGCCAAAGCTTGTCTTTATTTAATTTTATAGTGAAGGCTCCTTAAATGGCCAAAAGGCAGTAAGAGAATAGAAAAGGACAACTGAAATGCCATGGCAACATATCTTTGCCATTGGCAATGGTGGCTGATGATATGCAAATAATTTTTAAGCCATGAGATTACTGGAGAGGCACGTTTCTATTATGTCAGTCTTTTCAAGGGACCTGCACTCCTCAGTAAATGCATATTTTAGATAGCATTGTTGTTTTCTCTGGCTAGATGTTATAGTCTTTCTTTATGTGCTTCATTGTAAGGTATGCTAATTGTGCTGTTACACTGTGAAAGTGGGTGGCGTAAAATTCTTTAGCTGAACTGAAAATCAGACCGTGTATGTTTTTAATCAATAAATTGTGCCTCGTTCCTCATAGGACTTGGAGGAATCCTTAATGTAAGAGGAACATCAAAAGTCAAAGTCTTGCTTCATTAACTGCAACTTCTTTAAAGTGAAAAGCATGGCAATTCTGGCAAGTAAGGTCCAGATTACTGTACTAGTTAGCTACTTTATGTATAGGTACACAAGCTTGGGAATTCTTGGTTTCAAAATACAAACTTCGCTGCATATCTCTAAGACTGCATCCATCCTTCCCCTGGAAGTGAGTCAGACATGCCTTAGTGCATTCGATTTGTTAGTCAGAGTGACAATGAGACTTCTGCCCAGGCAAGAACATCAAAGTGTGTTTTCTAAACTGTCCCCTTTTTTGGTCATTAATATGTATTACTCTGTACAGGATCTCCCATAGCGATTCTGCCCTCAGAGCTATCACTGAGTCAAGTCATTGCATCTCTAACTGTAGGCAGCTGGCAAGGTCATATGGTCCAGAGTTCGCTTTCAGATAATTAATATAATGTGGTAGCGTATGTGATGTGATATATACACATTTTTTCTTATTATCTCTAGGGTATTTATAATCTTCTTTCTTATTATTTTTCTGGTCCCTTTCTGATACATAATTTTTGTTTATATCAAATGAGGAAAATCTATTTCCAAATTTTATGATGATTCTTTATAAGAACTTCAGGGAAATTAGAAATTCCTATTACAGTTTGACCTAAATATATAGTGCAGATACTTGCATGGCACAGCTGCTTTCCAAGAACACCTGTGTATTTTGCTCCTAATGATCTCTGTAAGTGGATTTCTCAATGCATGGATTACTGGAAATTTACAAGTTCCAGTACTGGAAGGGAAAAAACCCAGTATCTTTGTTTAATGCCTTCTGAAACAACCTTGAGAAATGAACCTTGGGTAAAAGTCACTTAGCATTACTGAAATTGTTTTACTAAGACATGTTTTTGCTGATGATTTATGTTGACAAATGGAATTTCTGTAGCATTTTCCCCTTGCACCTGGGCAGTCTTGCTTTGAGGGCTGCAGCCTGTGTACTGCAATTGTCTACAAGGCTAGCGTAAGGTAAAGATACTGTTTTTGTGGGCATTTTTGCACAGAAACAGCTTGTGAATGCATTTTTGAAGAGTACAGGGCAATGTCAGAGCTCTACCCCTCAGAAATGTAGTTCTGTTCCTTCCTTAAATACTGATTTCCCTTCAAAACAGAACAGACTTCTCAGTTAAATGATCTTTTTTGATTTGTGGAAATACAAGGTGCTTTTTCTCATTCTGTTAAAAAGCATTGTAGGCTGCTACATGCATCCAATTCATTCTTTCTACTGAACTTCTTCCTCTCTGCTACTAAAGTACCCTGCCAGGTACCACATATTTCAGGATAAAGAAGAGTAGGAAGAACAACTAAAAAGCCTTTAAGCAAGAGAAGGAAAGAAAAAGACAGAGATTATGACTCAAGCTAATATTTTCCACAGAAATTGGGAGCTGCAGAGACGCAGCTACCTGTGATTAGGATGTAAAAGAACCTCTTATATTTTAAGCTTTGAAGCTAGAGCAGGTTTGTTGTGGTTTGTTGTTTTTTTACCAATAAAAAAATGTGGATTTCCACTAAAGATATTCCTCCTGTAGATATATACATAAGAGTATCTAAAAACTAGTATTTTCAGTGTTTAGCAAATTGAATTTATTTCAGGGAAATCAGTGCATAATTTAATATCTAATACTCTAATGACAGAAAATGTCTGTGAAAACCTTCAACCTGTTCTGCTCAGCACACAAAACCAAGACTGGCTACACAGTCTCCCAGTGAGAGGTCTTCATGCCATACTGTGGAATTTTTGTCTGTTTTTGTCTGTATATAACAACTCCTCAGAAGATATAGCCTAAACAATATCTCGCAGTATTTTTCTGTCTTGAATTCTCAGGAAAACTACTATTATTTTTTTTTTCCTCATGAAGCAACTAGGACACGGAAGGACAAAATTATTTTAAAACCAAGAGCTATGTTTAAGAATTTTTAATTTACTTAAAAATAAAGCTGCCAATTCAGAATACTGATGAAACAAACTAGATAATCAGTGCAAAGTACCATTTTCTCTGAATCCCGATCATACAGATGCATTTAAGAATCATGTTTCACATGGGACTTTCTGCCTCAGCCCGAGCTCTCCCGTTCTTCATCCGTGCTGCTTCATTCCTGCCCTGCACTGTGCTGCTCTGCCACCCACTGGCCTCTTTATTCCTGATAGAGATAGGGCAGTGGAATAACAAAATTATTTTCCAACATACATCAAAATGGTGATTTGAAACAGGCCCACCTGAAGTATCTTTTCAGCAAATGAAGCATCATTTCAATGCTGTTCATATCTGGACTTTTCCAAAATGAAGAAGTCTGTCTAAACAGGCTGCTAAAGGACTGGAGCAGAGGCCATCCAGCACTCTGGATCATGTCTATCTATCCTGGGTACCACTGGGCTGCTGAACTTCCCACACATTTGGACTCATATCTAGGAGAGACGAGCATCTTCCACTGGCATTAAAAGGCAGCTATGGATGACCCATGCCTCAGAAAGTTAAGACCATTGTTTACGTATTTAATTGTGGATTGACCCCATAGATACCTAAAGTGAGGCTGCACATGCATCAAAACTTAGAGGTGAGAGAGGCCTTGGGTTCTACCTACCTCCCTGTATAACTTAATACCAAAATGTGAGACAAGGAATTTCCACAGACCGGAAAGAGCTCTCTTACCTTTGCAGTCTCTATGTTAATGTCTTATGGCTGTGTGTTGCTTGTTGCAGACCATGTTTTCTTGTCTATGGGAGCACTAGCATTAAGTAGCCAAGCCCATTTTTGCACTTCCAACTCTTCACAAGTTATTTTTATGTTTTGAAAATTAAAATGATACTACTGGAACAGAACTATTAGGTACTTAAAATGTTTTAGGAAGCTTCTATAGTTTTACATAAAAATGTAAAATCTTTCCCCAGTATTAAAAGCAATTAACATTCATAGTTTCTATTTCGACCTGGGAAAGAAGATGATCATAATTGATTTTGATTTAATATACGGCATAAATATGTCACCCCATATTTCCATGCTCACATGAAAGCAAAGCTTTTTATGAAGGACATCCAATATTCTGCTATATTAATGAGAGCCCTTTCTGTGCCACACATCCAGATAGCTCATGGACACGAGATGCTCATGTTTCTTTATCACTTAAACAAGAGTACTCATTCCTGAATTCATGTTCTGATCATCATATGAACAGTAATATTAAATAGCAGCAAAAGTATTACTGTTTTTGTCTTCTTAGAAAACCTGTCCTTTGAAGATACTCTTCCAAAGTACATCCCCCTACATACGGCTTACATTTCTGTTCTGCTTTCATTAATGAATTATGGTAAGTCTTAGCATGCAGTCATCCAGCCAACTTGACAGCCTGGTATATCCCTTTTATTTGAGAGTACAATAATTACAGTTTCCTTAGCCACCAAATTGACCCTTAATTTAAGTGGCTTAAATTCTCCAGGGCTAACAGATAGCCCTGTGTTTCCCTCTTGGAATAACAAAGAGCATGTTCCTTTTAATGATGGTCGTATTAGACATTCTCTCATTCACTGTGTTACTTGGAGGCAATTATGTTACATCAGTTTCCATGAGGTAGATGGAAAGATAAGAAAAAGATCAAGATGTTGCCACACTCTGATACTATGAACAGGCTATTCATGAACATAGAAAAAGGAGGTGGAAAAAAAAAGTAAGTCAGATTCTCAGCTAACACATGTGAGCAGTGATGGGGTCCCAGGAGCAGCTTCAACAGCCACCAGCTGAGGGACCTTTGTGAATAGAGTATCCTTGCACATTAGCAACTAAGGCACGCACCCAAGTGACAGCACCTGCAGCTGTCAACCGCCACATCACAGGGGAGGGAAGAGGAAACCTATACACCATCCTATCATCCAGTGTCACTGATTAGAGCAGACAATTCAGAAATAAGATTGTCTTAGTCTCTGAAGTATTATACAGTATGAAGGCCCTGCAGCTAACGTCTACCAAAGCATGATACATGTAATAGGGCAAAACTGGTATTCAATATGCCAAAGGCATATTTCTGCTAATACATCTGAGGTAAAGGTAAGAAATCAAAATACTGAAAAGCCCAGGGATTCTATCACAACAAACCAAAACCAGGAATAAATATCACATCATTATTGGATTCCACATTATTGGAAACAGATCTGCAGAGATTTTTGGAATTCATCTTCATTGACATCTGCTCCCAAGCTGCATCCTTATTAGCTCATTTGCATTCAGTAATTATCTTACTATTCCTTAGCTAGACTTAGAAGTTATGCAAATCAGGGTAGAGAAGATAATAAATTTCATCAGGTGCTAATTAAGTCACCTAGGGTTTACTCCATGGGAATTCTGCCATCAGTGCAGAAGGAACAGAATCAGGCGCACTGGTTTTGGTGCTGAGCACCTGTGCTGAACTGCTTGCAACGAAGACCCACACTCAGGTACAATACATAATATTCTAAATTATCTTTTTGCATCAAGTGTTCATCAGAATAAAATATTGTATTATGTGTCAATGTTATACTTTCAATACAGGATAGTATACCATACCAGCTAATACTTTTGTTTGAGACAATGTTCTAGTATCAACACTGGGAGAAGCCTAGCCTCAGCTAGGGTTCCTGGTCCCTGTTTCACCCTGACCCTTCAGACAGGTCAGGAACTGGTGCTGGGTGACTGGGATCACACTCTGTTACCTACAAACATTTGCTCTTCAGGTGTGAAGTAAAAGCATCCTTCTGGCCAGTGTTAACAATGACCTATGTCAGCTCATAATCACAGACATGGTTACAGCATATGTTAAGCATTCATATTTCCAGTTCAGCACAAAGGACAATCATGGAACTTTACACAGTGACAGGGACAGAGCTGAAACAATAGACCACCATGTAAGGCAACAGGCAGAAGGGCTTTCTCTTTGCAAACAGGCATTAGGGGATTACTTGGCAAGCTGTGTACACACAGAAAAAAATCGAGGGGAAGAAGCCAGCAGACAGAAGGAAACAGTTTGGTCCAAGAAGAAGGAAAGAGTAAGTGTGCTCTCCAGGGAACAAAAGCATGTGTGTGTAGTGAACCACCTACTGATGTTTGTTCCTTATGTGTTGGAGGGAATCACGACTTTAGTTTGATCTAGACACTGGGTTTATAGCTGTTCCCCTGTGTACACCTTGACTGATCTACACGCTCATAGAGATGTTGAGCTCCAAAGTTTCTGTAGAAGAGGAAAGGAACCAAATTTCAGTATTTCTCTGCTCTTCAGACTGAATCCACTCATGCCTTGTCTTGTCTGTACTTGCACAATCGATTTGTCTTTATAGTTCAGATTATCAGCATCTTGCGGAAGGAGCTGTCAGAGGTATTTTTTTAATAAGCATCATGCCTGCCCATATCACCATGCCAATAATTACAGTTCTGGATTGCTTTCTGTGGATTGTGTGACTCAGGCAAAAGTGAAAAGAAATAAATTAGAGGTATTATTGTAGCCGAGATCACAGACTTTGAATGAAGCTGTTGGGCATAGCAATTTAGATTTACATTTGTTAAAAATAGCTGTCAAAGTTATATGTCAATCTGTTAGCACAATGTTTAATTTATCTCTCTCCTCAGCAAGGTTGCCTGGAAACAGGGAAATAGTCTGAGAAATCCCTTTGTTGAGTGTGGTATCACTTGAGAAATCAATATGGCCACTTTATGACTGCTATTTTTATTCAAAGATTTAGAACCTCTGAGATAAAAAAACCAAAAACTTGTAGTAATTTTAAATACACCTGGTACAACTAGCAATTTGGAGGTAGGATTTTGTTCAGCTCACAGCAAGCCGTCACTTTCACAATTATAGTGTATACTGGTATCTCTCCTGGCACAAGTAACAATCACATTCAAGGCAGAGTTTCGCTTTCAATATGCAAACTTAGGACTGAGGGCTGACTGGCTTCACAGAGAGAAAGGAAAGCAAATTATTTTTAGCCACAGGCCGTGAGATTGCAGCACTAAGTGCAGTAAGTGCATGGAAGTATCCATACTTACAGTGTCTGTCCCTGGCAGACAAAAAGAAGTCTCATGGCCAGAGTAGCTCATTCAAATGATGCTACTGAAGAGACATCCTTCTAGGTTTGCTGTGAGCTCGTATACCATTCCACATCGTGCATGACTGAGAAGGGCAAGGAGGCAAGGACAGGCAGAGCTGCCTGTGTCAGTTACACTAACTGGTCAAGGGGAGAAATGATCATGCAAGATTTTTCAGAAATACAGCTTCATGCTGTGAGTCTCTTATCTGCCTGTGCTGAACTCCCTGCTGATGAATAATGGTCTTTAGGGAACACTTAAGAAACATGAGCATCAGTCACTGCAAAGAACTTTTTGAGCAAAACAGCTAGGTTGTAGGATTTCTTATAATGCAGGGGATTTATCAAAGCTTTTGATTTTTTCTTTACTGGATTATGCAGAGGTTTAAGAACCCAATACACCCTTAATTGTATGAAAAAACGTCATCACATAGGTTATTCCCCTGAAGTCCTTGGGACACACGTGTGGGTTTAAATGGACTGCTTGATCAGGCTCCATAATTCTTTGCCATATTCACCTTGCTACCAGTTTTGCAGACCTGCAGGTGACCCTGCTCCTTGGACCCCTACCCTCCTGGCAGTTTGGCTCTTCCATTTTCCACATTTCTCAGCATCTTGCCTTTGCAGACACCAGATAAGCACAAATATTGCTGAACTATGAGAACGCTGAGTATTAAGCCATGAATGCAATAAGCATAGGTGGCTGGAAAGGGTTTCAGTGGAGTCAGTTGCACCATTGTGCAGTCAGGACTTGAGGCAGATGCAAGCAGAGCAAAAAAGTGTAGGAGGAGGCAGTGCCTGCTGGAAGAGCAGGGTGAACAGTTTATGCTGAATAATTAATATGATGTGCTTCAACATTCTCATTCTTCACAGATTGTCTGTCAGCAGGCTTATGATTTTCCCATTAATTTTCTGTGGGGAAAAAAAAATCCAGTTTGATTTCTGCCAGTGATGTTGTTCATTATCAGTGGGGACAGAGTAAGCATTCAGTGTGCAGACTCAGGAGTTGCACTGGTTGCTTTTGGCTGTATAAACATGCGTTTTTTCTGTCACCTTACCTGGATAACGACATTCTTCAAAGCCTGGTCCTGCTACAATTGAATTTACTCCAGGATCCCTGTTGATTTGAATGATATGAAACAATACCCTGCAGTTATATGCTCAAATCAAATCAGTGCACCACGGGTACTCACACTGAAAATAAAAAAAAATCCCTAGAGGATTTTATACTCCACATGTGTGGATTTTCCTGTCCAAAAGGTTACTTATAGATGGAGGACATGACAATAAAAAGCATAGGCCAATTCCTGTTCTTTCTTAGATCTGAGTATGATAAGTATAATTCACTCGCAGCCGAAAGTCATTTTACATTGATATATTTAACAGCAAAATTTGACAAAAGACAGGAAGGCCAAGAGCTGATACGAAGCAACCTTTTGAGTTTTGTGGCCTTCAGCTAGAACTAAGATGACTCAAATAATATAACATGCAATTCCAATAACGCTACAGGGATCCTGTTCAAGAGCAAATGTAAATTATGATGAACTTATGCATCCCTGGGGATTTACACAAAGAGAATACAGAGATGATTACCTTTGGGATGAATGAAGGCTGCAGTACTCACTGTGCTATACCCACATTAGTTTCTGTGAGCAAGACATAAAGAACGATGGCAACAGCAAGCATAGAATTGTTCTCAGGAGGGTTCCAAAAGAGCTGCTCCACGGATGAACGCTCATCAGAGAAGCTGGGGTATCTCCAGGGCAACTTGTTTCTATGACACTCCTGCCACAAGCATAAAGTATTGATCTGCACAACCCTATAGATGTAGGCCTTGGATTTCATCAGTCTTTCAGTATAGTCTCTGACTGTACACTGCTGTAGCACTGTTTTCAAGAGCCATTCATGCATGGAGAAAGTTCAGCAGCTCTAGTATGGACACCAGCACACACACTCAGATGGATGTGGCCTCTCCGCTACTGATGCAGGTGTTCACATGCTAAGGTGTCCAGGCATATAAGAGAAAGTTTAGCATAAGTAGGACATGAAATAGTAATCAAGAAATTATAATCAAGTTAACAAAACACATGGATTAGAATGTGGGGTTTTTTTCAGGCAAAATAACCTTAATGGTATTTGATTTACAATTTACCAATGCAAGGATCACTCTGGGCCTGTTTCTTAATAATGCGTCATAGAAGTGCTGGTACTTCGGGGCAGGGGGAGGAACTATAGTCCCAGTCACGTGAGTTCCACCTCACCCCTAATCTGCTAGCATCTCTTAGGACCACTCTTCATAGTTTGCCTCATTGGTAAAGGCTGGTGGGGGGGTGTGCTGTAGCTTTACTCCCTGACAGCTCCATTCACCTCAGCAGAGGGATAGACTGGAAAGCAGGAGTGCTAATGTAATTCATTCCCTTAATTTGAGACAGTGACAAGCAAAGTGGTTACAAAGTAAAACTGCTTTTTTATGCAGTGCCTTGTCTTTGTTGTGGTCCACAAGAAGATGGTCACCTACAAAAGGGGCCTTTCAGAGGGGCACTCTAGCTCTTCAAGCAGAAGGCTTTATTCAGAGGGATCTTTAATTAGCAGCTGTAAAGAAATGGTGGTGTGGAGACTTTCCTAAAATACACTCGGGGGTTATGATACTGAAAACAAGGGAGGAACTTGAACAGTAGAGCAAGATAAAGGAAAAGGGATATGAGAAGGAAATTACAGATAAGTTTTCAAGATGACTTGGTTGAGCCATTCACTGAAACTGATCTTTGTACAGCCTCCTTAAGCTCTCTAGCCCAGACATTGCAAGTTCTACACTATGAGGAAATTGTTTTCTGGTCTGCTTTGCATTTGCAGGTATTAGTTAGGTAGCACAACTGGTGCTTTGCTAATGGCTAAGAATTGCTAAACTTTAATAGCAATATTAAGTTCAGAACTCATCATTTGTTAAGTTTGTAACTCAGATGATGCCTAAGACCTTTCTGTGAGTTTTCACTGGGCTGATGTTTGCTTGGCCACACAGCTTCTGCATGCGTGTATGTTGTCAAGACATATTAAACTTCCCAGGAAAAGAAAAATCTTATACAGAGAGAAGATGCCCTTCACTGACTTATTAGCCCTCATTCCTTAGATACTTAATATCAACTAGTCACTGCATTTAGCGTAATTATACTTGGCCAGGGCAACAAAAAATTGCTTGTCTACATGAGAAGCCCTGTTAAAAATCGATTTACCTCAGGAGTACAGGAGGGCTCTTCTACCTCACTGTGCTTCACAGAACTCCCCAAATCTAACTCGTCACTGTAATACAACAAATCTACAGAAACATAAACTGATCAGCTTTAAGTTGTGTGTTTCATGGAAAGTGGAGGACCATAGACTGACTACATTTGTAGAATTTTCTTCCTGTCTTGACCCTTAGAAGAGGAGGGAGTTCGGGGAGATCTCTAAAATAACTTGCAGGGTTACATGGAGAAGTTCAGCAAGCTGGTCCCTCCCTGTGCTCCTCCCCACTTGCTGCTCGTTTTATTAAGAAACTGAGGAAACTGGAGGGAACCCCAAAGATGACAGCAGCGCTCGTGGAGGATGCGCTGCCCTCCGCAGGCAACCTGCCTTAGAAAGCTCACTGCTGCCTCCAGGCCAACCATTCAAGCGGGAGAGACGCCCCTCCAAGAAATAACGTTATTTTATATTACCTTAACTACCAAGACATACCTCGCGGCAATTAAAAAAAAAAACAAAACACCCAAACAAAAATCAAACAACCGACCCCCACAGCCACCAAGCCGCTTCCCTTCCCCCTGTTGAGGACGCTTCTGCCAGAGGGCGGCGGCCTCCCCCCGCTCACCTCACGGGCCTTAAAATGGCGGGCGGGGAGCCGCCGCGAGGAAGCTGCCTTTGCATGGGCGCCCACATCGCTCTCTGAGAGGGCTAACACGAAGGAGGGGGGAGCTGAGGGTGCGTTTGTTTAGCTGCCTGCACCTGCCCTGCTGCCAAAGGCGCTCCGGGCGGCGGTGAGGGGGGCGGAGGGGGGGCTGCAACCGGCATTGGCGGTTGCAGCCCCCCCTCCGCCCCCCTCACCGCCGCCCGGAGCGGCAGCTTCGCCCTTCTGTGGTGGTGCGGACGCAGCTGTGGAATCTGTGAGTGTTTGTGGGGGGAAAGGCCCAGCCGAGGCAGCGGTAATTTACAATTTAACCGATGGACCAGTTAAGAATCGGTGATGTGAGTTCGTAGGCCATTTTGCTCTCCCTTGGCATCCCCGAGGGGTTTGGCTTGGCCTCAGGGGGGCTCTGGGAACCCCAGTGAAGGGGCACAGGGATGTTGCTGGTGAAGGAGGTGGAAAGGATGAGGTGAAAGTCTGCATTTGGCCGACTAAAGGGAGGGGGTACGTTGGTAACGGTCCTCATCCCCTTCGTTTTTTTACAGCAGGTTTGCTTTTTCATGCCTGAATGCGTCTCTTCTCGTAAGCAGGTAGAGCCGCTGGTAATGTAGTGCATCACAGGTAACAACGTGCACTGCCTATGCACAGTAGTGCATCTCAGGGCCAAGAGAAGTCCTCTGTATTCTGATGTAAAAGATGCTGCCTTCAGGTTTTCCCGAGAGATAAAGGCAAGCTTTTTATTTGCATTTGGGAAAACAGAAAATAGGCCAGGGAGCAGAATAATCTGCTTGGTTGATAAAGATGGCAAAAAAATTCCTCTGTGTTTCATTGCACCGCTGGATATTTATCCCCACAGCCCTTCATTACTCTTAATTGTTCTGGACTAGAAAAATTCTTAGCAACTTTCACCTCAAAGTGCAGTGTAAAACAAATAGTCATAATTTCTTGGATAAAAAGCTAACCTTTGTGAGAGCTGCCCCTATTTTTGTACATATTCTCAGTCAAAGAAAGGCATTTTGTCTCTTTGATATAATGCCCAAGCTTGCAGATATATTGTGTCAGGAGAGATGCTTATGGGGTATGAGAGCTAGTGTAACTTTATTTTTGTATCAGCGGAGCAGAGACAAGCTGAAATAGAAGAGGTGGCCACTCTCCCCCAAACTGAAATCAGACTCAAATATGGTTTTGGGTTTTTAGGTTTTCTTTTGTTTTTTGCCTATTTACTTCTAACTTACAGGCAGAAACTACTATGCTGTATGTGATCCAGTGCTACAATGGCTTTCCCTTACTGTCCTTTTTACCTGTGATCTTGGGACTTCAGAAGGTAACAGTACACCTCAAATGGTACGTATATTATGTATATGGTACATATGTATATACATATATACAAAACTATACCCTGCACACAAGAGACAGTCAGAATCTTGAGGCACAGAAAGACCATTATTTTGGACATGAATTACCAATATAATTGGGCCTTATGAACTGGAGTTGTGCATAGCAGAAATGGTAAGATTTATCTGCAAAAGCACAGCCTTGTAACGCCTGTAGCCACCTGGTCTTTTTCAGGCAAAAGGCCCCGTGAGATTCACAGAGACTGCAGCATACCAGCACACAGCTGTGCACTCATTTCTGATGGACTCATCACTTCAAACTGCTATAGCAAGAGATGGGGAAGTAGGAAATATTTCTTATATCCCACTGAGCTCCATCAGGTGGGATTACTGGTTGACATCTGCAACCCAACTCAATATTAAGTCCAGCCACCTGGCTGAGGTGCCCAGTGTTGGGGATGGTCAGTCTGCATGGAAGATTTTGTAGTTGCTCCTGTTGTTGTAGTTTCATCTCCAGGCCTCATCCCTGATTTCTTGCCAGAGCAGGAAGCAAAGCTCCTTCTAGCCCAGTTTTGCAGACCCAATGAATTCAGGTGAAGATGGGCTCAGGTATTTAAATTTTCTGATTTCCTTCAGAAGTTTGACCTGCCTTTCATGGATTCTGCTGCAGCTACCACTAATGAAAGCTACAGGTGTATATCTAAGATGTGTTTCACAGAGCCAGTTTCCCATTTGGGTGCAGAATAAAGCATCTGTTCTGAATTCGGCACATAAAACCTCTCTTACTGATCTTAAAGAAAAGTATGTATGTGAAATGAATAGAAGGCATGCCACATACATGAACTGGGCAAGCCAATTTATAGTTGCGGTTACGCTACTGTAAAGGTAAGGTGGTTCATTAACTACTAGTGGTGCTGTGTTTATACCACTGATATATAGTCTTATTTAATATATGTAAAATGCTTTTGTATGTCTGTCTTTAGTATGGTCGATCTGAGGCTTGGGAAGCCACCCTGTGAATTTACGGAGCAATCACTATTAATCCACAGAGTGGTGCTGTTGGTGTATTCTGGATGTACTGCAGCAGAATACAGATGTTTCTTTAGTCTGTTTAATTTAGCTACACTTTTTTGTCCAGGTGGCATTGTAACTATGGACAAAATTTAAACAGAATACTTTACATTTCTTTTCCAGGCACTCAGCCTCTCTGAACAATAAGTGTTCTGTTCTAATTGCAATTTTGTGTGTCTGGATTAGTTTTCATGTTTTTCAACTGTGCTCATGTCATGTTATTGTTGTTTATAAGTGAATGTTAGTGTTGTTCTTTGACCTGGTGCAGAACTGGAGAGGGCTGTCTGTCCTTCTCAGTCTTTTGTCCCTCGGCATATGAGGTAGGGTGACCTCAGGGTTTTAGATGACAGCTGCGGACTATGGTGTCTAGAAGGGCTTCCTTCAGCGTGAGGCTCGGCGCACAGGGAAGCCTAGTACAGGAGCCAGCGTAACACCTCTTGCTCACCAAGTGAGTGTGTGATAGACGCTGGTGTCCTCTACTTTATGACTGAGCAGAAACAACACAGTTGATACTCAGTCAAACTTCTCTACATTATGCCACCACATGCTTTTGTCTGTGTTATGCCAGGACAGTATAACTCTCTGAGAAGAGAATATTTTGGTTCCCATGCCATAAATTGCTGGCCTTTCTGAGGCAACTCCCAGTGACTCCTATCTGTACCATTCTGTACCGCCCTAAGTAAGTTACTCTTTAGAATTTACTACTGTCTTGGTTATTGTGGAGAATTAGGCTACCTTTATTTTAACCATTGGTTCACCAGCTACAGGTCACAAGAGTCAAGTTCTTTTTAACTTCTCAGATAAATCAGCCCTTGCAGACCTTTCTGCCCTTTCTTGAATTCTCTGTCTACTTTGACTCCTTGACTGCATCACAAAGGAGTGAAGTAACTGCTGCTTCACAAAACGATGTGTCTCTTGATTTTTCTTGAGCCTCACTGGTGAATCCAGCTTGAATCTCCCCTAATTAAAAAATAACGGAGGAAGCCCTGTCTTTCTGTCTTAGCTATAAGGTAGGATTTCAGACAGTTTGGCTTTGAGATCTCAGTTGATGTGGCTAGTCCTATGGCAATCTCTCTGACCAGGTTTCTAACCAGTGTTCACCTAGCTAGTTTAAAATAATTACTAGATATCTGTGTAAATGTACTCTGAAGGGTGCATAATATATTTTATCAGGAAAATTAATTGCAATTTTATCATGAACAAAGGATTTCTAATGGCTTTAAAATTTATACAAGATGAAACAAGAAGACCAGATCTGCTGAGAAGAGACAGATAATCCTTGTTTGAGAAATCAAGAGCAAATTCTGCACAGAGAATCTATGTTGCTTTACAGAAGAAATGTGTTGTTTTATATCTTTGTGAAAGACCTTTGTGCAGATTTACATATTAAAGCTGCACAGACTATATTGCAAAACACTGATGAAAATAGAGCACGTTGCCAGTGGAACACTTCGTTAATGTGCACAGTGAGCCTGGTGATCTCTTATCTCTGCATTCAGCATATACAAGGTTTAATTTTGTAAAGGCTGATTCTGTCATTCTTTCTCTGCTTAAACTTATTTTAGTATATACTCCAGTATCCAGTTCTTGTCTGTTTTAGCTATACAAGTGTGTGTCAAGATTTCATTGAAGTACACATTACACAAACTTTGTCGGTGGCAAGTTGTAACAAAGCTTTATTTTGTACAGTAGTTTCTTCAGCTACATCATACTTCCAAGATGCCTGTGACTGTTCTGTGAGACACTATTTTCAGTTGCCAAAAAGTGCACAGCTTTCAGAGGAGCAATTTTCTGTGTTACATATCTGCTTTGGGCTGATACGTACCTAAAGTTGAAGCTCAAATAGTTCTGCCATTTCTGGAAGTATGTACAGGGGGGTAAACAAATTCTTTGTTGTTGTTGAGAAGACCTGCATGCTTTGTAGAAAAGTTTTTGATGTGGTGGGGAGATTGCTCTTTTGCTAGCTGGAGCTTTCTCTAGCCTACGCAAACGTACCTCTGTCTGGCCAGGTTGGAACTTTCAAAAAAGTTTGATTGCACGTGCTCAGTAGAAGCTTTTTCAGAGCACAGAGCTAAATTTAGCCTAGAGATCTCACTTGTAGTGAGGGTGCTGCATCCTCTGTCACTCCTTTCCAGCTGCTCTGTGCACCAGTAACAGGCCCACAGAACCACAAAGCATGCTTACTTCCAGAACAATGATTTTTCAGTACTTGCTCCCACTGTGTATGTGGAGGGCCTTTTACAGATTAGAAAAGGTAGTAGACTGGGGCAGGAAAGCCCTCACCCCTATTGAGAAAGGGAGACCATCAGGACAAAGCAGTATAAAAAGCTTGCTAAAGGACCATTCCCCCGGCAGCAAATGCTTTCTGCCAGAACTTGGAATTGAATATGGGATTTCCAATCAGTATCTTCCTCCATGGCCAGAAAACAGCTTTGAAACCCACTGGCAAAATATGTTTCTTATTTTCCTTCACTGACTTATCCAGTTTAAGGTTAACAATTCACATGCATATGAAAGAGCTCTTTTAGTCCAAGCTGACAATCTGTATGGCCTGGAATTTCTATTTTTGCAGGAAAAGAGTGAAGTTAATAACATTAAAAGAAATTTAGCACTCCAAAGTTAAGCACTCCAGATTTGTGATGTGCAGTCATTCCTCCCCTTGCCTTATTTCCTACAAGTCCTCCAGATTCTACAACAAATAATTCAGGGATTCTGGAGACAGCAGCCTTATTTACTGCATAGCTTTCCTACACTCCCAGACTGTCTGTCCTCCACCCAGAACTTTGCTGAGGCTGTTTGGAAAAATAGGATGTACTCACGTACTTAAAAACAGCAGGATAGCATATGCACAAAGGGGCCAAGTTTCAACAACCTTAGTATTCTTAGCTCCTAACTGAAGTTTTTAGACTGCAGAGTGTTTGATTTTCCTTAGTTTAATATAGCTTTGGAGAGAGAGAAGAGGTTGTAAGATTAACTAAGAAAACCAAAACACCGATAGAGGATAAATCTTACCCTGTTTGAAGAGGAAATAAACCAGGTATCAGAGCTTTCTTAGGTAGTGGGAATGGTGAGACTTAAACAGATTTCTGCCTTTAAATGTTTATTCAATTTCTTGTAGGTTCCATTTTGTTACCTTTCCTCCCTGATTATAATTCATCAAGAATGGAAAGATGAGCTGCAATTTTACAGAAAGGTAAGGACCTAATTGTTTGTAAGTACTTAGGTTTAGAAAATGGCCAGTACAAAAAGGTGTTCATCTGTTTCAATTCAAGTGACAACAAGACATTTGGCACTGGTGGAGGTTTGGGGCTATAGTCTTTGCAGACACAACTCCATTGCTTCCCTGAATAAGCTAAATACACTCCAACTGTTTTTTTACTTTCTTTCCTTTCAAAATGGAATTTGGCGTGGCTGCATCTCTGGTCCTGTGGGGCTCTGACACATACTGGTGCAAAGCCCAAGGGTTGCAGGTGTGGAGTTTTGTACATAGCTGTGCAGGGTTAAGCAGTAACAGCAATTCTCTGTAAACAGTTGTTACATTTCTCAATTTTACGATGATCTCTTGAATTGGGTAAATATATCTATGACCGTGTTCCGTGTAGCCTTTTAACAAAGACATAAAGAAAGGGAACTATTTTCTGGCCTTTAAAACATTCTCACTTTCCCATTCCTAAATGCTAGCCAGAATCAATGAGAGTATCTTTGGAAATGTTTAGTCTATTCATCAATTAGGCTTTGTTATTAGTGAATGGCTAAATTTACATGCCCACCAGTATTCTTTTTAACACTAATAGCCTGAATTAGAGAAAGTCTGAAGTTCTGCAATGTTTGGTTGCAGACTCATGGTTTAGTGTCCCCCTTCTAAAGGAAAGGGCCCCATGGCCTCTTCTTCCTTGTGTGCCTTTTCTGTCTGTCTTGGGTTTCTCTGAGGCAGTATTAACACTGCATGTTAGCCAGGTGACATTTATTTGAAAACATAGTCCTCTGGGGAAAATTCCCCTTTTTGCATAGGATGGGACAGAGAGTAGGGAAGTGGCTGGAGATCAGTCTATTTTGCTTCATCACCCTTTCTCAGGTCTCTTCTGGGACAAGGGAAGTAACTTTGGAGGTGCACTAGGGAAACACGGATGTAGTGCAATTTGGATCACACTTTCTTGAAGCCAGAGGCCTTTTATTTTAGTGAAGGTAGAAATGGCTCTAAAAATGTCTAAAGGGGAATTGAGACAGGATTTCTTTTCTGAAGAATGCATGAAGGCACGCAGTTGTCTTCAGAGGGTGATAGGCTTTCTGAGAAGAGCAATATTTCAGGATTGTGTTTGTCTTGTCTGTCTGGGGTAAGGAAAGAGCTCGATGCCTAAAAGGGGAAAAGGAAGGAGTATTCAACTGGAGCTCAATGGAAGGATGTGGTATGGCAAAAGGATAAAGGAGGTCACGTAGAGGAGATGCAATCTGGAACAGATTTTTTTTTTGTTTGTGTGTGTGACAAATTAATAGACTCTTACACTTGCTGGGATCCCACCTTCTCCTTTCCAGTTGCCGGGACTTGTGTGTGGGCTCTTTCAATGCTGTCAGTTGCCATACTTCATTAATGACCTTTAAGGGGCTAACATTAACACCTGTTTGTGGTTATTTCCTGTCACTGTTTACTCTCCCAGATGGTACAAATACAATATGCCCAGTGTGTTAGTCATTTGTCAGTAACACACTCTTTGCCAGCTAAATGCCATTTGTGTTAAATTTGGCAGCCATTTCATAGCTTGAAGAATCTGTCCTCTAAGTCAAAAGCAGAAATTGCAGACAAATCTTAGATACTCAAACAAATAGGAAAGAAATAGCCCAATTGTTTGTCTTTCACCTTAAAGTTTATTTTCTTGTACCAAAAAGGTAGAACTGAGGAGAAGCAGCAACTTAAAATCTAAATGAGTGCCTAAGACTGAGACGGGTGGCTTCAGTGCAGTTGGATAGGGTGGACTCATGTGATCCTGAACCTACTATTTCATGACCAAAAGATGTGTGACTTTGTTCTGATGACTGAAACCCACAGATACTGGAAGACTTTGCTGCAGAGAAGAATGTGGTCTCCAGCTCTTGAATTTAGTTTTGCTGTTGCCTTGGGAAGATATTTAAAGAAGTAACCAGAAGGCTGATAACCATGTTTCTGGAGTGCTCTGAGAAGTCAGCTAATACTGGCCAAAATGTTTCGTGTGTGTGTCATGCATGACTTTGATTTCCAGCTCTAGCAGAGTAAGGAATGTGTTTTTTTCTACGACTGTAATATACCATGTCCATTTCCAGTTCTAGGGAAATGTTTTATATTGAGAGTAATAAGAAAAACATCATATTAATGCCAACTATCTTGGCTTTGTCAGAGATAAAAAAGTTGTTGACGTATGTATTTGGGAATTTCTAGCCCAAGAGGCAAAAGTCTAAAAGATGAGTAAGTGAATACCTCTGCTAACCCATAGACCAGTTGTTGACTAAAATCATTACTATATAAATTGCTATATTCTGCACAGGAAAGGTCAAATAGGGTGCTTGTGCCAACAGTGGGCCTATAGATGCATTCTTCCAGGTCAGATGATGTTGTTTAGAGGCTGAATCCCTGTCAGCTCTGCCTTGATGATAGAGATGATAGCAAAGCATTTAGCTCTTCATTCTGCACAGGCAAATGTCCAAAGCTGATTATTTTACTAGACCAAGCGAAGCAAAGACCTCATGGAGTTGTGAATGCAGCCAATTATTTTTAAGGTCCTTAGCATGTCTGGGCATGTGTATAAATGTTAAAATCAATTATGAATGCAAGACAGTTTTTAGCTAAATAATCAGGATCGTTTAAGATACAGGTTTTGAGTACAGTTTCTTCACTCATAAGGTCTTATACATCTGAGTGAATATGATCTTATTCACTCACCAGCTCCTCCCAGGATGAGTGATAGTTTGTCAATAATCCCATCAAACCTGGAAAATGGGTTCTTGTAAGTAAAAAGGTTCTGAGAGAGCAGAGCAAGGCAAAACCCACAGCTGTAGAAAAGCCACTGAAGAGCGGGCAACTAGAGGATCAATGAGAGGTCATCTTCACCCAGGCTCTCAGAGCAGAGAAGGTTTTTTAATACAAGGCATCCATATCACAAATAGGTAATAGGACCATTTTACATTCTCGTGCTGCACCAACCTCATCCCCAACATGCAAGGGAGGGTAGCGTATGGGTAAGGGGACTCAATTGAGCAACCATTGCCTTTGTTCTCCTCTTCACTTTGGAGTCTCATCTCTTTGAAGCAATCTTTTGGCTTTTGTGGGTGTGGGATATGTCTGCAGTATGTCGTAGAACAAATATACTTATGGTTAAAGATTTTTCTCTAGGTATTACCAATCTTGATACCCAAAACTTTTACCAGTTTGTATGAAAAGCAACCCCATTTTTTTTTTTTTTTATTATAGATGGTGCCAGACTCATGCATTGCAACACTAGTGGCCATGTACAAACTGGCCTCATAGAAACCAGGCAATTAAAGAACTGCATAAGAAGATGAAAGGAGCTAGAAAGACAAAGCGAGGCAGAAAGACTTAGGGTGTCTGGCTTCAATGGTAATGATTATGAGCTGAGGCTTCTTTTGTTCCCTGCAGTTTGATGCCTCTTCATTGAGATGGGTGTGATAAAACAGATAATTCTCTAAATTCAGATCATTTCTGCATTCTGTTTTACAGTGTGCGTCTACAACTACCACTGAATACCATTGGCCAACTGAACGGGCAGCAAAGAGCAGGGAGGAGATAGAAATACACATAAGACATGCTTTGGATTTTGGAAATGCCAAGCAGCTGACTCAAAAGAGTTGACTTTTTGAATCCAGACAGCCAGTAAAGACTGGTTTATTTTGGAAGCGGTCTCCTGCTTCACTCTAACTCCCTACTGATTACTGAGGTTTAATTTCCTATATCAGAAGAGGTTTGTGTTTCTGGTTGTATGGTAAAGAGTGAGACTGTGGGTTTTGAGGCCCAGGCTTAAATTCAAAGGGGTCAGAGTGGCTCCCTCTGTATGAAGAAGCTAAGGTTTCTAACATTGCTGGAGGAGGCCATGTAGTCCAGAACAAGCCTCCTTCAGCACAGATGTTTGACAATAACTATTAAAAAATACTGAAAGCCTTATTCAGCATGGGACTTAAAAACTGGAATCCTCCAACAATGGGTGGGCCACAGATTTTCTCAACAGCTCAAGAATAGTTTCTCCTGTACTGGCAGCCCTGCAAACTCAAGCAGAATGCTGGAGAGCTTGTTGTGTTCTTTCTGCTTTATCACTATCAGTCATAAAAAATAAGTAATTGTGAATTAGAGGAGAATTTAAGTGCTGATTAATATTGAGAAAGAGTGGAATCTGTCTGGCTCCTCTCACAACTGTGATGAGAAGCTGTGATGACAGGATGCGTGTATGTGTGTGTATACGTGTGTTCACAAAAAAACAGGGCTAAGATGCTACTTACAAAGTTCAGGCAGAAATGAAGGAATTTTTGAGAGTTATTTGTCTCTTTTCAACTTGGATTAGCATTTAGAAGTGCTTGCACAAATCACCTTACAGGTCTGCTTTTTCCATCTATTCTCTATCTCAAACAAATCTCTTACCTGATTTTGAAAAAAGTAAACCAAATCTCATAAAGGCACAGACCCTAAGCAGGAAAAGATGGGACGATGTCTGCTATTCATTCTCTTGAGGAATATCCATAGAGAGCTATGAAAACTATGTGGGATTCCAAATCTATCCCTACAAGTTGACTAACAAATAATAAATGAGACATCCTTGTGTCATTAGTGGAGAGCAACGTGTGCTCAGGGCAGTCTTCCTGCCAGTTGTTAGTATTAGAAATAGAGCTGAGAGCACTGTCTGCAGTCTTGGGATGGAACATCATAAAAGATGCTTTACTTCAGTCCAGGCACAGTTTAGCCTGGACATTAGTTTATGAACTCAGTGCAATGAAAATTTTTCAGTATGGAGCTAGGATTTTCCAGACACCAAAGCCTGTTTGCACAAGTTGAATCCTTTTTATTTTTAATCACTGCTACTCTCTGCTTTCTTGCTCCATATAACACATATTTTTTATCAGCAGCAAATGGGATCGCTTTGAATATGCTGTTATTTCTAGTTTTAATGATGTCTTTGTACTTTGATTGATGTGGATAATACGTTCAGCATGATCCTGTGCCACAGATTATCATCAAAACAGATTTTTCTCTGGAGAGTCTTTGGCTTGGCTATAACACCAGACATTTTTTCTCAAAAGTATTAAGAAGATTCATTAACGGCAAGGCTAGAAGGGAGAGAGAAGTTCCTGAATTCTCAGTGCAGGGAGACCATTAAAATGTCTGGAGCAGGTTTCTCTTGTTACTGATGAAGGTGGACAAGAATTACCATTCTATCTGACTCCCGAAGAACTTGCATTACTGTTCTGGAGCCATAGGCTGTCTTTACGCTTTTGAATCCATGTACACCTGCCATTACCTGTGTTACCTCCACTGCCCCAAGGGCAGCCTAGAGAGGCTCTTTAGCTGTGCCTGTGCTATGAAATTCAGGTGGAACATTCCCAGCTATTGGGAGGTTGCTTGTGGTCAGAGAGTGTTAGAGTCTTCCTTGCCATAGATGGGGCCCACTCCAGCTAGCGTTCTCGCCAAGCCATTCGCAGGCGCAGCTTGGCAGCAAAAAAGGCCCAGGGACCATTTCTGACAGACTGTTTATATGCGCTTGACTGTCATAGAAGTGGGATGTTCCATTCCCATTCAGTGCCTGGGAATGCCACTAGATGTGTGTAATTTAGACAAGAGTGATGCATTCACAGTCAGGCTTAATGCCACAGTGTACTGTACTAGCAGAGCTGGCTGTGGTGTCTGAAAGTTGAGCACCTTTTCTCTGCTTCATCTCCCACCTCTATGTGAAGAGGTGACAGCCTCATGACTGCTGTTATTTGCAATCATGATAACTTTATGTGCCATGATAGGTCCCTGATACTCCTTTTTCCATTGTTCAAATGTACAAACCAGGGTAAGTCTCCCAGGGAAGACAAGAGTTGATTTTGCGTGAGTTGGCAGCACTGCCTTCTTGCTTGGCTGTTCACAGAGAATTTCCAAGAATAAGCAGCACATTCAGGTGCAGGCTCCATACTGTACTTGTGCATTTGGAGTTAGCCCAACCTGCCTATTTTAGCACTGTGATACACAAGCAAGAAAGGACAGCCAGTACCACTACACAGAATATCAAATATTGCCAGCCTGTAAGGTCATCTGAATATCCATCACTGATCTGATTTCTGAAGGGCTGAACACCCAGTACGTCCTGTTTTATGTAAATGCCTACCAGTGGACTCTCAGCCTCTTCAAAAATCAGGCTATATATTTGGGTCCTCAGACATGGCCTTTATGCTTTTTTGTTTTGTTTGTGTGTTTTGTTTTGTTTTTAAATATTGGCTTACTAGGTGTGGTTGTTTAAAATAAAACCCTTTTCTTCCCTAAGATGCTTCTTAGAGCTTTGGGGTAACCCTCCTTCTTTTTCTTTTCTCTCCCTGGAATTTATTTGGCATTACAGCCTAGAGAAGGTCTGTAGTAGGTCTGCTCATGTTAATGAACTGATTAGTGAAAGGCTGACAGATTCCTTACAAAGACTTGTTCCCCATAGTAGGGTGACTATCTTCATAGGCATGATGGTATACTGGGAGTCTTTATGGTAGAAACAACTGCCTTCTTAATCTATTCTTTCTTCCCTGAAACCTTCAAGACTTCATACTGCTTTACTTCACCTCTTGTCAGTGAGAGTGATAACTTTCAAGTTCTTCCTGCCCTTGTTGGTAAAATCTTCCCAGGCATTATTGAACTGGTTATTGGGGTGGACAAGGAGATAGGCACTGACATGTCGCCTGCTTCTCTGTTTGAGCTCACTCTGTAGAGTCTCAGTGTACAGAGTGTCCCAGTGTTCCCATCACAATGTTTTCCCTCCAAAACTTTCTCACCTACACAAGATTCTCAGCTGGTGAATCTCAGCTATTTCAGAGATGACTGGGATTGGAAAAAACATCCATCAATAAAGCCTTATACAGAAAATCACACCTTAACTACAGAAGAACTACTGCCTCCTTATACCAATTATGAGTTTTTCAGTGCCAAAACTTCATGAAGATTTCAAATAAATGAGAAATAGAGCTTTTTCACAGGGGCATCTGTGTTCCAAAAAACAAGTTAAACAATGAGACCCTTTAAAATTAATTGGTATTCATTGAAATGAATACCTTCTCCCTTCTCCCCAGGGAGAAAAGCCAATCAGCTAAAGGAATTTTTTTGTCTGTGTGTAGAAATCAAGGTAGTAAAGTCTAATTTACTTTGCAGGAATGTTGGTGGCATATAACTCTGATGTTCCCTTAGCTTCCCTGTGGGTATTTTTTTATGTTATTTTGTGAGTAAAGTTTTTCAGCTGGCATGTTGCTTTTCTCCTTCCTTCCTTGAAAATAATCTGAGAGATATGGAAACTGTGGTATGAATTATTCTTCAGTTTTGCACAACTGAATTGAATAATTTTTACTATGGTTTTGGTCTTTGTTCTGACTTTCTTTCTATTAAACCTCAATGTTAAACAGCTGTTTTACTTGCATGAGTGGTGCTTCTACTTTACTTCAAGACACTTAACCTGTGTTTAGTTATTCCTAAAGGAGGACATTCTTTCATGAAATCTGTAGGAACAGACCTATACCATTTTTTGATGTAAGAGAGTTATGCACGTTGTGGATTTACTATAGCGGGGAGGGTTTTGTTGCTATGATATCTGCTCCCAGGGCTTGTTTTTGGGTTATTCAGCATTCTGTGCTCAGTATTTTTTATGGTGGGGCTAGTGCTTTTCTGAGGCATTTCTTCATACAGTGCTTTGGATGTTTTGTCTTCACTGAAATTTCTCATTCCACCCCAGTATTCTGATTTCCTCCTTCACTGATTTTTTGGCTCTGATAGCATTGGGACAACTTTTTTTCTCTCCTGTTTTAGGTTTCTCTGTCTTTCTTCAAAATTCCCTTCAAGCTTCCCATTTGGTATTCTTTAATATTTCTCTGTTTCATTTCCTCTGTGTGCTGTTCTCTGTTTTCTGTTGGTTTTATTTACTTGTGAAAACTCTAGAAAATGTTTAAGCTGTTAGCTGTCTTTTGTCCATGTTGCAGATAGCCTGTAGTAACTCTGAAAGTTATTTTGGAGTTAATACATGCTCTACAAAACCAGCCATTTTAAGAATGCTTATTTCCCTTTAGATGGAGCATCTTTCACTGGCTATTTATATCCACCAGTTTACCTTATATTTGCATTCACTAATTCACAATTTTTGTTTAAAGTTCAGTGGTTCATCCTGCAAGACATGCTAGAAGCATTTAATCTCTTATCACGAAAGCGAAGTGTAATTCATATTTTTATTGAAAATATAAATTCTTACTTTTTTGTGTATTGTGGGAGGGAGTAAGCTAAATGACAGACAAATGACACATGGTTCATAGGACAAGGTCTTCTTTTGTGTTCCTTCTGGACTGATAATCCATCATGGGTAATATTTAGTTATTTCTCTGCAAAGATAGAAGTAGCTCCGCCATCTGAAATGCAGACTTGGGAGTACTGTGTTTCTGGAAAGAGATTTTGGACCCAATTTGACCTGTTTGGACTGTTTAATGGTGATGGGGCTTTGTTAATTGCAAAAATGCATACAGTATGTTCTGTGAAGAGTCTTTTCTTTCCACATGACCTGCTCATCTATAAATAAGAAGATTAAATAAATTACAGGGAAGCGAATCTTTGAGTTCTGTAGGATTAGAAGAAGATTGTCCATTGACTTCAAAGAGAACTAAGTGATTTTGAACATCTTGCCTTTGACATTATTTTTGTGAATGTTTGCATAGCTGGACAATGGTCAATATGCTACAAATCTCTGACAGCAGAGATTGACCCAAATTCTCTGCCTTTGTGAGGGGAGGTTCACAGCTTTCAGTTTGCTTTATCAGCAGAGAAGCTAGGTTTTGTTCTCTGAAGTAAGGGTATCAATATTTGGAACAACTTGTGAAATATATGTAATTTTCCAGAAGATGTTTTCGAAAGCTACATGGGAAACCATTAAAAAAAAAAAGATGATTCAGAGTTGTCTGTTTGTTGTGGCTTAACCCAGAACTATTTGAGACACCACAGCTTCAGTGAGTAGTTTTTTGCAAATTTTATACTGTTAAGTGGCTGATGACTCCTCTTGGCTTGTATTTTACTTGATTTTCAACCTCCGCACAACACTGGCAATGGGAATGGTTATTCTGCGTTAATCATTCTGTGACAGTGAAAAGGCAATTTAGGCATTTGGAAATGACACAATAAATTCTTGAGCCTCACACCAAAGCTCCCAGGGACTTTAGAGGGGCCATGGCCATGCAGATGAATCAACTCCTGTACTGTAGGGCAGTGTCTTGATGTGGACTCAGTACCTACAGCATCCAAGATGACTGTCAGCATCTGCTTTGTGGTCACTGCCCAAGCCCTGGCTCCAGTTCTTCCTTCTGCTCTGGCCCTTTTTATCTAGTACAGGCAGTACATCATTACAGCTTCTCCCTGTTCTCCGCATCCCACAGAAACTACCCATGTGACAATGAAATACTGCTTTCTGGAGCACAAGGAGAACTCCAGATAAGTAGAAAAATCTTCTGTTTCCTGCATGTGAGGTCTTAGAAGCACCTAGCACTGAGACCATCCTCCAGAATGGGGACTAGCACTCAGCAGGCTGCCCAGTACTTTGTTGGTGTGACTTGGTGTCAGCGAGGAACTCTGCTCCTGACACAGCAACCCCATGTATGCAGAGGCCCAGCAGCCTCGTGTTTTTCCAGCAAAGCCACTGGAGAGCCCTGGTGAGGGGAGCTTTGCCGAGCACGCAGGCAGGTCTTGGTGTGGCAGAGAGGATAGGAAACTCTGCCCCACAAGATGGAATATTTCACCTTCTTGGCTCTCTCTGTTCTCTGAGAACAGAGAGACTTCCCTCTGTCATACCTTATTTGCAGGTTACACCATTACTCTCTAGAAGGCTAGACTCAGCAGACTTGATTTTCATGTGATGTTTACATACTCGTCTTATCACCTTGGGTATTACTTCACTTCCTTATCTAGGATGTGCTTGGTACATGAAGGTATCTGACCTCCCTTCTGCTTCCCTCCTCCTGCCTTTTTTTGTTGGTAGCTGCAATTTCTACATTTTCTTTCCATAAGAAACTCTTACGGAGTTTATTTAATTTTTTTTTCCCACAATTTCGTCTTTTTTAGTCTTACTGTAATTTCTACAGGTTTCTGCTTGCCTGGAGAGTTGTTCTTAAAATCTCAGTTGTCCTTACAGGTAGTGTGGGTCTTGGCCTATATATCCATCCCCAGTGTATATATAACTGACATTTACATCTGACCTAATTATTCACAGGATCATATGATAGAGAAATTGGGGGGGAGGGAAGGTCATAGTCCTCTGTCTCTTTTTCCAGTGCCTTCTGACTGTTTGTTGACGTGTATTCCTAGTTGTCTAATTTTAAATGTCTCTTTCATGTGGTCAGTATATAACCCAATTTAATGACTTTCACTGTTTGGAAAGTTGTGGGGTTTTTTCATGATAGGAAGCTTTACTTTTTGTTTCTCACTTTTTCTCTTTACCTATTTTTCCAAAGTAAGGTTTCTACTATTGCACTTAAACTCTCCCAATGTTTTTGTTGGTGGCTTTATGCCCTGCTGTCCTTATAATCCCTTAGCCAAAACATTAATATTTCATTCTTTTACTGCTTCCTTACATGTCATTCCTTTCATCCCAGATCCTTGCTGTAGTCTTTAATGATGTGCCTGCAACTTTTAAATTATTTCTGGTGTATGGAAATATGGAGAGTACTGTACTGGAGATATGAAACAACCCCTCAACTTGTGTAAGTAGTATCATTAGACTGAAAGACCAGTGTCAATTTAAAAGCTCTGCAGACAGGGCTTATGTTTTCAGTATCTGAAAATTAGGGGCCCAAGCCTGTATTCGTTTTATGTCAAAATTTCCCTGAGTTCATTTGGACTTTTATGTCTATAAAGGAGGCTTAATTTGCCTTTAGTGTTGGATGTTACATATATTACAGGGCCAGAAAAGACTGCTCTGATCCTTCTCAAAATCCCCTCATTTAATATATCCAAGGATCACGCTTGTTGACCACAGTGTTGAACTGGAAAGCCACATTCACTTGATTAGCCAACAGGAGCTCAAATCTTTTTCAGCTGCTCCTTCCAGAGTAGACTCCCCCTCCCCTCAGTATGGCCTCTGCCTCACTTTATTCCTAGAGGGATGAGCCTGCAGCTAGCTATCTTGAATTAAACATTGTGTTTTCCATGTTCCTTCCCAAGTGATCCAAACTCCATGGCAACCTGATCTTGTCGTTATTTTGTCCTAGCTCAAATTTTATTTGAGGTGCCTTGCAAGGAGGTGCCTTGCTAGACCTACTGTTCACAAACAAAGAAGGGCTAGTGGGGGACGTGGAGGTCGGAGGACATCTTGGGCTTAGTGACCGTGAAATGGTTAAGTTTTCCATTCATAGTGAGGTAAGGAAGGGGGTTAACAAAACCTCCAGGACAAAGGAGCCCAGGAAGGCTGGACGCTCTTCAAGAGGGAAATCCTCAAGGCCCAGGAGCAGGCTGTCCCCATGAGGCGCACAATTAAAGGGCGGGGAAAATGGCCGGCCTGGATGAACAAAGAGCTCTTGATGGGACTTAAGGAAAAAAGGACGGTTTACCACCTTTGGAAGAGGGGACAGGCAACTCAGGAGGAGTACAGAGATCGTGTTAGGTCATACAGAGAAAAAATCAGGAAGGCAAAAGCCCAGCTGGAACTCAACCTGGCAATTAATATAAGGGACAACAAAAAAGGTTTCTATAAATACATCAATAAAAAGAGAGTGACAGAGAATGTCCATCCCTTACTGGATGCGGGGGGAAACCTTGCAACCAAGGACGAGGAGAAGGCTGAGATACTTAATGCCTTCTTTGCCTCTGTCTTTAATAGTCAGACCAGCTACCCCCAGGGTATTCAGCTTCTTGGGCTGGAAGATAAGAATGGAGAACAGAACAACTCCCCTGTAATCCAGGAGGAAGTAGTTAATGATTTACTTATGCACCTGGACACGCATAAGTCTATGGGGCCAGATGGGATTCACCCAAAGGTTCTCAGGGAGCTGGCAGGAGAGCTCACCAAGCCTCTCTCCATTATCTATCAACAATCCTGGTCAACAGGAGAGGTGCCGGATGACTGGAGGGTGGCCAATGTGACGCCCATCTACAAGAAGGGCTGGAAGGAGGATCCCGGAAACTACAGGCCTGTCAGCCTGACCTTGGTACCGGGAAAGATCATGGAGAGGATCATCCTGAGTGAGCACTCAAGGCAAGGGAAGGGCAGCCAAGGGATCAGGGCCAGCCAGCATGGGTTTATGAAAGGGAGGTCCTGCCTGACCAACTTGATCTCTTTCTATGACCATGTGACCCACTTTCTCGATGGGGGGAAGGCTGTGGATGTTGTCCGCCTGGACTTTGGTAAGGCCTTCGACACCATCCCCCATGGCATTCTCCTGGAAAAACTGGAGAATCATGGCATAGACAAGTGTACCCTCCGCTGGATAAAAAACTGGCTGGATGGCCGCGCCCAGCAAGTTGTGATTAATGGAGCAAAATCTGTTTGGCGGCCGGTCATCAGTAGTGTCCCTCAGGGCTCAGTTTTGGGGTCAGTCTTGTTCAATATCTTTACTGATGATCTAGACAAGGGGATTGAATGCACCCTCAGTAAGTTTGCAGATGACACCAAACTAGGTGGGAGTGTTGATCTGCTTGAGGGTCGGAAGGCTCTACAGAGGGATCTAGACAGGTTGGATCAATGGGCCAAGGCCAATGGGATGAGGTTTAATAAGGCCAAGTGCCGGGTCCTGCATTTTGGTCCCAACAACCCCGGGCCACGCTACAGGCTTGGGGCTGAGTGGCTGGAAAGCTGCCTGGCAGAAAAGGACCTGGGAGTGTGAGTGGACAGCCGGCTTAACATGAGCCAGCAGTGTGCCCAGGTGGCCAAGAATGCCAATAGCATCCTGGCTTGTATCAGGAATAGCATGGCCAGCAGGAGTAGGGAAGTGATCGTGCCTCTGTACTGGGCACTGGTGAGGCCTCACCTTGAGTACTGTGTTCAGTTTTGGGCCCCTCACTACAGGAAAGACATTGAAGTGCTGGAGCGTGTCCAGAGGAGAGCCACCAAGCTGGTGAGGGATCTGGAGAACAAGTCCTATGAGGAGAGGCTGAGGGAGCTGGGCATGTTTAGCTTGGACAAGAGGAGGCTGAGGGGAGACCTCATTGCCCTCTACAACTACCTGAAAGGAAACTGTAGAGAGGCAGGGGTTGGTCTCTTCTCCCAGGTGAATAATGACAGGACCAGAGGAAATGGTATGAAGCTGCGGCAAGGGAGATTTAGATTAGATATTAGGAAGAATTACTTTACTGAAAGAGTGGTCAGGCACTGGAACAGCCTGCCGAGGGAGGTGGTGGAGTCACCATCCCTGGAGGTATTTAAGAAATGTGTAGACATGGCTCTTCAGGGCATCCTCTAGTGCCCAAGATTATTGGTTTGTGGTGGGGTGTTGTGCGTGGGGTTGTGGGTGTGGAGTTTAGTTGGTGGGTGCTTTTTTTTTGTGTGGTGTTTTGTTTTGTTTTTTTGTTTGTTATATGGTTGGACTCGATGACCTCAAAGGTCCCTTCCAACCACTAAGATTCTGTGATTCTGTTATTTCAGTGCCATATTTTACTGCTAGGCTTCTTTATATTTTTCCCAGTGATGTTAATAGTTTGTGCAAAAACCTATTGCAAAAACCTCACTTCCAATTACACTGACACTTTATTACATGCCTCTTAGTTTGGCTGTTCCTTGATAAGTATAATATAAATTTCGCGTCAGCTTTGATGCCAGCAATGTACTGTGTCCATGGAGGCTGGCCGTCCCCAGTGCCTCCCTTTTCTTCATCATCACATACCAGGAATCACCAGCCCCATGCAATCAATGTAGGTGCTGCCTCCCACCACTGCTCCACCCTGCTGTCCCAGCCCAGCACCCAGTAACATTTCTCTGACTATCCAACACCCATTTGTTGGTCCTCTCTTGCAGTATTTCGTTTTCGTCCAGTCCTCTGTAATTTCCATCATATTCTAAACATCTCAATACATGAGTATGAGTACTTCATCCAAACCTTTTGTACAGTTTATGGGTGCAGTTTTCGGGTGCAGTTTTCTGTACCTTTTTTGGGTTTTGTTTTTAAAACATTACTTGTTTTAGTAGCTGTTTAGCCTCCCCTGATTTTATTTTTTTTTTTTTTTTGTGAAATAGAAAGTATTTCCTTGTGGTAGGAGAGAAATTAGTCTCTGGCAAAAGCCAGCTATAAGATGAAGTTATACTGCATATTTCTCGGTTTTGTATGTTTCTAACAATAATTCAGTATTTGTCTGGGTCTGGAATGCCTCTGTTACTGGGATTCCTTTCACTCTTAGTACTCTTAGAAATTTCCTTGCTGTCTTGAACTCTCCATGCCACCGGTTTATTTTAGGTCCTTTTGTCCTGGTAGGAAATTTCTATATTTAGTTTCCTACCTATCAGCTTCCTTCTTATTTACAGTAGAAGTTGTGCACCTTATTGTCAACATTAAGAAAGAAGAAATTTTTTTAGGTAAAATTTTTTAATGCTGTTTTTCTTAACCTTCTAACTGAAGGTTCCCTTCTCTGTCAGCTTCCTTTGCCTATGAGGAACAATTCTGACAACATGTATTTGGGTAGAATAAACTTATTAGTATTTGGCACCACATCTTCATCTTTTTTTTTTCTTTTTTTTCCTTCCAGTTCTCTGCTATTCCTGGTACACTTGAACATAAGATAACAAACAGACCACTAAGTGTGATCACTCCTGGTTTTGTGCTTTTTTTTTCTTCTTGTTTGAGGTTCATTATTTCTCCTAATTTGTTGTCAGCATGAGCATCAGTAAGGAGACAGGCGCAGCAGGAAGCAGGAGTTGTGCCGTAGGGATTATACTCCAGGAGACGTTACATGCTGTTTTCCGATATGATTAATCAGGTGAAATGCACAGAGCTTTGTAGTCTGAAGAAATCCATTTTGAAAGGGGAATTGTTTGGTTATGACTGGGTTAGGAAGGTGAGAATTTCTCCCTTCCCCCACAGGCAGAGATTTCAACAGTTGAAGGACAAGGGTGAAATATTTGTAAGTAATACTGAGGCATGAAAGGTAGGCAGGCTCAGCAGTCGGGCTTTGATTTGTATGCCACAGATCTTTGGGTGGAATTCCACGGGGCTTTTGTAGCCTGAGGCAAATGCAGGCTGAAGATGGCCCTGGGCAGAGCTCTGGGATTGGAGGATGTGGCTTTTGGAGGGCAGTGGCATCACCCTCAAGCCCTGTGGTAGCCAGAAACCTGCTGGGCAAATGCGGCCATGGGGAGCCATGGCCAGGGCATGCGGGAGGAGGAGTGCATTGGTCACCTTCCACATGAGAAGGCCCCAGCATAGGGTTTAGGTTGGTTGGTTGATTGGTTTTCAAAGGCGAAGAGAGTGAAAAAAACAAACTGTGACTCTGTGATGGCACAAGGCTCATAAAACTCACACTGTGGCAGCAGTGGCTGCTCCCACTGTGGATTAGGATTTCATTTAGAGGCACTTCATATAGTTGGGCAATATAGTCTAGCACATTTTGCAGAGCTGAAGTAATTACAAGGAGAAATCAAAACATTGGGAAGCCCTGTCAGGAAATAGGGCTTCAAGAGACCCTGCAGGAGACATGGACATGCCTGGCCCTGGTTGTCTTTATGGTATGCGGATCTTGGAGGGTCTCTGTGTAAGGAGAGCCCATGCTGGGGTCAGGATATGCTGTGATTTACCTGGGAAGTGCCCCTCGTGCTTTCATTCCCAGTGCCACTGAACAGCAACATAGGCTATCCTGGGAGCCATCCACTGGAAAGGTTTGTTGTTAAACATAGGTAAATTGCTTCTTTATTTGAAGAACTGGAATAGGGGCACTTCCAAGAGTCAGAAACAGCTCAACAAGAAGGATTAGTAGTGTCCTATCGTTATTTGTTTTGGCATATGCGGAAGTAAAACATAAAAATTCTTGGATGTGGCCCAGTTTAATTTTAGGTCAGGGAAAGCTCTATATTCTTCCAACCTGGCTATTTTAATTGTATTATGAAAATATCCCTGCAGGTTTGGCCACATTATGACCAGACTAACTTCACTGTAAAATATGTCATCCATTTAAGGGTCTTTTTAAAGGCAGAAATATGGGAATGAACAGCTCTACTTTCTTTAGCTCTCTAAAGTACAGAACCATTTTTATTTTAAATTTGTAAGAAGAATTCTTTCTCTCATATGGGACCCTCTCTGCCAAACCGGGCACCTCAGCACAGTTAAAGACATAAACCTTTCCAAATGCTTCTAGGTAGCTTGAAATGAGGTCGTGTGAGTGCCTTGTCTTTTATTATAAAATATTGTAGGAAGAACACTGATGGAAAAGAAAAAATCTTCTGTTTTGAGAGGAAATACCTTTACATATATACTGACAGGAGTAGAAGGGGCCTATGAGAAAATACAAATGATTAATAGCTTTTAACAAATATTTACAACATGTATTTAGCAGGACTGTACGAATATAAACCAGTTCCTTTGCCACCTGCAAAGAAATCGTCTGGTTTTATTTTTAATACCTATGGGTAGGTAGTAGAGGAAATTTTTACTATTTAGGTGAATCCTGATACTTGGAAATATTTTTGTTGCTGTATTTGGAAACTGTGTAATTTTGCTGAAAAAAATGAAATATTAGGCAGACTGAGGTAGTGCTGTATGATTATTTCCAACAGGCCTAAAACTTTCTGTATCCCTGTTCCTAAAGACATGACTGGACTTCCTGGGTTCTGTTTGGCTTTCTTGGGGTTTTGTCTGTTTATTAACAGAGGACTGGGAGGTGTATTTGGTGTAAAACATCAATGCAAATAGCTCTTCAGCAACCTTTTCCATTAGTTTGACAAAAAAAGTTCATCGTTTTGTAGTGGTATGAGTTTTAAGAGATTTGGTTCTGTTCAGTGATTAATGTGTTGGTCCTTTTTTACATTTGTCTTTTAAAGTTCTCCTAGGTAAGAAAGTGACAGTAAATCACAGCATCCACTGAGTGCAAAGAGAAGTTCTTTGTCAGATTTATACACCTACTTGTACTTTATGTGCAAAGAGGATTTTGGCTCTGAGTAATACCCACAAAAGATTTCCTAAAGTGAAAAAGCTATCAGTACGCTAGTAAGTGATAAATCTCAGTCGGGAACAGGTAATGGCCCAGCAATACAGACTGAAAACTGCTGAATCTGATCCCTCCATAGCAAACTGTTGGGTAATACATTACTCAATGCAGTCTTCACTGACTGTGTCATACTGATGGAAAAAAACCCCATGCTTTTTTTTTTTTTTTTTTTGTGAGAGGGGTCCAATACATCTGTATATGAGCGTGAAACTATGTCCACAAAGCCAATGGAGACATCTGTACTGTTGAGTCCAGCAGAGCTTGGATCTGATCTTCAGCGGTTCTTGGTGTCAGCTAATGGTGTGTGCACAAGGAACACAACTGTGCCTACAGGGTTGGCTGTATGGTTTGTTTCAAGTGCAAATCACAAGTGTCTTGGAGGCAAACAGGAGGGTGGTGGTAAATATGTCAAGATAGACAAATATCAAGAGTGACGTTAAGTGTTCCCAGGTCTCGATGGCTGCATTTTTTGCTTATTTGACATTGTGTTCTGGTTCCAGCGGGGATAGGGTTAATTTTTCCTGGTATTCCATGCCATGTGAGCCATGCCCACCCTGAGCTGCCAGGGGAGGGGGCGGGAAGTTGCCGCTCAGAGCGGGCTGGGGCATCCCGGGTCTGGGCGGGGAGCGGCGGTTCCGTAATCGTGTTTGTATATGCCTCTATCCATGTTATTGTTGTTGTTTGCCTGTTGCCTTTGCTGTTCTGTTAAACTGCCTTTGTCTCAACCCAAGAGTCTTGCCTTTTTCTTCTGATTCTTCCCGTATTGGGAAGGCCCGAGCGAGCAGCGTGTGGTTCTTTGTTGCCGTCTGAGGCTAAACCACGACACATTGATGTAAAAGACAATGTACAGTCAGACCAGAGGAGAATACAGTCTTGGACAGTTCAATTTTGCAAGTCAGTTAATTTTGAGAAGTGGTTAGTCACTGGACCTAAGTCATGATGGCTTCATGTTTTAAATATGATTCAATACACAGTGGTTCTCCAAATGTTCTAGGTATTACTTTTGAGGGAGAGTTAGCATGCACATTCTGTATGGGAAATAGAAAATGTAATTATTTAAATCAGACATAGACAATGTGGTGTGTGGCTTCAGTTTTGCAGAATATCATGCCTGGGATTTTGCATTTAATTTTAGTTCATAAGGCAGCTCCTCAGTTAGTGGATTTCAAAAGTATTCCACTGTGATCAGCAGAAGGAGCACAGACTTCACCAGCTCATGATGTCTTGGTGAGGAGATGGTTTGGCCTGTCTTGAACACCTGCTGTGGAGATGGTTTGGCCCGTCACTGGTTGAAACAGACATGGGTAAATACATTTCCCAAAAGCGGCTTTTATTTGTTCAAGCAAGAGATGGGTGTTTTGAGTTCTTACCAATTATAGGCCTTAAAGTGTAAAAAACCCTGGGTCACTGGTTCTGATTTTCACCTTTACATTAATAAGCGAAAGAGTGAGCTCTCTGAGGATATGCTAACACGCGGAGACCCATGATTTGCTCTGATTTTAGCTCTACAGGCTATCAAAAAGTAAAATAACACACTCTGGCTTCAAGGCATGTAAAATAAAACATGTGCCCAGTACTGTATATACAGAGTGAAGAAAATGTTTCAGGAGAAAGGCAGCACTTTAGTATTTGACATTGGTAAATAAACATTGTGGTAACTTTGACCAAGAACAACTGTGATTTTTTTCATTCACATGTGACGAGTATTATTCTTTTATGCCACTGTTTCACTAACACAACACTATGTATGATTCTCCAGGATAATCATCCAACGAGGGAAATTTTAAGTGAGACAAAGGAAAGGCAGCGTGGCAGTCTAAATACTCGAGCTTGTAAGTGAGCTGTGTGCTTTACATGCGATAGCTATTTCTGGGGTCCAAGGTCAGCAGCTCTTGCTGTGAGCAGAGGACTCTGCATGCTGGAGGACTTGGAGGCAAAACCACTGTCTCCTAGGATGGCTACCTGTATCTGAGGGCTGGGGCAGGTGCATTGCACAAAGCTGAAAGGAGACTTTCCTCCACTCCTGGAAAATTTTCTGCCCTACCTCCATCTGGGCATGGGAGAACTTAGAGGTCCAGGGTGAGATCCCAGAGGGGTTTGCCAAAAACTAGGCAGGCCTGAAGTTAGGATGTATCAATAACCTCCATCATTGTCCATGAGGTGATATTTGGTATTGGATGTAGGATGGATAACCAGAGATCCCAGCCACCAGGAAGCTGCAGAAACACATGCCAGTGTTGCCATATCATTCTAATAGGCACAAAAATGGGTTGGAGTATCTAGACAAGCTACTCTCACCCCTGTAGCTCCCTTTGATGCCTGGAGAATTATCTGCCCATATATAGTTCAGCAGCATTTTCAAGCAGCCTTATTGTGAAGTGCAGCTTTAATGCTAGGGCAGGGTTGTCTGCTTCTCTGAGGCTCCCTGTTCACTTGTGCAAGGTCTGGCAATGAGGCAGTGCGGCTGCTGCTCCGGTGGCCGTCGAGGAAAGATTTGGGGCTTCAACTTCGAATACCCATCACTGCCATTCAGAAGGAACCCTGTTCTTCCCCTTGCATGAAGCTAACCAGCTTGCTCTATTCAGAGAAAATGTTATTGTATATTTTAATGAAAAAAAAGTCTTTACTGACAAAACAGGTTTGCCTGTGTTCCGCTAGCTCTAGTAACACTGCTGTGTGGAAAGCAATCAGCCCAGCAGTTTTAATAATATGTGGAGCTGCAGCTTTGCTTTGCAAGCAGACAGGATTGTAATAATGTCTGCTGAAACTATTCCTGCCAAAACAAACACCAGGAGAGATTTCTTTTCCACATACCAAAGTCTCACTTTAGCATTTGCCAGGGAACATATTTTACTTTTCCTGTCTTCTTTTCTGCCTATGCCAGACAAATGAAAAAGGCATTGCAGATAGGTAACTATCAGTCAGCGTCTTGGTACTGGAGGACTGCCTGACGAGCTGTGGGCTGCAATCATTTATGGAGTTTTCTCTGTATGTTTGGGAAGGGCTTTACTCTTTCGTTTCAGCTCTTTTATAAGAGCTCAGGGCTGGGGCCTGCATTTTTCTGCGGTAAGCTCACGAAGTTGGATTCCCCTCGGACTTGCAAACCTTGGCCACATTCATATTTTACATGAGCCACTCTGCGCAGCTGATTCTTCTAGTGTTTATTTTTCTTGATTTGAAATAATTCTTATTTCCCTCTGAGGAAACCTTGCCTGTTAATGACTGCTAGCTGTAACATGCCGGCAACTATCCCCAGGTCTTCTCCCATGGCTCTGTCTCACCTCATCCATCACCCCCAGACATGAGGTCAGAGGTTGCCATGAAGTGGGGGAGAAAATCATGCTTTTGAGGAATTGAATTGTTTTGCTTAAAAACTTTGTCCTGAGGTTAGCTATTTGGGCCTCCTTGGCTCAAGTGGTCTTCTCTCCTATAGGAACGGAGACCCAAAATTTTCTAGTGGTGAGGTCATAGCTTTGCGCATACTGATATCAAAAGCACAGGCTACCATGCTGACTGACGATAATTAGGAGATGCTCTGTGCAGTTGTGCCACTGCATTTATCCTTGTGACTTTGGGGTGTGTGTAGTCACAAATGTGTGTGTAGTCACAAATGTGTGTGAAAGTGAGATGAGAAACCTGGATCCAGACCTGTCCCTCACAGTTGCATGGGTTTGTGCCTCCAAAGCTGCACCTAGAGCCTGGATCCAAACCCAGGAGGAATGAGAGAGGAGTTGGGTCTTCCCCCCACCAAGACATGGGAGTAGCCGGGAGCGGCAGCAAGCTAACGGTAGGTTTCAGAGTTACAGATGGATGAGCCAGCCTTTTCCCATAAATTGAAGCCAGCTCAGGCTGTTTTGGAGATTCACATGTGGTTAGAAATGGCAGTCGGCAACATCTAGGATGTCATGAAAAAATTCAGACTTTGTGACATTTCCAATTCAGTGTTGTGGAGGAAAGCATTCCGATTATTTTGATTAAATTGGACCTGTTTTGCTGGTTTGACTAGGCCAGTTGGCCTTCTCAACCTCTAAGTTGTCGTCAGCCATAAGAAGCATAAAATACTACGAGTGGACATCATATTTATCTGTTTCATTTATCAGTCATTCCCAGAAAATGGTGTCACCCATGCAGATGGATAAGCATAGCATGGATGTAGGCCATGTTCTCTAATTTCCTTCAGATCCTTTACTTTATCAGGAATAGGAAATTCCCTGAGTTACTTTACAATCATAAATAACGTAAAATTTCAAAATGCTTTACTGAATTGCAAACTCAAAGTACCATTCTCATTTGACTATGAAATTTGCAGCTGGAGCTTACTTTCGAGCCCACCATTTCTATGTTTCAAGAAATTTACCTTCAGGGAAAGCTCCCAGGCTTTTTAGGAGATGAAGCTCAGATAGAGCATTTTGCATCCCTGCAAAACACCAGATTATTCTGGATACCAACCAGCAACCTTTGCCTGAGTAGCTATTGCTGATAAGATGATGAATGGTCACTTCTCTTTGATTGGACTTGCCAGTCACCTTGGTGACTGTCCTATATTATTTGAGAATATACAGATGAGCCTTCTTGAAACACGAGGGACTCCTGTGTCCTCTCCAATTCTTTGATAAGAAATCAGATTTACCATCCACTACCTTAATGGAAAAAGGCATTTGTGATGCCTGATGGGGTAAGAGAAATCCCACCATGATCTGATATTATTTAATCTGACTGTGAAGATGAGTCCTCCATTCCCACTTCTGCCTTCTCCTCTCTCTTTTTTCTCCATGTGGTTAGTAATTATTTTTCTTTCTCCATTTTTTTATCATGCAGCTAGGTGAAATGCTTCTTGATCACTGCTAAACTGCTGGTGTCCAACATAGGTACTTAGTTATATTTAATATTATCTATTTTCACCTAAATGTTGAAGGACAACCTGAATCAAACTAACATTGACATCTAAACATCAACTAAACACGAAACTTTCTACCTCCTGTAGTCTGCTCCATCAAGACATGCTTTCTTTTTGTCATAAGCCATGCTGCTCTCTCTGACAGCTCGGTGCTTGATTTATGAAAATCCACGTAACTCAAAAGTGTTACAAAGGAAACATCATGTCAATAGATAGGTGCAACATAAAAAACACTTGCAAGTTAAGCATCTACTAACAGATGATGCAATACAGGTGTTGAACACTCAGCAGATAGTGGCCAGCTTCTGGTTCCACTGAAGTTTCTGTTATTGTTGACACCAATAACCTTTTAAGTTTTCAAAGGAATTGAAGGTTCTCTCAAGCTGAAATGCAGGTAAGAGAGAACAGGAACTGATAATATTTATACAAGCTGTCAAGTTGAAGGAATTTTTGATCCACAATTTTGTTGTGTTTTTTTTTGTTGTTGTTGGTTTACTTTTTTGTTTTAAATGAGCTAGGCAATTTTTGTTGTCCTTTGAACTGGTGGTGGTGGTGGTGTTGAATTGGACAGGTGAAGAAGATCCATTAGGTTTCCCATAGATAACCAATTGCAGAAATATCTTAAAAAAAAAAAAAAGAAATTCCTTCAGGATGTGAGGTGGAAATTACAAGACATTATTTTTGCTCATCCAAATTACCTCTTTAGTTACCTCTTCAATATGGCTCCTTCTTAAAAGAGAATTTTGAAGAAGCTCTGTTGTTGGAAATCTTGTGACTGTGAGGACAGTGCTGGAGTATTGCCATGGTACTTTGACACATTATCATCCTAGTAAATGATCCAAGTGTTGAAATTCAGTGTGGAGTGATGGCTTTTGCAAAATTTTGCCATGTGTTTCAGCCCTCCTGGCAAGCACAGCATTATCTGATGGTATGTCGCTTGAAGAGGAGTGGAAGGAGACAAGAGAAAAGAGAATGTGGGCTTTGTATGAGCTGTGGTATTTGAACTGAAGCGGTAGCTGAACAAAAGCTTGCCTGTAAGTTTACAAACATACAATTAAGACCCTTACTGTTATCTAAATCCTTTTTCTTGCCTTATAATTTTATGGTAAAAAGCATTACTGTTGTTTTTGGACTTTCATAAGAAATCTAGTAGCCACAGAGAGAACTAAATGTTGTTTGTTTATTTATTTGTGAAACAAATTATGCCCCTCTGCAAACTTCACTGTGTAATTTGCACTGGCTTTGCAGTTTACAAGAATGCACGCGCTGGTTTAAGTACTCCCCTCTCCCTGGAATTAGAAGATGAAGTAGCAGGATTGCCATGCAAGTGGCTATGATTTCAGTGCAACAGATGCAGCTCATTATATCTCCCGAAGTCAGAAATAATTTGTCACAACAGAGTCCTCCATTTGAATCTGCAGTCCGTGCTTTTAATGAATAAAACATGGCAGTCAGAATTAAAAGGGATAGAGTTACGGTAACACACTCTGAGTCCTGTTGAGTGTGATTCAATAAAATTATGGATTTCTCCCCATTTATCATTTGTGGTTCATTTTGTTTAACAAATACAGTAGTCAGTTTTTGGTTACATTGGTTGCCTACCCAGAGCAGACGGCCTTTGAAATGTAGCCCTTGACATTTTAACTTAGTTTCTGCGTGTTTGCATGCCAGTTTTATATGTGTTTTCCTATTTTCCTGGTTGTACAGTATAGATACCATTCAGCAGCACAGCTGCAGTTGCCACTGGACATCTTCATCATTTCTGCTTACATTTGCATTTGCCTCAGCCTCACCCAGCTGAAAAATGCACTCTGTGTCTCCAAATGATGGTATTTGGAAATCTGTCCAGGGCTCTCTACAGGGACAGGCAAAACTTTAAGCTGATGCTGAAAACTTGCTGAATTATCAGTTCGTATCAGATGAAAACAACCCAGCTTTGCCCTAATTAATTGTTATGTGTGCTGGTGGTGAGATTTAAGAAGATACATGCAACTACTTTGTGTTGATCATACGAGTATCATCTCAATTGAGCACGAAGGGGAAAATCTCATCTGGAATGAAATTGTGTTCATTAAGACCAGCAAAGTGAAGTTTTTACGCCAAAGGAAATCTGCCTCACGGTAGGTAGATTTATGCTTCATTCCATGGGAGGGTGCAATGAGGTGATGGTGTCCCCTTCCAGCTCCTGGTACAGGGCTGGCTCTGGTTCCTGTGGGGTTCTCAGCTAACCTGGGGAGTAAGGCTGCGTAGGAGAAAAGACCCTGTCTACCCCTCACACCTCTGTCCGCCTCACAAACTCACCCTGGCAAGTGCGGTGGAAATACTATGACTTTGATCGTGCACCAGGGTCTATGGGTTATAGGGACAAACCTGGCCTGACGAGGAGACTGAACCTCCAGAGCCTCAAATACCTCCATTAGGTTTTCTTTCTTCCTGCCTCATTCCACACTGCTCAGTTGCATATGAGTGCCTCCACGATTCCAACTTCTGGGCCTCTGCATGAGTTCCTGTGCCTTGGAAAAGCCTGTGCAGGGAGCCAAAGCCTCTGCTAAAAATCTTCTCTGGGGATTTGGCTTACTGCGAAGGACTGTGTAGGATGGACACTACAGTTTTTATGACAGAGTATGAAGCAAGTGAAAAGCAAAGGTGTGAATGCTTGTGTATATTTGTATGTGTGTAGGAAAGAGGGAAAGCACCGTTGTTGGCATCCCTCATTTGAAGTATTGCCATGTTGTGGGTTCAGCTGATGCTCAGCAGTGCCTTCCCATTGACCTCAAGCACTAATGCCAGCTGAGAATCTAGCCCAGCTCTCAAACCTTTGGCATGTTTCTGCCACCAGTGCACAAAATAACTTTTCTCTAAACACTGGCCCAGGCACATGGTGCAGTGGGTGTATGGGCAGTCCATTTTTCAGTGTGCATGGATGCACACTGCTGGCAACCACATCGCATATGGAAAAGGGGGCTGAAAGAGAGAGGCAAAGAGGTTTCTCAAACACCAAGTAGGACTTTCTGGTATTTTGCATTCTGCCCTTGTTTAGTTTACACTTGATGTGAATGAAAGTGCTGACATTACTCCAGGAGGGCTTGTTTCCAGTTGTGCCTGTGCTGATGGATGAGATCGAAGCAGGTCAGCTCAGCTTTATCATGTCCTTCAACAGTGTCTGTAATGAGGCAGGGAGGAACATGCTGGGAATTCAAGGAGCAGAGGTTTTTATCTCTGCTCTTTGATGCTTGGTTGGCAATACCACAGGAAAATAAAAAGCTATATAAACAGAAAGCACTTTTAAGGTGGTTATACCGCACCTTAATGCTAATTCTATCTGCTTGTGCTACAGATCTGCAGGAGGTACTAATGGCATTAAAAAGAAAACTCACAGGAGCAAACATGGAGGGGAACGTTTGTAACATGCTTCATTTTCTATGAAAGCAAATGGTAAGCAGGCAAACCCATTGCTGACAGGATTAAAGACATGCTGGTAGCAGCATCGGAGTTGTTTTGAAATGCCTGGGGAATCAGGCATATAAAATGAAACATGTGTCATCCCAGGTCATCTTCTCTTCAGGACTGCTTCTCCTTTTCAGGCGTATTGTGCTCAGGACAGCCAGCCAGTCCTGCTGCAGCTTTTTGGACTGTCAGTCTGCCTGCTCTCTCTTTTTCTTCTAGGTGCTGATGCCCGCTGTGGTTCCTTTTTTTTTTTAAAATTTATTTATGAGGATTCTGTGCATTCCTATAGAGGAACAGGCCAGGTCTGAAAACAAAAGTGTGTGGTATTTGTTCTTCAGGGTTATAGACATCATTTTCTGCATCGTGGATGTGGGTGGCATCACTATTTGCACATGTTCTTTGTCACTTTTTTGTATACTTAATTATCGATCCTCCCTTTGTGAATTTACAGGGGAAAACTGAGCTTTGTGATTTGTAGTATAAAAGAAAAATAGTGTAGGAGTCCCACAGTTCTGGTTTGATATATTCTAGAAAGGTTTTGTTAGGGGCTCTGTGAGTCTCCTATTTTACGTCTTTCTTTTTTATACACAGGTAGTGTGAATACCACTGAAATAAATTTCAAAAAAAGCCAGCTATGCTGTGGCTACTTTTCCTCCCCACTGTATCAGTGTGACCATGGGTAAATCAGTTTGTAACTTGCTTTAAGGAAAAACGCTAAAGAACTCAAGGGGAAGATGGTAGGGGAAATAATTTTCAAGGGTCTTCTCACTGTAAGCTTGGGCATGTGTACAGAAAATGCTGTGTAATGTAATCACTGTATCTTAAAATACTCAGTAATAAGTAGTTGAAGCAGAGAATGTAGCCCAAATGCTCTTCAAATGCAAATGGAGGGATAGCTAAAAAACAGTGTGTTCCATTGCAATTACGTTTAGGAAAATGCTTTGCCATGTCTGGCCAACCACGTTCTTAAAATAGAGGACACACGACTTCCTACCGTTTCCTCTCACACACTTGGGACAAGGACCTGGCTGTGGTTAACAGTGGAGAAAGTAAGGTAACACAGATGGAAAAAGGAGAACACTGTGAAGACATGCCAGACACGATGACCTTATTTACTTTTTTTCCCCAATTTCTTTCTTTGGGCTGCAGCCATCTTCTGCAAGCTGCCGAGGGACTCAGGACAGCAACAGCAGGAAATTCCTCCAGGCTTCCCTCCAGCTGTGATTGCTGGTGCTCCCTCTTACACAGAGATGGATGCTGCACACCAGGTCTGTGCCCCAGGTAGTGGTGTGAATTACACCTAGAAATAAACATTGATTGCTGCATGGAGAAAGCTTTCGTGTGGAGCAGCCCTCCATTTGGGCAACATTAGTTGCCAAGTAAGTGTCATCGCACTTTGTTACTCATTACGTTAGCTCCCCGTGAAATATGAAGTCATAGTCAATGTTTCAGTGTTAATCCCCAGGATCCTCAACGGACTTGGCAGAGCCGCCCAAGGCAGTGCCTCCCTCATGGGAGCGATGTCCTGGAACAGCTGCTTTCCCTAGAAACTAGGAAGATGTCACTTTTGAGGCCGATGGTGGAAGTGAGGGGGAGAGTGGGGCCTTTGAAGCTTTCAAGATGTCCTAGCTTGCAGGTGGGAGGGTTAGAAAGGCTGCGACCTCGTGATGCACAGCGCAGCACGGACCTCCTGGTTCATGGACACAGCTCACTGTGGGAAGGGGCCTGACAGAGACAGAGGTGAAAGGAAGAGTGGCATAGAAAATTCAAGGAAAAGAAAGGGAATTAAAATATTTGTGAAAGATGTGTAACCCATGTAGCTAATTTGGAAGATGGGTATCTACATATTATGTTACTTCTCTGCGTTTTGGTATTTACAAAAGGTAAGTACTAAAAGCTCAGGATCGATACAGTGACCTCAGACATTCGAAGTTTAACATCAGTCACACCCTTCAGAAAAGATCAATCTTACTCTAATTCTGTAGCTCAGTCAGTGTCAGAAAATGCTATTTGTAGCAGTTTGTCTCTTTGGAGGCATTCAACTACTTTGGTTCTTTTTTATTAGTAGGTAGATTCAGGGAAGAAATCGTCAACTTGGTGGATTTAGATTTCAGCTTTCATTCGTTTTCCTTGTGTCCAGTGTTCTTCCACTGATAGAAAATATTTGCTTGTTGCTATGTGAAGACCTATTACACAGAAATTTGAGCTTGTCCTATTAGAGTTGGAAAGCTGATGCATTGCAGATACAGCATCAAGAAGCCAAGTGTGCTACTGAAGAGTTAAACCCTTGTTTTGTGTGCTTCAGCTGAAAAAAAGGACTGAGTGACTTTTATTAATAATGTGGATTTAATTATGGATCTGAGAGTTGGAAAAAAAGTAATAAAGGAAAAAATTTTGGATAAAAACCAAACACACCTAAGAAGTTTTACATTGTTAAGATCCTGAGGGAAAACAGAGATGTGAGATATTATCATGGGGAGAGAAAATTGTGGCAAGTCAGGAAGAAGAAATATGAAAGCACAGTACATAAAATATCTCTCAGAGACATGAATAAATGTGTCTCCATGGTGTGGGTATTTGAGCTCTTCAAGGCAAGGACCGTCTTTTATTTTGTTTTCTACCAGGAGCAAAAATGGTGGGGACCTGATTTTCAGTTTCCAGGTGGGGTCTTAAAGACAGCCATAAAGTAAGTAATGAGTTATATTAATAACTCCTGAACGTGAATCTGCAGCCCTTGATCATAGGAGAGGCATTGCTAACTTCTGAGAAGGTTTGCTGGACATCTGTGGACAATCTAGACATCTGGTTGTACGCCAAGAAGATCAAGTAGAAAGCCAGGTCCCCTGTTTTGTATTTAATTACTGCTAAGAAGTTATAAAGAGTGCATTGTGATGCAACCTTTGCAAGTGTCACTGGTGATTAGACTATTGTAATACTATTTCAATAATGCAATATGAACCTACATCTTAGATTTATCTGGAAAGTACCAATGCAGAATTTGGCAGCTTTGTTTTGGTTTTGCTTCCAGGATGCATTTCTCAAGCAACTCATGATGTAAATGCTTTGCTGTTCATTCTGCAAGTTGCTGGGTAGGGTTTGTCCTTTAAATGGCCTGGGACCTATCTCTTGGCCAGCCACCCCTCCTTTCTGTGCTGGAGTGCCATGGCAGAGATAGGAAGGATTTAGAGACTCAGCTGGAAGTATAGAAGAGGTTAAACTGAGAGGACTTTCCTATGAGGATACCTGCCTTGGCCCTTGTTCCCAGCTCTGGATTTGTAAAACTCTAATTTATTGAACTGAAATGTGTGTTCAAAGGCCTGTTGGTTTCTTAGCCTGTCGAAAGTGTAGAAAGATTTGCCAGTGGGGCACACTCAATAAAACTGGTGGATTGGGAGGGTCAATGTGGCCTTTGTGAAAGGAAGCTTGGCCGTCCAAACCTGATAGAGCATTCTCAAAAGAGGCTTAGAGGCACGTGGATAAGAGTCATAGTATTGGCCTATTATTGTTCGCTTTCCAGAGGCTCTTGACAGACTCATTCACCAAAACCTTTTAAGGAACCTAACATAAGACAGGAGATCCTTACATCGATAAATACTTGATAAATGGGAGCTATAGATAAATCACCAATTCTTGGAGCAGACTGAAGTCAGCAGGGGAGTTAAATGGTGGTCTGTGGTGGAACCTTTTATGTTCAGTGAGCAGCAACATAAGAAAATTTGCTGGTGAAACTGAATTACTCAAAGAAGCAAAGATGAAGGACATCTGTGAAGAGTTGTAGAAGGATCTGCTGGATGGAATTCAAGGTAGATAAAAATAAAGTGATACAAATGGGGGGGAAAGGGTCTTAAATTCACCTGTTGAACAGTGATTTCTGAGCTGACCATTACAATTTAGGATTGAGATCGTGGGTACACAATAGATTCATGAAAATATCAGCTCAATACTCAACAGAGGTTGGGGACGCATATAAAATTGTAGCGGTTGTTAGGGAAGAAAACAAAACAGAGAGCATAATTTTGCCATTCCCTTAAATCTGTAAGTCTCTCAATTGTTTTAGTTCTTTCATGTTGTGAAGGGTGCAGCAGAACTGGAAAAGAGCCAGAGAAGGTCAGCAAGGGTACAGAGCATCTTGTTAATGAGTTGTCGCTAATGATGTTAGGGACACCCCACAAGGTCAGTGGAGTGGGTCTGCCCTGGCAGGCTGGGCCTTTCCCAGGCTCAGCTGAGGCTACAGCTGGGGATAGCTCCTGCCTATTTGTATTAGACTTGTCCCAGAAAGCTGCTGTGAAAGGCACTGGTTTTTAGTGGATGTGAGGACAAGGCTGTAAAAATAAACAGAAGTAATTTTGTTGAAAATATCCACTTCACTACGTAGTGGCAGAATCAACCCTCCTGTAAACAGATCCAGTTCCTTTTTTTCAAAATACTCTTCTTCAAAGCTAGTTTTCCACATCACTTCTCAGCCACCATCTTACTATCGTAAACGAAGGGCATGTAAAGCCTAGGAAGAGTGTGTGAACCAGATTTTACACTAGACTGCATCTCTTTCTTATGAACCAGGAAGCTGCAGATGCAGAAGTTAAATTTTATGTCTCTTATTGTAGTAGAAAAAGGGAGAAGCTCAGTGCAATCAGCCATGTCTGGAGGACAGGAGGAGAGACAGAGGAGGGAGAGCTATTTTCAAGGTAAAATGCCGTTAGTTATACTGCCAAGATCTAAGGTCCCAGATGCAGAGGGAATGCATTTCCCACTTTTTTTTTCTTTTTTTTTTAAGCTAGCAGCCTCTCTCTTTTGTTTTTTTTTTAAATTAATTTTTGGCAGTAACATAACCCCTGGAATCCTGCCATTTACCGCTTTAAAAATTTCTCTTGAAAAGAGGGAGGGAAGCAGGGAGAAAGCAAAGGGTAGAGGGAGTATGAAAACCTAATGGAGCAGATTGCAAGGGTACATAACTAACATTTTTTTCTGCAAAAATAATCTCTCATTTATTTTTGTGATAAGTCCATTTTTATGTCAGGCCTCTGTGGGAGAAAAGAATACTGTTCAGTAGAGATTACTGGCTAGTTCAAAGTAGCAACAGGACAGCTAGGCAGAACTAAACATACTGGTATTTTATGGGGTTTCCTTAAAAGAAGGCTGTCAGTGTAACACGATCATTCCTTAAAACTTTAAAGCATGAAGTGTTTGTATTTAAAAAGATGCAGCCATGGAAACACAGATATGTTAAAACAGAGTAAAGATTCTTCTCATTTTGGGCTGAAGAGTTTCACAGATGCTGAGGAAAGGGCACAGCATCCTCATCCTGCCCCAGCAAGATGCGCCATCTGGTCTGTGTGTGTTTGTCACTGACGGTGTTTTGAGACAGGTCTCTACCCATTTTTCGTTATCGTCTCCTCTGCCTTGGGTCAACTGGAATTAGGATAGCCTCTCCCTGCCCACTTCCTCGTCATCCTATGCACCTGTTGCCATCCTCATCCCCTGCCAAGCAGCAGCCCCATGACCATTTGCAGCGAGATGGGGACTGGTGCAGGTTCTCGTGGCACCATTCCCCGGAGGATGCAAAGTAAAGAAAAATTCTGGGAGCCCCTCTCAATGCCTGTGTCTCCCTGCACGTTTGAAAAGGATAGATGTAAAACAATCCATGTGCAGTAGAATTCTTTATGGTCATTGTTTCTGCTTCACTAGGGAGACCTTTGAAGGGAGTTTCAGGGCTCAGTATTGGGTCCAGTTCTCTTTAATACCTTTATAATGACCTGGACGAGGCGATTGAGCACACCCTTAGTAAGTTTGCAGATAACACCAAGTTGGGCATCAGTGTGGATCTGCTTGAGGGTAGGATGGCTCTACAGAGGGACCTGGACAGGCTGGATCAATGGGCCGAGGCCAGTGGTATGAGGTTCAACAAGGCCAAGTGCCAGGTCCTGCACTTGGGTCACAACAACCCCATGCATCGCTACAGGCTTGGGGAGTGGCTGGAAAGCTGCCTGGAGGAAAAGGACCTAGGGGTGTTTGTCGACAGCCAGGTGAGTATGAGCCAGCAGCATGCCTGGGTGGCCAAGGTGGCCAGCAGCATCCTGGTTTGTGTCAGAATAGCGTGGCCAGCAGGACTAGGGAAGTGATCATTTCCCTGTACTAAGCACTGGTGAGGTCCCATCTCGAGTACTGTGTTCAGTTTTGGGCCCTTCACTACAAAAAAGACATTGAGGTGCTGGAGTGTGTTCAGAGAAGGGCAACAAAGCTGGTGAGGGGTCTGGAGAATAAGTCTTATGAGGAGCAGCTGAGGGGGCTGGGGTTCTTTAGCCTGGAGAACAGGAAGCTGAGGGGAGACCTTATCACTCTGTACAACTACCTGAAAGGAGGTTGTAGAGAGGTGGGGCTTGGTCTCTTCTCCCAAGTAACAAGCAATAGAACAAGAAGAAATGGCCTCATATTATGACAGGAGAGGTTTAGCTTGGATATTAGGAAAAATGTCTTCACCAAGAGGGTTATCAAGCATTGAGGCTGTGCAGGGAGGTGGTGAAATCGCCATCCTTGGAGGTATTTAAAAGACAAGTAGACATGGTGCTTAGGGACATGGTTTAGTGGTGGTCATGGCAGTGTTAGGCTGATGGTTGGACTCAGTGGTCTTAAAGGTCCCTTCCAACCTATACAATTCTACGATTCTATGTGTTTTCACCTTACTGATAAAAGCCAGGGGTATACATGCGAGCCATTGCGATATAGTGGTGGTGGTGGACTACAGTATTAACAGTTGGGAATGAATAACGGTGCCATCGTCAGTCACTGTGTTGTGCTTACCCAGAGGCAGAGTTTTTCCTTTCCCATGCTCGGCTTTCCCATCATAGAGCTTTGCCAACTACTGGCCAGGGCCTTGGCAGCTGCCTGCGCTGCCATGCTGCTCTTTGTCCAGCTCATCAGTTTCCTCTCCTAAAAACAACCCCCTCACAATTAATACTGATAGATGCAAGCTTCCTCTGTATTATTTCCTTTTTAATTAGTTCATTCAGCTTTTCCCCAGTTGGTTTCAGCTGAAACCCCAGTTGGCCTGGCCAGCTTCCAGGTGCTTGGAGAGGAAATGCAGAGTTTACCTTCGTGTACTACTGAGTAACAAGATATGCACCCTATGGTCCATATTTTGGAAGGGAAGAGGAAGAGGGGGAAAAAAAGGGAAGCCAAAAATGATTCTTGTGTAAAGGATATGGATGGGTTTTGTCTAAATATACTGCACCATGCACATCCTGATATTCTCAAGCAGGATATCTTTAAATGGATACTGACAGCTGATTTATGCTTGGTACTGGGTTGTTTTTGAAGGGACATATGTGTAAAAGAAAATGTGAAAGATACCATGGCAAAATATAAGAGGAACTGTTGTTTTCATAAATGACCACATGGTTTCAAAATTTAAACATCTCCCTGCAATGTTGGAAAACTGAAGCAACCACATCGTGGTGTTGCACAAGACCTGCTAAAATGGTGCCACGGAGAAACAGAAGTAGAACTTACTCTTTGCGTTGTCCTGCAGAAGGGGGAGGGGACCGCAGGTTGTCGCACAGTGCAGCCTCTAGTCTAAGCAGGCTCTGCCATGTTCATCTGGTTCAAAAACACTGTCTATCTGAAAAAGCCAAACAGTGCTTTTTTGAGCTGATGGCTAAAACGTGCTTTTAAGCTGCACCAGACTGCAGGCTGTGAAGCAGCACAAGCCTCCCTTGGAGGTCAATCAGTGGGCAGGTATGAACCATATGGGCTCGTAAGTAGCAAAAATATGTCATTGCTGATCTTTCTTGTGTCTCGATTGCTGATGCTACCAAAGATGTAGCAATCAGTGTGGATAATGGTGTCACACTAGCCTTTTGTCCACCAAAGTGCTCTGTAAATTCACATTACCTACCTGGACTTTTGCAGGGTAATAAGGTTCCAGCAGCTGCAAGTAGTGGAACATGGGAAGAGCAGACCAGCAGAGTGAAACCGGTGGTGCAGAGGCCCACTAACTACCTGCTTGGGGGATTTTTTCTTTGGACAAGGTGCAGAGGAGTGGCTGGAGTGGCTTTAGGTGACCTCCTGGGATGCATCTGCTGGTCTGGTTTTACCCTGAAAAAAAACAGTTGGTGCCCTCTGGGACTGCTCTTGCCATGGTGAATCAAGGGGTGGGAAGTGGCAGTGCTCTCCTGGCCCTACCTAAAGCACTGTTGTAAAAGACAACAAAATGTTGAACTTAACAGGAGCTGAGCAGACGCAAGGGCAGAAGGATCCCCATCAGGCTCCAGCATTCACACGTTGTGGAGCCCATCCGCACAGCGCTGCGCAGAGCTGCCTCACCCCTGGTAAGAAATAGTGACGTTTACTTCATAACTGCCTGCTTCTATATGTGTGCAGCCTCCACCTTATCTCTGAGGCATTTTTTAAATTCCCAGCATTGTAGCATGCTCTCTTGCTCTCCCAGGCATCTCATATAACCGCATGCCTCCCTGCCATGCAGTGCTAGGCAACTTGTTACTGTATGTCTGAGGAAAAGTCTGGAATAACCTTAATTTTCTATTTAAAAAGCAGCGGCTGGTCGCAGCAATTGTCCTAAGGAATGCTTTATAGTTGATCTGCGTCCTGATATGTGTAATATTACCGAGGACAGGATAAGCCAGATCTGGAGGCCTGTGAATAATACTGTATTGTGAGAGACTTCCACCTTTTCTTTTGTGGCAGACAGAAAGTGCGTGTCACTGGAGAAGGCAAGGCTTTCAATTGAGTTCGCCAAGTGTGTATTTAAATTTTAGGATCGTACCAGATGTGCGTCAGAAAATTGAATATTTAGGGTTTTTTTACACAGTTCTATTAAGGGATTAGGAAATATTGGCATCATTAAAACAGGCAAGGAAACATTTATTGGGCTGTCAGAAAACCTTGCAGCTTCAGATAAATCCACTGTTGCTTTTCGCCAGGCCCTGGTTTCCTGTAACTCAGGTGGATGGTAAGGACTGTGAAGCAATGGAAGAGTCACCAAGACAGCTGTCACGCAAGGGTGAAATCACAGGCTGGTGTTTCCCCTTTAAAAAGCATTTAGACAAGCACATGTTGGGAAAAATGCCCTTCAGTCATTCTTACCATTCAGGTGGGACAGGGATCAGGCACCTTTGGTGTTTCCTACTGATCTTTCGGGTTTGTAATGGCTGTAGAGAGATAAACACAGACATGCTGAGTCACATCAGCTGAAAATCAGGGCTTAAAGGTTAAAAATTGATATTGGGTTAAAATGCTGATTCTAAAATGTTTGGTAGTAAAAAAAAAGAAAAAGAAAAAGGTTGCTTGTGAAAGAGCTTGTGCTGCAAGCAGAGATTCCAAGAGTAAGATCTCTAGAAAATAATTTCACTTTTCTATTCTTTTTAATATAGTAAATGTGAATAAAACTTCATTAATTAACTCTTGCTTTTCACAACTCTCTTTTCATAATGAATATCTCTTTTAGAGAAGAAAAGGATATAAAGTGTATAATAATTGACTTAACTGATAGTATTGCACCTTTGTGGTTTATAATGTTACGCTTGTACAAATCTGCTTTGTGTTGTATTTGTTGTGGTCCAGGGCGGTGCAGAAGGTTGTCAGGGAAAGTTTTAGGTTCTACATGGAGGAGAAAAAGCCCTAGTAACCTCTGTACAGTGAAACTAGAATGTGGAGACTGTTATACTGGATTATGTCCATCATCCATCTAGTCTAGTATCCCACATCTGAGAGTTGTCAGTGCCAGATGCTTCAGATGAAAGTGTAAGAAACTTGCAGACAAGGGATCGTCTTGATTACTGATAGTTATAGTTTTGCATAAGCTCTGGAGAGTATGTTTTAATACCTCTTCCAGAATGCTTGTCCTTGATGTTTTTAAAGTTTATATAAGCATCTAGCCCTTTCTGAAAGTTGTTACATTTTGTATTTTAGGGTTTGTCTATGGGAACAGATCCCATGGTTTAATCCCATCTTGTGTGAACATTTTTTTTCAGTACTGTTCTGATCATTCAATTTCATATAAACCTTCTTGTGAGGGAAGATAAAGAACAGAAGCTCTTTACATAATTTCTTCCTATAAGCCAGTGTTCCATGTACATTTTATAATGCCCTGCTTTTTGTCACTGCTACAAGATGAAAACCCTGAACCTTAAAACTAGAAAAGAAAAAAAAAAAGATTCAGGAGGGGAAAATAGCTCCTATTTTTGCTGGGTTGAACTATTCAAATAACACAGACAAATATTTAAGTATTCTTCTGGAATAGAGTTTAAATCAGTAAAAGTGTGTTACAAAAAAGTGAGTCATGGCTCAGTAGCAGTCTTAAAATCATATAAAGTTGGCTTGGAGGGTTTTTTTTTCCATTCGAGAAACTGACAATACAGTAAACTTCTTATTGATTGAAACATGATAGCAACAAAAACATTTTGTTTCAGCTTTGCTTTGTATGTCAAAAATGCAAAAGAAATTGATTTTGGAGGGCAGAAGAATTACTGCAGACCAGAATGTTTGATGTTTCATTAAAAGGAATGTTAGACTTGTATCTTTCACATTTTTTCAGAACGAAAAAAGGTCTAGGTGGGGAAGCCAATATCAGTGCATATATTCGAAGGTTGCTTCACACAAATATACACAAGAGAATGAGGAAGAGTGGAGAAAGAATGAGATGTGTGTGAAAGATTTCATGTAGCATAAGTGTTCTTGATATACTTGCAGATTATTTCTAGAGCATAAAGATGTTTAAAACACAGCTGTTTGAGGAGTTGCCACTGCCACATACAGTTAAATTATAATGCTTACTACTTCTGTGGCTTGAAAATGTTTTTTGTTGTTTGGGGGGAGGAAGGGAGGTTGGGGATTTTTATTTTAGGCAGGACGCCTTTGCAGTGAATAGAAGAACAAAGAAATTAGGAAAAGTAACAAAACAAAAGCAGTCAACAAGAAGAACTGAATAATTAAAAACTTAGATGCCTCTATTTTTTATCTGCCATGTTTCTTGAAATCAAATGAACTATTGTAAACTATTTTTTCACTAGTTATGCAAACAGCTCAGAAAAACTCAAGCCATTCAGACTCGTTCTGTAGATATTCTGGAAGTCAAACTCTTAAATTTTTGTTGTTAACACTGTCGTGAATATTACGATTCATTTGAAAGATATATACTCCAATAGCACTGGCTGCACCAGAGGTCTCCTGGAGTCACGGTGAAGCCATCCAGATAGATGCCAACACTGCCTCTGGAAATAGAAAAGTTAGATCTGTGAAGGTGCTGAGCATCTGATACGTCCAAACACGGACATTTGAAATCTGGGAAATGAATTACACTCTTAGAAGGCTGTAATTGGTTTTCTCCATGTCATTTGTACTGGTGTGAACTAAAATTCAACATATTTTTATTGCCTGTGTTCCAACTTAGGCTGCACTTGATCAAAGGTAACTTAGCTTTCATCCAAGTACTTCCAGGGAACAAAACCATATTTCTTGTCCAGACTCTTCTGACCTGTGCAATATTCAGTAGTGCTCTTGTAAACGTATAACAAATGCAGATCAAGAAAGTGCCCTGACTTCAGTGTTTAAAAACCACCTCTGTCCCACTAAGAAAGCAGGTAAAAAAGTGTTTACATCATGTCTCTTCCCTCAAGTTATTGTTATATTAAATACGCTTTGGCTGCTGGGAGCATTCATATTAAAAAATGGAAAGGTTTACAGTACCGTAAGTAATAGCTTCATTGGGGTATGAAGAATATTTTAAATGAAGTGAATAGTTACCTTCATTTTTGCACACTCTGGAAAGGATATTTAAACTGTTTTGACATGTCCAGACGCTCGTTTTAGAATCAGTCTTTCCAGACATTACTCAATCCACCTGACATCGGAGAAGTAGGATTTGTCACCAGTTCTTGATCTAATGTGTTTTTGTGCTGAATTCAGAAACTATTAACTCTATTAATGTGGAGTTGTTCATACTGAAAATATTTTTTTTTTTCCACAGCCCAGTCTATGCCAGTGGACTTTACTCAAGGGATAATGTGCAACCTGGTATGAATGGGAGAGGCTGGGCGTGGAGCCATTTGGGGATACTTCCATCAGTAATTTCTAACCACTCTGCCACGAGTGTAACATTATTGTTTCAGATATTTACAGTTCTGTCATTGGTAAAAGCAATTTTCCATGCTGGTTTATGGGAATTCATTAGAGGTTATTAGTGAGTAAAGATTGTATTCCTGCTATCCTGCAGAACTGCACAAATGTGCTCTTTTAACAAGTCATATTTAAAGGGACTTAAGTCAGACCAGTTTAAGGCAACTTTTGGTTTCCAGGAAGTCAGATCTTGTCTTACTGTGGAAAAAGTCTCCTTCATGTGTTACAGAGTCACAGAGTGGCCAAGGCTGGCAGGCCCTTTTGGAGGTTGTCTTGTCCAGGCCCCTCTGCTTGTGCAGGCTCAGCCAGAGCAGGCTGCCTGGGGCCTCCTCCAGGCAGATTTTGATGTTTCCAAGATTGAGATGTCACAGCTTTTCTGGGAAACCTCTGCCAGTGTTTGATCACCCTCATGGTAAAGAAAGAACTTTAGTGGTTGGTTTTTTTTTTTATTTTAAGTGGAATTTCCTGCATTTCAGTTTGCACCTATTGCTTCTGGTGCTGTCACAGCGCACCACTGAGCTCCATCTCCTTTAACTCCTCACCTCAGGAGTATATATATATACCTCAGGTGTATATATATATATGTTGCTAAATCCTCCTGACCCGTCACTTACCAGGCTTTTTGCAAAGCTCCCTCTTCTCAGGATCCTGCACTTCATCCGGACCCTCTCACAGTCGCTGCAGCCAAGGCTGCTGCTGCCCTTCACATTCCCAACCAGCTATTGCTTTGTGTAAGTATGAGGTTCATCATACCATCTCCATCCATTGGCACCTCAATCACCTGGTCCAGGAAGCTGATATCAATGTACTCCAGAAACCTCCTGGATTGCTTGTGCCCCACTGCATTACTCTTTTGAGTATTATTGGGGTGATTGAAGTTCCCCATGAATATGATGTCCTGCAGACAAGAGTCTTCTTCCCGTTGACCAAAGAAGGTCTCATCAGCCTCTTCACAATCAGGTGGTCTGTAGCAGACATCCACCACAACATTGCTCACATCAGTGGGCAATTAGGATTGCCCTAATAATCCTAATTTATGAACTCTCTGTTGGTCCTTGTGTGTCATCACTTCTCGTGGTTCTCATGGTCATCACTTCTCTATCCTGTCATTCCCCATTAAAAGCTCTCTGCTCCAGGTTGGTCTGCCTGTATTATGTAAACTGTAGGTAACACAAAATCACATTTTGATGTTGCAATCGTAGTTGTAACATGTGTTATCAGGCTGAGGTAAGCCCTAGATTTCCTTTTAGCTCCTAACATGAAACTCCAATCTGCTTAATATTTATTTGCACTCCTTTGGGCCTATTATGCTCATTTCTTAACAAAGGTGGAAGTAAAAAAACATTATGTTCATAAAAAAACCATTACTTGATCAACAAAAAATGCTTAGGTCCCTCTGAGATGGTTCATTGGGATTGTTATTTTGAACAACCTTTTGCTGTAAAATCCTAATGCTTGGTTGGATTTTACCTTGGTTCTGCTACTTGAAGAAAACACTGAGTGTATATATGGGCATGTGTAGGAAGAGGTATGGGATTTCCTTCAAACAACTATATCAATGTGAAAATGATTTATCCCTTACCTCCATTCAACGTGTGGTTTTTGGCTTCTTCAGACATAGGACTTTACAAAGTCCGTTTCCCCCTGTGACACAGCTTGCTTTATTTCTTCTTTTCATGCCTTGAATGAAGAGACTTTTGAGTCACAAACAGTGAAATAAATTTATCTGAGGAACTGACTTCCTTATCCTCTGCTCTCCCTGGAACAAAATGTTGCAGGGGCATTCTTAAGTATTTCACTTTTCATGGCTTGAAAATTTCCCCTCCACTTTAACCTCCTTAATCTTCATTTACTTTTGCAACCACTTCTTGCTCAGTTAAAGAAAAGATCTCTCCCCTCTCCAAAAAAGAAAATCTTTCAATTATTTTTAATTTTTTTTTTAACAGGAAATCAAAATAACCGTGCTGTTGTAGACCTTGCTGCTGTGCTCAGCTGGGTCTGGCTGTGGCTACCATGAACCATCTGCTGTGCTGCCGGTGGAGAGAGACCCACATGATCCACTCTAGGGCAGGGATGAGCATAAGGCCAACAACAGCAACAGAAAAAAAATATCAGAGAAACCTCAGATGACACGCTTCTGGATATTGCTGTTTCTCCGTGACTTAGAGGAATGTTATCTTGGCTTGCTACGGGACATCTCCACGGTAGACTGGTGGCCACCCCCACCCTCTTTAATAGGAGTTTGGGTCTGGCTGGTGCACCCTGTGCCCAGCTGAGGTTTTAGCCCTGAGCACGGGGGCTCAGAGGCACCTCTGTGAGGACGTGGTGGGGAAGGAGGGCTGCACGAAGCACAGCCTCATGTGAATGGCAAAATGATTGCAAATGTGAGGGGAGGGGGGCGTTTGTCGTTGTTTTAATTTGGCTTTTGTTACTGCAACTTCTTTTCATTCACTGCGCTTTTCCACAGTCAGCACTGCGGCTGCCAGCAGTCGTTCCTGTGAAATGCTTCTGATTATGGTTGGCGTCAGCAAATACAGCGTCTACAGCCCCTCTGTAGTGTTTCCAAAAATGTGTTAGCCTGGATGGAGGAGTAATGGGTCAAAAATGCAAAAATGGTCTGAATGTCAATCTGCAAAGCAAAATGCTTTGCAACCTGTTGTTTCATTCAGCTCACCAAAAGCTGCTCACAGTATTTCTCTACATAGGGTGTATTACTTTGCTTCAAAGGTTCATCCTTAACAATGGATCACACTCCTCCTGGGCTCCTGCAGTTGTGGTGGTAGGGAGGGCTTCAGGTGTTGTATCACAAGATGCTGAAACAAACCATTTGCTGAGTGGGGGAAAAGGAGGATCTGGCAAAGGTGATGCTGGCAAGGAGAGTTCGTGTTAGACAGCCACCAGTTATTTTTTGCAGAGCTATAGCTGTCACCTGCATTTGGCTCCCACGGTGTTTTTTGAACAGGCAGGTGGTGCTGGTCCCTGCTGTGTCAGCAGAGCCCCGGGAGTGGGGAAGACAGGCAGGGGAGCACCGGTCCCATCCCATTCTGGTGGGTTTGGGCTCAAGTCCTTGCTCTAGCAAGGACATCTCTCCATCAGCAGAGCTTCTCCAACCCAGCAAGTCCTGACAAACAGTGAGTAAGAGGACAGGAGGGAACAGAACTATACTCACACGCTGCTCCTTAGCCATTGTTCAGGTTTCAGACCAAAAAAAGCATGCTGTATTCAGCGCACACTTGACTAAGGCCCAGTTATCTCAATTATCAAAAAAAGGATGAAGGGAGGCAAAACAGCTCACCTCTGGGGCACAGCTGGGTTCAGCCTCCTGCTGCCTGAGCCACAGCAAGGCACAGCTCTGTGGTCATAGTTGCTCAAGGACCCAGGACCAGTCCTCAGGGGCATAACTACTTGTTTCTTGAACTGTGTCCTCTTCCTCTGCTCCTCTGCTGGCATCTGCTCTTGGCCAGGGCTGGAGGCGGGATGTTGGGCTAGTTCAGCACGCACCCAGGAGATGTATCCTTGGGTCCTTGTACTCTGAGTCTTGAGCGATGTTACGCTCACCAAGGAGGCATACATACAGCTGCTCTCAGCTTAAGCAGTTCTACTGATTGCCATGTTCATTGCCAGAAATCCTGCCCGGCCCCACCAGAAGTCCTGGTGCACTCTGTGAGGCTGGGGGTGCCAGGTACAAGAATTCACACCCAATGCATCTACCAATGACACTGATGGTGGTACCCCTGTTTTCAGTGCAGTACTCATCTCTGGCTAAGTTACTTGCCATGAAATTACTGTTTCTTCCCACCAAGAAAAACTAGGGTGTGAAGCAAAACATGACAGTCTGCATCCCATTGCTACCATGGGCAGGACTTCTCCTACCATGGACAGGAGAGACCACCTCCAGTCCACCCACTACAGTTAGTCCAACATGTTTCTACACTTCTGTCTCCTATCTCCTATCTAGTTATATTTATTTTTGCCAGATGATATGCTGCTGTGCCTCCCAGGTGTGCTGCAAGCTGGGGACAGCTAAAAAAAAAGAGAGATTCAGTGAAAAGAGATATCCTCCCACCCATGAGCACTCTTTCGTTCTCCTCTGCTGCTCATACGGTTTCAAAAGAGCCCGTGATGTCCTCCATCCTCTTTGCCTCATATGAGTACCTCCTGGAGATGCAAAGGGACAAACCAGCATAAGTCAGCATAGGGAAGGTAAGACTCACAGAAGACTATAAATAATTTTATTAATGGAAAATAAGGGACCTAGTCCACCTTATTATTATTTGTCCCATTTCTGTTAATGAAAACATACTGCAGTGTGTTTCACTATTCTCTTTTTCATCAGATGGAGACTCTTCAGGTGCCTGTGTAATATAGTTGTGATCAGTGCCTTTTTACTATTACACTGGGTAATGCATTGACCTACAAGAAAGAGGTCCTCCCCTGAAGGATCTTGCACCACAAATGTGGCAGAAGGTGGTGGGCAGCACCTTTGTTATCCTTCAGTTACAAATGGGAGCCTGAGACACAGTCAGATTCACCCAAGAAAGGGCTTTTATCACATTGTCTTGAGGTCCCATGCCAGCAGCTCCAACAAAGGGCCACCCTGACTCTTGTGCTAGCCATTGCCTTTCCTCCCTTGGGCTCCCTCCAGGTCTCTGGGCCATAGATATGTGGGGGACTTGGTGCCTGTGGTAAGAGCAGCTCTGGGACTGTACTGAAATGCAGTGCTTCAAGGAGGGATGAGAGACCCAGGACCATGAACAAATGTTGTCCTGATGGCTTCAAATCCACATAGACCTCCATGTCCAACGTCTATGAGACTTGTGGCCTGTAACTATATATACATTAAATACCCTCTGCTAGTCATCCCACTTCTCCCCTGCCTGTGGTGTCTGCTCCCACCCAACCAAAATTAATCTCCCCAGTAGCAGGAACCTGAATGATTATCACTGCGAGAGCAGTTAAGACACTCAGTTGCCTTTGGTAGAGTAAACTCAGAGACATGAGTAAGTAGAAGACAGCTACATGGCAGATGTTTATATATATGCACACACACACATATACACACACTCTCCCTCTAATTTCTTGACACATGGAGAGCAGCTACACATGCAGCACACTTTGTATTGTACGTCAACTTCAAACACAGCCCAAATCAGCCGTGGAAATGGCAGCAATTATGGTAAGCTGAAACCAAACAAACTGCAGCAACCTAATAGTTTCAATGGCAGAAAAAAAAAAATCCCACATCGCCCAGCTGCAGGAGCTGATAGGAAGACAAGCCTCAAGGCAGCTTATGGTTTCCCGGCTGTCATCAGCTAGCAGCTTGGATACTTGATATAATGAATAATCAGTGTTTGAACTGATGGAAGTGACCTTAAAACATACTGGGGAGGGGGAAATATTCACAGTGTGCATTGGGCAGTGGAAATTGTGGTTTGAATACATTTACATGGTAAATGTTTGTACAACGGGGTGGAATTAAAGCAGGGTGAAAATAAAGTCTGTAGTCACTACATGGCCAAAATATGGAGAGAGAGATATATATGAAACCAGAGCTCTGTAGATGGCAACAGCAGTTTAAGTAGATGTACATCGCCAGTTGTCCTTCTCCTGAGGCCTGTATTTATTACAACAATGGCAAAACAAGCCAGTGAGAAGCAGGAGGGAAAGTCTTCAGTAGGCAACCAAGTAAAGGCATTAAGGTTGTCTTCTAGATAGCACATTAACAGCACAGGGAGCAAGCCCGGAGGGGATATCAGAGACCTGCCCGATATGGCAATGGTGGGCAGGAGCTGTGGCCACCTCCACCTGCCTCTTCGTTCAGGCTGGTCGGTGCTGTGTCAGGGAAGGTCGGCAGCTTTCACCAGCCGCTCTCGAGACGCCGCGTGGCACTGGGGCTGTGGGCGGAAAGCCCAGGAGGAGACCGGGGGTGCCTTTGTGTGGGGCTGAAAGGAGGGAGCTGGCTGGCTTTCTGGGCTCCCTCTGCATCTGCTGCAGGCGTCCAGCCTGCGAGGAACCTGGCAGGACCGCACTCACCTTCTGCCAAGATTTCTATGAAATCGTATTCCTGAGTTGCTTTGTCCATTTTAGCTGGCCTGGTCACTCTCCAAAAGCTAGGCTTTAGAGGTAAAAAAACTAAACCCACTGTGCAGATGTTACAGCCAGGACAGTTAGCATGCAACAGAGGCTTTTCTAGAACTGCAGAGGCATAAAGAAGCAAAGGAAATGAGGCACTGGCTTGGAGAAGGGCTTTCATCATGCACTTCTGCTCTCCTCCCCAGAATTGCTGCCTTTTAATTAAAAAATGACCTATTGGGAAATTTGGAACACGGACAGCTTTTTTTGCTAAAAGACCACGACTCGTTTTCCCTCTACTGCCTCCTTAATTTAGGTTAGATTTAAAGGAAATAACTTGAGGTTTGGAAACAAATATCTCTAGAGACTAGCTCAGTAGTATGGTATGGAATGAAGCCAGTAGCCATAGAGATCAACTTGAACTGAGGCAGGTAAAGAAAAGCCAGGGAAACTGAACCAAAACTTTTCTATATGCATTTCTAGTGGCCTGTTTTTCTACTGCTTTGTGCTTTACAATGCAGCGCGCAGCCACATTGAAGGGATCTGATGTTAGCAGATAAATATAGCCACATTTTTAGAGTACTCTGCAGGCTTATGAACACAGCTGCCCTCTGTGTGCCCTGCTGCCTGTTTTACCCCTCTGTGATTTGGGGTGTCTTACTCCTCAGGTAAAAAGGGAACACATACCTCACATTCACCATAAGGGTGGCAAGCTGGTCAGCCTTTACTAAGGTACCTTGAGGCAGCTGGTGCAATATGAAGTTCGCACTTCTGCTTGCCCAAATGTAGCTTGTTCGTGTGCCTGGCTGCTCTGGCAAGAGCATCACTTTATAGGGACAGGAGGTTGTCCTTCCTTAGGGCTGGTGAGGAATAGTGAAGATAGCAGAGGTCTGTACCAGCATGAGGAGACATAGAACTGCAGAGTTTCTTTTTCCCTTTCTGCTCTCACTGCAGATGCATGACATCATCATTAAAATGTGTCCCATCTTTACCTAGTGGTAACATTAGAGCCTGTGATGTGGGGCAGGGGGGTCAGACACTAAAGCACTCTTTAAATCCCCAAACCACAGCAGAAGTCACTGCACCAGTGGAGAGCCACACTGCTCCACCCCTCCACTTCCAGCCTGACCAGTCAGGTTAAAAATACAGCCTGGACTCTAGGCTCCTCAGACACAGCCCTCGTTTAAGCAGGAGCGTCTTCATGTTGCCAGCAGTGGTGGCGATTGGTTTGATGAGGACCACAGACCCTTGGCAAATGGGCTGCACCTGCACTTGCAAAACCTTCTGCAGTCGAATCAGGCTGAAGTGAGGTTTCTGCGCTGTGGTCATGGAGGACTTGATTTACAGAGAGGCTCCGAGCTGACCAATCTGCAAAGCCAGTCTGCCTGGTAATTTTAAAGGACTAAAAAAACAATTGGAACAGGAAATGAGGAATATGCACCAGGGAAATTTCCCTCCGCTGGCCTGGCTTGCCTTAATGGCTCTGTTTTACCTCTGTATGACTGCCCTTGACTTTCTCTGTAAGTGATATTCTATCACAAAGAAGATGATGTGTTCACCCAGACAATCACAAATGGGTAAGAAAACAGAAATCCATGTTTTCTTCACTTCCTTAAGCCCATCTGCTCAAACATAGCAATTCCCTGGTGTAAGGGACCTCAGTCATTCTGTGGTGGGCAAGTAAAAGTCATAAAACAAAAAGTTCCAACCAAACCAAATCCCCCTAAAACATCTGTAAAGAGTAAACAAAGCAGAAGGATGCAAAATCCTGTGTGTGTTTACAGCAGACAAGTGTAAAAAGAGCAGCACCTCTCTTCTTGGCCAAGCTTCTTTATCCACAGGAACAAGGCTTGAGATGCTTTTGCAGAGAGATATCGTGCCAGAGGAGGCAAGGAGTGATGCTGGGGAAGCTGAGCACTCGTTATCTTAATGATGCACCAAGCCTGGAACATTTAAAAGATAGATGTAGTCTTTGGAAAAACCACAGAACAGAAAATATATATGTGTTCATCTTTCAATCTGGTCAAAAGAGACAAGTCATTTCAGGCACTTCTTCAAAAGTACTGTTTTTCTCTGTAAAATGCTGCAATTCTGGTGAAAAGCGCCCATGAAAATCAAGTGTTACCAGAATACTATTTTTGTGAAAGAAGCCCTGTGGCTTACTTTACTAAAAATCTCATCTTTTCACAGAAATTGTGAGCCTGGCAGGTCTTTCATAAAGTAAATATTTACCTTTCTTGCGACCAAGTGTCAACACTGCTTTGGGCCTAACTTACCTAGATGTTAGTTCATTTTTATTATCTTGTTCAATTTAAAAAAGTCAGAAATGACCACAATTTAAAATTAAATCTAGTAATAAAAATGAATGAATTGACATATATGTCCACGCAGGACACACAGAGAACTAAGTCTTCAGCACCGAATTACTAGTAGGCTTGTAAGTCTGTCATTAAGCCCCTAAGTGTATACACAGGCTTCTAAATATTTCTTTCAATTCCAAAGAACAGGACAAGGCACTAATTTTAGGTATCCATATTCGTCAATGCAGACTTTATTGGACCATCAGTCAGGTGTAGCAACCAACAGTAAAAGAAAAGTGTCTGGCAAACAGTCCTGGGTGGATAAGCGTGCAGTAGCTGTTATTTGTGGTGACAGAGGGTATATTAGCTGCAAAGACATGGAAGCTGCAAATATGCTGAGATCAACTACAAGTTTAGTGAATTTTAACAGGAATAACTATTATCTTCAAATTCCTATCAGCAGCAAATCACCTGGGTTTTGCTGCTTATTGCCTTTCATGCTTATAATTCTCCTGGTAAAAACATTTAGGCAGCCAGTGAGAAGGCAGAAGTTATAACATGTGATTTAGGTGACTGGTTGCCCACAGGAATAACAAGAAAGGAGCAGATTAAATTAACATTTTCCAAATAGCTTGAAGCACAAACATAATTCTGCCAAAGCATTTGGTGCATACTTGCAAGTAATACATTCAGGGAAAAGCAAGACTGGTTTGTAAGTAATTTGCTAAGGAAGAAAAAAAGCCTAAGCAACAAGTTTATAATATAATTTAGGGGCTTAATGATGCAGATAAGAATCTAGTTGGAGATTTATGCCTGTGTGCTTTTGAAAAATCCAAAAGGATGTCCAATTTACAACTTTAGGTTGCTAAATACCTTTAAGCTTTGGCCTTGGTTTCAAAATAAGCATACATTTGTCCAAAAGAGCTTGACCCAGGTGAGTGCATAGCTGCATGTCTTGCCAGTCCATACAGATGTGGACTACAATGTGACACATACTCTGTGGCAGATAAATTCATATCCTCACAGTTACAGAAACAATGCAGTAAATGATTAAAGATATCTTGCCAGAAAAAAAAAAATCCCTCCAAAACAGCAGTGGGGATGTGAATTACAGGGGAATCTGTATCCCTTTATACCTTGTAGTATTGCAAAAAAAAAGTCTGGAAATTATGGCAGAGGTATACATTGGCAGGGGTGGGGCGAAGGAAAAGGTTTTGTATATAGTTTATATTAAAAAAAAAAAAGGGAGAAATTTGTGGTTTTGCAGGAGAAAAAATAGGAGAAAAATAGATTAATTTGTACAGATGTGCTTGAAAACTAAAGGGGTGCAAGGATATTGTCACTGGAAGAATAAATTATTTCCTTCAGTAGGCGGAGTCTGAACATGCAGTTGAAAGAAAGAAGTCTTTCTTACAGAAAATTCATTCCAGTCTTTATTCTAGATGTTAGTGTTGAAAAGTTGTTCACAAAACGAAAGACGACCTCAAGAACATAATTTCTACAAAAAATCCTACATAATTCTTAACAGGAGTTGTCTGCACACAGAAATGGTTGTTTGGTGGCGTGGATCCTGATTATTTCAGTATTGCTTCAGCTAATCTTTGACATGCCGTTAAGCTAACCTGAACCATGCTGTTTAAAATCAAAGTGTCTATGCAGGCTTTTATATCTCTGCTGACTGGGCCATCATAAAGAAGCAAGCCAACAGAAAAGGATCCAAACATTTGCTTTCTTTAACACTTAACCCTTTAACAGCAGTTTCTTTCAGAAAGGCACTTATGTAGGACAGATTTCACATAGGAGCTTCACATGGAGATCACATACACTCTTCTAGACTCCTGGGGTTTTGGGTGTGGGTTTTTTTTTGTTTTGGAGTTTTGGGTTTTGGTTTGGTTTTTTTTTTTTGTGTGGGTTTGGTTTTTGTTGGTTTTTTGTTTGGTTGGTTTTTTTTGTTATTGTTTTTTTTTTGTTTCTTTTTTTCGTGGTTAACTTTTTAATTATAAGAAACCTTTCTCCTGCAGCAGAAATAGAGGTTTTCCACAACCAGCTTCCCTGGAGAGCTTGTCTTGCCCCGATGAAGTCTGCTAACACCCTCTGGGCTGAATGAGCCACCGCTTCACCCCGCTCGGTGCCAGTATTGTCCAGTGTGATCGATAAGGGGTCGGGCTGTGGGCTGGAGGCGCATTCACAGCGCACCAACATCTGGAAGTCATTCCCAGCCGGAGTGGACCGTGAACGCAGTAGGCAGACAGGATCCTATAACGTCTCTCCAGTCTCAGCCTTAGCTGCCTCCGATGGCCAGATAATGAGAGCACTACTGTGAGTGAAAGTGTTTATGTGTTTATGTGACTGCAGGTATGGGCTTTTTTGCCGCTGATTTCTTGCGTGCTCTGCAGACAGTGAGCAGGGACATCACGGGGACAGGGCAGAGATGGAGCAGCGTGCCGGGGTGGTATGATAACCACCAGCTCCAGGACTGTGATGACCTCCTTTTCTCCTGTCTGTCGCAGCAACATGCTGCCTGTTTTCCTTAGGGCTTTCTGCTTGGGAAATAGCTTTGACCTAGAGCATGTTTACAAGGAAAGGAGCATCAGCTAACACCATCTAGCCAGGCAGAGTTATTTTCTAAATGTTTTTCTCTTCCGATTACTTTTTGAATAACAGCAGTGTCTCTTGAGATAACTCACCAAACAGTATGAAGTCATTATACTCATTTAAAATCCACACATCATTAGAAACCTTTGCAAAGGCTCATGTAAATATGTGTGGTTCCCTGTCTGTGCTGTCCCATGGAACCAGGGCAGTGAGCATGGGAATTACATTCACCACAGTAGCTAGAGTACCACTGCGTGTGCAGTGGAGCTTCCTGACGAGCCAACAATCGTCCTTGAAAACAAAAACAGTGAAACATTTCTCTTGCAGTTCCTCCAGGAGAAGGAGGGCTTGGATACACCTTCTGGATGTCATCACTGAACAGTGACAGTCTTGAGAGCAGCAGTGAAAAAAATATTACCCAGCAGGTTTTGAAGGGTGCAATTGGTGGTATACCAAGAAGTCATCCTATCTTAGATATGTTCATGACCCTTGTGACCACAGCCACTGAATACATCACCAACTTCAACATCCTTGTCCCCTCAAATATCCTGCAGGAACCCCTGCCACTACTCATAGAATCATAGAATCATAGAATAATTTAGGTTGGAAAAGACCCTTGGCATCATCGAGTCCAACCACCAACCCCACTCTACAAAGTTCTCCCTTACACCATATCCCTTAACACCACATCTAAATGAGTCTTAAACACCTCCAGGGATGGTGACTCCACCACCTCCCTGGGCAGCCTATTCCAGTGTCTGACCACTCTTTCTGTGAAGAACTTTTTCCTAATGTCCAGCCTAAACCTACCCTGCTGCAGCTTGAACCCATTCCCTCTTGTTCTATCGCTAATTAACTGAGAGAAGAGACCAGCACCAGCCTCTCTACAATGGCCTTTCAAGTAGTTGTAGAGAGTGATGAGGTCTCCCCTCAGCCTCCTCTTCCTCAAACTCCTTCTGTCCTATGTGATGACCCCATGGTTGTACCTATAATGGTGTGTATAAGTGCAGCCCTGGAGCCAGAGTCAGGGTCCATCACATCACTGGCCCATTGCAGCAGCCTTGGGGACATCTCTGGGGTCATCCCAGTACACCGCAGGAGGAGCAATGGGAAGAGAAACTGAGCACCTCCTGCTATCTTAACCTGGGTGCTTGGCATAGACAGATTAGATGCCTTGTACCAGGTACCTGGAGCATGTTTGGAGGCATGAGCCCCAGCTCTCCACTGGAGCTTGCACAATGACATTGGTGCACTGCAAGACCATGTAACCCAGCTGCAATGTAGCGCACCAGAGAAATGCAGCCCCAAAGGCAGAGGTCTGGAGAAAGGAGTGAGAGGGACTAGCTGGAGTCATTGCAGGGAGCTTACTAATTGGCCTGGTTTATTTTCATACACCTTTTAAATGTTCAATTATTAAAAAACCCTATATCCTAATTTCCCTGAAAAATGAATGTGTGCGTATTCTGTTAGCTTTTTAAATTATTACAGGGTTTTTTTACACACAATAATCTGCTTATTTCTTTTAGTTAAATAGTTAACAATTTGCTGATATTTCCAATAGGTTGAACGAGACAGCGTTGGTCGTTTCAAATACGAAGGTTGAAATGTACGTGGGTATACCTACTAGCAGCCATGTAGGAATAAATTAAAATATGTTTCTGATCTAAATATCTACCTATCAGCATTAGCTGACATCATTTTTCTATTCTACTCAGAGAAAAAATGGAAAGGTAATCTTAGACTGAAAATTCTCCAGAATCTCTTTTGTCAGCCATTAAACAGATCATTATTCCAGATCCATTATTTTCTATTCCCTCTGAACTTACATTATAAATAAATAATAGAAAAATAACTTTCTCCCTCCAAAAAACATTCTGGCATGAAACTCTCATAAACTTCCTAGAGTGTGCATGAGCAATAACAGATAACAGTTACTAAAACAAATATTTTAAATGTTTTATAAATTCTGCTAAACAATTTCATTGGCAATAGAAATGGGAAATGCTTTTTAATGTTCTATTTTATCTAGTAATGCAGAAATCAAAGGTCTAAATCAAAATAATATGCCTCACTATGGTGTGTTGACATATGCTGTTATTTTAGATACCTACTTCAGCCACTTTTCTTATTAGGATAAGGCTTTTACAACAGTTTTTGAACTAAATTCCCATAGTCCTTAGTTTACTAGTGTTAAGGGCCTAGATAAACCTACCTAGTTATGGTTTAAAGGAAAAATTTTTTTTCTTTTCTGCCAAAGCAAAGTTTTGTATGTGTTACATCACTTTTGATGCTTCTTCATAAACAATGTCAGATTGATATAAGCCTACAAGTCTGATCTATGGATCTTATTGCACTCCTGTTTTTAGACACTGATCAATGAAAAGTATTGGGTCATAAATATTTATGTATAAAACAATATGATAAACTTGCTTTATTTAAGTCATTTTAGGAATTCACAAAAGGATTTCATAATGTATGATTTAATGCTATTGATGAGTTCTAAGATTCTTAGGTCTAAGTTGTTAAATTGGTTGTTGAACGGGTTCTCCAAGCTTTCATTTAAGGAGACAAGAAGTTTAATTTCAGCATTTCGAGATTTGGAAGATCAGAATATATTTTTAGCCTGAAGCGTGCTTATTTGGAGCACATTGGAAATAAAGTCAGTGAAAATGTGCTAGTACAAGCCACGGAATTCAATGGCTACATCTTGGATCCAGCATGGAAATTGTGTTTGGTACTTTGAAGCTACTCCTGTAACTTTCCTTCTCTTTTAAAAGGAGATGTTCTAACATTCAGAGCATTCAGAAGAAAAGGAAGACTACGGGAGAGTAAGTAAAAATGAAAATGAACTTCAGGAACATGCTGCCCAGGAAAGTGGCTGAGTCACCATCCCTGGATGTGATGGTTTAGTGGTGGACTTGGCATGGTTTGGTTGGTGGTTGGGCTTGATGATTTTAAGGGTCTTTTCCAACCTAAACAATTCTATGATTCTATCATTCTATAATTGACAGGATTTGTAATTTGCTAGAAAATCAGCATCAAGAAAGAAGAGACAGTGAGAAAGTGGCATCAGAAAGTCCAATGAAAAGCTTTGTTTGTTTGCATCATGGCAGTATTTTTTCATGGATTTTCTTGGATTCTCAATGTTTTACAAGCCAGGAGAGTATTTGACCCAGGGTTGGAAGAGCATTACTTGCGTTCATTTAACCTGCACAGTGAAGGATCATCCTGAAAAATAGTATGTGATTATAAGGTAACTGAAGTTTATCTCAATGTGATAGGGACATAAAGGATGAAGCAATGCCTCACTCAAAGCTTCAAGCCAGAGACCCTGTTGCTCCAGGCATTCAGGGGACAGGCCCTATGTCAAGTCCTTCCTTACCCTCCAGGTGAACATTGTAAGATCTCATTCAGCTAGTGTTCTCTGAGTGACTGGTGGCTTCTCCAGCCACGTCTTGTTGGATGTCACCACCTGAAGGCTCAGAGAGAGTTCCCATTGGAAAATATTCACAAGTGCTCCTTATTTCCTTTTGATTCCAGGCCACAAAGTCTCTCTGCTACCCACCAAGGGAGGCTTAGGAATGTGAAGAAAGGGTGCTCAGTGCCTGGGACAGCTGGATTCGTTAGGTGAAACCACTACACATGAACAGGCAAAAAGGGACTGGAAATTGTGGAGGGAGAGATATCAAGTGGAACAGAGTAGCGTAGGGTCATGAGTAAAGCAATACGTAAGAGAGAGGTCTGCTTAGTTTGGCCTGCAGTCCCGTTTCAGCCAATGCAACCAAGCGAGGACAAGGACACGGAGGGAGTAGCAACAGCAGCTGTACACTCATAGCATTTTGGTACAGCTGATCTCTGCAAACAGCTTTGAGCCTTGCTCATGTACCATACAAGCGCTGCAATGATCGCATCACATTTGAAACCATCTGGTTCTCTGCTGCACCTTTTTGCCTGGTACAAACAACCCCTTAAAATTCAGCAGCTGTCTCAACATATTTTAACAAACCACTTTTCCAGTCTGTTTGTCTGTCCTCACATGTTCTGTGTAATGTGCACAGCAGCAGCTGATGAAAGAATGGTTAAGGGCAGAAACAAAGGCATAGTTTGTCGCGTGAAGCCAAGCAATTATTAAAGCTATTGTGGATGAAGGTGCTGAGCTACCTGTACTTAAAAGAGACTTAAGCGAGTGTTAATGCTGAACCTTCAGGCAAAAAGAGCTTGTTTGACACAGATATTACCTCTAATACATTGAGAAAGCAGAGATTTAATGTTAAAATACTATTGACAGAAAACTTGGGTTTACAGAATGACATATTTTTGCTCCCATAATCCTTTCTTCACATTTAAGAGCAACCACAGAATGCTATTATGGAATTAAAATTAATTCGTATTTTTCAGATGTAGTATAAAGCCAACAAATTTCTATGCTGTCCTTCTGAGTCAGTACAGATATATTCTACAGCAGGTACATCAGGCTTAAGGCAGTGTTGTGAATTCTGATACTTCTTCACCCTCGTGCTGAAAATTTGTCTTTGTGTTTTGAATTACCCAAATCCTTTTTCCACTGATTCCACTGTGAAGTGAAAGCCATCATCAGAAGACAGGGATTCAAATTCTTCAGAGAAACGGTGTATGTACAGACATTGTCAACTGAGATGAGGGAGAACGAACCTACCTCTGCTGTGACACAACTGGCATTACTGCACTGCAGTGCACTGTCAATAATATATTGCAGTAGCAGTTGCAGGCTAAGTTAAGTCCCAAGGATGGGCAAGCATTTTAGCCATCTGAGCAAGTGGCTAAACCTTCTGTAGCTCCCCGAGTTTTAACGTGCCAGTCCCAAAAGCTAATCCCTCACTAGTATTTCCAGCACACTGGGTAAGTTGAGTATGATCTGTATAGGTTGATAAAGCTCCATCAAATGAACAACCCAGTCAAGAAAAAAACAAACCACCCTCAGGATGGAAGTGAGCTTGAAGATGATTAGATGTTTTTAATTCTGTCTTTTTTTGAAGAATCAGGAAGAGCGTTGCTTTTCTCCCTGTGCAGGTTTGGGAACATGTGAAGATGTCATAGTTTTCACGTCAAGGATGGTGAGAAGTATCTGAGCTGCAGAAGAAGGATCACAAAACAAGGCTGTGTTATAACACAATTCAGTTAACTGGGGTGTTGTTATCCTGGTCATTTTTTAAAGTACTGAAACTTCTCATAGGGAAATGTTTATCTATGATAACGTAAATTCTATGCAAATATTATGTATATTATAAACTATACAAAAAAGATAATGGCTGAATCTTTCAAGACCTACTCTGACTCCCCTAAGTTTGTTGTCATTGATATTAGTTGCAAACCCTTCCTGACCTCCTGAGGAGGAGATGGAGGAAATAGCTCTGCTCGGCAGAGGAACTACCCAAATCCTCCATGCTCATCATGCATGCACACCCTGCCCCTTGCCAGCTGTTACAATTGCCTTTCAGAGCAGTTTTTGCAGACGGGGTTTTCTCTGGCTGACAGTACAGTTTCTGTGGTTAATACTGCTAGGAGCCACGTTTTGCCCTGGCAGCTGGCTGTCCCTGCCCCTTTCAATGCTAGCCTGCTTGCTTAAGCAGGTTCAGTTTTGCCAGCACTTTGCTGGTGGCAGCCAACGTTTTGCCTGCAGGAGTTCAAACTTTTGCTCCTGGTGCTGGAGCCTGCCCTGTGTTTGCACTGACTGGAAATTTCCAGGCTGTAGATAGACCTTTACAGGCCCCAAACAGCTGCATCTCATAACTGTAGCTGCAGTTGTTGCTGGTCTGGCTTGTAGCTGGCAAGGAGGAGGATATTAAAATCCCATAAAGATACTATCAAATTAGAAAATACTGTACAGTGTGCTTTTGTTTCTTTTAAGGATGAAGAAACCAGATGAGAGAGGACTTAAGCTCCCTCTGTGCATATATGCAGAGCGGAAAGAAATTACATTTAACTGACCCCTTGATGATAGGACTTGATATTTTACTATATTTAATCATGTATGGAGAAGACAGTTGCACTTTTCAACAGCTGCACTTACTCTGAGCTTCAAGGGGCTAACGAAAAGATTAGGTCTGGGCAGGGATTTACTCCCTCTCTCTCCCACCCCCACGAAACCTGTGTTTTTCATGACTTTGGCATTCCAGGGGGAAAAACAAAACAAAACACGTTCTTTACTGCATTCAAAACTTTACTGCCGTTTCAATAATGTTGTGGCAGTATAGGTGGAAGCAGATGGCTGAGAAAGAAAGCAGGCCCTGCAGGTGTGAGAGCATACTCCATAGGTGGGGCTCATCTTTGTCCAGCCGTGGAGAAAAGGTTTTACTGACTTCGCAGATTAGATACTGAATAGCAGTGTGGTTTTTTATTCTGTTTCAAAGAGTTTCAGCCATTTTCAGGGAGACAACTGACCAGAGGAAGGTCGCTGCTGATACCTGGCAAAGGCTTTAGAAGTCATGGTGCTCAGAGCGCAGGGTGGAACAATTAATGGGCTGAACTCTCCCCAGCCCATAAAGGAGGCTCTTTCTGAATGGGGTCACATCCTGGTGTCAGAGTGCTCTGATCTGCCCAGATGTGCCAAAACTCGGGTGGGATGTTTGGGATGTGGCAAATGTAGGGAGTCACTTTCAAATCTAAACATGCTGGGGGATAATTTCTGATTTCAACTTGAGCTTCTTTATAGTCCCAATAATTTCCTCAAACATGTCCACTTCAGAACATGCCTGACAGATTTAGAAATACAAAAAAAAAATGTGGGGTATAAACTTTATTAGAATATGTTTGATGCTGCTATCAGTATTTTAATTAAAATACACATTAAATATTATTTCTTCTGGTCCTATTTCGCCAGAAACCTTCACTATGCATTAAACATAACTGAATGCTCCTATTTAAAAAGTATTAACATTTAAAACCAATCTTCTGGAGGGGAAAGAGGTAGAGTAGCCTAACAACTGCTTCTACACCTTGCACATATGTGAAGACTTTAATTTTAAATGTCCAGACTAGAAGGTGTTGTATGACATGACCCAATATTAATGAAAATAACCTTTTTGAAAACAGTTTATTGAAAGCATTAGGCATTTAAAAATCCGGCTTAATAAGGGGACGTAGTTTGCACAACACCTAAACTGCAAATGCAACGAATGGTGTCTGGTTTCACTTGTTAGGTGCATGTGTCATTCACGTTAACAGTAACTGTGCATGGGGAGTATCTCTTTTAAATGTAAGCTTCAAAATAAGCAAAAGGAAGGAAGCAGTTCAAATTGCTTTCTCACGGTAATACTGAGAAGGCCCAATGCTTAGTGTAAGGGAGCAGCCAGCATGTCAGCCTTTCAGATTCCAGGTAAAGCTATAGTGCACTCAGGCTCCGGTTCTTGCTGGAACTCACAAACCTGGTGTATTGCAAGCATTAGATTGTCATGCCATTTGTCAAATTAGTTAAATGCTGTTATTTAAATGATCAGTGAGAACATTTGTCTACGCATGTGGGTTATTTAGAAACACAACATCACTTATTCTGATTACAAATGGGAGCGCTTGCTCTGTAAAGGCATAGGCACAAGACGCTTTACTCCTTTGAACAATAAACTTTCTGATTTAAGTAGTGCTTCTAGTTATGCATGTAAAACAGATGCAGTTGCCTACTTCACATCCACGTAGATACTGATATGCGGTGAAATGACTTGTTATGAAAAGTGTGGTCAAGAAACCTCACAGTAATATTCCCATGAAAATATTTTTGTTCATATCTATGTGTACTCAGATACACACTGGCATTTTGTCCCAGACTAAGTAATTACTCCTATGATTAGGCTTTTGTGTAAACTACAACTCAGTCTTCATCCTTTCACAAATGCAATTTCGTTTATATTTTTATAATTATGAGATCTTCATAATAAAGTTCTGTCTTGTAAATAAAGTTCAGGGAGATTAGGAATAAAAGAAGATTTAATGATCTTAAGACAAGTTGCCAAAATGATATTGGTTAAAGAAATATCTTTTGACAGCAATGCATAATTCAGTTCTGGTCCTGATTATGACAGGAAGTTCTTGAGGCCAAAAGCGTGCCAAGACCATTTAAAAAGACTGGGTATTAATGCAGATAAAAAATAGCCCAAATGGTCATAGTTGGTTATTGTCAAAGTATTGGAAGACTGTTTGACCTCACATTACCCAGATTAAAACAATCATCTCTCTTGTAAGAGCAGAAGGTGGGGCCTACCTCAAGGAGATGCAGTCTAAAGCCAACTGGGTTTGGTTGCTTTCCGCATCATCTGCTAGGAAAACATGTTTGTTCTCTTTTGAACAGCTTCCCCTGACCGCCCCTATATTGTCACTTTTCCTGCTGCTTTTCTTTCAAGCACAGAAATTCTGTTCCTAAAGGAAAGACCTTTCCAAAGAGAAGCAATAAAGGATATTGTTATCAGTTTCATCAAATGCTCCACCATAGCGTATTGTGGAGCACAAGTTTGTTTCGATAATGCGTTGGAAGCTTACTAAGTTTCTATTTATGCAAAACCTACTTTACTAAATGAAAGTAAATATTCAGAGTTTGTTTTTTGTTTGTTTGTTTGTTTTGTAGAGAATATTTTTAAAAATCTGCAGGGTTTTGGATAAACTGGAATAGATACGGACATCCCATGTTTAGAGCTGAATCCAAATGTTTGTTGCAGCTGGGATAAGTTCGGGAGGGATGGGAAAACTTTCATAACACTTCAGTTTAGATCCCAAACCTAGATATCTGATTGTATATCGTATATCTAAACTTAGATTTTGTCTAGGGCTGGTGGGAAGAAACAGGTACTGTGAGCAGTCAGATGTCAGAGGCCTGGCTTGACTCCTTGCAACCTTTGGGGGTGCCAAGGTCTGGTGGTGAGTCCTTGCGTGCTGCTCTCTGGCTTCACTGTATGCCAACCTAAATAAAACATCCCCATGTGTGGTCACAGGAGAAAACAAAGGCTGCCCTTGCCTCTCTGGGACTGTCCCTGGGGTCTTCTCCTCAAAGGGAGAAGCTCAAAGGACCTTAGTGGAGCATGAGGACTGTTCTTGCTTCCCATTGGTGAGAACGAGGGCTGCTTGTGGGAAATTCTCAACCATTTTGCAGATCAGTTCACTGAAAATTCATCCAAGTTATGCATGAGCCATATGAAATTACGCAAATCTCTCACTAAATCACACTAGAGCACCATTTCGCCATGTTGATAGAACAAGTATGAAAAGTGGAAACAAATACAGCTATTTGGCGAGTGTGGGTTTTTTTCTGTGGTGAATAGCTGTATTCCTTGAATAATGCTTTCAGAGAAAAATATGCAACGGGATTTACAATTTTAAATGATTGATCTCTGCTGCCATACTAATGTTTATTTTACGTATTTTTTCTGCCCTACTCATCACACGGGATTTTTCTTACAAGCAAAAGGATGATGGATGTGCTTGGACTGGGAATATGCAAAAAGGTATCCACAACTCAAGCAAAATTCAAAATAAGAAAAAGCTTAACAAAGTTCCAATAATTCAGTTAAGGTCTAATCACCATTCCTAAAATTTATTTTATTTTTGTCACCTGTTCTTTCATGTTGCTGCTAGCTATTTAGATCCAGGAGGTCAGTCTCTGGTGAACAGAAATTCCCAGAGTTAGCAGCTCTTGTCTGTATTTGAGGTCTTGCATTTATATATTCAAAAATGAGTGCTAGTCTTGGCTTAAAAAATAGACTGTCTCACTTCTATCTACATGAACAAAAAATCGAGTGTAGATTTTATGGTTTCCATCTCTGGTTCTGTTCCTGGAAGGCTGCAGTTATTCTAACCTCATGCTATTCATGTGATGACCTAAAACACAACCCAAGTGTATAAGTATTGCATGCCGAGAGCTGTGTGATCACAGCTTTTTGTAAGCACAGCATGTGGAAAAAGTGGAAGCACCACTGTCTGAGTTGGCCTCTCCTTGGCATTTCTTGTTTTCTAGAAGAAACCTCCTCTGATCTGCTATTTCATAGGGAAGCCGTGCTAGAGGACAGACCCTTTCTGCAGCGGAGTGCCTTGGATGCTCACAGAAAGCATCAAAAAGCACCAGAAAAGATTCAACTTCATATGGGAGGCCGCAGCCTCAGACCAGAACACATCACGTGATGGAGGATGGATAGTGCCACCTGCATCCACATGAGCTGTGCACTACTAGTTGTTTTTGCTGATAAATGAGGCTTTTGAGCCATTTTATCGCTGTTGCTTCCCGCCTCAGGTATCAACATGTGGCCTGGAGATCTTGCTGCCGTGAGAAAGGCTGCAAAGCTGCAGGGTCGTGTTGGTGCTGTGTGCTGGGGTCACTAGGAAAAAACATGATGTCATAAAGCAAGACATGACACTAAAATATGAAGCTGCGAAAGTCTGTCATTTGCAAAGCTGTAATATGCACTAATGTAGTGAAAGAGAGAGCAACTTAGATGTTAAGGTGATAATGTGCACTTACTGTATGTCTCTGGGCTGGAAAGAGACCAAAACTCTTTATTTTGACAAGGGATAATATGCATCTTTGATAGCGACTATGAAAGAAAATTCAGCTTGAGATGTCAAGTAGTCCAGCATGCAACAGAAAGCCGCCAACATCTGCTGAGGTGTCACATTTTCTTGCATCAAAAATGCAACTCAGATGTAGCAGCAATCTTTGCAAGGGTAGCACCACTTCAGCAAAACCCCACCACCTAAGGCAGAGCATTGTCTGTTTATTTAAAACAAAATTAGGAACCAACAATGTATTATTCATGGTCTTTAGTGTATCCAGAGCGTCTTGTGTGTTTCTTTGACTGCTATAAATACAGATTCAGCTTGCCACACACAGAGCACTTCATCTGAATCTCGTCAAATGTGTACATTATTTACATTTCATCCCATCTTAAAATGTGGCTTTCTCTTTTGTGCTTCTAAGTGCTGCAGCAATGCCACACCACTGTGATGGTGGATTCTTAGCATCATGGTTCAGATCCCTTCCTGACTACTGTGGTGTCAAATGGGAATGTCTTCCTTCTTATCAGAAATGTCACTTGGACTTTTCACCCTCAAAACAAAAATCAGGGTCTGTCCTTCTATAAAAAAATCAGGATGTCAACCTGAATCAATTGACCAAGTTTCTCCATTCGTCTTCTCTTCTGCCCCCCCACCCCCCGACCTTTTTCTGCATGAGCAGTCACTTAAAGTCATGCATGTAATTATCTGACAGTTATTTCAATAATACAAAAATAAATTAAGTAATCCTTCTCCCCTTTTATGACTGGAATCTTGTGCTGAGCCTGTGGCTCCTTCCAGGAGTGTGGAGCATAGATATTACCATTTTTAGCTACACTCGGTGGCTTTTATTCCTTTTCACAGATACACAAAATGCAAAAGACTGTTTATTTCCATCTCTCTTTATTTTTTTTCCAAGTGTAAACTAAACAACTCCTTTTACATCTCTTGCTGGTTAGTAGCCAATGTAAATGCTTATGCTAGGAGAACAAGCCCATTTCCTGCCGTTAAGGCTTTTTTGTTTATCCTAGGGCTACTCACTGCCACTGCCTGCCCCTGACAGACTATTAACCCCTGTTTCTAGCAGGCATACCAGATGTGGGTTTCTTAAGCAAATTATTGGTTATTTCACCACATGTCGTTTTTGCAGTTAAGTGCTTCCAGCCTCTCAGAACATTCCACAGAAATAACATCACATTTTCCTCCAACCTGTTAATTAGCATAATTATTTATCAGCCTGAAAACCACAGCTTGAGTTTGTTAAGCAGCAGACAGATATGCACTGGACAGTGGCCCAAGAGACTTGAAACAGTGATGAGAGGAGGGAGGCTGTGGAAGCTGACTGAAAGGCTGTGGGAAGGCATGCTGTTTGCATTTCCCTCCACCACCTTCTCTGAAGACCCTTCCAGCTGATAAGACACATCCCTTTTTCATGCTGCGGGGTTTCAGAGTTACTTGTCTGCCAAGATCTACCCAGCTGTAACAGGGAGATCTGGCTCCAGATCATCACCCCAAAAAAGAGGTGATGTGTGAAATACGCACCCTCTGCTAGCCCCGGCAAATAGTCCAGTCCTCCCTTTGCATTGGTTTGCTCTTTGTGCACACATCTCATCTCCCTTACTGAAAGGAAGGACAAGATTGCAACATTTATAAGGCTTCTAGGATGTAATTTGTTCAGTCAGCACATGAAATAATCAAGGGGGTCTTTGTCCAGTGTTGTGCATGCAATAGTCATCCTCATGTCAAAAACCATAGTGCCTTGCAGAATACATTGCAAGTAGCAGGTCCAAACTGCTCATTAAAACTACTCATTAGGTACCAATGATAGAGGTAATACACAAGTGCATGATACCTTTGAAATGCCCAGGTGACCCCATTTTTTCAACCTGCAAATGCAGATGGTCTGTCTTGGACCTGAGCAGATTAAATCTCACTTGCCCCTGGGCCCCATGTAAACCTGGTGCTAGAAGTGTTTGCACAGGTCTCTGTATGGGGTGGATTGCACTCAACTTTTGAAAGGTTAGGCACTGTAATTTTCTACCTGAATGTGTCTAGGCTGCTTTTATAGCTGCAGCAAGTCCTGTACTTCTGCCAGCAGCTGTACTGTGGTTTATGTGTACCTGGTAATTGAGGGACTTTCATGTAAAAATTAATAGTAGCATTATGGATCAGGGATGGATATGTTTCTAAGTGGCAGCATTTGAGCTTAGAGCTGCAATGGATTTTTTATTATTTTTTTTTTTCAGTTAGACTTCAGAAAAACATAACTTCAACAAATGAACTAGACCACAGTTCAACTGTGCTGGTTTTCCTAAAAAATGTTCAGGACATCCAATTATATTCCCAAGCCTTCCAGCTCATTTGCAAACCTATAGATGTAGTAGGAAGTACCCAAGACTAGAAAGCCATACAGGGCAGTGATCTCCTAAGTAGCCCCTTTGCTTCAACATTGTTAAGGATGCTGCAACAGGTTGGTGGCTCTCAGGTATACCCAAATTACTGTGAAATAAATGTCACAGCGCAGTGTGGACCAGTTGTCCACATGACGCATTAGCTGTCATTAGTTACCTACTAGACATTAAAACATAGCACATTAAAACACTCTACTTAATAAACGAGCAGACAACACTTCATTTACTCAGGGTCTGTGTCCATTAATGGTAGCAGTTAATCAGCATGTTCGAAAATCTGTTTTGTTACTTTACCTCAGATGACGGATGCTAATCTGGGAACACTCTATTGGAAGTTTCAAGTCTTCATGAAACGTGAGGAGCTGTGCTTGCTAGTGTTGTATCCGCAGTTGGTTTTACTTTATCGTGTTAGTTCCTGTTATGCACTGCAGGCCAGATGGCAGCAGGCTGACACCAGTTTGAATAAGCGGGCGAAAAAACACATGCTCCTATGAATGATGAGCACAAGGCCTGTTTCTTCAGATGCTCAGGGAGATGCTTGATACAGTAAAATATAATGGTACACTGACATTTTAAGTGAGCAGCATGGGATCTTCTCCGTGGCTCGAGCAAATCACACCACAAATGGAAACCATTCAACAGAGACAATCTTGATGAAACACATTCAGGTCTTAATATAAGACCTCTAGGTACCAAGCCTGAGCTCATGGAGCAAACATAGGTATGCATATCTCCAAATGTTGGGAGAGATGCTGTAAAAAGAATGGAGAGAAGTGAAAAATCCTACCAAAGAGAATGGAGAGAAGTGAAAAATCTTACCAAACTGAGAATCTACTGGCCCTTGGCAGCTATAATTACCAGGTATTCGCTCATGCCTGGTTTTTATGGAATTCAAGGGTTTTTAAAAGTGATTATAACATTTTACTGACTTAGATGAGAAGGAGCTGCTTGTCAACAAATAGGAAAGATCATAAATACGATGTTCATAGAAGCCAGCTTCAAATTATCCAGCAAATTATCTTTTGTTGCCGACATTCATTCACTCCTTTGTTTTTAAATATATATTTTTTTCTCATGCATGACAAAAAATATTATTTTTCCTTAAATAACTTAGTTGTTACCATTAATTGTTCACTCACATTTTGTTAACTGTCACAGGAAGGTAAGGGTCTCTGTGAGAATACATTCATTTAGGGACAAATTGATGACAGTTCCTTTTTTTTTTTTTCTATTTCTAGAATGACACACATGGGCCATATTTTCTCACAGGAAGGAAGAGAGATTGATTTAAGCTGAGTGCACAAATACCTGCAGAAATGTAAATTTCTCTGGATCAATGGCTAAACCCAATAAACTTTAAAGAAAAATCCTACTGATTTCAAATGAAACTAGTTGTGACTGCAAATGAATTTTCAGTAAATCATGACAGCTTTTGGCTCTGCTAGATTCCCTTGCCAAAATTCCCCAGATCAAGCAATGCATGCTTGTTATGTTCTGCAATAGCATCTGCAGTGACTCACACGTACCAATGGATATCTGGAGCCCAGATGTTACGTGAAAGGGTGAAAATATCACACTGGCTCAGGGTCTATTCTTTCACATTGCTCCCTTGATGATTCCTGCTCCCTCCCCACAATGTAATTTAAAGAGAGAAGAGCTGATAAGGTTTCCACATTTCTCCTTAGGAATCTGTGGCATTCACTTGTGGCTGCAATAAACAGGTCCTTTAATGCCATCAGCAGGTCAAAAGAATTTTGAATGCATACTGGAGTACAAACTCTTAACCATTTTCTCTCATTTCCAGTTAGCCCCTGTAAGTTTGGCTATTTTTTTTTTTCATAATAATTTTAACTGGATGATTCAGTAACAGTAGGTACTATTGAGGCAAGATCAAGACGTGTGTTTTGCTGTACCAAAGAGGTAAATACACATTCCCTTTAGCAACACTGGCAATAACAGCTCATCCAAAGAAGGATTTTTACCCTTTTCTCCCCTTAGAAGGTGTTCTATTCCTATTCCTTCGCTTAGACTTAGTTTACTCATTGGTTAGATAGGGAAGGATGATGTAGTCAATACAGACAACTTTCCTACAGGCTCGCAGTGGGAATTGTCTTTCCAGAAGCTGCAGGCATCAGGATGGGACAGATGAGATTAAATTTTCAAGCTTCACTTTAATTTGTGAAGTCAATAGCTTCTGAAGTTGGAAGTGAGGGTGAGCACTCTGTGCACGCCCTCAGTGCTGTTACTCCGCTTTGGATTTCTTTTTATGATTTTCCCAATGCAAATATACTCTTATACTCCCTATTTGCTAGCAATATAGCAAGTGCATCATTTTATACACCTGCATTATCTATTTTCTTCCTGAGCAGTCATTAGATGACGAAGGGCAAAACACGCTTCTAGAAGAGCCACCTTTTTGAGGAGATTCAGACCTCTGGTTTGGTGACTTGCCTGAGTGAAAACTCTCAAATGAGATGCTTCACTCACCACCCTGCATGGGTTCCCCGAATCTCCCTTGTCACTCAGGTTTAGTCTGGAACCCCTGTCAATGAGCAGGAAGCTGAGCCAGTGCCAGTTGCGAGGCGGTAGCTCAGCTCTTCAGGAAGCGCGTGAGCACCCACAGGATAGTAGATCTGACCTTAGAAAGAGGGAGGAGAAGGAAGCACGCAGCCTGCTCACACCATTGCCTCACACAGACGAGGAATGAAAGAAACTTCAAGTTGCACAGTGGCAGAAAGCTGGAAGAGGAGAAGCAAGATCCAGGCAGCAGCCTCCCACCTGCATTACCAACTAGCCCACAGTCCTGACTCTGGAAGCACCCTGTGAGGTTCAGCTACCACAGATCAACCCCTTTAACTGCCTTCTTCCCTCCACACGGTCCCCACAAGCAAGGCACTCTGAGGCACACAAACCCACTCACCTAGGATCTGCCTATAAACAACCTCCCAGGGGGAGGGGTCCTGATGGTGTTTTATGGTTACCACCTGTTGTTGCTCTGATCATATACTCCCACCAAGTCACCTGTAAACCCATTCACCTCGGCAGACACAGCAGAATCTAGCACAGTTTTAGCGAGTCTTTCATCCATAATGACATCTTGCTAGCTACTTTATTATATCTTGTATTTTATCTTTCCATGAAAAAGAGTCGAAGGGTTTTTTCACAAAGAAAAACCTACAGTTCTGGTATTATTACACATCACGGGTACAAAGCTGTCTAGCGTTTTGCTCTTTAATATACTTAAATGAAACAATAAAACATTAATAATGTTTGTTATTTAAGATTAGTTAAGTGAACATCAGCATTCACTGATATATTTCAGCCAGAGGGGTTCCTCCGCACTGAAAAAACTTTTTTTTTTTTTTAAATAGAATCAGATTCCAGAAATCTCTCCTCTGAAGTTTTTCAAAACTGGTAGAAAAATATCTAACTTCATTGTAAATCCTCCCACTCAGATGCTTGGTTTTTTGAGGGGGTGTTTTTTAATAGACTTTAGAAAGTTGGAAGCCAAAGCAAGTTTAGAATAGAAACTCAATAGAACAGCAGTTGGTGGCAAACCCTAAACATGCCTCGACTCCTGTTGCTCCAGTAAGATACTTGTCTACTAGGGTTGAAAAATTTGAAGGAGCCACTGTGTTATTTGATACAGTACAAATAACCTTCCTAATTAATACTTTTTCTATTGATTTGTGAAAGCTCCTAAAACATAGTTCATAATATTTAGCTCTTGGGTCCCTCTGAGAAATTGGACAGGCAGCCTGAGAAGCCTGCAGTGGGACAGGGAAGACAGAGAAGCAGCAAGCTCCCTGGGGCGCCTGCGCCAGCCGTGCACCACACCACTAACCCAGCTCTCTGCTGTTGGTGCTAATGCCACTTCTTCCCCAGCAGCCCAAGTGGAGAATGGGGCGTATTAGTCCTAACACCCACGTACTGGCTTCGCTCTGACCCTCAAAGTTATTTAAATTATTTTGTTTTTTCCTTGTGTGTGTATGCTTAATTTAATACAGGTCCAAATCTCTGCCGGAGTGCCGGAGCCCAGCATTGCAGCAGCAATTCTAATGAAAAATGGTGGTTGCACACACTTTCCAGGCGTTTTGCAGCTGAAGTAAATACTTTGTTCCTGAGAAACCTGAACGGCTGCTCGATTAAAGTCACCAACAGTTTTCAAGCTGGTGTTTATCTGCAACATCTCAAGTGAGATCTTGCTTCTAATATTGTTTTACACTTCTTTCTGCAGCACCTTCCTAGTAGGTGAGAGCAAACTGGCAAGGCTGGATGTTCTTGTGACCTGGCTATCAGTGTGCAGGAATCTTAACAGCAAGGGTCATCGTTTATTTTGAGCCCACAAGAGACCTGATTTTAGTATCGCACAACACCTTCCAATGTATTCCATGAAAGCAGTGATTGAATTGTTTGACTATATCATTTATTCCTGTTTTAAAATTCAGATCTACAGGGGCCTAAAGAAATTAAAAAAAAAAAAAAGATACAGTTATGAACGTGGTTGTACATCTAGTGCTTTTGTGACCATTGGACATTTACAAATTCTGCACTACTCAGCAATCACCAGGGTCTGCAAAAGAGTGTGAAAAATTTCCTTCTGTGATACTCATCATCACAGACATGTACTGAAATAACTGTGTCAGGGTACGGGGAGGTGTGATGTCTGGGTGCAAGCTCTGACTGGCAGCACTTTGCTGGTCAAAGCCCTTAGGGGTAGATGCACTTATACCAGCAAATTCATGCTTCTGCCAGAACTGTTCTTTTACTCAAAATACATTTTTGCCACTTCTTTACAATCATAGTGATTGTCTCTATGTTAAGCATGATTTAGTATATGTTCACCCATGCTGGTAATGAATTCCTAATGTCACTTTCCATAAAACTTCTTCCAGCATTTACTATAGGCCTGTGCAGTTACAGTAGTGAGTGCTCAGAGTGACACATAAAAGCAGAGCACTCTCACCCATAAGGTCATCTGTATTTTTCTTATTACACTGTGTTAAACTTTACTACATTTTCTTTTCTGGCCAGAAGCAGGAAATATATCTCAGAAAATGAGGGTAACAAGCTACCGAGGTTGAGAAGCACGGCTTTGCTATGTCATATCATGGCTCTGTATCGAGAGATCTAGAAGAAACTGAAGATGTGCCTGATCTATTGCCACAAAGCATTCCAGTGAAAGCTACAGGGTAAGGCGAATGTCTGGAGCGACAGTTTCCTGGTATCAGCCTATAGAGCCCTGGTATTCTACAGACCTGTAGCACATTCTCGGAGTGGTAATATTATCTTTGTAGTATTTCAGTTCAAAGTTAAATAAAGAGTAATGTAACGAGACCGCCTTAGAGTAATCATCAGGATCATTGTGGTCGTCTTCATCAGAACTGTTGCAAAAATGGCTTCAGTTTGTAACTCTACTTAGAAGAATGGCCCAGTGACCCAAAAATGACACAGTGGCATTTCACCTTATCACCCCTGGTGATGAAACACAAAGCATTCAGGCATTTTGTATTATTTGTAAAGATTTCAAAACCATATTTTTATGACCCATGCGAAGAAACCATAGGGTCTCATAATTAACGATGAGTCATACTTAAAAGGTGGGAGTTTTCACACCTTTGCTCTAATTTAGTTTAGCCAGCAGTATTCATGAAAAGATCATATGTTTATACAGGAATTAATGGGAAATCTCATCTGAATTTTGTTAGACCTCTTAGCCTTCTTCAGAGCATTTCAGAAGCTCTGTTGCTAATCAAACCCAGATAGTACAGAAAAGATGGAAATAAGGAGTAAGTTCACTGTAGCCAGTTTGAATGGCATCACTTCGATTTTGGGGTTGGATCAGGGCTGTTTTTTTCATTCTTCTGAATAGTTCATTTAGTCCTATCAAGGGCTAACAGGAAATTTGTCGCTATTCCACACAAAGATGCAAGAGCAAAATCAGTTTCCCATGCAAAGAGCAATTTAGTGACATTTCCATCCAGAATCCTAAGGAAAGTATAAGCTTGTTGGCCAAAGACTAGACACATGAGAGACTTTTGCCAGAAAAAAAAAAAAGGCATAAAAAAAAAAAAAGCTTTTCAGTTCAATCACAAGTTTAAACTCATCTGAAGGTCAGAAATCCTTTAGAAATTTGTGGGGTATCTGGGCAAGTCAGAAAAAAGTCAGAACAGATTTTAGGATGTGGTAAAAGGGCTTTGCGTATTTTAAGGAGTGGTATAACTATCTTTGCTATCTTTCTTACAGTACAGTAATATTTTCTAGGATAAACACATCTGTCATGCTTAATTACATTTTCTTACAAACATAAAACTGGCCAAATTCTGCATCTGGCTCTGCTGAGGTAAATTCAGAGTGAAGCCTGTAAACTCGGTAGAATAGCCTACAAAATCAGTTGAATTGATTCAGATTTGCCTACTGGTAATTTAGTGCAGAGGTTGAGCACAGTTGGCTCCAATCTACGTAGAGTGACAGTGTGGAAAAATGGGAAGAGAAGTCTCGCCAAATCAATGGAGTGACTCAAAAAATATTGCCATTGAATTATGGTCCTCTAAGCAGGCTACTCACTGCAAAAGAAATGCTCTTAGCCTTGCATCAAGACAGAAGCATCATTTTTGCTTGAATTCTCGCAATGACCTCAATTTTAAATCAGGTTTCTGAGGTAGAAACCCAGCGTATTTCTTGAGGTCATTTTTTCTGTAGAACTTGGACAGCCTCTGCTTTGTGTATATACTTTTTTTTTTAAACTTCCATGTATTTTCAGGAAGTGATATCATATGAACATGCTGGTAAAATTAGCCTGAGGCTTTTACTCCATTTATATACAACAAAAGAAATCTTTGTCACTAATTACTTACAAACTTATTATTGGTCCCTTGTAACTGCATAGCCAATGATTACAGCAGAAAAACAATAATTTTATGTAGTTATGACTAAATACCAGCACAACCCTCATATTATCAATAATCACTGTAATAAAGCTGGCTTATTGTTCTAGCATTAAGAGGTCCCAGTATGTACTTGATGCTTATGTTAACTGGAGCTGTGTTTCAGCTTAATATCATTTCTGGGAATACTGAGATAATAAAAAATTACTGGCTTTCATATGATACACATATGCCAGAAGGGACAGTCTCTGGTTTTCAGTTTGTTCATTAGTTGGCCTCTTCAAGACGGTCTCGCATTTTAATAAATCTGAGTGGCTGTGCCTATTTTTTTCTCCAGAGAACTTTCAAAAGATACCAGGCACATACAGCGTATCCCCATTTTTTTTTCCAATAGTGTGCAATGGTTTCTTAAGAAAGGAGAAACAAATTAGGTTACTTTGAAATGTAAATGTGCCATATATGACACAAATAATATTGGTTAAAAAGAAGTTTTAATCCCTTGTGGAACTTCAGCCTCTGAGCTTGAATTTTATGCTAATGTATCTCTTAATCTGCAATATTGGGACACTTTCTGTAGTGAATAAACCCAATTTTGATAAATTCAGCCCTACATTGAAATTTTCTCCACATCCCCTGGGCAAATCTATATTTACTTTTGGGGAAAGGAAACAGGTGATTTAATTTACACTTACCTTGGTTTGCAATGCTCGGACAGGACTGACGGTGAGTATGCCAGCGCAGAGCAGCTTTTCCAGAGAGGTCAGTCCCCCAGTGCGCCTGCCCGGGCACTGAAGCCTTTCTCATGGCCAGAAGCTGCGACATGGCGGCTCCTGAGCACAAAAGCTGCTGGGATTTGGGCAGGCCCCACCTGCAGTGCCCACCAAATGCTCCCAACAGAGACAAGAGGCAGCTCCTGTGTACGGAAGATGAGCCCATGCAGCTTTAGTCACTCGGCTTTACTGAGTGCCGATCAGATCCTCTAAGGCACAGCAACACTGTCTAATGGCTTGGGCAGAAGCCCACCATTCCACACCTGCTTAATTTTAAATTTTGCCCCTGCCACTGCATCAGTGTATGGGCATGGTGCTAAACTGTCTCTGTTGGTTCTTTCACAGGTGAAGTAGGCATTAAAGTGTGCTTGTATCAGCTTGAGAAGGAGGCATACAAAGAAGAAGCCTCTCATTTCCTAATGACACCGAAGAAAGTGTGAAAATTAGATAAAGTTTAATTGAGCCTGTGTTTTGCCACTTCACTGAAGCCAGGAGTTCGCTTTGCATGTCTCCCCATGTGACGCACCATAGAGTAACTTGCAGGCAGACGCATGGGCGGAATAATGTCTGCAGAGCTCCTCACTGAGATTGATGCAGAGGAAGCCCTCAAAATAAGCAATTCAGCCTCAAGAAGGCTTTTCCTTCCTGACAGATCCATACCAAATGGGGACAAGGCAGATGCTTGCCTGGAGGCAGCCACGTACACGTCAGGGTGTAAGCTGAACTAGACTATATTACCATAACACTGCTGTAACTTTAAGGAAAAGTAACTTCTTTACAGCTGCAGTATAGCTACATAGTCTGGCTGAAGTGAGAACAGTGCACATCATTCGCTGAAAATTCACCAGTTAGTTTTTCCCTTCTCCCCGTGCTGCCCAGTTTAGTAGCATGAATCAACACACCTGCAAACAGACAGAGGTTTGCCTGACAAAGCTCATTCAAAATACAGTATTCAGGCAGGGATATCACGTCAATCAGAAAAATCTTGCTGTCTTGCTATTCTTATAGGCAGTGGGAAGGTTTCAGCACTTTCATCCAGCGCCCCTCCAAAACATTCTAAACCCCTGAAGGCCACTGCTGCCTTTTATATTAAGTAACAGAACCAAAAGCAGCAATGAGGAAAGCATATAAGCATGTGCTTGCAGTTAATGACTCTACACACATGCTGAAAATTAAATGTATACTTTGTGCTTTCCTGGATGAGGGCCAGAGAAGGCAGCTCACAGGACGAAGTCACTAATGAGCATAGTGTACAGCTCACAGCACACTGCAGGGAACTTTTTTCTTGTCTAGCAGTTTTAAAGAAAAAAAACTGCAGCCTTCCTTCAGCGCGCTAGTGTTTTGCACAGAAGGAAAGTGTGGTCTTTAAAGGGGGTTTATGTCAAGACTCTTGAGATGAGAGTCACATGGCCCCAGTTCTGATAATGGCAGAGCTTTGACCCACCCTGTTCTCATGGGCAAACAGAAGTAAAGCCTGTAGCCTAGCTCGAACAAGAGAAAACTGGGGTCCAGCTCTACTTGTCGCCATTATACTCTCTTTCAATGTTTCTGCATTTCTTTGGTTGTGCATGTATAATGACATACAAACTGACAATCACAATAACTAGTGCACTTTCCTGTGCTCCTCTTGTCTCTCATGGGGTTGGGCAATAGAAGCGGGAAGAATTTGCCCACCCTGTCCAGAAACATTGCAAACAATTAATAAGTAAGTGTGGGTATTTCTTGCTGAAAGTAGAAACCCAGTCAGTTTGAGTTTCCTTCTAGTGGACAAGGAAAATAAAAATTGTTTTGTTCATTTTGTCTCTCCTCTACCCAGAAAAAAAAAAAAGAAAAAAGATTGCAGCATTTTTGTTTTGGTTTAATTGGCTTTCCCTGGTTATTATTTCAATAAATTATGGATTACATGAAGGATGAAAGCATGAGAATTTGAGAACTTGTGTTTATGAGAAGAGGCCAGCCTCCCTCTTGCCCAATGCTTCTTTGGGTCATTCCTTTGTGCACAGTCATTCACATCTACTGCAAACTCCAGTCCCACAGAACACAAACTCCAGTCCCACACAATGCATGACAACAGGCATGGAGATCTAATGCTTTTGTGAATACGGAGAGAGAACAGCATGGAAGGAAAAGATACGAGGTTTATATCACTTTATGGATCCATCTGTTGACTTCAGCTGCCTTAACCAGTTCAACCAAACCCTAACCAGGATGAAGCGGTGGGAAGGACACAATGATCAGCTGCAGGGTTGATGCTAGCCTCGAGTTCAGGCAGCTGTGCAACGCACAGCACACACAATGCACAAAAAGCAAGATCAATGGGAAAACAGGAAAGGAGGGGAAACATGCCTAATTTAAGCAAATACAACTGGGCCGTGTCACGTACAGCAAGTGATCACGTCCACCTCTATTTACAATGCCTGCATGTGTCTGTGTGCGGAAATTGCCTCTGAAAACACCAGTCCCAGAAGCAGAGGAGCAGCCATGATACAAAACAAAACCCTTAAGACAGGAAAAAACAAAGTGCTGCCCTGTGGGCTTGACAGTCTGCCTCAAGGAAAAATAGCTTTGTCTGTTCAACCCAACTTCCTTCAGCTGTAATGCTGAGGACTCAGAGAAGCAGTAGTCTCACATAAATCAAAGGTATTCAGACTACAGACATTTTTTTAAGTGAAGAAAATACTCCAAGGACAAATCTCTCTGATTAACAGGAAGAGGCTACAGAGCAGGTGATGTTCCAGTTTTTCTCTTAGTCTGATCTAGCAGACTGAGAGTCAGCATAATTACAAATCCATAAAACATCTCAGCTTCTAGCTGAAACACCAGGGCAATGCATTTCTACTTTTGTCATGTGAATACTCATATGTTACTTTCCCTCATTTCTGCAATTGTTTGCAAGTGTGCTGGTGCTCGTTCTGAAAAAAAACAACCCTGCATACACTGGTTGTCTTAAAATCCAGTGCTTCAATTCACAGGTTTCTTTGTCATCCTCCTGTGTGCTGCCATTCGTAGCAGGGACTAGCCTGGGGACAGTGACCGCCTCTGGTGGTTGGGGTGTTTGTCCAGAGCTGGAACAAACTCAGTCTGGCTTTGACGCTGCTGGCTTAGGTGTCGTGAACTGGTCAAATGGCTGAGATGTGAAGGTGTTTTATCTTCAGGGACTTAATTTCTCCTCCAAAAGTGCAAACTAAGGCTAAACCAAGTGCAAAGGAAAAAATTGCTGAAGGAAAGCAGCAGGGAAAGAAGAGGTATGTGTATGTGTATTTAATGCATTGTTTAGATGGCGGATGTGGAAGTAGAAATATCTGTCAGCTTCTTAACACAGGTCAGTTTGGCTTTGTCTCTGGAGTACCTACCTGTTCTGTGGCTGTAGTGTAGTTACAGCTACAGAGTGGGTCAGGCTTTACCCGTGGTGATACTTCTCCAGCCCTGTTAGTGACTTTTACTTGTCCTGTTGTCTACAGTCAATTAAAAAATGCAAGCAGCAGTTCATTTTTTTGTACCTGTCCTTCAGCCCTGCATGAGCCCCTGGCTGCTAGGTGGCATTGAAGAAGAAGCTTTTAACAAGTATTCAAAATTTCCCATTAGTCTCTTTGTTTTCTTGCCTTTTGATGGCAGGGTAGCTGTTTCCCAAGAGCTGACGCAATTGCAAGAAGGAGGTGCTACGGTGGTAATGTAGTTGCTGAGGTGGGACAAACAGAAGGGGCATGTTTCATTATCTAATCTTCCTCTTGTATATGGCTTTCACCATGTTTAATTTTCTAGTCTTATTTTTTTCTGGATTTAAATATTTTAATATCATAAACAAATAAAGATTAGAAAAGTCAAACAGTCTGAGTCTGCCTCTGTGTTAACATAGTGGATGGTTTCATAATATAAAAGTTTATTTCTAAATAAGGCAAAGATGAGTTCTTCCAACATGAGCTGGAGCAAGAAAAAGAAAAAATCATTGCAGTTGTTGTCACTGGTATGTGCTAGTGCACTTCATCGCTGTCTAGCAGGGTTTTGAAACAAGGGACAGTTTCTGAGACACGCAAGTAAAATAGGTCATTGGCATAATGCTGTTAGGCCCCTGTGAATTGTCACTGTGAGAATGAGTCAAAGCTCTTCTCCCCACGTCAGGCAGAAGAACTACACCCTTCCCTTTTAATATGGTCATGGGCATCTCGGTTGAACTGAAAATGTAATAGATGGTCTCCTTTTTAGTCCTCCTTTAGTTCTTCTTTGTCTGATCCTTTTTCTAAGGAGCTTTTGCCATCTATCTTGTGTCACCACACCTGCTGCTTCCTGGGGTGAGTGGGAAGATCCTGTTCAGTGCAATTGTGTTCAAGATAATCTGATTGAATTCAAATTATAACGTCTAGCTGGATAGGTCAGAGATACAGATATACCAGACTGGTTCTGTATGGCCTGTGAAAGGTCTGCAATAAGCTTCCATCACTCTGTATCCAATATGTCACCCACTTTAGACATTTCATTTTAATTCCTAGCAGAAGTGACCTCTCTGCAAGGTTCCTCCAAGGTATTCTGATGACTACACATCTCCCCTTCATGATAAATCTCTTATTGTAGCAAGTGTCAGTTGCTAGGTCCAAAAGAAAAATCTTGTCAGTCTTCTCTCTGGTACTTACACACCAACACGCAGAACCAAACTGTACGTACTAAGTGTTCTGAATACCTTTGCATTATTTTTCACAAACAAAACAGAAACATTTTCCATTAACATTAATTTGCAAAGCATTGTTGCTTTGCTTGGATGACATGAGAAAAGATTTTTCCACAAATGGTAGATGAGGAAAGAAGAAATCAAATCCTGCTTTACAAATGCACACAATCCTGAACCCACCGGGGGCTGGAGCCGCGGCATTTGTCACAGCCGAGGGAGACTGTGTCTGTGGAGATCCCTTGTTTAAATGTTGGCAACACGTTATTGATTAGCACCTGCTCCCCAGGTTCAAGTGGGACATTGTGAGTTTATAGATCATATAAAATGTTTCCTCAGGTGCAAGGACCAAGGTGGTGTGTTTGTGTAGTTATTGTTAAGCTGGGAGTGAAATTAATTCAAATGACTTGTGAATCTCCAGGGAGGCAGGAAATGGGAAGTACCAATTTCCATGAGGTAGGATGCACTTGGCCAAAATGGGTTCTTGGTTACACCTCAGACTTTTCATCAGTTCCAGGATCCCGCAGAGACGGGAGTGGAGCCAGGATCTGTCCTGGAGTTCCTGTGCCTCAGCCTGAGTCTCAATCTAAAATGTCAGTAGGTTCCACATCTCTTGTCCCCCTGCAAGCTTTCTCCTCTTCTGCTTTAATTCCAGGTAACTTATTTTTGGCCAGCATGCAGTGGGAAGCTATCCAAACTTTTTCCACAGACTTTATTCTCCACACCGGCAATCACAGCTGTCATGACTTCATAACTATGAAACAGTACTGCAAGCGGGGGTAACAGGCCCCGGATTGTAGTCGTCTGGCAGGAGATATAAAGTGGCAAATGCAACCTGTGTAATGCTTGACCTCATGCTGTGTTATTGCAGAAAAACACTTTTATCATGCACACAAATCACTTTGCCTCTTTTTTTTTTTCCTTCTTTCGCTTTTCTTTAGCTCAGAAGGTTAGTATTTTCAACACACTCTAACCACTAAAGAAAAAAATGTGCTCACAAATAAAGCCCGTAAATAAGAATGGGTTATACTGACCCAGGCTGAATACCTGTGGTAACAAGCTGGTCCTCTAAAGGCCATGGCAAAGCTCCCACCCACTTTATTTGGACCAAGAGTTCACTCTTAACCTTCATTTTCTCTGTATTAAATATGATGCTGGTACTATACTCTGATGAAGGACACATGTAGATCTACTTATATGTCAATCTTATTGTATTTTTGTCTTTTCAGTGGAAATGATCAGAAAAAATAATAATAAGAAATTACAGTTGAATGTACTGCTGAACTCGGGCTGTATTGTTCAGCGGTGTTGGCTTTTCCTTCTTTCTGTGTATGCTTTCCACAACAGAGAAATAGTGAATAGGTGTGACATTTAAGGTAATGACAAAGCACTTCTTTGTGAGGAATCGGGCAGTTCACCTCCTTTTGAGGCTTTCACACTCTCTGGAGACTTTGGTAGACATCAAGACATTGGTTTCCACGTTAGGTCTATTCAGAAGAAATATCTGCTTAGTCACATGGGTAAGCAGTTTCTAACACAGGAACCTCATGCTCTGCAACACATTTCAAGGAGTTCGACACGTCTCTTCTTTCATCTGTTTCTTTCCGTTTGCCACTTTCACTTAAGTAGTTTCAGCCATCAACTATGAATTTGCCCCTGAGCGTGGATGAACATGCCTGCAACTGCATACAAGAGACTGAGCCTGGCTCTATGTGTCAGGGGATGGCACTTAGTGTTCACCGGAGCAGCACTCTTCTGCAGCCCTTACCCTATCTTCTGCTGTATTCTGCTGGGCATGTTGCAGCACTATGCATTCTTATGAAAATTTGAAGGATTTCAGCATATGTGTCTATGCATATGTGTGCACATATACATGCATCGTGTATATATGTACATATGTTTGTACATATTCACACATGACTTTTCTTCCTGCCCCACATTGTGCAAAAAGTGTACCCATGTGGAACAGTCACATAATCTTACATGGACAGGGAGACACTATATAAAAGTGTTTGTTGGTTTGTTTTTTATGGCCCTCTATCTTTACTGCTTTATATTGCTTTGGCAGTCACATATTGCTAGGGGTAAGATAGATTTATTGTTGGTTTTGCGTCCAGTTGACAGGTACAATGTCAGATTTTGCTCCACTACAGGTCTCCCTAGTTTGCTGGTGGATTGCATCAGTGCAACCAGGAGAGTTTTCTAGGGTTTACAAAATTTTCATTGGTATGTAAATCGTGCAGTTGTGATGAAAAAACATAATGTCTGTTTCTCCAGAGAGGAAGTTTGCCAGGCCAAAGCCTGTTGTACTCTCTGCAAGGCATGACTAAAACATGGTGCATTTCTGTAGTTACCTCTGTTTTCAATTCAGAGTGGAAAGGGGCATGAACTGAGGCAAAAATTAATTCTTTGTAATGTGCTTATGAATTTGTGGACATAATCTATGATCAAAGTCATGCCAACCACTAATTGCAAAAGGGTCAGCAGGACTCCACCCACAGTAATTAACAGTAGCATCACAAGGGGCAAAGTTAACACCAAAATGCTTCTCCTTTGCTGACATGCTACAGCTTTGAGCTATAAAAGAATGAGCAGTTTTCAAACGATTAAAGTGAATGCATCTATCAAAAGTCAATATTTTTGCTTTGTCATTTGTATTATTATAGGTAGCCAGCCAAAAAAACTCCAGTGAAAGCAATTTCACTGCTGCAATGACACAAGTGAACATCTGTAGACAAAAGTCCTTCATATTTCTTTTAAATATTTAGTTTAGATTACGGCTCCCTTGACTGAGAAAAACATTTTGCAGTTATAACGTGCTGATTGTACAGTTGCTGAAGAACCCACATAACAGCAGGGGTGAGGTTTTACAGGCTCCACTATAATGTCCAAGCTATTAAACATCAAGCAACAGCATTTTTTTGGCCTAACCTGAGAGCTCTCCAGGGAGAAGCCATAAAATATAGCCCTGTACAAGATGTCACCCACAGGGGCCACACTGTGTTTGTGGATTAAACTTAAAATGATTAACATTGATGTTTAATATCTGCTAACAGTGTGAGTGCAGATGTAACCAGCATAAGAAATATGCGGTCAGTTTCTTTGTTACAAAAGTAGAGTGAATCAGCCAGAAAGGGCATTACTTGTGAAGCCAGACCCAAGATTATTTACCAATAGTAACATCAAGTAGTTGCAGGTTTGGGTGTTTTTTAAGTACTTATTAAAAAGAATCACCAGGAACACAGAGCTCCATGGAAAACCCCTGACTAGAGAAGGAGAAACAGAGGTGAAGTGCAAAGAACAGTGGCAGATTTCAGGACTTGGAGAGGCTGCCAAAGATGCTTTGGTTCAGGCCATAGCTGAGAAATCCATCCACTAGTGCAAAAAACAGAAGGGCATATGAATGGATGAATGGAGCTAGTGATTCGCTTTATCTTCGGTTTATAAATTGCTCAGCTCGGACGGGCAAACAGGCACTTGAGCCAAATCACAGACTATCTGGGGGTGTCAAAAGTAAGTACAATAAGACATACTCACATGCAGGACAGACCACATACACGTTCTGCAGTTTAGCATATGAAAGAGAGATAGTTTGAGAGTCTTCCTCTCAACTGGGCTTTGGACGCTGTACACCATGGTCTGGATTCAGGGCCATGCACATCTTCTATAAAAACAAGCCTAGTCAACATGGAAGTTTTTTATTAAGTTAGGAGCTGGCTCTTGAAAAAGAGAGTTTTCTGATACCAGTCCTATTTTCAGTTATTCAGTTCTGAGAAAAAAAAATAAAATAGCTAGGCTGGTGGCCTTGCCAAGAGCAAGTCTTTACTTAGCAGTTGCACATGCACTATTCCAAGCTAGCAATGTTTCAGGCTTCTGCACATCACACAGCCAATCTCTTTCCTTCCTGTAGACTGCAATGTGCTTTAAGAAATATTATCTGGCGGTTGTATCCACAGCACTGGCACCAACAGCTACTGGTGATGGGCTTAGAAATGTATAATCCAAGCAACTAGATATCTCAAGCTATACACACACCTATGAAACTAGACACCATAGCACCTGTTGCTACTGCTTCCTCTCATAGCAGCACCCAAGAATCTCACTCAGGCCTACTCCAGAAATGAGAATGAATAAACTAGAAATAATAGGTCAACCCTGTGCCATCTACTTCATACCTAGTCTCATGATGAAGGCATGTCAAAACTTACAGAAGACAGGAAAACCTGGATCAGCAAAGGTGGTTAGAGACAGTCAACATGGCTTCACCAAGGGCAAATTGTGCCTGACTTATCTAGAGGCCTTCTACAATGGAGTAACTGCATCAGTGACACAGGAAGAACTACGAATGTCATCTGTCTAGACTTCTGTAAGGCCTTTGATACAGTCCCCCTCAACATTCTTGCTGCTAAATTGGAGAGATATGGGTTTGACAGGTGGACTGTTAGATTGATAAGGAACTGGCTGGAAGACTGTAGCTGAAGACTTATAGTCAATGGCTTGATGTCTAAGTGGAAACCAGTAACGAGTGGTGTCCCTCAAGAGACTGTACTGAGGCAAATACCATCTTCATCAATGACATAGTGGAATCAAGTGCACCCTCAGCAAGTTTGTGGATGGCACCAAGCTGAGTGGTACGCTTGATTCACTTGATACACTTGATTAAGTGCTGGAGCTTGTCCAGAGCAGAGCTACCAGGCTGGTGAGGGTTCTGGAGACCAGGTCACATGAGGGGAGGCTGAGGGAGCTGGACATGTTTAGCTTGAAGAAGAGGGGACTGAGGGGAGACCTCATTGCCCTCTACAACTACCTGAAAGGAGGTTGTAGAGAAGTGGCTTGTTGGCCTCTTCTCCCAAGTAAATAATGACAGGACCAGAGGAAATGGTCTGAAGTTGCAGCAGGGGAGGTTTAGGTTAGATATTAGGAGGAATTACTTTACTGAAAGAGTGGTCAGGCACTGGAACGTCCTGCCCAGGGAGGTGGTTGAGTCGCCATCCCTAGAGGTATTTAAGAAACGTCTAGATGTGGCACTTCAGGGCATGCTCTAGTGGCAGAGATTGTAGGTTGTCTGGTTGGACTTGATGATCTTAAGGGTCCTTTCCAACCATGAATATTCTGTGATTCTGTGATTCACTATAGGGAGGGATGGCATCCAGAGGGACCTTGACAGGCTTGAGGAGTTGGGCCCATGTGAACCACATGAAGTTCAGCAAGGTAAGACGTATGTTCTGCTGAGTCAGGTCAAGCCCTGGCATCAATACAGGGGATGAAGGGATTGAAAGCAGCCCTGAAGAGAAGGGCTTGGGGATACTCGTGGACAAAAATTGGACTTGAGCCAGAAATGTGTACTTGCAGCCCAGAAAACAAACCGTATCCTGCGCTGCATCAAAAGAAGCATGGCCAGCAGGTTGGGAGAGGTGATTCTGCCCCTCTACTCCATGCTGGTGAGACCTCACCTAGACTACTGCATCCAGCTCTGGAGTCCTCAGCACAGGAAAGATGTGGACCTGTCAGAGTGCCACAAGGACCAGAGGAGAGCCACAAAAATATTCAGAGGGCTGGAACTTCTCTCCTATGAAGAAAGGCTGAGAGAGTTGGGGTTTTCCAGCCTATAGAAAAGAAGGCTGAAGGGAGACCATATTGCAGCCTTTCAATATCTAAAGGGGCTTGTGAGAAAAATGGAGAAAGACATTTTACAAAGGCCTGTAGTGTTAGGACAAGAGGCAGTGGTCCTTTAAACTGAAAGAGGGTAGATTTAAATTGGACATAAGGAAGAATTTTTTTATGATAAGGGTGGTGAGACAGGTTGCCTAGAGAAGTTGTGGATGTTCAAGGTCAGGTTGGATGGGTCTTTGAGCAACCTGATCTAGTGAAGGATGACCCTGCCCATGGCAGTGTGGTTGGACTACGTGATCTTCAAAGGTACCTTCCCACCCAAACCATTTTGTGATTCTATGTTTCCGTGTTGTTTATTATGGATAATACCACTGGGGCTGAAATTGTCATCATTGTACATAGTGAGCTGCACTCCCAGGGCACCCCCTTTCTTCAACTACTTAAAGAAAATACAGGAATTATTGGGCAGAAAAATTAGGATTGAAAGAGTCTCCTTGGTTCACTGAGTCCTGCGTGGGCTTTTGAGCATGTAAGCGTGTGCTTTGTCACCCATTTTTCTTGTGGGAAGTAGTATATGTCTGTGTGCTGGCATTGATTTATTGTGCAGCCAGTTTTCATCAAGTGTTAGCTTTCTACGCATTAGCTCAAATAATAGCAAAACTATTTGAATAATGTGAAACAATTTACAAAGCAGTTACAGTCAGTTACAGTCACTCTGTCTGAAAAAGTAAACAGGGGGATAGAGATAATACCTAATTTTAAACTTATGAAGTAGGACTGAGGCAAAATCATATATACAGTCCAGGGTTCATAAAGAATAAATTTCCATCTCCAACTACTAGACAACGCTCCCCACATTTATTCTCATTTAGGTAGCCATGCTTTAGTTAATATATGTCTGATGTTGATCCCATTCCACTCTATTTATTATGGCTGTACAATGCAGCACTTCTATAGGAAATCATCCAGTAGGGTATTTCCACGCCATGTCTTCTTGCTCCATAACAGGTAATGTTGAAACCTGCATCAGCAAAATTTGCATGGGAGAGAGAGAGAGAAACTGATTGTCTGAAAGGACAATCCAACAGACGCATTCACAAGGAAGGAAGAAGGAGTTTATTCTTTTAGCAAACAGCAGTTTGCTAAAAGACCCTTTTCTGACTCTGGATGGGGTAAAATTCCTACATTGGTGTATTTTTATTCTTTTTCTACTGGGCAACTATGCCGTCCCCTTGTATTTGTATAGCAAAGAAATTAGATGTGGAAAAATATCTTCCTCATCTTCCCAACCACCTGACTGTTCCTAAACCTCATTCTCCCTTGTCTGCAATCCGGGCTTTATTCCAGCCTTTTACAGTTAATGCATATTCTGTATTAAGTCAAAAACCAGACATCACCAGCCTCCAGTTTATTTCCTCCTCCTAATGTACCAGTTGATTGCTGGTAGTTAAAATCTCCCATTACTGCCACTTGGCCTCTTTTACATGCTTTTTTTATTTGTACAGTCATTTCACAGGAGATAAATCACAAATTAGTAATTCCATGGTACTGATAGCACGGTGTACTTTCCTGGATGTTCAGCACGAGAAATGAGGTATGTGCTTGTAGGTCTGTCCCTGGACTGCTTGTGCTGCCTTTTAGTGAGCAGCCTTGCTGGCTGAGGGGCACAGCAGTGGCAGAAAGCCATTCAAAAGCTTGCCTAAATGTGTTGCTTATTTATTTGTTTAATATTACTTTACATTTAATGGTATGTACCTTTAAAGGTATGAAAAGTATGAAAAAAACATATTTTTAATATGTTTTAATGTATTTTCAGTTACATTTTATTATATTTAAAGGCAATGTAATGTATATGTAGTATAATTGTGAACCCTGCAAGTACAAGCAGGGATTGTATTTTACAGGTTTATTGCTGCTTACAGTTGGAGGCCTGTTTCCAAAGTGAAGTTTTGCAGCATTGACTTCTGCAAAGTCAACTTTTACTGTACACGCTATTGACTTTCCTATGAGGACAGGCTGAGAGATTTGGGGTTGTTTATCCTGCAGAAGAGAAGGCTTCATGGACACCTTTTTGCAGCCTTTCGGTACTTAAAGAGGGCTTATAAGAAAGATGAGGACAGACTTTTTAGTAGGGCCTGTTGTGATAGGACAAGGGGTAATGGTTTTAAACTAAAAGAGGGTAGGTTTAGACTAGATATAAGGAAGAAATTTTTTATGCTGAGGGTGGTGAAGCACTGGCACAGGTTGCCCAGAGAGGTTGCTGGATGCCCCATCCCTGAAACATTCAAGGTCAGGTTGGACGGGGCTCTGAGCAACCTGATCCAGTTGAAGATGTCCCTGCCCATTTCAGGGGGGTTGGAGTAGATGACCTTTAAAGGTCCCTTCCAACCCAAACCATTCTGTGATTCTATGATTCTACGACTTCCTCCCACACCTGAAGGGCGAACTAAGTATGTATTCCACTAAGAAAACTGTCTAAGAAATGTAGGTTTTATTTTGAATAATGCATTGCCAGCATTTTTCCATTGCTCACTTTACTATTGTCAGTGCTCAAAGCGTGCTCACAACCTGGCCTATGGCCAGCCCTTGAGGAGGTGAGCTGGTGCACATTTACCCTCTGATCAGTCAGCTGTCTGACAAAGCCTTCCAGAAAAGGGGAATGCTTCACAAAAAATCCTCCTGTGACTCTCTGAAATCACAGAAATCAAAAATATCCAGCTTTGCTTGTTCTATAGAGGAAGACAAATATAATTCCTTGTATGAGTAGTTTCCCTAGAAAAAGCCTAATTAGCCTAAAATTCCCCAGAAAAGGCATCAGTGAAATAGTTTGGTGTGCAGTATAGAGAGACTTAATTTAAGAAAAACAAAATGTCTGGTTATTTTAAATATGGCTATGGATGGCAGGAAAATAGTTCAAGTTGGGTTTGGTTTTTTTTGTTTTCTACAAGGCATTTTAAAACAGACTTTAAATCAGAAGACTAATTCTTCCAGTTTAGTCAGAGTGATATTTTGCATTACAAGCACTCAAGGATAAGTATGACAGTTCAACACGCATAGCAAAGCAATTGCTAGTGTTAGGTCTTTAAAATGGATGAAAGTTTGGAAGGAACTTCCTAGAAAAAAGACAGCTTTAAAAAGTGCCTACCAGTGTGGCACATGATCCTCAATCTGACTTTTCTTGTTTACAGTATAAATCAGCCAAATATCTTCTTTTGTAAATTGAAGGACCGGCACAGAGCTGTTTCAGACCACGGTCTTCTTTAAGTAGTCAGATTTTCCATCTGCACTCCATGAGCTCAGGTGAAGAAATTCCAGCTAAAGAAATTCCCCACCAAAATAAAGGGTCTAAGAAACAACTCGCATTCCCATTCGTGCCAAAACTCTTAGAGAAAGGTCCTACTCTCTCATTTTAAAATGTGCACAGGAAAACCTCAGAGAAGCAAGCTAAAATGTATCCTTGGTAACACAGGGTGTTAAAGGGGCGTAAAAAACTGATAAAACCGATCGCTGAAGTAGAACTAAGTGGGAAATGCAACAGCTCCAAAGAAATGCAATTATGGCGGAAAAAATATGGTACAGTAAATGCCTTTCTGACGCAAGTATTTCAAACTGTGATTGTGATAAATGAGATATCAGAGGACTAACAAAATACTCAAGTGACAATGTAGCAATTAAATAGGCACACTGTCTACTACGGTAACATTTAAAGTAGTTTTAAAATCCTTCAGAGTGTTTTATGGATTTTATGGCTTGGGTCTGTGACAGCTGATACTCTGACATTTGACGTGAATTGGTTAGAGCATACATACAATGAATTCTGACTGTAAAAAGTGAGAGAGTCCCAAGGCTGTTGCCTTTCAATGAGCTTATCCTCCTAAGTCATTGTGAACATCAGACACTTGAAAACGCTGCCCAGTGTCTCTCTCCCCACTTTGTCTGCCTTGTCAACTTGAACTATAAACCCCTTGGGACCAGGTCTGTAACTTATTATGTATAACACCTCACACAATGGAATTTTGATCCATGTTGACTCCAGGGCCTCTAAATGCGGCGGCGACATATATGATTTGAAAAGCAACGCTTTTATGATACTGAATACAGAAAGGAATGGGCATCGGCAGAAGAAAGCAAATGCATCAGAATATCAATAGGAATTGCCAGAGGACCACTGGGTTGCAATTTGATTATAATGAGAAACCCTATACTGTTAGGAATTTCTAGGTAAAGGGCAAATATTTACACCACAAACTAATCTGCATTTCATGCCCCAAAGGCCTGATTTCATCTCCAGACACCATGGCAAATTTGGGATGCCTCAGAAGACGGAATTATACCAAAGTTAGGATAAGTAGGGAAAGGACCAACTCCTGAGCCTTTTAATTTGATAGTGTATCACCAAGGGTAATGCATAAAAAAAAAATAATCCATGAATAAACACAACTGTGTGTTCTGCCAAGTAGTATTTTCTGGTATTTGTAATGTATAGCTCTGTGCTGTAATACAAGAGAACAGCTTCCCAGCAGCATTAAAGCTGTCAGCAAAATTGCTCATCTTCACGTTTCTCTTAATTCCATTTCGTTTCAAAGTTCTTATTCTTTATGCCATTTGGCTTTTCCTTTATCTCCCACCAGCTTCCAGAGGACCTGGACCTATGCATTACCAAGGTGCTGTTCCCAGCAAGATACTGCGTTCCCTTAATTGCGGCTGCTTTCTGTGCTGAACAAGAGCGTGCTGCAAGAGACGCTGAGCAAGTTCAAAGCCCAATGGTTTCACTTTGTGAGGGGTTTGGTAGGTATTACAGGATTATCAGTTTGACAACGTTCGCTGGGGTTATGTGCATGACTGGAGTCCTCACTCAGAGGAGCCCAGACATATGGGAAAACTTCCCTATACATATGGGCTTGCTCTAACCCAAATGTGGCTCGTCTGGACTTAATTTCTTTTATCACATCAGCCTCAGAGAGCAGAAAAACAAATCGAACCACAGCATCTTTGCAGAGAAAGCAAACAGCCTCATTACCACTCAGTGGAAAGTACACAAGGTTCCTGGGATGGGCTAGTACAATAATAATTTAAGGAAAATATCATGGTTTTGAAAGGATCCTAATTATGTACTCTTCATATTTGCAATTCTTTCTCAGCTTTTGACAGGTCTTCATGTAAGGGCCTGTAAAGATGCAAAAGACTCAACTCCAGGCCCAAAAATTTCTGTGGTTTTAGCCCTGGAGAGCCTCTGTGAATACTGAGAGGTGGGAGAAGGCACTGTGTGCACTCACTATCTTTTTACTCTCTAAACTTTTCCCTAGGTATGCAGAAGGCATTGCTGATTACTAGTATAGCATGGATATTTATCCTGCAACAACATTACAATAAAAATCACTTGCTAGATACTGCACAAGCAAGTAGGTGAACTCCCTCTAAATACACTTATCTTGAATTTAGGCTAGCCTGGGTGGAGAGCAGGAGGAGGAAAAGGACAGGACAGGGAGGCTGGCATGTATCTTCACTCTTTCATGTCCCAGAATACTGAGAGTCAGGTGAAATTAACATTTGGCAGTGGAGCCCATAATCGCTGGGCTTTACATACGATGTCTGCATTGCTGGCCAGGTCTGTTATTGCTGCCAGGGGGAGTCGCACAGGTGTTAAAGTGGATCAAGTCCTGCTGGGCATCAGCACTCCCGTGTCTGGGGCACCGTCGCAAGCACAGGGCGGCCCTTCCTCCAGCCTGGTGAGTAAATTCACAGCAAGACACAGAGACGGAGAGCACAGCCAGGCTTTGTATGAGGACTCCTTCATCGTTTCATCCCCAGGGTGCAGAAACTTTGGGGAAACCGGCCTCACAGGATCAGCGATTGCTACATACATGAAATTCCTATTGAACTAATTCACATCTCAATAAAGCATAGTATATTTCTTATGCTGTGATGCATAATGCAAGAGCTACATGACGTTGTACCCATGGATACAAAGCAACTGCTTCCTCTCCAAGGCTGGTGTCCTGTGTTGCTCTAAAAGGTCTGATCAGGAATGCTGGTGTGGTAACGCAGGGATATAATAGGTCCTCTGTGAGGCAGCCCTCAAATATTTCTCTTAAAAGCTCATCTCACCATGGTCATAATCACCTAATAATCTTAACACACACTACTTTGAGAATGTATAGTATGTTTTATGATATTTGCTTCAGCAGACACCTTCCTTAATGGAGCTATTTTGTGACCAGACATCCAAAAGAAAAAGAAATTCTTATCCACAACTATAGGGTACGTAACTTCCCAATGTAATATTTTTGTTTTCATTTAAAACTGCTGTAAGTAGGAGAAAGGTTACATGAATAAGTAGGAAAGAGGTGGCTCAGTGGGAGAGTTGGAACAGTTCTGATGTCTAAGTTATTTTCCATGTCTAGATTCTTTTCCACAATATCATTTTGATTTTTTTCCAAGAGCACGTTAAGAGAACGACAATTTTGTGGTCAGAGTATAAAATCATGAACAAATTCTCAATGGGAATCTGTGGATAGACTGTAAGTTGGGAAAGAAACATTTATATCCCTGTACAAACAGGTGTAATCCCCAAAGGCCCTTTGCGCTTAGCAGTACTGTCTGGTATTCCGTTACATACACACTCTATACACCCTGCACAAATGTGTTTATATAATGTATAGAGCGTACCATATAGTGTGTATGTACACAATGGATTGTGTAGTACCTGTGTACTTCAGTGTGCTTAGTGGGTAACTGCGTATAGGCTAGCTAAGCACAGATATGTGTGGTATTTGTAGACTTGATTTGCTCTTAATAACCAAAAAAAAACCCAAGCGAAGTTGATGAAGGAGTCCAGGGATGTCTATGATGGGTGTAGCTCTACTCTCTGATTCCTGATATTATATAAATTAACAATATTTTAAACTCTGCCACATACCAATCCTCAGAAATTCATATCACTCACAAACCCCCTTCCCTGAACTAACCCATGTATCATGGATGAGAAGAAGAATGGTGTCACACTGAGCGGCTTCTGCCTTTTCTTTCTAACCCAGACCAGCTGCCACTCCACCAGTCCTGCGACCACCCCTGCAACGCTGCTGTCACCAACAACCACCTGCCACCCAGATGAAGAACAACCGCACCTGAGTAGACCAGGACACGGTCTGCCCAGCTGCTCCTCTCGTTTCACAGTATAGCAGCTCCAGAACCTGTGCTGTGCCACAAGTCCTGCCTCTCTCCCATGCCCCACTGGTCCTGTTGCTGCCATATTAACATCTCCCCATTCTTGGCTGCCTTCTCGAGGTTGCTCTGCCTCCTCCTCCAGCTTCTACTCATTCCTCAACACAGAGGCTTCTTGGCAACTGTATGAGCTCTGCTCAAGGATGCTGTTGGCCCTCGCTGGTATGCTTAGAGGTGCTTGGGTGGCTGGAGAGCATAGCTGGTGCCAGCTTGCCAGCGCTTGAGCTCAGATGTCAGCACAGGACAGTCTCTCCATGACTGACATCTCCCATTCAGCAAAAGGAGAACAAAGCTCTGCTTTGGGCACTGTCCATTCAAGAAAAGATGATGAATTTCCATGGACCTATGAAAGACCACATGGACACCTAAGAAACTCTGATTTCTTGGTGTTTGGGCAAAACAGTGGTGGCGTCAATAATGCAATGACCTTATCAGTTTACCTGGCTTCTGGGAAATGCCAGCTTGGCTGCCTACTTCCAAATTTCTGAATCAGGTAGCAGAAGAGTAAAATCACAAGCTACAGCATTGTGTGCATAGCCAAAGGAACTCTGTCTGTCACTTAATCTCCACTGCTCCATGCTTTTGTGCTTTGATGACAATATTTTTTTTAAACTTCTGTGAAAATTTTATTAGTTTTTACTACTTGTGTTTTTCAAATCACTCCTTTTTTTTTTTTCTCTCTGGGACTATTCCAATGCAAATACAACAAACATCGAGATCTGGATAGTCGCTGATGCTTGACATATAACAGCACATTGGAGGGAAGGGAGTGATCCAAAATAGACATCAAAGTGAAACAATCTTTGTGAAGTCCTGCTTGTGTCACACCTTCCTCGGAGTGAAAGTAATCACCTTTGAGGAACTACTTCCATTACAGGAGATATACCACAGGGTCTGTTGAGCTGCAAAGCCCACAAAACCTAACATAACCAGATTTAAGGGCAGGGACTTGCACCAGGAACAGGAGCTTGTCCACCAACATGTAAGATGTAGACAGACAGCACTTACTGACCCTCTGAGTCCTGGCTCCACACAGCCTGCCATCCTCCTCTTCTTCATGAAGTTAAACAAAATAAGTGTCCTCTCTTCCCTTACATGCAAACTTTATGACCCGATAGTGCTGGAGCTCAGACACATATTTCAGCAGGATGTGCTCTAAGTAACAAAAATGGGAGTTTTGAGCATAACACTGATAGCCTGATCTCTCAGGCTTTAGTCTTCTCTCACGTCTGCTCTCCCTGGGTGCAATCCACTCATGCTACCCCCGTGCTTCCACCTGGCATTTCAGCAGCTGATTAAATTGAACATAATTAAAATACGACTGTGAAATGTAGGCATCTTATCTCACTGCATCTGTGTTCCAGCTGCAAATATTTTCTAAGTGTCTCCTCCCGTATGTGGCAGTTTAAATGTAAAGACAAATGGCCTCTAACAAGACAAAATACTATCAGGTTCCTAAGACAAAATTGCTGCCATCACCCTGCTGTGAAAAACTATTTGGTTGCTAGAAGTAGTCGCTAAGGAGGCTGTTGGTTGAGATGAAATGATTTGCCAGCCTTTGGTAAACAAAAGGGCTCTGTATTCCTCTGACTCATTGTGCAAGTGTCCTTTACAGCCCAGGAATGTACATGTTTTGAGGATGAAAATCCTCTCCTAAATCAGATTTATCCAATGGCTGCACAATAACTTCCCGTACACCACAAAAACTGAAAATACCAAATGTATATGCTGACTTTGGATTAAACTCAGCTGCCCTCCTACATGTGCATAACAGCCTAACACCTGAGAAGTCCCATTCATTGGAATAAAGAAGATAACAAAACAGACGGTTTGCCTGATTTTGGACTTTTACTGCAGAGTTGTTTCAAGAAGCATTTATTTCAGATGGGCTCTACAGCAGCAATGGCATCTGGCTGTAAGTCTTGCTCACATGGAAGCCCCAGTGGCTCATCTTAACTCGTTGAAGAAAAGTAGTTTAAAAAAAAATATTAAAAATCTACATGTACACAGGAATGTATATTTATGGATATTTCCTGAAATCAATGGATCATAGCTGTTTACTAAAGCATCCTTTAGCCACTCTCGTCTGTTAGGGCTGTAGCCCTTGCTGTGGCTGGTTGCAGTGCTGTTGATGTGGCAGTCTGCTCTGGGTGCTGTGGGTAGAGGCAGCAAGACCTGTGGTATCAGATGTGAAGGCTGGCTGCATAAATAACATTTCTCTGCAGAGCTGACCTGAAGTCACTGCCATGCATCACGTATATCGTTCTTGGGGATGATTCCACTAGCTTGGTTTGAATAATACAAGCAACGGCAAATTACTTTGGAAATTACTGATATCATTCTTCCCTCCCTGCCCCCACCCCGGTTGTCATATGCTAGCAGAGAAACTCTAAAATCCCTTACGATAGCAGTTCCTGGGTTTTATTGCCTTTCAGTTCCAGTTGTTCAGTGGAAACAAGAGAAATGGAAATTGATTCACAAACCAGAACTAATTTGAGAATTCTTCTATTTTTTTTCCTGAGGTTTTCATGTTTTGTGTAATTGCATGTGTTCTGGAATTTAATACTGAATTGTTTTGATTTGCACAGACAGCACAGCATAGAGTTGGTTTTGTGCTCTTTGCATATTATGCCTATGTGTTTGTATCTCCAGGCCACTGTAATTTGCTCTTCAAAAAACATATGGAAACAAAATCTCACAATATTTAGAGCCAAATTTTTGCAAACTGTTATGTATGTGGTTTTGACCTCGCTTCTACAATTGCACTCCCCGTTTTGCTTGTCCACAATTTTATGTGCAAACAGTTTTTTTTTCTCTCTGTGGCCTCAGATGTGTGCACACTAGCTACATTAGCACATATTCACATGATCAAGCAGATGTGTTCTTTAACCACTCGATTCCAGCACAAACACAATCTGAAGGTACAAATCAAAGATCTGGTTGCAAAAATCATGTGATAAAGTCTTTCCCACAAAACGTCATCATTGTAAAAGTGACAGTGTGGTTTAAGAGATCCTTTGTTTAATGTACACTAACCACAGTGCCTTTCTGAAAAGTACTTGTTTGAAAGGGACGTACACATTACTAGCTATAATATAAATGAAGCATATCCACAGATTAGGATGGCATTGTTGCATTCAGCTTCAAGTTTTTTCTCTACTTATCTACCCATGGTCTACACACACCATGTAAGCCTCCGTTAATATTCTGAGGGAGGCTTAAGCAATATATATATTCTCTGTGCAAGAGAAAAGTTCACTTGTAGGAAATTTTAATAACGGTGCTTAAGTATACACTGTTCTTGAATAATGGGACTGCTTAAAAATTTCAGCAGGGTATCTAAAAGGTGAAGTGGAAAGAAAGAAGTGTTTGCTTAAGAAATATAAAAAGAGAATTTGAGACCAGATTTCTCAAGACTTGCAGTCGCCCAGACTGCTCTAATTTGAGAGGGGAATGAGAAATGAAAATTAATATTTCACTTGAGAAAAGAGTGCAAAAGATGTCCTGAAATGAACCATTTAAAAGGCTTTCTTTCAATTACCCACGGATTGGAAACTAATCTCAGAAACTATTTTCCTTACATTCAGTAATTAAAGCCAAGTTCTTGTTCTTCAGAGAGCGCCACATCTCCATGTGAAATGTCAGGCCTTTTCCAGAGACATTTGTGGGCGTGATCTTTGAAATATTATAAAATTTTTATTTCTCCTTCCTTAGCTTCTTGTGTGGTAAGCAGCACTGATGCCTCTGACTTCCATTATGGAGAAGATCCAAGAACATGCATGTATCAACTTGGCATATTTTCAAGAATTTAATTTTTTTTTTGTTCTACTATGGGATCTAGGTTCCCTTGAAAAAAGCCATATTGTTTAGAATCCAGTGTTCAGTAGCCTAATGCTGGAGCATTATATATTGTAGGTCAAGAAAATTTATGATGGATGAGAACAGTAAAGGGAGTATCTGTCAAAGCCACATGGACATGTGCATCCTTCCAAATATAATTCCTTTCCAAACTAAGCAAGGATTAACTAAAGATGTTTTGGAACCACAAAATGTTATTTTTAAAAGGTAGCTAGTGATTGAGATAGATTAAGACTAAACATGGCTGGGCTCAGCCAAAACCACGAAGAGCTTAACTGGTTCACATATTTATGGCTAGAGCAGAATTTGAGGGCCTTCAGCAATCCAAGCCCTGAAATCCTCCAGCATATTTTGCAGTAGGATGATAGGCTGTTGGTTTTGCTTTGCTTTGTTGTTTTTTTAATGGACTTGTCCTTTGTAAAACTTGGCCCTTCCTCCCTCCCACGCACATAAGGAGACGAGTTCAAACAGTGTCCCTGCAGGTCACTGAATCCCAAAGCATTGCCCAACGCTCTTTAAAAAGCAAGAATGATTCAGCTGAGAGATGCTCCACAGCCTTGTGACCAAGGTCACATTCACCAAGTGGCTCCTCTCCCACGCTGCCTCCTGTTCCCAAGGGCACGGGGCACCAGAGCAGTCTTTCCATGGGCATTTATTAGCACAATGGAGGAAGGGAGGTGCGTGGACATGTGTCAGTGATGAGCTTTACAGGAACAGGAGATGATTATTTCTTCTTAAGGCAAAGGAAAGTCTCTCAGTTTATCCCGGTGGGAGCCACTGTTTATTTATTTGAATCTCTTTCTAATTGTACCTCTTTAAAGTGTGATATTGTGACCTTTTCACATTAAAAGCAACAGCATCAAACAGACAGCTTTGATGAACTCCAAGACCCAGACCCCAAAGGTGTTTATTCCTTTTGTTTCCACCACTTGCTGAATCAATGCCATTCATCGCTTCATCACCAGACCTGAGAGGATTAGCAATGCCTATAAATTGAGCTGAAATCATCAACTCCAAACTTCTCTTAAATATAAAATGCCTGGCAATATAAGGTTGAATTTCAATAAATCCTCCAGCTGTTACTCTGGTTTCACTTCAGTGGGACAATGTTGATTCACCTGGACTGTCATCTTGGTAGGACACCTCACTTAAAAGCCCCAACATCACCCACTCTTTTCAAAAATGTGTTTAAAAATTTTGGCTGTGGTTTTCTGTGTAGTTTGAAGAGTCACTTAAAAACCTGAAAACAAATAATCCATATGCATACGTATATACATATTTGTGTGTATATACATAAGCATACATATATACATACATACGTATATAGGGGGAGAGAATGTGTGACAGAGAAACAGAGTGACAGAGTCAGTAATCACGCCTTGCCACGCCCTTTGCTGACTACAACATAGGGATCCAACTCTCAGCATTTACTCAGTGACTGAGAATGAGACCTAGATCCAGCTTCACTGAAATAAAAATAAAAAACTTTGGACATTTTATTTGGCCAAGGATTTTAAAGGATAAGCGTCTTTGTAAAGGCAAGGGCAATATATGATATAAGAGATATTTATATGTATTCTCCAACCACAGTATCGGAGTTGCTTTAGATTTAGCTTTCCTCATTCTTTGTTCGTGTGTGCTGACTGCATGTTATGATAACTGTGAGAAGGTTTCTCAGGGGACTGGAGCTCTTCCAGCACAATGCGTTCTGCTGATGTGGTGAGTATCATTTTACCAATAACAAGGCAGAAATTATATGCTGTAACTACAGCTAATTTATTTGATTTCCAAGAACACTGAAAGAAAAGTTTAATTACAGCAAATGAAATATTAAGGCAAACATCTGAAAACAGAAGCTTCTTTCCCCTCTGCTAATGAAAGGAGAGATTGTGACTAACCATCCCTGGTTAATATGGAGGAAGACAAGGCGTACTACCTTTCTTACATCTTGCAAAGAAGAAATGGCTGAAATCAAAGTTCGCATGTCCTGCGAAAGGTTAGATGCTTCCAACAGAGGCAGAAGAAGTAAAAGGGAAAGAGGAAGCTATTAATCTCATTCCTGGATCTCACCACAGTGGCCAGAGGAGACCTGGCTAGATGAGAGGGCATCCAAGGTCTTCTTGAAGAGATTAACTCAGCTCACATCCCTCAAGTTCAGCGAACTGGGACCAGACTTTTGGTTCATGCAGATCGAGACAATGGCAACCAGAGTTCATAAAAAATGCTGCGCTTTGGAGGGAAAAATAAGATTAGAGGCGTGCTGGGATTAGGAGATGAACCACTGAGTTGTATCCTTTGCACACAGGTTGGAAACACTGTCATTAGGAGGAATTTGGTTGTTATAGATCCCTTGTAGCACATATAATATGTGAAATAAAGTTACATTTTTTCTGTGTAATAACCTCTTTGAGGGGGATATTCCCCTCGAATTCCCCTTTGAGGGAATGTGATTTGACAGTTTAGTGATTCCCATGGGTTGCCACAAATGAATATGGTATTGGGAAGGACTCCAGCAATACTGGCTCCTCTTCCCTGGGGTTTACAGCATATCACTTCGCTCATACCCAGTCAGGCTACACCCCACAACCCTGTGCCCATCTGCCCTCACTTTCCATTGGAAGGCTGTCCCAGTGCCTTATGCCACCAGGATGAGAAACCTCAATCTAACTTCTGGCCTAACTATATCTGTGTGTACTATCTCCCCATGAATCCTTCTGTTGGCATTATTCTATACCTTAAGCCACTCTTTGAGTACCATGTGCAGCAGTTCTCCAGCGTTTTTTTATGGCCTCAGCTGCCACTCAGCCTTCCTATGCCTTGTCACACTTCAGACTTTTTTTTGAGGCCACAGTCTCTCAGTTTTCTCACTTGGGGCTGATCTGCCATGACCCTACCCTTTTGTTAACTCTCCCCTGCCTCAGGTCCCATCTGAGTTCACCTCTCTAGATCTGGTCTGGACATAAGTGTAGCCAGCTCTACTAGATACCTAGCTTTGAGTGGTCCTAGCCTGCAAAAATCTGGATCCACAATTGCCTTTCTTGTGTTTCTCATTTAACTATGTCTGGCAGGCAATGAAGCTTTGTTTCTCCTCCAAGAACTTTTTCCATCGATCATAAAGCAGCTTTGTTTCAGCCAACTTATCTGTTGTGCATGTCAACCTTTCCTTAGGCCAGGCACTGCCCACTTTCATGCTTTGTAAAACACCAAATGTACTTTGGCATAAAACAAAGACATTAATAACGATGTATAAATTCAGATGCACTAATTAGTTTGTGAGTAACGCATTCCATCACCAGTGCATGAGCTGAAGGAACACAGCCAGGAAATCCAGATTACGGTCACAAGGAGGAGTCTCAATTATTCTAGTCTTAGCATGTGTAACTATAACACCATTAAGCACATTATTATACAACTCTTTTAAAAAGTCAGTGTAAAAATTGAAGAAAACTGAAAATACCTCTACATTTTGAAGAAAAAACGTGTTTCAGATTGACCATTTGGGGTTCTTGGGAGTTACTGATTTCCCCAAAGGCCTTCTCCACCCCCACTTTAAGAAGATGCTTTGCCTGTGATGCCAAATCTGTATGTACCCAGCATGTGGGAAGGGAAACTTCCCCTTTTATTTTGCTAAATCTTTGCAGCAAGGCTGGAGAAGTAATTGACCTTTAGCCAGTGCCCTAAATATTCTAGTAATAAATGCCTTGGCAATACCACAGCTAGACAAACAGATTAAAATAATGAGTGGTACAGAGACTGCTGTGCAACACTTTTTTCCCATTAAAAAGTACTGCTTTCCATTGCTTATCACTTTGCCAAACAATTCAAGCTGAAATGTTGAGTGTCTGCTATGAGGTTGATTTTTCTGGGAAAAATTTCTGCTAGAATGGAAACATTTATGAGAATGAAATTGCAAGATGGGAGAGGGAGGGAGAATCAGCTGCTTGCCCACATTAAAAAAAAAGTTACTCCAGACATTTCACTGAACTGTCATTGTACTCTGGAACTGGGATTTACAATCAGGCCGAAATGGGGCTGTTTGATGCTAAAGGTGTTCAGCATGGAATTCCAAGATTATGCCTTTAGACCAAATCCAAAGCAATAATCCCCATCGGCTGCCTTGGTCAGATTCTCAATACTCTAGAAGGGATTTGGTTACACCTGAAGTTTTGAGACAATAACTACTTTGAGATTAAATCTGTGACAGCAATTGTTTCCATGAAGCCTGAAATTCAGTCTCAACTTGTTCTCAGATGTGAATCTGGCCCAAACCATTCCCAAAAAAACAAAGCTGAACAATGCCTTTCAGGTATCTGTTTAGTCAAAATGAAGTAGAGTTAGTTCAAGGAAATGTTACTGAGAACAAAAAGAAACTGCAATGTTTACTCCAATTGGAAATGAAAGTTTTATAGAGCTCAGGCTTAAAGACCCAAAATCATACCGTGTTGTTAGTGATGGATACATCTATCAACACAACACCTCAGGAGGAAAATGTACTCCTTGATCAAGCAATATGGAATGCAGGAATTTGTCTTAACTGTCTCAAGATTTATCATGCACAGCATAGCCAAAACCCTCAAATGAAAGCCACAGAAGGACAGGGGAGCATTGCTTGCTAGCTCAGAAGAGAGAAGCTTTGGTCTCCCTGGAGACACCACGTCTGCTCTGCTCATGCTGAGCATTACAGCGTGCTCATTTTTGACTGTTTCTTATCCTTCCTAAGCTGATCAGCTTCAGCACCAAGTGCTTTTTTTTTCTTTTTCTTTTTTTTGTCTTTCAACAGATGATTGAGCTGATTGATGGTACTGCAAATTTTGGGGTAGTAGTAGTAGTAGTAATAGTATTTAGTAGTAGCATTAATTATTTTCACAGTGATATTTATGACCCAATATGAGTTGCCGGTTACATTGTGCCAGGCAACACCGGTGATAACAAGCCTGATGCGCTGGGGTACTATGCTCTGCTGGGTGGCATCCTTGCTTGGGGTCCCATGATTGCCCCAGTCTTGTGGGTCTGGGCTGCAAAGCCCTGGCAAGAAAGGACAGGCCGTGACCCAGCACAGCAGGCAGGGCTTTAGGAAATGCCAAAACACAACAAGGAAGAAAGGTGAGAGGGAAGAGACACCTACGGAGATAATCCAGCACAACTGGGCAGCAAAGAGACAACCCCTGCCCTGGGAAAGCTGAGCAGACAGCAGCTAAGAGGAAGAGAAGCTTATCCACATGGTGGAGAGAGGAGGGTATACGAATGGCCCAAGCCCTACGGAAGCCAAATCCGGGATTGACGCTTTCCACGTGATGGCCAGTTCCCAGCTCGTTCGTCCTCCCCATCCACGCTTGGGTGTTATTCCACTGCTCAATCCCTCCCTGACCCTTTCCAAAAGAGCCACTGGACCCAGCCCCACTCCGTGAGCTCCTGCTAACCCCACCAGGGTACCTGGGGGACCAGCACCGCCGTTTCAGGGCATTTCGGGGTGTTTCCACTGAGGCCACTTGGCATCTCTTGCCAAGCATGTTGGCAGTATCTCGGACAGGCAGGTGGGGCCCATGTGCAGTGCTGGACAGATGTGAACGTGCCAATGGGCAGTGCCGGGGGCGGCTGCTGGCAGCGATGAATATCGGCTTTGTTTTTGGGAGCTGCTGGAGACAGGAAACAGGGATGTCTGTTAGTGATGTCTGCCTTTGGGTTTTGAGTCGATATTTTTTGTTTCTTGTTAAAGTCCCATGCCAGTGTCCGGGTGTATCCTCAGCATAAATCAAAGAAACAAGGCAGCCTGTTTTCTTGTAAGGATAAAGCACAATCATTTTCGGTTTATTATTTCTTTTCATTAATACTTCGTCAGAAAAATGATAAAAATGAACTCTTCTCATAGTTATCAATCAGCTAAAAATTGAAATCTCTGCCCTCTCTCTAGAAGGCTTTTGGCTCAGCCAGAAGGTTATTTACCTTTCCCTAGGCTTTGTGGTTTCGGAGGTTTCAATTTTGTGGTGAAGGTTGTCCTTTTTTCCTACAACAAGGCTCTTAGTAGCATTTAATAACAGTTGAGTGGGCTAAATGGATCTTGAGCCTCCAATGAAAGGTAGGCAGGAAGATAACATTATTTGGTTTAAAAGTTGTTGCTAGCATTCCAGTGGCTTATACTACCTAAGGAAGCATTTCTAAAGCACACATCGTAGATGGTGGTTGTTCTTTTCTTCAAGGTTGGTTTTTTTTTTCTTTTGCCATTTTCAAAATATTTAGAAGATTTAAACTGAAGTGTCATAATACCAGGAGAGATTTTCTTTCCCAAAGAAGTCAATTGTGCACTCTAGAATAGAAACCTATTCTGAGACAAGTGCAAAACTGAGTTAGAGGGACTCAGAAGAGCATGGTGAAACAGAGATCCTAAAGGATAGGAGACTTTCCTAAAAATATTGACGTGGGAAGCGATTTCCAAATCAACATGAATATAGTGAGATTTGTATACAATTATATATGCTAGTGTGTTCTTCTGTCTAAAGACTGAAAGAAAGACCATTTGAACTGTTTCTTCACTTTGAACTGGCAGTAGAACTGTTAAAAACACTCAAGAAATGTTATCTGAGCCTCAAAGAATTGGAAATAAATTACATTACAAGTTCAAGCGTAGCTTTCATGAAAGGGCAAAGTTCAAAATTTGGGGTAACACACTGTTAATATGAGAGGGTTTTGAGCTGGGGTGGAAGATGAATGTGAGTTAGGTTTAAGGACAGAAGCTCAGTCTCCAACTCCTCATCTTGAGATTCAGAGCACATATTTCTGTAACACTTACCCAGATGTTCCACTCAATGCCTGGCCAAGTCCAAGAAATTCCCCATAATAAATCTTTTTCTAATTTAAGGAAATGGGAAGATCATTTTCAGGAGATGGAGACTTTATTGTTGAAATTCTGGATCTACAGCATATTTATTTCCTTGAAGGTTCCTTGAACAAACATTTGGAACCAACAGCATGAGGTCAACTAAGAGAAGTGTAGAAAGAAAACACAGTTTCTTTCATAAGAAATTTAACAAGTGTGTGCCACCTGAAGTGCACTGCTTTAGCTGCTGTTGCTGCATTGTCTAATATAAGGGATTCTTAAATCTAAAATAGTCAGTCAGAGCTACATTTGTCTATTGAAATTTGTCTTGTGCCTCTCTGCATTGCCTTGCCTTGCCTTGCTTTACTTTGCCTTGCCTGCATTCCCTTCCGTCCCCTTCCCTTCCCTCCCATACTCCTCAAGACCAGGATGCTGTACTCTGCTGGACCAGGCTGACTCAACCATCTAGGCCAATATTTGAACAGTGATGGTGTACTGCAGCTGCTAGTGGTTTCCACACCTTTATTTGGGTTCAATGACCAGCCACAGCGGACGAGACCCACGCTGCTGAAAAGCAGGAGCTGGACCAAGTGTTTGCAGGATGCACATGGTGTTTATGCCAGGACGAGAAGGAAAAGATTTCATATATTTATGTGTTTCCTAAACAGAAACTAGGCAGGCACAAACACAAACACAAACTTCTTCTATAATGCAGCAATGAAGGTTGGGAAAAGGAAAAAAGGGAAAACTTAAGCAGGAAGAGAGCATAAGTAACAGAGATGTATGGAGAGGGTTAGGGAGAAGGCAAAGAAAGAAAATATAAATGAGACCATTAAAGAAACAGGGGAAAACAAAAGATAATGATACATGATGTCAGAGCTAAAATATAAACCGATAAACAGCACAATTCTTATTTTTATTCAAAATAGACTGATAAAATTTATCCACTAATGTTTACATGTAGATACACATATGCATACCCTGCCTCAACAGGCAACAAACAGATTGGGTTTAGCTCAGTTTTATGCATGGCAGGAAATAAAATGAAATGCATTTATCAAGCACATAACTGAGCAGCATCTGCTCATTTTTAAAGCTGTCTGAAAGGCAGAGGGGAATGACCTTCTCCATCTGTATCTCATGGAGGGATCATGGGGAATATTACCATATGAATTTAATAAAAGGTTGCTGTCATTGGCATTTTTATAAATAAAATAGAGACTTTGTTATCTAGACAAGAGGTGTTTTTCTGCTATCCTGATTCAGTCAGGGTCTAGTTAAGTGAAGCCTGAAACCATACTCTTCGGTTTTTCCAATTTAGCACGTGCATGGCACTGAACGTATGCTATGATGAAGGATGGCTTGCTGAGTTGGAACCTTGAAAATCATGCCTGTAGTATTTACTCTTGAGAATAATCCTTTTTGCTTAACTATTTAAACCTATAAACAGATTTAAAATGCTTGAGTAAATAAACCTTGCATTCAGCAGTAATAATTGCAGGCACAGTTCTTTATACTAAAAGAGGAATAACAGCTCTCTGGAGTGTGCAGGACACTTCCAGCTCCCTGTTTCACTGGATCTGTTGTCCCTGTTATCCCTTCTAGGTAGCCTAAGTTCTGCTTGATCCACAAATTTGAACTGCGTTTGCAGGACACAGTAAGAGAAAACTTCCACAAAAGACCCTGAGTTCTCATACTTGCCACAAACCACCCAAATATGTTTCATATGACATCTAAATACGTTTCCTAGAAAGCTGGTTAAACCTAGGTAACCTGTTGTTTCCCAAACTAACCCCATTCATGGTGAGGAGATGCTTGGGGGACATTCCTGATGGTAATTATGACATGCAACTCCTGCTAGAACAGAAATAGGTGGAGGCTATTTTGGGCTTTATTTTATGCACCATGGCCATTGTTGTTAGCTGTGGTGCACTATACTGGTTTTACACATGGGCTTCCTGCATGCTTTGACATATCAAGGATCTCCTTTCCTCAGAAGATCTTGCCTTGGACCCTCTTGGCCCTGACTCCATGCCTGGTTCCCCTGTGTAGGTGGATCCATATCTGTCTGCATCATCAGCATTTTCCATGATGATGCCTCAGCAGGCTGCTCTCACCAGCAATAGGCGTTCTGCATCCAGGTGCCTCTTCTTTCTACCTTTCAAGTCAGGTATTTCCTCAAGAAGGGCCATGCCACAGATGACCAAGGTTCAGCTGCTGGGCTTGGGCTGTTCTCTTAAATTTGGTCTCCCCTTCCTCTCAGTGGATCAAGTCTGAATAGAGCAGGAGCTCAAAGCCTGGGTAAATGAGAGATCTAGTTAAAAGGCAGATTTCATTCACAGATGATTAGGAATTTGCAGTCATAGACTAGGTGATGTAATTCGAATATATAGATTATGGCCCTCCGGAACTTTCTGTTAATGTGAATAGCAGGATGCAAACTCTCGAAAGGGACTAGCATTTCAGCCCAATACTGTTTGTGTGTTCAATAGGGCATGGAGAAAATCATCTCCTAGGTTCAGATATGAAAAACAAAGAAACTGTTGAACTGCAAAAGAAGAATCTGTGTATTAGGCATCTATTTTAAGTGTCCATATGAAAGCTGAGAACATTGATTCTTAGGTACCAGTTCTCTAGTGCTAACTCTCATACTGTTTGTGATATAATTAATTGTACTATGTGGCAACTCTCTACTGCTCAACTGCATTTGTCTTCTGGTTGCTATTAGCTGCCTGCCCTCCAGCTCCAGTGTCCCATTACTGCTTCTGTCCTCTCTTTTTCAAATCGTTTTTTCTCCCAGATGCCAGAGGTCTGCCGTAGTGTTGCTCTTGCTTGAGAGAAGGACTATGTGGCCATTCAGTGCTTGCCTGGTTGGACCTGGACCAACACGAGCCATTTTTCCAAAGGTCTCTCTAGACTGCGTGTTTGGTTTTAAGCCACCTGAAGCAGTGATGTCTGTGCTACTATACTTGGGAGCTGAAATCTATGTCTCTGGCAAGGATCCTTTTGCTCTGAAGCCATTACATAACCAAGAAGCATATTGTGGGTCACTGCACATTTTAAGTGTTGTATTTCTACAGTCATTTCATAACAATAACACAGTTAGATAGGGAGACAAAGTGTTAGGGAAAAAAACCAAGCAAATACTGCTCTGGCCATTGTTTTCAGGCGTCTGTGACAGAACTTTACAAATGCAGTGATCCTTCACAGTTTACCTGTGTGAGATGGATATGCCAGTCTTGCTCTGTCTTCTGCCCAACAGTATTTGGGCAAGAGAGAAGAAATTAGGATGCAGCTTTTTCCAGCCCTCTCTAACTTCCTCCAGTCCCAGGAAACACAAGGCATTCTTGACCTTTAAGAGGTACCACCTCGTGCTGAACCGCTTGTCCTCTGTAGCTGTTTTGGCATTTGGGAAAACCTGTGTGGAATAGCTGGCAAGAGCCATTGCAGCAAGAAGTTTGTGCAGGACTAATCATTACTTCCCCAGGGATGTTTTCTTCCTCACGCAGCATGTCTGTTTCCTGTAATCCTTTTCAGCCCTTCCCGTAGTGCTTATTCCACTTATATTCTTCTTTTACTCTCTATTGCTCTTTTTTATTCTGGTTTTAATCTCCGAGAGGCAGACACTTCCTCCTATTCTGTCTTTGCAAGGTGTCTAGTACAAGGACACACTGTTTTCCATGGGTCTAAGCATCTCTGGCTGCTGTAAGCATGCAGTAAATTTGATTTGCTCCAGGGGTATGCTAGATTTATGGCTGCAAAGAATTTCAGCATGGACTGCTCAGTATCTGGAAATCCTGGACACGGACCACAGTGCATGCTCTACCATAATAATAATTTGTAGCACAAGTATGGTTTTCCTTTCCCAAAAGCCACAGAGGAGAGTTCACAGTGTGGCTTCATGCTGCATTTGAGATGGTAGCATCCCGCTCTTAACCAAAAGAAAATATTTTCTTTAATTGTCAAAAATGTGTTCCTGACCTATATTTTGCTTTCTTTTGGGACTCTTTCCTTTCAAATACGGAATTGAGAAAAGATAGATTTTGCAAAATACAGCACAACTCAACAACTAAGAAATTTCTTGTCCCCTGCATCTAATTGCCAGCACTGTGTGGTTAATTATGATTATCACAGTGCAAAAGCATGAGTTGGTAACACTACAGACATATCTAAATTACAAGGAAATAATGACCATATTTTAAAAGGCGTTCCCCAGCAGGCCATGAAGAATGCCCTGATCTGCCTCATTTGCACAATTAGCCAATGATGTTTGTCTGTACAAACTCAGATTAGTGTCTGACCTACAACTGTAGGTACAGCTTCACTGAAAAAAATAGCATTAAAGTGATTAATTTCTATTGGATTCTGTGACCCACAGAAGTAGTATTTTACATTGCAAAAGCTGGATATAATTTCTTGTCACAGAATCACAGAATGGTTTGGATTGGAAGGGACCTTAAAGATCACCTAGTTCCAACCCCCCTGCCATGAGCAGGGACACCTCCCACTAGACCAGGCTGCTCAAAGCCCCATCCAGCTTGGCCTTGCACACTTCCAGGGATGGGGCATCCACAGCTTCCCTGGGTAACCTGTGCCAGTGTCTCACCACCCTCACAGTAAAGAATTTCTTCCTATTACCTAATCCAAATCTACCCTTTTTTGGTTTAAAACCATTACCCCTCGTCCTATCTCTACACTCCCTGAAAGAGTCCCCCCCATCTCTCCTGTAGGCCCTCTTTAGGTACTGGAAGGCCACTATAAGGTCTGCCCGAAGCCTTCCCTTCTCCAGGCTGAACAATCCCAACTCTCTCAGCCTGTCCTCACAGGAGACGTGCTCCAGCTCCCTGATAATCCTCGTGGCCCTCCTCTGGACTTGTTCCAAAAAGTCCATGTCCTTCTTGTTCTGGGGGCCCCAGAGCTGGATGCAGTACTCCAGGTGGGGTCTCAGAGTAAAATGACGATGGCTTTTGCCTGCTTCCTTAGCTACCTTTTCCACAGTTTTCCTTCTTTTAAGTGAAAGACTCTATCTCTTACAGACAACAGGTGTTCCTTTGCTAAAACAGCTCTGTTTTACAAAAAGCACCACCAATATTTCTTGCTGAGATCTGAAGACAATGCCAAGCAGGCGAGGTTTGAGAGATGGGGACTGACTCTGAGAAAGGAAAGGAGACAGAGTGGCTTTGGTGTCTACTGAAGAGCAGAGCTGAGCACATCTAGAATTAAGCATTTAATGATCAGTTAAGTGATGTTGGAATTTGGCCCTGTCTATATTTTTAGTGATCTTTCTCTGGTAAGGGGCCCCTTGATTGGCACAGAGTTGGATTTTCCTCCCCATCTGGCAGGCATGGATCAATGCTGGCAGCAGGACCCTCTTGCCCATGCCTAAGTTACAGCTTTCTAAGAAAGGAGATGAAGCTTGTGCAAAGTACAATAATTAATAACTCCATTGCTGCCTCCCCCCTTCTTCCACTCTCTCAGCTCATTCCTCTCACAAAACCAGACAGTTCCTCCATGACAACAGCCTGAGATACAGACTCACACAGCTTGTATCTTGTCTGTCACGGGGATTTAAATATTTCAGACCCTGGCAACACAGCTGGTTCCTTGCTGATTAGAGACTGATGAGGCTGGTTTCCTAACAGGGACGGGTTTTATTCATGGCCCTTCAGGTTCTGCGTTTCCCATCTTTAGCCCTTTCATCACCCTGAGTAATAGCTGACTTTTCTTAACTGAAGTGCTGCAAGAAGAGTCCCATTGTGCACAATCAATGGAGGCTCTCTCCTCCCCTGGCTATTATGGGAAGGGAAGTCTCTTTAGTTCTTACACAGACAAGATGGACTTTATCTTTTTTTTTTTTTTTTAATTATTATTACTTGAAAAGATGATCATGGAGCTGCACAAGCTCCTCATTGCCTTTTCTATTCATATATGAAAACCTGCTCTCTGTGGAACTTATGCCCCACGCATCAGCTGATGAGGAAAGAAAGTAAGACTGGAAAAATATTTGTCATCTGCTGGGAAGAAATCCTGTGGGCAGCTGGATTTGTTGTTTCACTGAACACTTTGGCACCTGAAAGGTCAATAAATAACTCAGATGCAGAACTGAGCTAATGAATCAACAGGTAAAAGACATACAGAGAGGCAAACAGAGCAAAAGAAATTGTGTTTTTTCCATACGGGTGTCTTCGAGAGGACACTTTCTACCAGGAATAAACTTTTTGGAGAGCACAATGTGGCAGTAAGACTGCACCTTACTGCTCTGCTTTATAGGCAGCCCCCCAAAACAGAAAGGACCTATCAATCGTCAAAGGAAATTAAAACTTTCCTGCTGGATCATTTGGGCCATTTTGCATTATCTAAGTGAGAATTTAAACCCTACTGAGTGATTTCACCAGGTGATTCAAAAATCAGAAAAAGGCTAGTCCCCTGCCCCACCACTTTGGAGCCAGATTGGCGGAGCAGGACTGAAAACCTGGGATACCTCAGGACTCCTCAGCCCTGGAGATGGCGGCTCCTCTGAGGAGATAAATCTCATCCTCCAGCCATGCTTAGATGAGTGCAAACCATGGTACTGACCAGCAGTGAACTTGCCAAATAGGATCACAATAAATCCCAAGCCTCTCCTATCTTCCCACAGGTAGGGGAGGCTAGGGAGAATAACGGCCCCTGCAAGATTGATGCAATGAGCACTTTGGGATACTAACACAGCTGATCATTAAGCTGATAAACGGTGATAAATGCAAGCCTTTACCTTAAATCAGAGCCGTCTTCAGCTTCAGAAACAATATATAGGTAGAGCACCACCCCAGAACATATATATAAAAGTAGTCTATTCATAACACGACACATAACACAGGGGGTGATTATGAACAGTATGTCTCTTTAACTACATTTCAGTGGTGCAGTAACTGCTCTTAATAAACATTGCCTGGCTTATCTCTTGGAAACTAAAAAAAGTGATTGATGAGCTTCTGAACTTGTGTTTCATTTGAGACGATGTTTTCACTGACTGATAAATACACCAGACTCGCTCTGGCATTACAGCTTATCTCAGCTCCACAGGAATAGGCTGCAGAAATGTCTCCTCAGCCTTTAAGAGAAAAACCAGGAAGATATTTCTGAGGCTTATCAGCCCACACTAGAGTCCATGCAGCCTTTAAGTCTTACTTCTAATCTTCAGTAAAAGCAGATACAAAAGCTTGCTAATGTTTCTAAGGTTAACTGCAGACCCTTTTCTTCAGCACGGCAGCCGGCACCCTAAGCATCCTAATTTGCTTTTCTCAGAGTGCTTGTCAGTTCTCCTTCCCCTGCGTTTCCCCAGATCCTCTCCTATACTTCAGTGCAGGGGCTGGGCAGCAGACAGGGGAAATACAGGGAGATGAAACTAGTTCAGGGCCCTACAGTGCAGACTGGGAAAATATTGAAACGGACTGAACTGGAAGCTGATCGCACTTTGCCCAGATATTTGTCTAATCATACAGCTCTAACTTCAGCCAGTGCTTTGGGGTTTTTTTTTTCAGGATCTGCTTCACAAGCATTTAAAGCTTTAAAAATAACATTTGAGGACATTTATGAAAGGGTTAAATGTGGTAGGAACTCCTTGAGAGTTTTAATATTATATTCTTTACCCAAGGCAATAGGCAGCTTCTTCAGAGTCATTCCATTCTAATGTGTAAATGCTGAAAGTAATTAGACTGCGTCCTATGTGTATTAAAGTATTTAGGAGAAAAACTTTGGAAAAAGTGAGTTTTCATGAGCAACTGCCAAATATTTTCTAAAAGTTATTTCACTACTAATAATATAAGAAGTTTTTGTTTTTAAAGCAAAGGCTGTTTTGAAACGTATAATTCCAGAAAAGTGTTTTAGTGTGATAAACCTTTTTTTTAACTTTTCAGCATGGGAATGGAGAAAGCACCCACTGCAATGTCTTTTGGCCAGAAAATGATGTTAAATAGAAATTTTCATGAGAAGGGTTTACATTTCTGTTAAAACAGACAAACTATTTTGTTTTGAAGAACTGAAACACTCTTTTTACTTTTGAAACAACAGCCTGAAGTGCTCTGAAGAAATGCTTAGCTGTCATTGCCACTTTGAGGAGAAAATATTCCTTCAGCTCTGAATATCAAATGTGTTTTGTTAGAGATGTCTTGTACGGTGCACTGGGTTGCACATTTTGCTGTTATTTCTTAAAAGGCAACAAAGAGCCAGCATTTTTCTGTTTCCTCGCCCTTTGTTGCAGAGTAGATATACAGACTCTCTAATGCTGTTTTATTTATAGATTTCAAATCTCTCCAAAAGGATCACATGCCCTCTGATGCCTGCAATAAGCCTACTGTCTGTTTATGGCTAGAAAGTTAGTATTCATATAGGGACTAGGCATAAATGAGAACCAGACCCTACACTACTTCAATCACCAGGGGAGGGTGTCTAAATTAAATGTATGCTATAAAAAGACTTTAGTATTAGTCATGTCTGCTTGATGAAATAAGGCCACGTCTGCTTGATTAAATATTATCAATAGTCTTAAAGTATTCTGCTGCCTAATGAAGCCAGTTACCACCTGAACTGTTTATACGGTTGCTTTCTCTGGCTTTTGATCCTCTCCATCCCACATATGCTGTCACTAAAAGGCAGAAGAGGGAGCCAAGGGTGCTTGTGAAGCTACCTTTCTTAATCATCATCTGACGATTTTATCAAAGTAAATATTAAGCACGATGTTCAAAAGACTAATAGCAAGGATATCAGAATCCTTCTAATATGTGCATTTTCACTCTATATAAAAAGAAACGTGTAAACACAAAAATTAGCTACCTTCTTAAATCATAGTGTGCTTTGGCTGGCAGGTCTATCTTGTTAATACTTGAGACAGTGCATAAACACCTTTCTGGCTTATGTAAGAGCTGCCAAATGACAATGGGGATTTTAATTATAGGAAGAAGTAATTGTTCTGGGGAAAAAAAATGTGAAGAGGATGTAAATATTGTAATTGTATTTAGTCACAAGGGGAAAACCGGGATCACCTGTCAGAAGCACGCATCTTCTCTTGAGTTCATGGAGGGGTCACAACTTCTCTGTTTTGAACCATCTCTGCCCAGTGGAAGGTGCATTTGCAACTAGACACAATCTCTGCTTCCCTTGCTTTTCAGTGGAACTGCTGCTTTCTGCACTGAAAAAAAGTAAGGAAAAGGACTCCTAGCAAGCTCCCCTAGCGTGCAGAGCTCCAGATGGAAGACTGCAAGTAAGCCAGGGGATTTACAGATGCAGAGGTCCATCCTCTGGTGCCTGGGATATGAAGGGCCTGCAGTGTCTGCTAGGAGTGTGCAATCTGTGGGCGGTATTTGAGCTAGGAATGTTTTGCTTTGACATAAATTTCATAAAGTCCATTGAAGTGATTGTTTGAACAAAGCTGGACAGAAGCTGGGCTGAAATTTGGAGAACAATCCAATAGGGCTGAGAAGGTTAGATTAACAGGTTGGTTGGGATTTTAGTACTTACAAAACTGGCAGCCAAAATTTCCAAAATGGGAATTCATTCTGATCTTCTGCATTTTAGTTTATGCTCACAGACAGCTTGGCAGCCAGGTCCCCACATTTTCTGCTCACATCCTGCGTAACTACCCGGCTCATGCGTACATGCAGAGGAGATCAGGCAGGGAGAGTAACTTATATTATTTTGGATGTTCTTTGAAAAAGTGGAACTACCAGAGAAGAGTTAAGTGCAAGAAATGCACGTTCTTTTAAGGCAAAACAGAATCACAAAGATATTTGAAGTCAGTACATTTCACAGTCCCACATCAATGCTTGGACTTTTCACAGGCTGATAGTAAAGTTGACTTATTCCGTTCTTTTTTGATTTCTCACTGTCAGAGAGTAGGGCTGTGGAGGGTTATTAACTCACATGCTCATACCTTTTACCAGCTAAGCCCAATAGCAATGATACTGTTAACTGCTAATCTTAGAATGTCTTACGTACACTGAGAACATCTGTACATTTATCCTAGTAGTATAATGTTTACGTAAATCTTGTCAATGTACTATACACATACATTACACGTGTAGTCTTTATATTTAAAATTGTGCTTGCTTGAATATAAATATCAATGCAAAATGTAATATTTTATATAAACACATATTTTACTGCTGTATATATTGTGTGTATACAGAATTTGTTAGGAGACAGATACCAAATGCATTTTTAAAGATGATCTTATTTGGTAAGATGAGAGCATGCTTGAGACACTGAATGGCTTAGGGTTCTGGCAATGGGATACAAGCCTTGACACCTCCATATCACCACTTCAGATCCAGTCAAAACCAGAAGCAATCGAAGATTATCACTTTCCTGACAGTTTGGTGGCCAAGAAGCTACAGATTGCTTGTCTTGGTCCCTACTGGTGTGTGTCTGTCAGAGCTGTCTGTCCTACTGGCACATGGCAGACAGAGAGGCACAAAACCAGCATCAGTTTCCCCTCCCTGTCCCTGGCAGGGCAGGGATTGTCCCCCAGGGGACTTATGTGCTGTCCCCCCTGAGTGGTATAGAGTCACCTTAATTCCTCTACCTGAACAGGGAGAAGATACAGTCCCAATGGTAAAGCTCAGTGCCAGCTGCATGAGCTCTCTTTTCAGATTCTGTGTATATAGGGATAAAGTCAGGCTCTTGGCAAGAGGGGTTGACAGAAAACATCCGCAAGCATAGCTGCCACCTACAAGGTGTACATGATAAGCAAATAAAACATGTAGTGGTGCCGAAATATTACAAGACCTGAGCCTGTTCTGTGAATAGAAGAGACTTTGTCTTGAGGGCTGTCATTATGGTGTCTTTTATGAGCATTAAATTAATCTAATTCCTGAAACAAGAGCTTAGCTAACAGGTTCATCCTTGAAACTCTTCCTCTCTTATCCTTTTTGGATTAAGCTGTCATTCTCATCATTTGGATCCTTTGGCAAAACAGGTGAAAGGCAACAATAACCCACAGTATGTAATCTGTCCAAAAGCAACACCGGGCATAGACATGCAAGGGTTGGTGCAGAGGTAATACAGAGTCAGTGTACCCTAAGCCTTACTGCTCCTAAAAATGCAGTTAGCAGTGTCTTTCTGGGGTACTCTGAAGATAATCCAATAAAACAGGCATCCTATTGATGAAGATGTGGTGCTACTACATAATTTCCTTCCATCCAGTTACCAGAAATTACTGTTATTCTTGTTATTGAATTGCATGCATTTTTATTAATCTCTACAGCATCTGACTGCTTTATCTATGTTGAGAATCCAAACTCTTAATTAGATACATCAAACTATGACATTATCCCCCTGCCTGCAGGTTTAGCTGTTAGGTCGAAGACCAAGATTTAATCAGTGAGAATACCTGAACAACGAGCTATCATGTAGCTCACAATGAATGTTATAGTTGTATGAGCAATCTGCAAAAAATGTCAAAATTCTATGCTATACATGCGTAGTATTCATCAGCACTGGCTTTCCCACAACCCTCTTTCCTTCCCAATTCCTTCTGTTTGTCTTAATTCACCAGCTGTTTTTTTTTTTTAATCTTGTTTTTCTGCTTTATATTAATATATTTTCATTACAGGATTTTCCAAAGGGCTACTCCTAGAAAAAGAAAAAATTGAAAGAATGTGAATTTTCAGGTGTTATTGTCATCACTGGTCTCACTTTGCCTGTACATGGACTGCATGAGAGCAAACTACCTAGATATAATGATGAGTAAGAAGATCTTTCGCTTAGCTTGAGATTTTGTCACATGCATGTCAGTTCTTCCAGGTGCCTACTAACAAAACAGGTAATTAAGCACCCAAGGCATATTAAAATATTATTATATTGATTATTATGGTTTTGCTGGTAGAATATTCTAACCCAATAAAATATGAGCAGTGTCCTGCTGTTGTTACTGCTGTATGTTACCTGGTGGAGTAAATGTGTTTGAGCCTGCACTTGTTTATATGTCAGCAACCCAGGGCAATTATTTTGCCTCCTGCTCTACGGTGATGTAAAAAGGGTGTGACATTTATGGGACTAACCGATTGAGACTGGTTAGACTGAACCTTGCTGCAGAAGTTGATTTCTTTTGCTAATATTGCTATCAGATGATTGGTCCAGCTCTTGGAGACGTGGATGTGGATGTCTGCTTTTTATTTTGTCCTGCTCCCACATGTCCAATAGATGACACAGCCAGAGCATTGTCCAATAAAAGCATCAATTTGTGCAAGGGACTGCAATATACTTACAAATACCCAAGCCATGTCGTATTTAAAAAAAATCAGGATTCTTAGCTTCTGCAGACTGAACTACCGCAACGTGAAGAACAGGGCCTCCAAGCAATGGCCAGATGTGGCTTGCAAGATTAGAGATGGGCCCAGGATAAAGGCCAGATGCAAACGCTTCCAAACTTGGTCAGAGCCAAACCCTTGCATTTGAGTCCTCAAGCAAAAGAAATATAAATCAAGGGCTGTCATTTTCAAAAAGGAAGTGGAGTCTGCTGACTTCACCACTCTTTTGAAATGCTGGTCATTGTCATCTGTGGTTAGTTTCTAGACCAGAAGTCCTACCTTTTGTTTTTGGAAAAGTTTTATTACACAAGAGTGAATACGTTTGAAATACCTCAGGATGACTATACTCTGTATCAGAACACACTGAGCTTTCATTATTTCAGTTACTCTTACCGGACAACCTTCTGCAGGCACATCACCTTTTGAGAAGTGCTTATGGGGCTCTGCATCACCAATGGCACTGTGACTGTTGGTGGAATTTAGTGACTTTGGCACAAAATTACAGGACCTGTCTCTCTGACATTTGCCTTCCTTACCTGGGGCTTCAGTCTAAACATTTGGCAAGGGAAACTCACCATCCCTCCTGTCCTCTCTTCACTGATATTCAATTAAGAAGTTTATTTAAGTAGATCAGGATTTGACCTCCCCTGCCACACTTCTCCCTGTAGTGGAGCTCTGCTGCTGCCCACCTGCTGCACGGCAAGATTGTACTTAGCCGTGATCCCTGGCACATACTGTGTGCTTATGGTTGATGGCTTGCTTGAAGGAGAACAGACCACTAATAAATTGCACAGTCATTACACTTTATGCATACTTGTTCTAATAGGTGTCGCAGATTCCTGCCTCCTAATAAGGAAAGGAAGTAGAAAAACACATAAATTCTCCCAAGGGAGTCAGACAGCCTGAAGCCATGTTCGACAGCTGTTACTGTTACCATGATCACCAAGAGCAAAAAAAGGATTAAAAGGGGTAGGGGGGGGGAAGAAAGAGAAAAAAAAAAAGAGTAAAAAAAAAAAAGTAAAGAAAAAGAAAAGATGCATTGCCAGGGATTTTGGCAAGATTTTCTTGGATACGGAATGTGTTTTGCACTGCCCCAATATATAAAAGCGCAGCGCTCCTGCAGCACGTGATGGAATTTCGAGATTAAACAAACATTGCCATTAATTAGTCTGAAACTGAAACATTTCATTTATCCAAAGTTTGCATTTCTGTATCTTGTTGGGTTTTTTAAAACTATCACTTTAATCTCCATCAGAAATATTTTGTCATTTGATGGAAGCTTGGATGCTATGGTGTTATTAAATTTAATTCATAAGAGGTTTCAGCAAATATTTTCACAGGGTTTACCTCTCGTCTTCTACCCTCAGCTCTGGTCTTTCTCTTGGGGGCCAGCTAATAGGAATCGGGTGCTTCCCTGGCTGCCCTGGAGCTATGCTGAGTTACATCAGCTAAGCCTCTGTCCCTCCGTATTATAGCTGAGAAATCCAAAGGGGAGATTCATGTCCTCTCTAAAGAGGTGTATTTAGTCTATCCCGCTGAGATAGTTTATGGCTTTGGCAGGGAAACTGTTGACAGTGCGTACTGTGAATATAGTTCAAAGTGAACTTGAAGTCTTGGAGCTACAGCTCTCCCTATGCTTGTTACATTAATTTGTTAAAGGTGCTCAGTGTAGGTACATACGTATCTGTAGAGCCGCACCATCAATTAAACACACTCATTTGATATTTTACTGAAAGTGAGAATGGGGGACACCACAGACTGCTGCTGCCTTTTGGAGCAAGGCACAAAAACAAGGTCACAGCATAGCTAGCTACTAAGGCACCCATGGCACATGCCACAAGCCTGCTGGTCTCAACATCCTGGACAAATTCCAATTTGTGCAATTGCTATCCATCTACTTAAGATGTGTCCCCCATAGTTTTAAGTAGACGCAGTATTTCTTACTCTTGACTTAAACCATAGAGAGGCATTGCTCTGCTTTTAATTCTCATGCTGGCTAACTTCAGGTGCAGACAAAGTGATTTTTACTTTTCAGGCTAAAAGTCACATCTGTTCTCATCAGAAGACCAAAGTTACAACAGATCCCAAAAGTAGGAACAACTGAGGGTGAGAGTGCATATTCTCACAGGACAATCCACTGGAAGGGCTCAGGGGAGATTTCTCTTCCAGCATCTCGTTATTTCTATGGTTTTCCCTGTATCCGCAGCTTTTCCCACCCCCCACTCCCCTTTGCCTTGTAACCCTGCCTGAACACAAATATGGGTGGTGGACAGTCTGTGGATGCTGACAAGTCCCCTGTCCCATTCAGAGACATATTTCCATCCCATTTTACGATTTGGCCTCCTATACAAAACCACAAATCTTGCATGCTCAATTAATCAAAACCCTGTGTGTCTGAGGTCCACTCCAATGGAAGCATCAGGCCAAGATACAATATCTCTGTCTAGAGTGGAGTAAAGCAGTGTGTAGCTTAAAAAATAAGTACTAATGCTGGCTGAAATCTTAAAAAGATCATATAGTAATTCCTACCTGAGTTTAAAATAGGATTTTAAAAAAAAATCCCCAAGGAACTTTTTGATAGCAATTATCAAAACATACTTTTCTAAAAGGATTTGTGACAAATGAGAGTAACTAGTAATATTGCTTAATATTACGAACCAGTTTAAGTTCCTGTCCAATGTCAATCTTAACACGAACTAAAAATATGCTACTTATTGAGCTGGAAGAAGGTTTTGATTTACAATTATGCCTTGATGGATTACCTGAAAGCGCAACCTTCAGGCAAACTGTGATTAACTTGACCAAAGACATCTGGGAGAGCCATCTATGGCCTAAAATTATGACCTTGGTATTCTGGGCTGAAACTAGACACCATTTAAATTGCAGTGCTGAAAAACTCCTCTACAGAGGCCTTTGTTTAGGAGGCCAACAGGTTTTTTAGCTTCAGCAGTTCAGCAGAAACACCTCCTGTGAAGTTACAGGGGGGAAAGAAAGTGCTTCCTATTTTTTCGCAGCCATTACTTTAAAGCAAAACTCAAAAAACTCCCAGCTTGTATGAATAAAGAAGCAAAAACAATTAATAACCTAATGATTAGCAAATGCTGTAGACATAGGTTTGGATTTCACTTAGGAAGATTTATGGAGTTAAATATAAAAGTATGACTCCTGAAAGCCATGTGCTCATAATTAGCTCAAGTTTTACCCCTGGATACTGTAAAATCACAACATGCTGTCAGAGCCCATTTTCTGATCCTGTTATCAGCACGGAATAAAGTTTTCCACTAAATGCAAAACAGATTTACAGGTGCTAAAACAGCTATTTTGTCAGTGGGAAACAGGCTACCTTTTGTCCTCTGAAAAGGCATTTCATGATTTTACATTGGTCAATTGATCATACAACAAAGGAAAAAAACCAATTTTGGTCATCTACTGAAAATGAAGAAGATCTAATGTGAAAATAAACACAAGGAAAGTGACTGCCTCTCTGAATGTAGGATATACGGTCTTGCATATTGTCACCTACTGTAAACAAAAAAAACAAGAACAAGATCAAAGCAATGCCATTCCCTTCTTATTGCTGAGTACACTACATAAATCCTCAGCATTCCTACAGAAAAACTCAAAGGATAACTGCATTCCAGGCAGCTGTGAACACTGGAAATTAAATTATTCCATTAAAAAGAAGTCCTACAAAGATCCTGTCAGTGTATTAATTTCTGCCATGAGCCGTCATGTGAAGGGACTCCTCTTGGATCAGCTCCAAAAGGCAGATTTCTGCATCCCCGCTATTGCATTCCCATCCACAGCAAGGGGCACACTCCACAGGCTGGGAGGACAAGTGCCCTTCCTGGGGCAAGGAGCTCAAAATTAACTTGTACTCCAGCAGCTGAAAGAGCTTCTTGCTTGTTTGCCTGCTGACACCCAGCATGGGGCAGACAGCCTCTGAGGAGTGCTCCAAGTGTTTTGGGAGTAGGGGGTCTGAACTGTTCCTAACAACAGCTGCTTCAGAGTTTGGTGATGGTGGACCAACCATCCGCTCAAGAAGAACCAACATCCAACCCTTGGCTTCCTGCAGCATGAGTGGTTTAACGTGATGGTTGATGGAAACTTTATTTGAGAGACTGTCTGAATACTAGGCCTAGACATGCAGGAACCTGAACTCCCGAGCCATTTGCTAAGTAGATCAAGTCTTCATATTGCAAGAAGTTATTTATAACTTTTTTTATCTCCTAAAAGTTTCTATGGAAGTTTTTAAAGCACTCTAAGGGATTCAATGCATTTCTTCCTCTGAAACATCCCAGGCAACCTAAAAAAATCATGACCCAACTTTGTACCCAAGACAAAGAGTGAAAGTACAGAAACCAGGAGCCTCATGCAGAAACAATCCAAGGCACTACGTAAACATTCAGTCCTGCTTTACAGCCTTGGCAAAAGTAGAAGAATTAAAGAACATAAGAACAGTTACGTTGAGTCACGGGGAGGCTCCATCTGACCCAATAGCTTATCACCCCGTTTCCTAAAATGCAAAACTTACGGAAACAAGGTGATCCTTCCTCTGCCATAGCCTCAAGGCTTCCAACACTCACTGGAGGTCTTGAAAGTGAGTGGGCAGCTTTCTGACTTGGAGGTTGCTTAGTGGCCACCAATTCATCTGACCTCTGTGTTTATCATTTTAACTCTCTGCTAGTCGAGTCGGCATTGCCTGAAAAACAACCTCTTATTTGATTGAAGCCTGCTGTATGGCAATTCATCTAGATGCTCAGTACTTATATTATGAAAAAGGCTCCACACATATTTCCTTTTTTCCCCCCTGCTTTCTTTATTGCAGGAATAAGTAAGACAAGCATAAGATAAAGGGCCTGGTAGCATTTCCTTGAGCAGAAGATGGGATGTTTCAAACTTGCCATGTCTCTGTTCAAGGGCAATTACATCTTGTGCTATAGAAAGAGACTTTATAGACTGCTATAAAAAGACTTCAGAGATCATCAAGGCTGATACTGGTGCTATCTGAGGTAGTTTACAGGTAGGTGTACAAGATGGTCCTTTCCTGGTCAAATGGAGGGTAATGTAATGAACACAGTACACCATCCCCACACGGTTTTCCCGATCTGAGAACAAACTTTTCTTGGCAGTAGTTATACGAATACTGTACCGTGCTGGTGTCTGTCAGGACCCTTGCTCTAAAACACCAAGTCGGAGGAAGCATAGAATGAAAAAGCCATGTATTGATCATGGGTTCAGCCCAGCTAGGAGAAACTTCTGTCAAAATATCGGCACAGACGTTGTCTGCAGATGAACTCAGAGGTTAAATATACATAAGTGAAGGGAACCCATGAGATCCTTTGGCCTCTGAATATGCTAGAAGGTGCATTGTTATAAGCCAACTTTCAAAAACTCGATCCACTTTGTTTTCTTGAGGGAGACAGAAAACAGAAGCCAAAGCCTTTGACCTGACTGACAAAATGACGGTACCTGGAATTGGCATTGCGTCCATCTTCATGGACCAGACAGCAGAGACATAAGGCCTCAGGTTCCAGTGAAATCTTGCATCCCACCGTATTTAGTGCCATATCATCCTTGTTTTGGGTTGACCCAGAATCAGCAGAACTTTGGTATCTCTGTTTCCCCCAGACCAAGAAACCATTTCTGAAGAGTGAACTTCAAAGGGCTTGGCCATTTGTCAGAAATTACCACAAAACTACAAAGAAATAACCCAACAGTAAATCAAAAATCTGAGAGAGAAACCTCTTGCAAGGACTACAAAGGAAGAAAAAAACAAATGCCATGGAGAGTTGATTATAACACCAGCAGTTTGCCACGGCAAAGGAGAAACTGATACCAGATGCTGCTGGGAGCCCTTTCATTACCTTGTGCAAGACCTGCAGAGCCATGAAGGGGCCCCATGCAGCACTACCTCTCTATCTGGGATAAATGTGCAGCGCCTGGGCACAACAATTCACGCTCAAAAGAGATCTGCAGAGCCAATTATTATTTTATTTGAATGATGAATTCGGAGGCTGACTCCTTGTAAGTGCTGCATCCTTTCATCATCTCCCAGCAAGTCTTTTGAAGTTAGCCTGTCTTGAAAAATTATGCTGTTATGTCAGGGCTTTTAATGTCAGCAGCATTACTATTTAAATAAGTGAAAGTAACAGATGAAAAATTAATCAAAAATTGTTTAATATTGGATGCAAGGGTTGCCAGACCTTATGGCCCTTGGCATGTACTTTCTCGCTTTTTAAATCCTCAGACATCTTTGTCTGGCTTTTTAAAACTTATTTTTAATTCAACTGGCTCTTTGGCAATTTGTGAATAACAGCAACTAATACAGCCATTTTCTTCCACTCTTCCAGAAAGGGAAGGTCAGCTGGAAACTGGATGGTTTATGTTGAGGCAGTGTTTTCTGCAATATTACTCACTCACTCAGATTGAGTCAGATGAAGAAAATGTACACTGCACTAAGGGAGGGAGGGATTTTTATTCTCATCTGATTTTTTTGATTAACATAATTACAGAGAGTTGTACTCAGCATCTGCTCAAAGCTCTAAGTGTACTGCATACCAAGGCCATGAGGGAGGGCTGGAAAAAAAAATTTCTATGATATTGTCTTAAAAGTAATAAGTTGGTTTTGTTTGGGGTTTTTTTGGTTCTTTTTTTGTTTGTTTATTTTCAGGGTTTTGTTTGTTTGTTTTTTGTTTGTTTTAAATTAAGTCCCTCTTTAGTCGCCTTGTGGTTTCTGAGCTTTTCAGGTTCACTTGCTTTGTGTTTCCACGGTTTTCTCTGCAGCCATGAGGGATACAAATGCTCTTTTCCTAACAAGTGAAAGCAGAGATTATATGGACTCACTAGAGTCTGGCAGCTGAGGTTTTCAGCAAAAGCGTATCAAATGTAACGGCTGTTATAATAAAACTGCTAAAACTGCCAATACTAAGGCTGAGAATCAGGCAAAAGATGGACGTTCAAACAGACAGTAGCAGCAGCAAGCTGCAGCAAGCCGGGGGATTGTAAGGTGGGGATGTTATGAACAGAACTGGTAACTCGAGAAGGCAAATGTTATCAGTGTTAACGATTTGTATAATTTTGGGAGACACTTGGCAGCCTTTGTGGAAATGTGAAGGCTACAGCAGCTCACTGGAGGACATCAGCAGGTTTCCTCCCCTGAATATGTACCTTGCGAGTAGTGCGCTTCTGAAAAAATTACATTAAAGGCTGCTGAACATTTTCAGTAACTCCTGATTATTGTGCTATTAACTTCCCGAGTGAAAGGGACAAAGACAGGACAGTATCAGTGAACAGTATCCTGGGAATGATCTAGCCCTTGCCAGACTCCCGAGTAGGTTCAGTTTCACTGAGTGACTGGACGTGGTGCGGTGGCATAATTTAACTGGGTTTGAAGAAGAAAACTCCGTCTCCAAGGCTGCAAGGGAAGGAGGGATTACAGAGATTGCCTTATTCATCAGAAAGAGGCATATTGATTTACCCTACCTGGTTAAAACAGTGGAAACCTGTGGGACTTATTATCTAGTGAGCGTTCATATTGGAGAAAAATTCAATACTTTCTAAGCTTACTACAGTTTTGCACAATGTTGGTCACTGTTTCTGAATAATAACTTCTCTGGAAACAAAGTGACATCACTGCAGCACTCATCATGTCAAATATAATACTATCAACGTAAAGTATGGTCAATATTTCTTTTACTATTTCTAAATTGTCTTGTTCTATTTCTTCTCATATTCACACTCATTAAATACACAGAAAAAAAAAAGAAAATGCTTCCCACTTTGCCACTTTTGTTGCAAAGCCACCTTCCTATCCATTCATACACATTGTGAGGGTTGTCTTAACATATCTTTGGATCAAGTCACACACACCAAGCCAGAAAAGGTTATAAGTCATGCTGTAAATGTGACCAAAAGCCAGAGGAATGAAACACAACACTCAGGGTTTCTACAGTACTTAAGCAAATATATTCTCACTCCTTTTGGGCAAGGAAACACTTCTTGCTGCTTTTTGTATAGTACCTAACACATCGTACTTGTGTTGGGTACCTTGTCTTAGTTGTACTTTGGATAGCCCATAGAACAAATGATGAATAACAATTAGCTTTTGTGGCTGCTTTCCTCAGTGAGAAGCACGTGAAAACAGATCAAAAGTCTCATAAACAGCTAGAGGAATTTGTTCTTTTGGCCAAAACAGAAATCAAACCCCAAGCAAATACTTGCTTTCTATTACATTTTTCTCCCACTTAATTGCAAAACTATATCAAGCTGTAGAAAAATATTTTTCATTTTTCTTCTGAGGACTTGTTTACAGTACCGAGGAAAAACAATGGCGTTTTTACTGCTGCTGAAAAATCACCAGCCTCTTTCTGAGCTTTCCATTACTTAATCAACGATCTAGGTCCAGAAAACTTCACATACTTGTAGCTGAATCAGCTGCACAGTGTGATGTGGAACAGCAGCAGTGAAGCCAATGGAATTTGCCTGGATTTCTGTTGGTGGCACTGACAGCAAAATTCAGCCTTTGTGATGACATACCTTCCAAGTTAGGAATGACACAAACTACGTAACTGCTGTAAATGAAGAGTCGTCTGGCAACCCCTTTTTAAAAGGAAGGAAAACAATAGTAAAAATATGGTAGCAATACCATAGAGTGGAATTTTTCATCCATACTGAGTGTGGTTTTTTGTTTTGTTTTTTTTTTTTTTTTACACTGTGGAATAATGTCACTTGGGAAGTAGTCAAGAAAATGGTGAAAATAAGAAGAAAATTTTGATAGAAAAATGAGTGAAAGCATACTACAGCCCCAAAGCTAGAGGTTTTCATTACACCTGAACAGCAACCTTCATGTAGTTGTCAGATCACTCTCTGAACCCTCCCAAAAACTTCGGCTTCCATGTCACCTTGTGACAATGAGTTCAACAGTTTAAATACGAGTTGTCTGAGAGAGGACTTCCTTCAGTTCATTTCAAAGCTCCTGTCCAAAAATTTCGTTTAATTTTTCCACAGTGAGCGTCAAGGAGTGGCATTTTGTTACTTTCTTCCTCTTTGTCACTTGTGATTTCTTAAAAATCTCTGTCATATCTCCCCTTCATCCAAGTCTACTTTTGCTCTTTCCTCATGGAATTTGTCTCATACTCCCATCAACTATTTTGCACTTTTCTTTGCCTTTGCAAATGGAGTGATTTTTTTAAAGTGGAGTAACCAGAACTGAAGGTGGTACTCAAGAGATAGGAGTACTAGGCCTATGTTCAGTGACATAATGGTATTTTCTGGTTTATTGGCTATAGTTTTCCTAACAGATCTTAGTATTTTCCTTACTGCTTTGGATCAAATATGAACACATGCACCTATCTATTTGGGGGTTGGACTAGATGACCTTTAAAGGTCCCTTCCAATGCAACACATTCTATCATTCTATGATCTTCTACTTTAAGACATCCTGCCAAAGAGCAAAGAAAAGTCAGCATTACGGGAGAACACTAGCTGAATTAATTCAGCTTCAGACAAGGATAACTGAGGGTTTGTGTTTTATAGCATGATTTTCAAAAACTCAAATGATAAAAGAGTGGTATGAAATACTGCTGTAAACAAGCTCAGGAAATATTTACAATACAATGACAAATTTTCTTTCAAATACAGAGCTTACTACATTGTACCATAAAGCCACAGATAAGACATTCAATGATATCTGAACTCAATATTAGTAGAAAAAAATAGGAAAGAAAAAAGAATGTAAACAAAATATAAACGTTTGGGGAAAGCATTTGAAAATCTGCAGAAGCACTTGAGGCAGTCAGGTAGTTTGAAGGCAGTATCTGTTGAAAATGTACTGAAATATACTAAAAATATCCAAAGCCTAACAGAGAAAAAAAATGTGGAAGATTGAATACAGGGATAAAAAAAAGACAACAAGCCCATTAGAAAAATACCACAGCAGAAGGAAGATTCTCTTTGAGCAGTGAAAGTAGTCCGTAAGCAGAGGGAAAGCTTTTGAGCAAACTCGGGCAGGGCTTTGGAGTGCTGATGGAATTTTGGGTGCTCCAGACAAGAGACTGCAGTCCCCCACAGGCTGGGAAGCAGGAGTTTCCATAGCATCTATAATAGCTGCTGCTAGGTACCTTGGAAAACTATTGGACATATTTGGCTCAGATAGTGAAAGCGGATACAGGGATTCAGACAGGCCCCATCTCCGATGGAAATTCTGCTGCATTGCCACCACAGACATGGGGGTTATGTTTCGCTCCTTATGTAAATTTCTGCATGATACCAGGGATTTTATTCATTTGTCCTGGGTTCCAGGTCTTCACCTACAAAATGGGGTAAGGTTTCTTCCTTCTCAGATGTAGGCATTTATGGTGGCAAGGGATGTAATGTAGCTATTCTAGTACTTGTAATGGAAGGTTCTTCGGCCCAGCTTTTGCACCTATTCAAACTGGCCTGTGACTCTCCTACTGCGTGGTAAATATAAAATGAAAGTTGGCAGAAGACTAAAATAAAATCAGTCCAAAGGCAAGAAGCCAAATAACCACTTGGCTGTATACTGAAAGTTAGAGCATGCCTAATGTCCCCAAATTTTCACAACAATTACCCGTTCTTTCCTAAGAAGCAGTTGGCTAGTTAACTCAAGAGACAAAAAAATGAGGCTTTAACAGAAAGCCATCAAGCACAAAGCAACACTATGGAAAAAGAATGAAAAAAATCTAAAAAAAATGGGAAAAACCACTTTTGTCAGTGAAGTCATGAGAGAATCGTAACTAAAGATTTTCATACTAAAAAATAAAGCAAAACAAGCTTTCCAGTTAAAGACGTTTAAAAAGTAAGATGCTGTGGCAACATATAACATTGAATTCTCTTCTTGCACAGATACTCTCAATTCTTTTTCAGTATAGGCTATGGAAGTGCACCTGAACACACAAAGTTTCACTATCAGTCTACTAACTAAGCTAGCAAGCACTTGCTTATTCTATGGATCTTGTTTGAATTTTGTAATCCAAACAATTTCAAACTAAGTTTTCTGAAAAATGGAATCACTGAGGATACCTGCTTAAACATACACATTGAAACAAACACTTTTCTCATATTGCTGTCTTTGTCTTGTATTGTTCCACAGCCATGTGCTTACATCCCCCAAGAGAGTGGCTTAATCAGTGTACAAATGTACCTGAGGACAGTTTTGTCCTTTCTTTTTTGTATAAGCCGTAGGTTATGACTGCTGAGATACCTTTGGAGTTCAGAAAAAAGTGTCCTTCCAGATTGAAAGACAACTAGTAGTCAATTCTGAGAACTGGTTACCCGAATCATTTTAATTTAAAAAAAAAAAATTTTTTTTGATGAGAGAGATTGTTGATCTTAGTGGAAACTTTGCAGTTAGAAAAAAATAGGACATAAGGTTGCCTGATGTTAGTGCAGAATCATTCCACAGTGCTCAAAATAAAAGTAAGATGCAAAACTAGTTACTAACCCTGTTAGGGCAGATGACTTTGTAATGCAGACATCACAGGAGAGGTAACATGAGACTGACGTGGACTTTTTATCCCTTAAAACATCTCAGGCTGACAGAAGGTGACTATGTTTGTTGCAGGAACACGAAGGAGGAAGAACGCAGGGTCAGAAGGCGTTGCAAGGTAGGCAGGGAAGGAATGCACAAGGGAAACGGTGCTCTTTGGCATCTTCTCCGTCCACAGGTCAGCAAGTTTTAGCACTGCAATGAAGATCAGGAAATATGAAGACATATTTTAATAAAGTTAGATGCAGCTCTGTTCTCTTCTGAGATATGAGGAAGCTGCTGTGCAAAGACAGGATGGGAGTGGACTGGCCAAAAAGCAGTAGAGCAGAAAAGAAGCTGAGGATTACAGTGAATGAGAATCAGCACAGCCATGAAGCTCTGAAGACATGATTTTGAAGTCCAGGCACAGTGAAGATCACTAAGAGATAGTCTGAGGGACAATGATCACAAATCTAGAAAATACTAACTGCAAAGGAAGACTGAAGTGGGAGTATTAACTCTAAAGAAGAGGTGGCTACAGTAGTTAATGTATTCTTAAAATATGTAAAAGGAAACTATAACCAGGAAGGGAATACATTTTTTTTCCATGTCCACTGGGCCTAAGTTACACCAAGGGCATATTAAGTGGTTTGGAGGAAATGCTTTCTACCAGTAAGGCTATAAAGCACTGCGATAGTGTGCGCCAAAGGGTGTGCAAATACGGTTATTGCAGGATTCTAAAAACAGGTTGAACAAGCATCTGGCTGCAGTGACGGGGAGCATTACTGACCCTGCCTTCAGGCAAGGTACAGACTAGATGACCTCTCAGGATCCCCCCACAGAAATCCCTTCTCTGACATTTCTAAAGGAGCAACAATCTTTTCCCCACCTTATTTTATCTTTTCTCTAAATGAATTTACTCTGCTTTGCAGAAGTCTTCTCTACTCTTAAAGTGAATCCGGGTAGAACGGGCAGAATTGCCCATGAAATATCCTTTCAATAACTGTTACAGCAAGGATACCAAGGACACAGGCAGGACAAGGTGCACGTGGCAATAACCCCAAAGATTGGGGTGAACAAAGACAGCACCTGACTGCAGTCAAGGCATCCTGGGCATGTTTGGCAACAGCCTGAGCACAGGTTTCACTGTGAGTCTTTATCCCAACTGTGTTATTTCACAGCAAACTCCATTCACATGTGTCTTTGCTAGGGAAATTTTCTTCAAGTTTAGATGGGGGCCCAGTCCTTAGTTGGTGAATATTAGTGCTGGTCCCTGGGCTTAAAAAGAGGCAGATTTATTTATACAGTCTGCAGGTTTGGCTCCATAATTTTATCTCAGCAACTGAGAAAATCATTTTACTTGGTCTTGTCAGAGGTATTTGGTGAATTACTGTTTGTAAATAAGTGTTATTTTTGAAAATTAGTGTGTTAATGGGCAGGAAAGTCTCTGGAGACAGGGAAACGCTAACACCACGAGCTGTTCCTAGTTCCTAATGACTCGCTGATGCTTCACCTGAAAATCTGGCCTGAAAAGAACTTATTCCAGTACTGAGTGATGCACGCTACTTCAGAAGGAGCTGAAGTAAATGCTCCAGGGCTGCAAGGACAAGTGGGGGAAAAACATCATTTCAAGGAAAATCTCAGCAAAACAAGCATTAGGTTTCTGGAAGTATTTTAATCACCTTTTTTATTTAACAAAGTTGGGAAAACAATGCTGGTTTATGAGCATTTTTTCCCCCTCCAAAGTGTCATTTATTGCTTTTGAGGCTTTTTGTCGCTCTTTTTTTTCCAACATACTTTATATGCCTGCCAATAAAGGGGGAATATTACACCCTGGAATCTTCCTGTGTACGTAAAAACAGTGCTTGGCAAAATGGTACTGGAATAACAAGTAACAGCTTTCTCAAGATAGGGTCAATCTATTCCAGGGGAGGCTATTTACTGGATTACATACAGTCCTCTTGGAAGAAGAAAATCTCCCAAGTGCTCTCAGTTTGAGAAACATTTTTTCCATCATCTGGTTAGAATTTTTGTGCCAGTTAGCTTGCAGCCCTGCTATTTCCTCCGCATGTGTTCTGCAAACCGTGGGGAGGATACACTCGTTATTTTGAAGGAGTCAGGAGTGAGATGCAATTATGGGGGCCTAAGCACACAAGAGATAAAATCTCCTTCCTGCCAGCCAACATAGATGGCAGTCTGTCTGGGCTCAGAGGCAGCTGATCAGATCTGAGCCCGAGTATTTGAAAAAAAGCCTTAGCAGCCTGTGAGCCCCATTTGTTTATTTAGAAAGAAGCCATTGTATCATTTGGTTATTCTAACGAGGCCTGCTGGCTTCGGTATGATGAATTTCAAACACATCCAGCCTGTGTTCAAGTGAAGTGGCTTCATATTGTGCTGCCTCTTGACATGTATCAAATCCTGTGCAAGCTTGCCAAGGTCTTTGAAATGTGCTTTTGACATTTCAGTGCAGCTTATACCTAGACTCCAAATAAGAGGTATGTTTGAATGAGGGCAATTTTTGGTAATTTGCCTGAATTCTGCATTTATACTTTCTTTGGCCTAATCTGTTTAATTGAGATCTGTTCCCTGGCCAGCTGCCAGTATTAGCAGAGCATGTGGGTAGCAGATTGGTTTACCTATACACTGCAGAAAGACTTTTTTTTTCACACTCTTAGAGTTGGACTTGCATATTAAGCTAGCGTTAGTTCAACAAAATGTCATCAAATCCGAATATTTACCATTTGCTTTTAATACATTTTATTTTTCAACAGGTAGATGTGGCTTTAAAAAATATTTTTATAACTTTTAAATATTTTTAATAGTTTTTAATAATATAGATTTATATTTATATATATAATATATATAATTTATATATAATACATAATATATAATTTATTTTTTTAATTTTATAACTTTTAAATAACTTTTAAAAATTATTTATTCAGTAAATCCTATGTCAGTGTCTGACTTAGTGCAGTACTTAGTTTTGATCCTTAAGAGGAGAAAAATCAACAGTGACATTTTCTCTTACTAGGGTATTGAAGAGCTAAGTGTGCAGTGGGAGAACTGTGGGGCCCTCGACTGTCTTGATTACAAAGTTGCACCAGCTTATATAAAGATTTTAATGAATTTTAACACCCTGGCAAGTTTGAAGAACCTGTAAAACTCTTACTTTGTGATACAGAATGCTGAATTTCTTAAATGACCTACTTTATAACTAATTGTAAACTCTAAGCTAAATTGTGAATCTCTGTGGAAGGTGCTTTTGTGAACATGGAAGCTTCCATTTGGGAGTAAAGATGTTGATTTTATCCCATTTGACAAAGGGGTATGAATCCTGTCAGTGCAGAACTTTGTGGGAAACACCTCCATTTCATTCAAAAGTTTCTGAAGTCAGATGGTCTCCAGGACATCTCACCCATTCTCTTGAGACAAACAAATGCTACTGGAAAGGAAGATGTTTGACCCTGCCGCACACACAGGTGCTTGCTGCCTGCTGACCCTTCCAAAGCAGCATCCTCAAGCCCCCTGCCCTCACTTATGTGACTAGTGAATGCCTCTAAATATTGCACATTACTTAGTGAGGCATTGGGAATAACAATACAGGCACTGTTTGGCCTGAAGATTTAGCGTGTACCTTGAAAAAACAGCCTGTCAGAAAACTGAGAGAACCCCACCTCATCATGTCACAAGGAGCGCAAACCTCTGTAGAATACTATGCAAACACCAATATTATGCTTCTTTAAAGGACTCAGAATTAATTGGCTCTAACCTCTATAGGAATAGAAATTCTCAAACATTCCATTCTATATTGAAGAGGAAGATGGAAAATCTGCTGGCCTAATGAAGAAACTGAATCCTTGCTCTAAGTGCAAAACAAACTCATCGCTGTGAATATGTCCCCTCCCTTGCTTCTATATCAACATTTCTGCCGTGCTAGCATGGGGAAGACCAGTTCAGTTAGAAGAAGCAGGGCTTTCTGCCTCTCACCCATCCTGCTGCTGCATCCCACTCCTCCAAGCTGAGCTGGACCCAGGTACCTGTGACCCTAGAAACACTGAGCTCACATCTGCCTGCCAGCTTTCTCAGCAGGAACTGCTCACACTCTTACGCCACCTTCGCCTGCAAAGTTTTTAGCAAGGCTCTGGACAGGGTTAGATCACAGAAGCCTTAAACCTCCTTCTGACCTAGGCCTGGACATTCAAAGTTGGCTGCAATGAAAACCTGAAAGAAGACTGCAGCCAATTGCTGGTGCTGGGGTCAGGCGGCATTCCCTTCCCTTTTTACAGGAAAACACACATTTCTCTCTCTCCATGCCACTGGGGCCCAAACTGAGGTACCACGTGTTTCACTGCTAACACGCAGGATTATCACGGACAATTCCTTCCTCGTGCTGTTTCCCTTGGAAACATTACCAGCATGGCTGTGCTTCTCATGGTCACTCCCCACTGCCTAGGAGCTGAGGGGGAAGCTGCAGCCTGCGGTTTCTGAGCTGATCGTCAAAATGTTTATAGGGATCTCACCAGAAACGTCAAAAATCAACCTAAATTTCTACTCTGTGTCATCCAGACAAAATCGACAGGACTGTACAGCCAAGGCAGCATCTGGCCTTTGCTGTCTGGATGGACAATGTTAGCTCAATGCTCTCTTCCCACAGGCATTTAATGGTTTTTATGCTCATGTTTTCCCAATGCCATTAGTGAAAACACTGCTGTTTGCTTGTAGGGCTAACTATTCCCCCACGTAACAGTTCACCCATAAACATAGCTGTGAAGTCACAGAAAACCACATTTTTGGATTTAACAAATATAGTGGGACCGTCTGTATTTTTCCTTACTTGGTATATTTCTTGTTCAAAACACTTTATAAACTTAATCCCTTTCAACTCAATTGTGAAATACAAGACATCTATTCATGACCTCATTTCATCAGAGTAGAACCTAGTAAAAGACGATGTGCCTGAAATGCTCACAGGAGCCATGATAAGTGTGACAATGAGAAGAGTGTCCTAAAACCTCTTCATCCTATGCTCTGGGTATAAGGCAATACTTCCCATTGCACTAAATGGGCCTATAGGTAGTGAATGTCATCAGGAACCTTTTGCAAATTAAGTCACAGTACAAATGAAGATGGTGTCATTTTCTGATTACATCCTTTCAGTAAAATATCTTTCTTCAGCCTGGAAAGACTACTTCCAACGACAATAATCACCCAGAGTAATTTCTACCACTGTAAAGTCAATACCAAATGTTTGCCAAAAGTTCGACCTTTTTTTCATTCCGAGTGCTTAGCTATTTCAACTAGCCCTTGGGAAACTACATATTTAATAGGAAAATGCCATAAACTGGGATTTCAATGACTAAATCAGGCACGGGAATAAAGAATATACAGTTCTGAGATCAGTCAGAGAGCCAAAACTTTTGAAGGGCTTGATGAATGTGACTCCTTGAAAGGCTTAGGAGACCCTATTGATGTAAATTAATTACACGCATCCATAAATCTGAGAAATCTGATGAGCTTACCAGCGCTCAAGTAGCAGGAAAGCTGTCTGGTTACAGAGTAGCTTTAGATGAGTACAGGATCAAGTATACTGTTGGAAAGGAGGAGGCTGAGACTAGGGTTAGCAGCAAAGGAGGCTGGCATCCCAGCAGGCTTGTCTGTGAGCAAGGAGGTCAGGCTGAATGGGAGATGGGTGGCTGTCTAGATATGAGTAGAGAGAAAGGGGAAAAGGATCAAAGCCAGGCTCTGAGAGAGAACCAAGCACAGAAATTCAGAAAAAAATGCTGGTTTATATTTTGTTTTCACACTTAGAACCACACAGGGTTAAAAGGAGAAATATGATTTGGGACTTCAAGGAAAAGGAGAGTAAACAAATTTCAGTTCTGGACTTTGTGTGGCTCATGAACACCTCAAACAGCACTGCAGGGCAAAAGCGCCACACATTGGAAAAGAAGCCCTGCTGTGTTGTACTCCTGATGTTTTTCTCTATGAGCAGATTAGAAATTCTCTTGCAGATTTCATTTTGCAAACTCTAGACTTCTTTTGAACATGTATCCTTTCCCTTGCCCTGCTTTCCATAGTGTAGCTGTCTATTAGCATCATCTTATGTGTGTTATTTGTCTGTAAGTAATCCCTCAAGCTTGTATAAATACACCTACTTGTGCTGTGTGCTGGAGCAAAGCTGTGCATGTTATAACAGCTGGCATTCGACTGCCTAGTGAGTAAACATTATGTCCAGGGGTTAAAGTGGACTGGAATCGTTCCAGCTTATGTCTGCTAGAAAGCTACTGGGTTAGATATTTGGTTCTTATCCTCACCCTTTGAAAAGGTAAAGCACGTCTAAAAACTGAAGAACACCAGTTTGTTTTAACCATCTTGGGAAAAGCTGTATCTGTGGCAGCCTTCTGCATCAATGAGCATGACAGACTTTCAGTCCTTGCTGCCGTGGTAAAACGTCCTTTAAATGTCAGAGAAAATGCCTTTTAACTTTATGTATCCTTGGTGTATACCACACAAATTCAGCATGCTACGTCAGAATGTTAGCAAACTATGTAAGCATGTCAAAGGCCGTTGGTAGATGATATGCTGGTACCATGGGATGCTCTGACCCCTTCAGATGGCTCCTGATGCCAGTTCAGAGCTGGGCCTGCCTCCCCGGCCGGCCAGGGCCACCCTGGGCTTGCCAGTCCCCACGGGCAGACATGCAAGCTGTGAGAAGAGGCAGCTACAGAATAAGTCCCCTCTGCTAAATCAGGGTGTTTTGAGTGACAGGAGGATTTGCAAGCAGGAGGAAAGGAAGCAAACACCAGGACTGGGTGGCTGGGGACAAACAGTTCCCTGCAGAAAGGGAAAGGTGAAAACAAGCATGAGGTGTGAAACAAAGGACACTGAGATGAGCTTCAGCCTTGCACGAAGAATAAAATGCATCTAATCATCGTAATCTAAATCATTAAATTATTTAGACAGACAGTATTTGGCAATTTGAGAAGTAGCTCATAGAAAGAAATACAGGTTTATGTGTCTGGTTGTCCTAATTACTGAAACAGAAAAGTTTTATTCCCCTAAATAAAAATTACACTATTTACACAATATAGCAATTGTGTTGTAATCCAGAGATAGAAATGCAGTTCTTTTATCCACTCTTTTATCACCTTTCTGTTATTTATGCATATTCATTCAGAGCCGTTGGTAGTTCCATCTCCAGCTGCCTTCACACTGTCGTGGTGAGTTTCCTTCAAGGCTCAGACCAGTTCCTGACTATGTCAGTGGGAATCATAAAATCACAGAATGATTTGGGTTGGAAGGGACCTTAAAGATCATCTAGTTCCAACCCCCCTGCCAAGGGCAGGGACACCTCCCACTAGACCAGTGTGCTCAAAGCACCATCCAACCTGGCCTTGAACACTTCCAGGGATGGAGCATATCTTTTCTTTTCTTCTGTATTACTGGGAGATAGACTAGCTCTTTCAACATCTGAAACATGAAAGTAACATTATTAGGCACTGTTCTAGCTTTCACGCTGACAGATGCAGTATCCCAAAAGCTTTTATCATGCAATTACCAGTGACCTTTTTACCTTGCTCTTGGTGTGACCAAGGTGCTGTAAACAAAAGAAGTGGTCCTCACAGCTGGCATGTGACAATTTTGGACCTTCTAGACATTTGCACAGAGCTCAAAGGATTAGGCCAATATATTCAAAAATGTCAGCTCATGTTGATGTGCTCTGCATTGCCCCAGGTAACAAAGATGGCTTACAAAAAAGCCAAAAAAAAGAGCTGATTGGACAAGATGCTGGAAGAGATGGCAGACAAGATGCCTATCTTACAGATGAATAAAATCTACAGTTAGCTGGATCTCACTGGAGTAGTTTTGCCTATTCTTTTTAAGGAAAGGAGAAGCATCGCACAATCAGCAGGTCAACTGGACGAGTGCTGGCAATACAACGTGCTGGACCTGCATTTGTACAATTTCAAGGGGGATACTGATACCATACCCATCACTTTTCTTTTTTTTGTCTTTTCTTGCTTTACACACCTTTTCTTTAATAACTGTTAAAGATGAAAGAACTATAAAATGTTGGGACTTGAAAATCCCTTCTGTTTAAGCATGAAGATTTCATTCCTTTCAGAACTACTTTTTATACACAAACTGTGTTTGAAAAAAAGCATTTGAACACTAATTCCTATTCTGCTCTTTAAAAAGTTTATTTTGTTCAAAAATGGATCAAACCCAGTACCATGTACCTAGGCTTCACTTCTACATTACAGTATCTGAATACTGAGACAGAACACCTAAATACCACCTTCTAGGAAGACAACCTATTAATGAAAATACTTCAGTAATATCTGAGAATAACAAGCGTGTTCCAAGAGAAGACATCAAGATGTCCTCTTCTGTCTTGCAAGGGATTGTATTAAAAAAAAATAAAATCAATATTATTTCAATGCTAATGTTTACTGTTCAGCCTACAGCTTCTCATGAAAATCAATGTGAAATCAGATTTCTGTTTTTAAAGAAAACAAAATATTGAATTGGAGAAAAAAAAAAATTAGTTTGTCATGACATAGAACTGAAGTCAGGAAACTGAGATTTTACTGCCCACCAGCTTTTTTACCACTTTGAGTAATTTTCTTAATTTCTAAAATATTTGACTTCTTGTGAAAATAAAAAAAAGGTTTTTTAAAGAGTCTTAACCTTTGTTTACAAGGAACTGCACTACTAGAGTAGTCATCATCACAGAGAGGCTTTTCAGCAAACAAAGCTTTACTGGAGATTGGGGCTTTATCCAACAAAGGATGATTTAACGAGCAGAATTCAAGCAGAATGATGAAGGCTCTAAGACAACCAGGGAAGGATGAAACACAGGAAGCAATGCATGACTCATTTCCATGGGGATTCTCATTCTACCTGCCTCAGGGTAGCAAAGGAAAGAGAAGGAGAGGTAAGAAGGGGAAAGAATAAAAATTGTCTGTGAGGAGGCTAAAGGGAAGAGAAAAGGACAAGAAGGTCAACAGCAATGTAATTATCTGTCTTGGGATAGGTTGTCAACTAAAGTGATAATACTCAGCTTTCTGAAAATCATAAGCTACCTTAATTCATTAAGCATCTACTAAGATGCCTTGCAGATGCTAAATAACCTCCTCTCACTGTTCTGGTTTCAATTATAATGTAAATGCTACAAGCTGCAGGAGATGGTGCATGGCCTTCTTTGTCCTGCATGTAGCTGAGTGATCGAATTACTCTTGTCTCTACATCTCCTGAGGGTTACATCCCCAAATCTGAGATGATGCCTTGCCTTGGTTCAGAGTCTAGCAACCCTGGCCAAGCACTGTTGTGCAAATTGTGTCTAATTTGTACTCCCGGGATACAATAGTGTACTACAGCTTAAGCAAGCTGAAAGCCAAAACAGCGCCAAGTTATCAGACACCCTCGATCTCATTTCATTATAACTACTAAAATCCTACACAGTAGAAGGTCTCTGCATCTGCCTAACATGTCCTGTGTATATGTAATGTTTTCTTGTCTTATTATGCAAAATACAAGAGCAAATTAAATCTGGTCATGTATCTTGTCAACAAATGGACACTGTAGATCACACAACATAATATAACTGTGACCTCCCAAGCTTTCCTTGTCTTCTATACTAAAGTTTCCTTCAGGCTCAGAGGTCTTCAGCAATATACTGTCTTTGACCTTGCAAAGTTAGGTCATCCATGTGCCTCTCCCATACGCTTTTTGGTATAGCTACTTGATGCAGTAGATTTGTGTGTTGAAGGGGAAGCAATCAGCTTATTCCAAGTGATTTCTGAGTGAATGCTAAGGATGAACTGATGTGGTGAAACATTTAAAGCAGACCGATACCTCTAAATTTGATAATGAGCAAATTTACCATAGAGCTGATCAAATACTGGACAAATACGTATGGATATACTATGAATGTCTGTGTGATGGCTTGATTCCTCCCTGCCTGAGTCTCTTGGAGTTTGCATATTCACAGATACTCATATCCTGTTCAGGTGATACAGTCAAATGTTTATTTTGGGTTTCTATATATTCAGCCACTAGCATGTGTACCTGTAACAGACTTTGTACTTTCATTTTAGTAGTGACCCTTGGTTAGGCATTTTGAAGTTGATACACAAAATGCCAGAAATTGCAGCATGCATAATCCATGGACAGCTAATTCTTTACTAGCAACATTCCACAAACATTTTCAGATCCGGCATAATTCGCAGGTAATGGCACCATTTGCAGAATACAAGAAACTCAAGAAAAATTTGGGGAGAATTTAGGGAATATGTGGTGTTTTCCTGAAGCAAAAAAATTTTTAGACGAATACTTGGTGTCTTATTGATGATATAGTACACCTCTGTAGCAGCTACAGAAACCCAGCGCTGCATAGTCCACATTAAAAAAATTAGTCACTCACTTTTAGAACTTTTATTTGGATATCCGTTAGACAAAGATCTAAAACACAAAACCTATTGGGTGTTCATGTTCTCAGCATTCAGATGAAAGATATTTTTGGTGAAACAACAGAATATTTTTTACAAACAAGTAATTAAAACCCAATTACCAAAAAGTAACTACAAGATGTTTTCAGCTATCTCTATTCACAAGTCTGACCCCAAAATAGCTCTGAAAATGTTGACCAGGGTATGTTTTCATCTGTGTTCAATTATGCAAGTCAGCCACTGAAGACAAAAAGAGTCAACACTCTGTAACCAGCTTTCTGCATTCCATTACAGTACTCTGAACTTCTAAAATAAAAAAGTTGTGAGTCATTCCCCAAATCATGAGATGGGCTTAAAATTACAAGATTTCAAAAAATAGATTTGGGGAACTTTAATTCATATGTTCAAGAGGGTTTTTTCTAGGCTACCACAAGAATAGAAACACATAGTTTTTGAGTATAAGGTCAGATTCTTGTAAAAACACATCTAGAAATCTGGGAATTTTAAGGAATGTCATATATCAAAAGTTTTATGCTAAAATCACAAGAGTTTGTAGCACTATCAAGAACAAATTCTGCCTAGCTGATGTACAGTGCTCAGCTTCTGCCATGACACTGGTATTTATAGTTTGAAGAAAATTACAGTCATGGTTCAAGCAAGGTGCTATTGTGAAAGGAAACCAATAAATCACCTGTAGAGAAACTATGATGCACACAGGAAAACATAATATTGCCAGGATGAATGCTGGAATTCCCTGCATTGATGGAAAAGTGATACACAGTGCTTTTTACAGTGATACACACTGACTTTTTAGTCAGTGCAAATGTAAAAGAACCAGACACTTCCATTCTTCTTTCTGTATTTAAAAGGACAAAGGAAAACACTCAGTTTTAGTGCAGGGATGACATAAGGGAAAGCCCAAATTAAATAACTGTTTTTTGGAAGATTACTTATATTGTTCTTCAAATAACAGTGTCTCAGTCTGTGGGACATCTGCTTTCTTTCTCTGTCTGCTCAGACTGACTTCTGGGATAATAGGAAGATATCACAAACACTCAATTCACTTGTTTGCAGCAGAGGGCCTTTAAAGAAAACAGCTTTTGGCTATCTTTTTTTTTTTTCCAACTTGGATTTGAATGTCTAGCTTTCTAATCCAGAAAGCAGATGTTTTAGCAGTGCCTGGGAAATGATTTTTAGCATGTTTTGTATGATCTAAACATAATCCAACCAATAGAATCTGCTATTCGATGTTTAACCTTTTCTTTCAGATTCTTTTCTCTAGCAGATTTAGTGTTTAACACAGAACAGCTGGAGACTGTAACATTTTTGGCACAAATAGACAAAAACGGAAAGTTTTTTCCAGTACAAAATTGTTTGCACTCTTTGTCCTGACAGTGCCACCTGATTCCCTCTGGAAGGATTAAATTTCTCCACATCCATCATAACCAAATAGTGCAGTGTCAAGAGACCGGCAATACCCTTAGTTTGCCCATCCATGACTGACATTCAGTACATTTTTGTCTGGGTAGACCAGGAGGCTGACGTAAAGGTAAATTCCAGACTAACATCTTAAGACACAAGCCCTTTTGTGTACTGACTTTTGCTCTTACTTCTAGACTCTCCATAACCTCATTTGGCATGGAAAGTGGTTTCAAGCAGGAGCTTGCATATTGTCACTTTGTAAAAAAATCCTGCCCCATAACCTACATACATTCAGCTCTTAATAATAAAAAATTCCAGCAAAAATGCCAGGCTCAATAATAAACACGTCAGGATCCAAAAGTGCAACTCACAATACTGGATCATATTACAGCTGATGTCAAAGCTAACAGATCATTAATCCAGTAAAAGTACACTCTAATTTATCAGACCATGTCTGCCTTGCTGGACCTAATATTTTGTTTAATCATTTTGAATTACAAAAATAAGGCATGATTTTTAACTGATATTTCATATAAGTTAACCAGTGGAAAACAAAATTGAATAGTCTTGGAGTATTTAGAAAGCATCACCAAGACTCCTGGCTTAGCCTTAGGTCTCAAGCATCAGTTAAAATAAAAAAGTGTAGAGTTTTCTGATTGCCAATCCTTATGACAGTCTGTTTCCATGTGGACATTTTGTGTCTTCATGCTATCCATTGAAAAGATTCTATTTTTTTTTTGGTGAATGCAAGCAAAAAAGTGAGTACAGTGATACTACTTATTTGTTACTTCTGGAAATTGCCCATAGGATTTCAGAGGAATGTGGACAATTCAGGGTATGTCTCTCTGGGTGCTCAAAAACAGAAGGCAACGAGAATTTGCTGCACCACTCTTCTAAAACAGGAATCTGGACTTGCCAAGCAAAGCTCCAAAATAATATTTTTATTTTTCTACAGTGGTGAAGGTTTAGTTCTTGTTACGTGCACTCTAATGTCCTCTTTAAAATTGTAGATAAAGTACTGTTCATTAAAAGTGTATGGTTTCAATAAGATTTCAATTTGCAGATACTTTGAGAATTTCACAAGTGTCTTAAACCTTCAAAAAATGTTTCTTTGAATCTTGAATCACAGTCATTTTGCAGCTAAGCTAAGGATCCCAAATGGACCACATCAAGTCTGGAAGTGGAATACAGTCTCACAATTCATGTACACAGTTTTGAAAAACAGATTGAAAGGCACTCCTTGTAACTGTGCTGAGCATGTACACACATGTGGAAGCACAGAAATTACTTGTGAAATAGTAATTGTTATTGCCCAGCTCATTTTGGTTGGCTCCTTCATTCACGTGCTCTTCAAATTTTTATCCTTGTAAGGGTTTTCAAGTGTCTGTAGCTATAAGGCAGGCAGTATCTTCAACAAACAAACACATAAACCAACTCTCTAATGCTTCAAAAGTATTATAAGGTAAAATATAAGCATTCTTAGACATATTTAATTTCATCCTATATATAACAGTCTATACTTATTTTCAATGTAAGGAATGGTTTGGGGTTTTTTGTGGTGAAACACTGGCACAGGTTGCCCAGAGAGGTGGTAGATCCCTGGAAACATTCAAGGTCAGCTTGGACAGGGCTCTGAGCAACCTCATCTAGTTGAAGATGTCCCTGCTCATTGCAGGGGAGGTTGGGCTAGATGACATTTAAAGGTCATTTCCAACCCAAACTATTCTGTGATTCTATGATACTATTTTGTCCATAGCATAATTTAGTAAAAAGATTAGGTATTTCATTATTTTTTAATTCCTTTTTCTCACATTCTAGGATCTATACTTTTAATTCAAATGTTTCTTCTCTCTCTGGAGGCTCAGGATATCTTCAGCACAGACGTAATATGGAGTTTCCCTAAAGTCCCATTTCTTAGAATCATCTATGGCATAATTAGCTTCTTACTCAACCAATGGTTTCTTAATGAATAAAGCAGACACAGCTCATGGGCAGAAAGGCAGAAGGAACTTGCCACAGTGCTTTGAAGTTTTCAAGCGTTTTTTCCTTACTGATGCAGCCGAGCAGCCGCAGCTTTCTTAGAGATGGTGCAAATGAAATAATTTATTTTTATTGCAGATTCCAGCATAATACACCATGGAATAGATTTACCCCCTGAAGAACAGGCTTTGGGCTAAGGTACTTGCCATGTTGAAAGGGAAAACAAATTGTGATGATGATTGCACTTGATTTGTTGAAATATTTCATCCTCAGCACCATGTCTGACAACACAAGTAGAATACCTCCACTGTTTCCTAAAGATTCACTGTGTATGTGATCACCCATTAACTGGAAAAAAGCCCAACCCAGATTTGCAGTCAATGCATTTTTTAAAATTAAAAACTAAATGTAGTTACTAGCTAGAATAATAAAAGGCACGTGGTCCACTCCTAATAGCCAGCATCACCTCCCTGCCCAGATGCCAAAAGCCCTGACTATTTCTGGTATGGATGTACAGAACTTGAGCTACGTAGTATTGGTATTGATGTACGGAACTTGAAGGAGCATTTCAAAACACCCCACAGAGAGATACCTGGTATTTCCATGAAAATATGTTATTTGCTAATCAGCTGTAGTGCATGCATTCATGGGACCTTATTAATAATGAGGCTTATGCCAACTTCAGTGAAAGGCTGTGAGCTAGATGTCTGATTGAGTCAGCTCCAAGCAGTGACTTTCAGACACTAGCTAATTTCAGTGGGTTAACATCAAGCCATTCGTAGACGAACTCTCTTCCTTCCACAACCTAAGGGTAACATCAGCCACACCTTAAGAAGGGAACTAGCCTTTTGTATTTGCTGTAAGAAAACAGCAGCCTGGTAAGGGGTTCTACCTCATCTATACACAATTTTAATTAATCTTTTGCTGCACTGTCCTCCCTCTCTTTTCTTATCAAGATGTCCAAACAGCAAAATAACAAGCAGCAGATATTAGATATTCCTGAAGGACAATTATTACAAGGTAAAAGTCATTTAATCTATGTAATTTTGTTAGTAGGGATTAATTGGTGGAGATTAGACAGACTAGCACGTTTCGGTCTAAAGAAAGAGGTGTCTGAGTGGGATATTGATGAAGTCATAGGTGCTGTGGAAAAAGTAAACCAAGAATGGCTATTCATTACTGCCACGGCCGAGGGTATATTAGCATACAGCTAATGTAGTAAGTGCCACTGAGCTGCTGAATCCAGTCCTGGTAGTTTGGTTTAGCCTGAAAAGATTATGGCAAATGGATATAAACTGGAGACACGCTGACTCTGATGTATTAGATTGTGCTTAGCAGTAGTGGGAAGTATCTTTGCATTACACTGCCTGACTCTTGACGCAATTTAAAGCAACATTTTCTGATATTATCTAAATGGAGAAAGATTTCCAGTGAGTGAGCTTTGATTATGAAATGCCCATGCAGAAGGTCGACTTGTGGTTCCCCATGCACATGTCGGTGTCCAGGTTGCAGGCTATGTGCGGGGAGCAGGAGGCTGGCAATATGGAGATGCAGTAAGGACTCATTGCAGTATTGGATAAAACCACAGGTGCTCATTAAATAGCTCTCTGGAGAAGAGACTGCCTAGAAGCTCTTGCAGAAGTTAGACTGCCAAGTGCACGGCTATTCAGTAGTTAGTCTTCAGAGCACCGTCATGATTAAAAGCCCTGGCAATATTTGCATATGCAGCCTTTTTAAATGTACTTGCTAATTCCTTCTGGTTTCTTCACACAGTCTCTGTAAGGCAGTTCTCAGACATTATTTGGGACAAATCATAAAAGTTAATGAAAGAATGGAGGATAAAAGAGCACTAAACTACACTGCAGTAAAAATATAAAAATAAAGCAGCTGTTCAAGGAGCTAGTTCAGGATAATCAAAATAAAAGGATTTCACATGAAAAATTACTCAATATCTGAACAGATGATAAATCTCAGATTTTCCTTGTGGGCTGTTTGAAGGATGGGTCACCTATGCAAAATATTCTGTGATCTGCATTGTGGAGCCATGGCCATTTCCTAGCCTGCGAAAAATATTTCTGGTCCTTTCTTTCATAAAGGAGTTAGACACAGGAAAAGAGCAGAGAAAGCTGTAAAATATAATCAGAAGTTGGTGTGCATACCAAGACCCTTAGGACGTTATGATCAAAGTACAGCAATAGTTGCCTATGCCATCTCCCTGAGGCCCAGTATCTATATAATAATCCCTACCATTTTTACCAGGCAATAACTCATTGTTAACTGAACACTAAACCTGCAGTGATAATAGTCTGGACTAGAGTTAATGTTGGTCTGTTGAAGGTATGAATCTGCTCTGAGTACTGACTGCTCCACAACATGGACAGCAAGACTAATTGCTGCCCCTGCCTCTGGCTACCACGACACAGCTGCTCTCAGGGCCCGGGGAGAGCCGGACATGAGTCCTCCTGAAGTCAGTCATGAAATTTCCTTAAATGCTATGATGGTCAGGATTAACTAGATTTCCTCTCATCCACTCTTTGGTCTTCACTGTAGGGGAGCACGCCACACAAAGTAGCTATTTCCTGAAATATGATTAAGGGGGAAGTAAATGGAGAGGTGGCAAAATGAAAGCTCCTCTTGTTTGGAGAGAGGTCTAGGGAAAGGACGTAGTGCTTCTAATTTAGGGATTAATGACTTCTAAAAATTAGGCACATGCTCCCAAGTGAGTGCTGCATAAGTCTGAATTCAGCATATAAATCCCACTGGTCAACAGAAAAAGGTGGATGTCTTCAAAAAGAGGTTCAAGAGACCCAGAGGCTGAGCAAGTGGACAGCAGATTACTCCATGGGAAGTGCTCATAGCAAATGGGTGCTAAAACACACACACATCTCTTAGACGTCCTACTTAAAATTATTCACCTAGTCTAAAAACACAGAGTCCATACATTGAGGCACAAACTGACTGGGACTTCAAAAATAACACGGATATTTCTAGTGGGTTCCCCTCTTTGCATGATGGCACATTGGCATGAGCAATCAGCCAAGAAGGGAGGTGATGGGCTGCCAGGTCTCTGAAACCACACCGGATGAAAACCCCGCAGTTCTGATCTAGCAAGAACAGGTGTTCTACCAGGTCTCTGGAGAGGTCACTCCCACCTTTGCTGTTGAAGCTGTCCCATCATCCAGAAAGAAATGCCAGAATAATGAGGCCAGAGAAAGAGCCAACAAAAAGGCTCATGCTTCTGTCTCCCAGCTCCTGGGCAAACTCTTTAACCACCAGGCTATTGCGAAAAAGGCCTGACCACAACCGTGGGAATATTTCTGAGCAAGAATGACCAGAGATGTTCTGTTCTGAAGTTGATTGTCAGAGATCACCATGTTCTCCAAGCTGAGGTCCCCCTGGGCACATATGGGATGCAAATGCTGCTCTAGTTTTTTTTAAATGGGAGCAAGGTGGTATGTGCTGAAGTGTAAATTTAGGTACATTAGGAAAACATGTCCAGCACAGGAAGGTAGGTGATGTTTGCAGAGAAGGAAGCCTAAACACACAGATGGGACTGATGTGCCTAATTCTGCCAAGGTCTTAGCCCAGGCACTGAAACAAATACTGTAGGTAGTACCTGGCATGTAGAGAAGATAGCCCAGGCGCCCCCCGAACAGGTTGCTCACAGGCTTCCCAAGAGCCACCACCACCAAAATGTCAGGTGGTTGTTACATGTCCTCATTCCAGGAGAACGAGGGCCACCGCTCCGGGAAACAGTGACAGTCTTCTCTTCCTTCCAGGGGTGCGTGGACCAGGCCTTGAAGAAAAAATAGTTGTAACTTGTCCAAACAACAACATTGTAAACATTCTTTTTGCCAAAAGTAACATTTGGCTATGCATATAACAAGCTCATAAATTAAACTTCCCCTGGCAATGCAAAATTATGCATTACTTACGCCTCTAGTTGGTCTGACTTCCTACTGAATATGTCAGACACTAATTAAGTACAAAGGGAGGCCCCAATCTGGCAAACACTTATGCGAGGATGACTGCCTTCATTTTAGTGGTGCAAAAATTTGGTGTAAGTGGGAAGCTAGGTACGGGAAATGTGGGCAGGAGTCTCCACAGGACAGGAGCCTTACATACTAGTTGAGGTATTCTGTTTGCAGTGGGCTTATCTCAGTGTCTTTCTTTTAAGTTTTAAGAAAAATGTTTTTTGCTTTCAGCTTCATTAATGAGACTTCACTTGAGCGAATGTTTTTTGAGCATACCTTACTTCTGGCTCCTGGCCAGCCCTAAAAGCAGTTGCGGTTTCTTCACAGAAATACAGATCTTCACAAAAAATAAAACTTTTCAGCTTGTAATTCCCCAGTGGTCGCCTCTCCAGCCAAATCACCCTTGGAAACATATTTTAAACCATTTGAGCAGGGAAAAATATTTGGAACTTTGCCTGTTTTGCTAAGGCTCAGCATCAAATTACACAGACAGAGCTTCTGTTTTTTTAAAAAATATTTTATGTCTATACTATTTTAAAGTACATGGAAAGTAGTATTTTTTTAAATAAAATAAAGCTTACTGGCGCCAGTATTACATCAGTGACTGTAACCATTGTGTGCGTTGTATCCTTGGTAAGGATTTCTCAATCTTAATGCAACTGACTCAGGACACCAGGCTAGATGCAATAGGAGATGTGAATGCAATTAAGTCCTTCCCTGAGTTCTTTAGGAAAACAACAGCACTATTACTATTTGATTTATGCTTCTCAGGTGATGTATGCCACATCCTTCATCTTTTAATGGAGAGTATGACTGAAAACTGGGATCTAAGCCCAGTTTCATGTTAGAACAATTTTTTTTCATTAGCAAATAAGAGCCAGAAACTTGCAACACTTACTAAGATGAATAATCATCAGTTTGGTCTGCAGCTTAGTGAACATAGATGGAGACAAAGGGGCCAAGTAGATGGAGACAAAGGGGCCAAGTCCTTAATTGGTACAAAATGGCAAAGCTCCAGGACTTAAAGGGACTTTGGGGGAGCTCAGTCAATTTATGCTTGCTGAGGATCTGCCCCACAACATCTGCCTGTGCGTATGTAGGCTATGTGTATGTGTGTGATAATTGTGTGACATATTGTACTGCAGGGCATTTGATAAAGAAATAACCAAGCAATTTATCACATAACTACGATTGCGTCACCTGCTCATTAATCTGTCTCCCTGATTCAGTCTGGCATTCCTTGCTCTTAAGCTGCTTCAAACAGCACCATTTATATTTTAAAGCCAACCTGCCACGGAAGTATTTCCTCCCCCCCGCCCCCCCCTCCCGCCAAAGAAGTGGAATTTCCTCAGAAATTATACCTTCATGAGGTCCAAAACAGGCAAGATTAATTCTGAAAATTATGAAATTGTTCTGATTTTAAAGCTGTACATTTCTATTGTCCTAGTCAATGAAACAGGAAGAACTTTAGCAACTTCCCAGCAGACCAGCTCACTGAAATGCAGAGAGTTTGAGATGCTGGGCTTTAAAACAGTGAATTTTTATTCATGGAAGCGATCTCAAATTATTTTAGATATGTTCTAAAATTATTAGTTTTAATTTTTCTCTTCCTTGTGGCAGTCAAGGCACTTTGCTTAACAGGCCAAGAGACATAAATAACAGTCTCCCAAAAATGTTTTTCAAAGTTCCACAGTATTTTAGAAGAGTTTTTATATAACATACACGGCAGGAACAGCAAATCCCACACCTATGCTAATGAAACTGAGCTACCACAGACAGTACATGTCTCCTTCTACATTCTTAAACACCTATGTCAAAAGATTGTTCAGGCTAGAAAGTCAAGCTCTCAAGAATTAGGAATGAGAACTTGCAAGATTTCCCAATATTAATGCCATTTGCGCAATCCATATTATATATAAGTTACCACATAACCACACAAACCTTCCTCTGACCCATTCAAGCTGTGCTTCATTTCGTAAGCAGAAGGTGATTCTTTACTTCTGGGCCTCCAATTTATTTGACATAATGTACTTAAGCTCTGCACTGTGTGCACAACTATTCACTCCCTCCTGGCTGCTGTAGGGATGCTCTTACCGTGCCTTTGCTTGACCACTTGCAGGTTCAGCATTCCCATCCTGTTCCCACCATACACGCCCTGGGATTGTGAAGAACTGAAAATGGAATGCCAGACTTGTCAATAACAAGTTGCCGGCGTCTGATTTTTTCGGCATATCTTGCAAAACTTGACAGCCTACTGCACGTATGGGGCATCTGCAAATCAGCCTCACTCACTCCTGTGAGCTCTCAGCCATTCTGTAAACCTGTCTGCAGTTCCCTAATGGGCAGGAAAATATGTACCTAATGGCTGTTCAAGAGGAGACTGACAAATGGTGGGAGATGTAGAGAAAAAATCCAGTTGCTGCGTAAGTCCTCATCTGCCTTAATCAGGAAACTAGCCCTAGTTAGAGAAAAAAAGTCGCGTCCAGTGCCTGCTGGTCTGCTGTGGGCCAGGCTCAGCAGAGATGGACTCTGGTAAAAGTGTCTGCTTAATTCTTAAGTTTCTGTTGAATTATTTGAAAGCAAAACAAAACAAAAAACCCAAACATGGCCAAGTACGTAAGGAGTGTTTTCCCCACCCAACACAAGTAAGCAAAGGGCGTATTCTGGCATGAGGGCAACACGCCCTCTTCTTTATTTGCCACAAAATTCAAAGGCCTGCTTCAAATTGTAGGATTGAAAAGTCAGCTGAAAATGAATTAATTTAAACATAAATAGCATACTTTATTTCCTCTAAAGCCCCTCTAAATTCCAGCTGAAGTAGATACCCAGAATGGAAAACTTTCAGCCTGCACAGTTAAAACAATTTGGCAAACTTAGCAGCAACTGTAAGAAGAGGCCTTAAATGGGAAACATACAGAAACTGTAGGTGCAGTTAACACATCTGCCTATGAAATGTGGATAAGCAGAACACCAGTTTCCAGCTTTGCCCAGAGTGTGATTTGTATCTATTTAATCGGACCTTATTATTACGGCCTGTCATTCTTTTCTTGCATGCTTTTCACATCCCACACTGACACTTTGCTACAGACCATGTGAAGAGAAAACAATATAACACAACACTTTCTTAAGGAAATTTTTTTATCTGTATAAATGATAACGAAAGAGGAAAGAGGGACTGTGAAAGTAAAGAAGCAAAGGCGAGTGAAGACACTGACATGGCATGTATGGTACATTTATTCTTTAATTTGCGTTGTACACAAAGAAATACAATGGGAAAGTGAGAGTGGCACAGGTTGTGGAAGTTGTGCAAAAAGAGTATGGAGGACATGGTAGGTCTTGGAGTGACTGGAAAGGAGTGAAAAGGAAAATGGCTAAGGAGCTCTGAAGCCAGGGTCTGGGAAAGTGAAGACTGACTATTTGGACAGAATACAGGTACCAATCAGAGCACTGCAACTCTGCTCCTCTCTCTCCTTCACTCCCCCCTCTCTCTCTCATCTCATCTCTGAGAGAGAGAACAGAACATAAAGTTGCATTCGTTAATTTGTTTTCAGGAATCACAAATTATGCTGTGATTTTTATCTTCTAAGTCTATGCATGGATCTGGAATGCTACAGTCGAGCCCCACTTTATGAGAACTTAAGTCAGCAGCATCCAGGGATTGCAGATAGCACGAATTCTCCTTCTTTTACATCACTTCTTTGTTAGAAGGACAGATGGGAGAGTTCAGCATTTGTTCACCACTTCGTTTCCTTGCTGCCAGGCTAAAGAACCCAGCAAGGAATCTTTTGTGCAAATTCCTCCTCACCCCATCTGTTTCCAGGCAGAACCTTCTTCCTTCTGGTTAATTCATCAAGGTTAATAGACTGTCTATGATAAATCAAATATTTCTTTTTCACTACTTCTTTTCAAACCCAAGTTCAGTAAGTGCCCAGGAAAAACTGATGCAGTATGTAAAAAACCTCTCCAGCCCTTTTTGGACAAAATGCAAAACAGCCAACTCATAGCCCACCTTTTTGAATTGAGCCTTTCTCCCTGCCACATATTCTCTGGTTTTGCCTAGTCTAGGATTGAAACAGAAATAACAAAGCTTCCGTCACCCTCTAGTGATTTTCTCCAAGGTGAGAATGTCTTTTCTTTCCTAATTTCCTCCCACTGGTCCCAGTTCCACCTCTGGGTGCTACCCAAAATATCTTAGTTTTTGTATACCCCTGCGCAGGTGCGCACAAAGCCTGGAAGTCCTGGAAGTAGAATTCTACTAACTCGTGCTGCTCAGGAACGGCACAAACTGCAGTGCCCCTGAAAAGGAGCTCACATTTCCAGTGCTTGAAGATGAGGTTTTCTCCCTTCGCTTACACACACATTGCTACTTCATGAAGCTACACAGTCTGTTTTGCTGAGGCCATGGTGTGTGCACATGTGGTTCATGCGGAGCCTGTCTAGGTCACATTTAGCGGCTGTCTTGTTCACCCTAACTACTCCATACTAGATGGTAAGACACTTATGTAACTGCAGGCACAAGGCAACCATCTCTTCTGCCTTTGTACCCGGTCCTCAGGAATCAGATTGTGTATTTGATACCCCAATGTCCTGCTACGGTCACCCACATTATCTGGGGTCTTGCCTGTCCAGTTGTTATGGACAATGTAGAAGACAGACAACAACTGATAGTGCGGGACAGGGTTCAAACTCACAAATCCCGCACAGTTTATGACATCCTACAACCTGTGTCTTTTTGGATGCCATTGTGTCCAGCCAACACAGATGAAATGCGTCATTCCATGATGATAACAACTGCACCTACGTGGTGGCTACCATACACCTTTGGTTGTGCAAGCCAGCTCCTGTGCCAGCTACCAAGCCACTGTTCACAGTCCACCCAGGTGAGCACAGGGGCAGCTCTCCTGTGGCCATGCAGAAACATATGGCTGAAAATTGCAACATTTCCAGTTGCAAATCCAACATCTTACTGCCAGTCAGAAGAGAACCACTCTTATGTGGGAAGATGGGCAGTGAAGCTGTTGCTGTGAGGTGTTCGTTACCACTCTGTTGCTCTCTTGCCTCATACCATATCTCATACGGCTTGCCAATGCATGGAAGGTTACTGAAGGCCAAGACCAGGTTGTACCTGTGTCTCTCTGCATTGGATGTTATTCAAGGACTTCATATTCTTTGTTCCTTTGCCTTCTACCTGGCCTTTGTACTCTTTATACAAGGACAACAAAGTTGTCCTTTCTCGTTGCACTCACAGACTGTTTGATGACTGCTAGAGTCCATTAATCATGTTTGTGGCAATATTTCATTTCAAGGATTTCCTGATCCTTCAGTTCTCCCCAGATGGCAAGCAGAGGCAGTTCCTCTTTATGTTTCAGGGCAGATGTAAAAAACAAGGTACGGCAATATAGTGCACGGATCTAAATGGACTGATCCTGAGCAGGACTAGCACTTAAACAAGTAGATGATACCTCATCACCATGAAAAGAATGGTAGATGCTGCTGCATTTCGATAAGGATGAAAAACTGAGGAATACCAAAAGAGTGCTCAGAGCAGACGGACAAACACAGACATCTGCACACTGACTTAACACTCTGCAAACCAACTGCACTTTTAAAATAGCAGTATGGAACGTGCTTTATCTCACCAGCTGATACATGCTAAAATATTGTCATGTAAATGGTGGTCATTTCAAATGAACTGCCCATCCCCTTCCACTACCTCACAGGCAAGTATTTAGCATATGTTTTTCCAAACAGTTGTGGCAGTTCTATATCCCAAGCCTTAGTACTTTTAAAAAGGACAGAAAATTGTTTTGGAAAAGGACCAAACATTAACTGTTAAAACTCAAACAAAGGAGTACGAGTCAAGAAACTAATCTTTTTTTATTTATCTGAAATGAGAAATGAAATTCAGTTTGGAAAACATTTTTATTAAAAACTGTAGCTGTCTGTATTCTGAAACACCCTGGAGGTCTAAAGATGATATCAGTATATAAATATTCAGGGCTTCCTGAATATTTCTTTTCAGAAAAGACTTTTTTTCCCCCTTACAATTTCTTTGACCTTTAGAAAACAGTCTCTATTTGTAGCTTGATTTTTTCAAGATGTTCTCCGGTACATAAAGATGGCAGGGAATTCAATTTAAAAGTCAACTCATGAAACACCATATAATAGTCAGAAGATAGCATCGCTTTAGGCAATATTTTATTAAGTGAACAGCCATTCAAAGCATTTTGGAGCATATTATATCCTATTCAAAGGCATTAACTTCCTTCAATGCTACAGCAAAAGTATTTTACAAGAGAGATGATATTTGAACTATCCACAGGCATATGGATAAAATGCACAGTACTCAGCTGTAACAGAGATGAGTCTTCTTGCTTTACAGAGGACTGTCAAAAGGACTGATACATAAAAAGGTCTTCCTGGTGGTTTTTTTTTGTTTTGTCTCTTTTTTTGATCCTTTAAGGGGAACAAGACTTTCATGAGCTCCCATAGAACAGCTGCAAAAATACCTTCAGTCCGTCATCTGGAATTCCTGAAGGTGACTTGTGGATTTGTGGCTAATGAAACATTGCAAAATAGCACTCACCATGTTGTAAAATACCCCTAATGGTTTATTAGCCTCTTATAGGACAAAAAATGAAAGGTGCCCCAAGCATGTTATTCTGTTATAATTACATAAAGCACGAAGTTAGAAAGAAACAATGTCAGAACAGAAGCAAACATAGGAAGGTTTCTCTGTGACCTCAAAAGTGGATTACAGATGATTTGTGACATTACAAAGTGACCACTGGATACCTGGGTTCCAATTAAGGATTCTCACTGATGAAAATCAGTATGCTTTCTCATGATTTACAACAAAGCAAGATTAAAATTTGGTCACCAAAAACTTATTCCACTTGACCTTATCCAGCATAAGAATTTTTTCTGAAACAGGACTTTTCGTTCCACAGAGAAGCCATCTGATAAGAGTAGCAGTGGGTAATAGATTACTATGGGTTGAGAGCAAGGAGAGGGCACTGAAAGAACTGTTGTTTCCAAGGTTCAGGACAAGCAGTTGCATTATATATATATATCATACAGTCTTTTTGATATTTCTGTTTTTCTACCTTTATGAGACAAGATTTAGTAAAGTACAGGAAATTACCCTATTTCTAAATGAATGACCTTGTATGCTACCTCTTAGATGGATAAAGAGGGAAGCTGTTTCCTCCTAAATACTACAGCTGAATAATTTGATTTTTTTTGGGGGGGGAGGGGGGGGCGGGAAATCATACATTTGTAATTTTGTCAAATACAAAACAATTTTCATTTACTGAATTTAGCTGTTTAATGTGTTCCAATAAAAAATTCTAAGGTAGTGCTACACATGGGGAGAACAACCAAGAAAGATTCCAGGAACATGTCAAATGGCTTTACATTCCTGTGGAAATATTGACCCAAATTGCAGTACAGTGCTTGCTGATGCATTTGGTACCAATGGTTATAACAGTCACGACATAACTGCAATTGGGTTTTCACCATGTTGTCAGTGCAGAGACGAGTTTCCCCCTTTTCACTGCTTCCAGGGCATGTTCCATGAACAAAGCCCATTTCAATTAGATTTCCTTAGACCCGTTCCCTGCGTAAAAATCTTTCCTGAAATAGATGCACCATATAGACAGACACTCCCCTTCAACCTCAAATGTGCACAGTTTTCAGCATTTAAATTGGAGTTCTGGGAAGAGGATACACAGGGCTTTTTGCTGGCTATTTGTACAGGCGTGATTTTCATTCACAATGACCATAAATGCCTACTTGTTTCAAAGGAAATGTAACCTGTATTCTTCCAGTGCCTTTTCAGGTGTGCAGTCTGAGCACATTAACTTATTTATTACATAGTTGTACCTATCCAATGGAAATTCTCACAGCCAGGGACATCCTGCAGATGTGAACATTACTGGGATTACACTGAATGTAAAAGTGGAGAAAAACAATGATGCTTTTCACCTGTGATCAGGACATTTTCTCTAAAATATTCACATTTTCTGAAGAAACCCCTTGTTTCTCCTTTGCTGAGTTGTCAAATCAAAACATGTAAAAGACAAAAGTATTTTATTCCTTGCTAAATGGTCCAGCACAGTAAATGCTAAGGTGATAAGGATGACAATGATAGTTCAATATATGTTAAACACTTATTCAAAAACAAGGGAGAAGACAGAAGAGAATAAGAATTTCTCTTCCCTGTTATCTCCACTGTTTCTCCCCCATTTTCTTTCCTTCCTATCTTCATCTTCTTTTTTTTTTTAATTATTTTTTAAGGAACAGATGTTTTGTCACCTCTTGCCCCGATCTTCAAAGTATTCTACTAATTCTAGTCCTCAGTTTCAAGGTTGGTTACAAATTTGGCCTGGTTTGACTGAAAGGGAGAGTTTGCACCAGTTACACACCACTGTCTCAAGCTGGATGAACTCTGTCTGCCTAATCCTGAATTCCCTTGAACATCAAAGGTCTAACTCACACTTCAGGGTTAGCAGGGTCACATTCCACCTAAAAGAAGACTAATACTGCCTGAATCGCTCACAACAAGCTTCTTGTTTGACAGCTTTTGCCCCATTTTCTGTTTTCAAATGATGTGCAAGTAAACTTATATTTTGTCATGTTCTTTAATAATTCACTAAACACTTTATGTGAATTCATTCAAAGAATGGCTTGCTCTGAACTATCTGCTCTGAGCTGAGCTGGAAGGCTTGAACATTTGTAGTGTGCCACTCAGGCTGCAATTTTCCACCTGGTGGTAACTCCTGATCTCTGGAAGGTTCCCAAATCCACAGAAAGATTTCAAGATGGCCACAGAAATTATCAAATGATCCTGATGCACAATCTCACAGAAATACATTCAGGTATGAGTTTGTACAATGCTTTGCCTTTGATAAATAATTTTGTGGAGGGAAATTCAAGTAAGAAAGTTGGTAAAAGGCAACCGGAGAGGTCCCATCAATAAATATGGTCAAAAGGAGGATCTATTCTCTGCTGCTTTTCCCTAAATGTCATCAATGACTGAAAAAAAAATGCAATGAAGAAAGGGCCTGAGAGAGCAAAACATAAGGGGGAAAATCCAGGCATAGGAAAAATTAGTATAAAGATGTTATCACAAAGGGGCAACCATTCTGCAATGGAATAAAGAATGGTGAAAAAATGTAAAAGACACCGGTACTACCCACATGCATATATAAGCCTTTGATCTCACCTTGAGGAAACTCACTACCTTTCAGTAAGCGTCAGATTATCCACCTCAGAACACACTGCTAAGCTTTTCAGTGTATGACAATTCACTCCAGTTGAGGAAAAATAACATGTTGGAATTCATAAGGCTAATCTAAAGCAATCAATCAGTTAATGATCCCACTTTTCTGACAAATTGATGTCTAGAGCAGTTACATAACTCAGGTCAAAAATTACTATGAAGTAGAGATATCCTTTGAAAACAGGGTATTATAAAAAGTTTTCAAGCAGGACTAGCTTTGCAATCGTAAAGATGTACCATGACTGTATTGCAAAACATCATCTCTATAGCACCTCTATAGCTTCTTCCCACTGGTATGAAACAAATATAATGAAAGCAAGTGTTCCATGAACTCCACTCAGACCATTGCTGGAACAAATCCATCTCAGACCTTAAGAAAGAGGCAGGCAGAGAATAGGGAACTTTCTCTCTTTTACGGCTAAATTAAAGAAGCAAATGCCAAACGTGGAAGGCATTAAATAAGAAGACAGTGTATAAATTTGTAAGGCTATTTTTGTCCTAAGACATGAAGTTTAATTTAAGGAATATCCTTTCCACTATTTCTAAGCATTTATATTACAGCTTGTAGCACATAAGCACAAGCAGGGTCTGCAGAATAGGGTAGACTGTGAACAAAAGGAAGAAAGAGGTGCTAAATAGATTTGTGGGATGAATGTATAAAACCGATGGAAGAACAGAATGAAGCAAATATAAATGCTACCAACTGGATTTTACAAAAATGTTCGTGATGGTGTTATACTAAGTCCTAACCCTGTTAGCTCTACTTAAGGTCTGAATGCTAACACATCAGATAAAAGTGACTAGACACTGCTACACAAACAGCAGTTTCACCTGATGAACTGAATTGGCATTGGTTTTTTATTATTTTATTTTAATTTTTAATTATTTTATTATTGATAATAACTAATTATCCAATAATTACTCTAATAATTAATCTTGTGAATACTGCAGGAATTAACATTGATAGAAAATGACCTGGGTGGGAAAATGAAATATAGCTATGCACAATGGTATTTAAAGGTGGTAAAAATTTGCATCAGTTATAAGAGGTTCTTCCAAACAAAGGAATCCATTGAAATAAAGTGGGAGGAAGCCCTTAACTTATCACTAAAGACATTTAAAAACAGGCCAAAATAAACGACTGGAAAATTTAACACAATGACTAATCTCACACTGACTCCATAATCTTGCAATAGGAATGCAGCATGTTCCAAAACCTCTTTTCCATCCCTAATGTCTAATATCTGTAAGCCCCTGGACATGTTTGGGCTATCCAGCCATGGATATTAGGTCTGGCTCCAGAAAGCAGCATGATGCCAGTGTACAGCTCAGTTCCCAGAGTTTGGGAAGTCTCCAGAGCACCGCTGTTGCTAACCACTTTCCCAAAAGTGCCGACTTTAGTCTCATCTTTATAGTATCCCTAATCTGATCCACCCCTTTTGGGGAACTTTGAAAAGAGCAGTTGCCTCAGGCAAGTAGAAAGATGACAGCATAGCTCACCTCCACGAGGCACACAGAGGATGATTACTGTTTATTAGGAAGAACAAAATACTCATTTGCAACTTGTCTGAGAATGGCTGATAGCTTAGTGTATTTTGATGCATCAAAGCCCTGAACACAGTATTTCACCTGAAAAGAAAACCACTGTTATTATGCGGTGTTGTTACTGAGATCTACCAGCTCAATATTTTAATGCTTATTATTGGCACAGTGACAAGTTTACGGCTGACTCTGTTTCTCCATCACTTCTGGAGCCCTTAATATTTGTTAGCTGCAGAAAAGAGACACATTTTCAAAGCTATCTGTGACTGTGAATGATTCCTTTTTGAATGTCAAACTAGAAAATCTGATTTTCAAAGGTTAGGTGTTCAACATTTTCTGAAAATCAGGCTGCCTGGAAATGTCTCAGACTGTGCCCCTAACATGGATGCAACTGAATCATTCATCACTTTTGCAAATTAAACTTTTAAGACACAAAGACATTTTTCTTTCATGCCGGCATTCAGATACCACAGCTAAGGGCGTAGTAGAGGAATGGAGCGGAACTCTACTAACTGCTTTGACATCTTTTAATTTTAGGTGAAGTGTAGGAAGAAAGATGCATGTACCTGCATGAATGTAGAAGCTGTTCTTGTCATAAAATCTGATAATTATCCAAGCTATCTCCCTCCATATAGAAATCCATCTTAATTCATTTTTCTCTGGTATTTTAGCAAATGAACAAATGAACAAAAGGGAGTTCAGGCTGCTGACCATATCAAAAGTTGCACTGATTAACTAAAACTGCCTTTTAAAAGACCTAGTTAAATCAGAGCAAATGCTTGCCTGAGCACACTTAAATTAGTTTATTTATTGAGTCACACTGATTTATTTGAATTTGTTAATCTGGGTCAGGACTCTGAAACATTTGCATGCCTACTTCATGTTTAGTGTCTATTTAGTCTATACACATTTTGTTTTAGTACAATGAAAGAATGAAACTCTTCTAAGAAGGTGTAATAAACAAGTCTGACACTTTTTTATAGCAGGTCAACTCAATAAAGACATCACCATTTCTTGATGATATGAAGCCAGCTGTGCTTAAAGAGACCTATTGAAACACACCCAAAATCAGTTTGCCAGCTCCAAATTTATGTTGAATTAGATTTTTATTACTTTAATCAAATTGTTTTGAAAGATGGTTTTATTTTAACCACAGCTACTTTTGTGTGTAAACAAGGCCTTAGGCCTTGTATCATCACAGGATACATCAAGCATACCTACTAAATTGAACATTGCTATTTTTTGCTATAATTGCTATCATTGCAATTGATATGCTTTTGAATGGCATATTTCATGCCAGCCATCTTCAAATTCTAATATTCTAATTGAATTTCGATGTAGAACGAGACCAAATTAGGTATTACCCTTACAGAGTACAAGTCACATTTGTGTTGCTGTAATCTGAAACCACAAAAATGAAACTCCTACTCATATTTTTGTCCTTCAGACTATATAGAGTGGAAGTCTGCTTACCCACAAAGCTACTAATTTCTTCATGCTTCTCATATAGGAAACCCCAGAATTTCCTATTTCTTACAAAATTCTATTATATGAATTTTAAATAAGCATATAAAAAAATGAAACACAAACCTATTAGCTGCTTCAGTGAACGTCGGGTTATAAATGCTTGAAAAATCTGAAAATATGAAAAATTAACCAAACAAAATACTGTGATGGTTGAAATTGGTTTAACATAGTGACAGTGTGTGTGGTTTACATTTATTATTGTAGAACATGGTTATTTAAAACCTTTATCTAACTGACTTAACAGGTGACTAAATATGTGTTGCCTTCACAGTAACTTTTGCCTTTGTTAGGACCAAAAAAGGTTGGAGTCCTACTCTCTTCTTACATTTGCTTTAACAGCATGTGTGGTCTAGTTTGTAGTTTAGATTGGAACAGAGTTCAAAAAAGCAGAAGTCCAGCAAAGTATTGTGCAACATTTCCATGTTTATGGTACTGGATGTGCTGGATAAATACTCTCAATGATACTTACTATTTCATATATAAATAACAATCTCCAACTTTACAAGGATGCTACTCGATTTTTAAGTAAATATAAGAACGATGGGGACAGCCTTTTTAGTAGGCTTTGTAGCAGTAAGGCAAGGAGTAATGGTTTTAAACTAAAAGAGAGAAGATTAAAACGAGATACAAGGAAGAGATTTTTTATGATGAGGGTGGTGAAGCACTGGCACAGGTTGCCCAGAGAGGTGGTAGATGCCCCATCCCCGGAAACATTCAAGGTCAGGTTGGATGGGGCTCTGAGCAACCTGGTCTAGTTGAAGATGTCCCAGCCCATTGCAGGGGGGTTGGAGTAGCTGACCTTTAAAGGTCTCTTCCAACCCAAACTATTCTAAGATTCTATGATTCTATGGTTCTGTGTATGCAGTTAACTGTTACAGCACTGTGTTGGCAGGACCTGAGTCATAAATATTAAAAAATTACTAATGATATCCTGCCTCCAACTCTTCCAAAGAGGCCCACTCCACATTCTCTTTATATATGTCCATCCCCTTCCTGTAAAAAGACAAGACTATCTGCACTTCTTTTTATTGTCTGCTCCCGTAACACCTCAGAAACTGAAGTACAGTCAGTTGATTACAGATTAAGTCACTCCAATTCCATCAAGCATACATGTTAGTTCTTTCCCAAGCTGTTTTCTGGGAGGCAGTCAGGGAGCACCTCCACATGGAGCACACTTGACCAACACAGTTGATCCCACACAGTCCTCCAAAGCTACATCAGCTTGCCTTGCTCTCCCACACATTCCCACATCACGCCTCATAGCGTGCACCACATAGTCTCAAGAACCACGCTATAAACAAATTACACTGCCAGTCTGCAGCATGCATGGGGTGGAAAAAAGCTATCGGGTGCGTAGGGTGTCAACAGGAGCCCCAGGCTGATTGGTGTGCAGGCAGACACGTGCAACTTTTTCCAGGAGCGATCAATCCCAGATTATATATAGGTAAATCAATTCAAAATAATTGGCCTGAAGGCCAGGTGTTGAATGCCCTCAATAATGTTCACAAGACTTTACACCAGCAAAGATAACCTTAAAGATGTATAGCCAGCATAACAATGTCTAACTGATCCTACAGCATGAAGCGCAGTAGTCTCATCGGCTACAAGGTCTAACTCAGTGGGGTGACTGTCGATCGATACAATTACTTACTATCCTGCCTGTTCATAATTTTTCTTTCTGACTAAAGCAAGAGAGAGGAGGGATGCTCACACTGGAAAGCCCTGCACATTCTAGTGAATAAATTACTGTTTTGGGGAGTATTCACGCCTAGTTTAGGTCTCTAACTTAGGACACCAATCTTCCAAACAGCTCTGCACAGTCAATAAAAGGATAAACTACTCCAGATGTGGAGCAAGAACCTAATTTAGATGCCTTCATTTGCCCTCACTTCTCCATTGAAACAGACACCACTTGGGAAAGCATTACATTCATTCCCAGCCCCCCCTGGTCTGGTAAGTCACAAGGTTTTTCTTTTGTAACTTTAGAGTTCAGAAGTTATTATTTATGGGTCTCTGAGGGTACATCAAATCCAAGAACTCAGCAGTACGCACATGTCCATATTCAGTCATCTGCACAGGCTACTGTGAGTGACACCTCATTGGGCCTTTTCTACTGGATGGATGTTGGTGTATGAGTAGGACTTTTACTGCCTCCCTTGACCCCCATGCACTGTAATGCCAAGGTTCTGAGAACTACTGACAGTTTGGTAAGAGGCTACCTTTCACTGACAGGTGAAATCCTCCATTGGTAAAGAATTAAATCCCTTCTTCGAGAAGAAAAAGTGCACTCTCACTGTGTTTCTCCGTGAGGCACATACTAAGATATTCCTGGATGCAGAAACTGAAATTTTATCAGCTAATTAATTCACAGGACTCCTACCAGACATTTTTAATTGCAGTTGTAAATCTCTTGAAATGTAGAAAAAGCAATATAATCCAATAAAAGAAATGTGCTTAGAAATAATTTGAGAGAAATTACCCACACATATAGCCCATGTATATTTAATTACATCTGAATGTGAACCGCTAAACTTTGAGGTCAACTGTTTTTGTGTCTATCTGATTTCCTTATTTTCTAAACAGTCCAAATGTAAAATAGGTCAGAGAAATAATTAAAGAAAACATGAGTTGGGAAGGAGATCCATTAGGGAAGGGAGTGCAATAAAACAGAAAAGACATCAGAATTAAACAAGAAGGTGCCTGGGAGTACTTACAATAAATCCAGATCAGATACATAGTGGCTTTTCTGGCTGCCAAAATGACCCCTAGTGATGCAAGACTGTTAATCTATGATAATTCGGAGATGTGATATAGAGAAAAAAGTTAATTGCTGAGACAGGAAAGGATGGTAAACAGAAAACGTAGCCAATGTGGGAATTCAGAAAGCTATTAGATCTTTTACTATCCAGTCATGGGATATATTTTCCTATATGGTGCTTTGTGAAAAAGAGCAACAGTTGCCTTACTCATTATTTTTAGACCTACTCTGAAAACTGAAAAGCTGAATTTGATGATACCATTTCTGTTGTTGGAAAACCTACATTGAAGAAGAGGGGCCAGAGAGTTATTTCCCTACGTTTAGTTCCACATGAGAAAAGATTTCCTTCCTTCATGAGAGCACCATGAGCCCCAAAGTCCTTATCCAAAATGGCAGTTATAAATGCAGACAGAATCCAAATGCTCATTAAATAAACACAGACTAGTACATTTTTAAACCATTTTAAGAAGTTAATTTCTTGACAAAGGATATATAACCCTGGATGTAGATGATCATATTCCACATGGCTAAAAAGTGTGGAAAGAGAAGAGTCCAGCTAGTTTAGTGTCTACTACAGGCTGCCTGATCAAGGGGAGCCTATTGACGAAGCCTTCTTACTCCAGATACAGGGGGCATCATGCTTGCAGGGACTTCAACCACCCCTACATCTGCTGGAAAAGTAGCACAGCAAGCTGTGGGCAATCCAGGAGACTCCTGGAGTGCATTGAGGATAACTTCTTAAGCCAGGCAACTGACAGCCCCACCAGAGGAAATGCAATACTGGACCTGTTGGTCACCAATGCAAGTGAGCTAATCGCAGGCATCAAGATAGGAGGCAGCGTGGGCTGCAGTGGTTGTGCACTGGTGGAGTTCACAGTCCTGAGGGATATGGGTCTGGTGAAGAGTAAAGTCAGGACCCTGAATTTTAGGAAAGCAAACTCCCAGCTTTTCAAGGAGTTAGTCAATAGGACCCCTGGGAAACTGCCCTCAGGAACAAGGGAGCAGAACAGAGCTGGCAGATCTTTAAGGAGGCTTTCCACACAGTGCAAGAGCTCCCGATCCCCAGGTGTAAGAAATCAGGAAAGGAAGGCAAGAGACTGGCATGGCTTAGTTGAGATCTATTGGAGATGCACAGGTAGTGGAAGTAGGGACAGGTATCTTGAGAAGAGTATGGGGATGCTGCCCAGTTGTGTAGGGATGGGGTCAGGAAGGCCAACACACAGCTGCAACTGAACTTGGGAACTGACACAAAGAATAATAAGAAGGGCTTCTACAGGTATGTCAGCCAGAAAAGGACGGTCAAAGAAAGCGTACCCCCCAATGAGCAAGACTTGCAAACTGGTAACAACAGATAAGGAGAAGGCTGAGGTACCCAACAACTGTTTTGGCTCAGTCTTCACTGGCAGCCTCTCTCCCCACATCCCTTGAGCGGATGGACCTCAACGCAGTGACTGGGTGAGCAAAGCCCCTCCCACTGGAAGAAAAGATCGAGTTCGTGATCACCTGAGGAATCTGAACATACAGGAGTCTATGGGACCTGATGAGATGCATCCCAGAGTCCTGAGGGAATTGGCTGATGTAGTTGCCAAGACACTCTACGTGATATTTGAAAATATCAAATATCAGTCAAGTGAAGTCCCCAGTGACTGGAAAAAGGGAAACATAGCACCCATTTTTCAATGGAGTAGAAAGGAGGATGCTGGGAACTACCGCCCTGTCAGTCTCACCTCTGTGCCTATGAACATCATGGAACAGATCCTCCTAGAAGCTACCCTAAGGCACATGGAGGACAGGGAGGTGACTCGAGACAGCCAGCATGGCTTCAGCAAGGGCAAGTCCTGCCTGACCAACCTAGTAGCCTTCTATGATGGAGTGACTACATCAGCGGACAAGGGAACAGGTAAGGATGTCATCTGTCTGGATTTCTGTAAGGCCTTTGGCATGGTCCCCCACAACATCCTTCTCTAAATTGGAGACACATGGATTTCATGGGTGAACTGTTCAGTGGATGAGGAATTGGTTGGATGATTGCATCCAGAGGGTAGTGGTCGATGGCTTGATGTCCAGATTGGTGACAAGTGGTGGCCCTCAGCAATCCGTATTGGGACCAGTACTGTTCAGTACCTTCATCAAGGACATAGACAGTGGGATTGAGTGCACCCTCAGCAAGTTTGCAAACAACATCAAGCTGAGGCGTGTGGTTGACATGCTTGAGGGATGGGATGCCATCCAGTGGGACCTGGACAGGCTCGAGAAGTGGGCCAGTGGGAAACTCGTGAGGTACAACATGGCCAAGTGCAAAGTTGTGCACGTGGGTTGGGGCAATCCCCGGTGGGAACAGGGGAACAGGGAAAAGGCTGGGGGATGAAGAGATTGAGAGTAGCCCTGCCAAGAAGGACTTGGGGGTACTGGTGGATGAAAAGCTGGACATGAGGTGGCAATGTGTGCTCGCAGCCCGGAAAGCCAACCACATCCTGGGCTGCATCAAAAGAACCGTGACCAGAGGATTGAGGGAGATGATTCTGCCCCACTGCTCCTCTCTGGTGAGTCCTTACCTGGAGTACTGTGTCCAGCTCTGGAGCCCTGAGCACAGGAAAGACATGGACCTGTTGGTGCGGGTCCAGAGGAGGGCCACAAAAATGATCAGAGGGCTGGAGCACCTCTCCTATGAGAAAATGCTGAGACAGTTGGGGTTGTTCAGCCTGGAGAAGAGAAGGCTCCGGGGAGACCTTTAAGGGGGCAGACTTAAAGAAAGATGGGGACAAACTTTTTAGCAGGGCCTGTAGCAGTAGGACAAAGGGTAATGGCTTTAAACTAAAAGAGGGAAGATTAAAAGTAGGTATAAGGCAGAAATTTTTTACAATGAGGGTGATGAAACACTGGCACAGGTTGCCCAGAGAGGTGGTAGATACCCCATCCCTGGAAACATTCAAGGTCAGGTTGGACGGGGCTCTGAGCAACCTGGTCTAGTTGAAGATGTCCCTGCCTATTGCAGGGGGGTTGGACTAGACGACCTTTAAAAGTCCGTTCCGATGCAAACTGTTCTATGATTCTATGATTTTCTGTTACGATTTTTGTTGTCATTCCAAATTCCAAACTTCAACATCAATATTTCCATCATCATTATTATTATTATTACTATATGAGACTTGCATTTTTTTAACTGAAAGATGTATGTGAAAACCTCTGCCTATAAATGATGCAATGGTTCATGCCATGCCCTGCTTTTTAGACTAGCTGGCAAAATGAACACTGTCCCCAGCCAGAGAAGCCTGTCAGTACTAGTGGGGCCATGCACTGACCCTCATCCTGCTCAGGCAGCATCTCAGCAGCCTTTACCAGCCATGCAAGAATGCAAGGCGGGCAGCGAAGGCTCCTCTACTCCCCCTCCTGGGAGGTCCGAAGTTCAGCTGCTGCCATTCTTCACGAAGTAAACGGCCTGCTTTCTGCAGGACAGCCAAGCTGGATGGATTTTGCAGATGAAGGCACGGGCTGGGAGGGGGCAGAGCTCATCCCCCAGCTGTCCGCAGAAGGCAACCCCGCTGGGACAGATAGACAGCCATTCCTGCTCACCCATGCTAGGAAAGCTCAGGAGGCCCCTGTCCCATGCCAAGGCACGATCCTGCCCCATTGAAATCCCCTCTCTCAGACTCCCTATACCTGAAACATCCCGGCATCCAGGCCGCCTTCCCTCCAGCTGCACAAATCTGCACCAGTTTCCCTAGCAATCAGGCAGTGCGGCAGCACTTTGTACAGCGTCTTCAATGTCGTCTCCACCAAACCCACCGTACCCACTCCAAACTATCCGACTTCCACCAGTAACAGTGTTATCATCAGCGAATAGCACTGAAAGTGTAGATTGCAATGTGTATTTGTTGCACCCTGTCTAAACGGCATCTGGCATTTTTAATAGCACTATTAAATAAAAATTAAAAGAAACGGCTCTAAAGTAGGTGGGTAAAGGCAGGGTTTCTGAATGCAGTTTCCACATATTTAAAAACACAAGCAAACACCATTTTTGCACGAGAAGAAGCAAAACTGTGCTGAAGGAGAAACACAAGCAGCCTGTAAAACTGACAATGAAGCAAATCCTTACGAATGCTTCTCAATACATCAATCATACTGTCTCCCAGCCACACCACACCGCCATTCCGCCTTCCACACGCTTTCAGACACACATCAGTCCACACCGCATAGGATACCAAGATCTCCGAGTTTCTGGAAAATAGATTTAGTCCTAATTTTTGTGACAGATGGAGCTGATAGTCTCAGGATGAAAAAAGCGCCAGTTTTGACAGGCAGCAGATACCGATGCCCCTTGTGGTTGGAGACGATGTTGCTCTGGAATTAAGGTAGCACTAAACAGAATGGCAACGGGTAAATGCACCACTACTTATTTTGTTATGCTCCTCTCGTCGTGCCTTAATATTTGTATTTTTGTGTCTATTTCCTTATAAACAAAGCAAACGGAGAGCGTACCAGGAAGGCAGGACGTCAGCAGGATATTTTGCTTTCAATGACGACACATTTCATCTTCTTAACAGGTTTCAAACAACTTTTTAGAGTTGGCAGACCTTCATAAAGTATCAAAGAACTATCCTGTGACCTACTGTATTTCTCTCAACAGTCATCCTCGTAGGTCAGTGTCTTAAACCTGTGCACAAAAACGTCAGGCGAGAAGCTGAGTGGAGTGAGTTTAAAATTGGTGGGGGATGCGGTAAATGGAAATAAAGTTGCAACACTGCAGGCAGAGCAAAGCAGTACTTACATCGTCGCAGTACACTATTAGGAGAGGTAGCTTTGCTCTCCCTCAGGGTACTAACACACTGAAACCCCGAGCTCTCTTTAGATTTAATTAAGAACAAGGTCGGTCCCATTTTGAGCCTGATCTTCCCTGCCTTTCGGGGAGCAGCTCTGCCCTCACTTGAATCAGCGGGAATTCTGGGGATACATACCACTCAGGCTAGAGACCTTCCCCCCCCCACCCCCCGCCCCGCTGCTGTAAGGAGCACGACCAGTTTGAGAGCAACACCCCTGCAAAAGCTGCACGCAGACCCACGCCGCCTGCCCCTTGGCCTCGACGGGGAGGCGGCTCGCTGCTGCCGGGGAGCCCCGCCGCCGCCCGTCCAGCGCCGGAGCGCCCAGCCGCCCCGCCGCCGCCGCCGCTGCGCGCCTCTCGCCCGGCCGCCGCGCCGCCTTAACGGGAGGAGGGGCTCCTCGGGGGGCTGTCACTCTCCTTAAGCCTTTCCTTTCAAGCTTTGAATGTGAGCTGCCCTCCAGCCCCCCTCTCTCCTTCCCTCCCTCCAGCAGATCGTAAAGAGAGGAGGGGGGAAAAAAAAAAAGTTTCAACAACAGGCTGGACCAATCGCAAGTGGCGGAGCAGGGAAAGGGGGCCGAGCGAAGGGAGAAAAAAGTGGAGAAAAGGAGAAAGAGAGCGAGAGAGCGCAGGCTGGGGGGATGTGTAAAAGAAGAAGCGTTGCTAATTTTTTTTGTTTGTTTGCTTTTCCATGCATGCATAATGAGGCCTAATCAGAGCACGTTGCTGCTGCTTGGAGGGCACTTTTGTATTTAAAGGCTTGCAGAGAAAAAAAGATCCACAGACGGATCCGCAGAGCAGCTTGCAGGGCTTGTTGACAACAGAAGCAGCATCGCAGCATCAGTCGCCCGGAGAGAAAAGAGACACCGAAGGCTGCCTCTTCTCCTCTCCCCGTGCTATCTTCTTGCTAGCGGGGAGAGACATTTCTTCTCCCCGCCACCCGAAAGTGCAACCCGTACCAAGAGGGAGCGAGCGGAGACGGGACTGCGAATGGGATCGGAGCGGCTGGCATGTGCAGAGATGCTGCGAGCGGAGAGTTAAAAGCTCCGGAGAAGGCAGCAGCAGCAGCAGCTGGGCATTTATTTTGTGAAAAAAAAAAAAAAAAAAAAAAAGAGAAACGGAACTGCATGAGGAGCAGGGCAGCACCATGAGCTCTCCCGGCGCAGCCTGCAAGTCCCCGAGCGCACTCCGGAGCCGCTCTCCTCCAAGCCCCCGTTTGCACTGATTCCCCCCACCTCTCCGGGCGCCTTCGCCGCCGTCGCCGAGCCGGGAGCAGCGGGTGGGAGGCACGGGACGGCCCCCGGCGCCTGCTTCGTACGCGGCGCCGTCGGTTTCATCTCCCGGGGGCTGGAGGGCCTCGGAGCCGGCGCGGATGGATTGATGCGAGGAGACCTCATGCACACGGCCGGCGGGAGTTTTGCAAACTTTTCCACGGGCGGCAGCTCCATCTCCTCCTCCTCCTCGTCTACCAGCGCCTCTCCCCCGCTCGCCTGCGGCAGCACCCGCCGCCGCCGCCCGCGATGGTGGCCCGCTCGCCCGCTCGGCACGGAGGCGGCGGCGGGCGCCGCTGGACGAGGCCGGCCGCCTGGCTGTGGCTGGCGGCGGCGCTGGGCGCCGTGTGGCCGCCGCGGGGCTCGCTGGTGCAAGGCCGGCGGCTGATCTGCTGGCAGGCGGTGCTGCAGTGTCAGGGGGAGCCCGAGTGCAGCTACGCTTACAACCAGTACGCCGAGGCGTGCGCCCCGGTGCTCCTGCAGCAGCCACCGGCGGGAGGCGGCGGGGACGGGCCGGCGGCCGCTGCAGGCGCGGCCTCCTCCTCCAGGCGGCGGTGCCCCAGCCACTGCATCGCGGCCCTCATCCAGCTCAACCACACCCGGCACGGCCCGGCGCTGGAGGACTGCGACTGCGCGCAGGACGAGAACTGCCGCGCCACCAAGCGCGCCATCGAACCCTGCCTGCCCCGCACCAGCGGCGGCCCCGGCGGCGGCCCCGGCGGCGGCGGCGGGCCCGGCGGCCCCGGCGTGATGGGCTGCACGGAGGCGCGGCGGCGCTGCGACTGGGACAGCCGGTGCAGCCTGGCCCTCAGCCGCTACATGACCTACTGCGGGAAGCTGTTCAACGGGCTGCGCTGCACGCCGGAGTGCCGCGCAGTCATCGAGGACATGCTGGCCGTGCCCAAGGCCGTGCTGCTCAACGACTGCGTCTGCGACGGGCTGGAGCGGCCCATCTGCGAGTCGGTCAAGGAGAACATGGCCCGCCTCTGCTTCGGCGCCGACATGGGTGGCAACGGCGCGGGCAGCAGCGGCGGCTCGGACGGCGGCCTGGAGGAGTACTACGACGAGGACTACGAGGAGGAGCCCAGCCAGAAGGGGAGGGACGACGCGGAGGACAATGCGGGCTCCGAGCCCGGCTTCCCCGTGCAGGCGGATAGCGCCGGCCGGCCCGCCGCGGCTTGGACGCTGCTGGCCTCCATCTTGCTGCCGCTGCTGCCGCGGCTCTAGCGTCTCTCCCTCCCGCCTTCCCTCCCCCTGTCCCGGGCCGCCGCTGGCCTCCTGGCGGGCCTGCCCGCGGCGGCGGCGGGGGAAACGGCCGGCTGGGCCGTTTTAAACGCTCCGACTGTTAATCCTCCGACCGTTAGGCCCGGCGCCCCCCCAGCCCCCCCCCCCCGCATCTTCCCGAAGGCGGAGGTTCCCGCGCCCGTCAGCACCCTTCCCCCGGCCCGGCGTCCTGCGGCTGGGGAAGCCGCCACGGGGCCTTGTCGGCTGGAGGTCGGGTTGGTGTGGCGGAGCGGGGTCTGCGGCCCGCTGTTTTTTCGTGTGTGGGTCTGGAGTGTGCACTATGCAATTGCCGCCGCCTGGCCGCCGTGTCAGCAGGGAGCGGACGGGCTGAGGGGGGGACGCTGAGGCGCCCCGCTGCTGCCAGCCGCCCCGGGAGAAGGCAGGAGTAATGACATGCTGGTAGTGGCGCTTTTTTTTTTTTTTTTTTTAGTGGGCGTTTTGACATGAAGGTTAGAAGGAGGTGAACTACCCAAACTTGCTGCCAGAGCTGTTGCCGTGCTGGTTAGTCAGCAAGGCGATGGTCGTTGGCCACGTCTCGCTCTTGGTGAGGCAGTGCTGCCTGAAATGGGGATACGCCGCATCTGCCGTTAATTAAATCTAAGGAAATAGCAGACTGAATAAATTCTGTGGTTTACAGCACTCCCGCTTGCACACACATCTTCCCTATAACAAAAGCGTGCCAGCAGCCGTCTCTTCCTCTTAAACACAGTGACATAAAAAAAAAATAATATTTTTTTTTTTCACGGTTGTTGGCTATGCTGAACAATGCAACTTTTGTTTTAAAAGAGCTCTGCACTGCCATCTTTGAAAGACACTTTTAAAATCGAGAACATATATGTACAAATATCCTGGAAAGTTATATTGCCTCTCATCATATCAGGGTGCTGACCTCTGGTAAATCTTATATAAAAAATGTATTTAAAACTGGGATTTGTTACCAGTCGCTCTTCTTTGTATATAGAATTTTATAAATTCTATGCTTTGGGGATAATTTATTTAAAAAAAAAATAATAAAAGTTTTAAATCCACTTCCTATTTGCCAGAAAATTGCATTTGCTATTCTTTTCTGGAAAGGTACAGATTTCATTTTATGTTTAAAGGGATACCAGCAACAGTGATTCAGTGAAGTATTCTGTAGAACATCAAATGTACAGTGTATTTTATAGATTGGAAGTTAACTTTCTTATTTGGAGAGACTTTATGAACGTTGTAGAATTGTATAAACGCATTTCTGAGCTGCCTTAAACCTTGTATTTTTTATAGGAGGCGTGAAAAAGGCCTGTGTTTTAAATATGTACGGCTTTTTGTATTTTCTAAACGTGTAAATTAGTAAAGAAAGAGCTTTAAATAATGGATGTAGTGAAATTGTTTTCCAGGGACACTTGAACTCTCAGCACCCGAGGTTGGAGGGGGGGGAGGGGGGGGAGCGAACCACAGAATAGCAAACCAAAAACAATCAACAAACAAAAATCTCTGTCTGCCTGTAATACTTTACATAGATGTAAATTACTGCTATTCTTACTTTAATGAATAATTACATGCAAGAAGTAAATACAGCTTTGAAAGTAGTACTTTAAAAGAGTGGTTGATTTTATAATGCGTTGGCATGGTAACTTGCCAGTGCCAGAAGAGAGTTAAAGCAATTCAAGGACACTGCTCCCCTATGTATGTGGAATTACTAGTGCGCCGCGCTTTCTTCGTGAAGTGGAGGCCTGTTGCTCTCACTGACACTCTTAGAAACACTCCTAGGCGTGCAAACAAGTAAATGGTGAGAAATACATCACACAGAGGTGGCAAGCGTTTCGAAAGAGGCTCCGCACGGGCACCGGCGCACGCATCAAGGCGGCTGCAACAAAACACACGCAAGTTTGCCATTCAGCCTGCCCTCTCCCACAACGAAGAATGTGAAAGAAAACACACTGGAGGGATCAGCAATTACTAGATCTTGTAATATTGTTCTTAGGGGTTGCTTTGCATTGGACTGAAGCCTGGTTTGCTGCCAGAGCTACTGATCTATACTCAAACACCCTTAGATAAATAATTACACTCTTAAGCTGTGTCGAGTGCTGATACACTTGACCTTGTAAATAGAAATGTTTGCAGTAGGAATAAACTCCAGCATTGGAAAATCTTTTAAACATTAACACAAAAGAGAGAGCTCAGTCCTCTGGGGATTTGAGTTTGGACTGCGTTAAGCTAGGCACTCACAAAAAAAAAAAAAGGGGGGGGAAAAGGGGGGGTGGGGGAGAGTTTATTTATCTTCTATTCATGGTGTTTATTTAAAGCTTTTCGTTTTAAATGCCGTGATTGGAAGGCAAGTCAGAAGTTTAAAAGCTACCACAAATAAACTTTGACTGAGGGGGCGACAGATTAGCAAGATAGTGTCTTTTTCATCTTAGCAGATCTCGACAGAGAGCAAATCCACATCTGTCTGTTGTATAAATCAACAAAATTAGAAATCCCTGCTTCTGGATTAGTTTTTCAATGGCAGATTATTTTATTATTTCTTCAGGGTGTGAATTTGATTAGGTCGCCCAGCGATAAATGCACACAGGCACATGTGCACAGGCATAAACCAACCCCCAAATAGTTGTGATGCCAAACAAGTATATGAGTATGGTGCACGGCTATGATCTGAAGTTCGTTTTTAAAGTCATCTGAACGGTTGAGTAAGCTTATTGTTAAAACAAAGCTGGAAACGTTGTTTCTTCAGGAAGAGGACAGAGTAGTTGGGTGAGACTTGTAAATAGAGTCAGCTTTCTTTACAAAGTGCCGAGTTCACAATTGTGCGGGGACGATCTTAAATATTTCCTCCAGTTCTTCAGGAGATGCTCAGAAACATATTTTCAGTTTGTCAACAGTTAGCGCCCACAAGGGCTGTTTAACTCGTTGTTGATGAAAAATTAAGTCCCAGCTAAAAGCCTTTATTTTTCTTCAGTTAGGAATAAAGACATTAGCACTAGAAAAGGACTGATAATTAACTGCTACAATAAACTCAAGACTTGATTTTACAGGCTCCTGTCAAAAGCATCTGCCTGGAATAAATCAACACTGAGCACCACTAGGCAGGGAGGACTCATCTGTGTGCTTCCTTCCCCACAGAAAGTGGATTGCTTTAATTTAAATAATTGTACAATAAGTACAGCTGAACTAATTCTGTCCTGTGAGCTCCTCCCCATAAGGAGATAACTCTGTGGGTTTTGTCGCGTCGTCAGAGTAAGCACAATTTCCAGGAGGAATGGCTTCCTGTATTGGTATGCGTCCCAGCCTACAAAGCCTGTGCAGATGTTGATGTCCATCAAATCCGTATTTCTTTCGCTTGATTTTGAGACAAATGGAAATTCTTGAAATGTCAAGGGATGTAGCAAGGACAGCTTTAAGCGAGGAAAAGACTTCACGTTCCCTGACAGAGGGAGATTTTCCACAGGAAAGGAAGTTCTCTCATTTGTCTGGATATTTGACTGCTCCTTGCCAAGGTCCTGTCCAGCCAATCTCTTCCGGGGGGAGAAGGAACTCTCCACCATTTCATGTAAAATAATCCAGTAGGTTCTGCTCCCTTTTCATTCCCAGTTACCAGGTTTGAATTCTTGGTGACACTTTATTTGTCTTTGGAGGCACTTCAGTGACAAATGTTTAAGGGAGTGTGGGACAATGGTGGAGAACAACGAGGCAGTTCATTGAACTGACAGTGACCATACAGTAAATAGAGGGAGATTCAAGCTTCACTGATCACCCAAGCGCACAGCAAAGCTTTTGTATGCAATCACAATGGACATAACATAAGGTCTCTGTTTATATTTAACAATATACACCAATGTATACAGGCAGGCATACGTAACTTTCAAAATTGTTATGAAACGAAGCCTTAAGATGGGGGGAAAGAAAAGCTCTAGTTTGGCCAAGTCTTTCAAGGTCATGTTGGAAAGCATGATGGATTTTAGTTACAATCTCCTCTCCACTCCTCTTAAGAGCTGTTAGTGTACCAGATCTCTCACTGCAGGCATGCGCGTGTAGCGTGTATCTGTGGTAGGGCTGCAAAGGTGGCTGCAGACAGCTTTGCAGGTGCAGAACAAGAATTTCCACCTCAATGCAATGCAAAACCGGTACTTGCTTTTTTGGTTTGTTTTTTTCTTTTGAGTACACCGGAGAAGGATGAGACGAATGCCAAAATAACCAAGGTATGTGTCTAAAAAGTAGTGGGACACAAAATCCTCACCAGCTGAGTCATGGAAAACACCGCTTGAGTGAAAATTTTGTTCCATCTTCAATGTCACTAAAACAAGTTCAGACCTTCCATCAATTTTGTTCCTGTCCCCAGTAATAACATCACACACCACCACACTGCCTGTGGTAACATACCCATTCCGGGAAAAGCAGGTAGTCTTGAAACATAAAACATTTTCGAATGGGAAGAGCAGTGCTTCTCTGTGAGATTTCAAGTCTGCGATACAGATTTGTAAGCAGTGAAGTCGAAAGTTACTGTATTTTACTTCAGGCATTGGCTGTGGTAGACAGTTGAAAAGGCTCACATTGACTGTCTGAATGACATAAGTAATGCGCTATTAGCATAAATACTTTCTGAGACATCCATTTAATCAATTTCTTAAATAACAGAATGATCTACTACAAAATAGTGGACTGTATACACTATATTTTGGCACAAAGATGGTCATTCTCCCACTAGTAACCAGGGGCTCTAAATAAATGATTTCAACAATGTTTTATTAAAGGAGGACAAGAGCCCTCGAGCTGCATTAATCGGGGAGAAGTCGAGTGGCACTTTTGTTATGGAAATGTTAAACACATAATAGTTCAGGCAAACAATGTGGAGCCACTTCATTCTCTCAGCCATGCTGACACCTCTTAAAGAGGAACTGCAGGGAAGGATGTGGGAAAGATTTGCTTTCTGAGGAAGCTTTCAGCTAATATTTTGGATATTTACCTCCAAAACTCAGCCAGTGCAAATGTAACTGAAGAGCATAAAAATAAAACAATAAAGAGGGGTGATTTACGCAGCCACTGCTAGTGATCAGCACTTGGTGCCCAAAATCAAAATAGTCACTGACAAACACACACACACCCTTTTTTTTTAAAAAAAAAGTTCTTTTCATGAATTTATTATGAGCCTAGTGGATATTATAGTAGAAGGTGAATGTGCACGAAGTGAGATTTTTGTAAACGCTCAGTGACATAATGCTAATACTATACCTTGGACATACATCCAGGAGAGGAAGGAGAAACACCCTGGAGTAAGGTAATAGATGTAATGAGGCTTAGTAGGATGGGTCAGAAGGTGAATTGTGAGGTGTAGGCAACCAGGAAATACATTAATAAAGTGATACAAAGCAAAGATATGTCTGTAAAGAGGGATTCACTTTCAAAAGTTGAACAGGTGAGAGGAAGAAAGAGTGAGGAAAGGAGATGACCATTGCGTAGAGAAGGGTTGGAGAGTGAACTTGCTAATAAGGAGAAAGAAGCTACAAAAAATTATCAAGAGGTTACCTGAGACAGATTGAAAGTAACAGAGGGAAGGGAAAGAAAGGTAAGTGGCTTTATTAATGTTGGCAGGGCCAGAAAAGGAAGAGTAATATGGAAGTAAGCTTTGGATAGGAATTTTTTCCCTTATTCAGAAGCTGGAGAAGGAAGTTATCATCCCCATGCTCCTGGTGTTCATGACACTGCACCTTGATCACTGTGTGCAGTGTTGAGACAACTCCTCCTTCAAGTTCAAGAAGGATATTGAGAAACTGGAGGGGCTAGTGGAAGGCTGCCAGGATGGCTAGAGTTTGTGACCGGTGAGGAAAAGACGAGGGAGCTGAACTTTAATCCAGCTGAGAAGAGGCTACCAGTAATCTAAAGGCAGCCTATAGCCACTGGAAGGGGACTTGTAAAGACTACAGGGCCAAACTCTTCTTGGTAGTGTTAGAAGGTATGACAAGGTGCAGCAGGCACAAACGGTGGCTGGGAGGTTCAGGCCGAGCATTAGGAAGAACTTCACCGGGAGGAGTAGTGCAGCGCTGTGACAGGTTACCCAGAGAGGCTGCCTCCATCCTTAGATGTTTTCAAGGCTTGGCTAGCAAGAGCCGCAGCTGACTTCATCTAGTGTTGGCTGGAATATATCTTCTAGCAGAAGGTGGGAGCAGATGATGTCATGGAGTCCTGTCTATATAACTTTCTATAATTCTGTACTTTTAATGTTGACATGATGACGGGAACCCCAGGATGCTCTTTGGGTAGTTCTTGGGTGAGATCAGGTGAATGCATATGGCACACTTTGGTGGAGACGGTAATGCAGGGAGACTGGAGAGAAGAGGTAGATGTTGCACATGTCCATGGGGCCAGAGAGGGTGGAACAGAGTTGGCAAGGGGTCAGTGGAAGTTTTGAAAGAGAATGGAGACCAAAACATAGAATTTAGTCCAGGACCTGTAGAAAAGAGGGAGAGAGAAAATATAATACAAAGGAAATACTGAAATGTAAGGGAATATAATGAGGAAAAAGAAAGTGTCTGTCCGATCGCAACACTTATGGATTGGAAGCTGGGCAGTTTGATTGGAAAAGGGAAGGACAGGACTGTGAAGAGAATTTGGAGGAAACTGAAAGTGCAGAAGGGACCTCCCTTTCCTTACCAAGAGAGGAACACTTGTTTATAAACATGTCTTTGTCACTCATCACCACAGTATCTTGCTGCCTCAAAACAATAGAAATAGAAGACAACAGAGTTTTCTCCCTTATAAGTATGCCTACATATAAATATGGACAGTGTGGACACTGTCTACATTTCTAACATAGTAGTATCTGGGAGATTACAGTGCTCTGTGTAGTCACAAAACACACATCCTCATAGAAATAAACACAGCTTTGCTAGATGTTCTCAACACAGAAATCAAGCCACAACTGTTTATAATGTCTTAAATAGTGCAATCACCTACTACTCTATGGTTTGAGTGGATATTTGGCTTGCACTAGTTTTCATTGTTTAAAAAAATATATGAGGTGGTTTAAACAGAACAAATAGAAGCACTACAGTTTCTTGTGATCCACTGGCAATGGTGCTAAGCCTTTTTCTCATTCAACCAGTGGTAGCAGTTGAGGAAGTGCTATTGTTGGCATGATCTTTGTAGTTTTAGCATGATGACGCCTAAATCTGGAAACTTGTCTACCAGGATACTTGCCTGTCTCCTGAAATCCTATTGCATTCTGATGCAGGAGGGTGAAATCACAAAATGGTTTTTAGACTGTGGAAAACAAAGTGCCATCAGAATAATTACTTGGTAGTGATCGTCTCCATGTCATCTCTTTTCAGGAGTGACGGTGTCATTGTAAACTCATTAAAACATTTTGGATGTCATGTAAAAGTGGATTTTAGCAAGAAGTAACATAGCAGTCCACAGAAACTCTCGTGCTATCTTATTTTTCTTTTTCATACTAGCGTATTCAGGTACATACCATATGTTTGGAAATTAGTCTAAATGACATGGAGAAGTCAAGTATAGACATGTGTCTTGGTCTGTGCATCTCAGGAATGAAGGCCATAGAAGTGAATGCAATATAGGAGCGTGTATTGTATAGAAAAAACTGAAAGAACATTTGTGACAAATAGCTTGTCCAAAACATCTCACCTTTTTAAGATGTAGAGTCTTGTTTGCATAGTTCCAAATCATTGGCTTCATTAGAGGTAGTCTGAGTTTGCAATGGTGTAACCGATGTCAGTGTTTAGCCTATGGATTTATTTCTGTACTTACAGGGAAAGATTACTCAGTCAGATAAATGGTGGTTTAGAAGACACAAGGTTATGAGAACCAACTGACAACTAATATTTGGGTTTGGCCTGGTGTAGCTTGGAGAGTTGGCCAAAAACCTACTGAGGTGAGTAAAACTGAGTGCCTGGATGTGTTGAAGAACGAGTTACTATGCAAAAGCTATTGCTAGAGTGGAGAGGACAGGTTTGAAAAGGAGCAGATAAGAAAGATATGGAAATCTGAGAAAGTCTGAAACTTTTCACCTTTTGGGCTGTTCAAACCTTGAGTGGTTTAATTTTGGCAATATTAGGTTAGTTTTAAAACGTACTGACTGCATGTAGGGTCTGGATATAATCCCTACCATTATATCCAGAAATAATTCTGACTCTTCGGAGCTCATGGGGAACACTTTGGTCAGAATCTTGTCTGGCTTGCCCAGATTTGTGTGCAGTAAGCAAGGAAATGGGCTGTAGTAACCAAGTGCTTCCTTTGTATTAAGAAGCATCCTGTCCTGTAAGCTGTATGTACAAGCTAGCTGAAGTCTGCCTTATTGATATTCATAGGAGCAAATTTGATTTTCTCGAACAGTTTGGTAGCGAAAATTTGCTAAACTTATGAGAACAAGTGCAAGTGTTGTGCAGTGATGCTCTCTCAGCTCAGATTTGAAGCGCAGCCTGGTCTCAGTGCTCTGCTGTGCACATCAAGGGAGATGTTTGCGCATTGGTAGCTCTGACTCGCGAGAGATTCCTGTTTTGCGGTAGGGATAGCTGAGGCAGAAATTGTTCCTAACTCTGGCCCTGATTCTACCCAGGCCCTACCCTCATACCAGGGTATAAAAACTGCTTTCAGTTGTCTCCTGGGATGCTACATCAGCTGGGTGCTGCTGCTTGGAAAATTGTTCTAGCCTTAATCCCTTTTACCCCTGCTGTCCCTCTGTATGAGAAGATTAAGACAGGGTGCAGAAAGCTGGTTAAACTACCTCAGCTCTGTCTGGAGAGTGTTCTACACTGGGGCAGTTCTACATATCAAGTCTGCTGCCAAAATGGACAGGGACCCCATCACAGCCTTTTGCTGGCAGGACTTTAGTTAAAAAATGGGAATAACGATAGTAAGTCAGATACAGCCTTTTGAAATGGTACAAATATGGCCTTGACTTATTATAGTCTATAGGAATCCTTTAACTTCCGCTTGTTTGGACTATTTTTGTGATCCTTCAGTGGGCAAGCTCTATGGCAAAATAGTTCTGCAAACAATTAAAGCTGCTTTATATTTTATGTTGTCTGTTTTGGGAGGAAGAAGAAGAGCATGAAGAAGAGATAAAAATGTATTCAGAACTTTGCCTGAAATTTGGAGAGAATAATGCTAAACCTTTTGTCCTGATTCTTTGGTTCTCAGTGATGATAATAAGTGAAAACATAACATTATTTTGGAAATGTTTCCCTAACTGTTTATAACTTTTTACGAGTTTCAACATTTAAGTTACCAGGAGTGCATAAATACTGACAAAATTGCAACGAATGTGTCAAGACCCTAGGTCAGAAGAAAAGTAATGAAAATTAAAATAGTATTTTCTGCAAGGTTATAATATCAACTGTTTACCTTGGGAGACAACATATAAGTAGCCCTGGGCCAGCAAGACAATCTAATGTATTCTGGAGAAAGAAAAACATTATTTCAGATTAATTATACTAAAAACATAAATCCTAACAAGGATATGTGATTTCAAAACTGATTTAATCTTTAAAACAATGGCAGATTTATTAAAAACTGCATTTCACTTTTCTGAATTTCCTTTAATAACTCTGAGGATACACATACCTGCAAAGAAAATAATTTAATATCACACCAGGGCTGAGACTTTAAAGCTTTAAACATAAAAAAACCTTCAGGAAATTCTGGTCTACAGGAGCAATTTTTAAATTTTTTTTTTATTTACTTTAAGTAACTACCTGTATGTAACAATAGCTAAGTACTTGTGTGACAAAAAAAACGATGAACAGTATAATATACCAGCCAGGCTTGCTTTTCTCCTAAGATTTCTATTCTTCCATTTGTTTCAGATTTGCTTAAGAAAAAGAATGTGAAAGACACGGTTTCAAGAAACACACTGCCACTTTAAGAGGATACAACATGCCTATTAATAATTGTATTACTCCTCTATTATTGTTAAGAATAATGAAGGAATGGGAGCGTTGGCCCCCAAGCTGAATTTATCCTGAAATGTTTTCAATTAACTCTTGGCACCGGCAGGAAAGCATCAAACCTTTCCCATGCTGAAATATGGAAAATCTGCAGGGAACATCCCAGCAGGAGTGGAATTTCATTAAAACAAGCACATCATAATTCAACGACTTCTGCACCCTCTTTAAGCCTTTCTATTGATAAGGAGTCCGAGGCGATTTTTATGGATTTGCAAGGAGAAATGATTTCATAAGATCTTTTCAAAGAGTTTGTTTTGGCTGAGGCTTTTGAGTTATTATCTGCTCCCTGATGAAAAAATAGTAAGACATTTGGCATATCTGTGACTACTAGATAAGAGGCAGAACTGAAGAGACTTTAAGCAAAATTTTATCCCTCAGACAACCCTTTTCTGTATCTCCATAGGAATTGACTCCACAGACAACTATTTTTGCAGATCTTTTAAAGAAAGTATTGCCATTTAAACCTGCACTTTTGAACAACCGAATGTGGAGAATAAAACAGGCATGGGGCTAATGACACATTCAAATACAGACACAGACATTTTAATATGAAATATACCCACAAATTTAGTAGTAAAATATTAAATTGATTCATGTATTGCTTTAATAAAATGCATATCTCTTTGCCCCAACATGGGTTGCCTTAAAATGCTTGGCTATACTATCTGTAAATAAAATTAACACAGATGTGGGGAAGTGTATATTTTAAAATGGTACTGCATGCTTAACACATTTTTGCTACAAAGTGCTCTATGATTTTATCTTGATATAATGCACCACCCTGTGCAAAATCATTTTTCCTATCAGGAAATAGCTAGGATATAGAGACAAAAATTGTTGCTCTTAAAACATGAGCATTCATGTTTATTAACCTGTATTATAATCAAGTATTTATAATAATCCCCACAAAATACACAGGCTGCATTTAAACTTTAAGATTGAATATCTGTGTCAGTCTCCGTTTCCCTGTTTTGAAGTGGTAGTGAAAACTTACAGGAATGTTTTATCGATTTTCTACCCAGTGTTCATAAATCCACCGACTTATTTGCTGCCATTCCTTCAGTCACACCACTACTCCTGAGGCAGGAAGAGCATCATGGAGAGCGAGGAGATCAAGCTTCTGAGGCTGCCACCACACAGAGACAGGTTTTGGGGAAGGTGCTGAAGAAGGAGATGGTACCTTGTATGTGGTTGCTGTTGGCAGGGGCATCTTTTTTTTCCCCCCACTGCTCCAGAAAGGCCTCCAGGCAAAGTGTCTCTAGTGCTGACTTGAGTACACAGCTTCTTCTCCTGAGACTGGAGTGGTGCATGTTAACGTTATGCCTCAGTTTGCCACACTAACAAGTAATTGCATGGTTATCCTTTGGCGAACTTGCAGTGCAGGAGCCCTTCCCAGTTAGTAAGGGACAGGAAAACGCATACAAGCAAATCAGCCCATGTGATTTGAATCCACACTGTCACAATTTCACTGTGTGTCTTTCATTCAACATGAACAGGAGGACTTCGCAGACACACATACACCTGTATTTTTACAGCAATCTGTTTTTGTATTCAGCAACCAAGATTTATTCTGAGATTTCAGCAGAGTAATACTCATTTGTAGCTCAAGTTTTTTCTTTCACTTATGTGATAGATGAAGAAACAGTGTAAGAGTTAGAGTACCAATGGGTCTATTTTTCTGGAAGTACTGCAGGATTTTTCTGCCTTCAGTTTGCCATGTTACACCTACACCTTCTGCATCCTCAGCATCCTGCAGCAAGGAGTTCCACTGCTTAACTATGCAGTTCGAAGAACATTTTCCTTTTATTTGGTGGGACTTTGCCACCTGAAATCCTGCTTTTTTGTGTGAATAAAAAAGTTTCTTGACACCTCTCACTTGCCCCACAGTGATTTTATAGTGCTTTTCCACATCACTTCTCAGTCCTCCTTTTTCCATGGAGACGTTCTGTCCCTTTGACCATTTTTCCTGCTCTTTTCTGTACTACCTCTAGTTTTATTATATTATGGTGGGACAAGAGGAGCGGGTCTGCAAGTGAACTATAGGAAGATACTCTTTCCACTGCTTTTAGACAATTTCCAAGTTCAAGAATATGTGGATGGATTTAAACCTGTTGATTCGGAGAATTCATCATGACAGAGTATTTCTAGCTTGGGATATCTGAAAAGTCATGACCACAAATGTCTACTAGTGCCTTCAGTGCAATGACTCGAGTGTCTCCGTTCAGTTTGCAGTGGATGAGTCTAGTTGAGAACAGGAATGTAATGAATGCAAGATGTTTCAATTTTCCATTTCTGTCAATGTTTTTTTGCATGATAGGGCAAGCCCTTTAGTCTTTTTTTTTCCCATTTGATTTCTTCAAAAGATGGCTAACATGCTGTGACCTATACAGAGATAGAAGTTTAAAATCACTGATTTTTGTGATACTTTTGATGCCCAGTAACTGGCAAGATTTACCAGTGAAAGGATTGCACTGCATGTTCCCCAGTTTATACACATTTCCATTATTTTCTACCATTATAGCCCAGGCCTTCTGCTGCCTTGGTAGTCTTAGTGTAGTCCATTCAATAAGCATGACATAGATTAGAAGAGAAAGAAATGTTGAGTGCTACTATTTATTAAGGACAAATTGACTTGATCTCTTACCTTTTTAAAAGATTTTTTTGCTGTTCTCATCATTAGGATTCTCACAATGCACTTATCCATAAAATGTCCAGCACTGCTTACTACCCTTTCCTTTTAGACTCCTATCATGATGTTCCTACTTAAATAAAAAGACTTGCACTCTGTCTTTTCCACTCTGGGCAGTACAGCATCCTGGCATTCCGCCAAAAGGTCATAGTGTGCTCTGCTTCTCCTTCTGATTTCCCACCATAAGGAGTGTTTGGAGCAGTGCTGTATCTTGCAGGATATTCCCAGAACTCATTCACTCATCATGAGCTCAGTATTATTTTTAGCCTTATTAGGGTAGTGCCTTATGACACAGGATCAATGATCTGGGTCTGTTCAATAAGAGAGGTATTCAAAAGGCATTTCTTCCCAAGATAGAAATGCCTTTTGGACTAGCTCCTCAGGTCTAGAACACCTGATCTAGCCTACTGATGACACGTATATGATGACATAAAGCTTTATGAAATTAGGTAATTTGCTTTTTCAGGTTATTGCCAAAAAGCTTTTCAAAATGGGGACTCGGATAGAACAGAAAACACTGTCAGCACAGACAATAGTGTTTAACAATACTAAGATAATCATTAACTGGAGTTTAATTCCCAGAAAAGTCAGGTATTCACAGTTTCTGTTGACACTAGTTGCCTCTTATAAACTCAGCCAAGGCAGCTTATGAATTACAATTTTACCCAAGACCCTTCAGTACCTTGCCCTGCCTTTCCCCCAGAGCCACTAGAAATATTCCCTCTTTTTTTGTTGTTGTTTTAAACAGGTTTTGATTCTTGACCCCTTTGGAGTATAATGCAATATTAGCATAGGGAACACCCACAGTTTCTCCTGTCAGGAGATCTTGTATTTAAAGACAGTTTGAATGAGACTGATTATGAACTATCTCTGCGGTGGAAAGAGGAATATGAGCAGTATGGTCAAACCATGATATCTTCAATGACATCTAACACAAGTGGAAGTGCAAAAAACCCCCCAAAAACCTCAACAGTAAATTATCTTAAGTAATAGAAGAACAGCACAGAAATGCAGGACTAAATAGGAACTCTGACGTATAAGCTAAGAGATAAACAAGGTGCATAAAGAAAACGTTCTGTAAGTGCATAAAGGATCGAAGAAGACAAAAAATGGCCTTGATGCACTGCTAACCTTTTGAGATGTGATGGCGAGAATGCCAGAAATCTTAATTCCATATATAGTTTCCCTAACTACAAATTGTTCCTTAAAAAGATCACTTACAAATAGTCTTAGTTTAGTGTATCAGTAAACAAGGGGTAAGAACTCAAGCCAAAATAGGGAAATACAGCTTGATACAGTAGTTAAATCATTTAGATATTTATACATCTATAGGATATTGGTCCTATAGTGGTTACATTATTGGATGAAGCAATTTCAGACAGACCCTTTAGCCATTATTTCCAATAATACATAAAGAGTAAATGAAACTTTAGAAACCAAACCAAGCCAAACTCTATGTGAAATTGGGGAGAAGAAAGGAAAGGAAAAGGGAATAGTGAGGAGAGGTAATAAGAGTTTTCAACAATATAAAAGGCTGTTGGAAGGAAGAAGGAAATAATTTATTTCTTATGTTTACAGTTGGACGTATATCTACTCAGGGCTAGATTTCCCCTCAGTGACAATTTTTAAGAATATCTAACAAGGTGTAGCTGGCTTGGACTAGTGTTGTGAATTAACCCTGGTAGGCACTGAGCCCCACACAGCCCCTCACTCATTCCCCACTGAGGGATGGGGAAGAGAATCAGAAGGGCAAAAGTGGGAAAACTCATGGTTTGAGATAAGGGCAGTTAATGCTTTAATAGGTAAAGCAAAGCAAAATAAGGAACAAATGTCCTACTTCCCATCAGCAGGCAGGTGTTCAGCCATCTCCAGGACAGCAGGCCTTCATCATGCATAACATTTACTTGGGAAGACAAATGCGGTAACCATGATCGTCACACCATTTCTGCTTCTTTTGTTCAGTTTTCCTTGCTGAGCATGATGTCATATGGCATGGGATATTCCCTGGTCAGCTGGGGACAGCTATCCCAGCTGTGTCCCCTTCCAATCTCTTCACTGCCCCCAGCCTACTTCAGTGGGGGACAGTGTGAGAAAACAGAGAAAGCCTTGACACTATAAGCACTGTTCAGCAACAGCCAAAAATGTGTGTTGTCAACACTCTTTTGGTCACAAATCCAAAAGATATCACCATACGAGCTGCTATGAGGTAAATTAACTCCATCCCAGCCAAAACCAGTACAACTAGGCATAAAGGATGGGACCAGATGATTCAGAGGCACTCTGGAAAACTCAAGACTTGGCCATAGTGGGTCTTTACATAAGGAAAAACACTTGAAAGACAGAACTATAAAACTTAAATAGTTTATTAACGCCACAGCATATTTCTCCGCTCTTTTGCATATTACCTTGTACAGGTTCTATTATGCTGAATTCTATTTACAGATGCACATAATGCACTACTCCTTTTTTTTATGCTCTTCTTCCTTTTTCTTTGGAAGTAAAATTTAATGGTCGGTATATTTAAAACACAAGTCTGGATCTCAGTCATCTCAAGAAATATCCCTAAATTGTCCGAGATTTTCCCAGGGATACAGGCTGAGTGACATTCCTTGTGTGCAGTTTGCCATCTTTATCTTACGGAGAATTTTGCAGAAGACATCCTTTTTTTCATTCTCTTCTTGTATATATTTATACATGTACAGACACTCACTACATATTATATGCTATGTGTTTATCTTAGCAAGAAAAGTTCAAAGTGAATCTGCAGTTAGAATGGAAAGTGCTGGGGTTTCTCATGGTCTGATATGTGCGGTGCATAGCTCTACAGGCTGGCACTGGTCTTTGAGAAAGGTCTCTTGCTTTGAAAGTTGAGTTTCACTCTTTCAGTAGGTGACCCCAAAGTGCTATCAGTGCAGAGCTGTTGATGTTTTTCATTCTCATACATAGTGAGCTTTTCGGAGTACTCTTGTTAAGTTTTTACAGTATTTCATTATAAAACTACATAAAATTTCTTTCATGCCTGAAATATCTTGTAATCCATTCCTTATACTATATTATGCTTTTTTCCAAGTCAAACAGAAAATATCTGCTAGAAGGTGGAATCTGAGAATTGTACAAAATGTACAACGTACGTCTTCCAATGTACAAAAAAAAATGGACATAGTTTCTTCTGTATAAAATTTATGATCTTGTATCATTTGAAAACAGCAGTCAATTTCAGTAGATGTGGAAGAGGACACATGGTTAATATATCCCACATGGACAGTATATGATGATTACAAAACAGGCATCACTGATTGTCTTGTTTGCCTTTAGTGTAACCTTACCAGGTTGAAGTATTTTGGCCCTTTGTAAATATAGCATGTTTTCATTCTGAGTATCTACCTTTTAAGGGGTTGCACAATTTCTTTCTGTATGCTTTCTCATAAATGTACAACTTACTTAATTTGTCAACCCTCCCTCTAAGCTTGTGTTTCCAGTTCCATGTGAAATTATGCCTAGAGCCATAGATTATTATTTGCTTTTATGGAGAACTTGATTTGTGTTTAATTTCAAAAATGCATGGATTTGTTGCAAGGCTTTATTGCAAAGACTGTGGATTCCTCAAAGCTTGGTGGCACACTTACCTCAAAAAGTCTTTGTGAAATAGGTATGCTATTATTATCACCCCCACTTTGCAGATTAGGAACTGAGGCTGAGAAAGAGGGAAGGTGATTTGCTCAAAATCATGTGGGATCTGCCTTTGCCTGGGATAGGTCAGTGAACTGCTCTCAAGTCTTTGGGGTCCTCGAATATTACGTAGTGACAAGGATGACAAAATAATAGTCATAATTAGCATATAATACATATTTTTTTGTAGCTGTTATTGTTTTAGCTTCACCTGCGTTAAGACCAACTCTTCTCTTATTGTCACTGAGGGGCTGTGTTAAAATCAGATCACACAAGACCCGCTTACCACTAGTTGAGAAAAGTTATTTTCACTGTAATCAGTATTATTTTAGAAATGGGATATTTTTGTATTTCCTCAAGCACAACTTTCTTCTTTATACAGGCATTAGTGCAGTTACCACACGTTCATATCCACCCCAGCCATTCCCTCAGATCTAGACTTCAGGAAGTTCAAATCCAAATAGTTTTCAAATCCAAGCTGCCACTTTGATTTCATCACATCAAACCCTTGTTGAGATCAAACCTTTGAAATGAGAAAAGATTTCTAATCCAGTTACCCCAGATGGGGTACAACTCTCCAGGTCCTGAGAGCTGCAGGATTAGGAATTCTCAAACTCCCCTCACCCACCCGTGCACACACATGCAGGTGCAAACAAACTGCCCAACTTCACATGCTTTGCTCGCAAACAGTACTCCAAACAAGCCGGTGTCTAAGAACTGGGAAATGCCTTTCTCCCTTCCTCTTTCTGACATAAAGGAAAATCCACACCCCCAGCACAGTCAGCTCTACCCTTATTTTGCAGGTCTAATTTTTCTTATTCAGTCAAATGATTTTGAGAACTGTGTGAAATTCAGAGTATTGTAAATGATAGTAAATGCAATTCGCTGTCCACCTGTAGCATTATTTGCAAATGGATGGAGTGAGCTTTCTGTTTCAAAATATCCTTGTTTCACTTTCATAATACAATGCTTAGTCTGGGATTCAGTCTTCAGACAACTTTCTCCTTAAGATAAATGTTGAAAGACCATGGATAATTTGTTTTGTATGAAAGCTGAAATTAACAATTCCATTATCCTGTTTGCAATTCTCAGAACCAGAAATTGTCTGTTATGCTCTCAGATTCAGATTACATGATAGGGTAGTTTGTGGAGACAAAAATTATGTTTTACAGCAATAAAGCTGGATAACCCATTCTTACAATTTTAAGAACATACATTAGTGATGTTTAGTAATAATCTATATTCTCGTAATTTTGGTGACATCATACTAAAACTATATCCCAAAAGTATGTATGTACTGCTACTAAATGGGTTGGTATGTTGCTCTGTGACCCATGAAATGGGATCAAGAAATTAGTCATTAGCAGAAAGGCTGAATATGATGGGTAAAAGCGTCGGTGAGAAAACATAAAGCCATGTTTAGTTTGTGGCAAGTTACAGCTGGCATTTCTCCAAGGTATCAAGTGTGTGTGTGTGTGTGTGTGTGTGTGTGTGTCCCTGTGTATCCATGTATGTATTTATACACACAGGTACACAGGATTTATACATAATCACTTTTAAATTTATTTTTTATTATTTTTACACTGGTTGCCTTGGTCTTTCCAGGACGAGCAGCCAAAGAAAGTGGCTGTTTATATTCTCACAAATGTTGAGTGACTTAATATAGTTTCCATTTCATAAACAGCAGCATAAGGACAGTGAAATAAAGAAAATTTGGCAATAAAAAAAGCAGAAAAAAATGTGTCAGTTACTTTTCTAAGGGAAGGAATGAAGGAAAGAAATGCCTTTGAAAATGACAAAGAAATAAAGCAATATCCATAAACCTCAGGTTTATGTGACTTTTTTTTTTTTTTCTGAATGAAAGTGAAGCAGTTAAGCTTTCGTCACAATGAGCAGCAGCCCAGAAGTAGACAGACAGCCTCCTCTGTGTGGGGAAGATTTATAGGGACCCCTCCCGGGCCCTTTGCAAGTCCAATTCATGGGCTCCCCTGACCAAGGCTCAGAGCTGTCGCTCCAAAAAGGGAAGAAGGGAAGGCTTGTCTTTTTCTTTCTTTTTTTTTTTTTTTTTTTTTTTTAAAATCACCATTTGTTATTAGAACACAGGCTTCCAAACGACGAAGGAGAGAAAGGGTTGAGGGAAAGATATTTCTCCCCTCTCCCTTGTGTGGTCTAGTGTATTCAAAGCAGGGGCCTGTCTAGTTTACTGAGAAGGAGGAATGAGCTGATTTAACATGGATTGCAGCACTACTAAGAGAGGGGGAGAGCAACTTCCAATCAAAGTGTGAGCTGTTTTGGTGTCCATGTGTGTGGATGTACAAGCAAGAGAAGTGGCCAGTCTCTAGTCACCTTCTTTCTAAGAACCCAAGGGCAGATAATTGATGTGACAGACAATTCTCCTTAACCCCCTGCCAACAAAACAGTTCTTGGGCAGCTCACAGCTCTCCTCACTCAATAAAGGCCTGAATCTATCACAAAAAACATGGTAAAGATTTTCTTGTTTTGAATAGCAACAATGCAAATAGGAACAGCACCCACCTCTCCCCCTACGCTGATGTGTATTAAGAAACTGAGGTATGTAAGAAAACAAGTGCAATGGTAAATCTATGGGATGAGTTGGTCCCAAATGTCATTGTCTCTGCCACTACCCCAGCAGAATTATTGTAGTGCTGTGAAAGTTACTCTTATTTAATGCCCATACATCACCTATGTAGGAGAAAAATTGCAAAACCCTGATTCTGCCCCCATCCCCATCTAATGGTATCATACAGATTCAGTTCTCAAATAATTTTTGCCAACTACAAATAGAAAGTACGTAAGGAGGCATATGGCTGCTAAAACTTCTTAGTCAATGTTTCCTCATCCGGAGTCCTTTGGCTAAAAGTCCCTTCTTCTTATGAACTCATTTCACACCTGGGACAAGAAACCACTCAATAATAATGGCAAAAATTTCATTTTGTCCCAGGTACAGACACTTTCTGGTGGACTGGTTTGGCTCACATTGTGTTGGCAAACGTCCTTAACATTTTGTGTGCTTAAGTTACGTGCCCATGGTTTTGTGAATACAAGGCACATACAAAAGATTTCATCCTGCAGTGTTTATACTGTTATTACAATCATAATTTAAAAAATCTTTGCTTCTAGCATATTGAGTGATATGCTGGCTGTGAATAGCAGGTTATACCTAGGAACAACTGAGGAAGGCTAGGAAAAATTGCCAAGTCCTATTAGCAAATTAATTCCGAAGTGGAATAGTTTAATACCTGAGCAAGTATTCATAAACTAGAGGTGACTGAACATGCAGGTAGTCAGGCTTCATACTCTACTATCGTACACACCGAAGCAGTGGAATAAATAAAGAGCTTAATCAAAGCATCCCTGCATTAGTGAGCCCTGGCACAAATAATCCCATTGAAATCATTGTCCTGGGTTAGAATAGAAGGCTAACTGCAAAGCGTGCAAGTCTAAAGCCATAAACGTTTGGATAAATTACGGCATGTGGTGTAATCCAAGCACTTCAGGTGGACAAAATTGTTTATATGTAAAGTATGTCTATATATCCATTAAAGATAGGCTCAGACTGGAAGAGATAAACTAGCCAACATGTTGGCTTCATATCAGAATGGATATTTCTACTCAAAGTCTTAATTAACTTAATAATTTTCCAAAACAAACATTTACCAAACATCTCAGACATGACTGAAGAGGCATAGGGGTTATCTCTTGTCATAAATCAGCATCTTGAGGCATTAAAAATATTATGCAGAACAATAATTTTTGAGTGGTCTGCAGTCTGTGGTTGTGGGCATCTCTCAGGAAGTCCCTTAAAGAAATCAGACCATCAGGCGCCAGACCATTAAACCATCAATATGTTTAAATCACTACTCAGAGATCGAAGTTTTTAAGGTCATAAAACTGAAGAGCAGATTGGAAATGATTGACCCAGAATATCTGTAGGTACGTTTGCAAGTTATTCTTTCCTTTTTGCTTCCTCATCTCTTCCGTCCATTCACACATCCCCACTCCACCAGACTAAATACTAACATGATTAATTTCCCGTGCTGCAGTAAGTTCTTTGCTTGCTCCTTCTTCACAGAGTGAAGATAGGGAGCCAGAAGAACAGCGGGGCAGGGGAGGGGTGCCGGCTTGCATTGCTATTGCTTTTAACGCAAGGAGCTGCGTTTGTGCATGGGTGTGCTTGCGCACGCGTGTGTGGGCCAATGCACGGGCCCAGTCCTATGGGAAAAAAGCATCTCCGTTTGCTCGAGGAGAGCGCAAGCCTCCTGTGACAGCGCTCGGTGGCAAAAGGGGGCTGGATGGTGCATGAGCCTTGGAGTGGAGGGGTGGGCAGCACGGACCCACTGGGGTGGGGAGGAGAGGGATGTAGCCTGTCCGGCGGCGCTGGGAAGGCAGAGTAGGTGCTTGCATACGAGCGAGCAGGGAGGGCTGCTGCTGCCACCAGGCCCTGGCGAGAGGAGGAGGAACAAAAGCCTCCATTTTGACGGCTCTTCTTCACCCATCAGCTCCATTTACTCAGTCTCAATAGCTGGGGCTCAACAGCAGCCGTGGCAGCAGCTCCCGCCGGGCTCCCACCTCCTCCTCGGATGCGCACTTCCCAGCAGAAAGGAGAATGAAGAAGGGGACAGGGAGAGAGAAAGAAAGAGGGAGAGTAAAGGGGGGAGGGTAGGGAAAGAAAAGGGAAAAAAACCTTGCTGACACGGGGCATAACTTAATTTTCACGGTGCCGGGACAGCTGTATCGTGTAATCTGCCATGGCATGCCATTAAAACTTCAATGCCTTTACTGACCCAGAAGGGAAACTCAGACCGTGGAGAGCCTTTTGAAAAGAAGTGGTGATCTTTCACGATTTATGAGCTTGTCTTAAAGAAACAGACTCCACTCACTTTAAATTAATCACCCTTTTCAGGGTACATTGAAATCTGGGGTCTCTCAGCTGAAGACTGTGGAGACCTGGTACCTTATGAATGCCTGCCCTGTCTTTATTATTATTTTTATTTCATTTTATTTTTATGCCCACCAAAATGGGTTGGTTTTCAGAGGAACTGTATCTTGCAAATTGAGGTGCAAAATCCAATTACACCAATTCAGTGAAAGTCTGAATGGGGTAGCTGTGGCACTTACACATTCTTGTCCCCGCATACATTGTGCAAAGGGGAAAAGAACCTGAGAAATATGAGGAGTTAAGGACTCAAACACTAATGAAATGTGAGACATCCTCTATGATTCACCAGCTAAAAGTATAATAGCAGTGAGTCCCTCTGCTTCCATTCTTCACACGGTCCAGGGAACAAAGAGCTGTAAACTCATACTAATAAAACCTAAACAATTTTGAAATCATAAAAAAATCCCTGTGCGTTACAAGAAAGTGTAGATAAAACACTTCCTTACTATGTTCCCAGAAAAAAATGGTGTGATTTACAAGAGGAATGCCTGGGTTTTGGATTTGCAGAGGATGTAAATCAGCATCCTTCCATTGTCTGCCATTAGTATAATATCTGATTTACTCCAGCTGTTTGTCTGGACTCCTCTCTCAACCACTTGCTTTTCTTGGCCAGCAGCATTTCTTAATTGGCATGTTTTTAAAGCAAAGATAATAAGTGACCCAGCAATATGAGGATTCAAAGCAATGTAATAGTGTTTTTCACATCCTGAAAATTTTCTGTATCTAGCAGCAGCAACACGCTTTTTGTTCCTTTGGTGAACTAATTATGGAGTAACTTAAACCAAAGCAAAAACTTCACGAGCTCACAGGCAGTGATGGAAATACAGTAATAGATGGAAATAAGATCTGAGATCAGAGTGAAACTTGTATATGGAACCTGAACATCTGAATTAATTAAGCAACTGCCTGCCTTAGAAGACTGGACCCATGAATCCCCTAATGCACTTAAGTGCCATTCACTCTGCTTTTGTTAGAAGTCCAACTTCTGACAATCTTTTGAATTGTTACTTATGATAAATACCAGAAGTGAATACTCAAAGCAAGAATTGCTCCATTTATCCATACTTCTTAGTGTTTAGAAGTTTTGCCTGTTTCTCTGGAGTCTGTATCAGACAGAGGTAGGGTGTGCAATCTCCTTTACATATCCAACTGTTCTTTAGACACAGCTCTAAAGAACTGTGCATGGGTGTGCATATCACCTGTACATACACAGATATGCGTGCCCATATTTTTCCGAGATAGGGTACGCTTCAGAACTCTAGTTTATATAAAGCAGGTTTGTTTGTTTGTTTTATCTGTCTCCTGTGAATACATTGGCATGCTCCCCAGTGCCTCTGATACATATTTCTACAAGTTCAGGTGTCCTTTTTTGAGTTTTCAAAATGTCAGCTGCTGCTGGTGCAGTTTCTGTTAGGCAGCAGTACTACATACAGAATAGAAACTGGCACCATATCTCCATTTTGTAGATGGTCTATTATTTTGGAACTGTTTTCTGTCAGCTTGTTAGAATAATGGCACTTGACAGTCACATTTCTAAACTTACATATTTCATTACAAGCAGTTTACACTCTTACTCGCTGGACTGTGTCCCACTGTGAGACACTATAATGGCAGATATATCAATTCCAGGAAAAAAAAATAGTATGTGGGTTTACTTACTATAACACATTTTGGTAAGTCTATCTCAGGGAAGTAAGCTTAATGGTGCTGAGAAAAATCTATTTTTCCTATCAATAGAAAAAATGATACCTATTTTTCTGCAGAATGTTCAATTTTTTACATCCCTCCAGACCTTTTTGTTTGATGGTTTGTACTTCTCATGCACTCAGGGATCAATAACATCACAACAACATTCTTCATTTGAGGCCTGTAGAAAATGAATTGAATTATTGGATTTTTTGATCCCTGCATTGTTGGTGGTATTTGTACTTTTTAAAAACCTCAGACTACTTCAGGCCTACTATGGGGATGCATTTAAACAAAACAGCACTTACTAGTGGCCTCCCAGATGCTGATAACTGAAGGGGAGAAGATGCTTTCTGGCTATCCCTTGTCAATCTCTGTAACAAGGTCTAGTCTTGCGGTCAGTCCAACAGTGACATTATGCTTTTCATCTCAGTGTAGACATATACATAAGGTAATTCTGGACTGTTACTGTACTTGACCTTGTATTTCTGTCAAGATACAGATGCGCATCTTTTACCATTCACTGCAACAAAAGTGAAGATCTGGCCAATAAATACAGATAACCATCTATCAACGCCCATTAAATCCAGTTTAGGCCCTGTTGCTTTCCTATCCACCAAAGCTGGGAGAAAATGCATGTCTGCAGGCAGTACTGTATTTATACACACCTAGTCAGGTGGCAAAAAGCTTTCAGAGTTTTTCAGTGTTTTGGAGACCTAGAGTCTATTAGGTGGAAAGTGAATTAACTTATGCAGTTAATTACAGCTGTATTTTTATAGCATGGCACCAGAGTCTACTCTTTGTCTTCTGAGGCCTTTATTTGTCTATCCACCCTGGCTTAAACTGTCAGTTTGCAGTGGCAACCCTCACTGTTGGCAGAGAGGCGCTGAGGTTGTGAGGGGACAACTTCACCGTCTCTTCAAGTGTCAGGGCTGGCTCCTGCTCTGGTGGGCCCTCTTGCAGAGTGCGGGAGGGTACTGCACTCATCATTTTGCCATACGGCTTTCCCTTTTTTTCAGGAGGACTACTAGTGCTTTAAAAATGGAATACATGTAGGGCAAGACTCTAGCTAAAATTAAGGGCTAACACTTACATTAATTCTTCCTCAGTGCAATTGTAGTAGAAACAGCTGGATTCTATTATTTTTGGGTAGCTTTTGTCCCCTGAAGATGCAGAAAATGAAAGCGATTACATTAGGAATACATGTGAACTACCTGATTTGGAATACATGTAGACTACCTTATTACGGCCTTTCAGTACTTTAAGGGGGCCTACGAGAAAGATAGGGACAAACTTTTTAGTGGGCCCTGTTACGATAGGACAAGGGACAATAGCTTTAAACTAAAAGAGGGTAGATTCAGACTAGATATGAGGAAGACATTTTTTACAATGAGGGTGGTGAAACACTGGCTCAGGTTGCCCAGAGAGGTGGTAGATGCACCAGCCCTGGAAACACTCAAGGTCAAGTTGAACGGGGGTCTGAGCAACCTGGTCTAGTTGAAGATGTCCCTGCCTATTGCAGGGAGGTTGGAGCAGATGACCTTTAAAGGTCCCTTCCAACCCAAAATATTAGATGATTCTATGATTCTTTACAGGATTGAAAACTGGTATAAATCCTGGAAAGGCAAGTAAAGTACTCAGAGTTGATATCACCTGGGTACATAAATCGATTCTGGTACTTTAGTTGTCATCATCACTGCTGGCATTCTCAATGCAGGGCACAGGCTCTGAAGGAAGTGGCCCAGTCTAAAAAGTTTTATGTAGGCAAGAGATCCAATAAAATCCTAACTTTAAAGTGCTAAGAAATTTCCAAAATGGCTCTCGCACCGCAGCTAATAAATTCTGCTACAAAAGAAAGGTGATATTTGAAAAATTTGGAAGGATTACAGATACGTGTGCCAAGGAATCACTCTGACCACAGAGCAGCCATTTGGTACATCATAATGCTCAAATATTTTTTTATCCCATGGAACAAAGGGCAATTTATGTCACAGAGGAATAGGTATTTGGGAATCTGAGTCAGAGTGTGGTGTGATAACTTAAGCAGGGTATTGCTAAATAACTTGAAAATAGAACAGGTGTCTCTACTCACCTGAAAATTCTCTACATAAAAGGCACAATACATATTTAAAGCATTACACTAGATATTTTTTAAAATTATAATCGAATAGTCAAGGTTTGTTAATGGCGTATTTTCCACAGAGACTAATTAAAAATAGTCTGTTTGAAAATAAACATGATAAACGTTTAAAAAAAATCAAGACATTTGGCATTAATAAGCTTCAGTCAGACACAGCATGCAACAATGTTTAAAATAGATGCAGCAGTCCATGTATTCTCCTGGGTTGCAGAAATAAACTGTGGAGGCTGCCTGAAAAATTATCCTGGTGTTTAATGGTAAAAGCACCGTCCTTCCCACTAGGTTTCTGACATGTAGGAGGAGAACATGAGTTTTTAAGAAGCCTCTTGATTGAGCTGGAGCAAGGTCTGAGATTATGATGGCAAGAGAGAGAAGATTGCAGGTATAGGGGAGATTTTTAAGAGATAAAACACCCTTCTGCAGCTCAGAATATCCAAAGAAGCCTTCCAAACTCCTTGCTGTTCTTCCAGTGCTAATCAGAAGCGGCTCCTTGGAAGTATTTTTGGACCAAAAAGGCACCTAGTTCTTCAGTCAGGCTGCAATTTTAGTGAAGGCTCATATGTCTAAGACGACTCTCAAAGGAGGCGAAATCAGTTTTTGTGATTACAGGTTGATTTTCCTGTCTGTGAACCTTTCACCTTTCACTTCTGGATAGAAATTCTGGGCTAAATTCTAGTTGGTATGTTAAGCCTGAGGAAACTAAATTTCCTGTGAAGTGTTGTACTCCATTGGAGTCTCATTTTCTCGGCCCAGACTTCTTTGGAGGGTTAGTGAAGCCAGTCTATGGCTCTACGAAGAAAAGTGTTCACATACTTGGAAGTAAAAATGCATTAGGTCCAAGCCTTCAGGTTGTTTAGACCTGTGCTGGTTAAATATCCATTCATTATAATAAAGACTTCCTCCTTTGTATGAAATTTCATTTTCTCCCTGATTGCCTTGTTTTATTGCAGTTCTCTGCCCTGCAGCATGCATCCTGTCTTCTGATAAAAAGTAGTTAAATGACCCCGGACATTGTTTCACATGAAGCTTATGTTTTTCAGAGCACAGGACTTTGTGGTGTATAGGGTTATGTGCAGAGAATAAGCCGGTTATGCAGTCGATGCTGCTGCATTCACAGGAAAAGCTGGGAAATGTCAGAAGAAACCTGTGGGAAGAGAAAAAACTGCCCACAAGACATGTGATGGGAAGGCAGGAGAACTTTGCTCCGTCTTTGGCTGTCTTAGACTATGAGGCTGTGTTGCCATAGGACAGGTGCCATTAACTGCATGTTTCTCATGTTCTGTGTACACCTCTTTGGACACCTGAGGTGAAATTAATCTCACCAAACATACATGCCTTACACATTTAGTCTAAGTGATACATGAGCCTTTCTAGTCAATAGAAAGGTACACCCATATCTGAAAGAAGGCTCATTCCACTGCCAGGAATATACCCAAGGTAAGTGATACATAGCGCTCTCAGGAAATGTCAGGCTTTCTCCATTGACTAGGTGAAATCAGGTGAGATGATGCCAAGTTGTGCTGGCAGGAATGAGCAGCAGTGAGAGTGCCAGTAGAAGTAAGGAACACTTAAGATCACTCAAACATCAGATTGGGCCAACAACTTCAGAATAACAGAAAATAAGTGGATGACACCCTGTTTTATCTCTTATTTGTCAGTGCATAAATTCCCAAAGGCTAAAATTAGAATATTGATAATTCTCAGTATTGGGAGGATGTTTGAAAGATAACTCCGTTAAAGTTTGAGTTTCATTCAGGGGTACAAAGCAGTTTTAACTACTGTGCTTTAGTCACTGGAGATGTAAGAAAGTAGACTTAAGATGACACAGCCAGCAATTCTGCAAGTCTTTTGTATCTAATAATGTACTACTCTTTACTTGTCCTTTGAGATCAAGAAGAATTGAGCATGTTGAAAAACACAGAATGAATCATGCTTTTCTAAACTTTTAAAATCAAAGGAACCAAAAAGAATTAGTTTAGATTTTCTAGATTTGTTTAGATTTTCTGCAGGTAACTGATATCTGAAGAGCGTGTTAAAACAATGAGAAATGCTGATTATCTGGTTTTTAATAAGGATGGAAAAGGGTATGATATAAATATTTTTATGGGATTATGTGCATCAATCACATAATCTGATCGTTCCATTTCAAAAGAAAAAAAAATAAGAGAAGAGTTCTTTATGTAAGGGCATGGGCAGGATTTCAAGCAACAGGATGTTAAAATACGAGATCTCTTTGATTCTGCAGTTCTCAGTGTTTCTAATGAACACCTTTGGGTGTGCTACTAGAAACAATTGAGAACAGACACCATCCTTATAGCCATACTAAAACTGATATTTCTTCTTCCTGTTTTTAAACCTACTTTTTAACCTTCTTTATGCAGCACTTTTATTTTCCCCTTACTTTCCAGAACATTTCATTTTGCCTCCACTTTTTATGATGCCTTCAATTCTCCTTCCATTCCTTTGCGCCCTGTCCCCCAAAATGTGCTATTTGGTTTGGAAGTTGCCCTAATGACTTTAAGGATTAGAAAAGCAAAAGGGAAAGTGGATGATTTAGAGAAGGGGACCGATACAACCTTTCAGAGGGGAGAGCAGTGCATAGGCAAGGATGGAGAAAATGAGTACCTGCACAAACATATCCACACCAGTTCACTTAGCAGAACTGGTGTGGAGATTTGTGATTGTTCCTCGCAGATACCCTGCAGTTGTTGGAAAAAATGTTCACACTGAACAGGTGTGCACCAGTCTAGATCCCTGAACATGAGGTATTCGCAGGCTGAAAGGAATGATTTATTTTGCTAATATTGTATCTATACAGCCTTTTGAAAACATCAGGTGCTACTTAAGTATTATTACATTCAAATAATAAAATAAATACTTGAAGCATCAAATATTTAACCCTCTCTTTCCCCAAGAAACACACAAATACAGTACTGTTCTAATAAATCCTTAATTTTACAGATTTCCTGCTGAAGTTTCTGACTAACGGTAAGTTATTTGTTCAGAAAGATTTTATGGTGCTCATAAAAACTCAATTACAGTTTTAAAATAACTTGTAGTTTTTCTGTAACATGATGCTGCCATCTCAGTTCCCAGAGGGTATATTAAATTCAAGTAGCAATAACAAATCATTTAAGCAATAAATAAATAACCTGAGACTGAGTTGTTAAGAGTTAATAGTCTCCCATACACTCAATAGAGACTGAGGCTCCACTCTATTAAAGTGACCCCCGGGGCCATGGGCCAAATTGCACCCAGTTGTTTTGTGGAAGGTATTCATCCCTCACACATTCATTTCCTTCTTTATGTTGTCTCTTTTCATCAGTGAAGGCACTCTGCAGTGCCTGAGTCTGGAGAACAATTACCGTACAGTCTCAGAGAAAAGAAAGAAAACTGGGGTCATAAATATGTTAAATGGGTACGTGGGTTTAAGTGGCTTTGTAAACTAAACACGAGGGAAACCTCAGACTAATTAATGAATATGAAGCAGCATGATAGGAATGTTTTAAGGGGAAATTCACATTACCCCCCCCCAAACTTAAAAGAAAAATAATTTTTTTTTCTTCCCTTTTAAAAATTCATTCCAGCAGGACAGTCATGACACAACACATCCTTATGTTTTACTTAAATGTTATACAAGTAGGAACTGGTTGCTGAGATAACTGAACTGATAATTCATTCCCAACATCTTATTGGAAACTGAATTCTTTCCTCCACAAAGATCAGCCATTTATCATGATAGCAAAGCTATGCAAAACTGCAGGAAGTTTTAGGACTCGAGCCAAGATCACTGTTTAGCTTTACATTATGTGTCAATTCCTGACCTGACTTATACTCACCACTAAATAAACACGGATTCATTGAGTGTTAGTGGTGTCAGGATTTGGCCCTATAATAATAAGATTGTGGGCCCAGAACAGTAGTCTTCATTCAGTCCTAGTAGTGGGACAAATTTTGCTCTCAGGGTCTTCTCCTGTCCTCCTGTGGGAAAACCGGCAGGAGGCAGAAGAGGGGGAAAAGGATCTGTGGGATTTCCCTTACTTATAAAGCTTTTCCCTATATTTATATTAGTCCAGATTCTTGGGAGTTTTGTTCCCAAGATCTACTACAGGCTTCTGCTGCCAGCCTCCAATGCTGCCTCCAGGTCCATAGCTCACTTCAAAATACTTGAAAATACTCCCCATTTCCATGGGGAGTTCTCTAGGAGTCACTTTTGGAACAAAATGTGCTATAAACCAAAACTATTTGTTTTAGCTGAAACCAAAATCTATATAGGGAAAGACCAAAGTATTGGGGAAGTATTTTTGCCACTGAAAGTTCTGAAGAAAATTGATATTTCGGTGCAGATTTTTTTTTGTACCCAGTATAGTGTTTCCAGAATCAATCAATTCCAGAGTGGCATCACCAGCAGCACAGTAGAACCTTGCTCTGAATGTCCATGTCATCTTTGCCTTTTCCAGACCGCCGTCAGGACACAGTTTGCTTGTCATGAGATTGATGCTGCCTCTGTGCCTAGTGGCTGTGCCAAGTCCCAGGTTACCTGAGTGAAGTCCAAAGAGGAAACAGGATCCACGGGGAGGACAGCTGCTTCTACAGCACAGCAGTGGGATAGGCAAGACCCAACCTCTGTTGGCACGACAAGAAATGGGATGACTGAAATGGAGGAGAGATGAATTTCTGTTCCTGCTGCTGTTTTTAAGTCCTTTACAGTTTCCTACAGTGTATCTGTAAAACATGAGATCTCTCCTCTCTCAGCAGTATGGCCAAGTGCTTCTCTGAGGACAGGGACCATCTCCTCCAAAGGGAAACGGAGGAGCAGAAGCTACCCAGTGTCTCCACACTGCCTTCAGGTAGACAGGATGGAGGAGCTGCAGTAGGATACCTCCTTTGCTCAAGACACAAAGCCGTGACTTTGCAGATTTTGGGTGCTCTGCATGATGAATGACATGCCTTGGCTAGTGGGCACCACCAGAATGTTTCTGCCTGTGAAATGTAACTGGTGACTATTCCCTCCTCCCCTTCATGCAAAGTGGGATAGGTCACCTTAAACTGCTGGTGGAAGTGGTTTGACCTAATCTGGCTGACTGCCCAAGGCAGGCATGGAAGTGGCCACACGATCCCTGCCATCTGCAGTACTGCAGGGCTGGTGACTTCTGACATATAGGTGGTGGTGAGGTGCTCACTGTGCACTACTCTGACCCTACTGGACCTTATAGACCAGGTCTGCTCATGTTCTAAGCCTTTGTTTTTTCCCTTACTGCATAGGGTCTGTGGATTGCACAAACTGCTCCTTAGCACAGAAAGTTTCAAATTCCATTAGGAATATTTCAGAAGGCTACAAAGAAGCACAATGGAGACTTGCCATATATGTCATTATTGCTGCAATTAATGCACACGTATGACAGCATTAATATCTATGATTGCTGTTTTGGTTTTGTTACAATCCTCTGCTTTCATTTGTTCCTAATTCTCCAGATCAGGATACCTACCAGATTTGATAGTCAGCTTTTAGACAACCATAAATTCCTGGGATGCAGAGGCTACGTGGCTGCCATTGGTGTCCCAAATGCATACCCACACTGCTCCTCATGTTAGGCACCAGGTTCAGATTGCCTTCCATAGAAAAGATCCTGATCCTGCACAATTAGTGTCAAGGAGAGCTTTTTCAGTTTAGTTCGAGTGAGGGAAGTTTGAAACCCCAGTTCAGAAGGATGACAAAGATTCAGTCACTGTTCCTGCTAGGCATGGAGGGGAAGAACCTTTCAACAAGCCCTTACCCAGGGAGTTCAGAATATGGATTTTTAATTTCTCTGCTTAAAAGTGCTGTCGAAAAGCAGCTATAGCATAGAAAGAGGGGCAATGACAAAATTAAACCGGTGCAGTTAGTCTTTAATACTTTGAGTACACTATTGACATAGTTACACTGAAATGTATTTATAGTGTTTATTCACCAACACTCAAAATATTCCCAAGTCAAAGCTTTCCACTGAAGGCAGTGGAAAGAAGTTTTCAGAAAGGAGTAAGTGAGCTGGTTAAACTCTTTGCCAGGAAAAGACCATTTTGTTTCTGTCCACTTGGCCAGCTTCTCAGCTGACAAGCCACCATTGTCTTCAATGCAGTGACGCTGATCTATACCAGCTTTTCAGCTATTGGATATTTCACAGGCCACTTCTGGTTTTTGTCAAGTGTAGTCAAGATCTGTAAGTATTTTCAGCTCTTTTTTTTTTCTTTGGTAAATTTTTTTCCAACTCTTTCACTTGCTGTCCTATCAGCTCACTGATCTACTGGCTTAAATGATCTGAGGAAGAGAAGAAAGGGTAATTTGCTTCCTATAGATGAATTTAGGAGGGGAATGCAAAAGGACTAAAATGAGCAGAAAACTTGCAAGATCAAAAGCCACTTTCCAAACACATGGAACAAGTGACACTGCTCCACGTACAGGACAGAAACAAAGGCAGAGCTTTCATTTGGTCATCTTTTTCATGGTTATTATTTATTTATTTTTACTATTCATTCAGCTTGAGGACTGAGCATGGGCTGAGAAAGGAATTTAGGATCTCAGCCACTCTCCCAACAGCAGCAAAACTATAAATAGTGTTCAGTCTTTTTTCCTTTGAACACTCCGAAGGCCCTTGTAGTCAGCGGAAGTTTTAAGCATGCCAAAGGAGCCCGGAGTGGGGCCTTTAATGAATAGACTTCGCTGTGCCTGGCGATTACACAGGTAGATGGTGACAAGGCAGACAGTGTCCAGTCCTAACAGCAGTCCTTGTGTTTGGGAGATGATCCTTTCGAACCCTCAGTTCTGCTCCATCTGATCCTTCTGTGCTCTTCCTAGACGGGGTGGATGGGAACAAAACTGCATCCCCTTCCTTTCTGGCTCTGGCAAGGGGGCAGGCATGATAATGGTGGTCCTGCACCAGTGGTTACCAGCGAGCATGCTGCCAACAAGGCCGAGTGTGACCATTCCTGTTCACCTGGTGTCTCCCTGTTCCAGCTCCTGGTGTGTGGCTATGCTTTGAAACCATGCAAGCACTGTAACATTTGAATATTTTTATATATATATATATTTTTTTTTTTTTTAATGATAAAGAGAGAAAATTGGCCTCTCTGTGTATTTCTATTCAAGCCAAATAGAATGCTAGGTGTTATCTTGGCAGGTTTTCCACTTTGGTAGCATTTCAAGGAAATGTGGAAATGAGAAAAATTTAGCAATACACCTCTGTCTCTTTCCCTATTAAAATTGTCAGGATAGTAAATCAAGTTTTAATGGCCAGGAAAAAAATTCAGTACATTTAAGAAGCCAAGAGAATGTCTCTTGTGGCATCTGTAAAAATATCATCTGGTACCATTTAACTTGGGGAGAGACACATGTGACAAAGTTTATAGAGAAAATGTTAGTGTGGAGTTCAACTTGAAACAGAGAGCCTCAAAACCACTCTTCATATTTCCAAATTGTTTCATGTGTGATGTGATCTGTGGCAAGAAGGATAAGCATTGTCATTTAGTCAGCATTTACTTAGAGCTTCATAAATACCAGCACAAATATCTGATTGATTTTTTTTAAGCTAAATATATACACTTATGATTTTTAGATACAGTGATTGATGAAGATCACATAAGAAAACACAAGTGAATTTGCATGATAAATTATGGTGTACTTAAAGAATAATGCACAAGTGAAAGAGAAAAACAAAATCTGCCTTTGAGGTTATTGATTGATCCTGCAGTCCTGACTTCACCTGAAAAGAGTTGAAAAGGAGTTTTGGCTAAGGGAGGCTGGAGGCAATGAAAGTTTATGCCTAGTAGCCTACTTGCCTTTTTTTTTTTTTTTCTGTGGAAGATCGATCTGCCAAACTAAAAGAAAAATAGACTTCCTGTCCATTACATATACAAATCCTTGAATTATCTTTAGCGGTTGCCTTTTCACTGAACTGTGAGACAACTTAATTTGAAATTACTCTTTTTGGAAATCCTAAACTCTTGACACATTTCATTAGGCACAAAATGATTATAGTTATCAGTTAATTTGTTTGAAGACTTGGTAAACACTTGTTACAAAGAGTTTTAGGGACGTCTAGTAGTTAGCAGAAAAGGGAAGCTGTCTCCAATCCTTAGTTTATTTACTTAGCACTTATTAAGCACCACTTCTGTATCTACCCAAAAAAGAAATATTTTAAGCAAACCGTAAAAGTAGGCTTGACCTTTTCACGGGCACATCATAAATCAATTGTTAAAGCAAGGGTGAAAACTCTGAAAGAGGTCAGAGGTGGAAGAGAGGTCATCTCTGAGAAGGGACAGTGTGAAAATCCACGAAGGGTGGAGCTTAGCTGGAGATAAAAGCTGGAAAAAGGAAATTCTAGAAGTGGTGAGGATCTTACACCACGAAAGCACCAATAAAATCACAGGTATCAGAGTGCTGATGTTATTCACAAATCATTTCTAAGCCTGCAGCTCCAGTTGCCACATCAGCGATGCCAGCTCATCTGCCTAGTGACAAAAGGGCAATTTTTTAAGTGGAGGGTTTACTCTTAGTTATGTGTGAAGTAAGAACAATACTTCTATCCATTTCTCAAAAAGGCTACCATTTCTTCTGCTAGGCTTTGCTTGACCTTGCTGTCATCAAGTCAGAGAGGTTTATCCCAATGACATAATTTCCCTGGACAACCTTTGATAACTTAAGAGCAAGCACTGTATAGAAATGTTTGATGCTATTCCCTGAGCAAGCAAGGAACTCCGTGTATGTTTGACTTCAGTAGTTTTGACTTACTGTGCTATCTACCAATGTACCAGCGTGTTCAAGACTGAGACTCCAGACAGAATTGAGGGAACTGTGTATTGATATGAAATGGAGATAATGCTCTGAACACATTTGCAATAGCATAAATAAAGCACATTCAACCACACTAATTTGCCATTTTTTCATCTCTGGGTTTTGGCTCATCTTCAGTCAAAAGGTATTAAATGATATAACTCTAAGATTTGCTCAGTCTTTAATCAGCCTTAAAGTTTTTTTATGCGGGTTTTACTTTAGCTTAGACTGAAATTTTAAGTCAGAATTTCAATGAAGAGCTCTATTTAAGCATTTGTTTCACTCAATAGACTAAAGTTTAAATTCCAAACAATTAAAGTTATTCAGATTTAAATGGGAAGATTTCCTGATTGTTTTGTAACTGCACAATTTATAAGTCATAATGACATTCCTTCACTTTGTCCAGAAAAAACAAAGGCTGATTTATTTCCTAATAACAAAGGCAAATGGTGAGGCTGTATGAAACTGCTTCCTTGTTTTCAATGGGTCAGTGCCAGGCTGTTAGGTATCTTTGAACCCCTCCTCCTGTCTATAGCCTTCCCGTGAAGCAAAGCGCTTCAAAACATTGCCAATCTGCAGAGCACACCACGTATGGAGTTATACTGAGCACCTAGTTATGGTGCAGCTGTTACCTGCGCAATCTGTTACTGGAGATCTGCTTGATATTCATTGTATCAGCATTGATGGCACCGGGCTTACTGAAACACAGTAGAATGCATTCATCTGGCTAATGTATATACCTTCATTGATGCTGCATTGTGATGTAAACAATGTCCTGTTCCTTCCTTATAGTAACCTAATTGACAGCCAGGCATTTTGAGCGCTCCAAAGGGCTATTGTTGTGGTGAATGCCGTAACAATAGGATTTCATATAGGTTGGGGCTTAAGAAAAGTACAATGTCCTTTTTCTGATATAAAACCAAGAATTGTGTACTGGTTGAGAGTGGGATAATGGGTTCATCATGGAATTAAGGCTTTGGCTTTGTTGTGAGTCAGCTACTTAGTTTTTATAGATAAACTTGTTTAAAAACTTTTCTTTGATTGAATGCATATATTGTCTCTGTAGCTATAAACGTATATTTTTCTAGAAAGATGTCTCTTACTCCCCTGAACTCACATAATGTGAAGTTTTAAACTGCACTCGTTGCTGTGTGTTGTCAGTCAGTGCTGAATCTTCTGGTGACTTCCACAGGGAACAGAGTGAAAGCCAACAAAATCACACCCTTCATCTGAAGAACAATTTTGTGATGATATTACTAGCAGCTCAGCCCAGAAATGAGAGAACTAGGCACAGGGATTATTTCAAAATGCCCCTTAATTTTAAGTGCTTTCCATTTTTTGCCTCCCCCCGGAGACAGAGTCCCTTCCTCTTCCGTCTCACAAATTGAGATACTGCCAGTCACAGGCTCTGTTTGAAGATCTGTCCCTTAACCTCTGGGGTTGTGAGAAAATATTAAAAAACATAGTTGAAAAAAAATGATGTTTGGAAGGATTTCAGCTAAATAAAATGATCCTTGCTGGTTAGAGCCCTCTGGTAATGAGGGCACTGCAGTGTCTTCTGATTATTGAACCTGAAGACATTTCTCTGGTTGCTGTGCGTTTTGTGGGGACAGAGGAATTGAGGAGTGGTGGGTGGGAAAATGTCTGCAAAATTTGGAATGGCCACAAATCAAAGTGGGCACGGTGCTGTCGTGTGCTGCTTCAAAGAAGATGCTTCTGGATCCCAGTTAGTGTTGAACAGGCATTCAGCCCACCCCCTTCCTCTGGTCCAATTCTGTCCAATTCTTGAAAAAGCATTTTGAAAGGTTTGGCCTCCGAAATCGAGAGGATTTTCTTGAGTGGCTGGGTTTTCTTGCCCTACAGAAGCCATATCTGAGGAGTGCTGAACATCCAAAGCTTCAACTGCAATCAGCAGGTTGACTCTGTCTCAAGCAAGACAGCCTTTTCTCTTCCAATGTGTTAAAATGGTCTAGGCTGAGATTCACGATACTGCTGAAGTAGCTTAGGCATGCTCTTCCCACTGAAGATGAATGGGTCTTGTGTTTTCAGACAAACATTCAACTACACATGAAGATAGAGTCTCTAACACAAAGTGGGACAACAGCATAATCCAATACACATGGACTCTGGCAGCAGTAAAAAGCCCACAACTCCTGTTCTGCCAGGTTCCAACAGATGTAGAATATATGTGAAGTTTGTACCTTCAAGGGCATGGAAGTAAATCAAGCCCAGATATGGAGCTCTCTCATATGTATGTGTTCAGGCATGTGTTTGAATGATCTTTTCCAAAACACAACATATTTTAAATCATCAGGTTTTTCCCACACATACATTCATATGGTCAAAATTAATCTTTACACTGATTATTTTAATTGGTTGAATATGTTTTAAAGGATGGGGAAGAACGGGGCTTGCAATATTCTCCTGCTCCCCTCTTTGGTGTACTAGTGAGTTCACATGTGCAAACAACACCCTCCTCTCAGGCCTCTTTCCTGGGATTCCTGAAACACACTCAAAACAGCTTTGCAGAAATGTTTAGCCATCCCAGTGGGAGCTGGCCTGTTGTGATGACGGCAGCTGCTGGGTGAAGGATGGAGAAGCTTTTTTGGCACCATTGCCAAGTCCATTAGGACAAGCTATCTCCAGATGTTGGAACTTAATTTGGGTGGAAGAGTGATTTCCTATTAGTAGTATTGCTAGGGATGGGCAGGTTCGTGTTGCCTAAATGGGCTCAGGCCCAGTAGGCTTGAAAACTCGGTAAATGTTCACATATTATTTATTTTGAGCACCTCTGAGAAGGGAGGAAAACCCCCACATTTTTGTCAGAAAAAGAAGACAAAGTCTCTAGAGAAAAAAACAGAATCCAGGCTGGAGGACCCAATGCAGTGAAACAGAAACAGAAAATCATAAATAAACCCAGGCTATAGAATATCAGTCTCCTAAATCTAACTTTCTGGAAGTACAGTAGAGATTTTAAGAGAGGAATTGCCATCCTACAGTCCACCTCATTAAATAAAGCAAACATTTTTAAAAAGATATATAAATTCATCTGTTCCAGCACAAAAAGATTTTCGGTAGAAAAAGGATTCCCTCTCCAGCAAAACCAAAAACCCAATCAAGGAAGAGAATAGGTGGCATGAATTTAAACAAGAGCTGCAAACGCATTTTGCTATAGGCATTTACAACTTTCACGAAGTTTGCATGGAAAGGACCAAAAATACAACCACCATATAGGTGCCTGAAGAGGCTTACTGGGCATCTGTGTAGCTGTGCCATTGTGTGCCTCTGGGTCACACAGGATGAGGCTGTGGCAGCATCTAGCTCTTTGTTTCTTGACTTGAAAACTGCGTAAGGGCTTTAAAAGCCACTAAAACTTGCAAAACATAAGTGAGAGAACAGCTTTGAAGCAGCCCTTGGCCTGTGCCAGCCTCCAGTTTTCGAACCTGGTAATATTTTATCTACATGGAAAGTTTCTCCCTGGAGGTTAGCAAAGTCTGTAAAAGGAGAACATTGCAGGAGATTTGTTCTCTGGGGTATTAGTATTGGTGAGTCTGAACTGCAGTGAGAGCTGGGCCACCTGTAAGGGTGGTACCAGGACAAGCAGGCTTCCTTTGGAGCTGCTTATGAAAAAACACAAGAGCATGCGTAGAGTGGAAGCCAAGTTTCCCAGCAAACAGCAGAGTTTAAAGGCGGCAAAGTAAGGCATAGACCCAGCCATGCTTCAGTCATTAACTTTTAACTTGAAAATCAAATGTAGAGAAAAATGGTCTGAAGAAGAAGCTCTCTCAGAGGGAAAAAGTTGAAAATGGACCATGACGTTTATAAAACGGCCTCTGAGAGAGCAGAAACTCTCCCTCAGACATACCACAGGTTTCCACATTTCTCTTGAGCAAAGTGCAACATGAGGAGCGCGGGTTTTACAGTTCTAAGCATATTTAATACAATGTTTTTACAACAGCTGTTGCTTTCACAGAACTTTAACCCCACTGTGTAAATGCATCACAGGGAAAATACTCTGTTGTCTTGGAGACAGCCTTTGCTCAAAAGCCCTTTTCCACCGAGCTGGTGTCAGCTTTCAGCTCCGGCCGCATTCCAGGCGGGCAGGCACATCCCGGCCTCCCTCCTCTGTCTTCATTACTGGCCCCGCTGAAGGACAGACAGCTCTGGAATCCGGGGCAATTATCGGGGCAGCCTATGATCAGCTTCCATCAGCACACCTGATGAGAAATGGCAAAAATAAGTCCAAAAGAAAAAAATATATCTGTAAAAGATTTCCTGATATTCAGAGGTTTTTTTTGTTTTGTGTTTCTTGGTTATCAGGCCTGATATAGAGCCAGGTGTCTTTTTCCTTCTAAATTTAGACCAATTTATTGTCTTAGCTGAGAAGTGTTATGTTACAGCTGACACTTGGAAGACCATTGGAGGTATCGAGTGACAAATGCCTGCCGTTAAAGGACTTGAGAAACTTCTCTTGTCTTTGTGAAAGTTGATACTAGCTAGTGACTTGACCCCTCCTGCTCTAGCATATGCACTCACTGCTACAGGTAGTACGCAGCAAACACTGCTGTCATCACATATGTTTGTGGACACAGCCCAAAAATGTGTTCTAAAGCTCTATCTTCAAAGTCACGCATATGAAAAAGAAATAATTGGAAACTTCTATTAAACCCCAGAAAAATTTGTTTTCATCTCAGTTTTACACATATGAATGTGCTTGAAGTGGCTGTGTTCCATGCATGAATAATAATAATTTAAAATGATGCTATGAACTTCAAATATAGCTGCCAAGCATCAAAGAGACATTTTTTCAAAATTGTGTAGCTGGACCTAATCCTGCAAAGCAATGAATGCCCTTGAAAGCAGTCAGTGCTGGAAGGACTCAGGTCTTCCAAGCAAACTATAAAGATCTGAAACAACTAAGGACCTAAATCTAATAATCTCTCTGAAAACAGCAAGGTGCAGCCACACCTTTGGCTACTTTATAATCAACACTGCTTTCCTTCATGTCTAAGCGCTGCTTTTGTCAGCAGGTAATGTAGAGCTAATGCAAAGCTTAAAAGTAGATATTGTTTGTCTCCAGACACCCTTATTAATGCCCAAACTCAGAATGCATTCCTATGCAGGACAATATTTAATTACAATCTTTAATGGAAACACGTATTTCAGATCACTTGGTTCAAATGACGCTTCCAAAGCATATGTTAAACATTAGGAGTGTCCTTTCCTGAACCGGAGCCTAGAAGATTAGCTGAATGTTTCTTCAAAAGGTTTAAAAAGTAAAAATTCCCTGTGTCAGATGACTAGTGCGAGCAAAGATCCAAGGGAACCATCTGTAACTTTAATAATGCTTGACTGGAGTAATAGCGATAAGGACCAACATATTGTCCTCTCTGCAGCGGAACAGTCCTCAACAGAAGTAAGAGTTTTGGTGCTAAACAAACTTAGGACTGGATTCAGGACTGGAGCTGCAAATAAGCTCGACGCAAACAAAAGAAAGTCTTAATGCTATGTAGCATTAAAGCAAGGTAGAGCTCATAAGAACTGTTGTGTATTCTACTCCATCGCAGGAAGCTCCTACCTGTATTAGATTGTGTTTTAAGCTTGTGTTTTGACTTGTGCATTGTGCATCCCATCAGTTTATACCTGCTGGTGCTCACAAAATATTGGTTACAAAATGTGGGGAGATGCCTTCACCACAGATCTAGCTTAACAGGCCACACAGCGATTTCTTCCTCGCATGGACAGAGGTCCAAGAAGCAACTCAGCCATCTCTACCCAACCTACGAACACGCTGCACTTACAGCGCTTCTTTTCCAACATTGGCTTGCCCCGGGCTCACGAGGAAGAGCCCGATGCATGGAGAGCTATGTCTGTCAGCTGTGCCAAAGCCTGGGCTGCTGGCAAGCCAGGAATCACAGCACTGCCATGAGACTGAGCAAAGCCATCAGACCACCGTGTGCAATTCTGCCTGCAGGCGGTTTCCTGACTTAGGGCTGGGGGACCAGAGCAGCAGCATAACTGCAAACGCAGCAGTGCATGGCTGCACGGGCTCCAGGGGATTGTCTGAGCCTGGCTTTCCACTCAGGTCTTTGGGCTCGGATGCCCCCGGTGAGGTACATTATTCCTGCCCATTTCTGATGATTTAGTCCTGGAGACACACCAGCAAATAAAGGAAAAGAGGATTCCAGATTTCCATCTTCCCTAACTTGCCCTTGCTTCTGCTTGTTCTGCTAACTCCAACGAGGGACAATGAAGAACAATATCACTGATCACCTTGCTTTCCCTGAAAAACCCGGGGCACGGTCTGAGCCCCAACAAGCAAGGGTGAGCAGAGGGTGTTTGCTAAGAACTGTAGCAGTTTCTTAGCATAGAAATGAAGTTAGGAGCACGGAGACAAAGCCACAGGGCAAACCTCTCCTGAGTGAAGTGAGCAGGATGTGGCCTCTTGGAAAATGCGTGCACGTCTGTCTGCAATCTAGAATAACATGCCACATTCTGCAAGTGTCACATATCTACAGGAGTTCATTAGGAAACCAAACTGACAACTGCTGCCAGGCTAAAGTGTACTAAGGAGAGCCACTCTGATCTGACCTCACAGGAGAATTAGCATGTACTCGACATCTATATGTATAGCTTTACTCTAAGGGAAAAGATATTTCTGACCTCAGTATCATAGACATATTTAAAAAGTGCCTCCTCTGTCCTGGAAAGTACCAAAACTTTTTGAGGCTGTGCTGCCAGCTGCATTGGTTTTGTATTTCTGCATATTAAAAACTGCAACTGAAAGTTGTATACTGAATAGCCAGAAGGTTGCAAAGGCAGCTCCAAAAACCAGTGTGACACGTCAGTTTCTTACAGTGAATACTAAGCAGAGGTGAGTAATTAGAAATACATAGTACCTAACCACATCCATTTTGTTTTCGCAAAAGGGCGATCCTTATCTGGGTTCAAATGAAAACATGCATGTGAAAGGTTTGCATCCAATCACAGACTATACAATCTGACATACTTCTAGTCAGTATGAAGCAACCCAGCTGGAACTCTGAGGCCCTGAATGTTCCCAAATAAGCAGGGGCCTAGAATTATTAATAAATGCATCAGCAAGAGGCCTGGCTCAGTTCTAGGTATTATATTTCAAAATGGACTTAGATGTTTTTTTCTGGTTTAAAACTGACTGAAGTGAGATGGTTGTGATTTATGTAATGCTAACCCTGACATATGACTTTTTTTCATAGATTACACTTCTGCATTTATATGTAGTTAGAAGCAAAACTGTCTCATTATTTTCAAGTAAGAAATCCTTCAATTTCAGAGTTCTATCCTTGGAATTTAATATTGGCCTTCCAACAAGTTTAGCTGGTATTTTATTTACCTGTGTTCATGACCTCTGATATCTCCAGTTTCTTACCCTCCATGTCTGCTGTCTCTGGCAGCTTTTTGGTGCAGTTCCAGGCTCCTAATAATCTATAATAAAGACCTTCAAGACTGTTTCATCCCCTTGGAAAGAGAACATTTAAACCCATATGGTTAGTCAACATTTTTTCTTCTTTGGTTCTTTCTCTCTGAACTACAGAAAGAAAAATGTGTGTGTGTATTTCTTTGTATGAAATCACTTGTAAACAATATTGAATCAGGGTTTTTTTTGTCCTCTAGCAAAATACCAAAATAGGAAGATAAAAAATTTCAAACCCTAGTGCATGATGAGGAGTTTGCTTGAAAAAGAAAATAGTGTTTAACACATGGTCCAGTGCTATTTTTGTGGTGATATTTATGAATGCGGTAGGACAAAAATCCTGACTTCTAAAACTTCAGGATGCATCAAAACTTTCCTAGCCAAGTGGCTAGGTTTGAGCAAAGAAAGAGAAAGCATAGCAGGCGGGATGTCCCACTGTAAGACCTCAAAGTGCCCTAAACAACAGAGCATAGCACTGTGAAAGAAGACAGCTAGCAGATGCCTCTCTGCTTTCTCGCACCCTGGGGAAATTCTGGCTCCTGAAGATACCCCTGAGGGTGGTCACATTTGCTGGTTCTTCATCTTTGAAACTACTACTTTTGTGTTTTCCACCTCACCCAACAGTGGATGCTTCCTCTGTCCCCTTCTCCTATTCCCCCTTCCTGGGAGGGCTGGGGAACCCCAGGGTGCTGACACCACTGCCCCACCGCCTTGGTGTTGTCTTCTAGTGCTTCAACACGCTCTTGGCTTATGTTGCCTGCAAAAGGGGACTGACAAGGACAGAGCAGCAGTGCCTACCCCTCCCAGAGGGCAACAAGGTGGGACCACCGATCTGTGACAGACACAGGAGGCTGCCCTGGGTCAAATGTCCACTATGGGCCTGGAGCTGCAGCAGGAGGTACTTCAGTAGTTATAGTCTTCTTTCCTGACGCCTCTCCTGGTGGACCAGTTAACTAAATTTCTTGTTTGTCTGTAAGAGTCTTCCTGTTATACAGTGTGACAGAGCTGTACATTATTACCAGGGAGGTACTTGTCAAATAAATAAATTTTTTAAAAAAAAGTGATAAAGTGATTTGGGATTCTCTGGCATGAGAAACATTAAGATTCGATAAGATATAATGGTATAAGATATATCCAGTAAGAGCTTCCTAAGAATCAATTTTCTCTTCTGAAATCTATCACAGAGTGAAACAGTAAGAAATGAATTTTCTGTAGATAAATGACCTGCAGAACTGAAGAGTCACCAGGTCTGGTTTGGTGCAGCATTTCTTTATTGGACCAGCTGATAAAATTCTTGTGCCTGTCACCTGCTGATGGTGACAGATCTATCAGCTATCTGAGATATTTGGGAAACAGGTGGGATTCAGAACGAGGTCATTCAGACTTGCAGATTTCTAAAGATGCATTGAGGTTCCTCAGTTGAAATGTAAAGAGGAGAAGTCAATTCCTAGTTGTTTTTTAAAGATTTTTGCTTGACCTAAGCAAAATGAAAAATCAGTTCAGTAGAATCTGAAACAAAACGGACTTGACAGAAATTCTTTTCATGAAATGAAACAAAGCATTTTCTTATACGTTTTATTACTTTTTAGAAATGGAAAAAAAAAAGTGCTGCAATGAAAATATTAAAATATCATGTGTGGATCATGTGTGTCCCCTAAAGAACATCAAGTGAAATATTTGACAAAAACAATTTCTCTTTTCAGGTGAATTTAATGCAGATTCAATAATAATGAAATTTATTTTCTTCAGCAAAAGAACCATTAGATCCAATATAACCCCCTTTTCCAATTACATTATGCACTGTGGGCCCAGGCAGTAACACTGACTCAAGGTGAACAATTGTTAGAGCCACTGGGACCATCGCCAGAGCAAGGAGTTGAAGGCTGATCCCTTAGGGGACAAGAGGATTTTAACAATGGCGCTGTGTTGAAAGACCTTCCTGTAGGAAAGGAAAAAAAATAAACCAACATGGGAAAGCCTCCAGGTGGTTCTTGTAATTAAAGACAAATTCAGTATCATTTTCCAAATCAAAGAAATAATTGCCTTCATTGTTTCATTTGAAATGCTGAAAAAACCCCAAAACAGCCTGTTTTTCGCCAAGCTCCCTGGGTGTGCTGGGGAACACGCAATACATACCCAGCTAGCCTGGCTGGAACTACACCTAAACCACAGCTGAGTCACCTGCTGGCCACAGAGGAGGAAAAGGAAGCTTCCACAGAAACAGCAGTCCACAGGTCAGGCGCATGCAGACTAACCATAGGTACCTGGCCGTGCTGTTGATCCTGCCTGTGTCTCCACTTCACCCTTTCCTACACTGTTATAACACACAGTACAGTGTCTTTAGTCTTTGGAAGAGGTTCCGGTCTAGCACAGGTGGTGGTAGCTCTGGTGAAATCCCTGTAGTAGGGAGTAACACTGCCCTTGACACCCACTCTACAGATAACAAGTGCACCCAGTTTCCCTCCTTGAGTCACCTGATACCATCTGACCTGAACTTTGATACAGGTACATAGCTGTTTTGAGGAAGAGTTTGCATCAGAATAAATGAAATTCATGTTCTATAGCATTTATTTTTGTATAACATAAGCATATAATGAGGAAGGATTTCTACTTTTGTCAGTGTCTGTCAATAGAGTTACACTATCATGGAACCAGAGCACTGAGGAGACCATCAGTCTCATGAAATGATGTGCAACTGCACTGATCAGCTCATGTTATTCCTACAAGTTCCCAGTTGCAGCAGCACAGACAGCTGCAGCAGCTGGAACTGCTGGCCCATGGAAGGAGCTGCTGCTCTAGTTCCACTAGGTAATATTAGTGTTTTGGTTTAGATAAGAGAGTAATACCAAGGGAGTCTCCCAGTCACTCTTGCTTGGCACGTGGAGTTTCAGATCCCTGGCTCGTCTCAGGGCACACAAACCGCATACTTTTATGGTTAAAGTAAACCAGAAGACACACCCCAGCAGCACATTGACTGCATTCCCACTGCTAATGGACATGTAGCACAAAACCAGATTGGAGCTAGTCCGAAATAAAACTCCTGAAACACATCTAGTGTGAACACTGGCTCTCCAGTACTGCTCCTATTGTGCTGCAGAAGTTGTTTATGTGAAAGTGGCCTTTGCCACCTGCCCAGACAACACTAGATAACAGATCATATAGAGAGTGCATTAACACAATCACTCCAACATTAGCTTTTACCTGTGGAGCTGCTTCTACCTGGTACGTGTACTGGATGTGAAGTTAAATGGACTGGAGTAGGTGCAACGTGGTAAGCAAGGGCTGCTGGCACTCCTGCTCTTGGACCATCAGACAACACTTGCGGTATCTGAGAGCAGATGCAAGCATTGAGGCTTAAACATGGGGCAAACCAAAGCAGTGGCATATTCTAATCCACTTATTAGGTACACAAAGGCCAGGTTCACTGATGTACTTCAGATCGTTACCTGTTGAATGTGTGATTTTTCCACAGTTCAGCCCGTCACAGTGTCACAGTTCACATTGTATCCACACAGGACGTCCTAATCTGGGACAAGTTCCTGTTCAGTGAGAGAAGCTCTTGCTCACACTTGTTGCTGTGACAGCTGGGGTCCGCTGACTTGGTTCTTTACCCCATGGAGGGGTTGCACCTGTGGGGATGTGGGGACAGGTCAGGTGACCTAAACTGACCAATAGGGTGTTCCATCTCATCTGCCATGCTCAGTATAAAAGCTGAGGGAGCAAAGGGTTGGGTTGGCTTTTCTCCAGTGTCTCTTCTCCAATGGGCTGGAGAATAGGTAATGGGCACAAACTTGAACATAGGAACTTCCATCTAAATTTGAGGAGGAGCTTTCTTACTTTGAGGGTGGCAAAGCACTGGAACAGGCTGCCCAGAGTGGTGGTGGAGTCTCTCTCTCTGGAGACATTCATTCTGGATGTGTTCCTGTGCAACCTGCTCTGGGTGACCCTGCTCTGGCAGGGGGGGTTGGACTAGATGATCTCCAGAGGTCCCTTCCAACCTTACCATTCTGTGATTCTGTGACTGCTTCTTCAATGGCTCTCTTTTTTCAGCGACTGATGTCTGAGGAGGACCCGGTCAGCTTTTGATCCTAGTCAGTGTGTTCCAGTTCCCATTTGTCACTAAGTCCATTCTGGAACTTTTCCAGTGCCTGCCAGTGACATCTTTCTGGGAACTTGTTCCGGTTTTGTATATATTTAGATATATTTTATCTATTTCATTATTTCTTTTTTTCATTATTAATATTTCATTAAATTAGTTTAGTTTTCTCTAAACTCATAAATCTCTTTATCTCTCTTCTTCTTCTCTTTGGAGTGAGAGGTGGGGAAGAGCATCTGCCATCTTGTCATTGGCCAACCCGGCCCAAACGTGACACAGGATGATTGCAGATCATACCAGATATTACTATATTTAAATACCCCATATTTTTTTCTAGGAAGGTTCTCAAATCGTTTCCCTTGTCTAAATAACCTTGTGATGTCACAGGTGTGCTCAGCCCCTGTCAACTCAGACTTTTGCTCTGTGTGGCTTTACTTACACTTTTGGCTCTGAATTCACTTACAGACTGCATTCAATAACAACTTAAAGTTAGCAACTGGACAACAAAAGCAAGGATAAACAATTGAACCAGCTGTTAGATAGATAAGAAATAGGAAAACACCAGGTAGCAAATTTCCTTACCTCTTTCCTTCAGGCAATGACTTCCCACATGTTTCAGGGCTGCCAACAGACTTCTGCTGTGCTTGCTTAGGCTAAATACGCCCAGCAGTTGATTAGCTCCTTTTCCCTCCTGGGAACTAAAAAGTTGTTCTTTTAGCAAGGATTTTGTTAGAATATAGCCCTACCTTCCCTAGTAGCAGAAGGAAGCTGGTTGGATATGTGTCCTCCTCTCAAATGAACAGCAAGGAGAATGTCCTCATCCACCATCAATGACTTGAAAGCATCAGATGTTTTCCTAAGCTAGCATTTCCTTTTTGTTAAGACATGCCAGTTGTGTCAGAAAATGCTCTGGGTAATCTATGACTTAAAACCCGAGAGCCTTGACTTTTAAATGAAAAGCTTGTTATTACAGTCCTATTGTTAGCCACACGTTGCAGTATTAGAGAGACACTCTTGTGTATTTTGGCTTTGTTAATAAATCTAAACCCTGCCTTTGATGCCGTGTGGTGATAAAAAGGATACAAAATCTTGAAATGCAAATACATTAATGTGTATATTGCTCAAAGGACTTGCATCTTTTTCAGTCACAGGTTGTCTTATGTACTGCAATCATCGTTGCTTCAGTATGAGTAGAATGCATTATGGTAAAAAAAAAAGGTGTTATTTTTACTCAGTAGTTTATTTTAAAAGTTAAATTTCAGCAGCTTAGTCTTGTGGAGATTGATATTTTCATCAAAATATTACAAGTGTTTTAGTACAAAACCATACTTTCACAACAAACAAAATGAACGTCTGCTAAACCTTCCTTTTATCACCCAAACAAGCAAACAAAATTTTACAAAAAGCAAAATTTTAGGACCTAGAATGAAATGGCAAATGCAGAGTGGTTAAGCCTGTAAGTTCATTTATTTTCATACTTTATTCTTAATGTTGTTTGAAATATAGTACTATGTAGGCATGATTTACACCTAGAGTTAGGAACGTGCTCACATGCTACTGTTCTTTATGTCCAGATTTTGGCCTTGGCAAAAGCATCTGTTTCACATGGCGGAAAATTGGAATCAAATTCACTTGGTTTAAATTAGTTCATTATGTGCTAAGTAGTGGTTTGGAGCTGTGGGTGTCATTATTGAAATGTTTTTCTTGTCTATAGAAAACTAGGAAATTACCTAAAGTAAAGGTGGAAAATATTAACTAATGCCAACAGCACTTGAAAAGAATGGCTGGAGGTGTCGGGTCCTCACTACATGAATCATGTCGGATTATTAACTCTGTTTCCTGAGGTGCACCTGTAATGGAGGGGTTTTGATGAGAAATAGATTTAAAAAATATGTGAATGATAAATTAGAATATGAGTTGTGCTTCATATAACCACAAAATTTAACAAACACTGTTAGCTCCATAGCAAATTGTAAGTGAAGCCCACTGATTTCTTGGGACTCGTAAGAAACTCAAGTAAAAGGGACATTCCTGAAGGAAATACTTGTCATAATCAGCATTTTGGTAGTTCTGCTAAAAGTGGTTTGCTGTTCTATGGGATATATGGCTTTAAATGAAAATCTGTTCTTACAAAAAGTGCACTGCAGTGGTTTGAATGGGAGTTCAGGGGTTTTTGATACTCGGCTTTCATGATGCACTAGCTAGGAGGCCGGGGAGAAGTGGTGACTGTAGCTCTTCACAGGAGGCTAGGGCCTCTGGTTGTGAGCAATCCCACAGCATGAACACCAAGTCTCCAGTCTCTGACCGCTGCTAGGTCATCCATCAGGACATGGCCAGTGACAACTCACACTGAGCGTGTGAGCCAGCTGGCTAGCTATCTGAGAGCTGTGCTGAAAAACATGTGTTGTCTCAATGCGGAACGGAAAAAAAAAAAGTTTAAAGATTGAAGCATCTATTTTTCTTTTTACATTTTCACCTTAAGAACATTTCCATCTGAGACAATAAATGCTATCCACAGAAAACATGGCTCATCCTGAGTGGTGACCCTTTGTCCAGGCCACCTTTCCTCTTCAGAAGAGACAGCAAAACAAGCACTTGTTTGCTTTCGGGCCACCAAGATGCAGAATGAAATCTGGTACCAGTTTCTTCTCCCTCTCAAAGCTGTTTCCTCATCTTACACAAGCATTTGACATAAGCCACTATTTATGCCCTTGGACGTAGTAGCCAGGGCTTTCAGCAGCTCTGTGAACACCCTCTCTGCTGACCAGTTCTCTGCAGCCAAAGCTCTGAAGTCTCTGGATACAGCTTTGCTCTCTCCTCTACTCTAGTTCAGTAAACCCTCCTGCCTGCCCCAAAAAAGACAACAAGATGTTGGGCAACAACAGGAAGGGTCCTGATGGCAGAGGACATTGTTTTGCCACCTAATAAAACCTTGTAGTGCTGTGTGCAGAGCTGGCCTCTGAAGCCTGAGAGGTGTGTAATGGAGTTGGAAAGCATACAGAGGAGGGAAAGCAAAATGCTTAGGTTGGCAGAGCAGCAGGCTTAGCAGGAGGGGCTAGAAGGACTTGGGACTCTTTGGTGCAGAGAGGAGAAGGCTGAGGGACGATATGACAAATTTACGAAATCATAAAGGTGGTGGATAACTTGGATGTGGGCATGCTCTTCAGTAAATCTCACAATACCAGTGCTCGGGGGCACTCAATGAAACTCATAGATCACTTTAAGTCAGATAAAAAGGTGTTCATTTACAGTGCACACAGTGAACTTCTGGAACTTGCTGCCAGGGGAAGGTGAGAAGTCAGGCAGCTCCAGCAGGCCCCTGAAAGAGGATCAGGCAAAGTCCCATGCAATATCTATAATCTATAAATGGGCACTAAGAGGACGAGGAAGGGATGTAGCCTCTCTCACCCCTCAATGATGCTGGGGAAGAAGAGGAAAGGTTCAAAAGTGTCCAGGCTCACCTGCTCCCCCCCTAAATTGCACGCCCCCTTGTTGAGTAGACAGCCCAAACTCTTGAAAAGTGTCCTGGAGCTGGAGACAGGCTGCCAACGTTTAATAGGTTCCCTAAAACATTTCATCTGTAACCCAGGCTGCAATGCAGAAATCAAGATCAGAGGCTAGACCTTTCTAGGGCACAGGTGGAAATGATTCCTTTTCCTGGTTGAACCTGTGACAAATATTCTTCTTAAGCAGTGTCTATGGAGGAGGACTGTTGTTCTGGTCGTCTGTAAACATGGCTTTGGTCTTGTCGTAGAGGGGCCATTGATGCTAATACAGTGTCATCATTGTCATTGTATCTCTATGTACCTCTTGATAGTGAAATACATTGAACTCAGTTAATTTATTTTTTAATCTTGGTTATTTAAACCTTAACATATTTTTTCTGCTTTTAGAAAAGAGCTATGTTACCTTCCAGCTTCTCACAGAAAAAAAAAAATTGCTTGCTGGTGGTTCCCATGCCCTATGTGCCTGGCAATCTTCAATCCTTACTTATCATGCACTGAAGGTTCAGAAAAGAATATGCAAATAAGGTATGAATGCTGCTTTTCTAAAATATATGCACCTTTTGAGATAGGTTGAGTTGAAATTTGAGCAGTGCCATCAATGGGACTGTGATACTGAAAGAAAAAAAGGTGGGGAGGGGTTCAAAAGCTGTTCACTCAGCACAGTTGTGAATGGCATGCTCATGTTGGCAAGGAGTTGGCTATAAGTGGAGAATAGTCTTTGACTGTAGAGAACTGATTTGTAATTGCCTTCTCTCAGTGGATCCCTGACTCTTGGATTGACAGACATACAAGTGATACCAGATCTGAGATCACTTGTCTCCATATGCATTTGAACAGGTCTCCCATATTCCCTCCCTGGTATGTAAACCTTTGGCAGCTCCCTTCTTCCCCCCCTTTTTTTTTTCTGCCGGATCAGGTTACTACAGCATAGTCTGGAACAACTGGTGTGGTTTATGTTTAGCACTATTCCTTCCTCCTTTCTTCTTGTTTGTGATGTTGCCTCTGCTCTTAGACAGTAAAGCACAATACTACCCTTTAAGTTGAGAGCAGGCCCCTGTTTCTGTCTCATCTTAAAGTGCAGTTTCTAGAGACACTTCTGTCTGCAGCCACAGGCTTTCTCATCTGCCTTAGTATATCCCTTAAAGTGCAGTCAGCAGGGCCATGGGCTTACTGAGACCATGCATATGTCAGTGTAGTCATGTGGGCTTATACTTTAATAAGGAATATCAAGCCTATGGATAATAATGACAGCATTCAAACAAGGAAACTTGAATTAAGAAAACTCTTCACACATCTACTACACAGTTTGCATTACTTTTGCTTACTTTTCAGGATCCTGGGAACTTTGTCGACAGCAAATCAAAGACCTTGCAAGAGTTTTAAAATGGATGCATAAACTCTCAGTTTAATTGTGGTGGTTTCTCATTGATGCCTTTCAGTGTAAGCAGTAAATCAAATCCTGACTATGTCAAAGTCATATTTACTTGTCAGTTAATGCATTCCACTGTCACTGAAATACATGGAAAGTTTGCAGGATATTTAACCAGGATTAGAATCAGACCCTAATAACTGGAGAATTACCCTTAGTACCATGCCAGCCTTGATTTCCCAGCATCTGTTGTCTGGACAAGTGCAGATAAAGTGTAGCTGAAGGATACATTTTTTAAGATACAATCAAGTCAATGTATTTTAAACAGAGTAGCTTTTCCCATCATAGTTTACACTTTCTTGGAATAATTGGAATGACACAGATGTGGTGTCCTCGATGAAGGGGAGTTCAATCCTTACTGATTTAGGGCACTAAATATAAAAGGTTTCTCCAGCAGCAGCTGATGTCTCAGCACTGGAGGCAGATCCAGCTGCTAAAGAAATGCATTATTTAAAGGGACAGAGGGACAAGATGGGGGTGGGAAATTTGCATTGTTTTTGCTTGCAACGCAAACTTATTGCATGACATAGAGATGTTTTCTGTTTGCATTGTGTTTCAGCAGAACAGGGGAAACAGGCTTCTTTGCCTCCCAAGGAACATTGCAAAGCTGAAGATCTAAGTCCCTAGAAGGAATGGCATTGTTTGGGATAGGTTGTGCAGCTGCTGTCCTCTGCCACCTGCAGCGGTGGCTGTGCATTGACAGCCACATGGCTGTGGATGGGCTGTTGGATTGCCAGGGTTGAAGACAGCACTCACAAACCAAATGAAGGTAGAGCAGCTCCCAGGTTTGCTCAGATGACCCATTTTGGCTCAATCAACTGTCCAATGGGAGAGATGTAACCCTGTCGATCATCATTCCTCATCATTCAGAGCTTTGACTGTACCCTCAGCTTAGCTATTCTGATGTGTACAAGCAAGTCAAGCAACTGTCATTTGTGCTGTTTTGTTTCCTTTTGGTCACATGTGGGCTCTGGTGCCATACCAAAGCAGGCGGCACTCAGTCCCTTAGGCCTGATCATTACCAGCACTTAATTTAGCAGCTCAATTTGTTTCTTGAATCAGGAGTGAAAGTGAAGGTGATTCACTCAGCCCTTAAGGCAAGAGGCCAAAAAGAGGTGTCACAGAAACACTGCCTGACATCCATCCCACCCATGACTGGCAGCATCCCAAACTCAGACAACCGCCTCTGGCTCTGGCATCAGGAAAATTAATCTGTTGTGTACATGTGAATCACTGGCTCCTGCCTCCTTCCCTGCATCATCTGGGAGCTGTGGCTTGGCAGTGGCAGCTGCATTAAGCCAAAAAAACAAACTGAGGGCAAATGTAAGGAGCTCCACACAGATTGCAACTGTGTGCCTAAAAACTTGGTGGCATAGTGATATTAAAAATAAAAGCATAAGCAGCATATGAACTGCAGGAGCTAAGCTAAGTAGCTACTTCCCAAGACTCTTTTGCACGATGATAAGGTAAGAGACATCTTGTAAGAATATGAAAGTTTACTGAAAACATTTTTCATCCCTAAAGCACTAAATCAAGCAACAGTGTCATAGCAGAGTAATGCTAAAGAGCCACAGCTCTTGAGAACTGAAATAAATGGTAAACATTAACCCAAACGAGGGAGCAAGAAGTGGTTTTGGGGGACTCATGCAAATATTATTGTGGCAAAGAGTGCACTTTCCTCTTTTAATGCAGGAGGCTATATTTTCATTTGATACTACACCCTGCAGCAAATATGAAGATAGCTTCATCTACTGTTCAGTGAGCAAAGGCAGAAAACAAAAGCTGGTCTCTGGAGGCTGAACTGCGTTATTCTGTACGTGAAGATTCGTCAAAGCACATGAAATAAGCACCCTTCAGCTTCATGGCTTTCTTCCCTGCTAACAGCTGGTCAGTCACAGGTGCTGGCAAAACCCCCACCAACTTAGTGAAATTTAGTGGGGAGAGCTTTGTTATTTTAACACCACATTCAGAGAGTTCTTAATTTGCTCTGGTTTGAAGTGTTCCTTATGAATACAGTGAAAATAAAAAGAGCTCCAAAAAGAACCTGAATAAACACAGAAAAATTTATTTGCAAATACAACAGCTAAGGAAACAACCATGCAATGTCTGTGCACAAAATATGCTGTCTGGGGTGAAATTTGATTGTAGGTTCACTTTGTAGCCATACTACCCTTCTACAAATACAGTTGTAGCATCTGCGTCTTCTGGTACATATCTGAGGTGCAGGCAGAGCCCTGAAGAAAATGCCTTTTTAGAGGGCATGGGAGGGTTTCTGGGAACTCAATAAACCATAGGACAAATAGTCAAGCGGTTATAACTTTCTGGGGGACATCCAGTAACTTTCCCAATGCCAATGCCTTTCCCCAGAATTTTCCTGCAAATAGGAGTCCCAGTGGGCACGTGGCTCTCACAGCGGCACCAGGGAGGCCAGGAAAGCAGCCACAAGGCATCCGAGATAGCGCTGGGAAACGTTTCCACCAGGAGACAGAAAATCATATTTGGATGTGATGTATCCTCAGCTGTGCTACTCCCATCTCAGTAAAGAGCGTCAGGCTATACTTACAAATGACCTATAGGAGACGGGGCCATTTTTGGGGTTGGACCAAAATCACAGACAGGAGGGAAAGCAGGGATTTCCATTACTTCTTTGTGGTGTCAGACAATATACTGGGGAGTTTGTTTACCATTACTTTTGCCTTTGAAACCTAAGCAACGTTTGCTAGTCCAGGAAGCTAGTCATTTGGAAGCTCAGTCTTCATCAGTTTGAAGTTTAAAAGACCATAGTTTTTTGTAGGGAAGAGGTCACCAATGGAGTTTTTCAAGGAAAAAATATATTGTAAAGCAAACGATCAAAATTACCAAAGACTGAAAACAGTGTGGGTTCTGATATCACTGAAAAAGCTGCTCTTACTCCATGCCCCACTACAAGCTCACAGGTTGTATTTCTTCAGTGCTGATAGAAGCTTTGGTGGACACAGTAGGTCACTGTAGCAAAGAATATCCATTTGAAGAAAAAACTTTTTTTCCAGACACACCTGTGTTTCCAGATGCCATTAGCTGAGTACCAATATAAAACAAGTTATTTCAATTAGCTAGCTCTTCAAGCAGAAATATCTTTTCTTAAAGACAGATGCTGTTTGAGGCACTGCACTGGAAAAGACAAAAGTTATTTGTCCACAGTAATGAAATTTTAATCTGTTTACTGAATGAAACTTGTGGCAATATATTTTAGATGGTATTCCACAATGTTTTTTGCTAATAGCATTAATAGCCCCCAATATTGCCAACATCTGGCCTTTTTCTCTGTGCTCTTGCCTAAGCGTTTGCAGGATTCAGATCTATGTTCCTCTAAGGCTTTTGGCAGTTGTCCGTGCCTTTTTTTCGTTTACTGTAGTAAAACATGCAAGAAGTAGTGGTTTCTGGAGTTACATTTTTACAAATGGGTTCCAACTTCTCCTGACTTATCAGATTCAAGGATGGAATGAAAGATTAGTAAAAAGTGAGGGCAGGGAGACGAGAATAACGTAGCCTTAGGAAACCCAAGGCTTAGTTCCAGGTCTATGGAGGAGGACAGACAATGTGAAGTGGAAGATCTACCTTGAGTTATCAGTGACAAATGACACAGACGTATCTCCCAAGGTGTAGTATGCCCTCAGAGCCTTTCAGGAGAATTAGAGCCTTATATCATCTGGCTGCCTACCTGTTATCTTCTGGGTGGCGGTGGATAAGATCTTGCTGAGGCCTGTGAGAACGACTGAACTCAACTTCAGGCAGAAGATTGCAATGATATGGATAATCTCGTCCCTAAAGTGAGGTTGGTGGCCTCAGCTATTTGAATTTATTGGCTGCTTTCCTTATTGTGGAAATCCTAAGAGAAACTCACATTTACCAGAGACTTGATCTACAAAAGGTGCTAAGTTTTGCCAGGTCCAATTAATTTCATGTAAGGTTGTGAGTGCTTGCACCTCTGAAACTCAAGCCTTATATGTGATGCATGAAGAATCTGCCACATTCAGTGTCTCATTATCCAGGACCATAAAAATGATTGAAAGAGGGGGAAAAAAACAACAAAACCAAACTTCATAAACATTCATTAAAGTCCATCATCAGTATCTAAGCAGCATGATAGCATAACAATATGTTAGTTGTCACTTTGTAGCATGCAAGTTTTATTCCCAAATTACCCCCGTAACCTAAATAAGAAAGACAAAATGCACAAAAAATATGGCCATCTGGAATACATAATGTGGAAAGATCTGCAATGCATTACATGGTCTGGAAAGTGGCTGGTCGAATTCCAGAGAGCTAAGATAGACTTCAAAGTCTGGCCGCACATCAGTGAAACTGCTGATCAGCTCAGATATTTAAAGGGGGTGTAGATGAATGAATTTATTACATTTTTTATCTGTTGCATTCATATGGGAAAACATGACTGTAGACAGGTTCTCCATTGATTTCATGCTTGGTTCTTTTGTTTTTAACTGTATAGTATATTTTCAAAATTTTACATCACATTGCAGTTTTACAAAAATAGTATTTTCCCATCTTTTATAATGCCATTGTGCAAGAGAAAAAAACCCCAAGCAATTATAAAGAATAAGACATGACTCAAATACCTTAAAAAAAACAGATGGGCAATTTTAATTTTTAAGTAATGAAAGACAAATCAAGCTGGGTTTCCAACTTTGCTGTGTTTTTAACTAAACCCAAAAACATCTACCATTTGGGATTTTTCATATTTTTAATTCAAACAGCTTCCGCCTGAATGAATTGCTATGTCTGACTCTTATTTACCCAGACTTCCACCCTTTCTACTCTTTGTTGGAGGAAGGGAAAGAAAGATGAAGCCATACACTTCATTATTTTCCATGTGCTGATCCCAGAATCACTTGCATCAGAACTGGGATTTGATGTGTTCGAGGCATGTTTTACTCAGGCTATGACTGAAACCATGGATCTCCAAAGTCTAATCACCTCCAATGGGATAACAAGATCATTCTACTCATTTTTTTCCTCTCTCGAATGCTGGTATTGTTACAATAGCTCATATAGAGTCCTTCACTAGGCTCTCCGAACGTAGAACTATTCTAACTAAACACAATTTTACTATTCTATCCATTATTTACACACTGAAATTAGCTAAGACTAACAAACAGAAAACTTTTACCATGAGATAAAAAAATGTTGCTTATGACAGTTTTTTCCTAAATTAGAGTATGTTAGCTTTTGTACCGAGCGTTCTTCACTACACGATTCAGTTTCCTGTTTATACAGCGCAAGTGTCAAATGAACTGCTGGGAGAGCTGTTTTTAATTGACTTTTAATTACTACGCAATACATGATAGTGTAATACATGCATAGTACCGGCTGCAATGGAGTAAGAGAACTGTCCATGGGAAATGGATTTGCGATTGGGTTTTTCAGGTTTTACCTTCCCAGGGTCCATAACAAAATCCCAATACGGTTCACGCAGTTTGCCATCCGCCAGCTAGGATAGCACACACTTGGGAAGATGCAGCAAAATGCCTTCAAATACTGTCCATAGGTGGATCAGCACATACAGCACAGAAGAAGTCTCACTACCTTCTTAAAACTGTCTTTTCACTTTAAGGATGATCAGAATAATTACCTCAAAATAGTGATGGAAGATAAGCTGTTTTCCCCAGGATCTTTTTCTATCCCATTAATGAAGTCACTAAGGAAGATGGATGTATTCTGTTTGGCTACCTCAGTGTATGGTTTTGTCCTAAATTAGTGAAGGCAGTGAAGATTTCATGCTGTGGTGTGGATGTGGAAAGAAGAATGGACAGGAACAGCACCAAGAAAACATGTCCACTATTGAAAGGTGGGTTTGGTTAAGGACCAGTAGTAGTTGCAACTAGAGTGGACTTCAGGCAGCTGTGACTACAAATGGCATGATTATGGCAACCACCATCTCCCTGCTGAGGGCATTCCTCCAAAGTTCTCTGAAGCCTTTTCAGTAATGCTTTCTTCACCAAAACCTCAAGAGCTGATGTCTGAGATGTTTTACCTCATTCTTGCCAGCATCTTTGAAATATCCATAAAGGCAATCCCTATGGTCACTTGGCTCATCAGCTTCCTGTTTCTTCTGAAACCCAGATGTAAGAAATAATCTAGTATGGCTGAAGAAAAAAAAAATAAGAAAAAAAAGGCAAAAGTTGGCTGAGCATTTCAAAACCTTTACATGCCACAGAAGTTTGGGTGTTATTTTCCTCATGTTTCATTCATACCTTTAAAAGAAGAGGAAAAGAAAACATGTACTTAATCAAAATCCCAGCTGCACTTCCTGAGCCTATGTGTTTTGCAGATGGTAAGACTCAGAAGACAGATTGATTTTTAATCAACATTAAATAAAGAAGAGCATCTGCTTCATGTAGTAAAAATGTACCCTATAGTCCTAGTCATCTAACACGGCTGCTGATGGCATGAGTGACTCCATGATAGGGAAGGTATTGTGGTAGCACAATGCCCACTAGAAGCACACCACCTAGGTAAAGGATGACCTGTGGTAGAAAAATGATCTAAAAATCAATGTTCAAGCCTTCTTTTACCACACCTTGGCACTAGAGAATGGGTGAAAAGAGTAACTCATGATAAAATCCATTAAAAAATGATTCTTCATTATAGAAACAGATGCAAATCAACCGACCATTCAAGTAGATAACACTTCCAAAATCACTGCAGACAGGGTCTAAACTTTGTTGTCTGGTTGTGGTGTCATTGTCTTTTAAGCAATAGAGTGTGAAAATAAAAATGGCTTGGATAATTGGCTGGAACATCTTATTCCCCCATACAACTTGCCATTTGCAAGTGAAGGGATTCCTGTTTAAGGAGAAGGAGTGAAGCTTTATTGGCATTTGAGCAAGACTAGTAGCTATGAGTATACTGCCATGATTTGTTACAGTTGTTTTCATGCTTTAGAAAACAGAGTTGCAAAAAGCATAAACCCAAGGTATTTTAGGAACTATGAACAGAAAACAAACATAATAATTGATATGAACAACATATCAGTAACTTGGAGGCTAACTTTTTATTAAGTCACCCAGAAAATATTTGCAAATTATTATGATATTTACAAAAATATGTTCACTTAGAGAATGATCCATCCACAGAAAATATGTATGTCTTAGATAATCAGTTTCCAAGAAAAGTAATTCAACTGGCTGTAGAAAGGTGCAATAAACATGCTAAGCTAAGAACAGTAACACAAACCTAAGTGCAGTAATTTGCTGAAGAGTCTGAAGCACACTGGATGTGGCTACTTTGGGAAGCCGTTTGGAACTAAGATGCAAGCATTTAGAAAGTCGAGTCTTGCTCCAGTTAATTATAATGGGATCTGACTTTAAAACCTCTCCAGGCCAACTTTATAAATTGGACTACTGAGGGCTGTTTAGCAGAAGCATAAGCTAATATCACACCCCATTGTTCTGGTTTAGGCCGGACTGGCCACTGAGATGAATGACAGATGCTCTCCTGCACCTCTCTCTTCAAGTAGAGGAGGGAGAGAGAGAAAGAGACTTACGAGTTTGGAAGAAACTAAACTACTTTAATGAAAATATTAATAATGAAATAAATAGAAAAGAATTAAATATATACAGAACCACTATTGAGTTCTCGGGTCGACGGTCACATCACCAGCAGGCACTGGGAAAATGTCAGACTACACTTAGCAATGGACGGGAACTGGATTCTAGATCTGGATTCAGGAATGCAGGGATCGGGATCAAAGGCAGACGAACACACAGAGTTCTCCTCGCACACCAGCCATTGAAGAAAGAGATGACCCTTGGATCCCTCAGCCTTTATACTGAGCATGATGCTGATGGGATGGAATACCGCTTCTGGGTCACCCGTCCTGTCCACTGGTCCCCACAGGTGGGACCCCTCTATGTTTTTCTGCTTCCGACCCTCCAAAAGGGCATGTAACAAAGTTACCTGACCTTGGTTGTTATAGAAATAAGTATAAGTAAGAACCTCTCTGTGTACCATTCCTTGGTATTCACTGTAAACACAGGTCTTATCACTCTGGGAGCGAACAGCTTCTCTACAATATGCTGTTAATTTCTGAGAGTTTCAAAGAGTTAGAAGAGACTTAGCTAAAAAGTAAAATTACTGAACAGAAAATTTGTTCTGTTCTACCTCAAACCAGGACACCTATCCTCAAAGAAAGTGCTAGCAGGTAAGAGGAAAACGTGCTGCAGGACTGAAGAAGTCCCCAAAACTGGGGGCTCTGTTGCAGAGGAGTCTCTAGGACAGTCTCTAAGACTGTAGTCTTCTTTTTTTCAGTATTTTATGGTAGGCCAAGTTTTTATTTTGCAGATATTAACCCAGTAATTTTGAGGGCAAAGTAAAGCCTTGACTTTCTTATCAACGAGCTGCTGCATATTAAGAGTATACTCAGCCTTGCCTATGCTTGTTAAAACATGTTACTCAAAAGGTTCTAGAACAGCTTTTGGAGTCACTTTTAAGAATAGTAATGACAGATCATTTAAAGACCTTAAAGATAATCCAGATTACCTTCATCACCTTTTAAAAGAAAGGCGGGACTAAAAAAGATGTATCCTCTCCTTGTTGCCAAAAAGAAAATTGCTGTGTGGCAGCCAAAAAACCCAAACAGACCCTTCTTCTTACCAGGGGGCTGAGTACTCCTACTCCCCTTTCCCAGGAGCTGCAGCTTCCACCTCTCACCTAACACAGCTGTGGGGTTTGCAGTAAAATTCTGTACCATGAAAATTAGGAAGGGAGGGGTTTGTAGAGGAAAAAGTGCCCATATATAAGAAATTTATTGAGGATACCACTGGAAGGAGAAAGGGAAAGCTTGAGAAGAGTGGTAACTAACTCATCTGAAGTGTTCCTTGGGTTTTAAGGCCTTGCATATCTCTTAAAATCACCATATCTGGCAGTCAGTCAAGATCAATCTTGCCAGTCAGTGTTTACCGTAAGTCTGAAAGCAGGACACTTATCTGTTGGATTTGGTTTTACATGCATGCCTTTCTTTTTTGTCTTCCTGTCCTGCCTCATGTTTTTCCTATTCTCATTTAAATGTTCCATTTTTTAGAATGGTTTAACAATCCTTCAAAGCATTTAATTTCCTCTTTGCCAATCTAAGCCAAAACACAGATTATATTCTGTTTGACTGATGTTTGACCATAAGGATTTTTTTATATCTATACACACACACACATGCGCGCGCGCATACACACTTATGCATGCAGGCGCACGCACACACACTTTAAAAAAACATCAATCTGTTACAAATCTGAAAGTCATCTTCAGCCTAAATTCCTCAGGAGCTCATTCAGGGACTTTTTGAATGGCAATAGGAGGAATATTCCTTGTGTTCACAACTATTTAATAGAGAAATATCTAGATTTATTTCAGAGCACTATCCAGCACAGGAGTGTGTGTCCCATTAGAAAACTAAGCTTTCTTTGTGAATCACTGATGATGAAAAGCTGTACTTATTTTGCCATGCAAACTATGCAATTTAATGTGTAGTCCCCTTAGGGGGTGACATGGAAAAAAGACCCAACTACAGTCTTCTGATCTAATGCCCAAAATATATTGCATTTCTTTGCTTTATATATTTTAATGAAAAAAATCTTTTTAAAAGGTGCATATTTAGACATAAAAGAACCCAAATAATTTAAAATAATTACATTGTAAATGTCAGTTCTTCATAAATGAAGCAATAAAGCATATAGAGCAGGAGGAGAAATACATTGTCAAGCAGGTACCCCTTTTGTAAAGATGCATTCCCACAGCAAAAGTTTTTAAAAGTACCTCATAACATTTTTGAAGGGATATTATCTTTCTGTGTCTGAAGTCCATTTCTTATCTCCTTTGGTGGTTCCGAGGAAAATCTCACTGTCATGGCAGTCTTTCAATGACTAACCTCCATGTGCTCCTCCAGTCCCCCACCCGAGGCTAGAGCTACACAGTTTTTCCACGCATTCCCACAGTTTGCCACGCAGGGGGGTGAACTGCCAGAAGAGAAGAAAGGGCAGTGTCTGGAAATCCCTGTGAGAGTTTGATTTTCCTACAGCCTTTCTCCATGGTGTTTTCCTCTGTAGTTTGTTGGATAAATTAGAAAAAAATTGCAGAGCAATAGGGAGTTCATTTGTCCAGAACAAAATTGTCAGATTCCACCTGTATATGGGTGGTTTTATGCAAAAAAAAACCCACCTTTTTTTTTTTTTCTGAAGGTCTGACAGAAACCTGCATATTCTCCAGCAACTCACTTCTTTCCATCTTGAGTAAAGCACTCATGAACATTCCTGTTTATTTCTGATTTTCAAAAGGCTCTCCCACAGCACACTCAGTACACAACTGACTGTTGTCAGTAAACAACAGGAGGTGTTTAACCCAAACCAAGTTTAACCCAACCGCTCTTTTCCCAAAAAACGGCCAGTAAGATACATATGATGCTTTTTCTTCACAGACATGAGAGGTCACTATGATATAAGGTGGAAACCCAAAAGGAGTACTTCTTCCAGATAACCCACGCTCAGTCCCTGATGAGATTTCCTTATGTCTTTCCTTGGGGAGCCCCAGCTTGGCTACACACAAGCAGAAATACATAGGAAAGCTATGTGTTCGGCTGAGCGTAACACACCTGCACTCTCTCAGGAACACATTTTAAGTGTGCTGCCTTCTACTCTAAAAATTATTTGGCAGAATGCTTACTAACCATCTTTTGTTTTGTGTTTTTGTATCTATCTTTATAAAGGATGCAGGGAATAGTGTAGCTCAGGCTCAAGCCTAAATGAAGAAGATCAAGCTAGGTAAACACGTATAAATTTTCTTCTTCATATCTTATTGAGAATGATCACTTTTGTCCCCAGCATCTTCACAAATATGCTACAGGTTACCAGGAGCAGACTCTGCCTGCCCAGGCACAACATCAGGTCCTTTCTGACCACCATGTCTAATACTAAAGCTTAGGTATAGCTTTTACAGAATTGCATGCAGCTAAGAATATTTCCAAAATTTATAATTTTTCTTTACAGGAATTGCATGTAGTTAATAATTTCAAGAGATAAAATTTTTCATTGTCCTTATAATCTTCTGAAAATGTCAATAATACAGTGGAAAAGTGAAAAAATAGTGCCACTTCAGCTGTAGTGTTGCATTCTGCAAGAATACCCTGCTCTGGCAGGGGGGTTGGACTAGATGATCTCCAGAGGTCCCTTCCAACCCTATGATTCTATGATTCTATGAATGCACAGCAGAAAATTCAGCTCCCCTTCTTTCCTAAGTGTACTTTATATAGACAGAAACAGAACAGCCAGGGCTTTAGACACATACAAGGCTATATAAAATAGCAGAAATCACTTTTTGGCTCTGAAATTCTGTTCACTTTGTGCACCCGAGTAAATTTATTGGCAAGAGCCAGAGTATATGAAGAAAGAGATCAGTGTAAATTAGAAAAAACTCAGTAGCAGAATACTTCTCTCACATAGATAATATCCTACAAAACCTCTGAACTTTTGCGAAGATATTGCTAGCCCCATGTTATTCATCAGAGAGGCGAGCTTTTTTGAACAGCTGACTTGCAAAGAATAATGCTACTAACAAACATTTTCTTAATACAACCACAATTAAGCAAAGACTTCTCAAACCCTACGTTCCCTAAGAAATCTTACTAAAGAGTTCTAGTATCTAAATTAAGGCTTTTATAATTATAAGCAGATTCCACAGGTGAAACAAATTTTTGATTTATCCATTTTCTCCGCCCCATTTAGATACTTTATAAAGTATCTCACTTTATAGATAACAAGATACTTTACAAAATGGACACAAGTATTGCATAGACATTTGTTCTTCTCATAGTGGTTACTTTATACATAGTAGTTACCATATAAAGCATTTGTCTTCTGAAATGAGAGGTTTTATTTTCTTCTTTGTGAAATTAAGAGTTTTTCTGGAGCTTTTTCTTGTATAATGTTGGCTCCTTCTGTGCTGGTTAATGGGTCAGTATGTTTGCATAAGGTATTGATCAATGTACAAGGGTGAGACCAAACCTGAACTGTTGCTTGGGTTGTGCTGGATGAAACAGATTCAAACCATGCTTCAGCTATAATCTCTTTCTTCCTTCAAAGGGCTACACAACAGCTGAGTTTACCATAAACTTGAAGTAAAACCTAGATTTTATTGGCATATGAAACCTAGGAAGCAACATGTCCTTGATTCGATTCCTTTCTATATGTAAGTGTGCAGCTCCACTCTCTAGGGACAATAGGCTGTAATGTTTTAAAAAATGTAAGTAATCCAATGCCTGTTTCTTACTTTAATTATTGGGCTATCTCTTAACTGAGAAGAGCAGTTCTTCAGACAAAACGCTGAAGAGCAAAAGAATCAAATAGAAAGTCCATTCAGAAGCTTCTAACTTAACTGATAAATGTTTTTTATATTACTGTATCTCTGTCAGGTATGATTTAAAATGTTCTCTGGTTGACACTGGCTACAGGAATTTCAGAAATGTAATACAGCCGTAGTTTTGCAATGGTACCATCCATAGTGTGAGCTGAGTTTTGAAAAATGGTGGATTTACCTGCTGTATGGAAGAGCCAAGAAAGTTCTGCTTTGTAGATTTTTAAATGCATAAAATATTTTATTGTTACTACAGGTTCTGCTCTGAGATGCTTTTCTAACAATAAATCCATTTTAAGAGCTATTCAGGATGATACAGAACACAATAGCTTCTGGATGCTTGGAATTATGCATTTAAAATACACGTGCGTGTTTCTAACTGAACTTCAGAATACATTGCTGTCCTTTAGCTAGGATGCAGTTAGCTTATCAAATTAAAGAAAAAATCAGTTTCTATACTGTTTTTTTTTTTTTGCAGATGAGTATCTCCATGCAAATACATATAGGCAAACAATATATTATTGTCTCATTGCTTTTCCTATTGCAGACACGTAGTTATCACTAGTTTTCTTATGTGTGGGAAGTGATTGCATGGAGTATCCTAAGTGTAGATACCTTCATGTAACTTAGGAAAACAGTGTCACACAGTCTTGATAAGCTCATATTTATAACATACAAGTGCTCAGCTACAAAGAGTAACAAAATTTTAAAGATGGGTTGTGGGTTGCTTCAGGAATTTTTGTGTGCGAACATTGCCCAATGAAGAGAGTAAAAAAAATTTTGCGCTCAAACTAGAGCAGCTGAATGTACCCAATAAAGCCTAAATGACGCAAACCACATCTGGCTTCAGGTTTTGCAATGCACTCCATAAATGAATTTTGATTAGTCGCAGGTTTGCAAATCTACAAAGCAAACTTGTGTCCAGTGTCTTCTAATGTGGAATCTGCTTATGGTATTCTTCTGAAAACCTTACAAAATCTGTATTTCACCAGCTTTGTGAACTGTTTTGTGGTTGTATCTGAACTGCTCTTTGATTTTTCGCTTGCTCAACACAAAGCACAAAGCGGAATTCAAAGCTAAATATTCTGTATGGGTAGAAGCAGGAGAAGGTGATCATGTGAACAGACTATGTCTCCACAGCCAAATTTGCATGAGACTAGTCTTTTTTTTTTTCCTCTTCAGTATACGAGCAATTCATATTTTGAAACTCAAGACCAAACACTGGAATCAGGATTTGAATCATATAGTTGATTCACTTTTCTTATTTGACTGACATTGCTTTAGAAACAGAAGTTGTTCTGCAAAATTTTCTCTTCTGGAGTAAAGCCATACTTTTAGGCTTTACTCATGCTTATGTTGTTCTGGATAGGTGTTGGACTCTTTCTTGGGGAGAATAGCTTTTGGGGGTGAAAAATAAAAACAGTTTAATCTGGGAAGTAAGTGGTGGAGGGAGACAATAAATTATCTTGATTATTTATAACCTTTATATAAAATGGCATCATAAAGGCCCAACTTTTCTTTTACACAATTCACACTTAAGATTTTGGAGTCAAGCAAGTAGTCATGCCTATGTATTTTTAAAAACTTTAAGTCAAGCATCCAAAAGCTTCTCAGATCTGTGTCACTGTAACTAGCATTTTCATTTCATTTGTCATTAAAGAAACCATATCAACCTAGTACTTTGCTATTGCTCCAAGATTGTCAGACACAACTGGGTCCATATCTGACAGTAAGGAGGTATTTTAGTAGAGAAGGGTAGAAAACCTTGTCTGCCCAGAGGGCAGCCTTGAGAAAAGGGAAAGCAAGAAGCCAAGGATGCTTGGAAGAGGGTCTCACCTGCAGAAAGTGAATATCTAGTCATTACCTTCCTGATGTTCAGTAAACAGAGTAAACATTGTGCCCATCAGAGACAGAACTTTAACAGTGTTTTCCTTGTGCTAGAAGAAAGAGAAGAAAAATTGCCCATGATTTGTGCACATGAGTGCAACTGGAATAAATAAGCAGAGGAACTTGCCAGCATACAGAGTCTCCTAAAAGAGACAGAAAGCTGCAGGAAGTATGGAGAAGAGAGGACCAAAAGCACACTTGGTTTCATCATTTACCTCATCTAATCTGGTTTATCTCTCTGAATGGCCTGGAAGAAATGATATGTGTAATGCATTTTGTAACATTTCAAACATATCCCAGATGTCAGCCCTCAGTGCCAGAGTAGGGAAGTCTATTTGTTTATAGGGAAATGCGATAGCTGCAATTTATGGTCTGACAAAGTCACTTTAATAACTGATTAGTCAGTTAGTGGGTTTCTGGTACTCTGCCTCTACTAACCACTTTTATGCTATTAATTGAGATGTCTCATTTTATGACTTCAAAGATGCTCAGAACAATGCTAGAAGGCAAATGGACTAAGAACAGCCAATAGAGCTGGATTTTAATTTAAACAAAACAAGAACAAATACAAGTACTCTTTATCCCAGCTAGAAATTTACCTTTTGAAATATGAAAATCACCACTAAACTATGCTGTTGTTTCCAGTGTTTGGGCACAACATTAAAAAGTTCTTCATTTTAATAAAGGTCAGATTCTTTCACAATTGGAAAACATCTGTCAGAGAAGTTTTGTCAACCCAAACAGGCACTTCCGCAGTCTGTCACTGCACCAGCCAATAAAATAAATAAAAAAAATAGCAAGGCGCGGCAAACGTTGAGCTCATATTTTTGGCTTTTCCAAAGCTGCAGAAACAATCAGATGAGAAGACCCAGCCATAACATGTTTGATGGACTGAGGGCGCTGCAGTTATTTTTCGTAGCCTCATTGCATACCCAAGGTCATAAACTCCTCTCCACCTGAAATATACTGTCCCACAGGTTTTAAGTGGGAAAGAAGGTATTTTGGGTGGGAGGCTAGAAACAGGGCTCAGTGCTGAAACAATGGAAGAGAGAGGGTGAAAGAGACAACTGACAAGGAAAAAGGAGGGGCAGGACTCTCCACATGGGACAGCACTGTGTTGCTTAGGTATGTTGGGGAGTATAAGCATGGCAGCTGCATGACGAATGATTTGGCAAGGCCAATGTAGGAGGTTGGAGCTACATCTATGGCTCTGCAGAGTGCACACAGTGAAGAGCCAGCTGAGAGCTTGGCCTTGTGACCAAGCCACATCACCTCTAGTGTCATTTTGTATTCATAGCCCCAGGCGTGACAAGGGTGTTGATGATGTGCTGCACCTGCAAGGGTCGACCAGAAAGCCTGGATACCCCTGCCACAGGTAGACTGGGTCATGAGTCAAGGGAGTTAAAGCCAATAAGGCTCAATCCAGCAATGGAAGTCTTCTTCCTGGACTGAGGACTGGAGGAGTCTTCTAGATAGTCTGGATTTCTGGCTGGGGAAACTGCATGGGCCCCATCACAAAGACCCCGTTGAGCCATGCAGTAATTGGGTCCAGGCTCAAGCAAGGCAGGTGGGTGTTCTGGAAAAAAATTCAAACTTGGCTCCCTGAAAGAGGGAGGGGAGAGAGAGAGACTCCAGGAGTTAAACTGAAACCAGACTGGGTCCCAGAGCTGATAACAAATGTGAGTAGATACAGATCTATTTTTGTACACAGAGCCTTGTAGCTTGTAATGAAGCGTAAGATTAGATGAGATGACATGTGCGTGTGTTTTTTCACAACCCTTTGTTCTCTGCTGCCCCTCAGTAACTGCTAAGCAGGAAATAAGTCCTAGAAGGTACCTACCTCCCTGCTGGCATTCATCACATGTTCCTGGATGCAGAATACAGGTGTCTGTAACACAACTTAACCTGCACGTTGATGAGTGGCTGGGACATGCAGGGAAAAGGGAGACATCTTGCCAGCTAAGAAATGGCAAGTCCTTCTGTGAGAGCAAAAAGCTTAGAAGAGCTGTCCACAGCATGCATTCTGAGACCAGAAAACCTCAGTGAGTCCTAGTGCCATGCCGTGGTCTGCCAACCAAAGCAAGAGGATGTAACTCAAAAGATTGCACATGGCTCTGCCCTGATCTAAGTGGAGAAAAGACTTGAAGACCATGGTTATATATAGAGACATAGTCAACTCTATTGTAATGTAGTCCTCAGAATGGAAGCATACATGAGGTTCCAGTCATTCATTTTTGACAATGAGAAATTAAATTTCTCATCCCTGCTTTCTTCCTCTGGCTCACACACATGTGCATTGCCTGCAGCCACTTTGCATTCGTGGGAAGGTTTGACTGGATCTCCGGAGAAGTGCCTAGAGGCTGTCTGAACTCTGGTCCTGGCAGACGATTTTGTGATGAAAGCCCAGAACTGGAAATGAAGAGACCCCCTGCTGCCAGCAGTGTGCTGTCCTCCGAGCTCAGGCAGTCTGCTTAAGGTTTCAAATAAATTCTTCAAAACTGGCATAACTTCACTGTCCTGTCTCTTAGCAGTGGCATGAGGGAAAATTGGATTGCACAGATGCAGAAGACGTTGAAAGAGCATGCAGACCCCTTCTGCTCCACAGCCACAAACCCAAAGACAGGCCTACTTTTGTTTTGGTATCATGGAAGGAAGAAGCAATTAGCATTACTGCAGCTCACAGGCTGAACTGTGTCCCCTGGCTCCAGACACTTTCATTTTCCTGGGAGGAAAACTTTTCTGGGGCTGGGTTATTTGTCCTTTCTAGACAGGCTGAGGAGAAGTTTTATACAGCCATCTAATCCCATGAGACAGTGGGGGGAAATCTGAGGTTTTGGCTGTGTGTGCAGTGTTTGTCACCTATAGGAGGAGACGTCATACCTTCCCAGGGCAAATTGCCTATAACTATTGGCTTTTCTGTCTTAACTTCTCAAAGCAGTCCAGTTTCTGAGAGTAGTAGCTGTGCCTTCAAAGTTGTGGGATCTAGCATCAGTACATTTCTCATGTATTCTCCACATTTCCCTGCTTCACAGTCATTTTTCATCATTTTGGACCCTTTGAATAAATTAATCATCTCTTTGAAAGCTTAAAACTGGTATTGAAAAGAAGATGATGAAATACATCCTGAGGCAAACAAATAATAGAACAGTCTAGAAATGTGATCGTGTCTCTTTGCAAGCCTGTGTTATTTCTTTTACCCAGACTACACAGACTTGCCATTATCTTTTCCCCAGTTTTACTGTGGATAACAATTTTTCCTGTAATGAAATATCATCTAATTCAGCAACCAATATCTTGCTAGGTAAGAGCTATCCAGCAACATAAATTGAGCCATATTCTTGGCCTGCACGTGTTTCTCTGCAAAAAATAAAAAATAAACAATATATATGAATTTGTTTATAAAGAAGCCTGTCAGCACTTACCAATTAGAAGCAAAAAACTCAGTCTGAAACATAGGACATAGAGAGGATGAATTAAAACTTAGAAAAGAGTTATTAGCTTCCATATGTATTTCTAATTGCTTGGTGGTGTGATTTCTTGCAGTTGAAAGACATAAACTTTGCATTCAGCAAAGTATTGAAATATTAGCTGAATTTTTTCCTTTTTCAGCAAAATTCTTAAGCAAATATTTATTTTTAAACCAAGTCCTAAAGAAGTCAATGACTGGTATACCCAAAGTTAATGACTCACTGCCTTGGTTTGGGGAATGGACTGCCCTACTGGAGCTCAAGGATAAGAGCAGATTTCATACGTTAGCAGCTATCTGGATCATCATGGTGGGGGTGGTGAGAGCATAAAAGCATTTACAGCTGTATCATAACAGTGCCAGAGGGATAGTTTGTGGTATGTTGCAAAGAGAAAGGTGACCAAAAGCTTAGAAAAAACATCAGAACCAAAGGATGACCTAGCCAAACATCCTGTCTCCAGCAGTGTCCAGTGCCAGATGTTGAGGAAAGAGGCATATTTCGCTCGAATGCTTTCCTAATATCCGGCGATAAGCTGTTCAGTAATTTCCTGGACCTTCATAAGCAGTAGGCCCCAGTAGATTTTTCTTCTCTGAATTTGTGCAATTCTTTCTTGAAACCCTACTTACTTAGCGTGCATACTGTCATGATGCCCTCTTTGGACCATCCCAGCTTAACTGCACACTCAGTGCAGAGGTCTTTTTTGTTTTTGTTTTTTTTCTACACTCATCTCATTTGATGTCCCCTGGTTCCTGCTACAGAGGAAATGTACAGAGGAAATTATTTTTTCCATTGCACTGATTGCCTTATTAGCAAGTACCAACAACAACCCAATTGTCTTTCCCAAAGAGGTCTAGTATATTCAATTTTTTCTTGAATAAAAACATCTGATCACAGCATCACAGAATGGTAGGGGTTGGGAGGGACCTTCAAAGAACAAGTAGTCCAATCCCCCTACTAAAGCAGGTTCACCTAGAGCAGGTTGCACAGGAATGCATCCAGGCGGGTTTTGAATATCTCCAGAGAAGGGGACTCCACAACCTCTCTGGGCAGCCTGTTCCAGCGCTCTGGCACCCTTAAAGTAAAGAAGGTTTTCTTCATGTTGAGATGGAACTTCCTGTGTTCCAGTTTGTGCCCATCGCCCTTTGTCCTGTCACTTGGCACCACTGAAAAGAGTCTGGCCCCATCCTCTTGACATCCACCCTTTATATATTTATAAGCATTTATGAGGTCCCCTCTCAGTCTTCTCTTCTCCAGGCTAAACAGACCCAGGTCTCTCAGCCTTTCCTCATGAGAGAGATGCTTCAGTCCCCTGGTCATCTTTGTAGCCCTCTGCTGGGCTCTTTCCAGTAGTTCCTCGTCTTTCTTGAACTGGTGGCCTAGAACTGGACACAGTACTCCAGATGCGGCCTCACCAGGGCAGAGTACAGGGGGAGGATGACCTCCCTCGACCTGATGTCCACGTTCTTTTTAATGCACCCCAGGATACCGTTGTGGCCACCAAGGGCACATTGCTGGCTCAGGGACAAGTTGTTGTCCACCAGGACTCTCAGGTCCTTTCCAGCAAGTCAATCCCTAACCTGTACAAGTGTATGGGGTTAACCGTCCCTAGGTGCCCTACACTTGCCCTTGTTGAACTTCTTTAGGTTCCTAGTCTCTAGACTGTCCAGGTGTCGCTGAATGGTGCCACAGCCTTGTGGTGTGTCAGCCACTCCACCCAGTTTTGTATCATCAGCAAACTTGCTGAGGGTACACTTTTCCCTCATCCAGGTCATCGATGAATATGTTGAACAAGGCTGGACCCAGTACTGACCCCTGGGGAGCACCACTAGTTACAGGCCTCCAACTAGACTGTGCCACTGATCACAACCTTCTGAGCTCTGCCATTCAGCCAGTTGTCAATTCAGCTCACTGCCCACTCATCTAACCCACACTTCCTTCACTATGAGGATGTTATGGGAGACAGTGTCAAAAGCCTTGCTGAAGTCAAGGTAAACAACAGGCACTGCTCTCCCCCGGCCAGTCATGCCATCACAGATGGCTGTCAGATTTGGTCAAGCATGATTTCCCCTTGGTGAATCTATGTTGACCGCTGCTGGTTACCTCCTTTTCCTCCACATGCTCAGAGATGACATCCAGGATGAGCTGTTCCATCGCCTTTCCAGGGATGGAGGTGAGGCTGACTGGCCTGTAATATCCTAGTTTTCCAAGATCATTCTTTTTTTTCTCTTTGCCTTTTCCCTTTCTTCTATATCCTTAAGGGATCACACTGTGCTCAAGGTGTAAGAGAATAAAGATTACACAGGAGCAAAAGGACATTTTCTGCTGTGCTAATTATTCTTTCCCAAGTAATGCCTAGCACTTGATTTGGCATTTTGACCCATACAGAACAGTGGTTTATTTTACTTATTTATTTGTTTGTTTATTTGTTTATTTGTTTTTCTGTTAAAACCAAGATCCTATTTCCATATAGAAACAGCCACACCAGAGCTGCTCATAGTATAAATAAAGCTGGAAAATTTTTTCTCCAACATGCACCAGTTTACAGTTATCGACAGTGAATTTCATCTGCCATTTTTTTGTGTCTTATTCCTGTGAGGCCCTTCTGTCGTTCTTTTTAATTGGCTCTCTCTTCACCTCCTCAATAGCTTAGGTATAATCAGCAGATTCTAATATCTTTCACTCGTTTTCTATATCAGAAATCCTGGCTCATATCCTTGCAGGGTCCCCTAATGATCTCCTTCCTTTGTGAAGAATGAGTATTAATTCCCACCATCTAATTTTATTCCTTTTTTTAATCTATGCAAGGCTTATCCATCTCATCCTAAGGCTGCTTAGCCTCATGAAGAACCTCTGTTGAGGGACAATGCTCCTGTCTGATACCAGGTCCAGAGCTGTGCATCCTCCTTGACTTGCTGCCCAGTGAAACAAGCAGTAATTGTGCCTGAAAATCCCCTTGGTGATAGCTCAGGTTTGGCCCCGGTTATCAGGACCCTGTTAACATCGTCATAAGCATAACGGTTCGGTAGCTCCTGGTTCAGTGCAACGGCGGGGAGACGCCTGTGCCCCCTGTCCTCGATAAAAAATATTCCCTTCAGTCCCAGATGCAGTGGGACAGGAAACAACTCCAGCAGGTGTAGCCAGGCACATTCCTCACCCCGCAAGTTTTCTCGCAGCAGCTTTTCTTAGCTTATTACAGACCTCTCAGCCCTCCCTGTTATCTGTCAGCCAAACTCCTGAAGTATCTCTATCATCCACACTCCCCTTCCACCTTTAACCTCTTGCAATTGTAAACGCTCATTAACTTGACACATAGTGTAGCTCCCGTTCCAAGGGCTCGGTGTAGTGACAGGGCAGTTGTTCCCTCTTTCCAGGCTGTGTGAGCACTCGAAGAATTTTTCACCCACAGGGCAATTGCTTGTGGTGAATTTAGCATATTTGGACAAGTGTTAACTGGAATAACTGTGTCATCCCTCTGTCAGTTCATAGGAGTGTGGTTAGGGCATAAGAAGTAAAGGTACTCTTCATTATAGAGAATCCAGGTGCTTTATTTTCAGCCAAAATGGTTTAAAATCAGGGTTAGAAAGATACATCACCTAGTTCTTGAGAATATTTATATGTCATAGAATTATTTGAACTACTTGACTGAAAAGCTTTTACCCATAGCAGGGCATACAATGTTTGGCCTTCAAGTTATGCCCTAAGGTAGCTCTTTTTCTTTCTTCTCTGTGTAACATCAGAAACTACCATTGCTACAGATAAGCAAGTTAAACCATCTGAAAAACAGAAGTAACCATTTCACACATTTTTTAGCCTGGCTGTTTTGGGGATAATGTCAGCTAAAGTCAAGTTTGAATGAAGGCACAAAGACACAAAGGCTCATAGTCACTTCTCCGACACCCAGTTCCAGTTCTGAAATAAAATTGACACAATCCAGTTAAGTCCCCTGTCAGAAAGAGAAGTTGAGTGAACTTAAGCTGAAATTAGTTAGACTTATATTTGGACATCATGGCCAGACTAACACTGCCTGGACCGTTACAGTACTGGAAGAAAAAATGTCTTTGATACCAGCAGACGTGTCTCCACTGTTATATTTCCACTCCTTTTTTGCTTACGTGTTTATTAACTTGTTGCAAAATTTTTGAAGTCTTTACCACTTTCAGGGACAAGCACAGTGCTGGTGAAGTATGATCCAAGCTGCTCCAGCAGAGAACTGGAGTAGAAAAGATATTTTCCTTGTGGGGAAGCATCATTCACTTGCAAAAGTAAGAGAAAATTTCATGCTGCTTTCTTCCAGAAGAGCTTCCCCTTGTGGGACTGATGGGGAGACCCTCCACTCATTAGATCATGGCCCCCTCTTTCAGTGTTTCCATTTGCTACAAGCTGTCTGTCAGCAGATTGAGACAGAGGAGAGGAAATAGCTCTGTGCTAGCTTTTCAGGTTACCAACTAAGAAGGTCTCCCCTTTGCATTTCGGCTGGTTGTTTAGGAAATGTCCCTCTAAAAGCAAAAAGCATCATGGGACCAGCATATCCTTAAAAAAAATATTCTGCTGTTGTTCTCCTCTGACACATGGTTGCAAAAAGATCTGCATTTGGTTATTTTTTGAATACAACATGACAGGTCCCAGTAGGCCCTAGCTCAAAACGAGCATTTCCCCTCTACCCCATCCCATTTGGCTGTAATGAAGCAATCGTTCAAACTAAGACATGACGACATGACACCTGTGAAAATACGAGATCATAAATACCATGATGTCATCGTAAATCTGCAGGAGTTAAATAAAATTAAGAAAATTACAGTGTCTTTATTTAACACGACGTATTGCCCACAAGGCAATCCTGAGAGAGAGGGTGTTGAGACAGTAAGAAGCCCAGCCTGTGCACTGGAGAAAGCTGAAACCCCTGCCAGCAGGGCTGAGTTGTATGTCATTGCTATACCATCATGCAGGCTCTGAACTCCAGGTTCCCATTAAGTTCAATAGACTTTGGATGTGGTCCCAAATGCACAACCTAGAACAACATCTCATATACATGCTACATTTTTCCTACGATTCAGAGGTTTTGTCAACCTGCAAATGGATGCATGCACCTCTTAGTCCAGGACAGTCATGACTCCAAGAGTTGTGCCCGTTTTCTTTCGGCTTTTGACCCATGGGCTCCAAACCCCAAATCCAAGCTTTGCTTAGTCTACGAGCCTTTTCCTGCCCTGTGGAATTCACCTGGAGACCTGTGAGCTGCACTTAAGCTTTCTCCTCCTTCACTGCCTCTCAAGCCCAGGCTCCAAGGATTGCAGCAGAAACTGGAGGCGTTCAGGGCCAGGATTTCAAAGGGTGAGGGCTGTGTTTGTGCACACAATATTTGAATGCACACTGGTTGCATGCTTAATCCCCTTCACGTGCAAGAGAAAAGGGGTGGATTTGCATTTGTAAGGTAGCCACAGCGTGCCCCAGAGCTCCTTTGGCTGAGGCTGCCATCTCCCACTTTGTGTGTATCTGTGGTTTGCATTTGTCCATTTTGCTGACAGCATGGAGGAGTGTGTGGCCCCAAGAGGGATAAATTAGACTTTAATCTTTGACGGCCTGCCCTTGTGCCTTTTCTAGCCATCTGGGCACTTCCTACTCTGGCACTGCCCCTGTGCCACAGCTTCTGCCAAGGCCTGGGTGCTTTCAGCAACTGGTGAGGCCTCATTTCCCTGTGCCCCATGAGCAGCCTGGCAGGTGGCTCAATCTTCCGTCCTTCCTACTTCAAGGACCTGAGGCAGTCTTGAATCACCCTGATCACAAGCACGGAGGGCTCAATTTTCTGCAGGTATGGTTTGAATAAATGACGTCATACCTCAGGGCATTTTTCAGCATGAGATTCATGCAGTGCTTTCACCACAGAATGGAAATACTCTTTGCTGAATAAATGAGCTCACAAAAGAAATAATTAACATAAGAGGAGGGAAGGAGAAGACGGTATGCTCAAACCATTGGCATTGTCTTTGCTTGGGACAATTCAACTGACTTTGTGCCATTTGTGGCTTCCTACTGTATGGCTTTCATGTAAATCTTTCTACTTCATTCCCTGCAGAGACATTCACATATTGGTTCATAGGTCTCCTGCTCTTTTCTCAGCAAAGACAGGGTGTGCGTCAGCCCGAGTTTCTCTTTCATTCTGCTGCCAGGGAGCTCTGAAAAGAAGATTAGCAAACCCTACAAACCCATCATCGGTTGCATTAGCCCACAGGGAGGGATGTTGCAATGAGTGATATCTGAGGGTGGAAGATATTTATCTCCATGGCTGCATGAAGTTTACAAATACACCAACTGTAGCGCAATCACCCTTTTTCTTTTTCTGGCTGAAGCAAGTGCACTGTACTTTGAGGATAACTGATTGACTGTCAGACTTGTGGTCTTTAAAGGGTTAAAAAGGCCAGAGGCAGTGTGAGAAAGCTTTTTTTTCACAACATTTCTAACAAGCTGAACAAAATCCAGGCCTTGTTTAATGAGCACATATTTTATACAAATAAGCTCAAACGAGCTTACCCATCTCTAATTAAACTAGAAAGGAAGCATTTGTCCTAATTGGACTGCATAACTGAAGAATTAATTGTGTGGCTGCTTAGAATTGCAATCTTACAGCCCAATTCACAGAAAATACCTTCATGGTAGGACACACTATATGCAAGTTTGCTCATGTCTTTTTACCAACACATAAGCCCATGTGTGATTTTGATGCTTTGGTTTTGTTTTTTAAAGAAAGTCTGTTCGTGCAGACATACATGGGCCTTAGTGGATGTTAAGTACAGTATTTCAATATTCTAATTAGGCCACAAGAGAATAGTTCTCCATCACTGTAATTAGGTAGTCAGTTAATTCCTACAGCCAAAATGCCGTGCTAACTTATTTATAAATATCAAAAGGGTGACTATTCCTTTGACTTGGCTAAATCTGCAGAAACAAAAAGCATAGCATGGGAATTCATATTTCCTTCCAGTAAGGCCTAACACTGTGCATGGCATTGCAAGAAGCTCAGAGCTGTTGGAGTAACATCTGCTGTGTTCAGAGGGTGCTCATTAAAACAGGGGAGAAACATTGCTAAATGCCCTCTCCCTGTGAATTTTGCAAGTCTCTCCTGCTCCGTTTACCAGCCGGAGCAAGTTTCGACGTCTGACCATGCTGTACAGCCAGCCCCGCTGTGAGAGAGGAATGACATGCACCCCACCCCAAGCATTGCCGGCGGGACTGTCAGCACAGCTCCTGCTCCAAGATCTCTGCCGATGATACGCGAGACAGAGCGCTGCACGGCTGTCAGACACAAGCCAGGGCATGCGGCAGGTTGGCAGTCATAGGAATCTCACTTTGGCTCGTAAACTTAATACTTTCTATAGGACCCCCACCTGAAACCTTGCTTCCTTCTGGCCAAGCTCCTCTGACTTCAGTTTAGTCCTTCTGCAGTAGTGTTTTCAATGTAGCACTAGTTATTTAGGTGCACGGCTGTCTTTTGAACTTTGCTGTGAACAAGATGTTGGATTCTTCAGAAGGCTATGAAATTCCCAGGCACACTGTTGAGAAACAATAGTTGTGGCAACACCACCCATAACGTTTCAAATGCTCTAGCACTAGCAACAATATAGGGCTAGTGTCAATTTTGTCTTGGCAGGGACTGAGTACAATCTAGGTAAAGACTTGAAGACTTGGCTACATAGGAATGTGAACAATGGACAATAAACTAGCATTGAGTGATAAGTTTTGCAGGCTGCTTCTGATTGTTCTGATTGTGAGGAGGGTGCTGTTGTTTTGCAGAATAGTCAGTGAATATGTGTTATATTAACTGCTCAGCTTTTGATTCCATTTGATCTTTCAACACATAGGAAGTTTGTTTGTTAGTCTCATTTCTTCTTCCTGTATCAGTTTTTCATTTAAAAGTTCCAAAAGTGCCTATCTGTCTTTTCCTTATTTAGAACTTTTTATTGCTTGAGTCATGCCTGTTTTCATTTATTTTCCAAGATGTACGTGAAGTGTACAGAAAACCAGAGGATCTTCCTAAATTAGACTCAGTAAATAGAAATGCAGACCTGAATATGATACAAAACAAAATTAAAGGCCTACAAAAACCCCGATCTGTATCATACAGTCACTGCTAAAAATCTTGGTGGACCAAATTTAGCCAGGAAATGCACATAATGTGATAGAATTTTTCCTTCTGGCTCCATAGCAAACCCTCACCCTCAATCAAAAGTTGTATCAGATATGTCAAAGGTATGTGTGTGCACTTTTCCACATGTCCTAAGTTAAACCGAAGCAACGTGAACTACAGGTGTTAGAACAAGAGCTATAAGTGTACTTCTCATGGGCAAAGTTCCACTCTTAGCACTGTAGGGTGCCGCTTCTAAACCACCGGCACCAAGACTCTCTGCACTTCTGGTACCGTGCTGAGAAGAGGACTGGGTTCACCGCAGCCATCTGTCTTGTGGTCAGGTTTCCTTGGCTGTGACCTGACTTCTAACACATGCCACCAAGAGCGTCTGCCATGATGCTGGGAAAGGGAGTCTTTATAATGAATCTGCAATGAGTGTAGGAAACAACAGTCATTCTCCAGGTGTAGTAACTAAGTCTTGAAGTTCTGTGGTCTTTAATGAGTCACTGTTAACCTAACACTTCTGTTGGCATTTTAGACAGGGAAAGAGAACAGCCTTTGACCCTCCTTTCTTCTATATGGTTCAGTTGGAATGATTAATGCCCAGGATTTTAAATAGGTGCATGAAGAGAATGCATGCACCACCTTGTTGCATGTAAAGCCTTACAAAACATGAAATATATTTTCTAGGATTTTTTTTTTTAAGAATGAAATACTGAAGCAGTTGAGTAAAAAACGTTTACTCATAGGATGTGTGGGCAGTGCTGTCAAGGGCCTGAGGAGGATTATAGCATTGTTTTAATCTGTAAAACTGCCAGTGGTATGTGGTCAAAATAATGGAAAAAGAAGTCCCCATGAAAAGTATCAGCTGAAACATGAGCTTTTCTATCCTGTATAAAAGAGCTCAATGGTTGCAGTCCAGTCAGTGACTTAAATGAAGAGTTCACTTCTCTGGTCTTCTGTGGGAAATAGGTTGCACTGCCAAAACCTTGACACATAATTTGGCGCAGTTGGCCAGTCTGCTGCAGGGAGAGGAAACTGGAGCGGTCCGGAGACCAGATTGACTCACAGTGATAGGGAAGACAATTACTGTCTTGAGAAAAGTCTGGTCTTTGCCTGGCAGAGTGTTTGTATTATCTGAGTCCTGTCAGTAGAGGAAATAATACTTTCCCGAGTTTAGGGGAATATATATTAAGTACTTCTGGTTTTATCCATGGGAGAGACTCATTGCAATACTAGGTACTAGGCAAAGGAGTACTTCATAGCCACCACTCTTCATGAATACAGCATCCTCAGGCAACCATCAGTGTTTTTAATTTAGTCTCTTCAAATTATTGTGTAGCATTACTCATTGCTTTCCCAGTGCAGTCTGTATATCTTGGCCTGTAGTCCATCTATCTCACCACAGGAATGAAGAGTTAAAATCTGCCATCACTCACAGCGGTGTAAATGCTGAGAAAGTACTTGAGGCCAGTGGAGTCATACTGGATTTATGCAGATGTAAGTGACAGCAGAATTATTAAGTATCTGTTTAATACCAGCAAAATTCTATGTCGTTTTATGATTCAGGCTCCAGTTCTCAATTCTTTGCATTGGACAAGTTAAAACAATATTTGACACATTCTTAAACAGCAGGGTATAATTTATTACAGTCCAATTACGAAAGCATCACAAGAGAAAGGAATCAATTAGTTAGACTGGGAGGGCATAAAGAGCCACTGATAAGATACACAGAGCCAAAAAGGAAAAGGAAAAAAACCTCCACGGGTCAAATACAGGAAGGTCTTGCCTCTTCATGAAACTCATCTTTCTTTTCCAGTTGACAAATGATCATAAATTCGGCAGTGCTGAAGAAGCACCTGCCTCTCTCCAGGTCTTGGGACAGAGGCAGTATGTGCCGACTCTCCAAGGCTGCCTGAAGGGAGAGCAGGCCCAGACTATTTTTGTAGAGCTATGTTGACACTGATTTATGTCTGGTATGAGAGATACAGCAGGGAAGACAGACTTCTTGTTAAAAGGAGGCTCCAATGGAACAACGTGTTCTGTGTAACACTCTCCGGCAAGAGAGCTTGAGGATACAGTGTGTGCAATCAAAATGCAGCCGCAGGCAACATATGTAATCAGTGAAGACATGTTGAGCATGGGCCAATCTCAGGAAAGCTGTAGGTGATATTTTCTCTGCATATAGATGAGGTTTGCCAGTGATAACTTGTGCCTTGAACCAATTTCCTGTTCAGATATTGTATGCTCAGATATTGTTCAGAAATCATAGATTGTTCCTGGAACAGCACCTTCCTTCTCATGAAGGGCTGCTTAAAATTATGATTGTGGGGATGAAAATCCCCAAAAATTTCTTCACACGGTTTGTGCTTTTCTGCCACAATGAGAACGTGAGTTCACCATGTAAGACTTTCTGGAGCCAGTGTAAATCATCCAAACTGTGCTGAAAGCATTACGACTGTGCCTTTCTCGCACCAATGGAGTGTTGCCTGTGTCTCTCTAGAAAATTGGATCTTCTCAGTTCGGTGCTGCAGCTAGCATATAAACCTGGAAATGAGGAATCACTCATTGTGTGCATCACCTCGGCCAGGAACACCTTGAAAATGTGACTGAAAAGGGGACTCTGAGGTGGCTTACAAAGCCATCAGCCTCTCCTTTAACACACACTGTAAATGCTGTTTCTCATCCTTTGCATCTCCCTGGTTTTTTTCTTACTCGTGTGTGAATCTGTACAGTATTTCCAAACATCAAAATGTTGTGCAGCTCTAAGTAATAGACAAAGTCTCCAATTGTTCAGCTTAATGGCATGAGCCCATTGCTTAGTTAGCTGTTGCCAGATTGCCTCCTTTGCTGTGATGAAGTTTTCAAGAAAGATCTTGCAACAACATGTCAACAGGGAAGGCTCTTTCCTGTGGAGTCTAATTTGGAAGTCTTTGTTTGGTTTGCTGATGTCCCAGTCACAGAAAACCTTTATAGCAAAGTTTGTGCTTGCTTAGCGTTTCCGATTGAACTATTGGAAAAAAGGTAGAATACAAACTGGAAAAGACCAAAATCCAAAGGAAATGGGGTACAATCAGATGCCTCAAGAAAAGAAAGAGAACATCAGCAGTACTTAAGTTCAACTTCTTGTTGAGACGAAGTATAAAATTACTTTCATCTTTCAAGTAATATCTTTCATTAGCCTAACTGTGAAACAGTCAAAACCACCTACAAGTACTTTAAATTACCTTTTTAGCCAAAAAATTAAAGCTGTTCTGCCTGGTTAAAATTAAAGCCGGGTTTCCTGTGAGTGTGGTATTCAGACAATCACATTCTGTGAGTGAGTGTGCATAAACACATGTTAAGAAAATACGTGAAGGGGCAGAGGACGTAGACTTCTTAATGTCTCAAGGTGAGCAGCTTTTCAGAGCTTCTTCTTGGAAGCTCACCTTTAGGGCACAAAGTCAGAAGAAAGCCACCTGTGGTAATTATTCTTTTCTTTTTTAAAAATCAAAATTAGAATAAAGGGATAATTTTATTTTGATTAAGCCGCATGATGCAACTACTTGAACAAAAAGCACACAAACGTGAAATACATCCTTCATTCTGCCAGGGTTACATTCTAATTTGTATTTCTATCATGTGGTACACAAAACAAGAAAAAATGGCCATCTGAGTCCTCTCCGTAGGAGCCTGCTTCTCATCTCCCATACTCCAGCTATGTCAGTTGAAATGGATAGGTGGGATAACAGTAAAAGATGATGCAGCAGACTCTGCTTTATGAGTTAAAATGAATACTGTGTTTGTGGCCAAATTCTGAATTCCTTGGTGTCTCTACCCTTGAGATCACTTATTTTTTCACAGTTGACATAAAATAATGTGAACTACTTTGGAAATGCTGGCAGCAAACACACCAACTTCTCTTCTGTTGGTCTAGAAAAGCTATAAAAATGATGCAACAATGGGATCACTGGGTCAAGAAAGAAGACAAAAAGTAACATGTGGGTAGCAGAAACCAAAAGATGTTAAGGCGAAGTTTAGGAGCTGTCACACTACCTACCACTTTCACGATTGCTTCAGAGACTATAAGGTTTGTGTTTCCATTTTTAAGTTGCCTTTGACAGGTAGAAACTTAGGCTACTTGAACTCTCATTCTACAAAGAGAGATCACCAAATTAAACAGAGTTCCAGGTCAGTTCTCCTGTTCCACCAGCTTGTCAAAGGGAAAAGAATTCTTTCATATGCCCCATGATTCGTCAAAGTGGTATTGTCCCAAGATCCTCTGCAGAAAGAGCTACAAACCATAGAAGCTCTTGCAGTGAATAAAAACAAGTAAAAGGCAAATGCCTCCAACACAGAAGTTGGCACTTCTCCTCAGTAGTAATTACATTATTAGACATAATTACAGATCAATGAAGCTTTACTTAATTAGCAGGGTAAAAATATCTGTTAAGAGATCTGTTAAGGTACCAGTATTGCCTGATACCATTAAAGGGACCATTTTTCCAAATGTTTCTATACTTGTCTTACTCTGAAATTTAGTGCTGTGCACGTAGGGCCACTTAAATAGAAATTACTCAATTTATGTTCAAATTAACAAGAATACTCTGTAATTAGTTGCAGTAGGAAAAAGGTGCCTTCAAATTGTGATGGTGGATTTTTAAGACCTTAACTAAGAGAAGTCAATTTGACACTTTCCTACCTGCAGTTTTGAAGACAATTTTTGTGTATTCGTTGTTACATCAAGAATCAAGCAAAATAACAAACGCATAACTGAGATAATTTTACTTCATCTCATTTTCAACAAGATATTGCGACAGTGCCTTTTCTTTCCTATTCTCTTTCCTTTACTACCCACCACATCACTCTGAAGTGATCTTTCCCTTCTTCTGTTCTTCCTTATGCTCCTCTTCCTGTTCTTTTCACCATCAAAGTCCCCTCCTACTTCTTTTATTTTGGGGAGAGACGAAAAAAAAAGAAAATTCTCTTCCATGGTGTGCTTCTGGCCTTTCTCTTTTGGTCTTTATTTTTTCTGTTATCTACCAAAATTTACTAACTTACCATTTGTAAAAGACTGCCAGCAGATTAGGCAGGTTAGCGTGCCTTTGGCTCCTGCCTCTTTCTCTTTGGCATGGGAGGAGAGATGGAGTGGATGAGACAGCAGCTACGGGGTGATGCTACGTGGGTTGTGTAGCTTCCTTTGCTGTCTTGAGAAACAAATGCCAGGCAGTGAAGGACCTCGAGCAGGTAGAGTGACATTGCACTCTGCCACCATAATCTTCAGAAGAGAGTCCTACACTGACAGAGTTTCTGGAGAAATTACTCAGGCAAGGCTCCTACCTTTGGTTGGTTGTTTGCCCTTTTACACTTTGTGAAGCTCACGGCAAGAAGCAGGGACACCGACACCAGGAATGCCAGCTCATCTCCCCACGCTTCTCCTGAGGCCTTCCTGTGCTTTTGCCAGAACCTGACTCATTAATGATCCATTTGATGGGTAGCCCTAAAGCCAAAATCCCATGGAAATGCCACATATCTGATTGGCTGTCCTGCTCACTTGTATAAGCAGATTTTTAACAGTAATGCTTTCCGTTCCAAGGCAGTCACTGCTTACCATGAAAAACATGGCCATACAAGCCAGCTCCGGATCACCTTATTTTACCAAATATATGCACTAAAATCAAGGAGCTACTGGTCTGCTGAAGGCTTCTTGATGAGAATGAGCGTAGTACTTTCTGCCTAACTCACCGTGAGGGTGCTTGTTATGGCAAGATACTCACCAGAATACGACAACAGTCCACCCAGCCCACTCCTCCATCTCTGAGAGTGGCCGATTACCATTACTAAAGAAAGAGACTAGGGATGAGGCAAGCACCTGCAGTTCAGGGGTGCTGCAGTGCAGGTCCTTATGTGGTGTCTTTGTGCTTAAATGAAGACATAAAATTAGGACCCAGTGAGGACAATGTACTCTCTAACTATCATGCAACAATTTATCATGTGGTGCCTTTGGGCCATGTCCTAGTACTTCCACACAATGGAGCTGATTCACTTGGACTTCAGCAGCAAGATTTAAGATTATTCTCTGCCGCATCAGGTTAGCCATGTGCCTCTGTGGAGACACAAGCCCTCAGTGAAAATGGAACAGTAGTCCCTGTATTTCAACAGCTTCCAATTTAGATGTTGACACTGTAATTGTTCTTTGAAAGATTGAAAGTATATCCTTAAATTCAGCCATGTCAAACAAAGCAAAGCACAAATCCTTTGATGCTTAGTGAATACATGGGGCCAAATGTAGTTTTCAGCCAGACTTTTTTTAACTTTCCTGTCCTTGGTAGGTTTACATAAGTATGACTGAAAAAAAAACTGTCTCTCAAATGCTGATCTGTAATAAAACTTTAGTCGATCTGCATGTATGTTGATAATGCATAAGGTGGTTGATATCTTTTCTACTTTCTATATGGTTGTAGAGATATTTTACCTATTGGTTCTTTTACAGGTTAAACATCCATGTGATTATTTTTGAAAACCCTTGGTAGTACTGGTAAATCAAAAGTTCAAGCTGAAGCTTTACAGGAAAATACCAACATAGTATCCTTCATCTTTGCTCAGAAATCCTGCTAACATCAATAGTATCTCCATCTACAAAGTGTTTCAAGATGACAGCTCAAGGAATACCCTCGATGATGACAGATAATAGAAAGTTGGAAGGAGCACACTGCAGCCTTTTTTTTTCTTTTTTTTCTTTTTTTTCTTTTTTTTTTTTTTTTCCTATCTGCTCTCTGAAATGTTTCGGAGCACATCTGAAATAATTAAGATGGATAGAGCACATCTTGTTTCCTAAAAACATTTTAACATTTGTGGGGATTGTTGTTTCTTCTTGAAAGACTGCTGCCTTTGTCACAGGTCTGATGGAGTCCTGTCAGTGTAAGGTTACTTATACAGGCTGAATCACTATTTATGTTGCTGGCAGTCACCTGTTTCAGTACTTTTTCCACAACCAAAGAAGCTTAAAAAGACAATGAAGTGTAATGAACCTCTGGTAGTTTAACCAGTGACGTTTCATTGCATATTCTGTCAGAGACAAAAAGGGATGAATGGGAGGAACTGTTAGTGCTGCATACTTTCAGGCAACCAATAAATGAGTCAATTAACTAGTTGTGCCTGGGGTAATTTCTCTCAAAGGTTTAGTTGCCAAAGTTTATAGCAATCACAGAATGGAAGGAACAAAACTAAGCAGAATGATTATGTCATAACTCACAGAATGCACAGGGATGAGTTGTCACATACATATATTTGCAAATGCATTTGGAGCTGTTTTCCATTTTGAAATATGTTTGTCATACAAAATATCCTTTTTGAACAATGCCAGTGCTAATTTCTCATTGAATTTTGTTTCTGACATTGAGGCTTTCTGGGCTGACTATTATCAGCCAGGATGAGCAGTCATACTGAGTTCTCTTATCCTGAGTTGCAGTGGGGATGGATGGTTGCTGTGGTTTTTCTGCAGTGGGGATGTCTCTGTGCCATTAGCTGATGTATGTGCCATTAGCTGTGATATATGCAGAATGTTGAGGCAGATATAGACATTCTTTGAGGGCTGTTATAATTTAGGTGCATCTTAGCAATATCAAGGACACTGGGAGAGGGTGCTGCTTGGCTGAATTTGCCCTCACTCTGTCTGACATCCAGAGGAAAACTGAGGACCAACACCTTTTCAATCTGGGGGGGAAATGTTTGCTTCCTGGAAGAAAAGCATATCAGAATACCCACAACAGTACCGTAAAGAATAAAGTAATGAGCTCCACAGTAATGCTCCAACAATACAGCATGACCACCATAATAACAGTGTTTTAACCATGAGGTGAGATAAAGATGTCTCCCCTTAGCCCATGATAAACCCTGCATCAACAGATGTGTGTGCCTTCAAGGAAAGAGGTTAAGGCATTTTCTTCTTCATGCATAGTCTTCCTCATCTAGGCACAACATCTCTTCATAGCTGTAGCAAAGAAAGAAGATAATGGAATTTTGTCAACAGCTTAAACTGACAGACTGGTAAGTCAAAGCCAGAGGGCCAAATATAGGCTAGTCTAGTCTGACATCCTATGAAACACATGCCAGAGGAAGGTAGCCAGGACCTATGGGCTACAGTTCCCTTCCCTCCACCTCTCTGCTCCGCCCCAGTACAGTGACTTTATACTGCTGTAAGCACATCACTGTGAAAATGATGCATTTCTCTGCAAATGGCAAAATAAATCCTGCCTCCAATGGCCTAGGTCTGTACCCCAAATTCTGAAAGATCTGCTACGGATCTTATTGTACTAAAGATCAAATATATATATATTTAATAAGGAAAGAATCTCCTCCCACATCACAAGGAAATGGGATTTTGCTGATTGCCCTATGGACAATAATTAAAACCATGTTGTTGCACAGTGGTTTATATCCCAGTTACATCATCAGAGAAGGAGCTCTGCCTTCCAGGTGTCACTGGAAGAAGTATGGTTCTTCTGTACTGGGGGCCAAGGTACAGATGTGCCAGCCCAATTTCTGATTCCTCAGACTAACAAGAGTTAAAAGAGAAGAATAAATTCAGTCTTAAATCAGAACAGTAAATTCAGTCAGCACATCACAGAAGAAAACAGGACTTCAATGCACATTCACTGTCTGAAGATCCTGGCTTTGAAACAAAGGCTAACACTGATACATTAATAAATTAACCAAAGTTTTTACAGCTCAGTTTCTCTCACAAACTACAGATCTTCTACCCATATCCCTCATTTGCTTAGCACTGGCCATCCTTGCCGACATTGTACACTCCTGTGAGAACATAACCTCCTGTCTTGCCCTTGTAGTTTGTTTCCGAGCAAGCAAAAAGCCTCCTTCTTCATTTTTGACTGTGGCTGTTTCTACTTGACTTGCTGCTGCCCCCAATGTTTCTGCTGTTCATAACTACAACTTTGATTTTGCAACAGTGATAAGCCACAGGCTTTATGCCTTGGTATGTTTTATACTGGTTAGGTTGTAATGTTTAGGATCTAGGTAGGTCTCCAGCCAGCCCCTCAGATTGCAATTAATTTGAGTGCTGGGAAGGATTGGGAAGGATTCTGCGGCTCTTTCAGGCTCATCAGCCTCTCTGGCAAGAGGGACCTCAGGGATTTATCAATGAATCTAGCGGACTTCAGGGTTCCTTGGTTAATAAAATCTAAAATAAAATATCAGTTATCGTCATTATAATTATACAGTTACGCAAGTTAATTCAATCTGATTAGAAACAGCCCTGTGAAGAAACCACATGTTTTACCTCTTTTTAAATGGTTAGAGTGGAACCACTTCTCAAAGTTCCTATCTGGGGAGGAAAAAAAAAAAAGCTAAAACCAAAGGAAAACATTGATTCAGACTTTCAACTTGCTCCCCTGGGTGATGTGGGGAAGCAGTGAAGAGAGAGAAAAGGGTCTTGCTTCTCACCTTTTCCCCATTTATTAAACTCTAATATTTCTAGCTACAAGGGGGACTAAATAAAAACCAGGCACATATTATCTGTGGTTTTTTACATTAGATCAGCTGAAAACCGTCCTCCTTTACTAGGAAGTGTCTGTATTTGCCAACAATTCTTTGTGTCTGACTCATTTCCTTATTACCTCTCTCTCCTCCTCTGTTTTCCCTTAAGGGATTGACTTTCCCCCACCTCAAACAAAAAGAATTTCTTTGGCATATGAAGGTCAAGGACAGATTTTCTAAAGTCTGCCTGCCTGCACGTCTAGCTGTCTCTCCTTCTGTCTCCTTCTATCTGTCTACTTTTCTAAGGCATCTATTCTTGTGGCTCCTGGAGCACATATAACAGGCTTTGCTCCATATTAGTGCACTTCTTTTTTTTAAGGAAGATGAACACAGATGTGCCACTTCAGATTTCCACAGAGTTAGTGATGTGATCAAGAAGCCTACCTGCATTCTGCAAACCTGTACATAGCCATACAGCAACATAAATCAATGCACGTAACAGCAAGAAGGATTTATTTAAGACCTCTGTCAGCTCTCAGGTTGAGTATCAAAGACATTTTGCTTTTTGGTGAATAGTTTGAATGGGCAAAAGCAGCTTCAATGGACTACTCTCTCTCGGCTCCAACAATACAGCATGACCAAGAGAAAGGTAGCATGTCCGTTGCTCTCTGTTTTGATGGTGCCCAACTGGAATCTTGGAGAATCCTCTTTGTGCATTAAGTGGGTACTGAAAGAGTTTCTCACTGTTCTTTTACCGCCTTTTTTTGATTATTTTTTTTTTTTTTGCACAGGAGACAAATACACAGCATATAAAATAAAGAAGGTAGAGCACAGCAGAAAACCAGCTGCATCATACGTAGGGTAGACAAGAATGCTTTCAGTCTTGCATTTTTATGATTTAACCAGCAAGGGAGCAAAGGGTGGAACACAAAAATTGCACCCTGACTGTTAGCTAAGGAAGTAGATGCCAAAGCAATTAGTCAATCCAGAACAGGGAAAAGCCAAGAGCAGTGCTTTTTCGGCAAGCAAGGAAACCTTTCACTTCTTGAAATCCTATTACTCAGTAGTCCACTCTCAGAGGACATTTTCTCTCTCTGTGTTTTTTCTCATTTACATTTTCATTTACTAAATAATCTACAGATAAGTTATTCTTTCTGCAACTTTCAGACTGTTTTATCTGGCATTGTGTGTCATCCCAGAGGTAAGTTTGGCAGATAAAATAGTTGATCAGGCTAGGATTGAAAACAACAGAGTTGTTGTAGAGCAGAAGAGTGACCAGGGAAGACCTCTGGAATTGCTATATCCTATAGCAGACCACTAGGCTAAGAGCACATTTAATCTTTTATAACCAGAGCTCAAAAAGAAGAAAAAGCTCACAAGTGAGTAGTGATTTGGGATATTAATCCTCAGAAATTGTAATGGAGCCTGGTCTTCAGGAAACACTAAACCTTCTTTCTGAACGTCAGATGGCCTTTCAGCATCTCACACTGGGAATCAAAAATGGAGACGTTAGACATCATTAATCACTTTTCAAAACTGAACTTTTGGTGTACAGAGCAGCAGTCTTAAAAAGATGCCTTTTTCCAAACTCTGGCCATGCAGCTGTTACTGGCCAGGACAGTGAGTGAATCAGTTGAAATGGTAAGTAAACTTTACAACATTCACAGAAAGAGATACTGAAATTATAGACTATAAGTCTTTTCACAACAAAGTCTAATCTAAGAGTAATGCTTATTCAGTTGGGAACAGTAAACATGACTACTACCAAAACACACCTCCTGCCAGTACTAAACCATGCAGGGTTTTATTTATTACTCCTAGAGGGTTATTCACACCATCAAATTTGGACATCTCTCTTAGGTATGATTCAGAGGATCAACATTACGTTCCTTACAGAGTCAACAGAGAGAGATCCAGGCACTTCCCAGGCACAAGGTGATTCTGTGTAATTAGGTCAGATGTCTAACGCAACATAAAGTATACAGCTTGCATGCTTCCTGCAAGGGCCTTGCTGGCCTTGCTAATTTTATGATAGAGGCATGAAACTCCTAGCTACACCCCTTGGGGTGACAGGGGTCCAGTGGTTTCCATTTCTCCTTTTCCTGCCACTGCAAGTCTCATCATTCTATCAAACCTCACCCTTTCATTTTTGCCTCTTACTGCTGTGTGGCCACTCTGCACTTTACTCCCTTCCCATGGCAATCATGATCCTGTAGGTGAGAGTGGGTGTTGTGGAGAGGGTAGCACAGGAATGGGATGGCACAGGGAGGGCAAGCACCTGCATTAAGGACACAGACAACCGTGCACGGGTGTGATGAATGTCATAGATGCAAACTGCAGCTGCTCCTGATACGTCCTTCAACATCCCTGACCAGAAGCCTTGGCTTTCTCCTGTTCCCTGCTTTGCTGTAGCTGTTAGCTCCTGAGATGTTTTTTAAGGGTTGATAAACTCGGCAGGAAAAGGTAGAAGAGTAACGTATACAGCTATGGTCTACTGTGTCCAATATGTGAGCTGAATCAAATGCCTCTATATGGCACTAAAGTATGCTGCAGGCACAAGCCTTCCATGCAGTTTGAACATTTTGATAAGCCTGATAGCAGCAGCTACTCAGGAAATATTTGGTCCTTCATGAAACTTGTAGACAAAAGTGGCAAAGAGGATTTTTGATATCAAAAAAAAAGCAGTATCTCTACAGACCAACTGTGACTATTATTCTTCATACAGTCTGAAGGAACAGACCATGAAATATCATAGCTAAAATTACACATAATTTGGCCAGCCCAGAATGCTATAGGACTCATGCTCAGAGCTGAAGTTGAGAGCACCTGAAAGTGCACAAATGCTGTAGTGCGCAGCTACAGTTTTTGCTTTTGTAATTACAAAAGCAAAAACTGCCTGGATAAAGGAGGAACTCTAGCTCTCAGAGGGCCTGGGAAAGTTAAGCCTCCATTTTGTAGACTGCTATAGCTTTAAAATTGTTAATGTAATTTTAGCAAAAGATATTGCCCTAGGCACGACCAATTTTAAATGCTGTATTTGCATTCACTATGTTTTAAAATAACAGTCTGGGTAAATTAGTCCCATTTGGACAACATCTGCTCTTTCACAGTTCCCTGGACTCTGCTCTATCAGAAATGAATGTGAATGTAAGATTTTGAAGTTCCCTTAGTCTCCAGAAAAACCATTTTACCCCACTTTAAATAAGATATATGATAATAATGCTTTGCAAGTGTAATTTTAGGTTGTAAAGGTTTAGAGGGTTTTCTTTTCTTATGACTATTGCACCATGTGGTCTGGATATAAAACTGGCTTTGGTTACCAATAGCATTAAACTGGAAAACAAAGCTCCGCATGAGTCAACGATGCTTGAAAATGATTTAATCACGACCCACAATAAAATTTTACAATTAAAGAAATATAGTATATTTTCTGAAGTTGAGTTCCCTTTCATTAAAGCAGCAGTAAAGGAGAAGGACTGAAAGGTGTTTATGACCACAGTGGGTCAAACGGCCCCACTCAGGGCAGGGCAGAAGCTGCTGTGAGTGGTGGCACTGCCCTGGGTGTGCTAGGAGGTGATGGGGTCCCATGGCTCTTGAGGAGGACTGAGACCCCCCCAGCCCTCCACACTGGGGTGGTTGGAGTGTGGTGGTGGTGGTGGTGGTAAGAGCTGCGTAATCATGAAAACACAAAGCAGTCGCAGGGAAATGGCTTGCAGAGGCTGACCAGGCAGGTGAAGCGCCGGCTCCTCTTCCTTGGTTGTCTCACCCTTGTTTTCTTGGTGTTTAAATATGATTAGGCCTCTCTATTGCCTGCACAGCTCAGTTATACTCTGCTCACCTCCATGCTGTCTTGCAGAGCAGAGCGGTAGCTCTGCCCCTCCTGTGTGTCAGGGAGAGCCAAAATTTGGCTTTTCCTCTGGAAACTACTATTTTAAAAAGGGTTGGGCACAGCATAGTCAAAGGCTTGGTAAGTTTGACTCATAAATGTCTCTGCAGACATGGATGCTTGAGTTTCTTGCTTCTTGGTTTTCTCCTTCATGACCCAGCAAATCCAGCACCAATTATTGGCAATTGTGGTAACAGCTCTGGGACCTATCTTCTTGGCTTGAACTGAAGAAATTTCATCAAAAGTTCAGACAAGCACAGACCAGATGCCACGCTTTGAACATTATGAAATCTTGCAACCTCATTTAAAGCAAGGAATCCAGAGTAAATATAAGGAGAAAGGATCTTTCCTCATCTTCAAGATCAGTCTTGAAGTCTTTTGCACTCTCTCCCTGTGCACAGTTGCTTGTTGTATCATCATCTTGGCAAAAGTTACACATGAAACCAGGGTGATTTGGAGCAGAAGAGAATTGTGCTTTTACATCCACAGGCATGGAGTTCATCCTTGCAGAGGACTTGGACACACACCACATTGTGCATGTGTGTAGAATAGAGTGCCAGAAAAGGAAATAAAAATCACCAAGAAGTGCTGGGAGAGTACTTTTGCTCATACAGCTGATAATTCTAGATGATAGTCATTTTGGCTCTCCCTTCAAAGTCTCCAGCAACAGCAAATTGAAATCAAAACAGGAAAGAGAAAGGAAGATGAAAGAAAGAAATATTAATGATAGATTGAAAAATGATACACACGAAACAATTTAATCCATGACTGAAGACAAAATGATTGCCAAGTAATATTTTAGTCAATCAATATGTCTCCCTGCCTTGTACACAAAGGCCAGTGATTAAAGTAAGTCAGTCCTACTTAGATGTACTAAATTTTCTATTTCAGAGTAGAAAGAGACGATGAATAACTCCAAGACACATATTTCCTGAAGATTCAAATGCCTTGCATCAATCTTAATTTCCACTAAGAAAACAAAGACTCATAAAAAAGAATCTGAACACCATTTACAGAGAGGGACTTTGGCTCACGTACATGAAGGTTTCAAGGACCTCAATATGTAGACTAGGGTCTCTTAGAAATGAAATCAGGCTTGCTAGCTGTAGAAAGTCAACAGAAAGAACTTGAAAGAGCAAAATGGCAAACAACTGTGTGAAGGGAGCAGCGGGCAGAGAGCAAGTGCCTATTCTTTTTCTTCACCCATCATAGTCCTTAAAAGTTTGTGCAATTAAAAAATTATTTATACTTTGACTGAAACAATAATGCTTGGAGCAAGGGAACGATCAGGAGCTCCAAATTACAAGCCATGTTTTTGCATATTTTTTCCTATGTTTCATTTATTCGCTCTTAGAGTTCTGGCAGCACCCTGCTGACCCGAAAAATGCTGGAAACCTTTGCTGTTCAGCAAATGCAATGGCAGCTGTGTTTAAAATACTGGATTCCCTGTTTTGATTTCTCCACCTCAGACACCCTGAAATGCCCTCCAGGGTACGAAATCAGGACTTCCTGTAGGCCCTATGCCATTTTTGTGAGCCCTGAAAGGATGTCTCAGGCAGAACCAGGTGCCTACGTCTCACCCGTGGTGTCTTTACTGTCACGATGGTTGATATCACGCTTGGACCCAGGTGGAGAAGGCAGATAGGTGGGCCTCACCTTTGGAGATGATCTGTTTCGGGCATGCTTTTTCTGAGAAATACTGGAAATATTTTTGACAGCATATATAGCAAACATTTTGGAAAAGGGTGGTAAAATATTGAGGGAGAGATGCTGTTGTCAACCCATAGTGACACAGATGATTACACATTAAAAATTCAGTGAGAGACATGATTTTTGAAGTGTTTTAGATGATTTTTGAAGTGTTTTAGTGATTCCATTCAGATAATTTCAGACCAAATCAAGGTCTGAACCTTGTGCCAACTTTCTTCAAAGATAGTTTTAAAACCTATAAAGAAATTAATAATTTATTATTAAATTCTAAGAAAATTCATTTGTACCTAAAAAGCATGTCTTTCTGAGTCTGATCCACTGAATTTTTCATGGATAATAAGAATGATTGTTTTCCTTCCCTTCAGTATAAAGCTTGGCACATCCATAGGTATGGTAGATCCCTAATTTATTCCCTTTAGACAAGTGATTGTAGATTGGCAGATGGACTCTTAGACAAACTATAAGGCAAAAAAAAAGAGCATTTTTTATTTCTTGATAATGTAGAAATGAAGATAACACAACTCGACCAGCAGCAACCACTTAAGTTTCTGGGTACAAATTTTGTAAATGTAGGTAACAACATATTTCTGACTTGTCAAGTTGTTTCACTTTCTAAAGCAGTCATTTGGGAAATGGAGAAATGTATTAATAGAAGTCAACTGTTCCGTATTATGTGCCAAAAGCCTCTTTAAACATGGAGCTGAATCTTTTTTTTTTCTTTACTTTTGTTGTTTTTTCCCCTCTTCTTTTCTTTTCTTTTCTTTTTCTTTCCTTTCCTTCCTTTCCTTTCTTCTGAAAAATTGCAGAATTATCACCCATTGTCATCTACATGTATGTTCATACTTGTTTGAATGTGAGTCAACTGTAATTTAATTGAAGGGTGTAAGGTTTATGTTAGGCTGCCTGCTGAGCAGCTACATGTTATGCCTGTGGCCCTAAATCAGAAAAAAGGAGGTAGCATTTCAAGTGAATGTGAAGCCTTTTTTTGTGAAATAAGATTGAAGATGAAGGGGAAAGTTAGTTCTCTTCACCTTCACAAAGCCACATAGGTAGGAAGAGTTTATCCACCTCGGTTTCTCTCTTTTGAATTGGTTAGGAAAATTCTAAGTTTTCAGCCACTGAGGAGCTAATGTACAGTGCAAGAATTACAGAAAGTTAGAAGCCAATGTGTTAAAGGAACTTCCACAATTATAGTTATTCATAGACTCAAAAACATGCATTTGAAGAACTAGAAATATAATATTGGTCACCATGCAAGTATATTATCTTTCTTATCTTTTAATGTCATCCAAGGAAATGACCATAATGACGATTTAAGTCTTATCACAATCCCAATTCTCTGTTTGCATTCTTTATTGTTATACTTGATAAAATGTAAATACATCATCCAGTGTTTTACCATAAACACCATTTTCTATATCAGCAAATGAATGTAGCTGCTCATATTTCTGAGGCCAGCTGGTACAGAGATGGTCAACTATAAAAGCTTATTACATTTTAAGTGCTCAGTTCCTCATTAATTCAGGCAGCATAATGCAAAATCCTGCTGGATTTTTGCTTTGGGTTGTGTTTAGGATCTTAGCTGTAAAGAACAATAAGGTTCTTCCTGCAGAAGTAGGTGGGAGGGTTGTCCCGCTGTGGAGGAATAGAATGACTCTGACACAAAATTCATTGTCCTTCAGTGATATGACATAAGGGTAGAGCTACTTAAAAGGAGACCCCACTCCTACATGGGTGCTGAGTGCTTCCACCCAAGACTTCAAAAAGCTTTCCAGGACAGTACTGATTATCTTCTTGATGTTTGGAAAGACATATTACACACCATTCTAGTCCACCTTCCCTAGCTGCTCCAAGAACACCATCAGCAGAAGGCATTGCCCGGATACCCAGCCAGAGGGATGCAGCAGCCTGGAAATAAATAGGAGCAGCTGGAAATGAACTGCTAAGAACCTTGAGAAACAGCCACTGATGCAAGCTGGGATTTCAGTGTCAGTACTGATCAACCCTGCATGTAAAGGACCAGTAGTGTTCCAAAGACAGGTGATACCATAAAAGACTGAATAAGCTACTAATAAGGGTGCTTACCCAAAATGTCCTGGTTTTCAGGTGGCAAGCACCCAACAGTATATTTAAATAAGTAAGTTTGTACCTTCCATGTATGAGCACAGCTATTTTATTGCTTGGCAAAGTACTGAAACAATTGTGTTTGCTTATTTTGCTTTTACAATTATGTCCTAATTGCAAGCCATTACTGGTGTATTTTAAGAACAATTTGCTTTGTCGCTGGATGCTAAGGGCAAGTAAAATACTTTGCTTAGAGAAAGTTAGAAATTGCTTTATTTCTCCTGCCTTGGGAATTACAGATGTTTCAGTGTTCTTCGTGCTTCCTTTGCAGACACTGGTCTTCAGCTTTATTTGAATTATTTTAGCCCAAGGATCAAAAAAAAAAAAAAAAAGATCTTGTTTGGTTGCCAAATGTCAGTGCATCTTTGGTTTTGGGGAGCAGCCTTGTTTTACAGGAGAAAAAAAAAATTTTAAATATCCTGGTACCAGTTAGGAACATATTAGTACAACACTAATTATAAACTGGAATGTGTCAGAATTAAATGAGTTATGATCTGGCGAGGACCTGCAAACTATAGTCAGATACTTAATAAAGTTTAGACATGCAGCTGTGAAGACTCCTGGATCCTTGCCACCTTTTATTAGAGTGGCGCCCAGCAACGCTGCTGTAGTTAAGGGTCTGTCAGCATTTCCATTATAAAACTCCATTTTTTTAGGGCTTTGTAACTTGCCCGTTTTAAATCACATCAAGCTGAAACTTGACATTAAAATTGTCAGGAATAATTTCTTCTAATACAAAAATGTTACTTAGATTTTCGCTCTGTCTTTGTTTTTGATTCAGAGAGGTAAAGAAAATAAAGTAAGTGCACGTCATATTTTATAAGAAACTTATTTTTGTCATACTTCTAATAAAAAAAAAGAAAACCAAAGCAGGGCTTGAGTTTGAAAAATAAATATTTTTAGCCCCTTAGGGCTGAATTCTGCTCTTGGATTCCCACTGAGGCATAAGCAGAGAGCACAAAAGATAGCATTACATCCTAGTCTCTGAATCTTCTGTCATGAATCTGACCTGGAATTTTATATGAACTAACAAGATGGTTTGAATAAAACACCAGCTGATTATCAACATTGTGCATTGTGGTTTTTTGTGTTTCCTTTTTTATTTTGTTTACATTTGAGATTTTATAATAGGCTTTTCATTTAATTTCCTACTTTTTTTCTGTCAAGGCCCTAGGTAGTTCAGTCTGATGTTTGTACAGCCCTGGAGCAATGCAGCTTCACACCACCTGAGGACCTGCTGCTCAGCCGGTTACGCATTTTAAAAGGATTGTTTATCTCTCTGGCCTCCTTATTTCTACCTTCCTTCCTAAAATGAAAGTGAGGAAAATTACTTGGAAGGGTTAGTTTCTAACATTTTTACCCCTTGGTGCAATGTCATGCATATGTCTGTGAAAGACCTGCAGTTCTACCTAGGTTTCCTGCCAGATGAGGTCGCATCTCATTTTTGCTCTGTACGTCCTGTGCACATGGTCAGAATGGAAATCATCTGATGAGCTTTCTTAGGGATCCTTCACTTTTGCTTTCTCCTCTTCTGATTTTCCCCTAACACATATGAAAAAAAAAAAAAAGAAAAAGTTATTCAGACTGAAATTTACCACTTGTTTGTGGTGGTCACATAACAGGAAAAAATATGAGTTTTCAGTCTAGATGAGGCTGAAAATCTAGAGGGAAAGCTGAGGGAAAAAAGTCTTGTGAGGATTGAGACTTTTTTTTTGCACTGCTGTGTTTGATCAGAGGGACAAAGAGCAGTTTTGTCACCCATTAGGAACGTCCCAGTAACTGGGGAAATTGTTCTTTCTGAGATACTGTAAGTGACAGACACCTGCATATGCTGTCAAGCCATCACCTGGTCACCCCTTTCCAAGTCATACAAGCAACTGAAACAAATGAAACATAATGAAAGATACAATAAGCAGTGATGCCTAAAGCTTTAGGTATTGGAAGTATTATATGTGTCAGTGCACAGCCAGTTCAACGGTTGCAGCCCCAGCCGCTGTGCACCAAATCTAGCTATCCTGGGCAGTCTAGAGTCAGAGCATGAAGGAGGCCCAGCTACTTGACCTGGCATTCCCTATAGATTTACCCTGATACCTTGCTCCTGTTTCTTTAGAGATGGTCTCTTATCTCTTTAGTTGCAGCTCTGGTTTACAATCCAAAATTTGACACATCCCTTAATGCCTCTTGTTCCCACTCCCTATGTATCCCATGTTTGATACCTGTTCCATGCCCTCAACCTTTGTCTAAGCCTGAGCATGACTGTCTGTATCCTACCTGACAATCAGATATACTGATCATAAGGGACCAAGTTTGAGTGGTTCTAGCACAGCAATTTCAAGGTCATACCAGTGGCCTTAGAGAAGGAGTAAGCTAATGTGTTTAGCCTGAGTTTGTGCTGGGTTAAAACACATGAGGATTGTTTACCACAGCTCAGCTGATGCACAATAACTGGTTAATCCACCTGTTACCTGATAGTGTATCTGAGAACTACCTTTGAAAGTCCAGCCTCAAGTAACCCCTCCCTCTCCTCCTGGCCCACCATCCTTCCCAAATCCTCAGAGGGATGAGAATGGTCTTCAGTTCCTTCAATGATCCATCAGGAACAGATCAATTGGCTGTGAAACTCTGTGGCTTTCTAACAAGAAAAAAAAATAAAATTACCTGGACAGAATCAAACCTGAAGTACTGCAGCACATGCTGCGTGAGGTATCACAAGTAGCAGCAACAGCAGGGGTCTAACACCAAAGTTATGGTTTTGGTGAACCATTTTTCCCAGTAACTCAAATCAAGCCAAGGTCTCACCATCAGCATTCATAAAGTCAGAGAACTTGGTACACCTGGGTGTCTCATGTAGAGGTAAATTAGCACCCTTTAAGCAGAGCGTAATTTCTGCACTTTGCTGTGTTCAGATTCGTTGACCACTGTCTCCTGTACATTTACTTCAAGTGTTACATTCTCACCCTTCAATTTACCCCTTTTTGTTAAGGGGTTCATTCCCACCTTCCCCAGCCCAAATGGAACAGTTTATTGGCACTTTTGCTTAGGGTGCAAAATCAAAGGTGTGGATTATCACAGCGCTGGGTGCCGGGTTGTTTTACAAGCATTCCAGGAGGTCAACACTTGAAAATCAGCCAGGTTGTGTAGAACGGCCTAAAATACGAAACCAGGAAGGTGACAGCTCAAGCCTCCAGATGCTGACCGTGCCTCAGGGAGTGTTCTGACAGCAGAGACAAACCAAAACAGCCAGCCTTACCGTGGTTTCTCCAGCTTGCTTGTTTCCCCAGGAGGGAGGGGACTTTGACAGTGCCAAAATGACAGCAACAGGCACTCCAATTTTCAGTCCTTTGAAGCCTGGGGAAAGCCTCTCTTTGGCCTTTATGCTGGTGTGTTCAATCTTTCTGCTTTCTGCTCCAGCCATAGGGGCATTTTCTTGTCAAGTTCAGAAGGAGCAGATTAACAATTTTTTTGGCCTGCAAGAAAATAAGAACTTAGGCTGGCTTAAGCTGTAACAAAAGTGTCTGTATTTTTTCTGTATTCATAATTCAAAAAGCAGCTTAAAGTCTTAATATCCAAACATTTCTAGCCCCTGCAAAGCTGCTGATAGGAGAATGCTAGAGCAACTTACTGGAGCGAGAGCGTTCTTAAAACTGTAATGCTGATTGACCAGGTCAGTGGGACCAGTTGTGGTGGAAAAGTATTTTGTTGTTGTCTTGGCAGTTGACCCCTGGGATCCTCGTCTCGGAGCCCATCTCCTTTGCTATTTGCTCAGCAGTAGCATGAAGGCACAGGACAGGCACAGCCTCAGGTGGGAGCCAGGTGTACCCTAGGACCCACAAAAGCAGGTGGTTCCCCGAGGAGGCTCCAGCGGGCTTCAAAAGGCAAAACCATGAAAGGCAAAAGGTGGATGTCAGCAGGGGGCCCGTAGGCGCTGGCTGAAGAGGGCTGGCTGGGCTCGCTTAGGGAGCAGGGCAGCAGCATGCATTGGCAGGGGCAGCCGTGCCCAGGGCAGCTTCTGGTACAGCCGGGGGTGACAGACACCAGTACCCACCTGCTCACCTCCCAGCGCCAAGGACACAGTTACTGTCTCACGTACGGGCACACTGAAGCCAGGGGTGCTTCATGTTTGGGGGTGATGGAAAACAGAAGCAGAAGAGTGATGGCAGCAAAAAATCTGCTGTTGAGCGCCTGGGAACCGGACTTTGAAGGGAGTATCCCTCACTTCCTACTTGCCTTCTTAGTGATGTTCCTCCATAATTTGGGAGAAATGGCTCCTAAAATTACCTTAACTGACACTACACAAAGATTTCATTTAATAACTGCATTATCATGTGATGATGGTTGTAAAATACTAAGAAACTGTACCTATTATTTAACTGTGCAAAGTGCAGTATAGCACAATTTTAATAATATTTTTTCGTATCAAATAACAGTCTTGTTAAATTTTAAGGAGGCTGTTTGCAGCCATGACTTTCATCTCTCTCGAGTCACACATTTTCAAATGACTGTGAGACATTTTGCTGTTTCCCTGTCCAGAGCTGCTGCACAAATTGACCTCTCGCTAATGCAGTGACAATTCTGTGGTTCTCAAAAGAGGATTCCTTTGTGTGAGATGTGGTGAAATTAAATGCAGAGAATATCTGGTATGGAGGAAACCAGAACCTGGGTCAGAGAGCATAAGGGGACTTGCCGACAGCTATGTTCCAGATCACTGCATGCAGCAGCAAGCTACAAAGACAAGCCAAGTGCCCACATAATGATTTCCACTAATGTCACCAGGAGCAGTCTGTGTGTACACAGCCAGGCAGTACATGGAGTATAAAAGTCAGCCTCACAGAAAGAAATAAGCACAGGAAGGGATGTAATCAGGCAGCCTAAAACCTACCCGCCTCCCTACAGGTGACGGAAGAGAAACGAATTCTGATGTCCTGAGGAAGGTCCAAAGCGCAAAGTGACAGAGAGATTCTTACTAGGAAATACCAGGTGTAAGGGGCTGTTCAAGCAGGTTCATTATTCAACATGGAAAACCCAGTAAACTGGAGAAAAGCAGCCTCTTCATGAATTGGAACTGTTGCCGTTAGTATCATGGGGAACATTTAACTACCATGAATAGCATGAATAGCTAATATTTGTTTTAAATTAACATGTCCAGCTTCGTCTGCTATGCAAAGGCATTGGTTTAGCTTTCTAGCACCATAAGGAAGAGTACAAATAACAAGGCCTAGCACTGCCTAACTCTCACACAATGAACAGATGAAAAAAGACATTACCGAGGTCATATCAGTGTATATGTCAAAGTCTGGGAAATTAATGGCATTGGAATGCTGAATGAAAAAAAGTTGGCAAAGCTGTAAAATCCTGACACCTTGAACTATCATGAGTAAACAGCATGAGCCTATAGAAAGCCAAAAAGTTGCTTACCTACGTTCTGGTAACATTTTCTAGGATACTACCCTATATTTATACTTCCTTAGGAAAGGTGAAATGCAGCAATCAGGAGAACTGGTCTATTACAGACCATCAGTTATTCCAGCATTTTGGTCTTTCATGGTGTGACGAAGCTTTAAATAAGAGACAGCTTTGTCCCTGCTGTGCAAAAACTTCCCAGGGAAGCAAACAAACAACCCCAGAGAGACTCAATTCATATTTACATCAGGGCTCATTTAAACAGCCCGATTAATGCAAAGAGAGTTAAATAGAAATGAGTGTCACTAGAGCCCTGTAACTATTCAACCATTCTCTTTTGCTGCGTCATGCTGAGTGCCTGTAATAGCAGAACAACTAGGTGGGAGATGCCAAGGAGTCAGCCTGGCTTCTCCCATTTAAGGACACTGCACTCAGCGCTCCGGGCTCAGTTGTAATTCCTACTTGCAGCTCTCTACACCACTCTGGTGGTTTAGAGGGACTTTGCCCTTCAAAGCTGCCTCCAATGCTGCCGGCATGTCTAAATGCCTCACCGCACCATTATCCCTTGGCTGCCTGAGCAGTCCTGGGCAGCATTGCTGGCTTCTCCAAATGTCTGAACATCTTCATCTGGAGCTGGAAGGGCTCAGCTGTGTTTAAGAGGACCTCGGTGTTGCAAGACTGAGCTCATTCGTGTGCTGTTTCTAACTGCCATGTAGGTCTGCAGAAAGAGAAACAACAATGTCCCATTCTCGGATGGATCCCATTTAAGGGAAGAATTCAGACTTGTGAGAACAACCACAGCTCGGACATGTGGCTGATTGAAATACAGCCATTTTCCATTAGGGGAGGCTGGAACTACAAAAGATGAACAAGTTTGTTTTTCATTTCATAGATACTTTATTAGGAATATAATTTGACTACAGTACATACTTAGGGCAGGCTGTAGATTTGAAGAATTTTTGTTGTTGATTTTTTTAATGTTCACAAATTAAGACAATGGCTGATTTCTGCCCCAGTTCATTAGAAGCAGTGCAGTAGGTCCATCAGTGTACTGACCCTCTGCTTCCACCTCCTCTGCACTATCCTGGGGATGGGGATGTGGCTATAACAAGAGAACAGCTACAAGGAAAAGACTGCATATTCTAGAGTTTTGAGAAAACTCACATCCATAAAAGCTGATGCTCAGGATACTGTGCACATCACTAGCATCTCCCTTTTCCAGCAGTTGCTACCACGCTTTCCAGGAAGCACAAAGAAGTCTGAGAGGAGCCATATACTCTGGCTGAGACATTTGAAAGGTGCAATGGGAACTGCTCGGTAACGTGACCAGCTCCACCTGCCTTGGCCAAAGCTTCTTGAAAGTACAACTGGAACTTTTGGAGGCTTAATAAGCATTTCACCACCTTCTCAAAACATTTGGGGGTTTTGGCTATTTTTGTTTTACAGTTTGCAAGTCTAAGTGATGTATCTAGCAAAAGTACATTGTTATCTGTCCAAAGCTTCGGGCAGATATATGAAGAAACAGAAGGTGGCTATGTGATCCTCTTGTTGTGCAGTAGTCGTCGTAGGCCTGAGCTGCCTCAATATCTCACCTTCAAAATTGTGAATGACTGTACCAAATTGCTGTGATGTCTGTAGTAATCCTACTGAAACAAACCTTGTTTAACAAGAAATAAGAAGGTGGTAATGAAAAGTGAAAAGGCCCCTAGATGTATCAGCTGCAACATATGCCCCTGGCAGGCTGCCTGTTTTAGGACGTTCATGGAGGGAGACAATGTTCTATAAAACTTAAGAACGCAAACGTCATTGCATCCACAACTGCAGGGACAAGGAAATTGATGCTTTTTTCCCTTGTCTGAACATAAGAATAGTTTTGCCTGCTTTTGCTGAATGGATTTTGGCTTTTCCCTTCACAGAGCTTGCATGGCACAGCAATAGAAAGTGCTATAAATATAATCTGGTTCTGGACAATAACAAGCAAAAAGACGGAAAGAAAGTGGGGGTGCCTGCTTATCTACTGTACTGCTGTTTCTGAAAACAGAACCAAATATTGTCGTCAGTTTTGTGCTCTTGCATTTGCAGGACAGAGTTCTGGGCAAAGTCTTTGTGAGCAGAATCTGTTGATCCATTTTAGCTGTCAAGCAACAGATTGTGTTTTAAGGGAATTTTTGTCCATATTGACCTCTGCTGTGATAATATATTATGCCCTTCAAAATGTCATGCCAATAAATTGTATGAGATCTGATCTGGTAAAGATCTGATAATTTTTTTATCTTGAGAAGGCTAAAAGTATGTTGTAGGTAAAATATGAATGACTAGGCACATAAATGTCTCTTTATGGAGCACATATGAGAAAGTGTGAACATGCCTTGTTTTCAGCATGTGTTCAAGAAGTGACAGAACTATGTATTTGCTGTCCATCTTGAGAGATCCTTGGCCACAGAACAGCCAACAGCTGGGAAGTCATCATATAAGGCCTAACATTGCTATCCACAAAATAGAATTCAGCTACAAAATGTAGATGAACTTTAGAATGGTATACAGGAGAAGCTACAGACTGTCTTCAATCATCTGAAACAGGGCCACAGAGTTGACTCAGTAAGGAATGAGTGAAATCTAAAATGAGAAATTAGGGAAAACTCTGCAAAAGTTTCTCTTTTAACCAGGTCTAGAAATTTCCTCCAACTGTGTCAAGTAGAGCTTGATCCAGAAGGCAAGATACGTCCTTAGACACTGAGAATAATAAAGAGCATTTTCTGTATGTTTAAATATCTCACCATCTATATCTGCAATACTGATAGGCTTCAGTGGGAGTTTGTGGGTGCTCAGCAGGTGCTCAGCTTTCAGGCTTTTTCCTTGTGTGTTTAATTATAAAAGCTGTGGAAGAGTTTTGTATATAGAAACAGCAGGTCACTCATATTAGAATAACTTAGACCTAAAGATGTCTTAGTATAACTGACAGCTGGGACACAATAACTCTACCTCAGGCAGCTGACGTGAAAGGGCTTTGTTATTGAACGGCATCCTGACACCAGTTGGAGGAAAAGAAGAGAATTAGCTTGCCACAAAATGGTGTAAACATAGAAATAAATGCAGTGCAAATAACAAGGAAATCTGGGAAGCCTGCCAATATAACGCTGGTCGAATTGGCGAGTAAGAACAGAGTTAATCCTTGGGACACTCTCCAGTGCCCAGAATCAGTTTGGATCTATGAAGCCCTGAAATATTCATTGTTTCTGCTAAAGCTGTCTTATGGAATGATTACCTAGAGTCCACGTAATCCACTAACACATTTACTTGTTATATGTTTTTATTACACTCCCCTGCAGATGTTGCTGTTTCCAATTAGAGATGTAACTCCTACCACTGGCTGTTAATAACTATTTTGCCTTGAGACATATCTTATTTGTTAACTGAAAAAGGCAGGTTAATGGTCTCTGCACTATAGTATATTATTAGAAGTGAGTTTGTGAAGTAAACTCCCAGTGACTCTAATCTCAGGAATGCTGACTCCTCCTGAGGTCAGTAATTGGGTATTTTGGAATTTGCCATAGCAGCAGGCCTAAGCCTGTCTTCAGCCCCCTTTGAAATTTGGACCCTGAGGTCAGCAAAATAATTGGTTCATTTGAACAGAAAATCAGAAAAGTGAAGGGTCCACTTTTCCCCTAATGTCTAACTTCTAATTCACCAAACAGATTTTGAGATGTTCCTCTCTCCTTTAGGTAACATGGCAAAGTCAGTCACTGTCCAGTTTCATTTCCACAGAGCTCCTTGCCACTTTGCACTGCCTGCCTGAAGTCTTTTGTTTGTCTTGAAATCCAGACAGCTAGTGGAGCAAGGCATGGTTACTCTCTATGTGTGCACTAGAAACACTTTTTGCTTTCACTGTTAAACAATTACAACACCACAAGATCTATTTCAGTCTTTTTTTCCCAGTTTTCATCCAATTTGTAGAGTGAAAAGTTCTTCCTATTGCTCTCAAAGTGGAGCTTTGACTGCCTCAAGGGTTTGTTTTTGAACCACCCTATGGCTTGTGTCTCAAGATCCTTATTATGAAGGAATTTGACTATAATTATTGATCAGTAGTCATCCTGTTTCTCCAAGCAGTGGAGTTCTTTGATATCTGTTACCAAGTAACAGGGTTGATGATGTCAACAAAATAGTAGAACAAGGCCAGGATAAGTCAAGACTTCAGCGTATCCTTCACTAATGAAAACACAAAATATAGTTGAGGTTGCTTTGAACAACACAACCTAAGTGAGCCCTAATCATCCTATATCTCAAAAGTAAAAAAAAAAAAGAGAACATGCAGGATAAACACAGCAGAGAGAGAAACACACAGTAGGTTAGCTACTATTTCTGCAAGATTAAAAATAGATGATCTTCCCATCAGTAATTCAATACACATGGTTGCTTTACAGTTTCAAACTTGTAACAACTGAATAAAAAACACCAAATATGTACGGTCCCTTCCAAAGGTCTGACAAGGAAGAAAAGTGCTACATCGGATGTAGGTAGTGTTACGACTACCAGCACTCTATAGCAGACATAGTCCCAATATGGCTCATGTTAAAAGTAGATGCCAGATCAGGTTCCCACCAACAGCCAGGCTGTGCTTGAAAACGTTTGGAAAATGTCAGGAATGAGTTTTGGGTCCTTGATCCTGAAGGTCAGGCTAGTACTGCCTTGATGTGAGTTAAACCAGAGCACTAGTTTATGCAACTTGTTTGGACTAATGTTAGTAAAGCAATAATAATCATATTTTATGCTTTTAGAGACAAATTTTGAAATTCTGGCTTGATTTTTGCTCAGATCTCTTTGAGGAAAAATCTCCATTCATGTTTTCTGTACCTTAGTTATTTTCACTTTTCCCCCCTCTTTTTTCTTTTTTGCCTTAAGGTGGTTTTCATTACTAATGTCATCTTTGTAAACTATAAATGCTTCCCTGCTGAAAGGAATGAAAAACGATTTTGCAAGTGGGAATGCCATGAGCAGGGACAGACACTGGATTTTTTCCCATATTTTTCTCATTTGCTATTGTTTTTTGTTTGTTTTTTCCTGTGTTACTTATGACTTAAACTTTCATTTTCCAAGAACTTCTGAAAGTTTTTATTCCTGCCAGATTCAGTTCTGGTCAACAACGGAGTCTGAATCAGGAATGAGGATTCTCTGCAGTCTTCACCACCCACATTTTACATGCTTTGTGATGATGACAATGTCTATTTTGAATTGTTAGGCACCTCAAATTATACAGAATATAAGGCTAAAGTTATGGAGCCTTTCCATACTTCTTTGTTCAGTTTAGCAAGGATTTTAAAAAACAGCCTGTTCCTAAAAACAATTATGTTCTTCCAAGCATTACTACTAATAAAGAAAGGTATCACAATGCATCCGTAATACCAATTGTTTTCTTTGTCACTAAGATTCCTGGCTCTCTATACTCTACTGTGCATTTCTTCTTTGAAGCCTAGTAATTCAATCAAAAAAAAAGGAGCCAGATTGTGGCTCTATGAAGAAGAAAGCAACGCCACAGCAGGTGGGGCTTTCACAGGAATGCCTATAAAATCCTCACTACTGAAAGCAACAACAGGATACCCAAATTGCCCAGTGCTGGAGATTTGTTATGGCAGTCAGCTTTCTGTCAATACAACAGGGAATCGGCTACATAACAGAAACAAAAATCCAGAGGATGTTTGCTAGTCACCAAACTTCCAATCTACAAACATGTTTCTACCGTGGTAGTACCTGTGGGTTCTGACTCTGAAACTGAATTGCATCTGGCACAATTTGGGGGGCTTGGGACAAGGGTGCCGTTACAACATACTGCTCCCACACCAGTATAGCGACCTGTCTGGCTCACACCACACAGATTAACAGGAGTCTGATTGATTTTATGCTGGCTGACAGCTTTCCAAGGGGTTGCTTTGACAGCCTGGGATTGCTAAGGAGGAACAGAGCCTGAAAATGCCCACCTGTCTCAGTAAAGTTCCCACTGTGGGTAACGGGTAGGGGCCGGTATGGTGACAATACCACGGGTGGATCAAATTCTGGGATCAGAACTAGTGGTTTTCTGCTGCTTTTTGTACCTTGGGAGCTCCATAAATCAGCCAAAGAGGAGGCAGGATCTGCCTCATGGGAAGAGCGACCACCGAAGATGGTCTGGAGAAAAGACGACTTCCACACTTGGGGTCTGACAAAGCTTTCCACATAAAAAGTGAAAAGCAAACAGAAATGTATCCAGACGTGCTGGATGATATTGGTTACCATCATTCCTGACTCCTGCAGTGTTAATGATTCCATGGACACTTTTTTTTTCTGTCTGGCAATCTTTGCCTTGTCTCCTTTTTGGAAATAAATCCTTTGTTCTTAACTCCTCTCTTTCTGTGTTGGTTTGACTAAGATTTCTGTGGGAAAGTTTTAGATTTTCTTTTAATTTCACTGGCAATGTTTCACCTTTTTCCCTGCCCCCTCCTCATTTTTTTGGACAGATTTCATTTCCCAAACAGATGTCTCTCATTTCTGAAAGCAACATCCACATACTCAAGATTTCTTTCTTTTTCTCAGTTTTTCACTCTTTTTCTCTCTCCTTTCTTTCTTTCTTTGTTTCTTCTTTTTTTTTCTAACATAAGTCTCTCTGAAAGTTTCACAGCTCTTTTCTGAAAAGCTGCTTTGTGAATTATGATTTATGTCTTTTCTGCCACTCCATGCCTGCAAACATGCAAACCAGAGCCCCTAAAGTCTTGATTTGCATGTAACAGTGTAATAACAGAGCTTCTACATAATCATCTGCATAGGCAATTAGGGCTTGTAAGCATACAGATGCCCAGCAACAGGTGCACAGGCATATTCCTTACACCCAGAGCCTGAGATTTTGGATCGTTCCAGCGAGAGGCTGGCAAGCTGCAGGGCCCTGCTGCTGCTTGGGAAGCAGATGGCACAAGCTGAACAACCATAATTATGAGGAACACTGCTTCAGCATTTGGTACAGCCCAGCCTTCGAGCTGTCCTACAGAGCCCATCATGTGCACATGGTGGGCCAAACTGGCCATGCAGAAAGAATCCAAATTTTGTCATAGGATGTGCACTTAGAGCCCATTTTTTACCTTGCAACCACTTAGCAGCTGTGCCCAAGAGAATGACTCCCTGTGACAAACAGGCAGGGATGTAAATGCCCATATTGTAAGATACTCAAATGTTTTTTTTAGTTAGAACAATTCTAGGCCAGATTTTTCACAGTTGAACCTTAAGAACGGATCTCCTCTTCAATTCCTGTCGCTGATGTCAACAGGTCTTGGGTTTCCTGAACTGTGATAGGTACCTAAATAACACTGAGGATCTGTGAAATAGGAGCATAACCAAGACCTTGCACAGACAGTTATTGAGGTCTTGGTTATGCTCACATTTTGTGTATGCCCCAGGAGAGCTGAGGCCTGGATTCCTGCGCAGGAGCGCGGCTAGCAAAGGTGCTTCTACTCTGGCCTCCCCAAGACTAAGGCAGTTGCACCAACATGTGCTTGGCACTTAACTCATTAGCAAATGAAGGCAACAGTATCTTTGAATGCTCCTGGGCTCTCCAGAGCCTCTGCGCCTGGCTGGGGTGGCAAGGGAATAAGCAGGACTCCTTGGCTGGAAGCTCTGTGCCAGGCATGGCAGGGAGTACTCCTGTCCACCTCAAAGACTGTAACCTGGGTAAACATTTACCAAAAGCCATCCACATCCTTCCTTCTAACCTGTAGGTGCCACTGGCAAACTTGAGGTTGGTCAGTTTTCGCCAGATACTTAAACCCTCTCCTTGTAGGCTCGTAAGCACCTGCACAGTGCCACAAAGACATGTTCTGTGCGTATGGACTTTGTAGGAACCTGAATGTATTATGGGAAGAAGCCTTTGACTACATCATGGTCCGATTCTGGTGCCCAACTTACTTTTGAGCTACTGAAGTCATGGCAGGTCTAAGGAGAGAGCCACGTGTCTACCACTGAGGAAAACCAGTTCTGTATGTCCTGAACATCCCTCTCATTTTGTGCCTGGCTTCCCACAGGCAGCACCACCTTGGGATGTCAAGGGAACAGGGAAGGAGAAACAGAAATCTGCTTTTATTTAAACCTACTTAAAAGAGAGGATACATTCAGGTGACCTATTCTGAAGCTGTTTAAGTTCATTCCAAGGGACTGACTGCACAGCTCATGTAGAAAACAGCTGCCAACTTTTACTTTTTTTCTTCTTTTTCCCCTGATCAAATATTTTCATAATCCGTAGCCAGACTGCAAGGATGGCACCTTGCACTCTTTTCAAGGTTTGTCCTTTGCATATTGGAAACAGCTGCTTCCCTCTGCCTAAGGAGCAGAGCAAAGCCTGCCCACCAAACGGGAAAAGCAAGCAACAAAATCTCTGCGGACCTGGTAGCTGGAGTGAGAGTGTACAGTTTACAGTGAAGTAACAGACTCACGCTGGGTACCCTTTTTTCTCCATTCAGATGCATGTTCCGTTGCAATGTAAAGGCACACAATAAAAATTAAGAAGTACTCCATGCAGTCTATTGTAAAACATTTTGTAAGAGCAAATAAGAGAATCGGTCTCTTCTCTTAGTCCTAGCATCTATGTCCCTATCTTTCCTCAGGAGAGTCAAAATGTCAGCACAATGTCAGCAAAACTGTGTAACAGAGTGATACAGTTATTCAGGAAGGGGAGGAAAGCAATATGTCACTTCCTCAATTGAATGCAGTCTGCCAAGCCTGTGCCAAGGTGCCTTGGAAAGGCCCAAGAAAACAGACAGACTTCAGCACGTAGCAGGACTGGGCCACACCAGGCCACGTAATCATAGCTGTCTAAGCACTTTTTGACTCTTTCTGAGACACTTTAGATTAACTAAGCTCCCGTTCTCATCGGTACTATTTTGTAAAATCAGGCTGCAATACTTTTGACAGATTTTTATCATCTCTCTATAAACACAAAAGGATGAGCAAGGTTGCCTTGCATTGGTGTTAAAGCATTTTCATAGACAGAAGCAAAATTTTTGTGTATAAATGAGGCATTCTTTATTTTATCAGTAGAAGAATGATCTGGGCTATAAAGGCACACGTGTGAGATGGGAACTGAGTGTGCATTTTACTTCAAGTCAGACATTGACCCCTAGCTAGTTTATCACCACGGAACTGTGGGACTCAGTTCTCTGTACAGCTGGAAAGCACAAACATTATACACCAGGGAAAGTTTGGGTTGACCCTAAGTAATCCGTAAACTTTGTATAGCTTCATGTGGATGGAATTGACTATATACGTGTAATTGCAAACAAAAAAATAATGAGCAAAAAAATCAGTCAAAATGAAATATTTCAGTTCATTGGATTCCATGGCTTATGGGAGTCACTTTGATTCTCTGTTGTTCGTGACTTGGAAGTGCTTTTTGAAATACTTGGTACAGCCCAATCTGCTGAGCTTTCATGTGTCTAATGTATGAGTCCACATCTTTTCTCAGTTCATGAAGGACTCATAGTGTTCTACATTAGCATGCACAACATCTTTCACAAGTCCTGTAGACAAAAAAGAAGAAATACATGTTTTTGTAAATGCATTCCTCATCCTTTTCTTTTTTGGAAGAAAAAATATGGAGTTTGTGTCAGCTGTGTTTAGGTAGTAATGGCTAAAATAGATTTCTGTCACAAAAAAGTTCTGGACATCTTTTTTGTGCTGGATAAGACTACCGCAGCTGCAGGTCCTCTGAGGAAAAAAAAATCAGGGTGGGTCCTGAGGGTTGGAATGATGCATGCAATGGTGGGAACAGTGTCCAAAAATATATTTACCAGAAAAAGGGAAAACAAAAATATAGGAAGACAGGAACAGTGTCCAATTGGAACAGCACGGTCAGTGGGGACTTTGCTGGCCTAACGTGTAACAGAGCTGTAGGCACAAGGCTCTCTGCCTCTTAATTTTTATTTGGAAAAGAAAAGATGCCCGTTGCCAGGATCACCAGAGATTGTTATTCTTCATTAAAGCCATGAGACCTTGGAAAAACCTGCCCAGCTCATTTTTTAAAAACAAAAACAAATACAGCCCTGCAAGTGCCTAAAGGGAGGATAAGGTTACTTACTGTTGCTTAAAAATTCATTTGGTGCCACGTCAAAGCAGCAGTAGGTATATTTTAAAGTGACAGGTCTAAAAAATATTGTTCTTGCTCCCACCTGCCCCTGAACTCTCTCCACTCCAAAAGAAGCATTCTCCGTTGGTCCCCAATTAGTGAGCTGGAGTATTTAAAATTCAAACAAGGACCTTCTTCTCCCTCTCATACTCATTAGCTCACTCCAGCCCTCCTTAGTCAAGGGATTTTCTAAAGAGTCCATTTAGGAGAGCTAATAATAGTAATTAGAGGTCGAGAAACCATCTTGAAACTTGACCCAAATTTTCACCCAAAACTTGAAATGAACACAAACCCTTTCTGAGTTTTGAAGGAGCTGGGAACCCCTTCAAAGAAGTTCGTGACTTGGAAATTTTCTTTTTAAAATGTTGTTTCATTCCTGCATACCAAGCCCTTGAAAAATTATCTAAGCAGAAAGGCTGCTTTTTAGGAAACTTCTAGAAGCATTTGTTGTGCTGTTCTTTTGCGCCTGCTCAAAATGCATGCAGTATTACTGAGCCCATTGTAAACTCTGGGTCTCTTTTCTCCCTAGTTCACATTTATTCTATGCCAATGGGATGATATTAAATTACCTCCTGCACCTCCCAGGAGTCCAAGTTTTCTTCACACTACCTTTTTCATGTGACAGATTCCAGGCTGCCCCAGTCTCCCGCGGGTAGCTACAGCAGCGCAGTAGCTGCTTTGATATACAGCTTTTTTGTACAGCTCAGTGTGTTCCAGTCTGTAGCTCAAAACAGTTAAAGCTGTGAGTAGCCCAGCCGTTCCTCTTTCTTTCCTGATAGGACATTCAGCCGTACTTTGCCAATGCTCAGCTAGAGTGGCTACTCCAGCCTCCATGCACACGACAGATGCAAACAGCCATACTGGCCTAAATTCTGGTTCACTGGCTCCAGTGGAATTTACTCCTGGATCCTGGGACAAATTAAAAAGCAGGAAGGACCAATGCTTCTAGTGATGGCTTTGTATCATCCACATCCATCTTTTTCATGTGTCTGTCTCCAAGTAATCGGGGCATTTGCAGAAAGAGAGAAGAGTCAAACTTGAACTGGGCAACACATGATCTTTTCAGTACTCAAAGAAATGTTTTAGCCTTCTGTAACAGAATTTATGTGAGAGTACTTTAGATCTTGAACTACATGCTGGCCTTCTAAAAATATTATTAACCTTTTTTAGCTATAATGCAAGCACTGGCTTTCATAATGACCTTGTGCTGCCTGAATAGTTTGTCTTATAAATCTTATTTTATGGCTGTTCCTTAAAGCTTCTAGAAATGTATTATATATTTTCAATTCTGGCAGATTACTCTGGAACAAAAGGATTCTATATCTTGCAAAGGACTTTTAAAGTCATTGGCAAGTTTTCCCTTGTAATTTGGATAAAATAAGAACAGTTTTGAACCTTCGGCTGCAGTTCAAACCTGAGCGAAAGTTTCTTTGAGATCCATAACATCTTGAACAACTTTACATGTGGTTCATTATCAGAAGCAGACCTGGTCCAAAATTTCATACTGCATGGATATTTTAATATTTGGTTTTGTCCTGAACTGAAACAAAATGTCAAAATGGCAAAACAATGTACAGAATGAAAAACGGATAAAAGATTAGTTCAGAAATATCAAAACATTTCATTTTGAAAATGTCAAAAAAATCGTTCTGGAAATACCTAAATGCTTCATTTAAGAATTTTCCATCCAGATGGAACATTCCAGCATTCTTAAACTCAAATATTTCATATCTGGCTGGGCTTACTCGTTGTATCAAAGCTGAATTATCAAATATGATCACTTTACTGGCTGGAAAGAAAGCTGTTGCCTCTAAATGATGCATGAACTTTGTGCTGTTTTAAGAAGGTCCTGTTCATACTCAGATTATGTTAACATATTTTATTTCAATATCTAATCACAAAATGTTTCTATTACGTAGATTCTCAGAGAAGGTGTGCCTCTTGCTAAAAAAAGAGAAGGCAAACTGAATCATAAACTATGCAAAAACTCTAAAAATGTAGCTATAGCTAGTGTTTGTTTACTAATGCATACTATTTAAGAAGTACTGAGATTCCAGCATGTCAGCGATTAAAGTTGATGAAAGTTTAGAACAAGAATAGAAGCTTTACAGAGAACCATCCAGGTTTTATACAGGTTTTGCAAAGCATTTCTGAAAATGTTATTCTTCAAAGCATAAAATATATGCAGATGTATATGTATACAGTATAAATTCCCCTGGCCTTTTGTCTTCTTAGTTCCCGTGTTGCTCTAAACCATTTTTTTGTGATGGGGTCAGATTACATTAAATTCAATTTATAGTATATTTCTGTAGTATTGGATCATGCTTGCATAAGTATTCTTTGAAGACAATGCCTTTTTCTTAGAGACCATAATGCGGTATTGACTGGAAGATGGTGTTTGGACAATGACCCTTTGATTAGATGTCCCTTTTCATTAAAAATATTAATCTCTATAAAAAAATGCTTAACCTGAGGCAATTTTTAATTACTGAGCAAGTGTTAATTTTTTCAAATATCTCTTGTACAGACAATATGAGCACTGCCTTCCTTAGAACTAGGTATTATTGCTTTAAGTAATAAACTCCTAACTTGCTGCCAGATTGATATTATACCTCTATCTTTTAGAGAGAAAAAAACCCAGAGATTTGCTTAGTTGATTGACCTCTCTATGCGAGACCAGTGCAAAAAACGTACTTGAAATCTTCTAACTGCACAATGGATGACATAAATGTTAAGGGTGAGAAAGCCTGGGATCAGTTGCACTTAGTTTGTGTCTTACACATAGTTCCAACCTTAAATGAATAATATCCTGCCTCAACATATTACTTCCACTAAAACCAATAGCAGTGTTGGATTTTGTGAGGCCACATACCAGCAAAAGTAATGAAAGTATTCTGTCTAAACAAAAATCTCAACGAGAATTATTCATGGCAGATGACTGTAAATTCATACTTTCCCTGCCATCTTGAAGAGCTGTTCTACAAAGACAGACAGGAAGCTTGGTTAATGCAATTTTTATGCAATACTCAAGAAAATTTCAGTGTTAGAAAGCCACTGCTGGTCTCCCACAATTGATTTTCCTCTCATTCACGTTACTGCAAATCAAGACCTGCTCCACTGAACTCATCAACAGCATAAAATCAGGCCAAGGTGAATCAAGCTGTGGGTAACCCATGCTTTGTGGTATACAGAGTTCATAGCTTTATAACCAGTTTGTAATATTTATTAAACTTCGAGGCATAGGCTGTGGACAAACTAAGCTTTGAGCATAAGACAGCATGTAATTGACCCACTGTTACTGCACTGAATAGCATCTTTGCTGATCATCAGCCTCTGACTGAACCATACAGCCAACAGAAGAAGATGTGGTACTTTTTTCTCAGAGGATGAGTGTCGCATACTGCTCTGGATAGCCAAAAAGGTTTCTGTAAAAGCTTTTATAGCCTCATGCAGCCAATCCCACATCCCAAATCAAGACCATAATTATAAGGTATCAAAATCTTGAGTCGTTGTTCTTTCTTCAGATATTTTTTTAATTTTGGGCCACTATAGCATCTAGTCTAGAGCAGTAGGATGGGAACAAGGAATGGGGATCAAATGGTACCTGCCAGTGCCCACTTGCTTTGACCAGTGCCCTGGAGCCTACTGGGTGCACAAAGGCCTATACTTTGAGCTGCACTGCTACTGCAGTGGGCTAACTGCAGTATAGCCAACAAAAGTCAAAGCATCTCCTAATTTTACACATTGAGCTCTCTGGCACAGCGGCGATATTTGCGTGGCTCCTGGTCTTTATCAGGGGTTGTATAAACAGCAAATGGCAGTCATGGTTGCCAGTGGTGTGACCTGTGATTCTTGAACCCTGGGGCCGGCACACACAGCTACCCCGTGGATTCCCCTGAGAGGAAGGGCAGATAAAGGCTGACTGTGATACAGTATTAGAAATCCTGCTGTATATCCAAGCTCTATGGGTCTGACTAACAATGAGCAAATTGGGGTATTTATTCCAGCAGCTGAGGCGTAGACAATTTGGATGATATGGGAATGAATTAGCTGAGTAACTCTCAGCCTTACGTTTTCTCTCCTTCTGAGGTACATACTCTCCCACTCTCCCTACTATGCCTGTCCCAGACGTAATTATCGTCTCTAAAGATTCATGAGGGCCTGTGAGCAGAAGTGACAGCAGAGAGGAAATACTAACTGCACAAACGTGAAGCCAGGGCAGTTTTGAACATTTTGAATATGTTAAGGCCAGCAGCATCCTCATTAAACTCTGATTAGCAAGTGGACTTGATCCAGGCTAATTCACGGCTGAATGGGATTTTTCTTTTTTTTTTTTTCACTCCCAGTTTATCAGAGGTAGGCAATTAAGGGCTCACACACCTCCGGGTCTTGTAGTTTTTTTGAAGCAGGGATCTCACACCAGCCTTGCAATAAAGCCTTATTGTCCTTGGGACAATATTCTTCACTAATCTCACTTCTGGCAATTTGCTTTTTCTTGCTGAGCAGATTTAGAAACAAAAAACCTTGAAAGGGCATGGGAGGAGGAATACTCTAGGGCTATCTAATCCCATCCCCAAAGTGGGAGTTTTCCATTCAGCTTCTCTTTTAATGAGCACTGGATAAATAAACTTTTACTGCAACACTACTTTGATTCAAGAGGCCTATGAGGACCCAATTATGCATCCAGTGGGAGCAGCGTGGCAGTCTGGTTTTCAAAGCAAATGCAATGTAGCAACATAGGCCCCTTGTAATTATGGCTTCCCTACAAATTTATAAACTCAGAGGTGAGCTTTGCTTTGGTTGATTGTTTAAACGCAATTATTACCTTTCTTCACTTTCAACTTGTTAATAAAGCTTTCCCAAGTGCAGTGTTTGGAGTTATTCTTCCAGAGCCCTAGGATCCCAAAGGTTTAACTGGAAACCAATCATTTGCTTCACTGAAAGGGACACAGTTAAGTCCGGTCAAAGATTAGCTGAAGAGCCAAAATGTTTGACAGACACACTGAGGGGGCCACATCCTATTTTCCACCTGAGAAAACGAGAAGGAGAGGGAGACAGAAAGAAGGAAGCTAAAGAGGAAGACAGGGAATGACTGAGAGAACAGAAAGGAAGAAACACTGATCAAAGAGCAACCTGGTTCATGGGAAGCACCTTCTTTATGTCATTCCACATGCCTTCCTTTGCAGCTGTCAATATTACATTCACAGCAGTAAGGTGTGTCTTCCTCTAGCGGGCATGCAGATTTGTCTACAACCTATCCCTGTTTAAAAAAAGGAGGGGGGACAGGTGTGCTCAGTGACACATTTTGCAGTCCTGGTCTCCCAAAAGCCCATGTTCAGTGGGTCACCAGGAAAAGCTCTCCCCTCCTACTTCCAGGCTCCCCACGTGAACATGAGCAGTGAAGAAAGCGTGGCTATGACATGTAAGTGGAAATATGGGATGTATTACATTGCATGTATGTGCAGCTTCAGGGAACCAAGACAGTTACTTCAGCTCCTTGTCTTGCAATCGCATACTAAAGTCTTTATGAATATAGATATACATAGGGGTTTTATGCTTAAATTTATACTAATAATTTAGTGTGCTTTACATATGATATACACATAGTCTACGTGCTGTAAGTACATCATAGTATACTTTACTTATTAAAGCTATATGAGATCATATATTACATACACAGCTAATATGACATAGCCAGTTGCATATAATTCAAGAACATAAGCCTGACATATGTATAGCTGAGCTAGAAAAATCATTTTTTTGTTGAAAATGCAGTTTGGGAGCATGGCAACCATTCATGACTTAGTCCTTGTGATGATTTGTGGGATTTGCACATGGATACTTTTTCAATTGCTGTTGATTTTAATGGAGTTACTGTCTTGCTGTCTATTTTAATACCTCTATCAAGGACCTTGCACTATACATTACATCTCTCCCAGAACAGATACAGTGGAGATCCACTGGAATAACAGAAAGACATGCTAAGGAGAAGAGGAGAAGCAATCACCCTTCTTCCTGTACAGAGGAAGAATTTTGCAAAAGGAAAGTCATGAACACAAACTGAGCTAAATCCAGACAGTCTCACAGAGTCAGACAAGATGTTTCCAGCAAGAAAAAAATAATGGATAGGCTCAGGGAATGACTTTGTAGTGGAAACAGCAAAGCAAGCTGAACAAGACAAATCATGGTTCATAGCGCATGGCATGAGCTGTACTGAGGACTGCAGTTTGACCCCATGACAAATACTGTTTTAGAGCAAGAGAACTTAAAAGGGAAAGACGGGGGAGTTTATACTGCATATACATGCATCTGCGTATATTTAATCCTGTGAAAAGTAATGTTTTCAGAATTGCCCTGTGTGTATGTACAGATGTATTTGTGTGTGTCCAAGTCTACTTTTTTTCATGAAGTGTCTCTCAAGGCTTAAATATTGTGTAAAATACGACGGTGGATTTTGGAAACGGTGTATTTTCACTCTGTCTAAGTTTGAGAATTCAGCATTAGTCTCAGGAAGACAGCAAGCTGGACTGTAAATCACAATTCCCAGGAAATCATGTTATATAGTGGACTTCTGTCCCCAAGTACATTTGTAGAGACCCCACCCAGGAGCCACTCCTGGACTCCTTTCAGACTCCAGGGGCTTAAAACATATGGCACCTAGCAGATCTGGAAGTGGTTATCTGAAAAAGAGCAACACTTCTACTAGGTCTGCAGCAGAGCAGTTTATGCTGAATGACTTTGATCCTTCAGAAAAAGAAAAAAAAAAAAAAGGAAAAGAAAAAAGAAAAAAAAATTGAAAGTGATTATTTTAAATCTCCAAAACATTTCAGTCTGGTAATTCACATGGAGACACAGACCAATGCTCTAGTCACAACATTGCAGAATGGAAGCCACTCACTCTGTCCACAGGAGGTGATTCAGATCCCTTCTCTCTGATTTGCAAGCAAAATTAAATGTCCAAGAATAAGCTGCAGTGTATCCTGGTACTGTACTGGATTCCTTCAATAAGCGCATGAAAGATGTACATGTGTCCAGGCAGGGTCTTTAGCCACAAATGCATGGTGTCTTTCTTTGTTTCTCTTCCCTAATGGAATAACAATGGCATGAGAAGAGCCTGAGCATACAGGAAGTTTCCGGCCCTTGTCACCTTTAGGTGAACACTGGAATAACAGCAGCTTGCTTTCTAATGTGTTGTCTTTGTTTCTAGCAGCAAGAGATAAAATCTCTCAAGACCTGCAAGCTTGCCTGCAGAAAACAGCTATAAAGAGCAGAATAGGGGCACAGGCATCCTTTCCTGAAATTCCGGTTGGGTTCTAGATGAGTGAGACCCTCAATGTGAATAGAAATCACGGTGCTCACAGGCACAATCAAGGGATAGGAAATTTCTACTGAGTTGCTGTTGAAAATTCAAGACAGTTGGTCAGTTCAATGTGTGTGGCTGCTTGAATGTGAAACTCCCCTAGGCTAAAAAACAACAGCTCCAGCTGTCCTGTGGGCACCCATCTTAGAAGGATCTGACTCCTTTCTGAGGTTTTCCATGATAGGAAACTACACAACACCATTATTAGCTATTATAACCTGGAAAAGGCCTAGCTTTCCAAAACACTGAGAGAGAATGAGGGAACCGTATGTATTTGGCACGCTCTTTTTTTGTGACTGGCAGTAGAGACCACCCACATGATCCTGGTTTGCAGTCCACTGACCATCCAAGTTTCCTTTGTGAACCTAAAGTAAGCTTTACAGCCCCTTTGCCATGTTAAAAAAAATAATCCAGCAACTTCTTTGCACTGCATGAAGCATTCCTTCAAGAATAATACCTTCAAGGATTTGCCAAGTTCAGATTTTAATCAAGTGTAATGTGACAAACTAAGAACTACCAGATGAGAGCTGTTTCTCATATCCTCATATTCTCATCTTCTGCTAAAAAGAGTTCTCAAGCATCAGCCATGGGTTTGGCAAGAAAGACAGTGGATCTAATGACTGGAGCTGAGCATGCTCATTAGTTCTTGACCTCTGGAGGATTCAGTATGTGCAGCTGATCTCTCACTGCTTCCAGTTAGTTGCCTCAGTTTCTGATTTTGGTATGTACCTAACAGCAGTGTGGTCGTCTTGTTCCTGCACACACTGGACACCTGCAGGATGCCACAGCTCAGCCCATAGCTCAGCTAGGATAAGTTCACCAGTAGAGTGGAGTTTTTTTCAGTGGTGTCCTTTTAACTTCCAGAATCAGATACTCTGAATCAAATAATCCTTGCACACACCTAGATACAAGCTTGCTTAAAAAAAACACGAACACATAAACAAAACTCCCTATCTACAGCCCTGTTAAATAGCATATCAGTTAATATTTCCTATTGATTCTACTCAGGGCTCTCTCCTGCGTCTCCACCAGACTCCCTGAATCACCATCTAGAAGAGTATCATCCGCCAACATCCAGTCTTATAGCTTTAGTCCCTTTTGACATGAAACTCCACCTTCAGCAGCTAGAACACAGGAAAGTAAAGGCATGGATGTGTAGTAATACTGTGCATGCTGTATTCACTCCTTTTACATGACATCAGATGTGATGCATTGTGAACATCTGGTCAGAAAACTGTCAGAAGGGGAGTAATTTACCTCAAGAAACAGATATTACCATCCTATTTCAGTCAAACTTCATTGTCTTTTCCTCCTGGCCTGGCAGTCCACAGCTACCTTTTACCCTCCTCCTCTAAGCTACCATTGCTTGCTCATCATCTCTGGGTCCCAGGTCCAGCGACAGTGGTGCCTGGCAAAAATTGCCTGAACTATGTCCACACTGACATCACAGTGCTCAGAGGTGTGGTTAAACCAATTGTTTATCCAAATTAGATCATATTATCCATGAATACTGGAAAGAAAAATAGTTTCTTAAAGTAAAAGCAAACCTATGTTTAGGTGATATTATCCTTGATTAAAAATTTTGCAACCGAAGATCCCCAGGTTATTGAACTCACTATGGTTGGTCTAGGCAGTCTAACACCAGAAAGCACTCCAAGGGTAAAACTTTGTTCACTTTGCAAAGAATGAAAAACGAAAGCACAAAAACAAATTAAGTTTATGCTCTTTATGGGGTTCTGATGGCACTGTAGTGCATCTTTACAGGCCTGGCAGCCTATTAGCACATTCCATAAACATGCAAAGTCAGTCTGATCATGCAGAGAATTTCACCCAGATATGATAAAGGCCTTTTTGTTTGTTTGTTTGCTTAAAGCTGAGCAACTGTGATTTGATTCATTAACCAGTTTGTCAGACCATGGTAGATGAGGGGTATACCAGGGAAAAATTGGAGTTTGAAAGGGTACGCATCCTCATTCTGCCTGTAATATCAAAGATGAAACATACATACACAGACAGGGAAGAGACAAGTTACACAGAGTGGAAAGGTTGGTTACATGAAAAGTGCATGGAGAGAAGGGTTCGCATTTGCATTTGGAAATACCAAATCGCATCTAGCTATATGAAGAGATTTTAGGCAGGTTAGAGGAAATACCTTGAAAGCTCTTCTTTTTGTAAAGTCTCTACTATCTTTACTAACTGAAGTCTTTCCAAATGCAGTATGCTTTCAAGAGCTAGAAGACGTTGATTAATAAATACTTTCAGAATAACAACCTGCTGGTTTAAAAAAAAAAAAAAAAAAAGAGAGAAAATGCATCTCTTCCAAATTCCAGCAATAGTGGCCATATGCTGATTTAAATTTTCATATTTCAGCCATCAGCCTTTACTCCTCAAATACAAAGGTGACGTGTCCCACGATGGCCAAGAGTATTTAGAAACTTAGTTTGATTTTCAAATGTGCTGGGTTTTGGTAATTCCAGTGAGGTCAGCAAGAGTGGATAGGTATTTTGTAGTTGTGAAATCCAGTCTTCTGTTTTGCAGTCATTTGAAGGGGTATCTGCAGCTATAATTTCACCTAACTCTAAAAACAGTGTGAAAAATACATTTCCTCCCCAACCTAACACAAATGTTTTAAATTATTCAAATGAGCCAACTATTTAGAATCTAGTTTACCTTCAACTTGCTTTGCTATGCTTATTTAGTGTTTGCCTTTCAGCTGGGACCTAGCCATTTTATTAGCCACTTTTGGGTTTGAGTTCAGCAAAAACACGATCAGAAATAGTGCATACAACACCTGGACCCCAATCTTTATTTATTTATTTATTTATTTTTAAAAAAACACATCTGTTTTCATTGTATTTCTGAGGGGAGAAGAAAGAATTCTGTTGCTTTTGTACCATTTTAAGTTTTTCCTGAAGCTTTAATTTGGGAAGAGATTTCCCTTTCCTTTGAAATTGCAGTGCAATGAAAACTCTGCCAGATCAAGCTCACAGCATCCTCCTCCTATCTATCCTGTCTGCCAACTCTTTTTATGTCCTAGCACATGCCATGCACATCAAAAAGATGTTGTAGGGAAAAGGGAGGCAGTGAGCAAGAGTAACCAGCCAAACATCACACCCCAAAGGGCAGCTTGAGGTAAACCAGAACAAATAAAAAAAAACCCGAGTTCCTTTCTGCCACCTCTCCTAAGATGCCTATTTTTTCCCTCAAGTAATCATCCACTAGTTTCAAGCTGCAAAAAGCAACAGCTGAAAAAACTACAATCAAAAGAAAAACATGATGGAGAGTTTTGACAACTGTAGAAAAACAGTTTAAAACAAGCTGAGTTTATACAGAGAATTCTTTAAGCTCAGTTCATAGAAAGAGTTATGCTCCATTAACGTGGCATTTCATAGAGTAGTCTCCAATAAATATGTGGCGAGCATTGCAGTTTCCCGTTGAGTGAAGGCTTCTGATCCTGAAGGCAGGAGCAGTGCAGCTATTACTCTGAAAGGACATAGCCACTGGAGCACAGTGAAAATAACGCAGCATCAGGAGGGACTAGACAAACCTGGGTGCCTCTCTAAAATGGAGCATGGCACACAGGCAAAAGAATCACGTCTAGATGAATATCTGCTGCCTTAAATTCAACCAGCTTCATAAGCACCCTCCATTTGCACACTGTGATCCTTGTATTTCAAACTACCTTCCCAGTGCCAGGAGCAGAAAGGACACTGCCTCATTTCTAAATCTTCTGGGCTAAATTATAGCTGGCAAAATAGACATCCATGGGCTTCAGGGTGCTCAGTGTGAACAGTTTTCTTCCTAGTCTTCCCAGGTGGGAGGCAACTGCAAGCTGGGTGCTTGTGTTACAAGCAACAATGCTGGTAACCATGGAGGCTGGGAAGGACAGAAGTCCTTGCACTGGGGCTACCAGAATGTACTGTTTGTGTCAATAGCATGATGAAGCAAAGTTGTGGATCTCCTGTCTCAAGCCAACATGACCCTACTGAGCTCCACAGATATTTACGGTGAGGCCTCCCAATAGAGACTTTCAAAATATCAGTACCAAAGCTGCATCCAGCACTGCTGCCTTGTAATGCGAAGTTTGTTTCACCAGTCGTAGCATGGACAGGTTCTTGTGATTTCCACCTGCACTGCAGGCTGGCTGGAGGCCATTCTGCTCCATCCAAGACTGCAGTGCTGGACTGAGCAACTGGAGCTATGCTTATCTCTTATTCTAGCAAATACAACCCAAAGATGACCTACTGGTTGGGAGATACTTTCTCTTTGTTTCACTCCTTGTGTGGATCCTCTTGTTGAATGTATTGGACTCTGCATCAAACACGTGACCCACTGCTAAGAATTTATAACCTTGGGCAGGTTCTCATAAGACGTCATAAAGGACATTGTGTAAGAGAGGGAGAAAAAGAATTTACATATATATGTATAAAGTATGTGTATCTGTAAGTGTAAAGATATTCATATGCATACATATAGACCAGAATCCTAGATCTGAAAATAGCTACTAGAAGATGAGAACAGGGCAACTGTAGAGTAGCCATTTCCCTGCCAAAACCCAGCTCCCAGCTTCCTGCCATTTAGGACGTTACTAAACTGGAGTTTGTATCAAACTCATATGGGGAAAACTTTTTAGCAGGGCCTGTTGTGATAGGACAAGGGTTAATGGTTTTAAACTAAAAGAGAGTTGATTTAGACTAGGTATAAGGAAGACATTTTTTACAATGAGGGTGATGAAACACTGGCACAGGTTGCCCAGAGAGGTCATAGGTGCCCCATCCCTGAAACATTCCAGATCAGGTTGGACACGACTCTGAGCAACCTCATCTAGTTGTAGATGTCCCTGCCCATTGCATGGAGGTTGGACTAGATCACCTTTAAAGGTCCCTTCCAACCCAGACTATTCAATGATTCTATGTACATTTTTATATTTTATAGACCCTGATGATTTTTTTCCCCCAAGAAGCTGTCTGATTCCTCTTTGAATCCGTTCATACTTTTGGCCTTTATGTCACCCTGTGACAATGAATTCCACTATTTAGTTGTGCATCATATGAAAAAAAATGTTGGGGTTTTTTTGGTTCATTTTATTTCTGCCTGATAATTTAATCAGAAGTCTTTTTTCACAGTTCAGTCACAAACATGCTGTGTGATTTTGGACAGCGCTTATAAACTACGCCTCAATTCCCCATTTGCAGAGCATGAATAAAAGCATTCCCTCAGGCAGGCTCCCACTGAAATCAAATGACAGTAAATACCGCTTTATCTAGATGTATGCTGTCCTTATTTTAGCGTCCCAGCTTATCTGATAAAAAGATTTGCTAAAAAGGACTACAACTGCTGTGAGAATATGGTCAGGTAAGGATGAATGACGGCAGTGGAAGGACTTCGGAAGCTGACATAAGAAATGCAGCAGGCAGTAGTGCTTTGAAAAAAAAGGAGGCCACCACCTTTGACTCCAGAGAATAAAACATTCTTCTTCCATCATATGGACTGGTAGACAAGGACGGCACAAAGCAACCTTGCTTTTCATTGCCAGGAGAGGGTCATGCAGGCCTGCATGAGCTCTTCCTTTGACATTTCAGCAAGAAGTGGACACCAAACTCCAGTCAGAGCTTCTGAATGTGACATTTTAAAGAGACATGAAGCAAAGAGAGGCTGGTTTGGGGCTTTGTGTGAGTTTTGCATTTGTCTCAGTCTCTCTGGTTTCCTTGCATCCTGAAGGTGAGACGGAGGTGGATCTGCAGCTCCACGCTGGAAGGGGAGCAGACGACCTTTTCCCCATCCTCCCTCTCCCATACATGCCAAAAAGAGACTTTATCGCAGACTCTCTAGGCAACAAAACTGATGACAGATGAGAGAAGTCCTTCAGGAAACCCTGGCTACCACTATCAAGGTGCCACAGGGACGAGGGCTCCCTGGGGCTGTGGCGTCCCCATCAGGGCAGGGCCTGGCAGCCAGGGCCCATCCCACAGCCCCAGCCAGGAGTGGGACAGCCGGGGGACACTAGGGCAGCTCCAGCCCAGGCATCAGGCACCTACCTTGGGATGGGACAAGGGCAGGCTGAGCTAAGGGCCTGGTGGAGGCCATGGCCAGGCAGGACAGGGCTGTGAGGAGCTGGAGGCCAGCCCTGCTACAGCGTCGCTGGGACAGGGACTCTCTCCCATCAGTTAATATTTAATAAACTCCAGGCTCTGGACACAGCTATTAATTGCAGGTGTCCTCTGAGTACCAGTATTTTGTGTGTTTCTAGATGGTTTTGGTATCAATCTGTGTACATATGAGGCAGATGCAAATCTATGCTAGCAAGAGCATTAGGTACCGAGTCCACAATGCTTCAATCCCAAAACGTGCTTTTACAAAGAAGAGCAATTATGATGAATGCTACCTATTTATGCAGCAATTCTGACCTTCATAAATGAGCTGAATCTTTCTCATTCAGCAGATACCTCCTCAAAGGCCTGCAGAGTGGACATATGAAGGCAGCAAGCCTGCCATGCTTACTGTCTGACTGTAGTTTCAGCAGGCATGGATGTGGGTTGGGATGATAGAGGCCCCAGTGACGCCAACGGCAAAATTCCCACTGACTTTGAAAAGCTTGGAATTTTACACTGAAAGCGATGCTCGCTCACGTAAACTTTGAATAATGAGTGTCCATTCCTCCCTCAGTAAAAAAAAAATCTGCCCTTACTCGCTGCAGAAATTGCAGTTACTCTGTGCCATCCACATGATCAAAGGCAGGAAAACTTAACTCAGTGCAGGCTCACAAATGGGCCTGAGCAGCATCTGAGGCCAATCTGTCTGAACCCCATCTGAAGGCAGGAGATTTTCAGATCGTGAAGGCACAGTGCATTTTAACTTTGCTGATGCTCTTTGTTTACAAAACATATACATGTCTCATGAAAAAAGACCCCTTTCCTTCAGACCAGTTTTCAAAAAGACCTGCAGCTAAGGGTGACACAGATAGGAGTATACTGACTCCCATATTACTGACTGTAAGGACATCTGTTTTTCTCTTGTTGTAAGATGTATATACAAGTTTCCACAGTCTTTAAAGCCATTTGACTGTAAGTGTATTGAAAGCACTGATATACGTGTCAGTAATGTAGCTGTAGACAAGGACCAGATCCACCTCCAGAGCGGTATTTGACAGTTTCCAGGCTTTGCTATTGAAATACAAGTAGATGCTGAATGTGGGAAAGGCTAAAGCTATGCTACTTGGCTCAGAGCCCAGGACTGAAAGATTTGGGTCCATTTTTCCAGCTGAAAAATGTAATGTACTTCCTCCCAGAACTTCAAGGGGTTACATACTCAGCTGGGGAGAACAGGGGTAGATCCAGTGAAGCCAATGGAACTGCAGCCATAAATTGTAGCTCCAGATCTGACATGTATTATCTCTTAGTAAGCAGTTAACTTAAAACTCATTAAAGATGGATCAGACACAACAACAACTAGCAAGCAGAAGAAACTTTTTTTTTCTTTCTTGCTTTAATCTCCATCAAATAGTGAGTATTTACTCTTAAGATCAGCTCCCTCTGTGAACTGTATAGAGATAACTTCTCTGTTAGTGCACAGAAATTTTATGTGAAATTTGGGCAAATCAGTTGTTGGTCTGGAAGCTCTTGAATCAATTTTCAGAGATATCTTTGCTGCTATTTGCCTTAGATTTTCTCAGTTTATGAAGTCAGCCTCTCAGTCAACATTTTTCAAAAGTATTACACTGAATTCAATGTATTGTGCTATTGGGAAATTACTGAATTTTTACTACCAGAGCATAAAAAAATAAGGACTTGTAATATGCACTTGTATATGCATAGCTCAGTCAAGGCATTTTATTTTCACTAATGGCCTCAGCCATGCAGAAGACAGGGGTGTTTTGATGGGGCACTTTGGTTAGCAGATCTGCATTGTTTTATTTCTCTCCTTTCCATCTTTCATGTTCTTTGGACAAAAGTCAGGCCCCTGCTGCCCAAATATAGCCCCAGGGCACTATGTGAATGGATCTAGTAGCTCAGGTTCTTCCACTAATCCGGGTCAGCATCCATCCCACACACAGGCTTTATCCTGCAAGTTTCTGTGAGGACGTGCAGCAGGAAGTGCCAAGTTATTATCCTCCTTTACAACTCTGAGTGAAATCTACAGAAGGATGCAATAAAGTTAATTGCTAGGCGTTGTCTTTCACTTGGAGGTAAATCTATGGCTTCTTGGGGCTTGCTTCTTTACTCCAGGGGAAAAAAATAAAAGCATTATCAGACACTAAGTATATCTATCAAAACAAGGACTGGCATTCTGGCAAGTGAGGACCTGAGCTATATAGAATCATAGAAGCACAGAATCATTTAGGTTGGAAAAGACCCTTAAGACCACTGAGTCCCACCGTTAACCTAACATTGCCATGTGCCCTTTTTAGCTTCCTGTCTATGTCTGAATAAGAATAATTTTATGAGAAAGTAGAGTGACCTCTGGGACACAGAACCACAGTCTTCTGAAATTTCTGGTCACCCTACGCCTTTCACTTATGTATGGCACTTTAGAGGATCATAGGACTCCTAGTTGCAACCACTGATGAGCAATTCTAACATGTCTTGCAGGTTTTACCCAGAGAAGTGTTAGAAAACACATTCCCAACATTGAAAATTTGCCAGTATTGCTATGTAATAATATTTGAGGGTTCTTGAAAATGGTTGGGTCTACCATTTATCTGTATATGTCTGGGGTATCTGGAAATACCCCAGAAACCGTTTGTCTTTAATCCTTTAGACTTGGAATTTTCTCTGGATAACCATGGGAAGCATCTTGAGGCTCTCTGTTGAAAATGTACTAAGTGTATGAGTGACTTGGCCAGCTTACGAGTCAGTCACCTTTGATTCCTTTACAGTCAATGTAGAGAAGAGGTAACCTTGAAGAGACAGAGGAATAAACAATTAGTTAAGCCAAGCAAGTTAATGCTGAAGTTGTACATTCATGAAACTAAAGTCAGGTCATTGGTAACCATTATCAGTAATCAGTAATCAGTATCATGCTATTGCTGTTTAGTGGTCTACATGAAATGAGGATAAGTAATGAGAAGTTATACTATAAAAATATCTTCCTGTTTGCCATTTTAATTTTTATTTACTCACCAGAGAGGCCAAATACTGTCTATACCTAAAACATCAATACAATTTTGTTGACCATCCCAGATCTTTCTGTACTTATTGTGCTTCTTACAAAACAGACAGAAAGTGAGTCTCTGAGGAGCAAAACTAACTTTGTTTAGTGGAAGAGGAAAGGAAAACAGGATGTGATATATAACACTAATTTGACATATAAGTATTTTGGTCACTGTTATTTGGGCAATAAAGCAACAAAATGCTGGGGTATATTAATTGTTAGAATAATGTGAAACATGATTTAAACTGAATACTGGGGGTCACTGAGGATGATTCCTTTCTCCAAGGAATATGATCAGATGTTTGATCCTAATAATACTGGTAATAATGAAATTATATAAATGAATTCCTGCTTACTAGAGCAGTGAGGTATCCCAGGTGTGTTATTGGGAACCGGAAAATACGTAGCTGTAGATTAAATTGTAAATTAATTTATGAGAGTTACAAAAGACATCTGAGGAATAGTTCTTCAAATCTTTCCCTAAGATGATACCTTAAAATGCAAGTCATCTCATCTTGTTCTGCCAGGCCAAGAAGACTGTGAATATTAAAGGATTACCATATTTTTAGGAAGAGCTATTGGGCTGTCTTTGGAAGAGTGTGGTTTTTTATTTTGGTAATGGAATGCTAAGTGGGAGGTTTCTTCTAGGTGGTGTCTACTTGTAGCCAGTGACATAATCCTGCAGGAGGTGTGCTGAAGGGAAGGAGGGAGCAGTAACTCTCCCACCCCAGTTAGTTCCCTGCTGCCTGCAAGATGCAGGCACTCCTTGGCTTTCACTTGAGGACAACCTTGCACAAAGACCTGCACCTGCCCTGGTTCTACAAAAGGCTTATTTATGTACCTCTTTGGCATTAGAGAAAGAATTTATGCTGGTGTCCGAGCTGGACTTCCACTCCTAAGAAGGAAAGTTATTCACTTTTCACTGATGTGAATTAAGTTGATGTGAGAAGTATCACATTTAATAACACAAAGACTTATTCACTGCTGTGCAGCCCATTGAACAGCCAGACAACAGATGGGCTGATCCACAATTACCTGCTATAGTTTGCTTTGCAATTTATGTGGTTCCTAATAGAAGACTATCTCTGTTTTACTTGGGTTTTCTTATATTTATTGTATTTCTTTTATTTTTCAGCCCAAAGAGATAGCACTTCCCATTCCACATGATATGTTATAGGGCTCGGGAGGGGAAGAGGGAGGTTTCCTATTTTCCTTATCAATACCATTTCTTAACATTATGAAAGAGAGATTTTTTAATGTGTGGAAAACAAGAACGCACTAGCCCATAAGCCTGACATAGTTGGTATATGAAGAACATGTATAATAACACTGATTTCCACATGTAACAAGTTCTCTGTAACCATTACTTCATCATTAGGTCCTTCACTTTGTCAAGTAGCAATTTTTGGTAATAATTACAATAAATCAATGTCTGCCATACATTCATTCTTGTATGATTGAATTCCCTATATTTAGAATAGGGAATAAAAATAATTTTCTGCCTTTATATCCACCATCTGCACATTCACTTCTTATTCAGCATGGTAGATGAGCAACTGTACCATTATTTAATGTTTGGTTGCTAGACCATAGTAATTCCTTTGACAAATTAATATAAAGTGTAATATTTTCATAAATACAACACAAATCCAAACATTTATGAGTATGAGAATAATAGCTATTAGTAAAGGCTTTCAAGTCAAACTTAAATCAATCTTTGTACAAGGAAATTACTAACATAAACTGTTTATTATCTTACGTTAGGGGTCATAAATAAAAAAGTCTGTCAAATTATAACCCGAAGCATCATTTTAACTATCACATTTGCATTGTTCATGTTGATATGCTGAACAGCCATGGATCAGAGCAATAGACTCTGGCACCTAATTATTAATTATAAGTAATTTGAGATCAGTCGAAAAGTTCTGTGTTTGTTCTGGGCACATGTAACACCTCATGAACTCTTCACAGACAACCTGGTAATGAGTCACAAACACTGGGCAATAGGTGAAATAATATCTCGATTCTGATCTAACAAAACTGAGGTGCAATATTGCTTAGTGTCTTCTGTCTTTTGCGCATATCTGCCCCTAGGTGATTTGCAATTTACCTTTTACTTTTTTTCTTCTTTTTTTGCTGTAAAAATTCACTTGCTATTAGACACCTCCAGCCCTGAAGCAATAGGAAAAGGAAAGCTTTAGGCAGGATATGTACATTCTTCTCATCAACATGAAGACATAAGAGCAGCACTTCCTCTGTTTACAGGGCAGATATTATTGGTAGGATCAGCAACAGAAAACCAGAGTGTTGTAGAAACTTAGTCGTAGCCATGGGAGGTACTAAATGATCAAAAATGCAGAACTGCAGACTATCTACAAGACAGGATGGTGACACAGGAAAAGAAAATATGACAAGAATGGCAGAGAAACAGAGGGACAACTTCATTCAGCTGTTACAGGAGGGGCTGTGAAACCAGAGATGGAGAACTGTCCCCATCTCTGTGGCCCCAGGCATGTAATTTAATCCCTCCTTCTGCTGCTCTGTTGGATAGTTGACCCAGAAGGGGCCCAGCAAGTACCATGGGTCTGCAGAGCAGCTATCACAAATGGCCCTGATTTTACTTGATAATCTTAAAATACATGTAGACTGCGCATTCACATGAAGAACCAGTATGTTGCAGCTCTTCCTACCCATATGCTCAGAATTAATTTAAGATACATTTTATCATTTATAAAATTATCATAATGCTCACATCTGTACTCAAAATAAAAGTACATAGGATTTTCTCATATTTTTTTGCTTCGGTTTCCAATTTTTCATCTTAGATTTCTTTGTATACTTCCTAGATCTTTACAAGCCTAAAAAATGAAAAGTTCTTACTGAAAAGCCAAAAAATGAGTGTTTTATTTTTGAAGCTATTTATTAAAAAAATGTCCTGTACTTTATAAGTCTCTCGTTTGCGTAAAATTAAAAGTTTATTAGAATAAGGAGAATGCTGAAGTGGTGTGATTACTATCACCTATGATTATCTCCTCCTGCGTAGCACATTAGGCAAATACTAAGTGATAAAAATTTTCATGTGTAGTTTCAGTCTAGTGCAAGATCACTATTCCTTTAAGAAATCTGAATCCAAAAATAATGACATTGGCTTAAAGAATATGAGGTTTAAAGAAAGCAATACCTTTTGGTGCTCTTTCATATTTTGTTTTTTCTAGGAAGTGCTCGGGTAACATTTTTAATCTTTTCTCTGAAACTGTAAAGGCTAGAAAGCTACACTCAAAGGAGTGAAATATGAGCTTCTCGCCTCTTAAAACATCTCTGGGATTTGGATTTTAAGAAACACAGCAGTAGAGCACAAGACTTAGGAGAAAACCATGAGAGTTTGCCAGGCTGCCTGTACTCAGACAGCCTGTTTTTTGTAGAAGTCATCTGGCAGAGTAAGCACTGCTGAAAGAGCTAAATAAAATAGTATGAGAACGCTGAAGGCATAAAGATGGAAACATGGGAATGTGGGGGGTGGGGTGTTTCTGAGTTAAGCACTTGCTAGGAGACCCTAATGGGAAGTAATGAGAAGGAAAGTGGGGGAGTGGAGCAAAAGTTGTGGAATGAGTGAACCGATTCTTGTTAAGTTTATGGCCAATTAATGTTTGCCATACTTGGGAATCAAAAGTTTAGCAAGGGTTTCTCTATATTAAAGGCAGTTCTTTGAACAATAGAGCCCTTTTTCTGCAATTCACAGCTGTCAGAGATCATTTCACTCCCTATATAATTCAAAAAAGTGATGCCTTTAATTGGCAGCATAAACACTGTTGGGCTAGTGTGTACTGAGCTTGATTTAGATGCTCAGTGTATGGCACAGTTTGCATCTGTCAGGATTTGTAAGGAAAAGCTGCATAAATAATTCTAGACTCACATTTGAGAACTGGGAGGAAAAAACCGTGTTCCAAAACGTCACATACACTGGCTTTAAAATGACATGAGCCAGGAAAGCAAGAGTTAAAGGTGAACTCTATCCCAGAGACCCTTTCACAGCGGTCACTTCCCAGGTGAAGTGCCACTATACATAGCAGGGCTGGCATAAGATGGAATGGCACCTTAACCCTGCGTTTCCTGCCTTTTTTTACTCTTATTTTACCCTTAATATTTTAACAGAATCTAAGTTTAATTTACTAATTGCATTGATGGTTTGCTTGTTTGTCTGATTATACTGCTTCTTATAAAACAATTAGCAGATAAGAAGCCTGTATGTTACTCCTCCCATGTTATTTTGAATTGTATTTTTTCAGTGTCACAGTAAAACCAGAGGTGTATCTGGACCATTCACTCCAGGACGACTTCACAGTACAGGCACAAAAAAGTTAGTAAAACAGCATGGAGTGATTGAACACACTGCACCTGCAAAGAAAATCTACCCCAGGTGAGGTTCATTTGATGTCCAGGTCCAGTCTGAAGCTCTCCAAGCCCCCAAACACCAAGATTGCCATGCAATCCCTGAGGGAGAAAACTAGGATTTACACAGACTGAGTTTGGCTCATAAAACAAGCTATATTTCAAATAGAAGGAAATGTTCAAAATTAGCAATGGCATTTAAGGAACAAACACTTGTTTATTCTTCCTTTTCCGTTGCTGTGCATTTGTGCTACAAGCACCCATCCTGCTCTGGCACAGACCAATATGGCAAAGTAAAAATTCACTCAACAAAGACATTTTGCCTCACAGGAAAAACTCACTTATTAATCCAACAACACTGTAGCTGCTTTTGTAAGCTGCAAGTACAGTCTATCAAAATTGAAATACTCAACAATGTTTCAACAACTTTCAACATCATTAAATCTCCCCAGTTTGCTCCTGAAATCAAGTTTCTCAGCTGGTGACATTCTCTCAACCTCCTTTGCCTCACTTCTGTGAGGCATGATACACTAAAGGACACACAGGGAAGTCATTTTTAGTAGAACATGCTCATTGAAGCGGGGGGGAACAATGGTGAGAAGTTATAACAAAAAACCAATAAAACTTGGATAAAACGGAAAAGTGAGAAATCTGAATCTCCCAGAAATGAGTTTTGCCCGTGGAAATTTGCCCGTGGAAATGTGTGTTTGCTTTGTTATCCCAAACTAGCATTTAGAGCTGAAACACTGCATTTCTTTCTTGAAACAGTGATTCATGCTGCTATACCAACCTCTTTACTGAAGAGAGCTTAATTCCTGGCCCAGGAAGTTGCAGTTCAATGATAGACAGGGGTCATCAGTGAGCGCTGAAGGGATGATCTGTACAAATCAATGAAGTTTTTGACAAGTATCAAAGGGTTTTAAGAGACATCAAAAAACAAATGAGTGGGAACTTTGTCTTTGTGAGGACTAGGTCTAGGAAGGTTGCATGATTCAAGAGAGCCACGCAGAAGAAAGCAAGGAAAAACTTATTAAACCGGTGGGCCTGTACAATGTGGGCATCATTGGATGAAGGCAAGGGAGACAAAAAGATTTATTACAGAGCACTGAGCAATGTGTTGTGGGATAGCATACTATTACAGGAGGTTGAAAGACAGAAGGACTCAAAATTTGCATTGCTAGACAAATATATCTCATTAGTCACTTTGGAAGAGGGAGAGGAAAATCAGCCTAATGATATGGTTCTTTCAGGCACTGTAAAGAGTAAGAGGAAAATCACAGGACAAAATCTCTGTGCAGAGGACAGAATGGCTCAAAACACTTCATATTTCTTGTGCCTCATAATTCTTGTGTCTCTTGCACCTCATGCTCACTTAACCAGGATCCTGTATCACAGGCACACTGTCCACCACAGCAGAGCTATATTCTAGTCTGCCTCAATATATAGGCTCTCTTGACCTAGAAAACCAAATTCCTACCTTGTGGAAAAGCCCAAATTATTTCAGGCTAAGAGTTCCTCTTGAAGCAGCACCAAATAAAGCCAAATGCCAATTTTTTTAATCAAACAAAATGTTTAGGAAAAAAAATGTGTCTGAGAAATCTCATCCAGGAGACACTGTCTGAATATAAAAAACTTGTAACCATATTAATATAAAAAAGTAATTTCAGTGTTTAATTTGATTGTCATTTTAAATAACAACATTTCTTCAACATTTGTAGGGAACTGGCATTGCAATTTGACGAACATTCCCAGCTGAAATAGTGATTTGAATCTAACCTGAAATGGGGATGACATGTTAGGAAACGCTGTCCCCTACTTTAGTTACACTAATTTCACACTCATCTGTACAGACTCCTATATGTCTGTGATTTATATTGGCATGAAAGACCAGCCAGTAAGTGTTGAAGCAAGCCTGTATCAGTTATGTGCACCTTTCATGCCCTTTTAAAACAGAACCTGCACAGCAAGGGCAGCAGTAGTGAGGCATTAGTTGTTTACAGGCACGTTCTTGATGTGAGGCCATCAGGCTTTTTTACAGGGAGGAGTCAGGAACGTGCCCTGTGAGTAACAAACGCCTTATGATTATGGAGCTTCTCTTTCAAAAAAGAAAAAAAAAAATTCCTAAGAGTGAAACGCTGAAATTTCTGCAGGTTCATATGCAGTTCTAGACACTTACTAGTTGGAGAGAAGCGTACCCTTTAAATGGATTGCTAAAGACTTGGTCACCTAGATGAAGTGCACTGAACACTGGAGCGTTTGTCCACTCAGAAGTGCAGTGTACTGTTCCCTGAACCAGGAGATTATTAACAGGGGTAAGAGATGCGCATCGGCTCAGTCTCCCCAAAGCGCTAAACACTTTCTGACAGATGTTCAATAACTTTTGCAAAATTCAAAAGAGGTGTTCAGCATCTCACAGGAGCAAGCAAGAGGAATCTAGTCTTGATCCCCAAAACATAAAATGGAAAGTTGCCCCTGCATTGAGTGGGACCTGAAGTTGGTGTAAAAATTTGGAAGTGCAGTTACTAACTTCTCCAAAGAAAGTCAGTTAATTTCGCCCTAAAAATATGAAGTGAAGCCAAGCTAACTGCACCTGCATAGTCCTCACATGAGGGAATTCAGAACAATGCTGCTCTTGCAGTTGATCAGCCTCACTGCACCTCTATTCTGGTGTGAAATATGGGGGAACTTTATTATGCCTTACAGTCCCTGCTCTCAATTAAGCTGAGGTCAGTTCATAACAGTCCTATTGTTATCAATGATCTTAGTCCAGATTTGCAAGGGTGAGACTAGGAGCAGTGTGGGGACCTACGCCTGAGGAAGTTTTATGATCTTATTGTTTTGAACTTTCTAGTGTCAAGAGTGACAGAGGCAGATTCCTGGAATGATTGCACAGGTGGTGTTAAATAGCCATTAGCAGACTACAGGCATGGCTTAAAAGTGATTACTTGTTCAAAGGAGTGGTTTCAAAATAAATAACTGTCAAGGAAGTATTACACCTTGTGTGGAAAAGAGGAATGTGATGGAAAAATTGCAGCCTTAGTATGTATCTCATTATAGTCTGCATAAGGAGAATTAGCAATATCATCACAGCACAGTTTTGAAGCTGCAAGGGTTCTTAATTTTGCCACCCTCGTTCTCTTTCTCTGATTATTGACCAACAATAAGCATAAAATGTTTAAATACATTTTTTAAACTTTCAAACAAATCAGTGAACTCTCTCGTTCCCATGCTAAAGGACTGCAGAAAAAGTCTTACAGTTGTGTGGCAATGAAACCCAAGCAGAGGATAAATCTCATGATGACATCACAATGGAAAAAAGCCTTACGAAAATGCCTGACTCCCTAACACCCCACAGTCTCTCATTTGGCAGCTCTTAATCCCATGCCCACTGTATCGAACAGGTGGAATCATGCTGAAGAGCAGTTTTGCTTTGATGGGGCTAAAGAAACCTTTCTCACAACAATGAAGGCTTCCTAAACAAAGGATTAGGAACAAGTGGAAAGGAAATGAAGTCTTGTGCTGCCACTCATCATTTTTGCCAGTGGAAAACAAGAGAGTTGGCTTACTTAGCTAAGCTTCTTGTTGCATGTAATTTTCTTAAATCTGATTAGGATCATTTAGGCTTTTCTAATTACAGCAATGTGAGAAAGCTGTGCCCACTACCTGTTTACGTAGGAGCTTTCTTCTCTTCCTTTCCCCCCGCCCCACAGTAAAAAGAATAATTTCTTGTATGGCGAAAGAAGGCAGAGGTGGTATTATAGAATTGTGTAGGAACCATGCTGCCAGCTTTCAGACCAGACCCCTGAGCTGTACCCTCAGAGAAGGGAGGCCATTTGTTAATCCCAAATCTCAATCTCAGTGAATAGGGCTCCTAACGAGAGTGATGCCACCAGAGCTAACCCAGGGCCTTTTGAATCCTACGACGCCTAGGCTTTGCTCAAACCTTGCACTGGACAAGATGATTCTTGTGGCATTACCTTGTTTTCTTAAAGAATTCCTGAATCAGCAGTTTCCAAATATATCTTAATTTCACCTATACACTCTGGCTTCAGGAAGATCACTCTTTTCTACTGGCAGGAGTTGGGCATGATGAAAACGTGAAGCTCACAGTCTTTTATTTCTTTAGGTGTACAAGTGTTAAAGATACATTTGCAGCTTGGCACATGAGGTAGGTACATAACTCTGCTAGAGACTCACTGAGAAACAATAAAATCCCATGTAAAGAGAAAGGAGATACTATACAAATTTGCTTATAAACCTGTTTTTAATCAAAGGATGTCTTATCTTTCCAGAAAAAAGGATTGGCCCTGTGTCCTCCTTTTCTTCTGGCACCTGGGCCAGGGAGGAAATGGAATTGAATAATAAATTTAACATTTAAACGTATGAAATATTATTTTTTACAAAACTGTAATCTGTTATTTTATGGATCAGAAATAGAATGTGATTTGAGGGGATGATTCCACACTCTTCTCTCTCAGTCAGCATTGAACTGGTATCCCAGTACAGTATTATTTCCAGGAAGTAGCGTGGCACAGCAGGGAGCATTTTGCAAGCAACAATTCACATCTAGCCTATTCATTGCAGGTAAAACGCTACGAAAATACAACCACAAAGTGCTCCTGTGTTTTATTTATGTTTTTTATTTATATTTATTTTTATTTATGTTTTTTATCAAGTTCATGCTTGATAAAACCCATAAATATTAGAGGGTTGCTTTATTTTTTTTTATAAACAAAAAGAAAATGGAAAACACTTGGATGCTTTATAGCTGTTCTGTACACAATATGAGGTCTATCAGAGCCATGGCATCTCTGCCACGCTTTATTGAACCAAGGTGACTGACCAAGGGCAATCGGCTGGCTGAGGTGACTGACTGCTAATGGTGATAAGTTACGTGATGTAGGTGATTCAGTCTTGTTACTCACTCATCAAGTCACATGGAGCAGCTGAGCATAGTTACCCCTGCTTTCCATGGCCAGCCATGTGGATGGGGCAAGGTCTCAAGAAATTCAAGGACCAGGATGAGTTTGGTCTGTGTTGCTCTTTAAAACATCCTGGTGTGCAAGATGCAGTAGGGTAGGGCCCAAGCATTGTAAAAGCTCTACTAGTGTTATCTGAGAGCCTGAAAAGGGCAGGAGGGAGCTCAATTGTGTTTGCAAGTCTCATATGGGACCAATCACAGGAGGCAGACTTGGGTACCCCAGGACCATTCATGTTATCTCTTCTTCTATGTAGCAGGTAGGGATGGTTTTTCAGTCAGGACAAAAGTTTTTCTAGTTCCTGATGACTAATACTTGCTGAGAAATGGATAGATACTGTGTCGTTTGCTAAAATAAATCCTTTCTCTTTCCAATGTTGCAGTAAGCTGGTCGGCAAACCTGTTGTCATATCACAGCAGTCCCCATGCAGACACTCTTCTGAGTGCACAAGGAAAGGCTGGAATCCCCACAACTGCTTTTTCCGTATGTGGCAAGCTAGTAACAAACCACACTGCCTTGACACTGTATGTCGCATGGAAGCACAGAAAGAGGTTTGTTTTCCCACCAGAAAGTTCAGCTAATATTCCTTGCCGTTGGGAAGCTTGTGGTCCAGATTTCCAAGAGGCTTTGCACCAGAAGTGTCTTCCTGCTTCCTGAAGTACTACCTGGAACTGTCTGCCTCTGCATCTCCAAAGGGCTTGTGGCATAACTTAGGTAATAAACACCTCTTTTTCTTCTGTTTGCTCTATTCACATCCAGAAATTGCAGGAAAACCAGCAATATCAGGTATTTCCCAGGTTTTTGTTATTATCATTATGGGGTTTAGCCTAACTTGCTGAGTATCCCTTTTGATACTCAACTTTCAAAATTTATTCAGGGCTTCTTCAATCCCACCGTCAGTCTCATTGCAAGTTCTTGATTCCTGAGTGCAATTTGCTTAAAAGGTTAAGTTATAGCACTTATTCTGTAATGACTCATTTTACTTTTCATGCTGCTTCCTGAAATTCAGAGGTCAATAAGGACAAGGAAACTGTAAATACAAGTAACACCAGTTTGAGCGTGAGTCAGATATTCCCTTTGTTAAAATAATCTAATGATAACAATATGTTCCTTCCTTACCACAAGGCAGAAGATTCCAACTCTATAATGAACTCCTTGGTGGCTATCTGACCTCTTGCAGCGGATGACTTCCTCATCTAAGGCACAAGTATCAGATGTTTGCAGGAGGGCATGAGAATGTATTCTCAATGAGAAGAGACTTCCCAAGATATGATATCATCCTTTTGCCCAGATAAGTAAGAGTATCAGAGCATGCCTTTGATGTTGTCAGCTTTGGCTTCATCCCTTTAACCACTTCTGAAGATGATCCAGCTTCCTCTGGATTGCATTGGACGTGGGTTTTGGACCTAACATTTGTACACCAAACTTGTTATTTAATTTGGAAGATATTATACACCACTCTTTATGCAGCACTGGAAGAAAATAGAGTCCAAGAAAACCTTTCCATATACTTCTCGGTAACAGGGAATCCACAGAGGGAGGTCTGAGTGGGTTCCAGGACTTGCCTACAAAATTCAAAATACTTTTCTGTTGTATTTCTCAAAGACTCACCTTTTCTCAAAAATACCTATCTACCATTAGGCATACTGGCTGCACAATTTACCCTGTTGGGGGTAAATTGCCCTGCGTTCATCAGCACTGTCATCTTAGAACTCTTTCAAATACTATTCTTTCCCTAGCAGGGTGAGAGATTGCTGACAACACATATAAGATGTCCTATGTTCTGCTACAAAGCTCTGGAGTTGCTGGAAGTCTTCTAGGATTTACACAGCTTTTGGGCCCTTGTTGCAAGTAAAGTTTGGATCATACAGGGACAGTTAAGATCACAACCAGCTGAAATATATTTTCAGGGGACTTTCAGTAAAATTGATAGGAATTTACAAGCACAACATCCATAAACAAGGTCCAAAAAATATTTGACAAACTGAACACTTCAATTTGTATTATTTCCTCATAAATGATTTCAAAGTTATCAATTTGCTCCAGTAAAATCTTGATTGGAGATGCAGTTACAATTTGTTTATGTGAGGCTGGGTTAACTGATGAACTTCCAGTGATTTCAGCAGCATTACACTGGTGTGCTCCAGCTGAAATATCAACACAGACTTTGGAAAGTTCACTGATAAAGCTACATTTTAAACAGAAATAAGTCAAAGCCACAAAGTTTGATCTCTCCTATTGTTGCAACCTACTTAAAATATAAATGTGTTTGGACCTTTGAAACTTGACTCATGCCATGATACGACTGTGGTCCAGCAGCAAACCTCAGATCTGTACTTCTGCAGCGTTCCCAAGTTTTAGCTATGTGATTTGGCTACATCTTTCAATTTCAATGTTTCTATGTGCTCAGGTTGCACAGTGTGCAGCTGTCATATAAAACAATCTGTGAATTGCCTGAGCCATTTAAATGCAACTTCAATGTATTTAAAAGCAGCTTGGGACTGATTTTTTTTTTTCTCCCTTATCCTGGTTTTACACTGATGCTGTTCTCTTTAATTCTCTGTAGTTCTTTTGGGGTTACATTAGTGTAAGTGAGAGGAGAATAAGGCTAATTTACTTAGCTACATACTTTCCCAAAGGACACTTTAAAGTTTTAGTGTGTATTCTTCTTCATCTTTTTTTCCTTTTAATCCTCCCTAAAGCTCAAAACATCCGAGAAGGATGAACAGAGAAAGTTTGTGTAACGGGTGATCTTTCTTTAGATAACTTATCACCAAGACAGTGGGAGTTTTTTATTCCTTCCACCCTGTCAGTAGGAATTGGCTCCAAGATACGGGAGATTAGCTGAGCTTTAATGACAAAGCAACACAAACCAAAAAGAATTAAAAGAAAACAAGACGCTTTACTCAGATCATGTTGATGCTAATTTTCTCGTTTCTTCATTTTTGTAGCAAACAAGCCTTTTAGAAGCATGTATCAAAGAGGCTGTTAAGTGGATCCAACCTATTGTACAGTTAATCACTTTTCAATATTTGTTGCATTACCACTAGTGTCTCAAAAATTATTAAAAAAACACCTGGTTTCTTGATAGCTAAAAGAAGATGTCAGAGACAAGTTGTTGCTGTTTCCCCCCTTCTCTTTTTCAAGGATGAACCATGAGGTAATAAAGGACTGCAACTAGTCCTTTGTAGTCAGCAAAGGCTGTTTGTAAAGACACCTTGAGTTAAGATTTCCCATTATCGCTCTGTTAATCAATCCATTGCTTTTGTACTCACAGAGCTCAGGTAGTGTTTCTGACCACCGCATAATTTAAATTACTGAAACGCAGTAATTCTCACACCAAAACAATGCATCTGGAAATGCAGCAGCTCAGAGCAGCTGCTGGGCTGCCTCATTAAACAGCTGTCTATCTGACTGAAAGCGGACAGATGGATCCTAACAGTCACCCTGGCAGGCAGCTCTGGATAGCCATAGGACTCCAGCTCAAAAACCTTCCAGAAACATTAACTCAAATTAAGAAGCAGAAGTCACCTTAGATCTGCAATGCATGCCTTGTTCTTTGATGGGCTCAGATATGCTACTGAGCTGTTTTGGGGGAATGCTAATGATGCCATAAATTTCTGTGTGGAAATTAGGAAATGCTTGCAGACTCTGATACTTGAGCTGGTAAACACAACTGATTCCATCAATTTAAATACCATTGTCCAACCAGGAAACAGACACATATTCTACGACATGAGTAACCACATGATCTCTTTCAAAAAAACAAAACAAAACAAAAAAGTGCTGATTAACACAGCTCAGATTTTGAAAATTGAAGAATCCCTGGCAGCAGTTTGTAAATCACAAGGAGGCAAGAAAATATCCATACAAGTTACTGGGAAAGTAGTATGAAATAATAAATTATTTTAAAGACCCAGAATGCATATAAATGGTATAAGCATTCCTTAGTCTGCTCAGTATTTTTGTCTTCCTGACAAAAAATTCTTTCCTGATCGCCACTCAGCTCAGAAAGGGCATAAAGGCCGTATGCCCTGTACAGTAACATATAATTAAGGATAGCCCTGAAACAGCCTTTCTAGACTGAATAGTAGCTTTCCCAATCTCCTGGTGGAGGCAGGCTTTCCACAGCACAGACCCAGAGTTTTTGGAGCATTTGCGCAGCTCCGAGACCAGACCACACTCACACAAATCACGATGTGAACTTCCAATCATCACTAATGTAACTCACTCACATTCATGCCTGGCAAGACCCACCTTGCCTATGTAAGCTTTTTTAGGGGTGACTAGTGGGAAGAGTTGACTGTCAAAGCTTCTTTCAGATGGGCAGCCTGAGCAACATGAAGTAAAAAGGCTTGGTGCATGCCCCACCTTTCATTAGTCCACACCTGTGCCAATGCACTGATGGTCCTCTGGGGTCTTGATCTCGCAGCAAGCCATCTCAAGTAGTGGGAAGGGTACCCACAGAGAGGCAAGGACCTGAGCAGGGTCACTGCTCCCAAAGCCCAAAGCTCAGACAGGCTAAACAGTCACCCCAGGAGCTGTAGAAACCAGTCCTTTGGGTTGGAATGGTCCATGGTGCCCTGAAGGTGCAACTTATGGTCTCTTACCAACAGCACTGTGCCACCAAGGCCCTGTTGTGGCTTTTGGAGGACAGTGAGCTCCTACCCAAGCATGGCCAAGAGTATGGCTTGTAACTGAGGCCACCACATCTGGCAAGGAACATTGTGAACAAACCTCTGCACTCAGGGAATAGCTCTGGAGCTAAGATGCAACACTTTCTTTACAGATGCTGCAGCAGAGAGGACTTTAAAAAAACTGCTGTTTTTCTGCATCTTTTGTGTTAGGCAAGAAATGCCAGAAACAGAACGATGTAAAATTACCTTCTGGACCACCTTGTTGCATATCCAAAATCATAACAACTTTGCTGTTAAAGCCAAGAAATGCCTCCTCATAATGGTGTGAGAGCATCAGCAGCCACCAGCAGGAAGGGGACCAGCACGGGAGCCTGGCGCCTCGCATGGACAGCCCAGCCGATCTGAGCTGAGCACCAGGAAACCACAGGCAGGAAAACACCAAGGCAGTCTTAAAGAACACGGCACTTCACTGCACAAGCTCATTTAAGCTTCACACCCCCTCCACACACACTAATGGATGTCCCAGCCACCAAGGCAGTTTGGAGGTTAATCATGAGTGTAAGAAAGTACTATAATTGGATGCCAAGGTCTGAACACTCAAGGGATAAAAAACACTGTTCATTCCAGGAACATTTTAGCAACTGTTGACTGGTAGAAAGTAAACAGATTTCAAAAAGTGTCAGCATGCCATACCACTGCATGCCATTCCAAGATGAACATTGTTTCTAAATATATTTCCTGTGAGTGGAGGAGGAAAACAAATCTAATTTTAAAGAAACAAAACCAAACCAGATGTGCACAAGAGTCTGTTTTAAGCTTTTTTTTTTTTAATAAACATTTTTCCTTACTTTAGAGGTACCAAGTCAATAAATGTAATGTGAGAGCTGCCATGACATTCGTTACCACCCTGTTTAGTGCCTGCTGCCCTTTGTAGCTGCACCCGTTTGCCAGTTTCTCCAAACAAGTAACTGATGAAGGCCTTTTGACTTATCAAAACCACTTGTGCTTTCATGATTGTGCAAGGTGTGATGTTGAGCTTTGGCATATTATGAAAAATAGCTGATAGTACATGTAACTCATTAGACTATTGCCAAGAAACATATGCTAAATGATCTTTACATTGAAGGCTGTATGTCTGCTCAGTTCTGCTCTGGACTGTTTTTACCTGCAATTAAAACTCCTGATTGACAGATCTCCTGTTTGTTAATGGTCAATTCCATTACACATACTACTCTTATCATATCCAGTATTGGAATATGAGTGACTCTAAGTTAGAAAGTATGATTGCTGGTCTCTGATTGGAAAACAAAGACTTCTTTTAAACAGGAAAAAGTTTTAGGTAAGTGTGAATGTTTGCTCAAATTCCTTTTTTTTTTTCACAGGTGTGAACAAGCATGTCAGTTCTTGCAGGTTGTCTTCTTTCCTTGGTACTTGCCTCCTTCAGATTGAGACTTTGGAGGTAGGGCCCTGTGATGCTAAGGGTACTCGTCCCAGAGGAGAATTTAATTGACTTTCAGATGCCAAAAACTGGTCAAATCAACCCACATGACACAAAGATGGAATTTCCAGATGCTTGCACGGAAATGGGTATGGCAAGAAACCAAAGGCCATTAGAGGAAAAAAAAGGAAATGCAGAGTAATTCCCTTACTGACCCCCTCATAAGAGTTATACAATACTTGTTTGTGTTTTTTACTTCCTTCCCATAAGGCAAGTCATACAGTCTCAATGCAGACATGTGCGCGTGCACACACACACAGAGAAACACACACACACACATCATCACTGTTACCATGACCATACACCCAGTCTTAGCAGTTGGCCATACAAATGACTGTTTGTACTAAAAAGCCATCTGTGAACTGTAATTTTGCACACACTTACGGTAATTGTGTGCAAATTACAGAAATGCACATTTATGAAGTTTTGACTTTCTGTACACCCATTCAGGTTAGGGATCAGGCTGTGAGAGTGGAATATGGAAAATCCTATTTAAGACACTACTGTCTCTAGTAACAACTAGAGGATAAGGATAAGGAAGGAATGTTTCAGATGCTGTCATATTGGCATCTTGATTAATGTCATACTGGCAAGAAAGATAGAATTTTTTACCATGACAGTGCTGCAGTAGGCTGAGATGGGAATGCCAGAAGAGTAAACTCTGTTAACATAAGTCTGTGATTTCTTTAGAGTGAAAAGACTACTCCCTAATAGAGCACATGGCAACCATAAAGCTGCTGATACCATAGTCATTAGCCAAAAGGTCAAGCATCCATTAGCAGCTGCCACTGCAGAAAGCCACAGGGCCAGTAGCTGTGAGACACAGCAGCCCTAGAGAGACCTGCAGATGACAGAGAGCATCTGATAAGAATCATGCTTTGTAACTTCTAATCCCATGTCCGGTGATGGATAACATAACGTAGCTATTGATTAATGCTTCCCAGGGCTCGGTTCATGTCACATGGCAATGGATCAATAGCTTTCCAGTTTTTAATGCAGCAGCTAAATTCCTCATTGAGGTTTGCACATGCAGCCTCTAGAAACAAGTTCCTATTCCTGTGCTCTTGTATTATTCCTTTTGACGGGTATGCTACCAAGTCCTGACCTCCATTGTGTCTTTAATTACAGATGGCAGGATATAATTCCTTGCTGTTAGACAGGCAGCATACTGTAGCTATTTAATGATCACTTTGCCCTGCCCAAGCTTTTCTCTCTTAGCGTTCAAGGAGTACCTACACTGAGCTAGAAGCTCATTTCTCTTTTCCCACCCCTTTCACTCTCCTTCTCCCTCCCACCAGATTGTACAATTCAACATGAGGAAGCAAGCCTGTATCCCTCCGTGAACAAGCAAAACTTAATTCAAGCCCACAACTATGATGGTGGGAGGCACTGGACACCATCAACTTTCTCCACCTGTCTAGCAAATAAGCTGATGAGCAAGCGGAGAAACAACGATACCTTCCTTAAAAGGAAAACCATACAAAGTGCTAACAAAGAGTTAAGCAAATTTGCATTACTGTACTTATGTGCAAGCCTAGTGTGACTGCAGGCCGCCCCCGAGCAGTGCTTGGGTGGTCCTCTACAAATTCGTATGCAGCAATCTATTAGTGGTATCTAGCAGTGATTTATGCAGCTGTCAAGCTGCCTTCATCAGTACAAGTGAATTGTGGGCACCATCAACTAATGCGGACTCCTTCATAGTGTCTAAAGTAAACGAGGGCCAAATTAAAAGAAAAACAGCCCAAGGTACCACCCACTCATCTTCTCAGTTCTTTAATGACAAGTTCCCTGTACAGAAAAAACATACAGCTGCTCATATGAGACCACACTTACAGAGACCCCACTGTCTAATCACAGACAGCCTGTGAAAGTCAGCTTTCAGGGGCTTGGTTGGAGCAAGGAGAACAGGAAAAGTTGGCAGAGTTCCACCAAAAACTAAAACAGTATTGATGGCAAATAAAATTGACACAGGACCAAATCAGTTAGTTTTCATAACAAATACTGATGCATTATTTTGTCAGGGAATAATATGAACCATCTGATGATGATATAATACACCCTTGTAGTGTGCGCCTGGGTCTTTGTTTTCAATAGGAACCAGTGCTATAGTGTATCTTGGTCCAGCCGCAAATGCTAGTCCTACTGGCAGCCGATCCAACCCAACAACCTTGGTTTTGCTACTTTGGGTACACGCTGGTGCTTTGCAACGGGGCAGAGCAGCATCCCTGTGTCATGGGTGGGTGAAATGCCAGTCTTCGCAGTCATTTTTGACTAGTTTATGTGAAAATGGAGTGAGAAATACTTCTTGCCCGAAATATTTCTTGCCCAAAATACTATCAATGAACAAACAGGTCAGAAAAGCAGGCATATATACATATGCACTCTCAAACCTTTTTGGAAAAAATGCTTATATTTGATTCCAAAGTGAGAAAAAATTTTTCCTGTCAAGACCAGAAACTTGACCATTCTGAGGTATAATTAATCGTCACTGATTTTGACGTAACAGAAAATAATACTTTCTGCATAAAATTACAGTCTTTCTGCATAATTACACATGAACTTTCAAGAGTCTTGCACTCTTGAGCCAACAGAACAGAGGGAGCTTGTGATAATAGGGTCAGCCTATGGTTCAGCTTTACAGAGAACGTTTTTAATATTGCACTTATTAAGATGGCAGAATGAAGGAATCACTTGCAGATACTGGCAGGAAAAAGAGCAAAATGTCCATTAACAGTCCTGTTCTGCGCAAAAAGACCCAAGTCTAGACAATCTGGCCGAAGACTAACCTGTGCTTGACTAAAATAAGTGTAATGATCTCCAGTGGTCCCAGCTGGACTTCCATCAGATCGCAACACCTCCCATACCACAGCCCCTTAAGAATATGGCACTCACCTGGGATTTAAGCCGGTGATGAGTTGATCTTGTCCTCAATCTTTCTAACAATTTGCTCTGAAGTGGAGAGGAGGAGTGACATGTCATGGTGCTTTGCAGCACCCCGCCTGAGGCAGTTGGCATGGCAAGGACCAGCACGGGACACTGAAATGAGGAAAATGGTGCTTGAGCCAAAGTTCTGTGTTAGACTGATGGAGACAGTTGTCTTCACATTCATTTCACCTGCACTGAACTCCCTATGCTGCCAGTGGCAAGAAGTAGACAGGAATTAAAAAGTCTTAATACTCATGTTGTGATTTTAAGAGTTTTGTGTCCGTCACATCCAGACTCTGCGAACTTTTGCCGCCAAGTACAAATGTCCTTAAAGGTCTGTAGCCTGTGCTAATACACTGCTCTTTGGGACATTTTCTTTATCTTTGGCACTCAACGTGGTGTGAACAGCTGCAGGGGCTGTAATGGTGATTGCGGCCAGCTTTCTCTTTTGTGATTCCCTTCTTTTTTTCATTATTGTTCAGTCTTGAATTACTGAGCTTTGTCCTAGCCTGAAAATTGCAAGTATTTCTCTTCTCTTCCTGACGGGCCTCAGACATAACAGCACAAAAGAAATCTCCAAGCCATCCTAATTTTAGAAGGCGCTCATTTGCTGGACAGTTCCCCAGTGACCCTACGCGGAGAGCGAAAAGGAGCTGGAAAAGGCACTTGCTGCTGTTTAGAAGCAGGCAGAAGTGATGAAGGGTCCTGTCTCAGTGCATTTAGTGTGCTGCTAGAGGCGGCAGGGGACTGAGGCATATGCAAACACCAACAGGCCAAAGCACCCCGAAGTGCAGCCCACAATTCCCTTGTCCTCATTACTGAAACTATGGCAAAGCTGAGCAATGGCAAAGGGCTTTTTTTGCCATTGAACTTAAATGTCAAGCAATTTCTTCCAGTAGAAGGAATTCTGATGGGCAATCCCTTTGCTTTCATGTTGGTTTTGCTTTATTTATTATCAGATGTGTTTATCATGAGTCACAAGCTGAAGATAACGCTTGTTGTCCTGACACCATGAAGACGCTGTCAGGGTTGGTCAGAGGTGGGTGGTTCCTACACCAACATAAAAATGGGATATCTGTGAACTAGATCTTGCAAGACAATAAGAACTCTGCCTCCAGACTGCAATTAAATACTTAGGAGCATAACCCTCTGACTAAGTGGTCTTGGCAGTAACAGAGACTGTGTCTAGTTAATGGTGGTGGGTTTTTCATAGAATCATAGAATCTTCATGGTTGGAAAGGACCTTTGAGATCATCAAGTCTTGTTAAGACTCATGTCTTATGCTTCCATCCGAAGATACAGAAAAAGTGAGACCCTCTCTGGGTGTCTTTTGTAGGCAGAATACTAAAATAAATTGGTAACACAGTTATATGAAGGACAAATTAAAACAATAAAATAAACTTTCCCTTTGGCAAAAGTCTGTTAACTTCATTCTTGATGCACTGGAGTAAGTATACAGTAATCAAATGACTTTCTACCACATCTTTTTTCCATTCTCCAACCATTACTGCATTTGTAAATACTTAGTAAATCAGACCTCAAGAAGAGGGCTTTTAGTGAAATCAGTCTGGCGTGTGACTAAACTATTGCAGAAGTCAACATGGAAGCAACAGAGGTGTCTGCAGGACCCTACTGTACCTGAGGGACATGTTCTGGGCAACACCTTTCCACAGCCAGTGATTCTAGCCATCTATAAAGAAGGTGGCAACCCTCATTAAAACGCACACTGTTTTACTGCTGTCTCCTGGGACATCCACAAAGGTCCTTTGCTGGAAAAGGTGAAAGAATGTAAGTTACACAGTTCCTGCAGTGCCACATGTATGTGTGTCTATTCACATGGTTTGGCAAGAGAAGGTGGGATGTCAAATTTTGGGATTCATTATTCATACTTACTGTATCTGCAATACAGCAGAGATCTAAGAATTTATCCAACGATATGGCCCACACTCTTGAAGATGAAGCCACATATTAACTTCATTTTATACTTCTTGGAGAGCTATGTTACTAGTCATGATTGCATTTATTCAAGTGTTCATTCTTCTCCATGAAAAGAGAAACAGTTGGCTTATGTGGATGCTGCAAGTGCTATAAATTGCAATTTGGTGAGTTTTAAGCATGTTCTTAAACATTCTGCTAGGTCACGATTCTGAGTAACACAGATCTAAATTTTAACAACAAGGTAGAACTCCTTGTGAATGAAGAAAAAGGTAAAATGTATGCATCTGCACCTACGTGTGTGTCTTTGTATGAAAAGGGGATGGAAGTCCAGGAGCATGTCCATGTTGCACAACAGAGATCAGCATAGAGGTCCCTGTAGTACCACTGATGGCACTACATCCCAGACCCAGGGAGACCATAGCTCTGACGGTATAGAGCCATGCTTGGGCTACCTACCCATGCTACAGTGTAAGACTATTTAGCCTGGATGTTCAACTGTGCTAAGGTAGCAATACTGCCTGCAAGACAGTACAAGGTTCAAGCTAACTTGGAAGAGGTTCACAGATCTTTACCATGGCTGCACTGAGTGGCTTGAGTCAGTTAGGTGACATTCACAGCAGCATGAATCAGTGTGTCCTAACCAAGAGTGTCCAAATTAGAGCACAGAAAGAGAAGAGTAGAGACAAAGTGAAACTATGGGACCCCTTGCAATCTCACCTGGGGCATTAAATGGTACCAATGGTCAGAAGCAGATATGATCAGGTCTAATGTGGTCACAAAAAATAGATGACCTCAAACAGGGAGATGTACTGAAAGGACCTTAAACAGATGGAGATGCCCATAAGAAAGGGACTTCCACGAGATGTGCTAAATAAAGTAACCTTTTTCAAAGGAAAATAATTTAGAGCACAGGAAAGTATGCTTTATGCTTGGCGACAAAAGCAGATATAATGGATGAAAGTCTAACTCACCATGTTGAAGAGATCAGCTCAGCAGCAGCAAAAGGAAAGGAAAGAAGGAGTAAAGAGGAACAAATTCAGTATGAAGTAAGTTTTCAGGGGACGGAGAAAGATGCCTAATAAGAAAAGTAAGTCCAGAAAAGTTTGTCAAAGTTTCCACACCAAACAATTTGTTCAGCCAGCAGAACTGTAAATCAGAGACTTTTTATTTTTGGCACAGATATAAATGAAACCTTCTAGTCAGGAAAACATTTTTCATTATGTGCTGTGTAACTTCCCATTCGTAGAGACATGTTATACCCAGGACTAAAAAACTGTCTAGAACGTTCTGTAAAACAGTCTAATTTTACCCATAATCCCCTAGCAGCTCTATTGATATCTCATCTTCCGCAGCTTCTCTTCCACGTGTTTGTTTCCCACAACACCATACTCAAATGAAACAAGAGGTTCTGGCATCTTTCCAGCAACTTAGGTCCATAAAAATATATTTTGCATTACTTAAAAATGGTTTGCACTGTCCCAGTAAAAGCAGGAATACAGACAGATGATTTAATCTGTTAAAAGGGCAGAAATAAGCTTGGACTTGTGAATTTACATGCGAATACAGAATACTTTCTTCTAAGAATTAATTGTACCTCAAAAGGCATATAAAATGAAAAGAGGCTTCTAAACATAACTGGTTTATGAGTGTATTCCAGAGCAGCAGCAGGATGAGAATACCAAAAATAGTCAGGGCTCCAAGTACTTTGTTAAGAAGTACTTTAAGTCTTCAATATGTTTATTATTTGCACCACATCACACTCTCATGAAGTAAACAGACAATTCTTAATTTAAAACATTTTTCTTCTTGGAGCAGCTACAGTAGCTCTCATCCACGTAAATATATGCACACATTTTTTTCCAACAGCACTGCCCACTGGAGATGCTGTCATATTTTGACAAACAAATCAGATTTGGGTTCAACTCCAAATTCCTTCCTATAGTCATAACATTATCTCGTACAGTTCATGACCCCAGCTCACAAGGACTTAAGCCCGAACTTTGGGCGGCTCATACCTGCCACACTAAACACAAAGTAGGTACAGCCAGCCTCTGCCTCAGTCTCCTTTGTAACCCATCTCAGGCATTTTCAGGCAGATTGCAACACAACCCTTGGCCTCAGACATGCCACCTAGCAGGAGCTCGATGCCCTAGCAAGTTGTAATAGGGAACAGTCTCTTGGGTTGCAGCCTGTGCTGCTTCCTCATCCCATTGCATGGTACCTCAACCTATCCCAAAGGTCTTCTGGACTAGCAAATAGGAAACTTGAGAGGCTGGTGCTTATGGGAGTGCGGTTTCATTTCTGTTTCAACTCCTCACTGCTAATATCAGGACATTTCTTCCACCTTCCTCCCCACAAAGCGGACACGGCACCCCTCTGGGGTTTCCTGATGCCTGATGCTCTCTGATGCTCTCACTGGCACGGAACAACTTCATGCCAGAGAGACTCCCACAGTAGCCTGAGGGACTACCTGAAGGTAAGTTATATTGCTATAACTTACCCTAAACAGTCAACTTTGCAGGAAGGCCCATGTCTCTGTTACTCCATTTTCTCAGGATCACAACTACCTCCCCAGTGCTGGCAGATATCACAGGGCCTGAAGAGCTGCTGTTATGTTGGCCAAAAAAACCCAACCCAAACATAAACCTGACATGAATGGCTTTTAATCAGTATAGTTTGCTCTTGTGCGAAGCAGTGAAAGAAAATGTCTGCTAGTACAAAAAGGGTTTCTGTAGACCCGAGGTATTTAAAGGGAACATTGCCTTGGCAGATGGGGGATGTCTTGCCGTGCTGGAGAAGACCTGTCAGGAAGCTCCAGGCACAGAGGAGAAAACGACTGAGACCCTTCCCTGGGTAAATAAATGTTTTTTGTTTAAATCTGAAGCAGCTCAGGGCAGTAGTGACTGATCCAAAGAGTCATTGGTTTCCTTCCATTCAAAGAGATTATTATAGTGCTTATGCTGCTTTCAGAATATATGCAATGGTTATCTTGTCCAAAATACACCAAGACCAACCTCCAGGCTGCTAGGTGGTATTGCAGTACAAATATTTTCTTTTACATGGATGTGCTTTTTGCCAGAGTGTGTCCTCTCCCTCTCCAAGCAGAAGCTGCGTGATCAGCCTGAAAAGTTGCAGGGACTAATTTACACAGCCAGTGGCAGGGCTTCCTCAGCCCCTTGTTATGATCTAAGCAAGAAATTGTCTTCAAAATTGAACTCTTCAGTTCTTTTCAGCTCTTAGAAATGGCAAAGAGGGTTAAACCAACCTGGTTAGGGACAAAAAGACTCATTGTGCAAAAACTTCTGGTTATCTCTTATGTTAAACAAGGTGGGAAAAAAGAATCATAGTTGCTGGTTGGGAGAGGGCTGTTGTTATTATTGGCGATGTATGCCATTTGTCTTTTTAAAAAAACTTTTAAAATACCAAAAGTTTGAGACAGAAACTTTCTACTAAATTTCTGGAGTGAGTTACTGTAGAAGAGGTGAGTGACAGCAAAGTCTAGCAAAACTTGAGAGCTTTTTCAAAGCAGGAGCCACCTTCCCAGCCAGGTCTCCAGCTCCACGTGGGGCAGTGAGATGCTCCTCTGCCCTGGCATGGGCTCGCATCTCGGGCTGAGTGCATGTGGGCAGCTCATTGCTGACAGTTTGATCTCATACCCCTCTGGGTAGCAGGTATAAATCTCCACAAGGAAGGGGCAAACTTGAAATTTGGTGGGTACAGACCACAGTTTCACTTTTGTGAGATTAAGAGGGAGATCACCGGATATTCATGAGCTACCGTTAAAACTTGATGATCAGTTTTGATGTTCTGTGAATCTCGGAATGAGGCAAGGACCAAAAATGTACATCAAAACCCACAGTCCAGATGACCTACTAAGGCTTTTCAAATTCTGATGTTGATTTTTGTCATGTGGAAACAGCAGTAGTGAATTAGGTAAAACTGCTTCTCTAGGATGCTATGGATAAGTTGGGGGTTGTTTTGTGTAAAAAAAAAAACAGAACAGTATGTACTACAGACAGATTAAAAACAAGAGTGAAAGTTAAGTGTTTACAGTACAAAGACAGACTGCATTATGAAAGACAGGAAACAGAATATTGGAAAGACAACGGCAATGCAGTTAAAGAAATGGTATTACCTGGTCAGCCATGATGTGACATTTATTCTCTTTCACTCCTACTTACTCTCCTCTCTCCTCCAGTCTTTCAGCTACCAAGAATATCTCCATTTTTACTCCCCTCAGTCTATGTGACTCATAATTATTTACTGATATGCAGCCATGGAGCTGCTGGGCACATCACTGAAAAATATTCTTATATCCACCCCACAGCTGAAAAGAATTATTTGTCAAAGATATTTCTTCGATACTGAAGACATTTTTCCAAATAATTTTATTTTAGTTTTGTCCTTGTGGTGATAAGGAGGATGAAAAGATGGCCATGAGCATACATGCCTACCAAAAGTTATGTGGCAATTGACATTAGAGAATCACAGAATCACAGCACGGCTAAGACAGAGAGCAACCTCTGCAGATCCTCTAGTCTCACGCATGCTCAGAGTAGGGTCACCTAGAGCAGGTTGGCCAGGGCCATGTCCAAGGGTGAAGACACCACAACTCCTCTGGGCAACCTGTGCCAGAGTTAAGCCACCTTTTCAGCAAAAAAGTTTTTTCCTGCACTTGAGGAATTAGAATTTATGCCCATTTCCTATTGTCCAGTCACTGAACACTACTAAGAAAAGCCTGGCTCTGTCTTCTTTACACTCTCACATCAGGTATTTATGCACACTGATAAGATCCCCTGTGGAGCCTTCTCTTCTGCAAGCTGAACAGTCACAACTCTCTCAGCCTCTCCTTGTATGAGAGGTACTCCAGTTCCTTAATCATCTTCATGGCCTTTCACTGGACCTTCTCCAGTATTCCCATGTCTCTCTTAAACTGGACCCAGCACTCCGGATGTGTCTCACAAGTGCCGAGTAAGGGGGAGGAAACCCCTCCCTCAATCTCCTGTCACTGTGCTTCCCAGGAACCTTTCTTTGCTCCATGGGCACACTACTGACTCATGGTCAATGTGGTGTCTACCCCCAGGTCCTTCTCTGAAGAACTGCGTTCCAGCCAGTAGGGCCCCAGTGTGTGCTTGGGGCTGTTCCTCCCCAGGGGAAGTGCCTTGCATTTCATAGAGTCATAGAACTGCCTAGGTTGGAAGGGACCTTTCAGATCATCTAGTCCAACCATCAACCTAACTCTGACAAAAACCATCACTAAACCATATCTCTAAGCACCATGTGTACCCGTCTTTTAAATACCTCCAGGGATGGTGCCTCAACCACTTCCCTGGGCAGCTTGTTCCAATGCTTAATAACCCTTTCAGTGTAAAAATTTTTCCTACTATCCAGTCTAAACCTCCCCTGGCGCAGCTTGAGGCCATCTCTTCTTGTCCTATTGCCTGTTACTCGGGAGATGATACCGACCCCTACCTCTCTACAATTATTGAACTTCATTAAATCCTTTTAAGCCCATTTCTCCAGCCTGTCCTGGTCCCTCTGAATGGCAGCACCACCATCTGGTTTGCCAATCACTCCTCCCAGTTGTGTATCATCTGCAAACTTGATGAGGGTACACTCTGTCACAGTGTCCCAGTTACTAGCAAAAGTTTTAATCAGCACTGGTTCCGGTATCAATGCCTGACATACACCACTAGGGACTGGCCTTCAACCGGACTTCATGCCACCGATTACAACCCTTTTCAGCCCAGAAGTTCAGCTAGATTTCAGTCCACCTCAACGTTCACTTATCAGCCCATATTTCATCAACTAGTCTATTAGGGTGTTATGGGAGACAGCACCAAAAGCCTCTTCTGATGTCAAGATGAACAACATCCACTAGTCTTCCCTTGTCCATTGAGCCAGTGATTTCATCATAGAAGGCTATTCAGTTGATCAGGAGTGATTTTGCCTTCCTGAGTCCATGCTGATACTCCCTCTAGTCTATCTATGGATAGATATGTCCATGACAAGCTGTGGGATGACATGCAACAGCAACAGGGTGCTAGCAAGGGGCCTTCGACGTGCTTCTCTGAGACATGCTGGCTACACTGCAGCACACTGGAAGTCTTACAGAGATGAGCCAGGGGCTCCTGAGATAATAGCCAAGAGGTAAACACCAGTGAGATACCTCAAAGGAATTAATGGGTGCTCCTCTAAGCGCCCTCTAAGCGCTCCTCTAAGCGCACCTCCTCTAAGGTGACATGGCTGACAGCCCAGCTGAAGTGCCTCTACACCAATGCACACAGCATGGGCAACAAACAGGAGGAGCTGGAAGCCACCGTGCTGCTGGAAAGCTACAACATAGTGGCCATTACTGAAATTTGGTGGGACAACTCCCATGACTGCAGTGCAGCTATCGATGGCTACAGGCTATTCAGAAGGGAAGGTGAGGAAGGAGAAGCAGAGGTGTTGCCCTCTAGATCAAGAAATGGATAGATAGTGAAAAGCTGTCTCTGAAGAATAGCCATGAGCAGGTTGAAAGCTTATGGGTAAGAATTAGAGACCAAGGCAACAAAAGGAACCTTGTGGTTGTTGACTATAGTTGAAAATTAATCAGAAATTTCACAAGTCAATAAATTGTGACAGAGAACTAAAATTATCTGGAAAGCAAATGAAAAAGACGATCGTTAGATTGATCACAGTATTCAGGTACTTCCTGTTCTTCATGATTTTTACTACATGGTATGTCAAGTCAATATAATATGGCAAGTTCAGTTCAGTTTCTATAGGTGTGTTTTATTCTAGCCTCCATTCTCTGTGCTTCTTATGGGCTTTCTCTCCTGGGCAAATAGATCTTGGACTACTTTCTGATTGCTCAGCTTCAGCCAGAAGACTGGAGGGTGTTTCTACAGTATTCCAGCCTGCAGTGGGATAAAAAAAACAGTGCGTCCTTACTAACGTGACTTCAAAATGCTCAGGAAGAAAATGTGATTTAATTCAAAGCCTCCCATTCTTGGGGGAGTGATCCAGATAGGCTATTACATGAAAGGCAATGGGCACTGTCATTTATCTCCTAATTTAGCACTTACACACAATTATTTTAATATAAAGTCATGTCTACCACTGCTGTTGTTCAAAGCTCCGTTCTGCAAGGGCAAGTATTTTCTGCAAATACTTAACAAAATTTCATGTGCCTTTAGGAACCTTAGGTAGGACTTAATGGATCGGGTTTTCCTTTGCTGTTTAGCATTGTAGTATCTGAAGTGCCTATGAACATTCACCAATACATGCTGTTATGAACTGAGCACTACAACAGTATCAAGGCCAAGTGATTTTTAGGTATCTGTACAACGTACTGTAGCTGCAGGAGGTTTCAGGGTTGCAGCTTTGGAATGGGCACCTTAGTTCTAATCTAGGCACCAAAATCCATTCGGATATGGTCTGAGATGTGCTGTTGTCTGTTCCTGCCACCAACATGGAGGCACACTGGGATGTAAATAAGAACTTGAATAGGCTGTGCTTCTGCATTTCAATTACCAAAAGCCTTTTTTCCCTCACATATAATACCTAAGAAGTTCTTGGGTAATGCAGGATCCAAATGCCTCTTTTAAAAACTACAGTCACAACATGCAAAGCCTTGCTTCAGCAATATAAGATAATGCATGCCACTAGAGGTCCTTCCATATGTTTCAAAGGATCTCGCCCTGCTGCTAAATACAGCACTAGTCATATCTTTCATGCAAGAGTTTTCCTCCTTGTGAGAGAGCAGATCTGGTGCTGATTGTTCTCTGACTGTAACTAGGACAAGTGAATGCTCTGTTTCTTATCAGAGTGTTGGTATCTGTTCCTCCTTTCAGAGAGTTCATCCAGCTGGTTTATGGCTCTCACAGCTCAGCCAAGAGGGTGGGGGGAAGGGGATTAGCCCAATAGTTTCAGTAAATTACACACATTCATCAGCCCCTTGACTTCTACACTCAAGTTCTTGCCTTTTATGGCAGGGCCAGGGAAAATGATATAATGGTATGCCATACAGCATGCGTACATAGCGAGCTGCGGATATATTTCATATATCTCTACAAGCCTTGTTTTGCAAACTTTTCTAAAGGAATTTTGAATTTATAGTCTGATAAGAAATTTCACTACAAAGGATAACTGGATCTCTATCAGAAGCTACATGCTCTGTCAGAGCAAAAAAATGAATGAAAGATAGGTGTGGTTTACTGAATGAAGCTCTCATCCATATGCAAGTCTGTATGCACAGTCCATAAAGTTCTGCTCGTGACATCAGTAGCAAAATTCTCATTAAAGCTGGGATTTTACTCTGGCCCTGTGCTCAAAAATGAATTTGCATAGGTCTTATTGTTTCATGCAACAAAAAAAAAAAGAGGGGGTTTTGAATGAAATGATAGTAGAAAGACACCATTGTCTTCATGTGGAGTGGGCCATTGTGAAAAAGTCTTGCTAAATTAAATCCTTAGCACTGTTTCCAGATTTTAATGTGAGTTTTGGGAGGGATGGGAGATTTCTCTTCATACATTCCAACAAGTGTTGAGCTTTCTTTTGTGTTATGGAGCTCTGATCATCTGGCCTTCTCCATAGGACTTCAGTGGAATGTCCCCAATTTCTGCTAAATACGGTGTTGGCCAAATAAAGTTGCACAACTTCACAAATTGAGCATAATCATGCCTAAGTGTGTGGGCATTTGGGATCTCATCCAAACGAATCCGAAGAGGAAGTTGTATGGGCCTGATTCTCACCTCACTCTTTTTCTATCACCAAGTTATGCTGTTATAAATCAACAATGGGTGATTTATTTCCTTGCTAGATTCTTTGCATAGATACTCACAACTCAATGCATTGAGCACTATCGTTTTCTGCTTCTCCTACTAGAGGAGTCCTAACTCTCAGTACCACACCTTTAAAATTATTTTGGAGGAAAAGTAGAAGAAATGTAAGGCTTATTCTTATATGTCGTTGTGCCCTAATTTCTATGTTAGTTTGCTTTGATCCCACACAGCAGTTTGAGTGGATGAAAAGGAAACGTATTTGTGTTCCCTGACTGCTACTAATAAATGCAAAAGTGCCAAGCTACGTAACATAAGCCTCTTGAGAATGTGCTAAAGATGTACAAATTGTGAGTTACCAACACATTTCACCACACCAATCATCCAACCATATTATGGGCAACTTCGCTTTCTGAAACTAACTAACAGGAATTCGTGGCTGAAATTAGTGGTTCTCAAAAGTCTTTCCCACCATAATCTTCTGTAATCTTTCTCCTTCAAACTACACTATTCATTATGGGCCGTATCCTGTGTAAGGTGAACCTATGCAAACATCCACAGGACTACCGATTTTGAACCTTCATAACAGAATTTGGGTGAGGGGAAGCTGGATTTGTTCGAATCCGTACATTTCCACTCTTCAGGACTTGCAAATCCGTGCAAACTGTTTCTGACACAAAGCTGGCAAACCTGTTCTGGGTAAAAACAGGAACAGCTCACACAGCTCTGTCATACAATCTTGCTTTTTCACCCTAGTAAGTAAAATTTCCTTTGTCTCTTCTGCACTTCGAAAGGTGACTAAAAACACAGATTCATTTTAAGCTAGGTTGGCTCAGAACAGTCATCGCTCAGTAAATCTGCCTGAATTTTTCCACTGATATATTTTAGCCTGAGTTGACAGACTTCTAGAAATGTGGTTGGAAGGGACATCTGGACATCATTGAGTCCAACCTCCACCTCAAAGTAGGATTATTGCCAGCACTAGACCATGTCAACGCCCTCTCTACTTTGCTGTTATTTTTTGGAAGTCAGATTATCCCACCATGGTGTCTTACAACCACAAAATAAAATAGAAGAGAAAAAGTCTCAGTGAAAATATCCAAAGGCAGAAGGGGAATAGTTTGGTCTGAATTTTAAGAGTGTTTCTTACTGTCTGTCATCAAGAGTCTCTGTGTCCAGTGATAGGCAGTTAGGGAATGGGCAGGTCAAACTTGCTTCATGAGGCTGCTGAGAACAGTGGTAAGTGTCCACCATGGAGAAGAAAAGTGAAAATAAAAACCAGTTAATGTATGTAACAAGCTCCAATCACTGGGTCAGCAGAAAAACAGCCCTCCTCCAAGATTTATATCCCGCATTAATGGTTTACTGCTCTTTTGGAAGAAATGACCTAACCCAGGACAGGACAGCAAGAGCAAACAAGTCATCACTCACAAACTGTGGCAGAAATACTTGGAATGAAAAATAGTAGAAAACACCCTGGATCCTTTTTCCTTCATATAAGCAGTTTCATCTGATTAAAGGGCAGGTGAAGAATGCTCTGTTTAGAAATCTGAAATTGTGGTGGGTAACATCTGAAGGATGGCTTCCCTGTGAAAGCTTTCCTCGGAGATGGCTGGCACTGGCAGAGCGGGTTGGCCTGTGTTGGCCGGACACTGAGACGTGTCACACTACAGCTAGGACCAACACCCTGAAGGGCGAAAAAACAAGGCAGGCTTGTAATTTCGGTGGCAAAAAAGTCAGTCTTTCTGGAGAAGGCAGAAGGATGGTGATCAGCAGAACTGCACAGAACTACCTTGGCTCCCAGCAGCCCTGTCCTGCCCCTTCACCCCAAGTGATTCCTCCATCAGCAGCTGCTCTGGGTAACTTTTGGGTGACCTCTGACCCATCCAGGTCAGCTGTTAGCATCCCACCTACCTCCCCACAGCGAGGCAGGATGGACTTGAATACAATCCACTCCTACCAGAAGGAAAGCAGGTCTGCAAGGGGCCGCTGGGGATAGCTATGGCGGCTGGCGAGGAGGACAGGGCATCGCTGATGTGATCTTTTGGCTGTACTAACTGCATGCAGAATTGCTTGGATATGAATCATTCAAAGGCAGCTTTGTGGTTTTTTAGTGATAAATGATTGTTGTAGACCACCTGTCTATAAAACACAGGAAGAGCAAAAATGCAGGAAAATTTAGGGATTTGCAGAGATCTACAGATTTACTGTATTTTAGCCGTGAAATCATAGCTCCAAATCCACAAGCATATAACTTCTACTCCATCACTCAATGTGTTTGCACCTAATGTATACACCCATCAATATATAGCCTTGCAGAGTACTTTTTCATCTTTCCCCCGAAAGTGCTCAGAGCACTTTATATGTGCATTTAGCTTCCCAGGATTAGCAGTGGGTTATATGGAGATGTCTTGAATTCAAGAATGTTGGAGATGTTTGGGGGGCTCCTGTGAGTTCGGGATGTTAAAGTTCACAGTTCATGCATGAAGCATGTGAATCCCAGTTTAGGGCTTGTCACACATGCTGAGTCGTTGGAAACACAATCACATGATGTTAGAGTACTCGTCATAACTGATGGTAGGGTCATATCTTGTTTCTGATGAGTTTCAGCTGGTCCTGCTCTGGAAATATAGAGCAGCTGTTTTTTAAAGTTTCTTAAAATGCTGTATAGGCAGCATAGATGGAATTCTAGAATAACTTCACCTAGAAGATCCTTTAAGCTTCACAATTAACCATAGATCCTCTTTAGCTATATTACTGCCATATTCATGTGGCCTGCAGAATGATACAGACATCCAACGGGAGCATTAGGATCATACAGTCTTACTTTTTGCAAGCCAGGAAAACCTTTCCCTATAACTTCTGCACTGAGATTATAGTTTCTGTTTGAGCTTTATGCATATCTTTTAGAATAAATATCCATTTATGACTTAAAAGCATCAGGTGTGGGAAAATGCATCACATTCATAGGCAAATCACTCCAAAGCTTAGGTAGTTTCCCTTTTAAAGATTTGCGCTTAATTTTTCATCTGCTTGTCTCATTCCAACTTTCAACCTCTTGATCTCAATATGATTTTTACTGTTAAATCAGAGTCTGCCACGATCTGAAGTATTTTTCCATGTAAGCATTTCTAGGCTGGAATTAATTCACTTCTAAATCTTCTCTTTCATAAATAAAATAGACAAAGTTACTTAAATCTTGATCTGTCAGGTATGTTTTATAGACCCTGAGTTGTGCTTATAAACCTTTTCTGAACACATTCCAGTTCCTCAGTATCCTTTTTGAAGTGAGGACATGAAGTCTACACTTCGGTAATGTTCTTATTCATGTTGGAGACAGAGATAATACCCCTTTTCCTATTTTGATTGCCTCTTGCTTTTGCAATGAATGATGGCATTCACAAACCTAACTGCTCTGTTGCCATAAAACCACATGCTTCATGGGCTGCCTAATAGGATTTTTATGTGTTTTTCAAATTGATGCACAGGACAAATTTCCATATTTTATAAGGATATGCTATCATAGCTGTTTTTCTAGCATTATGGTCCGGCACTGACTTATTGTTCTATTTACCAACTGACTCTTACCAGTGCATATAGATGATGTAACCATGCACCAATTTACAAATTCCACTTCTTTGTTTTCTTTCCCACTTTCACTAGCACTGGTTTCATAAGTTCTTCCCATATACTGGAAAAGTCATTGAGCATCATTTGGCCAAAAGCAGGTGTCTGAGAAGCATACCAGGAATAATCTTCTAGCACACAGTTTCTCCATTTTCAGTTAGTTTCAAGCAACTTTTAATGTATGTCTATTATACGCTCTATTTTTAATACAGTGCTAAGTCTGGAATGTCTTTCTTTTATATGCACACCAAGTGGGACTCAGTGAAATATTCTGTTGTTTCTCATTGCTACCCATGCAACAGTAATAATTAAAAGCTTGTGTAGACTCTGCAGCATTCTAACTGTGCTTATTGACTATAGGACACAAACGTATCAGATCTAGCTCCATAGGACTTTGGTCAGTCTGCTGGGAGCCACTGCTTTCTGCATTAAAAGACATTAGACTTTAGACTGGCTGATGTGCTACCTAACTGTTTAAATGGTTATTGCCAGTTTCCACACTTACAGATGTCATAGTAGCGCAGAGTAAACCCTAGGGCTGTTTTGGGCAATGACAGTGAAACACCATCATGATAATGATGATAAGCTAGCAGCACTGTTATCCTTCTCAAACATCAAATTTCCTCAGAAAAGACACAAGGTTATGTTACGAGGCCTGTTATCGAAAAGCTATCTTAAATGATTTGCTGTAACAACCCTCCTGTAACTTCACTCAACACCTATGCCAGCCTACCCAGCTATATACATACTGTGATTAAATCAGAATTTTAAGTTCCGTGCTACTCTCTCAGGGTTGGTTTATAAGAAAATCAACATCAGCAGGTTAGAAAAACTCTTTCCCGCTAGAGAGATCTCTATGAACTTCTTCCATTCCGTGCATCTGTCCTGGTTTGGACTGACCCGGCTTGTCAAACTAGGACAGTGTCCTAAGTGACAGTTTGACCGTGAGAAATTTTTTTAGAATTCCTCCTTTTATCCAACCCTATTCGTCAGACATTTTTTTTAATTAATATTTTTGCCTTCCGTATCAGGTACCTCCATTTCCAAGTTCTGATTACCCGTGAGCATCCTGTGTGATTTCCAAAATATTTTTGTTTGGACCACGTTGTTTTATTGCCCAATGGTTTGCTCATTTTAGATGTTATTTGCCATCAGGACTGAGTGAGCAAGCTCCTGGAGTCCCAGCAGAGTCCCATCTCCTCATAAAAGCATGCCGCAGGTGTCGGGGCACAAACCCTTGCACCACATCTGATACACTGGAGGACAGACAGCGAGGGGATGGTGTGTCACCTCCTGTGTGTCACAGTGCTCCCATGTCAGAAAGAGTGGGGGCCCCAGTGCAGAGCTGTGGGTGTATGTTGTCACTCAGGCATGTCCCTTCCTGCAGGCTCCCCTAGCGTCAGCTGATCTCATCTCTTACCTGCCATAATCTAAGCTTCAAGGCTTCATTTGTTTTGAATAAACACCCTGCAACCCAGGTGTGTACCTAAACCAGTTCAAACGAAACATCACTCCCCGCATCAAGCTGAATGAGTGAGGTGCCACAGGTCCACACGTCCTCTGGCCACATGAGAAACGCCATCAAAGTGGGATGGATGTCAGATCTGCTATTTCTGTGCCCAGGGAGAAACTCCCAGCAGCAAGAGGAGACACCTCAAAAAACAACTGGAAAGGCATAAGCACAGCTCCTATGTGCCATGAATCAATCCTGTTCAAGTCACTTTGCTTGTTTCTACCTCTTTATACTCCATTGACAATTAAGCACCAGCTGTGCATTTAAACCATAGCTTCAGCTGAATCTTGGGAATCAATGTCTCAAGTAACCTTGAAAGTGAGAGCCACCTAACACACCTGATGTGCAGTCCTAGTGAACCGTCTTGGAAAACTGCACAATTTTATGAGTCAACCTGCTATTCCTTCATCCACAGAGACTGTCAAATCCCTTCAAACATGGATTTTAGGTTAAACACGTGGTAGAGTGTTCAGCAAAGTGAAGGTTCTCTTTGGTAAACTGCATTTATGAAATGCTTCAATTAACACATTAGTTGCTTTGTTTAGATATTCTAGAAGAGATTATCTTACATAAACTCAATAAAAAATATGAAGATAAATGACTGTAAAGATAGTATAAATATTTAAGAAGTTACAATGTAGTTTTGTGGCATTAGGGTATGTATGTTATATTAATAATGAGGAGCAATGTTTAAGAACATTGTTTTCAGCTAGAAGCACCAGATTAAGTTTAACACGTAAAATAACAACGAGACATTCCATTATTTCAACTTTACTGTACAGTTGATTAAAATCAGCCATATATGATGCAACTGTACTTCATCTATACAGACAAAATAGCAGCTGTTGATAAGTATCCATTAAGTTTAAATTTTGCAGAGGAGGTGATTTCTTGAGGTTAGTGAACACATCTTCCCCACCCCAAGTTATACCCTAGTATAATTCAGTACAGACTGCAAGTTGAAGGTGTCTCTCTCTGTGCATTACCCTGGGTACTGAAATAAGTATTGTGTCTGGATAAACGATGCATTACTGGAAGGATAATACGCCTTGAATTATGACTTTAATTTACTGGATTAAAGAAGAGGTTTTTTGCAAGAATCAAGGAGTAGTAAGCAAAATGATTGCCTTTTTAATAAATAGACTGAACTGCCTTTTTTTTAAGGCAATAGCTTCCCTTTATTCCAAATACCAAGCTGATTACATGACTTTGCAAACATTGAAGAGAACTGAGAATCAAAAGTTTCTTTTGGGAAAAATTACATAAAAGATTTCAGCATGCTGAACCAGGGAAAGATGTTTCATTTGGAAGTATTTTACAACAAACTGTGGCCAAACTCTGTGGCTTTCACAAAATTGTGTTTCAGTTGTATGACCCATCTGCTCCCACATGACAACTATATGACTGTGTTGCATTACCTGTTATGCACCGTAACCTGGCTGATCCCTCACGGGGTATCACTGGGGGATTGAATCCATTATGCATCCCACCAAAATGTCCTGGCAGATGGAAGGGGGCATGTGGCAGCTGAACTACAATTTCCACAAAGCATCACAGAAATGTAGAAATTTTTTAATGTTGGATGGAGCAAAAAGATAACGTTTCCCATTGGGGATGCAGAAAAAAATCCTTTTGATTAAAAGTGGTTTGATATTTCTGAATTGAAAGAGTTGGACCAGTCTTCACCCCACCCTCCCAGGCTCAAATTTTCACTTTTGGGACAAAAAGTTTGCAGAAAGCAAACTCCTTACATGTATTAACTACCTTAATCAAAGAACAGGTTCTTTATTAAAAATGTTTCAAAGGCTGAAAAATTCTAGTTCTAGAGTAGAATTCACCTCCTAAGCCTCAGTCTGGATTTGTTTTAAAATTGTTTAAGTTTAAAGGCTTCAAAACACTGGAAGGAATTACCCTAGCCTAAAATGGGTCAATACTGCCTACCTGTCGGTATGGACTAGTGGTTTGGACCCACCAGTCCTGGCCAGTTCAGCCACTTTGAAACTATTTTACCCTAAAGTAGTCCTAAATTACAGTATATTTGAACAGTTTCAGCAGTATAGCTTTTGGCCCAGTATGGATATAGGTTAATAGTTTTGTGGTGAGGTAAAACCCCAAAGCTATGCTCAATATATACCAGCAGAAAGCTGACATTAAAAATGCATGATCTATCTCTGTAATGTCAAAAAAAATAATTAAAAAAACCATTCTTTTTCACATCATCATGAAGATGTGAGAATCACTGGAACAGTTACCAACCACCAGAAATGATCCACTAGCCGCAAATGAAGATTTTGTTGCAATGCACCCAGGTGGTTTTTCAGATCTGCTAGGAGGGGAGTCTTCTTTTTCTGCCACAGCATCTCCAGACCTCTGCCGGGGTGCAGCAGCAGTTCCAGATCAGGGTCTGGACCAAAGAGTGCTGGTCCGCAGCCATGCCACGGGTGAGCATTCCCGATGATACACAGCTCCCTGGGAATGGAGGGGCAGACCTTACCTCCACCCTCCCCACGATGGCTCTTCCCAGCCAAAGAGCTTCCTCTTGGGGGGTGGGACATGCTCAGGCCCTGACACTGGCCTCCACTCCCCACACACTTTCACTGGTCATCAGGGGCCTCATCTGAGACAGGATTTTTGGCAATATGGTTGCACTGTGCATAACTGCACTATCACAGCTCAAATTAGGGATGACGTGCACTACTGCAAGCTGCAGAGGTGGGGAGAGAATAACTTGAATTCTGGGTATTTTATTTCATGTCTGAACATAGTAAGCAGCCATGTAAATTACCGCAGGGAGCTTATGGTAGACCGGCTCAGTCAATACAGCTGGTTTTCAGTTTGCTAAGACTGACCTGATGCTGTTTTCTGGCTAGAAACTTAAACAGAATGATTACACGCAGTGCCAGCCTGCCAGAAGCAGATCCTGAAGTTGCTATGGCAAAAAAGCAGACTATTCCTTCTTGGAAGCAGCTCAGAACAGCAGAGCAATACGCTGGAAAATCGTGTCTACCAATCACGTGCACAAAGCATGGGGGTAGATTTTCTGCTGCAGCAATCACTGAGCACTAAATCAGCATTAAAATCAAGGGTGCTGGGACTGGTTTGCTCCTTCTATCTCACAACTCCTTTCTAAGACTTTTCCACAGCAGGGTCCCAGCTGGCTGCCTCTAGAGCCAGCAGAAAAATTCCAGTTGCCTTTAATGTGAGCTGAATCAGAGCAAAGGGAACATTGCAGCCATGTCAGGAGCCACATGATCGTGATCTATACACAACTGCACCAGACCATCACTCTAATTTTCTCAGAGTAGGAATGAGAGATGTCAGAAGTAATTATCTTTCTCCGCGTTAATCACCTATCTAGAGGGCATTAGTACTGCACAGGTAATCCTTCTTGTCTGTGTCTGTCTGGACACAGTCAAGCAGAACTGCTGTCTATCTTCTAAACCCTTAGGCTCTCTCAGACTTAGGAGTGAGCAGCCACACGGTTCTGCACCAAAATTATGGAGCAAGGCAGAATCATCAGCTAACCGTTCAGAAACTTTAGCAGTTGCTTTTTCTGTTCCTTTCTGTACACAAAGACTTCTTATGCTAAATTCGGTCCTCCAAAGAAGTAAATGGGGAAACATAAGGTCGGTTTAGCTGCCAAGGCTCCTTTAAGATTTTTAAAACATTTAGAACTCCTTATTGAAAAGAAAGGAAGCAGCAGAAGCTTATAATTTTCTTGTAAGGTGTCATTATTTTTACTTATATAAAAGCAGAAAGAATGCAGAGCTAGGCTCCTTTCTATTTATTTAAGTAAGCAGGCCTAGCTTTACCAAAAGAAGATCAACCAGGGTTTTAATCCTTCCCCGCAACAGTGTTAGTTCTCCTAGTCAGATTCTATAAAACAATGAAATGTCTGGTGTGCAAGACCCCCTTTCCCCATAGTGCACACGTGTGTCTGCTTTCTAAAAAGCTGCGGAAAGTCTGCGGTGCTGCAGAGCATGAGCGTGTGGGTGCCTGCCTCTGGGTGTGGGTGGGATCACCTGTCCCACCACGGTGCCCTTCCTGCAGAGCATGACGCTCTGTGTAGCCGGGGGCTGAGACTATGTCTGACTTTGTGATAAGGAACTGAAAGATTAATACATTACTCTAATATTTCCATTATATGACAGCATAGTACCAATGGTTCTAGCCAAAGACTCCTTCCCTGTTGCAAAGTCTTTGTTTGGAACAAGATGGCTGACAGAGAATACAAAGTGCTTTGTGTCACGATTAAACACTACAAGCAAAACGTTCCTAAAATGACTGTTTGTTCAGCTACCATATTTTAACATAAGACATTGTGACAGAAGCTGGTCTGAGGCAAAGGCTTGAGGGAAAGCCAAGACCATTTGAAACAGTGCTGCGGGTGTTTCATGCTTAGGGATGGGACCGAGGATAGCAGAGAGAGACCTCCGTGACAAGCAGACACACAAATCAGCGTGCAACCTCTTCTACTGGATGGAGTTGATTGGAGTTTTATGCCTGGAGCCTGTTTTGGTGCAAAGAGACCACATATAGATAAAGCATTTTGATAATTCCAAAATGAAGTCTTTCAATTTTACTTCAGTTTTAGCTTTATTTACTGGCACTGAAATTTTAAAAAAGGGAATGGATGAAACATCTCACTCCACAAACAGAAGACGTGTATTTTTTCATCTCTCTAGATACATGACAATCTTTTAAAAATCTTTGGAGGTGGCAGAGAATATTTTTCATGGTTTTGGTACTGCATGGCAGTCACAAGTCATTGAGCAAACTGAGTGGGGGACTTGCAGCAGTAAAGGGCACCACAGAACAAGCAGAAAGGCCAATTCTCCAGGCCTTGAGTGAGACAACTACACATTTTGAGTGCAAAGTGTGGCAGTGTGGTATAATAAAGTACCACACAAAGGCACCCAGGGTAGCTGGGAAGGGAGCACAAACTCTGTCTGGGTAAGTGGAGCAGGGATGGACAAAGAGACATGGCCCTGAGCTGTTATGACTATACAGCTGCTGACCCCCAAACCAGCCCATTCAGACCTAGCTTGGACCCTGTGATAGATAGATAGATAGATAGATAGATAGATAGATAGATAGATAGATAGATAGATAGATAGATAGATAGAGAAACCCATGGTGGGCCCATGGTCACATGATGGGAGGACCCATGGTGACTTAGGGAAGGCCAGCAAAGACACCCAAAGGCAGACATGATGTGGTGAGAATGGCAGGCAAGGAGGAGAGCCACAGCATCGCCAAGAGTCTGTGCCTAGGGTGCTTTGTGTGGGTGGGAGATAAGGAGGCAGCAAGGAGCATAGCAGGAGCCAAGGAAAACCCAAACAATCAATTTGCCTGAGGAGGAGAGAAAAAGAGAAAGAAGATGCCTCTTCCCATGTGAAGGAAGCTGCAGGAGCTGAACCATAGCCCCAGGGGGCTACAAGTCAAGCTAAAGAGAGGCTACAAACAAAGTAGAACACAGCATCAAGATATCGTTGAAGTCGTGAACCTAGGTGGCAAAGAAATGATGGTGACATCAGTAGGGGCAAAGAAAGAGGTGAGAGAAAAAGCGATAGCATGAGATCTCTGTGCAGATGGTATGACCCGTTGGTGTCCTTAGTCCAGTGACAGGGAAACTGCACTATCCTAATAATCAAAATCCAGATGAAACATAAACTGCAGGCAGGAATGTGCATGCAGTCTTCTCCTAATAGCTGCTCACCAGTTAACCCTGCAATCTATTACAGGGCCCACGAAACTGTGAAAAGATGCTCGTTATCTGGGTGTAAAAAAAAAACTCTTGAAATCTTTGTGAGAAATCCCTCACATTAAAAATTACATGCATTTCCATGCCATTCTTTTCTCTAAAACAATAATGATAATTTCAAGAGATTTAACTTCCTGTGAGAAGAAAGATACAATTACTCTCAGCATTTATAGCCCGCGACTGAGGCAGTAACAGAATAGACACATGGCCTAGCCACGACTGATGGGTGTCCAGGTGTTCTGGGCAGGCCCAGAAATCCACATGCAAGTGGGTGATGCTCAGACACGCGTGTTGCCCCAGTAACAAGTTACACAGAATTATTATGAAGTGCTGGATGCTTGCCATGTTGAATATGTAAAAACTGAAAAGGTGTATTTTCTCAAAGTTTGTATTTGCATATTTTCAAACTTAGGTAAATGTGTACACCAGTGAGAAAGTGTATGGGTTTGAGATCACCGTCTGCAGTTGGAGACTGAAGGGTTGTTGGATTGGAAAATACACATTTCTTTGTCCTCTTTCCAGCTTTTCACATCATTCTTCCTCTAATAGTCTCCTTCCATCAAAATTCTGACAGAAAATTTTCCAAATATTTCAGTCCAAAATATCTCTGCAGCAGTATTTTGCACAGCCCTAGCCAAAATGCACATTTCCCAATGAAATTTTACACCTTTAAATCCCTGGCCAGTCATCTATGAAGGAGTTAACTCCAGACCTGTTTCTGCTTCTTAATTCCATTTCGGAGAAAACATTAATCCTTTAATTATATAGCATGTTCAACTGACAAAATGACTTTCCTATTGTTGAAAATCTCCTTGTTATTCTGAAGGCTTTTGATAAAATGTGGCCACGGGGAAAAATGATAGATTGGCTATTGAGATGATTTTTTATATAAAAATTCAAGGGAACGTGCAATCCTCTTTAAGGGAACTATTATGTAGCCACAGTGGTTTCCCACTATGCAAAGCTTACCTCCCTCTTCCTGGAACTGTAAGCCTCATGGTAAGCAAGCTCTGCTCTCAGAGCTACAACAGGGAATTTTCAATTACACACAAGGAATTTAGCTTTGTATCCCTTGTTGCACTTAGAAAATGACATCCTCCCTCCTGATAGTAAGGTTACACGGGGCTTCCAACAGAAAAACACGTCCCTCTGAGGATGGACAGCAGGAAAGTGGGTGGCAGACAGCATTGCATGCAACTTGCTGAAATCCTGATTGCATAACCACAGGTCTAAGGCAATGATGGAAAGCAGTGAAACTCAGATCACATGCAGCACTAAGCAATGGTGAAAATTTCATACTACCACTCTGGGGTTTCCAGAATAGTTAGCTGGGTGTTTTTTTCATTCATTACAAAGGGTTACAGATGAGAACAACTGGCCACATGAAATACTGTCTCCAGCAGAAACTGAAGTTACCTGCCCATCACATCTTAATCCTGTATGCAGGGTAATCAGATCAGAACTCTCCTATCCCAGAATCTTACTGAGTCTTGCTCGCTAATATCGTCCAACCATTCAAGCTTTATTATCCTCTTAAAGCTAAGAGCCCAAGTCTGGGTGGAGCAGCACAAAAATGTAATGCACAAGAAGTATTTATTTGCAACTGGTCAATTTTGTGAAAAATAATGATGACTTCCTTACTGTGCATGAACAGATACTCAGTTTCCAGTCTACTAGCTTTCATCGTATGTTCTAACTGGTGGAAAATTGATTAAAAAATAGCACTAGGTTAAGCTCCTACTGTCTAATCTTATTACATAGGGTTGATTGTGTTTCACAATAATGAGCTAAGAGGTTAGGACATTAATCTACTGTAAACGAAATGCTCCTATGAAATGTGATAGAAGAGATAGTAAAGAACTTGCTTCACTGTACTGCAGCTGACTTGTATCACACTCTGTTCTTGTTAATGAAGACTAAATTACATAACATGTTATCTGTGCTCTAAAATTGCTATTCGTGCTCTTGGAGTTTTCCTTCAAAATTTAGGCACTTATCCCTGAGTATACCAACGATGTCATTAAAAAATTATACATCTTTGTCTTATTTACAAGCTCATGACCTATAAGAGGGACACATCTTGATCAGTGACAGAGACGGAGAGAGAATAAAGGTGACAGGACAGAGTGAGTCCTGTCAGGACCCTGACAGGGGCTTGGTTTCTGGCAGCCCAACTGTCTGATCACTACTGAGTTATATATCAGACCTGGTATTGCATTAGGTCTGAATTCATTAGTTACACACAGATGTGCATTGTACAAACACAAGCATTACTTTCCCCTCTGACTCAAAACCAGCACCTTTTATTTCAGGCTTTTTGGAATGAATAGGTAATTGCCTCATGGGTAAATAGTGGAGGTAAACTGAGTAGGATCATTAGCATTCAGTTCTTTACAGACTTGAGAACAAGTTAAAAACTAGGATTAGCTCGTCTAGATGTTGCTTGGGTCAGTGGTGCTGGGAAGCCAAAATAACGCTGGTAAAGCTCTTTGAGCTCTCTGGATTGATGATCCCTCTGCAGGTGCATAATAGTACTATTGATCCCATCTGAAACAATTTTAATAACTACAAATCTCTATGATATCACTTTGAAGAATAATCATAGGATTTAAATGACAGGTGCAATGAAAATAACATCATTTTCTAACTAAAAAGAACAAATAGTATTTATTGTTCTTAAGTTTCTGTTGATGGTTTACTCATCAGGAAGATTCTGAGTTATCAATACATAGCTCACCTATGTATTGAGCAACCTGTGCCACCATTAGAAAACCTAGTTCCCTTATCCTTGTAAATGATGCAGCTGGAGGTATACTGGACATGTTTCAGATTGAATGAGGTCACAGGAAAACTAGAAATTAGAATAGTGCTTCTTGTTCTCAAAAACAAGAATTCCCCATGTGGATGTTAACTATGGGGGCCAAAAGTTAATCTCCAGATGTCATGGCAGTACATTACGTAACTTGGTCCACACCAAACATCCAGAGCCAGAGCCACAGCCCTTCTGATGTCCTCTTTGTCGTGCTCTGGAGAGAAAAGAGAACTTAAAGCTGATGCCCAAAGGGACCTTTTCTGCACAAAAATAAAGCAGATATAGCAGAGTTCCTCAGCAGTGCATAGCTTTCCATCATCTGCTTGCCATTTTCTGCAAGGGCAGGGAGTTGTTGGGGGAGAAGCTGCAGCGCAGGTTGAGCCCATGTGCAAAGCGCCCAGGGAAGAGATCTCTCCTGGGGAGGAGGCTCAGCTAGCAGATGCAGAGCAGAAAGGGTGGAATAGGGCCCTACGTGAGCAAAGGGTTTGTGCCAGCCCCTGCCCAGGTGAGGGTTAGTGGCGGTATAAAGGCAACCTTGTCTTCCCTTCTGGTCACAGCAGCCAGACGAGACCACATCAGTACACACTCAGTAGTCACGCATTTCAACACTCTCCAAACTAATGCTCAGGCCTGTTTGAAGGACACGTTCTGGTGCTTATCAGTAACATGCATTGGGATAAAGAGAAATAAAGAGTCCACGGTCAGGGGGAAAAATCCAATCTTTTGACTTGTTTCTTAAACATCTAATCCACTAAAGCTCATACCAACATTTTTTTAGCATGCCAGCGGAGCAGGCACCCGGATTCCAACTGTTTTATGTGGTGCTCATTATATCTGCCTGCTACAGCCTGACTTTATTGCTTTGAAAACATGTAAACCTCTTCTTGCTACATAGGTAAGCAAAACTGGGACGGCACTACCCAGGGTGAAAGGAAGGAAAAGGCTTAGTGGCTAACCTTAGCACAAAACCAAAAGCCTGCGGTACAGAGCAAACAAGCTCCGTGGTCGGGGCCCATCAGTCAGATTGCTGGTGGACAAGCAACTCTTAAAACGTAATCCCCGTCTCAGAATAACCCTCACTTATACTCTTACGAGTTCATAAACTCCTGTGGCTGGGGAGCTGCAGCAAGCAGCGCAGCCGGCAGCCTTTGCGGTGGCAGCACCCCGGTAGCCCGGCGTGCGCTTCCTGCCACCTAGAGGAATCCCAGCAGGTTCCCGATGGCCGGAAAATCCCTGGCGCCGGGATTTCTGCTCCGAATCCACCCGCGCCATTTCTATCCTCACAAAGGGCACCTTGGTGGCTGGTGCGAAAGGCATCCGCTTCTGCCACCGCCAGCCCCAGGCTCCCTGCGGACGGGACATGAACCACCCAGCAGAAGCTTTCCAGGCACCAAAGAATTTCTAACCTCCACAGCAGTGCCAGGAAATAGACCCTAATCCCAGGCAATTAAGTTTACAAGAAATACTCAGCCCATGGGGGGACATTTAAGCGCGGCCAGCAAGGTTTGTGTGGAGATTCATTCATGTGCCTCACCACCGCAGCCCCTGAGAGGTCCGCAATGCAAAATGAGGTATATACCTTCTAAATCTGGATGCCTGTGTGAATGCACCTGCTCTTTTCCTGTGCACCACCAGATTAAATCAGCTGTTCACAACAAGGAAAAAAAACAAGGCCAGTTACACACGGGACCTAGATGGGTTTCTGGGGAGGAATCCAAGCTCATGGTTCACCTTCAGCAGCAGTGATGCTAGAAGCCGGATAATGGAGCTGGGGGTAGATTTCCTGTTAGTTAATAGGGCCATTAGCCCCAGGGCCTCCACAATGTTTCCCTGACGTGCACCCAGATCTACATGCAAATTCACAGTGGTCAAAGACATGTCAGGGCCTACTCCCTCCTAGCTAGAAGGTGGTGACAAGAAGAATTTAAATCCACCCATCACTGCTTGCAGAAAGCAGAGCCTCTGCAGAAAGGGTGTGCTCATCTGCAATTGTAATGGCCAGCTGTAATTCATTGCCGCATGTAATTAAAATGTCAGCTGAGTCCTGGCATGTCAAGTGCATGGGTGTTTCAAACGAGATAACATCAGGTGGCAGCTGGCACCGATGCTGCCAGACAGAGTGGGAAATGGGTGGTGTTTGGCCATTTGGACTGCAACTGGACACAACCGGAGGCCCAAAACAGACTGAGGGGACTCAGGAAGGCAGTGGGTGTGTGGAGCTAAAGCTATGGAGGCTGGGCATAAAGATTTTTGCTATCTGGGGTGGAGGCTGGGACTGAGACAGGGGCTAGCTGGGCCAGGAGCCTAGGGCAGGTGTGAGATGTGTGTGAGCAGAGGGTAACAGAAGAAGACTAAGGAACACAGAACAGAAAACTAACTCATGGAGAGGATGAGGAAAAGCCCCTCTCAGGGAGCCTCCCTTCCCACAGCAGCAGGTCCTGCTGGCCCCTCCAGCAGACTGGGGGGCTGCAGCGTCTGCTGCTGAACCTCCTCTGCTGGCAAACCTGACAGGGAATAAGGACACCATGAAGCCAAGGGGAGACTCGCAGAGGCTGTGTACGCTTCCTTCAGAGCCCGGAGAATAACCCTGCATCTTCTTGTCCCACTGTTCCTCTTCTCTCAGCTGGATTTCATCTCCTTCCAGCACGGGAGGAGGACAACCTGATACTGCTATCAGTTACTTTGTTAGCAAAATTTGGCAGCAGTTTTCAAGCACTTAGGGGCGTAGGTCTTTTAACTAGAAGGAGCTTTTCAGCTTCATAACAGAGCTCTGTGGAATGCTGTTACAGCCTCCACGAATGGCCCCAAAGGTTAAGACGTGATTTCTTAATGCTCAAAGTATACGCTATTTGGAGGAGTTTTGAAGTAGAAGGTGAGGTAGGTTTGATCTAGTCTAACGTACCAGAGCTGATTCACCTAAGACGAGGACTCATGCCACTGACTAGCAGCACTGTTAATAGTTAGTTGTTTAATGTTTAGTTGAATATTTTATAAAATATTCACTAAAAGGGCGAGGTTAGTTACAGAGGACCGATAGGCTAAAGGGAGTAAAGCCCCCAAAAGTAGTTTAGATATGGAAGATGACTACTGACACTCAGAAAATTTAGGCACCATCAAATAAGAAAGGAAACCAGAGATGCAAAAGACTTATCAATGTAACTAGATAGCAGTGGGTTCTTTTAGGGAAAGAGAAAGTCTTCAGAATTTAGAAATTTGACACAGATGAAGTCAATAAACAAGAACATAAATTAGACTAGGATCTAGGAGAGAAAAGGATTAAGCTGGATTTTCCACGGCAAATAGCATAAGGCTTAAAAGCAAACGCTCCCAGATCACTTAGGTGTACCTGGATCAGTGAACCTGTGAAAGAAGTGGGAGAGGTCTGATGACTAGACAGGCAATAAAGGGTAATTAAGAGAGATGAAGATACTGTTGAGAAGATGTGCAATTTCTTTGTATTAATCTTCACTGCTAAAGATATTGGCACAGCTTTTAACTAGTAATAACGATGAAATATCTGCAAAGATGGGAGGTGTTAGAAGAAAACATGTGGAAGTAAATTTATCATCTGAACAGTTCTAGATGACGTACATCTGAGGTTTATGACTGAGATCGGGAATAAAGTAGTCAAACAGGTGACAAAAAAAGCAGTTACTGTTCAGTTGGTTGGAAAGTAGATAATGTATCTGTATTTAGGCCATTAATAATAAAGTATCTTAATCCTAGTCATGAACACTTGCATTATATCACTGCTATCACAGTTAGGGATGGTTTACTTCTTTCTCAGTGCATTTAGAAGCCTGAGCCTGGATTTCTTCTCAATGCAAGCATAATTTTGATTTACAAGCAGGACACAATGACTTTATGGAGGCAGGCCCTTCCCGGAGGGGATAAGGACTCTCCTCTGGCTGAATATTCCTAGACCCTGTCACCCTATTTAGGTCCTTGATGGAGACTCAACTTCGGAGTCTTGTCTTCCTCCTACTTAAAGAAAACAAAAGGCATTCTATCTTAAAATTGAGAGAAAACTTGTAAAAGACTGTCTTCTACAGCTTTGGATTCCTTTATTTTTGTATTAAGTTTTTTCTTCCCTCTCACCACTTTGTTTTTCTCTAAGTCCTAGGGGTTTTATTTATTATTTACTTAGTGGTTTATTTTCATTTTTTTGATCACTTCATCTCCATTTTTCTCTTTCTGCCTTTCTTTCTTTCCCTTGCCATCTGGGGCAAAACAAAATATGACCTAAAGCGCAGGGAGGTCTATGCTTATTTTCATATGCCAAGGATTATATATTTAAAACCCTGGGTATCAGCACAATCATGTATATCCTGGAATCATATGCTATTCTAAGATTAATAAAACTCTCAGGCATGTAATTGTATCATAACAGATTCAGGGTTTTTTCTGTCTATAAGGCAATATTGCTCTAAGTTTTTGTTTCTTTCACATGTTTTTTGAGCTTTTAAATCCAAAGTAATTTCTTTTTCATTGTGAAATAAAAAGATGGAGAATTCCCTTTCCATAGGGCTAAGGAATTTTTTAAAGAAAATAGATTTCAAACTTAAAACACAGCAGCCTGGTCCACTGTATTTCTACTCTTTTTCCACTTACAGTCAATTGACAGCATTTTTTCTTTCTTCTTTTTCAGACCTATAGTCTATCTAGTATTGACAGATGACAATCTCAGATGTGAAATTCTTCACTTGGTGAGTGAGTCTCACCCGAATCCCCTAGCTCATTTTTTTTTGTTATTAAATTGAAGTTCAGTTGGAGCAGGAAATGTTTCCGTAACAAAGACATGTCTTTTTTTCCTCTTTGCAAAGCCTGGTATAGTAATGAATAGAAAATTGATAAAACGTCTCCCTCTCACTGTCCTTCCCTGGACCCACGAAGTGCTCCAGCGCAACCATCACTCAGGCAGTGGTCAGTGGCATCACGCTTACCCTTTCCATGCCCTCTGCTGCATGACTCTCCCCAGGGCAATGTTCCAAGCTGGGTTCTCAGACTTGTGATCCCTATATCTCACCCTGATTCCTGGCTTGTTTTTCTTCTTAGCTAAACTATTATGTGTCCACCTAGCCTTGCAATCTCCCCCGCCCTCTCCATCTCTCAAGTTGTCCATGAAGCCACATGCTAATACTGCTCTCAGGAGGGCTCGTTCAAAACAAATGCTCCTGGACCAGCGTTCCTAAGTGGTTTGGAGCTGATTGTTGTTTATGCTACAGCTCAGTGCAGGCCAGAAGCAACATGCTTTTGTGCAAGTGGTAATGCAGTTGTACAGATACGAGCTGTGCTAATGTGCTTATCTGCCCGGGCCTCCAGCATCCTGTGGGAGGCTCTCAGCAGGGCAGCAGCCAGCAGTGGCAGTGGCGGTGGCAATCGGAGGCAGGCAGGGGGGCAGCAGTGGAAGTGGGCTGAAGTGCTTCCCCCTCTGCCTGCACTTCGGCTGCAACCACCGAGGGGAGCCTGGGCACACTTTAATCCTTCCAGCGCATACCAGAGCTCACTCTCTGTTTCCCCACAGCCGTGTTTCTGAGGAGCAATCCTTCCCTGGTAGCCAGCATGGAAACCCGTGACTTGGTTCTGCGGGCTTTAGAGGGATTTGTCATCACACCCACATAAAATCCCAAAATGTCAGAGGAACAAAAGGATGCAAACAGCAAGAGCGTTCTCATGCCTCCGTTCCAAGCATGCAGTTCCCATTCACAGCTCTGGATCTGAAAGCTCCCTGGCAAACATCCTTTTCACATTTTACACCCCCTGATTATGGGTGTGGGCGTGTGTGTGTTACTGCTAATACCCAGCGAGAGCCCATTTTTGTTGGATGAGAGAAGCCTGCTGAACTGATATTTTGGAAGCCATCATGTGATGTTAGCCAAACGCTAACATTATTTTTCTTCACCCACGTACTGCTGGGAGCCAGAAAATGAGGCAGCTGCCTGCTGCTGCTGTAACTTCTCCAGGCTGGCACCGCAGCGCTCGTAGCCTGCCATCAGCTCCGACCAGCTCGCAGGTAGCAACAAGCACGTGTAATTCACATTTCTGTCTTGAGAACAAATTGAGCCCAGCAGTTTTGAGGCTTTCAGCAAAATTCCCTTGCAGCCCTTGGTTTATTTGCTAAATTAGAAATATATTCAAAGAAAGGCATCAAGTTAGCATGAAATCTGTAAGAAACACCAAGGCCCTTGTTTGTGCGTATTTCAGGGTAAAAGCTTTTAATCAAAATATAAATATCACCGAATGACTCCAGTGGGATGATCTGTCTCTTTACCAACTAAATTTTTTAGGTATTTTTCTTTTCTACTTTTAATTCAGCCATGTTTTGGGTTGTCAAGGTTACACAGGATTTGGTGTCCTTGACACAGTAGTGTTTCTGAAGAGAGTGATTTACTCAGAGCATCTAGAGATTGCAGCTATTGTTTTCTCTTCTGACCTAACAAAATGTTTGAACAACAAACAAACTAAGCCATTTTCCCCAAAATTGCTGATGCATGTGGCTCACCTGGTGTTTGTATTCCTGACACAATTCTATTGTTGTGTCACTTCTAGGCAGGATATTTTCAGAAATTAGACAACAGGAAGCAATTTAGTGAGGTTTCTCCCAAGAGCTCAAAGATTGGAACACAGCTTTTAAATGGCTTTAAAAAGAAAATTTCTACATATCAATCATGCTGACAGTTCTTTCTAACAGAGTTTAATAGTCCATAAGGTTCCAATTTGTTGTTAATTTTTTTTTTTAAATCCTTCTTTGGAAAACAAACTTACTTAATTTGGAAATAGTTGTGGGTAATACTAAACAACGTTTCCAAGAGAACATCTTACCTAAGACAACCAACTGAAAATGTGAACAGAAGAAGAAATTATTTCAATATTCAGTTCCTTAGTAGCACATTTTGGGAAGCAGAGAAGCATAAGCCCCAACTGCTGTCACTAATGAATGGGGTATGAAACAGCTGGACAGCATATTTTGGGACAGATTTTTCTGCACGCTTTTGCAGCCATGGGCCAAGCTCTGAGCAGACACGGTCAACCAGAGCCTCCACTCTTATAAATCAGTCTGGTTCTAGTCAAACCACCAGAATTGTCCCATGAAACCCAAGAAGAGATTGGGTTCCTCATTAACATGTATTTCAAGTGTGAGATTATTGTGCCCTGTGAGTTCTGAAGGATAGGGAGGAACATTTTGCGGGGGGTGGGGGGGTGTGGGTGGGGGAAGAAGTTATTGTAGAATATAATAGAAACATCTTCAAAACTCTCAGTTTTAAGAGTCATTTCTTCAGGCTCGACTTACAAGTTTTGCATCTGTCCCATGCAACTGCAGTGGAGGTGGCTGTGTCGGTGCTCCTTCCTTAGAAACCTTCGGGGGCCACTTTGCTGCCTCTGCATGATGATGATGGATTATGAGAAAGCGGCTAGCTGTTCCCTGCAGTACTGCCCTGTAGTTGCAGCAGCGTAACTCCACTGACTTTCAAAGAGCTACATCAGGTCTATGCAGGCCTATGTGTCTGGGAGGGAAAGATTCAAAGAATGGTTTCTTTTCTTTAAATTAAGCCATTTCTATACCGAGGGACTGTCCAGGGCAAAGTATCTACAAACATTATTCAGTCTGTCTTCACAAAGAGGCGCATAGCGTATGCAGGTTGGGAGTGGGAGGGAAGCAAAACAGATCCTCAGATGCATGGACACAGACCTGAACCTGAGGACTGTGTTTCCTTCCTGTGCATTGCAGCCAGGAGCTGAAGGAGCACAGTGGCTTGCCAGATTTGTCCCCAGGGATTTGGAAATCAAGGTGAAACCTAGCAAGCATGTTTCCTGGTGTAAGTGCCAAATGCTTTTTCACTGTTTTTCTTCAGCAAAATCAGCTTTTAAACCATTTTTACATTTCCATTTAGATACTGATCTATCATATTCTCAAGCCATTGGAAAGGTTTCTGTTGGCTTGGTTAAAGGTTGGATCATGCTTTTAACAATGCATCGATGAGGAAAAAAATTGATAAAAAAGAAAGTAGAGGCAGAGACAGGAAATCATTTCAGGTTTTGTTGGGTTTTCCCTTTTGCAGCTTTGAATTTAAAAAAAAATTATCTCTACGAGCAGGTAATTTTTCCCTTTTCAAAGCTAGGGTTTGGCAGAGGCTTGCAGAAGGGGGCACTGGGGGATGTCAATGGCAATGCTGACACCACTTCAAAATCCTTCTCTGGCCAACAGCACACCAAGAACGCTCTTGTGTTTCTTGTTTGGGTGACCACTGGCGAAAGAGGGAGGTTGTGACTGGACAGTGATGCATAGAGTCATAGAATCATTTAGGTTGGAAAAGACCCTTAAGACCATCAAGTCCAACCATAAAACTAACACTGGCAAGTCCACCACTAAACCGTGTCCCTAAGCACCACGTCTACACATCTTTTAAATACCTCCAGGAATGGTGACCATCAATTCCCTAGGCAGCCTGTTGCAGTGCTTGATAGCCCTTCCAGTGAAGACATTTTTCCTAATATCTAATCTAAACCTCCCCCTGAGCAACTTGAAGAAATACATGTACATATATATATAAATGACATGGTAAGAAATGAAACTTAGTAATGGCAGAGGGCTGGGAGATGCTATTCACCTATATGCACTACTCCTAAGCCACTCACATACTTAGTGGGGCACATTGTCCTTTGACAACAAGTTCAGCAGAAGTTGGAAGAGGACTTGTGTTCTTTTCGCAATGCAGGCAAAATATATGATTTCATGTATCCTTTATCCCAGATCTCAGACCAGTGGCATACTCTGGGGCAAGCTTGCTGCTTCATCTTCCCATGCTTTGGACAGTGATAGCAGCTCTGGAGCAGTGTGGGTCAGCTAACTGGAGCACCTTCATATAAATGCAGCATGGGCTTTTAGATGGATGCAAATACCACATCCAGCTTTAACAAGGGAAACATGAAAGGCAGTCATATGGACCTCAGACTCAGAGAAGCTATAGTTCTTTGCTGTTTTGCAATAATATTTGTATTTACAGGATGAAGAAAAGACCTGAATGTCTGTATGTGATTTACTGGTTACTGACCCATTAAATACCTGTTTGCTAGGGTATGTAGCCATTCTGATCTTCACAAAATGGAAGTACCCTGGTTCTAAAAGCTGAAAAATAATCACCTTTGTACTTTTTATAGTACAAGGAATGCCATAGTTTCTAAATCCACTTAACCACCCAAGCAATATTCTTTAACTTGAGAATCCAATTCATTTTCCACTTTAATAGGTACATGCAGTGAAAATTTGAGACATAGCAGCAGGAATTGCATTTCTAGCTAATTAAGGAAAACTGGATTGACCCCAGATGTGGATTATGCAAAGTGATTACTGGTGTTCTTTAGAAGCTGATAATTTTGAAAGCATTTCCTTGTGTTTGTTCACTTTTTTCCAGTAAACCAAGATAAAAAAGTTTCTGAAGGGAGGAAAATACATTTCTACAAAGTAAAACTGTCAATGGCAATTATTTCCATCATTTCAAATTGACATGTATGGTAGTTAACGATTGGGTCACAGCCATTCTTTCAATCAAAACTTGCTGTTTAGTTGTAATCCAAAGTAAGCACTGCAAATAGTTTTCAAGCATGGAGTGACATTAAAACGTGTGACTCCACACAATAATTCCCACTGGAAAAAGTCTGTGAAATATTTCATTTTTGTTGGGCAAAACTAGGCAACAAAATAAGCACTAATCATTAAAGGTATGATTGTGCTATGCTTAATTCCACCAAGCAGCTGAAGTGAATGAAGCTGTTTGTCAAGTAAGAAGCCAGTCAACCTGAGGAAAGGAGACAGAATCAGTTTTCCTAGAAGCAAGAGAATGCCAGTGCTTATGCCAGGACCGTTGCTAGATCATCAAGAAATACAAAAGATATGTTGCACCAACAAGAAACAAAATAACTCCTAAATCTCCTATTGAAAGAAGATTTATTTTAAGGTTTTTGATAGGCTATCAAATTGCCATCAGAATATTGGGGTGGAAGCTGACAAAAAAAAAAATAATAATTAAGCAATTTGAAAAGGTATTTATGCTGATTTTGTGGTGGGAAACTTGCCCATGTGCTTGATTTTACAAAGTTGAGAAGTGGTTTGGCAGTACCTATAGCAGCTTCTGCTTTCTCTCTTTTTTTCTCTCTCTTTTTTTAAGGTCTACTGATCTTATTGTTACATACTAGCAATTCATCATAAGTGAGGCTTAGAATGGAGTAAGAAACTTTCCAAACAGAAATATTGCCACTCTGCAATGCAATCATTACAAATTAATGTGATTTTTAAAAACAATATGCCCCTCCTGGGTTTTTGTAATCACTTGTTGAATTACTCTTCTCTATTTGTTATAATTATGTTGACAAATATTGCAGCATAAGTATAAAATAAATTTTGGTGGTGAAAAGAACAGATGGAATTTTCCATTTCCACTCTGCCATGGTGAACTAAATTGTACTCTCTTTTACATTTTCTGTTTCTGTTCCTAAAGACATTGAAGATGATTACTGTCCAATGAACAAAAGGGGGTTTTCACATTCTATGACTTTCTCAGGCTATCGTCCCTGGTAGCAGAGCCCAGATGGGCATTTGCAATTCTCATTCCCACCAACCACCTCCACCCCATAAAAGCCTCAGGACACCCCTGCAGCACTTCATGTCTGTGACCTTCTAAGGGATCTGTAACCAGATGTGCAGCCGCTGGGTGCCCCGCACAGAGACGGGGTGGTGTGAAGAGAAGCAAGACATTGGAGTGGACCTCCATGACATGGGAGATGCTCCTTCACAGCTTCTTGCAGTGGGGACATCGTTGCCCAAGCAGCCTCTGCCTGAAAGAGTTTGCAACCGAGGAAAGAGGTTAGAAGCAGATGCAGACAGACCTTGAGTGCAGGGCAGCGATAACTTGCTAGTGGTCTCAATGTCCCCAGAGCTCCACTGCTGTCTGCTTCTTGCAGGCACCAGGGAAAAGCACGGTGTTAAAAGAAAACAGGCTGTTTTGGGGGTGTTTCCCACAAGTTCTTTTTGAAGAAGCCAACAGCATCGTGACAGAAACCACAAAGGCACTTGTTTGTCACTTAGTGAAGTGGTGAAAATCCAGTCATCTGGGAGATTTTCAGCTAGTTCTGGACAAGATGAATGTATGTTCAGACTAGATCTTGGGGAAGCAGGTTGGTGGATGATGGTGCCTGCTTTCTTTAGTATTTTTATTGAGAGGAACAACAGCAGGCATGAATAATGAAAGCTGCATACTGTGGACATTTTTTAAGATTCAGAGCACAGTTATGCTGCATTAAAAGATTTGTTAGCAAAAGGGACTTTACCATGTCATCTAAAGCCAAAACACAGGCATTTGGAAAAAAAAAAAAAAAAAGAAGAAAGAAGTAGTGACAGGATAATATAATGAATAATTATCACACATAAGACTGATTTATGCTTAATCAAAGTGAGTGTGGATGGAAGAACTGGAGCTGTAATGAGCTATATTTCATTTGTGACTGTAACTATTGCCCTCACTGCTGATCTCACAGAACTGCAAATACAAAATATCATTAGAGAAAACCGGGATACTATGCTCAGTACTCATTAGTCTGATGTTTTACCTTATACACAGACATACTCTGTTGTCCCATGTACTCATAAACCATCTGCTCTGTTCTTTGCTTAAATTTTGGCCTCAGAAAAACTAGCTTTTATTTTCTCAGTTAAATATTCCCAAACACGGCAATATATGTGGGAGAATGTATTGGTATCTATGTGTATGAGAAGAGGAAATAAAACTGTCTATAAAAGTAGTATTCCATTTTAGTCGTATTATTATAACCTTGATTATAAGTTTTCTAGTCTATTCTCATTGCATGCAGTGACAGAAATTTTAAAAGCAATTAGCAGCAGAGAAAGTTAAAGGTAAGGTTGATTTTAAAACTTTCCATTTCAACAATTTACAGTAGTATTAGTAGCTCAGCTAAAGATGTTTCTAGGAATACACCAAAAAAAATCTGCTCTGATATCCATGCTTGCAATACCAGAATTTAGTTCATAATTTTTACTTTGATAGCATCCCTAGAGACTGAGGTTGCAGCATCAGTAAGTGCCTCTTTCCTATATACAGCTGTTTAATAAGTGTGTACCTCTTGGTGCTACTTTCCAGTGTCTTATTGCAGGACAAGGAGGCAAATATTCTTAACTGGAATTAGCTTTTTCAAAGATTTCTCTGTGCATGGCTTCATCGCGGGTGCTAAGTATTTCTTCACAGTCTTTCATTTCCTTAGTCAGAGGTGTCTCTGTAAGTAAAATAAAGCTGTGTTTTCCCTGTGGCTACAGTGATATCCACATAAATCCTACAAAATGCAATGTGTGGTGGATGCAGTCCTGAAGTATTTGGGGTCTCCAAACTTTTATTCTCAGGCTTGTGCTGGGAGCACACAAAAAGGCGTAGCAAGGTGCCCTCAGAGGGGTGTGCTGGACCTCTCCAGGACCTCCCGCGCTGGAGGTGAGCCCCATGACTTTCACACAACCCTTCTCAACTACAGTCCTCCACATCAAGAGACCCACCAACGCTGTGCTCATTTTCACAGCCCTGAAGCCCTTGTCCCACTCCCACCAGCTGGGCACCACAGCCCTGCCGTCTCCTCCACCCACCACCCTCCACAGCAAGTGCCCCTCAGAACATCAGCAGGATCAGGCCTTCTTCTCAGACCTTGCCAAACTGCAAATTTTGGATGGTTTCAACTCGAAACCAGGAATCTGACCAGATTTGCTTGAAAATGGGCCCAGTTTCATTCAAACCCTGTTACAAACTTCAACAAACAGACTTCGGGTTTTGACTTTCTTGTGAAACTTGAAACCACATGTGTTCCACATGGTTTAGGTTTTTGTTGTGAATATCTTACACAGCTCTATGGGAATAGTCTTTTCTTGTGGGCTTTTAGCATTTCCTATCCCAGCCAGAACCATAAAAAGCAAAGGCTGGAAAATATGAAAACTACAATTATGTGGAAAAAAGGGGGACTTAACTTTTTAAACCTCAGACAAACTTTGTGTTCATTTAGAGCATGGAGTGAAGTTTTGAATTAATTCATGTTTTATTTTAACTGTTAGCCTTAATTAGGTGCACTCAGGAGAAATCACTTCCCCTCTAATATAAAATCATGGAGCTTGCGACACATGGAAATTATAAACACTTTGGAGTGACTTAGGAGATGGGTGTTGGCTTTGCAGCAGCAGAAGAGCAAATATTTACAATACATTAGGGTTCGTTTCACTTCTAAATTATTATCTTCCCCTTTGGAATAATCTATTTTCCAAAGACAGATTGCTGCTAATGCTAATGCTCTCCTCCATCCGTTTTGTTGCAGGCAATTATTTTTCCTTCATTTCTATACTGAAATTTCTTGCTCTAGCTCTCCACAGAGTCAAATGAAAACTGAGGAAATTCTTAATTTGATGTCTCTTTTGTCCCTGAATCACACTGTGTCCTCTGGCAAATTATTACATTTCTCTGAGCTTCAGTCTTCTTTTTTTCAAAATAAAAACACCAATATTTAACTTCCCAACAGCGGCGTTAATTAATTCATATCCATAAGAGGACTCTAAAATAGAAAGTGATATATAATGTTAATTACTGGTATCATAATTGCTTATTCCAAAAGCCCAAAGAAGCTGTTACTTTACAGATTACTTAAATTAGGGCTAAAATATTCCCATCTTTGGTCTCACGGGGCTCAGATATGGGAAGTTAAATACAACAAAAGCAACATTATGACATAAAGGGCAAGAAATAATTACATATGCTATTTTTATTCCCCTGATATAACTTCTGCAGCGCATGATGTGCCATTAGGTTTTGCAGTAAAAGTACAGCAACCTGGCTTTGCACTTACAATAGCTAAAACCATCTGCGTACGTGTAAAACCTTTGCTGGCAGGTTTCCATGTGCGGTTCATGCATTCCTTCGCCTGTGCAATTTGAAGCTGTCAAAAACTAATTAAATAATTATGTGGTTGTTACTGCAGCTGTGTGTATTCTTCATTACGTTATAAGGCTGCGGTTTGAGGCACTCTCCTGCTCTAGGTTTCAAAATATTAGTAATGGAAGGTGTGTTGTCGGTGCATGTTCAGCTGCTGCCAGAAAAAGCAGAGAGGGAAGGGAACCGTCTTTAATGTCAGCCTATCATTGCACTTTATACTGTATATTGCCTGTATACAGCACAGAGGTGAAAATTCAGATTGACTTCTCGCAGCCTTCTCACCTTGGGCAGAATTCGGCATGGCCTACCCTGAGTACAGGACAGAGAAAAGTCCCTGCAGTACCTTCACGGTGGATGCACGTCTGAAGCATCTGTGTGGCTTTGTAGCACCGCTCAGCCTGGGGAGGTGACTTGCAGGGTGACAGCAGAAGGAGAAGAGTGAGGCTGTGGAGAAGACCACCTCCTCTCCTCCCCAGCCAGACCAGCTCCTCTCCTCCCCAGCCTGGAAGGAGACCGCTCTCGGTCCTGCTCTTGACTCACTTCCTGACCCCAAGGAAATCACTCTGTGGGCCCTCCTGCCCTGTCAGTAAATCATGGCTAACACTGTATTACCTCCCCCAAGAACACATCAGGTGGGTTTGTTAACCATAGTAACTCAACTTGATCTCAGGCCGAGGGCGCTACCCAGATGCAGCACAGTATTACAGTATTCTGCCATTGGCAATGATGCTGAATTGCCACATCACTGCCCACTAGCATTAGGTTTTCAGTTGAAGAACAAGGAGCTGTCACTGCAGTAAAATAATTCCTAGCCATTTTCCCCCACACCGTCCTGGTGGAAATTACTCTTGTAAACAGAAAAACATAGCTCTTATTTACATTGACTAAAGTAGTATATATGGGCACCAGGAGTCAGCCCTATGGACATAACCCTGCCCTTGTGTCTCCTGACCACAGTGTAAGATAGAGAAAAGGGTAGCACTCCCAAGGGACAAAGCATCTGAGATCTCTTTGCTGAGGAAAACATTTCTCAGGCCTACTTAATGAGGCCACAGAGGCAGCCTAAATCCAGGTAGTGCTGCGCTTTCCAGACCAAACCAGCCCATATCAAAGTTTTTCACTGCCACAGAAGAGGGGCCCTGGTTGCATATGCAACATACACTTTAGAGACAGCAAAGCTGTTGTAAGAACAGTGAGTTAATGCAACAGCAAAGCTGCATAATACAGAGTGTCTCCAATTCATTATATTTATGGAGCAACTTTTAACAAGGTTTTCCTCTAATTTATGGAACTGTCTAATCACATCAGCAGTCATCTGCTTGGCTAAATGTTCAAAAATGCTAATAAAGGGAAAATTCCAGATACTAATTTTCTTTAATATTTTTCTTTTTTTGCACCCACAGTATAATATATGAGTGCAGATGCCTTCCTTCTAACGTCTTCTAGGATTTATGACAGTCAGTCTAGATGCCACACTGCCTTTCTCAGTGTACCAGGCAATCATGGCAAAGTTGTTTAAAATCATCTGCTATCTCAAGCAGCCCTCTTTGTAAGAGCCTTTCTCAGACTTTCCTCACAAAGCTTACAGGTGAGTTGTAGTAAAATTCCTGAAAACTTAAGGAAAATAAGCTACTTTCTGTAAACCCAAGCTGGAAGCAAATGATCCTCTGGGTTCACAGGGACTACTAGAAAGCAATGCGTTTCTTTGGGTCCCTCTTGTGGTCTGGCAGCAACATACTGCCATCGTCCTTGCCTGATTCCAAACACACCAACACACAGGCAGGCACACATGTTCCCACACCGCCAGATCCCGCACAGACAAAGGAAGGACAAAGATGCAGGTATCTGTGTGAGAGCTGGTCCAAGCTCATTTCTCATTATTACTACAACTATTTAAATTCCAGGGAAATACAAAGTAGAGCCAAATACCACTACTCTGTTTTTGTGTTGAAACATACTGTATTGTACAGTATCACATAAACATAATGAAACTACTGCAGATCACAGTCCAACATGCGTAAAGGGTATCAGGACATGACTGTGCTTCACATAGCTTCCAAATATATATCCAAGACTGTGTTCAAGATTTTGAATAGACTCAAGATTTCGTATATTCAAATTTGTATATCATATATTTATATATTCAAGATTTCGAAGGCACTCTTCTGCTTAAGCATAGCCTTTGGGATTACTACTTGGGTTTTGGAAGAATTCTTATCAATGACTGAAATACGATAAATAACCTTATCCACTCTGTCTGAGCTCCAGCCTGTTTACAAGCTAACAACCTCAGGACTAACTTCAGACAAGTAGGCAGTAGCTTTACATTGAAATTTGGGGAAGACAAGAGGAAGATGAAGGAGTGAGAAAATATCCTTTCAAATGGGTGGCCCTGGCCAAGGCAACAAGTTCCTTTTGGTACCTGTCTCCATCCAAGCAGCAAGAAGTGACACAAGAAAGGTATGTGCCATCAGGTCTTGCGGGCAGGATGTTTCAGAGGAGCCTAAACAGTGTTGTCACCTCCCTCCAGCTGCTGTCATTAGAACTGCAGGTCCTCAGCAGGGATGAAAACGTGGAAGAGATACAAAGCAATAGCTGGGCAAAGAGAAGAGTGCAACATCTGAAGCCATAAAGAACAGCCACGTGTGGGTTTGGAGAAGGATGTGCTCATGAGGGAGGCTTAACCCAGAAAAAAAGGGTTCTTGTTGCAGCCCCGCCTTCACCATCACCCAGCTGCCTGCGCTGTCCATGACCACGCTCACCTCTGCTAACTGAGGGGTAGTGTGAAAACTTCACATCCTTCCTACTGCCTGGGTGCCTGCCATTGCAAGGCCTCAGAGATCTCTTACCTCTCCCAGGCATAACTCTGTGCAGCATTGGCCATGTTCCTCAAAAAATTTTCCTAAAATATCACTCATCCTTCCTGCCCCCTCCAACAGCTCCCCAAAACTGCCAGGACCTCCTCTGATCCCCTTTCTCCTACCTCCAACTTATCCCCCACAACTTTTTTCCCCTACCTGCATCCTCCTCCCCAACACCAGCTCTACCACTACCACAAAACCACACTTTTCTGTGCCCAAAGAGCTATCTTGCTCTCACCCACAGGGAAGAAAAATTCAATTTTGCCTATGCTAGAGAGAAGCCTTAAACAACTCTGAGTTTATTTATAATGTTGGCTCACTGTTACTTGTCACAAAGGAACTGTTAAAGGCAGAACTGATTTGCTGCAGACGAAGGGCAAATGTACTAGCACATATATCAAACAAACCAGCAGTGTTGTGTGTAACAACTTGCATCTCCAATTTTGGCAACCAAAGTGCCTACACACTATCTTGGAAACTATAAATAACAATATATATCAATATGTCCAGGCAAAACCTCATTGTTTCTTTCCAAATAATCCTCTAATCCACATATCTAACATCAGAAAGGCAATCTTAAAGCTTTTGGTTTAAGACTGTTCACTTTCCTAGTTTCCCCATTTCAGAAATATTTACGTCTTCCTACATTCCTCATATACTCAAGGGGCTTTTTAAACTTGCCTAAATACAAATAACTTGATGCATGTGAAAAGATAAGAGAATGTATTTCTAACCCTGGATGTTCCATGAGGTATATTTTGACAGGAACACAAAAAGTACAGTAGAATTTTTTTGTCTTTTATGCATAATTGTTGTCCCGCTCCCTTTGGGAGGAAGGCAGACCTTTTCCACATAGAGATAACATGTTTCCACTGCTTGGAAAACCACCCCATAACAATGCTAACGATTCCCTAAATGCCAGCACTGTGCAGTTAAAGCTGACTGGAGCTAAACCCACATTTCCTCACGTCAGCTGCCCTCTTTAGAATACATAGACCTGCAAGGGAAAACTAGTCCAAAAAGTTACCTTATTCAGTAGCTCTCTTTATTCCCTTTTGTTACCTCCAAACAGAGCTGTTCTTTGATTTTCTCAGCTATGTCCTCTTTCCCAGACTGAAATCTTTTCTGAGGAGATTTTGGGGACTTTGGATATTTACATTAGATTTTCAGGCATCCGACAGCCTCAGCAAGGAGGCAGTGCTTGTTCCCAATGGACAACTGAAAATCCTGCAGATGCCTCTCAGGCACAAAAAAGGCATCCGGCATCCAACACACTTGCAGCAGAAAGCCTGTCCTTCCCCATTCACCCAGAGCGGACAGAGAAGGAGCTACAGCTGCAGGGGCACAGAGCACATGCTGTCCCCTGGTGCAGTCCTCGCATGAGCCTGTAGGGACCACTTCCAACACAGGTCTGTTCACCTACACATGTCCACTTACAGAAGATACTGTTCAGAGCTGAATAATTTTCTGGGTCTTGTCCTGCTGTGTAACTGAAGATTCTTAGTTTTCCAAAAGTGTTTTTTCGAGGAAAAACCTGGGAAACTTCCCCAAAAGTGAACAATATTACAAAGCCTTTTTCTTCTTCATCTGCCTGTAGCTCCTCACTTATAACAAAAACACATAGAAGTGTAAGAAACCAACTGTACATAGTACAAAAACACAGCCGTAACAAAAGTTTGTTTGAAAATGTAAGCAAACATTTTCAATTTAAATACCTAAAGATAATATGTGGGTCTTACTCAACTAGCCTGATTTTGAGAGATAATAAGCACCAACACTGAAAGCCGAAGGAACCTCATCAGAGGAAGATCAGTGCTTCTGACTACACAGAGTCCACAACTTTGAATTTTACAGCCCAGTTGTTAATAGGCAATCATCTTGAGAAAATCTTTGTATGAGAGGATCTTTGGTTCATACTGTTTCCTGAACTGTGGTTATTTTCTATTTTTGAAGTCAATAGAAATACACCAGTTGAAATTAACTGAGTATCTGACCTCTCATATTTACCTATTTACATATGCACACATATATGTATGTCTACCTGTGTGTATGTAGGCTGTATTTCATGAAAGTATTTAATTTTGTTCTCTTACAAAGTAATGTTTCTTATAAACAGTATATGAGGGAAGTCAATACTATCTATATACTTTTTACAACAAGAAATTCTCACAATGAGCAACTTGTCATGTTCTGTACCTCTAATTTATTATAATGTTCAAAAAATCTGTTAACCTGGGAACTAAAAAACATGTGGGGGTTGTAAAACTATCCACTATAATAAAAGACTTACAACATTTTTAGCTAGCTGAAGAACTGGGAATTAGGTTGATGGAAGGGATTATTGCTTAATATTTTCCGTAACATCAGCAATCTTGTCAAAATCCCCTGGTTGCTCTGAGAGTAGGAGACATCTGTTTTATGGGGTGAGCACATATCCTGGCATGTCTGCCATGAGACGGCATCACAACCAGGCTTCATTACCCCTTCACACATTAAGCCTGGTTTACACTTCACAGTGCCATGGAAAAAATCACACATTCTGCTTATGCCAGCAAAAGCCTTGTTGTAGACACAGTCCTACAGATTAGAAAGTCCCCTTGCCAGCATCATTTAGTTCATGTGGGGAATGACTGCAGGCTGTGCCAGCACATGAACCATCTTGCCATTTACCTTGCACCACAGGTTTGCCATGTAAGCTTCTGCTAGGAGGTTCTGCTTGCATAGCTGTCTCTCATCTTCTGGCTTTCGGGTTGTGATCAGTGGTGCAAAGTCCAGTTGGGGGCCAGTTCGTAGCGGTGTATGCCAAGGGTTGATACTGGGGCCACTACTGTTCAACATTGCCAGGAATGACCTGGATGCTGGTACAGAGTGCACCTTCACCAAGTCTGCAGACAGTACAAAACTGGGAGAGGAGGCTGATATGCAGAGGGTCCTGGACAGGCTGCAGAAATCTGCCCAGAGGAACCTCATGAAGTTCAACAAATGAATGTGCAAAGTCCTACCTGTGGGGAGGAACAACCCCAGGAACAAGTACATGCTGGGTGCTGAACCAGCCGAAAAGCAGCTCTGCAGAGGACGGCCTGGGGGCCTGGTGCACACCAAATTGACCAGAAGCCAACAATGTTCCCTTGTGGAAAAGAAGGTCAACAGCTTCCTGGGAAGAACATTGCCAGCAGTTCAAGGGAAGTGATCCTTCCCCTCTACTCAGCAGTGGTGAGACATATCTGTAGTGCTAGGCCCAGTTCTGAGCTCCCCAAAACAAAAAAGATGTGGACATACTGGAGCAAGTCCTACAAAAGGCCATGAAGATTATGAAGGGACTGCAGCACATCTTTCATACAAGAGGGTGAGAGAGCTGGCACTGTTCATCTAGAGAAGAGAATGCTCATGGGGATCTCAACAATGCGTATAAATACCTGACGGGAGAGTGCAGAGAGGACAGAGCCAGGCTCTTTTCAGTGGTGTCCACTGAGAGGACAAGTGACAGTGAGCACAAATTAGAACATATTAAATTCCATATGAACACAAGAATACACTTGTGGTTTTGTGACCACTTGTAAAGGTGGCCAAAGTTTGTCACAGGTTGCCCAGAGAGGTTGCAGCATCTTCATCCTTCAAGATACTCAAAACCCAACTGGATATGGCCCTAGGTATCTTGCTGCAGGTGAGCCTTCTTGAGAGAGGTGGGTAGACTAGGTGATCGCAAGAGGTCACTTCCAACCTCAGCCATTCTGTAATTCTGTGACAGTGGTATTGACAAACCTTTGGGAACTGGAACTAAGTTTACAGATCCACATCCCCAGACAGACATCTCTTCTAAATCCATCTATGCCAGCAGAAGGTGTTACCCTTTCAATTTATGAAATTTTTCCTCTGGCCCTTTATTTCTCAAATTTCCAATATTATAACAGGTATAGGCATGTTGCATGTCTGAGGCAACTGAATCCATTCTCAAGAAAAGACCAGATATGGTGGTCATCTATAGCTTTTTAAGATAATGATGATAGTTAGCTAAATATATTTCACTTGCCTCTGTTTTGCAGCCTGTGTGCTTCAGGGCAAAGAAAGTATTCAGGTGGAAGTATGTTAGGATAAGAAAGTCTTTCACAGAGTGGAAACCTATTCTAAAATATTCTCTTAGATGCTAATGACACAGAGAATGAGTGCTTGGATGCGGCACAGGGAGGCACAGGCACACTAGCTTTAACCTAGTGAGCCTGGGGAATGGCAGAAACGCCAGCCTGGGAGAGCAGGCAAAGCACAGGCTGTATGGATCCTGCGGCAGAAGACTCTACTTGCCAGCCTGTGCCGCCATTCCCCACCCCACCCCCCGGGTTGTCTTAACCCATACTAGCTAAATTTTTAATAACATTTTATTATCGCACCTTTATTTCACTGAGTAAGCATGTCTTTAAACTCTGTTTTCATTGGCAGGTTGAGCTATAGTTTTTCTGCAATTCTTTTGAATCTGCTGCCATCTAGTGAGCAGAAATAAATCAAGCTGAAACATATGGGGTTTGCGGCCAGCAGTGGTTTTTCAGCTTCTAAAACATGCAGGATTTAGTTCTCCTCTCCCTCCTTGTCAAGGTGCAGCTTATAGTAGGGTTTGCATGCATTTCCCCGGTAGACTCCCAGAGGTAATGATATAATTGATATAAGGCCTCCTCTGCCTTATACCTTATTCTCTCCCTGGCTAGTGCCAAATCACTTCAATTTTAACACGTGAAGATTCGCATTAGATTGCTTTCCACTAATAAATCCATACTTTAATATCTCAATCAAAAAGTTGTGAACATCCAGGACTTTGACTAGGTGTTCTGCTCTTGGCTAGGATAGAGTTACATTTCTTCACAGTAGCTTGCATAGGACTACATTTTGGATTTGTACTGAAAACAGTGTTGATAACACTGCTGAGCAGTGCCTACACAGAGTCAAGGGCTTTTATGCCTCAGCACCCCACCAGCAAGTAGGCTGGGGGTGCATAAGGAGTTTGAAGGGGCACAGCTGGGACAGATGACCCCAACGGACAAAAGGGATATCCAATACCGTATGATGTCATGCTCAGCCATAAAACTAGGGGGAGGGCTAGTGGGGGGCCACTGCTTGGGGATCAGTCATTTGGTGGTGGGCAATTGTTTTCATTTGCATCACCCATCTTTCTTGGGCTTTGTTTTTGTCTCTGGTTTGTGGTTTTTTTCATCTTTCCATTATTATCATTATTGTTATTATTTATTTTTAATTACTAAATTGTTCTTATCTCAACCCATGAGTTTTCTCACTCTTCCCATCCCACCACGGGGGGCAAGGATTGAACGGCTGCATGGTGCCTGGTGGGAGTTAAATGAGGACAATCCTTTTAGAGCCAAATGTGGGGCACAAAGGGTTTGATATAATAACAGATTTCACCAGAGCATGTCTGTTAACAGTTGCAGTTCATGATATTCATAGAATCATAGAATGTGTTGGCTTGGAAGGGACCTTTAAAGGTCATCTACTCCAACCCCCTTGCAGTAAGCAGGAACACTTTAACTACATCAGGTTGCCCAGAGCCTCATCAAGCCTGGCCTTGAATGTCTCCAGGGATGGGGCCTCCACCCCCTCTCTGAGCAACCTGTTCCAGTGTCTCACCACCCTCATTTTAAAGAACTTCTTCCTAATGTCTAATCTAAACCTACCCTGCTCTAGTTTAAAACCATTGCCCCTCGTCCTATCAGTACAGGCCCTTGCAAACAGCCCCTCCCCGGCTTTCTTGTAGGCCCCCTTCAGGTACTGACACGCTGCTGTAAGATTTCCCTGGAGCCTCCTCTTCTCCAGGCTGAACATCAGCCTGTCTTCGTAAGAGAGCTGCTCCAGCCCTTTGATCGTCTTCGTGGCCCTCCTCTGGACCAGCTCCAACAGGTCCATGTCCTTCTTTGCTGAGGGCTACAGAGCTGGACACAACACTCCAGGTGGGGTCTCACAAGAGCAGAGTAGAGGGGGATAATCACCTCTTTGGATCTGCTGGCCACAGTTCTTTTGATGCAGCCCAGGATGCAACTGGCCTTCTGGGCTGCAAGCACACATTGTTAGCTCATGTCCAGCTTTTCATCCACCAGTACCCCCAGGTCCTTTTCTGCAGGGCTGCTCTCTATCCTGTCATCCCCCAGCCTGTATTGATCATGAGGATTGTCCAGACCCAAGTGTAGGACCTTGCACTTTGCCTTGTTGATCTTCACAAGGTTTGCTCGAGCCCACCTGTCGGAGGATGTCGGAGTGGGAGACGGACCCGGAGTAACGATGGAGTCTCAATATGAGTATGATCGTTCTCCCTTTATTCAAGTTTTCACAGAGTATATATAGAAGGGCAATAAGAGCACGCGCTAGCGGCAGCTATATGATTGGCTTACAGTCTCTGTTCACGCGCTGTCCATGCAGTTCATTCACAGATCAGGTTGGTTACAAGAATTCACATAGTAAATTGCTTAGTCATTAGCACAACATGTTTTCTACCTTCTCAGTCCCCGTTTTTCCCATGTACTAATTCCATCTTCTACCACCTGTTTTGCCCTTAATCTAATCTCTCATAGTAGGGAGGCTGGCTCACGTGACCATTTTCTCTCAGACACATTCCTACACCCACCTCTCAAACTCATCCAGGTCCCTCTGGATGACATCCCGTTCCTCTGGCCTGTCAACCACACCACTCAGCTTGGTGTCATTGGCAAATTTGCTGAGGGTGAACTTGATCCCAGTGTCTAAATCATTGATGAAGATGTTGAACAACACCAGTCCCAGTACGGATCCCTGAGGGACACAACTCGTCACTCCTCTCCATCTGGACATCAAGCCATTGACCACTACCCTCTGGATGTGACCATCCAGCCAGTTCCTTATCCACCGAACAGTCCATCCATCAAATCCGTATCTCTCCAACTTAGAGAGAAGGATGTTGTGGGGGACCATGTCAAAGACCTTGCAGAAGTCCAGGTAGATAATATCTGTTGCTCTTCCCTAGTCCACTGATGCAGTCACTCCATTGTAGAAAGCCACCAGGTTGGTCAGACAGGACTTGCCCCTGGCGAAGCCATGCTGGCTGTCTCGAATCACTTCCTTGTCCTCCATGTGCCTTAGCATAGCTTCTAGGAGGATCTGTTCTATGATCTTCCCAGGCAATTGATTAATCTGATCTGATTTGTGCTATGCTCTTTTTTTTGCTGTACATTTTGAAGGTTGGTGTTGACTTTTGCAGTTTGCCGTGCTCTGTAGTGCTTAGTCGTGTTTTGCCTGGGAGATTTATTACTAAAACACTGGCCTTGAGCTTAGTATGCTATCTGGGCTCTGTACTGAAGCCATTACTGTACTTCAGGTACCATCTCATGCAGACAACTAACAATTACATTTCTTCCTCTGAGGGGTGTTTTGTGGAGGAAATACAAAATAGCACCTTCACCACCTTCTTCTCTGATGTTTTCTCCCTTCTTACAATACCTTTTCAGTGCCTGTCTAGCACTTACCAAACACTGCTTGATATTATGTGGCACCCTCAAGGAGAAGCGAGGGTCTCTGGATCTGAAAACATGCCAACAGCCACTGTGGCTAAACCAGAGACTATATCAGTTGTTCCTATAAATAAAAGGAAACAGTGGAAGTGGAAGTCAGCTCATTTAGTAAGGGATGAAGAAGCTTCTCCTAAGAGGGAGTGGGAGAAAGAGTCGGAAGAGACAGCCTGTTCTGCAGCAGAGCAGTCACAAGAACAGGAGGAGGAAGAGACTGAGATCATAAATGACACATAAACCACTTGAGCCCTCTCCCTAAGTGAGCAGTGAGATATGTGAAAAGATTTTAGCCGTCAACAACGTGATCAAATTCTCAACTGGTTACTCTGATGCTGGGATATTGGTACAAATAGTGAGGAATTAGAAGTTAAGGAAGCTAGGATCCCTTGCTGTGGTGGTGACCTATAACCTGGATAATGACCAGGCATTCGAAGACCCAGATGAGATCTGGGGCATGCAGTCCATGTGGTGAAAATTTATACAAAGTCCAACGGTGTCATACGCCAGCACCCTGGCAATAATGAGCTGGATAGATATGGAGTCATCAATTATGGATGGATTGGCCAGACAACTCCAAGAATACAAAGATAATCTCACTTCTTCCCTATGGACCTGTGTCTTGGCTGTGAAGGAACTGACACAAAAATTGTCAGAGCAATCCAAGGGTAGGTCTTCCTTACCCACGCCAACCAATGCCTCAGCCATTAAGTGTCAGCCTTTGTCTGTTCAAGAGTGAGGGTACCGGTGTCTCATGCCATGTTGAACCCTGTGGTTCTTCCTGCGTGACTAGGGGGAGGACATGAGGAAATGGGACAGTGAACCTATCTGGAGACTAGAAGCTGGTGTACAGGAACTGCAAGGAAAAACAACCAAAAGGCATCCATCCAGGAAAATTACTGTCCAGTGTCTGTTGGGCAGAGTAGAAGGGCTGGTCATACTTTTAACCTTGATAAAGGGACTTCTGTTTTGTAGTTACAAAAATCAGGTAATGAAGACTCCAACGAGGAATAGAGGGGTGCTGCTTTCAGTCAGGTGGGGAAAGGGACCGCCGGGTTTACTGGACTGTGTGGGTTCAATGGCCTGGCACATCAGCTGCACAGAAGTATAAAGCTCTAGTGGACACTGTTGCAACAGTGCACCCTGATACCATCAGATTATAAAGGGGCAGAATCCATCTGCATTTCTGGAACAACAAGAGGATCCCAAGAACTGTCTGCATTGGAGGCTGAGGTAAGCCTAACTGGGAATCAGTGGCAAAAGGACCCTATTGTAACTGGTCCAGACACTCCATGTATCCTTGGCATACGCTGTCTCAGGAGAGGTACTTCAAGGACTCAGAAGGGTACCAGTGAGCTTTTGGTATAGCTGCCTTGAGTACGGAGAAGCTTAAAGAGCTGTCTAGCTTGCCTGGTCTCTCAGGGGATCCTTCTTTTGTGGGGTTGCTGCAGGTTAAAGAACAGCAGCTGCCAATTGCTACCTCGACACTGCACCGGTGACAATATCGTACCAATGGAGATTCCCTGGTTCCCATCCTTAAGCTGATCTGGCGGCTGCAGAATCAAGGAGTGATCAGGAAGACTCATTTACCTTTTAATAGTCCCATATGGCCAGTGCAAAAATCTAACAGAGAATGGAGGCTAACAGTGGACTATCATGGCCTGAACGAAATCACACCACCACTGAGTGCTGCTGTACCACATGCTAGAACTTCAGTATGAACTGCAGTCAAAGGCTGCCAAATGGTATGCAACAATGGATATTGCTAATGCATTTTTCTCAATCCCTTTGGTGGCAGCGTGCAGTTTGTTTTCACGTGGAGGGCTATCCAGTACCCCTGGAACTGGCTGCCCCAGGGGTGGAAACACAGCCCTACCATTTGCCATGGACTGGTCCAGAGTCCGCTGGAACAGGGTAAATCTCCAGAGCACCTGCAGTATATTGATGACATCATTGTGTGGGCCAACACAGCGGAGGAAGTACTTGAGAAGGGGAGAAGAAGAATCCAGATTCTTTTGAGAGCTGGTTTTCCTGTAAAACAAAGCAAAGTCAAAGGACCTGCACAAGAGATCCAGTTTTTAGGAATAAAATGGCAAGATGGGTGCTGTCATCTCCCAAAGGATATGATCAATAAAATAACAGCTATGTCTCCACCAACTAACAAAAAAGAAACACAAGCTTTCTTAGGTGTGATGGGTTTTTGGAAAATGCATATTACAGGTTGCAGTCTGATCATAAGCCCTCGCTTACAAGTGACAGGGAAGAAGAACGACTTTGAACGGGGCCCTGAGCAGCAGCAAGCCTTTGAACAAATTAAATAGACATAGTTTCTGCAGTAGCACTCTGGCCAGTCTGGGCAGGACAAGGTGTGAAAAACGTGTTTTACGTCACAGCCAGGGATAATGGCCCCATCCGGAGCCTCTGCCAGAAAGCACCAGGAGAGACTTGAGGTTGACCCCTAGGGTTTTGGAGATATAGAGGATCTGAGGCCCGTTAGACTCCAACTTAAAAAGAAATATTAGCAGCATATGAAGGAATTTGACCTGCTTCAGAAGTCGTTGGTACTGAAGCACAGCTCCTTTTGTCACCTTGATTTCTTGTGCTGGGCTGAATTTTCAAAGGGAGGGTCTGCTCTGCACATTGTCCAGCTGGTGCTATGTGGAGTAAGTGGGTCGCACTGATCACACGGTGGGCTTGAATTGGAAACCTTGACCACCCAGGAATTCTGGAAGTGATCATGGACTGGCCAGAGGGCCAAAACTTCAGAGTGTCACCAGAGGAGGTGACTCATGCTGAGGAGGCCCCAATGTACAATAAATTACCAGAAAATGAAAAGCAATATGCCCTGTTTACAGATAGATCCTGTCATATTGTCACTGAAATCACAAATGAACTTCTTAACAGCAATGTAGCCTTAAGAAGCAGGCAGTCTTTTATTTGGTGCCAGGGACGTGGGGGATCTTTGCACCTAACATGTCCACTGAATGACAGATTCACAGAGACTTATATCCACACAGAATATGCACGGTCATTACATTTCCCAGCACTCACTGCCATATTCATTACATTTCCAGAACTCATATCCATATTCATTACATTTCCAGAGCTCATTTCCATATTCATGTCACCTTGGCACATGTGCATTAGGTCTGTTAGGAGCTTCATGGTAGGTTTTGGGTAGTTCCTGGTGGTGCACGGTAGCTGGTTTGAGCTGATAATAGTGGAATTTCTTTGTGTGAATTGGGCAAGATAAATGCAGATGCTTTTGCAACTCCCTCATTTATTTTGCAAGCTTGTTATCAGTCCCTCCAGTATCTTCAAGGATGTGGTATTCTTCACTGTTTGTTCTTCTCAAGGAGTTACATTTACCTATTTACCAGACTCGCAGTCCCTGGTTGTAACAATATTGTGGGAAAACATCAGATGTGGAAATATGCTGTGTGGAGTCCTACACAGTAAGTCACAGAAACTTCTGAAGGACAAGGTGAATCGAGCCAGTTTGCAGAGGTGAAAGCAATCCAGCTGGCTTTAGATATTGGTGAACAAGAAAAATGGCCAGTATTTTATCTCTATCCTGACTCATGGATGTTGGTAAATGCTCTGTGAGTGGCCACAGCAATGCAAGCAGAGCAACTGACAGAGCAGAGGTAAACCTATCTGGGCTGCTGAACTATGGCAAGATATTGCTGCTCAGGTAGAGAACCTGTTTGTAAAAGTATTTCATGTACATAGATGCTCGTATACGCAAGAGTCGAGACACTGAAAAACATCAAAACAACAAGCAGGTGGACTAAGTGGATCTGGACTGGGAACATAATGGTTGACTATTTACAGCTCAATGGGCCCATGACACATTAGGACATCTAGGAAGGGATGCAACATACAAATGGGCTCATGATCGAGGGGTGGACTTGACCATTGATGCCATTGCACAGGTTATTCACGAAGGTAAAGCATGTGCCATAATCAAACAAGCCAAATGGCTAAAGCCTTCTTGGTATAGAGAACAATGGCTGAAACATTAATATGGGGAGGCCTGGCAGATTGACTATATCACATTACCATTAACCCACCATGGCAAGCACCATGTGCTTGCAATTACGGAAGTGACTAATGTATGGTTGGAAACATGCCCTGTGACCCATGCCACTGCCTGTAATACTATCTTGGGCCTTGAAAAGCAAGTTTTATGGTGACACAGCATGCCTGAAAGAAATAAATCTGACAATGAGACTCATTTCTGAAGCAGCCTTATAAACGCCTAGACCAAGGAGCATGGCACTGAGTGGGTCTATCACATCCCCTATCATGTATCAGCCTCCAGGAAAACTGAATGATATAATGGACTGTTAAAAACTACACTGAGAGCAATGGGTGCTGGGTCTTTCACGCATTGGGGTACACATTTAGCAGAAGCCAATTGGCTAGTTAACACTAGAGGATCTGACAGTCAACCTGGCCCTGTCCAATCAAAAACCCTGCACACTGTGGAAGGAGGTAAGATCCCCGTAGTACATGTATCAACTTGTTGGGAAAAACAGCCTGGGTTATTTCTTCCTCAGGACAGGGGAAACCTATTCATGGTATTGTTTTTGCTCAAGGACCTGGGTGCACCTGGTGGGTAAAGCAGAGGGATAGGGGAGTCCAATGTGTACCTCAAGGTGATGTAATCCTGGGTGAAAATAATCCATGATTTGAGTTGTATGATGGCAGTGTTACATGATGCTGCGTGTCACCACTGCTGTGGCTGCCATGTATCAGCGGTATTACAGCAGGATATCACTGATAGCCAAGCTAGAGGCAAGAGGAGGAATTCACTGCAATGTTAAAACTTATGACCTAGTCCAAAGGGACCAGAAATAAAGAATGTAATGGATATACCTTTAAATCTTTGTAACCCATGATTTGATTTGCATGTTACAGGCAGTACTACAGCAGAAACCACCTAAATCAATGAAGGATGAACCTCACAAGAAGCAGTGCAAGTGCAACAGTGACTCCAGCTGATTTTAGTTCCCCGTAACCCCATGCAACACTACCTCTCCTGTCCTGAGTGAATACCATAACAGATGAAGCCCAAAGTCATACACCAAATGAACTCAATGAACATTTTATGGATATTTATGGACATTTAACAAACATTTTATGGGGAACGGGGTGATAATGAAGATGTATTGCAATAGGGTGGGACCCGAACATAATGTAAATAGCATGGAATAAGGGGTGGAGAACGTACTGGTTTGGGCTGGGATAAAGTTAAATTTCTTCACAGTACCTAGTATGGGGCTATGTTTTGGATTTGTGCTGAAAACAGTGTTGGTAACACAGGCACAGCTCAGTTGCTGCTGAGCAGTGCTTACACAACATCACGGCCTTTTCTGCTTCTCACACTGCCCCACCAGTGAGTAGGCTGGGGGTGCACAAGAAGATTAGAGAGGCAATGACACTGGGCCAAGTTTTTTTCAGGTGTGAATGGGTCAGCTCCAATGTCTTCAGGAAAATCTCACCTTAAAATATTGGGCAGACGGGTTTTCTGACTTATCTGCAAGGGAAGAAATCTTCCACTGATGTAGACAAGCAGTAACATTTTCAATACTTCTTAGTAGCTTTTCGAGATGGAGAGTGTCGCAACAGTGGAATGCTGAGGTGACAAAGACAGCAAATATGGGGTGAGGCTCCAGGAGATGGCTGAGTCACAGTCAAAGCAGACACTCCATCTTTGCTCCCTACCACTCCTACACCTGGGCAATCCCATCCCCACTAGCACCAGTATGGCAGGTTTCTGATCCCAAATTGACCCAGTTTATCTCACAAAACCACAGAAAACCTCAATCATTTTTTTTTTCTTGGTGGGCAAGCTTTCCTAAAGGAAAACAGCATCTATTGTACACACACACAAAAAAGCCACTTAGAAGATGTGCCAAATACTTGTTTAACCTAAGTAAATGTAGCTACGGAAAAACTGGGAATGTAATGACTTGGTTTAAGCTGGAACAAAAAGTCTGTGGCAGATTCAAGATCAGCACTCATGAAATTCCAGAGATTACATCTCCTCAAAAATAAAATATGATTCCGTGATGCCCAATACTGTGATCTGTTCTTTAAGTTCAGTTTTACCATTTATATGTATCTCACTTATCTTGTCTGATTTAATGAGTTGTACTCTTTTAATATTTTTCAAATTCTCTCTCTTGTTTTCTTTTATTCCAGGTAAATTTTGCAAGATTTGCTAATTCCCATTTCAGTACATTTGGATTCAATATGCTGTTTACTTTTTCTTGCAAAAGCTGACTAATCATATTTAGAAAAAAATCCCAGCTAATCAAAGTTTGGGTCTTCCAAGTATCATGCATATTTAGGACATGTGGCCCTTTTAGCTCACTTCCTCTTGTATTTATCTGATCATAGAAAATGCTAGTATTTGAGTACACAATTATCCATCTAATTGAAATCTAAAACAGAACCTGAGAGTTTCATAAAAACAACAGGAATTTTAGTTTCATAAAAATGACGGGAACTTGAGACAGTCTGGCATGGGTGCACTAATGAGGAGCTTCCATAAGACTAAATGTTGTTTGACCCACCCCAGTCAGCATGCCATGAAACATGCTGGGCCTGTAGCCACTCAAACAATTTTATGGAAGAAGGTGGACAGACAAGGCTCAGAAACGTTTCTGTGTTTGGCACCCCAGCCACATCTGCTCACAGTAATGGTTTTGGTAACTTCCGCTGTCATTAAGGGTAACAAGAAAAGCTTCTATAAGTTGTCAGTGATAAAAGGAAGACTAGGGAAGATGTGGGCCCTCCCAGAAGGAAACCGGAGACCTGGTCAACCAGGATAAGGAGAAGGCTGAGGTACTCAATCACTTTTTTGCCTCAGTCTTCACTGGCAAGGGCTCTAACCACACCACCCAAATCACAGAAGGCAAAGGCAGGTGCTGTGAGTATGAAGGACCCCCCACTGCAGGTGAAGATCGAGTACGAGACCATCTAAGGAACTTGAAGGTACACAAGTCCATGGGACCTGATGAAATCCATCCGCAACTTCTGAGAGAACTGGTGGATGAAGTTGCTAAGCTGCTTTCCATTATATTTGAAAAGTCATGGCAGTCTGGTGAAGTTCCCACTGACAGGAAAAGAGGAAATGTAACCCCCATTTTTAAAAAGGGAAAAAAGAAGACGCAAGGAACTACAGGCCAGTCAGTCTCACCTTTGTGCCCGGCAAGATCATGGAGCAAATCCTCCTGGAAACTCTGCTAAGGCACATGGAAAATAAGGAGGTGATTCGTGACAGCAAACATGGCTTCACTAAGGACAAATTGTGCCTGACAAATTTGGTGGCCTTCTATGACAGGGTTACAGTGTTGGTGGATAAGGGGAGAGCAACAGACCTCATTTACCTGGACTTGTGCAAAACGTTTGACACTGTCCCGCACAAGATCCTGGTCTCTAAATTGGAGAGACGTGGATTTGATGATGGACCACTCGGTGGATGAGAAATTGGCGGATGGCCGCACTGAAAGTGTTGTGGTCAGTGGCTCAGTGTCCAAGTGGAAACCAGTGATGAGTGGCGTTCCTCAGGGGTCAGTACTGGGACCAGTTATGTTTAACATCTTTGTCTGCGACATAGGCAGTGGGATTGAGTGCACCCTCAGCAAGTTTGACAACAATACCAAGCTGTGTGGCACGGTCAACTCGCTGGAAGGAAGGGATGCCATCCAGAGGGATCTGGCCAGGCTTGAGTCGTGAGCCCATGTGAACCTCATGAAGTTCAACCAGGCCAAGTGCAAGGTCCTGCACGTGTGTCATGGCAATCCCAAGCACAAATACAGGCTGGGCAGAGAATGGCTTGAGAGAAGCCCTGAAGAAAAAGACTTAGGGGTGTTGGTGGATGACAAGCTCAACATGAGCTGGCAATGTGTGCTTGCAGCCCAGAAAGCCAACTGCATCCTGGGCTGCATCAAAAGTAGTGTGGCCAGCAGATTGAGGGAGGTGATTTTGTCCCTCTGCTCCACTCTGGTGAGGCCCCACCTGGAGTACTGCGTCCAGCTCTGGAGTCCTCAGCACAAGAAGGACATGGACCTCTTGAAGTGAGACCAGGGGAGGGCCACAAAGATGATCAGCGTGCCGGAGCGCCCCTCCTATGAGGACAGGCTGAGAGAGTTGGGGTTGTTCAGCCTGGAGAATAAAAGGCTCTGGGGAGACCTTACAGCAGCGTGGCAGTACCTAAAAGGGGCCTACAAGAAAACTGGAGAGGGACATTTTACAAGGGCATGTAGTGATAGGACAGGGGCTAATGGCTTCAAACTGGAAGAGGGCAGGTTTAGATTAGATATCAGGAAGAAATTTTTCACTATGAGAGTGGTGAGGCACTGCAACAGGTTGCCTAGAGAAGTCGTGGATGCCCCATCCCTGGAAGTGTTCAAGGCCAGGCTGGATGGGGCTTTGAGCAACCTGGTCTAGTGGGAGGTGTCCCTGCCCATGGCAGGGGGGTTGGAACTGGATGATCTTTAAGGTCCCTTCCAATCCTAACCATTCTATGATTCTATGATTCCATGCCAGGCCATCTCCAGAGAGCGTCTTGCCAGGCAACTTTTCTTATTTTGAAGGGTCATACAGGGGAAGGCAAAAGTAACTTCCAAGTGCTGATGCAAACTAGGCTATAAAGCTATCATGTCCTGTCTTTGAAAGGTACCATAAGTAATTTTGGGAAGTTGCTGCTATTTACCTCTGTTCAAAATCTGTATACTGGTCCACATTTTGCTAAGGAAGTTCTGCATTGGAATGGGAAGGTGAATTCTCAGAAGGACCATGTGTGAGCTGATGCAGGCAGGACACTGGAACAACCACAAAACCATGGATAAAAGGCAAAGAACAAGTTTAATCTTAATACCTCACAGACTGGGGAATCTCCAAAGCAACTAGAGGCACACAAGCAGAGGACACGGCACCAAAGAGTGAGAGAGAGTCCTTGTTAGCAAGAGTCCTTGGCAGTGAGAGAGTCCTTGTTAGCAAGAGCATGCAAAGACTCCCTGGTCTTGCTATTTCAAGGGCTCAAGCATAGGTTTCCAACTGCTTTGACCTTCTTCAACAGTGCAGGATTCTCAAGCGGCTACATAAGGTGTCCCTGAGTCCATCACAGACTTACGTTATCTAAGTGCAAATGTTTTACTTGGAGGCACCGAAGTCTGAACAACAATTACTGTGACATAGGTGTTTCCCAGCACCCCAGGTGTGAGCTCACTTGAGCACCTCACTTGAGCTTATTTACAATCCTCCTCGCCGATCTTCCATTGCTTTCGCACAGACCATCTGATGAGGTGGGTTAAGAACACCTATTTTCCACAAATATGGATGCAAAAGTGTTGCGTGAAAGGGGCAAAGCGGTTTTGGCAGAAAATAAACACCCTTGCATTCTAACACTCCTCACCGAGGTGGGAGGCTAGGTGCGGCTAGGTTTAAATTCTGAGTGATGCCCAATTCAGCACTATCAGTCCAATCGTGTCTAATATGTATTAAACTGTTACGATTTGGATACACTAATAGTGGACTGCACCTTCAGTCTAGTCGTGCTCCTGAACTAGCATGGCCACTCTCGAGTCTTTGGTCGCGTTCAATGAGAAATCAAAATGACTAGCTACTAAAACAGTGCAGTTTATTTAAACAACAGATATATAGGTTCTTAGGATTGCCGGTGATAAATACACCGTCTGCAAAGCACATGCAAATAAAAGTATTGTTAAATATACAAAACACGCGACAAAGTTATAAACAATTCAGCCTGGCTGTAAATGTAGGAAAGAGATTCTCTAGAGAAATTTCTAAGTTCCCCGAGGAAGCACTCGGTATAGCCTAAGTCTTACGGAAAGGCGTCCCTATGCGGGGGAAGAAAGGCTCAGCCTGTCGACTGGTCCCGGAAGTCAGTGATGGGGTTCTCCTTGACTTGTTCGCAATGGTGTCTTCCCCAATATCCCCCCTCTCTTGGGCTATTTTTATACTATTTGTTATCTTCAAGGTGGAGTTTGAGTGACTTTCGTCATACATACTTTTATTATGATTGGTGTAAATTTTTCTCACTTCACAATTAAAGGTATAGTTTACAAGAAATTCAGGGCGCATAATCAAGATGGAGTGGTTGCACCTTGGAGGCGTGGGATGAAGGAGCGTTTTGGTATTATAATGACATTATAATGAGCAAAGTTTGCACAAATGACAGCATTTCATCAAAATTTGAAGAAATGTTGTCTCAGGGTAGCAAGGAGGTGGCTTATCTGTTTCATAGTACCATCTTGTTCCCGTATCTGCTATACGTCACAAGGCAAGGCCACAGAAGGTTACATTCCGTTCCGTCCCTCATGTAGCTTTGCAAGCATCCTTGTACAGGGAATCACAGATGTTGCATTCTTTGCATGCCAGCTGCGGCTGTATTCCACCTCAGAAGCCTTTTGATTTTATAACTTTCCTTAATGTGTGAACAATGCTGTATTTTTGTCCATTTTAGTAATTATTACACAAAAAGAGCAGCAGGAAGAGACCCTCCTAAACTAGGCATTAACTAAATAATGAAGGGGGCATGCAGAAACAGGGAGAAGCTGTAAGAGGAAGAGGCTGAGCGAGTGCAAGTAACATTCTGAAAATGTCACTTAATTCAGTGAGAACCGTAATTTAGTGAAAAGGGAAATAGAAGGTTTTCTTCTACAGGAAACCAGGTATGTGCCCACTTCCCCACCTGCCCAGGGTTTTCCCACTTCCTGCAATTTGTGTTTCTGTTTCTCTTGAGTCACTTGCTCTGAACATTACCTTCTTCGACTGGGGTGGTGTGAGGAAGTAACAATAGATTGGTGAGGAGGATTGTTCACACACTCAAGTGACTCGCACCTGGGGTATCGTAAAACACATACATCACACCAATGGTTATTTAGTCTTGTGTGCTTGACAAGTAGAACATCCGGACTTAGATAACACAGGCCTGTGATCGACTCAAAGGCAACTTATCAAACATGCTTGAGATGCCTGTCCTGCTTTGGAAACAATGAAAGCACAGTAGAAAACTATGCTTGCGTGAAGCCCTTAAATACAGGTGAGAAAAAGCATATTTGGATTCTCTCTCTCTCTCAGACTCTCTTGCTAACAAGGGACGAGCTCCATGGTGCCTGCGTTCCTGCTTGTGTGCCTCTGCCCAAGTGCTGCTTCGGGGATCCCCCGGTTTGCGAGGTATTGAGATTAAATTTACTCTTTGCATTTCATTCTGGGTTTTGTGGTTGTTCCTGTGCCCTGCCTGTGGCGGCTCACACAGGTGGTTGGTTTGATGAGGCACCCAGGCTATGTGCGGTTGGGTTTGGTACCCGCAGCGTGGCAGTGCCTTCACTCCTCCAGCGGACGAGCAAACAATGTTACGTTCTGGGGTTATTCTGCAGTATTTCCTTATATTGTGCTCTTTTTGCGATTGCTCGTGCCAGGCCATCTGGCACCGTGCCAGGCGCACACGACGCACCCCTTCCATTTTTGTCGGGTTCCACTGAACACTTAATTGCCGCGTTCTTCCGGCCTCGCGAAAGACCGCTCCACACCCACTCGCGGGTCCAGGGCTGGTCGTGACACAACGCCCGCGCCACCGGGAGCCCACCCGCCGACCCGCGGCCGCTGCCGCCCCCGCCTCCAGTGGGTCAGTGGGTCGGTGAGTGGGTCGGTGGCAGGGGGGAGGGTAAGGCCGGGGGCAGCTCCCTGCGACTCCCCCACCCCACGGCCGAAGCGAACCTACGGCCCAACCTACCCACGCCTTCCGTGAACACCCGCCCCGCCCCGCCCCGCCCCGCCCGGTTCGTCCCCGCCCCGTCGGGGGGAGGTGCCGGGCTGCCGGAAGAGCGGGTCGGATCGGCGGGGCAGAGGGCTCCGCACCGCTTCCGCCGCGGCAGGAGACGGGCCACCGGCGGCCGGTGAGTCCTCTTCCCTCGGCGGGTGCGGGCCCGGCGAGGCCTTCCCCGGCAGCGCGCGGTTTCCCCCAGCGTCCCTCCGCCCCGCACCGTCCCGGGCCTGGGCCACGGCCCGCCCGCCCCCGCCTTCCCCGCCGCTCGGCCCGCGGGTCGTCCGGCTGAGGCGGCGGGGCAGGGCCCAGCCGGCCCTAGTCCCCCGCCGCTGCCCCGCGCCGGCCGCCTGACCGGCCCGCCTTCTGCAGGCCGTTCGGGGGTCGGGCCGCAGGGGGCTGGGCTGGGGGCCTTCGCCAGCCGGTGGGAGGGCTAGAAGCGGGAGGGGGCCGGGAGCTGCCGCCTGGGAGCAAGGGAGCCGCAACCCACGTAGCGTGTTTCCTGCGTGGTGCGTCCCGCGGGCGGCGCGGCCGGGGGCCCGCGGGGAGCTGTGTGTCCCCCGCCCCGGTGCGGGCCCGGCAGGCCGGCACCTCCCGTCGGGCTGGGGAGACAGGGGACAGCGTAAACTGACTTTCCGGTGCCTTTCGGGGTGGCAGGGGAGCGCGGCACTGTCCGGGCTGGCGGCTGGGCGAGGGTGTTGCTGCTGGGGATCGTTCTGAAACAGGCTGGTTTTAGGTCACTCTGGAAATTCAGATGCGACGGCGGTTTCTTTCCTAAGATTGGACGCGGGTTCACTTTGCGCGTTTGAAACTTTTGTTTCATGTCTGAGCTGGAATAGCTGCAACTCCACGGTCGTACGTAACCGGCTCTCGGGTCTTTAGGGCAGGACTCCTACTTGTTCTGTCACTTACGTGACAGCAAGAAAACCTCTGTTTAAGAGGAGGATAAACACTAAAAGCCTGAAGCCTATAGAAAGCAGGCACTGAGGTGCCTGAGGATGTCTTTGGGGCCTGCATAACTTAAACATTTAAGAAAATCAGGTACCCTACTCCCATATTAAAGGCAATAGGAGGGCATTTCCTGCTGCTTGTAAATGCCCTTCAGCCCTCGCTGCATCCTTAAGCACACACATTTCTTTTGAAAGAGAAAACTTTTTTTGTTTGGTTTTATGTGGCTATATTTAAATTGAACAATATTCAGTGTCAATGTGACTGCTGCCACTTTACAGTCTCTCCCAGCTAGCTTCCCATTTCACAGTCCACACGGGTTTATGCTAACATTGGAGTTATAGCTCCCTGGAAATGTTTTACGATAAGAACATGGATGTGACCAGGGGAGGGGGGCAGTGGGCAGAGGAGACCAAATTGGTAGTCCAGATGTTTTAGAGAATACTAAAATAGCATGAAATACCAGTGCTTAATAACGAGTAATGTGAGACCTCAGAACGCTGGTATAGGTAAAACGTGCAGAGTGCACTGGGAGTGCAGCATAGTTTCTTAATCATTGTATCGTATTTGCCTGACAGATAGATTGTTACTCAACTTCTACATCTCTAGCTCCTCTGATCACAGTTTTCATTCTTAACAAGGTGAACAGTGTCTACTGTGGGGGAAAAGGGAATATTCTGATGATACTGAGGGGCTTTGGGGCCATCCTCATTATTGTCTGCTACATATTCTACGTACTACAAAGTTTCTTCTGTCATTCTTTCAAAGCTGAGACTCCTCTGTGGACTCTTAAAAGTAGTTATCTGTCCTAAAGGTGTCTAGGTATAAATGCCTAAATAACCCATAGGCGGTCTCTGCAGTTTGTGAATCATCCATAGGTTTTAGACGTTTTAAGAGAAGAAACCTAGCTGAGTTTTGAACTGCCTTTTGTTTGGTTGAAGCAAATTTTGCTTTCCACTAAGACTTGCTTGCCTTGATGGTATTACAGAGGCAGGGCTTTGATTGTTGAGATTTCTATAACACATAATAACCAGTGTTTATCTCTTGATTAATTTTGAAATGCAACTTTTAACTTCTCAATTTCTAGGTGGGGATCACTAAATTGAACAGCAATAACCATGGGAGATGCTGCAAAAACTTGCTTTGCAAAACAAAATAAGGATCAGGAAATTTTACATCAAGAAGAATTAAAAGGAAGTCCCTCACAGAAAGACTACCGAGTCATGGATGAATACAGAAATGGCCATAGCAATAAAACAGATACCAGCCTGCAAAAGAAAAAGGGAACACGATATGATTATGGAAACAGTCCCAGGCGAGGGCCACGTAGTGTTTTGAGTAGCCCAAATTCACTTAGAAACACAACTTACAGTCAAGGGTCAAAGTTAAGTGATATCCAGAGAGACCAAATGAAGAAGTGGGTGTCTGATGACCATCGTGGTACTTCTGGCAGCTGGAGAGAGTACAGATCTGTTGCCTGGATTCCTGCACATAGCCGGAAAAGAAAGGACTCTTTTCATGAGGTTGAAGGTGCTGGAAACAGAAATGTAAGACAACAGCTTCAGGAAGACTTAATGAGTGAAGATGTGCCAGACATGCAGAAAGGAAGCTCTGGTAATCAACATGTTTGATTTTACATAACTATCCAGTAAAATATTCACATATTTTTAGTCCAATGGTGATTTTTGGTCTGGGGTCTTCTAACACCTTATTCGATTCTTTTTCTATGTCCAGGCAGGCAAGCTGTTGACTACTCTTACCTTGTTGATCTGCAGTCTCTGCTGACAGTTGTAGCCTCCTTATCTTGTTTTCTTATACTAAAAGACTAAACACAGCACTGTACCAGCTTCTAGGAAAATTAATAAGAAAATTTATTCTGAAGCCTAAAGGCTTCAGCAAATCTAGCTACTTGTGTTATGTAAAGCTAAGCAAACAGCATAAATCACACCATAGTATAACCCCAAGTAGCTTATTCTAAGTAAAATTTATTTATTTAACCCAAACTAATATTTCTCAACAGAGAAACTTATTCATGAAAACTGAGGTACTGGCATATAGGAAAGGGCAAGTGTCTCTGTCTGGCTTTGGCACCCCACTTGAATGAATAAAATGGAAACAGTCCGAAGAAGAGCAAGAAGAATGCCAGGGCACATAGAAAACAGAAACTACACAAACTGTAAACAATCCCCAATCTTTCTGCAAAAGGAAAGGGTAGGGAGGCACGATAACAGTCTTCAGCTGTCTAGAAAGGCATTAAAAAGCTGATGTAGTAATCTGACTTGCATATTTCCAGTAGATGGGACAGAAAGCAATGGGCTTACGATTCAGCAAGGAAGGTTCAGATGAGGAATAAATGGAAAGTTTCTAATGGTCAAGGTAGGGAAGTACTGGAGAGGTTTTTCTGGACCGCTCATGGAGTATGTACCTGAAGGCCTTTAAGAACAGGTTAGGTGAGCATTGCTTAGGATTGACAAAGTTGATTTCATCCTGCTGTGAAGCACAGGCATGGCATAGCTCACCTCTTGAGGTCACTTCAAAAGCTCTAATTCTATGTCAAGTAGCAAACAATTATTAAAAATGTTTCTTCTAGCATTTCCTTTTACTTGAAATCTTTTCTGTGGTTATCCCTTTCCTTTACCTTTATGCCTTTTTACTGCAGCTCATAAGGAAGGAGTTTACCGAATCTCTGAGACACTGATTTTTCTGCAGGAGCTTTAACTTCAACTTGTCTTTAGTACTTTATTTAGTCATTTACCTATACTACTGCAACTGCCAAATATTAGAAGTATTTATTTATTTTATAATTTTTTAAAGTTAATTAGTGGTTACAGAAATAATTGGCAAGTAGGTAGTTGTCACATGCTTTCCTGCAAAGATGTTCATTTAATACAGATTTTTTCCAAATTCTGTCTACACTGATAAGTAAAAGTGTAGTTGAACAGCTACGGTGCGTCGTAGGATTTTGAGCTGGGGAGTCAGCAGGGAAAATGGAAGGGATATGTAAAGTTCGGGGACTCAAACTTCTGTTTCTGCTCCTTGGAGCTTCCTTTGGACTACTGTCCCTGCAATCTGCTAAGCCTTAGTTCTCTTTATTCCGGCATAAACTTGTGCTGCTACTGAAAGAAATTATATTGTCATTCTTGCTCTGGTCCTGTTTACCACACTAGCACATGCGTGCTGCTTAGTGAACTGAATCAAACTGGTTTAAAGTACACAAGTTGTTCCCCCTTTGCCAATTGTTAGAGACAAATATTGTGATCACAGGAAGGAAACTTTGTAAGCATATTTGGTAGAGCAGTTGTGTTTTATCTTCTTTTTTTTTTTAACAATTATTACAAATGAAAACATGCTATGATAAGGGTTTTGGAGCTTAGGGAACTTGCATAAACTTTCTCAGAAGCAGTGAACTTTAGAAATTCCAAGCATCTGAACATCCTGTATAGCTGTTCAAGTGAAAGGTAAGATGTGATCTGAAGTCACATGTGAAAATCTGGTGTGTGTATATTAATTCCTGAGATGATTTTTACAGGTATTGGACCAATAGCAATCCCTGCTTCAAAATGATGGCAAAGTCTGCTTAAAAGTAGAACTGGTATTTACATTGCTTCGTTCCAGAACTTTTGCTGTAAATATAACAAGCTTTCTAAATCATGTTTATTCTGCCAGTTTTATAGCTTTATTAAGCAACGTGTGCAAATACTTGGCAAGTTCATTTATTGACTTACGTAGCCAATAGAGGTTATTAGTTTGTTGGGGTTTTTTTCGCTTGTCTATTTAATAATGTGAAGGCAATACTGATCCATATGCCAGTTTAACTGAAAGGCAAGCAGCATTAACAGGCGGTTATTGCTGGTGGTAATAAATTATTGTATGCCAGCTAAACCATGCCAGTGCTATATCATAGTGCTGTTAGCTCTTACAAATCATTCAGATAGGTCTACACTCACTAATTCGGTCATATTTGTAGTGGTCTATGGGTCAGTTCATTTTCTAGCTTGTTCATCTACCTAAGCCTGACCAAGCATCCCAAAATGTTTATTCTGCCTTTTTGTCATAATGACATACAGGTATGTCCCAACTAGGCAGTGAAATCTATTGCATTTAGTGTTATTTTTTTGCCAGTTCTAACAAAGCCATCTAAATAAGGTTGGTGACTTGGACAGGAGAAATCAATGGTTTTTAATGGTTCAGAACAAAGGTACTATAGATTATGATATAAATATACAGCCTTGCTATTATCAGACTTACACAGAACAGAATATGAAACAATGCAGGGTAGATGATTTGTATCTTATTTGACTCACACATAAGTAGAATGGTAATTAAAGAAGAAAAACCAAACAAAATGCTTTGTGGTACTCTGAAGTTATTTGACATATTTGCTTTCCTAACTCTTTATAAGAAATGACAAAGCTTAAGAAACTAAGAAAATTGAGAAGAACTAGACAAGATGAACATGATCAAGATGAAGTGGATGGTCCAGTCATAGATGAATCTGTGCTGTCGGCAAAAGAACTTCTAGGGTTGCAGCAAGCTGAAGAACGATTGAAGCGAGACTGCATTTATAGACTGAAGAAGGTGCCACTGTCTTTACTTCTATAGTCCTCTCTTATTTTCTTGTCTGTAAATACAATATAGCGGGTACACTTCAAGCAATTTCTCTGACTGTAGCAGGAAAGTCTAGTTATAGAATTGATGTAATGTACAAAATGGGGGCTATTAATGAATTGTCAAGAGAAGGCAGGTTATTCTTTGGGGTTTTGCTATGTGTCTTCGTTTGGCAGCAAGTTAAGCACAAAAAATCGCTGCTCCTTTAGTTCATGAATTAACATCAGATCACTGCATGCCAGGGCAGTGGACCAGAAAGGTTTTATTGTATATTTGTTCAGTTAATATATTCTTCCATGGGCGTTGGGTAGTTTCCACAAGGCTTGATTGACCAGTACCACCATTCTGCTGGCATTATTTTTGATATGCAAACTTTTGACTCTAGAGATGAAGTTAGGAAAGCTAAAGTGAATATTTCTGGATTTCAAAGTTAGTCATTCAACTTAGCAAGTGTATTGAGTGAAATGAAAGTGGTATCTTTCTATATTTTAGGGGTTTTTTACTCTCTTTGTTTTAGCAACCTCGAAGCTACACGTCAGCAAAATATACCTGCAAATTGTGTGACGTTTTGATTGAGTCAGTGCCTTTTGCTCATAAACATATTAAAGAGAAAAGACACAAGAAGAGCCTAAAGGTGAGTTAAGGACAAGAAAAAGTATAAAATGCATATTTATGAAACTGTCTTCACCCTACTAATGACAATGAAACTATACTGCTTCGAACATCGTTCCACATTTATTTTTTTACTGTGTTTGAATCTTCTTAAAAACTCTTATTTAATCATATTGGTAAAAAGAGTAAACTTGGGACTTTGCTTCTGCTCCCAGCTTTGTAATATAATTTGTACTTTTTCATGCCTATTGTTACATTAAAAGAAGTCCTCATTTAAAGTGTAACTCAGTAATATTTTGTTGGTGGTGACTGAAGTATAATAAAAAACAACTGACTCTTCTGTTTTGCTGTTCTATAATTCTTCTTGTAGGCTACTTACGTGCATTCTTCTTGGTGTATATTTCATTGGCATATTTCAACAACGAAGAGTTTTGAACAATTCCAGGGCAATGAGGAGTAGCAATAAGCAAATATAGTTGGTATGGCAGAATTAGAAATTATAACCTATGTATCATGGTGAAGATTTCAGTTCAGAAATACAGTAAAAATTAAGAATTGTGCAGTATTACAGACTTGTTTATATGTAAAGGAAATAGGTTTGTTTTGAATATAAACATCAAAATAACTTCCAGGAAAACATCAATTTTACTTTTTTAATTAAACATCTTCTGTTCCTTCTACTTTCTCAGCTTGGATTGGACAAAACTATTTGTCTTCTGCAGCTTTTCTATTTCTTCCTTTTTAACTCCTACCCTTTCCCATGTCACAGGTGATGAAAGAATTGGTGACTTTTTTTTTAATATTCCAAATATATGTTTACATACCTCTACACATTACCAAAGCCTCCTGGAATATCTAGTTCTTCATTCCTGTTGCAGTTTCTCTGTTGGTGTTCTTTCTTCCAATTACCTCCATTATCTCAAAAACCTGTGGTGGTGTTACTTGGGATGAGTTGCAACATTCATTCTAGCACATTAAGCAACTCAAGAAAATCATTAAAACATCAGTCTTATTGTCTTTAAAGGAAAAGCAAGAAGAACAGCTGCTGACTGCTCTGCCTCCTCCAACGCCTTCCCAGATACAAGCTATTGGTGTTGCTATTGAAAAAGTAGTGCAGGAGTTTGGTTTAAATCATGAAGATCTAGAAGAAAGGCTCAACATTAAAACAGTGATGGAAAACTTGCTGTGTCAAAAATTGCCAGGTATTATTTGCAATTTGTTTTAAATGCTAGGTATACCAACTTAACAACAACAACAAAAAAACCCAAACTGAAACAACCCACAACAGCTCATAAAGTGAAAACTTAATTAAAAACTTTGTCTAGCTAAATTCTAAAACAGTATATTTAGTTGCTACTCTGTTGAATGACATGATGTGATGCTATAACCCTGAATTAAATGACAATGCTGCTCATGACCCGAACAGGGTCATGAAAATAAACAGGATGTGGGGGGCATTCGACCTTCACGATAAGCTTTTATGAGCAACAGCATGGAAAGCAGGAGTTATTAACACAGTTCTGTGCTGTTGGAAGACACTTCTTTATTTCCTGTGGTTATCAAAACTACATGTAGGTTTAAGATCTACTGACAATGCTGTAAAGAAGCTACAGGCTTAGAATGAGTAATGAGAATGAGTAAATGCAGTATCATTCTTTTTGTTGCAGAGTGCTCATTAAGATTGTATGGCTCCTCCTATAGCAGATTTGGTTTCAAAACTTCAGACATAAACATAGATATCCAGTTTCCTGCCAATGTAAGTAAGACCGTTTTATTAAGTATGTCTAAGTGGGTTTGAATGTTTGCACCTTTATGTAGATTATAGTTTAAGTATGACTTACAGTGTGGTAGTAGCACTTTTTATGAAAATGAATTAGGTAAAACAGCTATCACATTAAAATGGTCTTAAAATAGCATTCCTCACTTCATACATCAGTAATGTTCAGGCAGTATAATACAGCTTTGTGTTTTATTGAATCTTTATTCTGAAAAACTGAAAATACTTAAAACGTCTGTATTCCTACCAGTCATGTGAGACAGCTCATTATTTATGGCCTCTTACAGCTGGATTAAATGGCACTCCCATGATCTTATTGGTGTAGTGATACATGCACATCGGAGTTTTTGATTGCTAGGTTAATTTGAGCTGTGAAACCGTCTTAAGTCATTTATATGTAAAGTAATTTAAAGTCTTGATTTGTCATGCTAATTGTTTCTGTACATCCTCATGCCTGAACATTGAAAAAAAAATTAAGGACTGCGAAAAGCTTTTGATTCCGTATTTAAACTTATTCCTGCTGTAGTTGATTTGACGGGTTAAAATTTAGCATTTCCTCTAGGAAACAAAGATGGAAATGTTATATGGAAAAAGAATGATCCAAGTTCATAAAGTGCATATAATTTAAAAAGGCTATGATTCCAGTCTTTGATGTGAGGTAGATCCAGTATGTCCGAAGGCAATGATATTTAAGTGCACTGAAATAGTAGTTCTGTTGGTGGGTTTTTTTGCACAATCAAGTCTTTGGTACAGGTTAAAATAGCTTTGCTTCAAATTACTCCAGGGTTTGGGTTTTTTTTAATTCTAAATAAGCAGAGTTCTGGTTCCTTTTGATACAATTTAGTGATAGCCAAGGATTAAGAGAAGTTTTTTCTCATTTGTTGTTTTGTTTCCTTCTTGCTGCCCTCTCTGGAAGAAAAACAGAAGTGGCTTGGGGGGATGGGTTTTTTTTCAGTTGTGAGAAAGCACCTCTTTTACACTATGAAAACAGCTTTGTTACTTTTATTGACAGATGGCTCAACCAGACGTTCTCTTACTTGTGCAAGAAAGTCTCCAGAACAGTGGTAAGAAAGAATTGCTGCCTTCACAATTCTGTTAAATGTTACTGCTTAGTAATTGTCGAATTCCACCTCTGTTGAACAGGTAAACCACATGCTATTCTTTTTTTAGAAAGATGTGAGACTGAAAAATAGTGCAGGAAAGAATACATTGGCAGAACTAACTTTAGTTTGGTATTCAGTTTTATGATGGTTGAAGTCCCGTTGTTTGTGTTGATATGAGAAATTCCTAGTGGGAAGTTTTCTTCTACATTATAAGTGAAGATGTCATTAAACTACCTTAAGGTAGACTGTGCTGCCTTTCTTTTCCCAGGCTGCTCTATTAGCTGTGTATAGTGCAGAAGGTAGCCTAAGCTCTTCTAACATGTGCTCAGAAACTTGGTAACGTAATTTCAGGTTGTGGTCTCTCTTCCTATAATTATGTGCCCATGCCTGTTAGTGCAGTGAGGCTGTGTACAAATGACTGCATACAAACACGGTTTTTTTTCAGGTAATGAATACAACTCTATGCACTAATATAGGCAAGTAAAGTCTAAGATCTTAAAAAAATGCACTTACTCAAATCAATTCAAGCATATGCAGGCAAAAATGAAAAGATGGGAAAGAAACTCTTTTTAAATATAGATTGCAAAAAGTAGCTTTACTATTTTCTTGCCTTGCTTTATGCCCACGGTTGGGAAATCAGACCATATGGTTTCAAACTTGTATATTAAACATGCATATATTTACTGACCTAGTTTTTTCTCATTACCACCCCCATTGTATGTGCATCTTCTTGTCTGGTCAAATAACCATTATAGTCTTTGAGAATGGCGTTGTTGTTCAGCCAGACTGCTGGAATGGAGACCCAGATCCCATAAGAAGTTAAGATCTCTAATGTGTTTTGAAAGCAAGCAATATGTGTATTAACATTGTGTGCAATGCCTTTTTCTGTGAGTCAGAAGATACAGGGACAGAGCATTAGGCATTTGAGGTACCCCACTGGCAAAAGCAAGAAGTTTTTCAAAGAGGATATGTGTCCAAAGGGCTAGGTAACATCAAGAAAACTTTGTGATTTCAGAATTTTTGAGTTGGGTATCTAAAATTATTTCATAGTTTCCTATCTACCTGGCCCAGTGAAACAGTGAGGCATCAAGAAGTAAGCCCAGTTTGGATCAGTAAACTCCACTAGGAGAAGGGACTGCAGTAGCATCTGTATTTTGTAGTGTTAAGATAAAAATGTAGCTGAATTGTAATTGGAAACCTATGTAACGAATAAGAGGAAAAAAAAATAATTAATCATAGCAAGAAGACATTACATTTTGTCAGTAAGCCTGTTCTATACTTACATTTCTAGATTAACAGGGAAAGTAAACTTGCATATTTTCTTTCTGTCTGGTACTGACATAGCACTGTTTTTTTTTCATCTTTCGAACTAACATGTTTTTATAGATGTTATTGGTCTCTCTGTATGCCTGGATTACTGAAGCCAGCACTTAACCAAAATAGAGCTACTTAATTATACCTACTTTATGTATGAATTTTGAAAAGCTCCTTTTTTCTTGAGAATTCTCTTACCAGTGCTTATCACAGAGTAAAGACCATACTCTTCCCATCACATATGGAAACACTTGCATTAAAAGAGTTACAGGATTAGACTATCAGATGTGCTGAGCTATTTGTTTCAAAATTAATAATTTTATTAAGAAGTTGAGGTTCTAGCTGTACTCCTCTAGCTGCATCCAGTTCAACATATATTTTGTCAATATCATGCTTAACGTGGCTTCTTTTTCTTTCTCCCGCCTAGAATCTTTTATGGAAGTTGATGCTGATTTCCATGCTAGAATACCAATGGTGGTGTGCAGAGAAAAGCAAAGGTCTCGGTTGTCACTTTGTGTGTTCTAATAGTATATAGCAGTGTAAATTATGTGTACCATCATCTGAAAAATGACGTTTCTGTACTAAATTATTACAGTTCCATGGATCTTGAAACACAAACTAACACTCATGGGCAAGTCATTCCTAGCCTAGAATAAGAGGGTAAGGGTTGTTCTGTCCTCAGCTGTGTATTTCCCAATCCCTTCAATCATTATGGCTTCCAGCATGTACCCTTACCCTTCCATTTGGGAAAACTGCTTGAGCAGAAACTTTCGTTCCTTATGGGTAATGTAGATACCATATTAAATTATGGATTTCTGTAGGGGCAATATCAGATTATTTAGCTTCGCTGATATTTTGAGAACAAGTGAAAGACGTCTTATTTTGCCCATTTAATGGATATCACTTAAGATTCATGAAACATTCTATAGACAGCTACTGATATAGAAATGTTACCAGTTATTTGCTGCTACCTTTATCTTTCACTGGTGAAAATATTTCTTGTGCTATGTAAACAGCATAGAAACTATTTTCTGGTGGGCGTGGTATGGGAAGATTTTTCTGATTCATGAAGGAAATCAGTACTGTAACTTTTTTTTAATTCAGTGAACTAATGTCATTAGAAACAAATACTTGAATTGTATTTGAAAATACTTGTACAGAAAAAAAGTATAACGCATGTATTTTCAACCTATCCATAAATCAAATTGGTTTTTCATACGTCTTTTAAAGTAGATACAGTGTCTTTGAAAGGCTGCAAAGTCTTTCCTTACAGCCTCTGCCACACTGTTTTGTGAGAAGTTATCTGACCTATGTCTGGTCTTAGAAAACCTCCAAGATCTTTTACTTTTTTTTTTTTTTGGGTTTTAGTGGCCTTATTTGTAAAGTGAGTGCAGGGAATGAGAATGCTTGTCTGACAACAAACCATCTGGCTACACTTGGAAAACTGGAACCTACTGTAGTACCTTTAGTGATTGCCTTCAGGTACTGGGCAAAGGTAGGAGTCATTTATATTCCCCCATCTGTGAATAAATATTGAATGAACATTGATAGTATGCTGGTGAGACTGAAGGTATGGTTTAGAAAACAGTTGTTGAAACTCTCTTTCTAAAGAGTTGGGAAAAGGATATTTAAGTTTTCTATAAATTGTAAATTTTATAAAATATATCATTTATATCATTTGTGTGTTATAACGTTCCACTAAATTTCAAAAGTGGAATTTTAAGCTTGCTTCATCCAGTGGCCTGCAGACTGTAAGTATCCTGCTCTGTTACGAAACAAGTCAGAGGAACGTGAATTACCAGTTTCCCATAAACTTAATTGATCATGAAAAAAATGACAGGAAAAAGCTGCTTGTTTCCATATGTAGATGAAAACTTTCTTGTGAATTTAAAGAACTTGTTCCAAAACTTTGTGTGCCTACAACTAAAATATGATTTAAGAAAAAGCTTGAAAAACTTTTGATTTGTACTATATCTACATAAAACAAGTCATCATTTTTCCAAAGAGGCTGTATGCTGTCTGTTTTGCCAGTCTGCATCCTATGGCTGTCACACTGAAAATAAGACATTAATATTGTGACTGCAGTAAATGCACAGGCCTTGAGAACAAAGTCCATCTCATAAGAGCTCAAAGATGTCTGAGTTTCTGTCAGTATTTAATGCGACTGACTTCTGAACAATAATTAAAAGAATATTTTTCACATTATTACTTGAAACGTTAATGACTGCAGAATTTATTTTTACAGTTGTGCTGCATTGATCGTCCTGAAGAGGGAGGCTTGTCACCATATGTGTTCGCTTTAATGGTTATTTTCTTTCTACAACAGAGGAAAGAGCCTATTCTACCTGTCTATTTGGGATCATGGGTATGTGTATTAACACACTGAATAGTATAAATGAGAGGACCAATCCCTTTTCGTGGTGTGTAACCTGTCAGCTTCTTGCTATTCTGAGCAAGCCACACGCCAGCCACTTCTTCAGGAATTCAGGAAGAATGTGAATTCAGCCAGACTACATCTAACCTTTGTATGCTTGGCTGTAAGGATGCGATTCACAATCCTAGTCATAGAATTAAGTGTTCTGTTGCCCCTTTTGTAAGGAGAGCTGGGCATTGACTAATGCACTTCATAACAATCTACTTCCTCGTTTCTTCAGCCTTTTTTCCAGACTCTTGAGAACTCTGAATTCACATAGCTACATCAAAAAAAAAAAAAGTCTTGTCTTTTCACATCTAATTCTACAAAATGTAGACCACAGCTGGGGAGCATACTGGTGTGGTGTCTGCCCAAAGGATCAAACTAGGGGTTTAGAGCATGTATATCTTGGGTTTAGAAGCTGAAATTCATCTTGATATCAGGAGTTGTATGAAGGACGGAAATCCAGAATCCAATTCTCTAGGACACCATTCAAGTGTTATATTCATGGCATCCATTTTTGTTCTTAATAGTCAACTGTTATATTTAGCGTGCATGTTCCAGTTTCCATAACCAATTACATGGGCATTCCGGTTTACAGTTTCCTTCAGTACATGAATGACTCATTCCCAAAGCCTCTCCACTGTCTGCACTGAATGAGAGAAATGTGCTATAGTATATGGCCATATAATTAAAAAATATGTATTTTTGCTTGTGTCATGTGCAAGGCAAGTTTCTGTGACATATTGGATACCCTTCCAAAAGCAGTGACCTTTTGAGAGATTTTTTTGTATAGAAGTATAGGGAAAAGAGAGAAGCAGATTGGACTATATTCTAGGCCTGGAACAGTTATTTGTAAACTTTGTTCTGTTTTAATTTGGATTGGGGGGGGAATAGTAAGACTTAAAGTTCACGTGATCTTTAGCTGTATGTTTCTGTTTCCTTTAGATTGAAGGATTCTCATTAAACAAATTAACTAATTTTCACCTGAAAGAAGTTGAGAATGATGCTGTGGTTTGGGAGCATAACCCCATTGATGATTCTGATTTGCCACGAGAAACTTCCCCTAGAAGGGGCAAGGTCTGAACTATTTAATTTACTTCTGTAGTAATCTAGCAGTCTAGAACAGCAGAACTGCTGTTCTTGAGAAAAAGAACCATCTCCTATTTATTTTTTTTGTGTTTATGTTGCAAAACCATGAGCTGAACTAAGAGATTGCACGATTGCTTGGTACAAGGCTTTCTGTGTTTACCTCTTGATGCTAAGAGGCTAGCAGGAAACTAGGTGTTACTTCAAAGTCTTTGGTAACACCCCGGGTTTTATCTGTCAGGGGAGAATATAGTTTATGATTGCATGTTATGACAGTTAACAATACAGGTTAGGCTTTGCTAAAAAATAGGGTATATAATCCATTCTGTCCAATTAGATTACACGTGATATTTTCTTGGATATTTATAAATTATAAATGCTTAAATAAGCAATTGCTATTTATCATTGATGCTATTCTTTACCATTGCTGGAATCTTTCATTTGGAAATTTTATAATCTGAGTTTATGTGATCTCTTTCAATTTTTTTATTTGCAGTTTTTATTGCAATGGCAGGAGTATAGAAGCAACTATAAATTTTGTAATATTACATTACAGATGAGATACAAGGAAGTGTAACAGCTAAACACTTGTGCATTAAAAATTATTTAAGCTTTTCTTCTGTAATTTACAGGTTCCCTTAGTATTTGATTCAGGACATCAGTGTTCAGCACCTGCTGGTCAGCTCTGGGTAGAACTGCTTCGTTTCTATGCTTTGGAGTTCAGTATGGCTGATTCGGTTATTAGCATACGGCTCAAAGAAACAGTCCCTCGTGAATCAAAGGACTGGCCTAAAAAGCGCATTGCTGTGGAAGGTATATATATCAACAAACATCAAAGAACCGTTACTTTAATTTTCTAGGGTACTGTCTTGGCTATTGACATTGTGTGTAATAACTTAGAATTTTTCAATATTGGACTGTGATTCCCAATAATATAGTAGAATATGTTTTGAAAAAAAACAAATTTAATTAGTATTTCTCTTGGGTATTTTTTTCCACATTATAAAAGTAATTAAGAGAACTTAAAAATTGTCTTCAGCACAATTCATAGATCTATGTCCCTAAACAATGTTTTAGAGTAACAGTACTATATTCAGATTTTGTAAGGATGAAAGTGTATTCTTTTTTTAAAAAAAGTTAACTCCTACACTGCTGGCTCACTTCTTTTTAATAGACCCATATTCAGTGAAAAGGAATGTGGCAAGAACTACGAACAGCCAGCTAGTCTATGAGTATATTCTTCACTGCCTGAGAGCAACTTACAAGTATTTTGCCTTGCCTCACAAAAAAAGTGCAAAATTGAGCAAAAAATCCTCTCCGAATGCCAATGAGGAGAAATCCCAAATGCTGGACCATGGAAAAGATGCTATAAAGCATGAACATTCTGAGTTGCAAAACTTGGATGGTAGACCAAACACAGCAATAGTGGAAGATTGTGTAATGGAGACTGCAGGTATGCCCCAGGCACATAGAATTGATCCTTCAAAACTGTGTGATGGCTCAGAAAGCTTCACAGAAGAAGAAGTAGCTGATGATATAAGTCATTTGGGAATTGCCCATGAAGATTCAGACTGTATAATTGAGGAAGTTATTTCTGGAGATAATGAGGATTTTAAACCAAGTTGTGAAGAGACGGAGAGTGGAAATGACGAGGAAGAAGAGGAGGAAGACGAAGAACATGAACAACAAAAAAGATGGAATAATATCTTGACTACTGAGCAGGGAATAGATGAAGACAGTGATAGTGGAGATCTCCATGTTACAGTGAATGAGCATGATGTAGAGACATGTAGTACTTCAGACTTAGAAGGTTTTCAAAATGCTGCACTTACAGAGAGTGATGAGTTTGGCTTAGAGTGCTCTGGCATAATGGATGACAAGATTGACATCGATGAGGAGAGCACTGAGGGTACTGATGAACTGGATGAATCGCCCAAAAAATTCCTATGTTCAGCACAGAGTCAAATATCCCAAATGATTAACTCAGATGATGAGGAGGAAGTGGAGGAAGAAGAAACAAGTCTTCTAAACCAGAGAGAGTGTGGTGTTATCATAAGACCTGGGGATGAACTAGATAACACATACACTGGATCTGGAGAAGATGATGCACTGTCAGAGGAAGATGATGATTTTTCCATCCATAAGAAATATGAGAATAAACATTTCGAAGAAAATGTGGATGCACCCCTGAGGATCAACTTGAGTCAAGAGGATCTTACTGAGAAGGCGAACCTTTTTGAAGAGAACACAGCAATAGAACAGTGCTTAGAATCTGAACTTTTTTATGAATTCAGTAAACCAGCTTTTACAAGGGGCAAGGTAAGCATGCTGTATCGGAACATAAACATACTGCTTATGTTCTATTATCAGTTATATGAAAGTGTTGCTCAAACTCGTCAAAGTGTTATAGTTTTTAAAACCAGTCTTGCTTTCTGTTCATGCAGTCTCCTACAGTAGTATGTAGCTTGTGCAAACGGGAAGGTCATTTAAAGAAGGATTGTCCAGAAGACTTCAAGAAAATTGAGCTTGACCCACTGCCAGCGCTAACGCCCACGTTTTCAGTTATTCTAGATCAAGTTTGTGTCCAGTGTTACCGTAAGTTTTTTCCTTTGAATATTGTGTGATAGAAAAAGAATTGCAAAAAATAATGAAATAACTATGGACTAGTGGTGTTATAAAGGGGGCTGGTTTATTTGGACTTCGGACTTCATCATCTGAAAGGTCCCTTCCAACCTAGACAATTCTATGATATGCTACACTGCATCCAACTCTTAGATAAAAATCTTAGAATAGGACTGCTGAGTAGTTCGTATCTAGAGAAATACAAAATCTTTAGGTTTATCTTGTATGCGTTGGCTGTCTGATTACTCATTTAGACATCTTAATATAATTTCTAAGAGTTTAATTTTAGGTGCATTTTTTGACTGATGCTTTTACATTTCTGTCTACATTGTCTACATTTAATTTTGTTACTGTTCCTTAACTTGTGGTTTTTAGTAAACAAAGACTTCAGTGTTCTAGAAAAAATGGAGTCAAAATACTGTTTTGTAACACTTCTCCAATTTTGTTCTTTTCAGAGTGACCCAACTTTCCTCCTTTCTCTCTCGCCATTTCTGACCAGACAAAATGCATTATTTGTCTAATTAATGTTTTTCTTTGAACAGGTATTTCTCTTCTACTTCATCCTTGCTTTTTTTCCTTCACGTGTGAATCTTCTCTTGCTTTTTTTTTCTCCCCCCTCCCCTGCTGTAAACCCCTCACTTTTTTCATTTGAATCTTTGCTGTTGACTCTTTCTACAGATTAGTTTGCCTAAATTGTTGTCACTTTTATTTTTTTTTTCCAAGACGATTTTGCTCCAAATATTGGAGAGGATCAGGCTCGGGAACATATAAAAGAAAATCTGGAAAACTTCATTAGACAGGATTTCCCAGGTAATTGGGCAGTTCTTGCTTTATATTTGTACTTTGGTGTGTTCATACTTGAGTGTTTTCCAAGAAAACATGTATCAGCATGAAAAGGACTTTAGTTTTGAACATAGAACCTATATTGTAGCTCAGCATTGCTATACCTCATTACTTTAATTTCTGTCTTAAGACTTCCAAGGCTTTGGTTTAAGTCTTTTTTGACTTAGTCATATATACAACACATTAGTAGGAAGGAGCAATGTCAAGCTAAGCAGAAAACAATCAAAGCAGTAGTGGAACAGGTTTGTAATTGTTATTTTAGCCTTATTCATTAGACAGACTTCTTGTTTGTAAAAGCAGATACAATAACAAGCGTTTTGTAGTCCTTCCTACTGAAACTTACTGGTTTTGGAATATTTTAAAATGCAGGCACAGCATCTTACCTATACACAGAATGTTTTTTTTGTTTGTTTCTGGAATTCTTACCTGTAACACCTGAACTTTGGTTCGTAGTCTTTTAAAACTAGCAAAAGCTTTTTTGGCTGGAGCCTGGTATGTGGACAGATATGTCCCTTATCCTGAAAATCTTTGTAGAAGGCGGTCTTACTTTTTTTTTTTATCAGATGTCAGCTCAGACCTGCACGGTGATGATTTAATTATTGGAAAACCTAACTTGTTTCTGGATCTGTCAGACTGCTCATTTGAACCAATAAGAGATTCTTTTAACGGTGATGAGGATCATCAGCAAAGTTGATATGAAAATAAGTTTTGATGTACCATAGAAAGATAGTGATGTTTTCATGCCTTGTATTAAAAGACATGCAGTGGTTTGAAGCTATATACAATTTGAGATTCTGTGTCTCTATGGGGTTATAACACATCTAATAACATCTACCATTTTATATAATTTATAAAATCTCCTGTTTTATTACTTTATATAACCCATTTTATAACGTCTCTTGCAGGAACCAAGCTGAATTTGTTTGGCTCCTCAAAAAATGGCTTTGGCTTCAAACAAAGTGACCTTGACATCTGTATGACAATGGATGGGCTGGAAACTGCTGAAGTAGTTTGAAAAGATTTTTTTTTTCTTTTTAATAAATGCAGAATTTTATGGTTATATTGTGTATATAGTGTAACAAATTTATTATTTCATAAAAGCTTTTCAGATGAGAAGAAAACACAAGTAGGTGCCAGAAAGGGGTTTTGTTGTTGGTCTAGGCATGAGTTTAAGAACTACTCTCAGTAGTCAGTTTCCCACTGAATTCTGCACTAATATTACTTCTAGGATTAGCTGCGCAGATAAATAACGTGCTTTTTAGCATAAACAGCTAGGAACGGGAGACAGTGGAACAGGACATCAAACTCCTTTCATGACTAATATAAACTCCTTAAAAGTCTATGTTAAGATACCGTCTAGTGTTGATTTTACAAGTGCTATTTTGAACCAGTTTCTGGTATTCACATAATTCTGTATCGTATGAAACGTAATTACACAGCTTTAGGTTTAATGTCAAGTAATAAAAGGTTTGCCGAAAATACTTGTGGCAGATACAACCTTCAGCCTTTTTTCTTAATATCTTAGGGACTTGATTGCATCAGAATCATTGAAGATTTAGCAAACGTTCTCAAGAAACAGACAGGTAACTTTCTTGAAAACTAAAAGAAGTAGTTCTGTTTCCGTGACTTCAGTTGCTTTTGTGAGAATGTTCTGGGCACTGTAGAAGAAAATAATTAAGATAAAACTATATTGACGAGCTTAACGTTAGTAAAAATGAGGTTATATGTTGTGAACACTTGCATTTATTTTTGTTTGTGTATGTAGGTCTATGAGGTCATAATGTTATAGGACCGCATCTGAATTGGACAAGTAGTATATTTATAACCTACATGCAAAGGACGAACCTTGTTAAAGCTTCGGGCTTGAAGTTAGTAGTTTTGTTGTATTTGTATGTTCAGTGCCTAATAAGTTAAAAGGTAGGCTGAAAAGGAATGCTGTTTTTAATACAAGAAATTATGATTTTTATAGTGCTTGGTTGGTTTGGTCTGTGTCCCATGAATTTAATATAATTGGAGTGAACTATCAATGACCTCTTCAGCTTATTTTACCATAACATTTAGACAGATCTTTGCTTTATTACAGGGCTTAATGTGTGTTTGTATATATTATATTTAGCCAATTCATCATGTTTGACAAATGCCTAAAATCAATATTAAAGTATAACTGAAATACAATTTCAGTGTCACTAAGATTTTATTTTGTATCCTTTTTACTACAGTTTTGAGTTATTTGTGGAGTATTTGATACTGTTACAACTGTATTTCAGTCATTCAGTAACTAAACATTTCATCCTAGGTTTAAGAAATGTCTTGCCTATAACAACTGCTAAAGTCCCAATTGTCAAATTTTTCCATGTCAGAAGTGGTCTTGAAGTAGACATCAGTTTATATAATACTCTGGTAAGGTCATCTCCTTTTTTTATTTTTTTTAACAGAAAAATGTGGGTCTGCTTCTTGAAATTTAAGTGACTGTTTTGAGGTTCAATAATCAACTGTCTCCCTTCGCCTTATTGGAGTTTTAGATTTCTGAACAACTTTTTTTTTTTTTTGACTAGTAGTGGAGTCAGTTGCAGAATTGTGACTTTAGTGTTGCCACTTTTCTAAGAAAATATATTAGTTCTTCAATAATAGTAAAAAATAGTGGTTTAGGTGTTTAAAGTCTTCTGTAAATAAGAAAGACAAAATAATATAACTTCAGCTTTCCTATATTCCGCTTCCCATCATGGTGCTTGCGTAGTCTTGAGACCTGGAATAGTGATTTTGAACTCAGCTTGCCTGAACTAGAACATGTGTTGGAATTTACGAAAAACCACAAGTTCTTGGACAAATATTTTAAAAAGAAGCTTTGGGGTTTTTTTTCAACGTCTCTGAACTGCAAAAGCCAGTTCCTTGAAACATCAAAGACAAGTAAATTTTAGAGCCAAGTATTAAGCTTTCTGAAGGTTTTTTAAGAGCTCAAGGGAAGTCTTCAAGAAGATATCTCAACAACTAAGTAAGTCTGAAAGTTTTCTTCTTGAAGTTATGCATCAATATGGCTCAGTTGATAGCTCTCACATTTCTAGGCTCAAATCTCTTAGTTCAAGAACTTACCTTCTACCAAATATTTTGAAAATGCAGTAGTAGATTAGTGCTTCCCTTTGTGAAGTACTGTTGTGTGAATGCTGCTTTGTACCACTTCTGCGCAGATTCAGGACGTTGATCAGCATTTTAAGAGAGCAGGTCATAACTTCATTGTTGAATGCTTCCTTAGAAAATATACATTCTACTATGCAGGGCTTCACATCTGCATTTCTTGAGCGCACAGCTTAAGAGCTTTTGGTTTTCATGTTTTCAGTGTATTTCTTCAGAGCTCCTGTATTTTCTATATGACTTTCTTTTTTTTATAGGCCTTGCACAACACAAGACTCCTGTCAACATATGCAGCCATTGATCCTAGAGTAAAATATCTGTGTTACACAATGAAAGTCTTTACGAAGGTAGGTATATTTCAGACATTTTAGAAGCAAGAGACATAAATGACATAGAGACATAACCATAGAAGATACAAATCGTGTTTCTTTTTCTAGATATGTGACATTGGAGATGCATCTCGAGGTAGCCTTTCTTCTTATGCATATACTCTTATGGTGCTTTATTTTCTGCAGCAGAGAAATCCACCTGTCATCCCTGTTCTTCAAGAGGTACAGTATGTCAAGAAAGAAATGAGGATCTGTACACAGTATTGACCAATAGAATGTCAGTGCTGAATCTGAAGGGCTCTTCTAATGAGTTTAATATTGTGCTTTCAGATCTACAAAGAACCAAAAAAGCCTGAAATTTTAGTTGATGGCTGGAACGTTTATTTCTTTGATAAGATAGAGGAGTTGGTGAGTAAATCAGGTTAATTTTGAAATGGTGTTACCGGTAGTTTTGCCAATGAAAAAAGAATTTATTCTAAGAAACATTGTTCTCAAATATCATAGTTGAATATAGAAATGGAAGTGGAGTAGCTATTGCTTTGAAAATCCCAATCCCTTACTGTAAAGCTTTAAGAATCTGGTTGGTTATAATTCACCTGTGAAAAATCTGTAAAAACTGAAAAAAATAGATTAGATTAAAAAAAGTTATTTTAAGGTGTTAGTGAAGATTAATTGCTCTGTGTGTCCTGTTACTGGGTGGAGATAACCCCTACAAATACCAGCTGCACATCTAGTCACAGCTGCTTGATCCTGTTGAATAATTTTATGTCAAATAGACACATAAAGTGAATGAATATTTTTTTTTTATAACAGGCAAAACATAATGTTAGAAGTTCTATTAATTCTCCACTTTTGTTGTTAATATTTAAAAAAATCCACCACTTAAAAATCAATATTGTATTATTAATACCAATTATGAAAGGAAGAGAAGTATTCTGGTGTAACTCAATTGTGTCTCTTTATAAAATAAGACTTGCATTGTTTAAGTTTCAAAGTTATGAAAATTAATCTGCTTAATGTAAGTACTGGAAGTCAAAATACTTTGTCATTTTCAGTCAGTTGTTTGGCCAGACTGTGGCAAAAACACTGAATCTGTTGGGCAGCTGTGGCTGGGACTTCTCCGTTTCTACACAGAAGAATTTGATTTTAAAGAGCATGTCATCTGCATTAGGAGAAAAAATCTGCTTACAACTTTCAAGAAGCAGTGGACATCCAAATACATTGTAATTGAAGGTAAATGCCATGAAGTACATGAATATGTGGAATTTCTTTAGTGCCCACGTGAAAAATTGTGTCTTTCCACAAGGCTTGCTTATTTTCTTTTCCTGGGTTATAAGTTGTTATTTGCTCATGTTTTGAAATCATTGCAAAATTCCCATTCATGCTAAATATTATCCTTGGCGGCTTTGTCTCTACTGAAAAGAAGATGCAAAGCAGACTTCATACTTTTCATGAGGACAGTAACTGACAAAAAAAAATTTAACCAAATCCTTTAGAAAATAAATTAGCTGTAATGCAGTTGAGGTTTTCTCACAAATAGCTAGGTTTAGCAGACTCCATGTTTACATGACCAGTTTAATCCTGTGTATGGTTAAGTATGTTAAGTAATACCATGGTATCTATCAAGAAAATGCAGTGACACGTTTTAGAAATGTTCCCTAAACCCATATGATTTAGTGAAAAGAATTTCTGTTTTCTTGCCTGCACATTCAACTTACTGTTTTATAATACTTCAGTCAGTTTAGAGCTGGACAGCTGTGATCCTTTGTCTGTGGAGTTAATTCCTTTTCAATAAATTTGTAAATGGTTCCATTTCAGTATATTAATTCTGCATTGGGAATAGCTGCCTTGGGTTGATCATGTGTATGTATACATTTCTGATCTTGCCCTGGACTTGAATAATGCCTGTAATGCTTTTTCTACAGACCCCTTTGATTTGAACCACAATCTTGGAGCTGGATTGTCAAGAAAAAGTGAGTCTCCTGTTAACAAATTTGGGTACAAAGTGAAGATCTTGTCTTAGATCTTGTTTTACTGGCTTGTTTGATGTTTGGATGACGATGTTTTTGTGCTGTTTTTTTTCCTTCCCCAGTGACAAATTTTATAATGAAGGCTTTTATCAATGGCAGAAGGGTATTTGGTACTCCTATAAAAATATTTCCTAAAGAATATCCATCAAAAATGGTAAGTTACTTCTAAGACCAATATGTGCATACTTTTGGGTGTTTAGCTTAGCTTACCACTTGCAGGAGTCTGGTTACACTCTCTTTAAGCTCTTCTCCCTTAAATTTCATCAGTACTGTAAAAATCTGTATGGGAGTTATTACTGAGTACTGTTTTCATGTTGTTTGCATGTAAATGCTGAATACTAATCAAGTCAAAGCTTCATTGTACAGGCTTACATATTTTAGTTCCTATCAAAACCAGCTTACTATTTCTTAAAACTGCAGTTTTACAAAAGACCTTGCAGACCTGGTGGTCATCAGGCTGCCTGCAAAAAAAGAGGCCAGTGGCCAGTTAATGTCACCAGGTGTTTCAGGACTTCAGCTACACACACCAGGTTTATTATTCTCTATAACTCCTACTGCTGTTTAACACTTGCTTATCTGTCTTGATTCCAAAGTGTATGGGTTTTAATTTTAAATTAATGATTTCTTCTTCAGGAGTACTTCTTTGATCCAGAGGTACTAACAGAAGGAGAACTGGCACCAAATGATAGATGCTGCAGAATTTGTGGTAAAATTGGCCATTTCATGAAAGATTGTCCCATGAGAAGGAAGTGAGTATAGTTTTGGAATCTGTGGCGGACTTTTCCTTAGGTTTGTTTAGAAGAAAGATTAGGATGGTAATGCTAGAGCAAAACTCTTAAATGCTGCAGATTATTTCCGCACTGTTGAATTGAAAATGTATCAATACCAGTTTTGGCAGTGGTGGATGGTGGTGTTTTTTTTAAATTTTTGGTCAGTGTTGAGTCACTACTTAACTTTTGCCAGTATCATTTGTAGTGGTTTTTAACAGAATCTTTTCATAGAAAGCTGCAAAACCACCTAGCTTAAGTTAGTAATGCTGACTGCACTTTGTTAGTGCAGTAGTTAAAGAGAATCCAAATGATACTGTGAAAAGCACTTGTGAAAACAATCTTTTCATTTAAGAGTTTCTACTTCTAGGATCCTGCTACTCCCAGGAAGAACAGATTTTGTTCTGTTCACAGCAAGACAAGAATGTCACAGTGTTATTTATTTTTCTTAAGTACATGTGTAAGAGAACAATGTCTTGGTTTACATCCAAGAGAAGGTTTCCTCATCCTGAGTAACCAGAGATCTAAAATTCAGCAACTATCGTCTTGTAACAAACGAAAGCTAAACTCATCTTTCTGGTTTTCACCTTAGTCTAAAGTCTCTATTAAGTCTAAACTTAAAACTTATCCATTGATTTCTTTCCTAGTTAAGACAAAGTCTTTAGAGACTTCATGTCTATAAAAGAGTGAAAATTGGCAAATAAAACTTCAAGTGGACAACATCTTGAAAGCCTTTGTGCTCACTTGTAAGGTGAATGGAAAAATCTGACCTTTGTTTAGAGTCTGTCTATGTTAAAGCTGTAATTAAAAATCACCTGCACTTTTATGCCAAGTTGCTAAAAAGCTACTTGCATTGGATCAGATGAAGTAGCCTTTATGCTATACAATAGAGTATTGTTGAGACTGTTAATTTGGTAATTTATTCAACATCACCAAATGCACGTAGAGCAGCTGATAATAGTTTGATAATAAAGAAAAATGAAAGTGGTGTGAAAATCTATTCAGTGTTTAAACAGCTGTTTCAGATGCAATTGATTTTTTAGTCTTGCATTCTGGAGTGAAGCCCCAGTTCACTGCATATGTGCAGCTATGTTCTGTACAACATTAGAGTGAAAGTCAGTGGGATCTTGCATCTAAGCATACCCCCCCTTACGGGGTAAGACCACTGATACGTTTGAGTCCTCTGTCCAGCCATTGCAATAGGAGATGCTGTCTATGGAGGGCACACTAATTTGCTGTTCTCTGTAATCTCATGCATTCCCCCAGCATCTGCAGTCACTGTGTAAGAGATGTTAGAGCACATACCTGCCGTGGTTTGATAGTACTCTTTTGTGGACTGAGTTGTTCATGATTTTGTCCGGTTTGTTTGTATGTTTTCTGAACCTGATTCTTCCATTTTCTTTAACAGTCTTCTATGGCAACCAGTTCCGTAAGAATCATAGAACCGTTTAGGTTGGAAAAGACCTTTGAGATCATCAAGTCTAACCATTAACGTAGCACTGCCACGTTACCACTGAACCATGTCCCTGAGCAGTACATTTACATGTTTTTTAAATACCTCCAGGGATGGCAAATTAATCACTTCCCTGGGCAGCCTGTTCCAATGCTTGGTAACCCTTTTAGTGAAGAAGTTTTTCGTAATATTCAATCTAAACCTCCCCTGTGCAAGCTGAAGCCATACATGTGCATATATACATGAATGACATGGTGAGAAATGAAAACTAGTAATGGTAGAGGGCTGGAAGAGAGCCTGACGCCCCACATCGCTACAGCCTCCTTTCAGGTAGTTGTAGAGAGCTATAAGGTCTCCCCGCAGCCTCCTTTTCTCCAGCCTAAACAATCCCAGTTCCCTCAGCCGCTCCTCATAAGACTTATGCTCTAGACCCTTCACCAGCTTCATTGCCCTTCTCTGGACACACTCCAGCACCTCAATGTGTTTCCTGTAGTGAGGAGCCCAAAACTGAACACCGTATTTGAGGTGCACCTCACCAGTGCCGAGTCCAGGGGGACAATCACTTCCCTAGACCTGCTGGCCACACTGTTTCTGATAGAAGCCAGGATGCTATTGGCCTTCTTGGCCATCTGGGCACACTGCTGGCTCATATTCAGCCAGCTGTCAACCAGCACCCCCAGGTTCTTTTCTGCTGGGCAGCTCTCCAGCCGCTCCCCAAGCCTGTAGCACTGCATGGGGTTGTTGTGACCCAAGTGCAGGACCCAGCACTTGGCCTTGTTGAATTGTTGAATCCAGTTGGCCTTGGCCCATTGATTCAACCTGTCCAGATCCCTCTGTAGAGCCTACCTACCCTCATAGAATCATCATAGAATCATAGGGTTGGAAGGGACCTCTGGAGATCATCTAGTCCAGCCCCCCTGCCAGAGCAGGGTCACCTACAGCAGGTTGCACAGGAACGTGTCCAGGTGGGTTTGGAATGTCTCCAGAGACAGAGACTCCACCACGCCCCTGGGAAGCTTGTTTCAGTGCTCTGCCACCCCCAAAGTAAAGAAGTTCCTCCTCATGTTTAGGTGGAACTTCCTATGCTCAAGTTTGTGCCCATTACCTCTTGTCCTGTTGCCAGGCACCATTGAAAAGATCTTGGCCCCATCCTCCTGACACCCACCCTTTAAGTATTTATAAGTGTTGATAAGGTCCCCCCTCAGTAGTCTTTTTTCCAGACTGAAGAGACCCAAATCCTTCAGCTTTTCGTCATAAGAGAGGTGTTCCAGTCCCCTAATCATCTTGGTAGCCCTTTGCTGCACCCTCTCCAGCAGTTCCCTGTCCCTCTTGAACCGGGAGCCCAGAACTGGACACAGGACTCCAGGTGCAGCCTCACCGAGGCAGAGTAGAGGGGGAGGATGACCTCCCTCGACCTGCTGGCCACACTCTTCTTGATGCACCCCAGGATGCCATTGGCCTTTTTGGCCACAAGGGCGCATTGCTGGCTCATGGTCATCCTGTTGTCCACCAGGACTCCCAGGTCTCTTTCAGCTGAGCGGCTCTCCAGCAGGTCAGCCCCCAACCCGTACTGGTGCATGGGGTTATTCCTCTCCATGTGCAGCACCCTACACTTGCCCTTATTGAATTTCATAAGGTTCCTCTTTGCCCAGCTCTCCAGCCTGTCCAGGTCTCTGTATGGCGGCACAGCCTTCCGGTGTGTCAGCCACCCCCCCAGCTTTGTGTCATCAGCAAACTTGCTGAGGGTGCACTCTATCCCCTCATCCAGGTCATTGATGACTATATTGAAGAGGACTGGACCCAGTACTGACCCCTGGGGAACACCACTCGTCACTGACCTCCAACTAGACTCTGTGCCCCTGATCACTACCCTCTGAGCTCTGTCTTTCAACCAGTGTTCTATCCACCTTACTGTCCATTCATCAAGCCCACTCTTCCTAAGCTTCCCTATGAGGATGCTGTGGGAGACCGTGTTGAATGCCTTGCTTAAGTCAAGGTAGACCACATCTACGGCCCTCCCCTCATCTATCCATCCGGTCATGCCATCACAGAAGGCTATCAGATTAGTCAGACATGATTTCCCCTTGGTGAATCCATGTTGAGTACTTCTGATAGCTTTCTTTTCCTCCACATGCCTTGAGATGACACCCAGAACAAGCTGTTCCATCATCTTTCCAGGGATGGAGGTGAGGCTGACCAGCCTGTAGTTCCCCAGCTCTTCCTTCTTGCCTTTTTTGAAGACTGGAGTGACGTTGGCTTTCCTCCAGTCCTCAGGCACCTCGCCTGTTCTCCAGGATCTTTCAAAGATGATGGAGAGCGGCCCAGCAATGACTTCCGCCAGCTCCCTCAGCACTCTTGGGTGCATCCCATCGGGGCACATGGACTTGTAAATATCTAATTGATCTAATTAATCCGTCACCCGATCCTCCTCAACCCAAGCGAAGTCTTTTTTCCCTGTTACTTCTCCCAATGCCTGGGACTCCCGAGGGCTGGGCTGAGCAGTAAAGACCAAAGCAAAGAAGGCATTCAGTAACTCCGTCTTCTCTGCATTCTCCATCACCATGGCTCCTGTCTCATTCAACAGTGGGCCCACAACTTCTCTGTCTTCCTTTTTCTTCCAATATACTTGTAAAAGCCCTTCCTGTTGATCAGGATCAACAACCCTCAAGCAGATCAACACTCCTGCCCAACTTACTGAGTGTGTCATCTGCAAACTTACTGAGTGTGCACTTGATCGCCTCGTCCAGGTCTTTGATCAAGCTATTGAAGAGAACAGGCCCTAGTACTGAGCCCTGGGGAACACCACTTGTGACTGGCTGCCAACTGGATTTAAGTCCATTCACCGCAACTCTTTGGGCCCAGCCATCTAGCCAACATGCTAACTGATGTGTAAAATAGTACTTTCTTTCATCTGTTTAAAGCCAATCTCATTTTAGTTTCATAAGCGTTCCATAGACGTAGCCTTGTGGGATTCAGTTAGTAATGATACTGGCTTGATGATTTTGTAAGCCATGATTGTATTCACCTTCTCTCCAGATGGGAGAGTCTTGGCCTTCTTATTATCTGTTCCTTAAACACTTTTGTTCTTCATCACTTTACTGCCTTTCTCCATACCTTCTGTAGCTCTACTACTTCATTCTTAAAATACTGAGACCAGACTAACATGCAGTACTCAGATGTAGGCACACCATGGTTTTATGTAGCAACTAAATGATGTCTTCTGTCCTATTCTTAGCATTTTATTTGTCCTATCACTACACTTGCTGACACAGTCCCTCCCCATCTTTCTTGTAGGCCCCCTTTAAGTAGTGGAAGGCCACTGTAAGGTCTCCCCAGAGTCTTCTCTTTTCTAAGCTGAATAACCCCAACTTTCTCAGCCTTTTCTCATAGGAGAGGTGCACCAGCCCCCTGATCATTTTTGTGGTTCTCCTCTGGACTCACTCCAACAGGTCCCTGTCTGTCTTGTACTGAGGGTCCCAGAGCTGGATGCAGTACTACAGGTGGGATCATGAAAGCAGAGAAGAGGGACAGAATCACCTCTCTTGACCTGCTGGCCATACTTATTTTGATGCATCCCAGGTTGGCTTTCTGGGCTGTGAACACACATTGCCAGCTCATATTTGGTTTTTCATCCAACAGTGCCCCCAGACCCTTATCCTCAGGGCTGCTCTCAATCTGCTCATCACCCGGCCTGTATCTCTGTTTGAGATTTGTTCTGACCCACTTGCAGGACCTTGCGTTTGGCCTTGTTGAACTTCACGAGGTTCGTAAGGTTCACGTGGGCCTGCCTTTATAGCCGGTCAGGATCCCTCTGTATGGCATCCATTCCCTCTAGAATCTTAACCCCACCACTCAGCTTAGTGTCTGCAAACTTTCTGAGTCCCACTCTAAGCACTCAATCTCACTGTCCATGTCCCTAACAAAGATGTTAAATAATACCGCTCCCAGTATGGACCCCTGAGGGACACCACTCGTGGCTGGTCTCCACACTGACATCGAGTCATTGACCACAACTCTTCGAGTGCGGCCATCCAGTCAATTCCTTATCCACTGAGTGGTCCACCTGTCAAATCCATGTCTCTCCAATTTAGAGACGATGATGTGCGTGACAGTATCAAATGTTTTGCACAAGTCCAGGTAGGTGACGTCAGTCACTCTTCCCTTATCCACCAATTCTATAACCCCATTATAGGCAGTCACCATATTTTTCAGGCACGATTTGCCCTTAGTGAAGCCGTCTTGTCTGTCAGCAGTCACCTCTCTGCTTTCCACGTGCCTGAGCATAGTTTCCAGGAGGATGTGCTCCATGATCTTGTCAGGCAGAGGTGAGACTGACCAGCCTGTAGTTCCCTAGGTCTTCCTTTTTTCCCTTTTAAAAAAAAGGGAAGCTCACCTTGAAGCTCATCTGACTGACTGAAGGAGCCTAGTATCATCTTCAGACTTGAAAGTTTCACTGATGTCTCTTTCTCTAGGTCATGTATAAAGAAGTTAGATAAAACCAGTCTGGCAGTGGTAGCCATTTCCCCACTGCTAGATCTCTTAAGTCGCATAGAATGTTAGAAGTTTCTCCCAGTAGAAGAGACTTTTGGAGATACTGTGAACATGTACAGTTTCAGAAGGAAGGGAGTTCTGATTGAATTGTACAAGTAGGAAGAAAATCCCAGAACTATAGCCGTATTTTTCATACTTTGTTAGCATTTTGCTCACTGTTTCTTTTCTCCCCCTGTCTTTGCCACTCTAGCACCCAGATTTTCTGTTGTGTTTACATGTTTGACATATTAGGTATTAATTATTAGAATTTAAGGCTGTATTGTAATCTAATTGTAAACTTAAATTGTTATATGCACGTTATATCAGTGTACCACTGTTTGGTAGGAGAGTACAAGGGACAGGTATGTTAATTTGCTTTATTTAACCCACTGAAGAAATACATGAAATACATCGATTGTCTGCAGACAGCACTTGGTTTTATTTGTTTGTTTTTTAACTCTTGTGTATGTAAGGCCTATGAACTCTGCAGCATTTTTCTCCTCCTGCAGACTAAGACGGCAGCGTGATTACGAAGATATCCAAAACCAGAGGTACACAGAAAGTAAGGAGAAAAGAAGCAAAGAGGACAAAGAAACTCAGAATAAAACAACAGAAAAGGAGAGCTTAATTAAGGAGGGAAAATTGCATCTATGTACACCTCAAAAGAGGAAACTAGCAAGGGTAATAGTAGAAACCGGAAGAGAAAAGACTCCCAGGCAATCAGCAGAGAAGTGGAAGCGCCTGGAAGACAGAGACTTAAGAGAAAAACGCTGCTTTATCTGTGGAAGAGAAGGTCACATTAAAAAGGAATGCCCACAGTATAAAGGAGCTGCAGGTATGAAGCTGATCAAGCTGAGTAGTTTAAACAGACCTTATGTTTTTTTGGTATTTTTCACAGAGATGACTAACGGGTAAGGTTTTTGCTTTGAATGGCATCACATAAATACTATCTTTTTTTTAAAAAAAAACCAAAATGTAGTCACATGTAGTCAGTTTTCCCTTCATCCTCGCCTACCTTTCAGAACTTTGTTGTATCCCAACAGATTTGACGCGGTTTCTCTTGGCAGGTAAGATGCCTTTAATAGAAAGGGTGTGAGTGTCTAATATGTTTAAATTGCTTCCATTGTCCTCGCTGTATGAGTTTGCTAATGTTTCAAATTACAATTTCTCTTTCAGTACATTATAATTACAACAAAAGCTAGCCTTATAGCTCTTCACATCACCTAAACCAGAATTCTTCCAGAAGACCATAATGTCACTATGAAAGTGCACAGATTGCTGAGACAGAATACTGTGAATGAAATGATGTTCTTGCCAACTCAGCAGTCAGAGGGATACAGCAAGCTGTCTTATTTTTCATGGAGTCAGTTTGCAACTTTGACTTAAAAAAAAAAAAAAAAACAAACTATAAAAATGTCCCCAAATCCAGATCCTGACTGACAGACCTGAATGAAATAATGAAATAATGAAATACTTGCTTACTAGCATCTAAGTCATATTTCAGATAAGACAGATCTCTCATCATCTGTGTTGTAAAGGAAAATCATTGTAAGATAAAACTGAGACTCCTTAAGACAGTGAATGGTACTTATAGTTAGCTTCCAAAGGAGCACAGTATTACGGATTCCCTGTAGGTAAACCTAGGAGCATTTAAATTCATGCTGGAAAAATTTGCTCCACAGATTTGACCTCTTAAAGTAACAAATAGGAATCCTTTGTATAAATGGAATTTCAAACCAGCTCTTCTCTACTAGCAAAAAATGTTCTGTCTGGCTTAGATCAGGAGACTCTATTTAATCAGATGTAATTGGTGGAAAAGGGCATAAGACTGTGCTAACAAAGTACTGGAAGTGGGAGAAAAATGGTGCAAATATATTCAGAACTTTCAAGTTATTTAGAAGTGCTCTTAGTTCAATAGACCACTAGGAGCATTGGGTGGACAGAAAAGATGTCTAAAAATTGAAGCCACATTTTATTCAGCTTGTGACCTTTTGAAGGTCTCTGTCAAGTCTGAATTTAACTTCTGAGTTTCTTTATCTTTGACCTTGTCTCCTTGAACATTTCTTTCTATCGTTCTATTTGCCATGAGTTTGCTAAGGTGGAGTATGCCCAACTGTTTTGTAGTCAGTGACGCTGTATTTTACAATAGTCGTCATGTGAGAACTAATGCTGAGGCTGTATAGTACGTATGTCTAAAATCATGAATTCTGGAGTAGGTGTTTTTGTCTATTATCTGTAATTTGGGAATTACTGTATTTGAATTTGAAGAGAACTGCTGTAGGTTGGGCTTTGTCTGGTTTTGCTTGCTTAGTGCCTGAAGTGTTCTGTAGTTGAATAGAGGACTATGAACAACTGGACCTAAGAGATCAGATTTCATTCTTTGCTGTGCTACGTTTTGTGATACTATGGTCAATTCACTTATCACCATATTTTCATTCTCTGAAGTTCCCTGTCTCCCTCTGATTCTGAAGGAGGATAGCGAGCTTAATTTATTGTAGATTCCTAACTTAGATGCTTAACTGTAGATGCATATCGCCTCATTGGGACAGTTTTTCTGTGTTATGAAACTGAGGAAAATCAATGTCCTACCTTCTACGTACTATGAAGGTAGATTGCAAATACTTTGGTATTATTATATCTCATGATACCTGAAATGGAAACTAGTTTCAAATCTTTGTTATATTATGATCTTTGCAGGTGGTTCAAAACCAGAAGTGTTGTGTGGATCCTATTCTTTACCGAGTGCTGCCAAACATGCTGGTAGATTAAAGCAGGTAAACACCAAGTGTCCCTTTTCTTTGATCTTTGTCTCCTTACATGTTCTAAAGTCCATATAAAGTAATTAAAAATAGCTTTACCTAAGCTTTTGAGAAGAACCTTTTATTTTCTTATTGTGGAATGACATAATTAAATTTTGTTGATTCATCAATGTGTGTATGTTGTTTATAGGGAGTGCTTATACACGAAGAAAAAAAGAAACAAAAAGGAAAAGTATTTTTGAGTCCGCAGTCAGGTTTGTATATCTTCATTTCAATTCAGAAATTCTGCGTAAAAGCATGTATTTTTAACTTGCTTTCTCCATCAGTCCTTATGGGAACTCTGCCTAATTTGCTGAACGCAGCTGCAGTCTGGACAGGTTGCTAGATAATTCTGAAGTGAAGCCACGTTTATTTTACTGGAAAAGTGTGCAATTTTTCAGTTTTGTTTATGTCAGTTCTATACATTTTTTCTTTAACTCTGGTAGACTTATTTGATAAAAACCCACCATATCCTTCTGTAGATTTCACCTGTTTTGGCATACATGGGGTTTTGTGTTTCTTCAGGGACGACATATGGAGTGCTTTCTTGTGAGGCTTCCTCAGAGTCATTGTCTAGAATTCTACATGATCAGCTAACTTAAGAGAGCCTATCAAAGCACATCCTTGGTCTGAGCTGCCAAAATGCAAGAAAACTAAAATTACACTTACAAATAGCAGGCAAATGATAATATAAAGGCCTTTATGTACTCTCTCTGGATCAGAGATGTTTTGTGTTAGATGCACGGTTACAAATGTAGCTTCCTTAAAGTAATTTCTCACACTTACTAACAGGTACAATTACGATTTTAAAAGCAACTGCTTTGTTTAATTACTTTGAGTTTCTAGTGAAATCCTGCAAACCTTTTTTCAATAAAATATATAAATGTCTTCTGTGGCACCTGGAGGGGGACCTAAGTAGTCTTTAACAAATTTTGGAAAGCTAAACTGCAATTAAGTATCTCAAATTAAATTCTCAATTTTCTTGGGAAGACATGGTATTTTCTGTTTTCAGTGCAAGGCTTTTTCAAATCTAAGTTTGGGGATTTTAAACACAAGGTGATTTGTCATTGGGTGTTTGGTTGAAGAAAATGCTAGTTTTCAATTTTGTGTTTTAATACTTCCTACTGTCCTCCAGCAGGTAACGATGTAAAGCTGATCTGTACATGCTTTCATTACAGTTTGACTTAGCAGTAATTTTCTCCTGTCTAATTGTTTCAGTTGTTTTATGTCTTGGGTTTTTTTTCTTTACTTTTTTTTTTTTAAAAACCTTTAAAGCGTGATGCTTTTTTCCTCCCAATCTTAGGCAGCCTTTCCAATAAATACATGACTCAGGGAAAAGCCTCACAGAAGAGGACCCAACAAGAATCATGAGCGATATTAAGCACTGTTAAATTGCAATACAGGCCCTTCATTCATTTAAAAAATTTTCTTTGGCTAAAGCATCTGGATTCACAGGACAGCAGCACAGACAACGTTCTAGTTAGTTTTAATGAAATAGGGGTGGTTTATTGGTAGTACAAGCGACTGTGGATTTTAATATGGACCCCTGCTCTTAAATAGATTGTTTGAGCATTTTAATAGAAAGCCATGATGTTTCGTATTTGTTTCTTAGGTAAATCATGTAGAAAAGGGCAGGTACTAAAAATGGATTGTTTTCAAGTTTTTGTTGTTCCACCTGATCATTTTCAAATGCACTCAAATTGTGTGCAAGCCAAATACATTATATTTTCTTCAAAAATTGATTTTTTGAAGGAGCAAATAATATTTATTAATGTTAATTGTTTACTGAATCCTTGTGTAAAAGTGTTTGAAATGTTTGTAGACTGCTACGTTATTTTTTTTCCTGTAGAAAACTGAAAACATAGACACTAGTAAACATATGTAAAACAACTTCTGGACAAGCCGTGCCATTAAGATTTCTTGGGGTTTTTTCTGTTCTGTGATTTTTATGGGAGCTTGTTTGCTGCTGTGCTTGTGTACAAGAAGAAAGAAAGACTAAAAAACAGGTCAGTCCTGTTTGATGCTGCTAAGAATCTTTTTCAAGGCCTTGGGGATACAGACAAAAATGCTTTAAAGAACAGAGGTATTTTATTTGGCTACTGGGGAAAACACGTGTCCATTTTGCATAAAATGTGAAGAGGATCCTTGTACCAGCCAAGAATTTAATTAGTAGTATGAACTTGAGCTTTACTTGAAGTCCTTCCAGAGCTGGTAATGTACCATCTTATCTTGTTCAGGAGATAATTAGTTACATGGTAAAATTGAAACCACTGTTATTTATGACTTTCAAATAAATTTAAAAAAAAAAAATCAGGCTTAAGTGTTTGTCTTTTTTTTAGGTTGTGGTTTTCAGTATTTTGGACTTAAATGTAGAACTAATGATAACTTATTAGAATTACCTGGTTTTAGAAATGTCATGTTTAACTTCTTTTTCCTTATCCATCTATTTTTATTAAAATTGAAAGCTAGAATTGCCAAAGTGGTCTTAGGGAACTGGGATACTAACTCCTGTTTTGGTTTTCACCCATCTGTAGCAAGCTATCTGTAAACTTTTAGATGTGCAACTTTTGCAAATAATTTATTTTGTATTCTTTTCTCAACATATTTTCAAGCAAAATATTAGCCAGCAACAAACAGAAAATAATTCCAGCTTTGTGTTCTATAGCATAATTCATCCCATGAAATGCAGTCATTTTTTTCCCTCAAAAATAGGTTCATTCCTGTAGTTTTTCATTCACATCCCCAAAAAAAGAAAGGCTGACATGCCTTCTGTATGTCTTGTTTAGCCCTCTATTGAGAGTTACTTTCAGTTTTGCTGACAGGAATGAAGTGTGTAAACTTTAAGGCACTATGGCATAATCTAGAAGATAGAAGTTATTTAAAAAAAAAAATAATTTATGCATACTCACATACTCACATGATACTTTGTAGTTTAGCAGTGAAGTTTTCAACTGTGAAATTTCTGAACTCGAATTTGAATGAATGCTCATTCTGCAGATCCACCAGTCTTCTGCTTCCGTATACCAGCTGCTGCTTCCGTATGCAACTATAAATCCTAGATAGTTGCTAATCTCACAGACCTAAAATAAAACCCCCAAACTTGGATTATATGTTACAAGCATTAAACCAGTAACTAATAAATCCTTTGCTTAAAGAGTAGTTAAAGGGCACAGTCATAATTTAGAGCATGATATGGGACCCAGAATAAACACAGTTGAGGAGGCATGCATATCCGGTGGATTAAGTTGTAAAATTTAGGAAATGGATTGAAAATTAAAAGTGAAGAAAAGGAGGTTCTTCATAACAACTCTTGATATCCAACATCTTGCTTATTTTATGGGAGTATATTCTCAAAGGAGCAACTTTCCACATACAAAGAAAAACCCTGAAAGAACACACTGCATTAATAGTTTCTAGAATGCTATCAAAAGTAATAAACTACAATAATAGTTTACAACTAAATTTATACTAATAATAATAAATACTAAAAAACTAATAGTTTAAAAGACCTCTTCTGAACCACCTGTATACTCAGTCCCTCTAATGATATGGAGAATGCCGAGTTCGTTGCACTGTTTATTTGTGATGCTTTTTTCTTTAAAAAAAAAAAAGCTCTATTGTCCTTATTGTCCTATTTCACACAAATTTCACATGCTTTTTATGACCTGTTTCCAAATTTGGAAAATGTCTTGTGCTATGAATAGTTATCAGTACTGAAAAAAGGAGGACAAAGTTCTGTTTCAAGTATGCCATACAGTTAACCATGTGTTTTAAACAAGCAGTTTAATCTCAGTTAGCTATATAACTACGAGATTAACACGCATCCATCTCAATTCGTTTGTTCGTGTGAGATTTGTTTCATAGCTATATTTGAAACTGGTTTCTCATACATTAAAAATTATATTTAAATGTATTTAATACGCAATGATTTCTTTTATAAGCATCACATTTTTATAAGAACTGCGGAAGCCGCAGTAATTTCTTCACTAGTAACTTTTTCGGGCCTGAAATAGCCGCTTACAATGCGAGTGTGCTAGCAAAGCAAATACTTTTGTTTTCCTGTACTGATCAAGTGATCAATAATGTTTCTTGTTATTCACTTGAACTATTTAGATTTTAATACTGACTTTTGCTTTTATCTTCTCCTGGTGATGTACTGAAGATGAAATACAGCTTAGAAAAAGGCTGGTTTTCTTGCCCACGCTCAGTCTTTTATGCTGAGATTCAATCAGCAGACAGGTGACTAAATGGTTGGAAGCACCCTGAGGAAGTCCAAGAAGGTAAAGTTCTTTGTGCCCACGTGGTATACTGTGAATGATAAAGACAGTGTTAGTTACCTTCGCACACAACCTCCCCCCCGCCCTCCCCAAGCATGCATATTACTGACCTCAGCTTCTAGCTAATAGCACGTTGAAACCCCGCCACCACCTAAGCAGGTGTGTTTTAGTTGAGGAGATGTGAGCGTTTTGCACGAATTGTGTACAAAGGACACATTTTGTGTAGCTAAAGGAAATACAACTTTTTTTATGTATATACTTGCTGTCTTTGTATTGGAGGTGTAAGTACTGCACCTCATTGAAGAGTGGAGGCATAATTACCTATGTAAAAAGCAAAAACGTGCGCATTTGCTATCAAGCTCTTCAAAATGGCTAAGCCCAGAATTAGGTACCCAACAGACGCGGTGATGAGATGCGGACACGTTGCTTGTGCTTTGTAAATACAGGTTTACAGTACGATCTAGCACATTTAAAGATGTAGTCAAGAGCAGGCGAAAAGCGGGTACTTGTTTTCCCTCTGGCACAGCCCAATGCTCAGTTTAAGGCAATGGGATTAGTCTCCCTGTGCCCAGGCCGCCCGGGTTCAGGAGCCGGCTCCGCGCACCGCCCCCCGGGGCTGACAGCCGCAGCTGGGGCACGGCTCGGCCCTTCTGCCGGCAGCTTGCCGACCGCCGGCCCCGCGGCACGGCGCGCCAGGCCTCCAGAAGAGCGACCGGGCCTCGGCCGCCTCACAGACGCGGCGGGAGGTAGGAGGGCTGCTTCCCTCCCCGGGGAAGGGCCTCCTGCTGCGGCTGCCCTGCCCGACTCTGCCCCTTATCGCTGCGAGCAGCCCCGCAGCCTGCCTGGCCCTGCCCGCACGCTGGCGGCGCGGCGCAGGCCGGATGCAGGTCGCTCTGACCCGGCTCGGGGCGGGAGGCGGCGGGGAGGGGGCGGAGCCGCCGCCGCTTGCCCATCACGGCCCGCTGCCCAATGGGGAAGCGCGCCGTCGCGGCGTGACGTGGGCTGGTGCCCCATGGCAGAGGGCAGAGGACGGGGCGGCGGGGGGCGATGGCTTCCTCGGTGGTGAGGGCCACCGTGCGCGCCGTCAGCAAGCGCAAGATCCAGGCTACGCGCGCCGCCCTCACCCTGGTGAGTGCCGCCGACGCGGGCGGGGCGCGCTTGGCCCCCGCCGGCCCTCGACTCCTCACGGCCGCGAGAACTGCGCCACGGGGCCGGGCCGGGCTCCGCGGCAGGTGGTGCGCGGCCGCCGGTGACAGCGGGGCGTGAGGGCAGGAGGGGGAGGAGGACGGGCCGCCCGGCCTGTCGGCAGCGGCGCTGCCCGCTCCAGCTGTCAGCGGGGCGAGGCGCCGCGGCGTTGGGCCGTGCCGGGGGCGGCGGGAGGTTGGACTCGCCCCCGGGCCGCGTGGAAGCCGAGGGCCGGCGCCGTTAACCCTGGGTGATTGCCAGCTGGGCGTTGCTCGGTAGGAAAGGGTGGACGGGGGGGTCTCTTCCTTGGTGAGTTTACCGGAGTGAGCGGCCGCTGCTCGGTAATGCCGCTGGGGGCAGGCCCCGCGCCCCGCCGCAGGCTCCGCGGGCAGCAAGAGAGCGGAGGGCAGCGCCGTTCCTTCGTGCGGGGCGGGGGAGAGGGGGGAGCATTTTGCACGGTCACTTGAAGAAGTGTATTTATTTAAAACAAATAAAAAGAAAAAGAAAGAAAATGTATTATCTACCGAAGCTGATGAGTCGGTTGTTTCCAAGGAGGCTTTGTGTTCTTTCGTTAATTGAGGAAGTGCTTTTGCTACTTTGTGGGGTGTTGGGGAGGCAGTGTCCCTGTTAAGAGGGATTACTGCAAAGTACAGTCGGTTCCCTGCAGGAACAGGGGCAGATTAAGCGTGTATAGTTCAGTCATTTGTCAGAGCTGGTAATCCCTGTTCTGTCAAAAATGAAGATTAATAGCAGTAATTGGAAAAGGCTTTCTGCTGCAAGTCTACTTGTATTTTGCTTTGTGTGTTGTAGTCTGCTTACGTGAGAACTTTACGTTACTAATGTTTTTCCTTTTATCAGTGTCTTAGAAACTTGTCAGCATGTAATGGAAATTCTTACGTTTGTATTGTGTTCTTGCATTTCTGCAACAGCTAGATCTGCATGAACAGTGAATTTGTCTGCTGTAAAGTCACAGTTTCCCTCTAAGGTTAGTGGGAAGAAAGAAGTAGGCCATGAACACTTCTGTGCCTAGTTGATTTTTGTCTCTAATTTGTATGTGACAAAAGTTTCACAAGAGCAGAACTGCTTAATTGAATTGTGGTAGTGATTTTGTGGGGGAAAAAACCAAGCAAACGCCCAAATATTAAGGACTGCAGTTCTTGAGCTGTTTGCTGGCAGCGTGGGTGAGGAGGGGAGTGAGGAGGTATTGTGTTCTGTGTGGATTAGATTCAGCAATCATCTGTTTTACAGCAGAGTGAGTATCTTCAGATCAGATGTCAGTTTCAAGTAGAACACAGGCTAGTCAATACTGGCAGGTGGGTGATTTAGAAGGTGGACTTCGGAGGTAGGAGACGAATGTAAACTGAGAAAATTTGAGTGCATGGATTTAGAATAGAAATTTTTTATAGTATAATTGAATACATTGCACACTTAAATACGTGCACGCACTCACTGCAAATAAACCAAAAAAACCCCATTTCAAATCGATATATATGGTTTTGTTTTCCAGACACCATCAGCTGTTCAGAAGATAAAACAGCTTCTTAAAGATAAACCTGAGCATGTAAGTATAAACAGGGCCAGCCTGTAGAATGTGCTAAGGTATTAGCACAGCTCATGATCGCAAAGCATTTCTGGCTGACTTAGAAGTTTGAAATAAACACTGAAGTGTTTATTAGAGATGCTGGCATGTTTTTTGGAGGGGAATGTGTAAGCTTGTTTATATATCAAGCCTTGTTTCTTTATAAAATGAAATGCAGGAAATAACTGTGATGACATTTCACTGTACAGTTACTTTTGAGGTGGTTAAAGTTGAAAACATTTCAAGCTTCAAAATATTTATGAGCCTTGTAGTATGGTATAGTGGCGACTTTGGTCAGGCAAGAGATCTTCAACTGTTGATATTAAGACATTATTAATTAAGTTCTTGTAGGAATTTTCATTGTGCAGTATGTAATAATAAAGTTAGATTCATACCCATTGAAAAACATCTAGGTTTTAGGAAACTTGCCAGATAATATATATTTTTAAGTAATTTACTTAAAATCTGGAGAATTTCTCCAAATAAATGATTGAGCTTTTCATCTTTTCTTCTTGGGGAAAAACATGCAGAGTCTTGTTTTCTCACCATTATAAAAACAAGCATTAGATTTTCTTCTTTACGGTATTATTTCAAGAAGAATCTTCTAACTTTCATACGTGGCCCATTGTTTCTTTTGCTTCCTGCACATCTGCAACTAACTAGACTCTTTGTTCTAATGTTTTAAACCAGCCTAAGGAAGCCCTAAGCCGACAGTTTAGCTGGTCAGTCATCCCCTTGCTATAAATGGTGTTTGCGTCTTCCAGCCCATTATTTGTAGCAGTTCCTGTAGCGAAAGGTATTTAGTCTGAAAAGATCAAATGCTGTTTTTCTGAGATCCCGCTTGATGACAAGTCATACATTTTTATTGTAACATTGATTACGAGGATAGACAATGTAATTTTCCTCTTCAGTTATTAAGCGTTTTTGTGTGCAAAGTTGTACAGATACTTTTGAAAGATTTTTGTGCACAAATAAGTTTTCTGTTTTCTTTAAAATCGTTTCTCAGTTCATTACTTACACACATGCTGTCTTTGTCAGACTTGTTGGATACTCTGAATGTTACAAACATATTGACCTGATTGGCTTTTAATGTGGCTTAAAATGCCTTTTAATGATTAAAACAGTAAGCAAATACACCTACTTGATATAAGGAGGGGATTGTTTTTTAAGTGAGACTGTCAGTAGAGTAATGAGAAATCAAAGTATGTGTTTCAAAACTTTGGTTTGAAGCAGGTTTTCTGATGGTGTCACTAGTTCTGTGAAAATCTAGTAACTGCCCTTGTCGTGGCCTCACAGCTTCATAATTACAGTACTGTCAATAATCTTAACATAGCACCTGAATTAGCATCTGATTGAACTTTAATTTGAAGTCACAAAAATATCTTCTTTGAAATTTCACTCTTGGTGAGATACCAGACACCTACAGGAGTGCCAACAGTTTATTACTTCAAAAATTTAACGTACTTTAAGGCTTGATCCATGATAGCAAACATCTGACATTTGCTTTTACCTTGGCAGTCAATTTTGTAAAAGGAAAAAACTGTTACCTCTTAATCCATTAAGGAAATTCACTTCCGCTTTGAGGCAACGGAGAATAATAAATGTCAGCATTTTGTTGTTCTGCATGCTTTTTATCTTGGTGTTCCAGAACAGGTTCAAAAAATGTCATGAATGTGGTGTTGCGTTTTGTTTTTTGGTTTTTTTAGGTAGGTGTGAAAGTAGGTGTTCGTACAAGAGGATGCAATGGACTTTCTTACACGTTAGAATACACAAAATCGAAAGGAGACTCCGATGAAGAAGTAGTTCAAGACGGTGAGTTTCTGATGCAGCAGAACAAACTTCTGTGGTGGTGGGGAAGAATAACCTATTGCAGGTTTGCCAAGGTACAGGTTACAACTTACTTGAAGTGACGGCTTATATAGCAAGAGGTCCTGCTGTTCTGTTATGGGAATTGTCACATTAGTTTCTGTTTTGAAGTAATCAGTTAGTTAAAATCTGCATCTTTGCAGTCTCTGCATCAGAGGCTGCTCCACCAGGATAGTCTAGTCCATTATTCACGTCTTTGGAGGTGGCTAATAGCAGATATTTAGAGAATAATACAGAACAATGCACATGTAAAGGAATACTTTATCAGCACAGCTAAACCAAGGCTTGGCAAAATAAAGATTTTATTTTCAAGGGATTTTCCCAATTACCTTCTCTAACTAGTCTTATTCTTCATTGATTTGTAACTTGTTTTTAACCTCTGTGCTTTTGACCTTCACATTGCTTTTTAAAAAAAGGTTCCACGATTTTAATTTAGGAGTATTTTAAAAATTGTTTTCACGTGCTGGTACTTAAGCTTTCTGCCTGATAATGTCATTGAGCACCCCATGATAGGTCTATTTCTAGAGTTCTTGTTGTGGTTTAACCCCAGCTGGCAACTAAGTCCTACACAGCCGCTCGCGCACTCTCCCACCGTGGGATAGTGGGGAGAATCAGAAGGGTAAAAATGAGAAAACTCATGCGTTGAGGTAAAGACAGTTTAATAGGTGGAGCAAAATCTGTGCATGCAAGCAAAGCAAAACAAGGAATTCATTCACTACTTCCCATGGGCAGGCAGGTGTTCAGTGATCTCTGGGAAAGCAGGGCTCCATTATGCATAACGGTTACTTGGGAGACAAACACCATCACTCTGAATGGCCCCCCACTTCCTCCTTCCTCGTCCAGCTTTTGTATGCTGAGCATAATGTCATATGGTATGGGATATCCCTTTGGTCAGCTGGGGTCAGCTGTCCTGGCTGTGTCCCCTCCTGACTTCTGGTGCGCCCCCAGCCAACGCGCTGGTGGAATGATGTGAGGAGCAGAAAAGGCCTTTAATGCTGTGTAAGTACTGCCCAGCAGTAACTTAAAGCATCTCTGTATTATCAGCACTATTTTCAATACAAATACAAAACATAGCCCCATACAAGCTATTCTGAAGAAAATTAACAATATCCCAGTCAAAACTGGCACAGTTCTATACATTTTTCCAGATTTTGTAAAAACTTCTGTTTTGTCAGTGGTCTTTTTGTCTAATGCGGATTTTTATAAAAGCATAATAGTGTTTGATTCGTTTTCTGTTCTGTTTCTAAAAGTACTTAAGATTCCTTTTGTGGGGGTGGTTTTGGGTTTTTTTAGGCATCACTGAACTCTGTTATATTATGTTCAGGATTATTACTTTAATTTGGTGTCAAAGTGAGATATTGAAACATACGTCTGATATCACAGTCATTTTCTTAGAGCAGCTACGCTGCTAGGCAGAGCCCATCTTCCAGCTGCCTACAAAATATCTGTGACCAACTCATAAATTTTATTCTCTTTAACAGACAGTTAGATGGAACTTCAGCAAATGATTAAATTGAACCAGAGTATGCGAGATAGGGGCTGCCACATAATTCTGCAAGTGCCTCGATGTCAAATTCAGCTGGCTTATGGAGTTACCTCTTCTGCTTGCCTCAGAGCTGCTCTAGGTTTACAGGGCTGAAATCAGAAGGCATTTCCTGGTTTGGATCTTAAGGAAGATAAAACCAGTTTCCCTCAGTTAGGTCAGAGACCTTAAGTTCCAAAGCCAGACAGTGTTTCAAGTGTCTCTATGTACTTTCTGTTTGGTTTTGGTTGCTTCTGGACAGATTTCCAGTGAAGTCTCTGACTTTTATATAGCTTTGTGCTCAGTGAGATGGTGGCTTTGGATCTCAGCAAAAATTTTCTGATAGTAAGTGACCACTTCAGGGGTTGGGTCCATGAAATCTTTCATTAGGCTTAGCCTTCACTGTCAGTTACCGTCCAAATTGACCGCAAAAATGTGTAGATTCAACTCAGTTGCCCAAAGACTTGTGTTAGTAATGTTTTGTCTCAATGTCTACTATGATGAAACAGCTTTCCAGGAACTCTCATATAGCATAATGAGTTCTTGTTCTGTTTACTGATACAATTTACACTTTTATTTTCATTATTTGGTAGTCTGTGAAGAGCTAAACCAGTCCACTCAGGCCTGTGTATCAGATTTGCAGTTTGAAAGTTCCATAACTTTCCAGAGAGGTTGATACTTTGTATCCTTTAGAAAAGGGAGCTCTGGCTAGTTCCCTAAAATGAACTACTCATTCTAATCCTTAAAGGTTGTGATATCTTTGAAAGTTCACACATTTGCCTTATTATAGGATTCAGTATTGCTAATAGTTAATTTAGACATGATATTTGTGTCAGAGCAAAAAAGAATCCTTTTAAGAGAGGAACATTTGGGTTTTCAAGGTTTTGGGGCATCTTGTTGGATGCACAGACTTTAAGAATGGTAGGAAATGGGTTACTGACTGAAATGCCTGGGAATTAAGTATTGAAGCTGAGATTTGTTCCCAAATTCTACAGATTATTTCCCAGGGTATCACGTTTTCAGTTTCCCCCTCAAAAAAATACATACATTCATGTGCACAGGCAAATAACAGTTGTAGACTGTTGCTAGACTTTTCTAGGTAAAAACAGAGATGAAAGTGCCCTGTGTTAGGCCAGGGAAACCAAGTTATACTGGTAGTCTTCATACTTCGCTTCCATTTTTTTATTACTGGTGGAAAGAGAATTTCAAAGTGAATAATGATTTTGATGTATGTAACTGTTTTTCTTTGTTGTCTTCAAGGAGTTAGAGTGTTTATTGAGAAGAAGGCACAGCTGACACTTCTAGGAACGGAAATGGACTATGTAGAAGACAAACTGTCCAGTGAATTTGTCTTCAATAATCCAAACATCAAAGGAACGTGTGGCTGTGGAGAAAGCTTCAACATCTGAAATCTCAGGACTACTTCTTTGACTCTGAACACCCCAAAACACTTACTATTATGGCTTTTGGAAACAAATGCATTTTCTTCAGGTTCGTAGGCTGCATAAAATGGGGATATTATTAAGAAAAAATAAATCATTTTGAAAATGTAAATTGTGTGTTAAATTCCACTGCTGTTGTAGTTATGCTGTAATTTGTGATGAGTTAGGATCCAAAAGGTAAGAACAGTAAGCGCTGTAGTAACATCTCTGTACTTACACGTCAAGGAAATAAAATCTCACTGTTCTTTTCCTTTGTCATTTCCTTTGTCCACTCTACTCACACCTCCCCATCCGAAACCCATTTGAAAGAATATATTGCCTATGTGTTCTGCTTTGATTTGGCGGGGGGGGGGAGGGGAGAGGAAACACAACCATTTATATGTGTTTGTTTATAAAGATTTATATACACAGGCACACAGTCCTCCGCTTCAGCATTCACTATGATTACGTAGATGCTTGCTTTGTTTTTGTAGTTTTTCTGATGCTTTCATTTTTCATGTGTGGGTTTTTTGGTGTTTTATTTTCCCATAAATCTGGGAAAGTCCAGAAAGAAGTTCATGCATTAATATAGCTGTGAGCTACCATAGCACTGCTTGTAGACTTACTCAAAATGGGCTAACCCAATTTTAATTCTGTTCTGTTCCTTGTAAAAGGCACAGTCTCTGCCGTACTTAGAAAGTCATTTTCAAGAACATGAAATATATTCAGGCACTGGAGTACTAAAGCAGGATACATACAGGCATCATTTCTCACATTTCTGTTGCTTATCTTTCTTAACTTAAATTGCAAAGTTGGTAAAATGCCTCCAGATTCTGATTTCCCCATTTTCACAGAATGTGCTCTCTGTGCACCAAAAGCTATGAACACTTTTTTTGAGAGAGAGAAATCTTACACTTCTGACTACTGTTTTTTGTAGTCACGTCTGCTACTAATTTTGTTACAGCTTGAACACTGTTTTGTAACTGTATGTACTAGGGTTTTTCACCAAAGCTATGGTAGCTTCTGTTTAGCTCCTGTTGTGAAGTTAACTTGGTAGCAGGAGAAAAAGCATTTATAATTTCAAAAGCCCTAGTATTTAGTAATTGTTTTAAATAAATCTGGACAGTAATTAAAATACTATGTTTATAGGACACCTTTTTTTCCTTTAGAATTTAAACTTATTTTCTCATAATTGTGTAGAGAGTGTTTTTTCAGGCTTATGAAGTCTTCAGCACTTCTTCACTGGTGCTCAGGTGGAAGTGTAAATGTCTTGCCAGGCCTTCCCAAAAGCTGGTATGAGAAGTACTATTCCATCCTTTTATCGCCATGTTTCCCTGAATGTCCAAAGATGACATTGTGCTGCTAAGCTGCTCACTTGTGCAGAAGAGAAGATAATGTATCTGCCTGGGCAACTGATGGGAACAGCTGGTGAAAAGAGTACGAATAAAAAGCAGGGGACAACCGGGACTGGGATCTTGCAGTCCAAGACAGGAAGGTGTTGAGATGGGAGTGAACTGAGAGCAGTAAGGCTGCGTGTTGAAAATCCAGAGGTCATCTTGATCTGGACAGTTGTACCCACATGCCTGTCAACACCTTTGGAATAGTAATGTGCTGAAGATGTAGGATTGCAACTACATTTTTATTCTTCCCTCTACACCTTTTTTGAAGTGTAGAGGGAAGAATAAAAAAGAAAAAAATAAATCTGTTTTATGTAGTGCACAGGAAAAGAAGGTCAGAATTTCCACACCTACAGTGTAATATTAAATACTCAAATTTTGGTTGAATACTATATCACCTTTTGATGTAAAAACACTATTCCTTCAACAGTCAACTGTTGTACACAGTTATTTTACTTTATATAGTAAATCAGGAATTACTGGTAATACACTGGCTAGGTGCATTTATAGTGCTGTAAGTCTCTCAGTCTTGCCAAACAAAAAAATGCAGTTAATGTGATACTGCTGCATTGATACGTAAAGCTCCAAGCTAAGGGCATTTCTTCAGGCTGCACTTCTCTGCTTCTGCTGGAGGATAGGACTTTGAATGTGGTAGCACTGGTGATTGCTAAGAGAGTGCTAGTACTTACTCAACTTATTTTGGTGTGTTTTAGGGTGGGGGGATTTGTTTAAGGCTCTTTTTAGACCTGTGGCATGTGTAACAATCCTTTTCGTGTGTTCTGTGTATATGCCTTGAATGAAAGTTTGCACTTTCATACTCCCATGAGATAGTCCTCTAATTTGTCACTTTACTAAGACACCTAACGCACAATGTGTTAAACTTCTGTTAAAGTGGTATTTACAGTTGCATTATAATTTTGTGCAATACTATATGTAGAGTTCTCAGTTATTATAATAAATATTGCCTGTTGGTAAACATGGAATATTCGTATCTTGAATGATTCTGTTTACAGTAATAAACAAGCACTGGGGGGAGAGAATAGGTTTGTATGCTGGGATTACAAAGTAGATACAAGATTACTGTTACCTGAGTTCATACTTCTCAGAAATATGAAACATTTCCAAATTTTAACAGCATTGGAATAGCATAGAAACATATGGAAAGAAAATTAATCAACTACGTACAGAAAGGTATTTACATATACCAGAAGCATGGGCTGTTAATGTATAGACTTCTATTAAAATTTGCGACATGCTGTTCTCAGGGTAAAAATTCTAACAGGCAAGATGCTTATTTTGAAGGCTTTTATATGCCAAAGGTCATTGTGGTATGTTTTAATGCAGATTAATGATTTTTATCAAAGTAATTTGACATAAAAGGTTTTTAATTGGCTAAGCAATTTGAGGGTGACCATCAAAGGGCAATCCTGGCCATTCCACTTTAGTGCTGTATAATGACACTAATACGCCATAGTGTACTACTCTTATGACACATTCAGAGGTTTTTCTTAGATACAGTCTCTCCTCCTCTAAAGCTAAGTTTCCTTTTCCTGTTATGTGAAGGTTCTGAGTGATAGGGTGTGAAGTAATAAATTTTGGAAAAATGCTAGAGATTGTTGATACAGTTGCATATTCATGATGCTGGAGAGAGAGAACCAAGACCTTCCTGCAGTCAGGAGTCTGGAAACACAATGGTTACGTTTCTGCTGGAGTTCTTACAGAACTTGTGGAAAAAAACCCAGAACTACTTGCTTGCACCAGCAAGTCAGTATACCTGACCCACCCCTTTTTATAGCTATCCTTGAATGGCTGAAGAACAAATTGTTTACGAAAACACTGAACAGTTCAATATGCAAGTCATCCTGACAACAGCTGATGGGACAAAATGAATTTGGACTCCAAAATAAAAAATAAGACGCAGGTAATGGGACTGTGAAATTTAATGTCAAGGAAACTTTTTTTTTTTTAAAGTTAAATCCTATCTGGCATAGGTTGCTTCTATTGTTTGGGGGGTTTATTGTAATTATTATTCTCCCCATTTATTTAAATCAGCACCTTCACTAGTGGAAAAATTCTCCAACTATCCCGCTATTGTGCTTACATTGGCTGCCTGGCCAGTTGTCAGATAAATTTTTTATGACACTGAAAGTTTGCAGTGTCTTCTGTCAGAAGAACCCCATGGTTGTCTGACATGGCAAAGTGTGCACCTCTGTGTTTATCCCAAAAGAGTACTTGAAAAATTACTGTGTTCATCTTCAAAAGAATACTTGAAAAATTACTTTTTGTCATGGCTGGTGCAGCTTTTTGTCCATAAAGTTGTCTGCCAGACAGTATGCAGTTCAGTCTGCTTTGTTCTTAACTGCCACTTTTAACATGTATGAGATATGCTGCCTCAACATGGGGAGCAAAAACGCAACTACTTATCACAATACCACATGCATTTAGGTTTGAGCAGCGTTTGAATTTGAGCTGGCATTTTTCTTAAAGAGAGAGAGAACAAGGGAAGATTAACTGCTGCATTTCAGCAAGGTCTTCGCCCTCCTCTTTTACGGCCACGCAGCGGCAGTGGAACCCAGGGGGTCCCACACCATGTCTGCTTAGGGGCAGGGCCCTAACCCCTGCTTCTCTTCATAGACTCGACTCGAAATGCTAGCTGCTGGGAACAGATATCCACTGCCACTGGGTGTCAGCAAGTTTCCAGTCCACGTGTTCCGAAACGCGACTGGCCTCATTCCCGGTAACCGTGCTCCAAGTCTCCTACTGCAGTTGCTGAATACCGGAGTACTTTTGCATCTGCTGGTGAAAACTATGGTTCAGCTCTGCTGTTTGTCCTTCTTGTAGCCTGTTCTGTGCCTTTTACCTGTTCCTGAAGGATGGCAGATGACTGCAGAAATGCAAAATACCAAATCACTTTGTAGCTCCTGACGCAAAGAGAAGCAGAGGAGCACAGAGCATAGCTTTCTGACCAGCTTTGGCCATTGAAGCACTGCTTTTTTTCACCCTTCCTCCCCTTGCTACTAGTGTGCTGATGTGCCTCATCAATGTTGTGTCCAGCTCCAAATTATTGCAGATTTGTTTCTGGTGGTTGGCTTTAACCTCTAGGGTAACAGAAGTTCCTTGCTGGGATGGCACAGTCCAGCAGGACAAAGAATCTCACGGAACAGCATAGTTTCCGTTCACAACAGAAATACTCTCGTCCCCTGTGCCTCAATTATCTGGGTTTTTTTACTGATTGCATAATGGTTTTATTGCATTTGATTTTGATGAAAAATTCATTCTGTAGTTTACTGAAGCTGAGTCCAGACAGTAGGAATAAGTTCCTCTTATTAGCTAATGCAACAAGACAGCCTCCAAAATTTTGAAATAACCTGAGTAGCAGAATTCAATTCATACAGAGGATTTGCAGCCAGCCACTTCCTTTCTCAGTCACGTGTTCTAATCTTTAAATTGTTCATGGTGAGTCATTCACACAGACCTTTCCTTCCTAATCTCAGTGGTCCTCCCAATTAAATACTAAATAATTGTATAGAGTGACAAAACTGTGTTTAAATCAGATTGCTTCACTGTTAGTTATATTATTTCCTTCCTTGTGCTTGTTTCACTTAAGAAGCTTAAATGCAAGTATTCAAATAAAGAAAAAAGGCAAGATGTTAATGAATGTAATGTTGTGGGATCTTATGAAGCACATAGGTGGTAGAGAACAGGAACCAGTCCCTCCTGGCAACTCTGTTTTCTCAAGAGATTTGCAGAGTACAATCATCCCATTTGCAAATGAGGGCCAGCTGAACTGTATAGTCAATGTTTATTTCCAGTGACTATCTAATGTATACTCCCCCAAAATAAATAAATAGAAACCCTAATACTTGGGTATAAAAAGTGACAATGTAAAACTGCCATCTAGAAACTTTGTTGAGAAGAGAAATCATATTGCATCTCCTTGAAATACATCTTCTGAATTTCTGTCTCTACTATTTGAGCCATGAACATTCAACAAAACAAACGTTGGCAAATCTTGCTGAAGTGCTTTTAGGAAGATCCCATGTACTTGTCCCCTCTGTTTGAGGCTGCCACTACTACAGATTTGTGAAACAAGTGCCTGCGCCTCAGCTGTTGAGGGTGAGTTTACATTAATGTGTTGCACTGTCCACTTAGTTGTTCCAAGTTGTTTACTCTTGCTGAAATGTGGGAAAACCCCAGAAAAGTGACAAATAGTTACATAGTGAGTGTACTTTACTTAAACTACCCTATGGAGAAGAGCTAGAGATCATCTGACCATGTCTTAGGGAGCCTCAGATACCTGCTGCAAGGATATTTTAAATTGCCTCCCACAATGTTCTTTTCAAGAACCTATGGTTTCTACAAATAATTTAGAACATTAAAATACTCTTGCAACCCTTAAACCCAAAGCTTGTTAAGTATGTAACAGGGATCCTTGCCATTCCTATTTGATGGGAATGCCCCACAGCAGAACTGTGAAGCAGTTTAAAAAAGACTCAGAAAAATGGTTGTGAACCCCAGGTCTGGATACTTTCAAAGAAAACTATTCACATTAGATCTACGTGCGATTTGCCATCCTGCGTCTTACTGAAACTTGTGCTGCTAGGGCTGTACTTAAACTGGTTAAAACAGCCCTGCCTTATAATTCGGGCCATACGTTGCAATAAAGAGACTTTTGCATGCGCACACTTCTAAAAATGGAAGCCTTGTTTTTTTATGAATTGGAAAAATATTTCCTGGAAAACAGCGCTCTGGTGGGAGCCCGCCAGCACTGAGTTTTGCACAGGGGATGCTTTGGTGCAGTGCGAAGGCTGCAGCTTTGTTTCTGGTCTGCTTGATACCCCTGGCCCTGCCAGCTCGAGAAGCTTCCCTTGTAGTCACCCACGTTTAAAGCAAGTCCGCTACCAAGCATAGTACTTTTAAGTCAAGGAGGTGGCCTTTTGGGCAGGAGATGAAAATAGGCAGAAAACCAGGAATTGTTCACTTGAGGTAAAACATCCAGTAAAATACTGAGCCAAATAAATACGAAATTTCTGTTGAAATCATGAAGTACTGTATCTATCCTCGTGCCAACAGGAGCTGCCATTTACTGATGCCCATTTTCGTGGTCCAGAGGCCCCAAATCTTACCTGATGACTGACACCAGCCTTCCCCTCCCGCTGTACCCGCTAAACCAGCGCTAGGGACTGCAGTCCCACCACGTAGGTTCCCCCTCCCCTTTGGGTGTGAGGGAAGGGCCAAGCCCTCCCCCTTCCCTCCTGCTGGGGAGCCAAACATAGAAAAAGCAGCATGGTGCAGCCAAGGCCTTGCTGCTGGCGGCCATCTTCCCCAGCCCCTGCTGCCGCCGCCCTGAGCCTCCTCAGCATGCCCCAGCACTCCCTGAAGGCAACATCCTGAGCTGCTATTGGCTAACACAAGCCCTGTCCCCACCCCACCTGCCAAGCCCACCAATCACATTCTCCCTGGCCAGACGCCCCGCCCCCCCATGAGGCTGCTGAGGTGGCCATGGGCCATCCCTGCAGTGGCTCCCTCACAGGCCCCAGGGTGAGGGGCCGGTGGGCACTCTGTGCAGCCCTCATTTTCCTCCTAACAAATTTCATCTCACTGGGATTGTGGTGGTTTGTCTGCGGACCATGATGGGGCTCACTACGGGCAGAGACAATGGCGGGTGATGTCACCAGGATGACAGCCCGTGAGCATCCCCCTGAGCCAGAGCCCCTTGGGGGTCTCCTCTCTGCCTTCCTGGGGTGCAGAAGATGAATTTGGGGGAGAGCGTAGCAATAGTGGGAAGGCTGCTAGGGGAAACCCACAAAGTGAGCTTAGAAGGCGCCGGTGTGCCTTGGCAAAATGTAAGAAAAGGAGAGAAAAATGCTGGTCTACCAGGATACATAGGCAGCAAGCAGGCAGGGGATTTGTCTATGGCAGAAAAAGGGAAACCAGGGGAAAAAAGAATGACGCTAAGAAAGGAAAATGTAGTATTTTAGGATGAGCTAGCTGCTGAAATCTCTTGGCCTGGGAATCGTCTCACAAGGAAAGTGAGAAATCCTGCCATCTTTGAGAAGGTTTTAACTCCAGTGGGCAAAGTACTGTGATGCATAATACAGATGCACCATGGTTAGCTCACCAGACACTAGGAAATAAGGGACGGACTACCTTCTGGGCTTTTGGATTTTTCCTGTTCATCTTTTCTCTTTTTAATCCTGTTTCTCTATCATTTTCATGTCTTTTGATTGGTAATGAAACTGCTTTTCTTTTTTCAACACAGTGAAGGCACAATGGATCAAAATGGGAAAGATATACTGCCAAAAGAAGAAACAGTCATTCTCTCTTGGTTTGAAAATGAGTATTGTAACAGTATAAAACCAGTTTGTAGGTTTTCTATGTTATCTACTTTCTTTTATCCTCATTTTTTTATGGATCAATTGGGTAGGTACCTCTACAGTACCAAAATCTCTTCAAAATTCTCTTTGGTATTGTGGAGTAATTACTAAATTGGCCAAGAATACAAAAGTACAGCATTGTTCACACATTAAGGAAAGTCATAAAATCAAGAGGCTTCTGAGGTAGAATACAGCCGCAGCTGGCACACGAAGAATGCAACGTCTGCGATTCCCTGTACAAGGTTGTTTGTGAAACCACACGAGGGATGGAACGGAACGTGATTTTTCCATGGCCTTCCCTTGTGACGAACAGCAGATATGGGAACGAGATGGTACTACAGAACAGATAAGCGGCCTACTCACTACCCGAGCCAACATTTTGTCAAATGTTGATGAAATGCTGCTCTTTGTGTGAACTTTGCTCACCATAATGTACCAAAACACACCTCCATTCTGGAGGCTACCCACCCCCAAGGTGCCACCATTCCTCCTTGAGTACACCAACCATAATAAAAGTATTAATGACTAAAGTCACTCAAACTCCACTTTGAAGATAAAAAAATAGTACAAAAATAGCCCGACAGAGGGGGGATATTGGGGAAGACACCATCGCGAACAAATTGGGAGAACTCCATCACTGACTCCCGGGGCCAGTCGACGGGCTGAGCCTTTCTTCCCTCCCCACCCCCAGTAGGGACGCCTTTAAGGGTAAGACTTAGGCTATACCGAGTGTTTCCTCGGGGAACTCAGAAATTTCTCTAGAGAATCTCTTGCCTACATTTATAGCCAGGCTGTATTGTTTATAACTTTGTTGTGCATTTTGTATACTTAACAATATCTTTATTTGCATGTGCTTTGCAGACGGTGTATTTATCACCGGCAATCAGTTTAAGTAGCTAGTCGTTTCGATTTCTCACTGAACGCGACCAAAGACTCGAGGGTGGCCGTGCTAGTTCAGGAGCACGAATAGACTGAAGGTGCAGTCCACTATTAGTGTATCCAAATCGTAACAGTTTAATACATATTAGACACGATTGGACTGATAGTGCTGAATTGGGCATCACTCAGAATTTAAACCTAGCCGCACCTAGGTGGAATGAGTTGTAGAATGCAAGGGGGTTTATCTTCTGCCAAAACCGCTTTGCCCCTTTTCACGCAACAGGTATGGATAGTGGAACTGTCAGAGTGCAAAGATTCTAGGATAAAAGTCACAAATACATTTGTATTGATTTTTTTGTTGTGAAAATAGAGTTGATACCAGAATTTATAGCAGTTTAACATTTCAAGTTCAGTATTCATATGCACAGATTTTCAGTTACTATCATTTGCCACTATTCTGAAAAAAATAAGTATTTGTCTTAGCTTCATGGCATAAATTGAAAGATAATTCTGTTTGTCAATGGTGCTGTATGTGTCAGTACACTTGATCAGAAGATCTGATTCTGCTATTTGATTCTGCTTTGTCCCTTGGATTGTGTGGCCTTAAATTCTCATTCCCTGTTCTCGGTGATTTACCTTTTTCCTTTTCAACATTTGTGAACAACTACTACTAATAGACTCACTAGAAAGACAGCTGTGTTCGTTACATGCTGCAGCATCCCAACTGTTAGATCTGACTGTATAGAAGAGAGAGATTTGTTTTTGCTCCCAAAGTGATTGGTACTTTTGCTGCTCATTTTTAATATTTGTGAGGGATGACGACAATTCTGGTAGCTGAAAAGAACAGAAGAAATTTTTCACATTATATGACTGACTACAAAGTTTCACAACAAAAAAATCAATACAAATGTATTTGTGACTTTTATCCTAGAATCTTTGTACTCTGACAGTTCCACTATCCATACCTGTTGCGTGAAAAAGGGCAAAGCGGTTTTGGCAGAAGATAAACCCCCTTGCGTTCTACAACTCATTCCACCTAGGTGCGGCTAGGTTTAAATTCTGAGTGATGCCCAATTCACCACTATCAGTCCAATCGTGTCTAATATGTATTAAACTGTTACGATTTGGATACACTAATAGCGGACTGCACCTTCAGTCTATTCGTGCTCCTGAACTAGCACGGCCACTCTTGAGTCTTTGGTCACGTTCAGTGAGAAATCGAAACGACTAGCTACTTAAACAGTGCAGTTTATTTAAACAACAGATATACAGGTTCTTAGGATTGCCGGTGATAAATACACTGTCTGCAAAGCGCATGCAAATAAAGATATTGTTAAGTATACAAAATGCGCAACAAAGTTATAAACAATACAGCCTGGCTATAAATGTAGGCAAGAGATTCTCTAGAGAAATTTCTGAGTTCCCTGAGGAAACACTCGGTATAGCCTAAGTCTTACCCTTAAAGGCATCCCTATTGGGGGTGGGGAGGGAAGAAAGGCTCAGCCCGTCGACTGGCCCCGGGAGTCAGTGATGGAGTTCTCCCAACTTGTTCGCGATGGTGTCTTCCCCAATATCCCCCCTCTGTCGGGCTATTTTTGTACTATTTTTTTATCTTCAAAGTGGAGTTTGAGTGACTTTAGTCATTAATACTTTTATTGTGGTTGGTGTACTCAAGGAGGAATGGTGGCACCTTGGGGGTGGGTAGCCTCCAGAATGGAGGTGTGTTTTGGTACATTATGGTGAGCAAAGTTCACACAAAGAGCAGCATTTCATCAACATTTGACAAAATGTTGGCTCGGGTAGTGAGTAGGCCGCTTATCTGTTCTGTAGTACCATCTCGTTCCCATATCTGCTGTTCGTCACAAGGGAAGGCCATGGAAAAATCACGTTCCGTTCCATCCCTCGTGTGGTTTCGCAAACAACCTTGTACAGGGAATCGCAGATGTTGCATTCTTCGTGTGCCAGCTGCGGCTGTATTCTACCTCAGAAGCCTCTTGATTTTATGACTTTCCTCTAATGTGTGAACAATGCTGTACTTTTGTATTCTTGGCAAATTTAGTAATTATTCCACAATGACTTCAAAGTACGTTATGGATTCCTATCAGTTTTTCATATATTACTCTGTGTGCTTGTGTGTGTTTGCATGTGCACATGCCTGTCTAAGGAAAATACCAGTTTATGGCTCTGAGTGGCCTTCCTGCATAACTTGGGAAAACTTAAAACAATTTTTATAGTTTCTGGATTCTCAGATATAACCTCAAAACCCCACAAGGAACAATTTGGTGGAGGCTGTATGTTTTCCACCATTTGGAAAACTCCACCTACACTTTTGGGTAGGTGAGTCTGCACCTCAAGACTGCTACAACATCCACTTCTTTATGTCCCTCAAGAAGCTGACAACTCTTTAGGCAGCTAGTTTCAATTGGTTCTCACACTGTCTCTGCCAAGATGTTCCTCAGAGGCCAACAGCAACAAAATCCATGCCTAGATGACGAAGGAGGCTTTCGCATGGGAGCAGAATGAAATAAGCTGAAATAAGATCTGTTTTTTTAACTTCAAATAGCAGATGCAGTGTAGGCAGCACCAGTACAAACCTGTCTTCTCTGATTTGCAGCAACCCACATCTGTGAGAGCATACAGTTGTTAAGCATTGACATCTAGTCACTCTTTGGCGTAGTTACTGACACTGACAATATGAGTGCCAAACAGTGATGGTGATGTGAATTATTTTTCCTCTTGACTTTATAACCAGTAAAAATCTCTCTACGCATCTCAGTGGAAGCAGGACTATTTATTTTTTTCTAAAAAACAACAAACAACATAGGCATTTATCAGTGTGGATACCTCACTGCCACAGTTGAGTCCTGAACATCAGTTTAAATGACAGCATCAGAGGTCAGTGTTCTGCCTTGTTACAGTGCACTCCCACTTATTTTAGGAAAAAAATTATATTACATATGTGTTAACATAATACATACTTTTTTGCTAGTTTCAGAAATACCATATGTGACTTTTCCACAATCTGAGGGGACTGCAATGGAAATTGTATAAAGGCACTGTGAAGAGGAAAGAGCCATTCTGAAATTTTTTGACAGAAGCAAATTGTAGACCTTTCAAGATACCACAGGGAACAACTCAGAAAACACTCTATTTCCTCCTTCGATTTTTAAGGATTCCATAATTTTCTCTCTTTATCCTGCATATCCTGTTCTGCATCGTGAATTTAAATGGGAATGACTGCAGTTCATCAAAGAAAGCAAATAAAATTGTGAGTGCTGTAGGCAATTAAAAAGTTGACGTTATTTTGAATTATTCTTCAGACTGTAGTAGTAGCTTGAAATTGAGCCTGGAACATGACCTCATGCTGTAGAAACACCACAGAACAAAAAGACTTTTTCTCCCAAATGTTTTACTGCTCCTCAGTTCTGAAGCAGCTGGGCAGAAACATAAGCCTTCAGACAAACAATGTACATGTATTTCTTTGTCTCTGCAGGAACATAGTAATTTGCTGTTTATGTAACAAATAGTATGTCTTCTTCTATTCAATGTAATTCCCAGTTGAGAGAGACTGGCTCAGTTAACTACTGTCTGAGATATCCCTAGGTCAGATGTGATCTCGAGAGTAGGCATGTTCTAAGTTAATCAGCCCAGTTGTGCCCTGCTGAGACTAAGGAACTCAAGTCTGTCCTTCCTCCTCTCTCATCCCTTTATCTCTCACCTTATTTTTGCATATCTGTCTCTCTCTATATATTTCTCCATTGCTTTCTACCCTCTTTCCAAATAATGCCTTGTATTTTTTTAATCCCTTTTCTCTCAGAGTCTACTCTTGTCAGCCATGAAGCAGTCTTTGCTTCCAAAAGCCCCGGGAACGGCCCCTCTTTCAGTTTGCATTGTTTCAGGGATAAATTTCGCAGTTGCATTCCTCCCTCCTCTTACGTTCTCTTTTGACACACCAGAATCTCCTGTTCTATTACAGGATTCCCTCAGTCCTGATTATGAGAGAGATGCCTCTGCCAGACCCACAGCCCTGTCTCCAAGTGTTAGCAACATCTTTGGCTTGCTTGGTTGTCGTTGATGATGACTTAGTCCAGTGGTGTTGCCTTGCCAAAAAGACTCCCTTCTTTCCAGGCGCCCAGAATAGCCACAATCATTCTCTTCAAGCTACTCGCTACAGCTACACTGCTGGTAGCTGCCTGGTAGCCGTGCTCTTTTTCTGTCTTCACCATGCAAATAAGTTATTCCCTGGAGGCATACATGACTGTTAAACACAGCAGATTAAAACTGTCATTTCTTCAAGGATGAGATACCAGGCATGGGTACAGTCCTGCTGCACCAGCTGGTGTTCATGAAGATACCTAAGAAAAGAGTGCCGAAGCTGCCTTGGCTACCCACCATTAGTCATTCTCTCAGAAATCCCACTGGGGGAAAGCTATGTAAGAATTTCAGATTTACTCTAAAGCTGTAAAGCATTCTTCTCAGATGCATAAGGGGTGTGGCAAAGAGCTGAGTGAAAACCTCAGCTGGGTTCTACCTTGCTCAGCTTTAATTGTATCCCCACCCAGATCTGGTAGCTAGGTGGTGAAGTACTACTTTGTGTTTTGGGTTTTTTTAAAATGATCTGATTTGAAACGCATCAAAGTTATGAAAACCCTAAGGCTTCAGTGAACTTTGGATTAGGACCATAAGGTGTGAAATAGATTTCTTCTGACACAAGAAAGATAACTATTCAGTGAGTATCCTGGCTATTTTCTGATAATAGCTGCCTGTGCTTTAGAATTTTAGTTCGAAAGGACACGTAGCTTGATTTCCCAGACATGTACTGCTGTCAGAAAGCACTGCCTCTGGAAAACAGTGTGCAAAAAGGTTCTAGCTGAAGGAGGATAATACACATTTGCTGTAGAAGTGGTTCCTTTAAGAAGGGTGTTTTAATGCTGCCCAAAGGCAAGACTGTGCCTTAGTTCCTGGAGACTCTTGCATCTCAGCCTGATGGTGGTGTCACACTGGAGAGTGTCCTTCCCTTGCAAAGTGTTCTACAGAGTGATAAAGCAGACTGTACCTCTGATTCCTTCTGCATGTAGAAACACACTCAAATGTGAATCTCTCTATTTTGATGAATTAATATTGCTGGAGTAGAATGTGTAATTTAAAACTTGTGTAGGTCTTAGAACAAGTGCCTACAAAACAAAAGGAACTAGTGCCCGTGTTTCAGTTGTAGCACTATCATAATCATTCACTGTCTATAATTTTCAGGAAAGACAGATTTCCTAGTATAAAACAAAGATTGCATGATTTCCAACAGATCAGCTTAGGCTGTCCTTATTTATGATGCCTAAAATTCACGGACAAGCTAAAACAAGTAAAATTTCTTAAAAGTCTTTGGAGAAGTCTGTGGAGGGAAAGAAAATGAGAAGGAGGAATGCACTCTAACCTGTGTTTTGTGTCAATGTTTTTATTGATGTAGTAGTTTTTACAGTGAAGAATTTAACACAAATTATTCTAACATTGCTGAAACTGAGTAACCGAAAGCTACGTAGGAGAAATATAGTCTATTTTTCCAAGCTTTCGGTATCTGCTACACCTTTTGAGGAGTAATTTGAGCTATCCCCCCTCATCTGTAGTTACCTGTATTAAAAGATGTGAGAGTCTAACTTCCAGCAATGATTGTGATGTTGGATGTTTAATTCTGAAGTGCTTTATTCCACGCAGGGTGTTGTAGCTGCCTCACTGCATTCTGCCTGCACGCTGTAGGGGAAGCCTCACTGTCTAACATGGGCATTTGAATTCTGCTATGCAGCAAGATGATTAGAAGTTACATCTTTAAAGCTGATCTTAAACCACCTCTCCCCTCTCTTCCCCCTTTCCCCTCAAGTCGCTCCAGTCAAGTTTTCTTCAGCTCTCTGACATTCCAGGCTTACTAATACGATGTAGGGTGTCATGCAACAAATAGAATACCTAAAACAAAAATGCTTTTTTTTGTCCTTTTAAGGCTACCTCTGTCTCTGATCTAACAATGTGGCAACACCAGTTTTCTTTGCTCCGTGATCACTACTGTAATGGCTTGCGTATTTAGGAATGGCTGTGTCACAGCGGGTCGGTTTTTTTCACTTCTGAAGCACAGCTTCACCATACAATTATACTGTCGAGGGAACAGAAGACCAGGCTCTTTTGTGAATTATATGTAAAACACAAAGGACCAGGGACATTTCTTACATTGGAAAGATGTGGTCCGTCCCCACAAGAACTCCATAATCCTCACTGAAATCTTGCTTTATCTTTATGTTTTAAGAGTAACATGCATCATGCCTGATGCATCAGAAGTTTCCCTCTTTTATACAATGAAGTAACTATTTGCCTTGTACAGATTTGCTATAATATCTGACAAGTTACAATATACAACAATCAGAACAGATTGTAACGTGTAACAAGTTTCTACTGTTTGTGTGATTGTTTTTTAAGTAATGCTTGACAGTGACAGCGTTCTGCATTCATGCACCTGATTAGAAATCTCAGTGGGGATTTCACTGGCTGTTCCCAAGCTATCAGGAACAGGGACTTGGTGATTCAAGCTATGAGCACAAACAGGGCAGTGTAAGAGAAAGTTTCAAAAACTTTTACAAGGTAATATTCCTTTTTTTCTTTTGCTGTTTCCCCCGTATACAACTAAATAGTCATGTCTTGTTAGTTTTACCTTGTTAATGTACTTGTTTTGTTTTGTATGACATATTGTAGCTTAACATTTCTGTTGTGTTATATGCATAGTACACATACACACACTGGACAACTACTGATCTCACCAGCTAAAAACACATTAGAGCCACTAGAAGGAAAAAACACATGCATGGAAACTTACATACAGAGTCTGCTCTCCCAAGGTCACACAGACAAAGTATCACAGCTGGAAATAATATTCAAGACCTATTGTCCTTAGTCTCTTCTATTGTGCCTTGTAAATCATGAGTGTCCCAAAGCAGATATAAATTACACTTCTCTTGATTGCATACATCCCTGTGCATTGACAGAGTAGCGTGAACTACATGTGAATGATTGTCACAACTAACAGTTATAAATTCTACATAATGCAGGTGCAAGGCCCTCTCTGTAGTTTCTTGAGGGAATACAGAGAATAGAGTAAGAGGCTGAAGGTTTTTGCAAAAAATGCTGGAGCTTCAAGCATAGCAAGAGTTGGAGATGTGGCACAAATCACAGCAGATACATTGAGATTCACAAAAGGACAGCTGCTAGGCTCTTCCTCCAATTGCTTCATGCGGTTGCCTTCTGTACAAGAGAAGGGGAATGACTACATTTGAGTGGAGACACCTCAAGACAGCCTGGATCTTCTTTTCCACCTGAAATGTCAATCACTTGGAAAGCAGACATAGGAAAGTACGATGGGTCTAGCTAGGAAATCCCTGTTTTCTTTAATGTTTGGAGTGTGGTGGTTTTTTTGTGTTTGGTTTGGTTCGGTTTGGTTTGGTTTTTGGTTTGGTTTGGTTGGTTGGGGTTTTTTTGTTGTTTTGGTTTTTTTCTGCTAATGTTGTTTTATTTTAAGGGAAGATTTTTTGAAAAGTTCCTTCTTTGTGACATCAGAGAGTAACATTAGCAGAGTGAGTGGCACACAGATCATGCCCAACAGTAGGTCTGCAGACTTGAAGCACTACTGTGTAGCCATTGCAAAAAAAAAGCGAGAATATGTCTGCACTCTCCCTGTGTCCTGGAGTATTCTCAGGCAGGCACAAGCCTGTTAGCAGTTACAGCTTGAGAAATGGTTATCAGGTCTCTAAGTGCTTGTACTAGCAGCTGATCCCAGGCTCTTAAAAATCATGTTCATACAATCAGAAGGGAGGAGAAATGGATCAATACAATTAGTCCCCACTTACTGGTCCTCAGGCACCAAGAGAGACAGTCTGTCCTGAGCTACGCTCCAGAGGGCTGTCACATTCTTGCTTTGAGTGTATTATTTCAAATGCATTATTTTTAGAGCCTTCAAGTCTATAAAGGCCTATGGATGTTGGATCAGGGCCAGCTCTGACTGCACTTCTAAAAGTGGTGTCCACAAATAGCTATTCAGGGTAGTGCAGTGGATGACATGCAGATCTAATGAGCTCCTGGACTATTTTGGGCCAGCTATGCTTTTCTGTGCTGCAGGGCAGCTAGCTCACGAAAGGTGCTATTGTGCAGTTTATTGGACCTAAGGCAGTCCATGGCTGTGCAAAGGAGTATGAATTGACTTCAGGAGTTAGCCTTTGCATGCTACAAGCAGGCAAAACGTATCAGGGCCCCTACACATAGTTGTGTTTCAACTATTGCACAGCTTCCTCTTCCAAGACCAGCAGGATCACATCTGTGCCATGCATGATACACTCACCACTGCTGCTCCAAATAGTCTTTTGCTGGCTGTTTCCTATACAAATTCAATTATAGGATTAGCACTGCTAGCATTATACTTTCCACCACTGCTTCTGTCTGTATCAGTAGTCCCCATGAAATAATCTAATCTTCTAGGGGAAAGATGGAACACAGTACTAAACAATACCTCTTCTCATGGGAACTGTAGCCACTGATGAAGAGAAAGCAGGTGCAGATATGCCTTAATTTCTGTCATGACTAAGAAGGCAGTAGAAGCAGGAGCAAAGGATAATCTGTAATAAAGTCCATATCTTTCCAACTTCCACAACTGTGATCACTGTTCAGAAAACAACAAAGCAATGCAGACAGAGCATTAGTTAATGTGGAGGCTCTGATGGGATCTTGTAGTGGAGGATATATATATTTCTACAACAGCTCTACTGGCTGCCACTAAAGTATCAAGGAAAGGCATAGGGATGAGATCCAAAAGCGCATGACAACCAAAAAGAAATTGGAGACAGCCAATTTACAGCAATTTACCCCTAATTATAAAAAATAAAACTGTTGTTTTTAGATACTTTAAAAGAAAAGGATCCAAAATTACATCTCATGGTTCTGATGCAAAATGTCAATCTTTTGGAGGCACGGGTCACTCATCAAGCAAAGTAGCATTGCCATCCTTTGTGCAGAGCTGGTAGACAAGTCGTGAACTCTTTAAAATCCATTATCTTCTTTCCCGTCAGTACCTCAACTCTTAAGCCAGGGAGCTCTAGAAATAAAATAACAGTAATTCTTATGGTGGTGATGGCATAGGATTTGAGTGCTGGCAAGACTTTTTGGGTTGTTTCTTTTTTGCTACCTGATGGTGATAACCCATGCATTTGTAAGCTTTTGCACTTCACCCAGAAACAAAGGGCAGAGGAAGCTCCCAGAAGGCCTGACGCACTCTCCCTTGTACACACACTCAGTTTTGGAAAGCCTTTTCTCCTAAATGAAATGTTGTTCTGATATCTGGGGAGATTGTGACTATAGAAGCCTGACGCAGTTCCTGTAGCTGTGTATATCAGGGTCAGCAGAAATATAAAAACTACAGTATTTGATGAGGAGTTGTGTATTTATTTTTCTGTGGGACAGGGAAGATTTTTATGTTGGCCTACAGCAGTCTAGAGGCCAGGGTCTTACTATTGTTTTGGTGAGCAGATGGTATTAGCGTAGTATCAAAGAATGATTACAGTTGGAATGGACGTTAAAGATCATCTAGTTCCAAGCCCCCTGTGATGGGCAGGGACACCTTCCACTAGACCAGGTTGCTCAAAGTCCCATCCAACTTGGCCTTGAACACTTCCAGGGATGGCGCATCCATGACTTCTCTGGGCAACCTGTTCCAGTGTCTCACCACCCTCACAATAAAAAATTTCTTCCTAATATCTAATCTAAATCTTCCCTCTTTCAGTTTAAAACCATTACCCCTTGTCCTATTGCTACTCTCCCTGATAAAGAGTCCCTCTCCAGATTTCCTGTAGGTCCCTTTTAGGTACTGGAAGGCTGCTATAAGGTCTCCCCAGAGCCTTCTCTTCTCCAAGCCGAACAACCCCAACTCTCTCAGCCTGTCTTCACAGGTGAGGTGCTCCAGCCCTCTGAGCATCTTCATGCCCCTCCTCTGGACTCACTCCAACAGGTCCATGTCCTTCTTGTGCTGAGGACTCCAGAGATGGATGCAGTACTCCAGATGGGGCCTCATGAGAGCAGAGTAAAGGGGGAGGATCACCTCCCTCGACCTGCTGACCACACTTCTTTTCATGCAGCCCAGGATGTGGCTGGCTTTCTGGGGTGTGAGTGCACATTGCCTCCTCATGTTGAGCTTTTCATCAACCATCACCCCCTTTTCCACAGGGCTGCTCTCAATCCATTCTCTGCCCAGTGTGTATTTGCTCTTGGGATTACTGCGACCCATGTGCAGGACCTTGCACTTGGCCTCGTTGAACTTCATGAGGTTCACATGGGCCCACCTCTCAAGCCTGTCAAGGTCCCTCTGGATGGCATCCCTTCTCTCCAGCATGTCGACCACATCACTCAGCTTGGTGTTGTCAGCAAACTTGCTGAGGGTGCACTCAATCCCACTGCCATGTTGCCAACAAAGATGGTAAACAGCACTGGTCCCAGTACTGACCCCTGAGGAAAGCCACTCATCACTGGTTTCCACTTGGACATTGAGCTGTTGACTGCAACCCTCTGAGTGCAGACAACCAGCCAATTCCTTATCCACCAAGTGGTCCATCCATCAAATCTGTGTCTCTCCAATTTAGAGACCAGGATGTCTCAATGTGCAGGACACTGTCAAATGCTTTGCACAAGTCCAGGTAGATTATGTCTGTTGCTTTCCCCTTATCCACCAATGCTGTAACTTTGTTGTATAAGGCCATGAAATTTGTCAGGCACAATTTGCCATGTTGGCATGTTGGCTGTCACCAATCACCTCCTTACTTTCCATGTGCTGTAGCAGAGTTTCCAGGAGGATTTGCTCCATGATCTTGCCAGGCACAAAGATGAGACTGACTGGCCTGTAGTTCCCCATGTCCTCTTTTTTTCCCATTTTAAAAATGGGGGTTACATTTCCCCTTTTCCAGTCAGTGTGAACTTTACTGGACTTCCAGGCTTCTCAAATATGATGGATAGTGGCTTGGCAACTTCATCCGCCAGTCCCCTCAGGACCCATGGATGTGTCCCATCAGGTTCCACGGAATTATGCACCTTCAGTTTCTTTATATGTTCTTGAACCTGGTCTTCTCCTACTGTGGGTGGTTCCTCATTCTCTCAGTCCCTGCCTTTGCCTTCTGTGACTTAAGCAGTGTGGCTAGAGCACTTGCTGGTGAAGAATGAGGCAAAAAAGTTGTTGACAGAGTAGTGGATGAATATCCTGAAAAAGGTAATCCACTGCACACTATTCACTTTTTCAACTCTTATGCAGAAGCTATCAGGCAAAAGAGTTTAGTAAGCACCAGAGACTTCTTGACTTCAGTTTGAGAATCAAATTTGATAATGCCACAACCAGGTGACTGAAGACTACTGTCAACCATATTGCTGATTTTTGTGAACATCCTGATTTTGTCTCACCTGTTTGTCAGAAGGAACATAAAGGGTGTGTTCTGCTAACAGGAGTAAAGTGACTGTGTAGGATGTTTCTCAGTGGTGTGTTTTGATGTAGGAGAGTTTAAGCAGTTGTTCACAATTCATGTAGTATTTCTACAGAACAGCTTGCATGTATAAATACATGTGTCAGTGTTCATGGTTTCAAGAAATACAGTATAATTGAGAAAATTCAACAGATACCCATAGTATGTATTTGCTACTATCTGGTGGCTATCTCCATACACCGCTTTTTTGTCCCTTCAAATAACAGTGATGCAAAATTAATGGATTTTTAAAAAAATGTGCCTGTTGTGCAGTATCAGCTCTTGCAGATTGTCACAGAGGCTGTGTTTAATCTGAACCTCCAGACTTTTCTGTGCTACCCATACTTTTACAATGCAAAATCTGGAAATGCTGATGTGACACATTCCAAAGGTGATGCATTCTTACTCCTGCTGCTATGTTGGGAGTGTAGAAACATCATGTGCTCATTTCAGTGGCATCCTGTATATACCATCTTTGAACTGGTGATGGCAAAAGGAGATTTCATTCATGTAGGCCAGTGACAGCAGTCTCAGCCCAAGTGTGGACAATTAGCTAGCATCCCTACTGGAAATGCTTTGCTTTGTCTTGGTGCTAAATCACTGGTAAGGCTGTTATTCTCTGTTAGCTCCCTGTTGTGACCCATGAGATGGCAAATCAGGTTCACACACAGGCACTTGTGCCTCACAGGCACCAGTCCCAGAAAATACAGCGTTGCCTTCACATAAACAAATACCACTGTATAAAACTTGCACTATGAACCTCTGTAAATTCAACAGAAAATACTCTTTCTTTTGTCTTGCTACTACTCCTGCATTTACAGATAGACTGCTTTGCTGGATAATCTTGTTTCCCACCTGCATTTCCAAAGTACTTCTAGAAGTTCCCATGTGGCCTCTGTCATTGTTTCCCTTTTTGCCCTATACGTGCATATGCAGTACATATATTGTGTACAAGGTAGTTCAGAATTCATGTAAAGAGGTGTAAATCATCCTGTGCTTTATAGAGATGAGACCCCTTTAGCAAGACGCACCATCAGAGCTAAATACTGCAGCTGACAGGTAATTACATAAAAAGTCTACCATATATTACCATATCCCACTACCTAGTGTGAACCCTGGCATGAAGAAGTGACAAAATGATCCTTACATGTTCTAGCTTCCTATAAGCTGAAGAGAGGCAAATTAGCCAAAACGGTACTTATTACCGTGTTAGTTACCACTGCCCTTCTCTGCAGTTTTTCTAGAAAAGATGGACCAAGACCATTGTTTCCTGGGTGGACTTTAAAGATCTGAAGAGAGCTTTTGTAACCTTTACCCTGTTTTATGTATTTATATTGGTCTAGCCATGTGCTGTCCCTAATAAATTAAGCCTCTTGGTGCCCTCATTAGGTGGAAAAAGAATTATTGTTCTGGCTTATTGAGGAATAGCAGGGTTATTCAGCAGGGCTTGATCTACTCCTCCTTAATAGTCACAACATGGCACTTAAAAATGCTATAGCTCTTTCACCATATGTTAGAAAGGTAAATAATTAGCATCCTTGTACTTCAGTTAATGAAAAAAACATAATGCAAAATTAGAAGATATTTTCTAAAATAGAAAAGAGAAAGAGGTATTGGGGGTTTTTAACATTAGTTTTGTTCATGTGTGGATGTATCAGAAACACCACACAATGCACAGACACATAACACTGGGCTGGTAATATCTAAAAACTGTAGATTGTATATGTCAAGCAACTATATGTCAGTCATCCCCTGGAAACGTAGTATGCCCACACTTCATAACAATGTTTCACATGGATTAACTCTCCTGATTTATTTATCCAGGAGTTCAAGAAAAAAACAGATGTACTATTTATGTCTTTCACATGGATTAACTCTCCTGATTTATTTGTCCAAGAGTTCAAGAAAAAACAGATGTACTATTTACATAGCATCAACTGCAAAGTACTTTGTACCTCAGGTGTTTTCTTTTTAGGGACATTTTAACATCTATCAAAACCTACTGCTTATAATGAAGTTTCTGTGCTGAGTCCTAATAACATGAGAAAACTTGCATAATAAAGGCATCTGCTGTATACTGTTATCTTTCATGGGATAACTATCAATGTTTAAAAAATGTGCACCACCATCAGTTTTAATGTTTCTGACATAGATAAAACAATATTTGTTCCTTTAGCATTGACTGACTTGCTGACATTCAATTTTTGCATGTAAATGCATCCTGGTTTCAGTGCTATGCCAGCTATATACATGACTGGAGTGCCACAATTGATGGCTACAAGCTCTTCAGGAGGGGCAGACAGGAAGTGAGAGGCGGAGGAGTGGCCCTGTATGTTAGAGAATGCTATGAGAGCTCGGAAATCAAGTATACTGATGACAGGGTGGAGAGTGTTTGGATTAGGTTAAGGGCCGATAAAGCTGATATTGCTGTGGGAGTCTGCTATAGACCTCCCAACCAAAGCAGTGAGGCGGAGGAAGCTTTCTATAAGCAGCTGGGGGAAATCTTGCGGTCGCTTCCCGTTGTTCTTGTGGGGGACTTTAACCTCCCGGATATCTGCTAGGAATACAACACAGCAGAGAGGGAACAATCCAGGAGGTTCCTGGAATGTGTGGAAGATAACTTCCTCACACAGCTGGTAAGTGAGCCGACGAGGGAAGGTGCCCTCCTGGACCTGCTTCTTGTGAACAGGGAAGAACTTGTGGGGGAAGTAAAGGTTGGTGGCCGTCTAGGGCACAGTGATCATGAGATGATCGAATTTCTGATTCTTGGAGAAACAAGGAGAGGGGTTAGTAAAAATGCCACCTTAGACTTCCGGAGGACAAACTTTGACCTGTTCAGAAGACTGCTGGACAAAATCCCTTGGGAGGCTGCCCTGAAGGATATAGGAGCCCAGGAAGGCTGGACATACTTCAAGAGAGAAGTCTTAAAGGCACAGGAGGAGGTTGTCCCCATGTGCTGAAAAACAAGTAGGCGGGGAAGGAGACCCGCCTGGCTAAATAGGGACCTTTGGCTGGACCTCAAGAACAAAAGGAGAGTCTGTGACCTTTGGAAGAGGGGGCAGGTCTCTCATGAAGACTATAAGGATATAGCGAAGCTATGCAGGGAGAAAATTAGGAGAGCCAAAGCGCAGCTAGAGCTCAACCTAGCTACAGCCGTTAAGGGTAACAAAAAATGTTTCTATAAATTCATTAACAACAAAAGGAGGATTAGGGAAAATCTCCCTCCCTTATTGGATGCAGAGGGAAACATAGTCACAAAGGATGAGGAAAAGGCTGAGGTGCTCAATGCCTACTTTGCCTCAGTCTTTAGCAGCGGAACTAGCTGTTCCCTGGGCACCCCGCCTCGTGAGCTAGGAGACAGGGAGGGGAAGCTGAACGAGGTCATCACAATTAAAGAGGAAGTGATCAGTGACCTGCTAAGCCGCTTGGATGTGCACAAGTCTATGGGACCGGATGGGTTACATCCGAGAGTGCTGAAAGAGTTGGCAGACGTGCTCACCAAGCCACTTTCCATGATCTACCTGAAGTCATGGCTAACTGGGGAGGTCCCAATGGACTGGAGGGTAGCAAATGTAGCACCCATCTGCAAGAAAGGCAGAAAGGAGGATCCGGGAAACTATAGGCCTGTCAGTCTGACCTCGGTAGCAGGGAATGTCATGGAGCAGATCATCTTGAGAGCCATTACAACTCATATAGTGGACAAGCAGGGGATCAGGCCTAGTCAGCATGGGTTTATGAAAGGCAGGTCCTGCCTGATGAACCTGATCTCCTTCTGTGACAAGATGACCCGATTATTCGATGAGGGAAAGGCTGTGGACATTGTCTACCTGGACTTTCAAAAAGCATTTGACACTGTCCCCCATAGAATTCTCGTGGAAAAACTGGCTGCTCATGGCCTGGATGAGCATATGATCTGCTGGATGAAGCACTGGCTGGATGGGTGGTCCCAAAGAGTGGTGGTCAATGGAATTAAATCCAGCTGGCGGCCAGTCACAAGTGGTGTCCCTCAGGGCTTGGTGTTGGGACCATTTCTGTTTAACACCTTTATTGATGACCTTGATAAGGACATAGAGTGTGTCATCAGCAAGTTTGCAGATAACATGAAGCTAAGCGGGAGTGTTGATCTACATGAGGATAGGGAGGCTCTACAGAGAGACTTGGACAGATTGGACCGATGGACCAATGCCAATGGAATGTGCTTCAACAAGGCCAAGTGCCGGGTCCTGCACTTGGGCCACAACAACCCCATGCATCGCTACAGGCTTGGGGAAGTGTGGCTGGAGAGCTGCCTGGCAGAAAAGGACCTGGAAGTTCTAATTGACAAGCGGATGAACATGAGCCAGCAGTGTGCCCAGGTGGCCAAGAAAGCCAATGGCATCCTGGCTTGTATTAGAAATAGTGTGACCAGCAGAAGGAGGGAGGTGATTGTCCCCCTGTACTCAGCACTGGTGAGGCCACACCTTGAGTATTGTGTCCAGTTCTGGGCACCTCAATACGAGAGAGATATCAAGGTGTGGGCACCTCAATATGAGAGAGATATCGAGGTGCTGGAGTGAGTGCAGAGGAGGGCAACGAAGATGGTGAAGGGCCTGGAGAATAAATCTTATGAGGAGCGATTGAAGGAGCTGGGACTGTTTCGTTTGAGGAAGAGGAGGCTGAGGGGAGACCTCATCACTCTCTACAACTACTTGAAAGGCCATTGTAGAGAGGTTGGTGCTGGTCTCTTCTCACAGGTAATTAGCGATTGAACAAGAGGGAATGGGGTTCAAGCTGCAGCAGGGTAGGTTTAGGCTGGACATTAGGAAAAAATTCTTCACAGAAAGAGTGGTCAGACACTGGAATAGGCTGCCCAGGGAGGTGGTGGAGTCACCATCCCTGAATGTGTTTAAGACTCATTTAGATGTGGTGTTAAGGGATGTGGTGTTAAGGGATATGGTGTAAGGGAGAACTTTGTAGAGTGGAGTTGATGGTTGGACTCGATGATCTTTTGGGTCTTTGGGTCTTTTCCAACCTAAATGATTCTACGATTCTAGGATTCTATATATACATATGTTAATGATCACACACCTACTGCTGCGTTTCCAGTTAATCCAATGATAAATAACCATTATTATACATAGTCGTGTGCTTCTACTCCCTCTTTCTCAAAGCACATCTAATTTCCTTACTTCAGTTTAAACAGTAGTTTTAATTTTCACGAATATCTCTGGAACAGATACAAATTATGCAGATGATCCACCTCCAGCAGCCGACTGCAAATTGCTTTACTTCTAGACCACGCTCGTCACAGACAGTATTTTGACAGCAGTAAGTCATTAATACTCAGCCCTAGTATGTAGTGCTTTCAAGCACAAATCTGGCTTCCTTCTCAAGGCCAGCTCTATCCTGGGTTGAGGGTCACAGCACGGCCTTGTGAAGCCCATATACACAATCCCTTATCAAGTGTACTACTGTTAGTACTGGTCCCGAGAGATACTGTGGAGATCCTCAACCTTTCTGCAGTTTAAAGTACGTAGATGTGTGTTCCTATTGGCTTCAAAACAGTGTTAGAAGATAGATACTTCTGAAAGATCACCATAGGATTGTGAATATACAGCAAACAAAAAACCATGCTGAGTGGTCTGGCTGCTACATGCCATCCATTTTATTCTTCTAAACCAAGATGAGTGGTTTTTTTTCAAGAATTCTTTGCTTTACCACATTTATGTTTAAAGACAAAACTTGTCAGTTCTCGGTTAAAATGCATGGCTATTAATTTTTAAGATATATTTTTATTCATGTTGCATGTTCTACACATTTTTGTGCAAGATTGGTTATAGTTGTAAAGTATTAATTAATAGGGAAAGAAATGATAGCTATGAAGATTAAATAGAGCAGTTGGGTTTTTTCTGTAAGAACCATTGCTTTGCAGCATCTGAGGTTTTCACAGCTTCTTCGTCAGCACCAGTTACTGATATTTTCTGAAACACTGTTAAGTGATGACTGCCGATACGCATTTTGAACTAGTTCTTTTAATTTCTTCTCACTGGGTCCATACTGCAGACAGTGCTGGACCTAATAAAACCTTCACTCTCCCTATTAAAGACAGGCTTTATAGTCAATAAGGTTTTGAGACTTGTCAGTTACTTCTATATCCAACTGATCTTCCCCCCCTCCCCTATCTTTTGGACAGAAACGCCTCTCCTCAAGACAACTTGATGAGACAGGGAAAATAACAGGGTTATGTCCCCAGAATTTTTGGCTTCCTGTAAGCAAGCAGGCCAAAATTAGTCAATCGGTGGTCTGAGCTGCAGAGTCATATTCTGCATCATCTTCTGACACGTGGATCATTTTTGTTAAGTTTGCGCTCTTAGTTCAGTTAGAAATTTCATTTTTTTTTGTTAAATCTACCATGCCATTAAGGAAAATGATCTTGAAACAATAACTTCTGCCAAAGACTCATAAGTCGTTTTGCGTTTTCCATAGCCTACAACTGCTGCTTCAGCAAGTTCTACACTCTGCTTTCCCTCCGACTGTTTATCTTGCCCTTGCAGAGACTAACACGCAGAAACAACGTGCAGACCCCGGCGGCGGGACGTGTCCGGCTGAGTTAATACCCACGGAACATACACGTTGCCTAAATTCTGGGGGTTCTTTTGTTTTGAAATTTCTGAACGAGCAAAACACCCGCTTCGTCCAGCGCTGTCCCGCCAAGGTGCGGCCCCCGGCCCGCGGCGGTGGCCGCCGCCTGCTCCCAGACTTCCTCCGCGCCCCGCACTTCCTGCGCTGCCCAGCCCTGCCCGCTCCGCCTCCTGCCGCTCTCCCTCATAGCGGGCGGCGCGGCAGCGGCCGCCGCCTTCCTGCTGGGCGGGGGCGGCACGGCGAGGTGAGGTGAGCGGCCGGGTGACCCCCGCGGGGCTGGGGGTCGGTGCGGCCGGGTCTGCCCTCCCCGAAGCCCCGTTCCGCCGCACGGCGGTCTCTGCGGCGGAGGAGGCCGGTGGGCCAGGCGAGGGTGGGCGGCGCGGCGTGAGGGACCGCGGGCGGCCTGCCGCTGCTGGGCGGGCGCTGCCCCGCCGGGATCCTCTCGGCCGGCTCCCGCGGTCGGGGGGCGGCCAGCGGCGTTTCAAGCGCTGAGGGCGTGTGTATGTCGCGGGGGGGTGTCGGCAAACCTGGTCTCGGTGGGAGGCGAGCGGTGAGGCCGGCGGAGCTGGCGGCGCGGCGCGGCCCCCGGCGGGTTCTCTGCCCCCGGCACCTTCCCAGTGGCCGCGGGCAGCTGCCGGCGGAGGTGCCGGGGCGGTTCGTCTGGGCTTAGCTCGCCTGCATACGTGACGCTAGCGGCGTTTTATTGTATTACCTTTAATTTACTCTAAAAAGACCCCTCGTTGGGTCTTTTGCACGGAGAGGAGCGCGTTGAGCCCAGAACAGCTGTGGGGCGTTCGCAGTGGGGGCAGGATCATGGCGATGTTAGAAGTCAGGAGGGGCCGTTGGAAGGCAGGGCGTGGGGGAATCTCCTCCGGGATCCCCTTCCCGCGAAAGGTCGGACCAGGTGGTCTTTCGCGGTCCCTTCCAGGCAGGGCGGAGACCTGAAAATGTTCACCCTCCTCCTCCCGAGCCTTCGTCCGGGTCCCTGCGCTCCCTCCTTCGGGGAGAGCTGCGGGGGTCTCGCCTTCTTACCCCCGCCGAGGTTGGCTGGTGGCTTTTCCCACGTTCACGCCTTCGGGGACCTTCCCTGTTCTACTCGGAAAAGTGTTTCACCCACCTCCTCAGAAATTCTGTTTCAGCTGTTGGGTACACAGTAAGTGCTGGGTTTATTTCCTGCACCCAGGAGGCTTACCTTGCTTCGCTTCACTGGGTTTCCCCGCGCCCTTCTCAACTTGAAGGTGGGAGTAGTTGATAAGGTTTTTAACTAATGTTGCTCTTGGGTTGGGTCTTTTTAAGTGGCCCTTCATCTTTCGTCTTAACAGCACTTTGCTCATAGAGAACTGATTGCAGTGTTGATTTTTATGTTTTCCCTAGGGGAGGCTTGCGTGTTTTACAGCAAAATCCTACGTGTAGGGGTAGGGGGATGGTAGCAATTTTGCAGTTTTCTCACCACATATCTAAACTTACTGTACTCCATTTTCTAATTATTTTTTTTTAACATCAAGTGGGTGTCCTATTAATTGTTATCCTAGCAAGGTAGTTCATGTTGTATGGGAAGAACACCCACAACAAACTATTTTCCTAAAAAGAAATGAACAGTCTGACTAACTGTTGAGATCCTTCAGGTGTATAACTTTGCTTGTTTAATTTTGTTTTCATACACAGTATTTTCAGGTGGTAGTAGTATTGTCTACAAGTACATCTAGGCAGCATGTCTGGAAACTTTGGGTATTTTAGAAGGTTTTGTCAAGTTACCTGTGGTTCCTTAACCTCCTTCATCAGAATAGATACCTACCTTAAATCTCTGGCATCTTTTTGGCTACGCACCTATTTGGGATTTCTCTTTAATCAGATAAAAGGCAGGACATGGTGGGTGATCGGTTATTAGCTTCTTGTAAAGTAGTCTTTAGAAAGAAGAGATACTTCTCAATTTGAAAAATAACTAGTGGCAAGTGGTAACAGTCACCCTCCCCCTGAACAGATCACGCTTTTTGAGTATTTTCATAGTCTTCTCATCTGTTGCTTCTGGTTTAAAATGCATTAGAAAAGGAAGACCTAAGATCCGAATGGAGTATCAGATGGTGGTTAGTCCTAAGAAGGATGAGAGTGCAGTTGCTGAACGTGTTGTAATGTAAATACTTCTCCCCTTCCTCTTCCTGTGAAAAGTGTAACTTGATAATACGGGCAAATAGTGACTCAGTGACATCCTGCAGCATCTGTGTTTGAATTTTTGTTTGAATTCTTTTTTTATTGTGCGGTTGCCACTTTGAAGTGAGCCAGTTGACCAAAATACAGAAGTTTGAAAAGTGACTGTTGCTGAATGTTTCAGGAGGTTTTTTCATTTGCTTTTTTCAGCCTACAGTGTGTGGATTCCTGTGAAAGGTGTTCAGAAAGTTTGTGGTCAGCAGGCTGGAGTTCATTGGACAAACTTTAAGTCTCCATTGGAAAAGCATTTGTTTGACCTCTTTTGACTTGCAAACTTGAGAAAAAAAAAATACCCCCAAACAGCGTTGCTGCAGAGGGTGAATAAGAAATCTGTTTGCTGTGTTTTGTGACAGTGTATTAGACCCAGTTTCTGACCCGTGTCGGCAGTCGGTACACCCTGAAAGTGTAAAGGTTGCTGCTGGCGGTAACTGGTTCTTGATCTGTGAGTGGTGGTACTTTTGGGTAACATCCAGCCATGAGCGATTGGATTTGTCATTCAAGGATGATCACTACTGTATCTTAGCCATTTATGAAACTAAAAATGAAAGGTTTTGACTCATTTTTGTCATCTGTCCATTTCCACCCGCCCCCAAACCATCACCTTTTTTTTGGAAGACTGGGTGCACAAATGTTTGCTCTCTGATTTGCTTTTTTAAGAATTACTTTTTAAAAAGCTTTGGGGTTTTTTGTTTGTTTTCTTTTTTTTTTTCTTTTTTACAAAACCCAGTTTCTAGTACCTTTTAGTCTAATTTAGTCATGTCTAGGTGTAACTAGCTGACTGTTGTCAATGCAAAAGGTTTTGATTAGCTTGATTGGTTAAGCTGGTATATTTTTATTCAAACAGTCAGACATATCTGGCAATATCTGAAAAAACAGGTAATTTCATTCAGAATCTCACTGAGAAATTGGGGAGGAATCCACAAAAGGTGGGGATAGCACCATTGTCTATCTGCGGGGGTCCCTCGATGGGAGGAGGCTTCCCCAGCCTGGGCAGAGCAGTCAACTGCTGGCCGGTCTGGCCGGGATGGGGTTGTGTGTCCTCTCAGGGCTGTCTGGTAGCCCTCGGGTCTTTGTCGTTTGTTTATTTTCCCTGCTTTTTGTCTCCGGTTATGGCCCTGCCTTTCCAAAGGGGTTTTCCTAAGGCTCTTTCCTTACTCGGAGGCGCAGACCTCCAAGATGTGCCTTTGCTTTTCAGTGGCTGTTCCAGCTGCACTTGGTCTTCATGTGCTGCTCCGATGTACGCTGGCTTTGTACCATGTGCTGGCTGGGTGGTGGAGGAGGTGGCTGGTAGGCAGGTAAGCAGGCGGCGGAGAAATGACCCTTTTGCTTCCCCGCCCCGGGCTGTGTGCTCCTTTTACTAAATTCTTTGTCTATTCTGCATGTTCCTGCTTGGCTGGTTGCAGGCAAATACGCAGAGCTGGACTTCGTGAGCAGAGAGACTTTGCTTTCCTTCTGGGAGTCTGAAATGCACATATTGTTTTGCTCTGTCTTTGCCTCTAATGTCTTAGTCTTGAGACTTAGTTGGTGCAGTTGTTAATTATCTGGTGGAAGATTGCTGGATACCAGCTTTCCTATTTCAGCTGAGTATAGTAAAAGAAGGAATTGCTCAGACCAATACTACATTAATATGGGAAATAAAAGGATGCTGTATGTTAGTTTGCTTGAATATCGTAGACTCTAAAACATCTCCCTCTCGGTGAAGCACTGCTAGGTTGGAAATGGCAGAAGGATAAAACTTGCTGTTCAGAAGTCAAGAATTTTATGCTCTACCAAATCTAGAGCATTATGCATGTGATACAGCATCTCATTTTCACATCTGTAGTAGACATTCATGAAAGATGGATTCCTTCGTGTTCAGTAAAATCACTTTCTTACCCATCAAATCAGAAACATATTTTATTTTCAACACAAATAACTGTGCCAAACCAGATGTTTCCTGGAAAACAGCATGTACAAATACATTTCCATGTAAATGTACTTACTGAGATGATTTGCTTATCGCTCCTTCAGAATGCATGCATGTGTGCAACCATGATCGAAAGTTAAACAGTTTTTATTTTTAAACTGATGAGAGAGAGAATATCAATATTGCAATTGAGGTAGTGTTTTGGGTCTGTGCTATTTGGCTGGAAGAACCTTCTGTTTTGTCTCTTTCCTGTTCCTTTTGCCTTTCCTTCTGTTGAGTATAAAAATATATTCCTAATTAACATAAATTATTTAAAGGCAAACAACACTGGATTTTCTAGAGAGAACAATGTATTGAAGTCAAACATGCATTAGTGAAAACAACACTTTCTTGCCTGCTTGTTTTTGGTAGTTGAAAACAGCAGAAGGGTCGCTGAGGCTGCTGGGTTTGTGTACTTAGTGGGTGTATTGGCATTCCTTTAACATGGTTTTGTGCCTGTACTTTAAGCATCATTCATCCTTTGAACAATATAGTTGCTTTACCTCTGAAAATTTTCGAGCTAAATAGCTAGTCCCATATATTTATCCAGTAGTTCAATTCCAGTGGAAGTTGTTACTGCTGGTAACATGGACTACTTGCTCTATTTCTGACTGCTAGGAGGAAAATACCAGTTATTTTACTCAACTAACACTTGGAATGATGCAGTATATCTTGGTTTGCTTTGGATTTTTTTTTCTTTGTGTGTGTGTATGTACACGAAGAGGCAGGATTTTCAGGAAGCTGTATTTTACTCTCAGACTCTATATATACTCAATCCCCAAATATAAACAAATTCACAGATTTTTCAAATGAACAAACTGATTTGAAACCTTCACCAGCCTGGCAGTATTGTGCGCTCCCTGCTGAGAAAAGAGGAAGACAGGTTATATCTTAAATTGAATGCAAAGAGGGAATTTTTGCAGAGGGTGCATGTACACACTTAGGTATAGGATTTAAGTGCTGGACATACAGTAGAATCAGCATTTCAGGTACCTGCTAACTGCTGGCATCACCTTCTTCCCCTGTGATTGCAGTGTATGTCCATGTGTAGATCCTTTGAGAGTTGCTACCATTTATTGATTTTTAAATACATCAAAGCCTGTGGATTGTATCTGTGGGGAAGAAGTTGATTTATTTAAGAGCATGCACCTTGAGAGACCGTACAATGTATTAATAGTGAATGTACCCATTTCAGATGTAGTTAGTGTCTTGCAATGTATACATGTTTGCTATCTGTTTGATCTTCTGTGCTCATTTTTGCTGGCTGTTGTCTGCAAAGTGCAGAAAGAAAAAAAGTTGATCTCTAGTTTAACAAGGGAGCAATCTATTACAAACTGTGCCCAAGATTCTCAGTGGAGTTTGAGGATTTGTTGAGCTGTGTGCTATTACATTCATTAATACCAGATTTTATCAACTCATAGGATGAATACGACCTATTTCAAACTGAATTGCAACTGCCCTTTGTTGCTGCTTTTCTCTTAAGATGGACTGTTCCACAGAAACAGCTCAAATCTCAATAGCAACCAGTAGTACCCTTGGTACTGCTCATTAGTTAAAGCAAGGTTATTTGTTTTCTGTTAGGAGCAGAGAATGCAGCTGAGAAACAAATCAAACATCACTTAATACAATTTACCATTGAAATCAACCAACTGTCTGCTAATTTGGCCTTTCTTTGGCCTTCAGACGGAAATATCTAGACAGTGTGCCTTCCCTGCGGGGTGTAGCCCCTTCAGCTGAGATCTGTTGTGTTATTTCATTGTGTGTATAAAATAGTCATAGTGGAGGATGCAATATAATGTGTCTATTTTAATTTGCAGATTTCCACACTGTTGTGGTTCTTTGGATTTGTTTTTTTCATGAAATGGTAGGGCTCGGAAGCAGCTGCCGAGGGATGAAGTCTCCACCTCTCCTTGTGGCCGCACTTGTGGCGTGCATCATTGTTTTAGGTTTCAACTACTGGATTGCAAGTTCTCGCAGCGTGGATCTGCAGGTAACTTTCCTATTGCTCTGAATGTCGTCTTGTGTGTTTAACAAACATAGTCCACAACAAGAAGATGCTTCCCCTGCATGTAGTGGGTCAGGAGCTTCAGCTTGTTGTAGGAATTTTCACAAATATTACAGTTGTTGGTTATCAGCAGTGGGAGATGGGGGCAATGGGAGGAATACCAGCTTGTAGGTGAGAGGGACCCACATCTTGAAGACCTGCTTGTATGGTACTTGTCACTTCTGCTCACACAAAGAGTTCAGCTATCTTGGGCTCTTTCAGTTTACAGATGTGGCAAATACCATCCTCTATTTTTCTTTGTAATGACTGGCACTCCATTTTTAATCTGAATGGTCATCTGCAATTTGCTCATCTCCCTCAATTTTTTTTTCTTGCTAGACCCATAAGAATGTATGCTTGCTTTCCCACCAAGTACAAGGAAATCTAGCTTGTTCAGAAACAGGGTCTAAAAATCTGAATTTCTGTTTCTTAGAAACCTCTTAGGAGAGGTCACACAATCACACGGAATAATTACCTTGTCCGCTTTTTTCCTGTGACTGTTGAGCTCGGGTTTTAATGCTTTCTGGGCTGCATGTTCTGAAGTTGAGGAGTACATGAATAAAGTTTCTGATTTGTGACAATGTGTGCAGGATGGTTCTTCTTTTCTTTCTTTTTTGTTTTGTTTTTATTTTTAACAAGCAAGCCTAAACCTAACAATCTAGTGATTAAACACGGCTGGTGAGAGCTGCTCCCAAATTTTTCCACTGAATTTGTATCCTCTTTGTAATTGAGCCAAATTTTAGTACTGAGTTGGCAGCTGTAGGAACTGAACTCCTGTTTCTCTCAGAGCGGGCACTAGTCAAACAGGCCACGTGTCTCTGGCCATGCAGTGAAGGATATATCTTAGCCTTCCCTTGGTGTAGGGTGTGGTGCCCTGTCTTCTGGGACTGCAGTCATCCCTTGTTTTCCCTTTAGTCAGTGGCCTCAGGATGGTGGCTATGGGCAGGTAGTAACTGCGTCTGTACTCCTGAAGTTTTGCTGCACAGCTGTGAGGCAGTGAGGAGAATAAGCTACCATACTAGCTTATTCTTGATCCCAATAACCTAGAGACATAAGGTCCTCTCTGTTGGTACTGATGTATGCCATCATCTTGTATGTTTCTCCTAAAGTTAGCTTGAAAAACATTTAGATTCTGCGTAGTCATGTGCTCTGAATGAAATAATAGCGTAGCTGAAGGCACAGATGGAGCTTCTGAAGCCCTCTGTCAGCCCATTCGTTTGTTGGCAAGACTTTGCAGCTATTATGACTGAAATGGAAGAAGTGTTTTTATTTTCTATTCCAGCTAAACTGCAAGTGTTTCTCCTTTTCCCCCCCCATTTCCCCGTCACCTCTCCATTCTCCTGCTTTCTGTGGCAGAGAAGCAGAGTAGGCAGGCAGTAATAAGCAGCGTACTGTGCTGTAAGAAGATTTGGTCTATTTTCTTGGAAGATGCACAGTTTTTACGATATCTATTTTTGATCCACCTGTAATCCCCAGGTCTTTCTACCTGGGTAAATTCTGTTGTTATTCCACACCCCACCCCATCCCTTGCCATGTGTCTTTGTTTGTACTCTTCCTTGCTGCCAAAGAGCTGTTTAATCGAAAGTATTTAGAAACAGTGTCCTGCAAAAATAAATTAGTACTTTAAAAAAAAAAAAAAAGGCTCTGACAGCATCAGGCTTGATTCCCTTACCTTATGTCTCTGTGTTTGTATGTGTAGTATGTGATGGTGTTGAATTTTCCTCTGATTGTCACTGCTCTTTGAGAACTGAAGAATGATGATTTTCTGCTTATAAATGAGTCTTTCTCGTGTGACTTTGTGTAACAGCCACATGTCAGTTGTTCATGTAAAACTTGGGCAGTGTTATTCTCCATCTGCTCTTTCCCTGGTCTTCCAGGAAAACGTATTTATTTGAGAAATGAATTTTCCCTCTGAGTTGGTTTAGGATCAGCACTGGCAAGTGCAATGATGTCCGAATTGTCTGAATTAAATTTAAGAAATGATTTGATCTTGTACTTCAGAAAGATTGTAGACTGCAATTTTTTTAATGTTTTTTCTTTGGGGGGTGGGCGGCGTGTTTTGGGTTTCTTTAAGCTCATGTACTATGGCAGCTTTGCATTTCTTTTTAATTGAAATTTTGATAGTCTTTACAGAATATTTATGGAAAACTGATGTCAGTGTGTGTTGGGATGTGTGTGTCTGCGTGTGGCAGGTATCACCAGCTGACACAATACTTTGATGACATTAGCATTGTTAGTTCTGTGAAATTTGGTATTCCTCCAGTGTATTGGAGAAGAGTCTGGCAAGAGGGAAGCATTTCTATTTGCTTTGACTAATTTGCTTTTCTCAGGGTCGGATCATGGATCTGGAAGTCAAGGTCCGCCGAGCGGCAGCGGAGAGGGGTGCTGTGGAGCTCAAAAAGAATGAGTTCCAAGGGGAGCTAGAGAAACAGCGACAGCAGATTGACAAAATCCAGTCCTTGCACAGCTTTCAGATGGAAAATGCCAACAAAGTACATCAGGAAGAGAAGGTAAGGCCTTTTCTAGACACAGTTTTCTGTGAGACTGTGGTTTACCAAGATGCTCTCTGCGACAGAATAAGGTTGGTCAAATGTTCCAACTGATGGGCATACATTCAGTGTTGGGGTGGCAAAACATTTAATGTATCATTGTATAATATTTAGAAAGTGAACCTGGAATGCACATTATAGCATTCACTGTATAATATGTGAAATACTAGAAGCTGCAAGTAACAGCACTTTTGAATAAAACCCCTACCCCCTCTATAAGTCATTGCTGCCAACCTTGGGTTGGCGTCTGGCTTTCTTTCCTGTATATTAATGTTTTAATACTTACAGAAAAGAAGCAGCTGCACCAATAGATATATTTGTATTCCCAAATATATTTGTATGCATTTGTAGGCATAAGTAGTTGACATTTATTTCTAAATGCACTAGAAATTTTTGTGGTGCCTTGGCCTTCTGCCTCCAAAACCCAATAGCACTGGGAGACGTCAGAAGGTTAGACTAGCCTTTCGTGGCAGTGCAGCATTGCCAGAGGGATGGCAGTCCTTTATGAAGAATGTGAATGTACCTACTTAAATAGCAGTGTGTACGATTACTGCTGCGTAGTATCTTGCAAATTGTTTTCTTGTGTATTTTCTTCATGTTGGTGATGCCACCCCAGATGTGTCTGTAGTCATTAGTCATTAATACCACTTTTCTCATTTTTGCCAGAAGTATTTAGTTGAGAATATTCATTTTGGGTTTATTGCTTCTCCTGTAGAGTCTCTTGACTGATGTTTATAGATCAGCTTTCCAGAACTATTATTTTCAGGAGACTGAACAGACACAACTGATTATGATAGGTACTCTTCAGGTAAAGGGCTCACCATTAGGTGATGGTTCTCTACTCAAAACTTGTGATGCATGAACAAAATATCACTAGAATAATAGTTGAAGGACTAGAGGAAGAAAATTGAATAAAAATGGAAGGTGGAATTGTTTCATTAATATGCATATCAGTGACATATATTTTTAATATATTTTGAGATCATTTTTATCCAAGGTCTTCAAAGAAATAATAAACCAGTTCTTTTTACCTCTTTTGGGACAAACATGATTCTTTGATAATTTCTCTTGTTGGGTTCAATCTTTGCGTATACTTTAAAAAAGGTGAGATTTAAAAAAAGAGTTTGTCTATATGTTTATTTTTTAAAATATATATATTTATTAAAAAGATACCCCAGGATAGTCAGACAGCATATGAGTGAGTAATCAATCTTGTCACTTCTGCCTTCTAATAGTGGTTTTTGCTACTGTGTGCTGAGGGAATGGTTTAAATGTACTGTCCTCTGGGAAGGTACCCCAGTTCACATGTTGGTGAAACCCATCATTCTGTTTTGGCATCTTTTTACATTCCAGTTCTGTCCTGCAAGGTGTGAAAGCACATATATGAGTAAAAACAAACAAACAAAAAGTGGTAAGTAAAGGGCAAACAGAATAGAGTATTTCCTTAATTAACTCTACAGTCTTTTTTACAAGGGAATTGTATTTTATCCTTCCATTTTATAAGCAGATTTTCCTTTAGCCAGAATTATTAAAAGTCACTGGAACTGGAAGTGCTTGCCAGAGCTTACAGTGCAGGCTGGCCAGATGTTGAGAGCTGGTGGCAGGAGCTTGGCCAGGAGTTTTACGGAATCTCTTGGTGAAATGTTGCTTCCGCCAAGCACGGTATGCAGCCTTCTGCTTCAAATTACTGTGGCAGCAGACAAATGTAGTTGGCACCACGCAATCCACCTTTCTTGTTGTGGTGGTGTTTTTAAGTCTAGAGGGCATGTAGGAGCTGTCGTCCATTAAATCTGGCATCTGTGCCAGGAAAAGTGGTGGGAAGTATTTTCCAAAACTAGAACTGCTGTTGGATGTGGGGGTAGTCTGGGGAAGAGTCAAAGCAGTTTCTGGAAAAAGATATCTTAAGTCTCTTGGAGTTTCCTTCTGAGAGAGTCAGTGACAAGGATGAGGGATACTAATGAATGCATTCAGATTTGGAATTGTGAAAGGCAACACATGCATGGCTTCTAGAGAAATTATGTAGCCATGTGGTAAGTTGGTGTTATCACCGCGGTGAGTGATTTCTGGACCTTGTCCTTACCGACAAGCAGGGGCTGGTGGGGAGTAGAGTTCATGTTCCTTAGGGCAGTGAGGAGGGTGCACAGCAAGCTCACTGCGCTGGACTTCATGAGAGCAGACTTTGGCCTCTTGAGAGATCTGGTTGATAGGATTCCGTGGGAAAAAGCACTGGAGGGGAGAGGGACCTAAGGAAGCTGGTTAGTACTCAAGGATCACCTCTTCTAAGCTCAGGAACAGTGTATCTCAAAAAAGAAGTCATCAGGCAAAAAAACCAGGAGGCCTGCATGGATGAACAAGGAGCTCTTGGACACGCTCAAAAGCAAAAAGGAGGCCTACAGAGGGTGGAAGCAAGGATGGGTTGGCTGGGTGGAATACAGAGAAACTGTCCGAGCAGCCAGGAACCAGGTTAGGCAAGCTAAAGCCTAAGCAGAATTAAATCTGGCCGGGGACATCAAGGGCAACAAGAAAAGCTTCTGTAGGTACGTGCATATATATCCATGTATAAGTGTGTGTTGTATATTCTCATGTATGTACATACATATTTATATGTGCACACAGGCACACACGTATCCTTCTTATTCGGCTCCATGGATTCTGGTGGAATCCAGTACTCCTGGGAGGCAAGTAATGAATTCACCCTTTCTGGTTATAGAAGGCTTTGTCCTCGAACTGAACTTTATTTACCCCATGGGGATTAACAGCAAGTATTTACCTAGTCCAGGAATGATGAATGCAAATCCAAACCCTGAATCTCTCAACTTGCTTTACAAGTAATGCAAACTAAGTAACTAGACAGATCTTTGAGTGATAAACAGGATTTTGTTTAGTTCTTGTTGTTGTTCTTAAAGAAAAATGAAGATGCTTTCAGCGGATGTATAGGAGTGAATGGTCTGTCTCAAAACCCTCTCTTTTTCAGGACAAAATTATGGTTCTTCTGGTTACAGAAGAAGTCTACACAGGAACAAACTTTCACAGTCTGGACTCCTTATCAAAAGCAAATCTCAAAAAACATTTGAGACCCATCTTAGCTGCATTTCATCTCTGTCCACTGTATCTTATTACTCTGCTGATAAAATAAAGAATAATTATGCCACTGATTTAGTTTTATACCAAACAAGTACACCAGTAAGATGCTTGCCATGTTAACGTCATTGTCGGTGGCAGTGTGGTGATCACTTTGAATTAAATCTGCCGCCTTTTCTAGTCAAACTGTCTCTGTGCTACTTAAAGGACGAGGGCACAGAAGGCAGGAGGTAGTCAGAGCCTGAAATACGCCTGGTGGGCTCCCCAGTCACTGGGGCAACGTAATCCTGGGAAGTGGCTGTCGTAATTATTCTCTTAGGTCTGAGTATGTATAAAACACTTCTATCACTAGTCTGCTTTTAAAAAATTTGCTTGAAGTTTTAAGGATTAATGTAGATTTAGCAAATGGCTTCTGGAATTCCATACAGAAATAGACTGAAGAGATCAAGAGCGCTTACACGAACTCTTAGTAACAACAGATAAGGAATCAGGAGTGCTAAAGGGCTGTTTCTAATCCATAAGCAATTTTCTAAAGAACAATATTCTGTATGGTTGTTATTCAGGACTCGTAGCTTCTGGGATGTACGCAGCCACGATAGTCTTTTTGAAGACTGTAGCAGGAGAACAATATGTGTAATCTCTTTTATTTTTAACTGCTAGAACATGCTTTTGCAGCCTGTCATTTTCTTTGGATTTATGTAATTCTTTTCCAGCCCACATCTTGTTTTACTGAGGAGAGGGGCTAAGCTTTGTACATTGCATGTGAGGCACGTCACTGGCCTGTTTTAACAGTGGCCACAGCTGCTCTCAGATCCCCTCCCTCTGGGAAAATTTCAATTCCTGGCACAGCCTTCTAAGACAAAATACCTGTCGGTATGTGGAGAGTTTGCTCCGCTCAAAAGGAATGACACTGGGCGGTGGGGGAGAGAGGAGAAAGCCTGCTGTGAAAAGGAAAAGGTGCCTATGTGTGTTTTGTTTGTGTTTTTTAAACCAATGTTGCTTCTTCTCATTTTGATAAGGCTTTAAGGAAAAACAAGCACTGCCTCACACCCTGCTCTACTTGCCATAGCATGGTATTTCTAAATTAGCAAGAGAAATGAGTCTTCTTACTCATAACTGGTCCAGCATAGGTCTAGAAAGCTGCCTCTGCTTAAAATACATCTTTACGTGGTGAAGGAAAAAAAGAAAGGATGGTCTGGGACTACCTGAACCTTAGGCACCCTAAGAGTGGAAATTTAGAGTATGTGTAGTTTAGGAATTAACTACTGGAACTTTTCTACATCTTCACAGCAAAATAAAAGGACAAAAAGGAAAGCAGAAGGTACATTATATATAGCTGTATAGGTTTTATATTAAGATTCTCCCATCATAGGATTCTGTTTTGTTTACACTGCCTACTATTTGGGTTTTAGTTAAATATAACGAAGTCATGAAAGTCCTGTAGCTGCACAGGGCTTATTTTCTCCAATCCATTTGCTGTTGCCCTGCACCTGTAGAAGTAATTTGTTATTCATATGTGTCAACTTCCTCTTTCTTCCACTGAGAGCATAAGGAATTGTTAACTTTACAACTTTGGTGGTTTATGCAGTTTTGAGGTGTATGCCATTGTACATGTGTCCTTCATCAGAAAAAAAGGAGAGTCTAGACTGCTTTTAGCAGAGGATATGAAACAAGACTGAGTCCCTGATCTTCACCAGGATCACTCTTTAGGAATAAAGCTATGCTTTTGTTTTTGTTTTGAGGGTTTGTTTTTTTGTTTGGCTGGTTGGGGTTTTTTTCCTTTTATTGAGGATGGGAAAAGTCTGTCATTTCTGAATGGAATTCAGTTTGAGAGAAATAGGTTTAAACGAACAATGTCTCCTTCATTTTGGGCTTGAAATTTGTATTAGGCTTGCTTCAACTGGTCCTCCTACAATGAAGTATATATAAGTGTGTAGCCCACAGACCAACCTAAAAGAGAAATATTTTCTTAGGGATCTTATTTATGAACCTTTTCTCCGCTTACTAAAATGTAGTTAGCCGTTAATCTTATGTCCTACAATGAAGAAGCCTTTTGGTGGCTAGTATAAATGGTTTATTTACTCTTGAAGATTATTTCAAAGTGGTGAAAAAGAGTACAAAGAGAGAAAATTAACGATGTGTGTACTAGGAGAGTGTGTGTGTGGGGAGGTATGTTTGTAAAAATAGAGAAGCAGGATGTGAATTTCCAGATATAATTAAGAAATGAACAATACATAATCAAAATACGTCTTGTGCTGAGTTGCCGGCATGGTGGTGGGGGGCAGTAGGAATGTGTAAGGCAGAACTGCTCCTTGTCTTTGAGGTAAAGACTTTGATCAGTTTGAGTTAATCACGAAATAGATGCCCTTCTTCTCCCTTATTAATTATAAATGCGTGTTTCTTCTGGTTTCTGCACATAGAAATCTCACCCTCCCAGCTTGCTTTGTTCCCAGTTGGTTTTGTTCTTAGCAGCTGATTTTACTGTTGCTGTGGCTCATCTTTTTCTCCTTGTGAAAGCTACGTTTGCGAGTGCAAAGTCCCTTTTTTTCTTAGGTTTTAGTTCTGAAATCAGTGTTTACTTTCATCAAGTTCTTTGCTATTTTTTTCTGTTGCAATGTCTCATTATGCTTTTATATACAGGACATGCAGTCAGTGTTAGAAAGGACATACGTCAGTTCAGTGTGCTTGGGTTAGCTTGATTTATCACAGTTATAAATGCTGAAGGGCTCATTGTAGTAATGCCTTCAAAGAATATGTTTATGGAGACTACTGTGTAAGGCATTAATCGGATCAAATGCACATAGTTCAGAATATGTGCTCGAAACATAAGCTTTGAAATAATTTATCTCAAAGCTTCCTTGCAGGTAGTTCTGCATTACGTTTTGGGGTTTTTTTAAACAATAACTTTAACTTTTTGTGTTTCTTAAGTGGAACATGACTTATGTAGATGTGTTCTGTGGTGATTAAAAAAAACCAAATGCGTCTCTGGCAGTTGTCCTTAACAAAATTTGCTGTTCAGCTGGAGAAAGACTTTTTTCTTTCCATCACTGCTTGTGGCAGTATGGCTTTTGATTTTTTGATTTCTGAAGACCTGCTCTTCCCAGAATTGACTCCAGTCAAGAGACCGGCTTTTCCTCTGTGATAGTCACAAGGACTTCTGTGCAAGAAATGTTTGCAAATATAACAAGCTGATCTATGTTACAGAGTTACTTTGTCACAGAAGATCAGATTTTGATATGGTGATATAGTGAGTTTCCAAAAGCTGGATTCTCACTCCTAGAGATCATAGGTATTTTTGGGGGGGCTGAAGGTGATTTAAAATGTGAGTTTCTTCCTAGCACTGAATTTTGGCATGTGTTTGCTGAGTGTTTCCTGGCAGTTTACTTTCTTGACCAGCATAAAACCGGAAAATAAAATAACGTCTGCCTAATGCACAGCCATGAGGTGAAGATTAGTTAACACTTGGGTGACAGGAAGAGGAACAGAAAACCTGACGTTATTGATACAGTCGGATTGTAAGCAGGCAGTTGGAGCACTGCCCCAATGCACTGGAGTATTTCCTGCTCAAGTTAAACAGCTACCTAGATTTTCATGCTTTTCTCGTGGACTTTGACCCACAAATTCAGGGAGCTATGTGTGGCATTGCCAAAAGGAAGTTTTATATGCAATCCAGAAAGACCAAGGAATGCCTTTTCCACCCTCCCCCCACCCTGCCCTGTGGTGATTTAAGGAGCTTTTTTTCAAATGGCACATCACTCTATTCGCTTCAGCTAATCACAGTTATTATTGTCCTAATATAAAAAAAATTAACACTTGTCTTGTTTACTGTTAAATAAGAGGTCCTCGTATATGGGAGTTTCATTTTAAGAAAAAAACCCTGCACCACAACAAAACAAACTGTAGGAACATGAAGTTGCCATGTCATACTGATTTTTTCCGGTTTCTGATATGGCCAGTGCTGGAAACCCTGAAGGTGATAATCATGGAACAACCTGATTATGTTGCTCATGCAAAACTTGGCATTTTCATGAAAACATTAGCTTTTTTTCCCCCAATTAACAAGTGAAAACAAGTCCAGACCTGTCCTATGAGAAAGGAGAGGGGAAGGTATTAAACACTCCTAAGTGTTTGTTGTTAATCACGTTGTTACTATTATTTTTTCCTTTTTAACAAAGGAGAAAGGCCTTTGCTCTTGAGGTTTCACAACGGTGTTCGCGGACTGTCTGTATGTATAGAATGGTGTAGGAATATTTATTTTATTGGGTTGAAAACGGCTGCCTCTTCATCAACACGTGAATGACTGCCTCTTTGAACCGGGAGTCTTTAAAGGGTCAACAAAAATCTAACCTGCCCCTCTGCTACATGGTAGATTGATTGAACATGTGACTTTTCCTAATCAAGTGGCACTTATTGCTGTAGTCTTTGTGAAAAAAGGCGCTGACAGCCTTGTCGATGTTTGGGCAGACAGAATGGACGCAGTTATTTCTTTATATTAAAGTGGTGTGGGCTTATGAACACATCAGTACTTGAACGGAAACTTCAGGAAAGTGCGTGCTTGACTGGACTAGGTAATTTTTGAAGGGTCAGTGGATCTCATCTTTTTGTAGTCTTAAGAAGACTGTTCTGCACTAGACTTCCTAAATGTTAAATATGAATCTGAGTAATCCTGACATCTGTCTCACAGGAATTAATTTCCTTTAGACTTGGCTTGGTTCTGTCAATATTCAGGTATTTTGGGGCATGTGTATATATGGGTTGATAGAGGGGGATTGATGAAAGAACGGACGAAACATATTCCTATGTTGAATGCCTTTTCAGATTGAGAGAGAGGGCAAAGTGAGAGAATGGAAGGTCACTCCAGCACTTTCCTATCAAAGTGAGGGACAGCATAGTTAGAAAAGTAATACAATGCAAGGGGTTCACGTTGCTTTCGTACAGTGCTTTGTGCTCTTTGACTAAGGCTTTCATAACTCATCCTTGCATGCCTGAATGCAGGTGTATTGATTCCCTGGTGAGAGGGTGGTAGATAGTGAGCTGTGATACGCTGTATTCTTCCTTCAAGGGATAAATACGGTAAATCTGATGGTAAATCGTAAGACTAAAACCAGAATAAAGCAGCAGCAATTTTAGTACCAGACTCCTTAAATTCCTCTTCTTTTTATTTAAGTGCAGTGATATCTCCTCCCCCACCTCTCTATTTAGTGGGGAATTAGTGTTAAAATGCATGGTTTTTGTTTGTAATAGTAAATCTCTAGAGCAGCTAAAAGTTTTTTTTTGTGTTTGGCTGTAACCCAGCACTTCACAAAGAAAAGATGATTTAACAAGTGCTTTGGTTGGTGTTTTTTATAATGTTAATGGCAATACAGGTCCTTTGCAATTAAAATGTTGTTTTTTGCTTTGCTCCTTCCAGGCAGTGCTCATGAGTAACATCACAGTAAATGAAAGATTGATGCAGAATCTACGAGGTATGTCATAATACCACTCTGTATCCCTTTCATACTGGTTTTCAAGGCCCCATTTTTAAACTTGCCTTTTTCTGATGTCTTCTGAGAATGCTGCTTACTATTGATCTGTTGTTTGATACTTCTGTTGTAATATATGTAGGTATATATGTGTGTGTGTATTTTAATACATGTTTTAATCCTGTTTTGGTCAGAACACTTGAAAGAGTTGCAGACAGAATATGGGAAGCTACAACTGGTTGTTTACTGGTTTCAGAAGAACCAGACTAACCTTCAGAAGAAGTTCTCATATGACCTGTAAGTATGTTCTTTCTTGTTTATAATGCAGAGTATTCTTGTGATAGCTAATGTAATTAGTAAATTTACAGTTTTAATGAGAAAGTAACATGTGACACATATTCTAAAACTGCTCGCAGTTGATCTTTGGAGAAGAGCACAGACCTTGCAATGCTTAGCATCTCAGTGTCCACAGACTCCTCACACACTTCTTAATGTTCCTTCCATTGCAGGAGGAGAAAGGTAGCAATGTTCTCATTTAAGAGTTGTGGGGAAAATAGAAACACAAAGAGGCTAAACTCTGAAGAAGTTTAAGAACTAAGATATGGAAATACCTGCTGTATGAGCTGCCAGAGGTCTCAGAAAATTTCTGGTACAGTTATGGTCAGAGCCGTATGTTCCGCATTACATTTCATGCGTTATAGTCATGTTTTTTATGGAGAATTCCTACTGAATTATAAGGCATGGATACTTGAACACAAGTGCTTATCAGTATCCTTACACTGAATACACATTTCTGGTATTTCTAGGAATTTCTCCTGGGTTCTTTCTGTTCAGTAATGTTCTTGTTTCCTCTACCTGCTTCCACATCCTATTCTATCTTCCTTCTGGTACATAGGTATAGAAAACCAACAGAATTTGCTGTTAGCATGTTCTCATGATGATTTTCTATCAAGAATATAATTGCTGTAGTGGTATGTATTTATCCAGCAGCCACTGTTTAGCCAGATTTTGTAGGAATTCTGACTAAAAGCTTGACATGGCAATTAAAGAACTTGAATTCTGCAGGCCAAACTTGAAATACCTTTTTTCATATTCCCCCCTTCCCCTGCCCTGCTTAAGAATTAAGGATTAGTATTAGTGCTTTTGGGATCCTTACTGATTACCAGCTGGTTTTGTACTCTTTTTTGGGGGAGGGGCATTATTGGTCATTTAATAGTGACAACACAGGTGGATTGTATTAGTGGGTTTCTAATTACTTAGGTCTTCTAACAGAAAAGTAGAAGGAAGTTGGAGACGTAAGTTTGTAGCAACCATTTATTAAACCATGTTACACTTACGTGTCTGTTAAGGTACTTTTTCCCACTAAGTTTGTTGTGTACCATGGTTGTTAAGCACCATCTCTTTCCTGTTTAGTTAAATGACAGAGCTGTGACTCCTGGACCTCTGTTGATAATTCTTGGCTAGTTAGAGTGTCTGTTTGCCAGCATCTTTCTTGTGGCTGAGATCAGCAAGAACAAATGGATCTGTGGACAGATGTATGTGCTGTACAGTCATGCTCTACATGAGAGGTACATCCTTGGAGCACTGGATCGATACATGTGTGCAGGGAAGTGATACAAGACAAACGTAGTGAGTCTGGTTTTTGAAAACTCAGGTTTGTTGCCCATGTCTGGCGAAATGTTTTCAAGTACAGCTCTGTTGAGGAAATCACTGACAGAGCATCGTGGGAGTGTAGTGTAAAGAATCCCTCTTTGTTTAACAGAAGAAGGCAGGATCCAGAGGGTGCAGGTCCAGGGTCAAGGCTGGCTTAAGGTGAAGAGCTAAACAAGTTACAGTGATGAAGACGAGTTTGCTTGTGTCAGGGTAGATGTAGAGTCAGGCATGATAGTTCAGCCATGTGCTAGCTGAGTGGGAACCAATCAGTCCTGAGTCAGGTGCACTATTTCCTGCAGTCTCTCCATGGGAGTCCATAAGAGCGGCTGTCTCAGTCAAGGAGCTACACTTTCTTTACTAGCTTTGCTAAATAACACTTAAGTGTGCATTTTCTATTTCTGCATTTTTTTGTAGCTGTGCAAGTGAGGAAAACAAACTTGGCACTCTAATTTTCATGGAATGATGTATAGCTTGGGCACCCCATAGCATTCGCACAATTCTTATCAGGAACATATCTAAATGTATTTTTTAAATGTTGCTTGTTGTGTACCTTTAGAGGCAATGTTGGAACATTTAATATTTCACTGTTGTAGTAAGTTACATTACTAAGCATTGCATTGCTGCAGCTGTAGAAACATGTATCTGATGGTACGTGGTTACCTACAGCCCACTTTGCCAGAAGCTTACTTAATACTGTCATTTTAAATACTTACAAACAAACTTTTTCCAACGTGATTATGGACTTAGAAAAACAATTATTATTAGAGGGACTCAGAGTGTTACTTTTAATCTGTCTTCCTTTCTCCCCTCAATATTAGGAGTAAACCAACATGTTGCTTTTGTGTTCATCTTTAGTAGGCCTTGGCAGGAGGGGGTGTTAGACCTGCATTTGTGCTATGCCAGTGTTTCTTCCTTTGACTTGGAGTTGTGTGGATGAAGGTTTCGCACCGAAGTGTACCAAAGTACACTTTGCTCAGGGGAAAAAATGGAGAGGATTATTGTATAATTGAAAATGTTATAAAAAGATGACAGAAGTCAAATGCCTTTTTTTAATTGCACACATTGCAAATCACTCTTTTTAAAACAATTGGATATTGCACTGTAGAAGACAGTGATACACTGTTGTGTGTGTGGAGTGCCTAAGATCAAAATTTGTTAACCGTGCAAAAATCATTGTTTTTTTTCTCATGCACAAGTTTTGAAGTTTCATCTTAGCATTTTTTTTATTTCCTTTTTTTTTTTTTTTTTGGAGCAAGCTTCGTGTTTCCCATACGGAAGACATCAGGAGTTATGTTGAGCTTACTGGTATTGTGCACAAAAGGAGTGTGCGTTCCTCAGCAGTCACCTTACCAAGATACCCTTGGTGCATACTGTGCCCAGTGCTGCCTGCTTGCGGTAGAGCTCATTCAGCAAAGGCTGACTGGCAGCACTGACCCTTCTCCCCTGCAGCAGCCAGAGAGGAACGGAAGCCTCTGGATTGGTTTTTTGAAGATATTTCAACATTCATATGCATTTTGATTCCTGGGAACTTTGTTATGTAGCTGCTTCTTTGGAAATTGTGCTACCTATAAAAAGTCTAATAATTAGTTTGGTGTTTGCAGCCCCAACAAGTGTAAAGAGTGTGAGTGCATGAGTAATCCTTTTTTTGACAGGGATGAAAGGAGCTGATGATACATACTCCCGCAGGACAAAGATGCCCTGTTTCTCATGGTGGGGGCAGCAAATTCAGCAGCCTGGGAAGAGAGAGGCTGCATGTGTGTTCCTGTGCCCACAGAGCACACCTGTATGTGGCCAGGTACGCAGGTTAAATGGGACACACAAAGCACTTGCACTCGCATCACCAGTAGGGCCTCACCCTGGTTTCCTGAGGGTGGAGGTCTGCTAGGGAACATACATCCACATACTGGTACCGGCTGGCACCAGTCCCTCCACCACCCAGCGTGCAGTGCTCACACCCGGCTCTGACTCCAGCTGCTGCACTCACAGCCCCATACGCACACAGACACATACTGAACAGAGCGTCTCTCAACCAGGAAAGAGTTAAAAAGGGATTTAATAAAAATGGCACAGATTTTGCCGATCAAGGCCGGATAAACTCACCAGCCAGCAGCGTGTTTATGTGCGACTGACTCTATTTATCCCCTGATTTCTCTTTTTTTCTCGTGCTTGTTCCTGCCAGAGATCCATCCCTTTCCCTGCCTTTGTTCCCATAATAAGTCTTGTGCAATCCTGACGTGTTCTACCCCTGCATTGCATAATGTGTCCCCCACTCTGGGCAAGAAACACTTTGGTCCTGTTGACTCATCTTGCTGGGTTTCACACCTGGATGAGGGGGCTGAGGCTGACCTGAGACAGCCCTGGGGCTGTGGGGTAGTCTGGACAGGGTGTCCCTGAGTCTGAGTCTGTAGTTGACACTCCCCACTGCCCTTGTGCCTCTCCTTTGGGCTCATGGAGGTGGGCGTTGAGTGGGCTGATGGCTCCAGTGATGGGCCTGGGAGCAGCTGGGGAGAGTATTACTTGGGCTCCTTTGTGTGTGCGCAGGTGAGCTCTTTATCACAGAAATTATCTCTAATCTCGTGAGAGAGAAAACACGCCGCAGAGACTGAATTTGAGAGCACTGTTTTTGCACATTTAAAGTCTGTCATGTTGATGGGGTGAGGTGGAGAAATTAGTGCTGGTTTTGTGCTTCAGCGGTTGTTGTATGCATGAGCAGAGTATTCAAATCTCCAGAAATCCCTTTCACAAGAAGGGAATTCCTTCACAGATATAAACTGAAAACGATGAGTATTAGTCACGGATATTAAATGAACTTTATTTTCATGTACAGTGTGGGATGAAAGAGCATTTGTGAAAGGTTGCTCTATACCCAATTTTAGCTTGTCTGTATACAGCATCTTTCTCAAGCTTGCAAACTGAGGTGCAAGCAATTCTGATGTCCATTTATTTCCTAGAAATTAGTGGATGTGTGCATAACTCAAGCCTGTGTTGTGTTATTGTCTCTTGATGTTCACCAACTTAGAAAGCACTGCTTATTTTGATGACATTTCTATGTATTAGCACTATCAAAATCAGACTTTAGAATAATGTCTAGTCAAGAAGAAATAGTAATAAAGGTAATTAATTTGTCAGTTCATAAATGTAATTAACTTTTGCCAGTTTATAATGCCAGTTTTGTTAATGTAATTAACTAAGTGCCAGTTTATAGCATGTCTGCCACTGTTTCGTCCTTTTTGGGTGCAAATTATAGGACAGATTTTTTTGCTCTTAGAAAGTGGGGGTGGAGATGGATGAAGGTGCAATAAAAATGAATGACTTGCTGTCATAGAGGAAGTGTGCCCTCAGAATTCCTCTAGATTAGGTAGTAACTTATTTGCAGCTTGAGAAACTGGAACATGCCCAATCTGAACCAGCTGCTGTTACACTGTTGGTATTAACACTCTGCCAGAGCCAGGCTCAGAAGAATTTAATTAATCCCCCTTCTGTCTTAGTGAGGGGGAGGTAAAACGTGCAGGATGTGGACCATGTTGTTGTACAAAGGATGCTGAAAGAGGTTTTGCATGTGGAAAGATGTGTTTGCAGGGTCTGTAGCTGATGGTAGACATTGGTTACCTTAGAGTGGAAAAAAAACAGGGAGAGAAAGGAAAAAAAAGGGTTAAAAAAACCCACCAAACTCCTTTGCCACTGGGGCCAGCAGGGAAGAAAAAGAGTGTGGTCCCCAGGCAAGCCTCTTCCTTGGGCACACTCTCCAGTGCAGTGGGTGCTGACAGCGATGATGGTTTTTCACCACGTTTTCCTGTAGCATGATTCGCTTCTCATCAGGATCCACTCAAACCCACTATTGCTTGTTTGTGCTCATGGTGGGACCAACGCATACTTGGGGTCGTATGATGACTGGTTTCTAAGCCTTCTACATGTGTGTTACGGGGTAATGCTTATCTGCTTTGTTACTCACTAGGTCTTGTTCTTCCTCTAATATAAACCGAAAGTTACAAAACCAGGTTATGAAGAGAGTGGGGAGAAAGGGTGATCTTGCCCTGATGGCAGTCACTTCCCCTGAGGAACCCAGGTGGACGACATTCCTGGGGTTTGTACAGGATCCTCAGCACAACCACAAAAGGGGAAAACACTGGCAGCTTCAGAAAAAAACACTGCCACAACAGGGAAGGGCTTGCCTAGGGGTTACGGAGCTGTAAGGGACAGGCAGGCCCCTGGTGTCACGAAGGTTAAGGCACTAATGGCACTGTGTAATAGATATACAATATTTGCATCTTTAGGAAATACTCTTTTTTGGAACTTAAAATAGCTACTGATAAACTCAATTTCTCTAACGTATCTTTTGTTACATTTTGCAGCACTGCACTTTGGTGAAATACTGAGAAGGGGTGTTCAGTTCGCTAGCAGTAGCTTACACCTGTTTTTTATTTCATCTAGTACCTTGCTGTTTCCACTTCCTAGCTAAAATCCAAATACACATTTCTGTAATTGTACTAGAAATGCTTCAGGGATCAAAATTGACTTTGACTTAACTGAAATTAACTGGTTAGTGGAAGACAAGCAAATTCATGTAGCTTGTTGAGCTGGTCTAACAAAAGCAGTTTAAGTTAATTTCTTCTGGTAGAACTTGGACCGCCTGCACCACGAGATTTGTTCTTAGGACTTAAGTTAACACCCCATTTTTTCCTGCTGACTTCTCAAATGTAAGCAGAGATAATAGAAAAAAAAAAAGAATAATTCATTTTACAAAAGAACATTTTAGAAGAATGTGGATGGAAGTTAACAACTGCTGACTTGTTCATGTTTTCTCCAGGTCACAGTGCATCAACCAGATGAAAGAATTAAAAGAACAATGTGAAGAAAGGATAGATGAGCTTACAAAAAAGGGTAGTGATGTAGCACAACTGAAAGAAAACAAAGACTCAGAAGATTCAAAGAAAAAGAGCCAGGTATGGTTTGAGTGATTTCTTAAAAATCTTTTTCTTTGTAATTCTTAAGGGATCTTCCACCTTTCTACTATCTCCACCTAGCACTAGCCCATCTTACTAAGTTTTTCGCTGCTTTCCTTTGTGTTTATTGAATGTTTGTGATCTATGGGAAATGGGGTGATTCCAAGGACAGAACAGGCAGAGGTCCTGCAGGAGACTCCAAATCGTTGTGTCTCTGAGATGGGCAGAATTTGAGAGGTGATGCTGGGAGTGGTGTGGAGCCCGTTAAAGAATATTTACACTGCTGAGCTTTGGCTCACAGCTCCTTTTGACTTTGTTAACAGGCATAGTTGCTTTGTGTGTTGAAGATGTAGATGAGCATAAATTGTGAGTCATGTCAGAGTAGCAGCAAGCCTTGAATATGATATTGTACAAGGGTCTTCAGCCATCAGCTATGAATTTTCACAGAAATCCTAATGTCAGCCTCTTACTGTGGGAATGAGGGGAAGATCAAGCATCTTAGCTGTTTGCTTTTGGATATTCCGAGTCAGAGAACCACAAAGGGCGCTGCTGTATGTGACGTGAGAAGGCTCACTAGGATAGGGCAAGTTTGCTGCATAGGGTGGCCATGTGCCATCTGACTCTTTCTTCCTGGGGTACAGAGGGTAGGAGGAAACCCTGAGAAAAGGAAATTTCAGGTCACTGTGTTGTCTTGGCATGTGCATTATTGATGCTTCTTCAGTGAAGCAGGATTTGCTCAGGGATAGGACTGGATTAGTTAAGCTTGATAGAGATGGCCCTGGAAACACGCAATGAAGCTCCCGGGTGAGAAGGCAACTAATTTATTTCTATGTACTGAAGCAGCCCTTTCTTCAGGACTACGGGCACCACTTACAGGCGTTACATCTTTTACATGTGACTGAAATGGGGCCTTTCCCACATACCTGGGTGGCGAACTCTCATTGCAAAGGCAGTAGGGGTTCGGTGGTATATGCCCTTTTCTCTTTGGCTAGGAAAAGGCTACTGGAAGAAGCAATTTGATGACTTCAGAAGTGGAAAGGGTAAAGCAACGAGGATTGAAGTTGGGTTTTGCAAATAGCTGGAAGTGGGTGGGAGAAAATGGCTGAAACATCTGCCCCAGGATCCCTAGGTGTTCAGGTAATGGTTTCAGTTTGTGTCCAATCCTTCATGTAAAATGGTGTGAGAGAAAACTGCTGAAGTTTGTGACCTTTTATCCTGGGAACCTGCATTGTATGACGGCTGTGTGATGAATGAAGCATAAGAGACAGGAAATGCCAGCCATCCCTTTAAAAAAAAAAAGTGAAAGTTCTTGTTTGTCAATTTTTATCAAGTGTCAAGTAAATACATAGTAATAGTAAATATATAGTAATAAGTACATAAAAAGCCCATCATTTGAAGATGATACATTTGTTTGTCAAACAAATGTGTCTTGTTTAATGTCAAGATGTAAAATACGATTTGTAAAGTTGACGTGGGGAAGACCATACCAGAGAGGTGGTTGACTGGATTTCTTGTGTGGCTTTGCAACAGACTTTCATTACAATCATTTGCACCATCTGCTTTTTTGTTTTGTTTTGTTGTGTGGTTTGGGGTTTTTTTTACCATTTCCAGTTTGGAAGGGAAGTCATCCCAGAAGGAACCTGAGGAGTTTGGCTGAAGACCCTCTGCAGGACAATGTCAGTCTCCTGAAACAAGTGCCATAGCTGGAGGCAATCTTAACTCAAAGCAGGCAGTAGGTTAAGGAGGGCAGGTTATCTGTTCCCCTTTTAATCTAGGGATGGGATGGTCCCAGATGAGATAATCACTAATATAGCTACAGCCTAAATAAATTCTGTCTGCTTGTGTGTCCTAGTGTCTGTGACAGTGTTTCTTATAAGGTGTAAAACAGCTTACACCTGTCCAGCTGTAACCTTCTCAGTTGTTTGCTTGCCCAAGAATTGCAACTTTTTGCTTGTACAAAAGCTGAGTTATTTATCAGTAGCGCAGAATGACCCTGAGGAAATCTATATATGTTTTTAGCCAGAATAATTCTTGTTTGTAAGGTGTAGATGCTTAGGTAATGGAAAAGTCAGTGTTAAAATAAAACAGAGAAAGAAGATGGAGTGTTGGTTGATTAGTAGGTATACAGCTTTTCTTACAGCTCTGTATATTAAGGAATGCTATATACTTCTCAGTTGAGGAATATACATGTTCCAATTTCTTTTTATCCAAACATTTCAACTTAAAAAATTTTCAGCATACACCCTTCTGATTTATTTGACGCTGTCATTAAAAATTACTGATCTAGAAATTTAAGATAATATAAGTTAAGGGCTTTTGCATGTTTAATAAAGAGGTAATTTCTTTCTCTTAAGTGCAGGCTCAGTGTTTTTACAGAATTCATGCCCAGCATAAAGTGAAAAATGGTCTTATGTTCAGTTTCTGATGATTTCTACTGTAGAGTGACCTCAAGAGGCTGAATTATTTATAAAATAGAAACATTTCTAAATACAGCATTTTCGTTTCAATGACTGAAGGAGGACAGAGTTATTCTGAATATCTTTACTGCAATAACCAAATACTCTGTGGTAATACTTGCTTCTCAAGCTTTCATAAGAGTTGATGCCATATTACTTATTGTTGGTGTTGGATTTCATCGTATTGACCCAACAAGGTCTTTAGTTCTGCCTGGCTTTGACTGAGCTTAAACGTTTTCAAAACGGCCAAGTAATCATATCCTACAAATCCTCTGTGACCTTGGCCTCTTGCTTATTTTTGCACTTCTCTGTGGACGTTTTTCTAAATGACTCTATGGACACTTGACAATCTAGTGTTTTATTGGCCTGCTTAGAACAACAGGTAGCTACAGTCTTACCGACAATTGTAACAGAAAACTTCCTTTTGACTGTATGACTTTCTGTACCACCAGGTTGCCTATTGATTTGTATAGTACCATGTGTAAAAAAAAAAAAAAAAAGCTCTATATCTCTAAATGTCTGTATGCTTGTTCTTTCTCTTGTGTCTTTTGATTTTCTTCAAACAAAACAAAACCCCAACAAAAAATCCCCATAGAACAAACAGTTTTGTCATAGTGCAGGTTTTGGCAGCAAAGCTGGTATAGCGCAGCATGGGCTCCAGGCACATTCCATGTTTGCTGTTTGTGTGAACTGAATTGACACAGCTCTCAGCCAATTAAATGCTAATATGAGTAGAAGTTGTACATAAAATTTTAATTGCTGAATTGGAAGATCTTCAAGGTGGTGTGCATCTTAGCCATTGATCTTTAAGCAGGTTAAATGCTGAGAGCAGTCTAGTGCCAGTTTTTACTACATTCTTAAGTAAGCTCCATCATGTTAAACACATACCGTTGTCTAGTTAGTTGGCTTATGTTTCTCTTCTCCTAATCCTGCATTCAGCGTTGTTTTAGACCAGTTCTGTACAGGCTTGCTTAAACTCAGTTTACCTGTCCCTGTAGATTACTAACATTAGTTAATGACATCCAGTTTTTTTGCTCTGCTGACCCTGACGCGGTAGCAGGGCAACAGTGGAGAAGTGTGTGGGTTACAGTTCTGTGACCCTCAGAGAAAAACAGGTAGCGGTTCTTGTGAAACACTAACCAAGAACAGTAACTTTATCATTAGCTGCAATTAGATTAAAGAAGATGTATTAAATTCTCCTGATGTGTTGTGCTGTAAAATAGAAACATCACTCCATGTTCAAGATTGTATGGTACTTCCATCACCAATAAAAACTTCAGTCCAAGTATTTCTGAGGGTACTAGGACTTTTTTTCCCTTATGGAATTCTTTCCTAACTTCCACTTCCCTTTCCAAATCCAGCAGTAGTTATATAGACCATTGCTTATCGGCGTACATTCACTTTGTAGGTCAATATTCAACTGCCAGCTGTGAAGCAAACCGAGTTCAAGCCATCTGACTTGGAACAGCAGAAACCCAAAGAAGATGTACCTAAAGCAGTACCTACAGAAAAAAAGACAGACCCACTGCAGGCTAAAGGTGAGATGGAAATCAGTCTTACTAGCAACCGGTGAAGAATGTTTCTAATTTAATTGAACATTTGAAAAACATTTATTGTACACAAGATCAAGGTGGAAAAAGTAGACTGAACTTTAATAAATTTTTCAGCTGTGGAGAGGTATGATTACTAGCATTTCTACTGGTTCAGTTTTGTTGTAATTGACATGTTGCATGTAAAGGAAAATAGGAATATTTACAATTATGGAGTCGTATTCCTCATTTAATATGGAGAAAATACCCTGCTATTGGAAGCAATGTTTTTCAACCATGTTTAAAATTTTCTTTCTTAGTAAGTTTGATACATGTAGCCTGCTACCCCTCCCTGTGGAATAGCTGAAAGTTAGGCTTTAAACAAACACACATCCATGCTTCCCAAGTGTTGTCACTGAGCAAAATGCAATGCAGGACATCAGATTAGTTAACCTAATGGTTGCTTTTGGCTCTAAACTCTCATAAACTATTAATTTGGATGGATGTATCCTTGTGCATCAGTCTCATATAGTACTGTGTGTGATAGAAATTAAATTTTGTATGTAATAATTCTTACATGTTATCTTAAATTACAATCTTGGGAGCATACAAGTCATTTTAGAAAGCTATCTTTTAGATGGCTATCAATTGAAGACAACATCTATATATAGTATATTCAGGCAAATTTTATTGTGTTTTTTTTTTTTTTAGTTAAAAATACAGATACACAAGAAAAAAGATGTGGTAACGTCTGCTAAAAGTAATATCCCTCCTGCACTTCCTCTTCATACTTAAAAATAAGAAAAGCCTTGACTTACTTGCAAATCTGTGACTGCTTTGTCCTGAGCTACTTTTGAACACCACATCAGTTTTATTGTTAGTAGTGAAATGTAACACAGAAACCTGATGCTTATATAGGACACTGCAATTTTTATTTCAACTGCTCTGTTTCACCTGCCCAATTTATTAACTGCCCGTACCAAAATTTTAAGTAGGTAGAAGTGTGATCTGTTGACAGTGAACAATGTCTCATCCTTTAGCTGTTTCCAGTAGGAAAAATGTGTTGTCTTCTTTTTATCTTGGGAACTGTTGTGGCTGAAAGATATTCTTTCAGAGGAAAAACAAGAATTGAATGAGACAGATAAAGCAGTACTACTTAAAGGTTTTTAATGTGTGCCGCCACGGAAAGGCATTAGGTTTTTTACTCAGAATCGTTTTTATTGTTTACAGAAAGAATAAGCGACCTAGCTGACATCAGAAAACAGGAGCCTAAGGCAGAAGAGGAGCAGCTTTCTAATCAACTGAAAAACCCACAGGATTCACTCAACGCTGCAGCAGGTCATAAGGAGATGCTGCCTGAGTCAGAGAAGGAGCTGAATCCATCTGAAGATGAAAAACAAGTAGCTGGGCAAGATGCGTTACAGCCAGCAGCAGAGCAGGCTGAGAGTGAGGAAGTTGAGAGGGAGCAGCTCGTAAACTATGATGCTAAGCAGGATGACTCGCCCCCCAGAAGCGCTGGTTGGTAGCATGTCATGTATTGTTAAGAACAGTAACAAAATGAAAGTGTGGAATAGGGCATGATTTCTGCAACAGTGGTGGCAGCTGCCCAGACTTAGTTATAAGGTTTCATAAAGGTTAGTGCAAAATGTAAAAGGTGAGTCAGTTCCCAGCAGTCTTCTACAGTCCACGGGTAAAGATGGAGGCTTCTGTTTGTGCAACATGGAGCTACCAGGCTGAATTCTTCCGCATCACCATAGCAGCCTTCTGCTCTCTCTTTCCATTGGCTGTACAAGGTGTTTGGGGAAATTAGCCCCGAAACTTTCTGCACATGAGCCTTTATAAGAATATGATGCATTTGAAACGGATGAGATGTTAACCATCTAAAACATTGGTAAATAGAGAGATACTATATATTGATGTTTTGCAGATAGTCTTTTTATAGTGTCAGTGTGCAAACGCTATTTATCCCTATTTCAAAATAAGCTAGCATGAATAAAACTTGACCTAAGACTTCAGGTATCTAAAACTTATTATTGTGAGTCTGCAAAACTGCAGATCAGGTGTTGCAAAGGTGCTTGTTTCTGGCACCAACCATGTGTGACCCTGAACTGCATGTCTGCATGGCACCAAGCAGCAGAGTATTGATGTTGTGCCTAAATTTGACTAGAATCTAGACATCCTTCTGTGTGTCTTGAGGAAGTTGGTCTCAGGTGGACCCAGTAGCCCAGAGCAGTCAAGAGGAAGCCTTATGGCAGTCAGACCAGGCATTGATACACACAAAAAAATGCTGTTAATGCTTTTCTAGTAAATGCATTCATAGAATCATGAGTAATGATGTTAACACTGTTGATAACTTGGCAGGGATAAATAATCTCATCTGCATTGCTAAAATAATATTTTTCTAACTAGTCCAAAAAGATGCTGGCCGGAGCAGGCTATTGGCCAGAGAGATATGAATATAAGTTATCTAAACGGCTTCCATTTTAACGGAAATAAATACACAGATGTAGCCCGTGAAAGGTCAGAGTTTCTTTGAGCTAGAAAGACTAGCAGGATGTTCTTCAGGCTTGATTGTTCAACAAAAGTAGCATACCTTACCACCAAGGTTCCTTATAGCCAAAGGAGCCTACGGTACAAAAAAAATTCTTCTGCATTCTGTGAGTATCCTCTCTCTGTCAATAACAGCTTCTTTTAAAAGTTTGAGACCGTTAGGTCTGTAGCTGTAAAAATCTGTTTGATGTGGTGGTCTGAACACAGACAACATGAGGCTAAAAATTTTCAAGCCTGTTTCTAAGCCAGCTACTAATTACAGGGTTTGGCTTAAGAACGTTCAGAACCAGTGACTCTCATCTCTGTTGACTGGGGTGCACTTACACCTCTATGCTGTTACATTTTTTTTTTTTTTTTTTTTTTCTGGCTGGTTAACTGAAAAATATAGTAGTTTGGTAATCAGAAATAATTTTTCCATTTGCTTCTGAGCTCTTTATATAAAGAGCTCTTTATCTATTTCTTTATATAAAGAAATCATAAGACATAAGAAATAAAAGTTTAGATAATTAAATGATTGAGTGAAGAAAATCTTTTATAGAAAAGCACTTTTGTGTCAAGTTAGCACATAAAATACTCGGGCTTTTTTTTTTGTTTTGTTTAAATGCTATGTTCACAGCTTTAGTTTGGTGGACAAACTACAAGAAGGGAAGCTGAGATACATTTTAGCACTGGTGGTAATACATTTAAAGCAACAGTTTTAGTCAAGCTTTTAGCCTTTGTTTCAGGTTTTACTCTTCCTTAGGCTGTCCTTTACTGTATTCTGAAATTGTTTAATGCTTTTCTTTTCTGTCTGAGTGCTGGCTGAATTTTATTACACTTTCCAAATCCCAAAAGATCCTGTCTTTTATCTCTCTAGAAAAGATATACAGCAAAGGCTAGCTCTGAAATTTAACACTTCAAAACCAATTAATTCAGCAGCAAAATAAATTCTGTGGAAGATCTGTTTCTTGTGCAGATGACCTTATGGTATAGCATAAAACTAATTAATTTTTATGTTTTTACAGACAAACAGGAACATGAAGCACTGAACCAGGACAAGGATGTTGATTACAATGTAGATGAGAATGAAGCTGAATCAGAAACGGACAAGCAAGCAGCACTTGCAGGGATTGAAAATGGTAAAAAAGAAAAGTTTTACCCTAAAAGTACCACGCGCTGGAAACTTTTAAAATGATATTTCAAATGGTATCCTGTAACAATATAGCTAGCTAACTTCTGTCTTTTGATCTTTCCCTCATGTTGACAGTGTGGTCTATTTTCTGTATAGTGTCACTGAAGCTACTGGTGAAGATGTGGTGGGGGAGGGACAGTATCTGTAGCTTTACTGTACTATACAGTACTTAACAGTACTTTCAGAATTTCTTCTGCTGTGTTCTGGATTGTTTTCTAAATGAAGAACTATCACTTCAGCTTCTTAAAGAGATTTCTGTACCTTTTTCTTTTTTCCTAATTAGTTCAAAACCCTGATGATCTGAAGAACCACTTACCTGAGCAAGGTGAAGAACTACAGAGGTTGTGAACAAAGGAGGTTCACAGTGCAACTTTTTCACCTCTTCATATAAATGCAGCAATGAGAGCAAAGTGATCTGAGAACGTTTTGATTGTCTTCTCAAGGCTTCAGTAAAGGCCCAAATGAAGTAGTATTTTCTTGTGAAGTTTTAGTACTGTTTCAGTGGTGAAAAAAGTAATCTTAAATCTCGGGAGGCTTGTTTTAAAGCAGCTTGACCTCTGCAATGACTCTTGACTTCCTGTCAATTACAAAATTGAAACCAACTAGCAGTAAGTGTAGTAACTTTGAAGTCAGCTAACTCCTGCAGTCATACTATGGTGACAGTATGTGTGGATTGCTGGTAGATGAAAGAAGAGAGTCCTCTGCCAAGGATGGAACTCTCCCCTGAGCAGTGCAGTGAGAAATCCCCAGCCGAGTTCTAAGAGGAGCTTAAGAGGAGTTAACTTACTTACCTTGACAAAACATGGGAAGGGTGAAGAATGGCCCATGCTGCAGTCTACCCATGTGCCTGGCAGAGATAGACTCAGAAAGCATAATTTTTAGTCCTCTGATATTATGCAGTGTGATATATTTTCCTGTGCCTCCTAAATGAAGTGGCCAACTTAACCAGGCTGACACACTGTCCTCGTTGTGTTCTTAGCTTTTAGGTTAAAAAAAAAAAAAAGTAGGATCCTGACAATACTGTTGTCTTATTATGAGATTAGCAGGAAGATTTTTCTGAAAGCTTTCTTGGACTCATGTTCAGAAGCTAAGCATGATGGTATGGTTGAGTTACCACTAACTTGCACAAGTTATGAGTGTAAACATTCATACTCCTGAACTTTTCATGACAGAAGCCACCTGAAATGGCTATGAAGTGCTACAACTTCCCTCTACTCCTGCCAGCCACTATCTTCTGCTGAAAAGTAGAAAGGCAAATGCTTGCTGTGTAGAACAGCGTCTCAGCTGTTCAGAGTGACTAATCTTCTCTGCCAGATGGTAAACCAGACTATGCATTTACCAGACATCTCAGTGTCTCCCACAGGTGAAGCTGTAGTTGTTGTGAAATCTTGTTATGCACAATGTATCGTGTTGTTAATGTTCTGTAGTCTTTGTCTTTTCTGTAACTTGTTGAATGCAAACTAGAAACTAGTTTACTTGCAATAACCTAGAAATACCCTCTACTACCACTAAAGCACCCTTAAGTGCAGTCCCATCTGCATTGTGTGGCCAGCTGTTCAGAAGGTGGTATTGGTGACACCTGTGCTTGGAGCAATCTTTGTGAACATGAACCAACCTCTGTCGAGACAGCATGGGAGCAGACAGACATGACTAACTTCCCAACCAGCAATTCCATTTAAGAAAGTGCAAATTTGTCTTGGCTTTCTCTTAGTGCATTTCATTTTGTAACTACTTTTGTGGTGTTTCATTCCTCAGTGTACTGGTTTACAATTCCTGTAACTTAAGATGACATAAATATGCACGTGGATGGTTGGTTCTTTTGTGTGTGAAGAGAGCACTAGTTGTTGCTGAGTGACAGGCAGAGCTCAAGTCAAACAGTGCCTATTAAGCCTAAATATGTAAACAGTTCACTGACAGACTTCCATGTGCAACTTGAATTCTTCTAAGAAAAGCACTGACTTCCATTACTGAGTTTTTGGTTACTCTTTTTTTCACTGTTTATGTGAAATGAAAATTAGCATCAAAATTTTACCCATATATTCTGAGTTAAGGGAGCATTTTCTTAGGACTTAATCTGTAAACAGTTACATAGCTGAGATTCAGTCAGTCTGGAATTTAATAGTGATTGTTAAAGAGTACAGTGAAACATGGTATTCAAGTTGAATGAATGGCTTTAACCTGATACTGGTAAAATCCCGAACAACAGAATCCTTAAGGTAATTAATATATTGCCAGACTTCTGTTTTGGTGGTATTTCTGTAAAGGACCCAAACCTGAGTGGGTTCTCACTAGCCAGGCAGATGTCCTCTCCATACACAAGACCACCTTCATATGAAGCACACTTGTTACACCTCTGACAGTACAGGCTCTGAAAACCTGCGTAAGAGCAATCTTCAAAAGCATAAAGGAATACAATCATTCTGAATGGCTTCAAGTACTATGGGAATATAACAAGTGGCCTGTAGTAGACATATATAGTAGACAAGGGGCCTGTATGTCTACTATATAGAACTTTAAAGGACTTTTTTAGTTGAACAAAACAAGAGATTCAGTTGGAACTGTGGTTTACATACTATCACTAAGATTTTTAGTTGTGTGAGGCATGAAAGCTTCTTTGCTGTAATCATTTTGGGGTTAAATTAACACTTTTCCTTGATGTTTTTTTTAATACTAAGCCTGATTCAGTTTAGATAAGCATTTTCAAATAAAAGTAATCTTCTCTACTGTGTATTCACCTTAACTCGGTACAGTTCATCCACTTCTAATAATGAAAATGGGAAAGGCGATATTCAGAAAAATTAACTTACGATTAAAACTGTAATAAAATCAATTAAGGTACAACTTTCTTCAACAATACAGTGAATTGATTAAAATCAGCTTCACCAGTAAAACTTTATATAAACGACTTTAAAACAGCAGTTCTCATTCATATCACATAAACAAGGCAGACTATAGATATTCTATGTAACAGTATTTTTATCCTGGAGCTCCCTCTCAGTCTGGATATGGCATCAGATATTCCACCTGTGTATCAGATATTCACATTATGATTCGGGTATCTTAACAATAATAATCTCTTGTCTTTCAAACAAGCTTCACAACTGGAAAATATTTATGAGGGGAGAAGTCAAATTCTGGAGGAACCTACAAAGAAAAGATTTAAACCATTACACAGCAGTACTACTGAATGTCAAAATACCCTGCAGACGAAGAAAAACTTTTAAACGTCAAAAGACTGGAAAAAAAAAAATCCTAGCTCTTTAAATTAATACCTGAAAAACATTCCAACCCAGTTCCGGATATGCCAATCACTCTCCAGTAGCGATGGGCACAAAGCTGTAGAGTGCCGGTGTGCCCCTTCATCAGGAAGCCTGAAGGCCCCTCTCCCTCCGGCCCAGCTGACCCACTCATCCCGACAGCCAGCACTCTCCCCATTGTGTTCGCACAAGCTGTTGATGCGCTGCTAACAATTATTTCTTCCTGCTCTTGAAGAATACCCACCCATATTTGTACGTATCATCCCACATGCACTTCCCAATTTTTTTTCCAAAATATTCGGAAATGAGAGTTTTCCATATTTAAATAATTACAACAATTTGCAAGGGAAAAATGGATTGTTAATTTCCCAGTTCTTTGAAGAGTTAGAGAAAGTATGCCTGAATCTGCTCATTCAGCTGTAAGAGACCTGTGGTAGCACAGGGTGTAATACTGCATTTCACGTTCAATTCAACTGGCATTTTCTTACCTTAGAGTCTTTTTTGTGGCCTCCTGCCAGCAGCTTCATGACAACAATATTGGGTTTAGCAACTTTTAGAATTCGATTGACCTAAACACAAAACAGCAAGAAATTTTCAAGTGAAAGCATATGACCTCAAAATTATTTCAAAGATAACACTCAAATATTTACATACAGTAGCAATACAGCAGTCCTCTTACAGCATCCGTTTAACAGAGATCAAGCTGTTTTGGATTTGAAGTATAACAGATGATAGATTAATGAAATTTAATGAAGGGAACACTCATTTTAATAGTTACCTTTTTTATTAGAGCAAAGAAACCGCTGCTCTCCATGCTTATGTTGAAAGAGTTCTGAGGCACTCCTCCAAATAAAGGTTTAGACTCTAGGCATCTACCCCCAACACTGTGATACGATGAGAAGGGGAAACTCAAGTATCAAACCAGGGGCTTTTTACATGGAAGTGCTCCGGGCACACTTGAACTACACCTAACTACCCTGGTTGGCCTCAACCATACAGCTCATGTGTAAGTACATGAGATCCAGAGAACAGGCAGGGATTCCTAAATTCTCACGAGGACCTAATTCTGCAACTGTTATTAACCCGCTCAGATGCGACAGAATAAGCATCCTCCTTGCTCCAAAATACAGTCTGGGACACTTAGGCTATGGACAAGGAGGAAGAAATTCCTACTTACAGTCCAGTGCTGAGAAAGCTGCTTTAGGAAACAAGTGCCAGACTCAATCCTCTTTTCAGCCTGGTGACATTCAAACCTATTTCTACCATCCCTCAAGACTACATGTGAATTACCAGATTCCAGGTAAGTGAAGCAGGCATGTGTCACCTCCTTGTTAAAACAGATGAGCTTTTAGAATGGGGATAGAAGGCAACATGCAAGAAGGAACTAAATTGCTCTCTAGCATCTAAGATACTCAGCAGGGAGAGGTTTTGAAACAGAGCACAACCCTGATTATGTTACCTAATCTACTGAAACAGACCACCGTGTCAGATGCCATCATGCTCCTCTGTCCACTCCTTTATCAAAGCAGTCAGCTTTGCTCAGCATTTTGACAAAGTACACTTTGGATCTCAAGCAGATCCAGCTGAAAACAAACACTCTATTATGAGCAAGTACTCCTTTTTTCAGTATTTCGGTTTTACCTCGTAGTCTGGATTAGGAATATTCTCAAGAATCATTTTAGCCTGCTGGAAGTGTTTGCTAGCTGCCATGTAGAGATCCGATGACTGAGGAGGCGGGCTGTACTTATTTAAATCAGACATCTCCTAGCATGTTACAGAAATATATAAATATATATTAAAATCAGTTAACAACAAATCGCATTTTTATCACCTTAAATGAAAACAAATTACTATATTCAAGAAAAAGTTGTTCTTAAAACATTGTTTAGTTGATATAAACACTGAAGTTGAAAATGTTTATTTAGAATGGCAAATACCAAGCAGCAACACAGTGCCACAAAGTGCAATAAACTTCTCATACTCTTTATAAAACATAATCATTCTCCTGAACAACTTGTCATTCGTTTGCTTTAATAGTGCCATGCAGAAATAGTGCCATGTAAGAAATTACAGGAAAAAATAGGAGGAAAAAAAAGAAGTATTTGATACTGTTTACTCAAATCAAGTTCACAGCAAGGGAGATACTGAAACTCTTCAAAACTTCATTGTATATAATTCTGATGCTTCCAAATCTTTTTTTTTTCATTAGGGATAAAAAAAACTTCAGTGACAAGTAGGAAGCCACTATAGTCTTAATTTCCACTACATCTGTTCATAACACTGAAGTAGGGAGAGTGACTGGCATACAATATAGTACAGTTGCAGTTCAGATTTTTTCACACTTGGCTAGACAAAGACACAGTTGATCTGATCTGTAATGCTGCTTCAGGGAGAAGACTGGAAAAGACAAGCCTCCACTGGTCCCTTCCAACCAACACTTCTGTGATTGCACAGTCAAAATTACTTTTGTTTCGTTCTCCTGTTTGCTTGCTGCAGTAATAAAAACGTGCTGCTATATAAACCACAGACAAAAGGTCTGTCAACAGACTTTCAAGAGATTTCATTTTCATGCAAACCAACACAAGCATCTCAAACTGCCACATCAGACCAATTTTTAAACATCCAAGAGTCTGATTTTAGTAAGAATTCAAAGCAAAATATTTTCCTTGCACACAACTAAAGCTAGAACTCCTTGCAATTTTGACTTATGCTTCAATATGAACTTTGAGATACCAAAGCCTCTTTCTACAATGACAACAATATCTAAAGCAGGTGAGCAAATGACTCACAAAAGCATGAGCGACATCCTGTTTTAAGATTACCTACTTTAAACTGCAAGTAGTGCACTGGGGGTGGTGTGATAACGCTGTTGAATGGAGCAAACCTGTGCTCATATCGAACTTGTTCACTATCCAGTTCAAACTTGGGTTTTCTTACTTTGCCATCCATGTCAAATGCGATCATTGTCTAAAAAGGAACGGGAAAATACAGTGAAAACTGTTAGCTTTATGTCACATTTTGCTTTAAGCAAGATGAAAGTTATGATTTAGCTATTAACGGGAGGATAGAAAAATAGAAGAGAATTAACCATATCACATTATAAACTTGAACTTAATTTCCAGTCCCACTAAAAACAAAGGCGGCATGCAATGTATGCTTGATTCCTATTAGAAAAAAAACTGAAGCCATCGTTCAGGAAGCACAAATAAATTACCTTGTACATCCCAGCACACATATTTTGGTACGCTTGACTCATGGTGATCTCTCTGCTGAGAGGGCGAACTGCAAATTTCACATAAGATTTTTTTTATTCAACATAAGTACATATATTAATTTCAGATCAAAACAGTTCTTTCAAATTTTAAGAAAGTGACATAATTCTCAGTTATATTTTAAAATAATGGAAGAAAACTGAAGCATAAAAAGCACGGACATGCACTTCTGATCATCTGGCTCCTGATCACGCAAATATCTCAAGACAGACTTAACAGCTGCATGAGTACCATACTGCTGCCGGTGAAATAAAGTGATCCAGACAGTCAACAGTATTAGCATGCCACTCACTATACAACACTAAACAATAGTCTAGAATTGCTTCTCTCTAGAGTTCGCTCTCTTGAGAGAACACTCAACTCAATTACAGTTGAGTGGCCTGTTCGCTATGTTCATGGATTTTTAAAAACTTTTAAGATTAGAAGGTTAAAGCATTTTTATTCTAGTAAGAAAGATAATACTCCTTTAACCTTCCCTTTAGTTTCCAGTACTTAACTGCTGCCAAACTGCCCCACACTTGGCACCTTTTTAAAAAGTATAAAACACAGTAGTAACTTTCTGGTTGATATGACCTTGAGGTGTTCATATCCAATCGTTTGTTCCCCTTGAAAAGGCCACAACGATAAACACACAAAAAAGATGACCCAGCAAAGAATGAAAGCGAGCTTCTGCATGGTGTTTACTTGCAATGTTAATGCTGAAGTAACTCCAACATACCACAACCATAGTAGCCACTGAGGCATGGCAAATCTCTATCAAATTCTATTTAGACACTGGTTTTGGATGCCTTTTTGGTAGCAGGCTTACAGTTCTGACCACAGAGCCAGACTGCTATGATGTAAGAAGGGAAATTCTCATTTTCTCTCATACATGTACACCAGAGAAAGAATGAGTTTCTCAGGTGGCTTTTGCACAATAGTATTGTCACTGAATTGAAAGGCGGCAACTCATCATTGTAAAATTAAGAAACATGCTTGAACAATATCTGAACCCAGAGAAATTACAGAAATCCACTGAAAGTTTAGTCTTTGAATCTACCTACAGCCACAAAAAACATAATTCTGCAGGAATTACAGACTGTAGAAAGGTAGTATTTTTCAAAGGTAATTGCTCTGGACCTGTTAGTTACATCTCACAGGATCCAACACTTAACACAACTGCTGAAGCTGTGAATATAAATGAATTTGGGTTTTCCTGAAAGACCTATTTAAAAGTAAGCAAATAAATGGGAAATTCTTACACAGCGACTGACTTTAGTTAAGTTTTTATATTTGGCCTTCAAAACTGCCCACATCAGTGTTGACTCCATACATTTTGGATTCTAATTCTACATAGCTGCAAAAGGGGAAAAAAAAAAAAGTCTGAGTTACACTCTACACCTAGATACCTTTTTTCTTTTTCTTTGTTTTCTTACTACTACGGCCTTTCTGTTGTTCCTCCATTATTCTTTCCTCCGCCATTTGAGAGCTGTCAGCGCGGCTCAGTGTTGACATCAACCAGGCGTAGAGGAACTCTGATAGATACCTACAGTAAAAACAGTATGTAGCTGTTACAAACTGCAGTGGAAAACATATTCATAATGCACACATCCTCACCGAATGCCAAGCCATTGACTCAAAGAACTAATAGTAAAGGACAACTTTTAGGGCAGTTAAACTTTTCACTTTGCATGGCTGAAATCAACAGATAAGTCTGTTCTGATTTTGCTTGGTTTTCTTTTAAACAAGACTCTATACAGATTCAACCATAGGCGCGTGCTCCTTATATGTTTATTAAGTCTAAGCTTATTGTTTCAAAATACTTAGAAGAACAAATTTTTCTAGAATTCTTCCTTCCTCCAGCAAATGAAGCATTTTTTAAAAAGATACTATGGTAATATCTTTTCTATTTTTGTCAGGAATTACTATTTTGAGAAACAAGGTTATTACTGATTTGTTTCAAGCATTTAAAAAATCCAAGAATTATTAAATAAAAGGGCCAAGCCCACAGGAACGTGAAATCCACGTGCAATTCCTGAATATTTAAGAGAGATCTCTAAGAATCCTTTAAGAGCGATTTCTTAGTAAGTGGAAGCAGGTCCAATAAATCTCTTGACTTACTTCAAATCAGAAGGAGTAGGAGAAAAAAGAGAATAGAAATTACAGATCTGGAGCGCATGAAGAAATAATACCTCATAAGTCATAATTCAGAAGAATAATTACTGAGAAATATAATAATTTTGAGTTTCATTTCCACATTTCCCCTCAGAAATTCCCTCTCTTTTTTGTCCTTCACTTACAGTAAGGAGATAAAGCAGCTGACATGACAGTTCCAATTAAGAGTGATTTTATTAAAATGGTGGGGGGAAATACGGGCAGGTAAAAAATACCGTCTTACAGAAAACCTGGTACTACTTATTGAGGTATTACTTAAAGAATATTGCCATCTTTTGGTAACTATCTGGAGTATTAGTTTTCTCATTTAATGTTTAAATCCACTAATGAAACAGCATAGAAACAAAACGAGATGTGCTGAAGTTCAAGCCATTTGAACCGGTCTAATCTCTCAGAAAGAAGGCTTACAGCTTACCTAATAAGAGTTTACCGGTAGCTTTACAGAAAACAAAACAAAACACTGAAGTACAGAAGCACTTTAATATAGGAAGGTTCAACATAAAATTGTTATTGCTGAATCAAAACCAAATAATCAAAAATCATTTACCTTTTGGACCAAGCCATCAACTATAATCAATGTGAACGGAAGCGGAAAAATAAAAAATATTTTGACTCCCAGAATGAGATGTTATTTTTACCTAGTCAACTTTCAGATTACAGTCACAAAAACTCTGAAGATCTTTTTAAAAATACTAGAGATCAACAAGACCATTGATCTTGGTACTACAAAGAGAGAAAAGAATAAAGAAAATTGTTCTCCTCCTGTATTCTCTTGTCAGCCAACATTGGCATATTTTTCAGTCATTGTCATTAGAAGACACTGTTTTAAAATGCTAATTAGAGAGCAAATGACTACTTCAGAAAAAAAGTACACTATTTAGTAGGTCTAGAAAAGAGACCAACAGATTTTTTTGTTGTGTGATTTTATGATTTTATGAATGTGATTTTATGAATAGCTAAACTAAATGCTGTGTGGAGCAAGCTTGAGATTAGAAAAGTCCCTCCTTTAACTATTTTCACAACTATAGCTACGTGGGAGCACCCCTCCTCCAACAGTTGTCAATAAAGCATCCTCTTACCAATATATGTAGTAATATTCATGCATACTGTAAAGTTCCAACTCAAAGCCGCTCAGAAGATACTGTATCATAATACGAAGGTTATGATATAGGACCCAGGTGCCCAAGCAAGCCAAATGTTGCCTTTGTGGTTCCTGCTTCAGTAACATACTATGAAGCGCTGCATCTACTTTCTCTGCCTATGGAAAAACAGAGCAAAGTAACAGACAGGGAAGGAAGAGCATTTGACCGAAACAACATTCAAGCTCTGCCAGAAATAAAATCTTAACCCAAAATACAAATTGTGTCAGCAGAGCCATGCTCCAGATTAAAAGACAGAAAAATGTTTTTACAGATGTTGCCAGCTCTATAATCTAGAACTGTCCGAAAACTGAAAAGTTATTCACTTAACTGTAAATAAATTCTGCCTGCATAGAGGGGAAAAAAAATTCTATACAGTAATACAGAAATAACATCAGGGTTTTTTTTTTTAATTTAAAATTTTAAAAAGTATTTATACACAGATTGTTAGCAGTCACGTAAGCAGGAAAACTCAGAATCGATTACAAGCTGTTATGTGTTTTGTCATATTGGCAATAATTACTTTTAAAAAAAAAACACACAAAAAAAACCAAAAAAGCAAAACTAGCTGCATTGCAAAATTAAATTTGTAAGCTTAACATGCAAGAAATACACTGTGGCCCACCAGAGAAACTAAAATACTGCCAAGACCAATTCAGTCTTAAAAAGTAATTGTATGGAAGACATGAAGTCTCCCACAGTTGGAATATTATCAGTAGTCCTGAACAAATCGATCCATATAACCTGTTACAAAATGAAATAACGGCGTGCCTCAGCCACAGTACTGCAACAAACTCCTAACGAAACCACCTTGAGAGAGGTTGGAGCACACAGAAATTCCCCTCCAAGTTCCTCCACTGTTCTCCTTAGCATGCACACCTTGGAAAATTATTTTATTACTTCCCGACTCTCTCTGATGAAGAAATGCATTTCCAGCAAGTGAAGATAAACCTTTCCCTGTCATCTTTCACTCCCCATTATTGAGAAATGTTCAAAATCAGTTGGAGCACATATTTTAAGGAGTTATTATTTGATTTACACATATTTTTAAAAACATTAAAAAATTTTGCAATTTACACCTTGCATAGCTATAATGCTGAACTTTCAAAGGTGTCGTGTAAACGTGTTTTATCCACACAATGCAATTACCATTTAATTACAGGCATCACTGCAGGTTACCCTGAAGTCTACTTATTGGACAAAGTTAATCTTTAAAAATGTAACACCTTTTTGTTCAAAAGATCGAACCGAAAGTCTCTGGATGCATCCTACAGAACGAGGGCTGCATTTGAGGAATCCTTGTCCTAAAGATTTTAGGACAAACAGAGGAGTTGCATCATTCATGCAGAATCTAATACCACATGCTCCACCCTGGTAGTATACCATACCTCATCCTGGAGGGTGGCAAATTCCTCAAGAATGTGACCCAGTTTATCTCTCTGACGAGCTCTATTGTGTCCATGGATCTGAATCAGACTACAGAATGGCTGAAAGAAACAAAGTGTAGTTTTAACTTTTCAACACAAATTCAAAATTGCAGGAGGAGTACTACATATAAAACCAGGCACCTGTTATATACATCTATATTAGGAAATGGGATCCTTAAGGATTCCTACAGAGTGCAAGCTAGCAGGCACGCAAGCTCTCTGGAGTGATGCAAGCGCCCGTTTCTCTGTGCGCAAGTAAACGTGAGATTGAGTGAGCATCCCTTCGGAATCTCATCGGACCAGAACGCTTTGGGTAAGAAAGATATTTCTTATGCCTAAATCCATCTGCCTGTGTGGCCAAGAAGGCCAATAGCATCCTGGCTTCTATCATAATAGTGTGGCCAGCAGGACTAGGGAAGCGATCCTCCTCCCTGTAGTTGGCACTGGTGAGGCTGCACCTCAAATACTGTGTTCAGTTTTGGGCCCCGCACTACAAGAAAGACGTTGAGGTGCTGGTGCGTGTCCAGAGAAGAGCAATGAAGCTGGTGAGGGGCCTAGAGCACAAGTCTTATGAGGAGCGGCTGAGGGAACTGGGGTTGTTCAGCCTGGAGAAAAGGAGGCTGAGGGGAGACATTATCACTCTCTACAACTACCTGAAAGGAGGCTGTAGCGAGGTGGTGGTCAGCCTCTTCTCCCAACTAACAGGCGACAAGATAGGAATTGGCCTCAAGTTGCACCAGGAGAGGCTTAGATTGGATATTAGGAAAAACGTCTTTACTGAAAGGGTTGTTGAGCATTGGAACCGGATGCCCAGGGAAGTGCTTAAATTGCTGAAGGTATTTAAAAGACATGTAGACGTGGTGCTTAGGGACAGGGTTTGGTGGTGTTAGGTTGTTAGGTTAACGGTGTTAGGTTAACGGTTGGACTTGATGGTTTTAAGGGTCTTTTCAACCTAAATGATTCTATGATTTTCTTAGATTTCATTGTGCCACATTCAATAATGAATCTTTTAAAACAGGTTTTTAAATTTTTAAACTGGAGAGAATGTAAAAATAATTTTGTTTTTACTAGTGCTATGCATTTGTTTTGTGACATGAAATTACCCTGTAAAGAGGTAGTAGATGCAGACTAATTTCACTAATTAAGTGAAATGTTAGTGAAAAATCTGGAAGCATAATAAAGGAAAAAACCAGCAACAACTCTACTGGCTATTTTAAAATTGTTACCATTTTAAGATGGCCAACTTCTGCAATTTTGCGTTCACGACAGGTGTCTAAAAAATCTGGTCTCATTTTCAAACATCAGCAAATCTTTAAAGTGCTCATACACACATAAACATGCTGTAATTGGAATGAATGCTTACCCGAACGCAATGTGTCACAAAAGAATCAATGTAGTCCTTCGCCTGGTGATTATTATAAAGACAACACCTGAAAAGGAAATATCCACGTACATACATACGTTTATAAATGTCACCAGTCTATGTAGCACAAAATTAAAAACAAAACATGAGTGCAGCAACAGCAACTGACTCCTTCATACATATGCACTAATAAGTACAAAATGTATATATCCTCTATGTGCCTGTCCTTGCTTTTGTAGGCAGAAATACTTTTTTATCAGACATGTAAACACATGCAAGCAAATTCAAGATCCACTTACTTTGGGGAAAGTACTGGAGGACTGACAAAAGACCTTAAAGCATCTTTTACCATGTCTTGCATGAGGTGAGTGCCAAAGACCTTCTTGTTATCTACCAGAAAAGTTGTCTGAAAGTGAAAATATGTTTTTAGAAACACGTTACAAGTTAAAAGTAATGCTTCAGAAATTACTAATAGAAAGCTCTTACAGTATCTTTATTATATCAGAAACTTCTAACATTGCTTTAAGAACTGAAATGGTCCAGCTAGGTACAACGTTACGGATTCAGAAACAGAGGCATATTGAGATCTGTCACTTCTGTGGTATTCCCATGACACAAAATACAGCTCTATTACATGCATAAGACAATGCATGCAAAATGATTTTATTTCTTGGACTTTAAAGATAATTAATCAGACAGATATTTCTGAAGATTAACATAAAATAGGCTATGCGGCTTCCCTGGAGGCTGACAAAGGCAAATCTTAAGACTAATGCAGATTTTTTTCTAACCCTATAGATACTATGGCTTTCATTGGTCACGTCTGATGCTCGTTTCACTTTTCCCCACAAGTGCTGTGTCCCTTTCTTACATGGCTCTTCAGCAGTTGGAGAAAAAGCTCTGCTATCAGGCACCCACAGGGATTGCACCAACACATATAGTGGGAAGTCAGAACACAAACGCTATGAACACATTTTACTTGCCAAGAGTCATATTCATCAGCTCTATATATGATTTAATTGGGATCAAATGTAAAGGAGTTCTGACGTCCAGGGACACCCTAATCAAATCAAAACCTCCTATAAGGAAGCATATTTTACTCCGAGTTAAGGAATATATAATATACTTTCAAGGTAAGTAAAACAGTGAGAAGAAAAGTAGTAGCCTGTTCTGCCCTAACCATCAGTTTTACTGTTGTTGCAATAGAAGCAGTCTATACACGAAATCCAGTCCAAACAGGGAGGATGAATACAAATACCAGCCCCAAACTGAAACAGCATAAAAAAAACCGTGTGCACAGGTCCAGCTTTCGGGCAGAGAAAAAAATTGTAACACTTTCCGCTTTAATTAACATGTACTAACATGATCTAAACAACAGCATTTAAAAATGTTTTAAAAAATTAGATCAGAACATAAGCCTCCATATACCTAACACTTAAGTATCTCCAGAAAATTTTTTACCATTTATATATTAAGTGATATGTAAACAATTTAAATATTTGAAACAAGAAGATGAATCCATATTTATAATGAACGCAGACGTATTTTATTCAAAGACATATATTAAGACTTGCCTGTAATAGGGATCTTGAAAGAACACATGGTGATTGCTCACTAAACTCACAGAAAAAATCCTAATTTATATTAGGAGAAAAAAAAAAGGCAACTCAGGTTAATATGCCAATTTTTTTTTATATATACATCTCTATCTATATATCTCTCTCTATATATATCTACACATACACACATTTGCATTTTTATATATACACACATATATGTACACAATTGTGTAAATACACCTGTATTTTGCATACACAAACACACACACATACGCATAGCATAGCTTACACAACTTGTAAGAAAGTAAGCATGAATAATTTGAGCAAAAGAGAACATATTATAAAGCTAAAATCTCTTTTTTTCTGCAATTATTTGTTATTTAACAGAACGAAAGATTTCTGAATTTTCTTCTTCAGACGCAACAATTAGGAGGACAACAGTGTAGAAAAAAGATACTGTGAAACTGTTAAAATCACAACATAACTGAACAAGGTATGTAACAGAACTGCAATGTTTCACTGGTACCAGATGCTTGATCCAAACGCTGCTTTAACTAATTTAACAGGAAATAGGAAGACAAAGATTTTTGCTTGATCTTTGAACTGATGTAACTGTAGCTCTTCTCTCAGTCAGTGAATGCGTGTACGGTAAAAAGTATTTCAAGCATTTAAGTGTCTTCTAATAAATGTAGGCAGCAACTGAGAATAACGTCACTTATTCCAGGAAGAACATAAGCAGGTGCTTAACTTTATGCCTATTCAGGGAATTACGTGCTTAAACAAACATGTATTAAGTGTTCTCTTGTGGTACAGGCACTTATGCAGAATGCTGCTTACTCAGTCTGAAAAAGTCAGGAATGCAGCAACGCATTATGTTCTGCTACTGCAGATGCAGCTCTTCAACGAAAGACTTACAAGGAAATTAACTTGCTTGGGCCCTGCCACTAACATGCACAATTACTTAACAGATTACGGGAAATACTGGAGGTTTGACAGGAGAAAAGGTCTTTGTCAAAAAAAGAAAAACACTAAGTGTCAGAAAAGACAGAAAAGTCTGAAATCGCACACAACAGTAAGAAACACCATGATTGGCTACAAATAAGAAATATTGCTTACCAGTATACAGTGCAAATTAGTTAAGTTGACTACTTCACATACAGTTTTTATTCGGTCTATTAGTCTGGAAAAATAATTGACCATTTCTTCCCTTTTAATTATTTTTGCATATCGAGGGAAAGTTGGTGGCAGCAACCTCTGATTAACGAGGGGCTCAAAGCCCATCATAATAGGATGATCTAATGAAGTAGGAGGGGAGAGAAAAAAAAGAGAGAAAAAGAGAAAAGCTGCACATAAGCTGTGTTTTAGAACTCACTTCAAACTTGAAAGTACAATACAAATTATTCAATTATGCAAAATGAACCTTAACTGACAGTTAACTTCCAGAGACACTAACTACCCAACTGAGACAATGATTCCTACTGAAGAAAACCCAGGCCTCAACATCTCAGCATATACCTGTACAGACAGTGAGGTGGTGTTCCCTATTTTAAAATGGCATATATGCTGATCTGAAGTGCAATGCACTTAATCAAAGGTTCACATTATCTCTGGCTTTGAAGTGACGTATTGCTCTCAGGAGAACCATCATTTAGTGAAATAAAATTAATACCAAACAATGCAAAGCTGTAACAAGTATTATTAGTTCAAAGTAAATAGTGGGTTTTTTTAAAATACATGCAGATATTACAGTGCATCAAGACAGCATATTTAAGAAAGGAAAAAAAATGGTAAAACTTGATACATACCTCCTTTAGTGGTATCATTCTGTGCCTGTATACCATGATGCAATGAATTGTGGATAGCAGAAAGCAAGTCAGCTGCCTGAGTCATTAGTTTCTGAGCTTCTGCAACTGCACTTGTCTGAAAGGCAGGTAGCAATTATTCACATTATGAATCAACATATTTTGACTATAGAATTAATTCTAGTATCAGAAAAAAAATTACATTAGGATTCTAATGTTGGTATAAAATCAGTACTGAAAAAAAAATACCCAACAGATTTTTATGCAATAAAACGTTCTTTGTATTTTACATATCTACACATTTAGTACTGTATTTTTTGCTATATAAGATAAGCCTTAACAGTAATTATAATTGGAAGTCTAGTATACACTACATGCAAGTCCTCTACATTTGGTTGTGTGTGTGTGCAAAAAACCCCATGAAACTCTTCTACCAAATGAGGCAGAACTCCCAAACTGCGAAGAGGAAAAAAACCTCTTATCATTAGGAAATGCAGAATTACTGAGTATGTAGACAAACCGCAACCTATCAACTGAAATGAAACCACTATATAAATTAGAACATGCCCATTAGAAATCCTGATTCATGATTTGCTGACATGCTGAATTTTCTGATGTCCTATGAATCCAAATCTGTTGGCAAACCAGGTACCATTTAAAATAGATGTCCGTAAAACATAAAATCTTTTTTTTAAAAATACGGGACTAACAGTCCCCAATGGAACTTAAAATATTTGAAATCTCAAGTCAAATTGAAACTTGACTTCTCTTAGAAAAAAAGATGTTTAAAACCCCCGGAAAATCTAATTGAAGCTGAACAAGATCTGCAGTTCTGCATAATATATGTTCATGTATTACAGCATCCATAAATCTACTAGAAAAATATGCTGCTAAGCAGATCTAACTCAAATCAAAGTAATCCATGATGTAAATAACTTATACCTTAAGTAATCAGAGTTTAGCAACACTAAATTAATTTGATTTTGCAGTTCATTAACTCATAGCAGTAAACACAGACAGAATTTGTACCTCAATGTAGATCACTTCCATGTCACAGTTTGATTTCTGATGTAACTAATGGTTATACTCAGAATGCAATTATTCTCAACCACTCAATCACTTTTTTCTCAACACTGATGTCTATCAATGATACTGGCACATGACCTTCAATTTAATCAAGGTCTTTTAAACTGTACAGTATGCAGCTGCTTCAACAGCAGAATATGTGGGAACCACTCCATGCCACTTGAGCAAGAAACTTGTTTATTTCCTTATGAAAATGGAAATAACAATAAGCAATAGACAGATATTTATCCTTATATAAAGAAAAAGCTATTCAAACAAAAAGCTTTATCTTATTTAACATGTGATTCTACCCTTTTGCCCCAATGCATGCAGCTTCTAAATCTTATATTCAAAAAAGCGACCAAATTGCATGGAAATCTGTTATATTCCTCTTCTCAGAGCAAAGAAGTCTAGATATAAATCCAGTATCGCATGGAAGGAAAAGTTAACAACTCTTCAGAGATGGACAAACCACTGCCCAATGTCAGGTAGCTCCACAGGAGACTGAACGCAAGACAGAAAACTTTTGCTCATGTGTGTGAAAAGAGTAATCAAAACCCCATAAATATTTTTAAGTGCTCTAGAAGGAATATCCTGTCTCTCTGCAAGGCCATAATAATGTCAGCTACTAGCCTTCCCTATGTTTTCTTTAAAAATGAAAGAAAACTGAATGGTTGCCACTGTAAGGCCTTATCCATCGCTTTACCTGCAGCAACATCAATTCAAATCCACAGAATCTACAGAATAATTGCTTGACCTTAAAGAATGAAAAATCAGTATTTCACAGGATCACAATGCAAACACAGAAACACCACATGAACATACCTCTTTTTTGGTAAATGCTATTAGAACAGTCAGTAGTACCCGGGTAAACTTGACTCTGCTGAACACAGCTAAACACTGCTGATGCTGTAATAAAATATGCTGCAAATTACTATGCTGTACACATTAAATCCTGAAACTCACTAAAAAAACTTTTATAGATTTATTGAAGCATGCTCTCTAGTCTTAAAAATGTTATCTAGTATGATTCTGAAGAAAAATTACAGAATTTATAGAAGAAATCTGTACTGCTGTCAGAAAAGCACTAACACAAAAAATACTAAGATAATTTTAGTAAAGCACAACCACTAGCTGTACAGCTATTTCTCACGCAAATGCCATTCAAATCTCAGCTTAACTAAACAACCACAAATTATTAAACTAATTTTCTCTCCTTTTTGCTGAAGATTTATGTTAAAAGTAGTTTCTGTAGAAAATAACATTACTGGGAAAGGAAACCCACACCTTTTCTAAATCAGCCACATCGACTACATCAATTACTGCTTTTTCCTGGAAGGAGCTACACTGCTTTCCCCTTCTCCTCCTACCTTCTCCCTTGCCAGTGAGGCTGCCAGCAGCAGTAAAAGCTGCTGGGAAGGAACTGAGGGAAGAAGGTAGAGGAAAGATAAGACCACCTACTTTGCTAATGGCTTTTTCTTGAGAGGTAGGTGCATAAATGGTAGAACTGCAGCAGTGTAATTATTCTGCCATTGGGATCCATCCAGAACTCTATCCCTTCAAAGCATAAAAGCCAACCTGCTAGCCTGAGATTTGCTCAGGGCCATGTCTAAGCAGTTTACATACAACAGGAGTAGCAACACCGGTGACAGGCATTTCTCACAAGCTGTTAACTATTGATTAAAGTAATGATGCATTAATTCATGAAATCCAGAAAAAAAAAAATAAGCAATTCATTACTTCAAGTTCAACTTCTGGGTCTCTCTCTTCTCCTTGTCGACTTCGAGTACTCTAGAAGGTAAAGGAATTTCAAATAACTTATTAGAAATTGAAAAGGGAAATCACTGATAAAATCCCTTTACTCTCTCCAGAACACCCATCCATAAAGTAACCCTAAAAATCACTTCAAAAGTGATTTTTGTTCAAAACCTCTTAATATATAATCTAGGTACTTGAATGATCCAAGACTCTCCTATAGTAGTAAGATCTATCTCAGTCCACTCTGCAAATAGGCAAGGAAATTGTATGAACATTTTATATTGTAAACTATGGTAAAGGAAGAGTAAGTGACTTCTTTAACATCACATAGTATCTGCATAAAAGCCAGAAGTTAAACGCACACTTTCAGTGTCGCCTTCTACATCATGATTCCTCCTATTACTAATGAAGCAATTATTAGAAAAGTGTTCTGAAAAGTCTGAAGACTGCAGCATCTTTACCTAGAAGGCAAACTACCAGCACGTTCCACAAATCATTATGGCAGTTCTTCAAAAAAACCCCACCATTTGATGACACAAAACCACAGCATTCTTCATTATCCAACTACCTTCCCCAAACCTATGTTAAGTACACTTGAAGTACAATCGACAAGGCAAACATGAGAAAAATACCTTCACTCGTCTTTGCATGTCATCTTCTACATCTTTTAGCATACCTGGAAAAATCAGGGTACAATTAAAAGCTGAGAAGCATTGCTAGGTACAGCTACACCACTCAGACGAAAACAGTTTTGAGGAGAAATCAAGTTGTGAAGTGCTTTACATATCCATTAGCCAAAGACCAGACAAAAAATATTCTTGTGAGGGATGGCGGGGATGTCTTGCAACAATAGGTAAATCAGAGTATAGGCTGACTGATCCAAAGCTAAAGTGTTCACAAATTTTCTAAAAATAATCAATAGAAAGCTCAAATGTGTATCAAAAGGCTCACATACATATGTATGTATCTAATAACATACGTACTCATAGCTTTAGAACTACTAGATTGCTTTTTCCTCAAAAGCAATCCGTTTAGATCACAACAAACTGTCAGGCAGAGAAGCAGAATTCAAGCAGTCCTGGATGAGCTCACTCACACCCAGCCACCTAAGTGGCACATCTAAAAGCACTTTCTCTGTTTCTCAGTCATTTAACAAATAAACAGCTGAATCTTTTCTTCAAGGAAAAATAATTTGATCTCTCTTCTTACCAAGCCACCAATTCATTAGGTTTGGTTTAGAGCCATTAACATGCTCAAAAGAGAACGAAACTGACGGACAGATACAGAGAAAACACAAACTGTACCTGTAACTCTAAGATCAGTCACACTGTTGGCCATTTTAAATCCGTAAGTCATTGACTGAAAATCTTCCTAAAAAATAAAAATCAAAGCAGCAATATGTAGTGAAATATAAACAAGTTGGGGTTTGGGGTTTTCTTTTTGTTTAGTTTGTTGTTGGGTTTTTTTATCTCCTTGTTTTGTTGTTTTTTTTTTTTGTTTTGGGGTGCTTTTGTTTAACTACACCAAGTATAAAAGTCTGATTTTATTCTGTACAACTGAATACACCTATGGTTTGGGTGACTTTCCTGCCCAAATCCAGCTTGGGGTAATTATTTTCTGCATAAATCATTAATACCAGTACGCCCTTCATATTTTCATCAAGTGCCACCCTATCAAAATGTTACAAGAACTAGGGATGCAAAGTACTATTTAACCAATGCTAAATATAGGCAGCAAGAAGTGACTTGTCCAAGTTCAGATGAAACAAAAACTGCTCTGAGCATGTAAAACCAGACTCTGATTCCACTGCTAGATGGGCATTTCAGACAAAAGACAGCCATGGTTATCTCAAGTAGAACAAAAATATTAAATAGGAAGAAAACCACAAGTAAAAACGATTTCAAATGGTTAGCTTCTTGAGTAAAATATTTATGTGACTCCAATACTCAAGCAAAATACAGAAAAGAGCACTCAATACCTTCACTGAAGAAAATTGCATTTTAAAGAGTTCAAGTATAATACCGTTAGGAGGATGAACTGCTACTCCTACTGTATCCTTGAATCAAACAGTAATAAATTTCTCTAATATACTGTTTTATTTGCATTATGGAGCCTACATATAATGCTACATATATAACCACAGGAGATAAGGAAACACATACCTCCTCAAAAACAGCTGCTTTGTTAACCTTTTCTCTGGCAATATCACAGATTTTTAGGATCCCTAGAGCAAAAGCCTTCATAGCAGGATCTTCTATGAAGTCTGGATTATGAATGTAAAGGCAAGTGAACACCGTCTGTGCCAAGGAATGTCCCTCTAACCATGTTATCTAGGGAAAAGAAAATTAAATATTTTACTCATGACAGCCAAGTCCTCATTTTTATATCTCCATTCTTTTTCCATCCCACTGTGCTTCAGTGAGTCATTAAGGAAGTTCCTATCATGCCAACCTTCCATCTATCAAAAAAGGGCAAGAAGTCTCTCAGCCTTTAACCTTGGTCAATGTGCGGGCTGTGGCAGGCACTAAGTTACTAAACCCTGTTAACGCTAACAAATTTGGATGTTGGCTAACCTCTTCCACAAAGTTCAGGTCTCATTTCTGTGACTTAGACATGACATTAAGTTAAGAGAATATCAGATTTATAAGATTCCTCTACATAAATACTGAATGAAAAGTACTAGTGGCTATGAAACAACTCATCAATATTCTGCATGTTCTCTTCTACAATTTATAGCTTCTTTTCACGATCCCCTCTCTCTTCTGCTTTCATGCTGCTTTAAGCTGCAGAGAAAGCTTCAGTAATTTAAGCAATTATTTCTATCCTGAAATAGCATAAAACACAGTAGGATCAGATTTTTAATACGACCGTTGTCCCTTCTCAAAAAAAAAAAAAAGGGGAGGGAGCAGATGAAATATGTTACACCATAACAAACACACAGTGACTTTTACATGTCTTTTTGGACTAAATTAATTTGAAATATTTTTTTAAAACCCAAATAAATGTTATTGATGTTATTTTAAAGAGTAACTGAAAATAATTTGTATCATTTACTGAGGAAATTAAGAAATATACATAGAAAAAAAATCACAATTAACAAATAACTGATAATTCACTTATTTCCTTTCTAAAGGGATTTAGGCATTTTCTTTTCTTTCTTCAAAATACCCCTGAAAGCTCAGTCAATATTGGCTGTACAGGAATGAGCAATAGCGTGCTGTAGGTTAGTGCACAGTCGCTTTTCAACACAGTCAAACACCAATACAGAGCAGGCAGTCAGATACCATACATTTAGAAAACACAAATTACAAAACCTTTTTACATTATTCAAAACTCTACGGGTTTTCTTCCATTATGATTTGTTATAATAAAAAATCCAAAAATCAAAATTATGCCTCTTATAATAGACAATGCAAGTACCTAAATGGAAATCAAAATACTAAGTATGCACTTTCTGCCTGGTGAATCTTTTTTCTTGAGTTCTACCATTTTTTCTTTTTTTAAACTGGATTAAAGGATCACCCTTTGAAAGCAAAAACATCTAACATTCAAAGCAGAGAAATGCTTACCAAACAACAAAAACAGGTATCCATTATTCCGACCAGCTCAGGTGAAGTGAGATCCTTTATTTTAATGGTGCCATCCTTCGGAAAAAAAGAAAGAAAAAAATCTAAAGACTATGGAAGCCTATAGGCAAAATCCAACTTACTATTTGTACAGCCAAGAAAGCAATTACAATTTGGTTAAGACTTCAGAATATTTGGATACCACTAGCTTTATTGAAGAGCTTCATAATGTGCCTCAAATTCTGAAAACCTTCCCTGCATTGCGTTGAACACTGACCAAACATAAAGCTATTCAAAGAGAAAGACATAAAGCTATTCAAAGAGAAAGCTAAAATAAAATTTATGATTTATGAGTAGCCAATGTAAGTTTAATACCAGTTAACAATCAATACTTAAACCACAAAACAGTAAGTATAGTCATAATAAAGACTGAACAAGGAAAAATACGCAGGACCCGTTCTTTGAAGACTGCTTTTTGCACTGCAGATACTTGTAGAGTTTTACTGCCTTCGAGGTCAAGACCAAGAAGGCAGCAACCCCACTTCTGTCATTTTATTTGTTCGATGTATGCAATTCTCCATACATACTACACGACTTAGCCAATATTTTACACAGAATTCTCTTAGTCCATTCAAAACCCAGTTTATGGTAAAAAAATATTTTTTCCCCTGTGAATGCATTATTTTTTCCAAAATAACAGAAAGTCTTTCAACCTCCCTCCCCAACTTTATCTTGACCATGCATCAAAAGTTAATCATTACTGTCAATGTTGTTAAATTAGCCAGCTTCTGCTCAATGCTAATGAACTGATAGTTTCATTAAGTGTTAATTTCCAGCTTTTGTAAGGAAGCTCGTTTCCATTCAGCTTAAAGAGACACTACCCAATACATCTTCATATAAAAGATGCATTTTCGGGAAGCACAGGGTCATTTGCAAAACCATTTCTGAAATTTATTTATTTAAGGTATCAATACCAAACAATTTCACAGTACTTCTCACTGGACGAGTTAGCATCATTGTGGTAATACAGGTAACAAAAAAGGTAAACATCACAAGCTATTTCTTACTTAACTATCCAAAATAAAAAATAAAAAAAAAATTTTAAGTAAAGATTGAAAACATTTTCAATTGTGCTTAACTGCAATTTGATAAACCTACATCATGCTTTTACAGACAGTGTAGGCAAAACCTGGAAAGTCACGCATACCTTAATAGCTTGCTCAAAGTTAAGAACCTTTCTGTTAACTTGGTTTCCAATCATACCAGCATCCATCTTGGGATCCATCATTTCAATAGCAGACATGGCTTCAAAAAGACCAAAACTAAGAACACCAAAAAAAAAAATATTCAGAATGTAATTATTTTATATAAAACAGTCTTCCTCCACAAACCAATGTAAAAGAACATACGATGACGAACTGAGTACACTCATTACAGACAGTTCTGGTGTCTGCACACCGGGTAAATGACCCTGCTTTGGGACAACATCACTACAGACAATAAGATAAGGTATGTGAACAGATTTTCAGAGATTATTGTTTTCAGGAATTTGAGGATCTCTCAACAATGAAGTAACCAAATAGATACCTAAAAGAAAACTCTAAGCCTTTTTTTAATGCTGAAGTACACTCCTGAGACAAATATGGCATTACTGAATCTATGTACACTTTTTTCTAGACAACTCATTAAAGATCACATAACATAATAAACTCGTATTAACTGAACAGACTGTTATTATGCTCCATCCAAAAACCCAAGTAAGATACGTCCCCCACAAACTAATGACAATATACATGACACAAACTGACAATAACATACATTTAATATACCAACTTTGATTAAAATGGGCATGTTAAGAAAACTGATATAAAAAAACCCCAGCATGTGACAATGGATTACTTGTAGTCAGGGCATAAAACCTTGCAGGAGAACTACACCAAATGAAGACTGGCCTACAGAAGAATGGATATATTGCCTCACCTTTGTTACATACAATATTCATCAGAACTGCTGCACAAGCCTTTATTATATAAAATAGGTTATTGTGTGTGGCACATTCTAATTCTGAAACGGGTATTTGCTCTGAAATGCTCTTATGTATAAAATTATACCTCAAAAACGTGCTTTGATTCTGCTGAGTAACTACTCAGTGACATCCTTGCACAAGTTTTTAAGCAGGTTTGCATTTAAAAGTGTGCTTCTATTTTCTGAGTTTTAAGTAAGCACTTTTCTCTTTATGGAAGTGAATGGACTCATGTGGCTAAACTCACGTGCTATAAACTGCTAAACTACATTGATCAATTGAAAACATAATGTTACACTGGTTCCATAAGAAATGTTCAGTACTCATAGAGATGCATCATACACATGCTGCTGAGGACAAATGATGTGCTGAATACTTCAACTATTTTATTTAAAGCAAAAGTTTAAAAAAGCTTCCTTGATACTGCATGGCTTGCTTATTAGTAAACATTAACAAATTTGCACTAATCCTATCTGAAAAACAGAACTATCCCACAGGCATACTTACAGCTTGTCATGAAGCAGCTCTCCTAACTTCAGTTCTACAAAGGAACAGAACAGGATAAATAATTAGAATCACTGTTCTAGTGCAACCTTTCCAGGATAGTCTTGTCTCTCACCAAACTCCTTTATGCTAAGAGAGAACAAGGTGTGGGAAGCAGACCAGACATTTCTACTCCACCTTCATTTGCTTTTATTTACAACGCGCTTTCAAGACTGAAAGGCTAAAAAACTCCCAGTTTTTCCACAGTCTTTCCTCATCCCTCTCTGTTATACCAACTGTTAAAGGGTTTCAGAATCACCAAGTAGTAGCATCTGAATAGCCTGCAACACAGGATGGCAGTTTTCTGTGCTCCTTTATGCAGACATCTAATTTTTTCCAGGGGAGTTTATACCAAAAGACTTGCTTTTCCTCATTACTTTTAATGAAAATTTTAGATGTACTCGATGTGTACACAAACAGTATATGACTATTATACAGGAATTGTTTGACGGCATAAGGAAATTGTGTTTATCATTATGTAATATTGTCTGCTGTAACTTGCAGTTTTATTCTTATTTTTCCCTAACGTCATCACAAAATCAGTTGGAAAAAAATAAAGTCCCTGTCACGGTAAACTAGCACTAATATCTAATAACAACAAAGGTGCCTATTTAAATGGACACAACTGCTTCCCCCTGACTGATATGCACTGCATGTCCTCCGAAGCTCGATCTCGTTAAAAAGATGAAAAGTGAGGCACTGACCAATTAAATGAATACATCATTGGACCCTATAGTTCCAAAAACGTACAGGGAAAAACAGTGTTGATTCTGCATGGATGAATGAGGTTTCCAGTTGCCAGAAGAGATAGGAAGAAATTTTTGCAAAGAAAAAACACAGGTGTAAAAATGCATAAAATGAAAAAACATAACTTAAAAAAGGTATGTATGTAATCTGGAAAAGAAAGCAAGGCGAGGTTCTTCTGACATTTCCAACCTCAGAGATTGATTCTGTATTTCCCTGTGATTAACCTATGTAGTCCATTCATCTGGAGCTTGAACCTGGCTCAAACTGTTGCTTAAAACACCTCAACGAACTATGCTTAGTCCTCCAAAGGATTCCAAGTTTTCTCAGAACACAAGCAGTACAACTCACCTCTACAAGCTTCTTCAAAATCCTGTGTTATATCTATCCAGCTTGTATTACTCTTTTCCATCTTGTCAGGCATCCCGAGTTCCCATCCTGAATCATCATCTTCCACTGAAGCTTTCATCACCATGATACAGCACCTTTAAATCTGTGTCAGAGACACTGCACATTATGCACAAATTAGAGATAAGTGCTTCATGGGAATAATTTTTTTTTTCTTTTCAAGAATCAGGTAAGAAACGGAGACTAACTAACCTGATTTCATTTAAAACAGCTACATTACATAAAACAGCTCAAACAACTTACTTATGAAAATCCTTTAAGAAAAATAAGTTTTCTCATTCACTGATTCTCGAAGGCTAGCTTGTAGGCCATGAAACCTCAAAACATCCTGGTTTGAGTGACATGGGACTAATTTCTCTTGCAATGCTTGGGAAAACTGCACTTTTAGAAGACTCTCTTGTCTGAATTCGTGAAAATAGTTACTTCTTAGCCAGCTAGTCTATGTGGGTTTCAAGGTCTCAAGTGTTTTTGAACCTTGCTAGCCACAGGGATGACGAGGAGCAAGACCTGGGCACTTGCCCCAGGCTGGCCAAAAGGATTATTTCTTATTATTTCATGAACACCACATTCAATACAAATTATAAAGTTTTCCGTGTAGTTCTCACTCTCCCTTTATGGCGGCGGTCCAGAGAACTTCTTGGCCAGTGCTGGACCCCTGAGCTCTTCTCTTCCTCCTGAAACCATTGTGCTCGTAGAGTCTGACATTTGCTGCCCACTGCTGGGAGTGCACAGCTTCCTACTGATAGAACTGGCTGAGTTTAATCCTTGTATATTTTATATTGGTATTCGGATCAATACTGGCTCTTCAATATTATTAACATTAATTATTTAGTCTTATTCTATTAAACCTATTTATATTTCATCCCACGTGTTTCTTTGTTTTTCCCCAATTCCCCCTCCTGGGTAGGTGAGGGGTCATCGGCTGGTAGAACAATTGTCTACACGACGATAAACTGTTATAATTTGACAATATATTTTGTCAAACCGTAACAACTAAGGACAGCAAAACTTTAGCAGCAGAGAGCCATAATAAAGCGTATACTGTCAAATTGGAAATAAAATGGGAAACACTGTCAGATAATCATATCTTACAACAGATACAGACAGTACTTTTTTTTTGGTTTACACCATTAGAAATACACGTCCTCCAACTGCTCTGTTTAAGGAATCAAAAAGGGAACTGTAAAACTGACCACACACGTTTGCTATTTGTACAAAGTATATCCAAACAAATTTGTGAAAACGGGCTTATTTCCCCTGACTTCTTTAGTACAACAGTAATATCAAAATTACGGTAGCAACGTTAAGCGATGTCAGACCGGAATATAATTTTTAGATTTCACCCACTAGCTATTTCGAACTGTTTTTGTGCTTCTGCAATATCACGATACAGAGGGTCGACCCTGAAGAATTCTGTATTTTGGCAGTCGTCCTGCCTTGGGGACGCCAGCAATGCTGACTCTCCCCTTCCAGCAAGAGGCACCGACGGGCCCGCCGAGCTCCGCGCAGCTCCTTCAAAGCCCACACGGCGGCTGTAAACAAAGGCCTTCCGTGACACGGGACCTCCGGGGGGTCGGTAATTAACAACAACGGGAGGGGAGGGGGGTATCAAACGGATTCTGAAAACCGTTCCAGGAGCCCCTTCTCCCAACGAATGCCCCGTTCCCCCTCGACGCCCGTCATCCCTTCCCAGGCTGCCGCAGGGCTCCGCGGCCTGGCAGGAGGAGGTGCATGGAAAAACGATTAAAATAAATGGAAATCACGCTTGAGATTTCAGACGTTAATGCCCGCGCTGCCAGAAACACACACCACCCACCTCCCCGCACCCCACCCCCCTCCCCGCCGGGTTCGCCTCTTCCCGCATATCCCCCGTCCCCAAACCCGGCGCCGCCTCGGCACCACAGCTCACCGGGCGCTGCTACGGTACGCGGCCGGCGGGCAGCCCAACTCCCTCGGGCACAGCGGGCGGTCGCTCACTGACAAACCGGGCAACTCCTCCGCCCTGCCCGCCCGCCGCCGCCGCCGCAGACTACCCCCCACGCTCCCCCTGCGGGGCTGGCTCTGCCTGGTCTCACTGTGGCACCCACCTGCCGCTTCCCACAGCACCTTCCAGCTCCTTCCGACCCTCCAAACCTGCCTAGGCCACTGCCGCGCACGCGCTCACCGCCCAACTCGCCTCGGGGCTTCCCGGCGCAGGCGCGGGGCTCCCCCCCCCGCCCCTCCGCACCTGCGCACGCGCCTGCCGCCGCTGACGGCGCGGCGGGAGGGGGGAGGGAAAATGGCCGCCGTGTCCGCGTTGCAGCGTGAGGCAGGAAGGGGGTGAGGCGGCAGCTTCGCCGGGCTCGGTGCTGGAGACCTGAGTCCCGCGTTGTGTGGGAGAGGCGGCAGAGCCCCGGGAGTCCCTCGGCACAGTGGGGGCTCGAGTACGTCTGGCTCGGGCTGGGAGGAGGAAGACCGAGCAGGGGCCCGAGGCCTGGCGGCGTGCGGAGGCCGGGGCGCGCGGGCGGGAGGGACCATGCCGCTCAGCGGGGGCGTAGAATCTGTCGGTAGGGCTGGCCCAGGCGATGTCGGTGGACCGCGGTAAGCGGTGGGCCGGCTCCGCCTCTGCAGGCAGCCGTAGAGCCCGCTCCCAGCCCGGCTGGCCCCTGGTGCGGGTCGGAGCCGGGTGAAGGTGTGGCGCTGTCTGCGGGGCTCGGGGGCCCTGGTGCAGCCGTGCGGGCCCCTCTGGTGGTTTGCCGAGTTTGAAGTGGCGAATTGAAGGCAGACCTGAGGCAATTTTTTCTCTTTTTTCTCCTGTGTCAGTGGTTTCCTCCTTCATTTTAGTGAAATACATCTGCTGGAGATTACCTGTGTTTCTGCAGAGTTTACTCATTATCTCTTCAGTGGGGGAGGAAGCCAGCTGACATGTCTAAGGGAACTGCGTTTTTAGAGCCATTTACAGTGGATTTGATCTTTATTAATTTTTTTCAAGAGTGCACAAACTGAGTGTTTCCAGCGTTTCTGGCAAAGATCAGAAATGGAAAAGTGGCTAATATGCTTTACTAACGAAATAGAGGCTAGCTTAAGTAGATGTTGCCTCCAAGGTTATAAGCAAGTAGACTTTAAAGTGAAAATGCTAACTTGACCCACCACCCTTTCTGTTCACCCTGCTCAAAGTACAGAGCATTTGTACTTGGAGGAAAAGCATGAGGAGAAAACTCTGTGAGCTCTTAAACCAACGACAGCACTTACTTTATCTGAAAGAATTTTTTTCAGTTCAATGGCTGTTGAAATATCGGGTGGTTCACAGCTGCAGTGTACTTAATTCCTGAGCTGATACAGAACTCTGTATGATAGACATCTTATAAAGGTAGCAAAGAGTAGATTGTGATTGTTGAACTTGATGGCGGTTAAAACATCTGTAAATGAAAGTTGGTTGTATCTTTTTTAATACAGAAAAGTGGTACCTGGCCCAGCGCCGTGCTCTGTAGGAAAGACTGTCTATTTTCTGGAGAATTCCATTTTTAAGTTCAAGAAAGAAGGGCTATAGCCCATATAATATTCTCTAACAGTCATTTAACTGTGAAACAAACAAATCCAATATTTAATGAAAGTTAAGTTCTGAAAAGGTAGCATATTTGGAGTTTGTCACACATGCTTGTGCTAGCAAGTACCTTTTGTGCTTCTGCGAGGGCTGAATGGTAGTGATTATCAGCTGGCTTTTGTGAAGTAATTGTGGCGATCTCAGTCCAGTTCTCAGTAGACCAATGTCCTAATTAGTTGTAAGCAATTATCACTTCTCTTGGCAAAAATACCAAGCATCAAAAATGAACAGCAGGTTGGTTATGTGTGTGTGAAATAATCATAGCAGTTTCAGAAGTTAACACATGTTCACTGCAGTAACGCCTAAGCTGAGATCCTTTGCTTAGAGAACATGAAAGCACTTTAACCTGATACGATACAATGAAGTTGTATGGAGCACTGATGAAGCATTGATGGAGCGCTGTTAAGGACTGGTCTAATTCTGGTACGTTATACTTGCATGGGAACATCCAGAGAAATAAAATCGCTTTTTACATAGTTTTAGGTTCCACACACGCAATTATTTTTGGGGGGATGGATTACAAAAGTTAAATAGTATTTAAAATGCCTTGGTGTATAATACAAAAGCATTTTTCTCAGTCAAGCACATACGTGCAGGATCCACAAGGTAGTCCTCAATGTTAAGCAAAACAGAAAAGAAAAGCAACCTCCAGATAATTCTTGGTGGTTGTGTTCAGAGCATGTTGTGTGCTTCCTTCTGGGTGAAGTGGGAGTAGATTAAGAATAATGAAGAGCTTGCTTCAGTGTTAATTATGGAGTACCTTTGTTCCTGTAATACAGTAAGAGCACATCATCATATATTTGACTTAAATAGGCTGCTTTGTTTAAGAAGACTTCAGCTAAGCGTGTACTAGTTTAGGGTGTAGTCAGTTGAATGCTTATTATTTTTGTCTCCAAAATGATGTTAGATTTAATTTTGAAGGTACTGATGTATTTTGTATGAGTTTGTAATACAGAGTGTCTATTTTTACTCTGTAGAAACTCACACTAAAGCATTATGAATTTTTTAAGAATGCTTAAGAGGAGAAATGAGCAAACTTGTCCTCTACTGTTCAGCATAAGAAAAAATCCTGTAAAAGAAATGTTGACAGGCATAAGCAAAAGGGCATCTGCAGTCTTTGAAGTAGTGTATGCACAAAGGTTAGTTAAATCAAATGCAAAAACATAATTTACCAGTAAGTTTTTTATGTTTATAATGTATTCTTCTCATGGTCCGGATGCTATTCGTAAAACATGGTAAATAAATGGAAGCAGATTTAAAAAATAAGTCTCCTTCATTTGCTCTAACATCAAGGATCTTAAGTGTGTAGAGTTACATATTGACCTGTTTGTACAAAATCACATCATTTGTTTATCATTTTCTGAATAACAGAGAACCCGCCTCTCCCTCAAAGTGTCCTAAGTCTGTCGTGGGAAGAGAGGTCACCTGCTGCAAGTTAGTTTCAGTCAGCTTTCCCCCAAGAAGTAGGTATCTCTCTTGAAGATTATTATTTAGCTTTTGCCTTGTTTGACGTACAGCTGATTTTTCAGGAATTTACCATTGCTTTGGATGCCCTTGTTAATGGAAGTAATTGGTGCAGGCAGAAAAGGAAAATGGAGGTATGTGAAAGTATGCAAATACTTTCATAAATGGAAAGGTGACCTTCAGCTGGGCCAAAGTCTATTTTAATTCTTGCTGTTCTTTAATGTGCCTGTATATGAAGGAATTTACCACGGGCTATTCCAGAATAAGGGCCTGTTTAAAAACAAAACAACCCGAAAAACTGCTCCACTTTGCATTTCGTAGTACTTAGGACAGCTTTGTCCTATTATAAGATGTCAAAATCTGGTGCAGTGATATAACTAAAAATGCCTGTGGTAGTAATCAGGATATGAAGAAGTAGCAACATATTGCCCTTAGTGCACAAATTAAATGATACACGATTATTTATTTTTTTTTTAAACTTCTGAGTATGTAGGTTCTCGTTTGACTGAAACACATGAAATTTGTTCTTGGTTTTGGTTTTTTGTTTTGTTTTAATATCCTGTATATATAAATTAAATGTGATTGTCAGTAGGTATATGGAAATAAATGGCTGACTTGGTATGAGCTTTTGAAACATGGTGCATCACTTTAGAAATGTGTCCCCTTCCAGCCCTCAAAAATAACACCCACTCCTTCCCACCCCAATCCTCAGAATGCATAGATGAAAATACCCACCAGGGTACAAATCTACATGATGGGTTATTTCAATTGTAGTCTTACAAATGCAAGAATAGCCTAATGAACCACAGATGTGAAGCTGAACTGAAATGCTTTTGTATGCATTGAAACGCACACTTAACAGCGCACAAAAGATCTTCTCAAAGGTGAAAAAGAACAGGCTATGTTGGAAAAGTACCAAGTGTTCTGATGGTTAGGGAGGAGTGACGTATCTAGAGATAAAGAGCCAAAACCAGATTCTCCAGTGTGTATGTGGAGACAGGCACTGGCTTTGAAATGAGGGAGTGTTTTAGAGTTAAGGAGAGCTGGTAGCCACGTTCATTATCTGGAACTGATGATACGTCCAGTGCATAGGAGTATAGAAGCAGGCAAGGCAGATTTAACTAATAATACACATTAAGATTTAATAGTAAACAGTGAGTAGCCAGCTGATAATTACAAATGAAGAAGGTAGGATCTAATAATCCTTACACATTGCTGCCCATTATAGTATTTTGAGAGCTTTTTCTTATTCTCCTTACTTTCCTGCTTCCAGAGGGGATAACCATGAAATCTTAAAAATTTGTGATTATTTTAGCTGTATGGTCTGATCCTGGAAGTCATGATGTACTGCTTACATAGGAATAAATGTTGATTTCACAGACTATAAACATGCAGCTGGGAGTGGGGAGCCTGGCTTTGTCTGAAGACTTGTGTCTGTATAAACGTCCGCAGTATGTTGCTTGATTAACTGCTTGTATTGCCTTGTCAAAAATACTAAATGAATGCAATGTGATCTGTGTAAACATATAAGCTGACTTTTTAGCTTATGATGCTGGACACCTCTAATGTCCTTACCTTTCCGTACTGTGTGTAGATTGACAGATATTTGTTACTTTTTTTTCTAAGTGTTTGGATTGTCCTGTTAAGAATTATATACCTATGGCTGAATTCCTTACAAATATCAAAATCACAGATTTAATTTTGTCTGGAACCCATTTTGCTCTACAACGTAGTATTACTGTTGCTGCTGTTTTCAAAGAAGAGTGCTGGGCTCCCCATCAAGCTTTCACTTAAAGGCAATATAGTTTGCCATCACCTTATTTTCAAAACACCACAGATTTATGATTTTCTCTGGCTAAATAACATGTTGTTTGTTTGCAGTAGTCTTATGTGCCTGTTAACGATTTTACTTGAAATGTTGTAAAATTTTGTAAAATTAAAAGAATAATAAACCATTATATTAGTTTCATAGCATCAGATAAATGTTTAGAATTGTATTTAATGTGATTCTTAAGTACATCTTTCCAAAAGATTCAATGGATAAACTATTCACTTTTGCACACAGTAATGTGTTCGAAAACAAATAAAGCTAGGGCAGGTGCCTGCAGTCTCGTGTAAGTAAACTGCATCTGAAACAGTGAAAATTATTATGTAAATAAGAACGGCAGTGGCCTGCTATTGCATGTTTACACCAGAGTCAAGTTTGCTAAAAGTAAACTTTCTCTGTAGAAATAAATTCTAAACTTGGAATCACTGTATCTGTCAAAAAAAAATAATCTAGGTTCAATCAATCAATGACCTTTAACTTCCCATAAACAGACATTTTGCTAGTAAAAATAGGAGTTCTGCACAGAACAATCTTTTGGGTGAAGTAATTAAGAAAAATGCAGCCAAAAAAACTCCACAAACTTTTATTTTCTGCATTCTTTATTTACATTAACAGTGAGAAAAGTTAATGGGTTTCAGTAACTGATACAAGTATTTGTATGAGGCATGTTACTATCACTCATTTTTTCTTAAATGAAATTACACTTTTTGCCAGTCTTAAATTAAATGGATCTACTGCGATGTCCTCTTTCTTCACTAGAAAATTCTCGTATTTCTAACTGATTTATTTTTGTCATGTGCCAGGACACGTGGAGAGCTGTTTAAAACCATTCTTAACTAACTTCAATAAACTGACTTTGACTTCAGCTTTAAAAAATCTGAGATTTTTATCTACACCCCCCTTATTTGCTCTTTACTTGCAGAGCCTGCCTGATGCTATTTTTGTCTTTGCCAGAGTCATACTTGAGTTTATTCCATGTCTTTTGCTTTGCTTTAGATAAAATCATGCATTAAAAAAATTCCATGGATAGAACTTCATGGATAACTTGTAGCTGTACTTTTTTGCTGTTTTAAAGTACTCTCAATCATCGTCCAATATGACTGCTGTTAGGGAACAAGTGAGACTGTTCCTACTTGTTGCCAATGTGCTGGTAGATTCCTGCATTCTTGATTACCTGCATTCTTCTCGTTCACGCTAGATGACTCCAAACCTGTAAGTTTGGATAGGAAGGAATCTTGCTTCCAAATACATGTGTATGTTCTGACTGCAACCCATAGGTTTGTAAGTTCTAGGAAGCATAATTAATGTTGAATTATTTGCTGGAGAAAGACCAAGTGAACAATAAAATCGAGGACAACTAGTTATATCTATTCATGGTGGGGAGGGAACTTCAGAAAATGTAAGCAAGCGTTTATGGATAAATTATATGATAATGGACTAAAGAATTTGTTATACCACTTTAAGCTTGAGTTAACTCCACCAAAACTCTAGTTGATGTTCCTGATTTAATGGATACAAACTGGCCGATGCTAATTAGTGCGACACACTGTATTGAACCAGACCAAGCTGAGGACTGGGATCTTGTGTCTGTCATAGCTACACAAAAGTAGTCCCCTGCTTCTGACTTGTGTGGCTTCTCCTGACTTGCCAATAAAGCAGCTTTGCTCTGTGTAAGGAAGGTATAGACAGATGTGTATGTTCTCTGCACAGATCATCTGTGGACCGTTGCATGGATGAAGAATAGAACTTGCCTTTCTAACACTGTAACAGCATCTGACTTAATGGAGTAACAAGAAGTAACTGTGAGCAATTCTTGAGGGGAACCAGCCCTAAGGAGGAGTTGCTGTCACCCAAAACGCACAGCTACTCCCTAAACAGTATAAGAGTCTTGAGTATCTTTGTTCCTGTCTTTGCGAGTGGAATAAACTATGGTGTGTAAAACAGTAGTTGCAAGTGCTGTAGCCAGGTGTATGTATTTTGAAAGGCAATATGAATAAAAGTGTATACAATTCAAAGGATCTGAAATCTGCTCTTTACGAAATGGGTAGCTTCATGGTTACACAATGTTATTGGGAAATGAACTCTCCGTATTTCTAGTAGGGATTGTGCCTTTGTCATTTGCTGTTATTGGTAGAAAAGAGATTTGAACTGGATTTCAATTTACCAGCCTTCACTAAAGGGCTGCTGCTTCTTTTTAAGTTTTGTAAACTATCAATATAAAGATTCAACCTCGTAATCTTAGGAGTTTCCTTGCTTCGAGGGACTTCATGAAAAAGGAAATATTACTTCTTTGTTGTTGGAGTGGCTCACAACTGAGCACAAAGAGGTTAGTTTGCTGTAAAGTGTAATGGTGTTGACGTGTATGAAGTAGTATTTCCCTTTTGCAAACATCTGGAGGGAAAGGAGGGGGGTGGGAAGAGAAGGGAATGAAGCCTTTGGCTTTTACAAATCACTAATCTGAGTTTTCTTACGTCCTCCAGTGCCTCCCCAGAGGCCTAGGCAGAGGGATCGGTGGCTTCACTGCAGCTGCGAGTACTCACCTGCCGAGGCAGCCGGGCTGCGCGGGTTCCGCCGGGCGGGGGAAGCACCACGGGGAGGCGGGGAGCGGCCGGTGCCAGGGGCCACGCTACCGGCGAGGCAGATCCAGGGGACTCCGTCATGCTGATCCCCCAACCGTACCAGTCCCAGGCGCCTCTCGCTTCGTGCAGTCGCTGCCTCAAGGCCGCCCGCCCCCTCCTCCTTCTCCCCCGCCACCCGGCCCTGGCCGCCGGCGCGGCGCCTCAGTGGCCGCAGGGAAGGCCGGCAGGGGCGGGAGAGCGCAGCCCAGGTGAAGGCCTACCCGCCTTCCCCCAGCAGCCGCTGGCTCCGCTCCGTTTCTCTCCCGCCGGGCAGCAGCGGCCGGGGCGGCGCAGAGCCGCCGCGCAGGCCGGGCACCGCGCTCCCCCCGCCGGCGGCGGCGCCTGCGCGAGTCCGGGGTGCGGCGGGACGGGGGGGGGCCGTGACGCGCTGCGGTGCGGGCAGGTTCCTACCGCCGCCGCTCGCATGAAGACGGTGGGGGCGCAGCGCGGAGCCGCCGCCCCGCCGCGGCCCGGCGCCCCCGCCTGAGCGCCGCGGGGTGCGGGGTATCCCCCGCTGCCACACCCGGCCCTCGGGACGGCGGCTAAAGGTGAAGCCCCGCGGGCGGGCATCGCTCTCGGCATCGCGGGCCGCAGCGGGGTTAGGGCCGGGCGGGGCGAGGCGCCCGCGGGGAGGGACTGGGGTTGAGGCGAGGTGAGGCGAGGGGAGGCGAGGCGGGGCCCGCCCAGCCACCGGCTTTTCCTCGCGCAGGCACCCGCGGACCGGGCGCTGGCGGCCCCCGCCGCTGTTGGGGAGCGGCGGGTGTGCGCGGGCACCCGCCGCCGCGCTCTCCGGGAGCCGCGCCCAGCGCGTCCCCACCTGCGGAGATGGTTACGGACCCTGCGGTAGGAGCGGCGCCGGGGCCTGGTGGGGGTTCGGCGTAGCCGGCGGCCGAGGGGTGCGGTGCGGGGCCCTTCAGCCGCGCTTCCCGGCTGTGCGAGGCGGCTGTACAGCAAGACTTGGTCGTTCCGCTGAGCGGGAAGGCCGTGGGAGACCCCTGGTCCTGCGGCCTCCTGACGGCGCGGGTCCGTGGCCCCTGCCCGGCCTCGCGTGGTAGCGGCGTGGAAAACAGGGCGGCCGGAGTAACGCTAGGTTCGTGCACCGTGCGGCACGGCCGGCTGGACGGCCGCTTGACCTAACGCCCCTTGGTAGGAGTTTATTCACGTTTTGGCGTCTTGTTTTTTTTTTTTTCCCTTTCCTGCCTCCTCTCACAGCTGTGGAAATGTAGCACAGCAAGTATTCCACCAGGCGCCGGTGCAGATGCTCGGCACAGAGAATCGGGGAAACAGGCTGCACGTCGTGGGGCGGGTGGTGTTTTCCTTAAGCATAAACTTCTTTCAGGCACGGAGCTTTGTCAGATGTTTAGGTATCCTGACCTGGATGAACTTCCACTATGTGCACTTAACAGCTGTAAGCTTTCCGTGGTACGTTATAGGCAGAGGTGAAATTTTTCTGTGTACCCGTATGATGTAAAAACACTATGAAACTTCTGTAGAGCCTTATGGTACGAATGTTGATTTTTTTGTGTATTTGTTTTTCTGTCATGAGGGAATTAGCTTTCCAAGACGTGTATTCCCATTAATGGCGTTCTTTTAGAGAAATACATGTGTGAACTACGTTCATAGGTTATATTTCATGGAAAGGCTTCCCTGTTCTGCAGGTGGTATTTTGGTGCTGCACATAATGATGGGTGACAGGATGCTGCTGATGGGATAGCCCCACCTTCTGGTTAGTCCTTCAGTGAAATCATACTTGTGACTTAAAGAGTTTTTCTGGAAATTATAGCTCATGATATGCATTGTGAATGCGAGTCTGTGTTGGAATATCTTTTTATTTTTTGGGCTGGGGAGTGACAAGGTAATATCCTTTTCTGGTGACCTTCCTATTTAATGTCAAGATTATCACATGCTGATCTTTCAGCAGAACAAATTTTTATTGTTAGTTTCTGATGTCTCCGTTTCCTACTGTGTTTTTCTTTATGCCAGCATAAATTAAGAAAAGTACATTATTATTTTTTTTTAAAGCTTTGTAAAAATAATTTTCTCCTTTCATTTTTTTTCAAAAAGGTGGGAAAGAATGCCAAACCAAGGAGTAGTCTTAGTTGGTAAAGTGATACCTGATCTATGTTTGTGTGAAGTGATACCTGATCTCAGGCTTAGCTTTCAGTTCAGGTTTTGGAGATGGCAATTCTCATACTTAAGTTTTCATATTTAAGAAGTTCACAAATCTTCTTGTAAATTGGAAGCTTTTGAACTTGAAAAATACTTATTTCTCTTGGTGATAAATGGTAACTCACAATCAGCTGGTTGTGGTATTAGTCAGCTTACTGCTGCTGGGAGCAACTTCCCTGAAATTATGTGTGAAAAGCTACAATTAGAGAGGGAAAACTCGGGAGAAGGCTCTCTGAAGTCCCCTTGGCTTACAGAAGGAGCTTGCTATTTCACCTCGTGTTTAGGTTTTAGTCTATGGAAGAGATTCAGCTTGTCACTCAGCAACTTGTCAGCAATGTATCTTATGATTAGAGACTTTGCAGTCTTTAAAATTCATGGTGATACTCTGCTGGACATATCTGGGAACCACCTGTTTTTTGGCTCGCAACATGTTAGTTGAAACTTCTCCTTGAATTCCAATATCTGTGAGCTGCTTGCTCTTAGGAGATTGCTCCCGCGATTTGAATTTCTAATGTCCAAAAGAACCGAGTGCTACTCAGGTCACCCCGGCCCTGGACTGTAACTGCAGCAACCGAAAGTGTTTAAGTCCTTGAACAACTTAGAGGGGAAGTCTGGTTTCTTGGAGTGAGTATGAGCGTGCTGAACAAGGCAGCTGCTTGTATGAGTGCTTAGGAGGGATTTGTGATGGCAGTGCATCTCTGGGTATGTTTTCAAGCCCTGCCACTATCCACAGCTTAACTGTCCAATATCCTGTGCTAAGCATCAAGAAGATTATGGACTGTTCAGTGTGTGTCCTGGATACGTGGGCAGTTCAGCATGGTTTACATTTGGAAATACAGTTTTGTGACGGTTAAACATAGAAAGAATGGAAGTAGGGGGGGAGGAGGGGAGCACCCAAACATCCTTCCTTTCTTTTGCAACAGCTGCAGAGGAGGCAGGCCTGAAACTCATCCTAAAAGCTTAATGTATTAAAAGGCACGTATAAATTTTCACTACATCTTTAAAAAAACCTTACAATTTATGAGAAGGAGGATGTCCAGGGTTTTGCATTCTGGAGGTAGGTAATACTGTTGTAATTGCTTCAAGTATAATTCATAAGCTAAATGGTACAAATCAAGGTTTTCAAAGTAAGAATTGTTGCTGAGAGTTTTAGGGATTGTGCGAGGATTGTGTTTCTGCGTACTAATGAGGTTGAAGGGCTGGAAGTATAGTTGAGTAGGTAAATTTGTAACATGGAGCTACAGATTTCTTTTCTTGTCTTTTTTTATTTCTGGATTAAAACCAGGCTTGAGGGTTTGCTTTAACTCAGCTGGTGAACTATCAAGTCTAATTGTCTGTGTTGATTTCTTTACAGACCAACCTTAGCTGTCAAGAGAGTGTAAGCCAAAAGAGCAGTCACTGGGTTAGAAGCTGGGAAGCACCTCTGACATTTAGCACTGTATCAATGAAGCGTTTCCAAGAGCTGGGGAAAGTTACTGGGTTTCCAGTTCTTGTTCGGTTTTTGGTCTAGGGAAATGCGTAGTTTCTACTATGACTGTCCTTTCCCTCCTGGCTATTTTTATTGCCCCCTCTCCGTGCCATTCACCTTCTACCTGATGAAAGGGTTATGCTAGCTGGGCAAGAAGTAGCTGACTTTTGCAGTATTTCTGTCAGCTTAAATCACGCAAGCTTTGAATGTGATACTCTGTGAGCCTGGTGATGGCAAGTTTGTCGTGTCTGGAAGAGTAACCTTATGCTTGCTGTGCTCGTAACTTTCTAGGAGCTTCTTTCCAGGCAAGAAATGAAGTACTGTTTTCTTATTTTGCTCTTTTCCTGATTTTTTTTTTTTTTAAGGGACTCACTATTGGATATTTACAGCTTTTTTTTGGCTACACGTATCAGACTTTGTTTTTACAGTTAAGTGGATTGGTGGTAAGCGGCTGCATGACATAGTTGGCAAGCTGCTGTTCAGGGCTTTGATGCTTCAGTCTTCTGTGTGACTTTATGTATGTCATCTTGAAAGTCTGATTATATGCTGCAGTTTATCTAGTCACGTAAAAAAGTCAACACTTTGCTATAATGCAGCAATGGGTAAACTAATCAGCTGACTCTTTTTCCTACTATAAATGTTTATAGCAAAGGGTACAAGGAAAAGGCAGTAGCTGATTTTCAGAAGTATTTTTTTTCTTTGACTAGAAAGGTTGTTAGCCTTCTCATTTTATTTTGAATTTGAAAATTTTACTCTTTTCCACCAAGAACTTAAGATTTTTTTGCGACTTAGAGGAGTTGGTTAACTTTAGTCATTAAGTAAAGGGTTATTTTCTGCCATTTCTACATGAAGTCTTACTATTAAATCTGGAAGAAAAGAATCTCTAGTTTTTCTAGTATCTTGAACAAACTTTTTTTTTCATGGAAGGAATACTTTTAGAATCATCATTTAGGTTGGAAAAGACCCTTGGCATCATCGAGTCCAACCATCAGCTCCACTCTACAAAGTTCTCCCTTACACCATATCCCTTAACACCACATCTAAACGAGTCTTAAACACACTCAGCGATGGTGACTCCACCACCTCCCTGGGCAGCCTATTCCAGTGTCTGACCACTCTTCCTGTGAAGAACTTTTTCCTAATGTCCAGCCTAAACCTACCCTGCTGCAGCTTGAACCCCATTCCCTCTTGTTCAATCGCTAATTACCTGAGAGAAGAGACCAGCACCAACCTCTCTGCAATGTCCTTTCAAATAGTTGTAGAGAGTGATGAGGTCTCCCCTCAGCCTCCTCTTCCTCAAACGAAACAGTCCCAGCTCCTTCAATTGCTCCTCGTAAGATTTATTCTCCAGGCCCTTCACCAGCTTCGTTGCCCTCCTCTGCACTCGCTCCAGCACCTCGATCTCTCTCTCATATTGAGGTGCCCAGAACTGGACATAGTACTCAAGGTGTGGCCTCACCAGTGCTGAGTACAGGGGGACAATCGCCTCCCTCCTTCTGCTGGTCACACTATTTCTAATACAAGCCAGGATGCCATTGGCCCTCTTGGCCACCTGGGCACACTGCTGGCTCATGTTCAGCCATTTGTCAATTAGAACCTCCAGGTCCTTTTCTGCCAGGCAGCTCTCCAGCCACACTTCCCCAAGCCTGTAGCGATGCATGGGGTTGTTGTGGCCCAAGTGCAGGACCCGGCACTTGGCCTTGTTGGAGCTCATACCGTTAGCATTGGTCCATCGGTCCAATCTATCCAAGTCTCTCTGTAGAGCCTCCCTATCCTCATGTAGATCAACACTCCCGCTTAGCTTCATGTCATCTGCAAACTTGCTGATGACACACTCTATGTCCTTATCAAGGTCATCAATAAAGGTGTTAAACAGAAATGGTCCCAACACCAAGCCCTGAGGGACACCACTTGTGACTGGCCGCCAGCTGGATTTAACTCCATTGACCACCACTCTTTGGGACCGCCCATCCAGCCAGTGCTTGATCCAGCAGATTGCATGCTCATCCAGGCCGTGAGCCGCCAGTTTTTCCATGAGAATTCTATGGGGGACAGTGTCAAATGCTTTTTGAAAGTCTAGGTAGACAATGTCCGCAGCCTTTTTTAATATACTCTTGGGTACGTTATAATTTTTTGATGACACTAAAAGCTTTTTCGACTCTTGCGTATTAAAGTATTAGGAAGAGATAACTGTTTAGTGTGTACTCAAAGCCATTCTGTCCTAATTCACAATTGAATTTAATTTAAGAAACAGCTGGTCCTGAAAATTCTCTCGCTTGGGGTTGTTGATTAGGACTTTAGCTCCTATGACACTTCCCCAAAGTTAGACTGGGGATGGGAAGAGTATGGTTTTGTTTCCCCGTTCTCGTAGAAGGTTCAGGAACTGGGCTAGGAATAAGCAACTTCAGAAAACAAATTTTCACTGTCACGTTCATTACAACTCTTCATGTATATGGGTTCTGTTTACTAGATTGCGGTTGAGTACAATGTAGGATTTGCCAACTTGAAATTTAGTTGTGAAGCTTGAAAGATTTCCCCAGGTTTTCAATCGCTAGCGTTTTAAGTTGGATTATAGATAATCAAAACATTTATGTATTGTACTGTGGATTGAGCTTTGAGGATACGAATCAGTTCGTACAAATAACTGTGGCATCTCAAAATGGCCTGTGAGAGTTTTAACCTAATACTAGGTCTCACGTTTTTATTAAGGAAATTATTCAAGTCCAATAACTTCGGTAGTTTGTATGGCTTTAAAATAGAAGTGTTTTCAAAACCCCCAATTTTTCATAAAAATACTTGTGGAAGATGGCACTTGGGGTACTGAACTGGGAAACAATAAGTCATGTGTGAATCAATAAATGATTGATTGAGGGGTTATTTAATGTGTAATTTATAAGCCCTTTGCAAAGAGAGAGTCATCCTTATCGTACAAGAGGACGAGATGGTGGAGGCAGCACCGCTGTTTTAATAGCAGTGGGCAGTCCTTACTGCTGCCAAAGGAAGAGCACTGTGCTGTCCTGGTGAATGCTTCTTGTATAATCTCAAGTAACATACTGCAGTTTTCCGGATTGTGCAGGGATATTTCTGGGGTTTTGCTCTATACTCCGGGTAGTTTGCTTTTTGGTACTAAGACAGCGAGGCTTGCTGCCACGTCTTGCTGCTCATCCTAAATTTTCAGCACAGGGCCTGTTTCTACAAGGGTAAATTTACTTAGATAAATAGTCTGTTCCTGCAAACAACTTACTTCTTCATGTAGTTTACTTTTTTAAGCATAGTATTTTGGAATTAAGATTGCCGAGAGCCCAAAGAATGCAGTAGTCTTTTTATATGGTTGTGTTTAAACAGGCTTTTTCAATGTCTTGAAAAAGAATATTTCAACTTAGGAACAACTGCTGGGATTTTGGGTTATGTGAAATGATATGCTATGAAAGGCCAGTTTGCTTCTGGTTTAATCTGCACTAGGACTGGGGGGGACTCGTGTACTTCTGTGAGAGGTAAAAATGTCTTTTGGAAGCATAGTCTAGAATGCAATCACCTGATCTAGTGAAGGGTTTTGATTTACTGTTTTTCTGCCTAGCATTTATGAAATTTTAAATCATTACATGTTTTCTCAGTTCGTGCCTAGTTCCTAGTTATTTTTTAATTCATTGCTTTTTGACACAATTCTGTCCTCTGAACTTTTGTATTCCTTCCTTTTTGCATACTAGGTTTTTTTTATACTACAGAGTTTACAAAGATTTTGCTTAGTTACTTGCTTCCACTATTGGTAAATAAGTCTGCAACAAAGAAGTGACTTACTTTGCTGTGCATGTGTTCATTGTTATTTTTTCTATACCTTTCAAATCAGTAACTCCATGATGAGCATACATGAAGTCTGAGCTCTGTCTTTAAAAGTACGTTGAGATGCACCTAGCTTTGGGTACAAAGCAACACATGGAAATACATGTAGATGAACAATCTTGCAGGTTTTGCAAACCTATTATGATAGAGCTACAATAGAACTGAAGCTTTGTTTTGTCTTTTCATTAATATGATTTGATATGTGGTTTTCGTAACTCATTTATTTATGATAATAAAATATCTTCTTTCAATATATAGTGAACAGACTCAAAAAAAGGCTTTTCTTTATAAAGTATACTAGTTAAGAAAAGGAGTTTGTGGAGAATAAAACCACAAAAAATAGAATATCCTGCAAGTAAACCAGATTTAATAGTACCAGTAAACTTTGTATATCCATACTTAGTTTTGATTTTTCTAGTTTCATTAGAAGAAAAGAACGGTTGTCTTTGGAATGTAGTTACATGGTACTTTTCGGGAAAGTCCTAGTATTAACCAGGGTAAATTTCAGAGGTCTCTGGCTTTCTTAAGGAGTTTCTTTTCTGGGTTGTTTTGCTTGTTTGTTTTTCTTGTGTGTGGGGGTGTGTGTGTAGGTTTGTTTGTTTTTTGTTTTCGTTTGGTTTTTTGAGGGGGATTGGCATTTTAAGAAAAGAAAATACGAAGATACTGTAAATTTTTTAGTTACACTTACCTGTCCACGACAGTCACGCTCCATGTTAAAGTATTTTGGTCAATTGAAGCATGTGAATTCTGTTTATGTAAACTCAGAATCTCTTCCAGCTTCAGTAGCAGACAGATTATCTTTGCTTTCCCTAAGAGACAGTTCTAATAGCAGGACTTTAGCATGAAAAATGGAATTTTTTCAGCCTGCATGGTCTCAAGAGGTAAGCTTTATCTGGCATGTGTTGTATGTTTTGCTTTCGAGCACGTCTGTTTTTATGGCAGAGTCATTTTGTGCTGTCTGACTAGTACTGCTCCCTTGGCTTGCCATTAGCTTGCAGGGTACTGTTAGATCTGCTTTCCATGGCAGTTGTTTGAAAACATACTCTTTCGGGAGACTTTCCATTGCAAGAAAATGGGCTTGATGGCTAGACAGTCTTGTATAATTCCCAAATATAGAGAGATATTTTGAATGTATGTATAAAAAACTTCCAGTTTCAGTGAAAAAGAAAAAAGGGGGGGGGGGCGAAAGTCAACCATGAAAGCAGAGCTGCTGTTGGTTAAAATAATTGAGCTTCAGATGTGACGTTACTCTGTGTTTAATATATGAGAATTTCCTTCGGATGTGATGTTATCAAAATGATAATGAAAGTACTCAGCATTGACGTAATGGTGACTATGCGTTTTTTTCCTTATTATGTTTGTAAATTAGAGTAAGGATTGGAGTTTGGTTTTGTTTCTGCCTTCTTTACTGTCCCTTAGTCATTAATGGAAGGTAAAAGGCAAAACAATTTACAGTGAATACACTTAACTGCAGGTTCCAGTGCATTTAAGCCATACATCAGTGTACTGAGTTTAATTTGATTTCTTCAGTTTTATTTAGAGATGGCTGTTCAGAGCATGTATAAATTCTACCCGGATGGCTTGCACTAAATAAGGGGTATACTCACTGTCCACTGAAATACGTGCATCAGTTGAAGTACCATAATCTTAAAGAAAATGCAAGCAGAGCAATGTGACAGTGTATGCAAAGTATTTAGTTAGTAGCATTTACTTCTTTTTTTTAATTCCCTCTTTCCATTAATAGGTAGAGGATTGTGAGTAAATTTGATGATTAGGTGGCTTTCTACTGTGGTATGAAGTTCCTGATATTTGTGTGAAAACGAAAAAGGATTCCTCTAGGAGAGAAGACAAACAAGGGGAGTGGGGCAGGCACTGGCCTGATTTTAGTGAAGGGGATTTTTATTGATTTGCCTATATTTTTGAAACGGATGGCATCTTAGGTTTCTCTTCCCTCAAAGCAGCGGATCTAGGATCACAAAAGTAAATGAATGCCTAAAATGGGAATGGGACTTTGATTTCTGGAAGAGTTGGGATCCAGTTTTGACTGTGCAACAGATACAGATATGTGAGATCAGGGAAAAAGAGAGTTTGTTTGGTATCCCTAGTGAACGCTTTTGGCAAGAAACATCACAAGTACCTGATGTGTGATCTTCAGAGACTGCAGTAAGGAAGGAAACCTCAAACCTGGCAGTTGGCAAAGAAAAGTCCAAATCTAAAAGTTTCTTCATCCACATGGGGAGAACTAGGGCTGATTCTGATATAAGAGAGGATGGCACCACCTGGATTCTGTGACCCTGGTCATAATTCCTTTACGTTTTCTTGCAGAAGCCCTGAGGTCCAGTCACCTGTGCTAGCAGAATGGTATTAGTAGCAAGCGTTAAGATCACAGTACCAGAATTACGAATTCCCCTTTCATGCCCCATGCAGGTTTCTACTTGTGTCAGTAAAATGTCTTCTGAATCCTGTTACAATGTGTGACGAGAATTACTGCTTGCCTGGAGAGGCTGAGCATCTTAGTGTTCTTTTAATGCATATAAATCAATTTAGTATTGATGAAGGTGGTGTCCTTATGAGTCTTCTGTGGTCTAACAGGCACTCCCAGTAATGCCTAATAGATGCGCCTGAATATGAGGTCTGAATGAAATGGTGCCAGTTCTTTTCTTTAGCCATTGTTTTGAGCAAAAGAAAATAATTTTGTAATAGTGCTCACCATTTTGTGCAGTAGCTTTGTGGTTAGAATATTCATCCAAGAAGTAGGAGTCTGGTTTCCATATTATTCTGTTACATTTTAGCACATGCCAAAGCTTACATGAAAGGTAAATATTGAGGGGTATCCTCTGCCCTTTTGCACAAGCTTTGTCAATGAGTGGCAAAGTTTCATAGGGCTGAAAAGACAGATCAGTAGAGGAGGTGAGTCAGTGGCTCAGTGACAAAGAATTCACCTACAAGGGAGACAAACATGTCACATAGGCACGTCTTTGTTTTTCTGTGGAGAAAGGAAAAGTTGAAGATTATGTATAACTTCTTGCAGTTCATTTACGTTATCTTGGTGTTGGTGGCATTATTATAGTGAGTGCAGCTTTCTTACTTGGAACTTTACCTGTCTGGAGAAGTTTCCTATGAAGAAGCTGCCTGTTTCCCTGGTGCAGGTGGGAGGATGGAGGGGATAGCATTCCACAGAAAATACGAAAAGGCAGAGGAAGATTGCACAGAATCCAGCACATGTCAACTTGGAGTTTAATGAGTCAGCACTTCCTGCTCTCCTCTGTTCCCCTCCAGCTTGAGGCTTATTTTTATTAATTGTTGTTGTTGGTCTTTTAAATGTGGAAGAACTTAGGCTAATTTACCCTGTGCCCTGCTGCCACTGGCAGGCAACTGAGACTCATGCACCTTCTGCTTTTACCTTTCCATCAATCCTTTATTCAAAATAAGCATAATATTAAAAGTTTTTTAAATAGTTTAGAAGTGACGTCTTTGTATCACCTAGTAAAATGCTAAAGAGAGATTTTGTTGCTTTAGTATGCATAACTGTTCCACCACAACTCTCTGGTTTGCTGATATGTGCATTTTTATCTCTTTTATTTTTCTCCCTGCTCCTTCTCACTGTTTTTCTTGTTTGTTTGTTTTTTTGTTTGGTGGGTTTTTGTGTTGTTTTTTTGTTTGGGTTTTTTTTTTTTGCGAGGGTTCCTGTGCTTTTTCTTATCTGCTTGTCTTTTCCTGTTGACCTGGACCATTTGCACATTAGTGCTTACCAAAATACTTTGTGGTGAATTTAGAGCAAAACAAATTAAGACCTTGCAGTTCAAGATAGTTCAGCTCTGTAGCTGGCTCCACTTGTACAGCAGTTCAGTACACTATAATATGTAGACGCTGTTGGCACTGGCAGACTGTTCATCATCTGTCTGACAGCGGGTCAACACTGCAAGCAAAACGGCACTTGGCTATTTGAATTCAAGAATCTAGTATTTTCTCCCCAGTAAGACCTGCAACCTGGTTAGAATAATCCAGACTCTATAACTTATGAAGTTGTCTGCATTGTGATGCACACAGCTATTCTTCTCTAACTATTCATTTTCTTTGAAGGAAGTCAAGATAGTTTACATGTGAAGGGTACTTGAAGAAATCTAGGACACCTGTTAACTTGAGTCAAGCTGGAATTCTTGTGAAAAGTTGAGCAGTTGCTTGCTGGCTGCTGGGAAAAGATTCTGCTTTCAGGTAAGCCTGGAAAGAAGCTTGATTCATACTTCATCTGCCTTAGGGTTTTAGTAGTTGTGGAGTGGAATTTACCAGTAATAAAACCCTGATTATTTTATGTGCTGAATAACAAGATTTTGAGAAGTCTTACAGATTTCTTTTTTAGGGGGGTGCAGGGCTCTGTGTGTGTGCTTGACTGAATTTCTTGCCTGTATTTCCTAAGAGAACGAGTGCTTTATTTTCTTCATTCTCCACCACCCGTATCTTTGAACATCATTTTTTCCTTTTACTCTGTCTTCTACCTTAAAACTAACCACTGTGCCCTTTGACAACACTGTTGTGTTTGTTGTTGTTTTTCCAGTGGGAGCGTTTGTCATTCATACTAAATCCCAAATGCTACTGAGGTTCAGTTAATGGTCCTGTAGACTGCAACCTTAATTGCTTGGAGGCACCGTTTGAGGAAGCGGTGTACCCTGAGGACACTATGTCCTTAAAAGGATAGGAAAATTGAGTTCTTAGCACGATATGGTTTCTGTCCAAGAAATGTATTCAGGTCTTGCTTAAATAAGAACACCAAACACTCCATGTTTCTCCCTGTGCCTCTAGTCCTGGTTATCCTATAGGTACATGAAATGGCAGTCATAAATAAGTCTGTTGTGGCATCTCACAACATTGTCAGTTAAGTTTAAAGAAGTGTATTTACTGGCTTCAGCAAAAGCTTTCTTCAATAAAATTCTGTCATGGACATGAAAATATTGTCTGTTAAGTAACTGATATGAATTTCTGTTTTATTGTAATCAGGCTCTCTGAGCTTCGTAGGACTGAATTATAATGCAGAATCATACTCTATAATTATATTGCAATAGTTTATTTTAAAAGCTGGATCAAATAAATTGAAGAGAGAAGAGCTTGTGACAGTGTGGAGAAACGTAATCAATGGGAATTAACTTGTTTAATGCTTCTAGTATAGAGACATCCAATATGGTGGTAGCATTTCATCATTAAAGAACAAAGATATTGATAATTTTTAGTTTAATATCTTCCAGGTTATTGGAGATGGTGATTTGAAGAATCAGGTTTCCGATATGAACAAATTAAAAACATCATCTGAAAAAAGGTAAATTTAAAACTATAGTGACTTCTCAACAATCAAGCTATTTGAGATTTGTGAAAAAGCAGTCTTTATCTTAATATTAAGATAAAAAAAAATATACATTATGGGTCCCTAGTAAGTATGTGTAAGTTGATATCCTGAAACACTGACGGAGTCAATACTGGTTAGCATAAAGTAGCTTCACATTTAATAAATAACTTTTTAAATGTAAAAATTTCAGTGTATGTTCAAATATAAAATATACATTAAATTTCATTGAAACAATTATCAATAAATTTAGTCATTTCCTGCAAACATTGGCAAAACATAAAATTACTTTTACTGAAGGAATTAAAGGCCAAGTTTATAATACTATATAAGAAGCCATGAATTTGTCATAAGAAGCATATCATTCTCTGACAGTCCTGCAATCCAACATAGATCTAGGATAAACAAGAGTGAGATTACAGAAAGGTTTCAAGCGTTGCAAAGTTGTGTTTGTTATTTTCATGATAACTTGTTTTAGCAAATATCTGAAAAAGTCACGAGATTATCTATGGAAAGCAACATGTTTGTTAAGCATCAGGAAACTATTGAAAGGCTTTCTTTCTGTCTTTACTCCTTTCTTAAGCTATCACAGGTTAAAACACCTCGTTAAATCAAACCATCTAATCAGATTTAAAAAAAAACATGGCAAAATAGAGATTTTTAGCTTAGGTCTTAGTTCTCTGAAATACCAGTTATTTTCTAAATGAGTGGATGAATTTGCATGAAGGACATGCTTTACTGTGCGTTGAAGTTATATCTTGTGATGGATTTAAAATTTGAATTTAAATGCTTGCATTTAGAATCATCTTTGCTTTTGCTGACTTCAGCAGTGGAATGGCTTGATATCAGAGAGTGGCCATTCCTGTTTGTTTGAGGAATGGATCAAAAGAAATAGTAAAGAAACTATCATGTTTTCTACTTATGATATATTAGTTTCTTAGGTATCATGATAAGCAAAGTCAAACTCTCAGTCAGCAATGGGTATTCTTGGAAATAATACTAATTATAATACATAAAGTATACTATCACAAAAATTACTAGATTTTTGCAGAGTGGCTACTAAAGTGCCATTTATTCTTCTTTAGTTATTGAATTAAAATGGAAGTTTCCATCCTGCAATTCAAAATAGTTGTTCCATAAACCGTGAATAAATTACGGTGAATTTATTGTACAGAGATAGCTATGAACTTATCAGAAATACCAGCTTGCTAAAGATTATTTGGTAACTGGGGAGGTGGTTGAGGGGAAAAAAAATTAGAAAAGGTTTGCCTTGTGATAAAATGAAAACAAACTCAGGAGAAGCCTACCTACTTTAAAATAGTTTTTTAAAGGCTCACTGTAACATGCTGTCGTGGTTTAGCCTCAGATGGCAACAAAGAACCACGTGCCGCTCGCACGTGCCTTCCTAATACAGGAAGGATCGTAAGAAAAGGCAAGACTCTTGGGTTGGGACAAAGGCAGTTTAACAGAACAGCAAAGGGAACATGCAAACAACAACAACACGGACAGGGGAATATACAAACGCGATTACGGAACCGCCGCTCCCCCCGGCCGGACCCGGGACGCCCCAGCCCGCTTTTAAGCAGCAACTTCCTGCCCCCTCCCCCGGCAGCTCAGGGTGGGCGTGGCTCACATGGCATGGAATACCAGGAAAAGTTAACCCTAACCCCACCGGAACCAGGACATTATCCACCCCTTATTCCATACCATCTATGCCATGCCCAGCAGGTTCCAATGAATTGCCACCACTTTCCCCTGTTATATATATATATATATACACACACATATAATGCCCTTAGTTTATGGGTCATCCCTCCAAAGTGTCCATTGAGTTCTTTTAATCCACGGCTTTGGGCTCCATTTGTTAGAACAGTCTCTCAGGGCAGGTGAGATGCTGGGTGGTGCTGGTCTGTTGCATGCTGTATTTTTCGGAGCTGGTGACTGGTGCACCTGGTGTGGCTCATGCACGCAGTCCGTGGGCTGAAGATGTAGATCTTGAGGAAACTGCTGGGCGCCAGCTGCTGAGATCAGTTCTTATCCCATCATCCCTGTGCCTTACTTGTAGTACAACTGATATCAATTATAGCAATGAGGACATACAGTGACAGTGTTACTTATCAATTAACAGCACACAATCTGATTCATTGGCTATTCTCGCCCAAAATCAGATCCCCATGAGGTACACATCGGACTTCCCCATCCTGCCGCATCACCCACCAAGTGCACCCAGGTCCTTGGGCAAAAGCGATCCCACGGATGGGTTTGCCTTTGCCTGAGGCAGGACTAACCCAGACTGTCTTCCCTAGCATATTCTTCATATGCACTACGGGGACTTTATCCCCTTCTATGGTACGTGGAAGTTTTGATTGGGCAGGGCCAGCCCGATTGTTAGATCCCCTGGTGTTAACTAGCCAGGTAGCTTTTGCTAAATGTGTATCCCAGTGTTTGAAAGTCCCACCACCCATTGCTCTCAGTGTAGTTTTTAACAGTCCATTGTATCGTTCTATCTTCCCAGAGGCTGGTGCGTGATAGGGGATGTGATACACCCACTCGATACCATGCTCTTTGGCCCAGGTGTCTATGAGGCTGTTTCGGAAATGAGTCCCGTTGTCCGACTCAATTCTCTCTGGGGTACCATGTCGCCACAGGACTTGCTTTTCAAGGCCCAGGATAGTGTTCTGGGCAGTGGCATGGGGCACAGGGTATGTTTCCAGCCATCCGGTGGTTGCTTCCACCATTGTGAGCACATAGCGCTTGCCTTGACGGGTTTGTGGCAGTGTGATATAATCAATCTGCCAGGCCTCCCCATATTTGTATTTCAGCCATCGCCCTCCATACCAAAGAGGCTTCAAACGCTTGGCTTGTTTGATCGCAGCGCATGTCTCACATTCATGGATGACCTGTGCAATAGTGTCCATGGTCAAGTCCACCCCTCGGTCACGAGCCCATCTATATGTCGCATCTCTCCCTTGATGGCCTGAGGAGTCATGGGCCCACCGAGCTATGAATAGTTCACCCTTACGTTGCCAGTCCAGATCCACTTGAGCCACTTCAATCCTAGCGGCCCGATCCACCTGCTGGTTGTTCTGATGTTCCTCCGTGGCCCGATTCTTCGGTACATGGGCATCTACATGGCGTACTTTCACAACCAGATTCTCTATCCGGGCAGCAATATCTTTCCACAGTTCAGCAGCCCAGATGGGTTTGCCTCTGCGCTGCCAGTTGCCCTGCTTCCACTGCTGTAACCACCCCCACAGAGCATTTGCCACCATCCATGAGTCAGTGTAGAGATAAAGTACTGGCCATTTTTCTCGCTCAGCAATGTCCAAAGCCAGCTGAATAGCCTTCACCTCTGCAAACTGGCTCGATTCACCCTGTCCCTCACTGGCTTCTGCAACCCGTCGTGTAGGACTCCACACAGCAGCCTTCCACTTTCGATGCTTTCCCACAATACGGCAGGACCCATCCGTGAACAGGGCATATTTCTTCTCATTTTCTGGCAGTTTATTATATGGTGGGGCCTCTTCTGCACGCGTCACCTCCTCCTCTGGTGACATTCCGAAATCCTTGCCTTCTGGCCAGTCCATGATCACTTCCAGAATTCCTGGGCGACTGGGGTTTCCCATTCGAGTTCGCTGCGTGATCAGTGCAATCCACTTACTCCATGTAGCATCGGTTGCATGATGTGTGGTGGGGACCCTTTCTTTGAACATCCAACCCAGCACCGGCAGTCGAGGTGCTAAGAGGAGCTGTGCTTCTGTACCAACTACTTCCGAAGCAGCTCGAACCCCTTCCTATGCTGCCAATATCTCTTTTTCTGTTGGAGTGTAGCGGGCTTCGGATCCTCTGTATCCACGACTCCAAAACCCTAGGGGTCGACCTCGAGTCTCCCCTGGTGCTTTCTGCCAGAGGCTCCAGGTAGGGCCGTTCTCCCCGGCTGCGGTGTAGAGCACATTTTTAACATCTTGTCCTGCCCGGACTGGCCCCAGGGCCACTGCATGGACTATTTCCTGTTTGATTTGTTCAAAAGCTTGTTGCTCAGGACCCCATTTAAAATCATTCTTCTTCCGGGTTACTTGATACAGAGGGCTTACAATTTGACTGTAATCTGGGATATGCATTCTCCAAAAACCCACAATACCTAAGAAAGCCTGTGTTTCCTTTTTACTAGTTGGTGGAGACATAGCTGCTATTTTGTTGATCACATCCATTGGAATCTGACGGCGTCCATCTTGCCATTTTATTCCTAAAAGCTGGATCTCCTGCGCAGGTCCCTTGACCTTACTTCGCTTTATAGCAAAACCAGCGTTCAGAAGGATTTGGACTATTTTACTCCCTTTCTCAAAAACTTCTTCTGCTGTGTTTCCCCATACAATGATGTCATCAATGTACTGCAGATGTTCTGGAGCTTCACCCTGTTCCAGTGCAGTCTGGATCAGTCCATGGCAAATGGTGGGGCTGTGTTTCCACCCCTGGGGCAGTCGATTCCAGGTGTATTGGACGCCCCTCCAAGTGAAAGCAAACTGTGGCCTGCACTCTGCTGCCAAAGGGATTGAGAAGAATGCATTCGCTATATCAATCGTGGCATACCACTTGGCTGCCTTGGACTCCAGTTCGTACTGGAGTTCTAGCATGTCCGGCACGGCAGCACTCAGCGGTGGCGTGACTTCATTCAGACCACGATAGTCTACAGTTAGCCTCCACTCTCCATTAGATTTTCGCACCGGCCATATGGGACTGTTAAAGGGTGAGCGAGTCTTGCTGATCACTCCTTGAACCTCTAGTTGACGAATCAGCTCATGGATGGGAATCAGAGAGTCTCGGTTAGTGCGATACTGCCGCCGATGCACCGTTGTGGTAGCAATCGGCACCTGTTGTTCTTTGACCCTCAACAACCCCACAACAGAAGAATCCTCCGAGAGACCAGGCAAGGCAGACAACTGTTTAACTTCCTCTGTCTCCAAAGCAGCTATGCCAAAGGCCCAGCGGTACCCTTTTGGGTCCTTAAAATACCCTCTCCTGAGGTAATCTATACCAAGGATGCATGGAGCCTCTGGGCCAGTCACAACGGGATGCTTTTGCCACTCATTCCCAGTTAGGCTCACTTCTGCCTCCAGTACAGTCAACTCTTGGGATCCCCCTGTCACCCCAGAAATACAAATGGGTTCTGCCCCTCTATAGCTTGATGGTATTAAAGTACACTGCGCACCCGTGTCCACTAGAGCCTTATACTCCTGTGGGTCTGATGTGCCAGGCCATCGAATCCACACCGTCCAATAAACCCGGTTGTCCCTTTCCTCCACCTGGCCGGAGGCAGGGCCCCCCTAATACTGGTCATAGTATCCATTACTCACTTCTTGCATAAATGACTTGGAAGTTCCTTCAAGAGGATCAGAAGCAAGATCAGGCCTTCTGCTTTGTCTGGGGAACGGCCCACTGGAAACTGGGGCGGCACTTTTCCTGGAGGGATCCCCTTTTGTGGTTGTCCTTCCTTGCAACTCCTGTACCCGTGTCCGCAGGATCGAAGTAGGTTGTCCATCCCACTTCCTCATGTCCTCTCCGTGGTCCCGCAGGTAGAACCACAGGGTGCCTCGTGGTGTGTACCCTCTGTACTCTCTCTCTTGAGTGGGGAAATGCCTGCTTCTAATAGCTGAGATGCTGGCCCGTGCAGGTGGGGAGTAGAACATATTCTCTTCAAGTTGGTGGACCTTCCGCGACAGGTTCTCCACAGCTGAGACAAGGGGGGAAGAGAGACTTTCTTCATATCGCCGGAGCCGGCCAGCTACCTCATCCACCGTTGGTCCCTCTTCACCTTTCCATTCCATTACTGCCAGGGAGTTGGCATATGACGATGGTGCGCTCCGTACAAACTTCTGCCACATGGGCCTTGTGCATCGCACCTCATCAGGGTCTGTGGGTAAGTCGGCATTGTCCAAGTCATAATAAATCATCTCCCGCACGGCTAATTCTCTCAGGTACTGGATACCTCTTTCCATGGTAGTCCACTTGCTTGGCTGACATACAACATCCTCACTGAAGGGGTACCTCTCCCTCATGCCTAACAGGAGTCGTTTCCAGAGGCTGAGGGCTTGGGTCTTTTTCCCAATCGCCTTGTCAATGCCGCCTTCCCTAGACAGGGATCCCAGCTGCCTGGCCTCCCTACCCTCTAATTCCAGGCTACTGGCCCCATTATCCCAGCACCGGAGCAGCCAGGTGACAATGTGCTCGCCTGAAAGTCGGCTGAAATCTTTTCACGTATCCCACAGCTCACTCAAGGATAGGGATCGAGTAATTATCTCTGGTTCTGCCTCTTCCTCCTGCTCTCGTGATGGCCCTGGTTCATCATCATCTCTTACTAAGCGAACTGATTTCTTTGTGTACTTCTTCTTCTGTATGGGGGCAACTGATACCGGCACGGGTTGGTTCCCTGGTTCAGTGGCAGTGGCTACCGCAGTGTCTGCCGCAGGGGTTGCAGCAGCCGCAGGGGCCGCCGCAGGGGCTGCAGCAGCCGCAGGGGCCGCCGGTCTGGTTTCCATCTCTTCCCCTTGAGGGTGCTGCATAATTCTGAGCAGTGCCTGGTAGATACTGGCCAGGGCCCAGCACAGCACGGTGAGTTGTGCCTCTCTAGAATAGTCACAGCATTTTCCCTTCAAATATTCTACCACTTTATCTGGGTCCTGTAATTGTTCAGGGGTGAAGTCCCAGACCATTGGAGGTGAGTAGTTCTCTAGGTACCTGCCCATGCTCTCCCACATGCCATGCCACCCCTGACTATCCAGCCTCGGAGCAGATCTCCGGGTGGTAGTCTTAAATAGTCGCTTAACCCTAAACAAGACCTGGAACGTATTCAGGAGACATAGCACTAGGAACACTCTAGTTTGAGTATCCCAAGGATATTCAAGATTCTCAAAAGCTGTCATACCTGACCCGAAGGAGAAAAGGGAGGCAAAAGGGCTGGGGAAACTATTAACAAATTCTGAGAGACGGTGTCCAATGTACAGACAGGACAACAAAACCACATAAACACCCCAAAATAGCCATCTGAACAGTGATGTTATCATATCATAAACAGATATCGCACAGGACAGCAGAATGATAATCCTCATCCCTCTTCCAGACATGGTAAACAGCATCGCAGGGAGTACATAAGCCATATAGGAATTTATGTAACACAGCCATGAGAACAAACCAAGCAACATGATGACCAGTGACTATTTAGCTAATAAAATAAATGCATACAAGAAAAAAAAAAAAACCAAACCCGTTTTTTCCACGTTCTAGTTGGATTCTGTCGTTATCTCAACCCTTCAAGCCCCACATTGGGCGCCAAAAAGGACTGTCGTGGTTTAGCCTCAGATGGCAACAAGGAACCACGTGCCGCTCGCACGTCCCTTCCTAATACAGGAAGGATCGTAAGAAAAGGCAAGACTCTTGGGTTGGGACAAAGGCAGTTTAACAGGACAGCAAAGGGAACAGGCAAACAACAACAACAACACGGATAGGGGAATATACAAACGCGATTACCGAACCGCCCGCCGGACCCGGGACGCCCCAGCCCGCTTTTAAGCAGCAACTTCCTGCCCCCTCCCCCGGCAGCTCAGGGTGGGCGTGGCTCACATGGCATGGAATACCAGGAAAAGTTAACCCTATCCCCACCGGAACCAGGACACATGCTGAAACACAGTTTGCTGTGGGGGGAGAAAACACTCGCTGATACTTCAGTGTGCTGGCTGGTCAGCCAGTAGTTTCAGAGGAAGTAGGAACAGTTGGGAAACTGAAGGCTTCTGATTACTTCCTTCATTTGACTGTTATCTTTTGGAAAGCTTCTTGCAAGGTGAGGAGCCAAAAACGATTCTAAGATAACTGAATTTTTATAAACTCACTTTATAAGTAGCTATAAGTGGCTGCCATGACAGCCATTGGAGTTACCTTTCTCATTGTGGGCACTTAGAAAGGTGTAATGATGTGTTTTAGCATTTGAGTAGTGAAAGTCGTGTACAGTGAGCGAGTGGGGAGTTGTGAATCCAGCACTTCATAATCACAGTAAGAATGCTTAAACCTTTGGGGAGTTGCTGGGACTGAAAGAAATGTCCCTGCAGTGAAAAAAATGGTCTTTGAGTAGATGTTTTCTTGTTGGTGGAGTTCTCTTTCAAATGTGAACTCTTGACATCCTGTGTTCCTCACTGTCTGGGCAGTTGCTTCCTCTGTATGTAGTCATACCTTTCCTAACCAGAGAAAGAGGAAATACACAAAGCTCTCTGGTTAGCTGGAGTCACACCGTACACTTTGGCAACAGCTGAGATGACGGCAAACTTGGTCATGCTTCCTTTCTGCAAGTAAGATGGTGGTGTGATGGGTGTTTTGAGCTGCAGCATTTGAACATGGGATGGAGAAAGTGTTTCCTGCTTATGGAGACAGGCAGTGTATGGGATCAAATAAGCCTGGTAAACTTCACCTCAGGGTGCTTATTCTGGGTTGCTAAATCCATCCCAGAATAATAATTATCAGTTGTCTTCAGAACTCATGAGATTTGGGTTAAGTAGTGACAGACAGAGAAAGCAAACCTAACGGTTGTGTCTGTGAGAGTCAGGGAGCAGAAACCAAGTAGCTGTAGGGCAGCCACCTTCTCTTCTTTGCACAGAAGCATCCTGGAAGAGGTAACCAAATGGGTGAGGCTGCAAACAGCCAACGGTGTTTTGAGTTGATCTTGAAAAAGCATCTGATCTTTTCATGTGTGAGAGAGTAACAGGTCCCATGGGCAGGAAAGTGGCATTAAAGTACCACAGATGTGTTTAAAGCTTTACTTAAAATAACCATTGCATATGACTGCCATCAGGAAGCTAAAGCGAGTGCTCTGTCCACGTGCTCTGGCGTAGGGCACTGGCTGGATACCAGAGCAGTGGTAGGTGGTTGCTGTCAGAAGGAAATAGTGCACAGTTTGTTTCTGCACGTGCTTTTTCTTTCCCTTTCTGGTTACAATTAATGACTGAAAATATTTTGAGCTTTGACTAATGATCTGAAAGAGGAGGAACAGTTCTGGTTAAAATTGCAGGCAGCTTGAAGCTGGAGATATCTGCAAAAATGTTGGAGGACCAAATGATTTCAAAATGCTCTTGTGAAATGCAGAAAATGGTTAAAAATATTTGATGGAAGTGTGTGTAAAGTACCGTGCTTGGAGAGGTATACCCCTGGAACAGATAACGGACAGTCACATTTGTCGTGAGGAGAGCCAGAAATCACAAGATTAAAGTGCAGGGAGAAAAACTTTCCAGTGAAGGGATTCCAAGTGTTTGAACAAAGTTGTGTTTGGTTATTGAATCCCCATTTTTGCTGGCTGCTGAGGACTGGTTGGGCCTATCTCTGTCATGAAGAGCACCTGTGGTGTTCATCCAGCTCTGTAGTTATATGACCTTATAAAGTTTCTTCTGGTGCTCCTTAGTTATGTTTTTGATAACTAAAGATAGTAGAGAGTATGTAACCTTCAGTGGCTACAGAGTGCACTTGTGAGAAGGCTTTAGAATGGGTGGGGTGAAAAATGTCTCTTTTAGTAACAAGAAGGCTTTGTCACATTTTGGGGAAACATGTCTTGTATGAAAGGCTGGCCACAGTGTTCGGGGTTTTCCTGTGAGGTTCTGCAATGTCAGCAGCTTAAGAGGAAATCATGCTCTGACAGGACACAGTTTTTATCGTGCTATTCTGACTATTTCTGTGGTTCACCTAGCTGTTGGATTAAAAATACTGAATTCCATGGGGTCTTTCTGTTTTGGAGAGCTGTCTTCTAGATTTAGATGCTGAACAGTTTGTTAGTCAAAACATATGTATTTGCATTGTAAATATCAGAAAGAGTCCCACTGCAAATTGGGTTTGCATTTTGTTCTTGGGTGAAATGGGTTGTCACAGCAGTACTACGTGCGGAAGCAGTCAGTCAGGCTTGCTGCTGTAATTTTTGTCCTACAGCCTTTTTGATTTACTGTGCAGACATTGAAATCTGTGTCCTGGTTTGAGGTAAAACAGAACCAATTTTCTGATTTTTAATTTTACTTTTTAGCTGGGCCTCTTCTAACTAACTAAAGTCTGAAATTAACAGCACATTGTTCAGAAACTGTTCACTCAGAGTGATAAGACCTGATTATACCAGGGAACGGTATGCACAGGGGCTCTTGCTTAGACTTATTGCTATAACAACCAAGGCCAGCTAACTTCGCTGTTTTGCCCCGTTGGAGGGTCGGAAGCGGAGAAGTGTAGAGACGTCCCACCTGCAGGGAGGAGCAGACGGGACAGGTGACCCAAAACTGACCAACAGAGCATTCCATCCCATCTGCATCATGCTCAGTATAAAAGCTGAGGGATCAAAGGGGCAAGGCTGCTTTGGCTCGCTCTTTCTTCAGTGGCTGACGTCTGAGGAGGACCCTGTCTGTTCGTCTGCCTTTGGTTCTGATCTGAGCATTCCTGACTCTAGTTTGGCAATTCAGCTCCTGTCCGTCGCTGACTCCAGTCTGGGACTTTTCCCTGTGTCTGCTGGCGATCGTCATCCTGGGAGCTGAATACGGTTTTGTATATATTGTATACTTTTTTTCTTCTTTAATTTTTATTTTTCTATGATTATTTAATATTTTCTTATTTATTATTATTTTCATTAAAGTAGTTTAGTTCTTTTTCTAAACTTGTAAATCTCCTTATCTCTTCCTCTCCTCTCTGAGGAGCAGGGGGGGCCCATCTGTCATTCTGATTGGCCAGTCTGGCCAAAACCACGACAATCTGTCACAGCATTATAACCACTATGTTATATTAGTGTAGAATATTAACAAATAAGAGTACGATTCTTCTTCAAGAAGAAAACTCAGCTGTAGCTAAGAGGAAGGCAGGTCTTTAATTTATATTTCAGCATAGACTCTGGGCTGGTCTTATTTTCAAGGACACTTTATTTGGTATGCTGAAAACATGAAGTTTATTTGGCTATATTTCTGTTGGAAGACTTCTTGCAAGATGAAGAGCCTAAAACCATTCTAAAGATATTTCTTTAACTGCTACGAGTACTCATTGCTCTTGATAGAAATCCTGTCCCACGGGAGGATAGTATACCTCTTAATCTTAGGACTTAAATCATTATACCAGCCAGTAGTGAGAATGACTTATTTCAACCTTTTAAAGCTGTTTGTAAGTATGGAGAAATTATGTTAGATGCTAACTTTATGTACATGGTATATTACTTCCATGTGCCAGTGTTGTTTGGATTTTGCAGGCCACAGCAGTCAAAAATCAGGTTTGCTGTAAATGAGTTTTGTCTTTATGAAAACTTACATTTTCCTTTTTTCTTTGTTCCTAAGGATCATATTAGCTTTCTTGGGTTGTTTCCAGCTTTAAAACTACATTTATTTCATTGTGAGACCAATGATATACCACAGTGGAAATTATATATACATACTGTTAAGTGAAAAGGGGCAAAGCGGTTTTGGCAGAAAATAAACACCCTTGCGTTCTACCACTCCTCACCGAGGTGGGAGGCTAGGTGCGGCTAGGTTTAAATTATGAGTGATGCCCAATTCACCACTATCAGTCCAGTTGTGTTTAATGTGTGTTAAACTGTTACGATTTGGATACACTAATAGTGGACTGCACCTTCAGTCTAGTCATGCTCCTGAACTAGCACGGCCTCTCTCAAGTCTTTGGTCGCGTTCAGTGAGAAATCGAAACGACTAGCTCCTTAAACAGTGCAGTTTATTTAAACAACAGATATACAGGTTCTTAGGATTGCCAGTGAGAAATACACCGTCTGCAAAGTGCGTGCAAGTAAAGATATTGTTAAGTATACAAAATGCGCAACAAAGTTATAAACAATACAGCCTGGCTATAAATGTAGGAGAGAGATTCTCTAGAGAAATTTCTAAGTTTCCTGAGAAAGCACTCAGTATAATCAAAGTCTTACCCAAAGGCGTCCCTGTGTTGTGGGGGAGTGGGGTGGGGAGGAAAGAAAGGCTCAGCCCGTCGACCAATCCAGGAAATCAGTGATGGAATTCTTCGTGATCGTATCTTCCCTGCGTATCCCCCCACTCTTGGGCTATTTTTATACTATTTGTTATCTTCAAGGTGGAGTTTGAATTACTTTAGTCATACATACTTTTATTATGTTTGGTGTAAAATTCTCTCACTTCACAATTAAAGGTATAGTTTACAAGAAATTCAGGGCGCAGACTCAAGGAGTGGTTGCACCTTAGAGGCACGTGGCCTTCGGGATGGAGGTGTGTTTTGGTATTATAACAACATTATAATGAGCAAAGTTTGCACAAAGGACAGCATTTCATCAAAATTTGACAAAATGTTGGCTCCAAGTATCGAGTGGGCAGCTAATTGGCAGCTTATCTGTTTCATGGTACCATCCCATTCCCATATCTGCTGTACATCATAAGGTAAAGCTGCAGAATAATTGCATCCCATCCCGTACCTCATGTAGCTTCACAAGCATCCTGATCAGGGAACCACAGGTGTTGTATTCTTCATGCCAGCTGCAGCTGTTTTCTACCTCAGAAGCCTCTTGATTTTATACTTTTCCTTAATGTTTGAACAATGCTGTACTTTTGTATTTTTAGCCAATTTAGTAATTATTCCACACATATACACACACAGATTGAAGCAGCATTTCTCATACACATTGGCTTATATGTGGGTTGGCTAGACTCTGAAGGTTTAGAATGTGGAGCTGGTGAAGATAAAATCCTTTGGACGTTTGATAGTTCATATACCAGGTCAACAGAGCTTGTGGATTCCGTTAAAATCTTGGGTTTATTTTGGGGTATTTCAAGTTCAGTGGATAAATGGAGGAGTAGAAATAAACAAAATGAAGCTTATGCAAGTAATAAAGGTTTTATACTATTCAGCCTGGTTTTGGATTATGTGAAAGGATTGGAAGAATTATGCTTTACTTATACAAGGAAAATAATATTTCAGCCACCAAGACAGACTTCTTTTAGTTCAAAAAAATACTTTTAACTCAAAGTCTAGCAAAAGATTGAGAAGGTGATATACTTCTCAATATAAAATTATTTAGATGTCTCATTTAGATGTCAGTATGGAAAAGTGACAGTGGTGGAAGCAGTTTCCTCAACAGGTGTTACATCAGTTTGTTTTCACAGCAGTACAACCTTTGCTGTCAGCTACCTTTTTCCTTAATTTTAATGTTTTTTTTTTCACACATCTAAATTAATTATTTTGGTAGAGTTAACTGTAAATGTGAAACCTTTTCACAGATGTAAAGTACAAATCAAGGAATAATAATTCCTCATTGTTATAAGCAAAGCTGACAGTATTTATAAAGCTAATGTTATATACTTAAGTTTCATTGTATTCTTTCTGTTTAATCTGCCTGTCTTTATGTATCATAGAATCATAGAATGTGTTGGGTTGGAAGGGACCTTCAAAAGCCATCTAGTACAACCCCCCTGCAGTAAGCAGGGACATCTTTGACTAGATCAGGTTGCTCAGAGCCTCATCCAGCCTGGCCTTGAATGTCACCAGGGACGGGGCCTCCACCACCTCTCTGGGCAACCTGTTCCAGTGTCTCGCCACCCTCATTGTAAAGAACTTCCTAACGTCTAATCTAAACCTGCCCTGCTCTAGTTTAAAACCATTGCCCCTCGTCCTATCACTACAGGCCCTTGCAAACAGCCCCTCCCCGGCTTTCGTGTAGGCCCCCTTCAGGTACTGGAAAGATGCCATAAGGTCTCCCTGGAGCCTTCTCTTCTCCAGGCTGAACAACCCCAGATCTCTCAGCCTGTCTTCGCAGGAGAGGTGCTGCAGCCCTCAGATCATCTTCGTGGCCCTCCTCTGGACCGGCTCCAACAGGTCCATGTCCTTCTTGTGCTGAGGGTTCCAGAGCTGGACACAGGACTCCGGGTGGGGTCTCATAAGAGCAGAGTAGAGGGGGAGAATCACCTCTCTGGATCTGCTGGCCACAGTTCTTTTGATGCAGCCCAGGATGCAATTGGCCTTCTGGGCTGCAAGCACACATTGTTAACTCATGTCCAGCTTTTCATCCACCAGTAGCCCCAGGTCCTTTTCCGCAGGGCTGCTCTCTATCATGTCAGACACCAGCCTGTATTGATCATGAGGATTGTCCCGACCCAAGTGTAGGACCTTACACTTGGCCTTGTTGATCTTCACAAGGTTTGCTCGAGCCCACCTCTCTAACTCATCCAGGTCCCTCTGGATGACATCCTGTTCCTCTGACCTGTCAACCACACCACTTAACTTGGTGTCATTGGCAAACTTGCTGAGGGTGAACTTGATCCCAGTGTCTAAATCATTGATGAAGATGTTGAACAACACCGGTCCCAGTATGGATCCCTGAGGGACACAACTCGTCACCCCTCTCCGTCTGGATATCGAGCTGTTGACCACTACCCTGTGGATGTGACTATCCAGCCAGTTCCTTATCCACCGAACAGTCCATCCATCAAATCCGTATCTCTCCAACTTAGAGAGAAGGATGTTGTGGGGGACCATGTCAAAGGCCTTGCAGAAGTCCAGGTAGATGATATCTGTTGCTCTTCCCTAGTCCACTGACACAGTCACTCCATTGTAGAAAGCCACCAGGTTAGTCAGACAGGACTTGCCGCTGGTGAAGCCATGCTGGCTGTCTCGAATCACCTCCTTGTCCTCCATGTGCCTTAGCATAGCTTCTAGGAGGATCTGTTCTATGATCTTCCCAGGCACAGAGGTGAGGCTGACAGGTCAGTAATTCCCAGGGTCCTTCTTTCTACCCTTTTTAAAAATGGGTGTGATGTTTCCCTTTTTCCAGTCACCAGGGACTTCACGTGACTGCCATGACTTTTCAAATATCATGGAGAGTGGCTTGGCAACTACCTCATCCATTTCCCTCAGGAGTCCGGGGTGCATCTCATCAGATCCCATAGACTTGTATATGTTCAGGTTCCTCAGATGGTCACGAACCTTGTCTTCACTTACAGTGGGAGGGACTTTGTCCTGCAGGTCCCCATCTTGTGTTCCTTCAACTTGTGAGGCGTGAGGAGAGAAAGGCTGGCAGTGAAGACCGAGGCAAAAAAGTTGTTGAGAACTTCAGCCTTCTCCTAGTCTGTTGTTACTAGTTTGCCGTTCTTGGTCATCAGGGAGGGTATGCTTTCTTTAACCTTCGTTTTCTGGTTGACATACCTGTAGAAGCCCTTCTTATTATTCTTTGCATCCCTTGCCAAGCTCAGCTCCAGACATGCCTTGGCCTTCCTGACCTCATCCCTACATAACCGGGCAGCATCCCTAACTCTTCCCAGGACACCTGATTCTGCTTGAACTGCCTGTGCAATTCCTTCTTGCCTTTTAGTTTGACCAGCAGGTCCCAACTCGGCCATGCTGGTCTCTTCCCTTTCTTGCTTGATTTTTTACAGCTGGGCATCGAGAGCTCTCGTTCTCTATGGAAAGTATCCTTGGAGATCTGCCAGCTCTGTTCTGTCCTCTTGTCTCTGAGGACCATTTCCTAGGGGGTCCTATTAACTAGAGCTGGAGATTTGCTTTCCTAAAATGCAGGGTCGTGACCAGGCTCTTGATCTGGCACATACCCCTCAGGACTGTGAACTCCACCAGTGTGTGGTCACTACAGCCCAGGCTGCCTCCGATCTTGACATCCCTGATGAGTTCACTTGCACTGGTGGCCATGAGGTCCAGTATGGCATCCCCTCAGGTAGGGCTGTCTATTTCCTGTCTTAGGAAGTTATTGTCAAGGCACTCCAGGAACCTCCTGGATTGTCTACAGCTCGCTATGTTGCTTTTCTAGCAGATGTTGGGGTGGTTGAAATCCCCTAGCAAGACATGAGCCTTCGAGCGTGATGCCTCCCTTAGCTGGAGGAAGAAGGCTTCATCAGTAGGTTCCCCTTGATCAGGCAGCCTGTAGTATAGACACCAACCACAAGGTTCCCCTTGTTGCCTCAGTCTGTAATTCCTGCGCATAAGCTTTCGACTTCCTCTTGGCTGTTCTTTAGGGACATCACACTCTATCCCTTCCTTAACATAGAGGGCAACACCTGTATGGCTGGTTTTAAATAGTTTTTTATATTAAAATGAATTTTCAAGGTGATTTTATGATGTCAGGCCAAAATACCCTTGTGTTCGAAATGAATCTAAACTCTGATGATAGCTTTGAACACTTTCCAACTTTTTTTCTTCAAAATAGTGGGTGCTGGTTTGCACACTTCATGAATGCTAGACTTTTTCTTTCACTTCCGAAACACCAGCCTTTAAGGCAGACAGTCTTTGGGACTGTTTGTAGCCAGTTTTATCTTGAATGGCAGGTTTGATACAGTATCCTGGCACGTAACACAAACTATATTAAGTTACTCTAATTGACGTAGATAAATAACATTTGTACTTATATCTTGATTTTTATTTACTGCAACCGATTTCCCTGTTTACATTTGCTCTTGGAGATGCTGTTATATATAATTAGTCTGCTGCAATGCAGGCTTTGAAAAATCTGTAAGTTTGCCAGAATTAAGGAGAATTAAGACTTGACTGTTTTCCAGTCAAGATAAAATATGAAGGTGAAGGAGCCACTCCCCTTAATCTGACATGGGGTTTCTATGGCTGGTGGGTTTTTTCTCTGTTCTAGATGCAAAAATGAATGTAAAAAATCTTTCTTGTAGCGTTTCTACCAGTTCTCGGACTATGTCTCTGCTGTCACAGCTGGAGAAGTTAAATTTGGACTCTGTATTAGGAGAAGCAGACAATGCCAGATATGTTACCTCAAAGATCCTTCATCTGGTTCAGAGTCAAGGTAAATATCTAAGTTTTGTGGTTTTGGTAGTTTTTGTTTTGAGGCTTCTTTTTGTATTTCTTTCTTGATGGACTTTTCTTGAATTTTTGTTTCTGTTTGGTGAACTTGATTATCCATCCATTTTTGCACTGATTGTTGAAACTACCTGTTTAAGGCCATGTTTAATGCTGTCTGATATAGTATTGGTTACATTAAGTGCATTTTGTATTGTGAAATAGCAGTAATTTAAGTAATAATTCACAGTGTGTATATATATGTGTGTGTTTATATATGAGAAGTAGAATTATCTGGAAGAGAGCTTTGTTACAGATTTTTGTCTTTACAGTTTGTTTTTTTTTTTTCTAGGGCATGACAAGATTGTTGGACAAGTGAAAGCAAAAATGAGTTTTAAAATACCTTAAGTCTTGTACTTATTTCAGTTAGTTTTGTATACATATATGCAGTTTTTAATAGTTTTTTTTTTATTTGCAGTGTAGATTTTCTGGTATGAAAATGATCACTTTCTGATATATCATCACTTTTTTTTCTGCAAGCTAGTATATTAAAAGAAAAATGGTCTTTTTTTTTTCATTGGCAGAAAAAACCAGGAAGGAGATGACTTCTAAGGGCTCTACTGGAATAGAAGTTATCCTGTCAACCCTAGAGGTAAAACCTTTTAATCTGTGTAGTTATGGGTACATAGCAAGTTTTCGTTTTATCGCTGGGCTTTTTATTATTAAACATGTTATCCTGGCTAGTCTCCAAAACTTGTGTAGGATTGTAATGATTAGATACGGTCCTACCTAATGACCTACCTAAGAATTTCTCTCCCTTATTTTTAAATATTCTAAGAAATTATTTGTCAGCTGTCACTTCTAATTAATATGCCATATTACAAACTAGGTTTCAGTTGGTTTTGTGGCTGATTCAGGCTGCGTAGTGGGTTTCCTGGGTGGTCACATCTTAAGTTATGTTTGATTTTGTCATGTCAGTTTCTTCAAGCTTTCAGTATCTAAACCACTGTATTAGACATCTCCATTAAGCAAAGAAATCTTTCTGGTTTTTATTGCAGAATACAAAAGATCCTCAGACTATTCTAAATATATTGAATATTCTCATTGAGGTAGTCTCAGTTGGTAAGTTTTCATTGAGGAGCAATTTCTGATTATATTCCTGTATTCTTCTGCAGACTTTTGGGGGTTTTGTTTTTTTGTGTATGTGTTTTGGTTTTTTTGTTTGTCTGTTTCTGACATTTCCTAAAGCTGATTTATATGCAGAATAAAAAGAACATAAAGAATGAAGTCACATTTCAAATAATCATACACAAATAATTTACGTTGCTAAGTCCAGCATGTTCTTGTATACCGCAGTCACATATGAAGAAAATATTGCTGTTCTAAAGACTTTCTTTATGATAACTGTAGCTTAGATACTTAATTGTTCTTTGCCTTCGGAGATATCAGTTGAGTTTTAATTTCTAGGTGGCGGTCGGAGAGCAAGCGTCTTAGTCACTAAAGGAGGGACACAGATCTTATTGCAGCTGCTTTTGACTGCCAGCAAAGACTCTCCACCAAATGAAGAATTAATGGTGCTTCTTCATAGTCTTCTTGCAAAAATTGGTCCAAAAGGTGATAATGATATACTTAAGTAATATGGCTTAATACTTTACAGTTTTGTAATTGAAACTTAAGAAAACTTTTCTTTCTATTACTGTGTAAGCTTCCACGTACTCAGAATTGATAGAGGAGAACAAAAGGAGGAGTAAAATAGATGGGAGGAAAGAATGGTGAAAAATAGATATGCAGAGTTGATATTATAAGTAGAAGGAATTCACAGCTCATTTAACTTTTATTTTTTTATAATAATTTCAAAATTAGTGTGATTGATCTTGTATTTCTTTGATGTCAGACAAAAAGATTGGCATGAAAGCAAGAATTAATGGTGCCCTAAATATATCATTGAATTTAGTGAAGCAGAATTTGCAGAACCACAAGCTAATATTGCCATGTCTTCAGGTATTAAGAGTTTACTCAACTAACTGTAAGTATAGATGATAATTATTTTCTTTCCCATGTAATATAAAGTTTTTTACATGGATATGGTTAAAATATTGGATCTAATGTTAGATGTTTGAAGTAATTATTTTTATCTGAGAATTTGCTTTTTATATTGTAGAATTGCTTAAATTCTAATAAAAGCTGTGAAGCATGTTTGTACTTCTTGTGTATCTTTGTTTTTTGTTCAGTCTGTGTGTACATATATATATGTATGTATATATATATATATAGTTGGGGGGTGTTTAACCAGTGCTCTTGGATGTCCAGAATTTTGAGTCATCTAATTTGCATAAATGCTGATGATTTAAGATCGAAACCAGAAATGATAACATTGTGTGCAAAAGCACTTTAGATTAAATAATAATTCTCTTTATTGTACATGTTCATGATTTTTTTGCTTTTATAATTTTATTTTATTCTTGATTGCTAATGTAAAACTTCGTTCACACTGGAAATATTTTATTTCTTTATTTAACGTTTCCCTTATTCCTTGTGTTGTAGTGCCCTACTGTTGGACTAATATTTTTCCATAAGAGCTTAATTTTTTGTTTGGACAGGCATTAGGAAGTTGATGAAAATAGTGTGGTTCTTGCTGTATCTCTACGGTCAGTTAGATGCTCTGGAGTTTTTCCTTTGAGTTCAAAATGACCATTAAACCTCTTAAATAAGTGCAAGAAACTGAAAACATAACCATGTTCCTCCAAGAGAATTGATTTGACGATCTGTAAGATTATGTTTTAAGGACATTCGCATGAACACCTGTAATTCATAAATCCCAGTACTTTTTAAATGTGGAAGCTTTATTTCTGTTGAACTGTCTAATAATGAGGTAAAATCCTTCTAAATGGAAGAGTTTAATACAGGTAGTTGCATAGCTTAGCTGAAAACTTGCTACGTCCCTAAAATGGGAAATTGAACTGAGTCTTTAATTCGGATTCTGCTTAGATCATTTCTATTTTTCTGTGTTTCCTTCTCCTTATAAACAGAAAAAGTAGTAGCTTATTACATTCCTATGAGTAGTACTATTTAAAGTGTGTGTGCATTTGCTACCAGAATAGAGTCCTTACTTTTCTTAGATTCTAGTGGTGTAGTGTTGCTGCTAATGATCATGAAATTGCAGCTTGGGTTCAAGTACTAAATTCTACACTACTAATAGCATTTGTTAGGTTGAAGTTAATTCTTATTTGCTGTCTTCATACTTTGTTAGGCCTACACGTTGCTAAACACAGTTGGGAACTGAATTCTATGCCTGTTTCAGCAGTTCATATTTTCAGTGGGCGTTGGACTTCAGCCATACATCCATCCAGCGTGTGTTCCCTGAATGTAGGATTTAGCATAATTTCTGTTGAGTTGCTCCCTTTCAAGTAGATTATTTTTACAGTTTTTTTTTTCCTGATAACATACATGCATAGTGAGTAGCTCAGCAAAACTTATACCAATTGGCATTCCTAAATCTTACAGTGAACGCTTGACTTTCAAATCCTGGTGGACATACTCATCTGTCCTGATACTGAAGGATAATAGCAAGTCATAGAACTTATTAGACTTGAAATTTTAAAAACCCTGCTGTCTTGATAAGCTGTGGGATTTTTTTTTTTTTTAAAGAAAATTCTTTTTATGTCTTAATAACAAAGAAAGTAGAAGCATCCATTGGAAGTAGTACATGATTTTATTTGTAAAGTAATAATCTTTTTGGTTCTTTTCCAAGAGTTATCAGGATTGGATTATCACATTATGTGTAGTGTCTGCTTGTCGTTGTATGTCTTAAAGCATAAACGTGTCTAACTGTTTTGTACTTCAAAATAAGATCACATGGATTTTAGTTTGAGTATATTGATTTTTGCTGTTGCCTTTCTTATTACATTACCTTAAAATGGATTTAACTCTTAAAATGGTTTTAACTCTTACAGCTGTAAATGCAGTGTCCTTGGGAAAGAATGGAGTAGTAGAATTGATGTTTAAGATCATTGGCCCTTTTACTAAAAAGAACACTAGCCTTATGAAGTAAGTAAGGTTTCTTTAATATAGTATATGGAAAACCTTAGATATGTTTCAAAACTTACTTTTAAATGAAAAATAATATTAGAGAAATAAAATTAACTCATATTTGAAAGTTACAGTAAAGGGAGGTGGGAAGGAGAACCACAGATCTGACAGTTTAATTTTACCCAGTAGAGTCATACAAAATATTTGAATATCTAGTTATAGTACTGGTAAAAGAATATAAATGTTATTTTTTGTCTCTAATGTTCCTGCATGGAAACTGTACCATGGTTATTCCCAAATCAGGACAAACCGATAAAGACAATCCCATTGTTTTTCAATTTGTTGAATTGGCTCCCACATCTCCCTTGTGTTTGTAGAGTGACACTGTCTGTTTATTTTGTAATAGAATTTTCTTTCTGTTTTACTTCAAATCAGTTATAGACTCTCAAAGCAAAAACATAAAACATACAGTAGGAATCACAAGCAATATCTGTCTAGTGGGCTGTTGTGTTTTTAAAAAAAACAACAAATTCACTGTGTACCTTGAAGTGGTGACTTTAGTTCCACCCCCAACCATATATTTTTCTTTTTTTTTTTTTCCTTTTTTTAAGTGAATTTAGGGTAAAAATAGATAAGTGGATCTAACTGGAGATAGCCCTTTCTGGGTACACTACCGTGCTTTTGAAGTACATAGCTACGGAAAACTGAATTTTTCATCTGGTTAGCAAATTAATAATCTCATGTTGTTCATATTCTAACTTCAGTACAAAAGAAATAGTGTTATGTTATCTAAATCTGGTATTTGTGGTCACTGGAATATCTTTTTAAAAAAAATGCCCTGCCCCTTAAAGCCCCAGCTAAAAATAGACATATGAACTTACTATTACATGATGTGAGTAGTCGTGATACCCTTGTTTATGGTCTAAGATCAGATGCGTGAAGTCTCTTTTTACAAAGAGATTAAAGATAAGTAGATACGTTTTCTAGTTGTACATCTTGAGTTAATTGAGACAAGATCTTTGTGTACAGGAAAGATCTTGTGCTCACGATCTTATGCGGTAGTATAGATTGATGGTCATTGCTCCTCAATATATTCATACACTGCCAGTTTTGACCTATGCTTTTCTAAAATAGTATCCTTTACTTTGTGGAAGTACTTGTTCTGCTGCTAACGTAAAAACATGAGTTTCAGAAGTATCTCATCCATTGAGTATGGTTCATAAACATTACATTGTCACTTAAGGTGGTTTTTTTTTTTTTGCAAAGGCTGAAAGTTTGTATAGCCGATTACACTGATGATTTTAAATTTCACCATCAGACTTCAGGTATAGCAGAGATGCATGATATTTTAGTAAAATCAAATTTTAAAAGCAAAGTCTGTGATACAGTGCAAGCAGGAAAACATGGGGATAGATGCTAAATAAATCTGTTAGCAGTAAATATTTTGTATAGATTTATAGCGTTGTAGATTAAGTTTATTGGTTGGTTGTTGTTTTGACTTTTCTTGTTATGTTGACAGGGTTGCTTTAGACACACTTGCTGCATTGCTAAAATCAAGTAAGTGACTACAAGAAACTGTTTGTCTAGTTGAGAGAGAGGTGTGGGTGTGGGTGTGTGTATATATACACTCAGAGTAAAACTAAAATTAAGTCTGTGGCCAAAACAAAATCAAGGCTAGGAAATTTGAAATAAGGCTAAAGTTTTATCTGTAATCTCTGGTGCTTTAGTATTTGTGTGGTACATACATAATATGTTTAGTTACTGTCTCTTCCTCAGTTACGCAGCAGAAATGCTGCACTGCTTCTGCAGAACTGGTCTGGATCCAAGGTGGAGAAATAGCCTTTTACAGTCACTCATCTCAGCCCTTCAGTAACAGATATCTGTAGCTTAACTCCTGTCCATCTTCTTTATATGTACATCCAAAAATATCTGTTGGATGGCAGGAGAAAAAACAGGGTTTCTTCAGGTACCTTTCTGAGTAATTAGGTCTTGGGTCCTAATGACAAGTCTGTCAGTGATGCTCACGAAGTGGAACCAAGGCTAATGACATGATGGTCTGTTCCCAGACGCTGGCTGTCTTGGCCATCAGCAGTGGCTCCTGACAAATGTCATCTATGCAGATTTTGCACCAGGACTGTAACTGAGAAGGAATTAAAAACTCGTTCTCGTCAAACGGTTATATAAAAGCTACAGCATTCCTAGGAGTTGGATGAGAACTGAGGCCTGATTAGATTTGCAGAAAACTATTTCAGGCAAATGACAGGAAACTTCTGTACCGATTGTTACAGGGTGCAGAGTTTTCCCTTGTTTTATCATTGTGATACCTTGGTCTTACAGACATGTGTATTTACCAATTTTAGAATTTCTCCTTAGGAAATTTAGGGAAAGAAATATTTCCAAATTATTGTCAGTATTCTGTTCTTTAAATTGGCAGTTAAATTTTAATGTTTGGGAAAGAAATAAAATGTTGAAAAGGTGTGTCTTTGAAATAGAAGGTAACTTCCCACACTTTATGTAAGTAAATCTTTTTGTAAAACCACTAATCTCTGATGTGTAGAGTCCAGTTGTCATACTGATTATCCAGTATTTGGGATAGAGGTATTTTGAGTTTATCAAATCTGAGTGATAACTGCTGCAAAACTGTATGGATTACAAACGGTAAGAAGTTTGTTTCAAGTCTTGTAGCTACCCAGTGTGTGTGGATAGAGATAGATATGCTTTATAGAAACACTTTTTTTTTTTTAATTTGCTAGCTGACAGTATCTTACCTTTAAGTGTAATGCACACTTAAATGTGTGCATAAATGACATGAAATGTTATTATGAAGAATGAAGTGTGGACTACTGGTCTCCGTTATTCAGTCATTTCTGTTTAGGTTGATGTAAAATTCGCAAAGAGTGGCTAAAATACTACTTTAAATGAAACAACTCAGTTACTTGGGTAAAAAAGAATAATTTTAACATGGATTGGGAAATGATATTGAAGTCATTGGGCAATTTTTAATTTTCTTTCCTAACTTTTTTTATAAAGAAACAAATGCCAGGAGAGCAGTGGACAGAGGATATGTGCAGGTGCTTTTAACGATTTATGTTGATTGGCACCGTCATGATAGTCGACACAGATACATGCTGATACGGAAAGGAGTTTTACAGTGCATTAAAAGCGTTACAAACATCAAATTGGGAAGAAAGGCATTCATTGATGCCAATGGGATGAAAATTCTTTACAACACTTCACAAGTAAGTTTATCTCAGTTGTTTTCTTTGGTATTGTTGGTTTTGCCTCTTCAGCTTTAAAACTCCTGTCCTCAGATTTGTTACAGTTCTTTTAATGATATTCATAGCCATTCCTGATTATGGGGATAAGGATTATTTTCTGTACTTGACTTAAGTGGAATGAAAAAACAGAATTTAATTCATGTTTGGTATTATTTGGCTGTGACTATTTCTAGGAGGGGTTGTTGAATTTAATTTAAAAAGGTGGGGGGGCAAAGTATTTTAATTTTGAAGTTTGGGTTTTTAATAAACGTGAATTTGAGTTGGTTGAAGTTCTTCTGGCCTTTGAAGGAGACAATAGTAAAATTTATTATAAACAAAATGCTTTTCTATTAGTGAATTCTAGAAATCATAGAATCATAGAATGGTTTGGGTTGGAAGTGACCTTAAAGATCATCTAGTTCCAACCCCCCTGCCATGGGTAATCTGTAAAACAAATCTGTAAAACAAATGTAGTTTGACTATTAGTTTGAGAGGTACTTTTCTTTTGTCTTCCTGTTAATAGGAGTGCCTTGCAGTAAGAACTCTTGATCCCCTTGTCAACACATCCAGCCTAATAATGAGAAAATGTTTTCCTAAAAATCGTCTTCCTTTACCAACTATTAAAAGTGCTTTCCATTTCCAACTCCCAGTTATTCCTGCCAGTGGTCCTGTGGCTCAGCTGTACAATTTGCCTCCCGATGGTATGGTAGTTTTGTAATATTTTGTCTTTGAGTATGTCTAACATTGCTTTATGTAAGGTGGAATCAATTGCAGTTATTTGTGTTCTCCACTAAAACTTGGACTCTGAGGCTCGTCTCAGCTGGCAAAGGGTCTGTGACTGTTAGCGTAGAGCACCAATTTCTGATGTTAAGTTTTAACTGATGAAAATTCTGTCTACACTTGTGGTTATGTTTCTGAGATACGAAACAGGAACTAAAATGTGGTGTTCATCAAACTCTGAAGTCCAACGCGCAGGCTGTACATAGTAGTCTACAAACTTAAATGGTCTTTCTTTTTAACCCACTTATTATATACATGCTGCTATATAAAATGTAATGTAGTGTGCATCCTGTTTTGCAGGAGTGCATGTTCCTTGATTTCATTCTGTTACTCTGATAAACTGCATGTAGTGAATTTAGATTAACATGTACCATTTGAGGCATTGTTTTTTAGATTATTGTGGTTATTCCTTCATTTGCATGATGAGAAAAGTAGAGCTGCTTTCTTGGACTTTTGCAGGCTCTTAGGCAACACTTGTCTGCAATGTATTTGTATGGTGCTTTGTAAGAAATAGATTCATCCCATTGTGAACACCTTTCATTATTTTTGGATAATTAATGTTTAATGCATTTTCAGATATGGTGAAACAGCTTGGTACCTGGGTAAGCAACTGATGAAGTTGCTGTCAGAAAGTTACTCTAAAATGAAGAGGCAAAATCAGACTTTTCAGTATCTTCTTATTCACAGTATCTCGTGAAACAAAATGTGGTCGTAGTCTGAAAGAAGGCAGCTATCCGATTGGGGTTCACATGGGTCAGACTCAAACTGCAGGAGCTTAGAGTTTGTTTATGTTTTATCTTCAAAGTAGAAAATAGATTAGAAATGTGTTCCAAAATCCACAGAAATTTAGCCTCTACTTAATGTAGTATTTATAAACTTCGTATTTTATTGAAGACTACTAGTTTTGGTTTTTTTTTTTTAAATGAGTCTGTTATCTGCTAAAAAAGAGTAGTGAAAAACCTAAGGAAATAGGATGCATAGGATTTTCTTTTTAAGGAAAAATGTCTGTATTAAAAGACATGTAGACTGTTGGGGTGGGTACAGCTCTGAATTTATTATAAGTATAATCTTGTATAGGTGGCATTGTAAAAGCAATACACGTAATCATTCTGAATGCACTAGAGAATCAGTATAATTTGTAAACCTCTGAGTGAGCCTTTTACTGACAGTCAACGAATTTCCTGCATGGAAAACTGGAAAACACTCATTCAGAAAACATAACAAAAAAACCCCAGCACTCAAACCACATGAGATTTCTAGAAAAAGATGAAATTTGCCACTAGTAATCAGTACATCTGCCAGAATAACCAGCTGATGCCCACTTCCACATATTAGGAAATTAGCTTAATTCTTCTTACTCATGTAAAAAATGAGTTTGCTTCCCCTTGTTTTTGTTTATTGAAAAAGGATGAAGTCCTAAATCCTTCAATGTACTGGGTCTCTAACTCAAGTAGAAATTAGTCATTAGTGTCCAAATAGTTCCACGTGTCTAAAAAATAACACGTCACTGTATGTTTTGGGGGTAAAATTTAGTTCCCAACCTGTCCATGCTAAGCAGTTGCAGTGACCACTCTCCATGAGTGTCTTCCTTACTGGTTGAATCTCCAGTGATATGTTTCTCATTTTTGTTTTTTTTGTTTTTTTTTTTTTAATTTTTAGTCCCCATTTAAGTGAGACAAAAAAGGTGAAGAGGGTACTTTGTCCCACTGTTCTCTGATACTGGGTCATTACTAGCTGCCACAACTAAAAGCTGCTGAAACCTCACTTTTGTTGTTTGGACATGGTTGTCATTACTTACTTTGGGAAAAGGTGTTAGAACCATCTCATCTTGTGCTGACTTCAAGCCATGCTGAGATGTTCTTGGCACATCTGCTTTGTGAAGTAATTCTAATGGCCATCTGCTGTCTTGCTGGGCTTTTTTGGGTGGGGGGCATGTTGGGTGTTTTTTGGTTTTGTTTTGCTGCGTTTAAACCAGAGATCTTTGTTTGACTTAAAACTACATGGAAATATAGTAAAATGAGTCTGCGTTATTGTCAAACAAGCATTTTGTTTTGTAAATCTGGTAGTAGTAATTGATGTTTACTAGTTGGTTTTCACAGTTTTTTGAAGTGGTACGTAAAAAAAAGAAACACAGAACATAGATATTTAAATTTTTTGAGCATGTTTATTGGTTTAAATGTATAATCTGCTTTACAAAACTTTTTTGTGTCTTAGTGGATGATGTAGTAGATGAAAGTGATGATAACGATGATATTGAAACAGAATCAGAACTTGAAACCGAAAATGATGATGACAAGGACCAACATTTTAAGGTTGGTATGAAACAAAATTAACAGGCAAAAATCAGGCATAACAGTTTTTTAATTTTTTTAAGTTGCTTGAATCATGTATACAGCCATATGTTTTAAGTGTTAAAAGGACTTTGAGGTGGTTTTCCAGTCAATTTCTAAAATTAAAAAAGCTCCTGAAACTTGAGGAGGGTGGGTGCTGCGTGAAGATACCAACCTTTGTTGTTCAGATTGCTTCAATATTTTTATCAAAGCCTGTTTGCTTCACACTTCTTGTGTCTGGAGTACAGTGGAACAGAACTGGAAACTCTTCTAGCAGTGCTCTGTTCTCAACTTTTATTTCTCTCAGCTCGGTCGTCCCACCTAAGCTGCTGAGTATGTAGGAGCTGCTTTAGCTTTTCCCGTCATTCTGGACTGGGATTGCCTAGGTCAGTGTTTCAGTGAGGTAACTTTGAAGTTCAGCCAACTGTAGAGGTAGGGATCAAACCTCTCACTGTTGTATCACTTTAGGAGGGTCTTATTTTGCTCTCCAGCTGCCAGTCAGGACATGAAAGGACATTTGGTCAGAACTACCTTATTCTGTTTTTATGTTACGTATATTCAGGAGTTAATTGAATTGTCTGTCCATGGACTGGAATGACAAATTTTATTCAAGGTAGTCAAGCCCCGATGAAGAGAGTATCTTCCATAGAAGCAGTTATTCATTTGTCACTGTGGTCAGATGAAATCTCCACATTCTAGGTTGCAATAGTTGGATTATGCACAGATCTCATGTGAAGTATAGTCTGATGTCTATGCATAATATATTTGGATGAAAGCAAGAAAATTCAGATGTTTTTGTAATCTGTTGAAATGGAGCCTCTGGCATACTAATAAAACTTAGCTGCTTAAAGCTTCATGGTAAGAGTTGCAGTTCAGCTAATTTTAGAATAGTGATATTCAGCTTTTAAAGCATAGCCATGTCAGAAGTAAAAGGTGAAAGTAATTATTTTAGAAGTTCACTGATTCTAGATGCACGATTAATTTGTTCTGGTGCTCTTTCAGAATGATGATATTGAGACTGATATTAATAAACTGAAACCTAGACAGGAATTGGGAAGACCCATAGAAGAACTGAAAATGTATGAGCAATTTTTCCCAGAACTTTCAGAAAACTTTCAGGTAAAGTATATGATTCCCAGGGCATTCCTCATCATGATGGGCTGACTCTGGGAAATGCTTTGACATTCTTTTTTGGTGGATATTTCCTTGAACCAAAAAATAAGAGTCTGAAGTTCTAGATCCTAGTGTGAGTGTGCTACGTAGTGAGTTACTAGTTAAATGTTATGGGTTACTTTAATCTGACTGAGAAGGGTACTGTGGGCAGGTAGAAAGGAAACCTGTTTTCTGAGGTCAGATTACTGCACACAGTAGAAAGTAAAATAATGAGAAAGAATACAAGATTTCTGACAAAGATTAATTGTATTAGGTATTTCCTTAAATGCTGTGTACCTCTTTAAAGTAGTTGGTTAAAATGTCTGGGGAATCGCATTGATTTGGTAATTTGTTATTGATGAACTACTTGTTTATTGTTTTGACACTATCTTCTTATAAAAGCTGAAACTTCATCACTATGTTTATGTAAGTTTAAAACATGATAACTGTTGTCTTTTAATTACACTTATTTTGGATTATTGCAAAACATACCTCAGGAACAATGAAAGAGAAAGGTTTCTAGTATAAATAAAACTTTAGGAACTGTTTAGATTTTGTTGTGTTGCATTTTGTTTAAATAAATCTTTCTATTATTTTTTTCCCTTTTGTTTTTTAAGGAATATGACTTAGTTTCCAAGGAACCAAAGCCTTTTGTACCTGATGCAAATCTGAGTGGACCTATTGTTGTTCCTACAGCAGGAGAGGAGCACTGTGTTGAAGCAAACCAAACAACAAAAGGAGTTGCTTTGAAGGAGAGTAATCCTTTATTGACAGAGGAATGCAATAGAAGGCCAGCCTTTCTGGAACTACCAAAGAAAGATAGTATCAAAGACAGTAGTTTACATCAGCAAAATGATCAAAGAAGCCTGCTTCCATCATGTCAGTGTCTAAGCCAAGAAATTGTGAAAGGCTTGGACAGAATCAGTCTGCAGAACAGTGCAAAAAATGATCAGTATTATGGTACAGGGTGTGTAATAAAGAAGGAAAGCAAAACTATCCTTACCACACCTGCTTTTAGTAAACCTTGTGAACATGTTTCACCCTGTGGAAGTAGCCTCTTCGAAGGATCATCTGTCCAGCTGGGAAAACTCTGCTGCACTGGAGTGGATTCAGAGGAGGAGGATTCCAGATCTAGTTCATCAGGGGAACAAATCATGCTTGAGGTCTCTGATGTATCACCAGTTCATGACTGTGATCTTTATATTGAAATGGTAAAAAACACAAAGTCTATTCCTGAATACTCAGAAGTGGCCTATCCAGATTATTTTGGCCATATTCCACCCCCATTTAAGGAGCCTATTCTGGAAAGGCCATATGGGGTGCAGAGGTGAGTTACCATACTTCTTTTTTGTTGTCTTCATTCCCTTGAGAAGCTGTTTTTAGGATGAGATTAAGAGGCATATATACAATGTTTACTTTGGCATCTAAAACTGTTTTCAGTGAGTGGGCGTTGATCAATGCCAAGGCATAAACCAAGGACACAATCTGATTCTGTAATTGCTAATTCTGTAATACAGTTTTTAAATACTAAGTTTAATTCATAGTCTCCCTTTCTGCCTTCCCACTGTCCCCATCTAAATTTTGTAGTTTGTAAAATAAAAAAACCCAAACAACAAAACAACCCATAAAAATCCCCGACAAACAAACCAAAAAAAAAGCACCTGAATGCTCCCTTCAGGTCTTAGCAAAAATAGAACAGTTAGTAGTTTAAAGGTACTTCAGCTCTTCTCTTTGCTGTGCTAACAAAGCTATCTTTCAGGAAAAAGTAGTGGGGAAAAATTAAAAAAATAGTACACCTAAGTGTCTGTTCTTTAGCGTTTGCAGTATAACAGGATTTAGAGGTAGCAAATGCTGAGGATGCGGTTTGTGGTAGGTCCTGCAGAATGACACACAATAAACACAGAATGAAAAATAAAACAAACCAACAAAAACCAACACATCAACTCCCCCATTTTTTTCTTCACTGAGAGATGTTAGAATATGGTGAAGGGTGATGTGACTCTTCAGAATAATTTGCAGAGTGGTATGAAGAACTGGCTCATATGCATAGTAAGTTACTATAAAGAGAAATGAGCATGTTATCAAAACATGTAATAGTAGGTATGAGACCTTGCCACTTCCTTAATTATTATATTGAATGCTTTCAGCTTTATACTCATATCTTTAACCAGTTTCATGAGATTCTTCATATTTACATTTAGTTATTAAAATGGATAAGAGATTAAATGTCTTTAGGCTGTATAATTAAAATCTTTTGCTGTTTCACACATTGTAAAAAAGTGATCTTCCTAGTGAAATGACCAAGTGTTGGAACACTAATGACATAATGAATATAGCATTACTAGAAGGCATGGTTCAGTGTTGAAGGACAAGAATCTTACCTATAAGCTTCTTTTTAGATAAATTCAGCTGATTTAGAAGGGAGATACTTTTGAGTCAGAAATCACCTAGAACTGCATTTTAAGAAAATCTTGCAAATCTTCATGTATATTTTTGTAGGACTTCATAATTCTAAACTTTCCTGAGTAAAATTGAGTGAAGTCAGATAAAATTCATCATTCCAGTGCTCCTTCTTCAAATTTAAAGCACTGTATTAAGTCTGACTTTTAACCAACAAACCCACTTGTGTGGTTATACGTAAAGCTGATTTCTAAACTGTGAACGTAATTCCAGAGTACGTTGTATTTTAACTTTAAAATGGTTTATTTTTGTTGCATTTTCTAGGTTGAAAGTAACATTTTTAGGTCTTGTGTGAAACAAGAGTGAAATACCCTGTAATATTGCTAAACTTAAATCAAAAATCCTGTATCACCTTTTGAAGTTACACTGTTCTAAGAATTCACTTTTCTACAAATGACTCAGTCTTGTTACTGCAATGTAACAAACTTCTGAGAAGGCAACCCATTTAAAAAGGGCTTAACCTTTTTAGAAATTTATGGGAACGTGGTGAAATGAGTTTGGTCAGGGACATGGAGGCGCTTTTAAGTCTCTTACAAAGCTGTGTCCAAATTCGTTTGGCATCCAGTGGGATTTACATTCTCCTTAATGTAAGCAGTTAGTTACTAGTCAGCAGCTAAGTTTTCTTAGAAAACAAATTGTTGCCTTAATGCATCCTTGTAATTTAAGAAAATGTTATGGGGGGCTGAGGTGGGGAGTTAGTGGGTTTTCTTTTTAGTTTTATTAGATAAATGGGGCATGGAGTTTGGGGAGTTTTTTTTAGTTTTGCAGTATGCTAGGAGACTCAATGTTTTTGAATTTGTGCTTTGGAGTGCTTTTGCTTTTTCATTTACATTTAGTAATATGTAATTTTCACCAAATGTCTCAGCAAATTGCTGTTTTTTTTGGAAAAATATACTTGAGAATAACTGAAGTGTTTTATATTATTCTACCTTTTAGGGAAGAAAATTGTTACATAATTCAATATCCTATAAATCTGAGTTTAAATTCCTACTTTTTACCATTCCTTAATATTTTAGGTTGGTTTATGCTATACACTTTAGTATTTTCTAGTCACTTTAGTATTTTCTGATCATCTGACACTTAAAAGTGATCATCAGGTAAATCAGGATCCACAAAGGACTAATCTATGAACACAAAACTCCACATCAACAGTGTTGTGTTTATATTTTTTCCTTTAATTACCTTAAAGTAGCTTCTCTTTTCTCTTGAATTTTTGGAACCTGAAAATGTCTGCTACTACTTTTCCTTTTTGTGTGCATCTTGAACACCACGTCTTCTTTCCTTTTTTCTACATTAGTTATTACTGTGGTATTTCAATGCCTGACATTCATTAATGGATTTTGTCTTGGCTAAACTCCTGTGATGATAGGAAGTATTATGACCCTTTAGAGCTGAGGTCATTCTGAGATCTAAGGAGTTGCTCAAGATCAAAAATCTGTAGTTCTGCTCTGAGCTGAAGCTGATCAGATAGATTGTGGTGAGTCAGCCTCTTTATAGTTTTGTCAGTACCTTGGACTTGTGACTTGTTGTCTTTTCCAGTTGGTTTTAATTTAATAAGAGGCCCTAGAGTTGTGCACTTACCTCCTTACGCCTGAACGTACTTTACCACTGTGTTCCTGTATTATTCATTGTTAATCTGCCTCCTTTTCTTCTTATTGCAGGTGCTGTGCAAGCTTTTCCACACAGCTCTGCCACTATATTTCATTCTTGAACTGCAACACATTCTTACTTTTCCAAACCAGGACCTAGATACTACCAGTTGTGCAATGGTTTTATGATCTGGATAAGCATACACCTGACATTTGGCTGACATCACCAAATTCATTCTTATTTGTTACCTAGTTGATAAATGAACCTATATCTCCAGAGGTGAAAAGCTAGTGCACTAACACACTCACTGCACGACCTACTCTCTAAAACTCTTTAATTTTAGTTATGGTAGGACTCATGTAAGTTACTAATGTTATCGAGAGCTGTCCTGGATTAAAGCATTAACATAAGTAATGTTTGAGTAATTCCTGCTTCTACTATAAAGTATGAAATGGTGCATCTTTTTTTCCATACGATAAAACCCAGTGGGGTCGTGTGCATGAAAACTCAGTTCCCTCACATACAAATATCAGACTCAGTCAGCTGTGAATGCAGGTATTTAAACTTAAGTACACTTACAGTTTGTGCACATAAGTGGGGGTGAGGCTGAGGTCTCTCTGAAAATCTGTCCCACTGTCTTCATGTCAGCTTTGTTGGTTTACATTGTTGTATGAGGTAATTCCTCTTTTGTAATTGGAAATAATATGCAACAATTTAAATGTTAACGCTGTTTTTTATTTTAGGACAAAAATCTCTCAAGATATTGAAAGACTGATTCATCAAAATGACATTATAGACAGAGTTGTGTATGACCTTGATAATTTGAGGTACGTTTTTACCCTTCTGAAAACAATATTCGGCAAATACTCTAACCCTGTTCTACTTTCTCTGTGGTATCATCTGTAAAACTTAAAGCAGTACTATTATTGAAGTTCTACCTAAACATGAGAAGTAACTTCTTTACTTTGAGGGTGGCAGAGCACTGGGACAGACTTCAGTGAAAGTTTCATCTGGTGTTAACAGCGTTTCTGCTATCCAGGCTGTATTTAGAAGAAGGTTCAAAATAATTTCTAAATTACCAAGTTAGGGCTAAAATAGACTTAATGGGTTTGGTTTAGTTAATTTTTTTTTATTAATTTTGGTCCCTTTTCTTTTTCTATTTATAGTTTTTCAATACCAGAGGAAGCAGATGTTTTGAAGTTTAATTCCAAATTTGAATCTGGAAACCTGCGCAAAGTTATTCAGATCAGAAAGTAAGATATTTCAACTCTTCTTTTCACACTTAAGGCCTTTTATTTCTGCTCCTTAAAAAAAGATTGATTTGTTTTTGTTAATCTTTAGAAATGAGTATGATCTAATACTGAACTCGGATATAAATAGCAATCATTATCATCAATGGTTTTACTTTGAAGTCAGTGGAATGAAAACTGGCATTGGTTACCGGTTTAACATCATCAACTGTGAAAAGTCAAACAGTCAGTTTAACTACGGTAAGATGCATTTCCCGTATTTTGAGAAGAAATTCATAGAAAAATATCTGTGCTAGAGAGTTCAGGATCAGTAGCATATTCACGTTGTCAGATCAGATTCTTTTTTAACAGTATTACTAGAAAATATTTTGACAAATTTAATTTTAAAAGAACGTGTCTTAAAACAGTGGCATTCAGTTTTTAAAATGAAGTTTAGTTGTAAGTGAGGCCAAAGCAGAAGAAATCTGCTGGTGGCTGCAGCTAAAATTTATCCTAAGACCACTAGTGTGACAATACCAAAGCCTGTTGAACAACACAGCTGCAGGAGGAATGACAGCTGTCATCATCGATCCCTTTCTGCATAGAGGTGTGTTTTCAAATGTGAAAGTAAGCGAAGACATTCTCAAACTGTTTTGTCTTATTGATGGGAAGAGAGGCACGTTATTTGAGAAGGAAAAGTAAGTCTCCTTTGAAATGTTGGGCTTCATAGGTGACCCTTGTCTCCAATGAGTAATGTTTGCTGTTTGTACCTCATTCAAAAGTACTGGCTTACTGAATATGCCTTTCTTTCACTTGTCAGAGGCAGGCAGTGTGGTGTGTGTGCCATTCAACTTAAACCCATTTGTTTTGTGAGGGTTTTTTTTTTTCTGCTGTGTTTTCTGAAATTCATCCTTTAAGAAAGAGGAGGAGAACCTCCTCTTTCCCCACCCCCAACCTCAAACTCTTGGAATAGAGTAACATCATATTATTCTTTGTCATAATTGAACAGTTCACATTGATAAAATCCAAGAATACCAGGTAGCTTGACCAGATGCTTTGAAATTATTTACTAATCTTCATCAGTTACCTTAGATCTTCATTCATATGTTGCATATGGTTACCTGATAGTTACTTTTGTTTTAATTGAATCATTCAATGTATTTGGCTAATTATCTAACTAGTAAATGAGGTTCAATTAATAGGTATTATTTTCTACTCTAACTTCATATTAAGTATTCAACTCAGTTATACTTAATATTAACTGAAGTACACCCTCCAAAAAATGCAAATGTTAAAGAGTTACTGTTTTTTAAAAAAAAAAAAATTGTCCTGAAACTTCGGTTATTTTCCAGCTATCTAGGTTAATGGGTGATAGTATCAACATATAAGTGTTGTTGTGGTCCATTACTGCTAAGATTAAGCATTAAATTGAGATGTATCTTCTTCTTTAAGGTATGCAGCCCCTCATGTATTCTGTTCAAGAAGCATTAAATTCTCGACCGTGTTGGACTCGTGTTGGGACAGATATTTGTTACTATAAGTAAGTACACCAATCAAACATACAGCAAATCTCACACTGAAGATTAGTATGAGGTACAATTTCTGAGGATATATGTTTGCTTCTGAGTTTGATAATGCTGTTTTAATAGTTCTGTTGTGAATAGAATTTTCTTCCTGAGATAATATGGAGAGTAACACAAGTGACTGAAATACACAGGGTCTTATTTTGTTAGCACACTGCTTTTCATCTTTTATACTTCTGTCAGAAATTGCATACTGTTACAGAGAAGCTTTCAATGGAATGTATATGTGCATGCTTTTTTAATAGTGACTTCCAGTAATACTGATCACATGTTGCTTGTGATTAGGCTCCTGTCTTCTATGGTGCAATCATTGTAGAGCAATCCTGGAACACAGGATGAGGTGGTACAGCATATCTATGCGTTACCCTTCTTGGTTGACAGTTGTTTGCTTCCTTTTTTTTTTGTTTTGTTATTTGTTTTTGTTTACTCGCTTATTCCCAATATGAATGAATGTATATCACTGCTATAATAAAGCATCTTTACAGATGGTAGGAACCAGTGTATTTAACCTGGATGTATGCATCAGAAAAATACAATCACTAAAAATCTTCCGGGCTCTTGGAATGTGTGTTTAGGAATAGTCAATGATATGAAAAAAATTATTGTCATGTGTTAAAATACCTAATTGCCTTCATTTTACTCTTAGAAATCACTTTTCAAGAAGTTCAATTGCTGCTGGAGGTCAGAAAGGAAAATCTTATTACACAATTACATTCACAGTGACTTTCCAACATAAAGATGATGTCTGCTACTTTGCTTACCATTATCCATATACATACTCAACTTTAAAGGTAAGCAGATTATGATTTATTATGTAGATAAATATTTATTCTTTTGGACAATGAGAAACACAAGCATTCATGAGTTAATTCTTTTTATTTCTTTTTATAAAGAAAAATGCTCCTTAAAATGGACAATTTTCATAAAATATTAGTGTTTAGACTGGTGGATTGTGTAGGTTGATCTAAAGAACAGTCCCAAGGAAAATAAAATTGATACTTACTTGCAATCTAAATGGATTTTCTGGGAATCATAATTCATAACTGACTGGAAACGGTGCTAACCGGATGAAGTATTTGTGTCTAAGTCAAATGACTCATATCCTGCTGGTCTACCTATGCCTCTGCATAACTGACCTATTCAAGTTATTATATTCAAGATAATTAGAGACCTTTCTGTGATAATGAATTGACTGAAGTAGTGTTGTGAAGCTTTTAGGACTAAGCAAAGCTATTGGCTAGAACGTCTGCTGGTTGTTTCTGTCATAGCGATAAAAGCGAACTTGGGGATTCAGTAGCCAGAGCGTGACAACGTTGAATTCAGCTTTTTATTAAGCCATACTTGCTCTTGGAAGAAGTACCTATTAAGGGATGTTATACGCCTCTATCAGCTCTGGGGTCTGGTGGTTCCTCCTGCTCGGCTTCTGGAGCCCAGGCAAGGGACCCAGGGGTGTCTGTCCCAGGCTGATGGACATGTCTGCTGCTTTCCTGATTGCTTGTAGGTTCAACCACTAGCGAGTCTGAGTGTGTATCCCAAAGAGAGAGAGAGAGAGACTCGTGCACACAGGCTTGCACATCCCCCTCACCAAGCACAGCTGGCTGCACGGACACCCGTGTGTAACACTCCCAGGACTTGCTTAAAAGATAACTACAGACACGCAAGTCCCTTTCCTCCTCTCCAGCTTGTAAGGATGGCTGTTCACTAGTAAAAGTACACACCCACACACCCTCTAGAATCGCAAGCACATGCACATTTGTGGACGACTGGCATGGCCCCTCCGTGCCATACCCCTGCCTCGATTCCGTTGTCTCTTACCTGCTGCGCAGGCCTCCATCTTACAGGCTAGTCCAGCCTGACGCTCACTAGCACACAGATGCGTGCGCTCACATGCTTTTCTCACAGGCACTCTGCAGTTGTTGTTCCCCTCAGATGCCAGCATGGACTTTCTGCCCACCTGGTACTCCTGCCTCCACCTGGGGCCTTGTCCTGGCTGGGCAGTGGACCTTGAAGTTTGCTAGCAAATTGCACACGCAGCCCCCCATGCACACTAGCTTTGGGGAAGGTGCATATGCTTGTCCCCAGCCCCCAGCAGCGGGTACCAGGCTCATAGGCTCGTAACCCATGTTCCTAGTCTAGGTGCTGACACTGAGACACCCTCCCTTGCTTCACGCTTATCACCCTGCTAGCTGGTTTTTGGGACACGCACTGTTCTTGCCCCAGTGGCTGGACACTAAGACCCTTACCCACTCCAGTAGCTGGCACTGAGACCCCCTCTTGCTTCTGTTGCTGACACCACAGACCGAGGGGTGCCTACACTGTCTGCAGCTCTAGCTGGTGGCACCAAGTCTGCTTGCTTCGATCCCAACAGTAGCTGGCACTTTGGACACAAAATCTGTCGTGCCCACACAGATGCTCGCAAGAGGTGTGGCCGCTCCAACTACTGATGCTGAAACCCTTGCTCATTGCAGTTGCTGGCCCCAAATCCATTCAGACCAGTCTTGTTATTAGTTGCACCTACCCCACACAGCACTGGCATGTGTGGGATAGAGAGCAAGGCTGCATGGAAAGATAGCTAAGGGCAGACCTTAGGGATCAGGTGCAGAAGATCTGTATAGCCCCACAAGCCCTCCTTGAATATCCCAAATGCACGTTCCCCTTGTTTCCTCCTTGACCCTCAAGGGAACATCTCCAAAGCCTTGCCTTGTACATCCTTAATGGCCTGTCAGTTAGAGACTGGAGAGACTTTGGTCTTTGCTATTGTTTCTGTTACGTCTGTTATGTCTTGTCTTCCACGATTGTTTCTCTCTGTTCCCGTGTATTGCTTCTGCTTCCGTGAACAGATAACCTTAATGAAGCAGAGGTTCTCGCCTTCCACATAGATTTAGAGTATCATCCGGTAGAAAATAATGTACCCTCTGTGCCTTCAGCTTCTTCAAAGCAGTTGGAAAAAACAGACTTTATAAAGAGAAATAGTCAGTCAGAGATGTAGAGAATGATATTTCATGGTAAAAATTATGATGGAAACTTGAACATTGTTTAGAAAACCAAAAAGAAAGGTTGATTAAATAGTACCTGTGGAATACACTGTGATATGTGACTGCAAAAGATTTGAAGTATTTTTTCGTTACTTTTGGGATGAAGATGCATCTTCAGAAGCTGGAATCTATGCACAACCCTCAACAAATATATTTTCGACAACACGTTCTCTGTGAGACCCTGGCTGGCAACAACTGTCCCTTAGTCACTATTACAGCCATGCCAGAGTCCAATTACTACGAACATATCTGTCAGTTCAGTAAGTATGACTTTTCATTCTCATCAACTGAAAATAATGTAAAACTAGCTCTTTATGAAAAAAAAAATCAGTATTAACTATTGTGCATTGTAAAAATAGCAATGTAAAATAAGGTTAATTAATTAAATGAAATTAAGAGTCGTCAATATTTAGGATTTGCTTTGTGTTTAATAATATTTATTTGTGGTAGTCAAATAAGGATATTTATATTTGGATATATAAAAGTATATATAGTCTTATATTTTAAATCAGTTGCTAGATATTTTTTTGTTACATTTTGCAGACAACACTTCTTGGAAAAGAGTTCCTGACTTCTGAGTAACTTTTTTCTCCAAATGCTTGGGTTATTTCCTTGTCAAAAGATCTTTCATAAACCCAATATCTAAGCTACTGCGATTTGAAGTGAGCTTTAGTTATGACAGCATTCCTGGTTTGTTCCTCCACCACAGTATTTTTCTTGGCTATTGGAAAAAAAAAAGCCATCAAAGTCAGCATATCATAATTGCCAGCTCAAACTACTTCTGACTGTATAATTGTCCAATTGAATTTAAAGCTCCATTGTGAGAGTTCTGTAATTAGCAGAATTACAGCAGAATTAGCAGTTCTGTTATTAGCAAATAACAATACTCTGGCAAACTCTGTCAGTAATACTGATACTCATTAATATTCAACTCCCAAATACTGTATTTTACATTGTAATAAATGGAGCTGGCCTACTGCCTCTTTTTTCAATTAACAAACTGTTCACTTAGCTTGAATCATATTTTGCCACTTCTGTGCATACTTCTTTTAGGGAATCGTCCTTATGTTTTCCTATCTGCTCGTGTACATCCTGGAGAGACTAATGCAAGCTGGGTTATGAAGGGAACACTGGAATACCTTATGAGCAATAATCCAAGTGCCCAATGTTTACGAGAATCTTATATTTTCAAAATTATTCCTATGCTCAATCCAGATGGTGTCATCAATGGAAAGTAAGCATAAGTTTACTCACAAATATGTAACCTGTACTACTAAGTCTTTGCATCTGTTATTTTAAAAAAAAACAAACAAAAAAGAAAATCTAAACTAATCCCGAAAACATACAAACGCAATACTTAATATGAAAAAAACAACCACTTACAAAATTGCTAGGATTTTTCAATTTTTTGGCATTTTAAAGGCAGATGCACTGTTCTGTGAATTTCAGTTTTATAAAAAGTATTTTTAGTTGTTCATGGATAATAATCATTCCTATGTGATTTGACATTGCATTTTAATTGTCTCTCTCAACTACAGTTTTGGATAGGTGTAGAGTGTTATATGAGAGCATATCTGCTTTTAGGAAAAGCTAAACAAGTTCTCATAAAAAAGAACAGTCCTTGTATCTGAGAAAGCTTTTTATGTAACTTTTCTCTTTTTTTTTTTAGTTATAGTTTTTAGAAGGATGTTATGGAAATGGCTGTTTTCAAATGTTATTAAAAGGGGGAAAGTTAATAGATGTGCAAGAGGAAGGGTAAGAGAGTATCCTGATTTAATTTATTAATGGTAATTCTTTCACTTACTACCACTTTTCTTAATAAATTTAAGGGATATTTCAGAACCTTTTGATACTGCTATGAATAAGCATTCAGCAATCTACATTTACTTGGTTACGGGGAATTCATATGAACTGGAAATTTTCGCATGGTGAATCTACAGTTCCTTCTTACCTAGTTATGGGTAGTATTTTAAAAGGTTTTGTGGACAAAATAAAAATCAAAGCAATTGTGGATTTATGTAGAACCCTGTCTTTATATATGTAAAAGCATGTATATAACAGAACCACTGGAATTAAATCATTCAGAATACAAGTGAAAGTTTAATACAAGAAATCTGTCCCAGCAGACACACCTAAACACAAATGTACTGAAGATGACTGCATGAACATGAATTTCTGCAAGTTTGAAAGTTCTTGCTGATAGTTTACTGAATACAGAGATGATCCTTATTTGTTTGCTGGGATTTTTGGTTGTCTTTTTTTTCTCACAGCTACTTGTCTCCTAGCAACCTCATGTTTCAAGTCTTAGATTTCTGGTTTACATTAGTCTTTATATTACAGAAATTAAGACACCAAAACTGTAAAAATGCCATATATTTGAAATTAGTGATTTTGAACTAGCATTTGAATAGAATTGCAAGCATTTAGTTTCAACAGCAAATAAGCAAGATTACAACTGACTTCATGTAAGAAGCTGCTTCTAATTTATTTTTAGATTTTCTGTAACATAACTTAAAAACCCCCAAACACTTCTGTTATTTGACGTGTTAGAAAACTGAAGTTTGTTTCTTGCCAGACTCCTTCCAAAGAAGCAGTGGTGACAAGGAAAACTTGAGGTGGGGGGGAGGCTTATTTAACAGTATGATAATATAGACTACATCATGCGTTTTTCCACCCCCCCACAATAGCCACCGTTGCTCTTTAAGTGGAGAAGATTTAAACAGACAGTGGCAAAATCCAAATCCAGATCTGCATCCCACTATTTACCATGCTAAAGGGTTACTGCAATATCTGGCTGCTATAAAACGTTTACCTGTGGTGAGTATGTGTGTGTAAGCAATTCTGAATCTTTTTAACCTTGTCTGAGTAGCTAGTCTGTAAAGTAAACATTTTAATACGGTCTTGTAAACTGTGTCATGCTTAACTTTGGGTTGGAGGACTGGTCTTCTGTAAACCTTTAGATCTAAATCTGTTCCTTTACTAGGGTAGAAGGTTAAACCTTGCTTAGATGAATCCTACGGTTTTTGTCTTAATGCACAAGTTAATTATATAAGGAGTTGTGTTTCCTAATTCTTTGGAACTTTCAACAGTACAAATAAAAATTTGTATTTGTCCTTCTACTATTGTTATAAAATGTTACTTCCATATGCCTTGGCTTTATTTTGCCAAATGATTTGTCGTAGGTTTACTGTGATTATCATGGTCACTCTCGTAAAAAGAATGTATTTATGTATGGCTGCAGCATCAAAGAGACAATGTGGCACACAAATGTTAATGCTGCCTCTTGTGACCTGATGGAAGACCCTGGTTACAGGGTAAGTTTGGCGTTTGTACCTTTTCACTTGGCATGAATTGGGAATATACTTTTCAAATAGCTTCCCAAGATTATTCTGTGCACATCGTGACTTTCTAAATAAGTCTGCTTATACTATAATTATTTCTTCTTAGTTCATGAGTGCATTTCAAAGTATTTTGAAAGCTTTAAACATTGTACACTAATACAGCTAAGGATTTAATGTTAATAGAGTGCTTTATTTTTTTGAGTCTTTGTACAAACGGGCTTTTTTGGGTTCAACATTACCATTATGGTGAGTATAAGGAAAATATGCTTCTGTAAATTTATAATTACTGGATGAAATAATGAGTCATTTAAGCATGGCAAACAATATTCTAGCAGCAAGAAAATAAAAATACTGAACTGCTCTGAGAAATACTAATTTTTATTTATGGGAATAGGCAAGGTTCCTCTTAAAGATGTGTAGTTAAGGCATGTGCCCCTAATACATATACATAATAAACTTGTACAAACAACATCCACTGCATTGTCTAATCTTCTGGGCTCCCTGGCTCAAGAAGAACAGGGAACTGCTGGAGAGGGGACAGCAAAGGGCTACCAAGATCATTAGGGGACTGGAACACCTCTCTTATGAAGAAGGGCTGAGGGATTTGGGTCTCTTCAGACTGGAAAAAAGACCACTGAGCGGGAATCTTATCAACGCTTCTAAATACTTAAAGGGTGGGTGTCAGGAGGATGGGGCCAGGCTCTTTTCAGTGGTGCCCAGCAACAGGACAAGGGGTAACAGGCACAAACCTGAACATAGGAAGTTCCATCTAAACAACAGAAGAACTTCTTTACTTTGAGGGTGGCAGAGCACTGGCACAGGCTGCCCAGGGAGGTGGTGGAGTCTCCGTCTCTGGAGACATTCCAAACCCGCCTGGACGCGTTCCTGTGCAACCTGCTCTGGGTGACCCTGCTCTGGCAGGGGGTTGGACTAGATCTCTAGAGGTCCCTTCCAGCCCTGGCCATTCTGTGACTCTGTGATTTAAAAAACTTGTTACCTGTTTGTTCTGTGTAACTCCACTGCCGCCTTGTGGCAACTGCAAATCTGTGCAACCTAATGCTTCCAAACCCCCTGTTTTTTTGATGAGATGTAGAGCTAAGCTTGAAAAGCGTGTGGATGCACGTTAAAGCGCTTGTTATGCATCCGTGAGTGTACATGAGTACAGATGCTTTCAGATTTTTTTTTCTCAAATCTTCCTCACTTTTAAAGAAAATAATCAATTGCTCCTTGATTTTCTTGTGTGATTTCCTGGACGCTGAGTCTGATTCACGTCTGCTGCTCAACATGTTTATGTGGGGTTTTGCCACTTCAGCCTGCACTACCATAGTGCACAAAAGGCAACAGTCAGTAGAAGCAGTAGGGAAAAATACTTTTGGTTTCAAAAAGGCAGACTGAAAAGTTTTGGCAAGCTTACACTAATAATGGTATATGTATTATTGAAATAGTACATATAAAAAAAGAAAAGATAAAACTGGAAAGAATGTCATGATTTAGCATTAGTTGAATACATACATTTGCATAACTGTTTATTGTTTGTTGTTTTTTTTCCCAAAGCTGTCATGTAAACAGTTATATTGAACTTTGATTCATGTTCTTGAAGTTAAATATGCACCTAGTGCTTTGCTGAATATGAATGAATTTTATGTACTAATAAAATACTGCCTGTGTTAGGTCTGCAGATTGGATTGTTGAAACAGTTTGAAACTGAATTAAATCAATTAATTATGCGGGGTATGTAGTACATTTAATTTGAGTAAAGTTACCTCAGTGAATTAGGAGATGGTGATCACATGAGGAATTCTTTTGTATCCTGATACTTCCCCTCATGACTAACACTTAATTTTAGTGATTGAATCTGAAAAAGACGATTTTAATAAGTAGGAAATGGCAAACCTGTTGTCACTTGAACACACTATGTTTTGAAAACTCAAGATCATGAAATGTTTTCATTCTTGTTCTTTTAATTCAAATTGCAGCAAAGTTCTCTGATAACAGTTTGTAATTGCATGTTCTCCTCCCCCCTGCTTCCGTAAATGAAATGAAAGAATAGCTGCATTTTCCAAATTGCTGTCCTGCAGGCACTCCCCAAGATCCTGAGTCAGACTGCCCCAGCATTCTGCATGGGCAGCTGCAGCTTTGTAGTTGAAAAGTCCAAGGAATCTACAGCACGAGTTGTTGTCTGGAGAGAGATAGGAGTACAAAGGAGCTACACAATGGAAAGCACGTTATGTGGATGTGACCAGGGCAAATACAAGGTAAGAAAATATATCAGTTAAACTGTTCTTGCTTTATAATTTCTTCCATTTGCATTGGTATCTCGTTCTATAGCTTTGCTTGCTTGCTTTAAACTTCTAAAACTCTTTTAAGATCTATGTACACTGTTAGAGTGAAATTACATAATTTATAATATTATAGGATGCATAACAGTCTTCATCTGTCACTTAGCACCCTCCCCCTCCATATGTTATGCTTATTGGCTGTTTTAACAAGATTAATATTAATTATTGCTTGTAACACATATATATGCATGTAGTTAAAAAAAATAAGAACTATTCTTTCCATTAGATTATTAAAATTGTGTAGTAATAAATGCCGATACTACAATAAAAATTTCCTTTACACATGGCAGTTTTAGACTTCACCATGGCGGTTCATGGTTCTTACCAGACACTTGCTACTGTGCCTTGCAGAATTTTCCTGTGTAGCTACAGAAATAGGCGTATAAATCAGCATACTTTCATATCAGGTTACTAGAACTACAAATTACATGTATCTGAACGCATCATAGTTGCTTAACTTCTTGACTTAAAACTTGCTTCCAGTTTGTCTCCTTCGAAAGTGCTAATGGGACTGTATATTTGAAAACAAAAGGTGACCTTGTTGATAGTTTCTCACAAGTAGAAAACTTATTTTAAAGGAAATATTTATAGGGGAAAAAAGGATAACAACAACCTTAACATCTATCTGATCTCTGACTTCTGTCACTGGGTTAAATTTAGCTACAAATGGAAGCAAGTCTTTAAAATGAACATTCATGGAAGAAGTCACAGTTTCCTCCCTGAAAATAGTGTTTAGGAATTCTAATCAAGAAAATGCCCACAAGCCTCGAATAAGATGCTTGACAAAAAGAGGATCAGAAGGCCAGGATCAAGGGGGAGAGTTGGGCAGGAACAACAACGACAACAAAAAGTTGGTACAAGGTACATTTAATGTATGTTCCAACACCCATGCTTATCTCCCTAGACAGAAGACAGACAGATATTTTGGCAGGAATTTTAGTAGGTCTATAACTAGTAAATGAATGAATTAATTTTGTCAGTTAACAGAAGCTTTCCTGTTATTGTCAGAATATTATTATTCCTCAGATGACATCATCATAGAGCTTTAAAAAAAATGAGAACTTATACAACTTGCTTATTTTGAAACTTCCAGAATATTCTTAAACAACCTTCATGGCTTTAGCAGTGTTGCTACAGGAAGTTCTTAAGAAGGTGAATTGAAGATGCTTTGTGGGCAAACTTTCAAGTTGCTTAACCTGCAAAGCCTTTCAGTAAGGGAGGAAGACAGCTGAATTATGTGGAAAAACCATTTAGTCAAAAAGGAAGAGCATTCTTCTAGGTAATATGAACTAGCTGATGAGATAAAATTGCTGTTCTGTCATTCATTTTATTTGGAATAAAACAATTTGTGAGGTCTTAGTCATTCTTTTGAAAACACAGGAAGATTCTTCATTTTTTTCTTCACTATGATAATGCTCAGACTTACTAAGAAAAGGTATGTAGAAGGCTAAGGTGACTAGACAGCACAAGAAAAGGGCAACATTTCTCCAATGAGAAGGTCAAAGAAATGAAAAAGCTCAGTCTTTTCTTTTCTTTTCTTCTTTTTTGTAGAGGGAGTGGGGCCAGCAACTCTATGAATAAACTTGTAGTATAAATTAGATGTCATATTTCATAGTATGTTATTTCAAAACAGAGTGAGGAGTTAAACTGTAGAAATTCCCTCCTCTTCTACTTCCCACCGAAAGGACATGACAATTCTGATCTAAGGAACTGGACTGTGTATCGTGTAAAGGTCTGAAGCAATTTTCCAGTCTCCTTCTGGTTTGGCATCATCACTGAATTTTGTTCAAATCACAGAGAGGATTATTCAACAATTCTATTCCTTGTGGAAGAAATGCTGAGTCTTTGCCAAAGCTGGATATTATCAGAACATCAATTTTTCTTTTTTTAATCCTTTTTATTTTACTCAGGCAATGGTGATGCTAGACTATTGCCAGCCAGGAAACTGTTGAAGAATTGAAGTTATCAGTTCTTACCAGAATTTAGGATCCCTGGTGACAGAGCTATATCTCTTGAAGCAATCTTGTTTTAACTGCTTGTATGGGGCCTTTGTAATGTCTTGAGAATTAGTGCTGCAAATATTGCTCAGTCATCTGTGATTCAAGATACTGAAAAGCAACTCCTCAGTTTAAAAGATGTTCCAAGATCTACTATGGAGGACAATTAATATGTGAGACAAAAGAACAATTTCTTTAATAATTGAAACCACCTGAAAACTGAAATCAGTCCCTTTACCGATTGGAGATTAACAAGTTTGGGAGTATTGCTTAATTTTTAACTAGACCAAGAAGATTTTTTTATCTGGCAATTTTATGATGCATGTAAAGAGAAGACTTTAGGAGATAAACTTTCAGTCAACAAACGTTGTCAGTTACTGTGATTCTTCAGTCTCTAGGTTTTGAGTTCTCAAAAATGATTGCATCTTTGTAGCCTTTGCTGAATAAGACTGCAGAAGAACAAGATGATGTTTAACTGTCCAACTGACTTCTCCAAATCTTAGTATGGCTGTGTTCAATTTATTAAGTACCTATGGCAGGAATATTCTTCTTAGCTTGAGGTCACATTCTGATCACCGAGACACGCTATTTGTGTGAAGGTATTCTCGTGACGTGTTTAGTAAGGAGGACTTCAGTGAGCCGTCTAAAATGTCATAGTCTAGAAGAAAGACAGTTGTATAAAACGTAAAGAAAAAAGAAAATCCGTGCATGTTTAAAAATAAAAAAGCAGCTACTTGAAGGTGGCTTGTGCTTAAAAGCAATGCTTGTAGTAGCTAAGGAACTTCAGTAGGCCACAGTTAAAGGTACTAGAACAACAGTTGAAGGTAATTAGAAGGTCAAGAAGAGGAGTGTAATTAAGGCTTCAGTGAAAATGAACTTCACCTCAGGTCCCTGAGTTAGGGCAACTGTTTATTGTTATTTCCTGAAACAGGCATTGGATCTCTTGTTTCATGAAATTAAGAGATTTGGCTGATGGAAGAATAATAATGGATTAAGAAATCTGGTATTTGGCAGCTCTGTGTTATTGCATTCTCCATTATGTTTTAAAGAAATGACAGAAGCAAATCTAGGATTTGGCATGGACTTTTAGCACAAGTATGTAGACCCTTCAGTATAGTAAGTTCAAATTTTATTGTCCAGGCATTTCACAGATATCTACCTGCAATCTGATCCATTTAGGTCTGTCTTTAGTTATATCCTCTTCCTGCTATGCTGAAAATAGCAGCCTTGGAACATGCACACGCTGTTTTATCTTTCTAACAATTGTCTTTGCATCTTCTTTCATACTGTACTCTTGTCTTTTTTTGACTTACAGCCACTTCTATTATACTGTCTATAAGGAATCTTCCAACTAACGATAACTTCTTCAGCAACAGATGTAGACAATGATTGGAAAAGTTTCTGAACCTTCAAGTTGTGCACATTAGTAATCTGTGTAACAGTGAGATTACTGTTACACTTCTCCTTCCTCTTCTGCATACTTGTTGCCTCTTGTCCTTAATGTTATTTTAATCTCTTTGGGGCAGGGACTGTGTCTTCCTGTGATTAGCGTAGTGGAGCCCCAGCTATGATTGGGGTCTTCGAATGTTACTGACGTGCAAACAAATACAAAACAAAAACAAAAAAATTGGCCTCTGTGGATAAGGTACTGCACTGGGAGTGAGGAGAACTGATTTCTGTTCCCAGCGGGGTCAGTGACATGCTGTGAGACACTGTGCAAATCGCTTCAACCCTCTCTGCCTCCATTTCTCCATCAGTAAAGTGAGGATAATTCTTCCTTTATTAATAAAGTGCTTTGAAACCTCAGCACAAAAGCATTATAAAAGAGGTAAGTAGTATTACTATTAACAATAATTCTAAAATATCCAATTCTTGTTCACTGCTAACAGGTTTCTGTACCATTTGGCTGGAGGATGGCACTGTTTAGAATAGTGGATATAGCTTTATCTCTTGTTACTAAAAAGCACCTTGTTTGTGAAGACTACTGAGGGGAAATAAAAAAAAAAAAAAGAAGTCACAAGAAAAATAAACTTTCCGTTTATTAAGTGTGCATATGTTCAAGACAGAATTACATGAAGAATGTGCAGACTGTACCATTTCTGGAGCAACATAACACTTGCTTTTAAACCTTGCATTTTAAAATACAGTGTCAAGTGAGGCAATATACACAAAGAGTGCGTGTGTTAGCTTTTTAGTAAAAAAAAAAGTTCCTCCTCCATTCTTTTTGCTTCATGTGTTTTCCTACTTGATGACTTAGCTTACCACCAGTTCCAGGTTCTTCTGCTTCCCTGCTTATTTTGTCAAAGCTCCTTTTTAACTACCCTTTACCGTAAGAGGCTTAGAAGATCCAAACTAAAATCCTTTTAAATTCTCCTAAGATACAGAAGTTGCAAAGGGGGAGATTGAGTTGGATTGTGACATTGAATTTGTTAGTGTATATACAGTCAGTACTAACCAATTCCATAAGCATTGAGGGTCACTCTGGAATATCACAGAATCACAGAACAGTAGGGGTTGGAAGGGACCTCTGGAGATCACCTAGTCCAACCCCCCTGCCAGAGCAGGGTCACCCAGAGCAGGTTGCACAGGAACGCGTCCAGGCAGGTTTGGAATGTCTGTAGAGACAGAGACTCCACCACCTCCCTGGGCAGCCTGTTCCAGTGCTCTGCCACCCTCAAACTAAAGAAGCTTTTCCTCATATTGGAATGGAATGTCGTTTCTTCCAGTTTCTGCCTGTTACCCCTTGTCCTGTTACCAGGCACCGCTGAAGAGTCTGGCCTCATCTTCTTGACGCCCATCCTTTAGGTACTTACAAGCATTGATAAAATCATAGACTCATAGAATGGTGTGGGTTGGAAGGGACCTTGAAGATCATCAAATCCCCTCTCAGTCTTCTATTCTCCAGGCTAAACAGGCCCAGGTCTCTCAGCCTTTCGTCATGAGAGAGATGATCCATTCTCTTGATCTCCCATAGCACTCCACTGGACTCTCTCCAGTAGTTCCTTGTATTTCTTGAACTGGTGGCCCAGAACTGGACACAGTACTCCAGATGGGGCCTCACCAGGGCAGAGTACAGGGGGAGGATGACCTCCCTTGACCTGCTGGCCATGCTGTTTTTAACGCACCCCAGGATACCATTGGTCTTCATGGCCACAAGGGCACATTGCTGGCTCAGGGACAACTTGTTGTCCACCAGGACTCTCAGGTCCTTTCCAGCAAGTCATCCCCTAACCTGTACAAGTGCATGGGGTTAACGGTCCCTAGGTGCCCTACACTTGCCCTTGTTGAACTTCTTTAGGTTCCTAGTCTCTAGACTGTCCAGGTGTCGCTGAATGGTGCCACAGCCTTGTGGTGTGTCAGCCACTCCACCCAGTTTTGTATCATCAGCAAACTTGCTGAGGGTACACTTTTCCCTCATCCAGGTCATCGATGAATATGTTGAACAAGGCTGGACCCAGTACTGACCCCTGGGGAGCACCACTAGTTACAGGCCTCCAACTAGACTGTGCCACTGATCACAACCTTCTGAGCTCTGCCATTCAGCCAGTTGTCAGTTCAGCTCACTGCCCACTCATCTAACCCACACTTTCTTAGCTATGAGGATGTTATGGGAGATAGTGTCAAAAGCCTTGCTGAAGTCAAGGTAAACAACAGGCACTGCTCTCCCCCGGCCAGTCATGCCATCACAGATGGCTGTCAGATTTGGTCAAGCATGATTTCCCCTTGGTGAATCTATGTTGACCACTGCTGGTTACCTTCTTTTCCTCCACATGCTCAGAGGTGACATCCAGGATGAGCTGTTCCATCGCCTTTCCAGGAATGGAGGTGAGGCTGACTGGCCTGTAGTTTCCTGGGTCCTTCTTCTTGCCCATTTTGAAGACTGGCGTGACTTTGGCTTTCCTCCAGTCCTTAGGCACCTCTCCTGTTCTCCATGACCTTTCAAAGATGATGGAGAGAGGCATGGCAATAACATCTGCCAGGTCCCTCAGCACTCGTGGGTGCATCCCATCAGGGCCCATGGATTTGTAGGTATTGAGTTTGCCTAAAATGATCACTAACCCGATCCTCCTCAATTGAGGGAGAGTCTTCCTTACTCCAGGCTCTCTCTCTTACCTCCAGGGTCTGGGGTTCCTGAGGACTGGCCTTAGCGGTAGAGACCGAAGCAAAGAAGGCATTCAGTAACTCCGCCTTCTCTGCATCCTCCGTCACCAGGGTACACACCTCATTCAGCAGCGGGCCCACATTTTCCCTAGTCTTCCTTTTGCTACTGATGTACTTGAAGAAGCTGTTCTTATTGTCCTTGACCTCCTAAATACTCTTTTCAGAGGAAAGTGACTTGGTATATCATTTGATTTAGGAAACAGCTATGGCTTTTGATACTTTGTTGGTTTTGATTACTAAATGTGTGAATAAATGCTTTCAGAATTAACACATGTAGCCTCTAACTTACAGGAGGAGAAGAGATTTTTGTGTCAATGAGTAACTCGTGGCCTTAAATCTTATTTAAGAACAGCAATGAACTTGATCACAGCTACAGTATGAGTTCACTCATTTTCATTCTGATGGAACTTCTGTTGAAGAATCGTGTATTTGAAATACTAGTATTTTAAATTCCTTTTTATAAATTTTGTCTCAGGTTTTTAAAATAATTTATACATATAAACTTTACATGACCTGTGTCTCTCTTCCAATGCCAGTGGGTTAAGTCCTGTTAATATTGATGTGCTAGAACTGTAGACTAGAAACCTTCAAAGAAATGTGGATGTGGCCAGAAATGTCTGTTCAGCCTTAGAGGAATCAAGTGGTTACGCTCTGAGTTTTCTCTGATACTCTACAGTTCTTATTTTTTCTGTCTTTAGATGAAGAAAGTGTATTAAATAAAATAACAAAATGTGTTTTAAATAGTAATTCTGCAGCATGTGTTGATCCATCTGCATGTACCTATTTCGTATTTTTAAATCTTGTTTTAAATTAGGGATTGCAGATAGGGACAAGAGAACTGGAGGAGATGGGAGCAAAGTTCTGTGTTGGCTTACTGCGTTTGAAAAGAATGGCCTCACCTTTGGAGTACAATCTACCTTCTAGTCTGTTGGACATTGAAAATGAGCTGATTGAATCAAGCTGTAAAGTGACAAGGTAGTGCCCGTTTATTATATTTACTTTTTTTTTTCAGGAAAAATTGAAGTTTCTCAAGTAACATAAAGATTCTCTCAAAAATGTTCTTCCACTCATCAAAAAAAATAAATTGATGTGTTGTGACCTGTTAGTGTAACTTTTAATCTAAGTATATTAGGGACCTGTTGTGTTAATTCAATTGCTTCAATTTCTGAGAAAACAATAAATACAGAGTTAGACTTTGTGTCACATTTTTTACTGGGATAAAAACTGGCAATTTTAATGTCATTGGGGAGTTGTTATATGCAGTAAAACTCAGTAGGTCTTAGGTTTCAATTGTCTCTTTGAGAGCATTTTTTTCTTTTTTTTACTACTGTCTACAGTATTAAAAATACATTTAGACAGACTTAAATTATATGAGTTACAGCACTGTGAGAACTGCAGATTTTTCTTTGGAACTTTTTTTTTCTTTTCCCTTCGGTAGAGATATATATCAACACTTAAATAATCTAAAACGTGTGAAATAAGGTTTGGGTCACAAAAGAAATGTATTGTATCTGCTCAGTAGCTAGCTTATTAAGTTGACAATTCTTAAAGCTCTAGATAGGCTTGCAAAAGTATGCATGCTATTGCATATTTCCGTTCGCGTAATTCATCACTGAAGTATCCACACATACGCAGTAATCGGCGATGCACAGCAAGTAAGTGATTTCAAATGTGCAGACATCTCTTTCTGAAAAATCTGATTAGAGATTAAATAAAGCAGAGCCCCTACTTCAGAAAAGCATTAAATTTAGAAAAGAGTAAGATTTGCACACTATAATATGTTACCATTTGACATACTTAGAGCTGAAAATGTTTTTCTAGTGGCCTTGGCTGTTGCTCCAACTTAGCTGACGTGATACTGTGGAAATTTGCAGAAAAAATGAAATTTATTATTGTTTGTGTGCAACTGAAACAAGGAGATGCTTAAGACTGAGACTTTGATTAGATGCTAGACTAAGTGTAGGTAGGATTAGATGCTACACTGAAGTGTTGGTAGGCTGACTGGGAGATGGTCGTATGGCAGATGCTGAAAAAAGCAGAAAGTACTCTACAACTCCTGGAATGGTATTAGCATGGTGTCTCCAGTGCAGGTGAAACACAGCATTTTAATCACTAAGAATGCTTTGGTGTTGTTTACTGTACTAATGTAACATTTATACCAAAATGATGGTAGCAGCGGAGAGCAGTGCTCAGCATTTGTAACGTTACTGTTCAGTGTATCACTCTAAATTTTCATTTAATGTTGTATGAATTTCTGTTAGCCTTGTTAGATGTAGTCTGAAAGTGTAAATGAATGAAGTGTAACTGTGAATGGTTTTGAACTCTTTTATCCTTTGCCTTGGTTGAAAAGTTGCCCATTAGAATGAATTAATGTAATTATCTGCTTTGCTCTAAAATGTCTCTTGCTTGTCCATTTGTGTAGCATAGTAGTTTAATGAGCAATACTACAGGGAGATTAGTACAGAAAATTTGCTCCACTGCTGTTATGCCAGGGGCAGAGATAGTTGATCATCAGGTAACTATGGAAAGCAGCTCTCTTGTCTTAAGCTTTTGGATTAAGAAAACACTGATTCAGTGAGTTTTATCTCATGGACAGGGATCAGCCTAAGGAGAAAAAACCTGAATTGCTTACGTATTGTTTTATATACGTTGCTAGGGATTCTGGATATGTATCATCTGAAGGTAGTCTGTTTAGGATTCTTCTTAAATCAATGAGAAGCTTATACTGTGTGATAGACACTTCAGTTGTTCATTGGGATGGGATGTAGGTGTTGACAAAAGAGACCAAAGCTTGAAAAGTGAAAAATGTTAACTGATAAGGGTGTGTGCAGATGCTTGAAAAAAATTATATAGTGTACCTCAAATAAATAAATATCTTCCTTGAAATAAAGCTGGGGTGTAAGGGGCAATGTTTTATACTGTAAAGCTCTTGAGAGAAATCACCAGATGGAATTCCACCTTTATGATAGAGGAAGTCTTACTACAGCAAATAAAATTAATTGTTTTGATTAGTTTTCCTCACAAGGCCTTTATCAAAATGAAAAGGAAAACTAGGAGATGGAAAAGGAGAAAAGCACACGACAGCTCCCTTCAAATACAAGAAGACAGGTGCAAAGAGCCTCTTCTCCCTAGGGCAGACAGGACCATGAGTAATGAACTTAAATTACAAGGAAAAGTCAGTCTAGACTTTAGGTAAAAATTCTATATGGCAAGCAAAAATGAAGTTTTGGAATAGTCATCTGGGGAAGGTGCAATCTCCACACGAGATTAAGACTAGTATAGACAGGCTTCAGTCTAGAATGGCAGTGGGAATAGCTGAATTAACCTTAATGCACAGAGGTGCACAAAGGGACTGTGGGAAACTTCTTCACTAAGTATCATACTTAATATAAATTACTTATTCATAAATTCTAAATAGTTAAAAGTCACTTTGTTCTCTTTTTTAAAGCATTGCTCTCAAGCCATTTGCATGTAAGCAAGGAAGTGCCTATGAGGGACCATATAGGAAAAAACCCAGACCTTTTCTGGGAAATAAGCATGCTGTGGTGGGGGCCTCTTTGAAGTGCTTGCACATTAATGCATGCCGCATCGGGCATAAGTATGAGCAATTGGAAAGATCTGTATGCAGTTGCAGGGCTATGATATTGTTGCGATCATGGAGACGTGATGGGGATGCCTCTCAACTGGAGTGCTGCAGTGGAGGGATACAGGCTCTCTAAGTAAGGACAGGCCAGGCAGACAAAGAGGGGGGGTTGCCCTTTATATGACAGAGCAGCTGGAATGCATGGAGGTCTGCCAGGGGATGAATGACAAGCCAAGCAAGAGCTTATGGCTGAGGATTAAAGAGCAGATCACTCTGCGTGACATAATAGGGGATGTCAGCTGTAGGGCTGCCTGACCAGGAAGAACAAATGGATCAGAGCTTCTACAGACAGCTAGAAGCAGCCTCATGTTGGCAAGCTCTGGTCCTCAAAGGGGACTTGAACCACCCCAATATCTGCTGGAGGAACAACACAGCAAGGCATATGCAGTACAGGAGCTTTCTGGAAATCATTGATGACAATTTCCTTACCCAAGTGATACAAGAACCAACAAGGAGAGATGCTCTGCTGGATCTGGTACTCACAAACAAGGATGTTAGGATGTAAATATCGAAGGCAGCCTTGGCTGCAGTGACCATGAAGATGGTGTTCAGGTTCCCAATAGGAGGGAGAAGGGCATAAAAGGCAAGATCACAACTCTAGACTTGAGGAGAGCACACTTTGGTTCTTCAGGTGTCTGCCTGATAGAGTCCTGTGGAATAAGACCCTGGAGGAAAGAAGGGACCAAGAAAGTTGGTGGATATTCAAGGACCACATCCTCCAAGCTCAAGAGCAGTCCATCCCCATGAGCAGAAACTTAAGCAAAAATGGCAGGAAGCTTGCATGGATGAATGAGGAGATCCTGGCAAAACTGAAACATGTAAAGGAAATATATGTAGAAGGTGGAAGCAGAGACAGGTAACCTGGGAGGAATATAGAGGCACTGAGTATGCAGAGACATGGTTAGGAAGGATAAAGTCCATCTGGAGCTGATTCTGGTTGAGGTACTGAATGCCGCCTTCACCTTAGTCTTTACTAGGAAGACTAGCTTTCAGTAATCTAAGGACCCAGAGACTGGGGAAAGTCTGGAGCAAGGAATACTTACCCCTGGTGGAAAAGGAATATGTTGGAGAATACTTAAGCAGACTGGATTTTCATAAGTCTGTAGGTCCTGATGAGATGCATAAGTGCTAAGGGAGTCATCTGATGTCACTGCAAGGCTACTCTCAATAATCTTTGAATGATTGTGGTGATTAGGATTGGTGCCTGAAGACGGGAGGAAAGTGAATGTCATTCCTATCTTCAAGAATAGCAAGAAAGAGGACCCAGGGAACTACAGGCTGGTCAGCATCACCTTGATCCCTGGGAAGGTAACGAAACAACTAATCCTGGAAAGCATTTCAAGCCATATGAAGGAGAAGATTGTGAGTAGTCAATACAGATTTACTAAGGGAAGTCATGCTTGACCAACCTGAAAACCTTCTCCAATGAAATGACTAGCTTGGTAGATGTGGGGAAGGAAGTGGATGTTGTCTGTCTTGACATCAGTAAAATTTTTGACGCTGTCTGCCATAAGATCCTTGTAGAGAAGCTGATAAAGTATGGGCTAGATAGGCAGACAGTGAGGTGGATTAAAAACTGTCTCAACAACTGGGCCCATAGAGTGATTATGAGAAGCACAAAGTCTAGTTGGAGGCCAGTAACTAGCGGGTGTACCCCAGGGCACAATACTGGGTCCACTCTTGTTTAGCATCTGCATTAATGACCTGGATGATGGGGCAGAGTGTCCCAACCGCAAGTTTCCAGACGATGCTGGACTAGGAGTGGCTCATCCAGAGGGACCATGACAGGCTGTAGAAATGGGCTGACAAGAATCTCATGAAGTTCAGCAAGAAGTGTGAAGTCCTGCACCTGGGGAGGAACAATGCCATACACCAGTACATGCTGGGGACTGACCATCTGGATAGAAGCTTTGCAGAAAAGGCTGTGGGGGTCATAGTGGACACCAAGTTGAACATGAGCAATGTGCCCTGGCTGCAGAAGGCTGCTGGTATCCTGGGCTTCATTAGGAGGAGTGTAGCCAGCAAGTCGAGGGATGTGATGCTTCCTTCTTCTCAGCAGCACTGAGGCCACACCTGGAGTACTGTTTCCAGCTCTGGGTTCCCCAGTACAAGAGAGACATGGACATACTGGAGAGTCCAGTGAGGGACCCTTAAGATGATGAAGTGACTGAAGCATCTCCTGTAGGAGGAAAGGCTGGGAGAGCAGGGACTGTTAGTCTGGAGAAGACGACTCAGGGGGCATTTTATTAAGGTGTACAAATACCTGAAGGGAAGTTGTAAAGAAGTTAGAGCCAGGCTCTTTCTGGTGGTGTCTGGTGACGGTCTAAGAGGCAATGAGCATGAACTACAGAGGACATTCCATTTAAGCATTATATATATAACGGTTAGATATATACTTGTTGTGAGGGTGTTCAAACACTGGAACAAGTTTCCCATGGGAGTCTTTATCCTTGAAGATATTCAAAAGCTGAATGGGCATGGTCCTCAGCAACCTCCTGTAGATTGCTCTGCTAGAGCAGGGGTGTTGGACAAGATGACCTCCAGAGGTCCTTTTCAACCTCAGTCATACTGTGGTTCTGTGAAAAGGGGGAAATGTCTTTAAGTCTGTCCTCAAAAGACGCTGAGTGCTGGTGTTGTGGGCAGCTTTGAATTGGAGTGCTAATTAGATAATTAGAATACAGGGTTCTAAAATCACAATATAGTTATCTTTCTCTCCCTCAGAACTTTCACAGCCAGACTCCTGATCCCTTGGCACTTCTGCCATATACGCTTTAATAATTTTGTAAATATGAAGTCTTCCATAAATACAGGGTGACCGTAAGGCAGTTGCACTTGACAGCTATTGTAGATGGTCTCTAAATGATAGTTTTTCAGCAAGGGCATGTGTTTCTTCCTTGAGTTCCTTGTGTGTGTTGATGCAGCATGTTGAACTTCAAAATTTAATACTGATATGTTACACCTATTAATCATACTTTCCAATTTTTAGGGGGTTTACTTTTTTTCTTCATTTGCAGCTACTGTTATATGTTAATGAGACTGTAATATTTTTCCCATCCGTAAGTGTTATATCATTGTCAATTTTATTAGAAATAAGCTTCAATATAAATGTGTCTTATGTTGTTGCTAGGAGCGAGGGGCACAGGGACTGTTTCATACTGGGTTTTCTGAAAGCACTAATAAAAGGCTACTGCGAAAACACAGTGTAGTTGGCTTGGCACATGTGAGCATAGATGAAAAATAACATGAGGCTCATAATAAGGGTAATATTATGGAGACTGCACATGGAAATGTTTATAATCCTGTTGTGTGAGGAAGGTAACTGGTAGTCAGGAACTTCAAAAAACAGGAAGGTTCAGTCTCCATCCCAAAAGACCAGGTCCTGAAAATCACAAAATTAATTCTACTGCAAGACAAAATTTTAAGTTGGAGAGTGATCATGAATAAGTTAATTCAGTGTTTTGAAACTGAATTTGTATATAGAAAAAAAATATATTTTCCTTTGGTCATTGCACAGCTACAGATGGTGAAAGGTAATAACCAAATGCTCCTGCACTGAAGAAATTAAGGCAGTGGATAAAAAAATCAGATCCTGTGCATTGCCAAATGAACACTGAAACCTTCATTGGAGAAATCTGTTAACAACTGTTTAGATTTTTCTAATGTCCAATGGCTTTGTTTCTTAAATTTATTAAATTTAAATCTACTAAATGTAAATCTACCTTAATAATGCTAAAAGAGAAAAATAGGTAGCATGAAGTGAGAAAATAGTGCCTTGCTCTCAGTGTTCATATAGGAATATTGTATACCTATGTGAGAATCTGTGATGGAAAAACTACGTGTGTAAATTCGAACAACTTATCTTTAAAATGTGGCATTAAGACTGAAATATGTTGTGTATTTGTACCTGACTCTCTGTGTGTTCTGGCCCCATCTTGAAAGTGATTTGATAATTATAATTATTTATACAGAGACTTATTTCATTGAATTCAGTGGAAGTGCTTTTTATTTAAAAAATGGGAGTGAAATCAGAGACTTAACAGGGAATATTTTTCAGAGAAAAGTGCAAAGTGTACTGCTGTCTCTGTCACTACTGGAGTATTGACCAGCTATCAGACTGTCTCTTTTTTCAAGTGAGAATTTTCTTAAACTTTTTGTGTAACCACGGCAGCCTTATGTACAGTGACTGATTTTCTGTACATGCTGATGCATCATCAAACAGATTTGTTCATGAAAAGTTACCTAAGCAATCATCTCTAATTAAAAAATTGAAATATATTTAAGTACATAATACTTAGCCTGGCAAAATGTTCCTCTAGTAAATCTAGAACAACACAGCTAGATTTTTTTAAAAAATTATAATTTTAGTATCCTTCTGAGACAGGAATGACCCATCTCTATGCATGATAATAGGAATTTGCTATCCGTATAACAGGGTTGACTCCATTTTATTTTGATAGCTGCGCTGTGTGCATACAAGCCATCATTTTTGCATAAACAAGAAGCTTTAATTTTTTTCACAGTGCCTCCACTATTAGCAATAAAAGTCATTAATGCTTGCACATTATTTTCTTTCATTCTTTGCTAAAGGGATTAATACTGCCATAGGTGGAATTAAGAGATGATCCGATTTTTGTTTGCGGGAGCTCAGAAGCCGAGTTCTGACATTCTGACCTCAGGCCATCAGACTTTTTGCCTCAATTACTTGGAAAAGTCTGTCTGGAGCAGAGCAATTTTATTCAGCTCCCCAACAAATATGTGCATGTGACAACTGGGCCAGATATCCTTGGGGTCCAAGTTTCCTGTCTTTGGTACACTCGCTGCATGTCTCAGCAGAAAGTTTAAAAACCTGTACAGTTTATGAATGATGATGCGCAAGGGTGAAGTCTCATGTTATTTATTTTTAGGGACTGGGTTATATTCAGAACTGAAACACATACTGTATAACAGATTGTAGTTACAGGCCAGCTCTTTTATGGGATAATGGAGATACCGTGTTCCTCTGTTTTGGATATTATTTAAAATAGATTTTAATATAATAGTCTTTTCTAATTAATTCTATTGAAGTCAACTTTGTGCTGTCTCAGGAAGTACAGGATGAGGACATAGTGGATAGGTGTTGAGAACAAAAAAAAAAGGAAAAAAAATTATGAGGAATATTTTAACAGCCAAAGAAGAGCATGGATTTTTTGCCCTGATCTTTCATAGATTTGAGGGTTTTGGGGAGGGGTAGGTTCTATTTAAGCAGTATTTTTGTATGATCACTGAACAAGTTTTCAAGGCTATTCTGTAACTCCCTCGTACAGTGGAAAGGAAGACTGGACACTGCCTCAAGGTGTTAAAGTTCATAGAATAGAATCATAGAATCATAGAATCATAGAATTGTTGAGGTTGGAAGGGACCTTTAAGATCATCAAGTCCAACCTTTAGCCTACCCTGACAAGAGCCACTTCTAAACCGTGTCCCTCAGTGCCCCATCTACCCTTTTTTTAAACACCTCCAGAGATGGTGAATCCACCACCTCCCTGGGCAGCCTATTCCAATGTTTAATAACCCTTTCAGTGAAAAAGTGTCTCCTAATATCTAATCTAAACCTCCCCTGACGTAACTTGAACCCGTTTCCCCTCGTCCTATCACTTGTCACCAGGGAGAAGAGGTCAGCCCCCATCTCTCTACAACCTCCTTTCAGGTAGTTGTAGAGGGTGATAAGGTCTCCCCTCAGCCTCCTCTTCTCCAGGCTAAACAACCCCAGCTCCCTCAGTCGTTCTTCATAAGGTTTGTCCTCCAGGCCCCTCACCAGCTTTGTAGCCCTTCTCTGGACACGCTCCAACACCTCAATGTCCCTCTTGTAGCGAGGGGCCCAAAACTGAACGCAGTACTCGAGGTGGGGCCTCACCAGTGCCGAGTACAGGGGGATGATCACTTCCCTAGTCCGGCTCACCACACTATTCCTGATACAGGCTAGGATGCTGTTGGCCTTCTTGGCCACCTGGGCACACTGCTGGCTCATATTCAGCCGGCTGTCAACCAACACTCCCAAGTCCTTTTCTGTCGAGCTGCTTTCAAGCCATTCTGCCCCAATCCTGTAGCGCTGCATGGGGTTGTTGTGACCCAAGTGCAGGACCCGGCACTTGGCCTTGTTGAACCTCATACCATTGGTCTCAGCCCATCGGTCCAGCCTGTCCAGATCCCTCTGCAGAGCCAACCTACCCTCAAGCAGATCAACACGCCCGCCCAGTTTAGTGTCATCTGCGAACTTACTGAGGGTGCGTTCAATCCCTTCATCCAGATCATTGATAAAGATATTAAAGAGAACCGGCCCCAGCACCGAACCCTGGGGGACACCACTTGTGACTGGACACCAACTGGATTTAACTCCATTTACCACCACTCTCTGGGCACGGCCATCCAGCCAGTTTTTTACCCAGCGAAGAGTACACCTGTCCAGGCCATGAGCAGCCAGTTTCTCCAAGAGAATGCTGTGGGAAACAGTGTCAAAAGCTTTGCAAAAATCCAAGTAGATAACATCCACAGCTTTTCCCTCATCCACTAAGTGGGTCACCTTATCATAGAAGGATATTAGGTTTGATAGGCATGACCTGCCCTTCACAAACCCATGCTGACTGGGCCTGATCACCCTGTTCTCCTGCATGTGCCATGTAATGGCACTGAGGAGGATCTGTTCCATGACCTTCCCAGGCACCGAGGTCAGACTGACTGGCCTGTAGTTCCCCGGGTCCTCCTTCCGGCCCTTCTTGTGGATGGGTGTCACATTTGCTAACCTCCAGTCAGCTGGGACCTCCCCGGTTGTCCAGGACTGCTCATAAATGATACCAAGTGGCCTGGCGAGCACCCCCGCCAGCTCTTTCAATACCCTTGGGTGGATCCCATCCGGCCCCATAGATTTGTGCACCTCCAGGTGCTGAAGCAGGTCCCTCACCATTTCCCTTTGGATTAGAGGGGCTTCATTCTGCTCCCCATCCCTGTCTTCTAGTTCAGGGGTCTGGGTGCTCAGGGAACAACTGGTCCTACTGCTGAAGACTGAGGCAAAGACTTCATTAAGTACCTCAGCCTTTTCCTCATCCTTGGTCACTATGTTGCCGGCCCCATCTACTAGAGGACAGAGATAATCCTTAGTCCTCTTCCTATTGCTAATATATTTATAGAAGCTTTTTTTGTTGTCCTTGACAACAGAAGCCAGGTTTAGCTCTAGCTGGGCTTTGGCCCTCCTGATTTTTTCCCTACATAGCTTAACTACCTCTTTGTAGTCGTCTTGAGTGGCCTGCCCTTCCTTCCAGAGGCCATAGATCCTCTTTTTTTCCCTAAGTTGCAACACTAGTTCTAGCACTAGAACAACTAGTTCATTCAGATTCCATAATCATAATTTTTCTTATCTTCGTGGGGGTGCGAGAGGCATTCCAGAACATTTTGCTAGAAGGCTGCAACTAGTTTACATACAAACGATGAGTACCAGCTCCTCAGCAAACTCTTGAGCTCTCCTTTTCCCACTTCCCCATCCAATGACAATGAAATGTAAAGAATCCCAGGGCTGATATTTCTGGGTGCACTTACAGCTGAAGCACAGGGGAGTTGGGCTCCCTAGCCGTATGAGACCTCAATCCTGTTCAGAGGAAAAGTTTGCTTGGTAGGGTTTTCTTTCTCCCCCTCTGCTACCTGTAAGGATCTAGTTACTTTTCTGTGCAGCAGACGTCCCTCTCTTTGTAATTAACAGGAAATAGATTTTCATTTATTTTTTTTTCTTAGTACTTTAAAAAAACAGATTTTTATTAACACTTCTTGAAACCTGTAGGCCAAATCTGGGAACTATGTTGTCCATTTATCCTTTGATTCAATCCTTGTATCCAAAGTGCTGAAGTTTTAGTGTTTCTGTACGGTTCTAGACAAGATACTAAAAATATCTATCAGCTGAGGCATCTGTTTATTAGGTATCTATTTACTTGACTGCTGGCAATATACAAAGAGCCTCTATTGAGTAAAATTCATAAAGCTAATTTGTATTTCTCTTCAGAGAAAGTTACGGGTCAGAAGACAGTCACACAATTCCTTGCTTTATATGCCTGGATTTTCATTCCCATTATTCTATTATAATAACAGTACTGCTTATACTTCCCTCACACCTACATGATTCATGGCTCCTTTCTTACCATTAGAGATGAATGAGAGGCTTCCTACAGAAAATGCAGGTAAAAAAATCATGACTAAAAAGTATAAAACAAAGTAGTTTTTACACAGCTGTAATGTACCTGTAATGTTAGAGTAGAACAATTAATAAATTGTAGTTATTTTCTTTTATTTTGGATGTTGTTTGTGTTACTTTTTACAAAAACACAATTTTAATGTTTTGGGGGATAAGCAGGCAAGTTTAAACATTCAAGTCTAAACACACAGAAGCACTGCTTTTATTTTTTGCAAATGATTTTGAGAGTTTCTCAAATTCTTTTTGGTTTTACTGGTTATACTTAAAATGACCAAGTAAATGTTAATATTCTAAAATATGCCTCCAGTATTTCATTACACATAGGCTTAGTTTCCATGAGTTCATTTTGAACCATGGCTGAAACACATTTGACTTAAGAAAAACAAAACAATAAGTAGATTTATTTCCCTCTGACAGTGCCCTTTAACATTTTAAGTGATGAATTAAACACTTTATTTTCCTTTAATTATTTCAGACCCATTTGCCAATGTTTTCCCCCCAGTTCCAAATGGAAAAGATTAGACGAAATGTAATACTGATCTTGTAGTAAGAATTATAGTTGTTATGCTGACAGGTTTGATAGGGTCTGTATGCAATGAAACAAAAACACATGACTGCAGTCATAACTGTTAGGCCTTACTGGAATTATCCTTTGCGCAATAACTTGACCTCTTTTTGGAAATTCTAGTCGTTTCATTGATTGTTTTGAGGCTCATTGGCGTGTTCTAGAACATGGTGTATTTTTGTTTGTTAATTTGATTTAATTATAGCAGAGAAGCAGACTTGAGCTTTTGGGACTCAGCATGTCTAGAAAATGGTAGAAAAAGTAGGCTGCCAAAAGGAGCCGTGGGAAAGAAAAAACCTGATGCAAAATCCACTTCCTGCACTTAGTCTTACACTTGAGAAAAGACAACAGACTGGTGGGGCAAGGAGTGAAGGGTACATGCAGTGAGAATGTGTCCAAGATCTTCCTGCAAAGGGTCTCTCTCTAGGCTGCCAGAAGGAAACGGGATCTGTGCTACTTTATTTCCCTCCCCCTTCATAACTCTTAAATTTGCCCACACATTTGCATACTTCTAATCTCCTTCACTTGGGAGTAAAAGTTTTTTCCTTCCTATTCTCCTGCAGCATTTGAGCTTTTCTTGGCCTTTCTTCCAGCATATTAGGAGTACAACTTAGTTAAAAAGCAGGCATCTTACACTGCAACTTTTGTTCTGTCTGTCTGTCTGAATGTTGGAAGAAAAAGCTTCCAAAAATGAGACCCAGAATTTCAGTGGTGGGCCTGGTGGCAGTGCCCATGCACCAGGACCTTCCTCTGGTCCAAGTGAAATTGATTGCTTTTTGTTCTGTGTAGACTGTAGCATCAGAGTACTGTTTGTCTTCTCTAGGGCAAGATAAGGAAACTAGTAATCTTGCAGGGGGGAGACACTTTAAAACAAGGCTTGCATGGGATTTGGATACCCAGCTTCTTATGGCTTAGAAAAGAGTTGGACATGTTGTTCTGCTCTTTAGCCTTGGAAATTCCCTTGAGGAAATACCCTTACTACTTGGGAAAAACACATAGGTGAAGAGCTCCTGAAGGGGACAGCACGTGTAGCTGCGTGTGCGTCGCTGCCTACTGTAGCAGCATTGCTTATCCCTAGAAGAGAATGTAGACCCTAAAGGGAAATTAAAAGGAAAAGTGTGGAGAAACAATTCCTTTGTGAAACTTCCTGACTCTCTTTCTCCTGTAAAATTTTCCCTCCCCTGGTAACGCAGTTTTAAAAAGAATCATTAGTTCTTCAGATTTTTCTCTCCTTCCTTTCTCAACTCCCTCAGTAGCTACAATTCTCCATAGTTTGTCAGGGAATATTTCTTAACTTTTTCTTCCAAAGTTTTAAGATGTGTACACTTCCCCTGCAGTCTCAGAAAACCGCTGATCTCCATGGAGTTGAAATCAGTAATGGTTGTGTCTGGCTTGTGTATTAATTTCTCTGTAATTGAGTCATAATGAAAAATCCAAGTATGTCTTTTGAGGGACAAATAAAATTTTAGTTTGAAAGTTAGTGAATAAGTTTATCTTTTAATATGTATGGAGCATTAATATAAATAAGAAAACACATAGTAAGGTATTGTCATTAAAAAAAATCATGTAAATACATTTTAGAAAAAGAGTTGTGTTAATTCCTAAATTTAGTGTATTCAATGGCAAGTGATGCAGAAGTACTCTTTTTTAAACAAAAAGGATATTCTTATGGTCTTCATGTTTATGAAGAACTTTAGTATTGCATCAGATATATTAATCAGGTATTTAGGAGCTCATCTTCTTACCCATAAAATTTTGTTAAAGTAAAATCTGCAAAACTTCAGGTTTTCATATAATATTCTCTTTTAACTGCTGTGACTTCAAAGCAAATACAGGGATTATGGCATCCCTTACATTACAGAACTGTAGTTGTGTGATAAACAACCTCTGCTAACCTGAGCAAAATAATGGTTTCCTTTTAAAATGAAAAGCGGGAGGTGTAGGGGTAAAGGAAGAGGGATTATTGAGCAAGTTAATTAGAAACAGCCCAAGGGAAATGTTAGGAAATTAAAACCCAGAGAATCAGCATGACGGTAGCTAAAAATATATTGTCACAAGATATGCCGAGGGTGGGGAGCGGCAGGGAGGCATATAAAGAATTTGATTAAACAGCAAGAAATTTTTTCAGGTGTTTTGGTTTCTACATTTTTTTTGTGCCCCAGCTTCAGTAAAACAGTGAAGTAATAATTACACTCTGCAGATTCAGGCGAGCCTGTAGAATAAAGATTGATGGAAAATTAAATATCCACGTTTAACATTTGCTACATCAGACAAAAACATGCCATGGGAGAGCAAATATACATGAGTGGTTTGTGACACAGGTTTTTCCTTTGAATGCAGAGAGTACTCAGATACAATTCTGTGAGGAATAAAGACTCAAGAAAGGGAAAGTGAAAAAATAATCTTAATAAATATAATCATAACACTTATTTTCAGTAAGAAATGATTGAGAAGTCATGGTGCATTGTCCTGGATGGTAATTGAAAGCTAAGATTATTATGAGGCAGCTTTCAGAGCTAGTTTTAACATTAAAAGCTTATGTAGCTTTGAAAATAAGATCTGTTCATCTATTCTAATGGTACTTTTCTCGAATAGAGAAAGTAATTTATAGTTTTGATTTTTATTTTATTGAATGGGTAATGTCAACAGAAAGCATCCCTCGGTTTCAGACGAGAATTTTGAATGTATACACGCCAGAGCAAATGTCTAAAATGTGTTGCATCATACACACTGACTTTAAGACTGTGCACAGTGGCTGAATTTCTGTAAGTTAGGGGCATGCCTACATGCTTACACGTAACTAAGTAAAATAAATTTATACAAATGTAACAAATATGTATTTAATACATATAACTGCCTGTTTCTAAAGACAATATAAAACGGGACATATTCTATGAACTGACAAGCCACTTTGAAGAGGTGAACTATGTGGTTTGTTTGTGTGTCCGGTTCTGTGTTTCTTCTTTAAAATACATTTTGTTAGTTACTTTTTTAACTGGATCAACTATGCAAGGCTAATTTCCAAGTAATGACACTTACTAAAAAGAACAAATAGAATTTTTGTAAGAGCTTTATTATTCTGTATTATACCTCACTAACATGAATTTTTATAAGCACCTACTGTAATGCATTAACATCCCATTATCAGTGTTAATAAACATTGGCATAGGTCATTGTAGTTTTCTGTTTCAGTATTCAGAATTATTGGTTAATATTAGGTCAGCATTCAGATTTAATGGCTCCATTTCCTGTGAATTTAATTAGTCTATCCTGCAGTTGCAGCGTGGATTCCTTGCATACAAAAGCTAACAAGTCAATGCCTGCGTTAAGTTACTTGAAGCAGAAGTTGCAAAAAAGCTGTCTGCTTGTTGGATTGTGATATATTTGGTGAAGTTCCTTTCATTGTGTTCTTTAAATAAATGAAACATTTAAGCTTTTTCCTCCCCCCAACTTTTTTTTCCTTGCAAAAAGTGTTGGTAGGTAGTGACTTCCTAGGGTGGAAAGCGTCACAGGAATGAAAGCACAGAAAAATTATATTCCTTTGCTGTTTCTACCACAGGTTCTTCATGAAAAGCATGTGTCGTTATGGCATGTTATGTTCCCCACCTGTAAAATGAAAAAGGTGTCTTAGCAAAGATACTGGTTATTTCCCTCACTGTCTCTCTTACATGGAAGCAATTTTGTTTTAAGCACCCAGTTCATTAACCAGTGTAGTGGGTTGTTGCCCTTGTTACAACTTAAATAATCTTTAAAAGTATTTAGTTTTGTGGACCATTCTTTTTTGCATGGCTTAAGCAGGAATTTGTTTAGTGAACTATGATACATATTATTTTTAATGTAAGTCCAGAGACCGTGAGTGAACTGATTTTTTTATAACTTTACTAGTTTAGGTCTTCTGTCCTTTTTTTTTCTAAGCTAGGACTAAGTGTTATTCTCATTTGTTCTTCTCCCAGTATTTGAGCTAACTGTCAACAGCACAAAACATTACAGTGTAGCATGTCATTGAGGGTACAGGTAGAGGAGGAATACTAGGAAATTTATTTATATTGAAGAGAGATTGCATTGCAAATTTCAGGTGGTCCACTTAAGGTCCTAAAAGACCTTTAGGAAGAAGCAGTGATTAATCCTTTTAATTATAAAGCCATAACCAAGCTAGGCTGTTGTGTGGCTTAAGACAAAATTAATGAAAACTAATACGCAAACGTTTCTGCAAGTACCCTGTGATCTCTCTCAATAAGAACATTCTCATTGTTTTGTATGAGTTCTGTATGATTTGATTATTAGGTAAAATGCATTACAAAACCCTCTTAGGACTTCATCTGAATATAAAATCACTTATGAAGTATTTAGGAATACTTAGCACTTTTAAGCAGATATCTTTTTCTGTCCCAAGGGAGGTTAGTAAAACTGGGTCTGGAAAACACTTCTTTTTTCTCTGTCCTAGGGAGGTGAGAGGATCAGAAAGTCATATTTTAACCTTTCTTCAGTTAACACTGAAGGTGTTAGTCCTCTTATTCTTGGAGGCCACTAGCTAAGGGCAATAGACCATTCTGTGGGCAGTCTCTCAGTTCCTTAAATCCACTGCCTCTGAGTTGCAAGGTGTAACACACAAATTTTAAGTTTTAACTGCGTGCAAGTGTGTGAGGACCTGATGTGAGTCAAGTGATTCAGATAGGAACTTAATCTTAGTTGTAGGTATAAACGTGACTTCTTGTTCTGTCATCTCTGGTACATACAGTGTAATTGCTCACAACGCTTTTCAGTAAAATGGGTGTTTTAATAAAATACAGAGGTTTCCTGATGGAATTTTGAGACTCTCATGTGGTTTTTAGTTTGTTTATACTTTCTAGGAACTGCTATTTCTTGATGTAGTTGTATCCTTCTGCAACAACTTCTGATACTGCTGTAATTATATGAATTTCTTACAGGCCATTAATGTAGGTCTATAATGTGTCACTGATTTGTCATGGCACATTTTTATAACATGCGGTGTATGACTGACTAATGAGTTCAGGGTCTTAGGAGTGTGGTTTTGGCTCCCAGATGTTTTATGTGCAATTAAAAAATCCATACTATTTCAGGTAAACTGCTCCTTTCCTGAAGTAATTTTTGGATTATGGTGTGTCAGGACAGGGACAGTGCACAGTCTGAATGTGTTGTTCCAAGTAAAACTTTTGACGTGATTCGTGCAACTTCTTGTTCATTATAGCCCCACTACATATGTTTTGGATGAAGATGAGCCTCGCTTTCTTGAAGAAGTTGATTACAGCGCAGAGAGTAATGATGATCAAGACATTGAATTAGCTGATAATGCGGGTGATTATGAGGCAACTAATCAAGAAGATGGACTTTCAGACTCAGATTCAACAAGGATACTCCTTTCTTGAACGATCTTTGCAGCCAGTAATAAGAGATGAAGTATCCTGGATTTTCATAGTCACGAACTTCCTCACCTTTGTCTACTAAGGGGATATGCTTAAGGAAACACAAATAACTGGGCCCTGCCTAGCTCAAGGACAATAAATATTTGTGGTTTCTGATAAATTGGCATTTGTTTTATTTAAGGAGTTTTGTGTTTTCTTTTAGCACTAAATAGATAAATCTATTTACCAGTTAATTTTCTACTAAATAGCACCGCATGGCATTTTGTGTCCTTAAACCCTACTTTCAGAAAAATGGAGTATAATTTCTGTTGTGTCAGAGTACAGAAACTAATTCTTTGTGGTACAGTTCTTCGAGTTGCTTCCCGAAAAATACGTATCTACAAATTTTCTAAATTAATTTGTGTATGTGTGTGTGTATGCGCATGTGTATACTGAGGTGAAGAGGTTATTTTTCAACATTATTTTAAAGATACTTGATTGTGTTTTAAAGTAATGTAGTGCCTGCTCTGGAACTATTCAATAATTACTAAATTAAAAATTAAGAAGTGATGTATGAATTGTTGCACTTGTTTCTTGCTTCTGATGATTATATGGTTTTGCCACAATACTACCTGAAAATATATAATGTCTGTTCACAGTTAAGGAATTTTGCACAGCGACCAATGCAACCTGTGCTTACAAGAACTATACACTTGTATAAAACTCTTTCCCATAAAGTAGGCATGGTCTTATACGAAGAGATTGGGTTTTTTCAAGTGTACATGACTACAAGAAGTGGTTAGATATATATACACCATATGTATGTTCAGCTACTCAGTTGCTCAATTTTTCTCATTCAATATGCACGTAGTAAAAGAGTTCACTTTACTGGGGGCACATCAACTATATACCCAATTCAAATGTTTTAAAAGGGAAAGTGCATTTTGGTTTAAACATCTTTTGCCTGGTCTGAATACAGTGTTTGCTCTGAGAAGGAGATTGGACTGTAACTTCCTGAGGTCTCTCCCAGCCTGTATAATTATTCAGTGATTCTATATTCTTCACGTTTAAAGTCGTCAGGCATAGCATTTACACTTCTTCATCTTTTCCTGTCATCTACAAATTCTTATTGCCTCTTGCCTCTGCTTAGAATAAGACCTAGTAAAGAAATGAAGTTGTACCTCGTTGTTTACAGACTGACGTGTTTTGCAATGAAAAATATTTTTCCAAAATTATTTTTACTTGGTGTGACCCGATTGTGGCATTCATTTTCTGATGCATGTGCAAGGGCTTTAAGAGTATGAAGAATAACACTTCTAAGTTACAGCAGGTTTTTAACTGATAAGAACTTCGTGTATGTTTAGTGTTGCAAATAAAACTGTATTTTGGAGGGGAAGAGTGCCTTTGGTAGAAGCATAAAAAAAAAAAATAATGAAGAGAATTAAGTGTATCAATGATTCTCAGTCTGGAGATGGATTTTCACCAGAATCTGCTGTTTCATATGCAGCATTGTTTGGTTATGACTATACATACCATTCTGATTCTGAAACTGGGCAAGGGTTTTTGATCCCTCGTGATATGCTACTGTATTGTGTTAAAAGGCTTAAATTTATATTAATAGCCACACAGTTTTGAGATGTGATTGTATAATGGAAACATTTACATTCTTATCCCTTTATAACTCTCTCTAGTGAAAACTGTCATTCCTTGTGTTCTGTACTGTAAATAAGAAAGTTAATTAATACCCTGCTGAAGAGGAGCCCTCCCCACTGAAACTGTAGAGGAGTTTGGGAATCTGCCAAACAGAAGGATTAACCTTGCCACAGAATTTGAGCTCTCTTTAAGTGAGCCCAGTGAGAGCAGACCAGAACGCTTACATTGCTGCATCAGTCTTATACTAGTTATCTGCATAAATAGATTTTCATCCTTAAGGACTTGTACTGCAGTACCTTACATAAATAATTTTGACTTAAATTTCAGGGATGCAGGATGCCACAGGTTGGTTAGCCCCATTGCACGTTTCTCCTTAGTTTCATATGAACCTGTATTAATCCTAGAAGACTATTTTCATAATACAGGCAAGACTAGAAATGGACTTCATCCATTTAGAAAGAATTATGGCTTAGTCCTACAAAATCATCTTTTCATCCTGAGTAAATGTGCATATATGTTCTCATGTCTTCTACAGCTTTTAGTCTGTGCAAAGGAGTTACAAATTACTTATATAATGGCTCAGGATAATGGGCATTTTCCTAAAACAATAATGTGTTTATACATTAGATTCTAATGCACTTATACATTAGATGAGATGTATGCATTTGATTAGATGAGATGTCGGTTTGTCAGTTGTGGGTCTGAACTTCTACCAGTGCAGTCCCAGTGCAAGAGTGAAACTTTATCCTTATCTTACACGTTGTTGAAAATGCAAAGGCCTTTACCTCTTACATGTTTTGTGGCACTTCATGTAAATTCTGAAAGGCAGCGTCTCCATCCGTGCTCACGGGGTTGCCAGTTCCTGGGAAGAACTGTCACAGTGGTAGCTGCTTCACACTGTTTATCCCTTCTCTACTACATGTTGCCATTGTTGCAGTGCTGTTGGAAGACATGCACTGGTATCCCCTTTTTATATGTTTTGGTGGGAAGTCTGGTGTTTAGCTGAAAATGGAATAGCTGAGGCTTGATTCTGTTACGCTCCATTCTGTTACTATGGCATTCACCCCGAATAAATGGGCAGAATGGATAGCAAAGAATGGCAGTTTCTTGAACTGTCACAAATCAGTTGTCTAGCATGGCCTGTCCCAGACAATTGACTGTCTTTATTTTATGCATTGGCATTCCAATGTTTCTGGTTTTAAATGATGCTCTTTACTATAAGCATGGCTGATTTTGTATAGGAAAAGAAGATATTCTTATATCTTTTTCCAGTAATAACACCAAATAAGATTATAAACAATAATTACATCCGTGTTATTTATTGTCTTGGTTTTAAATAATTGCTGGGTGATTAATTACTTTATTCCCCTTTCAGGTATAATGCAAGTTGCAGCACAAATTTTGATATTATGTCTTCACTGGTGACATCCCCTGCTGTAATGTAACTTACAGCTAAGACTGCAGTTTCTGCTGAAATCTTGGCTGGTCATTTTTGGAGGTGGATTGCTTTATCAGCCTGACTTATCAGGGAGAACTGTTGTGAATCTCAAATAAGAATGCAGTATCCGTAAACACTGTTAACAAAATACAAAAATTCAAGGTTTCAGATAGGTCCTAATGTAAAGCTGTGATGGATATAATTGTTGCAGTGTTATTATGTATGCCCCAAATAACAATACTTACTAATAAAAATACATAATAAAGAATTAATTACAATCATTTTGCTTCCCTATTATTGGTTAGAAATGTTTAAAGGATTTCTTATCATAGCATTTGCAGCAATGTACGTACCTCGAACAATTGGAGTGTGCTTAGCATTTCAAGAAGGATAATATTTTGTTCATTGTCAAGTTAAAGTCAGTGTGCTGCAGGCTTAGAGTACCATTTGCATATTAATAGATTGAATTATAGCTCTTAAAAAGCTTAATATTCAGCAGCATATGTAAAACTTAAGAAGACTTCAGATGAACCACAATGAGCAGAGCGCACAGAAGAAGGAGAGTCTTTTGATGAGAGTCTTTCCCTCCTACACAACTAATAGACTTTTCATCTGATTTAGGAAAGGCACAAGTTTATTCGTCGCTAAGTTACCACTTTACAATTAAGCTCAGACTGCAGTTGAGGACTAAGTTATTTTTATTATTTATATTTTTACAGTAGCAATTTAAAGATTTGAGACAATTTATGGAGGGAAAGCTTAAGATAAAAGTGGATCTAGTTTTATGGAGCTGTCTGAAAAGAGCAAGTGGTTACTAGGAATCATCAGTGACACTTTTGCAAATACGTATGCAGTGTACTTAACTAACATCTGTCATGTTAGTTTAAGTTGAACAACTTCGTTGTTCATACTTCACACTTCTGTTGTCCAGACTGCTGTAGGATATAGAAGAGTCACAATTAATCTTAAGGATATCTTTCTTTGATCTTAATCATAGAATGGTTTGGGTTGGAAGGGACCTTAAAGATCACCTAGTTCGCACCCCCCTGCCCTGGGCAGGGACACCTCCCACTAGACCAGGCTGCTCAAAGCCCCATCCAGCCTGGCCTTGCACACTTCCAGGGATGGGGCATCCACAACTCCCTGGGCAACCTGTGCCAGTCTCTCACCACTCCCACAGTAACGAATTTCTTCCTAATATCTAAATGTATCTAAATGTTTCTAAATGTTTCTAAATTTTAATGTTTCTGAAGTCATCAGGATGTAAAGCATTTGAGATGTGACCTTGCATCTTGTTTGTTTAAATAAACTAACTGTAGATTGCTTTGAAAGAAGGGCTTCAAAATATGAAAAGTTAAACAGCTTTGAAGCCTAGTAAAGAATACATTTCCTTAAATTATAGATGGTTTGGCTGTTTTCAATAGTATCATATAGGGGATTTGTTTAGTCCCTGTAAAATACTTCATAACAATGAAATACCCTCCCTTAATTCTTCCGGTATTAGAAAATGTTAGATGCATATATCTTTTTTCTATTATTTTCTCTTTTTTTTTTTAAAAAAAAAAACCATAATATTGTTAGTGCAGCTTTTGAAGCAGTTCAAAAAGAATCATCGCTGAAATTTATGGGTTTAGCAACAAAGGAAACAGCACACTATAGGATTTGTTGATCCAAATTATGTGGTTACCAAATGCCAACCAGCTGCTGCTTTTTGCTGCCTATGCAGCATTTTTACCACAAGATGCTTGTGTTTCATGCGTGCCCTTCTTTCTTGGAATGAGGTTATTTAGCATGCATAATTTTTCATTGTAGGTTGGAAGAATACTTACTTAAACTAGCAGCACCACATAGCACTACTGTAAATTTTCACTGGGATGAATGCTAAATAATAAAAGAACCCAACTAACAAAATTTCACAATAGTACTTCCATACGTGAAACACTGCTGTCAACATGGAGTGGGGAGATTGACTTAGAGTGATCTGAAAAAGGACTCTTCTTTGCAGTGTCCCTCCACAAAAGGATCCTGTAGAAAAGGATCTCCACAATTTAGTACTGATGAAGAACTTTTTTCCAAACCCCAGACCTATCCTATCTTTTGTCCTACTCGCTTCAAAAGAAAAGGGTCGAGATTTGCTTGTAGTGTATTTAGAGAATAACTCTATTACTCAATTATTTTGGTTTCTCTCCCCCCCTCCCCCGCCACGAAAAAGGCAACTGCGGTCTCAAAATTATGTAATACCATTGTAGAAATCTTCATACAGCTTAAATCTTTATAATGTGTCTCAATTTAAGGTAAGTTCTAAGCTTATTAAAAAAGCTGTCAAGGTCACAATGAGATTTGCCCCAGAACATGTATGCCCATGGCCCAGGAATGGCCGAGACAGGGGTTTAGCTTTTACAGAACAACAGTCTTGCTTCCCCTCAAACTTGAAAATGAAACAAAGGTTATTTGCCTTCCAGACAGCTGGAAAAGGTGATGCAGGCTGACGCCAAAACCCAGGTCACCCTGCCCATGTTTTACTTAGATCTGGCAGTCTTGTGTTTAACCCTAGCGCTTGAAACAGCTCTGGGAGGCTACTGGCTTTCGGAGTTGAATTGCTTTGCACTGGGGTGGTCTTTCATCACTTGATTGGTTGCAGACCGCTCTCACTTGGCCTTACAGGGTTAAATCAGAGCTGTTGTCTTCTCTGGCTAATCATTAAAGCAACATAAACGACTCTCAGATGGCAGCATTGTATTTGTGCTGACTTCATTCCTAAAAGAAAATGAACATGAAAATATTTCAGCATAAACAAGACATGAGACACAGAGTAAGGAGCACAGATGATCTTTAATATTTTGTATAATATTTGCTAAATTGTACCATATTTACATAAATCTTATTAATGATAGGAGCAGTCCAGCTGACCGCACAGATTAAAATGGCTCAGTTGTACATTTTGTGAAGACAAACTGGAACGAGGTGTCTCACCCAAACCCTCAGCCAACAGTCTGCCTTAATACGTGGCTTTGATCCAGCATCCCAGCTAATTTAATTTAGTGCAATACACTGCCAAATGAAATGTCCTAAACTGGGTCAGACGCAATTCCAAAATAATGTATGCCTTGGGTTTTCTGTCCTGTGAAGGCTGTTGCAAAATTTGCAGATTCTCTGCAACAGTCATCCCGTGTTACTGCTTGTGTATAATCACAAAAGGGAAAAGTTCAATTTAAGTAGATCTTGTGTACGCTTGTACACGAGTTCAATTTAATCCACGTCTGCTCTAGGTTACTTTGTTCTTCTAAAGCACCCAGTCTAGTCAAGCCAGTCCTTCAGCGATTAGCCAGCGACATTTCACTCTCCCTTTGGGTTTGACCTCGCTGTTGACAAAAGCTTTCTGTTATGAATCACATCAGTCAGGGTTGCTTGAAAACTCTGCTGTTACCAAATGACACCTTGAATGCATTCCAGAATGAAAGAAGGACCCCCAAATCATCTATTTAAATACAGTAAGTACCTCATTACTTACTATGTCAGGCACTTGCTTCTTTTGTCCAAAGACAGAATGTCTAGAACAGAGTAGACTATATTTCAAAAGAATAATTTTTCAGATCTATGTTACTGGAATGAGTGAATTCAGGAAGATATTAACTATACAAATCCCTTTATCCTAAGCACCTGGACCCAAGTTTTAATAGGGAAGCAGATGAAATCTAATGTACTCAAGCAGGGGCGGCTCCTGGTCAGCGAATTCTATATGGAAGCCAAGTCACTTGGCGTTCCCTCTCACGCAGCTTCTTATGTTGAGGAGGAAATGCCACCATTCACAGCAGAGGAAGAAGTCATCACCTTAACATCTTCACCTGGCTGCGTCTGCCTCACAGACCATGGAGATTTGTGCGCAGGTTTTCCTCTGCCCTTGAGCTGTGTTCTGTGGTACGGGGAGAGGGAGAGAAGGATAAATTACAGCTTGCCAATATTAAGGGTCACATAGGCTAGTGCTTAAGAGCATCCACCCTCATCCGTGACTCATCCACCAGGGCAAGATGGCTCTGGGCAAAGCACCTATTGGCAGTGAAAGGAAACGGAAGATGGACACAAGAAATGCCTCCTTTGTTTCTAGTCTAGCAGAGGCAAATGGGGCCTGAGGAAATCCTCGGCTACCTGGGAAAATCCCTCTCCACAATGCCTACCGTGAGCTTCGCCCCATGCCATGGTGAGGGCTGGCCAGGTGCTGGGGGCCCTGATGGAGCACCATTGCCTGACTTGGGGCCAGGCCAGGCTACTGGCACAGCTGTGAGAGCATCCCCACAGCAGAATGACAGGTAACGCTGAAGGCAGGAGCAGTGTTCTTGAGATGGGAACATTGATGGGTCAAAGATTCAAGAAAGAACACACTAACCTAGATAACTTCATAGAATCATAGAATGGTCAGAATTGGAAGGAACCTTAAGAATCATCTAGTTCCAATCCCCTCTGCCCTGGGCAAGGACACCTTCTATTAGACTGGGTTACTCAAAGCCTCATCCAGCCTGGTCTTGAACACTTCCAGGGATGGCGCATCCACAGCTTCCCTGGGCAACCTGTTCCAGCTGAATTTCTTCCTAATACCTAGTCTGAATTTCCTCTCTTTCAGTTTAAAACTGTTACCCCTTGTCCTATCACTACACTCCCTGATAAAGAGTCCCTCCCCATCTCTCCTGTAGGCCCCCTTCAGATACTAGAAGGCCGCTATAAGGTCTCCCCAGAGCCTTCTCTTCTCCAGGCTGAACAACCCCAACTGTCTCAGCCTGTCCTCATAGGAGAGGTGCTCCGGCACGCTGATCATCATTGTGTCCCTCCTTTGGACAGGATACAACAGGTCTGTGTCCTTCTTATGTTGGGGGCCCCAGAGCTGGATGCAGTAGATGGGGTCTCACCAGAGCAGAGTGGAGGGGGAGAATCACCTCCCTTGACCTGCTGGCCACACTTCTTTTCATGCAGCCCAGGATGCAGTTGGCTTTCTGGGCTGTGAATGCGCATAGCCTGCTCATGTTGAGCTTGCCATCAGCCAACACCGCCAAGTCCTTCTCTTCAGGGCTGCTCTCAATCCATTCTCTGCCCAGCCTGTATTTGTGCTTCGGATTGCCGTGACCCATGTGCAGGACCTTGCACTTGGCCTGGCTGAACTTCCTGAGGTTCACAAAGGCCCACCTCTCAAGCCTGTCAAGGTCCCTCTGGATGGCATCCCTTCCCTCCAGTGTGTTGACCACGCCACACAGTTTGGTGTTGTCAAACTTGCTGAGGGTGCACTCAGTCCCACTGCCATGTTGCCAACATAGATGTTAAACAGCACTGGTTCCAGTACGAACCCCTGAGGAATGCCACTCTTTACTGCTCACCACTTGGACATTGAGCTGTTGACTGCAACCCTTTGAGTGTGACCATCCAGTCAATTCCCCTATCCACCGAGTGGTCTATCAGTCATATCCACGTCTCTCCAATTTAGAGACATGGATGTCATGTGGGACAGTGTCAAACATTTTGCACAAGTCCAGGTAGATGACATCTTTTGCTCTCCCCTTACCCACCAATGCTGTAACCCTGTTGTATAAGGCCATGAAATTTGTCAGGCACAATTTGCCCTTAGTGAAGCCATGTTGGCTGTCAGTCACCTCCGTATTTTCCATGTGCCTTTTAGCATAGTTTCCAGGAGGATCTGCTCCATGATCTTGCCAGACACAGAGGTGACACTGACTGGCCTGTAGTTCCCCAGGTCTTCCTTTTTCCCCTTTTTAAAAATGGGGGTTATATTTCCCCTTTTCTCCTCAGTGGGAACTTTAGTGGACTGCAATGACTTCTTGATAGTGGCTTGGCAACTTCATCTTAGGGGAAAAGTAGAGGGCAGGTAGGTGGGAGTCACCGGGCTGAGCTGCCGGTACCAGTGTGTGGGTGGCAGCCGCCTTTCTGTGGGGCTGCGAATCCCATGGGAGCCGATGCTGCCTATGGACCAATGCCTGTCTGGCCCCCAGAGCCTTGGTGGTCATCAGACTAGCGCTTTACCTAGCAGCTCGCTAAATACCAGCTACCTTTTGTGCATGCTAGCCAGTGAAAAATTGCTTTATGCTTTGATGTTGTGTATATCCTGCTTGCAGCATCTCTTTGCACGCAGAATAAGATGTGTGAACAAATGGGCCCAAAAGAAGGGTCATAACATGTCTTACAATGACGGATCAACCCACTTGGGTGAATCGTACAAGATTTTGGGCCTTCAGGAACAGAGTTGCCAGTCTGCAGAAGCAGGATCCTTGGGTATATGGTTCTGTGAGCAGCAGGGCCGGGGATCTCAAGTAATTGCATATTTCTAAATTATGACTTGCATGTTCTATTTCTACCATTCTCCCTCCTATATTCGTACAGATCTTTAATTATTGCTAGCTGTATCATTAATATCTCAGTCTGAGGAAAAAATTTTGTTCTACAAAAACGGGCCATAAGCATTCAGTTATAACTTAAAATCATCACTTTAAAACGAGGATCCACCTACAAAGTTATCCCTGCTAAATGTAGTGATTTACATCACAAGGATTTATGTTCACCCTTAGCAGGTGCTCAAGTGAATGGAATAATAAAAACGGAGTACTTCAACAAAACTGTAGAGGTATTTGTCAAATCTGAGGGTGGAAAGAATGTGTCTGAGACCGAAGCCTTACGTGCAGGAAGACTTATGTGTAGATTGAGTTCTGGGGTTTGCAGGAAGAGACATTTAAGCCAAATATGTCTGCTGGAGGCTGAGAAACCTCTCAGCCTCTCTGCTGGAGGCTGAGAAATTTGGAAAGGCATTTTCTCATTCCCAGCTGAAAGGCTCTCTATGCCTCTAAGTGCTAAGGATTTAAACTATGCCAAAAGAGGAAGAGAAGAGGTTATGGTATTGCAAGTTACGGAGATGGCAAAGAGGTTTCAAACAGCTTAAATGTACTTATTTTCAGTGCCTCAAAAAAGGGAGAGGGGGTCATGACACAGTGTAGGTACAACAAATTCACTATTATTTCTGCAATCACTAAAACTCTGAATTTCTAAAATTCAGGTTCTCAAATTAATTCATTTTTAAACTAGTAAATTCCAGTATTGTCTTGATAGGAAAGAAATTTTTCCTGGTATACTGACAGAAGCGGTACTGTTTCTTACAAAAGACCACCTTCCACTTCAAGGATATGGCCATGTACAGCACGAACCCAAGCCCATTCTTTCTTCTTCTTTTTTACTGATGTCCTTTAAAGCTTCATTCATAATGTAGGTCAATACTGTGTAAGAAATATACCATTTTCCAGCCCAAGGTTTGTAAATTGGGAAGGGCAGTTATAGTACATCATGTAAGGATATAAAATATTGATTGCTATAATAAAAGCTATGATAACTGGTAGTACACTTAGAATGCATTGCCCGATAGTATTACATATGTAAGAGATTCACATCCCCACGTGATGCCAGTTATTAGAATAATCCCTTGAGAAAGCTTGTAAAGAAGTGGAAAAGCAGTCCATACGGCATTCAGCGATGTAGCATGTTTCCAAGCTGCAAGACTGTTCTGAGAAGAAGCTGTGTCTTATTTTACACAGAGTTCCTGTTTATGCATCTTAAATTTCATTATTTTCACCATACGCATCTGGCTGCCAGTTAATATCTTACAACCAAATAAACAGCAGAAGGTTGCACACCACAGCTGTGGAAGTGTTGGGAGGAGTAAAGCAAATGTTGCTCCTTGTTTGGGGGCAGGAGCCTTTCCAGGCAGCCCTATGAGTGGCAGCTAAAGGTCATATTTATAGTGTGTTTCCCTGGTGACTGGGATTTTTGAATGAGTGTCTGTAATGATGAGGCAGGCTTTGGCCTAATGAAGTGGCAAAGGAGATGTCCTTCAATATGTATTGACCATGAAATGCTACCAGGAATCATTAAAATAATGTTTTCCTGTACCTTATTCCTCTGGTTTGTTTTAAGTTATGCAGTTGCCTTCTATTTCTTGAATAGTCACTCATTAACCTATGAACGAGGTGATACTAAATACCTATACTATAGAAAAAATGTCCACTATGTTCCTATATACTGGCACAATTTACAGGTTAACAATTTTATTTCCTCACAGACTGGAAAAGACATAGGACCTGTGCTACTGAACCAGGGAAAGGGTTTGTAACCTCATATCTGCCATCAGCCAGTGTTGACAGCTCTAGGAAAGATAAGAGGAGCCATTTGGCCCCAGTCCACATCTTGTATTTCGAAGTGGAAATGGCTTCAGTCACAAGCTAGTGAAAATCCAGGATGCCTGTTACATTAAACTATCATCATGAATTCAGAGTTAATGGGTAGGAATCTAAGCAGGTAAAACAATGGAAGAGCAGGACAGAAGCACTTGAATAGTCTGACCTCCAAGCTGTCAGTAATGCTTTCATGGAAAGAAATGACAGATAACAGCACAAATCTGTCATGCCCTTCCCTCCTTTCTGTTCAAATGCCTGAAAGTTCTGTGAGTTTCCAGTTTTGGGGAAATGTGAAAGATCTGCGTTATTCCTTTTTTTTTTTTTTTTTTTTTGCAACTTTTGGGACAGTCGCATGAGACCATGCAGTAAATTTTCAAAAAAAGCTGGTTTTGAAACTACTTTTAAATACAGTTCATATGATTTGCTTGCAAATTAGCAGAGACTTTATAGATTTTCAGGACAAGAGGCACCATCACACCTTACTTTCATTAATGCTTAAAGGGTTATCAAGCGGCTCCTGTCCCAGACTAGTCAGTGGTTGTTAAAAGTAGTATTTGTAGTTTGGCCCTGAATTAGACTCTGAGAGCTGCTGAATCCTGAGAAACTTCTTAAATTGCTAATTACTTCCGATGATTGACAAGGAAAATTCCCATTTTCTAGTTTTAGCATATCTAGCTGTTGATATTTAGTACTGTATCTCACTTTGTCTTTGCCTGCTTACAATTTGGAAATGACTACAAGGAAGTCATCCTTCAATCTTTTCTTTGTTGAAGTGAGTGGACTGCACGTCTTCAGCCTGTTTTCCTGTAAAGTGTCTTCCTAAACTTGCACTCATTCTCACAGCTTTTTCTGAGTGGTCCCTGGGTCATGGGCTCCTGTTCAGCAGTGGTCACCAGAGACCATATGGCAGCCCTGTGTGGTACCCACAGATTCCCTGATGCTGTGGGCGGCAGTATATGAGTTCTTCTGCTTCTACTAAGCCTTCTCCTGGCCATACACCCAAGTATATCATGGTCTCTGTGCTGAGGTTTCACATAGCTTCTCTGCCTGGACTCTAACTTCTTTGCCTATGTTATTGTTTTCCAAAACTACAGTCACTACTCCAGAACAGTTTTTTATTTTTCAGATATCTGGCCTTGAAATTCCCTGCAGGAAAACTTGTGAGATCAGCTAATCTTGCAATTTAGTCTGTGTTCAGCAGGTAAGCGCTCTCATTTTGGGGAATAAGCTCTCTATTCTTCTTGCAAAAAGTAGAGACTTATACGCAGATTTTTTAATTTAAATTAAACTTTAAAAATTCACTGAGCATAATTTTCCACTTCAAAATACGCCTGTTTAAAATTCAATGTAAACTTACGAAAACCTAAAGTTAAGCAGATTGTAGGAGCCATTTAAAAATTTGGCACAAACTTATTTTAATATTTAGTGCCTATGAAAACTATGGACTAGTGATGGGGAAAAGAGTTAGTATGTCATAAGTGAGCCCAATGTGGGTAGGAAGGACTCCTCTCTGTCGACCATGGGAGTTGTGTGGCAAATAAAGCACAGATCAATCACCAAAAAAGCGTCAGTTGTTAATGCCAGCCTGAAGATCTAGGTTTGGTGTCCACTGCTGCCTCTGCTTTGTGGAGTTAGCCAGGTTGCTGCTCCTGGCTTCTCAGCGGCTGGTGAGTTGGTGTCAGTTGCTGAATGCCTGACTTGAGACCACCAACACACTTGCTGAAACTGACGGGAGCTAGTTGTGAATACATGAAGTGGAGTGTAATGCTTCACATTTCTCAGAAGGCACTGAACATTTGTAGTTATTTTGCATCTTAAATTCTCAACACCCCAGGTCCCAGCTAAAAAAATGGAGGAAAACCATTTTTGGTTTGCTCAAACATTTTAAGTTTGCTGAATAGAAATACAGCGATGAGCATCATGGTATTTTAAAAAATCTGTTTATGAGTCCTGTGAGGAACTTGAGGATTTTGGTTTCAGAATACTTTGAATAGTGCAAAGTTAATAAGGCAGGAGATCCTGCGCTGAACAACAGGGATGAAACAGCATATCAAATAGTCGCTCATGAAGGGTGCAGAGTTTCTTTCATGCAGTGAACGAGGCACAGATGCAAGGAAAAAAAGTTTATACCTAAAGAATGCATCAAAATTTATAAGCATATGAGGGCTGAACAGAATCTGTACAGGCAACTTTCGAGTTCTTGAATGCAGCCTTATTACTACAGTAATGCTATTTTATATGGAGCATACACTTAGGTCTTTCACTGCACTCCAGCAACCAGTAAATGCTGTTTCAATCTCACTGTCTTCAAATGACTCCAGCAAGTTATACTTGTTGAAAAAAGAACAAAAAATCTGACAAGAACTTTTTCATCTTTGTAGTAACATATGTAGAGCACATAGACATTTTGACAGGGTAACTGTAAAATATTATTAGTTTATTTACATAATAAAAAAGCTCAAAGTTCCCTAAAATATCCCCATGCAAGAATTCAAATATCTGTTTTTATCTTGTGCTTATTTTCAAAGGAAAGTATGCAAAATAATTATGTTTAAAGTGGAATAAAAAATAGTAACTCGCCAAAAGCAAACTTACCTCCAATGTTAAATCTCTCACTTGCTCTGAACATAAATTGCTTTTATTTTAAATGTTTTTACATGGGCCGTTATTCATACTCCTGTTTGCTCTTTATGTCAAAGCAAAAAGGGATAAGCGCTCTTTCCTTTCCAGAGACCTTGGGAGATACAAAGTTCCAGAAAGCAGAAGGAGGATCGCAAACTTGAAGTTTTTGTTGTTTGGCATCATAATTGAGGTTATGAAAGATCAAGTAGCTCTCCTAGCTGTCAGAAATAGTAAAAAGAAAAGGTAATGCAGGACCTCATTAGCCTAGAAATGGACCACAGAAAGAATTAAGCTTGGAATCTTTGTAACGTGAACATGCAAAATGAAATTCTTATATTGCACCTATTTTTTCCCTCCTTAAATTGCCAAAAATACCAGAGAAATACAGAAGATACACAAATATGAAACACAGCTTTTTTGGTGATTCAGCATGTCTGAAAACCAAGACTGGGATCATTTTTGGCTTTATAACAAAAAAATGCAACAATCGCTGTCCTCAATTTTTCCCGGTTTTGCAGAGGATATATCCTGTTAATGGTGTTCTGAGTGGAAGCTGAATAAGTTGTTTGCCCTGAATTTAGGTCCTGGTGAGAACTTTTTAAATTCTGTTTTAAGAAATAGCTCTTGCTTTACTTATGAGGTCTTCTGAGACATAATGGATTATAATATAAACTACCCAGTATAGTAAGTGAGAATTGAAATAATGGAATTTGTAAAGTGTTCAGGCTCCTTCTCACAGGGTAGATGTTCCCGTCATCAAATTCCCTCCTTTAAGATGCTTGATTTAGTATTCTTCTTATACAAAAAAGAAAGAAAGAAAGAAAAGAAAGTATATTCCCCTGGTTGAGGGATGTCAATCACACTCCGAGCTGGTTTTCAGAGTGCAAAGCCATGCTCTTTGTTCTCGCACTCTGAGGATGCCCCAACAGAAGCCATTCAGCACCCCAGGGACACTGTGCTGAGCCCAGTGTCGTGCTCCTGCTGGCCTGGCTCTCCAGACAGATGGCATCCCTCTTGGGAGAGGACACAATGGCGGTGGGGCTGTGGCAGGCAGGGTATGGCACCACACAGAGGGCAAATACTGCCCACCCACAGTCAGGTCCAACACACAGCAAGCTGGGCATGTGCAGAGAGAGAACTGTTGGGAAAACACATCCTAGGCAGCTGGGATAGGGACTTTGGAGATGGTGAGGTCCAAATGCCAGGGCTACCAGTGATCCCGTGTGTCTCGGGCACTCAGCAAGAACCAGGGGAGAAGCAGAGCAGGGTGAGGCTCAGCTGGCAGGCAGGCAGAAAGCAGTGAGGTCTGGCCAGGCCCTACCACGCTGGGGATGCACAGAGGCCAGAGGTCTGCCCTGTGAGAAGAACCCAGCTGCAAGACACGATCTCTCCCTGGACACCACATGATGCATGAGAGCAGACACCTTCAGGGGCGTCTCATGGGGTCTCCCTGCACTCCTCAGGCTCAGGAAGAAGTCAGAGCTGCATTCATGCAACCTGCTTCAGCAGTCTGGCTCAAACCAGAGACTTGTTTTGGGGTGGGGGGAGTGTCTGCCCTTTTATTTTCCTCTGGTCTGGGTTTTTTTAGTTTGGGGTTTGTTGTTTAGGTTTTGTTGTTGTTTTTTTTCTCCAACCAGTTTCCCTCTCCATTTTGTGGAAAGATCAAGTTAATCCTAGACAACTACCAAATGATGGCACTGAACGGCTTTTGTGACTTTTACCACCTTTCCTCTGTTAGATCTAAGCAGTGAACCAAACATGTATGTATTTTTTGGCTGCAGAAACTAGTTTTGAAAGAAAAACAGAACAAGCAAACAGTCAGATTGAAACTCCAAAAATTATGCCAGAGGCACAAAAATCACAGTTGTTGCCTAATAGACTTTGGATAGGAGAAACAGAATTTTTATGCCACCTAACCCCTTTGTAATAGCTTCCAAATATACAGTGGGACATTTCACTACAATAACTGTTTCAGTTTGCCCTACAGCATACTGCCAGGAGCTTTATGGCATCCTTGAGGTAATACGCAGATTTGAAGTGCTTTAGTTCTGTAGAACTTTTCCCTCTGCAGACACTTCACATTACCTGTTTGCATAAGCTAGAATGTTTGAAATGTTTAACTACGAAAACTAGAGTCTCAGTCTAAAATCCACCAGCCCCATCTTGTTGTGAAACAGCTGGAGGTGATCAGTGCCCTTGGCCAGGGGGCTGGAGGGCAGCATCCATGGCGGGTCTGGGCAGACCTTTTTCCTGGTGGAGGTGGAAGACCCCAAGTCCCAGCAGGCTGGAACTGGCAGGGCCCCTTGCCTTGTGCCAGCAGACAATATCCTGGGGCGAGTGAACGGGCAATGGCTGCAGGTTGCTCTTCCTTTCTAGTTCCCCCACAAAGGAAGAGGAGGGATGGCTAAAGGGGTTGGGAAACCAGGGATCACCTTGTCCTTCCAAGGCACCTCCTCTGGCCCGGAGCGAAAGTCCAAGTGTGGCAAGCATGGAGGAGCTGGGGAAAGCCACACCAGCCCTGGCAGAGGAGTTGCTTCATTCATCTGCATCTGCTCTTCTCCGTGTTGGGCTTATTGGTCCCAGGGCTGTGGTGCCGGGGCCCCTGCTCTTGCAGGGGTCTTTCCCCTCATTCAGGCACCAAGGGCCTTTGTGCTATGGGACCTCTTTCCCCTGATTTGATCTCCATTGAGCCTGGCCCTCTGGTCTTGAAGGGCCTCTGTGCGCTCCTTTGAGCATCACTGAGACCAGCCGACTTGTTTGGCTGGGCCTTTTCCAGCTCATTGGAGAGCTATGGGACTTAGCCCTCCACTCTTGCTGTGGTAGTTTTTACCGATTTGAGCACCCTTTTCCCCTGATAAAGCAACATAGTGCCCGGCCCTCAATCTTGCAGGTGATCTTTCTGTGCGATGTGAGGGCCATAGGGCTTTGGAGCACCAAGGGGCTTTGCCCCTGCTCATGGAGAGCCTTTTTGCCGTGCTTTTGGCAAGATAGCCTGGCAGGCCCCTTTCCAGACCACGGGGCCTGGCTCTGCTTTTCAGGGCTTCTTTTCTCTGCCATGGCTGCCATGGCATCTGGCTCCTGCACTGGCAGGGCACTCGAATCAGGAGAAAGAGGCCCTGCACGATGCAGGGCGCGTTCCCACGGTGGTCAGTGACCTGGTTTGAGGGACTCAGGTCTGTGGAAGAAGACGGCCAGGCCCCACGGTGCTTGGCTCAGGGCAAAGACGTCCTGCACAAGCAGAGAAAGATGAACACATTGTTGCCCTCAAACAAAGCAATGCTTCCCGCTCTTGAAGATCCGGCCTTGGTGCTGGCCTCTTTCTCCCCTGACTTGTAAAAGACCCCTCTTCAGCAGATGGTCGCTGTCAGTTCGCCAGCACCCCTGACTGTCGCCACGACCTCCCCACTGCGGGGTCTCTGCAGGACTTCCCCCAGCCCAGCCCCTCTCTGCTGTGAGTGAACCCTGCAGAAATGGCAGCAAGGTGCAAAGGTCTTTTTCACTTGCACGGAGTGCACTGGGATTCAAGGATCCCACTGTTAAACCTGGGCAATTACACATTAGCCGATGATCCTTGTAGGGAAGGCATATTCAGAGAGCAACTTTTCATTGCTGTTCATCATTCCTTTGAATGGATTTCCTTTAAGGCGGAGGTCTCTCCTGGAGATCTGCCTGGTTGGTCTCTCTCCGGTTGTGCAGAGATGTGTTGGGTGCCTAGAGGGCAGCCTCAGGCCATGATTGCTCCTTGTCCAGCATTATCCGCTCTCCCCAGGGGAAGTTGAGGTCTGCAGCCAGCCCTGGCGTTACAAAGTTCTTCATGCTTGGCGGAAAAAGAGTGTCCTGATGCCGCAGGAAATGCTGAGAGCCAAAGATCAGGCATGCTGGAGTAGCAGGAGGAGCACTAAATCTCCTCCTAGTCTATTTTGGGAGATGCAGCTGAACAACCCTCACCATTTACAGCAGCCTATGAACCAGCTCTAAGTTCTTCTCCTCACAAATAGGAAGCCTTTTAAAGTCAGCTGTCCTTTCAGGACACCACAATCAGGCAGTCAGAATGGTATCAGTCTGATCCTGCACTGTGAAGTGTGACTTTATGATACAGATTCAGGTTTTCTGCTCAAGTGCCACATTCTATAATTTCCCATAAATCTCATCAACTCCACAGATTTTTATGTTATCAGCTCAGTCTCAACGCGCACTGAGTGTATCTTTTCTTACAGTGGCCTTTAATGATTTTAATTATTTTTGCAGTTTACACCCTAGTAACTGCTTGGTTCACTCCTTGAAACACTCAAGTGTACTCATTTTCAGACTTAGCATTGTAATGGGGGGAACAGAACTGTGAAACCTGTGCACAGCTAATGTGTGAGCAATACCATGACCTAAGACAACAGCAGGTGATAAGAATTTCAGTGTCTCTGGTTGACTAGAAAGGACACTGTAGAAAGACTTTGGTTAATCTAGTAAACTGCCAGATCTGCTATCTGAAAAATAAACCCAATTGCAAATGGTTGATAATAGTGCATGTGAAGAAAGTTCGGAGATTTGGGGATGATTATATTGCATAATGTAATATGCCCTGGGCCTGAGCAATATCCTGTAACCCTACCGTGTTACATTAAGCTTTCTCATGAGACTAGAATTTATTTTACTATCAGTTAGCAGACATTGTCCCATCTGAGTCATAATTCATAAAACAACTGCATACAACAAGGAAAACAGCATCGGTTATTTGCAACCTGCTGCAAAATGAGAATTGCTTCAGTTTGCTCTAGACTCACCAACAAAATAATTTCCAGGACTTGCTGAAAGTATTTGTATTTTGAAAAGGATTATCAAGGTTACCATAGCTTTTGTAGGTCTGTGGAATCTGATTTTCTCTATTTCATGCAGCTCCATAAACCATGAATATATACTTTCAAACACCTAGGGCACGTATATTGTCATTAACTTCCTTGTCTTTTCTTTCTTATCATTCCTGTTGCATGTGTTTAATATTCTCTTTTATAACGTTTCTTCTCCCAACTGACTGATGCAGGATTGCTGTTCTAATTTAATAGTAAATATAGGAAAGTCACAGATGCTGTTTCTGACATTGCAGCTGTAAGCATTTGGAAAAGCAATGAAAAAGAGAAAAACCTTATTCATTTACAGACAACATGGTAATTATCCGTGATGGATAATGTGAGTGGGTGGAAAGGCTCTGTCCCTCATTTAGCGGCTACTTTAATATCACCCTTGGGACAGAGGATTCCAGAGCAAACCATATGTGATGCCAGGAAGAAGGGACTCACAGACAGGTTTTGAAGCAGAGGCTCGCTGTTCTACCTGGCCACGTGCAGGATTTCAGTACAGATGTGCAATGCAGTGAAGTATGTGATCCATTCAGTCTAAAACTGACAATGCAATTAGAGTCTTGATTACCGTCTGACATTTAGGTAGATCGCTATGCCATTTTGATGTTTCTCTGTCAGCTCATGAAGTGAACCCAGTTATTCACTCTTCTTAGCTATGTAAACCTAACTGAAAATCTGCAAGGCTGAGTTTCCAGGGAGGGTTAAAATGTGTGTGGCAATAGATATAGCCTACTGTGAGTCAAATATTCTCCCTAGAATTATTTTATTAGTTTTATGGTAAATGGAAGCCAAACGTTCCCTCAAATACTTGGGAAACAATGCCAGAACTGCCTATTGCTTGCATGTATGTGATAACAAGCTACCTCTGCAGAGACCCACAGGAGCTACAGCTGCTCCCTGTGTTCACAAAGGCAAATTCAAGAGACCTTTATATTTTCCTAAGAGCACTGCCTTGATCCATCCATGGCATATGCTGGTCCACCTAAGGTCACACTATGTCTGTCATGGGTTACTTTCTCATTCTGCTGGGCTTTTTGATAACCAGGGGATGAACAGCACTACTTGGCAAATGTATGCCACAGTTGTCTGACCACCTGTTACGAGTATCTCTGATTATGATTCTGTACTGAGAATGTCCCCCAAACTAAAGGATTACTAGTGGTGGTTATTCTTGAGTTCAGATACCAATACTAACATTGCTCTGGCTCACAACTGGAGATCTTGGCAACCAGGAAAGTCTTTAGAAATGCCTGCAACCTCATTTTTGGATGTGTGAGGTTGACATGAGTGCAGGTGTGAGGGGAGACAGTAAAAAGAGGGTCTGGCCACTAAAACAAATTTGGAGGATTGAGATCCCAGATGCAGCTGGCTAGAAATCTACCTGGCACATTCATTAGTGTGAAACCACACGTAGCACTTGACATATAACCCCCTTTTTCTGTTAGATGTCCCTATTATTTTCTCTTTTTAGTTAATATCATGCATTCATCATGGCTATTTGAAGTAAACAGAAGGAAGAAGTAGAGTATGTATTTATTTATCAAAGCAAATCTGCCTAGTTTTAAGTCTGACCACTGTACATGCAAGAGAAACCAGAAAGAAAATGAAGCTGTAACTGCAAACAAAAGCTGACGTCCCTTGCACTGCAGCTGTGTGACTTTCTTCACCACCACTTTCTGAGATGTTTTAGTCTGTTTTATCAAATCAATCAATAAAAAACATCCTTCTGTGCAAATACTATGTTTTTAAATGTTGCTGAGAAGTACTTTAAGATGTGCCCACCAGTACATTTCTTGGACTTTAAGGTTTTTATAGACACCAAGTGTCCCTGCAGGCTCCTTTTGCTCCATTCTTCAAGAACATTCACAGAAGCAGCACCATTTTAACTCAATGGGATGACTCACGGGCATAAACTAACATACTAATTTGATGCAATGAGATATAGCCACAAATAACATCTTTGCAGGACTTTATTAATAAAGGGGAAAAAATTAAAATCACATGAGTTTGCATCTAATGTGAAAGTAATCATGTTATCACATGAATACAATGTTTGAAGAACAGTTACGTTACTAAATCTCTGTATTTCCCAGCCATGGACTGAAATTCAGTTCAGTCCTTCATGAGACATACTCCTTGCACAACAGAAAATAGACTCGGTGACAGGGACTGTACAGGAACCAGACTTTCTGTTTGGCAGCAAATTTTACAAGTTTAACAGAAAGTTTTGAAAATAACTCTCATGAAAAAAAAAGCCTTTGTGGTAATGAAAACAAGATGTCAACACCCTACAAATAAATTTTTAAAGTGAGGCTAATACAGAAATTCTTTTCAAAATGAAAAACCAAATTACTCCATTCTGGAGCTGTCCAAAAGAATGTTAATAGAAATTCTTTCCCCTTCTTTTCTTTATGACAACCGGTGTCAGAACTGAATATTTCTGTAAAATGTTGCTGTTTTAAGCAATTGGTAACTTCTGATGGGGAAAAACACTGTTGGCAAATTTCTGATCATCTCTGAACAGCAGGATCTGCAAACAAGAAGTGGCAACTTTTGGGATGCCACTTAAGTATTTCTCAGCTGAAGGAGGAAGTTTGATTCAGGTGTGATTCAGAGAAATTTGGTCCAGCTTTTATTTTACTAATTATTTTACCTAATTGCTAATAAATTCACATTAATTGTCTCAGTCAGCCTTCTCCAATGTAATACTGAGTAGCTCTGTAGGCCAAGAAAACTTCTACTCGTCAGTGCAGTAAACCGGCTGCTGTTTTTCCTATGCCAATGAGCTGTATGTATCTATGCAGGGCAGAATTACAACATCCTTTTTTACAAATCAGCAATACCCCCCTGTTATGTGAGCTGTGCTGCCTTTCCACTAGCTCAGGCATACCAAAAGAAACTGTCTGGGTAGTTCAGGGAATTGTTAATGGACTAAAACCCCTTTTTATGTAGTTCATTGGTTTGGACAGCTGGCCGTTTTCAGCAATTATGAAGAGTTGATATAACCCATTGGCTTGTTTGTAATCCCTTGCTGGGAAGCAAATTGGTAGTCTCAAACCAAATGCCAGTGAGAAAGGCTGCAGTAACAAAATCCACAGACAAGCAGCAATACGCCAGCACCTTCAGCCAGGAGAGCTGCAAGTGGGTCAGGAGACACACCTGTTGGATATGGGGACCCCCATAAATGCTGGCTTGTGGGTGCCCTGTTTCCTGGAGAGCTGCTACCAGTGGGGCTGCCTCAGTAGTTGCACCTGCTGCATGGCAGCACTAACTAAACAGGGCTGTCGGTAGGAAAGCAAAGTGCAACCTGAGCAAAGCCAAGAGCACTCTGGGAAGCTGCTGTGGTGGCTGCTCCCTGGAAAGCCACAGGTGAAGTGCCCCTGGGGCCAGCTGGAGTGGCGTGGGGAGCTGAAGGAGCTGGGATCTTCTCTGCCTTGCTCCCCTGAGGCACGATAGAGGAAGCAGGGATACATCTCATGCCTGAAATATGCTGGTGCAGAGGAAGTTTGACTGTTTGTGTTTTCCATAAAGCTAAACTAATGTTCACCCAATGTTCAAATGCATGGTACCATTTATTTGACTTCCTCCCTGATAAATACTGACTTTCGTTCTTTTAAACTTTTTTGGTTTTCTCTTTTTTCTTTTTTTTTTTTTATTTTACCTTCTCATGAGTTGTGTAAAATGAATCCACGACTGTTGCATGTGATTGAGGCAAGTGCATGGTTTTCTACTTCCCTTTTGTTCCAAGTATGTGGGAGGATTCTGTTTTATTCACTTCCTCCAACAAACTTTTGAAGTACATAGTACTAATCCAAAAGGCAAGCCTGGAAAATTTCTGACTGCAAGGTAAAAACTGTAGAAAGTTTGGTATAACTGAAAGAAAAGGTTTATAATAAAAGCAGTTCAATAAATCTGTTTGTTGTGGTCATTGCACGTTCAGCAATAAGACAGTCCTTGTGTAGCACAACATCACATTCCTGGGGAACTCCAAGAAATTATAAGATAATAGATGGCTGCGTATCTTGCTTAGAATGACCGCAAAGAAACCCAGTGGAATATTACTGGGTAATAAATGAGGTAACTAGTTCTCATCTCCATCTCTGCTGGAAGTTGTGTGTTCTTAAGCACTTACATTATCCTCCTCTTTCTGATCGCAGATGATATTATTACCCACCCTGAGCGCTGTGTGGATGTTACCTTCACATCCCAGAAGGATGAAAGGATCCTTGTGTCTGCCACAGAAACCTGCAGATGACCCCACTTGTTTATGGGCTAGGAGTATGCAAGAGAAGTTACAGCCTGGTTTCAGATGCCTTAGCGGGGAGGCCTGGGATTTGAATCTAAAGCAGCCCTTCAGGAAAATGCATCTTAAGGGTCTTGTTGCCAGGCAAAACTATTTAGTTTAGAAGTTGGAGCTCTAATGCACTTTTCAACATGATACTCAATGAACTTGACTTCACAAAACAGGCAATAAAATTCTTGGCCTGCTTAACAGCAATATCTTTGGTGAACTGATTGCTGTAACACTTTTTCTACCCTTTATTAATCTAGAGGTGAGTGATGAATTTTCAGTGGGTTCTGGGGCTGCTTTTCCCCAAAATGCACAATGAAATTACTTTTCTTTCCCAAATGTTTGACTCCTTTCTTCTGTCACAAAAGCATTATTTAAATTGTTCCAGACACAAATGGAAATGCTGACGTTAAAGCCCCTTTCACTGACAATTCTCCATCAAAGCAAATCCTGCATCCTTATCCATTCACCCTGTAGTTTGTATTGACTAATGGGGGATAACTGGGCCCAAACTTCCTAATGCAACTGGTATATCTCTGGGCTTTTTGAAAAAAGTTGTTATTTGTAGCCGAATACTTCAAGGTATATTTCTACTGTGCTACACATACAGAACTTTCTATTTTGTGTGTATGCTAATTGCACGTCTAATTCTCTGTGAGAAATATAGCAATAACTGTAGCACATGCTTGATTTTTGTTTTCCTGCTAGCAGTATTGCAATATAAATTCCTGTGTACATGTTGGAAGGAGTGTGGGGAAGCTGTGCTTGCTTTATTCCATGTTGGCACCACCTTTGCAATGACTTGGTGGTTCTAGAAAGCCTCCTGAACAGGCTGGACCTCCTTTAGGACAAATATTTCCTTAAATTGACCTTTGCTTTGTTTTCTTGCACACCAAATTCAAAAGGAAAGTTTCCAAATTAGTATGAAGAAGCAATATACCCACATGTTTCTTGTCAAAATGATGTTTGAAGGAAGGGTTTCTTCAGCTCTTGCAACCTCAAAGCCACCCAAGGAAGAAAGTAAAATAATTGTGAAAGAAAGCAATGCTGAGTTAGAGAGACAGGTCCTAGAAAGAAAAGACGATGTAAGCAGCTACTGCAAAGTCCCAATAGCTCCTTTGCCTCCAAAGGAAAATATCTTGCAAAATCAGTATGTTTTCTTTGCTTTCTGCTTATAATAAACAATTAAAGAAGCAGAGAAAAACTAAAAGAAGCATAATTAGGAAACCACACAAAAGTTAATCCAAGTCCTGGAGAACAAAAATTTCTGTCCTTTTTTTAGGCGGATGGATTCAGCATCTGATGATTTGTACAAAAAGCAATAAGAAACATGGCTTGCATTACTCCATTCTGCCTTTGATTTCTCTCCTCGACTGTTATTTGTTTATTTGTTCAAGCTATCATGACTCTGAGTCACTTGTGATGCGTGGAGCAGCACGGCTCTGAGTTGGCTGGCAATAGTTCGTAAGTGGTTCCCTTAAATGAAATCAGAATGTAACTCTCCTGACCATGGTGTCCTTGTGTGAGATCAGCAGAAAACCTGCATTTTAAGGGCTGTGTTTCTCCTACCATGCCCATCCCCACAGCGAGCTAACCCAAAACACAGATCGGAGTACTCCTGGGGGAATATTACAGAGCATCTTTGGTTTGTCCCTGTGGGACTTCTTGCTTAGCAAGGGTCATGATTTCCCTCCTTCCTCATCAGCTGTATCATCACCCATCTTCCACTTTTTGCTCCTTTTCTTCCTACACATTCTCCCTGTACAACACTTGGCCTCTCTCTCTGCCAGCAGGATACCTGTTCTCCGCGTGCCTCACTTCCCAGATTGCACCATGGCAAACTGAGGGTTGTTGTCCTAATTTCTTTGATATTGTCTGTATTTTGGGTAAGGGGTGCCTAGCAGCAAACTTGTTAATAACTACTTAATGAAGCAACTAATTATGCATTCTTAATATAGCAAGGACACAAAATAGTCTGATATCAGGCATCTTTTCTGTTGAAAAAAACTATAGCTGGCACCTCACACAGTAAGGTAGGAGGATGATGGCTCATACGGTAGCAGTTTTGGCTTTTTTCTGATTGCAGAGGACTGGAGTAATCCTTTCTATCTGGTGGTTACCAGTCCCTCCAAAGGCTGTCTGCTGGCACTTAAGTAGTGGCTGTTACTACCAGCCATCCTGCCCTTGGAGCTGGCAGCAGCACTCGCAAGAGGAGAAAATAGGGCAATTTCAGATTCTATATTTGTAAATCAGCACAAATATTTTAAAACTATGGTGGCAGTTGAAAACTATGGGGAGTGAGGCAAACTGGGAATTACTGGCAAGGGAAAGTTGGCTTCTGACTGCAGCGTATGTAATGCATGAGAAATTTCCGTCTCTGCTCCTTCCTTACTCTCCTTTTGGAGGTGATTTCTGCCAGAAAGATGTAGATATCTAAATTGGAGAGACTGGAGATGAGAAACAAAGAACAAAGGTGCTCTTCTGTGTGCTCTGGAAATAGCAAAGATCTGACACCTTCCACTCTTTAAGAGATAATTCTGTACTGATTTCTGGCTTTCCGTCTGACTTTTTTTTTTTTTTTTTAATTTAAAGATGCTTTTGACCCTTTTGGCTGTTTAAACTCCAAGTTTCATTTCAGTTTTGCAAATCCCACAGAATAAATGGTAGGCGGTTTCTCACTCAGTAAAAGCTATGAGAGCCTGGTAGGTAAATGAGGGTCATTCCCAGAAGGAAGAATACTCCCTTGCAGAAAATACTCCAGATTTTTTCACCTAGAGCTGCCATCTTGCTAACTGAGAAGCAGCTAGAGGTATCCCTCCTGGCATCCTCTCTGCCATGCTGTTTGGGTGAAACTGATGGCACATTTCCTTGCTAATGGCTTCATGGGGGCTGCACTGAAGGGGACTCTGCTTGGCTCCATATGGTGCGACCATGGTGGAGGAAACCTCTGTCTCCCTCCTCCTTTCAGCTTAAAGCCTGAAGGACAGTCTTGGTCCCGGAAAAGGAGAAGTATATTCTTATGGAGATAGCAGAGGTCACCCTTTTCTCTGTGTTAAGTGGGTGGTCCTTGGACTGACCTTTTAAAACAGATGTGAGCATTTAGTAGCCAGGGTTAGTGATGCACCCTTAGCTCATGTAAGTGTTGTTAATGTGGATGGTCTAAAAAATTGCATCATATTTACTGGTGTCGCTCTATGCAAAGGAATGGAAAACATCTGCTCAGAATAAGAAAATCTGGATTCTGGGTTTGTTGCAGGATCTGTTAGGAACAGACTGGTCTAAGTTCTGAAGCCAAACCCGTTCCTAATTTAATTTCATTGCTATCCCTTTGAATTATGTCAGAGACAAGTTTATTCTGTAGTCTTTTTATGACGCTATTGTTAGTGGCAAGTTCAGAGACTAAACATTTTCCCAAGGATTTGCAACAGTTTCCAGCTTTTTGGGAGAAGTTTCTTACTACTGCACACATTAAAGCAACAGAGGGCCAAGCATCTTAGAACGCATGTTTAATAGAAACAAAGCCAACACTGTGACCATCTCTTCTTTTCATTCTCTGAAAGTTGGTGGCAGACAAATAGAGCTGAAAAAGTTAAATTATGAGATATATTTTTCTCCATTTGGAAATACTGACTTTAACCCATTGCAGCGTGTCTGTGAGTAATGACATAAGGTGGAACACAACTTGCCTATCTAAAAGGAAGAGATGACAATGACGATGCAAAGAATAACTCAGATAATTATTTTTTCAAAATTACTGTAAAAATAAGATTACATCTTTGTAATAAATCCATGATCACTCACTCCTTTGCTTTAGGAAGTAAAACTGGTTCTGAAATGTTTAACTGTGTTTTTTTTCTTTTGGCTTCTAGAGCAAAATAGTTCTTATTAACCTAAAAAGTCGTAAGTTGAATCTGTTGAAACCAGTGGGAAGCTTTCTTGATTTTAGTTGTGTACCAATTTCCTTCATAACACTTGACACTTTTTTGCTGCTCTTCCTTTATTCTACTTTTGATGTACATGTAGAAATAGAAGGAGAAATGGGGGGAACTGTTAGGAGGTACAGTATGGCTACCATGTGTTTTCAAATTGTCTACCTTCCTTTTGAAATATTTCTTTTCAGATACCTCATATAAAAATTAACATACTTTGGATTTTGCATCTAAACAGTAGCACACAGACATTTGTGTTTTTCAAATCACAGTATATAGTGTCTAATAACAGGGGGTGATAGCTGATCACATTTCAAAACACAGCATTTTGGGTTTGTACACAGATAAGTACATCTTGGCTTCTCACAGCAATTTAAAAATAGATGATTCTCTGTTTATAGACAGAGAAACTGAAGCACGGAAGGGTCAAAGGATTTGCCAGAGAGATTTATTTCCAAAGCAGATCTGGAAATAAAATTTCCTGACTGCACACTCTGTTATAACCACAATGTAAAACTTTTCTCACTTTTGAATGCTGATGTTTCTGAACTGATAGGCAGAAACTATTGTCAGAGAAAACTGTGATACTGGTAGTTTAGGGCAGGCGATGAGGAAACGCCATAATCTCTGGAAAAAATATTTACCAAATGAAAGGAGTTGGAATGTATTTTGACTTCTAATGCAGGATTTGAGAAGGCAGCTAAGCAGTTCTTTTTACATATTTCTCATACAGTAATTTCTCTCCCCTGCCCCGCCAAACAATAACTTTGCAGATCAATGGAAGCAGCTTAAATATACAACATTTAGTTATGTATTAGAGAAATAAATGCAGAGAGGATCTCTCTTGGTAGGCTGTACTGTCTGCTTAGTGGTTGTTTCTGATGGTTGGGCTTTGCGTTTTATTATTTCTGCTTCCTTGACTTTTATTTTTCATAATACACATGAATGGCTGTTCTGTTTTCTCAGCTGAGAGGCAGATTTGCTCGTCCCAGCTGCAAAACAGGCAACTGGGGGTAGGAGGTTTCTTGCAGGCTTGACATGGTCACTGCGCTGAATGTGATTTCTATTTCTTGTTGGCTAATCTCCCCCCCAGGCATGGGAACCTTTCTGGGTTAGCTGCAAAGGCAGCACACGGATGAGTGGTGGGGGCCTGAGCGCCGGGTCACTGGTAGGGAACAGCAGCCCTTCACAACCAGCCTGGTAGCACCAGCAAATAGGAAGGAGGCCCGTTTTGGGGAGACACCTGCAGTAAGAGAAAGTCCACTGGTTCAGAAGGGCTTTATACAAAAGTATAAGGTGGAAGAGGCAAAGAGAATTGCTGAGCCTTTCCCAGGCACTGACTGGCAAGACATGAAACACATCCCAGCATCCTTGAGCCCGGCTTCCACACCCTCAGACACTGATCTGAGCATACGCCCGTGCCTCAGGGGCGAGGTGAGGTGCCGAGGCACGTGTACCTGCCCCACGTGCATGCAGACAGCACATCATCAGCAGGGAGAGATTCAAAGTTGCTTGTGGCATAAGCAAAACACAAATTAAAAACACGATGTAAGGCAGCTGTGGCAGGCCATTGGGAGACTAGAAAATCACTCGTTGGGACCTGGTTTTGCAAGGGGATCAGGAGGTGCACAGCAAACACAGGTGGACCCTCTGCCTGGGTGCCCATTTGTTGTGCTTTGCACACAGCTAGTAGGTCCCTACAGTGAGCATGTAAAATAGGCCTTGCTTTTTATTGAGTTTTGTTGCTTAGAATATTGGAGGTTTTATGATTCATTTTCTTTAAGTACCCAGAAGAAATGAGCTAACTATTAGATCGAAACGTTTATTTCCCCTTTCATAAGTACATGTGCATCCCTGCTCTCTTGTGCTCTCTCTTCCTCCCTCTCTTTTGTGTTCACATCCTCCCAGACAGTTCTTGTGCTCACAGCTTTCTTTAACAGGACTTTTTTATTCTTTATAAAATTGAGACTTATAAAAGAAATAAATCTTGCTATTGTTCTCTTGGGGTGCAGCTGTGTTAAACTGTAATCATGGGAGTTGAAACAGGTTTCCTCTCACAATAACATTTATATTCGTTTCCTGACACTCTTTCCTAATAACATGAGTGTCTTCAGCTGACCAAGGGGAAAAAAAGCCCTCTGCTGAGCACTTCTGAAGGTAAAATAATACTGGTGCAGCACACAATAGTTAGTGCTATATTACCGTTTTTTTTAAATTTTGTTGCATTGGATAAAGATCCACTAGATCTCTAATTTCCAAGTTAATATTTCCATTTTCTCCTGTTTCTCCTCTGTCTGAAGTTTCTCCTACCACTGAGACATCTTTTTCTGTTGAGGATTAATTAAGCCAGGCCTTACCATCTACCTTTCCTGCTTCTTTTTGTCTTTTTCCTCAAGGACAAGGACAAAAGAGTGGATCAAAACATCTGAGAAAGGCAAAATAGAGCTTGCAAAGTCTTATGAGTATGGAAGAAGAGCAGACATCCAGCTTATTGAGGCACTTCCTCTGACTTCTGTGAGCAAGAGTGAAATGGGTCTCTTTGTATTTCAGCTTTTCCACCTGTAAAAGTTAATGGAGTAGTAAAACGGTGTTATTTGCATCTCCTATGTCCAGATCCTTAGATGAAATGTTTGCCTAAATATTAGTCTGACTTTAATCAATGATATATACATAAATGTGATACTCTCACTTTGGAGAACGGAGGCTAGAGATTGATACCTTAGTGGCTGAGATCTGATCTCATCCCATTTAAAAGGATGTCTTTCCCTTTTTTTTTTTTTTCTCTTGACATGCCAGTTAATAAATGAGTATAGAGTAGCCAAGATATTACAAATATTTTTGAAAACAGGAAGGAGTGAGCTCCTTTGACTTTCTTTTTCATTTCAGAAGATGTTGCTATGGAAAGCAATATCTGTTTTAGATAAGTGTGAAAAAACAGAAAACTCATTTTTTTGAGGTTAATATTTGTAACCAATAAACTATCTTTGTTTGTATATGAGAGAGACTTCCAAGCCCTTCAGGAAAGCCTGCATAAGTATATATAAACACAAACCAGTCCCATGTTGTGTTTGCATCTTCCATGTCTGCCCTGAAGCTGACACATCCCCCTGTATGCTTTAATGAAGACTAAAAGCACTGTGAGCCTTTGTTATTATAAACTTCCCTTTAGCACAGGGGACAGTCTGGATCCGGTACTGAGTAAGAAGGAAAATAACATGAGAAAATGCCTTTTTTTTTTTTTTTTCCTTTTTTTTTGTTTTCCAGGGGAGTAGGGTCATGAAAATGATAATCTGCCGGATGCAATGCCTGGGTAAACTGCTCGTGTGGAAGGAGCTGCCAATAGGAAGAACATCTGTAAGGGGCCCTGTACTATCTCATCCTCACCGTGTCTCCGTTATTATACACTAAAGAGTACTTTTGGCGGAGTGCTGTCACAGACCTTTGCTGAACGTAATCCTTCGGGGCAGCATAACAGATCCAGTCAGAAGATATCTGACCCAGCTGGTAAGTACCTGCAGAAGTGACTCAGAGCTGCTCTTCTGTCTCCTTTCCTCATGTCCGCAGCTCCGTGCTAAGTTAACTGTTTCCATTGGTTAGCAGAGTTATTCACAGTAAGGTAGAAACACAGACCTTGTACATGCTGCCTATAAGCAATATGAATCCTTCCTTGATATTTGACTAAATGAAAACCGGTAGAAAGGAAAAGAAGAAAAGAGGAGCAACTTCAAGTTTGAAGAGAAGAGCAGCCGTCCAATCTGGAGTCTCTACCCTGCTATTTATAACTGCTTTATTTCTTGCTCCAAGGCAGTCTAGAAAAGGGGTTTTAAGAGCATGTTGGTCACACCCTTCTTGTCTAGCCTGAGAGGAGCACAGTTTAAAGCAGTATTCGAAGCACAGGGCATATAGAGAGAAAGCAAAGAGGTGGCTGCAGCTAGGAAGAAGGCATTTTGGACTCATGCCTTTAGAAATGGGAGGGCAAAATACCACCATTGAAGTTGTAAGGGCCTATGTGGTAGTAAAGGTGTTGAAAGAAAGCATAAGAAAGCATGAAACTGGTGCAAGGAAGGAAGAGGGGACTGGAGAAAGGAAAATAATTCTGGCTAGAGAAAGTGGCTTTTTTTGGTGAATCACTGGGAAGGGAGTGAGAAGGCTGTTCCACTGACGTCTGTGGCAGCATTTGCCTCCTGTAGAGTATTCACAAACGTAGCTATTTATTTAAGCATAGCATTAAATGGGTTTCAGAGCCTGACTTCAGGAGTCTTGGATGTCACACTCCTTGCATGCCACACAATACTAACACTGCTCAAAACCAATAATCAGCAGTGTATTGAAGGGCAATGACATGCTGGAGAAAAATGCCTGGCACTGGACATCATATGGCCTGCCTTCAACTCTTTGTAAAGTTGCTTACTATGAGGTCTTGGGAAAGACATTTAACATGCATTTAACGTGTGTCAGGTCCTTCAACATGACTAATTGTTTTTAACATCTGTGAACTTCTGTGAGATCTACAGTAGAAGAGCACTTGGGAAGCCTGATGCATAACCCTAGCCAGAGCCCTCCAGTCAGCCATCCACATGTCTCTGGCGTGACTCATTCCTAACTTTCTCCTAACAGCCTGAAGCTGTGTGCGTGGGCTTTGCCTGAGGCTGAATTGTTTTTGAAAGTTTGAGGAAAAAAAATTAAAGCTACACCATGTTGAAATGTGAGATGAGAGGAAGGAGGAAGAGCCCTAAACAAACAAAAATGAGCAAATGAGTCCCGGGGATTTTATGTGAACATCTGGTAGTGCCAAAGCCATATGAGGCCAAAGTCTGAATTTCTGATTCTAAGAAAGGACTTAATGAGTATAATAAATGCCACTGATTGTTTCAGTGAACGATGGCTGTGATTTAGCAAAAATGAACCATTGAAAGCCATCGTTTCAGTAGTTTCAACCATAGCAATGTTTTTAATCATGATTTGCCAACTTTCCAGAAGAAGATCATACGCTTTGTTCATGTCTTGATGGCTAATTAGTCTCCTTACTAAAAATACACGAAGTTAAAACTGTTGCCCATGGTTCCAAAAAGCTTCTTGCTGCTGTTTTAACTTCAGCCCTGACCTTACCAAAGCATAAGCACAAGTTACTTTAATTACAATTACCCAAATAAAGGTAAGGTGGTGTTTATAGGTTTACAAGAAGGAGTCTTGAATCTTTAATTACTATTCAATTACTTGTTAATTATTGATCGCTTAGAGAGTGAGCTCTCTACCTATGACACAAAGAAAATGTCTAATTTTAGCAAAAAGGTGACATAATTCTTTCTCCCTTCAAACCACTGACGTAAAGTCACAGAAAACCAGCTTTATCTGATTTGGACTGAAAATGAATAGAAAAATTTTTGTCTAAAAGCCAAAACCTGCCCTTAGATGCAAGCACACACCTCTTGAGTTCATTTGGAGACCAATGTCTGTATCTAAAAATATAGAATACAGCTCACCTGGTTTGGGTTAAAATTCAGTGCTGCTGTGCCATGAATGAAGAGATTATCGTATATTAAATCAGTGATTATCTCTTTCCCTAGCACTGGTTAAAAAGGCTGAAAAGAAATCACGCTAAATTTATATGGCAAGCTGAGTATTTTGAGTAGTACAATGGACTTAGACTTATTAAATCAAACTTGAAGGAAGGTATTTCTCTATGCTACTCACCAAATATTTCATCGGAAATACTTCTCTGGTTAGAGAAAGTTATCACGTTAATACTGATACAAACAGCTTGTCTGAAAACTCTGTAAACTGTGACTTCATGGTTTTGCCCTGTCTATGCACTTGTCCTGTGAAGTGTCAATGCGAGTTACTCCGTGTTAACTTGAATCCATAAAACTGAATCAAGACCTGTCATGAGCTTTTTTGATGTTCATCCATCTTGTGTCAGGGCATTTTGCAAATAAAGTGCAAATAAGCCAAAATAAAACATTAAAAAGTGCCTTTCTTTGTGGTGCTTATGCTGAAAAAAGATGGGCAACAGTTAAGTATTTCCAGAGAACTGTGCCGTGTATCTTGCCAGCATTTTTTCTGAAGTAAAAATGAAGAGACTATAGTGTTGTTTCCTTCTTAAAACTTTTTCTTCCTTCTGAAACTTCCCCGTGACTGCAAAATACAGCTCCAAGGATCTAAAACATTCACTGATCAGAGTTCTGTCTGCTTTATTTTTCTTTGCACATGTGTACTGGTTGAAAGGCAAGAGAAAGGTTTTAGCTGCATAACAATACAGTTAAAAACACTCATGGAATACACATGCTAGCAATGGTTAGCATGGTCTGGATAATCTGAACTTCTGATGATTTAAGAAAACAGTAGCTTCACTGATTTCATCCTCCTGTGGATTTGTATTGGTCTAACAAAAGGTAGAATTTTCCCAAGTATTTAATATTTAGTTGCGTCTGACATGGTGCAATAAGTACTGCAATGACACTGTCTTGGAAGTAGTTTGGACAAAAATAGAGAGGTTTTTTTAGTAATTTGTGTCAGAAGGCCACATTGTGGGTCAGAATGCATCTTTCATGGGAAGAATTCTGAAACTGAGAACTTCACCTTGGCCAAAGAGTTTCTCCAGATGTTTTCCCATCATTTAAAAAACAATCTTTTTTGTGCATGAAACCATCTTCACCGTTTGACAGTGCAAAGCATTCAGATTTCATAGTCACAGACTAAAATATGGGCATACTTCTATTATGAAATGTGGTAGCGGGAAAATGATTTTAGCCTTGCCCTCTTTGTAAAAATCAATAAAGATTAGGCTTGTATGAATGATACAAAGCTGACTGGATTTTGTATAAGAGCAAAGTTCTGTGATTCCCCATTGTGAGTATGAAATAGGTGACTAGGTTCAGAATAATTCTCAATTTAGGCCAAGTTGAAGGATTCAAACCCACGAGCATTTTGTGATTTTTACCTGTTCAGCAAATGAAAAAGGGGTATTCGTTGTTCTCATGTTATCCCTTTTAGCGTGGATTAGTCAGCAGGAAGCCATTAGAAGAAGAAAGTGAGTGGAAGTTACAGGGCTGGGTGGAGAGAATGAACCTGCTCAGTAATGAAGAGTTAATTTGGATGTGCATTGGAGAGAGACCACAAAAGCATGAGACATCTGTATTGCCTGGGTGCGCAAATGGTGACGACACCAAGAAATCTCTGTGGAGACACGGTAGGTTTTGAAGTCACTGAGCCAGGACACTGTAGATCTCTCTGCTAAGTGTTTTGCACCTCCCAAATTTTTAAAGGGTGTGATTTTATGTGATCTATTGTATGTGTTACGTATTCAGCAGATTATGATCAAGTTGTTAAATTGAAATAAACAAAAACCCAACAAAAAACCAACACACAAATACTATTTTAGAGTTAGTTTTCAAGAGTTCTGCTACCCTTAGCAAAAAACTACTGCCCAGCAAAAGTTTTCCTGCTATTTCCAATAACGCTCCTAATGGTACTGTTTATGGGTGTTGGAGCCAAATAACCAGCATGGTAGCAGGGTGCAAACTGATTAAATGATCAGCATTTAATATGACACTCTTTTGTTCTTTGTAGCTGTTTACTGGTATACACAGACACAGATAGATACTTATATATTGCTGACAGCTGGGGGAGGCCCATAAGAAGTTAATCCCAGACTAGCTAAATGAATGCAATCTTTAAATTTATGCCAGTTTTTCTTCCCTCTACCCCAAATCAGCCAGTTAAGGATGTTTGTTTGCTTGATCTTTTTTTGTTGAGGCAAAACCGAAGTCTCAGTCTTTTGGAAAAGCTTTGTGCTTTGTGAATTATTAAAAAAAACCCCAAACTATTCAAATTAGAAATGAGAGACTGCAGCCAAAACTACTGCTAAAATCTACCACCTGAACTGTGAGGCAAACTCAGCCCCAGGCTACCTGCAATCCAAATAGGCAAATGTGTGAAGGAAACAAGCTCAGAAAGAAAAAGTGACTTTTCCACTGCTGCTAGAAGCAAAGCCCAGTCTTCCAACAGAACAGCTGTCTTCCTGCTGACCTTTGCCTGGACAAAAAACACCCTGATTTTCAGCCAAACGCAAAGGTAACGTGCATGTCTCTGAGGCAATGCACAATCTGGATGTCATACAGAAGAACAACATGCTACGCACCATCTCATATTAGTAACATATGTGTTTCCTTGCTCAGTGTTAGGATAGTGATTCTCAAGCCCTTCTTCATTAGGCAGGCTCTGAACTCTGTCCTACTGCTGACCATTTTCATGCTGTTTCAGGAGTGACTGAAGTGCTTCAAACAGCATTAAGGAGATAAAACACTCTTTAGTTCCTTGTGTGATTACATGCATAACTGGTGTTGAAGTGTTTTGTTACTTGCTCCTGGATCCCAAATACTCCCATGTTTACAAACCATTGTGCTCTTCTTGTTCTTAGGTTTCATTTTAGGTAGCTCCCGCTTACCACACCAGGAGAGCACTCGTGCTAGGCAACGTATAAATTTCGTACAAGCTTACATAAGAAGTTTATAAAACATTATAAAGTTTTTATATACTCTGACTGCACACTGGTGCAGAGAGGTGCTGGAATCTCCATCCTTGGAGATCTTTAAAAGCCGCCTGGACACAGTCATGGGCAACGTGCTCTAGGTGGCCCTGCTTGAGCAGGCGAGTTGGACCAGATGACCTCCAGAGGACCCTTCCAATCTCTACCATTCTGTGATTCTGTGAAACTTACAGAGAAAACAAATTAGACCTGTCCTTCCTGGGAAATATATGATATATGCAAGGCAAGACAGACAAGAAGGCAAGGCAGAAAAAGGGTGAATGCAGTGTAGTTCCATTTATCTGTATTTACAGAGAAAGGTAATGATTTACTGAAGGTTATTACAGAAAGCTCAAGCAATTCCAATATGTGAACTTGGATTTCTTGAAGCGTCATGACAACAATCAGCTTGATTCTATTTTCCTGAGCTGGTGGTTTTGTTTTCTATCAAAGCAGAAATGTTACCATCCTACTTTCAATTTTGGTTTCCTACCCAAATTCATCGCTGCTTATGTGACCAAGAAAATACTTGCCCTCACAAGATGCAGGACTCCTTTACCAGCCACTGAAATTGAAACTGAATTCAGCAGTACCGTAAATATTAATGAATGGGGAAAGTCTCCTCACCTGCTCTTTACAGAACCAGACTCAATGGTTAAAAAAACAACTATAACACCTTTTCACAGAAAGACGTAGCTATGTGTAACAGGGAGCAATGGAGCTCTAGCCCTTAGTAATAATTCTGTTTTCAATGACTTTGAGATATTTATTTTTCATTCCTTCTGGTGCAATTCTGTTAACTGAATGTGGACATTGAATAAGTGATTCATGTGAGGTTGTAATTTGTTTTACAGGAGGTGAAGACCAACAAGGAGAGCAGTAGTAGCCAAAGGAATTAGAGCTAGAATCTGGAAACCATGAAATGTGGTGTTTGTGTAAACCTGATGAGAACAGATCCTTTAATCAGAAGTAGAGCATGAAAAATTCTGTTGGAAGCAGACACAAGGAAGCTATCTTTACGTTCTTGCTCCTGAAAGATTTTTCCCTGAAGCAGATTTGAAAAGGAAGAGGAGGGAATAACAAGTGGTTCCATATGACTTTTTTTTGGAAATTACTTTTTTTTCCAAGACCATCTCTGCTGAAATCAATTTCCCCTAATGGAGCTGCCCCAACTACTGTTCTATATTAAGGAGCCAGGTGTTCTGCTTCATCTGTTTTGAATAAATGGCAGAGTATTTCTGAAAGACAATTTTTCATTTCTACTTTGTCATATTTATTTGGTCTGTTCCTGTTTCAAATTGATGACTTTGTTAATCTAAAATTAAAAGGCCTGCACTGAGCACTCTCAGCTCTTCTTGGCTTTAATTAGAATTTTAAAGTGATATTATCTTCCAAGAAAAAGTTGATGTTTATAGCATTCAAAATATAGACCCATGAGCAAGGAACTGACAGATTCTTCTCGGCCAAAGAAGCTGGTCAGGATTTTTAAAAATTGTTTTACAATAGAAAGTGTAGTTTCTACAAAACAACATTGCATCACAAAGCTTTCAGCTTGTCTGAGATACTTCATGTTGATACTTTGCTTCAGGTCAGCCCAAGTGGCTTTGTAATATTTTGGTTTGTTCAACAATCCCAAATGTTTCTTTCCTATTAATTAAATTAGGATGGATTTCCCTACCATGGCAAGCTGCTGCCTGGGAATACCACACTGTTGGGCTCTCATGATGCAGCGTCATCCTTCCTCCGGCTCACAGCCCACTGCTGTCTGACTGCAGAGATAGCACAGGAGATGTAATCTAACAAACCACAACTCATGTGGTCAGTCACACAACAGGTCTACTCCCATCAGCATCTGCATGAGTCTCTGAGTGTGTAAGTGTCCAAATAAGAAAATCAAGAGATAATCTACATCTTTTTACTTCTGCAGGGCTTCTGCATGTTTACAGCAACCTATACATTGACACAGGCTTGCAGAATACCCTGGAAAAAGAGGGTAGTCTGGGAACTAATTGTGTCACATTGCCTGATGCTGATTAGGTAGTGCTGTACGCTTACTGAGATTATTGCTGTAGTAATTTCAGTGCTGCCTTCTTTAAGAAATGTTGGAGATAAGTTGCTTCCACTAAGGAAATTTTCTAGACTTAAAACAAAAAAAATTATTGTTTGTAAAATCAAATTTACTCTGACTAGCTTTGCCTTAAGTGGTCAATTTTAATGTTGTTCAGATAAGTAGCAGAAATACAGAAGCATTTAACTTCCATCATTGTATGACATAAAATCCACAGTCTTTCAATGAAACATGGTCATGGATTTCTGTTGTAGCAAAAGAAGCAGGAAATCACTCTAGGTGGCTCTCTGTGTAGTGACACGAGTCTACAGGCTAGTACAGGACATTGGAGGTTTAGCCAAGTTAGGAATCTTTGCTTGCTGCCACTTTTGCAAGGGATTTCTGGAAGAGTTGGAAGATGTCCATGGACTTCTCTGAACAACAGTAAAGAGGTGCGCTGCCACCCCTGTTTCTGCACACCAGTGGTATTTTTCTGGTGGGTCATGCAAGGAATAATTATTGTCTGTGGTGAGTTGACATCAAAAGAAAGAATAAGGTGGAAAAGCTTATGGGTTGAGATAAGGACAGGGAGATCACTTACCAACTACAATCACAAGCAAAACAGACTTGACTTGGGGAAAATTAATGTATTACCAATTAAAAGTGCAGCAGCATGGTGAGAAACAAAGGCAACTTTCTCTCCACCCCCACAGGATCAACTTCACTCCTTCACTCCCAACTCTTCTACCTCCTCCCCAAGCAGTGCAGGAGGATGAGGAACAGGGTTTGTGGTCAGTTTCTAACAGTTCTTCTGTGCTGTTGCTTCCTCCTCACACTGTTCCACTGCTACAGTGTGGGGTCCCTCCCACAGGATACTGTCCTTCACAAACTGCTCCAACATGGGTCTTTTCCATGAGCTGCAGTTCTTCAAGAACTGCTCCAGTATGGTTCCCTCCCATAGGGTACAGTCCTTCAGGAATAGACATCTTCAGTGTTGCACCCCCATGGGTTCACAGGTCCTGCCAGAAACCCTGCTCCTGTGTGGACTCCTCTCCACAGGCTGCAGCTTCCTTCAGGGCATGTCCACCTGCTGTGGTGTGGGGTCCTGCATGGGCTGCATGCAGTGTAGACATCTGCTCCAGCATGGCCTGCAAGGGGACACCTGCTTCCACATGGTCCTCACCACGGGCTACAGCGGAACCTCTTCTCTAGCACCTAGAGCACCTCCTCCCCTTCTTCTTCACTGACTTTGATGTCTGCAGTGCTGTTTCTCTCTCAGTTTTCTCATTCCTCTCTCTCACAACTGGTGAGAGATGTTTTTTTACCCTTTCTTAAATACATTTGCCCAGAGACACCACCAGCTTGACTGATGGATTGCTCACCTCTGGTGAGTGGTGGGTCCATTTTAGCGCTGGCTGGAACTGGCCATGTTCGGCATGGGACAACCCCTATTCTCTTCTCACAGAAGGCACCCCTGCAGCCCGCTGCTGCCAACTCTTGCCATTGCATTCGCATAGTTCATTTGGTAGACAGGCTTAAACGTCTTTTTGTGTTGGCTGCAGCGGTGCAGGCCCATTATGCCCTTGAGCACAAAATCCCTCAACTGTGCATCAGAATTTCTCTTCAGACTAGCACTAGGGTGCTAGTCTCCTACACCTCAGGTGACACCATCCTTGCGCCTCATGTAAAACTGGCATAGCTTTTGCTGGAAGTCCCTGGCTCTCCCTGTCATGACCTGCGTTGTGTGTTCATAAAGCCCTGCAGCTGCGACTAACACTGGTGCATTGTTTTGTCCCAAGCAGCAGCAGTGACAAGGTGCATGAGCCGTGTTTTGGCTGGCGTGCACAGATTGCATGATACGGTTTTGAGCTACAAGGATGTGGGAATTCAGTGAGTGTTTAGCATTTCGAGGTAGAGGAGACAGGTCCAGAAGCAGTGAGAGACAGCATATTTCCCAGGGTGTTGGAACAGCCAGACAGTGAGCTCTCGCATCTGGAAAGGATGTTGATCCCAAATGGGAGATAAGGATGTTTCCTAGTGCTCCTGTGGTTCGAACTTGTTTAGAAATCTGTCCAGCCTTGTTTCTGGGCAAGTTTTGTGTAAGGAAGTAAGGACCTTGTTCAGTGGGGTGATATGGATAACCAGCCCACTGCTCTGTGTCCATTCCCATAGCACTGGGAGTCTAATGACACCGCAGCAGGCTGCAGCACTGGGTGTGAGAGATTGAAGGGGAGAAATCCTTGTGAGGGCAAACATATGATGGACTGACTACATCGGTGAACAAGGGAAGAGTTATGAATGTCATCTATCTGGATCCCTCTAAGGCCTTTGACACAGTCCCCCACCACATTCTTCTCTCTAAGTTGGAGAGATACGGATTCAATGGCTGGACTGTTCAGCGGATGCGGAATTTTGTTGGATGGTTGCACCCAGAGGGCAGTGGTCAATGGCTCAATGTCCAGATGGAGATCGGTGACAAGTGGTGTCCCTCGGGAGTCCATAATAGGACCAGTACTATTTAATATCTTCATCAATGATATAGACAGTGGGATTGAATGCACCCTCAGCAAGTTTGCAGACAACACCAAGCTGGGTCGTGCAGTTCACGTACCTGAGGGACAGGATGCCATCCAGAGGGACCTGCAGAAGCTCAAGAAGTAAGCCCGTGTGAGCCTTACGAAGTTCAATAAGGCCAAGTGCACAGTCCTGCACCTGGGCTGGGGCAACCCCTGGTATCATTACAGGCTGGGGGATGAAGGGATCGAGAGTAGCCCTACTGTGAAGGATGTGGGGGTACTGGTGGATGAAAAGCTGGACATGAGCTAGTGATGTGCACTCGCAGCCTAGAAAGCCAACCACATCCTGGGCTGTATCAAAAGAAGCAGGGCCAGCAGGTTGAGGGAGATGAACGAACCTAATGAAGTTCAACGAGGACAAGCGTAGGGACCTTGGGAGGAATAACCCCACGCACCAGTACAAATTAGGGGTTGACCTGCTGGAAAGCATCTCTGCAGAGAGGGACCTGGGAGTCCTGGTTGACCAGGTTGAACAAGTTGACCACGAGCCAGCAATGTGCCCTTGTGGCCATGAAGACCAATGGTATCCTGGGGTGCATTAAAAAGAATGTGGCCAGCAGGCTTAGAGAGGTCATCCTCCCCCTCTACTCTGCCCTGGTGAGACCGCATCTGCAGTCCTGTGTCCAGTTCTGTGCTCCGCAGTTCAAGAAAGAAAACAAACTGCTAGATAGTGTCCAGGGGAGGGCTACAAAGATGATCAAGGGAATGCAGTATCTCTCTTATGAGGAAAGGCTGAGAGACCTGGGTCTGTTTAGCCTGGAGAAGACTGAGAGGGGACCTCATCAATGCTTATAAATATCTAAAGGGTGGGCATCAAGAAGAAAAGAGGCCAGACTCTTTTCAGTGGTGCCCAGTGACAGGGGGCAATGGGCACAAACTGGAACATAGGAAGTTCCATCTCAACATAAGGAAAAATGTCTTTGAGGGTGCCAGAGCACTGGAACAGGCTGCCTGGAGAGGTTGTGGAGTCCCCTTCTCTGAGATACTCAAAGCCCACTTAGATGCATTCCTGTCCAGCCTGCCCTAGGTGAACCTGCTTTGGCAGGGGGGTTGGACTAGATGATCTCCGAAGGTCCCCTCCAACCCCTACCATTTTGTGATTCTGTGATTTTGACCTTTTACTCCATGCTGATGAGACTCTGCCTGGAGTACTGCATCCAGCTTTGGAGTCCGCAGCACAGGAAAGACATGGACCTGCTGGAGTGAGTCCAGAGGAGGGCCACAAAAATAATCAGAGGGCTGGAGCAGCTCTCATATGAAGATAGGCTGAGAGAGTTGGGCTTGTTCAGCCTGGAGAAGAGAAGGTTCCAGGGAGACCTTATTGCAGTCTTTCAATACTTAAAGGAGCCTTATAAGCAAGATGGGGACAAATTTTTTAGCACGGCCTTTTGCAATAGGACAAGGGGTAATGGATTTAAACTAAAAGAGGGTAGATTCAGCCTACCTACAAGGAAGAAATTTTGTACAATGAAGGTGATGAAACACTGGCACAGGTTGCCCAGAGAGATGGTAGATGCCCCATCCCTGGAAACATTCAAGGTCAGGCTGGACAGGGCTCTGAGCAACCTCATGTAGCTGGAGATGTCCCAGCACATTGCAGGGAGATTGGGCTACGTGATCTTTGGGGGTCCCTCCCAACCCAAACTGCTCTATGATTCTATGATTTCTTTATCCACCTTTACATACATGCAGAGCGTTGGTAAAATCATGTGGTGTATTAAATCAAGTTATTTTCAGGTAGTGTAATTGTTTTCTTGATGCTGTCTCACAGTAAATGAAAGTGCCTAGATTATTTGAGATCATGTCCATGAATGGCAGCATGCATAAATAAGATTGGGGGTGGCGGGATTATATAGCTAAATCCTATTTAACACTCCTAAAAGATGGGAGAGCATCGACTCTCTTACTAAGGAAAACACTGGGCAGTGAGGGGTCATTTTGCCCCTTGGCTCACTCAGTTGATATCTCTGACCATTTTAGACTATGCCATTAATTTTCTCATGTTTATCACTCCCCTGATTTCCCAGTCTTTTCTTTTTTCTTTTTCTTTTTTTTAACACTTGTTTCAGTCATTGTTTGCGCTATGCTGTAGGCTTAATAGAAAAAGTACTTGTAAGGAATGGGCAAGTGTGATTATTCCCAAAAAAATTTATTTAATCATCCCTAATATTTAGCAGTCCAGAGCTGTGTCAGCCCCATGCTGTTTTAGAAGTTAGTTGCAATGAATTAGCTAGCACAAAGTAGAAGTTCACTTTGCACTGCCATTATAAAAAGCTGAAGGTTACCACTTATTAAGAGAGACTAAATTCATGTCTACATGGGTGAAAGCCATCTCAGTAGCCTAATCTGCCTTTTGGAATCCTGTAATAGAAACACACAACACACAGAGAGCCTTGGCGTCTCCATCACCAGAAGTCAAATAGAGACCATTTAGTGGGATTCTATTATATTACAGGAAAATATCACATGGTAACTTGAACTGCTACAGTCGTTAAAAAGAAATTCCTTGAAATATTAGTCCATTTGTATTGTTTATGTGTTGACTTAACTCAGATTAGAAGGTCAGACTGTCCAGATCACTTTTCCTTTCTGTCTTAGTGAAAGATGAATAGTTTAATTTTCTCACTAATATTTTCCGTTCCACGAACCAACGGAACAGCACCAGGCTGTCCAACCCTTTCCTTCCCACTGCCTCAATGTTATATTCATTTCCTGGCCACCATTTACTACGTCACTTAACTCTCTTGTCTTTTCAGTTTCTCAGGTGTAGTACTCTCTAAATGCAGGATGGTCACAACTTTTTGGCTAGCGGATCCTTCCCATCCCCCAGTTGCGGCAGTGATACCAGGAATGCTAGGCTGCATTCAGGGACTGTCATTTCAGCTGTAAACACCCTCTGCAGGTCAGGCAGTTCAAAGTCTGCTGGGATAAAGAAAAAGAGCTTGGATTGCAAATGCACTGAAGTAAAAAATCTTTGTTTATTTGTGTCTAACAGGCATTTCTCTAGTGCTCCTTTCAGCTGTGTACAGTATACATGTCGCAGAGAAACTGCGTGTATTAATATCACAGAAGCAGGTCTTATACCCAGCCATAAAGCACAGACATAGCTGCAGTGACTTAATTCCTAATATAAATAACATGCACTAGAGAGTTTGGCTAAAGACATGTTAATATCATAGCAATAACAATCCTCTTGAAGTTCATGGCCACTGCAGAAAATACAAGATAAAAAGCCTGCAGTATGTCTTGTCATTCCCCAGAATACAACAAAGCCTCTTCATTTTTCCCTTCTTTAATCTTTTGTTTGCTGCATTTTTCTTCAGGGCTTACTAGGGTCTTTGGTCAGATACCAGTTTTATGTGCGTACTACTTCAACCGTGGACCAGTGTTCCATGGGGCTACCCTTTTTCTTTCAATCATTTAGAGACCACACAGAGAGAATATCTGGGGGTTTTTGTCCCCCTTCAAAGGCTTTTTGCCTGTGTGAAAAAGCACTGCATATTTCAAGGAATCTCTTCTGTATACTTCTTAGATGGGAGAGGATGAGTTAAAAAAGAACAGCTGAAAACTGAAACAATCAAATACAAAAACGTCTGCTCACCCAGAAAAACATTCACGAGAAAGAAGAGGTTTATGTCCAGGCTGAAATGACGTTCACACCTTGTTTGCTTGGAAACATCTTGCTCTTTCAATGGCACACTTTGGTTGGTAAACAACCATTAAAATTCTAAGCAGAACTGCATAGCTTGCAGGAAAACCTCTCAAAACAGCTGCAGCCTCCTTTCAGCAGATGGGAATTAATAATAGCCTTTGTTCTACAAGCTCTTCCGTTTGCACCCTCAAAATGGGGTGAAAGCCACTCTTCCCAGACCACTGGTGTCCACAGGAGCCTGACGCCGCAGCGGTGTGAGCTGCAGGTTGAGGACGAGGAGGGGAGGGTGACCATGGCACCAACCTCTGCCGCTCCCTTCCCCCTTGATAGCAGATAACAGCGCTGAGTCCAGCTGGTACGGCCAGAGACAGACCTGCTCTAACCCCCTACTTCCGTCTCGTCTCTCCTTTCAGTGTGGGTGAACCCACTGGGGATGCTCCTGCAGCGTTGCCAGGAGATGTGCTTTTGGGACTGAAGGTGCAATTTGGTGCGTGGCCAAAGTGCCACCGTGGGCTTGGGGACTTCCAGCAAAGGGTGATGACCCATCATCAGCATAGATGATAGCTCACCTCTGCTGGGTAAGAGAAGCTGCCAAGTGTTGCCGCTCTGTGTGCAGTGGGAGACGCCTTCCTGAGGACGGAGGCAACCCCCAGCCTGCAAGACCCAAACAGGCTCTGCCAGTGCCCACATTGATGAGGGGTGTGGGACTGCACCAGAGGGTGACTCTAGCTGGACCCCTTTTTATTCACCCAGAATTCATTGCTTTGACAGCAACAGGTCCAAATTTCAGCTGAAACCTCTGGCCGGACCCTTTACCCTATGCTTTATGTTTTTGCACTGGAGCTTTTGCCTCTAATAGCGTAGGGATTGTCAGGAATGTCTTTTGCTTCCCAAAGCTGCTCTTTATAAGGCCTTGAAGCCGCTGGCAGGCCATCCGCACTGAGCTTGGCCACTGTCTGCGTCTGGAGCCACCGCCATCCTTGCTGCCTGCATCCCGCCAAGAATCCCTGTGCCCTGGGTTTTTGTCCTTACGCTCCCCATGGATTGAGACCCGACCACCAGAGAAGCCACCAGCTCCTTTGCGATGCCCCGAGACAGCATTGCCTCCGGGGACCCCAGGGCAGCGAAGAAAAGAGGGAAGCATGTGAGACGCAGAGACAGAATGTTCTTGGCTGAGGGCGCTCATCTATGGCCGCAGCTCCTCCAGGAGACGAGACCCAGCCAAAATCCCCAGGAGATCAGAGCATGCCGCAAAACCTTCCAGTTCGCAGGCACTTTCCCACCCTCCCCGAGCGGGGAGGATAAATGAGCACGGCTCGGCGCTGGCAGGGGCGGGAGGCGGCCGCGGGGGTGCCGCACCAGCACCACCAGCCGCAGCAAACCCGGGCCTCACCGCGCTGCTCCCAGGCCCGAGCCCCGCGCCGGCAGGCAGCTGCGCGGTCGCCTCCCGCCGCTCCCCGTTAGAGGGTGCTCCTGGGCCGCCGTTCGGCGGGGCGAAGGGGCGGCGGCGGCCCCGGGGCGCCCCGGCAGCAGCTGGCTCCCGCCGAGCCCCGCTCCGCTCCGCCCCGCGCCGCGCCGCCCGCTGTGGCGGGGTGGGGGGTCCGTCGCCGTCGTCTGCCTGCGTCGCGTCTGGTAGCAGGATGCGTGCAGTTGGCTTTCGTGGCTGCTTAGGTGTGTTCGATGTTGTTAATTTGCCTCTGCCGCTGTGGTCAGTGTCTATTTAGGAACCTGAAAGAAGTGCGTGAAAATACAGTGATGCGTGCAGTGCCGCGCTCCCCCCTTTCCCCTGTTGTAAAAAAACAGAGGGAACAAAACTTTATCGCTGACTAAAAGAAACTACAGAACGCATTGGTGAATGATAAGTCTTCCCTGGTGTAAACGCTGAGGTCTGCTGAATTTCTTTCATATTGCCATTTGATTAAAGAAGGGGAACACATTTCTCCATCATTTTTAATTTCAGTAATTTCCTTGCATTGTTTGGAGTTGTTTAGGCTTTCTCATTTTTATATACATGTTGATGACGTGTGCCTCAAAATCTCTTTACTACAACTATTGCCAGATACCCAACTGCACAGTGGTGTGAAGTTCTAACTCAGATGGCAGTACGGAAGAGTTGCAGACAAACAAGAAGAGGTTTTCTGCATAGTAAAATCTCAAACAGCCTGAATCTTTTCATGTTCCCTTTACCTGCCTCTGCTCTGACAATATGTTATCTCTATTATGCTTAGAAGGGAATACATCCACATACTGTGACTAGTGTTTATGTTTTGTGATCAGCTAGGGCAGTAGTCTACAGTGTTAGACTTGCAATGTTTTGAGAATGCAAACTTAGCTTTCAGATAAAACTGGTTTTGCGTGTTGCCTCATGGGCACCAAGCCTGCTCCCCAGACAAGTCCCAGTTGTCGTCCAGATGCCAAAGTCTGCAAGGCATCGGCAGGGGGGCAGTAAGCAATTCAGGCTGATCACCGTCGACAGCCATCTACTGCTGTTGCTCTTTTCTGATGACTCATAATTGCCTTGTTTGGCTCCATTTTATAGAAGGAACAAACATTGCTTCATCGGCAGGGAAAAGGGAGCAGAAGTGAACTGAAAATGTCTGTACTTTCTAAAGGAAGACAAAGTCAAGATGTTGTCTTTCAAGGATGACTGCTCTTTAGGTACGCTGGGTGGGATCCAATCAAGTACTGCATCTGAAGTGCACTCGAGTTAAATTCAGGATAAGTTCATATTAGGCCTCCACTTTTTTCCAAATTTGTAAGCCTTTAGTTAAAGTTGGAATTTAGACACATCTCTCAGCTACCTGAGCCATAAGTTAGGAGGTAGAAATCAAAGAAATAAACTCCAAATCCTTGCAAATTCCATCACGAGATGCACTGTAAGTATGTATAAGGTTTCCTTGTAATCCATTTGCTAAATGGAGGCCCCTGGAGTACTGTGTACCCCAACATAAGAAGGACATGAACGTGTTGGAGTGGATGCAGAGGAGGGCCATGAAGATGATCAGAGGTCGGAGCATCTCTCCTATGAGGACAGGTTGAGACAGTTGGGATTGTTCGGCCTGGAGAGGAGAAGGCTCCAAGGAGATCTGATAGCGGCCTTCCCGTACCTGAAGGGCGCCTACAGGAGAGATGGGGAGTGACTCTTTATCAGGGAGTAGAGCAATAGGATGAGGGGTAACGGTTTTCAATGAAAGAGAGGAAATTCAGCTTATATATTAGGAAGAAATTCTTTACTGTGGGAGTGGTGAGACACTGGAACAGGTTGCCCGGGGAAGCTGTGGATGCCCCATCCCTGGAAGTGTTCAAGGCCAGGCTGGATGAGGCTTTGAGCAGCCTGGTCTAGTGGGAGGTGTCCCTGCCCACAGCAGGGGTTTGGAACTAGGTGATCTTTAAGGTCCCTTCCAACCCAAACCATTCTGTGATTCTATGATATATGGAAATGCAAAGAGAATTTATTTTCTCCCAATCAGGAAGAAAAATAATTTACTGGGGTACATATTCCTATTAATTTCATTGAGACTGGTTAGAAGTAGAGGTATTCACACAATGCTTGCAGTACAGGGCGCATATGCTATATATAGCTTGTCAGGGAAATCTAACTGTGAAAACAGTTGCAAAACATCTGCTTTGCTTTACTGGAAGAGCCTCTTCACATTTCAGGGAAAAGTCCCAGAAGAAATGGTACCAGAGAGGTGTAAGAAGGAAAAAGTATATTCTTTGTGTTTTCACTTCTGCCTTAAAATTATAGCGAATAATAAAACATGACCAAAAAGTTACACTCGAAAGAATTCTGTCATAAAATGGAAAGTCTTATGGTTCAGGATCAAGAATAATAAAATCAAATAACCCAATCTCCTGAATGGTAGTTGGGAAATGAAGGAACCCACGTAGATAGAGTAATTAGGCAGCCGATAATTTCAGAGAAAAGAGGACAGTTAAAGCAAAGTGAATTGCCTCCATCAGACACATGAGGACAAATAGAAAGGGTTTTATCAGTATGCTGGGGATATAGCGGTTCTTGGTAGAAAGTCCATCTGTTAATAAATTGGGATGGAGATTAAATTAACAGACACTTAGCACAGTTGAAACACTAAACTTGCTTTTGCATTCATCTGAGGAAAAGTAATAGACAAAGTGGGTGTAACAAATAGTAAATGCAAAAGGGAATAACCTACTAAAAAAAAAACCCGGTGAAACGATATAGGAAATCTGGGCACACATTGGTCACTTGGATGACACGCGTCCTTAGGTGATAAAGGTACTGTTTCCTGAATAATTTTCTGCCACTTGCAACTATTTGAAAACCATGGGCAGCTGTGGAAGTGCCAAAAGATGGAAGAAAAGGAAGTAGCACAATGTTTTTCTAAAACAGAATGCAAACTAATTCTAGCAACAGCCATGCCAGCTCTATGGATCCCATCTCTCCCCAGAGGCCAGAGCCCATAGGGGCAGCCCTCCCTCCTTTACCCTCTGGCCCTCTCAGCTTGAGGAAGCACCTCAGCCTCTCAAGGCCAAGTTTACCTTCAATGGTATGTAAGCTTAGGTGTAAGTGCTTACTTGGATCTGCGCCCCTGGGAAGAAAATAATTTCTGAATATTTCAACTCAGGCTTTTGGCAATGGAAAAAGAACACGCAGATACACAGGAGATGCTGGAGAACGAGATGAATGAGATATAAATACTATTTTGCTGGGTATTAAACATCCGGGATTAGCACAGCAAAATGCAGATGATCTGAAAACTCATAGAGTGAAAATATATTGGTGCAGCACAACACAGTTTCAAGAGTAAGGCAAAAAATCTGCAGCAGTATAAAAAAAGTACAAAAATAAAAATAACCCCGCTCCTCAGGCAGGATGCCATTGATTTTGTCTTTTGTATGCTGAATAAACTGGGGAGATACAAAAGAAATCATGAGATTCATTTGCTATTTTTAATATCCAGCAATGAATTTTAATCCTTAAAGTGCCCCAGCGGGTGTAGATGTGGATGTGGAATAAAGGGATGCATGGAAATTCAAAATGATGAGCAGCTCAACAAAAACGTGCAATCTACTGGCGTTATGAAGAATATCAGGATATTATTAATTGTGGTAATTTTTTCCTGTTTCAAGAGGGAGCTTTTCTCTATTGGGAATGTAAATATACTCACTGCAGCTTTATTAAAGCGTTTCATAAACTAAGTTTCATTAAAGGGAAGATCTGCAGCATTTCATCATGCCTCTAATGTCTCATTTGGACAGATCAGCTCCTTGATCTAAGCTTCTGATACTTGTGTAGCCCTGATTCAGGGAAGCATTTGTATTCAGAAACAGCCCTTAGTATCAAGCATAGACACAAGCGATTTTGTAAATGTGAAAGGCCTCAAAGACACATTTAAATTCTTGCTTGGCTCAGGGTTTGCTTTGCGGTCTTTTATGATGCTGTGAAACAGAAACAACTGTGACGATTATTGAGGTGTGAGCTGTGAACTGCAGCAATTTCAGCTGGAGATGCCCTCCTCTCTGAGCCTCTGACTGCCCTTGCATAGCCTGATCCCAAAGTAACTGGGACCCTACTTTTACTAGCTTTCTTTCTTTTTCTTCCTCGAGGACCTAGCAGTGCATTCAACAAAACAAAAAGGGCGGGCACACATACAAACTTTTTAGTTCAGCTGTTGAGTAGATAGGAGTATTTGCAGGTCTGTCCTAGCAGAAATTATATCTTGTTTCATGGGAGGAGGCTTTCATTCGTAATGCTTTACTCCCATGGAGTAACACAGCTGATGGCCGCAGAGCAAGATTTCCCTGCCTGGAAATCCAAACTTCCCTTTCTTGAAACTGAGAGCAAAACCCATTGGGGCCGCTTGTCCAGGATGCATGCAAAGGGACTTGCACTGGCTGGATGAGATCAGGAACTTGGGCTTATTGTGGTGATCCTTGAAAGAGGATTTCTCCTGGGATCTGCTATTCTGCTTTGGATCTTTTTTTTTTTATAATTATTTTGTCCTTTAATTTTTGTCCATCGGGTTATGAAGTGGTTTGTGGGTTTTGCTGGGTTTTGTTTGTTTGTTTGTTTGGGGTTTTTTATGGTTGCCTTTTGCATTTCACAGGAGCATGGTATGTAAGAAAGTTTAAAGATACTCACTTTAAAATGAATTGCAAATCATATTCATCCTCAGAAATTTGACTGGTAGAAAATAGGTACATAGTGTTACGAGAGCAATGCTCTCTCATTAGCCAGTTAGGTGGGAAAGAATTTTGCACGGTCAAATTGGTTTGCAAATCTGCTCCCCATCTCAGCCCTTGTCACTGTTTTTCTGTGAGACCTGAGACAAGCTGCTGTGCTTCTCAGTGCTGTTTTTTAACCCATGATGTCCTTTGCCTGTCTTAGCTATTGAGCTTGTAGCCTTTGAGGGCCAGAAATTTTCAAGGTTTTTTTTACGTGTTCCAAAGATGTCTACCCTCCATTTCATTCAGAAGCATGGAGAGGAACCCTAACACAGACTGTGTCTAAAATTGCCTCCCTCAGGCTCCTTTACACTGCTGACACTGAACTTTCAGGACAGGTTTTGTTCCAAAGAAAGCCAGTCAATACTTCTGCTTACCTAGCATGGGGCAAATGAAACATTTAGCACCAAGAATCTACTAATGTACGTCAGCTGTCCTGGTTTTCACAGTTTTACTTCTGCGTACGATGGCCCTTTCTTATAAAATCACAATGGTGGCAAAACAAAAGCTCAGCCTACCCTGGGGTGTCCTGATCTGTTGGACCACAGGTAAGATTTACGAGGATGGACAGTAGCAGTGAAAACCCAGACGTGGCTAATTGGTCCTAAACTGACACTCACCTTCCTCAGGTGGCTTGTGGCACTTGTACCACGCATTAACTCAAGCAAGTAGTGATGGACATGGAGCCGTCTCCAGAGCGCTGGATTCATCCCTGATCAGCTGGTAGACGCTGAAGGTGGCAACCTCCTGGTTTCCACTGGGGCCTCCGAGTGGCCACTGCTCTCCTGGGTCAGCACCGTGGGTCAGGAGGAGGCAGGCAGGGAATGGCAGGGCCCCTCCAGCTGCTCAGGTTTGTGTCTGCCAGGTAGCACCCCAAGGCCGGGAGGCCTGACCTGATTTAGGACACGGGGCAGGACAGGGACACCCATGTGTGGGCTATGGGGCCGCCCTGCTGCTGAAGCCCCGCAGGGGAGGGATGTGGAGCCCTGGCATACAGGGATGGGGGAGCGCTTCTGCTTCTACCTCTCATTTCTCTCTGTTCTCCCTTCTCCTGCCATCTCTTTTTCTCCTTGAAGTGTTTCTACCTCAGCCCCCACAGCGCCACAGGAAACCTCACCCACTCTACCTATTTTTGCCCGCTGGTGTGTGGGCAGGTATACCTGCCCTGCGTGCCTTAGATCAGTGCTGCATCACGGAGCAAGCACTTTTGTTCAGAGCTCTTTTTAAAGCTATTAAAATTAAAAAAAAAAAAGAAAAGAAACACGCACCCTGAAGCCTGAATAGCAGCATTTCTATCATCTGTTGTCATGACACACAGCTGACGTGGGAACACGGCAGTGAGGCTGACTGCTAGATGGGTTTAATTTTGGTGCAGAAATTTGCTAGAAGAAGCTTTCAAAAATATCTCTGGGTGGGAGGAAAACAGGTGGGTGCTGGTTATGTGTATGAAGCAGGAGGAAATAGTTGTCAATCTTACCTAAGCGTTACTCCACATCCATCAGCCCTTTGGTACCCTCACTACTCGTCAGGGGAAATAAATGATACCGTCTCTCTCTCTGCTCCTCTCTCCTGTTACTTCTGGAGAAGGTGCTGGTGGGCCATAGACTGCAGGGAGACCGAGCATGGGATGACTGAATAGAACCATGGTTGTCTTGGTCAAAATGCACGTTGCCCATGCAGTCTTGGTAGAGATGTCCATACAGGAGGGCAATCTCAGTATCATCCACTGGAGCAAGGTGACAGTGAGATCCATCCAGGAGAGACTTCTGGGCCAGTAGCATCTAAAATGACAACTGACACTGGAGATGGGTGGTGAGTAGTGTACTATCTGCAGGGACTACTAAACTGAACATAATTTCTGTGGTTGTCCACGTAGGTGAGCGAGTGGACTGAGTAGCCCAGGTGGTCTCTGCAGCCCTGTGTTCCTATGCCCCATTACGCACTTTTGTTTAGAAAATGTCTTGTTTTTCTCTGTCAGTGTCCCTAGGTAAGTCAGACCTAGTGTGGTTTTTAGACATTCCTGAGCAGTCACAGCTTCTGCTGGTTATGAAAGAGTGTAGGTGTTCAGAAATATTCTCTAAAAATCACTCTGCTAACCCATTTGAAGCTCATTTTCTTCTACTGCAACTACTCTCTATTAGTACATCTCTCATATCTGTTAGTCATCTTGACTAATGACTTTACTCATCTATACTAGTTTACTCACCCATTTCAATACTTTCCTAGATCACAGGAACATTTTGTGACTTAATTAAGTAATCGGTTAGAAGCTCAGAGGTCTTTGAATGAAAAGTGTTGTGTTTTATAAGAGCAAAATACTACGATTACACAACTGGAAAACGTAATTCAGTGGAGGGAGTCTCTTTCTCCTCCACATTTGGTGTTTGGACATCCGTGATAACAATGTTGGCAAAACTGGTACTGAAGACTCCAACCTCCAGCACTGAGAAGTTTGAAAAGGACATCCAGACTGTTGCAAGTTGGTTATGTGGGCTGAGATGGAGGCAGAGGAAGAAGAGGAAGAGCTTACTTGGACAGGAGGTTCGCTGGAACAGAAGGACACGTAAGTCTGTGTGAGCAGAGTAATGCAGAGCTCTCTTATGGAGTAAAGCTTCTACGTAATGTAGTCATAATGCCAAGGAAAGTACAGAATTTTATTTTATCCCATTTTCATTGTGTTTCAACTTGGTCTGAAAATCTGGCTTTTCCCATACTACTGCTGCTGTTTTCCCAATATGTGAAATGGTCTCTTTGGAATTCCTGCTTTAGGGGTCCCAAATGAGACGCCTTGTTAAGTGGAAAATTTGATAGCAGTTTATCCTTTGCATCCTTACTTTGCTTTTTGGTTTTGGTCCCCTCCCTTTGTATGCCTCTGATTCTTCTCTTGCTGTTTCCGGCCTCTACTCTGAATATCCCATAATATGCTCAATAAAAGTTGAATAGTTTCCACTTAGAATTCTAAAAATGGTTTTTCATTTCCAGAAAGTGACAGCACCAATATTATCGTCAGTCTCTTATGCAAATTGCCACCCTGTTGCTACTTACCAAAGTATCTCATATTTCTCTGAAGGCAGGCCTCACACTTTTCCACTCAGGTGCTCCTGGGACTCCTGAGCTTCCCACTGGAGGTGCCCAAACCGCTGGTGTTCACCTTGCTGCTGGCCAGAGTGGATATTAATTATACAGGGGCTATGAGCTGTTGTCCGCTGAGGAACTGTTCTTATCAAACTCCTCCTGTGCTAGGTTACGTCCATCTGGTTCAGCCCATCAGAGTATGACATGCTCTGCCGTTCTCCTGACGAAAGTGTCCAGTGCCAACTTTGAAAGCAAGTCTGTGTTTGGTGGGTGACATTAGGTCTAGAGGGTGAAACTTGGGCTGTCTACGTGGCATGCTAACCTCCCTTTTGCACATGAAGAGAAAAAAGAACCAGGATGGTTTGTCTGAATTCTCATCACACTTCTTTTTTCTTTTCTTTCTTCCCCATCTTAATTCTAGGGGGCTGGGAAAAAAATTAATTCTGAGTTTGTCATTGGGGAAATAGCCATCTGGGAAAAATGTAACTCTGGCTGTAGGGGCAATCTAGCTTCTCATGCTAAACAAAGACATTGATTTTCCCTTCTTCCTGGTTATCGCACTTCACATAATTTTTTTCAAGCCACCTTGAAAAGACAGGCTGGAATAACATTCTTCCTATATAAAAATCTCTGTCTTTAGTAGAAAGTTTGCTTTCCTTTACGTGAATAGCAGCCATGCACTTTAAATCAGAATACCCTACACAAGAAACAGCTCAATTACATTTTTAAGAAACATGTTTTCTTTGTAGACTCTCCGCTGCCTGCTCCAGACTGAAGACAAAATGACTGCCTGTCTGAAGACAGCAGATGTCTGAGAGATGTAAATGTTCACCAGCCCTGAATCAAAGCCCCAGCATAGCTGAATACACTACTGTATAAAGACAATATTGACTGTCTTTGTGTTTGTTTGCTTTTTGTGTAGGGGGTTGAAAATGCTAGTGGTGTTTAAACACCTCTTTAGAGTCATTACAAGATATTGTGCAAATATAGTAATTTTTCCCTGGTAAACAGGCATGAAATGCATGTTTGCTTATCGGAATGAAACAGTTACAGGGGAGGCCTCGATGTCTGTCAGGTGAATCGTCTAAATCTCCAGATTTAATGTATTGAACTGGGTAAATAAGTCACTTTTTGGAGATATCTAAATATACATTTCCCTGAGAGCTTTTCCAGTCTCTAGGGTAAATAAATCATGCTTATATAAAGATTGGGTTTTTGTTTAAAAGATATGATTACCTGAATAAATAATTGTGGTATAACCATGTAATGCACACAGTAAACGTACTTAATTCTGTACATTCTTCCCTGTAAAATGCCTATTGCCAAGCTGCATCAGCCATTTAGAATTTAATAATCTGTCATAAGATATTTCCCTCTTCTACTTAGGAGAAAAAGAAAAGCAAAAATAAAAGAGATACAAATTTCTCAGTCAACAAAACTGCAGTACCTCTTCGGAATGTTTAAGTTATAGCATAACCTGACAAAAATCAGGAAATTAGAATGCAAAACCAAGCCTGTGTCCTTATTTCACCCCTTTGTACTTGTTCTTATTATCATGCAGCAGAACACGGCCATTTCTGCTATGAATCTTTGCGACACTAAGCTTCCCTACTGCATTTTCAAGATGACTTATTCTGGCTGTTAGCTACCTCCAGAACTGTTACGGTAGGTCATCTAGTCCTTGTCTGCCAAAGTGCAATTAATCCCTGCTGCACATTTACAAGGGCTTGTCCTGCCTAATGTAAATGTCCCGTGTGAGCTGGCTTTCTCTTTCTCTTTGTTTTACCACTGAATTATTTTTCGGGTTAGGAATATGTTAAAAAAAGCAGATTTAATCAGGATCTTTCCCCTGACATCATGAATTTTGTACTAAAAAGGGTGTTTGGTATTTCCCTACAGCTGCACAATGTCCTTTGCTGTGTCTTCCTTTCCTTCCCTTCCCTAAAGCCTGCATCTAGAAGTATTTATTGTCCTCTTCTCTGACTCTTTGGAGCAGGGCAAGAAGTACTGCCCAACCTTTGGCCTCCCATTTGGGATGGGTCTTCTACCCCCAGATGCCCCTTGCAGGGCTGTTGTGCTTCGTCACCTGTTTGGGAGTACCGTGTCCTCAGTTTGTCTGCCTGGCTGGTCTCCCTCGCTTCCCAGCACCGAGTGGTTAGTGGTTAGTGTTAAAATTCAGCCGAGATTTATTCAGAAAGTGGTGTAAGGTCAGACGCTATCCATCTCTTCCTGCCTTTCTTTGCAGCTCCTACCTTGGAGATCCTGCCTGAATTTGAAAATCCTCTTGATGACTTGAGCTGAAAGTACGTAGTGCCTCAGGTACTCATCCGTCCTGTTTTCTCTGAAACCACCCAGGCTATTCGGCCTTCGCAGTCTCTTACCAGGGCAGGGCATCTAAAAGACCCAAACCCACTTTGTCTATGGTGCCTGCCCAGCAGCATTGTCCCTGCCTAACCTGGGCTTTTCACATGAAACACACAAGACATGTCTTGTCTGTCATTAATGCTGGTAACACCTCCACGACAAAGTGGTGCCATGATTTACGGACACTGAGCAAGGGGCAGATGCTCTGCAGACATCACACATGGTGGAGACTCATGTGGCCTATGAGAAATTTCGTGCTTTGCCCATTTTGGTGTGTAACCGCTTGGACAGGCCACTTCTTTCTCAAATTAAGCAAGGGATTTGCCAGCTTGCTCTCTGTCTTTGTTCTCAGTGATTTTCCCCCCCTACATTTAATTTTTGCTAAGGTGAGGAGGGAGAATAGAAGGAAGAAGCAGAGAAAATATTTTCAGAACTTTTGTTTTCAGGGATGTGTAGTATGTAAATTATGAAGAGCATTAGTGGGAATGTAGTTATTAAAAGTAAGTAACAGTATGACTTTGTACAGCTGATCACCAAGAAACAGATGATAGCGTATTGCTGTAGAGTCCACTCTGCTGTTATGAAGCTGGGAATAAACTGCAATATCTACTAACAGCCTTTAACATTTCCTTCATTTTATTTCCCTTACCTTTAACCATGATGTGGAACTGAGCCAGGAAGGAACTGCTTATTAGCCTTGCTAAGTGCATTGTTCATGGCAATTCTGCACAGTTTTGCTGGCATCCAGAGGACTGAACCAGGCACAGACGGGTTTTGGAGACTGTGGTGGAGCAGAGTTAAGCTGTTGTTCCTAAATATTGCCTGATTCTGAAAACAAGTATCTGTAGCTCAGATCTTCCATTGGTTTATATTTACAGGGAATTTTGCTTGGGTGACTTGATTTCATCGATAGTACAAATATTTAAATGCTTATCACAAGCATTTATATTCTTATTAATAGTATAATGAGGAAAGAAAAGTAAAAGAACTAAATTACCTGTCCTTTCTTAGCCAGCAGAGCATGTTTTTTCTGTTTATCATGTTACATCTTTCAGTGCTGAACAGACAAGAGCAAACCATAAGCGTTTTCTTCATTATTTACCCTCTGTAAAGAACAGTAGCATTCCCATTCTGCAGGTGAGTAAACCAAAGACAGAGATGGTACTGTTCAGGTAACTGAAGCAGTGGCCAGGCTGCTTTTTCCGATACAGGAGTGGAGCAGAACCAAATTCATTTCAGCAAGCCAGTGCCAGAGGGCACCACAGGAGGGAATATCACTGTTTTGAACCGCTTTTGGTTGTGCCTGCATTGTGATCTGGGGCTAGTCTCTACAGGGACCGGACCTGCAGGAAAGTTAATCAAATTAACTTTTAAATGTATTGGGTAAATTGCATTGCCTCACTCTAGTGCCATTTTTATTTTGATTTAAAATAGGCCTTAATTCTGCTTCTTTTAATTCACTTCGGAATGTAATGCGGTTTACCTGATCCAGTTTACATTCACACCTTGAATTAGCTCAGCTTACCTTTCCTCATCATCCCCACGGAGTCAGGACCTAATTTTATTTTCTAAGTCTTGAAGCTGTATTCTACCTTCTCTTCTCAGCACCACTGGGAGACTTCTTATTTCTGCACTTCACAGCTTGCTGGATGCCCTGCCATCACACAGTTAATTTAACCAGCTGTTGAAAGGTCTGTGATATTAGCAGCTTTTGTCTACACAGAATTACTTAAAAAACTGCTGGTTAAAAAGAAGGTGAAAGAACAGGATGAAATATTAATTCATGGAGTAAAAACGATGAAGCGATGGAGTAATTATAGGCTGAAAAGTCCAAAAAAGCCAGTGTGACCACCTGTGGGACTTGTGGCAGTTTCATTAAGGCAAGGGACTGAAGAGAATGTGTGAATATGGGCTTTTAAAAATCATTTTCCCTGCGTGGGAGATGCGGAGGAGCTGGGTTTGCACTTGGTGGCAGTGCTCGCCCGCGCTGCCGGCAGCCCTGCCTGCTGGGGCTGCTGCTGCTGCCTGCAGAAGACATGGCGGGGGGGGGAGTGATGGCTCTGCACAACCGGGGGCTCATAATCTGCCTAATATTGTTTTCTTAATTCATTTTAAATACTGTTCCTCTGCTCTAATAGAGCTCTTCTGTTTTGGAGCTTTGATTAACATCTAAAGGACTCCCTAAAAGGAAAGAGAGGAAAGGAGGTGATGGAAATGGGTGAAAACCTTTGTAGTTCAGGACAGGGGGAGCCTGTCAGAGTCCCTTGAGGGTAAGGATAGATGATGGGAGGGAAATGGATGGGATGGATGGGGTGTCTCAGGGCCATACTTGATATTTAATTTCTGCCTGGTACAGCATTGCCCCTTATGGACTGGTCCTACTTTTTCCTTCCTTCCTTCCTTCCTTCCTTCCTTCCTTCCTTCCTTCCTTCCTTCCTTCCTTCCTTCCTTCCTTCCTTCCTTCCTTCCTTCCTTCCTTCCTTCCTTCCTTCCTGCCTTCCTGCCTTCCTGCCTTCCTTCCTGCCTTCCTTCCTGCCTTCCTTCCTTCCTCCCTCCCTTCCTTCTTCCCTTCCCTCCCTCCCTCCCTCCTGCCTTCCCACCTTTCTTCCCGCCTTCCTGCCTGCCTTCCTGCCTTCCTTCCTGCCTTCCTGCCTGCCTGCCTTCCTTCCCGCCTTCCTTCCTTCCCGCCTTCCTTCCTGCCTGCCTTCCTGCCTGCCTTCCTGCCTTCCTGCCTTCCTTCCTCCCTCCCTCCTGCCTTCCCACCTTCCTTCCCACCTTCCTGCCTGCCTTCCTGCCTTCCTTCCTGCCTGCCTTCCTGCCTGCCTTCCTTCCTGCCTTCCTGCCTTCCTTCCTCCTTCCCTCCCTTCCTTCTTCCCTTCCCTCCCTCCCTCCCTCCCTCCTGCCTTCCCACCTTCCTTCCCGCCTTCCTGCCTTCCTTCCCTCCCTCCTGCCTTCCTTCCCGCCTTCCTGCCTGCCTTCCTTCCTGCCTTCCTGCCTGCCTTCCTGCCTGCCTTCTCTCCCAAGCTGTCTGTGCTCTGGTAAGGGAAGCACCATGCCTTCCCCAGTCTTTAACTGTGACATGTCTGAAAGCAGGAAACACAGCAGCCTTCAGCAAACACCCATTGCCAAGGCATTTATTGACTGCCCTTCAGCTCTCCAAGATGACCAGACAACTGGTGCTGGAGGTCAGGTTCATTGAAAGGTTAGCTGTCAATGGTGGCACCCGAAGCCAGAGGCTGCTCTCAAATGAAGCTCTGGTCCCTGTGAGACTCACCAAAATTACAAGGACTGAGTGCACTAGACCCGTGCTCTTGCCTCTCCTTCAACAAGACATCTATAGCATCATAGCTGTGGAGAGAGAAAGGGGAAATAAGATATCCTTCAAATGCCCTGTTCCCTGTGTAATGGGAATCTTGCATTCAGATAGTGTCCTCACTGACTCTGCTGATAAGAGATGACAGTCCTCCAGCACCTCTTTAGGATGAACTCACTGCAGCATGTGGTAATGTAGACCTACCAATCCCTCTGGTGTAGTGTTACCTGGAGAAAAATAGTGTGGTGTGGTCAAGTCTCACAATCTTATTAAGAATTTAATGGCATCAGGTGCTTTTCTCAAAGCTTCAGTCTGCATTCATATGACACGCAGAGACATCTCTCTTCCTTCTTCTTTTAAAGGGAATTTGTGGCTTTCCTGGCGGCAAGGAATAGCTTGAAAATGTGAAAAACAGTGGCTTTTATGGCAGAAAACAAATTCCTGCTATTTGTCCAAGAAAATGCAAGGCATTTTAAGTCTCAAAATTTTTGCTGGCCTCAGATTAGGTCAAGATTAGTGGAGTTGTCTCTGCTGCAGCCTCATAGGCACATTTTTAGCATAACAAAATAAAATGTGCGAGACTCTGCAGCTGCTCCCTCAAGGTACATTGCTTGGTAGTGCACCGTAGTGGAAAGAACTATGTAATTGGAGGGTAATGATGTTAGCGCAAACAAAAAAAAAGGGTCAAAAGTGACCATGTGTAAGTACAGAATGGAAATTAGAGTAGAGAGAATCTGGAGGCTTCCTGGTAAAAGCAGTGGGAGAAGGGAATCAAACAGCTTTTTAAAAACAGTTTGACTTGTTCCTGAGAAGAAGGTGAGGTTCACAAAACCAGACTCAGTGACGCAGGACAGTTTTTTATCTACTCATACTTGGAGGCTGATTATGCACCATGCGAGTTCATAGCCCATTCTAGGTGCAGAGGTGAAGCATTCAGTGCTCAAATGGGCCCAAAGCACAGAAATCATCTTCCTTCCCATGACACACGGTGAAAGGTGAGTTTAGTGTGGTTTCTGTGGCTGAATGGGGCTAGTTGTTCAGCAACAGCTATTGTTCATAGATTTATCTATCAGCAGAGATGAGCCTCACTGCTTTTACAGCTCAGTGGACCTTCCGATCAGCCCAACCTCGGTAATGAACAAAGGCGGTGAAATAACTTGTATCCCCTATTAGAGACAAACAAGCAAGAACAACACCACTTAAGGAAGCAATATAAATAATGAATAAGTAGAGAAATATGGTCCTTTCTGACAGAAATGATGCTGGTTTTAATTTGTGTCTATGGCACCTAAACTAATGGGCACATTAAATATGCATGGAGAGAGAGAACCAGGAGAACAATCCCTGCAGAACCCGACCACAATCCCCTGGACCCTGACCAAAGCTTGCAATGGGAAAAGTGTAACTAGGAAAAAGAAAGCTCCTGTAGGAAGCAAAAATAATAAACACTGGAAAAATACCGGATGCCAGCTACACTACTAGAAAATCAAAACACTATTTAGAAAACGAGCTCAAAGTGTAAGATTGCCTAGTGAGGCAGTCTTTAGCATTTGGCATATTGGGGACAAATCTTCATGTAGGGAAAGATAGTGTTTCAGTGCTGCTTGTGTATAGAAAGTCTTTGTTTAAAATATCTGAATCCCTCTTTCGGGACTCGTTCAAGGTGGTTTTCTTCTAAATTTAAAGGTAGTATGCCATGAATCAGATTAAAATAAGGATTAAAAAAGCCCATGATCTTGAATCTTCCTCTGGAAAACTAAATTAAGTTTAGTTAAGTTTTCTCCCGAAGAATATTTTAGAAATTTGTAAAGTAAGAACTAAAGTGATTTTAGCTTTCATAGCTGAAATTAACTTCTTCCTGGACTTTTAAAAATCTATGGAGGTGTTAATGTGTCTGAATATGATGAGTAGGTCTATGAAATTATACATTTTTTTGATTGAGCCGCTGAACAATAATGTCCCAAACGTGCAGTCAGTCAGACTGATTACAGGATTTTTTTTTTCCTGGAACAACAGTGCAAACATTTTTGATTGAGCTTGACCATAAAATCTGATTGACCCAAAGTAGCACATTTCATTTTCATCCCAAGAAACAATGGGCTAGCTTTCTCAGCAGGGGCTGAAATGGAATGGGGTACAGGTGTTATGTACTTGAACTTGAAATGTGGACTTTTCTAAATAGATTTTTCCACAAAGGTACCATAGATCTCATAACAGGACGTCTACATATCATAACAAGGCTCCTGTACTTTCCCTTCAAGAACTGCCCAAAGCCATGTGGCTAGAACACCCAGTATGTGTGTGACCTAAGTGTTAAAACCACATCTCCAAGGACAGTGTCTTATCCATGAACATGTTGTAGTTATGAATCATGGGAAGACTGTACTGAAAGTTGTTAGTCCAAAAAGAAGTGAAAGATAATAGTCTTCGGATAGGTAAAAGGTTCCAGTAAAGAGAGAAAAACCCTCCATAGCAAGAAGAAATTCAGAGAAAATCTAAAGGTAAGGATAGCAAAGGTGCAGATGCCCTGGTTATGGCGTATCCATCACTGAGATGCTGAAAGAATGTCAGAGGGCCATTTGTGGCTTTGGCACGGGCAATTCTGTGGGATCATGACATTAACGGGCATGTGGTCAGAAGACGAAGGAGGAGGCTGCTTGAGGTCTCTTCCAGTCTACTGGTTCAGTGAGCTAATGAAACAACCCCCTTGCTTGATGGTTCATGGAAGTGCTCAAGTCGTGGAATTGCCCTAAGACTACTTACTTGAATTAATGCTACATCTAAGTCAGCAGGGGGCTGTGATGTGCAGCATCCAGCCTGCACGGTGTACAGGGGTCCTCGTACAATTCCTCTGTATGTTTGCTTCCTCCCTGGCTTAAAGATTATGTCCATGCAAAATGGAAAAGCCTCAGCAGTCAAGAGTGAGTGGAGCCATTCTGGAAAGCAAGAGCTGTAGGAGAGTGCAGGTGGGTGAGGAGGGTCCTCTGTGAGTTTTGCCTGCTTCGGGGCTCTGAAAACTGTCCTGGCAGGTGAAGGTGGAACAACTCCTTCGTGTTTTGATACATGAACCTGAAGACACATTTGAGAATGCATCTTTCCGGTATTTTCTCAAAGAGGTACCTTAAGCACTTGTGAGTTATTGTGTCATTTTTATTTCAGCTGAAAGTCCTCCTCAAATCCCATCTGAATCTGCAGAGAAGCCTGACCACCCAAAACCTGCATTTCCCAGAGAATTTGCTGAAAGAGGAAAAATAAAAAAAAAAAAGAAAAAAGGTCCATCTCTAATGACAAAACCATTTGTTTGCAAGAATTTCTCACAGATGACACAGGAATTTCCTGTTAATGTCTTTGGGGCAGATCCTTCCGTGATACAAATTGGAGTGTGTCTCTATGTAACCCAGTCTTTATCTTTTATTAATATTCAGAGATTCTCTTTGAAGTACTTCCATTTGCACCAAAAAAAAAAAATGGACTGAGGCTGCGGCCATGCCAAAATGTATCAAAAGGATACAGGCTTGGATCATCAGCTGGTGGAAATCAGTGTATCTCCATGATGGTTTATATAAGCATTAGCTGGGCTATGCAGTTGAGCAGGGAGATGGGAAGAGCTCAGCATTCCTGTGCAAGGACTCCCTGACAGAGATTTCTTGTTCTCACCTGTTCCTTTTCATGAAACAGACTATGAAAGCCACTCTGTGATGTTAAGTAAGCACTGGATAGCAAGCACTGTAGCAGAAGAGCTTCAGTGAGCCTGGTATGCTCTGGGTAAGTAGGGAGGGCTGTGAAGAAGACCTCCCTTTCCAGGACTTTGCTGGGAAGCATAAACAGGCAAAACTGTTATTTGGTGACATGTTAACTTTTAACTGTGGATTTCCTATTCAAAGTCCCTTGGAGCAGAAGGCAGCATAAATGAAAAAAATGCCAAACTACTGGTAGAAATTTACAAGCCTATTAGTTATTCTTCAGAAGGGTCTTTGTGCAGTGAGCATGGATCAGACCTTATAATGTGATACACGTATCATGTGCAAGTATAGCTGATAATATTTCTTGGTCTGAAAAGTTAAACAACTAGGTTGTATTTGAATATCTGGAAAACCAAACGCTCTCCCCCAGCACATAGGACCATATTTTTTGTTGCGTTGTGCTCTGCAGGAATCCTGAGCTTAAACCAAAACAAGAGAATTGTTGCTTAGCAAATCCCAGGTTGACAGTAAAAGCAACAAAGCTAAGTAACAGAAAGAAAAAGCATGACTATCGCTGCAAAATGGGTGTTGTTTTCTAAAAAAGGCAGTTTGGTCTGTTCCAGGGCTTTTGCTTTCTGCTCAGTTGTGTAGTAGTGCGTAATTAGCAGCGGCATTTCAGTGCCACGAGAACTTCTTAACACTTGTTAACAGCAGAGCCAGTGATGAACTTACAGAAACCTTTCCAAACCTAATGGGACTAGGTTTGGGCTAGACATACTTTGAAGATTGTTTCAGTGCTGCTGTGGCCCCTTTTATGTGCATTTTAAAAAAGATAAGCTGGCACTCACAAAGCCAAGACATCTCTGCTGATCAGGTAAGCAAGACACCTTCAAGGAGCCCTTGTCAGACGTCTAGCTTTTCAGACTGAACAACATCCTCAATAGTGATAAATTCCCACTGTCCTATCCAAACCTGTGATGGGTGATGCTAGATGAAGATCTAGTCCATTTTTTGGTACTGGAGTAATCCTGCCAAGGAAGAGCGTGATTCTGGAGGGCAAGGACTTGTGAGCTACCCAGAGTTTCTTAGAAATGCTTGGAGTGGATTCCCTTTTCTTGTGCAAGAGGAAAAGGCAGTGTGGTAGATTTTGTACTATGGATAAAAGTCAGCTCTGCTAGGAGGACCTAACGCCTGTAAATTCTTAAACAAGTGTTAACAGGTCCACTGTCTTTGTGTTGTTAAAAACAAGACCACACAGAACTTGCAAATAGACTTACTCACAAGAGCTGCTTAACTAATTTTACACTGTGCTTCAGCTGAATACTTTTCAAATAGAGCAAGGAAGTAAAGCACAAATCAGACTTGAAAAGAGACACCACAGCCCCAGTTGTATCATACACAGCTCTAAAATAAGCAGATCTTTCTTTGATAAGTCACTTTGATTATTTGAATGTTGACCAGGAAGGCGAGTCTTCATGGAAGAAACGACTTTTTCTTTGCAATGGGAAGACAGAATTTCCTGGAACATGGGCAGGGCAAGAGCTAAAATCCCTGATGAGTGTTATTAAGAACATTGTTATGCAAATTTAATACATGCTGGCTCTTTGGAGGAGGGATTTTCCTGCCACCAGAGACTGTACTATTTTAACAGTTATTTTAATAAAAACATACTCAAATGCATTTGTTTAGACAGTTTTCTTTCCCTTTTATGCAGCAGGGAGTTTTGGAATATGTGTTTTTTGGAAAAGCCAATGTGGAAATTGCACTGAAAAGACATGCTTTGAAGTAATAGCATTTTCATATTTTATCATACTGAAATGCTGAAATACCAACTTGAAAAACACAAGGTTTCACTTTCATATGTTGGTTCAATCCAATTTTTTTTCTTAAATATTTCTTCTAACATCAGAAAATCAGAACATTGGTAACATCAGAAAATACCCCCACTGTCCCCCAAAATACAAAATGGCGGTGTGACCCCATTATCACTGGGAAAATGTTTCAGTGGAAAGTATTAGCAATTGTCAGAGTTTATAAAAAAATATTCTTTCCACTGACTTTAACTCTTTATTACTTGCCAGGATAGGACATTTTTCTACATTACATATTTTTTACATCACACAATAGAGACACCACTCTTTCTGCTGTAGTTGTGTGCAGAGAAAATTGAAAATGGAAAAGCATCCAAAGCCTGCTGAAGTTCTGGAAATCAACAGTAGAGGCTGACCTTTCACATGTGGGATGAATGTATCACACAGCAGTTTCAGATTGGTGCCAACTCCAGCCCTGATTTTTTTTCAGTGCAGCCGCTGGTTGGCCACAAGCTGGACCCAAGCTGCCAAATTCATTTCCCAAACTGGCCCGAGTGACACAGGCAGGGACTGGCCCTGCCTCCACACAACTGCAAGGACGTGAGGTATGCACGCTGCCGATTCAGTCAGGCCTTCTACCTGGAAACTTGCCTGGCATTAGGCGGCTTATGACTATCAGATATTTATCATATTCTCAGAGGATAAAGCAAGGGCTTGTTGATGTCTTCTATAGCAGAGCACAACACGGTAGGCAGTTCAATAATGAGTGAGGGAGTTTCCTTGGCACTTCAAGGAATGGAGCTTCTCAGCCCAGTGTGGTCTTATTTATCAAAAGTGCCATTCATCTACACAAGGTTGCCAAGCTGCGAGAAGGTATCTATCTGCCACGGATCCTACAGATCAGAGAGAAAGGCACACCATGCAGGAGAGTCACCCTCACTGCCCAGGTAGTGCAGGCACAGCCAGGTCTGGGAACAACCACCAGAGATGCTTAGGCTGGCCTCTGTCACTGCAGGTACCACAGGAGGGGTAGGGACAGTGTTAGGACCCAAAAGCCCTTGTATTGAGCTGAGGTAGAAAGCCACCACAACCTTTGGAGAAAGGATGCTGCCAGCAGCTCTGGCTTCCGTCTGGGAAAGAAAAAGAATGTTTTCTGTGATTATCATGATGTGATAGCACTTTTGATCCTTGACAAGTCAGAGATCATGCAGAAAGCAATAAAAAAATCCAGTGAAAACATTAGGTTAAGGTTCAGATTGTTCATATTTTAACTCAGTTGATTCATTCTGTCTTTTTATTCATCCAGCCAGGTCTTTCCAACAAGATTTTTACTGCACAAAGAGCTTGGGGTGTCTACAGAAATAAAGGTGTGGGGTCTGGAAATGCTTAGTTAAAATTTTGTCTCTTACTGCCTTGCGTGGTTTCCAGCTGGCTAATTCAGGTTTCAGTGCCTCAGATAGTTCATCAGTGAGGCAGAATGACAGCAGTGTCCACACAGAAGTAGTGATCAGGGGAGTAAAAACATGTTCCTAAATATGTATAATATTAAAAACTGAAAAGAGTAAATACAAAGGAGAAAAATATGCTTATTTTTATGATGTAGTGGCTAAGTAAAGGGCTGAGATCTTTGCTAGCTAAGGAACACAGCTCTTACTGACTTTGCAAGGTCAGGTTTTAGGTTAGTCACAAGTTGGCAGCTGTTGGTCACCCAGTTGGCAGGGATAGCCAGCTGGGTATGTATTTGTGTATCTTAAGATTATGGTAAATTACTTGGTTTTGATGCCTATGTTTGAAGGCTATGTAAGGGGTGGGTTGACTGTAACATGGAACACAAAGGGATAGAGTTTTTCCAGTCCATGGAGGTATAACTCCAAATCTATGGCTAACTCTTCAACTTTACAAAGCCAAAAAGCAATTAAAAACTCCGTTGAAGAAGTGCCATTCTTGGTCAGTGTTATGTGAAGTTCAATAAGGGATCGTGAGCACTCTCCCTCCCCCCTAAAGAAAGGCCCCTGCTGTCCTTCTAGACATGAATCTTCTTTAACGTCAGCCACACTTTGTGAGGGCTTGTGCCATTGGCCAGAGTTTTGCATGGAAATGGCCTGATTTTGTTTTCATGTTGACCTCCAAAGCTGTTTTATGTGGCTTTGTTTGCTTGTGTAATGTTTCCCACAATGGTAGAACTTAATCTTAAAAAAAAAAAGGTGTTGTGTTTGTTTTTTTTTTTTTTTTGCCATGGAGATAGATATAAATATTAAAAGCAGGCACAGATAAAATAATAAACATTCAAAACTGTGAACTTTGAATTATGCTTTGTTTTGGAATAGTTTCCTCCAGCATGTGCAGATTCAGAGATATATGATTTTCCCTTGGTACTGAAAACCAGGAGGGTTTCTGTAAGTCATCTGGCCACACGGCATGGTGTATGTTATACAAACCCTTGCCCACACTGCGCTGTTGGGAAGGTCTCTCTCTCTCTCTCTCTCTGACACAGACTGTGGCTGTTTTAGAAAAACAAAGTCCTGTAATTCCTGGGATGATTTCTGCTGAGAAATGATGAGCTGACTGACAGGCGAGTGCATGGTCATCTTCTTGAGCTAGCAGGTGTGTCTCACTTTGAGGAAAGCACAAGGGGTTTGTGTGTGTGCGTTTGTTCATCCTGAATTTCTGTTGTGGTGAGCGTGGCTCTCTGTCAAGCAAATCTTCTCAGCTTGACACTGAGCTGCTATTTCAAAGGCTTTTCTCGGTTTGCACAGAGGAAGTCCCGACAAGTAAAGCATGCTGGTATTTGCCAGAGCCCCATCAGAGGAATCTCGTATGGGGAATCCTTTTTTCTCTGTGGGTTGACCCAGAAACAGGGCCCTTGGTGTTCAACCATGGCTTAAGGCCCAGCCATTCTGGGGGAAAGCACTTGGTTGTAAGACAAGGTCACTGAAGCACAAGGGTAAAATGCTGGCTTTATAGCTTTCCTGAACATGTACGTTTTCCTGAATTGGACTCAGAAGAGCTACCTAAATTTCTTGGTGCTTTCCAGAAACAGGAGGTATGGCGGTGTATACCAGCATATAGATGCATATAGAAGATGTATTCTTCTTTCTCCAAACAGAGATGAAGACATAATAAAGACATAGAGAATTAACAAAACGTTCTTATGTCACCTCGTAGAGTATTTCACCCCTCTTTTAGTCAGAGGTGATTCCAGAGAAAAAAAACAATCTGTGTTTTTATTATATGTCTGATAGGACTGATTTTGAGATAATGAGAGGAGTTATTTAAAAATATACTTTCCACTCACTTCTGTATACATTTATTTCTTTACTTTAATTCCCTACGCACGGCAGAACTAAGTCAGTTCCAGATGCCACTCTGCAGTCTGTGTCCAAGCTAAGCCAGTCTCTGCTTTTGTTTTACACAGGAGCTGACAAGAAAGAAAAAGATGGGAATGCTGCTCACGAGCTTTGCTGGCCAAGAGCACACTCCCAGAATTCCCAGAATTAGTCCCCAAAACTTGTTTCCCTAAGAAGCCTTCTTCACTTTCCAAACTGTGTGAATCAGCAACCTTAAGTCAACAAGATTTGTGACATACCCTTTGGGAGAAACCACTGCAACAGTACATGTGAGAATTCACTGCATGATAAACAATCCTCACCATACGTCATCTTAGCTTTTACAAGCAAGTGTGTTTTCATGTTAAAGTTTCATGAATGATAGATTATCCATTGCAGTTTATGGTCTCTGCTATAAGCTTCCACTGTAAGTTTTGGGAAGTTAGCCCTATTCTTCACCTGTAAAATATGGAAAACTTGACAGTAAAATACCTGCTCCCCAGTGAAACTAGGGAAAGGTTTGCCCGTTAATTCCTTGCAGGACAGAGGAGAAGTCTTCCATATTTGCAGTTTCTGAGCTCTGTTACAGGGTCACCAGGAAACATCACTGCTGTCGTTGTAGGCAGTGAGTGCAAAAGTCTTATAGAAGAAGCTGCGTAACTGCATTTTTAGCTCACAGTATTTTAGAGCAGCCAGCTTCTTTTGGGGCTTGGCAGCATCATTAGACTGCTGGACTCTAATAACTCGTAATTGCATAACCCGTGAATTGGGCAAACATCCAGTTTTGGGGTTTTCAGACTCTGTTGATGAATTTAATCACAATTGAAAAGCTTTGCCAGACAAGTATAAAAGAGGTTTATGCATTGTAGCACTCATTTGCCCGCTCAGTATGGTTGCTCTGCGTTTCAGTATTGCAACTGAATCGGCCATTCAAAACCCTTGAACTTTGCTGTTCCATTTAAAACTAACCCCAGGTTGCTGCTGGGCTGCAGGATGCCTCCTGGAAAGGACCATACCAGTGGAAGAGGAGAGAAAAAAGAAAAGAAAGAACCAAAGGCTTTTAACTTGCGCCGTGCATGATAATGATAAAGTGCCTTCAAAGAGCACTGGGGTTTTTGAAAATCACAGGAGTGCAAAGAGGTCACCCATAGATATTTGAATTATTAACACATGTTTAACCATTAAAGAAAGATGTATTGATAGAATATCAATGTGATTAATTATTTAGTTACACAAAGTACAGCACAGAAAACAAATTAAGTATTCCCCACTCTTTGGGAAGGATGAACCTTGAATAAATGCATCATAAAAGGGTTTGTTACCACAAGGCTTGTTAATAACAGACGATCTTAGAGTATCATGGAAAATGTGTACATGTCGGTTGTATTTATTTTGGTTACAAGATGAGCCTTCATGAATTGGTCCAAAGTGTAACGGAATGGAGAAAACCACAAAGAACCAACTTTGTGTTTGGTGGGAAATGTGGCAGCTGTTTAGCTTGTGGTGACCTGTCAAACTAAACAGGTTTTCAAAGGAAATATGTGCAGCTATTTGAAGAAGAAAATCCACCTCATAAGTTATCTCACACATACTGTTTTCTGTGTCTCTCTTAAGCAGCCTCGCCTTCATTGCTAATGCAGATTCTATGGAAAGGAGAGAACATCCCTCTCCTAGTCTTTGTTGGCAGGGAAAAAATACTGTGCTGTTGGAACCTGTAGATCTTTTTTTTTTTTGTCAGCTGTGGCAAATACAAACTTGAAGCATTGCATGTCTACTTTGCAGTACGCTCATGGCTGAAATTTGTTCAAATTTTGTTTCCGGTATATGGTTATTGCATAGTTTCTTCAGTCATTGGTCAATTATTCAAACAATCCAAGCAGATTTTTAATATGAAGTCCCTAGAAGTGCAGTATAAGACCAGTGTATTTATCTATGTATATGATATTAGAAACACTGAAGTAGAAAGCATAGGCTTTGGGAGGTTTTGGGAAAGCCTCCTAAGGCTTGCCTTTATTTTATTTATAGTTTGTGGGCACTCAGTAGACCTAGGTGCCCGATACTCAGTAGTGTGTTTCATCGATGGTGCAGTATTAGGCTGAGGTACCCCACACACGCTTCTCTGCCTGCAGTGTCGGGGGGGACTTGCCACAGCAGACTCCCTATGTACTAGCGCTTTCCATGTCTAGAGAGAAGCAGGATAAAGGCTGCTGGTATATGTATATCAGTTGCTCCTTTGGTTGAGGCCAAATGAAATACTCTTCCTCCATTTCCTAGTGGGTCCTCTTCCCCAGGCACTGTAGCCTTGAGGGGACGCTCACGATGAGCGGGAAGCAAGTGACTGTCCACAGACACTGATGGAACAGAGGGAGGTGAGACACTTGGGACAGCCAGAGTGTCTGCGGCACAAGCGGGAAGCAGGAAAATCTAGGTACATCTGAGTATAATCTCAGGAGTGAGCTGCACTGGGACACAAGATTTGAGCTACGTGCACCGCGTTCATGATGACTCCAAGACGGAAAAAATAATCTCAGCTATTTGGATGCCTTATTTTTATATCACTGTACTTCTCAGATGCCAGAAAATCTGCTTTCCTTCTAGTGTAAACACGTGAGATAATATTGTACATAGCCAACTGGACAATCCATCTGGAAAGTTAGTACTCATGTAGAGGAAAAAAAAAGAGGAAAATGCAGGAGTAAAAAAAAAATAAAAATCATGCATTTGTAACCAAGAATTGTACAAGCAATTCTCATTGTGCTGGAATTTAAATGGAAAAATAAACAGCAATAGATCATATGACTGACTTCTAGTGTCCATAGTGTCTGAAGAACCGTATCTGAGACATTTTTGTTGTTTTGTTTGTTTTTGTTTGTCTGCTGAAGATTTCCAGCTTGTCAGTCGAGTGCATTGCATTCAGCTTATGTAGTTAGTATAAAAGCCCAGCAGGCATTCTGTAAGTCACGCAACAGTTTATTTTCTCCATTTTGGCAATTGCCATTGTCCAGCAAATGCAGGGTAGCAAACTCTGGGCTCCTCAGGAAGATCAGGCTCCTGGCTGGCTTGGAAGCAGATCTCTCATGTATCTTATTCAGGAGAAGAAGCTCATGAAAGGTGTTGAGGTGCATTTCAAACTGCAACGATGTCACAAAGGAAAACCCTGTCTTTAGGCTGGTGGAGAGCAGACAATCCTCTGTTCAGGTCCCTTCAGTCTCATCGACCTTGTCCCCCGGCTTGTCTTGGGGTGTATTGCCAGGGGAACAGAGGCACTTTTTGATCTGTGGCCTTGGGGTGTGAAACACCAGGAGGCCGTGAAAGTGGGCTTGTGGTGTTTCTGAGGGAGAGGTCTCTGTACCTCACCTCGTAATTTTAGGGAACGCGCTGAATAATTTAGCTCTAATAGACTGTAGGGACTTCTCATGGGGAAGTCTTCTGCCAGTTAATAATACTTATTACGTATATTGCTCTTTGCATCTGCAAAGCACTTTGCAAACATTAACTAATTAAGCCTCACAACACTCTGGGGAGGTAAGTATAAGTAAGTTATTATTGTTAAGTAAGGAAGGCTCTTGGCTCTCCTCTTAGTGGAAATCTTGGGGGAGATCCTGATCCTCCACGCTGCAGCCCTTTCTGGTCTTTGGTCCCTCCAGTGAATTACATTTACAGAGTGAATTCAGAAACAAAGCCGCGCTCCTTCTCCTTGCCCTTCCACAAGGAATTTTTAAATACTCTGCAACTGGTTACTTACCTCCCACACCTACTCCTGGTGCCAGCACGGACAGCTTTAGGGATTGCACAGGTCCTCTGTGACTCTTCTCCTGAGTCTTCTTCCTTCCACAGAATCCAGCATCTTGAAGGGCTGCAGTGATCACAAGTATAATGAGGATTTTCTTGGAGGAGTCAGAAATCTTGGGGAAAAAAAAAACAACCAACACTTTTAAGAACAGAGTATGGGGAAAATCACATAAATTTGGAAGGTAAGGCTGCTACTTCAAAACCTGATCTCAGCAGTAAAGCTCCCATTAACATTAGCCATGCAAGAACAGGTCTGTAACAAAATTATCAGGAACCCATGTATTTTCATCAATGCACAGGTTTTCAGCAAGTAATTTCCAGGAAAGTGGAAAGTATGTGTCCAAATCCTGCGCATCCAAGAAGTCAATGGCATTTTATTGGGAAAGGAATCCCCACATGCAATGCCAGTAAAAACGATATGGACCATTACTGTTTTTTCCACCTTCCAGAAGACTTTCCTGTAAACCCTGGATGAGTTTTTGACTCACATCGAGGTTTCTGGCAATGTGTCTTGCAGGGATGCTGTGCAGAGAGGACTGAATGCAGAAAGCCCCCGCTGTGGCCACCTAAGGCTTTGGGAAATGCATGCCAGAAACAGTAGAACATGGCCCACGCATCATGTCATGCATTTCTGACAAGGGAGCACTCTCCATGGCTCTGATGGCAGCTCCATTGGAAAATTACGTCCCCAGGAATAAAATCTCTGCTCAGCAGAGCAACTCATGAGGATTTGGGGTTTAATATTTATAGTCATAATAGTGCTGTTAATATACCACATTAAACAGACACTTTGAAGCTTTGACAAGGGGAGTGAGAGAAAGCAGAATGGCAGCTGCTCTGTCAGTCACTTTCTATTCTATAGGAACCAGCTGGTTGTTATTATCACTTATTATTTACCATTTAAGCTAGACATGTTACGAAAAAGAAAAGACGACCTACATGGCCAGAAAAAAAAAAAAGCTAAAACGGCCTTTGGGGACTTTGGAAACTTTCTGTGGTCTGATACATATTTAAGCTGATGGTTTTTCAATAAATCTCTTCACTTCCTCCTCCTGCCACCTCAGCTGCCATATTAAAGTGATCAAGTTGACCACAGATTTGCTAAACGGAAATATGCAGTTCACTTAGTCTTTAAACCACATAAATACCTAAGAGGGATTTCTCCAGTTTCCAGCATTCATCTTGAAACTACTGCTTAATGTTAAATCATTAGACCTCAGGCTTTTTTTGAACAACCCATAAGCAAGCACTTAAAATCTCAGTCATCTTCCACTGGAAGGGAAATGAGTATGCCTTGTGCAGTAAAACACCAGGGGCAAGTTTCTAGTAATGACGAAGAATCTTGAAAGCGTTAGTTATTTGGTTAAGGGGGCAACATGCTTGAAGATAGTCTGACCTTTTGGAGATCCCTGTTTTCTGAGAGGTGCCCATACCTGTGACTGCTTAACTATGTTTTTTCAAGGGAACGAGCCTGCATGCACTTTACTGAGGCATATCTTGTCTTCTGTGCTTTAACTGTGCATGTAATGTTGTCTTCTCTGTTGTTTGGGGCAAACACGTGTGCACACATTTGTGTGTGTTCATTTATTTACCTAGGTGTTTTATGCAGGTAAAAAAAAGGAATCAAAGAAAATCACTATTAAAGACTTTTACATCTAAAGTTCTCTAGTTGCTCAAAAACAACTTAAAAATATATTTGCCACTCACACTAAGCAACCAGGGAGCAGAGCACTAGCATGACCATCCTGCACCTTTACCCCAGGCCTCTCAAGCTCCCTATAGAGACCACCCCATTCCATGCTACCCTCTGCCAGGTCCCTCCTTAAAACTCCTCTCCATCATGACCCCTGTAAAACATGTGACAAGGGCTAAACTGGTGTGGGGTAACCACTGCTTATTGTGCTCAACTGTATTGGCTTCCCAGGGCCTTCTGCTCCTCCCATCTGCTCGTTACATCCATCTACCATCTAGTGTCTTATGACTTAAACCAGGTGTTGGATAGATGGGTGTGGAGGGATGTAAATCACTTCTTTGTATGGTAGTACAATCTCTGGAACAGCTGTACAGTATCCATGGGCAGGATGGTGGGACAGAAAAATGATAACAATCAATATGGCAGAGAGCTGGAGGAACAAACTGAGAAAAGAAGTGGTAGGCCTTTTTGCTTTAGCTGAGGCCCCCAGAATATTTGAAGCAAGTACCTCATTGTCAGGGAGAGACAGTTAGCCACCGAGCCAGGACTCCCACACACATTAACACAGCTAGGCCAGATGAGCACTGCTTTTGAGGCTCCTACAAGGTGCCCTCGTTTGAATAGTTCTGGGAGCAACATAGGAGAAAGCCCTTTCCCGTGCAGAGTGAGGGATCAGATGCTGCCAAGTATTGCTGTGTGTCCCAAGGAGCTGAGCGCACCTTGAACTGCCTTTGCAAGTACTTGTGGCTCAGCAGGCTTTGTCAAAGATACCCACACCAGTCAACAGAAGTTTGCCACCCATCTCTCTTAGTGGCGATTGGAAATTCAAAACCCACTTCCAAGTCAGTTTTGTAAAGGGTGCTGTCAGCCTACTTGGAAAGTGAAGTTTAAAAATGCCTACTTTTTTTTTTTTTTCCCCCCACACCAACTTAGTGCTCCTTTAGATTGGGGTTTCTGCTGCTTTTTCATAAAGACTGACCCAAACAGCATAAGGGCACAGTCTGCCCTCATTCTCCTGGACTTCAGGGAGATTAAAAAAGGAGATACACAGAATTCTTTTTGCATTAGCAAAATTTCTTTTTCTGCTTCCAAAATGTTTGTACAGGTGCCTGTTTCACTAGGGAATCTTCCCTCAACATTTCCACTTTTGTTTTCCTAGGTTTAATTAAGTTTTTGTATCCTCGTACTCCTCTTCATATACACACTATTCTTGAAAACCTGATGTTTTTGCTTTGTTTGATTACCTGCAAAGTCATTGTCCTTCATTCCTTGTTCTGATGACCTAAAAGCAATTATCTCCCTCCTGCTCCCCCAGTTTAGAAGAGCTTTAAGCAATCAAAGTTGCTGGCCTGTAAGTCAAATTATATTCTTACCTGGTAGTGTATGATTCCTGTAGGCATTGCATGTACGTTTCTGAGGGCAGAATTTGGCCCGACAGCATCCTTCGCTGTGTGCCAGCATGAGGGAAAATGAATTTGCATTGTAAAAGAAATTTATCTCAATTAACACAGAGTGGGAGTACATCACACATACACCACTGACTTTTGTGACTTGATGTTTTCACTGAGAGTATGGTAGTAATCTGCACAATTTATTTTTCTCTGAAAATCACTCTTCAGGCAAAACTTTAATATTTGTGAGTGATCCGTGGGAATATTTGGTTTGCAAAGCCTTTGTTTCCCTTGGGAAATGTTCTTCTGACAGGACCTGTAACTTGCAGTCAGGCAGCATGAAGCCAAGAAGGGAAGGTGCAGTTCAAGCACGTGATTTATGTTTGCAGGATTCTCAAAACTGACTGGTTTACTCACACTCAGAAGTCATCACCTTTTAATAGCTTCCTCACATAAGGCAGAAGTTTTAGACTTTTTCTTCAGGAGAAATGGGTATCTTTCTATGATAAACCTGGTGGAGACAGAAAGGAAATAGTGTGTCAAGGTGGACTCTGTGAGGTAGCCACCTACCTATGAGTGGGAGATTTGAAGGTCCTCCAAAGCATATGTGTGATGTATGGGATCTTGGCTCCTCTTCAATGCCAGATTCACAGGGGATATGAAATTGTTACAGTCATTGACTGCGAAGACCTGGCTGAAGTTACAGTATATGATGCTTTTGCCAGCAAGGAGTCCTTTGTTTGATTTCTCTGTTCCTGCAGAGCTGGAGGCTGTCGTTTGGGTGTGATGATAATGATGGTGTTCCAGAACACAGTTATGGCAGTTATTTTGCAGACTTAATTATTCAAAGATTACTTTTCTTTAAGGAGAAAAGACAACATATTTTAACATGGGCATTTTATATCCAGCACTAATGAAGCAAAAGTCCCACAGTTTGGATGCACCAGGTAAATTCTCCTGCAAGTTCTCCCATGGCTTCTTCTGGCTTGGTTTGGAGAGTTAAGTCCTGGAAATCACATCCTTCTCCCCGAGCTCAGGAGCCCTGAGCCCAGTGCATCAGGCATCTGCAGTTCCTTTCCTCCCTGCAGATTTTGTGTTAAATATCAAGGGAACAGTGGCGGGGAGAACACTGTTTCAATGAACATGAATTATTGTATTCAACAGTTACAGTAAACTGTTATTTTAAATAGAGTAGCTCAAAGCATGGTGTGACAGAAAGAACAGGGAGATTTAAGTGCCCAGTAATAAAAGCAACCCGACAAACCTAATCCTGAGATTAAGTGAGCACCACACTGTTCACAAAGCTAATTTCTGCTCAGTGTTACTCCAGCCTAGTTCCCTGACATATTTAAAGCCTGAGTTGTTTATAAGGTTATTATGAGAGATTTCACTCTTTCTGAAGCCAAAAGAGGAAAATAGTGACTGAGGTAAACATTGCAAGGCCCCCAGACCGTGTTTCTGTTTGTGATTTACGATTCAGATACGGACATGCAGTCCTGGTAGAAATAGCCTTTCTGGTGCGTTTGACAGTGTGCTTCAGGAGGTGTTTTTTAAGCAGATACTGGAAACAAAAAGGGGGGTAGTTGAGCTCCTGAGGACTGAAAAACAAGTCAGTCCATCTCTGGTGTGTGGCACTCTCCTGTTCCCCTGAGGAGAAAGCTCTTAGAGCATTTCAGCTCCTGCGATGACAGTGATGCTATGTTTCAGGTTTCTCACTGCACTGTAAATGACATTATATTAAAGAATTGCCTTTGGGTAGGAATACACAAGTGAAGAAAATGCATTTGACTAGAAACAACTCTTACTATTCATCGCAAAATGGTACATGATTGCGTGCAGTACAACTATAGTCATTGCTACTCTCACACATTGTTGGTTATATATTAGTTTATTCGATTTTTCATCTTTTTGTTCTGTGTAACAGAGGTATAAGCCTGTTTTGGCCCTGTTATTTCATAGAATCATAGCATCATCGAATGGTTAGAGTTGGAACGGACCTTAAAGATCATCTAGTTCCAACTGCCCTGCCAGCAGCAGGGACACCTCCCACTAGACCAGGTTGCTTAAAGCCCCATCCAGCCTGGCCTTGAACATTTCCAGGGATGGGGCATCCGCAGCTTCTCTGGGCAACCTGTTCCAGTGCCTCACCACCCTCACTGTAAAGAATTTCTTCCTAATATCTAATCTAAATCTACCCTCTTCCAGTTTAAAACCATTACCCCTCATCCTAGTGCTCCACTCCCTGATCAAGAGTCCCTCCCCATCTTTCCTGTAGGCCTCCTTCAGGTACTGGAAGGCTGCTATAAGGTCTTCCCGGAGCCTTCTGTTCTCCAAGAGTGAACAACCCCAACTCTCGCAGTCTGATCATCTTCGTAGCCCTCCTCTGGACCCGCTCCAACAGGTCCATGTCCTTCTTATGTTGGGGGCTCCAGAGCTGGTTGCAGTACTCCAGGTGGGGTCTCACAAGAGCGGAGTAGAGGGACAGAATCACTTCCCTAGACCTGCTAGCCAGTATAGCTAGTTATACACTAGTTGCATACCACTGAACATAAAAGATATATTCAATCTAAGGTAGACACCAGAAGTGAAAAGTTTTGCCCAGATCTTCAGTCAGGTCTTCCAGTGGTATGAGTCAACTAAATAGTGCCAGAGGTGATAGCAGAAAACACCCTCTGAGAGCAGTCTCAGAAATCCTGTAAGCTGATAGAGAGCTGTACATGTTATTTTTAGCATATCGATTATCTTTAAATACACTAAAGTGGGGAAGGTGTACTTTAGGATGGACTGTTTATCTGTGCTGAAAGGGAAAACTGGAAAGTTGAAAATCAGCTTGGATAGTGGCAAAAATATTTGATTGCATTATTTAACTCTCTGTTAAATTCCCTGCAATTTGGATCACTTTCAATGACAGTAGATAACACCCTGAACAAACTATCAACTCTGATATATGCCTTCGACACAAACCGTATGCTGCCCAAAGGATGAAGGAGATGATCGGCAGCATTTTTCCATCTCTGAATTCCGGCTATGCAGTGTAGTTTGCAATGAACCTGAAACAGAATTACAAAGGGAAAAACATTGCTATGGCAACAAAATATTTCTATTTTAAGTGGGCTTGGTGTAAGGAAAAAAGCAACAGTGTGATTTAAACAGAAACAGACTTTGCAAAATAAGAAATGCAATCATTACTTTAAAACTAAATTATAATTTAGCCCTAGTTGCGATGGCATATCTACCTATAACTCACTTTTCTCTGGTATTTTCTGAGCTTACAGAAAAATAGAACAACATTTTATGGCTTTAGAAACTGAGACAGGAGTCAAATGAGCTAATCTCAGGAGACATAGCAGTTCCTTAACAAAGCTAGATACAGAATGTGCCTGATTCAGGATATAAGGTCAAGATTCCTCCTGTCTAGTGTTAGGCATCAGTCTGAGGAGCCTGAATTAGGAGTTCTTATTGCCAGAAGGTACCTCCACGTTCAGTGAAGGACTATACCCCCACAGCATAACTATGTCTTTGGCTGAATTGCCAAGAGCACAATGTAAGGGCCTGTTTCTTCTCTGATTTTTGGGGAGCGCAACAGATCGGTTTTCCTAGTCAGCTACTTCAATTACCTGCCTAGAAGATGAACCAGGACCAAAGGTCTAAGTTCAGTCCAGTGGTTGTTAAGAACTATAAAACTGTATTCCAATTCAAATTAATGCCACTTATTTACCATCCTCCAAACTGCAATGAGAGTTTCTCTGACTTCTGGTTACTGCAAGAAACAGCGTCCACTTTTGCTCTACAGCCTTGCTGCAAGATAACGCTTTGGCCAAAGGACAAATTTCAGCATCTTACTCTAATAACCAAGAAGTTTCTGGTTGTCAGTAGAACAAAAGGTGGTGAAAATAAGTCCTCAAGACTTTTTACAACCAGATGACTTGACTGTTGTGGTTGTCTTTGTTGTGTTTTTGGTTGGGATTTTTGGTGTGCTTTGTTTTATTGTTGATTTTCTACTTGTTTTGTTTGTTTTGGTTTTTGGGTCTTTTTCCTCCCAAAAGGACAGAGCACTTTCTAAGAAAAATACATGGATAAAAATATTTTTTATTTCTAGGTAATGCTTTGTCTTTTGCATTATTACCTCAGTGGGGAGTGACTCTTTAGCTGTTAAAGGCCAGCTGTCAAAACTCTGGAGAACGAGAGAAGAGAAGGCTGAGAGGAGATCTTATCAATGCTTATGAATATCTAAAAGGCGGGTGTCAAAAAGAAGGGGCCAGACTCTTCAGTGGTGCCTGGCAACAGGACAAGGGGCAACAGGCACAAACTGGAAGAAAGGAAATTCCATCTCAATGTGAGGAAAATCTTCTTTACTTTGAGGGTGGCAGAGCACTGGAACAGGCTGCCCAGGGAGGTGGTGGAGTCTCCGTCTCTGGAGACATTCAAAACCCGCCTGGACGCGTTCCTGTGCAACCTGCTCCGGGTGACCCTGCTCTGGCAGGGGGGTTGGACTAGATGATCTCCAGAGGTCCCTTCTAACATGTACCATTCTGTGATTCTGTGAAATCAGCAGCCTTCCAAAATGCTGCTATTATGATAACACACAAAACCAGAAACATTTACACAGATAATTAAAGCAATTAGTTTGTTGTTTGTTTTTTTGTTTTTTTTTTTTTTCTGGTGAATGACCTTACAGAATTTCAGCATGACTGCTGGCTCCTGTTTATTAAACAACATCTTTTAAGGGAGTAGAGATAAAATTCAGCTAAACTATATGTCTAAAGAAAGGAGATACTATCTGCTTGTCAAAGAAATAAGATCAAATCTGCTTGTCCAAAATGGAGTCCCAGAAATCCCTACAGAGCTCAGCCTCAGTCTAGTTTATCTGAGACTTGACTGTACTGAGGTACCTCTCAAGGCATGGTGAATATGAAGTACTGACAATTAGTGCAAATTCACACCAGAAAGTCATCTACATCCCTGCATCTGGTTTTACCCATGGTCTGCTTTTAGCCTTCAGAGAATCTCAGCTGATAGGAAACACCAAGAAGGGAGGTGGATTATTCTGGGCTTTAACAGGTTGGAAGTCCAGGCTGTGCATAAAGTTAGAAAGCCTTGAAGATCCCAGCTATGTGGCTCAGCAGTGGCTATGAAATGCCACCACCCATGTTGAAAAGCATGCACTATGAGGAGCCCCAGTGCTCAGAAACCACCCCAGGCTCGGGGACTTCATGGGCAAGGTTCAGCCCTCAGATACAAGTCATTAGGGTGCATGGAGGAGGATACTGATTTGTCAGTGAGAGACCAGGGGTGTGCGGTACAAAGCAATGTTGCTGCCTGTGCTGCCTGGAAGGATGGAGTCAGCTGCCACTAGCCCTTCTGCAAGGGGCAAGGGGAAAGTTTGGGGAAAGTTTAGGGAAAGTGTGCTTGGAGCATATAGGTGACCTTCATCTTGAATGCGTCATCTCTTAGTAATCAAAGGACTGAAAATACTCAGCAAGGGATAGATACAATCTTTTCAGACATGATCACCTACTTCAAAGGCTTCTGCTTAGCCGTTAAGGCAAGCAGCAGTTTACTTCTCTATCCAGGCGAGGCTAGGATGTGCAGTGTCCTGCACAGCCTTGTGAATTTAGGAGCAAACCAGATGATTCAAAGGCAGTTATTTTTTGCCAAAAAAAGCAAGTGATAGCTTAATTGGCCAATCAATTCAGAATAGGCTCTGCAGTGAAATAAATGGCAATTTGATTATGTGCTGCTACCACAAAACACAATTTGATTTGACTTCAGGAAAGTGATGGCTTTTTCTTTAATATTTGGTTACAGCCTTTCAATTGAGTGTAACCAGGGGAGAACAGAATCCTGAAATATTATGATTTCTACATGTTAAACTTGAACATGTTTAATACTTATTAAAAGATTAAATGACTTTTAAAATCAAATTGAGTGATTCAAGCTTGCAGAATAAGGCTTAATCTTTGGCTGTTTGCCTCTGCAGAATAAAATGATCCCTGCAGTGAACGTGGTCTTTTTAAAAGCATATTTATTGAGCTTCTTTGGTAAAACTATCTTCATTACCTCTCTTTTGTTATGTTTTGGGTTTGGGTGGCGTTTTTTTTGTAGGAAAGACTTTTGATCTACTGCACTAATTTTGTTTATCTCACAGCTGGACACTCCTAGAAGAAGTAATTATATCACGTTGTGCCTCCTGTGACAGATTCTCCTAAGTAAATATATTATTTTGAAGTAATCAAGGTTTTGATGCCAGAGCACCTAATATAATAGGATCATAGATTTTTAGAGTCTGAAGGGACTAGTCATTCCCCAATTGGACCTCCTCTACGTATCCTAAAATTTCACTCATAATTCCTGCCTGAAGTGACTAATGGGTCAAGGTAGAACAAACTCTTTAAGCAGATACCTGATCTTGATAAAAAGAGATCTTGCTGCCAGGTTATCTACAACATCTTCTAAGTTCTTCACAGAGTTGCTCTTTCCCAGAATGCAGCCTTCAGTCATTAAGTACAAACCTACATTTTTGATCGTTGGATGTAAGTTCTTCATTTGACTTTATTTGATGTACTTGTTTGACTGCACCATTTACTATATCTTTCTGTAATATCTTCCTTGTTATTCATAATTTCTCCAGCATCCGAGGCATTACGGACTTTAACTGCAGTGACTTCAGTCCTCCCAAACATCTACGAATTGATCCCTTCCAGTCTTGTAACTGGAGACCTCCAGTTTATCATGATTAGCAATTCATTCATTGAAGAGATGCCGCATAGATGGATTGTGTTTGCATTGGATAGTATTTTGAGGAATGTCTAGCCTGACAGAAAATATCAGGCTGCCTTTATCAATCAGACTTACAATGTTCTGAAAAAAAACAACCAAAAAACCTACTTCCAAGTTTATTTACATCACCTGTTTTCTTTTGTTTTCTGATTTCATTCAAAGGATTTGCCTAGTGGAGTCAATGGTGATAGACGGAGATGAGCAGGGTCCAGCATACTAGCTCCATTCTGGACTGACTGGCAATGCTCAGGTATAGTTACATTTCTGTAGGATATACTTTGCATTCTTCCATTGCAGAAAGATGCAGACTTGAAAAGCCTAGAGGAGTCCTAGAGAAAAAGCATTTTACAGTAAAGCATCTCCCTCCGCAGAAGGTTTCACATTGAAGTACATCACAATGTATTTGTGCCACTTGCACTGATGGTCATTTTTAATGTACTTTTCATGGAAAAGTAATCTCTGAAGACAAGCTGTGTTTGAGAGCAGTACTCTTGAGCTGAGGGGAATGGGTGATATAAATGGTGAATAGTACAAAGAGAAACAGTTAAGCCAATCAATGAATTTAAGAATTATAAAGATAGATGGTCAGTGAGAAAGATTATTATGTTAACATCCCTAAAATTAAAGGTGAATTTTTCTTATTTAATCAGTTAGCTAAGAAGCTAAATATGGTATCTGACTATCATGCAGGCTCTCCTTTTATTTTGCCTTAGATGTGAAAAAGTAAAATATTTTCATGAGCTAATTATAGAAGATGGGCAAAACTATGAGTGGAAGAGCACTCTTGTACTGTGTCTTCTGGTATCTGTCTCAAAATTCATGTCCTGTCTTCAAGCCAATAGATGAAGATGTGGAAGTATCTGTTATGGCACTGTTGCATCTGCAGCACAGAGAAGCAGAAAACACATCATCTCTGTGCTCTCCCTCTCTGTCTGGAACCACAGGGTGATGGACAGCTGTTATGGTTTGAGGAAAACTATAACAATTTCTTGTTGTTTAGACAATTATTCTATCACCCTATGACCCCTCCCCACTTGTGAAGGGGAATCGGGAAAACAAGGAAACACAAGGGTTGAAATATAAATAGGTTTAATAGGATAAGACTAAATAATTAACAATAATACTAAAGAACCGGTATTGATCCTGATACTAATATAAGATAAACAAGGATTATACTCAGCCAGTTCTATGAGCGGGAAGCTGTGCACTCCCAGCAGCGGACAGCAAATGTCAGACTCTGCGAGCGCCACGGCTTCAGGAGCAAGGGAAGAGCTCAGGGATCCGTCACCAGGGCAAGGAATTCTCAGGATTGCACCCATGAAGAAAGAGAGAGAACTTCTTGGCAAACTTTCTAATTTATACTGAATTTGACATTCATGGTGTGAAATAATCCTGTTGGTGAGTTTGGGTCAAGTGCACAGGTCTTGGTCCTCCCCATCCCTGCATGTGGCAAGGCTCGAAAACAGTGAGACCTTGAAACACACAAAGCCTAGCTGGCTATGAAGTAAATATTTTCCTGAATTCAGACACTAGAGTCTTCTAAAAGTGCAGTTTTCCCAGGCATTAGAAGAGAAGTTAGTCCTGTATAGCTCAACCCAGGACAACAGCACATCCTTCTTTGTCTGGGATCCAGGTTCCTCTTCATGTCCATCTTATTCTGCAATAGCAAATTCCTAAGTAATTGAATGCTGGGGTTGCAGCCCCAAAACCACATCTATAAACCAGTGAAGATCCTTGCATAGGAAGCATACGGCATAGGCGGCTGATAGTCATTAATGTGGGGACAACAGACACAGTAGGAAGACGTTCAATCAGAGTGAATAGGTTTCATAAAGCATCTTCCATTGCAAAGTTGCATTCATGTTTCTAGCTCTATATCAAGACTCTTATGTTCTTTGCAGAAGAACCGGTAAATAACATAGGCAACATGCGTAACAAGGTACACTATGTTCTCTATCTTACTTAAGGAGTTGGTTTGCCCAGTGCTTGAATAGGGGCTAAATTCTGAAGTACTCTCTCAAGTCTGTGGTCATCTTACTGCACTGTTAGCCTCCCTATTCTCCTTATGGGGCTTCCTTTAAACCTAACTGAAATTCCTTGCTCCTTTACATGCTTGGACCCGTAACTAAACTTGTTGAGCTCAGCAGGGAATTGCAATAAAAGCATCAAATGAACAGCTTTTGTATTGTGTCTGAAGTATCTGCTAGGGAGTATATATCTGGTTTCAATTCTCACTCTTCCTGGGCACATTTCCTGACAATCCAGTTATTGAATTAACTCACTGTATGAATACATATGCATGGAGCAGACAGCTCAATAACCAATCCAACATATAATATTCTTGAATTACTTCAGGCAAGTCCAAATCTATTTCATAGGCAATTTCCATCTCTGACATATTTTGTATAATGTGTGAGATTTTGAAAGAGCTAAAATGAAAAGGATCATTTACCTTCTATTACAGTACACCATATGAAATCATCTTGATCTGCTCATTAAATGAAGATGATACATATTATATGGAATTGCCTTGAATTGCTCACTCATTGAGGATATCTGTCACAAACAGAAAACACACACCCTACACACAGAGCTGTGGGAACTACCTCCTGGGATAAGTCCTCTCCAGGGAAGGGAGCAAATCTAGCGTGATACCCGTGTGTGGTAACATGTCATGCATCTCTTGCTCACCAAAAATGTGATATCACAGACCTCTGTGAAGACTCAACTGTGCTAGGTGCCACAGTCAAGAAATCATTTCTCAGACTGCTTTTTCAACTATGTCTTACAAAAAAAAACCCACCAGATTTTGTGCTTGAGCTGACAGAAGGGTAAATCCTGGCATCATTCAAATCAATAGCAAAATTCTCATGTACTTTGATGAAGACAGGATTTCACAGAAGGATTTTAATTTACGAGAGAACATCAGTGCTTACTAAATCACTTACAGGTGTATATGTTTTGTCTGTTTCTACCCTAAGATGTTCACAGTGTTTTGATATAAAGCTGGCTATTACAAAGCCTGAGTGGATTAGGGTTTGTAGGAGCGTCTACTGGAATAGTTCTCTAAATACTTTGGGCTCCAAATGTGAAAATTGTCCATTGAAGGATTTTTGAAAATCATAATATTAACATATGTAATTTTTTACTGTTACCATTCAATGACTGGTCACACAATAAATAAAAAAAAAGCATAACAATTCAAAAATTAAAGATAAGGACATACTAGAAAGGAAACATTTGCAAGAAGAGATAGCTAGAGCAATGTGTTGAGCCTCACCATAGCACAGATGAAAGCACCACTTTAATTGGGCAGGACCTATTACTACTCAGGAGGTGGAAAAATGTGAAGAATGGGTGAAAATAGGAAGTTTGAACACAGAGGAAGAGAGAGTAAGCTGGGTCAGCCAGCATTACTTTGGCTGGATATATCTCCCAGCTCTATGACTCTTCAATTCTCTGTGAATTAGGAAGACCGTGTGGTACAGCGAGGAGGACATGTTTGTGCCTTGGTAGCTCCCAAAAAAGCTCATAGCTCCTATGGTCACCTGTAACTAAAGCTCTGGGTGAACTATTGATTTGTCTCATATGAATGGAAGTGACTATAAGGAAAAGAATGTGAACAAAGACACATAAAAGTAAAATGGAAAACAGGAGAAAATGCTACTGCTGTGGCGCATACCTCGGTTATGGATGCCCATTTCCTCCTGCATAGCTGTGTTCATTCTTCTGTTTAAAATGCAGTTACTGTGTTATTGATTTCCTAGATATGTTTTTAAAAGCATTTAGGATTGGGCAATTAGTTACTGCTTAATGCAGAATGTCAAAACAGAGCTATCGATCCAACTAATTGATCAATTGATTCATTATTCCCATCACATGACTTGATATGGACCTAGTCCAAAATAATAAAGGAAAGAAAAATAAGTTGGATTTTGTGAGGAATATTATAAAACAAAAAGTTAAGAAACAATTTATTAATCTTGAAGGGAAGGAGTTTGGGGATAATGTAATTTTCCAGTAATTGCTTGTTTATTGAAACAACCACTCAAAGGGAAAGCTAGCAACAGGGCAACAGAAAGAAGAAATACTGAACAGTGTACACTGTTAACCAGGGCAAAGGGTATGCCTTTAACCAAGCCACGAGAACAATTTTGATATACAGTCATTTTGTTCATTCTGAAGTAAAACATAGAATAGTAATTATTATAATTAAGGAATCAGCTTTGAACCAGAAACCCAGCACGTTAGACTTAATCTGGAACTGGCAATGATTTTGGGAAAGTATGCATGACAGAAAACAGGATATGATCATAGAAACTGTTCTGGCCTCTTCCTCTGAAATGAAGGACCGCTTCTTCAGCCACAGGAATAGAAGGGCAGAGCTGAGGTAAGTGCCACCTCACAGGGTCACCGAAAAACAGAGGTAGGGAAGGGGGAAGGACTTCTGAAGATCATCTGGTCCAACCGTCTGCTGGAGCAGGGTCATCTGTGGTAGATTGCTCAGAGTCATCTCCAGTCGAATTTGAATATTTCCAGGGATGGAGACTTTACAACCTTTCTGGTCAACTTGTTTCCACCTTTTTGCTTACCTCCCCTTGCACCAGCCCCACCACAAAGATAATCAGAGGGCTGGAGCACCTGTGCTAGGAGGACAGGCTGAGAGAGCTGGGGCTGTTCAGCCTGGAGAAGAGAAGGCTCCGGGAAGACCTTATAGCAGCCTTCCAGTACCTGAAAGAGGCCTACAGGAGAGATGGGGAGGGACTCTTGATCAGGGAGTGAAGTGCTAGGATGAGAGGTAATGGTTTTAAACTGGAAGAGGGTAGATTTAGATTAGCTATTAGGAAGAAATACTTTACTGTGAGGGTGGTGAGGCACTGGAAGTGGTTGCCCAGAGAAGTTGTGGGAGCCCCATCCCTGGAAGTGTTCAAGGCCAGGCTGGATGAGGCTTTGAGCAACCTCGTCTAGTGGGAGATGTCCCTGCCGCTGGCAGAGGGGTGCGAACTAGATGATCTTTAAGGTCCCTCCTAAGCCAAACCATTCTATGTTTTGTGGGATGCTCACTGTTGCATTTCTCCCCTGGTATAAACTGCGTAAACAGCTAAAGCATGCTAGCACCTCTCCTCCAGGTGCAGAAACTACTCCTGGTCTTCTGCTGTACCAGTGCAGCTAGGAGACACACATCTACATTAGGGAAACTTTTCAGCCAGATGTTCCTTTCTGTCTTAGTTTCATTTAAAAAAAACACCCTAACAAACCAAACCTCCTTACAACACAAAAAAACATTGGTATGAAAAATATGCTGCACAGCTTTGTGCTGGGCCACATTGCCTTCTGCATACATTGAAAGATTAAGGACATAACCGCAACAGCCATTGATAATCCCAGGGTCCTTTTTTTCTGAAGATTTGCTGTCCCCAAACATTAGAGATACGCAGCTGTTGTACTAGAAGGCCAAACAAAATATCATCGGAAATGATTAATTAAATAATGATGGATGTAGCTCATGAACTGTAACCCATTAATAACTATTACAGCAATTTCTGACTAAAAATATTCTACAAACAATCAGTTAAAACAAATCTGTAGCACAGGAGGCAGTTCAAAGAAGCTGAAACCACAAAAACATATTTAAACAGCTGGAGAAAACAGAAGATGCCAAAAATTGTTCAGTTAACTACATGCTGTCACTGGATTGAAAATAAATATGAAGGGATGATAAACACCCAGGTTAGCTGCATGTTATTAAATTAGACCTCAAAGAACTAATTCTGTTTTCATTTTACTGGTGGAAAACTGATGCAGTCACTGGTGTTTGCCTAGTGCAAATACTTTTAATACAGGGATAAATACAGGGCATAGTAAGAAAGGCTAGAAAAATCTGGATAATTAAAAACCACTCAAGGTAAAGCAGCCTCTGAAATTCAACCTAGAGAACTTCAGGAGCAGCCAAAGGGTTTTCTGAACCATTAGTTATTTTCTTCAAGAACTTGTGAAGGACAGAGAAAATGTCTAGGGACAGTAGAAGGTCAAATGCAGTACCTGCTATTAATAAGAGGACAAAAATATGGCCTGGTGAAGTAGAGACTCATCAGGATAACTTTAATACCTGGAAGATGCTAAAACAGATGATTGTGTAATCAATTTGTAAACACCTAGAGGAGAATAAATGTGATAAAATACTTCCAACATTGATGTGTCAAGAATATTTCACAGACCAATCCGGTTACATCTTTGAGGAGATAACTAGTTAAGTGAATAAAGAAAAGCAGCAGGTGTGATATATATTGACTTTATTAAGGCTTTTACATAATGGTGGGCCTGGTTTGCTCTTTGGTAAAAGAAAATACAGTATAGAAGAGGTCACCATAATGTTGGTCTGTAACACAAACACATACGAGTAAATTGTTAACTGGCAGCTATTCCAGTGAAGCACATAGGTGTCTCTGCAAAGCTTGCTTCATTCAACATTTTCATTAATGACTTGATCTAAAGAATGCACTTTGAATTCATGGATAATGCTGAGCCACGAGGGCTGAATTATGTTGAAAAATCAAGGATCAAAATTCTTAATAAACTGAAGCAACGGTCTGAAATTAAAGATGAAAATCAACAGACAAGTGTGGTGTATCTTGATGAGGAGCAGGAAGCGCAGAAATGAAGAGACTAACTATCAAGCTACAATAACACAGAAAAGGGATTGTGAGTTACAGCTGATGTCAAACTTTACCTGAGTCAGCAGTCTGATGTTGCTGGGGAAAAAAATTTGGAAGTTTCATTTTGTAATAAAGTGGCGGAATGTTATGTTTAATACGCTGGAAGAAATTATTCTTTTCTAAGCATCATCTGGTAGGCCTCAGATAGATAAGTATGTTTTATTTAAGCCATTATTATTTAGGAAAATTATAGGAAGGATTGGAGAGAAGCTCGAGGAGACAAATAAGAAAATGAAGAGGTCTACAGAATATCACCACTTTATAACAGTTAAAAGAACCATGTTTCCTTAGGTTGAGAAAGGGTAACTCAAAGAATTGACATGATAGTAGTGTTCCACAATATGAATGATTGCTAAAAAGATTTATGTGCTACCTATCAGCTTTGTTTGAAACAAGGAAGATTTTTCTTTTTTGAAGCATTGTATCAGAGAAACAATTCTAGCTGTAAGGACAGAGGGGAACAGATCGCATACGAGCATCCTGAGTTGCCTTAGTGGAAGGTACTTAAAGCCATACTGCTGTCAGTGATGGTCCAGGACACAGCCCAGGGAAAATGGAATCCAAGAATTCCCTCTTTTATTCCCCAAGGGTTCCTGTGGTCATTTTATGTTTGAAAAGGAATGACTGAGCTATATCTTTCTTTTATAAGAAGGAATGGTATCCACTGAAATCCATGCGTATGCTCTTCTGGGGTAAAGAACAAGCCCTCAGTGGCCACATCAAGAAGTCAAGAAGTGAAAGCCTTCCATTTCATACTGTACCCCACTGACCCCTGAGGAACTCAGTGCATCCCTGCTACATTCTACCGACACAAGCTGATGCTTAAGAGATCAAAGCAGCTTCCTGGGCATGTGGTAGGCAGCCACATGCAATGTATTGAACAGAGGAAGATCTGGCATCAATAGAGTTCCTTTTTTGTAAGGCCTCTCCCTGCCATGCCCATCCTACTGGTTGTGTTACCACCAGACCAATGTTACCAGATCATTAAATAAAAATCAGCAAGTAGGATAGCACTTTGATGTTATGGTTGAACTTCTGTGTTATCACTTGCCATATCAACACAGCACAATGGCCGGATCAGAAGCAACAGCAGTCATTCTGAAGAGGTATGGTATACGTCCCTCCCAGTGCTGTGAATGAAGATTTTACTGAACGATTTAGCTACAGCTGCAGCTTTTTCAGATGAATGCTGCAGCAGATGGAAGAAGCCTGTATGTTCAGAAAACGCGGTGGTTTTTCAATACTAGGTGATTGCATGGCAAGTTGCGCATTCCACCCACAACATACTTTTCTCTACGCACTTGTATAGTGCACTTATGTAGATAATAGCACACCTGCTTAGACCACACAAGAGAGGAAACACAAAATATATTTAGACTCATTTTAACTTAATAAGTTGTTTTATTGAAATTGCCCACAATGTTTTCTTTGATTTTCAAGATGTTTGAAGGAATAACTATTTGCGTGTCAGAAATATTTGAAGATTTGCTTCTCCATGTTTCGAGTATCAAATGTGAAAGTATTAGGAAGGCAGAGAAAAGAGTGTGCTAGAATGATGGATCTCAGAAAGAATGAAAATGAACAATGCTCTCCAGTTACACTTTCATCTCCTTTTATATAGACAGTTATGATATTAAGAATCATTCACCACTCATCATGTTTCTCCAGCAACAAAATGAAGATGACTGTGATCATTTTTGCCATTTCCTCCTGCAGTACGCTAAAGACACATGCTAATATTGCTACCAATGGAAAAATAACCCATTTAGCTGAGTGCTGTTTAAGAGATTGTATTCACAACTTCTTTCATTTCACACAAATTAACCCAGTAATGATTCCTGATGGCTGATAAAGTATCTGCTGTATTCTGCCATCTTGTAGGGAGGTTCGCAGGCTTGCTTCTAACTATTTTGTCAGTCGTTTTCACTTTCTCTACCTTGAACTGATAAAAATGGTAGATAAATACTGCTATATTTAACACTGAGACTGAATTACTGAAAACGTAAAAGTGAGGAAAACCCTCTTCACTCACGAGAGGCCAGAAATCCCAAAGATCTGATTACTAGCCAAGGTAATTATACCTACCAGTCCACACAGGGTTATTGGCTTCATAAAAGCTGCTTTCAGATTTTAGTAGCAGAACAGGGAGTTTCTGCTGCTATGCATTTTTTTCCTGCTCTGAGACCAACTAGTAGTGCTGTAGTTCAGTGCAGCTTGGTAAGACCCCACAGAACAGAAGGGGTCTAAATGCAGAAGGTCCTTTTTTCTATCCCAGGTCTTCCAGAAACAGCAATAAAATTTGATTTCAAATGATGAACCAAACACAAACCTAAACAACCAAAACAACAGACCTGTGAAAAACCAACATGGGTGCCAAATCTGGCCCTGAGAACATACAGATGGCAGCACCTCCTACTCTGTGCCATGATATCTGTCTGTGAGGATGCATTTCCTCGCAGTTACCCTGTGCCATGCTACTCCCAGCCATCAGCCCACTCTGGACTCCCAGCAGCTAATGCCTTTGAGGTCAGTGGAAGACACTTACCAGCGGAGTCTTCTCCAGCACCTCAACCAGACATGATGTTTCCTTGACCCTGGAGGATGACCACTCTCGTTCTTCAAAAGGATGGTTGCCTGTCTCACTGGGACTGACAAGCAAAGGTTTTGAGTAACTTGATGGATTTAAACCAGCTACTTTTTTAGTGGCATTGCAAGTCAAAAGGGTTCCTTCTTAGTTAAAAACACCCTTTAATGGAGGAGCACTGAAATAAAAATCAGTGCTGTTGTGAAGCAAATAATGGTGGCGTGATTTGGGTCTTTCTTTGGCCTCTGTGTCAATTGTGAGCTCAAATTCATTTTGGGACTGGTTCAAGGAAATAATTCACAGCCATTCTAATGGCTGCCAGTTTGTACTGCAGTGAGGGGGGTTACCTCTGCCATTCTCCTTACAATCTGTGGAAAAGTGGCCTGATCACAGTAAGAATAAATATGCCTCCACGCTGACTTTGTTTCAGTCTTTTCTGTTTGTTTTATATTCCACAACAGCTCAAATGTTAAGCTCTATTTCAGGATATTAAATGAAGTAAATAATGAAATTTCAATCACCCAGTCACCTTTGAGCATACCACATTACCTAATAACCAAGAAGATGGGATTAGAGCAGTGAATAAGGCATAATAATATCTGAGGAAACAGGGGAAGGGGGAAATTAATTCAGATATTATGTATTAATAGGGACTAGGGATTCATAAAATTGAGCGAGATCACTCTGAAGAGATTCAGACCTCAGTGATACAATTGAAGCCTACTTTATTAACTTCTGGCTGAAATTCACATGTCCTCCAGAAAAGTGAGGGTTGAAACTCTTCAGTGCTTGTGGCAGGAGAGCTAAGAATTAGATTTGGGGCAGATGGGAAAGTGTTGCTTTTATATTAGACTCAGTCTCTGGGATGTGCCCCTGTTTTGTTTCAGACCTCTGCAACAGATTCAAACACCTAGAGGTGAGGGCGTCTGCGGCATGAGTCCCCTGAGCTCTGGGATGGTCTCCTCCCACAAGGTCTCCACACATGCAGGTTCCTCTTCCACTGCCACCAGGTAGGTGCTCGCCCACCTGGTACATGTGGCCACCTATTTAGGCACACCACTGAAATGGTCCTGTGCTGAGTTTTCCAAAAAAAACCCAACAAACCAACAACAACAACAAAAAAATCAAGATTGTCATGTCTCCCTTTTTGTGCATAAGCAAGACCAAACTAAACTAGTAGCACAGAAAAGTCCCACCGATGCCCAGATGTGCACACTGAGTGCTGCTGGGATGGGCAGGAAGTTGACAGAAGTCCAAAGGACATGGGGAAAGTTGTTTGTGAAGCTGTGGAAATGCCAAGGAAAGTTTGTGCCAGTGACTCCTTTCCCCTCGTCCCCCTGAGCCACAGTCTCTGCTCCCGGCCTGCCCTCGCAGCCCCTGTAAGTCCCTGACTGCAGCAAGCCCTCCACACCAAGCTGCTTCCAGCAAAACTTGACAAGAGATGCATTTTTAAAGATACCACTCAATTTCAGAGCTATGTATAGTGCACCAGCTTGTGTGCAAAGAGCAGACTGAAAGGGAGGGAAGCGAGACAAACAGAAATCAGAGGAAAGGTGAATTGAAAACCATTATGGGGTGTTAATTTTTTTGGTCTTAAAATTTGTGTATGGGCACAAGTTATCTGTTTACATATGTAAGTATAAATGCACACACACATATTTTCCTAATAGAACTTAAATTTTTAAAAATCACAAACGAACCCCTAACATTTTCCCCCAAAAATAGCCAGCAGGACAGCTTTATTAAGTCTGAAAGGAAAAAAAAATATTAAATTCTGAAGTTTTCAGAAGGCAGTATTTTAATTTCTTATCTAGTTTAGTAGAAATCTCATTTATCGGGGTACTAAAAATGGACATGTCTTCTTGAACTTGAAGATTCTATGATTCTATATTCTTGCCTCGAGCTATAGTAACTGTGCATGGAAATTTCTGTGTACACGTCTGTGTAAACCACAATACTATGTAAAAGATGTGTATGTTATTTAAGTTTCTTCTGTATAGCTGTATAGAATAATTTACTAAATGCCTGAAATTGGATGGAAGTTTTGCTACTGAATCCAACAAAACCAGTATTTTAGCCAGTGAGTTTTTTCATTTATGCATTTCATTAAGCCTAAGTTTTTTCTTAAAAGCAAAGACAAAAATGCTTTGAGGTTTACAGGAGTCCTACAGTGTTCTAAATAAATTTTAATATCATAGGTAATGCCTGTCGAATAAGGAAGAGCCATTTTCTTTTATAAAATTTAACATACGTATAAGTAGTATGTAAGTAGGTGTCATTATACAGCATTTGACCAACAACTTTCCCATAACTTCGCTTCCTTTTCAGAAAACGCAGTAAATTTATTTGCTTCCATTATCTTAATTTGTATTATTCATCTTTAAATATACTTGAGTCATGTTTATTCTGCTCGTCTTTGATAGCACAATGACAGATTGTGGGTGAATTTTTAATAATAGCACAAAATTATTTTTCTTTCTCTTTGTTTCTCAAGCAAGACATATTTCAACTTGGACATTTTTTTGGAGAACATGGTATTGAATCATTTCAAGCAGGTCCTTGCAGGCCATCTCAACAAATTCTTTAGGGAGGATGAAGTCTTTCAAGTGCATGCAGGAGGACAGGTTCACAGTGAAAAACAGATTCAATACTGAAGAACTTTTCTTTTCTTGTTCTTCCTTTCTCAGTTGCTTAAAGGCCTGAAGATAATTTGGAAGACACAACAGGCTAGCTGGAAGATGACAGACAACACGAAATGGATGCCAATTGAAGTCAGTAGAGGAATTTTCTCTAAGTAGCAAAGCAGCACAGAAGATAGGGTAGCCTCTATATAGAGAGGTTTTGTCTATACCTGTACTTATGCACGTATATGCACATGGACAGACATACACACAAAGTTAAGGGAAGTAGAGGTAAAATACCTTGTATGTAAATCAATTGTAGGTGCAGAGATGGAGCATCCACAATGAGGAAAAAAGGTGAATGTTTGAAATTCAGTCATGAAGCCCATACATTATTTTCACTGTAACCCAATTAAATTTTGCTGGAAGGCCAGTTGCTCCCCTCTCTCTGCCCGTCTGCCCAAACTGCAAGGTATTCTGTGATCTCAGCTCAATTGTTTGGATGTCATCCCATATAAGTAACACTGAATGAATAGAAAGTACCAGCTCCCCATGTCCCTCTAGGAAGGCCAATTCTTTAGACTAACATCCTCTTGAGGAACCTCATGAAAACAGCAACAGGGAACACTGTAGTAATTTGTTTTTGAGGAAGCTATAGCTACTTGGTTGTTCTGAAATAAAAGCCATTCCTCCAAAAAAAAAGATCTCTGTCAAATAAAGTTGATGGATTACCTATGCAGCAGGAAACCTCAGCAGAAAGGGATACATTCCATATGCTGCCATTTAGAAAATACATTAATTTAATCAGAAAACAAACAGCCCCTGAAAGGCTCAACAGATCAGCTCCCTGAATCAGCCTCACCTCACTGCTTGAAAAGGTCACCCATCATTTCAGAAAAGCTGTGATGTTACCCCTTCTAACATCCAAATCCAACAACCCACCGTGTTGAGGCAAGCTGCTGCTTTGGACGCACCATTTTCCAGGCAAAATGTCAGCCCTCATATTTGTCAAAAAAGTTCTGTGCTGCTTTTAGGGAGGTGTTGACCTAAAGCCATAGCAGCTCCTACCCACCTGAAGTAAACCTATGTATCTGACTGCCACTAAGATTTCAGGCAGATGTGATGCTCTCACACTTGTGAGAATGTGATATTTTCTGGTAATTCCTCCTAAAAACTTTCTGGGAGGTGTATCTGTGTTTTAGTGCCAGTGAAGTGATTTGTGTTAGTGTCGGTCTTGAGAAAGGTAGGACAAGCAACAGAAAATACAGCTGTTGTCCGCATGTCCTTATTCCCAACCAGAGCAGACCAGAGCAGGACTACAACCTGGCTTTGGAGCAGATGTCATTTGTGTAAGCCCCTGGATTTTGCTTTGCATTAACCCTTTCTTTTTTCCTACTTTTTTCCTTAAATGAACATGACCAAATTAACAAAATCTGTGTGGGAGCTTGCATTGCAGCCAGGCTCCTCAGGCACTGCTAATCTTGGCTCTCTGCTTATGCAGGAGGCAGATGTGCTCCCTTTGTGTCTAAACTCTTGTCCCAGAAAATGGAAATGAGACCCCCAAATTAGGTGTCCAGGTCCATCTGCTTGCTTTTTGCCTCTGACTATTGCTTTTCTAAATTAAACTTTCAGTCCCCAGGCAGAAATGTTCTGTCAAAGAAACAGCAGAGGGTCTGACTGCAGGGAGTGGAGGGACCAGCTCAGGCAAGGCCAGGGGATGAAGACCCTCCTGGGACAACACTTCTTCCCTCATCCAGGGTTGCTGGCTCTGGCCCTGCCCAGGAGAAAGGTAGGCAGCGGGACACCCCTACCAAATCACAACTCTAGCTCAGCAGCAGAAGCAAAAAGCAAACTATATGGGAGGCAGCTTGCAAAGGCCAGTTGGGGTCCCAAATGAACCCTGTTCTCTGCGTCATGGTACCTTCAGCATAGCTCATCATCCTCATGCTAGTGGCTAGCACCAGTGTCCTCACTGGTCAGATTTTTCTCCCTATATATTGCTGCAGAGAAGAATTCAGGTTAAGTTGTGTTTTCCAGTGCAGGGCCTTCTGAGCTAGTTAAGCTGTCATTTTAATTGCTCTCTACAACCAGTGTGTGGGAGAGCTGCTGCAATGGCCTTTATTTGGCCCCTGTTTCATGAGTTATGCTATTCAGTGAATCAACAAAACACATGTGAATTGTCAGGGCACAATTATTAAATTACAAGAACTATGATGCCCCAGTTAGGACAATTTCTTGCTTTTCCTGGCCCTCTGCCATGTTGGTGTTAATTACATACCCCTGCATCTCACTACCCACATCTGAGTTCCTATTGCTTTATTTCTGTTATGACCACAGGAAGTTAACCCATGCCAACAACAAAATATGAGTCACTTTTCTTCTTTGAGAAGCAACTCTTCTCTGGTCTGCCCAACATTGTTCTCTACAGATAATGGGAGGTTACAAAGAAAAATGGAGCCAGAATTCTCAAAGATGCATGCTGAGGTGGCAAGAGGCAAAAGTCTCAGGATGGAAAATGGGATATTCTGATCTGATATAAGGGAAACCTTTTTTACCATACAGCCATCCAAACTCCAGAGCTGCTGTGGAGTGTCCATCCTTGGAAGTAAAAAAGTCAAAACTCAGCTGGACATGGCCACGAGAAATCCAGTCTAATTGGACCTGTTTCAAGGTGGAAGGTTGGACTGGATGACCTCTGGAAGTCTTGTTCAAATGAAATTATTCTACAATTCTACCATTCCATCTTTTTTCCCCAAGTTTTTTTGGCAGTCTGTGTACACTTTGACATGGATCTCAGTCATGAGTTTCAGCAGATTTAGCTGTTAAACTCTGTTAAAGTATGTGCACAGATAGTATTGTTCCCTTCTTAAAGGAGATTTATTTCCGGTTAACTGCTTAATCAGGAAAAGATCTGTGTTGAAATTAAATGAACTTTCTTTGAGCTGAAATGCATATACACACAAGGATTTGTAGTGGTTTATTCTTATATATACGCAGACTTCCAGATCCAGACATCCTGACTGAACTCACAGCCGTCCCTATTTCAGTGCATAATAATGAAAAAGCTTTGGTATCTCCTGTAATCTTCCTAGGGCATCCTGTAGGTTTTGTAGCTTTTAATCTTTCTGCTTTTTCACAGGGAGGTGTTTTGTGGCCTTGTAATTTGGCCTTTATGGGGATGACCCTAGCTGCAGCTACAGAAAACTGCCAAGTATCCCATGGCTGAGGGGTGAATTGTATTTGCAGACCTGGTGTCTTCCCAGCCCTGTTCCCAGCCCAGTTCCTATTCTGAAATAAAAAAGACATCTCTTTTTCAATATTGCTAATATCTGTTACAAACTGCAAACAAATAACAGATTGACCTACAATGAATCAACACAGGGCGTTTTCAGTTCATAGTGTGACCACGCTTTTACCGTCTATTGTAAAATCATTTTTTCTGGGTACGTTTGTGTAGGACCTCTGTCTAAACTGCTGCTATGGGGCAAAATATTGTACTTTTTGTAAAGGCCTCAGGTGAAACTCTGTATCAGACAAGGGAGAAAAAAACCTGAAAACCTGGAATCCTCCTTTCATGCCTCAGAATGGAAACACTAAGATGTACTACAGCTAAAAGAAGGATTTTTGTGCAAATATGTCTACGACAGCATAGAAAGAGATCAGTGTCACTCAATTGTATGTTACAGTAGCAACATGAAAAATGCAAATAGTTCTAATTATTATAATTATATGATTACTCATACACTTAAAGTTTTATTGACTTACAACACTAATAAAACATTGTGCAACATGGAACCTTCATTGCTTTAATAGCATGTTTAAATTGTTCTACTTAACTGATATTTGAGAAGTTGTGGTAATAAAGACAATTTTCAGAAGAATTTATTGACATTTGGGGATAACACCCTTGTTCAAATAATGGGACATCTTAAACAATTAAAATTCAGTTAAATGAGATTTCAAAGTAAGAGTATCTAGATCAAATGCCAAATAAAATCTGTGTCTGAGGACTTAAATAGTGACATTTTCAGATTTGTGTGTGTGTCTGTGTTTTCTGTTGGAGAAGCTCCTGTTTCTCAGCAAAGCTGAAAATCTTATATATACAGCTGTATACGCTGTTAGGTATTAGACTTGGGTAATTCTAGTTGAAAGTAGGTGTCACAACACTATAGTAAGGCATCTGAAACTAAACTTGCGATGTTACACAATGCTTGGGGGATATTGTTGAAAATAAGTGCAGTATTTTTATAAGAAGGATTTTGCCCATGCCAAAAAGCTTTTCCTAAAGCCAGGCACTGGCTAAGAAATCATTTAGATTGTGAAAGGCCTCCTCCTTTAGCAAATCCACAGTGAAGTGACCTCCACTTGGGGGCCTGAATTAACACAGCAGTTCAGCACATGCCTTACCCTAAACACAGCAATCCCACCAAAGTCAGAGCAACTAGAATATGTGTTTAAAAGTAAGAAGTCTTAAGTACATTGCTGGAGTCCAAAAGCCTTCAGTTTCTGAAGAATTGCATTGGAGAGGTGTAATCATTTAAGAAGCAACTCTCAGGACACTTGGAAAACGCTTGTAAATAAACTTTTCCCAACTATACTTAAAGTTATTTTGTTATTCCTCTTAAATCATTTGTACTATTAGAAAATAACTTGATTTATTCAAAGCAGAGGTCAGTTGGAATGGCTTTTGTTGGCATGAATATTCAGAGAACAACTGTTTTCTTATCTTTTCATAAATACAGCGGAAACTGTCTTTGTTTTGTAATTGTTTTATAATTTTTTGCCTTGCAAGGTAATGAACCCTTGAAATAAATTTGCCAATAGATGTCTCACACAGAAAATCATGAGTCCTGTCCTGGTAGGGTGAGAGGAAAGACAGTTGGTAGAGTCTGGGACCAATGTCAGGCTGCAACTCTATTTCATTAATGGTCAGCCAGGCACTAGAGCAGAGTTGTGAAAATAGGGCAAATTGCAGAGTAAATGCAACAGGGTGTGGTTTGTAAAAGTGTTGTTGCTTCTGCTGACTTTAAAAAGCAGTGGGTATCGCTGTAGAACAGTTTTTGAATTCTTGTGGTATCACAAAATTCCCAATTCTTTAACAACCTTTGTGTTTCTTCTTCTACCTCCTCCTCCTAGGCTTTCAGCTCCACTTAGGCTTTAGGTGAGTGATCTTTAAAGGAAACAAGACACCAGACTGGAAACAAAAGGCCCACAGCAATCTGATGTGCTTTTGACCTCCTGTTAAGGTTGTTTAAATCCGTGCCGTAAATAAGTGAAGAGTTCAGGGTAAGGCTTTTCAGCCAAAGAAGGTTTTGAAATGGATCTGGAGAAATAAATTGTTCTCTCTGTATCCATTGTCTTTCTTTCTTTGTTGTTCACTTGTATCTTGTTTTCTTCCTGGCTCTTTTGGCGCTGGCACTCAGTTGTCACCCAAGCCTGCCTGTGGGGCTGGATGAAAGGACAAATTCCCACGTTGGTCCTGCTCTTCCCCACCAGAGCTTTGCCACTCATGGCTTCAGGGGCCACTCCCACACCGAATGTGCTGACCCTTTGCTGAGAATCCTCCTCGTTAGCTTGGATCAGTGTGTTAAACATAGACAGCATCACAAGTGCAAATTAAAATGGTTTTACTACTGAAATGAGCCATGCAAAGCTTGCTTCCTTTCCCTGCTTTCCTCTACACTGAATTAAATCTAACTTTACCAATAAGGGATATAATTTTGCCATGGAAGTCCCACCCACTATTCATATAACCTTCACTGTAAAGACTGGGAGTGATCATAAAGTAAAAGTCAAAACAATGGATTGACTAGAAATCTATCTGCTGCCACAGGAAGTGAGATTATAAATACAGGTGATTTGAAACATCATTGTCAAATGTGAGACCCTCCGAATGTGCTGAATATCAGATTATATTTGACTGTAATACATTACTGCACAGTTTCTATAATTTGTTCGCTTTGTGAACCACTCAGCATTTCAAGGACAGTTTGTCCTTCTGATAGAAAAGCATAAACAATCTGATATATGATCAGCAATGCAAGGGGCAGTTAACTTTTGTTTCCTTTTTCATAGCTAAGAATCCAACTGAAAAGCCAAATATCTGGTACTAATCCGGGTAGCTCTAGCAGCCCTTGCAGTTTTCTCTCATTTTTAATGGTGGTTATGTGTCAGCTACCAGGGTCCTGCACGTGCAGGTTTCCAAGTCTGGTCACATGCCCCTGTGAGGACTGGGACGGTGGCTGAGGATGGATGTAATTACTTGCATGGAGGAGCACACGCTCCAAAATTCTGCTCATGGGCAATTTTTTGGTTCTGCCAGTTCTTCTGATTTTACTGTGAATCACAGAATAATTTACTTCTTACTGCTCAGAGGTCTGAGAAATGATGATAATAGCAGGGTCTCCGCTTTGCAAATTGTTTTGAGACCCAGCCAAGGTGTAGAGAAAGAGCCAATGTTTATTTTTAAAATCTCACAGATTTTAAACAAGTCTCATGATATTTAGAGGACTCTGGAGCTTCCTCATTTTTAAGTTCGTTTGGTTGGCTGGGCTCCTCCACTTTGTTTTTTCCTTCTAGCTTGGGTTTTTTCCCCTTCAATCTGTAATTGAAGTCATCCCACTCAAGGCTGTCTTTTGTTCTTTGTGTAAGAAGCTATAATGGAAAATCCACATTTGCCAGCGGTGATCTTATTTTAATTTTGGAGAGAGGCACTGCAACGGCTCAGTATACACACTGTGCACTTAGCAGTCAAGGAACAGCCCTTGTGAGAGACATATGCCTGGGAAACACACAGGTTATGGTGTAATGTACAGTTGGCTGTTAATGAGTCGGTTAAAAAGTCCTTGACCTTGACATTTGTATCCTGAGCTAAAGGTTGACAAATATAGATTTATTTTCCATTGGAATTTCCATGATTGCAATCTGCTAGGGCAGCAGAACTTAATTGAATGCATTTAATTAAATGCAGATTCCTAGCGAACTTTTCCTCCTGCTGAAATTCCCCAGCCCGCCTCTGCCTATGGGCTGGGTGCAGGCGGGGTGATGGTCTGCACAGCTTCACCATAAGCCATCTGGTGCATCGTTGTGGGAGTCTCCAGGCAGGAATTTTGTACGGTCCTGCTGTGTGAAGGCCAGTGGGTAGGCACCACCTGCCTGTACACGTGTGTTGGCTACCATCCTGGGCACAGATCCCAGCCATCCAGCGATGCCCCAGCCACTTCCCACTGCAGGACTCACCAAACTGCACATGATTTTAAGTAGTCAGTAGAACCTGTCCTGCAGGGGCAGGAACAGTCCTGTAGGATAGTCTTTTGTTCATAGTTAAGAGAGTTAGGATATGCTTTTTATGTAGTTTAAGATAACCAACAGTAATGAACCACATGGTCAGGTGGGATGAGTGCTCAGTTGAAGGATGAGAATTCATAGCCCAGTCCAGGACCTTTGCAATGGAGAATCCCGTCATCATCTAGACACTGACTGACCAACCTGTTCAAGAGCTTCAATCCTCGTGAGAGCATCATCGTATGCAAAAGAACCCAATAAATCAGGTGGGGTTTGTTAGTTTGCTTTTTAACAAGCATTCTGTCCATGAATGTCTGGGTAACGTATCCTTTTCCTCCCTGTGCTTTATGACTCTGGGTTACCAGTGTGTACACAGGTTTACCAAAGAAGCCAATGCATTGTACGTAGAGACAAGTCTTCCTAAAGTCTGTGCAGTATTTAATGCTTTGTGTCTCAGTTATAATGGCCCCAAGTAATGTATGGTATGTTATGTATGCCTACTGTACAATCACCTTTCTCATTATCTCTTTATTGTAGTGTCATAAAATGTAATTTTGTTTTTTTTTCCCTGTATTCACATCACAGTACTAAGCCAAGTGCTACAAAATGAAAAGTTAAACAAATTTACTTACAGTCAGCAAGAATTTGTTTTTGCAAGACCCGCTAAAATGTTCAGTTCAGTATTTCTGAAGCTCTGTAGATTACTTGCTTCTCATAAAGCCTTCCAGACAAGACTGCAAAGATCAAATAAGTTCTCAGACAATCTTCTTGTTCTGTCTGATCTCTCCCTCTTTCCTCGCCTCATTGAAGGACCCTGACTTCAATGAGCGAAAGAGCAGACCCAGACAGTTTTCTGTCTGGCAGTGCTTGAATTGCTTGGGCAATTTGCCTAAGTAAGTGGTTTACCCTCATGGTAATGTATTTTCATGTAGAGACTGAAATGAGAGGGTTTGAGGAGCATGCTATACATTAAATGCATGAAGGCCAAAGCCATCTTTCTCTGTGTGACAGAGTGCTCCCTGATGATGAGGAGTCTGTATTAAAAACACATTAAAGGAATAACTTCTGTCTGGCTGCTGAACATTACACAATTGTGAAACTTTTCTAGGGATTTGTTTATTAATTTTTATTGGCAGAAATATGAGAAAACAAAATTAGTTATATTGCTTTCAAACTTGGTTTCACAGACTTTACCCACTGTTGGTTATTTTAGAGATTCTCAAACCTGAATAAAATTAGAGTGTGAAATGTGTCATGCTGTCAAAAACAGAGCATCTTTCCCTATTTTGAAAATGTCCCTAAGAACCTGCCATGGCTCACAATTCTTTTAGTGGGACTTAGGTTAACACAGAAGAATTATACTATACAGAAAAGTTAAGCCCAAATATCAACATGGGGAATAAAAACTATGCAATTAACTATGGATATCTGTGTAACCTAAGAATGGTCTTAGTTTTCAACCATTTTATTAGCAATAGTAAAAAGCTTCAAATCTGGGATACATGTTAACTTAAATGTTAATAGATTGCTTTTGTGGCAGTGCTTAAATGTAGATATGGGTGCTTAAAAATCAGCTTAATAATAATCTGAAAACATAACCCTTTTTGAAAAGGGTAAAATAGAGCACTGTGACTTCTGCCCTCTGAGGAAAAGTGCATAAAAGAACCACAGCACTACCAGCCATAGCCTCTTGATTTTGCATTTTTTTGAGATTTGATAGTACACTCCCTTTCCAAACCATGTATACAGCTAGAGGCACAGTTTCAGAAAAGGTTGGTCATGCCTCACTTAAGTGACAGGTCCATGTTAGATATCTTTTCATACAAGTAATGCTGAAGTGAAGTGCTAACTAGGGAGGGAGAGAGATGCTTGACAGTATGACTGATCAAAAAGACTGGATAGAATTAGCCCTTCTAATATGAGCCGGAGTCCTAAATATCTCCAACTTTTTCTACTCTGTTCATCTGAAAGAGGTGGGAATTGGAGAAATTCTGATAGAGTTAAATTAGTCCAAACTTTCTCCCTGCATTTTTCTATCCACAGCTTTCAAATACTAGTTTGGCTGCAAATTATTGCTGTTATTTTTAAAACATGTGAACAGCTAAAACATTTCCAAACTGGCATGCAATCTGTTCACCAGTGGCTGATGTGCTATAGAGGGCGATGCGGAAAGGACACTGTTCTGATTTTTAGAAATTATTTTTCAACAAATATTCCTTGGTAAGACCCAGTCCTACATATCTAAGGGACAAAACAGGACTTCCAGTCTGGGAGGAGATGCCAGATCCTTTACATCTCTTGCCTCTGTGGGATTTTTGATATGCTCTTCAAAATAATTTAGAAAGCTCTGTGAAGCTGCTCAGTCTAAGACTGGCTTTTCTTTTCTGTCCATAGGTGGCAATGCCATGCTGTTGACAGTGTTATCACTAGTGATCAAGTCTTCAATACAAATAGTCTTGCAGCTATCCAATTCAGTGGAATGGGACTGAAATACAATATGTGACAGAGGCTTTTTTTTTTTTTTTTTAAGTACTTGCCTCTTTTCTTAAAAGCAAGGGCACATCCTTGGCTGCCCTTCTGTAATTCTGCACTACACAGCAGCAGTGATGCACAAACCTGCCCTACAAAAGTAGCTTGTGCAGTCACTTTTCCTGCTTGTAGAGAGAAAGCATAACAGATTTGTGTTGCCTTGTGTTTCAGCTTTTCACCCAAAGGCCTTTTCTGGAGGATATGGAGAGCAGCCAGTATGCATCAGTCTTTTCTGTTGGCATGAATCCTTGAGGCCACACCACTGTGGCCACTGGAGACTTGAAGGACTGAAGAGAATACATCCATTTTATGTACCTCAAAATACCTTAGAGGGGAGCTCTGAAGAGCTTACAAGGCAAATTTCATTACCTGGTCCCTGGATTTTGTTCCAACACACAGAAACCCGTTGCCCAGAAACATGCCACCATCTTTCACGTTTCTTTTTTCAAATTTTCAAGTTGGGCACAAAATGGAGAACATCTTAAACAGAACATGCAGCATGTCTCATTTCTTACAGCGTCGTAACACGGCGTGGGATTACACACTGCATGCATCACATACTGCAGTTCTGTCTACGCCAAAGGATCTGACTGTACACTGAAGTAGCCAGTGATAAGGCATGCTGTGCAGGTCACCTCACTGCAAGTGCTTAGATAAAAAAGTGACACTAGAAAAAGTAAGTGGGCTCTATAAGAGTGTGTGTCTAACATCACACTGATGAGTTTGCACATTAGAATAAACTTCACATGGGTCTGTGACTCACGGCGACTCTGTTGCAGCTCAAGTCAACTTTTTGCCCCCTAATTCCAGTGTCCTTAGGTTGCACAAATATTTTAGAGTCTGACTTACAGACAAATTGTAAATAAAATACCCAATGAGTGACCTCAAAAACATTTTGACAAAAGTCAATGCAGTGGAAATGACTATGGGTTAAGATTACCAATTATCCAGCTCTTTCTAGCCTGTTGACCACAGCAGGCTAGACCTTTCTGGTGCCAGCCTAAATTACAAAAGGGCTAAAATGGTTAAAGCCAAGCAGTCACAGGAGGCTACCTGATGAAATTGATCTTGAAATGTTAGCATAGTTTGGAGTGGTTGCAGATTTCTTTCTAATTTCCTCCCAGGCTGACATGGCACAGTGTGAGCCTCCAAAGCGTACTTTCTGAAAAGTTTTATTAGCAAATGTACTGATTTTTTTTTTGTAGTGCTGTGTTTCCTGTGTGGTCTTTAGAGAGTATACAAACTTAAAAATGAGAATGACCTCTTCAACTTCAAAGATTTTGGAAAAACATTACATAACTGGCCATCAAAAGAGAACTCTGTATTTTGGTTTTGAGGGAGCAGTAATAAATATTTCTGTAGCAGAGCCTTTCCTCAATTTTAATTTAATGTCAGTATATCAGAAATGGTTTATCTGTTAGTTATCTCTCAAAGAGAATGATGCTGTCCCCCAGAAAGTGTGTGGATTTCTCCAGGGTGTGATGACATTTATGTAAAATGCATATGCACAACGTGTATGCACAAATCTCCTTCAAGAAAATATTTATTCTAACACCTACTAAGTTTCTTCTTGAAATACTTAATTTTGCAGTCCACAAGAAAAAGCCTTATGTATTGACTGACAAACGACAAAATGTATTTCGGTAAACTCTGCCATGAATAACAAATGGAGACATTACAAATACATTACAAATGCTCTATAAAGAGAAAACTGTCTGACGGTATCAAAATTTTTATTTTTAAATCCTTCATGCCCCTCATAGGCAGAGAAAATTGAGCTGTAATAGCACTCCAGCACTACTAAAAGTTTCTATAATTCCAGTATGAATTCTTCGTGTCATTCTGGACTGTGATCTTGGGTCATTGAGTCTGTTATTGTGGAGAAGATAAGACAAAAAAATAATCTCTCTATACCCTCTTTCCTTAGGTTGTAGCTGTACTTTCAACCATCCGTGGCCTGATGATGTTACCTCTTTTCTGAAGTACCCTGAGTACTTCTTGGAAGAGGAAGACCCCCTAAACAAAAAAAAAAACCCAACAAAAAACCAAACCAAACCAAACCAAGAACGTAAAGTGGTTGCAATCATTTGAAATGAAGTGAAAACAAGATAGAGGAATCCACACTCCAAGCAGCCTTAACTTGGGAAAAATGCTGTCAGTTCAATGTGTTTTTTGACACAACTCTTTCTTTCGTCGCAGAAGAAAAATGTGAGTAAGGAAGTGAAATGGCCTGCTGTTTCCTTTGTCTCATTCTGTGCCTGCACCTTCCCTGGAGGATGTTCACCAGGGACACAGTTTGAAAGTGGATGTGGAGGAGATGCTCTGAAGGAGGAAATGGTGTTTCTGGCAAACATGAAGATGTCACCCTATCAACTGACAGCCATGGTCTTACAGCAATCTTGCTGAAAGGAGCCATTGAAACAGGTCTGTGCTGTGAATCTGTGTCTCTAAATGTGACATTGCTGGAAAACTGCTGAGACTATAATTTGTATGTTCAGCCCCTCTGAAGAACTGACAGAAAAGATGAGTGTAGCGTGAGCCTGCATCTGTGCTATTACGCCAGCTGTGTGTGTTTACCCCATGCACTTATGTACTAACGTTCTCGCAAAAGGCGTAAATACAATGAAAGTGAAAATAATGAACTCTGATTCATCATGCTTCATCCTGACTGAATCAGAGCAAGAATGTGCAGTTGTTTCTATCCTCAACTTATATCATTTGAGCTTAGACAGCAACCTTTATGAGGCCAAAACTGCCACTTAGACCTTCACTGAACAAAAGTACCTAAATAATGCCAGTGTCAGTAGCAGTGGGAACAAAACTGAAGGAAATATGACTGAGGAGCCCATCTAGGAATGACACCTGGTAACCGCGGGCCTCAGAGCCGTGGGAGTAGACGAGATGGGACTCCGTGTTCCCCTTCTGCTCTCCCTGTGTAGGCGCAGAGCTGGTTTTCTGCCTAAGAAAACCAGGCGTTCTGACTTGCAGTGTCCCTGCACAATCCTGCAAGGCCAGAGCTTGAAACATGCCAATATTGCACTTCTTGCTAAGGCTAGTCAAAGACTCAAGGCAGATCAGAGGGTTTTTTCTGTCCCCAGACCGCTGTTTTAAAGTGGTATTTACCAATAAGAGATGCTGAACGTTAACATTTGCATATGCATTGCAGAATAAGCAACCCCTTCAAAAGCTGTAGAAATTCTAAGTGAGTTTGAATTTTCACTGTCACTATCTTAAAAATTTTAAGTGTAGATATGTTGCATGTAGTTTAAGAAAACTTGTCTACTTGGAGGAGGGGAATACCAATGGGACTTGAATCCACGGTAAGGTTATTGCAAGTACCGACAAGTCAAAGAAAACAGTCTTGTATTTTGATTCATTTAAATCTTAGCTAATGTCTAAATGATGGCCACAATTTTTTCCCCCATTTCTTTTGTTTTTCAATCCCAAACTTAGCAGAGTGCCATTCAGATAAACAAACAAAATTTCTCTAGGATGAGTACAAGCTGCATGTTAAGAGACAGACAGCTGTTACCCATGATTTGTCATTGGCCTGTAAGGTTGTATTGAGTGAGGTTTGCCCTAGATGATGGATTTGCAATCAATGACCAACATGCTGGAATAGGAAGCATGTCTACAAACACACAACATGCAAGCAAACTGGGATGCACTGCCACCAACTGGGGGGACAGGATAAGAATAAAAAAACAAACTGGAGAAACTGACAAAATTGGTTCTGAAAAAAAGGGAGGATGGAGTTAAGAAGAGCACAAAGCAGCTTCATAAATACAGGAGGGAGATGGAAGCTAAGTAGTATAGCAGAAATGGTATAGGAGTTATGATGGATAGGAAGCGAAATGCGAGCCAGTAGCGTTGTGCTATTGTGAATGAGGCAGACACCATAGGAAGGAGTTTTAGTAGACATGGCAAAACATATGAAATAATCCTTCCACTCACACAGCCTTAATCAGGGTACTGTGTTTCATTTGCACATGGCACTTCCAGAAAGCTGTGGACTAATTAGAGCAAGGCAAGAAGAGAACAACAAAAAAGTTCAGAGCTTTCAAAAAAAATGTGATATGCAAGAACTTGGAAGAAACTGAGTTTTTTAACTTCAAAAGAGATAGGGTGAATACAGGGCCATGACAAGTCTTAAAAGATACTAAATGCTCCCGCAAAGCAGAAGCAAATTGTTTTTCTCTGTCTGAGGACAGTAACACAGTGGAAAAAACTGAAAAGGTTGTGTTGTCTCTGCCCAGTGGTGGTTTTTAAGAATAGAGCAGATATAGATAAACACTTCTCAAGAATGAGAAAAAAGTGCTCATCCTGCTTTGGGTCAAGTGAATAGACAAGATGACCTCTTGAGGACTTCTTCAGGCTATTTTCTAACAGCCATAGACAGTTTGGAGTGTGTAGCTGTGATCTCATGGAAATGGAGAGGAGCTATGTGCTTACCTTCTTTGCACTTGGAGCTGGGTGTGCAGTTCTTTTGGATTCCTTTCACATCCCAGCCTCTTTGTTTTGGTGATTTGAACTACCGTTAGGCAAGAAAAAATATTATTTTTGTACCCTCACTAGAATTTGTCAGATTAGAATAGGGGAAAAAAGATACCATGTAGGTCACAGGAAACCTTCACGCTTCTGTGAAAGTTTTAAAGTTACCAGCATATGAGTTTGGGGCATTATAGCAGAAGTACAGATTAAGCTCCTGCTAAATATTCATTTTAGAATTGCTAAATTAAAAGTCATTGGTCCTAGAAAATAAAGGACTAGCAGACAAGAGGAAAAACTTTACTTTTAGGACTTTTAATGTTAGGAGGAGTGTTTTGTGATACAACACTTTATGATTATTCTGTGTAAACTGATATAAAGGAAAAGCATTCAGACAGATACAGATTTACCAAGGCAAGCTAAGAAGACTAGGAAGGGTGTGTGCACTGAATCCAATCCTCTGTCACATGAATCACTGAGACCCAGTTCTCTGTTTTAATAAGAAATAGTAGTAACTTCTGTTGCTCCTCTCCCTCACCTGCCATTTTTCTTCCTTCCTCTCAGTAAGCTCTTTTCATGTCATTCCCACAGTCGTTCTAGTATTCCCTTTAGGGACGTGAGCTTGCCAAGCCTCGCTAAAGGTAGTGAGGAGCGAGGGTGAAGAAATCCTCCAGTGTTGCTTCTTTCCAAAACCTGCCACATCTATGGTTTGTCTTCAGAGGACTGTTCAGAGCAGGGTGTCATGAAGGGACCATAGCACAGGGATAAAGCAGCTCCTTTGTGTTTCTTTACCCTCTCTAAGGTAGCAAGGCCACCAAAAGGGAAAGGACAGCACTCAAATTGCAGAGCCACATAGCACAGCTCCATTTTCCCTGCACTGTATGTCCTGCCCCACCCTTTTCCCCTGCAAAAGACTGGTACCTCTTCAGGGTCCTTTTCCCTCTGAAATGAACATAATAAATCTGAATGAGCTATTGATGAAGCCAGCGCTCATGTCACCTAAAGACACCTCCAGGATAATGGCTATCGTGGACTAAGGTATGACAAGGTAGGCTTTTATTTGCATAATACCTCACCATTTACTTACAGCTTTTCAAGCCTCTGCCTTCTGGAGGCCTCAGCCCAGACCACCTTATTCTACTTAAACAATGATCTGTCTTTTCTGTATTTTTGTTAAAACTGCATAACTGAATTAAAATTAATTATTTTTTTCAGATGATCTACTCAAATGTGCTGAGCAAGGCCAAGGCAGTGCTATGTAAAAGATATTTGTTTCATGTGATTTATGGTTGAAGGCAAGGTGTGAGCGATATCCTTAGCAGGACTTTACTGACACCATTGTCTTAATTTTTTGTGAGAAGAGCTTTAGGCAGTCTAGTCTATCAGGGAAAACCACAAGAAAATCAATGGTATTTATGTTTTCTAGCTTGTAAATATAAGAACGTCTTTCCATGTACCACCATAGTTTCCTCATGAAGGATGAGCATGGGGTCTGCATCCATTATGTCACTGTTGCTATTAGTATTGTTCTTGCTAACACTATGTTGGAAATGTTTATAGTCATTTAGGATATATATATGCTTCCACTAGCGTAAGTTGATATCAGTGTTCATTATGTTTCATAGCTCATTCTTCTTGCCAATAGTTTCTGAATCAATGTTTCTACTGCACACAAGATCATGTGCTTTGCACTGGACATACTGCACCAAAAACATGATCTCAGTAAGGAATCTCAGTGCTCTGTTGCTTTAGATTTGCCTGCTGCCTGGCTCCTTCAAAATTTGTTGAGATCCTCATCTCACACCTCATGCCTAAACTGCATCCCAAACCTCAGGAAGAAATCTCCCATGTGTGAGCAGAGGGGAGATATCAAGGTCCACAGACTTCCTGAACCATCTCCTCAGGCTAAATGCAACTGCTCTCATGTAGATGCAAATCTCTATCATCTGAAACCATACCTTAGTAAATTTCATCAGGAAGTCCTGTAGACTCTAGCCTCCTCCTCTGGCTCCCGTTGGTTCCCCATCTTCAGCTAAATCTCCTCAGCAGCTTCTACATGGCTCCTTGTTTGCCTGTTTTCCAGAGTTTTTCTACTTTTCCTATGAGGCCACCAACCAAATTCAAGCATGAGATTAGGGCAATAGGGGGCACATCTTGATAGTTAAGGCAATCCCAAAATGCAGCTCCAGGGTCCCTGGTGGATCTTAGCCCACAGTGTGTTGTACAAAGTCCAAGCCAGTGGAAATTAACAGTTGCTCAGACCTGTGCTTGTCTGTCAGTGGTGCAAAGGTACTCTTGAATCACAGGGCGAATGTATGTCAAGACTAGAAAGAGTGTGATATTCAGAAAGCGGGTCATCAGCTTTCTCTCCACAGAGGTATGGAGCAGAACTCCCCTCCAAGTCCATAGTATCTCTACTTCTACTTGACCATCCCCCACACTGATGACATTCCTAGAACACCTAGAACTCTTGAAGAGATCCTTTTTTTCCAGGTTTCCTTTCCCTGATTCATCAACCATCCCTCAGTCCCCTCTAGGGACATGCTTGTCACATGCTCTTTCATTACCGTCTGTGTTGTAGAAAGAGATTGTATTTCCTCTGAGCCCTCATGCCATCCGTGCACCACAGCCTGTATACACAGGCAAGGTAATTGCTAAAAGAAGGCCACATCTGCAACGGGCTCTACTTTCACAAAGGTGGGGCCTTGATTCCATTCCCTTTCTTAATTGTCAGTGTTTGGTAAATACAGAAATTAATGCTGACATGCAAAGGGTGCTCTTGGGATTGCTCTGGGCAAACTCAGAGTGTCTTACCTCCCAAGACCTTTCATTAAATAGCCTTGGAGCAGTTGTCTCCCAGCATTGATTTTTTTTGTGTGCCCCCACTAAATGCAATTTCAGCTGAAGTACAGGATTTTAACGTATGCATAATGGGAGCTTGTTCTTTTGTTCCTATGTGTGTGTATGTGTGCATAGAATCAACAGAGAAAGATGGAATGGGAGAAAGCAAGCATGAAGCTTGTGTTAGTAAACAAAAATCATGTAAAAATCACCACTGCTGCTTTCAGGAGACAAGTCCATGGGTGGGGAAACATACAGAGCGCTTTACCTGCCTTGTAGCTAGAGCCAGAACTCAGACTTATATTCCATTTGCCTCAGAGCTTCAGCCCAGCAACATGGCAGGGACCAAAAGCAACGGTGGTACAGACAGCTATTCCCCAAAAAGCTCAGGAGCTCTGGTTTTGCTTTAGTGTTTTCCCAGGCCAGAAAAAGCCTGTAGGCTTGTTGTGCACTTCTGGATAGAAAAGGCCCGAACACCAGCCAGTGGCCCTCATGCGATAACCCACTGTACAGTGCTGGTGTCTGCAGACTGTCCTCTGACCTCAAGTAAAGACGCAAGCAGCTGAAGTTCGATATCAGCTACTTCTACACAAAAAGAGAAAGCAAACATTCCGTCTGTCAGCCCTCAGAAAAAAAGCAAGACAAAAGGTCTCCAATGCATCTTCCAGGCCAGATGGGACCCTTACCACCTGTTCCACCTGAAGCGGTGGTGAAGCCCTCAGCAGCTGTCCTGTGGAAAAACCCAGGGGCTTGTGAATGCAGACTCCATCCCTTGCTTTCGCCCATTGAGCACTGGGCTGGAAGCATCTGCACTAGAAAGGAGAGAACTATAGCCTCACACTTTGACATCTACACTCCATCCCGTAAAAGCCTATTATTTAGGATTTATGTGAGTGAAGTGAAATTCATCCCCTGTGGAACATTAGCCAAATCCTCATTGCTTTCTCTCCAATTTTTACGTAAATCCAGATGTTCTGATGTACTGAGAAGAACAGGCTCAATCTGTTGTACAGCACATATGGGTGCTCTCTATTCCTTTGAAACTTCAGAGGTAAGACTGGATTTAAGACAAACATGATGTGGATCTGTACAGAGACAAGGGCATTCAAGAAATCCTGCTGTCCTCTCTCATTTTGCTGTTGGCTCATCTGAGCCACCTGCCTCTCACTGTCAGAGCCTGGAGACTCCTCCTGGGAGGCCTGGCTCCTCGGGCAGTGATATGGCTGACTGAAGGATATTCTGGTGAAGAAGGGATCTGTTTTTGTCTTTTAGGTAAGCACAGAGATTATGTTCATTAAAGCATTGTGACCCAACTTAGAGGAAATGTCTCGGAGGTCAATGCAGATCCCTCTCTCTGTCTGTTGTGTTGTGACTAGAAGTGGATTTCACCATTTCCTACTGAGACAAAAGGGTCAGAAATAATGGTGGGATAATCAGAGGAACTTGGCTTTAGCAGAGTCAGAGCCTTAGTCAGATGTACAAGATTACAAGGCAAGAAAATGCCTCCAAAGGAGTTCAGTCTCCCAGTGGTATCTGTAAAAATGTCACTGCCCATCCTTCCAGCCATGCTCCCTCCTTCAGATGCTGTGCCACTGATCATGGACATCACACCATACCTTCCAGGCAGCTCCAAAAGGTGTCTGCACTGCTGGGGACACCTTGCAAAGCTTGACTTGAAGCCTGCTGTCAGTCCAGGTATCCCAGGATGATAGGAGACCAAACATATTTTTTTTTATCCTCATCCTTGAAAATCTGAAATTCAGAATTGGATCCAGATTGTAAAGCATGAGCTTTGTTACCTATTTTCTATATGCCCTACCAGAGTGAAAGAGGGATGCAGTGGTACAGAAGTAAATACAAGCCTTAGGAATCATTTTAGCTTTTGTTATCGTGGCCTGTCACAAGTCTGTTCTTCCTAAGGGTTTTGGAGATTTTTCCCCATTCCCTTTCATCTCAAGTCAGTCCATCAAAAGGATTCTCCCTCACTATACTAAAGCATAAATTCTAAAAACATCATCAAACATATACAATTTTTGTGTGCTTCACATGTAAACATTTCGTAAAGGCATTTATGAACAAAGGTGAATTTCGCCTCAAATGCAGACAACAGATTGAAGTACGTCCATGTGCTTTACAAAGGTCCTAAACCTTGAAAAAGTATCCTAGAAACTTTTGTAATCAAGCCAAGACCTCTGGATTATATTCTCAGAATACATGGGAAAGAATATGATTTGGATTTGAAGCCTAAAGTTTGAGAGTCTCTCTCTCTCTCTCTTGGAGGTATATCACAGTCAGCAATAGTTACACATTTATTCATAGGCTGAATATAGTTCTTTGAATCATCTCCGTACATGAATTACCTTTGGCAGATGGTCGTCTCTCAAAAGAAGGCCATTAGTGAGTTCTTCCATGGTTACTGAGGGTTTGTCCTGGTGGGTCCTAACACAATTCAGCACAATTTAGCTGTTTTGCATACATGTATCCTAAACGTTTGCATAACAGTCTCCATGTAAAGAGTAGAAGCCATATGGGGATAATTGCAACATAAATTTCCCCTGACCTGAATTTCCTTATTCTCTATTAATAACCAAAATTCTACTCTTGACTTCTTCTCCTTGAGGCTGTCCTCAGCAACACCCCTACTCCAAAAGCATCACGGTGACGGCTGGGACTGCTGTCCCCCAGGGGACAAGCGCTGCCATCTTGGTCACAGATGACAGCTACAGAGCCCTCTTCTAAACCCCCAACTCGAGGACTGGACACTCAGCTGGGCTTATGCATCCAAAAAGATGCAGCACAGGTCCATCACACAGGTTTCTTTATCTAGGGTACCACCATACTTTCAGGCATGTATCAGTGACAGTGTTATCCTCTCCCGCAAAAACCTGAAGAGTTCAAACTGCACTGTCCCTCAAAATGTAGTTAACTGGTTCCTCAGATGTGCTATTCCACATTCTTCTATTACTTATAATCTCACATTAGCATCTTTCATAAATCTTTAACTAATTAGTTACTTTATCCCTATCCTAAGCTCACATTAAAATGTCAGCTATTATCAGCATCAGGTGTCCAGTTCTTGCTGACACCTTAGTCTATGCACCTTCCTGCAGCATCACAAGTCTTGCTTAGCCCTGGTTAATCCTTTGATGGATTACAGACATCCTGTTCATTAATCTGTTCTCAGTTAAACTCTCACACTACTCATTATTGTGGTTGCCCAGGTACAATAATTACATTTCATATTTTTCAGGTTTTTGCTTTAACTTACAGTTGCAGTGAAATTTGTGGAGCAAGGGACAAGAGGCAGAGAGAGAGAAAATGAGCTGTTTTCTCTGTAAATGATACTGTTAGTGATACAGTTAGCTGCTTTCCTGGTAGTTGGAAGGAGCAGAGATAAGTGCTCCAATGCTTTTTAAAGCTTTTAGCGTCCTGGGAAGAACTTCATCTACCTTTAACACTGTCACATAGCTTACTAGAAAGTTTTGCTGTCTGTGATCTATAAAGCAAAATAGCTTATGTGTTTGAAAGTTCAACTGCAATATCTCTGCTTTAACCACATTAATATCTGTACAATATAATAACAGTGGGGAAAAGTTACCAACTATGCAAGAATTACAATAGGCTGCTTCTGAGCAATTTCAGATGCTGTTTCTGAATTGTTATGAAAGTCATGAGGACATGACAATGATAGCTTGAATGCTGAACTCTTTATACCCTTTTCTGTCCCTTCAAAATTACATCAAAATTAAGTTATACAAATGAATCTCGGAAATCAGCAACATAAAAGGTGGTACTTCTCATCTCTTGGATCAGCTTCTCAAGTTAGTCCATCAGCCCCAGAGAGCGATAATATGTTCTGCCTGAGTGCATATGAGTGAGAAAATATTTTGGTTTTAAAATCTTCTTATTTTCAGATACATGACTTTTAGGAAAAAAAAATTAATATCCTCATTCCCACAAACAGTCTTTGACCAGCTCTGTTGAGGGAGAAGACAATGCAAGCAGTAAAACCACATCTTGTGTGCAAGCAGAACCAATTACTCTTAAGCAAGTTCACAACTGAGATCTCTCTCCAGCCTAGATGATGCAATTATGTAAGTTTAATTTCACCTCTCTTGGTGTGTGAGTCCTTAAGTGATAATTGCATATCAGAAATCCTCTCGTTATATTCTCTACATAGATTGGCATTTCTGACCGTGAAAGAATATTTGAGGATAAATCACCGCAAAAGATCCCATTACTCTTTGGAATAGTATGAACAAGAGGCTGATAACTGTGCTCTAATGTCATCAGTATAGATTTCCCACAGTTACATTATCATCAAGGGAGCAATTTTGAGACTGTTTTCCTGATCAAAAGGAAAATTTTAAATTGCAAAAATATTATCGCTCCTTAAATAAGGATGTGAATGTCACTTAACATAATCAGAATTAGTTCATTTTGAAGCCATAGTTGTCATTTGGTGTACAATCTTCTCAAAATGGTAATAATATGTGACAAGAATTAGCAAAAAAATTTTGAAAGCCCTTTATCAATGTCCTTTTTCCCTCAGTCCTGGAAGTGAACTGTTAGAAGCACATGCCATACTTCTATATACGCAAATAAGGAAGGTAGCAATAGATGCCACTTGATAAAAGTTGGCATCATTTGGAGGTTTTGTAAGACCAATGCATCTAGCAGCTGTGCACAGCAAACAGCGTCCTCCAGCTGCTCTTTGCATTAGCATTTAACAGTATACTCCAATTTTTGGCTCCAGTCCTGCAAATTGCTGCATACACATGCAGAGAGAGTGTGTGTGTGTGTGTGTGTGCACGTGCGTTCATTTGTGCCTGCTTTGGCACAAGTCCATCAGACCTAAACTGGAAGATGTCTGTCCAATGCTATCAAATTTACAAAGCGAGTGTTGTTGCACATAGCATAAATTTAAACCAAAAGGCCTCTGCCACTAATAACATTGCTTTGCACAATTCCATGCCTTTTTATAGGACCAAAATAATTTTTCAAACTTAATAAACCAGTGGTTGTTTTGCATGGGGCCTTGTATACACCGTTATGACATATCAAAGAAACTCAAAAGAGAGGAAGAGTGCTCAAGAACTTGCTCTGTACATACAGAAAATTAGACAATCTAAAGTATTGTCTTAAACATCCCACTTCATTTTGGAATAGGTGTCCATTTGCTAGGACAGAAACTTGAACATAGACGAGTTCTTTCTTATCATAAATTTTAAGGATTTTCCTGAGGTCTAATTATCCACTGCCCAGTGCTAACTAGGTTTACACTTTGATAAGCTAGCAGTTTGCCTGTTGTTGCTGTCCCGCTTTGTTTTCCAGTTTTTCCTCTCATATATTCAACCCTTATCCTCCATAGAATGTGGCTTGGGGTACACACTCTAATGTATGCAGTTATGGAAGATTTGCAGAAAAAAACCCAAACCCTTTAAATGGACATTTTATCTCTTACCAGGCTGACTGGCACACCTTCCTAATCAGGGCACCCTCCTTGTCTGAGTGGAGGCACCAGTCTCACTGGCTGGAACCAGAAATATCAATGCGCCCGTAGCTATATCGTTCATGTCTATGATAAACTGTAAGTATACATTTATATAGTACATAAAACATATTTCTGTTTATCCAATATGCGTTTATTCTCTATGTTTGTATTTATTTCTATTTTATGTTTATCTTAAATATCTTTATATTTATGTCCACGATTTTTCTTTCTTCCCACCTAGTTAGATCTGCTCACTTTGTAAACAGTATTGCTCCTACTGGTATTTTGACCAGTACTTTGACGTAGTATTTTGACCACTGGTAGTATGCATTACTGGAATTGGAACAACTATTTGGTTGCAATATTTGATGCAACAAGTAAGGAAGAAGCAGGGACATTTCTTCTGTATTATTAGAACAAGATGCACGCTCAATTTTGTAGCTATTTTCAACTTCAGTCTCTTTCCCTTCGTTTTGCTGCCTTTAATTCTAGTTCCTCCGTACTGCATGACTGGTAAACCGACGCCTGCGATTCTGTCATAGCTCCCATCCTATTGCGTGCTTATCTTTCAGGAAGAGCAGATGTTCCCATATGTGCCCTATCTTTATCCTCTGATGCTTTTGCTTTGCAAACAGAAGATTGTATTTCCATTGCCCTCTGTGTCTGGAGAAAAAGATACAGCACTAAGGAGATTTTCTGTGTTGCTAATCAATGGGGTTTGTAGGCAGCCAGGCTGATCCCTTTCCTACCTTGTCCCCATTACTACTATTCCCAGGTATTTTCCCTTGGCATTTGTTCTTTATCTCCTCTCCCCTCCTCTAAACTTCATTCCACCTGGTGTTTCCTTTCAGCTTCTTGGTCTGATGAAGTAACAAGAACTTGCAAAGCTGCACAAAAGGTATAACTCCATTCTGCTGGTTTTTCCCCCACCTTTACAGCACTGCCTCCTACCAATGCATGCTGCTGCAGAAAAGCTCTGGGCAGGACCTAGAGGATAAGCCACAGGACAGGTGCCATATGGGATTAACTCCTGCCTGCTCTCCACACAGGCAGATCCATGGCTGGGGGAGTGTGGGAGGGCCTGTCACAGTTTTTTGGAGGTGAATACAAGCACAACTCCTTTGGGATGCACCTGCAGTCAAGGTGTGACTGCCTCCACTGCAGACGTTTGGTGGTCCAGTGCTCCCTCTATCCAAAAACTGTCCCTGTCCCTCCTTGTGATCCCCGAAACCATTCCCAGCACTGCTCTGTGCCGATGTCTTGTCAGCAGAAATCCAGAGTTTGTTCCTATGCAAGCTCCGATTCAACCCTTACTTCCACATCCCAGGTATCTCTTCTTCTTCAGCACATGGGGGCTAAGCACTGAAAGGTCTCCTGATACGGCCTATCTCAATGACAACGCATTTCCTCATTTGTTAGTAGAGACAGTGTTGGGAGGCTTTGACATGTGAGTAAAGTTGATCTTAATTGTACGATATGGGATGTTTTGGGTCTTTGGCTCAGCTACTTGAATGCACTGGCCTGCTGGCAGTGGCAAGGGGTACAACACAACAGGACTGCATCTGCAGAGCAGTCCACGGGATTGCAGAGGACTGAAGTCCACACTACATACATTACAGGGGCTTTATTTCGTATTAACTGTAGGCTGGGGCTGTGGGCTGTACACCCATTAGTGGCTGAGACTCATCTTCTTCGTGCTCTGTTTCCTTGTTAGAGTGCCTGCCATAAGAACCAAACTGCGGTAAATAGGGGCAAACAGGAAACCTACTTCAAAGCACAGATCCCAGCTGAAATATTATGAGAATATAGACTCATTTAAAAACTTATAGCAACCGAAGTTTTCCCTTGGACTATACAGGATTTTGGGGTCTAAATACTCTTCCAGATCTATCTTTAGCTGCTATTTCTCATTGCCATCATTTACTATAGAATCCTTTTGTTCTGATATTTATTCCATAAAGCATTTCCAGATACAGCTGGCATCAGGAATGCTGCACAAAATAAAGTCATATTGGAGATTTCTTTCATAAATAGAACATAAGCCCAATATTATTCCTGCCTAGGCTATTATGAAAAGTTAGGCCTTTTATGAAATTTCCATAACATAACAGCTTAAACTGACTTCTGCTCTTTGTGTTATGGTAGGGAATACACATACATGGCAGGGCCTCATCTGGTATTCAACTACTGCACCCAGCACCCCCTCCCACAAAGGATATTGCAGAATTAGACAGGGGTCAGAGCAGGGCACTGAAAATTATTAAGCACATGAGAAAACTGTTTAGGAAGATAGATTAAGAAGACTGGGATTGTTTATTTGTGAAAGGCTGTGACTAAGAGGAGACATGATAAGAGCATTCAAAATAATGAAAGTTACAGAGAAAGCAGAGCAGAAACCACTATCCTTCCTGTCTCACAACATGCACGACAATGCAGCATTCAAAGAAATCAAAAGGTGGCAAATTCAGATCTGATAAAAGGAAATATTACCCTATACAAAACATAATTAGACTGTGGAAGCTATTACCACTCACTGCCCCGCTGGCCAAGAATGTAGTTCAAAGTTTAAGTTCAAAAAGAAAAGAGAATGCATTCTTTCTATAATAAGCTTTATAATAATAACGCAAAAGGTGAAGAAAAAGGTGTCAGAAAATCTTAAGTATTTCAGAGATGCAAACCGTTCAGTAACTAATAGGACTAACTAGGATAAGATGGGCCATGCTGTTTCCTATCTGCTTTTCACTGGTTTCGTTAACCTTCCTGAAAGCACATGGATCAGCCTCTCTCACAGTGCATCCATCTGGCATTACATATGGAAAACAAAACACAGGGCACCTGAAATTAATACGTCAGGCTGTGAACTTCAGTGCTAAGGACCCTGCAGTTACCACTGTCTTTGCCTGCTTAGCCGCAGAGTGAGGGTAACTGCCAGCATCATCTTAAATCGTTTTGGCTCCATTTACCACAGCTTATCTGGATGCACTCTGAGACAATACGAGGCAAAATAGTCATACCTATCTGGTTGTCACTTCATGCATATTTCATAGTCACAGAAAAGGTCTTTTCCGCTCTTCCTGCTGATACCAGTTTGAGGAGAACCAGATCTGACTTTTACAGCTTGAGATCCTTCACTATAAGTATCCCTCATAACAGCCTCTCCAACATGAGGTCCATAGCCTTCCGCACCGCATGGACATGCAACAGCAGATACAAGTGAGAAAAAAGGCCCTAAAGCTGCAGCAGAAGATAAAAGTTGCAGTTATTTTGCATGGAACTTAAAGATTTTTATCAATTCAGAATCCTGAAGGACAGCAATTCAATGGTGTTCTCGATGCAGTGCTTTGGGAGAAGGTAGGGAGGTAAGCAATGACTTGCTCCTGCACAGTGTACGTTAAAGCTAGCATCAGCCAGACTCTCTCTGTCAAACTATTTTATTAATATTAGCATGCAGATTGCCTGGTGACCACAGTGCAATTAAATAGGTGTCTGAGAACAAAGGAGTGAAATAATAAGGTAAATAATCATTTGCTTCTTCCATTGTGGGTGCATGGAACAGCTTGAGATAACTCAAGCTACTTGAGACTACTGAGTCTTACCCTCAATCACTGTTGAGTGACTATTCATTTTAGAAAGATACAGTGAAAGACCTTGACATATTTTAGACCATTCCATATATTACATTTATGTACATGTTATATATTAGTGATTACTTCAGTACAAGTTATTTTGATCTGCACCAGAATAATTAAGAGTTATTTAACTACTTAAAGTTTTTTCTAAATATGGTTCAGTTTTTTAATCTGCTTCTCACTTTGGAGCAGATTTTGGTGATTATCAAGTATTTGGTTTATAGATTTCATTAATGAAAAACTCCATGAAGTCATTAGTGCTTTTGTAACAGAAATCAGAATATATTTTTTAAAATCATAACACAGACAAAATGGGCACTATTTCATTTAGAATACTTAGAAATAGTTGTTTTCAACTCCAATTTTAACTGGAATTTTTTTTCATGCCAGAAACAAAATTACCACTTTAATCTTTTGACTGGCTCTGAATGAAAGACAAGTAGACCAGGGAAAATTGGTTTCAATCAACCATATGGTACAGTTGAAATAGAGTAATTTTCCAAATCAGCCTAAGGATCTTGGGCTGAAATTCAGGAGTTGTCAAAGTACGGGAGCAAATGAGGTTGAGAATTAGTGTGTCAGACAAATGCTTCTTAGAATCTCAGCTCCTCCTTTTTAGACTAGACTAGACTAGACTAAACTAGAATAGAATATTTCAGGTAGAAGGGACCTACAATGATCATCTAGTCTAACTGCATGACCAACTCAGGGCTGAGCAAGTTAGAGCCTGTTTTTAAGGGCATTGTCCAAATGCCTCTTAAACATCAGCAGGTTTGAGACATTGACCACCTCTCTAGGAAGCCTGTTGCAGTGTTTGACCACCCTCTTAGTAAAGAAATGATTCCTAATGTCCAGTCTAAACCTCCCCTGATGCAGCTTTGAACCATTCCCACACATCCTATCACTGGATTCCAGGGCGAAGAGATCAGCGCCTCCCTCTCCGCTTCCCCTCCTCAGGAAGCTGTAGAGAGCAAGGAGGCTGCCCCTCAACCTTCTTCTCTCCAAACTAGACAAACCCAGAGTCCCCAGATGCTCCTCACAGGACATGCCTTCCAGCCCTTCCACCAGCTTTGTTGCCCTCCTCTGGATGCATTCAATGACCTTAGCACCCTTCTTAAATTTTGGGGCCCAGAACTGCACACAGTGCTCAAGGTAGGAGGCTGCGCCAAGGCTAAATACAGCAGGATAATCACCTCATTTGACTGGCTGGTTGTGCTGTGTTTGAAACACCCCAAGATGTGGTTTGCCCTCTTGGCTGCTAGGGCACACTGCTGACCCGTATTGAGACTGCTGTCAACCAGCACCCCCAGATCCCTTTCTGCAAGGCTGCTCTCCAGCCTTTTTTTCTCCCAGTTTGTACTTGTGCCCAGCATTACTCCATCCTATGTGCAGAAATTAGCATTTGGACTTGTCAAATTTCATGCCATTAATCATTACCAGATGCTCCAATCTATCTAGATCCCTCTGCAAGACATCTTGTTGCTCAAGAGAGTGAACAGCACCTTGTAGTTTGGTATCATCAGCAAACTTGTTAATGGTGCATTCAACTCCTGCATCCATATCATTGATAAATATATTGGAGAGAACTGGCCCTAGAATTGAACCCTGAGGAACACCTCTAGTGACCTGTCACCAGCGAGATATAGCCCCATTCACTACAACCCTTTGAGCTCTGCCCTTCATCCAGTTCTTCACCCAGCACACCATGGGTGTCTGGGTGCACACAGTTGATCAACTTGTCCAGAAGGATGCTGTGAGCAACAGTATCAAAATACAGAAAAACTACATCCACCACTTACACTTCATCCACTGAGTGGGTGATGTTGTCATAGAAGGATACCGAATCAGTTAAACAGGACTTTCCCTTTGTGAGCCCATGTTGACTGTGCCTGATGATTACGTTATTCTTTAAATTCTTCATATTTTTACCAGGAACTGAGGTTAGACTAACAGGTAATGGTTTAGTTTTTTAAAAGTTCAAAAAAGTGAGAAGAAAATGTACTTCAGTCTGTTATTTATGATAAGCAGATATCACAGACTGTTTCCAAGAGCGGCATTGACATGTTTTTTCACCAGTGAATGATAAGGTTTTCTATGGGAGCGAGGCCCACATAATGTTGCTGAAAAAAACTAAATGTTTTGGTTTTCATTTTAAATGAAGGAGGGAAGGCTCCTGCATGCTGTGTGCAGGGTAATCTGCTCCGCGGTGCCACCTGAATGCAACTGAGATCCACCATCCCTATCCAAGTTAGCATTTGTCGTAATTAATGAGTAGATATCATACATGGGGTTATTTTTTCCCCTGATTCAGAGAAAGTAACTTTTTCTTATAATACCATAGTTCATATAAACAACCACAATGATAATCTGTTCTTTAGAGCCAACACTTTATCTATCGTCTCTTGAAAGAAGAGAGAGAGGAAGAAAGGGATAATTCCCATTCATAGCAGTTTTTCTCACACTCAGCGCTTTCTAAAACAAAATCAAACTGTTGATCTCAAGCCACCTGGTAGTATTCTTTAAAGAAATCTTCCCAGTGTATTTTCATACCCACCCAGAGAGATGGAGTTCCTGGAACACTTTATCAGTTCAATGGGAACTGGGAGGCTAAGACATATAAAAGACACAGTGTTCTTTCAGTCAAATTCTTCCTGTTTTGATAACACCATCCGTTATGAAAATAAAAGGTCTTCAGTTTCTGCTGATTTAGGGTCTTGGACTAGCTGTGTAATTCAGACTCCACTTCGAAAGAGAGATCTCCATCTGCATACACAGACAGTGAGAATAAATGGGAAGAGGAGCTGGTTCTTATATATTGTTTAAACATTTTGATAACTTTGGGGAAAGCCAGTCTTGAATTAAGTCAGGAAGTGATATGAAAAGCAGCTCAGACCTTGCTGTATGCCTCTGATTTATTTTTATATGTGGTTGCCAAAGCTATTAAAATAATGTCAAGCATGTAATGATAAGCTTTAATAAGATATATCTGACAATGGAATAGCACCTAAAACAATGAAATATCATGGTGAAGTGCATTATGTGCTATAATGCACCATTAACAGCTGCTGTATGCCAGCTACACAGCGAAAGGGATGCTATGGATTATCAATGAAACACTTTCAAAACACACAATGGCACTGCTTCTCCTCAGTCTTCTGCCAGTCAGCCACTTCAGGGAGAGTCAGGCATTTTTGTCAAACCAGAAGATTACCTCCTGGGGCTAGGGATAAGGCACGTAAGTAAACTCTTGTTATGGGAAAATTTCACCTGGAAATGTGGATTTTTCGTTACAGATCTGGATCAGGACTTTATACATCTTTTTTGTATGTAGCAGCACTGAAGCCACCTGAAGCAGCTGAACACTTTTACTTCACTGCACAGTAAGATTTCAATACCACTAAAACCAGAGTGCATATACCTTTACTGATGATCTGAAATGCATGACTTAGAATTTTTAATATACTCGGTTTAGCACATCATCAGAAAACACACAAACCCACTGGCCCCTTTCTTTTATGGCTCTCACTTCCACCTTCCTGGTGAACTGCCTTGATCTCTCGCTGATCTCCTCATATCCTATATAAAGTATGGATTATCTCATGTCAGATCTCTGCCTTAGGAAAAAAAATATTAAACCTTCTTTTGAGTCTTTAGATGCTTTTGGAATTACCTGAGACAGCGACAAGTACTGCAAATGTGAATCTTAAAATTAGAACAGCAGGTCTTCAATTTAGCTTAAGGAGGATTAAAGGTGTCGTTGAGGCAGTGTACACCCTTTACTGATAATGCCTTTGGAAATTAAACCCAGCTGTGTATCCCTCACAGCAAGTTTCCTCCTCCTGCTCTCCAAATCCCTCCATGACTCTGCCCTTTCCGCCTGTGAGCTGTTGTCCTTTCCTATCACAGAGCTGACATCCTTACTTTGTTACCTGAAGGTCCCCAAGTCCTGTCTGCTCTGGTGCCCCGTATCCAGCACTTCTTTATCACTGCGAGGGTCTCTGAGCTCACCTTCTTCATGGCTCTTCTCACCCCCTGCCTACACCAGTGGAGAGACCTGCTTATGAGGGAAGAAGGCTGCTGGCATTTTGCAATACCAAAAATTTTGCGCACATACCTATAAGCAGAAACAGTCTGCACACCGTGGATTGCAGCCTTCCCTCCCTCCTGTGACAGCATTTATTTCCCACAGCTTTGCAAAGTGCCTGGCACAGCAAGCTGCCATCCTTTGGAGCAGCTGTAAATACAAAGTGGGTGTGGGAGCAAACTCTCGTAGGAATTTAGCATTGGGTTAGCTAGTCTGTAATGAAAGGTGAGGGCAAGTGCTATTATTCATGTGTAATTTTACTGTGCGATTTTTTCCTGCCCATGTCTGATCTCCGTTGAAGGCAGGGGTCCTGTCCAGGCTGCAGAACGCTCTCTGGATTTGCCCTGCACCTCCTGGCTTCGGGGTCCTGCTGTACCTCATGCAGGAATAAGACCAGGGTTGTCAAGAAAGTCTACTCAAGGAAGCTGTTGGGGTTCTTCTGTTAGTTGCTTTGAAAGATCATTTGTCTGACTGACCTTCCAGCACTAGAGGGATTTAATTTTCTTCACATACAATTCCAGTATTTCTATTTCCTGTACACGGTGTGGTTCAAGTGCCAGTATAGTTAGTGCTACATCCTAGAAGATGATGATATGCATGGGAGTGAGGAGATTAACTCCTTTGAGGGTAACCACGATAAACACAGACGGGGTTTATAAGTGAAACAAGTCTGGGGGGTTGGCTTAGTCTCATTGAAGGAGCAGTCACATCCAACAAACATCTCTTGGAATGAGCTGTAGTCTCTAATCATGAAAGCCCAAGGGAAAGAAGATTGACAAAAATGGAAAGATTCAGAGAAACTGGGCAGTAAAAATTGCCCAGCATCTGGTCTCATTCTAGCTATCTTTGTCAGTCCCTGACCCGTACAAGCAGCAAAGCTGAAACTAAATTTTGAACTAACAGCGTTTTGTAAGAGAAAAGGAAAAGCCATATAGCAGTTAACAGCTATTCAGATTAACAGTTTAAGTACATTTTCTTCAGACGTGGCCAAATAGCAAAGCGGTGACATCTGTTAATAGAAACTAACCACTCTTTAAAACATGCTCTCTCTACAAGGAATATAAATAATCACAAGGGCAAATTTGCCACAAATTACATACTACAGTAACACAGTAAGTGGGCTTTTGAACAACAGGGTATTAACTTTTCTGTCTGAAAAAAAACATGCCCCAGATTTCCCTTGAAGGTAAGGTATGGGATATGTCACATAATTTGTTTTTCTGAAGTCCTTGATCTTATCCAACAGGAGGCAGTTTGCACTCCTATTGTCTTATAATGTGCTTTTATGTTTTGGTAACCATCCTGTGAAATATAAGAAGATAGGCTTCAGAAATCAGCCTGTTTTAAATAAAGATCAAGGCAAGAACAAACAGTGGATCTGAAAGTTTCATTTCACCCTAAATATGCAATCTGAAGAGTTCAGGCTTCATTCGCTAATTTTTTTTTGTATCACTGTAGCTCATTCACATATGATGCTACATTAAGTAGTTCAATCCATAGTGAAATAACACTGTCAATAAATGGCAGCGAAAAAGGAAAAGTTGGGTTATTCTTTCCTCGTGGGAGCAAAGGTGCTCACAGAAGAAATGAGGATGAAAAATCATGTCTTCAGTCATTCCTGTTACTTAGGCCAGATTTGCAAAAGGTCTTCCCAGCACTTTTAAAAGCCTCAACACTGTTTTTATGGAGAGGCATTGGATCACCCCAATGTAAAACAGTAATGTCAGGGATTTGGCAGTTCCTCTCCCTGCAGTTCTCTTCCCGCCCCCCATACTTTTATGTTACTGTTACAAAAACTGTCCAGGTTTCCCTCCAGCTTTTCATTAAGGCAATGGAAATTTCCCGAAATGCATACCTCTCTGATTGTCAGGGGACCAGCTAGCTACCCATGGCCTGCAGGAGTAAGATCAGGAAAATAACTGATATTTTAAGGAAAAAGAATTGTGAATTTAACAAGGAGTTTTCCTTGACCTGAAACAAAATGTTCAGCTCAATTCTGGGTATTTGAATGTTTTTCAAGTATCATTGCTAGATAAGTTTTGAAACAAAATGTTGTTCTAGAGTGAAAAATTGAAACATCTCACTTTGAAAATGTCAAAACACTATGTTCCAGAAAAGATCTCTTTTCTTTGAGCTTGAGCTACTTGAAAAAAACTACAGACAAATTCAAGAATTATTTTGGACATTCCAAACCTTCATTTTTTTGGCAGACCTAATTCCAACCCTAATATTTCACATAACCAGAGACAGCAGTATAAGCACAGCAACATTTGAATTTACATACTGTGAGCTCCCCTGAGTGCCCCTCAAATTTTGGGTCCAGCTTTTCTGATGCCAGTAGACAAATTTCAGTTTTCTTTTCCTATTTTTTTTCCCTCATCGGACAAGTGAAAGGATGTAAGGTAATGTAATTTGAATGTCAATTAATGTACTCAGGCTGGAAATTGCTTCATGTCTTCAACAATTAGATTAAATAGCTATTGTCAGCACTATGAGGGAAGAGCTTTCTTGTTTTAAATATGGCTCAGTGAAAACTGCTGGAAGTAAAAGCTCTCAGTCTAAATCTTTTGTTTTCCCTCACCAAACACACTTGTGTTTCTCTGAAGAGGAACAACGTCCCCCACCACGAAATATTCCCAAGCAGCCGATTCCCTGATGTTATCTTTGGATGCAGCAGCTGGCTGGCAGCTCCAGCGCTGCTACGGGCAGCAGGAACTTTTCACACTTGCTCATGGCACTGTCAGGTTCCTCAGGATGCCTCCAGCAGCACGAACTAATCACCTCCCTGGGTGTGCAAGATGGTCAGAAGATACAGCATGGATCCCACCAAATCTAATGCACCTGCTTGAATCCTTTCAGGAGAAAACTCCAATTCACCAGTAACTAACTTTTTGGAAGTCATAAGAAGGACCCTGCAGACATGTATTCTTAATGACTATTTCAATAATTAACTGGCTCAAATAGTCTATGAAATACTGAAATTTTGCTGCTTCCGGGTATAAGTTCCTGTTAGTCGCATAGTTTAGGCTTGCAGAAGACTGATGTCAAAATCTTGCCTTCCGTAATACCTGTATTTCTTTTGAAATTATTCCTCTTTTAAACTGTCAGAAGTGAAGACTTATACATGTGCTTGATTTTGAAGTTCATCAAGCCTATTGAAACTGAGGGGCATAGAAGTAAAGTCAGGCAATTCTTTGGAAGATGAAGGCATGAAGAAATAAAATACAGTCTAGTAGCTCAGGTCTGAAGGAGATTCAGAAAGACCCAGTTTCAACTAGAAAGTCTCCTCTGTGGACTTTTCTTTTGGCCAGGGAGAAGCTATTACAGCCCAGACCCTGACAGTACCGGCCTGTCTCTTTTTTCTCGTAGCTGTGTCTTTGAACAAAATGATAGAAATAGGAGGTCTCAATTTACAAGGGTTTTTTGAAGGTGGGTAGAAAAATTTTGCAAAATGCTCCAACATTAAAATAGAGAGAATTACACAAAAAACTAAGATGGGTGGCTGTGCAGGTCTGGCAGGTTTGCATGACTTCTACCAGCTGCAACCCTCTTCAGCAGCCACACATACTCCTATGCCGTGTGGGAGTCTGGCAGATGCCTGGGGCCAGGGTCTTTCAGTGGTGTCTGGGGACAGTACAAGAAGTAACGGGCACAAACTTGAGCTCAGGAAGTTCCACCTAAACATGAGGAGGAAATTCTTTACTTTAAGGGTGGCAGAGCACTGGCACAGGCTGCCCAGAGAGGTGCTGGAGTCTCCACCTCTAGAGACATTCAAAACCCGCCTGGACACGTTCCTGTGCAACCTGCTCTGGGTGACCCTGCCCTGGCAGGGGGGTTGGACTGGATGATCTCCAGAGGTCCCTTCCAACTCTGCCATTCTGTGGTTCTGTAACCCCACTGGAACATGCAGACAAATCTAGGCAAGGATGATGCTTACAGTGACCCTTGCATATGTGCTTTGCTTCCTTCTGACATCAAGAATTGGTTTAGTAAATGTAAAATATTGCCCTGATTTTAGTTTTCAGGTCCTCTAATGACACAGAGGCTATTAAAGCTATTTCTTGGGAATTTTGTTTGTGGATCAGTTTACAAGGTGGTTTGGGTTTTTTTCTATCAGTTGGGAAATACCTTCATGCCTCAGTTGTTGCTTACTCAGAGCTGACATGATTTAAGTGTAAAGTTACAATCCATTTAATGAATACTATCAAATAGGAAATGAGAAATACACTCTCTGATGCTATTGCAGACATATGCATTGCAGCCAGGAGGCACAGATTGCACTTAGTCTTCATGCTTCACAGGGAGCGAAGAAACTCCTTCTCTATCTTTGTCTTTTGGAACAGAAATTTGACATCCTGTTTTATTCATTATTCCTGATGTGAGAAAAGCTATTACTTTCCTTTCAGGACACAAAGAAAGTGTAGAGTTGGCACTAGTAAAGCTGGGACTTTTGAAACTCACCCAAAAGGGACATAGTTTTACCCAATGTGTTACAGGTAAATCTCTGGAAAGAACAGCAGCTTTTCTTCAAAGTCTTTCGTGCAAACCATTGAAGATATTTAATTACAAGCATGTAGTCAATGCAGTTACATATACATATATAAGTTCACACCATGCACACATAAACGCTTGTGTTTTTTACATGTTTGAAATCATACTCAACGGTGCTGTTGGAACATAGCTACTCCACTCTACTAATATTTCTGTGATTGCAGGCTTAAAAGCTTATTTCTGAGAAGAGATTATGGGCCATTGCAATGATAATGGTCATCTTCTGAAGTGCGTTGCTGTGTCCCCTTCAAAATAATTAGGATTCTGACATGCCTCCGCAGCAGTTGGCTAAAACCCCTGCAACTTTTTAGGATGCCAAACGCAGTTAGACACAGATAGATTTTCCCTGGAGGCAGTAGGTGTCTAGCCCACAACTGGGGATAGCAAAAATATTAATTAACTTCCACAAAGCCAGCTGCTTTGTTTATAAGCAATGAGTTTTTATGCTGGGTGAGGTAGCTGATCTGCTTCATCAACTTGTTGCTTTTATTGTAGTAATATGTCAGTATTTTTCATCATGGTAATCCTTGTCAGGACCGATGGTCATATGGAAGTTGCAGCTTCAATTAGAACAGAAAGCCACATAGTTCTGTATACACTAAACCACGTAATTGTGAATAATGCATTTCCTATCACTCTGTGCCCCTTCTTCTCCTCCCACCCTCTATTCCTGTGTCTTCCTTTGCTTATTTTTTTTCTTTTTTTTTTCCCCATTATGTACATAGGATAACAATAATTCCTATATACAGGAGTGTCCTGGATACTTTATGTATGTCATATACATGTAGTAAAGTAAAAGTAAAATGGCTTATAAGCATTTTGCTGTTTCTTAGTACATGGAAGAATTTTCAGCCATTAGCCTCTTCTTCTGTAGCTCAAGACCAACCCAAAACCAGTCACCTAGACTGTTCTTTATGATAGATATTTTCTTAGAGCCTGTCACATCTTCCTCCTCCTGTTACCACAAAACATGAAAATCCCATTTTCCTTAGCTTCGTAGTCCAGTCTGAAGCCACAGTGGGTCCTGATGCAGCAGATGTGATTAATCACTGGTCAGACTCACTCAAATCAGTGGGACTGCTCACATACCACAGGTGGGCACCTAACTCAATATAATGTCTTGGCCCACTGCAAGCATATTTTGTGTCAGGCAACTGAATACAGCAATGTACCACGCCAGGACAGTACTGTACTAACCACCTCTGAAGTTTAGGCTTCATGTCAGAGCAGGAAATCTGGCAGTTTCAGGAAAGCCCTGTAACACTTGGGTAATTTTTTCCAAAATTTATTTTCAAGATCCAGTTAATAATTGTATTCCAGAAGAAATCACAGACGGGTTTATTTCCTGCTTGAAAATATTACATGCCTCTAATCCTAGAAATACAGTTGACTAGAGCAGGTAATATCAAGACTGCAATTAAACTGAATTCTCTCCTTCCATTTTGATCCATTTACTTAATATATTCCAGGTATGGTTTTGAGTGCAGCTGAAAGACATATTTTTTGAAGACAAAATGCTCCCTTTCCTCCAATTACATGGAGTGCTTTTTGACTGAAGTAAAGAAGTGGGAAGGCAGGCCTCTTGCCACAATGTCCTTCTTTTATTTAGGAACATTATTTACTGAGTACTCATTCACATTTTGAGAGAGGCGGTCTTCCTCCCTTGCTTATTATATAAAATTGCTTTAGTACTACAGTGATAGAGTGAGACAGATGCTAGATTGCTATGCTCTTTGCCACTGTGATCAGCTGTGTCATGGCAATATCCGTGACACAGGATATATGTTCTAAGTGTGCCCTTAGAACATTAGCATTCACTGTTATATTCAGTTTATACCTTGACGCCTATTTGTTTTCCTGGAAAGGGGAATTTCTGGTAGAAAATCTGTTTTTAAATTGCTAATCAATGTGAAAAAAAAAAAAGGAATTTATTTATTGTCAGAAACTTGTTAGGATAGTGTGGATTAAATGTGTGTGTGTCTATATGTATGTGTGTCTATAAATATGTACATAAAATACATAGCATGAAAATGTTCATATATATGTGTATGTACATACACACATACATGTATATGTGTGTGCATAGATATATGGACATAAAATAAATGCTGAGAATGTCTACTGACAGATGTTGTATATGAGGTGCTGTACTGTAAGTGCTTCACTACAGTTGGCACTTATACACAAGATGACCAGGTTTAATCTCCATACTCGGCAGAGACACAACAAATTGGGACTTAAAAAGGGTGGCATTGCTGTCTGAGGGAGACCTGCTCCTCTCTTGATAAAAAGAAGCCAGTTGAGTCACCAAGAGGTGCCAAGAGCTCCAGGTTAAACAGCTGTCAAGAGGTGTGGTCCTGCATGAAATTACCATGAGATGGTCTCTCTCCAAAGGAGGTTTTAGACTCACAGATCCATGGAATGAACCTGCTGGAAGGGACCTCCGGAGGCTGTCTGGAACCCAGTGGTTGAGGACCCAGGGCTCTTGTTTGTTCACTAACAAGTAGAAGGGCTTAAGGGAGCATATTGTTGGGGTTTTCACCTTCCAAGGACGCCTGCCTCTCCTTGTTGCCCTGAAGACGACAATGTTTCTGGAACATATTTTAACATTTTCGGGTACAGTTGCATACAGACACAGGCATGCATATGTTAAGACATAGTGTTCCTCTGGGGGTCATAACTTTGGTTTTAGACATATAGGAAAAGGTCATGAACTAGCTAGAGATTGTGAATTAGCACAAAACCTAGGCATGGAAATGCCGGCACGTAACTCAGCAAAATGATCCGGAAACGGCCCTTTCTTTGCTGGTGAGTTACAGTATTTTTCTCAAGCAAACAAAAAGCATGAGGAAGCACTTGAAACGGAAAGTACACCCTACATCACACAACCCCCCACCTTTATAACACAGAGAGAGAGATGTAAATCTGGCAGTATCCTGGAATACTCCTCTTTAATCTAAAATAATTTACTGAGTATTAATGTGTCATTTGAAAGATTCTTTGAAACCAGCAAACTATCACATCAGTACAACATACCTAGTTTATTAACAGAAGTGGGAACCGCTGTATTTAACAAGCCTGAGTGATCTGAATGTATCCTGTTTGTTACTTTTTCACATAAAATGAAAAGCGCTTAGCAAGCAGTCTCTCCACAACTCACCGGGTGTCATGTGCAAAAAGAGGAGGCACTAGATGCAATGTCTGACAACAAACTCTACTATACTGTCTCCTCTGCTCAAAAGCCCTACATTTGTGACAAAAGCCTGAAGCTTATTCTTGTGAGAGATTTAGACACCTGGAGACCCGTTGAGGTGCCTAAGAATAGGTGCTGAATGCCATCTGAGATGCCTGTGGGAATCTTGTCTGGCCTCCAGTTCCCACCCCAGAAGGAATGAGATCTACCTTACCATACACACTGATACACAATAGGGGAGAGCTGGAGTCCTTAGTTCTCCCAGATGCCACAAGATCCAAGTTCTTTATTTGGATTTTGTCCTACATGCATAGGCACCACTCCAGTTCATGACCCAAGTTACTATTAATTACATGTTCTAAGTGGCCAAAACTAATTTCTTGTTGCTGTTCACTGTGTTATGTAGATCAGAGGACTATCTTATATCAGATCTCACTTAGACTACCGTATAAACTCTAGACATTCATCTCAACACTACTTAAATTTACCAGCAATCAAGAATCTACTGCAGCCTTTCACAGATTCTTTCAATGCTGTCAATAATGTTCAGTGCTCTAACATTGGCTTGGCCAGTTCTAGCTTCCAGGCATGGAGACATATACTTTTCTCCGAAAGACCAAACACATCAAATGTACATTCCTCAAGTAGGCAGTCAGAGGTTTTGTAGCAAACCAATCCTTAATCTTCGTTTCAATCCAGTAGATACATGACAGTCCTCGAGGTATTTTTGCAAAGCATGTTTCTCCTGTCTAGGATCACACCATTAGCTCATCTCTGATCCTTTCCAGAGCTGGACGTACTATTCCAGGAGTGACTTTATGGCAGTCAAACACAAAGGTTGAATGATTTGTCTACTGAGGCTGATGAAACCTTTCCAGATCCACAGTCTTCCCCTGACCTGCCCCCATCTGTAGGCACGGGCTGAGTTTTGGCTCTATGACTATGAATTTGGCTCTGTTAAAATGCGTTTGTTTGGACAGACAAGTTTACTAAGTGATTGAGGTCACTCCCTCTCTCAGTGATTTGTCTTCTGCAATATATATATTCTCCCTGCACACAAATATTCTCCCCAATATTTGTGTCATCTGTTGTCTCTGTTGGTAAAGATTTTCATTTTTCTTCCAAGTCATTAACTAATAGTATAGCCAGCTTTTAATGCACTTAATGTGGGACACGTTGATTTTGTATTGTTCTAATTTCTTACTTAAAATGTCATGTGATATCAGAGCAAATGTTTTACAGAAGTCTAAATACATTACATTAACACTATTACCTTTAACAGTCAAACTTGTAACTCCAGCAGAAAATATATCAAGCTAGCTTCACATGTATTTTTTAAAGTAAGCCTATGTTGATTGTACTACAGGCCTCTACTCCTCTGGATCCCCACACCAATGATTTCCACATGTATAAGTGGCCCTGAATAATGTAATTGATTTTTTGTTAGCGTACAAAAGGAAAACTGAGAAAAATGTATTTCCTACGGATATCATTCCACTCAGCGCATGTACCTCTTCCCACATTAGTTGCTCTATTGCATAAGCTTTTAAGAAACATATTTTTTAATGGACTACAATTTAGACTGCAGAGATTTGGGGATGGGGAGTGGAGGAGGATTAAGGGTAGAATAGCTAGAGACTTGTGTGCTAGCATTTATATTTACAAATTAATGTACTTTCACTATGGGAGGTGTTTTAAAAAGAAATAAAATTTAAATTTTTTTTTTTTTTGAGCACAAGATGGGTTGGATAGATTTTTTGATATCCAGATAAATTGAAAGGCTGATCTTTACACATTCATAAAGAAAGTAAGTGTGGTAGGATATCCTTGTCCCATTGTAGGACAGCAGAACATTCTCAACACGACAAGGGAGTATTTTCATAGCAACATGATGCACAGGCTACTACAGCCAGGGAACAATCAACTATTTATAATCAAAGGAAGCTAAGGGTTTGTATTTTCCATACTATCTTTCCTGAAGGAATCGTATTAAGAACGTAACACTTACAAACAAGGGCACAGTTAAGATATTCATTATAAGTTGTGAATAGGATTCATTTTAATGATAATTCCACTTGCCTACACAGTGTTCTTAGATGTGAAAAAAAGCCATGGGATTAGGCCAAATATTGTCATGGTAACAGAAAGAAAGGGAAATCATTCTAAAAGGGTTTCCAATAAGCAAGAGCAGCTAGCATTCAGTAAGTAGCCTTCAATAGAAGTTGACATCTGTTATTCATTTGTTGTTTCTAGGTTTGAAGAAAAGCAGGATAATTGTAAATAGTACAGTGTTCTGGGAACATATTGAGTGAAAGGCTCTTAGTGCTTTTTAAATATTAGTCTATTTATCCTTAAAAACATTTAGTATGTACCTTTATCCATTTATAAATTGGACAAGCTAGTTGGAAGGTTGTCTAGACTCAATTATGCTTAAGCAGTGGAAGATCAAAGCGAGCTACTTGCTTTTAATAAGAGGAACTACCGTTTCAGCTGAACAGGGAACACCTATTTTTGGAAATTGAGGAGAAGACGAGGACGAATAAATTGTATAAAGTTATGTGTTTAGTTCATATTGAGGATAGAGTGGGAGACATATTAACCTGCACAAGAAACATGCACCAGTACCAGTGCTTCTTTTGTTCAGGCACACCACTGTGCCTTGCACAGCAATGTGAGATAATCCTCACAACTCTACTGGTAAGAAAGAAGCAGCAAATCAAAATTGAGTTGTGGATCTTGAAGGAAAAAAATGCAAACCAAAAATCAGTCATGTTTTTAACATCAAGGGTGGCTACCAGTGGAACAGTGTACCATTGGATCTTCCTATATGTGGAATTTTTAACACGGTCTTTGCAACTTTTCTAAGAGGTTGATCATGGGCTGTTGAGTATGCTCTGCCCAACATTAGAAACCTTGTTTTCTCACCTAGACTAGACGATGCACCCAAAAAATCCCTTTTTCCCTATGAATCCATGAGACCTTTATACTCCAATTTTCTAGGGAACTGGATGATTTGAAACACACAGAGCTTTGTAGTAGGAGCTTGCAAGTTAGTTTATGGTTAAAAGCCTAGACATTTGGTAGGAGTGAAAGACAGACAAACAGCAATGATTTTACTTTATTTATCCTGAATACTATTTCCTTATCTCTTCATAACAGAGAAGAAAAAGGACAGAATAATACAAGCTTGAATCTTACCTGATGCTACCGAAATCTAAAGTCTGGAAGGATACTGCTGTGCAAAAGATTTGTGGATATGTTCTTAGAGAAATACAATCCAGCTAAATTTTATACACCTCTGCCTATATTAAAAATATTTTCAAGTTTTCAAAGTAAGTAAAAATACTTCAGTTGAATGAAGTATTTAATGAGTACTTCCGGAAAGTCTGTGCAATCTAATATTTTAATAATTTGATGTTAAGATTATGATTTCTGTCCTTAGCCGTAGATATTGTACAAACACATGAGAAGACACATGAACAGATTTGTAAAATGTACTCGGGTGCCCATGGAAGCACCCTGGCACCCAGTGGAGTTGTCAGTAAGGCTTTTAGTACCCACAAGAAAGGCTAATTTCTTAATTGTCTCACAAACTAGTAACCCTAAGTTAGCCCTGAAGACAAACAATAAAAGGTGCCCATCAATGTATGTAACTACCTGACCAAACATCTATTATTCATCCTCTTTCATGCTTTCTACACAGCATGCAGGGGTCTCAGAGGTCCAAGGTCAATAAATATTCCAACACAAAAATCTTCTCTGTCACATGATGGAGTGATGGATCAGTACAGAAGACATCAGATTGTTTGGATTTTTTTTAATTTTTTTTTTTTATTTGGCTCACTCTGCTAATGAAATCAACAAATGCCTGTGACAGCCAATAAGCCAGACAACGTGCAAAATAGCTCCAACATCTCTCTATGCGTGAGAGTGTGTGTATACATACATACACAGTTGTACTCCCACACACCCCTTGCAAAGCCCCACACCAAAGAATTAAATGTGTAGTGGCCATATAAAATAAGATGCAAGCACAGAAAGGTAATGAAGTTCTGCTTCAGCGTTGTAAGTATTTTTTCCAATGTGTGTTCAGAGGAACAGCTTTCTGACTTAAGGCCACAACACACTGCCTGCCCTGAAGCTCTGATCATCTTTGCAGCATCCTGAAACATCACGTTTCAGGCTCTGTTAAGGATCAGTACAATGGGTGTCCCTTCACGTTTTTGTAATTTTCCTTAAGAAAGCAATAGCACATAAAACACTCAAGTCAAGAACTAACAAAGAGCCATAAATAAACACGTTTCAGTTTATAAGATTAAAACAAATGAAAACAAAAGAAAGCTAGAAAAAACCCCAACAACCCAGCACCAAGAAAAAAAAAAACAACACAGACCATTTCCAAAACTATTTAAACTAAAACATAGTTGCAGCATGGCCCTGTTTTCACCTGCAATGTGCCACTCGTACTCTTTTTTTCTCTCCAGATTGGCAAAAATACATCCATAAATTATTGTTAACATCAACTCTCCCAGTCCTACTCATTCATTCATGCAAGCTTTGGGGCAGCACTGAGATGTCCAGTAACTATAGGTAATGAGCTAGATGCGATTTCCAAATTGAAAGCAGACCGTTGGAGCGCTTTTCTGAAAAGGGCCTATTTTCAATGCCATTTCATTTCAGGTTGCACTCTGTATATGCAATCATATGCAGACATTGCTTTACGCACGCTTCAGCACCTGTGTTCTGTGTTACAACAGCGTGTCCCGGTATCAGCCTCCAGCTGAATTGTGCATGACACGGCTCACACCTTTTGCATTCCCTGTCCCCAAGATCAGGTTGCCCGCGTGTGTAATTCATGCTGTCCCCAGATCTCCTCTGGCCAGGGATGACGGGGAAGCTCTGTGCTGCTCAGATGAGGCTCACTGTCCTGCCTGCCTGCTGAGGAGACTGTATGTTAACAGTGACGTTTACCAGCTTTTCAGCAGCCAGGAAATTCTGAACATTAGGGCAGTTCGGGTATAGTCATATCTTATTTGTGTGCACAAGAGCAAAAACAAAACCCAAAACATAAAAATGATTGAGTGTGGGGGTCTTTGTTTATAGAGACATTTTGAAAATACAGCTCCTACTTATTCTTGTGACTATTTGTCACAGCAAGGCTAGCCTTCATTTTCTCTTTCTTTTTTTTTTAAACTTTATTTTGATTTACTTGTCTGACAGTTTTAGGCCTTACTGCCTTCTTCACCATTTGCCTGCATAGCAACTTCACACGCTGGAAAGACTGCTATCAAGCAGTGACCATCACTAATGAGCGGCAAACCCCAAGAGATTTCATTCTTGCTGATTAGCCCTCAGGGACATAGTGGTTTTGCCGCCTCGTGCTCATGTCAGACTCCGTGATTGTGACCCACTCAGCTGAGAGCAGAATTAGTTGGGACGGGGCAGCCTGCACATGTGCCAGGTTCCTGAGGGAGGCCTCCCTCTGTCCCACCGCTCCTCTTGCAGCTCCCATCACCCGCCGTCGGAGCAACCACATTGTCTCCAGGGGTCAAAAACGGTCATGGGGAAGGCAGATGGACCTTTTCAACTACTGCTGCTTCAGCTCCCATGGCTGGTGGTGCTGGGTTTGCTTGGGAAAGGGAGGACAGGGGCTCAGAGTCCAGAAGCCACCAGTGTTGCAGTAGTCTTTACTGCTGTGTTGAAGAGATTACCAACTTCAATGCACGGCCAGGGGTAATCACAGTATTCTGCCAGCTGCGGAAATCACCTCAGATAGCTGGAGATTGCATAATAGGGCTGGAAATGAAAAAGTAAACTGATTTATTCTCATTGTCCATTACTGCAATTCAGTGCAATTTATTTAAGGCCCCTATCTCTCACTCTAAGGGAAAATGCAAACATTAGTCTTCATAGACTGTATCTTAGATACCGGTGGTCTGGATAGTTAGTTTGTTACCCTCTGTGCATGTGCAGTCTTTTCATGTTCAGTGGGAAAGATAGGAGTCTAATCAGCTGTGGTGTACATGTGGGCTTGTGTACACATCACAGTTTAAGCAAACAGGAGATGGTTGTTATCTTCAAATCAGTGAAGCCCCCAGTTTTCTTTTAGTGCCAGTTTTTATTTCTTTTGAACTGTACTTACTTTCTGACATCCCAAACCTCAATGGTTCTACAGAAACCTTGTCTCTCTTGCTTGGGTTGTCCAGAAATCTTTGTGGCAGGAGTAAGATGGAGATGATACATACGTACAAGCCATGACCTGAGAGTTTGCCTTGGTTTTAGGACAGATTTTTCTGTCCCAGTTAATCTGTGCATCGCTAGCTTATCTGTCCCATGCAACTCCCTTCTGGTGCTTTTCAAGGCGCAGCTACATCTTTATTATGGCATGCATCTCCCATGTACATTCATCCTCCAAACCCAATGATTGCTTTATGAAGACATCTAGATTCAACAAGTAGGAGCCCAGCCTACTTTACATGGAGCTGAAATAAACACCACCAGTGGGCAAACATTCAGAGACAGTGAAGTAAGCAAAAATCACTGACTTCTGGTTTCCTCTTGACCCTATGAAAATATCCATCCTCCAAGTAATGTCAAGGGGTCAATCTGTGTGACCTCTCCCACTGTCAAAGACAAAAAGCTAAGAGAATAGAAGACATCTTGCAATGCAAAGACGAAAAGCTCAGCTTTTGCCAGTTCTGCTGAAAGTAGAGGAAGTCACCAATATTTTCTGCTTGTGGGATTCTGAGATTTTGCCTGCTTTACATTATTCATAGTTCCTCCTTGACTGCCTTAGAGCTAGGACTAGAGGCAGTTGTTTTTGCTCTGCTGGGCATGGTGTAATGGGAAGAGGAAGCCAAGCCACCCAAGGACAGAGACTTTGCTCAGGTAGGATGAGGACAGCAGCATCTTAGTGATGTTACATGCTAATTCCTGCTTTCCCAGGTAGCTGCCAAATGACCACACGATGCTTCAACAGCATCAGTGAATAATATTTAAAATAAACCAAAGAGAAAAATCAGGTGTGGGTAATATAAGAGTGCACCGATTAATGGCATGTTTGCTGAACAGGTCTTCATGTGCTCTTCAAAAAGAGGCATACCCTAGAAAAATTATTCTTCCATGGTGAATTTCATATCAAAGACTAAAGCTAATTAATTTACATCATATGCATCAGGAAGACACCCTCAGCAGCCTACTCAAGGATGACCCAACCTTGTACCCACCACTGAATCTTTCTGAAGGTCCCTTGCCCAGGCCTGGCCAGACTGACTCCTTGAGTTCCCCTGAAGCCAAATGGGCTGGGGGCATTTGCAATATTGGGTCTTCCCTGCAGGTCACATTTCACTTTCTGACCTTGGCCCTGCCAGGGAGCCAGGGGAGTGCAGTGATCACAGCTCACTGCTCTTCGGTGAGCCCTGCAGCCGTGGTTTCACACAGGGCTGTGACAGACAGACCCCATTTTAATACTTCATCCCTCCCTACTGGCTGTTATTGCATGGTTTGTGGTTTATTCTCTAAATGTCTATGAGAAGATTAATAGTCTTACTGCTAATGGGCTCCTGATTATAACCAAAGATCCGCAAAGGCTTGGCACCAGATTTTCTCATACCCACTTGTGCAATCTAGAGATGCCAGAGAGGGGAGAAGGGAAGTTGGGGGGGCAGCCCCCTGTCCCAAACTGCCAGTGTCCCTCTGCCTGCATGCACACACACACGCCTGCACAAGTCACAGCTGCTCCAGATACTTTTACCGGCCTGTTTGTCTCCTTGCCTTTAATGCTCTCCAGCCTTGTACGAAGCCAGGCCTGATCACACTGATGGTGTGAGAGGAGGGCTCCCATGGGCAGCCAGCATTCGTAACAACGCAGTTAACTAGTCCCAGTCATTATAAGCAGCATCTTTATGTGTATCCCTTACCCAAATATTTAGAAAGGACTGAACTTCGAGCAACCCTTTGTAAGAGAGACTGTCCTGTAGACAGCGATGGCCCTGGACTTGTGTAGATTAGGACTGCTGGAGAACCCCAGGAGACCCTGACAGCTGCAATAAGATACGTGCAGCTTGGATCAATTTAGGATTAGTATCTGTCCTCTCTTGACATTTGAGTATAGCCAGGAAAAAGAGCTCACACTCCGCTTTTGGATAACAGAAGTGAAAGTCTGTGACTTTCCTGCCTGTAGATTTTCCTGCGCAGAGCTACTACCCACAAAAAAAGAAAATCTGGTGCTGTGTTTGCTTTGCCTCATGGTACCTACTTGGCATGTGCAAACAGGGCCAAGGAAATAGGAACCAGACCATAAACTGACGTCTACCCCCATTGGTTATTGGCTTAAATGGAGGGTCAGTGATTGATACCAACTGGATATTTGGCCACTGGTCTGCTTCACATAGCACTGCGCAGATTAACTTTTGGATCAGCCAAAGCGACTTGTGAAGCTAGGTCTATTTTGTTGAGAACTGCTGGCTGAAGAAAAAGAAAATAAAGAAATACTTCTGGAAGCACAAAATAGTTTGTTTTGGGTTTGGACTTGAAAATCACAAGAATACACAGGGTCTGCATGCAGTGAGAATTTCATAGGCTTTGCACTTGTCTCTAATCCAAGCTCTGAATGCTGTTGAGACGGGACTTCAGGCCAGGTCTCCTGTGTCCAAGCATGCTATTTAATCCCTGGCTTAGCAGGAGGAGACCACCAGTGCTTTTTTCTCATTGTCTTTGTGAGCGGCAGCTGAAAAGACAAGAGAAATGTCATTCTATGCCAGTTGACGGAACTTGCCTGCCCCTTTGTGTTTTGGTTTTGAGCAGGGTTTTTTTATAAATGAAAAAGAACAATCAGGATGATCCAGAAGGATAATTAATTAGTCAGGCAGTGTTTCATTTAAAAAGGCACCTATAGGGAGGCACCAGGAGGCGTAAGAACGAGCTGCCAAGCAACAGCCATGGTGAAAGGCTTCAGGGAACCAGGAACAGGTTTGAGGGCAGCATTGCTCCCTTGCATCCTGCTCCCTTGACCTTCCCAATACTTCTCTGTGGCAGGAAATCAGAAGCTATCAGTCCTCATGGGCACTGTCCAGGTGTGGTTTCCGGTCATAGTGCTTTTCTTAAGTTGTTCACCAAACATATCTTTGTTATGGGTGGGTGGCAAAGGCTTCCTTCTTTCACGTATAAAGATTTTTGCAGCTTTTATGGATGACAAAACCTTGAGAGAACAGCCTGTCTGCAGCAGGTATGCATAACCATGGTGTATTCGGAGTAATGAGCATTGGTAGTAGTGTTTTTTAACCCGTAGTACATGGGAACATCTACTCAATTGACAGCACACGCATCAATCACTCTTACTCCAATCCCTTCATCTGGCATCATGAGTTTCTCTGGTGATGTGTCCTGGGAGCAATACACTGAGGAAAGCATCCATCCATCACAGAGTAAAGCTGTTCTGCCGCTGCTACTTCGCCAGGGCCGTGCACAGTGGGGCAGAAAGCAGGCTGGCCCTGTACCTGCTCCTTCATCCCAGGCTCATCACCTAGAGATGTGAAAGAGAAACTTGATGGGAATTCGGGAAAAGATATTTCTTTTTGAGAAGGAGAAGTGAAAAAGTTCAGGAAATGCTGCCCTGCGATCTGTTAGCTAAACATCAGGATTTATTACCAAGTATGGGAGTGCAGCTTGTAACTAGCCCTAAGAGAGACACTGAAGATTGCGAGATGACGACAATTATTTGGATGCGTCTCAATTAATTTGTTGCTTTGCAGACTGAAGGCTGGTGAGCCTACAACCTGGGAAAACTGTGAGGCACAGACTAATGTCTCCAACACTCACATTAGAAAACAAAGCAAAACCATGACCCCTGTGAAGTCAATGGGAGTTTTTCCACTGACTCCAATGGAGCCAGGATTTCACCCTGTGTTTTCCATAATGAAGGCCAGATTTTTCCCTTGATTTATGAAACATGGGATTTTTCCAGCTTCAGTGCACGTTGTTTCTTGTTTTCCAACAATGCATTCACCTCCATGAAACAAAGGGAGATACACAAATGCATTTAAATAAAATAAGCTTTATAGCAATGGGACATGATGTTGACTGAGTTTGCTAATTCCACTTTGTGACCAATATAAATGCAAACAACATCTCTTGTTTTCACAGGGGAGTGCTGTAGTCTTAGAAAAGGAGGATCATGGCACTGACCTTATGCTGAGGACGAACAAACTGAGATGAACACAGAAATCCCATGGTGTCTATCTCCAGTTAACTGTTTGTTCACCATGTTGGCAATGCTAAATTTCCTTGAGAAAATAGTAGCTTTTAAGAGAAAGCAGTTCAGTAACTTTTTGCTGTTCTGCTGACTTCTGTGAGTCTGTCAAGGTCTCCAATTCAATAAGCTCGTGGTTTCATTTTTAAGATCTTACGTTCTGATTTGAATAACCAATTGTTGTCTTTTTCTTCTTTGCATGTTTTCAGTCTCAATGGAAATACCGTGGAAAATGTGATCTCACAGATGCAAAGGATTCAAAACTAAGTATTTTTGTGTCCAGTCTTAAGGTTTTGAGCTGCAAATGCTTGAGGTCATCAAGACGAAGCACACAAATAGGCCTTGAATTCAGGGACCTCAAAGTTACTTTGTGGTGCATTGACACTTTTATTTCTAATGTGATCATCAGGTGGCATGAGGCTGAAAGATGCCACTTATGGAAGGGTCTTACAGAGTTTTATGGTTTGCTCACCATGGAAAGGAGTGAAGTGATTAAAAAATAATAACCCATACAGCAGGGCCCTGGGGCTATTAAACAAAATGTATGGTAAATGCTAGATTGTGTGCTTAGGAGCAAAGAAGGCAGGCAGTCCTGAGAGTATGTGGAAACATATCCTTGGGCTCAATGGCCCTGAATGGGCATTAGGGGACACAATGCAAAAAGCAATCAACATGAGAAATTCCACTGATGTGATAACAAAGTTAATAAGAGCATTGAGAGTATGAACAAGGAAGAAGTGAATGGGAGAGGAGATTAAGGTAATTTTACCTCTGTGCAGTACAAAGCTGACTACTAGGAGAATCTTGCACAACTGTAAAACAACGCTGAAAAAAACTGAAGAAACACTAAACTGATACTAGGGCTGAAACAAGTAGAGCATTTTCCAGACAGAAACGTAATAAATTCAGCTTATCTTATCAGAAAACAACTGAAGCGAATAAACAAGAAATAATCTGATGATGGAAGGAAAATAGGCAATGCTCATGAGATCTTTAATTTAGTGCAGAAAGGCACAACAAAGCCAGCATGTGGGAAAAGGTCCAATATATTTAGATGGAAACTGAGGACACACCTTTCTTTACTTGATATAAGAGGGACCAGGTGTGAGACACGTTTCCAAGGGATGTGACGAGTATTCACCTCCCCCTGTCCTGACTTTAAGTCTAGCTGCCTTACAGGAAAGCACAAATAAATAAAACAAAGTTAATGGAGCACAATACAGCCATAACTAGATGAAATGTAATGGCTTGTGATATACACAAGGTCAAACTAGATGATCTAATGGTCTCTTCTGGCCTTAAACTTCATAAATCGTTTCTCACAAGCTGCCCTAATGAGCTAGCTCCTTGTTTGGACTAGAGTTGGCTCTGAGTTTCCCACTCTGGTTTCACTGTGATGGGAGCATCCAGGACAATTTCAGGGCTAGGAGCAGTGCAGGTGGTTGGGAAGACATTCATACCTGGCATCCTACACGTCAGGAATAGTACAATGCAGACTTGCATAGGGCTTGGCTTTCAGGCTTTTGGGGTTTTTTTTTGGTTTCTGGAGGTGCTCTTTGAGATTTCAGTGTCCTGGCTAGCTTATCACCTAAAAAGTGCATCTGTCAAAGGATCTTATTTTCCAAACTCACTGTTAGGAAAGTCCAGCAGCTGGTACCCACATCTGTGGGGCCACACATGCACCTGAGTGTGGCTTTGCTCCAGCTCTGTGCTGAATGGGCCATAAGTCCTGGTTGAAACCCTGCAGAACAATACCCTAAAAATAGGTGTTTTAGGTAGAAGCGTGCTCTGCCTGAAGACAGGTTGTCTCATTTGAAAAACAATCTCGTAGTTTCGTTCATCAGACGGCTGCTCCTTGCTTCAGGGTCTTTGTGCAATGGAGAATATGCTTTTCTTCTTCATCCTGCCAAGCTCGCCCATATATTAGCATTTCTGTGTGGAGTTGATTGACTTGTTAAGAGATTCAATTTCGGTAGGCATCACAACAAAGACAGACGTCCATCAAGTTTGTTAGAAATTAGCGATCTCCTTTCATTCAAATTTAATCACAAGTGAAGTTTAAGTTGCATTTGTGAAGGATGAGGCATTCTGATATGGCTTTATGGTTACAAAAAACGTATAATGATTTTGATACTGGAGCCAAAAGGACATCATCAGACAGGAATAAAATTGTCTCCTTGGCAATATTTAAAATACTTTCAAAACCAAGTGCCTTGAATTAATGCTTTCCCAGCTCTTGAAGGGCATAGTAAATTCTCTAATGTATTGGAAATTATATCTAAAAGTAATCAGCAAAAGCACTAGTACAGTTTATTTCCAGATGAGACCTTGAAATTCTGTCCTATTGTTCAGATATCTTTGTTACACTTTCATCCTGTTAATTAATTATTTAACACAATTATCCCTTCTTGCTCTCCATGTGAATAAGTAGGTGAATTAGTTATACTGAAAATCACAGTCCAATGCAGTTTGCTGACCCCAAACCTCACCCCTAGCTTGTTGTATTTATATGTGTAGAAATATATATATGCAGACATATTTGCTCATATAATATAGTCGATAAATTATCTTCCACTTAAAAAAAATTAACTGGGTACTCTACCCTTCACATGCCATTAAGTAAAATACATGCTGAATGCAACAAGGAACAGAAAAATTTAAATACTATTTATGGATTTACGTACGTGTGTGTGTGTAGTTTTCTGTGCTGCTATTTAATGCACATTTTTTTATATAATTGCCAAGATTAACTGCAATTAAAAACTTAAAGTATTAAAATGAATCAAAAGTAATATAATGGTTATATTCTTTTATAAATGACTGGGTAAATACTTAGTTCTAAATTTATGTGACGTACCACCATTCCAAAATACTTACAGGTATAAAATGTAAGCACAAAACCATCCTTAAATACCTTTTTGATTACTAATGTCTCTTTTGATTTGAGGCTTGACTTCAGGACAGTCAGCTAATTGCAAATAATCCTATGGACTTCCCTGGGCTTTGGACAAATTAACACACTTTAACACAAGAAAGAAAGGTCTTGGGCTTTGGCACACACTCTGCACCATACCAGAGTGAGACAACACACTTAAGTCTAGTTTTGTGCCACTTTCTTCTCTCCACAATATGAAAGCAAGTATGAAGGAAAGTAAGACCATGGTACTCACATCGAGTTTTTTGGGGACACTTAGAAAGGTGTGCAGTAGCAATTGAATTGCACCCTAAAATGTCAATGAGCTTTTCACTAGAAGAAAGAGAATTTTCCTTAAATGTATCCATTGACATGAACAAAGTACAATTTTAAAAAATCTAATCAGGCAAATGCACCACATGTCAGAAGCTGCGGGTGATTTGAACTAATGTTCTAATCCTTTCGAAAATCACAGTCCTGTGCTTGGATCCACATGTTCCACAAGCCTTGCTCTTGAGCAAAAGTGGTGAAATTAATTGGATTACCATTACTAGTCCTTGTTCTTTCAATAAAGCTCAAATATTTTGGGAAAATTTAAGCAAGGAAGAAACTTGTTTGGTCGTGAATTATGCTTCTGGAAAAATTACGCATCTCTGCAAAACTTGTTATTAGGCCATTTTTAAGTGAATGATACAAAAGGAACTGGAAATTCAATCTCGTCTGTCTTACAGATTTAATTACTCTCTTAAATAGTTCCTTTTTATTGGTTTAATAATTTGCAAATATTGAGAAGGAATTATTATATGCTCAGAATAATTTTGCTGGTTCTCTTAAATAAGTATTTTCCATTGGCAATGTTCCTTTCCCCCTGCTCTGTACAGAGACATTTCTGACTGACATAAAGCAGATGAACCCAGCAGGCTGTTCCTACGTCCCTAGGAGCAAACAAAAACAAAAGGCCGAAACAGAGGAAAAGAAAGAGATTTCAGACTGTCTTAAAACAAAATGAAGCTCTTGGCAAGAATTTATGTAACATATCTACGGAAGACCTCTCAAGATTACCAATCAAACCTTGTTGCTTCTGCGAATCTAGTATTAACCTTTGTCTTTTGGGTGAGATCTTTTCAGATTCTGTGAACAAAGCATTGAGATTTTAATGAGGGCCACTGTCGTCTTGAAGATGATTTCACAGGCTGTTACAGCCTTGGTGTTAATTAGAGGGAGTTAACAGATAAAGATTAAAATACAGTTACTACTTGGAAAATGCACGATTTTCTCACTGTACCAAATTTTTCACTAGGAAATTTTCACTTGCTGCAGCTACAATTATCATTTCATTTTCTTCTAGTGTTTCCAGTGATTTTCTAAACTATTATTTTGCTCACAGATGAATGACGCCTAAGAAAAATTGGTTAGCACTACAACATTTTAAAATATGCTTATTTATTTCATGTATCATTCACCTCCATTATCCCCGTTTACTTGGGAAACAAAGTGGTTGAAACCCTAGGCCATTCCCAGGCTGAGAAAAAGATAAAATTGGCAGGAAAGGTTGCAGACAGCTTTGTGATTACTTTGACAAAAGATGCTCCAAAAGATGCAGTATGATTTGGGAGTCAAGGCGCTAACTGGTTCCAGATGTTTGCATTGTATTGCTTTCTAAGAATGGGTGTGCAGCTGTGCATGATATCCTTGCTTCCCAGCTCCTACTGGTGTCATTCTGTCTCTACATCAATCTGTCCTTATTTTCTGGTGATAGTTAGGAGAGAGGAATCAACACATGCAGCAGAACAAATGATACCATATGAAACACAGGAATAAATATACAAGGGTTTGAAAGAAGCATTAGTTTAAATTAGTGTGTCAAATGTGAAGGCAATAACGAGCTGTCCTGCTCATAGCTTCAGAGGCATGTCACCATTTCTCTGTTTTAGGTACTGTGGATACAGGAGTTAGAAAAGCTGTTAATTCTACTTATCAATTAATTTTGACCTAGCACCCATGCTGTCCAGTAAACAAGGCTACTGTGTATGAATGGCAAAGGAATCTGGATACGCTTCACTTTGTAATGGCAGTGCTGTCCTGAACTGTAGTACCACCTCACTGTACTAAAAAAGCACAGTGCTTGTGTCAAAGTTTCTGGGGATAGTCTCTGAAGATTATGGGCCTGTTGCCTGTTAGCGATTGTTATGGCCAATATCCCATCCTGTGGCACTTCTGCATGGAGCAATGCGCTCGTGGGAAGAGGAGTCAATGCTCACGTGTTTGTGATGAATTATAGATTCCCAGACTCCGGTGGAAATGAATTTGTTGTCTGCCACAAACGATGTAGATGTCATGTGAAGTATATGCAGTGCACAGCATAAGGAAACACTTTGCACAAGTATCTCCCTATTCAGAGTATTATCCCTGTATAAATAGCTTAACAGGGAGAATGGTGGCTCTTCAAAACAGGGAATATATAAGCTGATTGTCTTATGCCTGTGTCAGATTGCCTCTGTTAGTGCTATCTACAAATACTCTTGATCCCTCGCTGCCTTGAACACAAGTGACCTCAAGCACAGCATGAAACATCCTGCAACTTCCCAGTCACTGGAGGCAAACGAGTGTCTCTTCACAGAAACCTGATTTCTGATATTACTGGTAGTTTTTGTCAGGCTGCTAAGGTTTCTCACCCTTTCTTCCTGATTCACCCTGTACGTCCTGCTAAGATGGACTGCCCCATCTGCAAGCCTCTGCAACTACCTCCTCCGGTTCTTGTAAACCTGCACTCTTACGCACGCTTTTTTCTTTCTTTATGCCCCCAAACGCAGAGCTCAACACAAAAAGCAGAGAAGCAAAAGGGCAGATTAGAACAACAGGAGACGACAAGAGCAACAAAAATAAGCAATGCTCTTGCTCAACAGTGTTTCTGGAAAAAAAACGAAACCACCATGCTACATGAACATCAGACTCCATCTTCCTTAAAATGAAGCTACGCATTTTGCAGACAGAACTAGTGGGATTTACTATTCATTTATGTCAACCCAATCCTTTTAATTATTTCTTGTAAATAGGTGATTTTAAAAAATTCTCCAGTGGCATAAGACTCACTTGCCCTCACTCACTTCTGCTATTTACATTATCCCCAATAAGCAGTCTAGGATCCACTACAGAATAAAATCTTTGTTCATTTATAAATTGTGTTTGTTTCTGTCTAATGCACCGAGATAAGCATTATCCCTGTGAGAGGAGGAGCCATCCTCAGTGTAAGTCTCTGCTTAAAGCTCTCATCGAAAGAACATCTTCAGAAACACCAGTGAAATGGCTGGTTTTCATTTTTAAAGATAATTATGAGTATTCTATTTACCCACTGTGGTTTGCTCTTCATGGCAGAAATACCCAGCTAAGAAACAGCAACAGGTTTTGCGGGCTTTTCTTAGATTTTGCTCCTCTCCTTTCTTATTTATCTAAATAATTATTTATTTAATAATCTGAAAGATACTTTTACTTTGGGATTAACGTCCTTAAATATTTTTTCTATGCCAGACTTACCAGCTTTCAGAAAAAGACAGTGTTTTGTTTGTTTTCGTTTAGAGATGAACATACAGTGGAATACAAAACACATGAATAAACATGTAAGAGTTTAAAAGAAGCCTTAGTTCTACTTAAAATGTCAAAAGTGACAAAAATGGTGACCTGTCCTGCTCATCCCTTCAGAGGAATGTCACCATTTTCCCATTTCACATGTTATGGAGACAGGTATTTATAAAGGCATACACAGTATATTAGCAACCACATATAATCTACAGTTTTGAAAGCTTTGGGACGTGATCAGCTTGCAGTACAAGAAGCCTGGGATGGTACTGACAGTACCACCTGGCACAGAGACCTGCAGCCTGGGTGGTTCTTGGGACCGCAGCCAAGAAGCACAGGGATCTGAAAGGAGATCACACAATGTGCAGCTTTTATTTCACCTGACTTTCAACAGGGGAACTATTCGCTTAATGTCAACTCCTTCTGAGGACTTTAACTGGTCATTAGTACAACAAACACCTATCTGAGATTTACTTTTTAAAGTCATTTAGGGGATAAGAGTTGAGTGTGTGGGTAATCTCACGGAAAACGACTAGATGATAACTGAAAAGTGTACGAGCACAGATTTTTCTCTTCCATCACTTTGTTTCCTTCGCGTACACTTGTTGGTAATTTGCATATTGCTACAGTCACCTTCACTACAGATTCCGGTTGCTTCTAAGCACCTTTCACATGAGAAAAACAAGTAGAAAATAGGAAAATAGTTATACAAAAATCATTAGGATTTTTGATCATTAGGATTTTAATCATTAGGATTAGCAAATTAACTCCTGGCTCCGTGACTGGTGCGTCCGGCAGGACTTTGGCTTTTTTGAACATGGGCTGATCTACAGGAAACCAGGCATGCTGGCATCAGGCGGGGGAAGCCTAACCCGAAGGGGAAGAAAGAGACTGGGACAAGAATTAGCAGGGCTTATCCATAAGGCTTTAAACTAGGTTTGATGGGGGATGGGGACGAAACCAGGATCACAAAAGTGGTGCCTGGGAGCAACATAGCAGTGCTCATGGGTATAAGTGATAGCAAGGTCTTGCAGCCTGCCTCAGCGATGGTGGGGGATAGTGAATTGTGTGGCAGCATAGACACAAGGAGTAGTGATAATTTGGTAGCTACAGTAGTGTCCGAGAATGACCAGGTGCAAATCAGGGCCTGTCCCCCCAAGAAAGTGGTAGGACAATTAACCCAACTGAAGTGCATCTACACTAATGCACGCAGCATGGGGAATAAGCAGGACGAGCTGGAGGCCATCGTGCAGCAGGGAAACTATGATGTAGTCGCCATCACAGAAACATGGTGGGATGACTCACATAGCTATAGTGCTGCCATGGATTCCCTATAGGCTCTTCAGGAAGGATAGGCAAGCAAGGAGAGGCGGGGGTGTGGCCCTGTATGTTAAGGAGTGTTATGAATGCTTTGAACTAAATGATGGTGATAATGAGACTGAATGTTTATGGGTAAGAATCAGGGGCAGGGCTAACAAGGCGGATATCGTAGTAGGAGTCTGTTATAGACCGCCCAATCAGGATGAGGAGGCAGATGAAATATTCTATAAACGGCTGGGAGAAGTCTCAAGATCGCGAGCTCTTGTCCTCGTGGGGGACTTCAATTTGCCGGACATCTGCTGGGAATACAATACAGCAGGGAGGGAACAGTCTAGAAGGTTCCTGGAATGTGCTGGGGATAACTTCCTGACACAGCTAGTGAGAGAGCCAACTAGGGAAGGTGCCCTGCTGGATCTGTTGTTTGTAAATAGGGAAGGTCTTGTGGGGGATGTGAAGGTTGGAGGCTGTCTTGGGAACAGTGACCATGAAATGATAGAGTTTTCAATTCTGCGAGAAGCAAGGAGAGGGGTCAGCAGAACTGCTACCTTGGACTTCCGGAGGGCGGACTTTGGGCTTTTCAGGAGCCTGGTTGACAAAGTCCCCTGGGAGGCAGTCCTCCAGGGCAAAGGAGCCCAGGAAGCCTGGATGATTTTCAAGAAGGAAGTCTTAAAGGCGCAGGAGCAGGCTGTCCCCATGTGCCAGAAGACAAGCCGTCGGGGAAAAAGGCCGGCCTGGCTAAACAGGGAGCTAGTGTTGCAACTTAGGGAAAAAAAGAGGATCTATGGCCTCTGGAAGGAAGGGCAGGCCACTCAAGACAACTACAAAGAGGTAGTTAAGCTATGTAGGGAAAAAATCAGGAGGGCCAAAGCCCAGCTAGAGCTAAACCTGGCTTCTGTTGTCAAGGACAACAAAAAAAGCTTCTATAAATATATTAGCAATAGGAAGAGGACTAAGGATTATCTCTGTCCTCTAGTAGATGGGGCCGGCAACATAGTGACCAAGGATGAGGAAAAGGCTGAGGTACTTAATGAAGTCTTTGCCTCAGTCTTCAGCAGTAGGACCAGTTGTTCCCTGAGCACCCAGACCCCTGAACTAGAAGACAGGGATGGGGAGCAGAATGAAGCCCCTCTAATCCAAAGGGAAATGGTGAGGGACCTGCTTCAGCACCTGGAGGTGCACAAATCTATGGGGCCGGATGGGATCCACCCAAGGGTATTGAAAGAGCTGGCGGGGGTGCTCGCCAGGCCACTTGGTATCATTTATGAGCAGTCCTGGACAACCGGGGAGGTCCCAGCTGACTGGAGGTTAGCAAATGTGACACCCATCCACAAGAAGGGCCGGAAGGAGGACCCGGGGAACTACAGGCCAGTCAGTCTGACCTCGGTGCCTGGGAAGGTCATGGAACAGATCCTCCTCAGTGCCATTACATGGCACATGCAGGAGAACAGGGTGATCAGGCCCAGTCAGCATGGGTTTGTGAAGGGCAGGTCATGCCTATCAAACCTAATATCCTTCTGTGATAAGGTGACCCACTTAGTGGATGAGGGAAAAGCTGTGGATGTTATCTACTTGGATTTTTGCAAAGCTTTTGACACTGTTTCCCACAGCATTCTCCTGGAGAAACTGGCTGCTCATGGCCTGGACAGGTGTACTCTTCGCTGGGTAAAAAACTGGCTGGATGGCCGTGCCCAGAGAGTGGTGGTAAATGGAGTTAAATCCAGTTGGTGTGCAGTCACAAGTGGTGTCCCCCAGGGTTCGGTGCTGGGGCCGGTTCTGTTTAATATCTTTATCAATGATCTGGATGAAGGGATTGAACGCACCCTCAGTAAGTTCGCAGATGACACTAAACTGCGTGGGCGTGTTGATCTGCTTGAGGGTAGGTTGGCTCTGCAGAGGGATCTGGACAGGCTGGACCGATGGGCTGAGACCAATGGTATGAGGTTCAACAAGGCCAAGTGCTGGGTCCTGCACTTGGGTCACAACAACCCCATGCAGCGCTACAGGATTGGGGCAGAATGGCTTGAAAGCAGCTCGACAGAAAAGGACTTGGGAGTGTTGGTTGACAGCCGGCTGAATATGAGCCAGCAGTGTGCCCAGGTGGCCAAGAAGGCCAACAGCATCCTAGCCTGTATCAGGAATAGTGTGGTGAGCCGGACTAGGGAAGTGATCATCCCCCTGTACTCGGCACTGGTGAGGCCCCACCTCGAGTACTGCGTTCAGTTTTGGGCCCCTCGCTACAAGAGGGACATTGAGGTGTTGGAGCGTGTCCAGAGAAGGGCTACAAAGCTGGTGAGGGGCCTGGAGGACAAACCTTATGAAGAACGACTGAGGGAGCTGGGGTTGTTTAGCCTGGAGAAGAGGAGGCTGAGGGGAGACCTTATCACCCTCTACAACTACCTGAAAGGAGGTTGTAGAGAGATGGGGGCTGACCTCTTCTCCCTGGTGACAAGTGGTAGGACGAGGGGAAACGGGTTCAAGTTACATCAGGGGAGGTTTAGATTAGATATTAGGAGACATTTTTTCACTGAAAGGGTTATTAAACATTGGAATAGGCTGCCCAGGGAGGTGGTGGATTCACCATCTCTGGAGGTGTTTAAAAAAAGGGTAGATGGGGCACTGAGGGACATGGTTTAGAAGTGGCTCTTGTCAGGGTAGGCTAAAGGTTGGACTCGATGATCTTAAAGGTCCCTTCCAACCTCAACAATTCTATGATTCTATTCTATGATTCTATTAAAAATCTAAAGAATGCTCATGAGTGAGACAAAGAAGTAAAAGCATGGACTCCTTTTTAATGAAGTTACGTACTTACTACATCTGAGAACACTTCATTTAAGATAGAGTTTGTTTGAATACAGAGGCATTGTTTTCTAATTATTCAACCTGAAATTTCATTATCAATTCTCTTTGGTTCATCACCAAAAATACAACATTTGAAAAAATATAATAAATCTAATTCCCCTTCAGAAACAATATCATCAGATACTAATGATGTCAAAGAATCTTTTAATATTGTTAGTATTGCTACTAATACTTCATAATTCACGTGAAACTCCTATTTTCAGAAATTGTATTGCTGAAAGCTATGGCTGCAGTCATCCCAACCCCTCTTTCCCAGAAATAATCAGGTGAGCCGACGGGGAAGAAGGCCAGCCTGGCTAAATAGAGAGCTTTGGCTGGACCTCAGGAATAAAAGGAAGGCTTACATTGTCTGGAAAAGGGGTTTAGCAACTTATGAGGATTATCAAGATATAACAAAGCTATGCAGGGGGAAGATTAGAAGGGCCAAAGCTCAATCAGAACTCAGCTTGGCCACTGCAGTTAAAGACAACAAGAAGAGATTTTTCCAGTATATCAACAGAAAAAGGAAGACTAGGGAAAATATAGGTCCACTGATGAAAGAGACGGGTGCCCTAGTGGTGGAAGACACAGAGAAGGCAGAGTTACTGAATGCCTTCTTTTCTTTGGTCTTCACTGATAAAGCCGTCCCTCACACATCCCATACCCTGGAGGCAAGGGGAAAGGTTGGGAGAGAGGAAGTCTTTCCCTTAGTTGAGGAGGACCGGGTCAGAGACCACTTGGCCAAGCTGGACATTCATAAATCCATGGGCCCTGACGGGATGCACCCGCGAGTGCTGAGAGAGGTGGCAGATGTTATCGCTAGACCGCTCTCCATTGTCTTTGCAAGGTCATGGGGAACAGGAGAGGTGCCTGAGGACTGGAGGAAGGCTGACATCACTCCAATCTTCAAAAAAGGCAAGGAAGAGGACCCAGGGAACTACAGACCGGTTAGTCTCACCTCTGTCCCTGGGAAGGTAATGGAGAGACTCATTCTGGATGTCGTCTCCAAACACGTAGAGGAACAGGAAGTTATTGGAAGTGGTCAGCATGGATTTACCAAGGGCAAATCATGCCTGACCAATCTGATAGCTTTCTATGATGCTATAATGGGTTGGCTGGATGAGGGGAGAGCCGTAGATGTCATCTACCTTGACCTTAGCAAGGCTTTTGACACTGTATCCCATAACATCCTCATTAGGAAGCTGAGGAAGTATGGGCTAGATGAGGTGACAGTGAGGTGGATCGAGAGCTGGCTGAGTGACATAACTCAGAGGGTTGTGATCAGCGGCACAGAGTCCAGTTGGAGGCCTGTAACTAGTGGTGTCCCTCAGGGGTCAATACTTGGTCCAATTTTGTTCAATATATTCATTAATGACCTAGATGAGGGGACAGAGTGTATCCTCAGCAAGTTTGCTGATGATACCAAGCTGGGAGGGGTGGCCGACACTCCAGAGGGCCGTGCTGCCATCCAGCGTGACCTGGACAGGCTGGAGAGCTGGGCAGAGAAGAACCTAATGAGGTTCAACAAAAGCAAGTGTAAGGTCCTGCACCTGGGAAGGAAGAATGCTAAGCACCAGTATAGGTTAGGGGCGGACATGCTGGGAAGCAGCTCTGAGGAGAAGGACCTGGGGGTCCTAGTAGACAGAAAATTATCCATGAGCCAGCAGTGTGCCCTTGTCGCCAAGAAGGCCAATGGCATCCTGGGCTGCATAAGGAAGACTGTGGCCAGTAGGTCAAGGGAGGTCATTCTCCCCCTCTACTCTGCACTGGTGAGGCCACAACTGGAGTATTGTGTCCAGTTTTGGGCTCCCCAGTTCAAGAGGGACAGGGAACTACTGGAGCGAGTCCAGCGAAGGGCAACCAAGATGATTATGGGACTGGAGCATCTCCCTTATGAGGAAAGGCTGAAAGAGCTGGGACTCTTTGGCCTGGAGAAGAGAAGGTTGAGGGGGGACCTGATTAGTGTTTACAAGTATCTAAAGGGTGGGTTGAAGGAGGACGGTGCCAGACTCATTTCATTGGTTCCCAGTGACAGGACAAGGGGCAATGGGCACAAGTTAGAACATAGGAAGTTCCGTTCAAATACACGGAAAGACTTCTTTACGGTGAGGGTGACAGAGCACTGGAACAGGCTGCCCAGGGAGGTTGTGGAGTCCCCATCTCTGGAGATTTTCAAGACCCGCCTGGATGCAGCCCTGAGGGACGTGCTTTAGGCAATCCAGCTTTAGCAGGGGAGTTGGACTAGATGATCTCTAGAGGTCCCTTCCAACTCTGAAGATTCCGTGATTCTGTGATTCCGTGATTCCGTGAGAGTGGCTGTACCCTGACAGATCAAAGGTCTCCCCATCCCAGGAGCTGCCTGTGGCAAGTGCCTGGAGAAGGATGCAGAGACAGGAAGAACATACAGTAATAACCAGAAACTTTTCCCAGCTTCCTGTGGGCTGTAAACCAATTCCTGTGGGACCTCCCCAGTCAGAGATGGTGTCTTAGTTGTCAAAGATTTTTGGTAGATTTTTCTTCCAATTAATTTGTCCAGCAGCCTTTGAACCCACTTTCATTCCTGGTGCCCACAAGAAGTTTTGGCCATGTTATGGAACTAAACTGCAGATGTCGAGGGGTATCTTCTCTTGTTGCCTCCAGAACATCCTCTTATTTCTTTTTGATGTCCCTCAGCACTTGTATCTGAAAAAAGGAGGAATAATTGTGCCGTACTCACCTTCACTATGCCACTTGGGATTTGACAGTTCTTCACTGTAAAGTCGTGAAGTCTGAAGACTTAGAACTGCATTTAGGATGCTACTGAGGCATTTCTTGCATGACAGCTGCTGCTGTAACCTGGATTTTCTTTCCGGATCTTCTTTGAATTCTATCCAGTTCTACAGTACTGTTCGGCATGCATGCAGCATTTAAGAAGTAAAGATTTCCTTGAGGATACAAGGATATTTTCTGGTTTTCTCTATTTTTTTTTGATATTAATTCTTACCTATGTTGAGTGCTAGCACGGCTGATGAACTGAGCAACAAAATAATCATTATCTCAGATTCAGAGAGAGACATGCTTTTATGTCCAGAGTGCCTCAGTATTTCTCTTTGGTGGAAGCCTTATATCTGTTGGGAGCTTGTTGCAGGCATAGGGGGTGTGAAAGCATTATAGTCGCAGTAGTCAGATTAAGATCCCTCTGAAGTCAACAGGAAGATTTCCACTGACTTAACCGAAAGCTCTGCCAGGCCTTGAGGCACTGCCTGGCCACCACTTAACCATGAGAAAACACGAGTGTATGGTTCACTAGCACACAATATAAACTTTATAAGACAAAGACACAATATAAACAATATAAGACTAAGCACACAAAATAAACTTTCACTGTTAGAATAAAAACAGCTATTCCACAATGAAACAGCTATGCAGGGAATTTTTCATCTTGAATAACAAATTCTCTCTCATCCTATTTGAGGACAGCCTCATTAAGTCAACAGCCAAAGTAGAGGGCAAAAGCCAATCATCTCCATGTTATTTTTCTTCATTTATCAGTAAGATACCTCAAACCAATTTAAAAAAAAAAATAAATAAATCTGAAAGTGTGAAGATTTCACCCAGTTGTACTTCCCTGTGTATTTAATCTTTCCACCTCCCTTCTTCTCTCTCCCATACTTCCCTTTCCTTGCTTGCTTTTCTTTTCCATAGAACTACTGGATGGCACTCATTGCAGATTTATCCGTATTCCTTACAGTGCTCACTCATCCCAAGTCCCCAGAAGTGTCCACTACTTGGAGCTTTCTCCCATGCCCTTCCTACCCCCACTATCAGAGCTTTTCCAGAATTCAGGAAGATTTGAACAAAGTACAGAGCAGAAGCTAAAAATGGTTAAAAATGGTGGTTAAAAAAAAATATTAATTATGCATGTGTATATATATCCATATATGCAGAAAGAGAGACAAATTAAAGTAACAGTTACACTTTTAAAGGAGATTTCTTGTAGATATATACAGATGTTTTCAGGAATATTAGTTGTGAAGAAAGTCTGTATCTCAACAGAGAAATGTTGAATGGCTAGCCAGCTTTGCTTCTGGGCTATGAATGGTTTGTATGAAACATTTTAGCTGTTAAAAAAAATTAAATTGCCCTTAAGACCTGGACAGTCTGTAATAAACAACAAGAAATAGACTGTCACTAGTAAGTTCAAATCATGTTATGAAATGTTATAAAGGTGACATGAATTCTTCTATCTCTGCTTTTTTGTGCATACAGATGAAACAATTCATTTGTGTTTCGTTGAACTTTGTTTTGGTTGTTCCTAGTGTATGCCTGTTTGTTATAGGTTTGCTATATTTCATATAGCTGCTATTTTTTTTTTGCTGTGTTATACAACTGCATTGAAGTGACTCAATTTTTCTCTGAAATAATGCATTTTTTGACACCAGGAAGTAAAAGGCAGTACTGTCTTGATGCTGAGATGCAATTTAACAGCATCACTGATCATTTTTTTTTGCATATTATTTTATTTAAAATCCTCTTTATAATTCTGGGAGTTTTTTTACTGAATATCATGATATGATGCAGCAGTTCGAAAATGTGACTAACAAACTCCACTCCTAACTGCATGAAATCTTACAATAATGGGAGGGATAAGCACACGGGAAGACAACCTTTTCCTAAGCATACTGCTGTGGCAGGTATCAGTGAAGATGCAAGAGGCTGAGGTCCTTACGGTACTGGCTAGCAGACCTCATTCAATGGCACCATATGGAACAGTAAATGCTATTCACTGTGAATATAAAAGAAAGAATTTGGTTCAAAAGTACTGCCAGGAAAATTGCCCTGTCTTCAGGATGTTTATACGGGTATGTTAGCAACAGTACAACAGTTACTTAAATGGGGAATGAGGAAATGAATAGGAAATTTGTTGAAAGACACCCCCATGCTCATTCAACCAAGTAATTCAGAATGGCATTGGAGTGTCTGAACATAAATTCACCTCTTGCAGGTCTCACCTATTGCATTAAAAGAAATTTTACCGCTTATTTCTGGAGGGAGGAAAAGGTTTCCCCATAGATATTCATTACAGACATTCCGCTGCTCACGGTCAACTGGAGCAGCAAACTCCTCAACCAGAAAACCAATTTATCAGGATTTCTAGAAGTGTTATAGCATGATACACAAAGTCTTCTTTTAATGTGAAAGCTTTGGGGTGTTGGAGGCAATTTGGGTGGGACACAAGGGTTTCCCAGCGTGGAGTAACGAGGCCCTGCATCGGGTCATGTACTCCAGCCTGAGGCACCCATGTTGAACGGTTATTCTCTTGCTCCAGGAGATACCTGAAGATGTACATTTTCTGTGAGTTTTTCCTCGTGGCCTGGCATGGCTGTGACTTGTACAGCCCAACCCAGGAAGGCCCACACCTTGGTGGGAAACGCATCATGTCGCAGCCTTGGTCCTGCACCTGCCTGGTGCTCTAGTCACCTTTGAGTGCCTCCCATCTCAGGGAGGGCAACCTGACTGAGCTCCCTCTGCCTGGCTTACGGCCATGTGTCCTGATCTGCCGAGATCTTTGGCCCAGACTGCAGCTACCAGGACTACCGACCACAGTCTCCTGCAAAATAAAAGGCAGTCTAATTGAAACCCCTTGAAAGCCTGCGCTTCTTTGAGAGTATGGGCCTGATCCAGCACCCAGTATGGTCAGCTGGAGATAGATCAGCCTCTCCGCGAAGCGCAACCTCGTTAGCAGCTCTAATTTAGCAGCCGGAGCTATGTCTTTTTAATCACTCGGCAGTTCTGCTGTGTTCCTTCCCAAGCACAGAGCATTTCCGATTTGAAGAATCGCTTTCCCATAATTAAATGAAAAAGAGTTAGTTGCAGCCCTCTGCACAAATTACTACCCAGTGAATGCAGAATAATGCATTATAAGTAGTACTTTATTCTATTTATTGTACAGGTATTGATGTGTGTTGGATTCATTCTATTTTAGAGGCAGTGCCATGGTAACTCGTCTCTCTTGACAAAGGCTTTATGTCAGAGCAGAAGTGGAAGACGCAGAAACTGAACTTCGGGTAGCCAGTGGGATGAAGGCTGCCAGCATTAACCTCACCAAAGCATCACTAGAAAACAAGCTAGTTGTGTCCGTCTCCTGTTGAGTGTCCCACTCACAGGGAATCACCAGCTGTGGGGTGAGAATGGAGGCAATGAGGCAGCTGGCAGTGTCTTTTTAAGGTAAAATGCAGCAAATCTGTGCTGCGTTAGTTTCCGATATGCTGGCTGACCACATAGATTTAATCACTGGCATGTTTTTAAAGAGCAAGTAACAGCATGGAAGGGTTACCTTGATCTGACAGCGTTATTCAGTACCATCAGTAGTACGGCAGGTAACCAAACTGCCAGAAAGATAAATCTAACGCCAGACACACTTTGCTGTCTTTCACTACTACTGTTGTTCTCATTTTGTGTGTAACAGCTTTCCTACCATTTCAAGGTACTGCTACAGACTGTTTCAATTTTAGGGGTTTTTGGGCTAGGCCTGGTTTGGTTTCCTAGTCTGGCATGAGATTGTCTAATCCCCTCCCAAGTCCTTTCTCATCACACCCTCTCCCCTGAGCACCCCATGTTTTGACCTCTGAAAGGCAAAATGAGAGCAGGGCTTGATCCCTGGGCAGGGTCCCAGCAGACACCCCCATTGCTCATGCTGCAGCCCACAGTCTCTGCTGGTTTGGGTTTTATGGTCCCCCCCACGACCAGCTCTGCAGTTGTGTGGGACCCAGGTTGGACATATTGGTGCCACTGACTTGAAATCAAGAATTTTCTTGTCCATCGGTTGCACTTCTGGCTTTCTAAAAAAAGCCTTGACTTTGTCCAAAAAGAGCTGGCAGCCAAGTTTCCCTCAAGGTACCATTCTGGCTTGGGAAAGCCATCCTTGAACCCTGCCCTGAGTCATACTCACAAGATGTTTAGCAGCACATCTACTCTGAAAATAATCGCTGAGCAACATGTATGATGGGGTAATAGAATTTTGCACACCTTGGGAAAACAGCGTGTCCTGCAGTTGATATTGCAAACTTCACTGATCCCTACCCAGTTGCCTAGCATGGAAGTCAGTGAGATTGTACAACACAAGGTGAGCCAAAAGAGCATTGGAACAGCTTGCAGAGAGCCTAGCTTTTGCCAGAGTGATAGTCCCACACTGGTGAAAAACCCAACAACATTTACTGCCAATAGGTGTTATTTTAACCAAGCAAAGTGCATATTTATTTAGTGGCTTCTGTGGTATCGGAGGCACCATGTTTACTCTCCATCTGCTTTCCCTCATCCAAGCCTCTTTAAATTCTGGGTCGCTAAAAATGACTGGTGCTAATGACATTTGTCAACATAGTTCCCCAAATCACAAAGCAGTGAAAAAAAACCATAAGAGGAAAGAGATGACCTGAATTTACAATGGATTGCTTGCAGAGGCTTGCTTTCTTGTGTAACAGCTTGGAGGAACTGGAAGACAAACAGACTCTGAGCCGAAACCCCCGTGTTTGGGGATGAGGGGGGAGAGGGGAGCAGGGAATATGAGATCCATATGTTCGCCTTATTTTGTCTCCTAAAGACCTGCTGTTCCCGGCCGTGATTTTTCTTGAAACGTTAATTATAGGAGCTGGGGATGTCAGCGGTGCTCTTAATAGACTAAGTTAAGTGCTGGAAAAAAAATTGCCTGATGAATAAAAAGCCAGTTTTAGAAATGCAATCAGCTGCAGCAAAACCAAAATACACTAGTGGCTCGCGCGAGGAGCTCAGGACTGCACCTCTGCCCACCCTGCGCTGCACTGCCCAGGGACCCCAGCTGTGGGGTTGTCCATGTGCCTCTGTGCTCGCTCCCAAAACCGACTTCAGCAAGAGTGGTGGGGATGTGTGGGGCCCAGGCAGTGCCACCAGGGCTGGCAGTGGAGGGGCACACAGGTGCAAATACTGCTGGTGCTATCCCAGGTGTCACCTGGGTGAGACAAACAAGAGAAAGGCGATGGGACTGCGTGTGCCTCTGAGGACTGTTAAACAGTCTCTGGGACAAGGCATGTCAGTTATCCCTTTGTGAGTAGATTTAATGGGTGCAATAAAACCAGGACCAGTATTTTTGTGTTCCAGTCTCAAGATCATTAAAGCTACAAAGCTACGGCACTGTGTGATTTATCAGCTGCCGTGCCAGGGAGAAGCTAGACTGTGCCTCACGGAGAGAAGGTGAGTGACTGGAGGCAGGGAGCTGGGACCTCCTGGGGCAGGGCTGGGACCCAGACAGTTATCTGCTGCCAGAACCCTGCCTGGGGGCAAGGCACACATCCGCACAAGGCACCCAAAAAACAGCCAAGACCAACACACAGGCCCAAGCCCGGTTGCCAGCCCTCTGCATGGTAAACAACATGGGGCTGCCTGAGTGGCAGTGAGTGGCATCCCCCAGCCAGCAGGTCTACCCAAAACCGAGGGTATACTGAGGAGATGCACCAAGGTCACAAGCACTGGTCCGTGCCAAGACAGGCAGCTCTGCAGCCCTCACGAGCACCCTCTGCTTGCTGGCTTGGAGCTCTGGTGCCACAGCAGCATGTGAAAGTGGGAGTGCAGGCAGCTGTGTGTGGGGTGTTTGTGATGAACAGGGTGATAGGTGATTCCTGTTGCAGTGATTAACACCTTTTCCCACTATCCTCAGACCAAGGCCGTTGCACGCTCAGCCCTTTGCCTGCCTTAGTGAAAGTGAGATTCCTCTCTCCCTCCTCCTCTCCAGTATTGGCCCTGGGGTGCTCCAGAGGCCCCAGAAAAGAGTCAAGAAGGATTACAGGCTGCAGGCTGCCCACAGCCACGTGCACCCCACTCACGCTGGAGCTACGCCATGCCACCTCCACAAGCCTCCCCTGGGACTGTGCCGACTCACCACAGATGGACAGGAGGCTTGGTGACAGCCTTGGACCATCAGCATTTGCCAGCAAAGGGGAATCATGTTCACCACCTCTATCAGTATGTGGACACAGAGAAACCCAATCAGCGCTGGTACTTGGGGACAGGAACTTCTTGGTTGATAGGACTCTCCCCAAAAGCCACATGAGCCTGATGGCCAAGGCTGTGCTCTCCCAGGTGGGGACACCCATGCTGTGGCTGGTCTAGCCCTCCCATACTGTGGGGTATGTGGGGAGAAAGAAAGACTAGTGTTGGGAGGAATAAGACATGAGCATGTTGAGAAGAGATCTTCTCACATTGCTCCTTGGAGGATACCATGGACCTCTCGGCACTGCTTAGCAGCTGGAGTCCACAAGTTCAGCTTCTGCCCACTTTGCAGGCTGTGCTGGTTTCCACTTACAGGGTTTTTTTCCTCTCTACTGCATGGACAACAAATACTGTTCCCCTTACCCTCACATGTGCTGAGAGCATATGCTGTCTCCACAGCATCAGGGCACTGAAATTAAAGTGCACTTACAGGTGCGAAAACCAACCGGCAAGGAACCGTCTGCTTCGAGGGTGAAGTCAATCGCTTCTGCCAAGTTTGAAGGCTTTGCCCTGGTAATTCATGCTGGGGAAGAAAAAGGTTTCAATTTAAATGTTAGCCAGGATCAGGTCTGGTAGCTCTGGCCAGAAGGGCATATAGAAAGGTGCTCTAGAGAGGAGATTTTTTTGCCTTTGATCAGCTATCACAAACCAGTTGTAAATTGGTTCCAGACTGGAAACGAGAAGATGCTAAATGCCTTGGCACTCCTGTTGCAGCCCCAGCCTTTCAGACAAGGACTTGGGTTAGCCCGAGCAGGAGCCTGTCCTGGGAGTTACCTATGTCAATATTCCCATTCTCTGCTGATCACCAATAAATTACTTATTCATTCCCAACAGTTTCTAACTGGGCTAGCTGGCAAACGCAGATTAATTAACCCTGGAGTCATCTCTGCCCATGCTGTGACATACTGAACAGCAGTATCAGTCTTTTTGTATTTAAACAAACTGTTTCAGAAAAAAAAAAGATGTAAAAATCAGGGTAATAGAGGGTCAGACCTGGACTTCCATGAGACTAGCAATCATTGTATCATAACAAAGAACCACCAGGCCTAGAAACACCTTCTTCTGTATTGGAAGTGCTGAAAATATGTGTAAGTAATTTGTCAAGTGTCTGTTTTATTTGTCTTTATGGTCAGGCACTAGGACAGCAAAACTACAGATCTAATATTTACATCACATCTTAAACAAGGGTTTGCTCACTTACTCTCTGATCTTCTCCCATCTGTCTCTTCTTTCCTTGCATACTATTTGTTACAGGCCAGAGCCACAAAGAGCACAAGCTCTTCTGTTCTGAGCATCCTTACTAATCCCTGGTCTAGGCAGAGTTTTAGCCCAAATTATGATAATTTGTGATTGTACATATTTTTGCATGATGTGACTATCAGTTCAAGACAGTAAAGCAATTGTTTTTCCACACCTTTCTTGTTCTGCTTATGGGCTTTTTTATTAGTATTCTTCATTGCATCACTGATAAAAATAGACCCACGCCCTAAAATCTTCAACTCTAAAAAGGTAGCAGTTGCTGAAGGAACCCTATGCGTGTTGTGCAGATCAAACCATCCTCAAAAAGTTGAAGTACAGGGCTCTTAGCATACAAATGAGTAGGGTGATTCCTCAGGTGATTACTTCAAATATTTTTCTTTCTTGCATGAAGCCTTGCCTGGAAGAATCTATGGTTTATGATAAATATTAATAAGCTGCTTTGGCAAACTAACCTGTGAGCTGGTTTAGTAGAGTCAACCTCACCCTGTCCTAACAACATACAAGACTTCTTTTTCGTCTTTTCTGAGGCCATCATTCTTCTTTGTAACATAAACTTTCTCACTGATTTAAAAATAAATTATTATAGCCATTAAAAACACTAAATGGGAGTCATCAACTGACACTGCGAATCACTTTTAAAATAATACAGTGATCAAGATGATTGATTTTCCAGTTACATGAAGCATTTAGCACAAAGACTTCTTCATCGTGAAATCAATCGTGGAAGTTTGTTGAGCCTTCGCAGAAGCAGGCACAGGACTTGCGTTGCATATTCCCTCCTGGCCCGTTAGGTATTTCACAACTCTCCGTGGACTTTGTGCGGAAGCCAGGCGCGGGAGGAGTTGACGGGTCTTTGGCTGCTGCGAGGCTGCGTCAGGCTGTCGCTGAGCAGCAGATGGGAGGGGGCTCGGCTGGTTGTGCACTGAGTCTGACAGGTTTTGGAGCATCAGGAAGCTCATCAGCTGCATTAAAGGGTCTTCTGCAAGCCCCCTGTGCAGCCTGAACTAATACCTTTACCCTTACAGCTGCGGTGAACAGAAGGCAATAAAAATGGCACTGACCATTACTTTTAAGTTAAGCCTCTGCTCTGTGACACAGGGCACACTGCAGGGCCACACGCACCCAGGTAGGAAAGACAGGAAAATACCCAAAACTTCTTCTCCCTCAACTGGAGATGAGCAAGAGTATCAGTGTATCAACACCTCCTGCCTGCCCAAGAGCCCATCTGGGAAGGCTGGGATGAGCTAGGAAGGCTCTATGGCACATCGTGGGTAGGTGGGAGGGCTGCTGGGGAGATGAAGCTCAAACTGTAATTTTGGGGGGTGGTCTGGTCTGCACAGGAGAGGAACAACCACCTTCCCCTGTTGCGATGCTGCAAAAATACTCGGGGTACTGCTGAAGCTGGGCACTGCTGGCTCATCTGGCTTCATCCCTCATGATGCAGAGCAGCCATGAGGGGTGGCAATGTCCAGTCCTGCTGCTGCTACGTGCCCCTGCACTTAAAAATCCCTGGGGGAAGAGAATGGGGAGAGTGTGTGGGCTTCGGTGCCCGTGCTGCTGGGATTGCAGGGCGATGCTTATACAGGCTCGGCGCTGAGACTTTCTACACCTCTCACTGCTGCCCAACAGAATTCCTTGCAACCAGTCCTCTGCCACGAGGTGTTTCATTTCGGGATGGCAACACAACCCACCGAGTCTGGAAGGCATATGGATTTTACCAGAAAAGCAGGTAAGGCAGTTCTAAGTCAGTGGATGAACACAAACTGCCAACAAATCTTTTTAGTGTGGTTCAAGGATATTTTCACAGCTTTGGACAAACTTGATGCTGAGGCTTCTTCTCAGTGGATTATTTTCCTTTGACCTTTTGAATGCTCGTAGCCAGCTCGTCTAATCTCAGAGAGGTCTCTTGGCAGAGGGAAGCAGACGCAGTCATAAAGTGGCTCTCATATTGTTTTACTCTAACCTTGAAGGGCTTGGTAGATCAATAGCTTGTGGAGGGATCTTTAATCAAGTTGCTGAACCTTCCTTTGGATGTCTAAGCACTCTGCATTCTGAATCTTAATTATATTCTTCAAGGACTTGGATTTAGTGCTGTATTTGTTCACAGTATATTCATTCTAGACTGACATGAGTTAAAAAGAACAAACTACATTTTTAATGGGGCTGTGGTTTGAGGGACACTTTTAGCAAAAAGCCAGAAAATATCTGAAGGCCTGTTTCTGCTAGAAGATAAACAGGTATTTGCTAAGCCAGCTCCCCAAATGAACAAGCATTCGAACAGGATCTTCATTTAGAAAATGAAGAATAAAAAGGGTCTGTCATCACATTCAGATTGGATATTCCTTTGCCCTATTATTATGGGTCTCCTCTTTCATCAACTACGAGTTCAGCAACATGTTTTTTTATTCAGAGTTTTAGACTGCAAATATGTCACGTTTGTAAGCACACCAAACTGTACCTTAATTTTATCCTTTTAAAAATTAATGGAGCTAAACAAAGACATTCAAACAAAAGAAAATAGCACACAACACTTCATGAAATTTTTAAGTTTTCTAAAGTAATTATTTTCTCTTTCTTTTGGATGACATCGTTTATTGTAAGACATCATTTTTATTAAATACACTGTAATACAAGAGACTTTCCATGTCATGTTGAGAGAAGCTGGTCACATGATTCACAAACAAAACTTTTAACACTGATACCTAGGCATCACTTTGAAATCAGCCAAGATGCAATGAAACTTTTAAAGCAATGACTTGTTATAACAAACTGCAAAACAAGAACCACTAAATATTTCCATGGAGACATCACATTGAAAAAAGAAAAAGAAAAAAGAAAGGAGAAAGATAGCTCTACACACCAGGTCACAGTTTGGTGACAATATAGAGATTTATATTTATATGTAGATATCTTCCTCTTTACCTTAAGTGACAAAGAGAGTGATATCTAGAAATATATATATACATAAAGTATAGGTGGAGAGCAGGGCTGGGACAAATATTTCATAATTACTTGATTCTCTCTCTATCGGTGATTCAATTAAACATCAATGTTGAATTAAATTACTTGTATATAAAACATTCTTAGCTGCTTTTCTTTAAGTTACAGAAAGATACATATAAGCTGCAAGATATAGGCCTCTGGAAAGATTTGATTTGATCTCTGTTTTCTCACGTCTTTGAATCAAACGGCCTCACTACTAGCAGCTTCTATTATCCTTGCCCAAAGTATTCAGTGTTTATAAAATACCAGCCGGTCATCACTCAGAACCTTCTACAAGCAAACAAAATATCCCCACAGACCTGGTCTAGAATGCATAGACGGAAAAATAACACACCCATCATTTCCCATTTCTTCTCCTGAGACATATGTTTAAAAGATGGCAAAATAGTCACTTGGTTGCTATTGTGAAATTCACAGTGTTTTCCCTGCAACATGTAGACTTTTTTTTTTTTTTTTTGCTTCATATTTGTGATGAATGTAGCACACTCCCCTGCCCCACCCAAATAAAGGTGTTTTAACTAAGGCTCTAAAGGACCTCTTGATTCAAAGCAGCAGTGGTTCATCCCAGCCCTCACAACAAGAAAATACAACTTCTTGTGCTATCAAAACCTTCGTCTTTGACGACTGAAACCCTAATCTGTTCCCCAGCCCCTCCCCATTTCCCTCCCTCACATTTTATAGCAGTTATTTGAAATTCAGTTACAGGCTGCAACAACCCAGAGACAGACTTGTTCTAACACATATGCATTGTACCTTAGTCATCCAGTGACCTAGTCATTTTATTGGGTTATTTAATTTCTTTTTAAAGTGTTTTGTGAAAGTCTACATCAACCACAACAAAAACAATCTCTCAGGAAGGTGGGGAGGGGTACAGAGAGAAAGATAGGGAAAGAGAGAAAGGAAGAGAAAAGAAGAAGGGAAGAGGAGAAAAGGAAAGAAAGGAAAGGAGAAAGAAGGAAGGAAAGTGGTACAGAAACAGGAAGTAAGGATGAAAAAGAAAGAAAAAGAGAAAAAATAGGCAGTTACCTATTTAACTGTAGACAATATAGAGATATATTGTTTCACAAACCAAAATGAAGTCCTTTTGAAAAGGGTACACTCCATCATGCATCATGGGGTGCTGTTGCTTTACAAGTATCTGTTCTCCACGGCCAGTTCTGTGTTCTGCAGATCTATTGAGAGTGAAGGACAGAGGGTGGCAAATGCTGCTATTATTACTGCTAAATTTTGGCGTTCTCATTGTCCTACAAGTCGTGTTGCAGTCTGAATAGTCCAGCTCATTCTTGGTATTATTTCATTACTGCAGACGAGTATAAAATGCTAATGGAGCTGCACTGTTACTCTAGGACAATAAAGCAACGTTAGCACAAACCCAGAAATGACAGTAAAACAAACTCTGTATTCCCAGCTTGGAAGCTTGTCTGTTCTTTTCATTGTGAGAAATCAACAAGTGAGATGGGAATGGAAGAAACGTTTTTATGCAATCATCTGGGGAAAAAAAAGTGCTTGTTGTTATATCTCTGGCATTCTAGCACTGCCTCTGCTGCACACCAGTTAAAAAATTGAATCTTACAAACATAGAAAAACAAATATCAAAAGAAAATAATATTTTGGTTACTCAGCAGACTTTATCAATTTATTAATAGCACTCTAATCATCATTTGTAATAATGTAGGTGTATGTAAATTTATACATATACACACAGCCCATACATAATGTGCATGCATGTCTGCACATATATAAATAAAATACAACAGACATAGGCATACATGTATATGCTATGTGTGTGTATATATATATGCCATATACAAACACACATATATAATATATATTATATATATGATCAGTTCGTAGCACAATCCAGAAAGACTTTTTAAATGAGCCTGATTGTCATATTTACTCAGTGTACACAATTTAGCTGACAGTGCAAGCATGATGAATATGCACATATACTCACCCTTCATTGTGATTTGAACATAATTCTTCCTCTTCTCTGCTCATTCTGCTACACTTACCCACCTTTTCATGAGGAAACGCAAACTATGTATAGCTACAGTTTATAGCTTGTCTACTGTGATTATACATCTTATGCACTATCAAGAACATTAATGATACAGGTCATGGTTATCCATACCAGTGGTTCTGTAGAACATTTGGTCCTTTAGAAGTTTAACATACTGCTATGTTATTGCACAACGCATGATAACACTATTTATTCTCTGAAACGACTCTAATAGTCTCACTAGTAAATCAAAAAGAAGATGCCACTAAGTACAAATTCAGGGTTTTGTGGTTATTTTTGGTATACATTCTTTCAGTGCTTGCAAAACCCACCTGTTTGCTTTCAGACTGGAGCCTGCTTTCCAACAGAAGAAGCATCTCAGATGCTTTTTTCTTCAGCTCATAAGAAACTAATACAGAATACAGCAGGTAGAAACTTAGCACCCCCCTCCACCACCTGCAGCCTCCTCCCACTGCACAGTAAGAGCGTACTCTGACACTTTTGTTTTCCACAACTGTTATTTTGAAAATCAATTTCAAATTCCTTTAAAACACAACGTTTGGGTTCTCAAGATAATGGGTTTCACTGGATGCTCAGTCTTTTTCTAGCTTTCTGTGTGAACTTCCAAGACAGACTAGCTAAAATCTTAAGGCCCATTTTGTAGGAATCTTCCTCTGGCTTTTTTTGTGTTTCCAGTTCAGTAGTGGTTAAGAAATAACATCTAGTTTATGAAAGAAATACCGAGTATGGCTTTATAGTTACACTGTCATGTTTATTTGTAATGCTGCCTTTTCAATGACATTGAGAAGGGTAAAACTTCATCACTGTCCACTGAACTATTTTCTTTTGAAAATGTTCAGATTCTTTATGAGCTAGCTCTAAAAGCTTCTGAAGGAAAAATCTAAAGTGCCTCAATAAATAATATATGCAAGCAAATTATATATTAAATGTGCTATGGGAACACTTACAAAAATAAAATGCTTAATTTATTAAATAAAATATCCCCAACACAAAGATGAAGGACTATTTTGATCTGGCTCATATCAATAAGAAATAACAAAAAGAGAGAAAGAAAGATCACTTTTTTGCAGTAACGCCCCCTCACAGAGGGAGGCAAAAGTCTCGAGGAATAGGTAAGGTATGTTTTCATTTGTAAGAATTCATATTAAAAATAATCCTAACTCTAAATTTGAAATCGTCAACTTCTGGTTTGAAAAATAACAGGTATGCCCATGCAGCTGTCATCAGCACAGTGGCCATGCAAATGTTGTACACATACAATGCCAATCCAACTAAAAATAAATTATTTAAGAAAGAGTGGATGTAGGTAATGACAGCACTAGTACCAACACAAACATGGTGCTGAGCTCAGGGTCTTTGCACTCTGAATAGTAAGCCATAACCTCAGAGTAATTTGTTTTCTCTAGAGATGTCTATCCCCTGCCATGGCTCAAATATAACCAGTGATCTCCGTGCTTTAGATTATTCATGTTATATCAGCCTATTGTAACATTGTAAAGGCATTTTAACATGGCTAATGTCCTCCATTAGCCCCTTCTAATGAAATATAAGTTATATTGTTATGAGTTCGCTATGCCTACTAGGGTGTACTACAAGATGAGTGATAGTTTCTGCACAAAGGGCATTAATCGACAGAGACCATGCACAGTTTTGCTTGCACGGTTGAAAAAAAAGAAAAAGGATTGAGAAAGGAAGGAATACACTGCTGGACAAGCACAGTATATGATACACCTGCCCCAGCATCTATAGCTTGCCCTATCCTATCAAAATCCTTAGTTTCAACATGTGATTCTGAAATTAATACTGTACATTAATAAGCCTAGCTTCAGCCTTTATTAAAAAAGACTAGCTGGAGAACATTTTTATACCAGTGGCATGACAATATCCTACCAGAAGACAAAATAAGGGCATGTATTTAGTTTATCATGTTGTAACATAATTGTGTGCAGTGCAGGCAGCATCTTTTTCTCTTTTACTTGTATCTGGCAATGAAAGGTGCTGGCAAAGCACCTCCTTGAACAATCCCTTTAGTCCTCAGAAAGACTCTTCAGGGAAAGTGCTAAACCCCCTCTTGCCTTCCATCAAATCATTGAAGTGTTTTTTATTTTTGTGGCATTGGATGCCATCTGATCCCCTAGATCCTCCAGATAGTATATCACGTAAGTCTTTCCATCTGGCTTTATCTCTGCAAGGAATATGCTTCATGTAGAGAATACCAGTCTTCTTTTTCCACCCACATGCCGAAGCAAAAAAATTGAGGTGAATCCATAGAAACTCCCAGTAGCTGTACAGCAGAAATCACAAAGTTCCGAGTCAAATATATTTTTCCCTTTTTTCATCCACATCAAAGGCATGAATACAACAAGGCATTGTTAGTTGTGGTGGGCAAACTGAAGAGTCTGCTGATATAACAGATCAGGTTTTTAAGGCCTTTGTCTATGCAGAGTTACAATAATGCAGAAGCCAAATTGATTAGAAAGACAGGAGAGAAGAAAAAAATGATAGAAACTGAGAGAGCGAAAGAGAGAGAGAGAGAGAGAGGAGATACGTCTCAGTAATGTCTAAAAAGTCGATACTGTGTCTACAGATGGAGAAGTGCACATTGCTTGCCCTTTAGAAAGCTTCTCCGCAACTTTGTCATTAATACTGTCAAAGTTAAGAACACATTTTAATGGAGTTCAGCGGCAGTTGAACACATTCATTCCCGCAGCCCATAAGAAGAAATGCTAGGAGACTTTAGCCTAAAATATCCAAGTAGACTGGAGATGCCTTGGCCAAGTTCTGGAGGAGGGAATGGATTTCTTTGATGTTGAGCCTCATGTGAGGCTCCCGTTGCCAACAGCCCAACATCAAGTCATACACTTCCTTGGGGCATGTGCGAGGTCGCTGCAGGACTCGGCCCTGAGTGATGCACTCAATCACCTATGAGAAATCACAAGGAAAGGATCAGCACACCTGTGACAACTATTGGGGGGGTCATCCATGGAAGAGTTAACTGCTAATTGCCACAGCAACTAGCCTCACCGGTGGCAGTCTCCCAGCCAACTCTGCCAAGGGCTGCGTTTCTAGGCAGATGCAAGAGTAGCGGGATGTGATCTGGAAAATTCACCGTAAGTTGTCAGTATCTTCACTGATGTGAAATTCGTCAGTGAAGTATCTTCACTGATGTGAAATTCACCCACGTTGCCCCTTTCACTCTTGATAGAATGATGGGCCAGGAAGTAATCTCATACCTCCTCTCTCTACCCATCTAAAAACCTCACCTCATCTCAGAAGGAGGCTAAGTTTTCACCCTACTCACATAGAGCATTAGCGCCTCTCCCTCCCTCCTTCTCTCCCTCCTTAAACTTATGAGTATCACTGTGTCTGATTTCTGGAAAGGAGTTACTGCCTGTAAATCAAGAGATTTCCAGATTACCTCAGTCTATTCAAGAATGGTTCTGGACAACCACTTTGCAACAATGACATGTATGGTATGGAACTGAAATCACCCAAAGCCCGTTCAGGAGATAGCTAAGCTCCTTTTCATTGCCTCATGGTCATTCTCAATACCCAGAGCAGATTTTATCCTATATAAAGGAAAAAGCTAAATTCCAACTGGCATAGTTCTGCTTGGGCAACTTCCATCCACTCTGGGGAGGAAAGGGTGAAAAGGAAGAAATTCAACCACAAAGTTCATGACAATACCATGAATACCTAATATCAGGGGTCTTGCCTTTACTAAATAAATTTGTTGCCGTCCCTTCTCCAGAGAAGCTATACCAACAGTTAACGTGCCAGCCCTCCCAATGCAGTTTGAGAATGTATTACACACACCTCGTTGTTTGAGAGCTGATACCATGGCTGTTTGCCATAGGTAAAGATTTCCCATAATACAACCCCAAGGCTCCAGACATCACTTTCTGTGGTGAACTTCCTGTACATGATACTCTCTGGAGGCATCCAACGAATGGGCAGCATGGTGTGACCCCCAACCTGAGAAAAACAAATGAAAAGAGTCAGAAATAATTCCTCCAGACCCTCACAAGAAAGAGTATCAAGACGTTAAATAAGAAGAATCCATGTTTTCTTTCTTTCCCATCTGATACCATTCACTTTGAGGAGCTTTTCAGAACTAGGGATTCATGATCCAAACTCCTCTCCCCCCAGCAGCAATCACCACCATGACTGGTTTCTCTACAGAATCTCCAAAGACATTGTTTCTGAAGTGCAAACTCATTCTTAACATTTACTTGGCACATCGTACCCAAGTATCAGGAAGCTCTACAAAATTATTAATTAATTTAGCCTACCAACCCACTTTAAATTAGCCCAGTTTTACTCTCCATTTTAACACTGGGGAAACTATAAAAGATTCATGAAATGAAATCTGCACTGCTGATTCTCCTAGAAACTCAGTAATATCAGCTAAAATCCATGAAGACACAGTGGTCTAACCGCATGACGTGGTAGGATCAGGATCTGTATGGTTTAATTTTGAGTGAATTAAAGCAATGCTATTTTGTGTTGATAAATTCCAAAGTTTAAATCAAATTATTTTGTTCCACATTAACTACCCAGTCCTACACAGCTTAAAAAAAAATCAGTCCTTTGGATGTATTCCCTTGATAATAAACAACTTGTAAGACATAGACTCTTATGCCAAATCAACTCATGTTGAATTGGATCTTTCACTGAATGAATGCCTTAGAACATTTTTAATTTTCTCCAGAACACTGTACTTCCTCAAAATTAGGTATCCTAACCCTAATTTAATTTTTTAAAAAATCTCTTATTTCTAGTTTCTAAACAATTTATTGTTCCTGGTATGTAACATTCTGACAGGATCACATCAATAAAGAAATCCACCCAAGTACTTTTAAAATAGTGTAACTGCTGAGATATTGTGATATATAGATATTCTGATTACTTTTGCATCAAGACAGCTGCAAATATTTTCAAGGAAGTTAAAAAAATCAAAAGGAAAGCTTTTTCAAAGACATCTAACTTTTGATTAACTCTCATTTTCCTGTCTGAAAATGTATTTAATTTGAAACCACGTTTGCACTTTCAAGATTCCGTCAATTCAAAATATTGTTTCTCCTTGTGGGACTTCACATTTGTTGTTATAAAGAATGCCCTCCTTGTTCTCATGTTGAAACAGCAAATGGAAGGAGAACACAACAGAAATTCAGTCAGGGTTCATGTTCTTTCTAAATCACTCCGAACATCCATTTCCAGATATTTGTCAGTAATTCAGCATTAGCACAGCATACCAAAAACACAGCTATGGCTGTGAGAGCTCAGCCCTGTTCCGTGCATCGCCACAAGTAAACACTTGCTACTGACTCCATAAAAACAGAAAGTAATGCTAAAAATTCCACAGACTAGGCTCTTCTTCTCGTCCTCCTACAGGAGATGTCAGGCGAGCAATGGAGGAGTATTTTTTGCCAGGATGCCGAATGAAAGACAGTGCTCCTGAGTTCAGTTCCTGGTTACGTTGTGGATTTGCTTGTGCCTCAATGCATGTTGCTGAGCACTGGTTCAGAGACATTTAAAAGGGGACCCAACTCCTGTGGCCTTCTGCCTAATTTAAAGACGTGAGCACTCCATTGACAGAAAATGGATACACATTCGTAAGTGCTTTGCTCAATTCAGCCCATTCATCTCTGTGTTACAGTTTACACCTCTGTCAGGCAGACTGGCTGTAAGGCTCTGTGCATCAGTATTTTTAATCCTCTTTGACAGAGAAATCACTCGATGTGGAGAGTTTGAAGTAACACACAAACCCGCTGAGACACAAACAAAGTATCAGTTTCCCACCTTATCATAACCTAAACTGACATGGTAACCAAACAATTCCAAATCACCACTTTTACCCCCGTCGTGAGAGGTGTTTCATTAGAAAGTCAGAAAAGTTAGTCCCTTAGAAACATGCAGCCACATACACACAGACAAAGGGCAAGTACCATTAAAAGATGGTTAATGATGAGAAGCTTTTGGTCTCATCAAATATTAAAATGGCTCTTAGATCTGCTCATCATATAGCCTCTGCTACTGGTTCTTTTCAGCAATTTCTTTGACTCGTTTCTTAAAAATTAATGAAAGCTATAGACAATAAAATATGTGTCTCTATTTTTTCTTATTTGTCACATCTTACATCAAGAGATTTTGAAACAGCAATTAAACAAAAATCCCAACACTCTCCAAATCTTCTTTTCCCATGGTTCCTTGCTGCAGAACCACAGTGTATTTGTGGTAGGACTCTACGCTGAGTTTCTAGTGTCAATCAGTAAAATGAATGACACACCTCTAGAGTGATGATGATAAATTGCCACCAAATGATGGCTCTGCAATGAACTGATCTGTAACATCACAGACTTAGCTGTCTCTTTGCAGTCATAGCAAGACTGACTCATCAGTATTGACACCAAGAATTCAATTTACAGATAAGCACAAGCCACAGCGTTCTTTGGTGTTCCTTCCACGCCATCTTGCCTGGAGCTGTGTTCATTTCTGTTTCTGAAGGCAGAAGACTTCACTGGGCAGAGAACTTGTCCAGGACTGAGAAGTCCTGTGGTATCTCTATGTCTATCATTGCCAGTATCAATCATTTTAGGCACAGTTACTTCCAGTGCCGCAGCATTTTTGTGAAGATAATAGTTAATGCCTTGCAAAGTATCAATAAAAGTATTATAAGAGGTGTTCTTCTTGCCAGATGGTATTACAATGAAGGATACCTGTGCAACCTATGGAAGGTTCAGCATCTACCCGTGGTCGAAGAGCACCTTCAGTTTCAACTCAGATTTCAGTTCAGCCACATCAAAAGCACAGGGAAGGGCTTGGCCAAAGGCAGTTCTTCTAAATGCACATTTCCTTCCCTATTAATGATCCGTGGTTACTGAGTCAACACTCACTCAGCTCAGAAAAGCATTAAGGGCCGTGTTAGGTATATGCTTAAAATGAAGCACATGCTTCAGAGCTTTCTTGAACTGAAGCCTGGGACTTGACACCACTCTTTGCAATATGCCTGAAACAAATTGCCAGTCAGTTGTGAGCTTCTTTCGATCTTTATTGGACTGTTGAGTCCAAGCACCCACAGTTGTGCCAGTGAAGATAGTGGAGTGCCTTTTTGCCGTTGTTGCCAAACTCTCAGCAAGACTAAGGGGTGTTTTCCAAGAAGCACCAATGAAGGAAAACAAGATTAGACTGACCAAACTTTAAAGGTGCTGAGTGCTTCAAGGGGATGACTTCTGTGTATGCTTTAATAAGAAATGCAACTATTACACAGCTCTCAGGTATCATCAGCATTCTGCAGAATAAAGTCCCTGCTATGCAAACTGTCATTGCAGTACTGTTTGATACACGTAATTTTAAAATGATTGTGTGCTAAGCAGACTACAGTTGCAGGTAAATAACACCTTTATATTCAATCTAGCTGAAGTTATGACAGGTTTAAAAGCATTACAGTTTTAACTTAATATGCTATTACTTTAAAATCCGTGCTGTAGCTGTAAAAATGTTGCAAAAATTACCATTTTATGGATATAAATTAGGGTATATTTTCTTGATGCCTACCTGAAAGCAGCTACATTATGAAGGTTTATTTTTATTCAGAATTGTACTTCCTCAGAGCCTTTGTAGGACTTAAGTACTTGCTTCCAAATGTCAGTTTATGAAACCAAGCACTCCCTAGCCCAGACATAGCCTTGTATTACGTTCACTAGTTGTTTTTACTAGCAATATTTGTCTAGAATCTAAACCAGAAAACCTGGTGGATTTGCTTCTGCAATGTGCAAACTATCCACAGGGAGGAGGCTGCTATGCCAGATCAGTGAACTACGATGTTCTCCAAAGAAGCACTTCCAAGGGGAAACCGCCACACTGTTCCATGTATGAAATGATGCACTTTGAACAATGCAATGTCATTCCACTTGTCACCACTTTCAGCACTCAGCTTTTAAATGAATTTAGCACTTTGAAAGGTGCCAGGTAAGCCAACCTTGAACATTGTTTTCATCTATTTGCAAATGTCACGTTTCAAGGATTGCTGTAGAAGTACCATGTCTTAGCCTTGAAGCAGGGCATCTAATCCTAGAGTTTGCTGAAATTTGTTCACTTTCTGGTTTCATATGTTCCATATCCTGCTTCATAGGCACTAGGAAATGCAGAAATTTTGGTTTTAAGGAGGCAACTAGGCCTATAGTACAAAATTCTGTGGAATTGACTTTTGTTGCCCAAGGGTTGGCACACATCCATCCATCCATCCATCCATCCATCCATCCATCCATCCATCCATCCACCCACCCACCCACCTGTCCAGTGTAAACCCAGCTTTCTTGCACATTAATATTACTGCTACAGAGATGAGCCCTCAGCTGATTGTCATCAAGATAAAGGCAGGCAATCACTGCAATTTCCCTATGCCAATTAAAAAGGCATCTGCTGACCCTGCCTTGGTCACTGTTTCAACTTCTACTGCACAACTTCCATGGGAACCCAAAGCCCTGTTGCCTAATGGTTGTGAGCAAATGGATACGCTCTCTTACATAGAATGAGCAAATGAAGCCTTGTGCTTCTGCTGGGAACAGGAGGCTGTGGGTGGAGCCAGGGGAAGCCAACCTATAGAGATATGGAAGAAACAGGCTGTATGTGGGGCTGCACAGATAAGACACAAGCCACAGGCTGAGAAAGGCACAAGAAATAATGTCACTAAGATGACCACTCAATCAATTCACACCAGGTTTATGCCTTACTCGTGTACCATGAAGAGGGAGGGCTGAATGGACTGGCCGCACTTTTGCAATGCATGCCAGCTGCAACCGCTTCTTACCATAGCATCACTAGGGGCTGTAGTGCTGAGGGTATGACAGAGGCCCAGAGCCATGCCGTAGCGTGCTGCAGGGGCTGACCAAACTTCAGGACAGGGACTAACTGGAACGGGGAGTAATCTATCGTCCTGCTAAATGCTGGTGGCCATATTTGGAGAGGCTCCTGCACTCCTGGAGAGGATATCAAATGCAACCCCCAGCTTTTGCAGGCATTGTATTAAATAACCCCTTCCCCATTTTTTTCAATTTCTGGCTTTAAGTAGATGATTACTCTGAATTCATGCAGTAAAAAGCACAGCAACCAATTGCATAGCCTTGGAAAACAGACTTCCTCATTGACGTTCAACGTTCCCAGGCTCCCACGATTCCCACAGAGTGACATTGCAGTAATGTGTCAGAGCGCTTTGTATATCCTCTAAAGACTAGTGATGCTTTTCTGCCAACAGGATAAAAGTAATCTTTTTACTTTGTAAGCTCAATGAACCTGAGTGACTAATGCACGGGTTTCAGCCCTGATCCTGCCCAGTGCCTTGGTCCAGCTTGACTGCTGCATCTCCAGAGAGCCCTGCTGATCTCACACTTTTGCAGTTCAGGGTGGTAGTCTTGAAAGCAGCAACACAGCTTGGTATATGCTGAAATTAACTGTCATGTGACAAGTATGTACTCAGTCTCTTTAATGCAACTGGATCCTAGTTTGTCAGACTGTAACCAAGCTGATGTATTTGTTCACCCCTCATAAAAAAAAAAAGCATCCTGTGTATTTGTGGGATTACGGCATTTCAGGGTAGTTTTTGCTATTTATGTTTTGGTCTTCTGACTTGTTTCTCCATTTCAGGATGATATAACTGCAAAGAAAATTTTGATGCAAAAATTACCATGTCTTACTGCTAAAACTGAAAACCTCGCCTCTCTTGGTGAACATATGCTCTTTCCCCTGCATATAATGCTGGCAAACATTTCTCTCAGCACAAGAGAAGATCAATAATTGTTATTTTCATTTCTTCCATGTTCTGGCCTTGCAGACTAAGTCAATCTCTCCTCTTAAAATATCACCACTCCTGCCATGTCCACTTGCAGAAAAGCAATATATTATTTTCACAGTCATAACAAGACATACCGCTCCAGCACATGAGGTTACTGAATTGTGAAATAAGGCAGATTATTAGCCAATTGCTAAAGATGTGTCCTTTCATTTTCACTTTTTATCATGCTTTAGTTCATCTCTATTCAAAAGGGGTTTATGTCTGAAGTTCTTAATTAACTGACAGCGGTCTTGTCAGAAAACTGAAACAATATCTAGAACATTTATTAGAGTCATAGAATAGTTTGTGTTGGAACAGACCTTTAAAGGTCATCTCATCCAACCCACCTGCAATAAGCAGGGGCATCTTCAACTAGATCAGGTTGCTCAGAGCCCTATCCAACCTGACTCCAAATTTTTCCAGGGGTGGGGCATCTACCACCTCTCTGGGCAACCTGTTCCAGAGTTTCACCACCCTCATCATAAAAAATTTCTTCCTAATATCTAACCTAAATCTACCCTGTTTTAGTTTAAGACCATTACTCCTTGTCCTATCAAAACAGGCCCTTGTTAAAACTCTGTCCCCATCTTTCTTCAAAGCCCCCTTTAACTACCGAAAGGCTGCAATGAGGTTTCCCTGGAACCTTCTCTTCTCCAGGCTGAATAACCCCAAACCATTCAGCCTGTCCTCATAGGAGAGGTGCTTCATCCCTCCAGTCATTTTTGTGGCCCTCCTCTGGATCTACTCCAACAGGTCCATGTCTTTCCTGTGCTGAGGGCTCCAGACCTGGACACAGTACTCCAGGAAGGGTCTCAGCGCACCGGAGTAGAAGGACAGAATCACCTCTCTGAACCTGCTGGCCGTGCTTCTTTTGATACAGACCAGGATATGGTCAGCCCACGTCCACCTTTTCATCCACTGGTAACCCCAAGTTCTTCTCGGCAGGGGTGCTCTCAATCCCTTCATTTCCCAGCCTGTATTGATACAGGGGGTTGCCCCAACCCAGGTGCATGACATTGCACTTGGCCTTGTTGAATCTCATGAGTTTCCCACTGGCCCACTTCTCGAGCCTGTCCAGGTCCCGCTGGATGGCATCCCATCCCTCAAGCATGTCAACCACAACCCTCAGCTTGGTGTTGTCTGCTAACTTGCTGAGGGTGCACTCAATCCCACTGTCTATGTCCATGATGATGATACTGAACAGTACTGGTCCCCGTATGGACTCCTGAGGGACACTACTTCACACCGATCTGGACATCAAGCCATTGACCACTACCCTCTGGATGCAATCATCCAACCAATTCCTCATCCACTGAACAGTCCACCCATGAAATCAACGTCTCCCCAATTTAGAGAAGGATGTTGTGGGGGACCGTGCCAAAGGCCTTACAGAAATCCAGACAGACGACATCCTTAGCTCTTCCCTTGTCCACTGAGGTAGTCACTCCATCATAGAAGGCCAGTAGGTTTGTCAGGCAGGACTTGCTCTTGGTGAAGCCATGCTGGCTGTCTTGAGTCACCTCCCTGTCCTCCATGTGCCTTAGGATAGCTTCTAGGAGGATCTGTTCCATGACCTTCCCAGGCACAGAGGTGAGGCTGACAGGTCAGTAGTTCTTAGGGTCCTCCTTTATACTCTTTTGAAAAATGTGTTTTCAATGATATTTTTGAATATCACAGAGAGTGGCTTGGCAACTACATCAGCCAATTCCCACAGGACTCTGGGATGCATCTTCTCAGGTCTCATAGATTTCTGCATGTTCAGGTTCCTCATGTGGTCACAAACCTGATCTACTGTTACAGTGGGAGGGACTTTTCTCCCCCAGTCCCTCTCTTGCGGTCCATCCAATCGAGGGGTGTGGCAGGAGAGGTTGCCAGTGAAGACATCCCCTCTGGTAGGGCTGTCTATTAACTGGCTTAAGAAATTTTCCTCAATGCACTCCAGGAGTTTCCTGGATTGCCCAGAGCTCGCCATGCTACTTTTCCAGCAGGTGTCGGGGTGGTTGAAGTCCCCCAGCAGGAGAACAGCCTTCAAGCGTGACGTCTCCTGTAGCTGGTGTAAGAAGGTTTTGTCAATAGGCTCTCCTTGAGCGGGCAGCCCGTAGTGGACACCAACCACAAGGTTCCCTTTGTTGTCTCGGTTTCCAGTGCTTACCCATAAGCTTTCAACCTGCTCATGGCTATTCTTTAGAGACACCATATTATTACACTATTTTTACACTGTAAGTTCTCCCTCCAGTTATGCAGCGTCAGTTCAATAATGTGTGTCAACTTTGTGTTACTGGAGATTAAATTCTTCTCATTAATCTCTATGAAACTGTGAGTGATATGGAGAAGATGAAGAAAGACCAACTACTCAGTTTCACATAACGCAAGAAGCGGAAGACAACAAATGAAATTTTTAAATGGCACATTCATAATAAACAAAAAGAGGCACCCTGTCACATAACGTACAGTTGCGTGTGGAACTCATTGCCACACTATACTGCCAACGCCCAAGGTCTACTTGGGATCAAAAAGTGATAAAACAGACTCATGGAGGATAAATTCTGACAAGGGCTATCAAACACAAAGATACAATCTCTGGACCAGGAAGTGCCTGAGCTGCAGAGTGCTGGAGGCTAAGAGAGTACATGAGTGAAATATATTAATATACGTTTAACCTGTTTTCATACTATTCTGCAGGCATTGTTTACTCACAGTGACAGGATCCCAGACTAGAGGGGCCTTTTGAGAAGCTATTCCTATGTTCCTATGTGGATGGTCCACGCATTGCAATATACAGTTCTTATTAAACTTCTCAGCAATGTTTATGGAGGAGTAGAAATGATTTTGCCAAAAGGGTGGAATGAAGGAGAGATACTACATGGAATTGAAATATGTGAATGACCTAATGTATCTTACAATTCAGCGTGTTCCAAAGACCTTTTCAAATGATAAGTTGAAAAGATATAGAAACTTTATCTATTGTTGTGTTTTACACAACACAATATCATACCGGGTCAGCCAAATATACAGGACAATTAATAAACTGTAGTAGTTACTGTATTACAGAGCACTTACTCTTCCTAGAAAGGAAGATGAAGTGCCCTGGAGGTAAGCTCAGATGAGTGCTACGAAGAAGGTGACATGATTCACATCTCCGATGAAAAGAAATGTCTCCTATCAGAGGGATAGAAGGAAAGTTAACTGAGTGGAGATCTGTAGCACTGAAAAGTAAAGGATTACAGCTCTTTGGTGTCCCAAATGAAATGTGTATGAATGAAAAAAAAAGTCTATTCCTCTATCATTTCTTTTACTTTAAAATGAGAAAAATTTCTAGCGTTAAACAAAAAATGATAATCTAAGTTTTCACTTAGCTATCATTTTTTTCTAGGGAAAGGGAGGTACAGTGTGGTAAATCGAAAGGAAAGACAACTTGGACAGTGTATTTCGATGATTCAGTGGACATCTAGATTTGTTCTGAAGATGAGAATTCAGGATTTTGGTGAAAAAGCAGGTAGATGGGATTACTATAAGCCAGAGAAGACCTGGCATGTTGAACCAGATGGCGTCTCCTTTCTAAAACACATATTCTCCTTATTTGTTGTGTCAAGCTATGCCATAGCATACAGTTACTGATCACTCCAGCAGCACGACTTGCAACTCACAATATTGAGGTCACGTGAAGTCCTGTGTTTTGCTTCACAAAAAGTTGTCAATATATCACTTGTACCCTAGCACTATTTTCACACCTGAGTGTCTGCTGGTTGCACCAGTGGATAAAAGGAGGTATCAGGTACCAGCAGACAATCAGCTGTAACAACTCATTTTAAAATCCTCACAAGCTCTGGGATGATCTACCTGGACTTGTGTAAAGCACACAAGTCCTGCACAACATCCTTGCCTTTAAGTTGGAGAGACATGGATTTGATGGATGGACGACTTGGTGGATAAGGAATTGTCTGGATGGTCACACTCAAACAGTTGTGGTCAACAGCTCGATGTCCACGTGGTGACCAGTGACAAGTGGCGTTCCTCAGAGGTTAGTACTGGGACCAGACCGCTTAACGTGCCCTGAGGACAAGGACTTGGGGGTATCAGTGGATGAGAAGCTAAACACGAGGCATCAATGTGTGCTAGCAGCCCACAAGGCCAACTGTATCCTGGACTGCTTCAAAAGAACCGAGACCAGCAGGTTGAGGGAGATGATTCTCCTCCTCTACTCTGCTCTGGTGAGACCCCACCTGGAGTACTGTGTCCAGCTCTGGAGTCCTCAGTACAAGAAGGACATGGACCTGTTGGAGAGAGTCCAGAGGAGGGCCACGAAGTTGATCAGAGGGCTGGAGCAGCTCTCCTATGAAGACATGCTGAGAGAGTTGGCGTTGTTCAGCCTGGAGAAGAGAAAGGTCTCTCTGGGGAGACCTTATAGCAGCCTTTCAGTACGTAAAGGGGGCTTACAAGAAAACTGGACAGGGATTTTTTACAAGGGCATGTAGTGATAGGACAAGAGGTAAAGGCTCTAAACTGAAAGAGGGTAGACTTAGATTAGATATTATTAAGAAATATTTTACTATGAGGGTGGTGAGACACTGGAACAGGTTGCCCAGAGAAGTTGCGGATATCCCATCCCTGGAAGCGTTCAAGGACGGGCTGGATGGGGCTTAGAGTAACCTGGTCTAGTGGAAGATGTCACTGCCAGTGACAGGGGGGTTGGAACTAGATGATCTTTTAACGTCCCTTCCAACCTAAACCATTCTATGATTATATGATTATCTAATGTGTCCAAATCAACAGTAAAACAATTTTGCAATGCAATATTAATGAATTGCAGCTACTGCCTTTCTGATTTTCAAACCAAACAGTTAAGAAAATATCAAATTCCACTTTTACATTAACCCCAAGTAGTCTGGGCTACCAGGGTGAAGAAAGTTTTAGAAATAGCCTTTAATATGATTGGAAAACTGGCCTCTACAAGTCTGTACCACACTTGAAATCCTAACTTCTGTTTGCTTTTTAAAATAGGGCATTGCAAGATCGTCATGGTCATTCTCCTTCTCTTCTGCAGTCTTCATGATGTTTTCTGTTTGCCACTTTGTCTGGGCCATAATTTGTTTACATAAACTGGAAAACACAAGAGAAAAGTTTCACTAAAATAGAACAGAAAAAATTCTCTGCTGTTTTCTTTCCATGAATTCTAGTTTTGTCTCCTCACTTGTACCGTGACATCATTCTATGAGTTGAAACAGGCATGTATTCTGAAATGAGGCATCCATCAAACAACATGCAATACGATCACTAAAAATACCAGTAACTGCTATTACTGAAAAAAAATATTATTCATTCCTATGGAGCTTGCAAAATTCTAAATTGTTCTTATCAAATTCATATGTTGAATTGTTTCTTAAGCCATGGTTAAAGTACTGTTCTTGGGCACAAGAGCCAAAATGTAGCCCAAGCAGTGATGAAATAATTTTATAGCTCTTGGCTGAATTTCTACGCTGGTGTAAAGGGACAATTTACACCAGCAGAGGGCTTGGAACCACAAATTAGGGTTTTGGTTTTGTATTTGATTTTGGTTTTCTTTCTTCACTCTTTTCAGTGCCTGTTTCTACCCTCAGCACTGTCATTTTCCATTTAAGAAACATAATATGGCATTGTGTATGCAATGGCTCTTCGAATTCACATGACTGTGATTGTTTAACACCAACGCTGAGGTGTAAATTCTGACTGTGATGTTGAAGCATTTTCTGCCTCCAAAAAGAGACCAGATAATCTCCTGACTTGCAGGCATTCACAGAAGGTATCAGTCTAGTAAGAAATGCCCCCTAAAACTTCCCTGGGTGGACCTATTCTGTGATTTCATGTCATCAGGGTGGAGGTTTGGCTTTCTGACATTATGTCTGTTGAACCTGCTCATCCTGGGAACACAGGAAGATCACAGTGATCTTTGAAAGGATTTAGGACTCTGCACCAGCATTGCTGTATCTCTGGTAAGGGTCCTCTCAAGATTTAACACATATTGATTTCCACACCACACCACAGATTGTGCAACGTACTTCTCACATCCTTCACCAAATGCTAGTGGTGTATGGACAAAGGAGAAGAGGTGGCTGGGGAAGAAACCCACAACTATGCCTACCCTCCCTGCTTTTCCCTTACACATTTTGCAGTGCCCCAAGGGAGTATTCTGTAAAACCTTCTACGTCCTCCAAGTATGAAGCTACTCCTTACTGTAACCATGCAGCACTGAGGTGGTTCCTTCCTCATGCGTGCTCACCTTCCTCTCTGGATGAGTAAGAATGCTATTGAACATTGAGTACTCTGCTTGCTGCACTGTTGCAACACTATAAGCAATTCAAAATTAATGCATAAATATAATTTTAGTTTCACTGCTCAAATAAAATCAGCATCTGCAGTAAAACTGAGAGCTCAAAGGTTAGAGGCCCAATTTTTTTAAAACAGGCTGCAATTTTACACCAAAGTATTTAGGACAGTCATTTAATTTTTGAGATCTCTATTGTTAAAAGTGCAGGGCAACTGTACGATCTTCAATATAAATCTCACATGCAGCACCCCAGACTCCAGAGTTGCATAGATTCAAGGAGGTCCTGGAGACATTCAAAATAAGCCAAGTGTGAAAGGAATCTCTCTTATTGTTAAGGCTACATATTTCAATTTGTTTGGGGGTTTCTGGAATTGTCTACAGCCCCAGTGTTTTGTACAGTTCAGGAATACTTCAGGCTAGGACTCCCAAATCAATCTCTGTGAAAATCTGGTACTAAAACAAGTCATATTTAAATTAGGCTGGTGTTATTTTTTTTTCACCTGTGCTTGTATAACACCTTGGTCAATGAATTCCTGATCCACATGGGGCTCCTACACACCCTTGCAGGACACGCTATACATAATAAGACTTTTTCTAGCCACTTGTAAAAAATTACAAATGGGTTCACCATAGCAGATGCACTTTAACTTGGATATATGATAGTGGGTTACTATAGCCTTAATACTGTTTGTGAGTCTTTATACTTCAGCATATTTTTCATCTGCTTTAGATGAAAACTTTTGAAATATTGTTCCATAAAGGCTGCATTTCCTTTTAAAGTCATGCTACTTTATAATACTCTTTGGACATGTTTAGGATGATCCATACAGAGTATTATCAAATGCACTCAATGATGTTCTTATTAAAATGTTATATGCTTCAGGCCTTAGTGTATAGTTTTCTTTGTCTTCTTGCCAGGCAAATCTATTATTCTTTCTGCATACTAGGCTGTCACCTTCACCTAACCCTGCATCCTGGCCTCTGTGGCTATTTCCATTGAAAACATCCCTGGATCTTGTATCCATCAGGATATTTCATTTTATGATTCACCATGGCCTACAGGAAGGGGGTAGTTCTTGGGTTTCCGTTAGCCTTGACCCCATACTTAGGCTGCAGCCCTATTTTATTTTCCTTTTCTCTCTGCCAGAGAGGAGTTCCCCTTCAAGGTACTGAACTGTGACTGAGCTAGCTAAGACACTTTTGTTAACAAAAAGCAGATGCACCACTAAGTTCTCTTCTGAAAGGATCTTCCTACCGTAATGATTTTGAGTTTGGAAACCCGCTGTATTGTGCAAAACCCATTCTGTATGAATGCTCCAGCTTTTCCAGGACATCTGAAATGAGTGTTAAACAAGTCTCATGTTCACTTTATCAGCTGGCTTTTCTCTGGCTAAAGGAAGGTACCTGGCTAGATTGGCAGTTTCATGTGAATACTGACTTTTTAAACGAATGCCCTCCAAGTTGCTGATCTGTGTATTTGATCTGTTTAATCTACTTTTCAATTATTTTGAATACTTTGCATAGTTATCTCTGTATGAGTGATTGGGTATTCTGTTGCTGAGAACTGTAAATGAGGTAGTGAAGGAATGGGATTAGCATGATTGGTAAGAGTACTTAAGTCTTACTGAAATCTCACCGTTCTGGTCAGTATGACACCTTTGCTGGAAAGTGAGAGGTGGCTCTGGTTTTCTGTGAGAATTGTTGAGCTAGGTAAATAGTCAAGTAGGAGTTAGCCATTTGAAACCCCAAAATAATGCTACATGTACTTTCTTTGCCTGTTTTGAAGAGGTAACAATGAGTATCATGTGTGAGCCAATACAGACCATGCTTCTATCAGACAGGAATTAAATCCGGCAATTCCTGAACAAAATGCAATCCCACTTCTTACTCTTTAAGGTCAGACAGCTTCCCAGCATCCATGTACTCCTGTGACAGGCCTAACACAATAATGTCAGAAGTAAGTTCTTGTCTTCAAGACTGTCTTGGCTCTAGTGAAAGCAGGGGAGACCTTTCCCTGTTAAATGAAACTAATATGGGTTACTCCCCATGATGGGCACTTACTCAAATAAGGGCCTCTTTACGCTTAACAGGAGCACTTTAATGAAGAAGCATCTACTAAACAAAGAAACTCAACAGCCTAGCCCTGGGGAATGGGGAAAGGAATCAAGATGAATACCAAGGGAAGAGAAAAGAGGGAGTGGGGATGGGAGGGGCACAGAAGGTGAACAGGAGCTGGGTAAAAAGCAAAATGGTCACAACTATAGACCAGGGCATGCAGGAATGGATGACCAGTCAGCCTTCTATATCTATTGCAAAGCATTTCCAATAAGCAAGCACGCAAGCAGTCATCAGTGAGCGCTATGTCCCACATAACCCTCTTACTGCATATGCAGTCCCCTTATGGATAAACTGAACCCTGGGAAGACTCTTTCAGCCCTAATCTTGCATGTGCCTTTCAGTTATTTCAGTAAATACCCAGAAACATTAACAGTCTCCTGCATAAAGTGACCTATGGTCAAAACACTGCCAAGTTATGAGAAACCTCAAACCTTTTCTGCTTCAGCAAAAGGAACGCAATATTCCAAATGAACACTGCTGAAAATAACAGATTATTCAGAATAAGAATAATAAATATCATTTCACCTCTCCAGCACAAAACCTGCAGTTTCCTTGCTCATTCGTTTTTCCTCTGCAAGAGAGGGGTAGGGAATAAAAGAGTGTAAGGCAGAAATGGTACCTTCTCTAAGAGACCACAGAGACTGCTTTCCACTGCCCTGCAGGACCCCACGGACCCTTACTGGCAGGAGACAAGGCAACTTCCACTGGCTCCGGAGGGATTTCACACACAGGCTGTGAGCAGCTGTCAGAAAGCCCTGATGAAATTGTGCATTTCAGCTGTCACCACCAGAAATAGGGCTTTCCCCTAAGTCAGGGAGCACAGTCTCTCGGGATGAGCCTCTAGGCTCTCCCTAGGTAAAACTCAGGCAGAGGTTTGGGCAAAGAACCACAGCATGCAGACTGACCCCAAATTTCTATGGCTCTTGGGATTATGTCTACCACCACAGGGAGTTGTTCCCTCCAAAACAGTTAATACATTTGCATTCTGTCTTGCAGCAGAAGTACAGCTTTTGGTTATTCCAGGAATTTCTTCTGCAACGTCTAACACTGGGCAAATGATCCTTTATCATTATTATCCATGTACTTGTTCTCTGAGAAGCCTAAGTTGAAGTACACAACTGGCAAGTTCAGGACCTGTAAGTATCTTCATTATTTCTGCTCAAGGCTTGGATTCTGTGATCGTGCTTTGGCCCTAAGGGGGAAATTCATCTCTGTGGAGCCATGCCAAGACCATGCCATGCAAGTCGCTCATGACGCTCTCAGCTGGAGAGCAAGGGAAGAACTACTATACCCTTTCTGCTGTTTATTAGCACTGGGATAGATGCCAATCCCTACAACATGTTTGCCACAAATTCATCTCCAGAATAGTTAATTTTAACATGACAAAATAATGGAAAAGTCATCTTATAATTGTCAAGATTGTTAATATCTGAAGATATTTAAAATTCAATATTTGATGTTAATACTATAAAGTACTATAACTGTTAATATTAATTTTGATAATAATAGGTATTATGTATGCAACAAAAAAGAAAAATACACTAACTTAAATGAAAGACAGGCCTGCATCTATAAGCATGAGTTGGGATGCAGGTTTTAGAATTCAACCTTCTTCTACTATTCTAAAGAAATGGACAATATTTTAAAATTGTGCAACAGTATCCAGAAGTAGTCCATGTCAGACTGGGCCACACACCTTTTTGTTCTCTATTGCCAGCACAAAGAAGAATATAGAATTATCTCTGTAAAGGAAGAGATGGTTTTATTTAGTCTAAGGACTGATTAATAGAAGAATCACAATACCTCTCGACTATCACGTTAATACGTTGTGATTCAGAAGTATCAGGAGCAGCAGAATGTGAGGATGGGATAAACAGAATGAGACTAAACAAGGCAGCAGAAAAGTTCACCTTTTATTTCTTCCACACTGAGAACATCTCCCCTTGAACTTCTCTTTCCCAAGAAATCCAAACTGATTTATACAAACTTCGCCCTAGGCTACTTATAGTTGCCTTGTTAGTTTACTCAACAAACCCACAGTGGTCAAAAAATAGAAGTTCTGCTCTTTGTGAGAAGTACTGATGTTTTGAAATGCCTTTGATTCTGTATAAAGCAAAAGTACTGAACATTTTCACAAAATAAAAAATTTGGAACATTTTTGAGCAAGAAAATTTGAAATGAAAAATGTTGGTGTTTTCCAGCAAAACAAAACAGGCAGATGCTCCCAAAAGATTTGTTCGAATGGAAACTTTAAACAAAATGTACTCAGATAATTAAAAATAAAATGTGACTGATACTCAATTTAGGTCACACATTCTACAGCACGTTTTTTGATATATGCATCCTCTAAATTGGTTCTGAAGTGAAGCAAAGACCTACAGAGGTCTGTTAAGGAAAATTAAGAAAAATGTCAGCTATGTCTGCTGCTGCAGAGATGGAAGGGAACATCATGCTTCTGGAGGGCAGCTTCCTGCAGACAGTGGCACCTCCTTGAGTCTGGGGGAGCCCAACATCCAGCGGATTCCCAATGTGTTTCAGGCCCTGGGCAGTTTGGCATGGTGAAATGTTGGCAGAGGCATGAGGAGCAGCTCAATACAATACCACTAGTCTCTGAATTATTTCCATTATCACTTCTGGGAGGAATTCCTGCAGGAATTCTTCCTGTGCTCAAAACTGATCCATGTACAACTTAGATAGTCAAGATCTGCACTGAGGGCGGACCCATTTTATGGAGACTCACAGGAAAAAAACAAAGCCTCTCACAAGGTCAATAAGCTATGTCTTAAAACAACTGGATCCAAGATAAAGCACTAAAACATACTATAGGAAACAAACATATATTGGGAACGGAATGGATTATTTTGCGACCTAAATAAAACCAAGCAACAACAAAATGATTAATTAATAGACAAATCCTTTTGAAATTTCTCTCAGCAGATTCTTTCCGTGGAAAGAGAAACGATGGGAGAAAGTGATCAGCAGTTGTTGAAAAGAAAATCAAAATCTGAAACAGCACCAGCCAATGTCCTATTAAGATACCTAGAATGCTCTCCTTTTAGAGATTAAATATTTTAGCACCCCTATATCACAACAGAATTAATCCCTCTAATAATCTCTGACTGTCACATAGCATTGTTCATTCAGAAACATTGCGAAACATTATAGCTCCTGTACAGCTGCATAAAATACATAAAGCTCTGACTGAAATATTGTCAACCCAGGACAAAATACCACAGCCATTTAATAGAACAGAGAAATCTTGGGGAAAAAAAAACCCAAACCAGAACACGGCAAACCCCAAAAACCAGACTAGGCAAAAAAATGAAGAAAAAGACTACGTACAACAGAAACCGGATGCTCTACAGGAGGGGGCAGCATGTCACTTGGCACCACAACTGGAATCTAGCAGAGCCCTATCGTCTGTTCCCATGAAAATGCACCCTGGTCTTCAAGCTGCATCTTTTCTAAAAGTCACATCCTGCCATGCACTGCAAGCTAAGTGGCAGCAGAGAAAATACTGCATCTTCGTCTGAGTTAAGTTCCCCTTCTCCTTCCCTCCTCTGCAGTTCTCTAGCTGAATGTCACCATGGTATCTGACCAGTTATCAAATGCACAACTTTCAGAATGCATAATTTTTGTCCCTGTTCCTGCCGGCCAGGAAATCAGAGGCCTCCCTATTTCTGGGCCATTTAGCTTGCAGGGTGTGAATGATACTGGAGATGTCATCTGAAAGAGAGCAGGTCTGCGTCCGGTGTGGTACCCTCCTTGCTGCCCTGGCCAGGGACTGCTGCATTTCAGATCCTGCCTGCTGTAGCCAAATGCCTGCAACTCCATCTTACCCTGTTCCACCGTGCAGCCAGGGTACCCCGACAGCTGCCTGCCTTTTCGAGCACTGCCTGCCACGGCAGCCCTGGCCCTGCATACTAATTGGCACATTTAATGACTTTCTCTTGCTCTCCCTCCTGTCTCCTCCTGAGCTGCCGTCTGGGAGCAGAGGAGCCCGGCTGCCATGGAAACTGAGCCTCCAAACGCCCTGAACCTGCCGAACCAACCTTTGGAGAGATTCCGGTGGTGAAGCTCAAAAAAGGGGATGCTCAAGGGGGTGTAAAGGCGGAGGAGTGGGAAGAGGTAATGTCGACTGTGGTGGGAGCGGGTCTGGGCTGTTCTGCCAAGGCACTGCACAAGCTGAGTGTATACTGGGCATAAGAAAGCAGGCATTCAGGGGAAAAACAGATTAACCCTCTATTACCTACATTTTTCTTGAATATGTTTCAAAGGCTTCTCAACCCCCTCCCTCCCATCCATTTACAGTCTGGATCAAACACCTCTAGCACGTACACACGCCATGTCATTAAACGAGTTTTCACAATCCCAAATAGGACTCACAGATCCGAAGGACTGTTTGTAGCCAGAAAAAGTGCCGATTACGGTGAGCAAAAGGTTCATGGGGGCCTCAGGCCCTCCACAGCACAAGCTGGCAGAGGACAAACCCCTGCCTAGGCAATAAGGCTGTGATCCCGTGCCCAGACTTTCAGTCCTGCTTCCCTTTCCCAGGCTAGCAGTGGGACTGCTGTGGCACCGTCTGCGTGCGCTGATGCCTCTTCTGGGCAGGCACCTAATTCAACTCCAGCTCTGTGTCCAAAAACATTCTGGACACTGCTTCAGGCCATGTGGCAATGGGAACTGTACTTCTGTCCTCAGTTCTGCCTCCCAGGGATTTCTAGGCATACAATGGGGGTAAGATGAGTGTACATTTAAATCTGAGTTAGTACCCAAATTTCAGCCTTCGAAGGACACCTTCACTTGCACCCAGTGTCCTTGGAAGCTTTCTGGCCTGCAGCGAAGAATCTCCTCGGGTGTCTTTTTTCTAAGCAAAGTTCCCCATGATATGATTTATTCATGCAGGGAGCCCTCAGAAGGTCAATAAAACTGGCACGCTCCCAGAACCACACAAACAAGCAAACAAAACACGGAAGAAAAAACCCCCACTGTTCTTTTAGTGGAACATTCCGAAAATTTTAGACTGGGTCAGCACTTTTCTGAAGACTAGATGGAGCTGATTATGTCCCAGGCACGGAAGAGACATAACAAATGTTTCAACTCTCATTCTCTGTCCCAACCACTTAAACAACCATCCTAATGCTGGGAATTTACTTCAGATCCAAGTCAGAATGCATCGCGCCATGAAGCAGTGCAGGGTTTTCGAGCTGAAGTACCCAGGACACCCAAAAAAAGCCCTGCTTGGTGTTCCTGTGAGGCAGGGGGATCTACCGCAGCACAGGCTGGGGAGCACAGCGAGACAGGTCTTAGATGTGACAACTAAGGACAGCCTAGCCTGCTTCCCACAGGGATACTTCCTGTTTAGCTAAGATCAGCAAAAGGAGACTTCTCCTTGGGTTTTTTCTTTTAGGGAATTTATGCTGTCTTGCACCTCATCTTGCCATTAAGGAGAAAAAGCTTCCACTGACTTGAAGAGTGCTGCCCCATTATAATTTTCAATACACTACGTCTGTCACACATGAGTTCCTATTACAGCACAAGTTGGTGCATAAAAGATGAAGAAGTGCAAAAGGAGTGTTTGCAAGTCACTTACAGCAATGCCTCACCTAAGAGAGAAAGCTCTTTTACAGGGTTGCAGCATTTGTGTAAGCCTCCCCTCTCTCTCATGCAACTGATTTTATTAAATAAGAAATAATGTTTGAAACTGACCATGTTAGAGGATTACAGGAAGGGAAAAATATTTCTTTTCAAGCAAATAGAGAAATTGGTTGTTAATGTTACCAGGACCAAATGGCATTCACCTGAGTCCGAAGGTATGCAGTTGGGAAACTGCAGGTGTATGAGTATCATTAAAAAGAGCAACTGTGCCAGAGAGCTGATGCATGGATAAAAACAGTCTGTCTGTATCTTTCTAAGCAAAGTGGGAAACAAAAGCTTCTGTAGAAAGGGATCCCACTCTACCACAGAATCACAAAATCACAGAATGGTAGGGTTGGAAGGGACCTCTGGAGATCACCTAGTCCAACCCCCCTGCCAGAGCAGGGTCACCCAGAGCAGGTTGCACAGGAACGCGTCCAGGTGGGGTTTGAATGTCTCTAGAGGTGGAGACTCCACCATCTCCCTGGGCAGCCTGTTCCAGTGCTCCGCCACCCCCAAAGTAAAGAAGTTCCTTCTCACGTTTAGGTGGAACCTCCTATGCTCAAGTTTGTGCCCATTACCTCTTGTCCTGTCCCCAGGCGCCACTGAAAAGAGCCTGGCCCCATCCTCCTGACACCCACCCTTTAAGTATTTATAAGTGTTGATAAGGTCCCCCCTCAGTAGTCTTTTTTCCAGACTGAAGAGACCCAAATCCTTCAGCCTTTCTTCATAAGAGAGGTGTTCCAGTCCCCTAATCATCTTGGTAGCCCTTTGCTGTACCCTCTCCAGCAGTTCCCTGTCCCTCTTGAACCGGGAGCCCAGAACTGGACACAGTACTCCAGGTGCGGCCTCACCAAGGCAGAGTAGAGGGGGAGGATGACCTCCCTCGACCTGCTGGCCACACTCTTCTTGATGCACCCCAGGATGCCATTGGCCTTCTTGGCCACAAGGGCACATTGCTGGCTCATGGTCATCCTGTTGTCCACCAGGACTCCCAGGTCCCTTTCCACCGAGCTGCTCTCCAGCAGGTCACTCCCCAACCCGTACTGGTGCATGGGGTTATTCCTCCCCAGGTGCAGCACCCTACACTTGCCCTTGTTGAATTTCATACGGTTTCTCCCTGCCCAACTCTTCAGCCTGTCTAGGTTGCTCTGTATGGTGGCCCAGCCTTCTGCTGTGTCAGCCACACCTCCCAGCTTTGTGTCATCAGCAAACTTGCTGAGGGTGCACTCTATCCCCTCATCCAGGTCATTGATGAATATATTGAAGAGGACTGGACCCAGCACTGACCCCTGGGGAACACCACTCGTCACTGACCTCCAACTAGACTCTGTGCCCCTAATCACTACCCTCTGAGCTCTGTCTTTTGACCAGTGTTCTATCCACCCCACTGTCCATTCATCTAACCCACACTACATAAGCTTCCCTATGAGGATGCTGTGGGAGACCATGTCGAATGCCTTGCTGCAGTCAAGGCAGACAACATCCACTGCCCTCCCCTCATCTATCCATCCGGTCATGCCATCACAGAAGGCTATCAGATTAGTCAGACATGATTTCCCCTTGGTGAATCCATGTTGAGTACTTCTGATAGCTTTCTTTTCCTCCACATGCCTTGAGATGACTCCCAGAATGAGCTGTTCCATCATACTTCCACGGATGGAGGTGAGGCTGACCGGCCTGTAGTTCCCCAGGTAGTTCCTAGGCTGTAGTACCAGCCTAGTGGTGGCCCACAGGGGAGTCAGGATGACTGTGAACACAGGTGATCCAGCAGACAAAGCATATGTGGATTTTCAAAACACTTTGGATAAGGCTCTACATTAAAGGTTATTAAAAAAAAACCCCAAAGCTGCTGCAAGGTTTAGGAAAGGCCTTTTTATGGACTGAGGGCTGATTAAAGGACAAGAAGCAGCAAGTAGGACTTCAAGGCCACTTCTCAGGATAGCCAGGAGGGAGAAGTGAAGTCCCTGGAGGTCAGGACCCCATTCAACATCTTCATCAACAGCCTGAAGACAGGAGGGCACTGTCAATTAGTACAACTGTGGGGGTGAAACGAAGCTCTTGGAGAGGCTTTTGTGAGAAGGATCTCACAAAACAGAAAGATCAGGCAGCAGATGAGATTCAATGCAGTTAACTACGTGCATGATAAATGGATGTCATAACCTAGTAACCTATGTTTACACCCACCACTGGCAGCAACAACTTGGGAAGGAGTTTTTGGAGCCATCTCTGACACCAGCATCTCAGTGATCAGCTGCTGCCAGAAAACCTAAAGACATCATCAGCATAGGTACTAACAACATGGCACAGGGCATAATTCTGCCACGTTACATGGCCATGGGTCCCCCACATGCCCTTTAGTGCTGTGTGCACTTCTGGTCTCCACAGCTCAAGGATGTAACATAACTGGAGAGGCACAGAAAAGGAGAACTAGAATGCCTAAGCTGAGGCTTACAAAATCATTAAAGTGACGGATAAAGTGAGGTCAATCAGCAACAGCTGCAGAACTGTTATTAGCAAAGTCTGAAATACTGTAACAAGTGGACACTCAATGACCTTAGTAGGAGGTAAGTTCAGAACAGATAAAAGTATATGTGGGTTTTTTTTGTTCCGGAGCAAAAGATTCCAGCACCACTAGCAATCTAAACATGCATTATGGAAAACATTTTTAATTACAGGATCTAATAATGTTTTTCCACAGAACCTCCGTTTAATTCTGTACATTTGCTAGACTGTGCTCAGAAAATGCGGGAACTGTTAAACATTTCTTAATTTTATCACCCAGTGGGTGGCCACCTGCCTAACTCCTTCCACATCTAATGTTATGCAAACATAACAGATCCCCGCAATGTGTCAGCAACAAGATTTGACAGTCAAAAGTTCAAATTGCAGCAGTGACACCTGGTTCCTCATCTACTGGACTAAGTACACTGTCCCTGAACTGCTGTACTAAAAGAACGTAGAATGGGTCAGCATTGGGAACAAGTGTTGGCACAGTGTTTACAGCAGACCTGTTGCCTCTTTGCTGAGTTTCAGAAGAACAGATGCTCATCCCACTTGTGGGATGCCCAGGAGGAGGATACGATGCCTTGGTAGGAACACAATGGGAGAGCTGTGGCAGGAGGGAACATAGCCCCTCTTTGGGAGCCAAGCCCTTCTCAGCAGTGCGCTGGAGTGGCTTGGGCAGTCATGCAAGCCCAACTGCCAATGGGGGCTTCATTAGCCAATGAAGCAGAGAAGGCTCTGAGGACCTTTTATGTTGGGAAGTGTTTAGCAACCCAGTCCCATGAAAACAACAACAACGTACAGATTTGGGTATGTACACACCCCCTCCTCTTTCATGCACAGGAAAGAACCAATTTTACCATTTACACATCAAAACCTATTGAAATCAAATGAGTATCTGTGTCTTTTAATTTCAGGACCTTAGTCTGACATACTGGAAACTGCAAAGATTAGGGTTTTTTTCTACAAAGCAGAAGAAAGTGTTGAGGTGAAGGGCTGGAAATTGCAAGTTATGAGCTGAATACCAGAATAATTCTGGAAGGACAAGTAAACCTTTTGTTTTGTTTGTTGTTTCATGGGGGTGGGGGATTTGCTATTCAGAGGGTAGTAATCTTGAAATAGCTGCCTGGTAATAACTATAATTTAACCTGCCTGTCCCCAGAAGTCTCCAGATTCCTTTTAAATTCTGAGTAGTTGCTCTGTAAAAGGCAGTGGATCATCCTATATAATTAAAATTACAGCTGCAGAGAGATACTCTCTGCAAAAGCTCCACTACCACTCTGGGACTTGTGTTTCCTGCTGTTCAGGGTTCCCAATGCCTACAATGAAGAGCATAACCAGAATAATGCACCCAGATACCTGCTGAAAATCTTGATCTTGATGATATTCAACCTGGTCCCAGCCTCAGCAACAGAAGAAAGGGTGAACCATTAAGCGAACTTTAAGGCAACTTACATTGGTCCCTTTCTAACAGAATATTCTTTTTATCTAGGTGTTGTAGGGAGAGATGGAGCAAGACAAGAATACCATTCACCTTTTCAGAATAACAGGTATAGGTTTCCTTTATTACATCTTCTGCTACCATATCTAACAGGAAAAATTAGCCTTTGTCCATTTCTCCATCTCCACCATGCAAGACTCAGGAAGACGCCATATGGGTGTGCTGTTTGTTGTATCAGTGTTAGACTGCTACTGCCTTCATCATCATATTGAGGGTCTCCAGCACTTGAAGAGACCTCCAGAACTTGAAAGCCATAGACAGTGGCTAAGTTTGTAATGGCTTCATGCTCTCTGTGAAAGAAGTTTGGAGCAGGGCATATAATATGCAATAATGAATATAATGAATCTTCTATACATTAAAAATTCAGCGAGAACCTAGCATAATCCAGCATGGAAGCCCCTACGCTCTTACCACTTTGCATGCGAAGCTGTAGCTTTTTGACCTAAGGGGTAACTGCCACCTTGCTGAACCAGCAAGGGCTGTAATAAACCTTGTCACAAATAGAAGCCACTCATGTTTGAGATGGACATGGGCTGAAAAGATACGTTCAAATTGTCACCCCTCTTGAAAAAAATGAAAATGTGAAGAAAATAGAAGGGAGATACAGATGGAGCAGAAGAAGAACTATTTATACGTTTTCATCCTTTAAAACCTTCTTCTGACTTTACCTAATAACAAATGGAGGACACCGGGAAACAACAAGGTCAAAGCAATATTTTCTCTGCCTATGGTCAAACAGAACCATCTGTAAAAATAGAACCCAACCTGCCTGGAATGTGGATGCTTGTTTTTCAGCTGGACTGATTCATCAATACAGCTTGTTCAGTGGCTGAAGAGACACCTGTGCTGGTGCAGAAAAGTGGATGCTGCAGGAATTAGCTGCTGAGATTAGCAGGAGAGCAGGACCTTCTCTTTGGGCAGCAGGACTGGCTTATGCTGCCTAAAGTGTTTGCCAAGCTCTGTCTCCTGTCATAAAACATCCTGTCCATGTCCTTCATTGTTTGAGGATCTCTTCCCTATGCCTGTTCTAGGTTTACCCTTCATTAGCCCATTAGCCTCTTTGCCTATATCTTCGTATTCATCACTGTCCTTTCAAGACCTGATGTTAAAAATTAATTTTGCTTCCAGGCCAAACTAACTCTACTTCCCACATCACCATTTCTGTAGTGGTGACACTTTCCTCTTCATTCTCTTTACATTTAAACAGCCAAGGGACCTTCTCTTGTTTATTTTAATAGTCTTTTCAAAGTCAATCTTTAATACCTTTTGCCACTTTTCACTGTATCCCTCTTTGTTCATTAGCCTTTCCCTCTTGTGTGTTTTTGCTTACTCCCAGTGTACTTTATGAGGTAAAATCACAGATAGTTTTGCACCCTACTGTTCCCCACCTTCCCCTCTGACTTAGGGACACAATTTCAAACTACTTTCTGCATCTTCATTTAAAGAAAATCCACATTTCCCCAATACTTAAGTTGACCCTAACAGCTAGTTCCCTCCATTTCTCAGAGCTGAGCCTCTGAAACAGCAGTAGAAGGACAGAAAGAAAACAGGTACTCCAAAAATTTTGAGGTCACAATTATTCCAAAGTCAGGAGTTCTGAAAATCTCAGGCAGTTTTTAAATCCATCACTACCCCAGTGAGCTTTACTTACAATAGGAAATTATTCAATTACAGGTGCAGAGTAGTTGCCTACTTTATGTATCCTGAAGGCTAAACAGATCCAGATCTATTCCTTTTTCATTTTCTATTTTTCCTGCCTTTTATCGTAAAGAAATCTATTAAGATGTCATAAAATACTGCCAGATTAAAATGAATAACTAGGAAAGAAGCATTATTTACTTTTTTTTCCCTGATTAATTGCAGTAATTAACATAATACTGTTTTCCATATTCCTAATGACATGACTGAGAACATATAACAAACACAAGCTACCTTTAAAGCAGCTAGCTTGGACCTCTTGAGTAGCACAGGCAGAGAAGTGTACACCCCAGAAAAGGAACATTCACCCTGCTTCTCAATAGCTTTGCAGTCTGCATCAAGCTCATTTCACAGCTTTAGAGCTAGCAGTGCCTGCAGACTGGACATACCTTCAGTCTCATGTTGTACAGTGGCGCTGTATCAACCTTTCTGTGAAACTCCTTTGTATTTCCTAGTTTATGCCATTTTAGCTGTGCTTAAAGCTGTATTTGAAGGGCTTCTTGCTGCGTGTAGTACAGCACAGCCTTCGGTTTCCTACTTTTCTATTTTATTCTACTAACTAAAGCTGTTTGGGACAGAAAACAAGAGGGTTAATACTGCAAAGTATGTGGGCATACGCAAGCTGGCTTAGCTCCAAATCCACCATTTAGTCCCTCTCCAAACCGCCATGGAAACATTTGTTGGTCAAAACCGTATGTTCCTCCAAGCATGACTGATGTAAAAAAATCACAGCTGTGTGTGCCTATGCAAACAGGTAGGAGTTGCGTAAGATGGATCTTTTGATCACTTTCAACAGAATTCCCCTCTGCAGAAAATGGCAATATCAGGCCTCTGTATCTTAAACAACACATAAGCTTTATTTTGTAGATTCAAGTAGTTATCTATTGGCTTTCTGCTGAGGGGCACATTCCACTCACTGTGTATTGGCATTAAACTTTATTTTAACATGGTGAAGCTTTTCCCACACAAGTACTCCACACTAGATTCTTTTCTCTAAAAAATGGCTGATATGGCATGAGAGACCAGTCCTAGAATATGTGAGGATACTAGAGCATGGAAAAGTCATTCGACTGAAAACTGCAAAATTCCCTTTTTCATTGGTGCTTTCAATCTAGAAGACAAGACAAGACGTGCTGCCAAAATTATGACATGAAATATTCAGCTCTATTTTGATCTCTTTTTTCCTCTGTGTCTTGTTTTGCTAAAGATGATTTAAAACTCTGCTTGCTGAATCCAAAAAACAAACAGCTCATGCATATGACAGGCTGCCAAGAATGCAGGATCCTGCCCTTCGCTTAGTTCACAAGCAAGAAAAATCTCCTACAAGGATACTGCCAGCCAGCTATGCTGCACTAAATCTCACCATCAGAAAATAACATTGGCAGCTTAATCAGCTGCAAAAGGACTCCATGCAGAGCAGTAACTTGCAAAGAGCCCAGCCTATCAGTTAGCCTTTCAAAGTGACTTGGTGGTGACAGGCATCTGGTAAATCAACCTGGAAAGAATCTATATTCTCCATAAAACACCACATTTCTGTTTTGCTGGATTGGGCTGAAGCAGTATGAAGAAGGTAGATGACAAAAACATTAGAACAAATGATTTGTAATCGTCATGTCTGTCATTCACATTGCCTCTTTTTCCCCCCCCGCCTTTGTATTTATACTGGCAGTGCAACAATTGCAACACTGATATGTTATCAAAGAGTATCTAGCAATATATTTAATGAACAGTCTTTAGCTTCCTAAAATTCTATCACCAAAAAAAGAGAAAGAAATGAAAAAGAGAGAGAAAATGAGAGTGATTTCTTTGCCCTGATAAGATTTCTCCCTTTCTGTGTACACCATTAAATCCAGATTTATAGAGACATAATCTTGGAGGTCATAAAAGAATTTGAAGGACTCCCTTCACACACACACACCTTAGAATGGACTAAATGATGTTATAAAATAACCTCCCGAAGGAGGATCTGACTGCATCACATTTTACATATCAGTTGCAAAAAATCCTAACTTACATTTCCAAAAAACCATTTGTTTGCTTCATGGTGTGGCATGCAAGGATTGGATTACAGGCTGATGTGATTTATTTTTTTTTCACCCTTTAGATACAGCAGTGAACACAGAAGTGAAAACAGATGTAAACTGATTAAAAATTTGCAATTAGTGAGGATAAAGGTAAAAATCTTATTCCCGGTGATGTCAATGCCAGTTTGCTCGTCAGTCTGGAAGCAGGACAAGTTTTCATTCTTTGTATACGTATCAGTGTCTTTCTGTCTTCTATTAAAATTGTATAGGCTACAAACCTAACTGCTTAGATCATATTCATTTTCAATATCAACAGAAAAAAACCCAGTATTTTGTGGTTTAAAGTATCACAATCTCAGGGTTTCTTTACCTCTATTTTATATTCACTATGTACTTCTTTATTACAAAGGATTGTTATTTTTTGTAGATGTAGATTTGCAGCCTTTTACTCTACTATCAAAAGTCTCCCACTATAGCTCTTCCTTAAAGTCCTGGCTTCTAAGCACGCGATTATGTGAATAATTGAAATGACATTCATTTAAAAGTGTTCACTTCCAGGACTCAGAGTTGTGGAGAAACACTTGAACACAGCTATGTGGAACAGAGATCTGAAGCAGGGTTTGATGACCCCCAGGTATCACAGGTGACTACCATTTAAGCTTCTTCCAAAGTGTATCCACCTCTACCTTGAAAGTAGTTGGGCTTCTTTGTGCTCTGTGTTGCTCCTGCTGAAAGGGCTTTTCCAAACTTACTTCTTAGAAAATTCTCATTTACACTCTCAATCATGGCAGTGCATGCACATTTGTTTTTGAGACAGTAATGACCTTCTGCCTGAACAGCTCTTTAGCCCCCTGATTACACATCTTGCCCCATTATATTTCTTGTTCACAATTCTTGCCTTAAGCAAAAGGGTCCGGGAATTAAAAGACGCTTTACAGAATCCAGCATTTGTTTGCTTGTTTAAGAGCAAGAATTTAAGCTGTTCTTACAAGTTGGTGGGTAAGGAAGTGATTAAACTAATGACTTCTTTTAATAAATAGAGATAGAAATGTTGTAGCATTCCTGGTTTGGAAAAAAATGGCAGCACGTGTATTTTCTGTAAAGTTGCTGACAATAGTTTAGTCTCATCTACATCATCAAGGATACACATTCTTGAAAATTGTTGCTGACTATTCATCAGTTGCCTCTTTAACCTGGGGCCTACCACATCACTGTTCTTCATGACTCAACTCTGATTAAGGTGGTTCCTGGGCACATAATGCATATGGGAATGTAGCTCCGCAAGCAAAACCAAACTCAGTCTTTCCTCGTAATTGTCACAAAGGAAAAAAAAAGCCACAGCAAATTAAAAGTATGATTATTCCAGGTGAAATCAAGAGTTAAAATATAATTTAAAAGTTAACTACATTGATCAGCAAAGACAGAAGACGTAACTTGAGCAATGTTATGCTTCCATAGGCTTTAAACTAAGGCTCACCTACTCAGTGTACTAAACTTTTGACCAACATAAATATGCACTGGGAATAGCTTGAAAACAGACAAGATAACTTTTATGTCTCACTGGAGAACAACACAAAAACATAAGACTAAATAAGGGTATAGGTTTGAAATTTAATTTGTATCACTTATCAGGGTAGGTACCTCTACCTGAGCATTTCAATGGGTCTGATTCTGCTCCCAAACCAAAGACATGAGACATCACTATTGCAATATCAAGCCTTGGATGAGATGAACTGTGGAAGAGAGGGAGGAACTGATTGTATACAGAATTCAATGCAAGCCTTTCAAATTCTTAAGGGCTGGACAGCAGCTTTTCGAGGATACTGTTAAGGGACAAATAAATAGAAACTTCTGAAAGTAAATTCAGGGGTATTAAGCTTTAAGTTATGTTTCTTGAAAGCATTTCAGTACACTGGGAAGAACGGTTACTTCCCACTCATGTGGCTTTTCTTCTGCAGATTTGTTTACCTACCTCATAGAGACGGAAGCATTTGAGTCACCATGATCTTTTCTATTTTTATTTTATCTGTTCTTGATATCAGAGGCGTATTCCCTTACTCACCTTAAATCAGGCCTTCATCTCTTCCTAAAGTTAGGCCGCAGCTAGAAGCTTGACAGCATTTTGTAAGTGTTTTGGCTCCATATTATGTAAGACTAGATTAATGCAAAGCCAAGTTATCTCTGACGTTTAATTACAAAGTTCATGAGCCTGCAAGATGCAAAATCACCTCAGTTCTGGGGTCCTCACCTTGTGGAAAGCTTGGAGAGATGTTCCTGATAATTTGTCAAAAAACAGTATTGTTCATTATGTTTGATATTGAAAAGGCTTCACAAACGCATCTGCATTACAACTACATAGGTAACCTTAAGTCTGTCCATATTCTCTGCCACCAATGCCAACAGGCTCAGATTGATCTGTCTTTGCTAATGATTTCCCTTCCTCTCCATGTTGGAGTAGACACATGCAAACTGCCTGGTTGGCCAGGTACTCCATCACACAGCTGAAGGACCCAGAGAGTAGTGAATATCTATGTGACATGCAGTATCACACACTGCTTTCCTTGTTCCCCATTTCCACTCACCATCAGTAGCTCTTTGCTATGCATTCACCAATCTACAGAGCCAGATTTGTAGGCTCTGCTCTGTTACTAGCTGATGCTGTCCTCTCATCCTCTCGATTCATCCTGTTACACATAGCACTTCATAGTCTAATTGTCTAGTTCTTCCTTTCTGTGCTTCCTGAGTTCCGTGAGCCAAAACAGTGCCCACTGCCCTTTGGGCATAGGAAAAAAACCCGCATATTTAGGAAAACTGCCTAGCAACTGCTTTCCCTATTGCAAGGAGTGAGGCCATTTGCATAAGAAAACTTTCCAGCTGGAAGCTTGCAAAGACTCTGCTGGGAGCTGATTCTGTGATCAGTCCTCAAAGAAGAAGCCTGGTTTAGTCCTGCTCCCTCTGGGTGGCCTCTCTGTGCTGTCCCCATCAGTGGGGGTAGCGGCACCATCGCAAAAGGTGCACCAGTGCTCAGCAGCAGCCAGGAGCTGCCGCTCCAGCTTCTGACTGTGCTCACAGTGCTCCCAGAAATCTTTTCTCATTTTGTTCCCACATCATCTTTTCCTCACACTGTGCACATCACACATCACAAAGTCAACAGCTTCAGCTGCTAACCTTTGGAGTTCTGTCATTTGCTTTGCAGAGTTCCTGCCAAAAGCGACAATCTGTAGCACTACAGTACAGTATCTCTCTCTCTCCAGATATTTACATGTGGTTCCTACCCACAATTACTAAATGGCAGTAATGGTCTGCACAAAGACCTGACCCAGGAAGAAAAACTACAGAAATCACTTCATCATTTCTCTTGCTGTCCTATACCTGGTCTCTAGAAAATGTTGCCTGTAGACTTTTCACTTTGTAAAGCCTCAAACAAAACATTGGCTCTAGTAAAGTCAACAGAAGAAGCTTCCACCAATCCACCAACTACAGTCCAGCAGATTGTGAACAGAGTTGGGATGGGGGACATGGCCCTGGTGCTAAACATCAAAACAGCAGTCAAATAATTTCAGCATCTGCAAAAATGGCTTTGTAGGGCTGTGCTGCTACTTAATGGAATGAGCCAATTTCGATCAGAATTCTGCAAAGCTCTCCAAATTGCGGTTCGTAAAGCTAATTTCAATGTGTGAATCATTGCTTTCCTGCAATTTATATCCATATGTGTGGTTATTTTTGAGAATGATTCAGTTTTGTATATATAATTTTAAAAGGACTTTTTAAGTTAATGAACATCTGCGCTAAGAGGCCCTCAACAGAAAAGCTTGTGTCAGCCACCGGTGATGCTGACTGTGTAAACTTCCTGCTATTCTATAGGTATGCATATGGATTCTAAGGCTCTTACCAACTGCATACAGCAGGAGTAACCCCACTGAAAACCATAACATTAACATGCTTTAAAAATGGGGTGGGAAACCCAAAATTTCCATCCTTGAAAACTGTAATATCATTTTATAACCACAATGGGACCAAACAGTAAATTTTCAAAGCTTTTAACAGAAGCAAACAGAGGGAAAATTTCCATTTGAAAATTTCCAAACACTTTGATTATGTTTTTGATTGACATACATTCAGAGCTTTTAGCTATAGAGTAATTCAACAGGATTTCTGCATTTTCTGGAATATGTTTCTAGGTGCTGCTTCCTGAATGAATTTATTTTCTCAAGATAAACCTATTTCTTGACATTCTGCATGAGAACTACGCTGGCGTAAATCTAGTGTGGGTCGATTTACAAAGGAATAATTAGACACCCAAATTCAATGGGTAATCAAGTAACTGGTCACAGAAGCAAGGTCACTCTGCTCTAGTTTGTCTTTTAATCAGCTCCATTTTTCAACCTAGTCATTATGTTTTTCTCTTTCTGCCTTCCCTACACTCTTTGATCTCACAGACTGAAGGAGAATGTGCTCCAGGAGCCATGGAGCTGGCTTCCCACTTGCACATTGCATGTGAGGGGGCTTAAATCTGGCAAAACAAAGCATTTCCCAACCTCACAGTTAAAAATCTCATTTTCTGTATTACTATCGTGTCATTAACCCTGCAAGACAGAGTTTAGTAAGAACTCACTGTTAAATGCAGCACACTACACATGCTATACATCTTATGTTCCTTCTCCTAGCCCTAATACAGAAAACGTACTGGGACTCCCCTCTTAGGATCTGTCTCAGTGAAAACAGATGGAATCAGAACTGTTAAGTAAGACCAATGACCCTGGTGTGAAGATGATGAGAAAACTTCACTTGGGACGTGACTACATCTATAGCCATGCTAAAAAAGATGGAACTGTACTTGCCTGAGACAAAGCTGAATTTGGCCTCTCTGTGCAGAACTGAGCAGGCTAGAAAACTGCAATTCCAGACAAAACACCAGAAGTCAGGGATGTGTAGGTAAGAGCTGGAGAAGGAGCATGCTTCCTGCACACAACAGAATATATTCTGTCATGGACAAGTAGTAACAGGCATCAAGCCATGCCGCTAATCCTTCAGCATCAGGATAATGCCATGTCCTGGTGCACAGAAGTTTCTAAATGCTGACGTTGTGGTGACCTTTAAGAAGCTCCTAAAAGCCCTCTAAAATCATTAGGCCTAATTCTGTTTGCAATTATGTTATTTTAAGTTCAGAGTCACTGCACTGACTTCAAGGCAGCTAGTTCGGATTTACATCTTTTAAGTTAGCCCATTATTTTCTGTACTGTTTCCAGTTGCATGAAATCATCTGTGCACGTCCTCCAGGGCTGTTGGAACCCTCTGTCCTCCCCAGCACTACACATGATGCAATGAGCCTCTGACGGAGGAGGAGAGCTGAGAAGTCCATGTAGGGAAGCAGATAATTTCCTTTTGAGCAGTGCATGCAAAAATAGCAGCTAATAAAAAGCCTTCAAACTGTGCTTTCAAACTGTGACAATTCCATACACACACCTACGAGGATGCCTTGACAAGCTGCTTGACTTCTCAGTAACTCTTTCTTGTTTTCTTTAGTGCAGCCTCCTCCAAACTCCCCCACACAGGTATTCATCTCTGTAGTCACAGCTGAGACCTGCAGGTGTTTGCTGCTATTGCCCTTTCAGAATAGACAGACACTTGTTCCTCCCTGTAAACATTTGTATCATGGTGCTTGCCTGGCTAGTTACAGCCCAAATAGTGATAAAACAGCCTTTTCTTTTTTTAGCCCCTTGCTGTCATGCATTAATTCTCTTTGCAAATAGGCATTTGGTACTGGAAATAGCTTAAGCGAAATCACTCTCTGGTGATTATTTTACTAGCACTATCTTTTAGTAAGTGCTCCATATAGAGAGGGTCACCAGAAAAGTATATTATGCAGTTGCCAGAAATACAGCACTCTACAATATTAGGCTTGCACAGGAAGGAAGGACAGCAAGATGCTCTTTGCCATTTCACTACTCCAATACTAAAGTTATTTCACCATCTTCAAACTGCTACTCTAGCTTTGCTAAGCAACAGTCGAGATCAGAATTGGGACTGTTTGCTGAGGACTGTAATATTCCCAACTGTTAAAAAGGTTTCTCAAAAGGGTTTTTGACCTTTTTATGTAACGATGAGGTCTGAAAGCTGGGTATTTTTAAAATTGGCCTGGAATAGTGAATTGTGTAATCCTTAGTTTTTCTGGAAGTCTTCCGGGGAGGCTAAGAAGTGTAATAACTTCTCACATCTTAACTGAAAGTGCATGGGAACTCTATGTTTTAAAAAGACATCCTTTCCCAAAATACTCACTTAACATTAAATAAAAGTGATCAAGAAACAAAACATTAAAAAACAAAGCCACAAAAATCTAGGAAACTTCCTTACAAATCTTTCTCACTCCCTCAGCTGTTTACTTTTTGGTACCATGATTCTGCTTAGTTCTTTACTCAACACCAAATTAGACAAGACTTGAATTTTAATTATTTTTTTTTTAAAAAGCAGCCCCCAAAGCAGCTAAAAATAAGAGAGAGACAACAGTCTTTCTGAACCACTAGAGGTACAAAATGTGCCAGTATGAACTGCAAAGTCATTCACTGAGGGACTGAAACCAATAACTTCTAACAAGGCGGGATGTTCTTCATTTGGAAGGAGTGAAAGATGAGAGTGGCCCAGGGCACTGTTTGACAACACAGTGACTGTGTGCCAATGACATACACTATGTAAGTCTAGGATGTACCATGCAGCACGTCTTCATTAGAGGTTGGGAAGTACCTCTCATCCAAGAACAGGCTAAATCTCATTTGGAAAGTACTCCACACAGTCCTAGTCATGTCTGTACCGGAAAGAGACACTGAAACTGCTGTTTCACATGCTGGAAGTCATGGGAGAAGGCCACCATGAGGAGAAGAAAAATGAAGAACCTTTTCTCCTCACAGTGTGTCTTCTTTAACCCTCCAACAGAGTCTGGCATGGGATGGGAGTACTTTTGCTAAACGCACTTGAGACATAAAGGCTAGGAAAGGAGGAGAATAAAGTGATCAAGTGGGCGTACATTTATTATGAGTTAATTCAGCTTACTGATAAAAAGCCCTGGCAGCAGGATCCTACTTATTTGCAACATTCACTTTCATGGAAGGGTCTGTGTGACAGGACAGGAATGATCCAGGAGTTAGAAATACGAGCTTCAGAGACACAAGACTGCTGCTATCCAATTTTGTGGTATACCTGAGAGACATTTGAGAAGTCCGTCAGCATTTTTCAGGTTGCTCCATATTTATTTATTTAGCTAAAGTCTTTCTTCAGGACTTGCATGGGATTGCCTGCATTTTTGTTTCCTCTCTTGCTGTAGGATCTTGCTTTGGGTGAACTTCAGTTCCTACACATCTCTGAGGACAGGTCACAGGGCCAGATGTGCTCTGAGGGGTGTCACCAAACCCCAGTAATGCCAAAGACTAGTGCAGCTGGTGCACTGGTGCACTTATAGCGTTATACAGTTTGCCAGATCAGAAGGCAATTCTCACTGAGACTGATGGGGGTGGCTGACACCTCCTGTTCTGTGTCAGGTGTCACTGACTTTCTAAGATCCCTCAGGAATTTTGCCAAACATAATTTCTCTTTAGGGGCTTAGGACACTGTTGATACTCTCAACATCCCCTCCTCTTTTCCCCTGGCAGACTGGAATTTTTATGGGGTTTGGTGCCTTATATAGAAAGGACTAAAGTGTTAATGAGTGTTGGGGTTTTCCATGTGGCTTGAGGAGGCCTGAGGTTCTTTTAGCTCCTCCTACCCTTAACACCTACTGCATGGCTTCCTGCAAGAGTGCAAGGCTTGGGCTCAGTAACCTATGTTGCTTCTTCCAACCCTACATGCTATCCTCTCTATAAATAGCAAAACATGGTACAAAATATGCAGAAGATTTTAAAGAGAACGTGGTCACTGAACTTTATACTGAAACACATCCTCTTCTGCCCCATCTGTGCCAGAACTAGAGGAAACTAATTTGTGGCTTATGAACCTCTCCGTCCCTTTGGGGCGACTTGGGCCTAAAGGAAGATGGAAACCTCAATAATAGCCTTGGTCTTTTGATGGATCCTTGCTTGGTTTGTACAAGCGGAGGAAAGAAGTCCTTATTTTCTCCACTGTTCCTTGCGTTGTTGCATAAAGGCAAGTAAATTATACAATAACTAAACAGGGATTACACAACTGAGCCCCATAAATCTAAATCAGAAACAGAGTCTCTATCCTGCACTGGACAAACATAAAAATGTGCGAGGGTGAAATTCTGGTCCTAATGAAGTTAATGGCCAAGCTCTTCCTTACTCTGGTGAGATCACAGTTTCATCCAAAACCTTGGCTCAAGCCTGTAGTTGGCTGACCCAAGCTGGATATTTAGAGCATATCCTTGTTAAGTTTTTCCAAGTACTGGGATAAGAGGACCTTCCTTTTTTTTTTTTTTTTTTTTGAACAACCACTTGCAAACCTGATCTGGAGGCCTAAAAAGGGTCTGATACACTATCTCTGAGTGCAAGAACAAATATTAGCAAAGTAGTTGTTCCCATGCTTCAGTGTCAATACTTTCAAGCCACTGAAAGCTGCTGCTGACTCCCACTATTTGGGTATCAGAGGGAAAGATGGGAAAGCCTGACCTGTGGGGGTTGGGAGTCCAGATGACGGAAAACAGACATCAAGAAAACAAATAAAAGCCCCTAATGAACCTGAGACCTAAGCTCTGCAAGTAAATAACTTTGTGAAATGATCCACTGTGCTACAAAGACTGCAGTGCAGCAGAGTGCTGCTGGAGCTATTTGGCACACAGACCAAACTAATTACTTGACAAGTTGTTTTAGTTTGGCCTGAGGTGGACAGTAGTGATGGGTAAGAAAAGCCACTGCAGTTTCTTCATGTCACCAGGCTCATCTGGTCTGACTATTGAAAACTACTGATGTTACACTGAATGCTAGCATGTACACCAGGGCTCCCCCCACCCACAAGATTCCTGCCTGATGAAAAAGAAAGGAAAAAAGAATAGAGGAGAAAAAGGAAAGCTTGTGCAATTAGGGCCATGCATCACATGTATTCCTAGATCAAGGGTTATTTCTCTCCCCCTCTTCCCTGAAGCATCTCTTAACAACTGAGCTGATTCAATGCAGAATGTCATTAGCAATCTAACAGTGAACAAGGACTGGGGATCATCCTTATCTTACAGAAGCAAGCTATAAATAATCATCTTGGGCAAATCTAACATCCTGACAGAGTGGTAGGATCCAAAAAAACTGATTCCAGTGTATTAATAAACACAAATGCTGAACCATTTCTTGCAGAGCTTTTTGAAGCTGCGTAAATCCTTCCAACAAGCATCAGATAAAGCTGTCAAGTTTGGGGAAGAATTGCTTCTATGTATGTAATTAAGCCTGAGCAGTGAAAAAGACTTAGCCTGCTATAAACAATTAGGTATGGTAGGTCAGTGCCATCCCAGTGTCATCGCTGACAGTTTCATTACTTAGGCCTGCCATGAACATAATTCTCTAGGCAACCATCTGGAAAGTCATCATAGCCTTGACTGTTTCATGACCAGCTTCTGACCAAGCCTACATATGGCCCAAAAAGGGCAGGCCAAAGGCTTAACTGTGACTTCGAAATTTTATCACTGTGAAATACGGTGGCACAGCAGGCTGTCTGTCCTTCCTCTGCACCATCTAGAAGCCAGCTGGAACATGACGTGCCAGAGAAATGGTCCTTCTTGTTTTTCTCACTGTGCAGAACAAGTGACTACCCACCCAACTTTGTTTCATACCCATCCATCATACTGCAAGCCATGCATGCATGGCATGGAACCATGCTACTTCACATCTTTATTCATTCCGCTCTGGCACTTGTCTACGTCTTTCTCCCTTCATACACACTTGTGTCTACTACTAACACCTCTCTACACCTACCTTTCCTGCCTTTTTCATTCCCTCTCTCACATCCATGATTACGCCCTTTTCACACTATTCCCTCTTTCTTCTCCTTTGTTACACCCTGGATCCCACAGATCCTCCCTTGGCCTCAAAAAAAGTGATGAAGAGGGAGAGAAGAAGCAAAGAAAGAGTGATTCTGTATAAGAGACAGTGAGAAAAGCAGTGTGCCCCTTGAAGGAGAAGTACCAAAGGACTATCCATGTTACCCAGAATTCCCTTTGGTGAACCCCTGCTTTCTCCAGGTCACAGTTTTTCTTCTAAATTTGTGCTTCATTGGGTAGAAGCTTTGCTTGAGTGCTCATGTGTAAGACTCAAGGATTAAACCCAGAGGTACAGGAGCAGGTAAGATGACGCCAGATTCAATACACTGTCACATGTCTGTGCCAGGCCTCACTTGTCCCCAGGAAGCCCATATGATAACTTAGCTTCCATTCCTTTTTGCAGGTAGTTTTTCTGCAGCATGGAGTATTAACTTTTTTCCAAAAATAAGCAGCGCATTTATTGTTCAAAAAAGCCTGCCTCTGACTGTCAAGGCCTTTGCAAACACTCACTGTTAAGCATGGACATTCATTCTTAAGTGTAATGACAAACATGGTAAACAAATCCATTTTAAATGAAATACAGAACAGAGACATGCCTCCAGTCCCAACTAATATTGCTCATACTTCAAATGCAAAACCAAGAAACCCTGGCCTTTGGTGCTCACTGATGTCTTCGCAAACACAAACAGAGGCAGTGATTACCATTCTGTATATTTTTCCAAGTTCTGAAGTGCAGTCATGCTTGTTTTACATTGACCAAATAGCTCGAAGTGCCAAGTTTCCAAAATAACAAAATATAAGAGGGATCTGCCTCTTGTGTTTACTAAATACTAGGTTTGCCTTTTGAAAGAAAAGACAATGAAGAGAGGAGACTGTTACTTCTCCGCTGTTAAGTGAAACAACACTCAACAACTATTCTTGTGCGCTGTTTCCTGTGTTGTGTCCCGCTTCATCTGGATGTAGAGACAATCTCTTTCTGGGCATCCCACAAACACTGACGCTGAGGTGACACTCTCCTCTATGGACACAGCAGCCCAAATTGTGTGGCTAAGGAAGAGGCCTTCATTTTACCTATAAGGAATTCAGTGGCAACAAGTCATGTGAAAGGTAGATACAGAAAGTGTTCTTAAAGATGCTGAGTGGCTTATCTTACAGGATAAATTCTAGGGTTTATAAACTTACCAGCTTGGCCACAGATTGCCTTCCCCAAGCCACAAACACCCGATAGCTTCAGCTCCAATCATCAAATTACACACATGGTAGCTAACAGCAAACGCTGTCAACTACATGGCTTGCCACATAGTAAAAACACAACATCAACAACAGTAATTAATGTACACAGTTCTGTTTATCCTAGCCATCCTAGAAGCCCTTTGTAAACTTCAGAGATCATTTGATGGCAATCAAGCTCAGGAAAATGGCCTGGGTCAGATGAACGAGTGCAATGGACTAGTTTTACCCATCACAAAACAACTCTTCAACCATAAGCAGTAAGACTAACGACCTGGCTTAAGGCAGGAGAAACTTACTGACAGGATTTCAAGTGCTTGGGTATATAACAATTTCTCACTAGTCTCTTCCTGAGTAAAATAACTGGTCCAGTACTGCTGGCCAGTACTTATACCTCCTCTGGTAAACTGAAACATTATGCAATACCCAAAGGTTACAATTTCCATTGGTCTTAGTGATACGTTAACAACGTATTTTAATAACTTCAAAGTGTAGGGCCAAATGTGATTACCCACTCTTTCTTTTTATCTGCTGCTGCTTCTTTTTCACTAAAGCCAAGCAAACATGCAAAATTTCTGCACAAAGAAAAAGACCTTTTTGTGATTTATTATTAGACTATAAAGCCAACATATACAAACAACAGGACCTGTCAATCTTACTCTGATTAACTCTTTCCAAATTTACCAAAACTTTGGAACTCAAAACCAGGTTCTCCACATGCCAGCCTCTAAGTTACTTGACTGACAGAAGTTCGAGTGTAAAAGCAGAATCAGTCACATCAGCGTGGTAAGATGACTGAATAAAACCTGGGTTATTACCAACTACAGCAGTTCACTTACCCTATAGTAGTCTGTGCTGTACACATCTCTAGACATCCCAAAATCCCCAATCTTCACCAGTAGGTTCTCACCAACCAGGCAATTCCGGGTAGCAAGATCCCGATGCACGAAGTGCTGCGACGCCAGGTAGACCATACCAGCTGCAATCTGCTGGGCAATATGAAGCATCTGGGATTGGGTCAGCTCAGCAGGACGGTTGCCTTCTGCCATCAGTACTGCATCTGGTCCATGTGCCCTGCACCAAAATACAAGCTGATTAAGTAATAGGCCACTTGTAAGCTGGAGAGGTGAAAGGCATTAGTGAGCCTAAAGCCGCACAACTGGCTCACTCAAAAATAACAAAAAGGGCTACGAATTCATTGATGAAATAGGGGAAAATCTGTATCTTGTCTTTTTTTATTTATTGTTTTCCTTCACTGTGTGAAAGACAGGTGGTGTGAAGAGCGTTACACAACAGGAGATATATTGCTTATGGAAATAAGGCACATGCATTCATAATAACACCCCTTTGTCAAAATCTACCTTCCTCCCGTTCCGTTCTCACAATCTAGTAACCTGGATGCTTTTAAGATTCAGTTGTCAGTGTGAGCCATCTTGTCCACACCAAGCTTTTGCCAAGAAAGGCTGGACCAGACGACCTTTGAGGTCCCTTCCAAGCTGGTATTCTACAATTCTATGATTCTTTTCCAGAGAAAGGCTGGCAAATGCAGCTGTTTGTTAACTGAGGAAAACCTTATCACTCTATAAAGTAAAAGGCCACAGAGCGAAAGGCAATGCATAGCATCACTTTTCCTATGACTGGCATTCTTTGATTTCTACAGGGACACAGTCCATTGACCCTTCCATCTTTTCTTAAAGAAGAAAGAGCTAACTTCATTCTGAGATGCTATCTGAGAAACAAGGGTAGCTATTTTAGATTTACACTTCTAATTTCCTATGCAAATGCCCAGCGGAAAACTATTTTTGCTTCTTTCATCACCAAGGGTGATTCCTGCCTGAGATGGGAATTCTTTGCAATAGGAAGAGGACACAAAAAACCACACTATCTGGAAGAACTAAACAGTTTCAGAAATATGAGCTTTTTAAGACCTAGCAGGTCCCTAAGATGCAATAATCAACTGATTAATGAGAAACTTGTATACACTCCAGCAGAAGGAGAGCCATTTTGCATTTGGAAAGCCCAGCAAAGTACTGTAACACATGTGGTTCACCCATCTTAACTATGTTAGCTCTGATGTACATGCGTAACATTCTAGTATCTTGAAGACAGAAACATAGAAACATTCCTACACACAACATTTTAAAGTAAGAATTACTAGCTAATCCTTATCCAATTCATGAAGTCATCTGGCAATCATTATTCATGTGACACATCCCATAATATTCTGAATATCTCTTTCCATCCACTCCATTATTCTGGGTTTTCAGATGCCTTTTTTATTCCATTTTGCAGACTATTCTTTCTGAGAGATCACATCTTCTCTTCCATCCTCAACTCTTTTTTTTTTTTTTTAATACTCAAGAACTGATTTTTATTTTCTCTCAAAAGTCCTTCCTTCCTACAAAAAGGAGTTTCAGAGAATCACCTTTCTAATCAATAGAGGTGAGGCCTTAATTTTTCCCTACGGGAAGGGCACAGGATTTTGGAAAAGACTTGGAAATTAATCAAAATCTGAGATCAAATCTGACACTACCTATTAGAAATATGATATTAAAATTGCCCCAAGGGAAGAACTTCATGGGTAAAGTGACAGATGTAAGAAAGAAATGAAGGAAGGTGTATATCATTGCGGGGACTGCATCTGGTATCAGGCAAAGAAGCTCTCTTCCACAGTGTACATTCAACTAGTCTGGGTTGGTGGGGGTAAGACTCAGAGGCAAATTCCTATTGAAAAGCACTGTACCTTTTCATTGCATGAATTTTTTTCATGCCTGCTCTCAGATATTAACCTCTGAGTGGCTAAATTAGAGAACTCTTCATCTTTTGCTAGCTTCCCTGAGGACATGGTCTGTATCTAATGAAACTTGTGGATTATTCTCAACACTCCATCCACCTTGCTGTCCTCTTGGTGCTGGCTGTAGATGAGATGATCGTCAGTGTCTGCAACGGCCACAAATATTGACAGAGATTTCTTCGTATTCACTAGCTAGAACAAGCACAGGGCAGGCATGACTTTGAGGCTTTAGTCCTAGATCTGGAACAGCCTTTGGCTGCATGCAGTTAGCAAGGCTCATTTGGGTTAAATTTCGGATTTGCTTTTCCCTGGCAGCCTTTGGTGGCGCTGCAGGGTAAGAAATACAGGCTCTTAAAGCATGCTTACAACTAACCTCTGATCTGCAGCACAAACTGCAGCAAATGTGATGGGAATGACAAATCGGAGCTTAGGTTTAACAGCTTGTCCCAGCATAATCATTTTATGTTCTATAGACAAGGGCTGATTAATAATTAAAAAAAAGAAAAGACCTAAAGTAGGAAATACACTGTCTGCTAAACTACCTTTCTCTACCATAATTCAAAATCAGAGTTAGGAGGTAAGAAAAGACCAATCAAAAAGAATAAAAGAATAAGTATTTCTTATGAGATAAGAAATTGTTTCTTATCAGCTGTAAATCTTGCTTCTTCTAATGGAAATTCAATGTTCTGAAAAAGTACTGAGGAGGCATCTTAGGAAAGTGCCATTCTCTCTTGGTCCACGGCAGAGGTCCAAGCTGGCAAATGCAAACGCCCTGACATAGCCCTGACAATATACTTAAATCCTTTGCCAGAGAAACAATCAGTCTTGGAAAAATAGTAGTGTTTGCTCTGCATATGCAGTTCAGGCCTCGGTCTCTCTGCCAAATCTGGCAGCCCTGCCAAGAAGGGAGGATGCTAGTTGAAGTCATTTGCTTTTACGGTGTGCCTATTTGTTCAGTGGAGATCAGATAGACAGCAAACTCATTTCACGTAGGCTATCAAAAATACATAAATAGTGACACCAGTAGTCACTAGCTATTTCAGTCAGACAGAAAATCTGAACCCATTTAAAGGGACATCAGTTTTTATTGTTTTACAGCTGTGTCACAGGTATCTTTCTAAAATGGTGGTACCACTAGTTATCTTCATCAGGAGAGATCTCAGTAAATCGTGATAATCCTTCAATGAAATGAAGGTCTTGAAAGAACAGTCCCTTATGCAAACAGAATTTTTAACACAAGAGCAAAAGCTGTCTCTTAACTGCTTATTTTTACGTCAACAAGCGCAGGCTAGTGGAAATGACACGTACACAGGCCTGCTGTTTGTAACTTCCCAGTTCTTGAGTTACCTATTATTGTGAATCTTAGGTATCATCTATTTATTTATGACTACTTTACTACCAAATTTAAATTTCTGATGCACGTTCCTGAATAGTGTTATGAAATACAGCCCTAATCTGGACCCCAAGATGTAGCATTTTCCATTGCACTGAAGTTTCCATGGCTTACAGTTTTCTTGCTTCAGATTAATGGCAGTCTTTCCAAAACACTGAGAGGAGGGAAGAGAAAAGTGGTTAGATTTCAAAAGCTCTTAGATGCCTACAGATAACGATAGGTGTTGAGTGGGATCTTCCCAAGTGCTACCAGAAAGCCTGCAAGAAAATGATTCCTACTCTAAGATTTATAACCATACAATTCAGAATACACTGAAATATACTGAAAACAATATTTCTTTGGTTCACATTCCTTTCTCGCAAAGCACAAGGCTTGACTTAATGGTACTTCCAACTAGGCAAAGAAACAATGAGCCCCACACCCCCATACAGAAGAGAAGAGTTGCACAGATTTGCACTCCTAGATGTCAGCATTTCCAGTGGTAGTAGTTAATTTCACATTAAGTACCAGTAACACCTACCTTCTCTGCCCACTTCTGGCTCTCCAGCACAATATGTGTTCGTGGATTTACCTGAGGAATTTGTTAAGATCTCCATGCTTCATATACTCAAAGACCATGATGAGCGGATCACCCTCGACACAGACGCCGTAGAACTTTACGATGTGCTCGTGTTGCAGGTTAGTTAGCAGCTCTGCCTCACGGTGAAAGTCCTTGCGGGCATTGTCGCTGGCATCCTTCAGTGTCTGATGAAGAAAACAAAAATGTAAGCAAGGGGAGATGCTCGCAGAAGGTAGCGAACATGTGGGATGGCACTGTAAGGTTAAGATAAGGACACTCTACCGCATAAAGGATGGAGGAAGTACTTTCTTAACTTCTAGAAATGCAGGTGTGATGTTTAAGTGCAATTAAATAATGGCAGTACAATTTCATTCTCCTGCCGCACGTCATCCCAAACAACAATTTTTCTTGTAAGAGAATGTAGGAATACTCATGATCTTACTGTGCCAAGTGTTTTCTAAACACAGAACAAATAAACTGGTCTTATCCAAAAAATATACTTAGCACACAGCTGGTTCATATCCTTTAGCATTTAACTCAGGCAAATGCTGGTATCCTGTTGGTATTTATACCTTTCTTGTAAGTTCTTTAAAATAAAAGTCTGCTTGCTTAGTGGGAACATAGATGCATTCTTTATGTATTACTAATGTCACTATTGCTGATGTTGGCCCGTGTGGTGTGCTACACATTAGGCAGATTTATACAAGGATACACCCCTGGACCAGAACTTACAACCTGAGGCTTCAGCCAGAAACTCCTTAGAGACTCAGTAAATCTACTCACATGCCTAAGATTAAGCATATGTATAAGTAACTGGAGGATCAATCCTAAACTGATAGGCAAAGAGGAAGTAGATGCAGATCAGAATTCTGGGGCGTCAATTTTTCTCATCCCCTTTTATTTATACAGCTCTGCATATTTTCATTTTGAAGGAAATACATCAACACCGGATCAAGTAGGAGGCTTAAATGTTGTATAACGAAATAATGCTAATTTAACTGCCACACATAGGCAGTTTTCAGATCGCTTCTTGAGAATTACACTTCCTGAGCAAGGAAACACTTTCATGCACCAAAAAAAATAAAGCAAAATCTGACACCAATTAAATGAGGAATAATTGTAATTGACAATCAACCACTACCAGGCTCTACCTTCAAAAGGCAGAGTGGTTGCACTATATTAATTCAAACAATATTTCTAAAAGACTAAGAGAAAGACAGCAGGTTACCAATGTTCACAAATTATGATTCACAGAAACCGATGTCTGGGCTCTGTACTTCTGGATTTTAACTACACCTAGACTTAATACAAAGGAAGATGAAACACAAAAGTAGTGGCATTGTTTTAACTAAAGATGCTTTTCCTGGCCATCTAGTCACTTTATTTTCTACCCTGAATTCATATATGGGACCACGACACTCATCAGAACAGACACAGAACACGTTAATACTGTGAAATCATTCTGCCAACAAACACAGTTTTTAGCTGCAGAAGCCATTGTTTGTTCAGAGTTTTTCTTTAACAGAGACAATTCTGTTCACTTTTCTAGTATTATATGTATGTATGTGTGAAGAAGAGACTAAAAGATGACCGTTGGAGAAAACACTTGCTTTACTTGTGAAAATGCAACCACAGGTCTTGAAATATGAACATCTACCACACTAATGTCCACATGGGATGACAAGGGGCAGGGCAGACTGGATAGCCATCTACCAAATTCACAGGCTTTTCCCTGTGGGTTTCAGGCTCTATGGATCCTAGAGGCAATAGAAATCAGTCATGCCACAGACATCCCTTCCCTGAGGGACCCACTAACTTGTGAATCTCATGTGTCTTCAGGCCCAGAACCTTTCTTCCACAAGTTTTACCAATAATGATGCAACAAGGATATTTCATCATCAAAGCTTCACAAGACACGATAGATTAGTATACTATGTCATCTAAAGGGGATATCAAATTGGCTCCCCACTACAGTCCCCAAAAAATAACAGCTGAACCGAGCAAGGACTGAAATTGAAATGTATTCCAACGCTTCCAGGCTCTGGGATGATGCTTTAACATGATACAGGCACCAACCCACAGTCCAATCTACACTATATAATGAAATCACTGGAAGTGTTGTCACTTGAGCTTCTTCTGGTGGTTTCATGTATAAAGCAACTGGATTTTAATTCTTTGCAACAACAGAATTAGAAAAACAATTCATATAAGCCCCATTTTTAAATAATAGGAACCCAGAAAATAAAATGACAGGAAAAAGCACAGGCTGATACTCTTTCCAGCAGGCTCTTTCCCTGGAAAGACAGTAAAAAAGCTGACAGCTCTTCCCTGTGAGGATGGCATATTGTATATTTCAGAAGATGCTTTTTATCTCACAGAAACAGCAAAATTATCATATGACAGAGCAGTTGCCATGGCAATTACATATTTTCTGTCAAACACCAAAATACAAAAAGGTCTAAAACCTAGGTAAAACTCAGGCAGGGTTTCTACTACCATGGGACAACTTGAATTTCTGTCACCCAACATTGCAAAACCCCGTTTTCATTATTTCATGCAGCCCATAGAACAGACACAATGCACGAGAGGCAGCTGACACAGTCAGGCAAGAATGAGACTGGAAAGTGAAAAAATCAATAAGTACGTAGAATTTACATAGAAATGACATTGATTAATGCATTTAGCTTGTTTCAATGCAAGAGAGGGAAAAAAAACCAAAATAAAACCATAAGAGCACAAAGAAAGAAAAAGACATATTCATTTGTATTATCATTACTGACAAGTACACTGAAGTTATGTGCACAAAGCACTCTCACCAGTCAACAGGAGTTTTTCCTGAGTAGGAGTTGAGATACAACGCCATGTGCTCACAACCACTCAGTCCAGCAGCTAAGGAGGAGGGACACGCTCCCTCGGGCAACAGAGGGACACCCTGGCTGTTACAGGAGTTCCACATCTGCTGAGTTCATCCTTGTGACAGTCAGACTGCCACCTCATGCTTATTCTTCTCCACAGAGTCCTTGCCCAGGTATCCATGTACCATCTGGTTTCTGCAGACCTGTGCTCTGTAGCGAGTGCAAACCACCCGCTCCTTAGTCCACCCCGACACCAGAGAGCTGCATTCACGGAGGAGTCAGAGTAAGAGTGAGGGAATGTGGCTCTCACCAACATCAGTATGAGTTGGCAATGAAACTCTCATGACAGTTGTCCTTTATACAGTTTCATCCTTCCCCAGTGAAATCCTTACTACTGCTCCCTGTCACCATACAAGAGCTCGGTGGTCTATTTCCTCAAGAAAGGAAGGGGTGGTTTTGATCCTTCTTGAACTGAAGGCCAGAAGAGTTAGAAACCTTTGGTTTTCCTCTGCAGGTGCTGTAAAAATGTTCTTTGCCTCATGCACATAGCAGTCTGCTAGCTGAGCACAAGCCTAGAGCACCACAGGGTGAATCCCCCTCCAGTCTCCAGGGGAGCCTGAGGCACCTGCTAACCTGTGCCCTGGCAGTCATCCTCACATCCAGCTCCAGCCAGTTTTAACTAGTGCAAGACTATGCCGAGGAATCCAACCCTATGAGATGACAGTATGGATCTAGGTCTGAACAACCACTGTGGCACGGCAAAATGGCCTGCAAGGAAATGATAATTTTTCCTTCCTTTACCCTGTGTTCTCTAAAAGTGCCTGCAGCAAATGGTGATGTGCAAACTCACACAGGAAGAAGGCTAGTACAATGTCCATGCAATCAGCTTAACCTGTGGTTAAGCTCTTTGCTCACAGGGTCTGACCCATAGAAAGCATTACCAAACATTCTGTGCTCCCCTGAAAAAGCCTGGTTGTTTTTCTCCTCTTCCAAGGAGCAAAAACTCAAGCACTTTGGTTTGTTTATGCTAAGCCTGACTTTATATCTTCACAGATTTTTCTGGGCCTCTTAGCTCCTAAATAATTTGCTGCAGCAACGTCAGCATTTCAGATACCAGCTGGCCGAAAAGGAGAAGGATTCATGTTGAGTCAGATCGAGTGATGCTCAGGGCCAGGCACGAACCACGCAGTTGCCCAGCAACCAGCAGGCACAGGCAGCCAGTGGGGACCACCAGCCATCCTAATCCACCCTGTGCAGGTGAGACCGTGCCTCCTCGCTGCCAAAATCCACACTGCCTTACTCCTCAGCAAGTACACATTCCCACTGGCTCACTGAACCTATGTCATAGAGACAAGTTTGTTGTGGTTTTGCTCACAGGGGTGAAGTTCTCTAAAGACCTTGCTGTGTGCCAGGAGGAGCTGCCCTCTGTATGGCAGCTGGCATCCAGGTATGCTTCTCTAAGATTAAAAAAATAATTAAATAAAAAAAATTCACACACTTTCACTACCAAACCCTAGGCCCAGCAGTGGGGTTCAGTCCTCTGGCTAGCTCTCTGTGTATCAGTGAGGTCCATCCCTTGACTTCCACTGTGACTGCAGGACACCTGTAAGCTACAGTTTGGTACCACAGTGAAAGAGAGAAGCACCAGGCATTTAACCCCTCAGGTATTTGGGGATCAATCCAATGGCACAGTAGGCCAAGAAATCTGCTCCTTGACAGCAGCCAGAGTCACATGTTCAAGAGCCAACACGAGAAACATAAAATGGGCATAACCTGTCCCCAGAGCTGCCTGCAAGATACTTGTTAAGGACACTATAAAGAGTGGGTTTGGTTAAAAAAAAAAAAAAAAAGTATGACAACTGGTCTAGAAAACTGATAGATTTGTCATCTAAACTCATGGAGACATCTCTGCCTTTAAAGGCTGAATGCTGTTCCTTGTGAATTACACCAAGAAAGAGCAGCAGAGAGAAAGCATGGCTCAGCATTAACAGCAGCAGTGCTAAGCTCCATTTTGTCAGGACTTTCAAAGGCAGCAAGTGAATGGAAAGACTTTTATTTTGCTATCAAGCAGTTCCCTGAAGTGATAGAGGAAGGGCAATTTCCACTCTAGCTTCACCAAAATACAATAGAAAATTCATTCAGACCTACTTTTGTCATCTCCTATCTCTTGCTTTCTCCTGTCTATGCTATATCCCTCCAGGGCTTAATTTTTTCTCACAGTCAACATACCTGAACAACTTCCAAGTATCAAAAAGCTTGTAACCTTGGCAAACCCCAAAAACCTGTTATTTTTGATGGAGCAAGGAAGCACTCTACGAGTCCCTCCTCTTTTCATGTTCTCTCACTGCTAGATCCAAAAGCCTATTTCTTGTTTCCAAATTCAAAAAGTTGGTCTACGTGATTTCTTTTACTGCATGGTTTGATCAAAAACATACCAATGGTTGCGTAATTGTGACTGGTCAAATAATAATATTTTCTGATCCTTAGGCACAGCCCAAATTCTAAATGTGTATTCCCCCTGCATATAATGAGATACTTCAAATGCTGAACACCTTGTTCAGCTTTTGGCAGAACGTTACAGATGGCGATAAGAGATTGTTGCCAGGGAGACTTTGCAAACTCTTAGAATGTAGTTTCACCAATATTGTTTTCTAGCATACACCCATAGCTGAGGTCAATAACGGACCCTCAGCCTTTCCATTTTGAGAGACAAAAAGGCTTGGTACGGTGAAGCAGGCTTGGTGTCCAAGCTTTGAGATCAGTTGAAAATCTTCCTACTCCTTGGTAAATTCCCAACGTACCATGTAATCTGTGCTCTTTAGGAGAACCAAAAAAATTCCTTTTTTTTTTTTTCCCCCAGAAATGTGAGAACTATTCTGTATACTTGAAACTCTAAGATTTCACGTAGTCTCCTCCTCCTCTGTACTGTGTTTTGGGACAGCTGACTGGAGCTGTATAATAGTCACTGCTCCAGTTCTGACAGATCATGACTTCTGGCTTTCCATACAGCCATTGTTTAACAGCCTATGACAATATTATCCACAAGTTTGTTATAACATTCCTGGCAGCTATATTAATGACTATTACCCACAGATAATTTCAGTGGCTGACTAAAAGAATGGCACAATCCTGAAAAAGAAAGGTCCTCTTTGACTAGCAATTATACACATAACCTATTCACTTAGCTAGCAATTGATTATTTTTTTAGACACACATATATATCACATCTAATTTTAATGACCTAGACACTATTTTTCACTAATTATATTTTAGATAGATCATAAAAGATTTTGCCCCTTTATGACACCGTCTGTTTCCCCTCTTTTCTTTATGAAATTCAGCTCTCATTTTATAATCCACAGCAAGATCAAATATCACATTTTCTTAAAACTCCATTAGCCTTGTGAACCCTCCCACATATATCAGAGCAGTTACACTGGGCTACAGAATAGGAAAACATGACCATTTACAAATAAAATAGCATTACCAACCATGAATTAATAATGGAAACCCTAGACTCTTTTACCTTCACTGCCACCAAGATCTTGTCCTGCTCCGGACAGAGGTTATAGCATTCTGCCAGAAAGACTTTCCCAAAGGCTCCTTCTCCCAGTTCTCTTTTGAGAACGATATTGTGGCGCTTGATATGCTGCACAACTGTGAAGAGAAGACAAAATGGAGGTCAGAAATGAGCTACAAGGCCAGGATGGGACGGGATCCATGAGTACAGCCACACGGAGACAGGGTTGCCTGCAGAGTGGGGTGCATGTCATGGAAGGAATCAAAGTGCCCATGTGTCATTCATTAATGCTTTGCCCAAAAAGACCAAGTTAATATATTTATATTTGGAGAGTAGCATATTTTTTGGATAAGAAGACATGGAATTAAGAGTCACCTGGGAAAAGGCCATTTATCATTGTAATACAATGACTGTTGCAGAACATATCTAACAGCCAAAGCTGCTTTTTTTTTTTTAAAGACATGAAGACAAAGAATCAGAAAACAAACCAAACCTTTCTCACATCACTTCTATTTTTGTACTTCTAACAATAGCTGAACTTTCTCGTCCAAAGCCCAAAAGTTTTAAAATTAACCTAATCCAAGAAAACAAAATGTGCCCTCTTTCAACTAAATCCAACTTACCCTCTGGTTCTCTTATCACCTGTTCAACCGCTTTCCCTCTCTGTGCTATACTACAGTTATAATAAGATAGAAATTTTGTTCTCGCAAATGTGATTTACAATATTGCTCTGAAGTAAAAGAAATAAAAGATGGACAAAGGTTTTAGTCAGCATAGTGGACAGAGCCTTAGCTGAATTTCTGGCCAGAATCAATTGAATCAGACATTAAAGACGTTGAGCATTTTTGTTCAACTCATTTTACATTTTCCTTTCAGCATAAGCTTCCATTAGAAGATTTAATATTTAAAAGACTGTACCAAATTTTGTAGAATACATTATCAATTTGCAATGTTCAAGCTAAATAAAGCAGCTGTAAGGGCAGTTTAACTGGCCAGCTCAACAGGGTTGACAGCTTGTGTTGCTGAAATTGTACAAAACAGTCAGCATCTACTGATGAATTTAACCTCAGTGCGTTTAGCTGCTTTTGCAAACACTGAAATTTAATGCTGCCTAGATAAAGCCTATTTGCAACTTAAATGCTAAACACAATGAAGTAAATAGTGGTGCATGGGCATCAGGATGGCTTCTGTGAAGTCACGAATCTCACCTTGGCTGCTTAACTGCAGGGACCAGGACTGAACCCTGCCAATAATTTAGGATATATTCAGATGCAAACCAACCCACCTCCATGCTTGGCCACATGTCTCTTCCGAACTGGGTGACCACTTAACGCAGAAAGCGCCTCGCTTCCATTATTAAAAGATGGAAAACAGAGTGCTGCTGATAACAGCAGTGGGGAGATATGGCACAGCCTGTCCCCAGCATTTGGAGAAAGGGCCCACGTTGTATAAGAGAAAAATAAGTGTGTCCCACACCCTGAGCCTCCAGCAACACAACCTGAGCGCACTGCATGTATAAACACACTTTATATCCATGTGTGTGCATGCAAGGGGAGCCCAGTTGCTGAAGCAAGCCAGGAGAGCCAGAGATGTCCCCAAGTGCCCCCATCATGAGTCTGCCAGGCAGTCAGTGCACCTGAGGAGCAGACCTCCACCAGACCCAGCTGGCACCTGCCAGAAATCCCCAGGCCGGCATGCAAGCAGGCCCACCATGCCCTGGGAGCGGAGTGAGGAAAGCCAGCTTTCTCCCCATGCCACCCCAGACCCACCAGGGCTTGACCTGTCCCTGCAGATGGTGGCTGCAGGCAGAACATTGCCCGCCTCCTCCTCCAACGCCAGGTCTCCTGGCAGAGGCCACACATCCCATTAATCGCCAAGTACATGTGAAATAAGACTGCAAGGTACCAATGTTTTTCACTCTTGTCAAACTCTTGTCTAGCGTAAGATTAAGTTTTATTGTGGTGATGCATTCTTATGTGTACGCTTTGTTTGGCCAGCTACCGGCGTGGCTCCACTGCAGTCAGTAGAAATTTGCTTTGTATTTTCATTTTCTCCTCAGCATTGGCTTTTCAAGCTAAAGCACAAAATGCTATCAGCATAAGACAAGCCTGAACCAAAACCTAACTTTTGCCCATAGAGGCACGTTAACTGGCATCCCTCACTTCTCCTAATACCAGTCAGAGAGCAGACATGCAGGCACGCTGCCTAAGCGTGGGAGCCTGGCACACCTCATCATCTGTGCTTTAAAAAATGCTTACTAATAAATGAGTACTCCCCAGTACCCCCTGCCAAACCTGCCATTCAACCCTGCCTCTTGGGGGATTTTTCTGTTTGCCTGTGCTTGACCAGTATCACCAGAATCATAGAATCATTTAGGTTGGAAAAGACCCTTGGGATCATCAAGTCGAACCATCAACCCCACTCTACAAAGTTTTCCCTTATATCATATCCCTTAACACCACATCTAAATGAGTCTTAAACACATCCAGGGATGGTGACTCCACCACCTCCCTGGGCAGCCTATTCCAGTGTCTGACCACTCTTTTTGTGAAGAATTTTTTCCTAATGTCCAGCCTAAACCTACCCTGCTGCAGCTTGAACCCCATTCCCTCTTGTTCAATCGCTAATTACCTGTGAGAAGAGACCAGCACCAACCTCTCTACAATGGCCTTTCAAGTAGTTGTAGAGAGTGATGAGGTCTCCCCTCAGCCTCCTCTTCCTCAAACGAAACAGTCCCAACTCCTTCAATCGCCCCTCATAAGATTTATTCTCCAGGCCCTTCACCAGCTTCGTTGCCCACCTCTGCACTTGCTCCAGCATCTCGATATCTCTCTCATATTGAGATGCCCAGAACTGGACACAATACTCAAGGTGTGGCCTCACCACTGCTGAGTACAGGGGGACAATCACCTCCCTACTTCTGCTGGTCACACTATTTCTAATACAAGCCAGGATGCCGCTTGTCAATTAGAACCCCAAAGAAAGACGCCTCTCTTCCTTTCCTAGAGAGAGAAGTTCAGCTCTGCATTACCAGTGTCACCATCTTAAAACGTCCTCAAAGCCCACAGGCAAGGAGTAGGGCTGAGATCCTGTCCTACTGGCATCAGCAGCAAAACTCCAGTGGAAGTACTTTTTCACTTGGTTGTCTCCACAGCTGCTGAAGACCTGTTGATGAACACAGTCAACTTTCTGAATTTTGTGTGGGTCCTCTCCATTTTGAACCCAGCATACCCCCAATGTTGGCCCTAGTAGTATCAAGGGGTTTTGTGAAGTTCCTGGAGGACTTCACAAACATTAGAGTAAAAATAAATAAGAAACATATCAACTGTAGTACACTTACAGCTGCTGCTAAATGCTCTTATATAAACAAAGCATTTGAATAAACAACCCATCCCATAAAGGAAACTGTTAAAACCGAAATGCAGCAAGCTGCACAAGAGATCTGCGCAGAATATATTTGCAACTTGTCACACTCTATCCTTCCCTGTAACCTTTCTGAGCTGCACCAAGTTACTAAACAAACAAAAAACAACAGTAAATGTGACTAAATGGGCAGAGATTAAATATAAGAACAATGTAAGTAAATCAAACACATACGATGTGACGGAAATATGAGCTAAGGAAAAAATCCGTTTAGCATGCTCAGGGCCCCAGCCATAATGACACCGTCTTCAGTGGGAGGAGATTTCAGCAGGAGATATACTGAAAAATTCAAGTCAAAATCTGCTTTCAGTTAATATCAGGATAAAGCCAATTATCTCTGTGAAGTCCAAGAGATTATCCTGGATTTACACTGAAGAAACAAAGCAGAATTTGGCCAAAGAGGTGGCATAACTGAATTATCAAATAAGTGGTCTCATAACATTGTCTCACAGGCGGAGACACACAAACATTCAAAGAACGCCTATGCATTTTCCTCCTTTTGACTCTAAATGGTGATTGCCTTTGAGCTGCCATTTGTACTTTCAAAAGCACATCACCCCTGGTTTAAAAGATCTTGTCTGATTACTATAAAAAATACATTACATTAAGCTACGAGCTAAGTCGAGTTGAAACACTTAAGAAAAAAAAGAAACATAAAATATGAAGTGGGACCAAGCAAACTAAACAAGGATAAACGCTGAAAAGAGGCTGTGGTGTTAAATAATAACCACACAGCTGTGCCCATAGAAGGCGGCGCTACCATGGATGACTGCAGGGAATCAGCTGGCAGCAGGGAGCACAACTGCAGGAAAGGGCTCTCATCTTGAGGTCTCATAGACATCCCACCAACAGAGCTGGACTTCTAGGACTTCTAAGCCTTTCACTCACTAACATCACACTGGAAATGATTCATCAAAGCCTTATCCTGCAAACACTATCTGTGGGCATGGGATTGCGCTCCCCAGGTAACCTACCTTTGATGGTGAGGCTGAACAGAGAGCGTCACACCACGTTCTGGAGAGGGTCCCATCAAAACAGGGAACTCGGGATCACCTCACCACATTGAATTCACTGAGTTGGATGCGACTGATTCCAGCCATAGACAGCAGGGCACTCAGCAGTATAAATTATTAAAATGTTTCTGCACGTAATTAAAAAGTGAAATGCTGTGACAGAGTGAAAGTGTTTTCCCCTTGGCCACAAACAATAGGTCTGAACATTTTACCACTACATGTGATCATTACACGACCTAAGCTGACCTTCTACACAGCACGGAGCATAGTATTGAGTTAAATGACTTGTGCTTGGCAGAAGACTGCCTCCAGAAAGCAGCTGTGCCAGTCTTGATTTGAAAGTCTGAGCTATTCACTTCCCTAATGTGCAATCATTTTCATTGCTAATAAAAATGCATGCCTTCTTCTTTGTCTCTTACTTTTTAGCTTGTCTGTCTTGCATCTCCCTCCCTTGGGTTTTAGGATACCTTCTCTGCTAGCTTGAGCAACTTTTAAGGTCTGGTATTAAATATACATAATCAACACTATTCTTGTTCATCTTGGTAAGGCAAAGAGATGGAAACCTCTCCCAGGAAAACATTTTCTCCAGTTTGCCATTCATTTTCATGGCTATCCTCTGGCAAAATTTTCAACAACCTTTTAAAATAAGTTGTTTCCAGTTGTTTTTCCCAACTGGAAGTCACATTCCTGCATCACTCTCCACAAGCTTGTGATAAAAAAGTAAAATCAGCTCCCTGTATCTCTACATGTCCAAAATCACACTAGTACTTTTAAGGCTGAGTTTCGTAAAGGGCATGAAAATTACATAGTTATGTTGTATGCATGTTTGTGTCTCATCTTGAACACCTCACCCAATTCCAACATCACAAGTGCTGCAAGTTTCAGATGTGTTCCCATATGCCTTATGAGAACAGCAAAGCAGAGGAGAGATCTGTCCCTATGGAGAGCCTGCAACATGGAGTCACTACTTCATGGACAGTAAGAGCCATAGCAGACAGGCTCCATCATCACTGCTCACTGAACTACCAATACTAGAAGATCCTGTTGTGTTGCATGCCCACATGCTGAGTCTGCTCTCTAGGACACTGTCCAAAATTTTGCTAGCGATACACATGTGGAACACTCCTGATGGAATGCGTTATGCCAGGACTCTGAGAAGAGAATAAGGATCTTCAAGATGCCAAGTAAAGAGGGGTAATATTATAAACTTATTTAGAGTCGCATAAAAAAAAAAGCAGCAGCAAAAAAGACTCAGCTTGTGATGTGACATGAGGTGCCACAGAAAGACATTTTGCAAGTTTCTTCATTTCTTCTCCCACCATTTCTCTTGCAATTGTGAAGACAACTATTTCTGAGATCTTGCTAGAAAAAACAGCTATAAATGGGTGAGTGATTGTTCGGACAGTATATCAAATTTGTACAGCATTTTTCATTCACATAAAAGGAGGGGTAGAATTTCAGAGAGAATCCCATAGCAGGAGGATACAAAATCACTACGAATAGCAGACAGCAAGTCTAGCCTGATGGCCATCGGATTCTGAAGTAGCAGCATCTCTGCAGTTCTGCATGCTATTGCCAGAGTAGAAATTTTGGTACATAGAGATACCTACTCTCTAACATGGCAATAAAAGCCAACAGTAACCATTTATTTTTTTTCAACCTGTCAGTGTTGCCTGGATGCAGAAATAGGGCAGCTCAGTTCTGAGAATATATTTCTGATCATTTGATGTATTTATCCCACAAGACATTCATTACTATTATTCTATACATATTTTTGTGTAGTGCTATTGTTGTTTAATTTTTACCACACAGCAGCAACAAATTCTCACGCAAGACCAATGCCCAGCTGTTGTAGGCACTAACAAAGAAACAGCATGCTTTTATATATATTGCCCACAATTGAGATTCAACTCATACCTCTTTAAAGAAGGAAAATAAGCCAACAGAAAACGCGCTCCTCAGGGACTCTGCTCTAAATGAAAGGTGCTGGTACGGGCTATAGAAAACTGAGTATGGAGGATCGACAGAAGAACTAGGTCAGAAAGGCACTCGGGCCTTGCCACATTACCTGTACAAGCATGGCTTCTGAATCACTTTGAATTTCATTTTGTTTCTTTTAAAAAGAACAGTTTAATTCAACAGTTAGGAAACAGTTATCCTTGAGTGGCCATCAGTGATTTGCCAGATTTTTCACATGCATCAGACCCCAAGTGGACCTTGAGGAGACATTTAATGGGCAAGCTGAATAGGCCCTGGTCTTCCTGGAAGAACTGGAAACATTTATGAAAGGCAAATCTGTGAGCACTCACAGGAATGGCATAATTCCCAGGGATTTCCTAGCTGTCAAGAGCTACATCTGATGATAAATCCAATAAATCTGTGATTGCTGCAGCTTAACCTTTCAGTTGCTTTGTTTACAACTTACATCCTCACGGGAGCTATACTATAAACCCCAGAGTTTCTATTGTCTTGATGGAGAATTAGGCTTCCTTTCGTGAAATAGAGCTGCAGCTTCTGGGAGGGTGCCCAGCCCTTCCTCACCTGCCCGCAGGGGCACGACAGACCTTGCCCACTGTAAACTCATTTCAGTGTAGCTGGCATGGCTCTTCTCTGACTAAAACCCAAGTGTTTGCTCTCTTTTGGGGCTAACATTTGGTTTCTGGTGAGGCGTTTTATCTTACTCTTTTGTTATGGTAATTGATTTGTTTTAATTGTTCAAGATCCTCTCAGTTTGGCTACAGATAGGCATATTGCCATACTTGATTAGATGCTTATAATCAAATAAGAATTACTTAATAATAAATTATAATTAAAATGCTATAATTGTTTTAAATGCATGAGCATTATGAGCTGAATTCACCCTTCAGGAAAACAAGAATAATGAAGTTGAGTTTTTCCAGGTATGAATTTGCCTTTGCATAGAAAAACTAAAGTACACAAGGCCCTCAAGCCTTAGCAACCTGAAACTATTTTTTATTTCAATTATAAGTATGTATTAAATATGGATTTGATCTGTTACATGCTGAAACAATTGGCATATGTCAGAATAACTAAAAGTTAAACTTGACACTCTATGTTCAGAGTAAATAACAGATATTAATTGCTCTGAGTTTCTCTTTCTATGCTGCTCCCAGCCTACTGACAACTTTTCAGCACAGTATGGTAAATCAGCTTTAAACATAAAACTGTGCTGGAATTTTGACCAAACATTGCCTTTGCAGATGTGTACATACTTAATTTGTAAATGCCAATCTCAATGCACTTCTTCCATAAGACTAATGATTGTAAAACTTTAAGGCTATTGTGCATGAGTTGCTGCAAAAATACTTCTGCTGGTATTATTTTATGGTGGCAAATTTGGTTCGTCTTCCATGTTTAAGTTAAGTGGAGACAATGATCTCACCACCACCACCCTTCTCTTAGCTCAGACCAGGAAACCCTTTCCTCAGCACAATGCTAATCTTTAGGGATCTTCTGTGCTGCAGAAACAGAAGCACTCAGAAAGGATGGGGATGTACCATGGAGAATATCTCATATAATAGACACTTGCAGGGGAGAAGGGCTAATAAATGTACTGTCTTCAAAGTATTAACTCTTTTCTATCTCCGTTTTCAGAAGCAGGCATAGTCTGAACAGCATCCCAGGATGCCAGTCTGAGAAGCAGGACCTGAAAGAAACATCATACATTCAGAGACTGAGCCATATTCGAGCTTCGCCTAAGTGGGTATAAGGGTGAAATTCAAAGGAGATTGCCCTATTTTTGATGTAGGTTTCTCTGCTTTACTTTTTCTCTTCTCGTTTTAAAAGCAAAGGAAAATCATTTCGTACCTTGATATAAGGGAGACACAAGGGTTTTACTGGTGGCCTTTCAAAGAAAATATGAAAAGTAAATGGAGCTTTCAAGCCTGTGAAGGAATAAACCACGTGCTTAGCTCACAGTCCCAAATCCTATCCCCTTATATAAAGTTAAGCACATAATCTTTACCTTGTGCTGAACTATTTTACTAAAAGATAGCATAGCATCTGATCTGCCACATTAGATGGGTAGGTCTGCCCTGTTGCAGCTAATTGAGCAAGGAAAGAAAAGGGAACAATATAGAAAACATTGTAGGAGTGTGACAGAACCCAGTCTGTTTTAAGCATATTATGTTTTAAGCATATTATTTACACTTTTCCAAATAATTTTTGTCCTGCTTCAGAGCACCTTTTACAGTCCTATCAGGCTGCAGCACACTGTGTGGCTTTCCCTGAGAAAAGCAGAATCTTATGCATGCCTACATTTTGCTTTCTTTGGGCCAACTGAGGTGAACTGCTGTAGAGGGAGGTTCTGTCTCTGCCTGCTTCCTTAACTGCATGCAGTTAAGACTTTGCCACTACGTGGTTACTTGCTCTTATGATTCCGTGTGTACCGCCTCCTTTCCTGGGTTTTGCTGGGTTAAAGTGCCTTTAAACACAGAGAAAAGTTACAGGTTTGGTTATTTCTGAGGAGGACACACAAATGACACACAAAGACTTCAAGCATTGCAAACAAACAAAAGAAGAAACATTCCTTGCCCTTTGATCAGATCCCTGTATTATTTGCCAAGAAACAAAACCAGCAGCAAGGAGCGAAAACAAGTCTTGAGTCTTCCTATACACTGAAACCTCAGTTTGCCCTCTGTTCTCTGGGGATGCAGAAGGGGTTACCACTACCCGATATACTGCCCCAAAGCCTCATTCAACAGGAGACATGAGCAAAACCATCAGAAAATGTGAACAGACCTGAAAAAGAGGCTGCTCTCTTTTACAGAGATGCTGTCTTTCAGCATTTCTGCGTCCTTCCATGGTGAGGCATTTTGTTGCTCTGCTTCTGTTTCACTGACAGGCTGGCACACCTCTTTGCTAGGGCATTGCATCTACAGAGGATTATGTTCCCATAGGGCATTTCCTCCTTGGCCCCCGTTACAGTTTCAGAATTCCAGTGCTTATGGGCAATAAAGACTACACCCAGAAAATTCGTATTTACTGTTGGGCTGTGCCAGATACCTCTGCTGCAGCCACAAAGCAGTCAAAATATTATTACATTGTACTGTCTTCGAATGAAAGCCCTAGGAGTTCTCACTTACAGGTCACCCAAATGAAGTCACAAAGAGTTTGCAAGACTGAACATGCTGAGGGTTTTTCAGGATCAGATTCTCAACAACTGCGAAGAAAATATGACTTTCCTTTTGTCTTGTTGCACGTGCACTGGAAAAAAATTCTTCCTCTGTTTCCATATGAACGTACCACATGCTTCAGTTTTCAAGCTTAAAAGGATCTGCTACTACACATCTCCTCCTCTGCTGACCTGGTTCTTCTGTCCTGCATCTTCTGAAGGACTAAGACCATAAGGTGTATGTTTGTCGTATGACGACAACACAAATTATTCCATGTGTAAAAGTCATGAGGTTTCTACAGCCTGGGTAACTTCTCATCATTCTCCAGGGTCTGACAATGTCCCCAAATCATAGGGAGGGTGCAAACGAGCCTGCATCATGGCCCTTGCATTGAGCTTTGCTTAAGCAAATAGTGGTGCTGCTACTTGGAACTGCTCTGTAAATTACACTAAACTGTAGCCCAGCAGGGCTTGAGAACACTTCAGGTTTTTTTAATAGCAGCAGGATACATGCCTATTCTAATAGTCCTGATAGAAAACCCAACCTGCCCCATGGATACAGTGAGAAAAGCAAAGCTGTGGCTTGACAACGGGAACAGCAGGACTTACCCCGATTATTTGTCTTGAAAAATATGTTACGTTATTTTCTCTTCCCCCCTCAAGGATCTGCATGTAATTTTCATGTAACATGAAAAATAACACATCTAGCTAACAGATCTAGCAGAGAATACGAGAAATCTCCTTCCACTCATTGAGCTCTGGACTGTGTTATCTATCAGTTGAAACTACGTTTCTCTACATTTCAGACAAATAAGGAGAAGACCTCCCTCTCTGCTAAAACGAATTTGGTGAGGGAGCAAAAGTCAGTAGCCTGTCTGTCCAGCCAGTAAACCAAACGGAGGTAGGCTTAAAGTAGGAGCACAGAGTGCCTTGGTTCCCCTGCAGACAACAAACCAACAGGTTTGCTTCTCAGCAAAGTTCCCTTCAGACATCTGTTTAAATAAGGGCTTTGTAAATTTTCACTAAGTCGTATAAATCCTCTCCCACATATCAATAGAACTTTATTTTAGAGGAAGAGAATGCACACGGATGCATTAATCAAAAGCTAACTACATGATACGTCAGCAGCTAATGAAAAACGAAGACCTATACTCCTTTAGGGTAACGACAACTTCCCACAGGGTCCACTGTGATAACTAACAGTCAGAGCCTCAGTACCAACAGTGACAACACAACCAAACAACCACTAAATGGGATCTTTTAAAGCTGTGGCCCATGACGAGGTTGAGGACAAGTTCAGTCTCTGCCAATATGCTTTCAGCACCTAAAAGCATCTTGGTTTTGAGTTGATAATTACAGTGTGCTGAGCCAAGCAGCTGTCACTAAGGAACAGGAGCTGCCCAAATGCAGGAAAATGCATGGAAGTTTACTGGCTGATTTATCACACAATAATGAATCTAGTTACAGTCTTTTCAGGCAGGAAAGTGAAAGACAGAAAGAGGGAGGAAAAAAAAGAGGAAAGGGAGGAAGCAAGAGCTTTGAACATTTTGTTCCAGTCAGTTTCCAAGACAGAGGAAAACACCAGGCGTGATTCAATCTAAGGATGTCCTCCCACAGCCCCGCTGTTGCTGGAGAAGTGGCCACTGGGCAGATACCCGAGCACGCATTTCCCAACGCACACAGACCCAGTCTTTGCCAAGACGTGAACTCTCGCTGATGGCAGCAGCACACACACACAGCAGGGCAAACAAGAAGAAGAACAGCAGAAATGGCTGAACGAACTTTATTCAGGATCTGACATACGATGTCAGTATAACGAACATGACCTAAAGAAGAGTGTTACACTCATAAGCAGACTGAGTTGGCAGCTCTGACCAATTAGTACCAGTTAATTTTATGGTGATGGCTAGTACACATGTATGATATTCTGTAAAAGCTTAATAGATGTCACCATAAATCATAGTCACCTTTCTCCCCTGTGCTTCTTATATCTGGAAAGTACTTACAGTTGAATCTTCTGTAATACTTGTTGTAGACTTAAGTGAATGCAAATGTAATTCTGGCAGTCTCTGCAAGAAACCAAAAATGCATGGACCAGAGAAATTCTCTTCTCACCTAGCATCTATATGATTGTTGCTTTTAAAAAACAAAGCTGTTTTGTTCCAACTGCTGCACACCATGATATTTACAGCAACTGTAGTCTGCACAGAACAAAGATAGGCAAAATGTGGTTTTCTTCTCCCCTTCCTTCTGAAGTTCAAGTTCTCTCCAGAGCAATAAATACCAGCTGCCTACATACTCATGCACTTGGAAAGCATTTTGAGCAGCAGTAACCAACACAAATGGCTGCTACATTTGTTGAACTGTAATGGCAGAATACCCCATGTGCTTATCAGTGAAGGAAATATTAAAAAGTATCATCATTTTTATTGTTACCAGTAAAACAGCTGGATTTTTGTCTCAAATTGCTCGGAACTGGCACTTTCAGCTAAGGAAACGGGTGTTGTCTGTTGATATGCACACCGTACACCGTCTGCACTTCACTAAAACACTGAGATAGATACACAAAGCATTATTGTTAGCCCTACAGACAAGATGTCACCAGGCTAGATTAACAGACCACTTTACAAGCAGCATTGATTAACTGTTGCCTCCTGCAAGACCACCACCAGCAGGAGGGCAAGTACAGACCTGCTTTTAGGAGGGACTGGTCTGAATCCCGTTGGGGAGATGGAGGGCTACTTTGCCTTTTGGTAGTACAACATCCACAAGATGATCCTCAAGGAATTTCCAGGACTCTGTGTTTCTAGCCTGCCTTTCTAGTCAGAATTTGAAGAAGAGGAAGGGTCAGAAGCTAACGTGATTATTTATAAGCCAATTTCAAGATTTATTGGGTAGTTTTTCCAGTGTTTTCCCACGTGCAACTCTCAACTTACAGGCTAGTGTGTTGCTTTCACTATTGCTTCTGTGACATTTATTTTTCCCTTGTTGTAACATTTTCTTTGATATGAGAATGGTAATTCAGCCACATGTTCCAGGAATGTAACAGGCTCTAACTGCAAAAATAACCATTACTGATTTGCATTTTTCCTTACAGAGAAACTACAGAGAGGCAACATTGTTTGCTTCTGAAACCTAGACACAGACACACATAGAGATGAAAAGCTATTTGTCATCACCACTCTGGCAAACAGCTCTTATGAGGCTTCTGCTGAGTGAATCCCTTTATCATTGTTTCCCCCACCTAGAAAATAAGGCCAGAAATGCTTACCTAGCTGTTTCATAATAGCGGGGTGTTTTTATTTAAATATTAATTAGTTTCTATTTGGACAACGTCACAAAGCTATGAAGTGTAGGTTTTGTATTCATCAAAGTTCTTATTTGGTATATTTTGAATACAATGGCCCAAACTCCTTCACTGCCGTCACTTTCTTGATTTCAAAATCTCAAGTGGAAACTCTTCAGATACGGATTTGCCTGCAATGAATACTTTCCTTTATTTTTACAGATCCTGGCCTTCTTAAAGTTTAAGTGCATTGTAATACAGTCAAAAATAAAAGCAACTGGAAAGAAAAAAAAATACATTCAGAATAAAGATTTTACAACACCACTGTTTCTCTTGCATTGCCTTCAGTGTTATCTTGTATGTCATGAAACTAATCCTGCTCTTGCTCACAAAATGTAGAGTGAGAAACCCAGCGGAGTCCTTCTAGATTAACAGTCACACAGAGAAGCTGCTGAAGAAAGCAATTAAGAAACCCATAGTGTTCCCTAATTTAAAAACAAAAAAACCAAACACTTGCTATGAACAAAAGACAATGTGAGGTCTGCTGCTTAGCTAACTGCCCTAATTCTTTGCTTACTCCAGTCTGTATGTTGTTAGTTTACAGTCTTTTATGTACCATCCCGCATAAAAATAAACAGACCCTCGGGGATTAACATACCACAACCAGCACTCCAAAACTACTTGCAGTAGCTCCCTTTCCACACCTTCATAAATGTAAATAAACAAAGATTTCTGAACAGGAGCTACTGGAATAATTTTCCTTCATATTGTGCCAAGCAGGCATCAGAAATGCCAGTTGTTGCAGAAATTGGGGAAAAGGGTAAACTGTGTCCTAACGAGGGCTATTCTAGATAAGCATCTGAACAACATCATTGGGAAAAAAAATCTCAAGACTATTTTAAAAGGTATTTTTGCCCATAATTTACCAAGTTGAAAGCTGGCTACAGTAGCTAGGAGGAAGCGGTTCAAGAACCTGCATTATCCCTGCTACTGCACAAAAAGTACTGTGCTTTCACATCTGGACCTTCCCAAAAGCCCTAGTTAAGGACAGCTGTGACAACTCCTGCTCCAGTACAGCGTTTTTAGTTCAAGCCCAGCGCTGCGGGAATCTGATACAACTTTCCCAAACCAGTGACAGGCTTGTCACTGACATTGAGGGGAACCTGAAACAAGCAGTCTCACAGAAAAGAGGTACATCTTGCCTCAGAAATACCTCAGAAATCCGACCGGTTGTGGGTTTGAATTAAACGACAGTACATGCATAGCAAATGTGCTATATACTGCAGCTTTCCACCCAGTAATTCATGTCTGCAGATATACAGGAGAGGACGATCATCCACACCATGGAGTTTATTGTCTCCAGTGAGAAGCACAAGACTGAACTGCTGATGGGCTTGTGAAGTGACACACGGGAGAAATGTGGGCAGGGTGCAGTATGAACTCTGAAAAAAAGAAAAGGAAGATGACTAAACTGCTCCAGTTCAAAAGAAAGGGAATCTCCAGACCTCAGTTGATTAGTAAAATTAATCAGAATTTCTCCTGTCTCACTTAGGCATTTTAGGTCCTGTCAATTTAGATTTCTGCATCCTGAACAGCCTGTTACAGCTACTCAGGAACAAGCTAAACATCTGCCCTGCAAAGACTCCTTAAAGATTTGATACAACATTTTAATTAAATGCTCTCCCTAGTACAGCAAGGATTTGTCCATATCCAAACCAACACCACAGCCCTTGTTTCTGCACAGTGCTGGGTTTTTTTTTTTCTGTTACACTTGACAATCATATTTGGGGTTGCTTAGGAAAAAAGACAGAAACTTTTGCTAGCTTATTTATCAATACTTCTTAGAGACTGAATTTTATTTTGATGCCACATATTGCGCAGCTGCCAGCCTGTTGGAAATACTTCTGCATCCCATGTGGTTAGTTATCCTACAATTTGAAAAAGCTTGTGATCTCTTATGGAACTTTGCAGATGTAGTTCCCTCATCCTCCCAGGCTATATAGCATGACCATGCTTGCCAGAACACAGGCTCTGGCACAGACTTTGGAGACGGATGTTGAAAGGTTACACAATTTTGCAATAAATTCATTATGATCAAGCAGCACCAGTTAAAGCGATCACTCTCCTGGCCAAAGAAATAAGTGAGGAAAAGAAAAACAAAAAAACCAAGTCTTCGCTTTTCTGATGTCCTGTTGCATCAAAGCACAGGTTGCAACAAGCTGAGAAAATGTAATGTGCTTCAACGTCTTTTTCAGTTGCTATGGTACAGTTTCTTATGGAAAATTCCTTGTTCTGCGTGATGTTTTTCCTGCCTCATTTGGGATGGCAGAACCGTTCCTTGTGTCACCTGAGAAACCGGGCTGTCAGTTTCCACCTATTGGTGAGAAAGAAACTCATCAGCAGCATAACTCAATGGAAAATTCCTCGGGTAGAAGTTTCTGCGCTGGAGGCCAACATGACAGTGGGAGGAAGGATGGATGGGTCGAGGCCAGGAGAGCTACGCAGGAGATCTGTCTTCCACCTTAGGGCCAGTCACAGATTTCCTGCGCGAGCTGGGGCAAGGGATTTAATCCCTGTGACTCCCTGCTCATGCAGCCAGGACCGGAAGCATCCTTCCCCCATTCTTCACCCTGTGCGCGAAGCCCCAGGTCTGTAACCTGCCCACAGGCCAACCAACTAGCTCCAGGTTACAGGAGCGGGGCCACAGCCCAAAAGCTCTTCAGGCAGGGGTTATCTGCAGCTGCAGAGTCCCACAATGCTTTGCACAGTGAGATCTTGTTTGAACCTTGGGGTTCTAAAGTACCGCACACAAATAATAATTGCATTGTTCTCCTCTCTTAAGGAAAAATAGGCAAGGAGGGAAAACTCCAGCTTTACTGTACAGCCAAGCAGGAAAAAACATTTAGCTTTCAGAGGAAATCCGCAATCTATTTTCTGCAAATTGCCAGAAACACAGTATAAAAAATGGTATTATAGCATCACAGTAGTGACACAAAACAATCAGGGATAGGGCCTTTTCACTAGGTCAATTTCTTTTATGGATTAGTTGGAAGTAATCCGATTTTAATGTGACATTTTTCCTGCTGGAATTTTTTTCCTTCCAATCAAAAAATAATTAGATTCCACCACTTTTGATTCATGACAAAACCAGACCATGGTTAAAATAAAATAAAAACGGTGTTAACATTTTAATGCAGTTGGATACCTGCCGTACTTCAGAATGCCGAAATTCCCATGGGCTCCCTATGGTGCTGAGAAGAGCTTTTGACCTCTCTGAGGAAATGGGTTTTGAAAATAATAAATGCATAAGTGCTTGCAAAGAGACTCCTTTAGTAACGTCTATCATGGGAATGAAGAACATTCAAGATGTGACAATGCAATTGCACTCCATGGGACAAATTTGCTGTTGATGCCAATGTTTAAAGCTCCATTGACTTCAGTGGAGTTTCACCCTTTGATCCAATAAGGTTTGGACTTGTTGGATATCACTTGCAGTTACATACAACCACTTTTGTCTTTTAGAGTCCCTCCCCCTCCCAGGTAAGCTCAACAAGAAAATTAATGGAAATAGGTATAGGAATGAAAGAAAACATACCAAATATTAATTGAACGCAAGTCAGGACATTCAAAATTTTGATTCCCACAGCACTAACTTCAGCATAAAGCCAGTCCAAAAATTTGACTGAAAAATGTTAATGGTGTAAAATAAGAGTTTCAAATATTTGGCAGCAGGAAAATGTTGCTTTCCAGTTACCTTTCTGGCTTTATAAAGCAAAGAATCAAATTCAGCGTTCCAAAGTGGAAAAATGCCCCACCCCCCCCCCAAAAAAAAAAATCTTACCCATAATTTTGAAACATTTCCCCAAATAAACTTTTCATTTTAAAATACCAAATTATTTAAATTTTATTAAGATGCATATTTTTCCATTTCAACACTTCAATTCAAAACTTGAGACAAAATTGAATCAAGTGCCCTCTGCTTTAACTTACATTCTGATTTTAAAGCAGAAAGTAATTTTGAAATGCTGAAATCTCCCATGGGAGGAAAATTCTATTTTTGAACAGCTATACTTCTGTGCATTTAAAATCTCAGCTATTACCCTGGAACTTTGGAGGAGGAGAAGTTGTACTGAAGATGGAATAATTCAGTAAAGGCTGCATTATTCTGGTTGTACAAAGTGGTAAAGGCACTAGGACTTTCCTCTTTCACTTTGCATTACGGTGGAGGAACCACTCTTTCAAGGCTATCATCAGATGAAGAGCTGGATGCCAATCTCATACAGAAGCCTATGCAGGATGCCTGCACATCAGCACATTGCTCCACTGATCATTTTTCTCACCCTTATCCAGAGGCTATCAAATTTGATTACCAAGAAACCTATTGAGAAAAAACCTTTGCAAGTGGAAAGGATGTGGAGAATGGAAATTAACACTCAGCTTTAAGCATGGCAGTTGTAAGCAAGATCTAATGAACTTGTAGAAGTTTGAACCAAAATGCAAGAATTGAATACAACCAACTTTTGACAAATTTTACGTCCTGATCTGAATGCTGTGAGTTAAAAGTAATTGCTCAGAAAACTTCTCTCACACTGAACAAAATGATAATCATCAAAGAAGGATTCTGCAATTTAACTCCTATGCTACCGCAAATGATGGTCAATGTACAAATCCTTTGGAACAGCAAAAGTTTTGCATACAGCAGTACTTTTGTGCTAGAACCCACCATTTGGATTATGATGGGCTATTTCATCTTCAGAAAGGTTACTGCAGTTATATTAATATCCCTAATACAAAGGAAATCCTTTGGCTCCTCTGCTTTTCAGCAACCAAAGCAAATCATGATACCTCTTATATATCCAGTCCCTTTGATAATCACAAGCACTGCTGTTAACATTTCCCTTATCCCAGCACCCTAATAATCTTTCACTTCATGTCTCCAGCAGCACAAGTAGCAGCTGGGGTCTGGAGGTGTGGAGCATGGATGGTACAGAAAAAAGCAGTGACCCAGAAGAGCTTTTTGTTCTTCAGCTGTCTTGTACTCTATTGATCCTTTCACACACCCCAAAGATATGAGACATTTTATAATTATGACCATAATGAAACGCCATCAGGGACTCCAGAGGACTTCCCTCCTGAACATCTAGAGAAGCAATAAACATACGTTTAAAAGCTGTAAAACCAAATGAACAAACGGTTAAAGCTGCAGATACCAGGCTCTGCCATGCTGACCTCCGGTTCTCCTCACTGAAGCCCAAGAGGAGCATGGATAAAATTCCCTTCCCAACCTGGCCCGGGTATTCAATTAGTTGTCTGTCAGGATGAAATGCAGGGAAGAGGGAAAGCTCGATGAACACATCAGCCTAGTGAAAGGCAATTAATAAGATCCTTAATCAAACACTGCTGCTTTTAACAAGTCAGCTAATGTATCAAAAGCAAAGCCTGACTCGCCCAAATCCTTTTGCTCCCTAAATCCAAATCCTGAAGTCATGTTGTCAGGGAGGGCAAAACCTAGGTAGTGACTTTAATTGCTTGAACTTTGGAACAGCACAGCTGCAAAATATTGGCTTAATTGGAGTAAATGACCAAAAGGCCTACCCTTTTGTCTCTCTTATCTTTTATTTCCTTTTTCCTCCCCCACCCTCTCCTTCCTTCTCTTTGTGTGGGAGGGGGATATTTGTACACTTCACTGTCTCACAGGATGCTACTTCTTACTGGAGTCCTCTCTGGTTATTACTTGGATACACACAAGTTGTGGGCTTTTGTATTTTCCCTGCAGTTTCTCTATTGTCTGAGCATTATTTATCTTCTTCATCTTTGTGATGTTGGTTCAGTTTTGTCCTGTCTAATTTTTTTTATTAGTAATTTTGTTTATATTTATGCCATGTGTAGAACAGTGTCACCCTTAACAACATGCTTGCTGGCTTAAACAACACCTAGAGATAAGAATATTTTCTTCATATTTGCAACACGAGGTATTCCCCGTAGCAAAGCCTGAGAACGTACAGTGAAATCTGCCCATATAGAGCAGCTGCCTGTTAAAAGTAAAAAGCGAAACATTAAAGAGTCTTTGTTGCCTTTCCTTTGTTCCGTAATTTTGTTGTAAGAGAGTTAAGAGATTGAATATATTCACATACTTCATATTTTTTGCATTCATGGGTACAGTGTGCATTTTGTAAGTCTTTACACTACTTTTCCCTGATGCTTTGCTCCACCACCTTTCATTGGGTTGAAGAGGAGGGGACAAGAAGCTTTTGTTTCCTATGAATTAAACCATCACCGTCTGTGGATCAGACTGAGTACTAGCTGCCTAAAACTGCGATTTTATTTACAGTCATCCTATAGCTTGCACAACTTAAACAACACCACACACCAAAAACCTCAATAATTCAAGTACATTGGGATGCAGAAACGCTTACTTTCCACAGTATTAAATGGCTGATTAGTTTACTTAAAAGCAACAACCCAAAAGCTAATTCCAAATACTCTTGTCACAGACAATGAGGTTTGTCACAGACGAGGTTAAATAAAGCTTGTTCCACCACAGAATCTGAGATACAAAGAAAACAGTGGTTGCTGGTTTTGGCTCGAATGTGTTCAAATAGGCTTTGACCTATGGCCTTCTTATCCTGATTACCCAGAGAGGTAACATGCCATGCAAAACTGCAAGTCCAGCTCAGTGCTGCTGGCACGGCTTCTCAGGATCTGTCAGCAGAAAGCAGCGCAGGGAATGATGGGCAGCTTGTGACTGCGGAGGGTTTATACCTGAGCTTGTAAACTATTATTTCATTTTCTTATTATAAAAGCATGGAGATCAAGGACAGATTTAAACCCAGGATTGCTATCTTTCCTTAGACTGCATTTCCATTTAAATTATTGCCCTTCTTTCTTAAAAATTAAAACTGCCAGCATCGAGATACATTTCTGCAGCCGCTTTGTTCTTAGCACTTCTCTGAATTTGTCCTGTCTTTCTGAGGAGATACGTAAAAATAGCCCTCTGTAAGAGGAGAGAAATTCAAGGGACTATTCCAACACAACTTTTCTGCAGTCTGCTGCCGTATTTCTTTATCATAGGGCAGACACTAGTCTCTGAGCTATTTAAATGTCTCCCAGCACAGCCTTTGGCTGCAGTCACGGAAGAATCAGGAAGTTTCAGGAAGACAGCACTTGAGATGGTTTAGCTAATGAATGGTGTGGATTTTAACGTGTGTGCTTGTATACAGTATACCGATAGAGAAAGGTCAGAGAAACCGTAACAAAATGTTTCTAAAAGCTTTTATGGACATTTGGATGGAACGACTGGTCTGATGAGGCCAAGAACTCACTGTGGGTGGGCACAGTCTTTTATATATGATGAAAAATAAATATTGCATGCTCAGGCAGAGAGTCTGTCCCAAGACAAGACCAAAGCAAACAAAATTCAGAGATTTCTCTGTACACTTTCTCTCCACTATTAAGAAAAACACCTGATGCTTTTCTGTGCTTTTCCCATAGAAAGTGCTCCACATATTTCTGTTTACATATTCTGTCAATAAATATAAGCTGCAAAGGTGAGATGGCAAAGCTGTCTTCCGCAACAGCACCTGTGTGCTTTGTTCTATCTTGAAACTATCCTAACCTTCAGTCAAGAAATTTTACCAGTCCAAGATAAATCTCTTAGCAGTTTGTTTAATGCTGCCATTTACCACAGTTCTGTTTCAGATGTTGAGGCCAAATTCAAAACAAACAGAGATCAATAGGCTGGAAAGACTCATGATGATTAAAATGGGAAATCAATTCTGGATTGGGCCTCTAAAGGAAAGCTATCACTGAAAAGAAAAGTCGAAACGTCTCTCTTCTTCCTCATTTCTGAAAGACATACTTTATTTTGCACTGTGTTTATTCCTCAGTGTGGTACAATTTCAGGGTTCTCTAAAATGCTGCCATTAAAAGAGGTAAAAAACTGTAACCTTAAAGTGCAATACAACATAGTGATAAATGTGCAAAACCAATTCCAGTGAGGAGATGTGCTGCATCAAAATGCATAATGCTAAAGACTTCAATGAGTTGGGAAACAGTCACTCTCTAGTAAAATAAGGATTGTTGCAAACAGAATTCAGATGAACTTTTAGAAGGATTCACTGCATCTGCAAGGAAAGCAAAAGGCTTGTGCCTTCCTCTCCAGAAGCAAAATCTAAGGCCAAAAAAGAAATATATTATCCAAGAAGGACCATGTGAATTTTGAGGCTTAAGTCTATGCTCCTATACCACACCTTCAGGATGAGAACTGTGATTTACGTGTCTCAAACCACACTTCACTGAAAACATACACCCGATGTCTTCTCTCAGGGTTAAGCACAAGACTGAAAGGACCCTTCCTGCAAGGCTGAGTTGAACACAGAGGTTTTGGGCTCCATGTCTGATGCCTGCTGGGCCTGACTGTGGCAGCTGAAGGGGTCCAGCCCGCGAATCCAGCCTCCACAGTGGTGGCCAGAGCATTGATGTGACTTGAAATCAAAGGCAGTTTACACATGTAGTCAGCCATAGGCTGCAGGAGCTGAAGGATGGTGGGTTTGCCTCTGCCCTTCCCCTGTTGCAGAGGGGTGGGTAGCAGTCCCTTCTCCGGGCACACTGTGGATGCAGTGAGGGTTCAGAGCCCTTGGGGAAGTACCAAAGGCTTACCTTGGTCATTACATTGGGTGCAGGACACTAGCACACTTCTGATGATGCTAACACTGTTTCACATCATTTCCTACCACGACAGATGAGTGCCAGCTCTCTGCTGCAACGGCTGAGGGTGCTGGCAAGCTGTGAGCCTCTGGCATTTTAGCTGCTTCTGATCCCTCTTCTCTGCTTTCCTGGGCTTGAGGGTGCTGGCCACAGAACGGTATAAATATGTTGCTGTTAATGTTGGGGAAGCTGCTACATACCATACCGGGAATATCTGATGGTTTATCAGACAGGATGGTTCATTAGACAGGATTAGTACTTAAAAAAGGACATCAATCTTTATGTCACACAGCATAAGCCAATCTCTATGTGTTGGAAGACATGGATTCAGGCTTATTAGATAGTTATTTGATGAAGGGTTTCTAATAGGTACGGTATCAGCCTTTTTTAGGTACCAGAAAAGTTACTACTGAGGTCCACTGTAGTAATTTGTTCATTCCCAAAATGAGCAGATACAGTATGCAAAATGAGGTTAGGATTTACCATCAACATAGACAGGATCAGCATTGCTGGACAATGATAACACAAATCATCTTACTCTCACCTGATGATACAGCACCTTTGTGCACTCCCCATTGCACAAGTGAACTTCATGGACTGAAGCACCACAAGCACATGACAACATGGACAGTCCTGGAAAGAGCAACCTTGTGTAACAGGGTACTTCCACTTCTACATCAGAGGATGAAGAACGAGCCCATAAGCTTTTGCCTTGTGCTTTTTACCACCCAAGAAGGAGCTTTTCAAGCTTTCTCACACAGTGCCGGTCAATGCATTTCTATCTGGAGGCATTCCCATTGCTATTCCAGTCTCAACAGCCTCCTGAGTGAAGACTGCAAATACTGCAGAACAGTTGCTTTTCTTCTGATGAGAATAAAACAGGCACAAGACAAATCATGTCCTCCTGCACAAGCGGTCAGAGCAAATCAGTCATGTATTGTTCTTTCTTTGCCAAAGGCTGAGACTGAGGCTCTTTTTCTTTTCCTTTTCCATTTGTTTCTCCTTTTTTCTGTTCCTCCCTACTTTGTGTGGGACATGTTCCCCTTCACGGGTATTGTTTTCAGCTATTTCTTTCTTTTTGTTAAGGCAGCCACAGGCATTCCAGGCTGTGGGCACCAAAAAAATGAGAGCACATCCTTGAAAGACAGCCTAAGAAATGAAATCTAAACAAATCCTAAGCAACACTCAGAGATGAGAGGAGCTGTGTGGGAACGGCTTCACTTCAGAAAGTTTCTAACTGAAAATGTAGCTCAAAGAAGTATTCATAATGGCAGCTGAAAATTCTGTCAAATCTGGATTTCCCTCAAAATGATATAAACTGGAAGTTGTCTGATGCTAGATTTGGCTTCTCACTATCCAATCTTGGGAATAAATAACCATGTGATGAAGACAACCACCTCACTTTCCATTCTGTCTTTCCAGTACTGTGAGAAACAAACCAAGGTGGGAGAAGAGGGAAAGGGAGTGCTGCTGTGAAGTCAGCTTCGCTTCCCATTTCCTTAACTCTGACTCCAACCCTCCAGTACAACTCAGTGCCACTCAAGGGATCCTCTTGGAGATTGAAAGCCTTTTTCTGCACCCTGCAACCTGTACAATTACTGACCATCAACAGAGTTTCCAGCAACCAGTTTCAAAGGCTTTTAGGCAGCTAAAGGCAAAGCAATCATCTACTGGAATTGTCCAAAGTACTAAGCTGACTAATGCTCTGATTTCTATTGACCAGACTTTACACTTCCAAGCTGTTCAGGGGCTTTTTAGAGAACCAGTTAGTTGTTGATTTAGCACCTGAATGCCTTTAGGATGCTCATTTCATGTGCTTAGCTGACATCTGAGAATGGAATTTAGATTCCCTAAATGCAGAAATTAAAAAAAAAAAAATCCTAAAGACATTATTAGTTGTACAGAGATACACTGCAATTTAGAGAAACAGGCAATAATTGGTATGCATACACCACATATTTTTTCTAAATGTAAACAATACCTCCATGCAATACATTTTCCATTTAAATGTTTAATTGCCCCCAAAAGCTAATGGGCAAGTCACTGGCCAGAGGTACTGCACAACTTTTCATCAACAGAACTTTTAACAATTTCAGACCTCATTGCAGGGTCTTGACTTAGGTTATTTGAGACTTTATTTTCCCTGAAGGGGTTTTATACTTCAGTCACAGCGATTCCTCTGCAATCTGCAAATAATAGTCTTCAATTATTATGGGCATTGATGGGCTAGAGATAAGACCCACCAAGTGTTCGCCTCATACCAGATCTGTGTACCTCATGACTTAATACACATTCTGGCCTTTGAAGAACTATAACCTGGCTGAGAAATTCATACCAACCCTGATGGTCAAGGAACTACTGAGCTAAAGGGCTGCCTGCCTCTCCTTTTGCTTCTAAGTCATAGTCCCACTAAGCAGAGGTCCCTTTGGTACCCTTCGCAGACAGAGCAGCTGGTACTGAAAGGTTCTCTCTCTTCTGTCCAACAAACCAAAAGAAAACTAGCTTAAGGGAAAGTGAGAAAGGGAGGGCTCTAAAAGATTATCATAAAGATACATTTCAACAGTTGGGGTTTTATTTGTGTTAATTAATGACATAAGCGTGTTCCTGGAATCCTCTACCCACATGATTGTATTTTCTAAATGAGTCAAAAATGCTGAGATCAGGTATTCTATTATACAGAATACATGTCTAAACTGAAACAGGCATATTAATTAAACACCTTCCAGTGAAAAAAACCCAGCATTATCATTTTTCCCCAACTGTTGCTGTGGAAAATGAGAAGCCCATTGAGAGGTTTAATTAACAAGTTAATGCTGAAAAAATTATTTGAAGAATATTACAGAGTATTTCAGAGTACTACCACCTGTGTTACTTTTATCTCTGACAACATTTTAAATGGCTATTACGTTCCACTTGCTGCTGGCCCACCCTATGCTCATAACACACATGCAGCTAAGCATGAAACAATAAGGAGCTCCCCTGCAAAACCCTGTCAAAACCAAATCAAATATACCAGATCAGCCTTATGAACCTTGGTGGCATTTTTTCTGGGAAAGGCTTCTCAAGACAGAATGACAATTGAGCTGCATGGACCACAGAATAAAAAGGGTTTGGGAGACTAGCCACCCCAAAGAAGCTGATAAGCCCCCCTGCTTGCGGGGAGAGACAGGGCTTTCCACATACCAGCTGCATGGATCCAGCACCAGTGGGGAAAGAACCTCTCCCACAGAATCTGATAGCCAGAGTACAAATGATATAGGAAAGGGAGGGACAGAGCAGGTGAACTCCTGCTGGGCGCATGGGCTGCCATGCAAGCCAATAAACCCTCATTCACACACAGAAACACGTAAATAGTAGGGGCATGCATATATTCAGAGTGGGCTGTGGATCCATCTCCTGTTCCGATGGCTCCAGGTGTAACGTAACCCATTGCTATGCAGGGCCTCCCTGCACACTGGGCACATCTGCAAACTTGCAAAGCCAACCACAAGGTCTCCTCCAGAAGAGCTAAACTCCTCTCACAGGTCACAGTCTCAAAGCAGTTACAGCCTTACTTCCTCAGAGACAGCTACTGGCAATAGGTGTGAAGATGTTATATACAGCTGAAAACCAACATGGCTCACACTGCAAGTGCAATAAATACTACCCTGTTTTAACGGATGCTTATTGTGGACAACCGTATTCCTGATCATTTTCTCCCAAAATTCATCTTTGGGTGAGGTTGTGCCCAGGGCCAACTGCATTTTACACACTCATGCTTCTTAATAACGATGCACTTGCTTGGTGATGATCTCAAGAAAATTATAAGTCGGATTTATGAAATAATTTTGGTTACAAAGTTATTTGATTTACATCTGATCTTCTCACACTCTAGTATTTATTAGACTTAAAATTTCTTATTTTATTCTTACTGAAACTACCTTGCTTCCCCTAGGATCCGTATTTCTTATTCAGCCAAAACTCTCATTGACATAAAGGAATAAATCCAAGGCCCAATCCTGCTCTCATGCTTAGGCTCGTGATAAGCAGGTTTTCACAATGGATTATTTTTTTTTTCCATTCAGCTTAAATATGACAACCCATTTAACGTCTGTCATGTTATTTTTCCATTATGCTTTTATATAACGCAGCTTTCTGTATATAAAATCAACATCCATAGAACTTAGTATGCAGTATGGAGTCTGAAAGGCATAATGTAATCTTTACAATATTAACGGTGCTATTTGTCATTTACTTATTACTACATATTTTGGTGCCAAAATAGTGTATGTATTTCTGATACAGATGTACTGTCAAATGACAAACTGAATGTAGCAATGCCACTGAGATTGGCATGTACACCTACTAAAAAAGCACCACATTGTGTTTTTTTGATCTTGACTAATACCCTAATTGCAGAGAATGCCTGTGTACGTGTTTAATTTCACTTTATATTTCATAAAGTCCTTAAGTGTGCTCTTGGTTGCATCAAGCCCATGGTTGGCTTGATGTTGACAGTGCATTTCAGAGCTTTGCTGAAGAAGAGCAGTGGGCTTACCTGAAGTTTACTGGATGAATTTACACAAGAAGGTGCACACCCTACCTGAATTTTGACACTGGACACTTTCCTGAGAGTGTACGTTTCACGCTGGCCTGCCTTGTACTCTGTCTCTGTAGTTGAAATGCATACTTTGGATCTCCATTGCCCAGATCTCCTTATAACATCCACTATTTAGCCAGTATGTTTCACATGCTGTGTTTCCAGGTGATAACACTGATGCTATTTATAAATTAAAGATCAGAGTCCAAGATGGTTTTTCTTGCAGTTGCACTTCCAGCATTTGGACTCTCAGAGCAAGTAGTTTACCGAATAATTCAGGTCACAGAACAACATTCTCTGTGATGAAATGCAAATATTTTGCTGAAAGCATGATTTCTTGCCTTTTTTATTAGATGTAAATGGACTTCATGAATAGATTAAGACTTCAACACAAGTACCTTCTGGGGACAAAAGTGATTCTGTAGGTTCACCTCTACGCTAAATGTGGAAATATTCCTTTCTATCCAGTTCTGAATTTTTAAGGAGGTAGAAATGCATGCTTTTCAAGTTGAAGGCTTCTGCCTTCGGGACAACTTCTTCCATTACGTTGGAAAACAAAAGAAACACAGGTCTGATGAATCTCAGAATGAGAAGCAGAAGTTAAAAAAATCTAATTTCTCATGGATTTATGTATTACCTGTTACATTTGATTTGTTGAGCAAAGGAAATATATGACCACAAAAAATATCCGAGACTCACTATGCTATGGTCTGGGAGATAAATCTCTCATCCAGTCAACAAAAGTCAAATGCAACTAATGAAATACATCCCCGATTTCTGACATATGTATGACTTGACGAACAATTGCAAAGACATGCATTTTAAATGGTGACTGCAAGCAGAGATTAAAACATGCAATCAAACTACAAAATTATTTAGTCAAGATGACAAAATACACCTTCATATACCTTTGTATCTTTATTCAGACAATATCTCTCTCATACATTTACCTTGCCAATAAAATATCTCCAGAGCAAAGCACACAATTTACAAGCAGTAAATACTTTATGTATATTCCTCCCTGTAATCTCAACCTCATCCATGTTCAGCTTTCAGCATCTAAAGCTTTTTGGTTTTCAGCATCTGAAGATCCTAAGTCAATGTCTTGTTAAGCCTCCCAACCTCTGAATCCCGACTACTGATGAATGTCAAGACTGGCAAGTTCAGCCTGGACAGCAAGGCTTTTCCTCTCAGTCTGGATTTCACTAAGATTGATCAGTTTTGGTCCTCTGCATTCTGGCTGTTGAGGTCATGGTGTCTTTTTATAGGAAAATGAGCTGCTTACAAATTTTCATCTTTGTGAACTTTGGGAGTTAATGGAAAATCCCCAGGCTTAGGTCTTAGCTGGCTAAGAAACCACTACAGCAGCCTTTCTTTTGTGGTCACTCAGATATAAAAGCCTTTCAAAAGAGATGGAAATGCTGACAGAGTGTTTCTCTTGGAAGACTCTTCTTCTGTGCACAGGGACCAACTCAGCCTATTTTTTACCCTGTAATGTTTGTCAAAAATTACCCCTATTCCTCAAAACTGTAGGAGAGTGTAGGGTGACAGATACAATGTGAAACACACCAAAATTTGTCAGATGGGAAACAAAGTCAAATGGAGATTGTCAGCTGCAGCAGTGCTCATTGTGCATTGCTGTTTTCTGCAGGACACTGTGTGTGCAGGATGAGCAGCACGCAGAAATGAACAAATCTACTGCTCTAGGTCAGAGGCCTAGCATATCCCAGTGGTGCAGAGGATGTCTTGGTGAATTTTCCTTCTCGCCTGTAGCTTTCATATCACCAGACTCTCATGTCTCAGCTCTGCAGTGAGAGCCCGTGCACCCAGCAAGGAAATATGGCCAGGCTCTGCTATGGTACTGTGAGACAAGAACGCCTGAGGAATACACACTGTGTGACCACATCTCCTTCTGTTGAACCCACCCTGGAAATACAAACAACTTCTTTCTTCATATCAAATGGCACACTGCTAGGGCTGGAGAGAAGGTTCTCAGCCTACTCCAAAACGAAGAGAAACCAGTCTGCCTTGCAGGGTGTGAGTGATCAGAGCAATGGAAACAACTGGGTATTGAACTACAAGTAGTTCCAAGCTTACACAAACAGCCTGGGAGAGGAAATGCAGCTCAGTGGATCCCAGTATCTGGCTGGCTGTTCCCCTCTGCTCTCTGTGGCAGCCATGCCAGGGCTGTATCCCCAGGCTGGCAGAGCAGGGCCAGCTCTGCACCCTCACATGCTGCTGCCATGCTCAAATGCTCCCAAATCATGAAACTGAGTTTAAAAAGAATCTCAATGTAATGAACAGAAGAAAAACAAATCCAGATTTTTTTTTTCCTGTTTTCTCAGCCTCCTGGGGTCTGGCTCACATTCTCGAGCTTTTCCTCACATTTTTTTCATTCTAAAATGAAATCTGACATCATCGCCAGACTCCAAGACATATGATTTTAAAGAAGTAAGTCCAGTACTGTGGGAGTTATGATAAGAAACGCAGCATGAAGGAAATGCAGCTGCTCCAGCATGTAAGTCAGTCTAATTAGGTGCCCAACTGAAATGCCTCTATGCAAATGCATGTGGCATGGGAAACAAGCAAGAGGAGTTAGATATGTGTGCACGCCTCCAGGGCTACAATCTCATTGTCAACAGGGAGAAGTGGAGGAATGGCTTCTATGACTGGAGTGTTGGAATGAAGGGATACAGACTCTTCAGGAAGGACAGGCAGGGGAGACAAGGAGGGGGTGTTGCCTTCTATGTGGCAGGGGAGACAAGGAGGGGGTGTTGCCTTCTATGTCAATGAACAGCTGGAGTGCATGGAGCTCCAGCTGGGGATGGATGAAGAGCCAACAGAGAGCTTATGGGTCAAGATTAAAGGGAACACGGGGTGGGTGACATTACAGTGGGGGTCTGCTACAGGCCACCTCACCAGGACGACAGAGCAGATGAGGCTCTCTATAGACAGATAGGAGTGACATTGTGTTCACAGACAGTCCTCATGGGGGACTTCAACCACCCTGATATCTGTTGGAAGGACAACACAACGGGGCACAAGAAATCCAGGAAGTTCTTGGAATGTGTTGACAAATTCTTCAAATGGTAGGGGAGCCAACGAGGAGAGGAACCAAGCTGGACCCTGTCTTTACCAACAAGGAGGGGCTGGTGAGGAATGTCAAGCTCAAGGGTAGCCTTGGCTGCAGTAATCATGAAATGGTAGAATTCAAGATCCTTAGGGCAGCTCGGAGGATGCCCAGCAAGCTCTGGAGTGTCCTAGACTTCAGGAGAGCAGACTTTGGCCTGCTGAGGAATTCGCTTGGCAGGGTTCCATGGGAAAAGGCACTGGAGGGGAGAGGGGCCCAAGGAAGATGGTTAGTTTTCAAGGACCACCTCCTCCAAGCTCAGGAACAGTGTATCCCAAGAAAGAAGTAGTCAGGCAAAAAAAGCCAGGAGGCCTGCATGGATGACCAAGATGCTCCTGGACAAGCTCAAAAGCAAAAAGGAGGCCTACAGAGGGTGGACGCAAGGACAGGTAGACAGGGAGGAATACAGAGAAAATGTCCGAGTGGCAAGGAACAAATTAGGCAAGCTAGAGCCCAGATAGAATTAAATCTGGCCAGGGACATCAAGGGCAACAAGAAAAACATCTATAAGTACATCAGAGATAAAGGGAAGACTAAGGGAAGACTAGGGAAGATGTGGACCCTCTCTGGAAGGAAATAGGAGACCTGGTCAACCAGGATATGGAGAAGGCTGAGGTACTGAATGACTTTTTTGCCTGAGTCTTCACTGGCAAGGGCTCTAACCACACCATCCAAGTTGCAGAAGGCAAAAAATGGGCTATGAGAATGAAGAACCACCCACTGTAGAAGATCAGGTTTGAGACTATCTAAGGAACCTGAAGGTACGTAGGTCCATGGGACCTGATGAAATCCATCCACAGGTCCTGAGCGAACTGGTGGATGAAGTTGCTAAGCCATTTTCCATTATATTTGAAAAGTCGTGGCAGTCTGGTGAAGTTCCCACTGACAGGAAAAGGGGAAACGTAACCCTCATTTTCAAAAAGGGAAAAAAAGAAGACCCAGGGAGTTACAGGCCGGTCGGCCTCACCTCTGTGCTGGGCAAGACCATTCCTCCTGGAATCTCTGCTAAGGCACATGCAAAATAAGAAGGTGATTGGTAACAGCCGACATGGCTCCACCAAGGGCAAGTCATGCCTGACAAATCTGGTGGTCTTCTACAACAGTGCTGCAGCATTGGTGGATAAGGGGAGAGCAACCAACATCATCTACCTGGATTTATGCAAAGCATTTGCAAAGTCCTGCGTGACATCCTGGTCTCTAAATTGGAAAGGCATGGATTTGGTGGATGGACCACTTGGTTGATAAGGAAATGGTTAGATGGCCACACTCAAAGAGTTGCAGTCAACGTCTCAATGTCCAAATGGAAAACAGTGATGAGTGGCGTTCCTCAGAGTTCGGTACTGGGACCAGTGCTGTTTAACATCTTTGTCGGAGACATAGACAGTGGATTGAGTGCACCCACAGCAAGTTTGACACCACCATCAAGCTGTGTGGTGCTGTTGACATGCTGAAGGGAAGGGGTGCTATCCGGAGGGACATGGACAGGCCCAATTAGTGGTCCCATGCCAACCTCATGAAGTTCAACCAGGCCAAGTGCAAGGTCCTGCATGCACGTCAGGGCAATCCCAAGCACAAATACAGGCTGGGCAAAGAATGGATTGAGAGCAGCCCTGAGGACAAGGACCTGGGGGTGTTGGCTGATGAGAAGCTCAACATGAGGTGTCAATGTGCGCTTGCAGCCCAGAAAACCAACCACATCCTGGGCTGCATCAAAAGAAGCATGGCCAGCAGGTCAAGGGAGGTGATTCTACCCCTCTACTCCACTCTTTTAAGACCCCATCTGGAGTACTGTGTCCAGCTTTGGAGTCCTCAGCACAGGAAGGACATGGACCTGCTGGAACAGGTCCACAGGAGAGCCACGCAGATGATCAGAGGACTGGAGCACCTCTCCTGTGAAGACAGGCTGAGAGAGTTGGGGTTGTTCAGCCTGGAGAAAAGAAGGCTCCAAGGAGACCTTATAGCAGCCATCCAGTACCTAAAGGGGCCCTACAGCAAAGGTGGGGAGGGACTCTTTATGATTGAGTGTAATGATAGGATGAAGGGTAACCATTTTAAACTGAAAGAGGGGAAATTCAGATTAGATATTAGGAAGAAATTCTTTACTGTGAGGGTGGTGAGGCACAGGAACAGGTTGCCCAGGGAAGCTCTGGATGCCCCATCCCTCAAGTGTTCAAGGCGAGGCTGGATGGAGCTTTGAGCAACCTGGTCTAGTGGGAGGTGTCCCTGCCCATGGCAGGGGGGTTGGAACTAGATGATCTTTAAGATCCCTTCCAATCCAAACCATTCTATGATTCTATGATTCTACAAAATGATAAGAATAACACTCCTGCTTCTTTTATCCTGTAAAAGTCATTCAAGAAGGTGGTGGACTGAAGCAGAGCATTGCTGCAACTTTCCTGCCTAACGGGGACAACCAAATCCTGGCTACGTATATATTAAAAAGAAATCTATAGTTAAAGAACAAGGAAAGTCATAAAATGACTGAGTTCACTTTTAACTAAATGGTGTTACAATTCCTGAAACGTAAGTGAAAATCCCTAAGCACAAATTGAAAAATTCAGTGTTCAAAATGGGATAGAAGAGGGATGCTCTAAAAACTTCTGTCTTTAAAATTTGCATATGCAACTAGCAATTTTACTGTGGAACTGGAGCTATAGACTGTAAATTCATTTTTTCAGATCAGCAAAATAAATCAAAATTAATTTACAAAAATTATTTCTACCAACTTGTAATCAGCTTCAGACTTTCCCTAACAGAGGCCAACAATAATAAATATCCAAATCACACATTCACACTCCTGCACTTTAAGGAAAACAATCCCAAACTGCAGAAATATAAATGAAATAGCAAGATTACCTCATGAAGATATACAAATTTTCCATATGAAAGCCACAATTACCACATCATCTGAAATGCAATGGCTATATGTATGGCCAGACGCTGAAAACATCTTGCCACTAAACCATCCACTGTCAAGTCAACAAGCCTGCCCAGTATGCTATTTTCCATCATTGATAATATCTTTAGGGATGAAATCAAGTGAGTTGCAAGTATGGATCAGCAGACTGATGTCAGTGCAGCTGCTATTTATACACCCAACGATAAACCCTGGAGCTTGCAAACCTCTCCATAAAAGGGCAAAGCTCCAGCCTTCCTTTCAGTTGCACCGAAACAACCATGGTGACTTCATGGGGCATGGGTGGGAGTTACTGGGGTGGTATTCAGAGAACAATTTGATTTCCAAAATCCCAAAAACCACCTGCAAGCAGAATCTCATCCTGGGCACTTCCACTGATGTTTTATGCATGGCCCCTCCTCAGGTTTTGCTTTTCACATTACTGTCAACACAGCAATATTATTTACTGACTGCATTTCCACCATTAATCACAGAAATGTAATAGTAATGGGGTGATATAGTTGGCAACTACAATTTCTGTGCAGAGATGTAGAAGAGTGATTTTTGAAATACCATGGTATTAATTAAAATACCAAATAACTTAGGGGCTGTAACATCTCATAAAATTAGCGAAGCTAACCATCTAGAAATAGCATCTATGCCTACAAGATATTACATCATCCATTTAATTTCAGGGGACAAAAACCTTTGCAAGGTTTGCCATCCATGCAAGGTTTCTGCACCTGGTGATGTTGCTTCACTACAAAGTTAGGGCCCAATTTTCAACAGCAACAACTGAATACTGTTGGTAATTCCCAGGCAAGAGGTTTGCTGGCTCACGCTAATACAGCACAACCTGGTTTATAATGACTTAAGTGCAAAGAGCATTTCACCACATCCAGGCTGCGGACTCTCTCTCACACAACTGAAATCAGAGTTGTTACTGTTAGCCAAGTACTGCCAAAAAGGAAAAACCTTTGGATTTGACACAAAAAGGAACCAAGAAGTCTGGTATGTGTCTGAAACATGTCTGTGCACCACAGACTGTAAACTTTCAAGGTGGAAATATTTAGGATATTGGAGTGGCAGAGAAGCCCACCAGCCACCAGCAACCAAGGGTACATGGCAGGGAAAAGAAAAGCCAGGAGTGCCGGGACAGGGTGTCACACAAACAACTGCTGAAGAAGCATCAGTGAGTTTGCTGGTGAGGAAAACGGGTAGCTAAGATGATGAGCAGCTGATATGATGGGACATATCAGCCAATCCCAGTTGGAAGATGAAAAGTAATTTTCCACCGTTATGTCAATTAAAGGTACAGATGAGCATTTGTGCTGAAATCTGGGACAGAAATTCAGTCCTCCTGAGTGATGATTGAAACCCAGCCCCTCAAATCAGTGGGTCTTTGGTCTTTATCAGTTTGCTTTTCCCACCTCAAACTCTGTCTCTCAACAGGAGGAAAGTGTTTTAACTTTTAGCCTGAGACTGACTCTTTAGAAGCCATCACTCTCTGGGATTTAGCTATTCAGTAGTGAAAGTACCAATTTACTGATACAGTGATGGAATTTCGAACTAAATTGACTGCAACCAACTTTTTAATGTCCTTTTAAATACACACGCTTTTAATACTTTGCAATGGAGCTTGATACCACTGTATTCAGAAATGTTTATCTGTAGACAAGTCAAAATTTGGCTTAAGTAGATAACAAAAAAGAAAGTCGACTTGCTATTCACAGCAGACATACTCCTTCATCTTTCTGTGAAAACTGCGATATGATCTGTGTACAGAATCACCTAGCTCAACGTCTCACCTCCTTCCACAGACCAATATATGCTAAATACGTAAGAATCCTTTCCAGCATGACTATCAGTGATTGCTGTGTTTAATGGTAGCGGACAACGGAACTTAGACGAGATAGGAAATAAATGTTAATTATCTTGCTGGAGATGAGAAACCAGATGACATCTGGAGCTGGCATTATTGTAAAGAGGAAAAAGGTATAAGAGCTACTTAGCTTAGAGGTTTATAAATACCAGATATACACATCAGGAGAAGGTTGGCAGGTTAAGAAAGGACAAGTGCAGCTCTGTAATAATAAGAGTGAGAGACACAGAAAGAAAGTATATGTGAAATTATTTATGGGAATACCATTTTTGTCTGAGACGATTTTAATTACGTTCTTAATTGGACAGATACTCAGTGTGCTAGGAGAAATCTGCCTTGGCTTATACACTGCCACAGTTTACCCGATTCTCTCTGCTAAAGCAATAAAACCACAAAGACTGGGACCACCATGGTAATGTGGCAGAATGCAGCGCATCAGCCCCATAAACCTCCCCAGAGCACCGTAGCAAAGTCTTGAGCTGCACCCTGCAAGCATTTATGCACAAACTGAACTTCACGTATTGTCATTAATTTCCCCAACACCATGTGAGTTTCACTGCAACACATAAGACCAAACAACACAGACTTACATATTGTTAGGATCAGGACCTACTTAGCACTAGTCAGCGGTGATTTAATATGTCTGTACTTAATGCTCAGCTTAATAAATGTGAGAGAATTCTGTGTTTGGGTACAGTTTGGGTTTTTCCCCAGAACAGCATGTATGTTATTTTAACATTAATGCTGAAAGTTAAATACTCTGTAATCACTGATGTTTATTTAAAGCCATTATAATGTTGCCTAATGCAGCTGCGAACGGAGGCACAGTAGCCTCATATTTAAAAGCATGGCCTTTTTTATAACATTAGAGAGCTCTAGCGGGCATGTTGCCCATTTCTGATTCCCTAGTAGCTTCTCTTCTTCACAGGATTAAATGTTCTAATCAGAATGCATCTGTATAACATTTTCCTTGGGCTGATCAAGTACCAGCAATTCAGTGATTACCTTACACATCCCACTGCATATACTAGGCCAGATTATTCAAATATCCTCTGGTAGAAGAGATAATGGGGCATTTCTAATCACAAAATAGTGCCACACAAAAATGCTATGGTAAGAGCAAGCACCAGGGATGTACAATAGAAAGCAGAAAAAGATCTTCCATTGAATTGCTGAAACATCTTCTGTGGATTGTGCTTAGTGCAACAATTTAGATGTAGATGAGCATTAATATTCACAAGATACGTAGGTAGTCCAGCATCAGTCTTTGCAACCTTACAAGTCATGCAGATGCATACATGCCCTCGTGCACAGGTCAAGAAAGATTCCTATTACGACATTTAAGCTTTGCAAAGTTGGAGGTGAAGGTTTCTGACCTTGGCAGTAAGCCCCTAGCCTACAATTCATGCTATGAAGTGGTGTCATTCAGGGTAGGATACAGACAGGATGCAGCATCCCTTAGTTGCAAGCCCTCTGCTCACTGGCTATACTGGGAATCTGTGGACCGACTTCCCAGAGAAACTTCAGAAATTTACGTACGTTCACACAAAAAAAAGAGGAAAAAAGAGGCAGGAACAACCTTCTCTGAAACAGTTAAAGACCTTAATGTACTGATGAAAAATAATAAGCAGTGCAGTTACCATTAATAACAATATCCTTCAGGAATTTTTTCAGTTATCTGCTACAATGCTAATCACTGGTGCAAAAATCAACACTTCAGATGTCCAATTCTAAAAATGTTACTAGGTTTGAAGAATAGCAGCTGAAGTTAGGGATACTTTTTTTTTAACTATCCATAGTTAATTATGTTGAACTCTTCATATTTTTTCACATTTCACCTGTTTCTAGCTGAACATGAAAGAATTCATATGTGACATTTATTGTCCATCAAGCAACTTTCTGCTCTACTTTTAAATATTCAACATCTTTTCCGGCTGTAGAGGTTGAATTATACAATGAAATTAAAAGAATTGAAGTTTTAACCCTTGTCATTCTTATAACTTTACAAATATTCAGATTTCAAAGTTAGGTTATGTTCATTGCCAATACGATCAATTTAAAAGCAGTGCGTATGTAACAATACTGACTTCTGCTTCTGCCACAGGATTTGTTTTCTCCCAATAACACATTCAGAGCACAGGACTGGCCAAAGACCACTGAAATCAATGGAAAGGCAACCAGTGACTTGGATGGAATGTGGATCAGGCTTTGAGCATAACACTGCTGACTTGATTGACTCATCACACGGGATGAATTTGGCTTTAACAGATGTAAAGCGGTTCATCCCATGTACCTTTAACAAATTGAACACATTTTAACCCCACCCTTCCACTCCCAGGAATTTAGAGCACTTTGTTCTGCTAGCTGTGTTAAGAAGCCCCAGCACTCGCACAGGTAAAATGAATGACTGAAACACACACAGTTGTTTGTACTTACAGGTGTCTGGCTTGAGTTGACTGTTAGTAATTCCAAAATACTGGGGATTTTCGATGACGGGAATCTTCGTCATCCCAATAATGACTGCATCAGGACCCCCCTCAGAAGAAGACGGAGTGTTACTGCCATTTGAGATGTGGTGGAGGGGACTGGCTGAATCGTCATCATTGCTGATAACTGAAGAAGGACCTAGAGTTAGAAACAAAGATTTTCTTGTAACTCAGCACATGGTTCCCTTCCCTCAGAAAATTCTTTTTTCCTTTGGTCCAATTTGTCCTTCATCCCCATAGTCAACAGCTCTCTTTGTGTGCCTTCTTGACCTTACCTCAGGAATTTTATATGTCTGGGTACAGATGGAGAACAGTGGGTTTTTTCCATTAGGAGTTGGAATGTGAAACAAATTTTTGTACTGGTAGATCACCTAGAATACAACAGGGTCCAGCATAATCTGTCACTGGGAAAGATCTCCAAATGTGTTGAACTCTTTCTGTTATTCTCAGACATAAGCTATGAAATACACACATTATCTTTTTTACCTTATGCCCTACTTGGATCACACAGCAATAATTGCCAAAAATCCAGGGAATGCCTGACCTCCCTTTGAGGTGACATTGTAACAAGACAAAAGACATAGAGGATATGGGCTCATCCTGATGTGGGAAGGTAGTAATTTCTGAAAGACAACACGATTGAGAGCCAAAACCCAAGGGACAATTTTAACAGTCATAGAAGGCGTGCAGCAGAGGCTGAGAAGAGCAGTGGGTGAGACACATTCCCATCCCACCAGAAAGTCTGGGGTCACTGCAGAGGGGCTCACCCAGGCCTGGGGAACATTCCACTGGCATCCCCATCCATACCTGAGTCTAGTCACTTTTCAGAAAGCGGTTTATTTTGATCAGTAATTCAGTGACAGTTTTTGCTTTGTTTTCACTCTGTGCTATATATTTTTATCAAAAGTGCCACAGAGATCAAACCTTGTAAATGGGTAAAAAAAATGCTGCTTAGCATAGTGTCCCACTTCTGTGAGCTGCAGAGGGCTTTGATCTAACAGCGAGATCAGTGCAGGTAACATTTGAACTCTTCCCATCCAGCTCTGCCATTTAAATTCCACATTACACCGTCCAGTTTACATCCAGTATTCGAAGAAAGCCAGAATCATCACATAGCAGCAACAACATTTTACATAATGTGCCAGCAGAGATCACGCATGTCACATTTCACTTCCCTCTCCATCCATGTTAAACAGTGGTTTTGGGGTAGCATTCACATCTTCTAATTGTAACAATCAAAAGACGATGGTAGAAACATGGAAGAATTCACATTCTGGAAGTGCCTATCCTGGAACGGCATCCTCAGACAACACCCACATTTAGCTCGTGGGCAGCTGTGACAGGTGGGGCAAACGTCCCCCCAAAGAAGGGGGCAGCAAAAAGGACCTTGAGGATGATGAAAAGCTGTGTTTACTCCAAGTCACCAGTCACCCCATTGCAACATGCTGGAGCCCCAGACAGAGCCTTAGGTTGGTGCATGAGGGAAATGTTCTCATAGTTTGAAAAAGCACTTCCCACCCTAGCCTGAAACATTAGAGGTAATTTTTCAAATACCTTGCACTTCACTGGAAAGTCACTGTTGACAAATGTAAGTGAAGTCTAGATCTCTGCAATTTATCAAGTGAAATACTAATACCAAGGCTGGTTTTGTCATTACTGATCAACCAGATCCTCAAAAGATTGATTCTACTCGGAAAGCTGACAGGATTAAGAGTTTTTGGTGAAGATTTCACTAATGAAGTGCAGAGCCTACGAAACTGTAGGAAAGGGTACCTCAGGTAGCACACAAGATACGTATGTGAAGTCACAACACATTTTTCAGGTGCATGAGAGGTGTCTGCAGTGGCAATAGAGTGCAAACGCATTTAAAACCACATTCAGTCTTTTCTAGCCATCATCCTTAGATCTCTAAACTTCCTGAATGTCAAGCTAGTGGCTCCAAAATAGCAGGCTGACAAATACACATTTTCTTGGGAAAATAAAGTCCTTTTATACTAATATAGCTTTAGCATGAGGGTCAAATCCCTTCTCTTACAGCAAATGGGCAAATTCTCTTGGGTCTGTAATTTAATAGAGGCACGCCTCTAAGTCCTTTTCAGCCCTACTGTTCTATGGTGCTCTTTTGTCATTGTTTGCTTCCACCACATATGCGGTGATGGCAAAGAAAAGTGACCATTACACATTTCTAGATGTTAAAGTGGGCTAATGAATAGAAACTCATTCTGTTCATCAAATCATTTCTGCACTGCTACAAGACCCGATTTTGTACAGTGAACTATTTTTTCAATCAGCATAAACCACAAAGTGCTGCAGGTGAAAAGCAGACAATTGTTCTATAAATCTATTTACTCCATTAGGCTAACTGGTAAAAATTAGTCTTCTGTGTGGTATGAAGCAGGCTCCAAGTACATTCAGCTCTCTGATGTAGGTGAGGAAACCTGGAAAACAACGTGGTTTCCGAAGCAATTCCTGGCGGTATGAAATAGTTTAAGAAAAATTCAACTCTAGAAACTTTGGGCTGTGTCACTTAGTGATCCCTCTCACTCATTTGCAAGTAATCAGCTCATGCAATGGTCTTTGGAAGTAGTTGTTTGGGTTCAAAATCCTACTTCCTATGTATTTCTTCTCTAATTAAGACAATGAGAACTCAACAGATGGAAAATTTTGTGTATCAGAGGCAGTTGAGCTCACATCCTTTCAAACTTCCCCTTTGCTAGGACCTTTTCGTCAATGCAAGCAAACTGGTACATAAACCATTTCCACACTTGCTTATTTGCCAGATTAGCCATTTACCATAAAGTTACATTTCATTTTTGGAATACATTAAGCCATGTTACAATTACCGGCCAGCACCGAAGCTGTATGTGACTGATGTTCTAGTAATGCAAAATCATTTTCTGGGATGTAAAATGAGGCCATCACCTGTGCTGACAAGAAGCTAGAGCTGCCCTTTTCTGAATATGCACTGAGCTCAAATTGAAGGGTAATCTCTTAAAGCACCTTAAAGTGTGGTTTCATCCAGATGAAATGGGGTCACCAAATTACTTGTCAAAGGCAGAATGAGTATGATAATTACCCTCAGTTACCTATTACTGATTCTGTTTTTTATAAAATCTGTTGTTGGTTACACACCTGAAATCTGAAAATTTTAGACAAAATGTCATTGGTGGGAGTGAAAATTATGGGTTGGCAATAGCCATTAGCTATTGCCAAAAGCTGACTCACAGTCATGTTGAGCTTTTAAGAAAACTCCAGAGGCCTTCCTCACCTTCAAATGTGCTGCCCAACATCTTCACTCGATTTCATTGTTAGAGCATATTTCTTATCTTAAGAAGATAAAAGCTGCGGTCAGATGAGAAACGGTAGCCTGCTTGGAGAAGAAACATGAGAGCTATACACCCCGGGGCTGAATTTCTCTTTGACATTGAGCTAAAAACTTGTCCATTCTGCATCATGTAGGCCCAAGAAAAATCCCTTCTGTGTACAGCTCTCTGAAAAAGTGGTAACATGTAAGAAAACTAATGATATTTGAAAGTCACAAGCTATTATAAAGCCAAAATACCTCCCACATCCCTAGGCTGTGAATGATCTTTGACATACGGTATGGGGAGAGGAAGAAACAGCAAACTTCTCATACTGCACTTCCCACAAAAAATTGAGACAATCAATTGTCTGCTGGAATGTCTGCTGGAATGTTGAGACAATCAATTGTCTGCTGCTGGAATGACGCCACGGTTTACCTTTACTAGTGCCAGCATCCCTCCCTGAAATATCTGTGGATTACACTTCTGTGCTACCTCTTGAACAGTGCATCTCTGCACTGTCCTTGAGCCTGGTGGTGCCAACAAATGTGATTTTCCTTAGGTTTAGAGAAAAAAAAGTCATTTTCAAGGTGTGCTGCTATTTCTGGCCAGGAGAAGGAGTTTCATGATTATAAACTACAGCCTTTCCTGCTGCTTCTATCGCCATCAGAATTAATGCAGTTTTAATATGCACGCTACCAAGACCTATCTACCCTGCTATTTGTTGAGTCTGTATTTTGCTTTGCACTATTTCAGACTTTTAGGTAGTTGGCTGTGGCAACATATCTGACTACCGGTTGCCACTGCAATAATCCACATGACCTTCCTGTGTATCCAAGTACAGAAAAAGTTCCAAAGCAAATAATAGCATAACTCAGCTAAACAGGCTCAGGGAAAAAATTAAAAGGAGAGGCTCTCAAATGCAGAATCAGAAAGAACATATGGGTTTTGTTTGCACCTGTCATGACTTTGCAAGCACATATGCTTAGACTTTAGGTGGTCACAAACAAGCACTGTGTCCATCTACTTCTCCCTCCACCTACTCTGTCAAAGATACAAGCAATTTACTCTGCATGTTTGCTCTCCAAGCTCTAACAAGATCTCTTGGAGGCTACAATATTCTGCATTCTCCTCGCAACACACTTCTGTGCATCACATATCACTCCAGTTATCCCTGAAGTCACTTATGGCTCACTACTGGGAAACAATAGGAGTAATAATTATCAAAAAACCAGTCTATTTTAACTTTGTCGTTGGAGCTGTGTAGTTACAAGGATGCATCTGCTTAGTCAAGTGTTACGAGGCAGCTCAGGTAAAGAGGGTTATTTGTAGAGAGGATTTTGTGCTGTGATGCCTTAATAACCATGGCTCCTTCCATGAAAAATGATGTTGACTGCTAGGAAGATTTCTCAACTGACCTTGCGCTAGCATTCGTTCTTCTTACTTCTTCTGGGAACTAGGACCAGTCTATGCTGCGACATGGTAACAGCACACCATCAAGTCAAAAGCAGGACAGTGAGTGCATGTCACATCAGTTAGCATCACCTCTGCTGAATTTCAAGGCCATACTGAATCTTCTCTCTTTTTCCTTTTGGGAAGGGTGTATTTTTTCACTAGTTAAATACCTTGTTCTGAAAAACCAGTTACACAAGATTTCTTTTCCTATGAGACTCCCATACTTGCTGATAGATTCTAAGTTCTTTTCTGCTTGCTTAAAAGGTAAGTTTTATGCTTTAGCAGGAACAAACATTTTTTTTTTTTTTTTTCTGTTATCAAGCTAGGATCCAGCTTTCTTACCAGAACAGACATCTTTTTAGCTTAACTTTTGAATCACTATCTTATCATTCACTCCCTCTGGAAGACAACTCATCAATCACGGCTTGGCACACTTTTTTTCTGACTAAGGTGCTACAAGCTTTACTTTGAATATTCCTTTGCATTCCTAAGTTCAACAACTGTATGCAACTGTGATATCAAATCATGTTTATGCAATTCTATTAGACTGGATAAGAGAGCTCAGCACAATAGAAAGTAATGCAATTACAGAAACATTATTTTATATTATTGGTCTCTTAAAATGCTGCATGCTGAATATGGGGAATTGAATTAAAAGGCATAAATAGAATACAAGGAAAAAAATTCAAAGCTGGCCGAATAAGCTTCCCAAAGAGAAACCAGTTTAGTCTCACGTTGCTTGGTGGAGCTGTTCAAAGTCAGATTCTTCTGCAAATCTAGAGTGGGCTTATTAAAATGATGGTCTTTGCTCTGCAGATGCCGAAGCATTTAATGAGGGAACACTCAAGGCAAGGTGCTTCTATGCCTTCTCAGCAGTTCAGATGTGCGGAGCAGTAGCATTTCTTGCTCCTCTGCACCTTCCAACTAAACCTTCTTGTACCTTATCCCCATCCCTGCCAACTCCCAGAAAACAGCCATTAGCCTTAGCCTCAGTGAAGTCATCTCAACAGTCACTGTCACACTCAGTTGCAAAATGAGTATTATGGGGTTAATCCTCCTTTCTTTGTGGTGGAGAAAACAAAAGAATAAGATCACCCCAAGCAACATTATACCCAAGTCCATCCTGCTGAAGCACACTGCTCTTCACAGCTCAAACACTGCACGTCCTTCCATCCCAGTGCAGCACACGGAGCCAAAAACTACACTGTAGTCATTAAGTCTGTGACTCAGAAAACCGAGACTTGCCAGGTTTGGGTGTTTAGAGGATAAATTATTTCACATCTTCTGACAGGTATCATTAATCTGTTTAACTGATTTGCACCCACCAGTGCTTGTTTAAGCTTGTACTCTGTTGCTTCTTGATATATGAGATGAGAAAAACTTTCTGACACTGCCCAAGAAGTTCAGTTCCCATCCAAGAGCATGCTCCAAAGAAGCCAGGGGAACCGGAATGGAGAGCTGGAGAACTCCCCCATACCCAGCAGACAAATGCCTCTGTTCCCTGTCAGCATGCACTTCTAACATTCTCTGAATAACAGAAGGAAGGGGGGTCCTTGGAGGTCTCTTGCAGGAATAAGTGGTTGAAAATAAAAGTTTAAACTCAAGAAGCAGTCTTTAGGAGTCTATTCACTTAAAACCATTGCAAAACAAAGTGGAGACATTTGTTTGAAAATCATGATGAAGCCACATCACTTTGACATAAAGTTTAATTTGGGTGATCAAGAATCCAAAGTGGATTGCTTTTGTTTTCATGTGACAAATCAATGTTTTATCTTTCCTCATTTGTTGAAGCTTCACAAGAAGACTAATTTGTGTTGTTATCACTGTATTGCTTTCATACAGAGCAAGTAAGTTACAGTGCCAGATTATTTTCTTTTCTACATAGAATATTTTAAGTAATGTATACCTTTGAGTCTAACAAAATAATAGGTATGTTATTCAGCTTTACAGTACCAAATTTTCAGCGTTGCTAGGTGTCAAAACGTCCGTCACACTGACTTAAACGCCTTTCCCCTAAAACACATGTTCCTCTTGCTGGAAAAATTATTTCAAATGCCTGACTCCTCTAGAGAGCAACAAACACACAATCTGGGTAATTTCCACTGAAATGACTGCTCACAGATTTTAGCCACTCAAGTATTTCATCAGGCCTATTTGTTGTGGCTTTGAATCTAAGAGCCACAGCTGCATATTTGTTTGCTTCAGTTTTATTCTGGAGTGTGATTGTGAAAGAATCACAGTCAGTTCCTTTCAGCTGCCTTTTTTCTCACAACTTCGTCTATATTCCCCTCTATGCATTCATTCACACATTGCTTTACACACAAGCCTAGAGCATTCCAGAGGTCATAGTTTCTGCAAGGGAGGTTTCCAAATAGGGAGGACTCCCTAGGGGACCCCTTCATAATGCATGTCACTCCCCAAAAGCCAGGCAACCTACAGGACTCAGGAACAAAAACACAGGTGTCTAGGCTGGAACAGACTGGCAAGACAGTTCCTCCAGGAAACCTCCTTTGCAGCACTGCAGAATCGTGCAGGAAAAAGGATGAGGTCTCTAAAACTTACTGGATTTGCTAGTACTGTCTGTGCACAATGAAAGGTGCATGACCCGCCTCTGCCCCTCACTCCGGGGCCAGCTCTCCCCAGGGATGCCATCAGCAAAGCCTCAGCCTGCAGCACAAAGGTTGCTGATTTCTTTCTCCTTTCAGACAGAATGGGAGGCATTTGTATAACAGATCTTGCAACCACAATCTGGTACACATCTTCAAACTCTTAAGCACCATAACCAATAAATCCTCACAGTTCGTCCTTGGTGAGGTACATGCTACTATTATTCCCAATTTGGAGGCAACAAGAGGACCTTTGCGCAGCTCACTGGGTTGCCCAGCGCTGCAGGTGTGATCTTTGTCAAAGTCATGATCAGGACTCAGGAGGGTCTGCCAGCCCCAGCTGTTGAACCACAGCGGCCTTTGGGACTTAGAGCCCTCCTTCAGCGTTAGGATAAATGGTGGATATACGGGTGCCCACTACTTCATGGACAAGTTTGCAGTATCTGCAGCTCAAATGATGTGCCCTATCCTCAAGAATGAGGAATTTATGACCTCTCATTATTGGTAGTCAAATCAAACACAGACCTGAGACAAAAATCTAGGAAGGATGAAGTGTATTAATCAACACGGACATGTGAGCCAGAGAAGTAAGGATACAAGGCAGCAGAAAATGTGAAAGAAGGAAAGAAAAAATGATTTATTTTTTTTAATATAGATCACCAAGACCATTCATTATAGCCACCTGCAGGTTTGGCTATCTCGGAAATGTGGGTAAAATTACAATCCCTCAAAAATATTACAGTGAAAAATCACTGCAATAAGAAAAAAGATCAGATGGAATGTGCCTGTTGGCATCAAGCAAAAAAAAATAATTCACCCAAAATTAAATCCTTCTTGCCTTTCATTTAACTTAAAAAAATATTTGATTAAGAACTGCTTCCCTCCACACTTTGCATAAATAATCTAAGTGTTAGCATTCCCATTCCTAGGGCTGGGAATGACATCCTCTGTTATCTAGAAGGTGAATGCAATATGTACAGAAGCAACACAAGTTTCCCCATGCTGCTTTGGCAGTCAGTCTATCTGAGAGAACAGCAAAGCTATTTGGAGTAGTCAACTTGAACAATTTTCCAAATTCTGTTTAGTTAGACATAGTTAGATAAATGGCAGATATGCTAGATTGTGAAGAAATGCTCCTGATATTAAACTTGTATTTGTTGTTTGTGTGCTTTTTTTAAAAAAAAACAAAGGCATTATTAATGAAACTATTGCCCTTCTTTAAACCCTTCCTGATTATTTCTTGGGAGTAAAGAGATACTGTCTACAGGCCTCTCCCATTCAAGCAAATGAGCTGAAAACATGGGGGAATTGGGATTTCTTTTATCCTAAACAGAGGTCTGAGGAGGTATACAGGATAACCTCCCAATGGAACGGAACAATCTTTATTTCATGCCTATGCTGAATAGGACAAAAAGGTAGACCTTGACTGGTCTTATGGAAAACACTTGGGGTTCTTTAAATGTTGATTTATATCTATTCAGAACTGAATGAGGCTTGTAGCTCAACAAATACATAACATGTATCAATGAAGCACGTACATGTCACTGCATTTGGAGGTTACTTCTCCAAGCTGCAGAATCAAGATAGGTTTAGTCAGGTGAGAAGCACACCAGTGATGTACAAATCCACAGTCTACAGTGGGTTACTCTACTAGAATACAAATGATTTAATTGCATTCTTTACATACCATTTATTTCAGTGGGTTTCACCCCCTTAATTATTTCTGAGCAATTTTCATTAGTGGAAGTGCTAACTACATGACACTATAACGCAAAGTCTTGTATCATTTCTCATTTTTTGTGAGTGGAAGATTTTTACAGGCCCACAAAACTGCACGAATTATGGAGTCAACACTGTCCTACATTGAAGCATAATAGCTTCCAATTCATTTTTCATTTACAGCCTCACTAGCTACCCTTAAACGTGACAATCTGCAAAGAAACAAAACTAAATCATTACACACAATCAACCCAAACATCAAGCTCAAATTATAAACAACATATGCAGAAATCTGGTATTGCTACTTACTCAGCTCTCACCAAGATGATCTTGCAGCCCAACTTGCACTGACTTGGACTGGCTCCTCTTCATCTCCAAACATTCCCCATACTTGAAAACAGGTTTTGAAAACAAAATCCCAAGGCCCACCTACATCTAAAGAGGACGGGATGGAAAGATAGTCAAGTAGTTCCCTCTCTCCCTGGGTGAACAGGCTTTGGGTCCTAATAGCCCAAATTTTGCATATGCTCGGGAGGCAGTATTTGGCCTTTGGAAGAGGGCTGGTGGAATGGCAGGAGGCATCATCACAGAAGACAGGCTGTCCAAAACTAGCTCTCAGTGAGCACAAAGCAAGAGATAGCTTACTTTCCTTCCTAAGCATCAATGCCTGACATTTTATTCCAATTTATATTAGATTACTTAGCAACAGCGAAACTGATTCCTTTTGTGTCTCTGCCGCAGCAGCCATTTCTGTGGCTTTCTCTAGGACAGTGTCCCTAGAGCACTCAGCAACTATACACCTCCCTGGCCTTCAAACAGAGATCGCAGCTCCTGCTCAGAAAACCTTGGTGGCCAGCAACAGACTGGCCAGAACATTCTTCTGGGAAGATTTTTAGTGCACAGCACTGTGTCACCGGAAATTCTTGTAATACCCAGGTGAAGCATCTGCCATGTTCTCCAATGTGGAGTAGTCTTAGCAACAGTTTCCCTCTAGCATCTGGTGCTTTTGTGCACCTCTAAAAATCATAAAGAAAATAAAAGTAATTGCTTTCCATTAATCAGTTTCCATTTCCATGGTTATAGACTTCTGGATTATGCTCAATTAGATCTTTTAGGACATTGTTTAAAAAATAACTCCCCTTTGGAAATGGGAAGGAGATGAACAGACTGCTGGTGGAATATCCCTGCCAATACAGCCTCAGATCAAAGATGCAGAATTGCCTGCAAACAACACCCTTCTTTCCCCAAGCACAATTCCTAAGGCAGTGAAGCCTTCATACTGAAAATCCTCTTCAAATGCAGATCTAAAAATTACTGTGGCGGAGCAAATGACACTCATGGATAGAAAGGCAACACGTCAAATTTCTGTCCCAGCAGCATCACTCACAAGCTATAAGATTAGCTGCACAAATTGAGTGACTTGCCTCTGTATGTTGATCCTCTAGTGCCGTTTACAGACACTTCCTCCTCCCTGCCATATGATGCCTCATCTGCTGGAGACTCGTCCTGTCACCTCTCTCCTGCCAGCTTTCCTTGAAATTGCCTTTATGGCAAGCAGGAAAATGCCCCACACTCAAAGCTATTTGCAGAGTACCAACTAGCTCAGCCATCCCAGAGGTGGCCACACTTCAAATCAAACTCTGGCACTTTTGAATCTACAGCAGATTTGAAATGGATGCATTAATTGTGAAAATGGTTTCTAAACCACAATGAGGTTTTGCTAAAATATTGGAAGCATCACCACTTCTATTTTGCAGGGCTCTAAATAAAACACTGCTTCTCTTTTTTCAGAATGCTTATTCTACTACTTCTGAATATTTTACCAAGCATTCTCCCTTTTTTCTGATGTGCCTCCTCTGCTTATTTACTCACTTCTTCCTTTATTAAGAGCTTTGCCTCTCTCTCCTTAACTGATTCTCTCTTGACCACCTGCCTCATCTATCCTCTCTTCTTCTAACATCTCCCTGGATTTCTTAACTCTGCAGCTTCCTATCACCTTGTAATATTCAGTTCCCAATTGTCCACATGGCCGGCTGTGATGCCATAATTTATATGTTAGCATTAAATAGCATTAGTACTTGTTAAATTCAAGTATTTTAGGGTGACGCTCATTTATTCTCAGAGTGTAACTTCCTCTTTTACCAAAAATTCAGTCATGGCTGTTTCTTAGCAACAGATTCATCAGAACAGATTTGCATGGAAATTAAATACTCTCAAAAAGGAACTGCTAAAGGAAGCTGATAACATAGCCTTATTCCTGACCACCATTAGAAGCAAATACCACAAAGCAGAATAAAATGGTTTTGTAATTCTGTATGACTCTAATGAACACATGTAGAACATTAGCACCAACTGAAGTAGAAGACTACATAAACTTCCCTAATTTATGTATCTCTGAGTTAATCTGCAAAAATAATCTTCTTGCCTTCAGAGACTGCAAAACAAAACAAACCATGCACAGCCACAATCCTCTCTCACGCTGGACTAGATTCAAAATTGGTGACTTCAATGGTCACATACAAACAGGTCTCAAAGGACCAGACTGCAGACACATGCACTTCCCACGTGCACGAAAAATGCACAGTCTCACTTCAAGCACACCAAAACACTAAAAAACCAAGAATTGGACTTCAGTGCTGGAACATAATGACTTAGTATTTCATTCTCTGGACATTTATACCATACTCTCAGTAAACTGAGTTTTTCATTTTCTGTGAAAATGAAAGAATTCTTTAGGAAGAATCCATTTTCCCTGGAGATTTTTCTACACCTTACTTCACTTTGACAGATGAGGTTTTTCTTGGGGTTTTTTTGTTTTGTTTTTTTTTTTTACCCCGAAATAATGTGCTAAGCCCCAGTCAACTAGTTCAGAAAAAAACGTAGAGAAAAACAAAGTTGGGGATAGGGTGAAAGAGTGAAATCAAAGATGAAGCATGAAATCTTAGTACCAGAAAAAGTGAAACAACAATATCAACAGTCTATTTCCCTTCATCATAATACCAACCGATAGCAATTTATTAAATTGACAGTAGTGCAAAATCCTTAGGCTTGACAGCGGAAGCAGTGATGACAACCTTTTTGGCAAATGAAGTCCCGTGCTGCTGTGGCACTTAGTTGTGTCACTGAAAGGCTGTATCTATAATATGTAGCTGAACATGAATTACGTTAGGAATGAGTTAAAATAATAGATCTATATTATTCCCAAAAGGCAATGCCAAAAAGCTAATTGCCCATATTTGTACAAATACATTATAGAGAATGACAGTTTCATGTCTTATGAACGTTTAACTGGAAATCTATAAAATCCATTTCTTTTTCTTGCTGAGAAATTAATATAGGAACAAAACCTGAAATTCCAACGCTGGTCATGCTCAGACAAAACTCCCACTGAAGTCAGTGGGAGTTTTGCCAGGGAGAGGATTAAAGACAGTAGCTGCATGCTACCAGAAATGTAAAAGCTATGGAGCTGTTTTCATTACGGCGCTGCTGGGACTATTAAAATCAGCAAGATTTTGGTCTTTCACCTTTCAGTAATGCAGTGATGTGGACTTTCAGAGAAGGGACGGACGTGAGGCGGACAAGCCAGCTTGCTGGAGAGCGCTTAACACTGGGCTGGGAGCCAGCAGAAGCGAATCCCTCCTGCAGTATCTCCCTTCCCTCATCCTCTTTAAAGCCCAACAAGAAGCAGGAAAGGGGCAAAGAAGCAAGCCTGGATTCTTAGCAAACAGCACTAGTTGGAGGCAGTGCAGCACCCTCATCATCACAAAAACTACTGACGCTACTGACAGTACCTGTGCCACTCCAGCACTGGGAGCACGCCTGGGCACACACCCCTTTGGGAGGCTTTAAGCTGGGCTCTGTGCCACAGAGATAAGACACCTAAGAAGAGAGATGGCAGGAAACAGCTGGCAGGAAGCAGCCAACACGTAACAGCCTCAACGGGCTTCTGCCAGGGGCGGATGGACCTCACTGGTAACCAGAGGCACCCGTTATCCCTAGGGGGGTGCCTGTCTCTGCAAGGATGGGACACTGCACTGCCTCGGGGTCCTCAGGTTTTGCCGGCTGCTCCCTCCACTTGGTCGTTACCTTAGACGGATACAGAAACTCATTTTAAAAAAGTACAGAGTTCATCGACTGAGTGTTTGGGATGGTTTTGTTATCCAGTGCAATTTCCAGAGGCATTAGAATTTAGTTTGTTAAGACAGTACCAACTTTTCTTACTTTACCAGCCAATTTCTCCACGTTTTCATGATGTGGTAGCAAAACCAAAGGAAAAAAGATATGACAACTTGAAACAGATAAGTTATCTAAACAGCCTGCAAAATGAAGCAAAAATTAAGCCCTGAGCTCCTAATCCATTTTGCTTTTTAAGAGAAAGCAAGAATAAAGCAGGATCTCACTACACGTATCATTTTAAAAATGAAACTTCATTTTCAAGAGTATGATTATAACAGATTTCTGACATTTTGTATCATTAGCAATGCCACCTGGCACCAATTTAATTTAAATTGTCAAGCAATTATTGCTAAAAAATTAACTAATATTCACATCCAGGAATATTTCTTATAAAGCTTAATAAAAAATTATATGTTTAGGGAGCACTATCACTTGCAAAACAAAGATCAATACAGCAATAATGACTCAAACACTAGCATAAAGACATTGGAGTCCTGAATTTAAAATAAGCTAGCCCTGTTGAATTAAACACTCTGATCTGGGTTCTAAAGCAAGTTTCAAACTATGTATCCTACATAAACTCATTCAATACTGGTAGTAAAAAATGAGATTACTTTATTCACTCTGTTAGTAACACATGACTAAAACTGTAATATATAGCACTGTTTTACATCTACATAAACTCCTAAAAGATCATTTTGTAGGAAAAATGAAACTACAGACAAATACAGAACTTACATGGAATCCGGCTATTATGGATTAAACATCACAAAAACCTTACAGTTTTGGAATTAAAATTGCATTGCTTCATTTTGTTGGCATTTCCTTTTTATGCTAAATGTCTGGCAAGACCTAAGATGTTTACTCCTACAAATGTTCACAGACAGTGAATTTCAAGCTTTAAAATTTACCATTTCCAAATAGTAGGGAGTAGTAGTACTTATGAATAGCAAATATTTAAGTTGGTCTCTTAGCTGATGTGAATTGGCTAAAAGATCTGACTCATACCTTTCTCATTCTATACTGATTTTAAGTTCCTCATGGTTTCGCATCCCATGCACATATATTCACTGCTGGACAGATTGATCTGTTAGCATTTTACAGTCACATGGCATAAACATAAACGCAATGCAAGGAAAGGCATGGGAGAATCATGCTGCACAAGTTGTGCACTTGCAATTGTGATGTGTAGGTAGTAACGACAAAAAGTTTCAGAATGCTAAAGAAAGCAGTTACACATTACTCTGGGACAATTTAATGTGGTACCCTAACAGCCCTCCCTAGAATCCTGAAGCACATAAAATTACTAGACGGATGTGATGTGACTCCAGGCAGGACCACACACACATGCACGATTTCTCCTGTGCATAACTGCAGTGATGACAAAAATCTCAGATGAATAAACGCCCATGATTTATTTTATTGGGGAATACAATGCTGTGCTCTATCTGGGGTCAGAGCCAGGGCTCTGGTGTAACCAGAGCATCCTGCAACATGCAGATGGAATTCCTTATGAATGCAGCGAGTTAAAACCACATTTATATCCTGTATTAAACAAATAAATCTCACAGTAGCCTGATTTATGGCACCCAAAGCAAGACCTGCATGTCTCCAAATGGGAAAAAAACATCAGTTTTTTTGAATTTCCACTCCCCTCCTAGAGACGATCAAACCCTTTGTAATTAGACTGATGACAGGATAACTCAGTCTCTCTGCCATCAATCCACAGCCTTTCTGCTTCGTCTGCCAAAGGTTGCCCTTTCCTGGCACGAGTATCTGTCCCCTGGCATTCACTGATCAAACTGCTATCTGTGGGCCATCTACAAATCACATCGTGGTTACAGCCGCGTTCACCATGGGCAAATTTCAGACCAGAACCAAGGAGCAAAAAGTGTTAAAGCCCCACAGTTAGGAACAACTGCCCCCAGAGGCAATGCCATCACCTCCTAACCACAGGTAACAACTTCACCTGGGTCCCAGGGTAGTCGAGTTCAACAGCAACAGCGTTATATATACCTTTGGATTCCAACGAAGTGTGAAGCAGCAGCAGGGAATGAAAACTTGGCGTCCTCTTTAGAAAGGAAACGCAGTTATGATAAATCTTTCCCTTCCTCTTGAAGAGGCACGTGGCCCTTTTTGAGACAGTGATAAAGTGTGACTGGAAAGAGATTATGCCAACTCTCAAGGGAAAACCCACGCTGACATACAGGAAAAGGTAACCTGTTATACCACACAGCAAGCAGAAAGCTGGTCTCTGTGCGTTCTGCTTCAAAAACCATACCTCAAATGCCTGATGGCTACTGGAGAAAGGAAATGCTCAGGTAATTCACAGTCAACTTACCTGATTTTGATTCATACTCTCAAAAGCAAACAAATGCAGAGCGTCAATGACTTGGTAGTATTTAAAAAACATGACATTTATTGAAAAATGACACAGTTGAGCAATTAGTAAAAATAAAGAGTTAATGCTTGTGTGGCAGAAGCTTTCACAAGACCCATCAGGGACTGAGATACCACTGGGCTACTTGGTATCCAGAAGACATATTTCACCAAGACAGGCAGGCAACAGGGAAGTAGTACCTCAGCCTGTCAAAAATTACTTTTGGCTTATAAAAGACTAAACTGAGAGACACTAACTTCCTAGGTCTTTCATCTAATTACCTGACATTAATAGAAAAATCAATGAGCAGGGCTTACCATGAGGAAGCCAACACATACTTTACCTCTTGTCTCTTGTATTTAGGGCAATATACACTATTTTGAATCTGAATGAAAATGGGAGTCTTATGTAAATATTTTCTTCTACAAAGCACCGACTTACCAAGATTTTACGTTTTGTTATAATTCTAACAGTTAATCTGTACAGGTATATATAGCCCTTGGATATTTCCTAGGAGTCTTAAGACATTTAACAGAAGTGAACCAACTTCTTAAGACTATGCTTTATTAGGTACAAGTGCACCAGGAATCTCTGACACGGCTAGCCCTATTGACCTTTACTCTGGGGCCATCTGGGCAGAAAAGTGTGAGCTAACTTCTAAGCCTTGACCTCAGCATCGTGCTTGGTCTCATGAGGAAGCATTAAAATTGGTTACATGGCATGCATCTTTAGAAAAAGAAAGGGGATTCTCTTTTAGGAAGCAAGATCTATGCCAGGATGTCTGCTGGAGTAAAGACATTACAAAAACTCGGCATGGGCTGGTAACAAACTGAAAGAAACATTATCCAGCCCTCAGACAAAGGTTTATATAGAACTAGCTGTTTTCTTGGATCATGTTCCCTGAGGCAGGGATGAAGCATACATTCATACTTCAATGCTGTAGATACTGAGACTGTGCTAAAACCCTTGCACAGGAAGAATATGGTGACTCTTCAGTGGGATCACAGTAGTTGCAAGAAACTGCACAACCAATTGCCCACCTGGCTACAAAGATTTTCACCACTTTCTGTTCTCTAACTTATCATACCTAATATTAGCTATTAAGAGTTATTGAGGAAATAAGATCTGTGGTGTCATTGATATGTAGTTCTCAACACACACTTGCATATTTTCTTTTTGCATATCAGCTCTCCTGGGAAGGTGTTATGCCTACAACAGCCAGCAATACTCTGCTTCTTCTGGATGTGTAAATAGCACAGCACTTCTATGTGGCAAGAATAAATGCAGGTATGAAAGATACTGTCACATTCATATTCTAACTTATTCCGAGACACTATTTGGGATTTTACTAATTACAGTTCCAGTGTATTAGGGAACTATATCTGAAATTTGCTATGATGAAAAATGAAGGTACAATAATAGCATCATAAGAATGGCATAATGGGAATAAACTATGAATTTGGAAGCTACAGTAGATTAGTAAATTGCATAAATAAAACAAACAACTGTTTTTTAGATTACTGTTTTTCAACTACCAGAGCAAGCCATTCATGTTAAATGCAGTATCAACTTGTGCATCAAACGTGAACTCCAAGTCAAATTCATTTTCAGCTGTCTTTCAAATGCACCTTTCTATTCTTTTCACCCACTTTTGTCTGTTATTGCACACTATTAAATACAATTTTACACTCTGAGGGGATTATTTTAGTTTAAACTCCATTCTCTGTTTATAGACCTTAATGACATAATAAAGCTAAACAAAACATTATCATTTAAATCTGAAGTATCTGTCAGCTTCAACAAACCAGCTAGAAAATACGTGGGTCAGAAACCTGCCGACTACATTTCCTTTTTCTAGGTAAAACACATTGCCAAAAAGGTCTTTCAATAGAATTATCTGAATATCAGAAAAAAGAATTTTGTGACTTTTTGCAACCATCCTCATGAAACTGCAATATACAAAGAACTGCTTACTATATGCTCTGCATTTTTGCTTTAGGGCCTGATTACTAACATAATACAGGAAGAAACATCAATTACTTAACCTGAAAGTTGATCTTTAAATTCGCTTTACATTTCAAGCAGAATTATAAAGTCACCTATGAAATTAAATTTTTATTCTTGCAGTATGTTAATGGAGAAATTATATGGAAATAATAATTTCTCAAGACAAATATTCAATACATGCTGTTTGTATTTTTTGTCTCATTTAAAAGAACAAAGTAAAGGCTTTTTACTTCTACAAGAATACTGTTAATGAACAATTCATGTTCATTAAAAAATGAACATCTGTTTGCATTTTTACACTAATCTGAATTATCAAGAACATTAAGACTTCATATTACTTCTTATTCTGTTGATTTCCTAGTTTCCTGGGCAGTGTAAATGGCTATTTTCACTTTTATCTTTACTCAGCTCCATTTTTTGATTGGTCTCACTAGATAATAACTTCTTGCTCTGCTGAGGCTGCAAAGGCTATATTAGAGTATTTCAACGGCAAACTTGCTACCACTCAAAAAAATATCCAATATGTGACAATTCCAATTTGTTCTTTTACTTGGTAAAGTGTTTTCATGAACCTAATATTTTATATTGTTTGCATACTTTAAAATAATTGTATCTGTCAGCTTAACTGATATCACATTTTACCTGTAGTAGCAAATCTTACTGAAAGCTTCTCCTAGAACAGACCTTTACATCAAGCCTGTTTCTTCTATATAGTGAAGATACATCAAATTAATTTCAAAAGCATATTTTACATGGATGGTGATAAAAAAGCATGTGTATAAAACACTCTAAATGGCATCACAATTGCGTGAATAGGTGCAAAATTTCAAATTCCCTACAAGTAAACAAAGAAATTTGGTACAATGCTCAGAGTTGTGCTGAGATCACAGAAGAGAAATAAGTGACCAAACATTTCAGAAGCAAGAAAGTGAACAAGTAATGCAATATCCACATCTGCTGTAGTCCAAATACAGCAATCAAATTAATGGGAAAATATGACATGCCCTAGAAAAAAGCAAACAAGAGAAAAGCTTGGGCTTAAATTGTGACATAACCATTTCAACATTCTTGTGTATTCTGTTTCATTAGGTCTGTCAAGAAATCCAGTTGGTCCAGACCAACAAACAGAAGTCCCAAAGCAAAACACACTCTTCAAATCATAGCACTGATGTTTCCTTAAAATAATTTGGAAAATCAGCACAGCTTACTTGAGTATTCAGCCAACCAACTTTTTCTACTTTAAGTTCTAAGTAGATGAAGCACAGCCTGACATCAAATCTGCTGCCTTGTGGCCAACAGCCGAGTATGTAGTCATTTGACCTGAACACACACACACCTGATTGGATCTACATGTTAAACGCACATACATTTAAATTAAATTAAATAGAAATAAAATGGGTAACCCTTTAAGATGTTATAAAAATATAATTAAGGAGTTGAATGTCACTGTTTATCAGAAAACAACAGCAACGATAAGCACATTTATAACAACAGATAACAGGTGAAGAACTCAAAGATTCACTATTTTCCAATACAATGCACAATTACTAATGAAATACTAGATGTGATCAATTTACAGAGAGTGAAAGGCACAAGGAAAATTAATTGTAAAACTTTATTGGCTTCTTAAAAGTAAGTCTGTCAAGTACAATTTTTTTAAATATAGACTGTCCAAACTGTTATGGTGGTTCTTGGGAATAAAAACAATGATTATCTGTTATTTTCAAGAAATACAAAACAGTTTCAACGTGAAGAATTAGAGAGGAGAAAGACAGAAAAGACAGCTTGCTGATGGAATATAGCAAACTTTTTTTATAATGTGGTGTTATGTTATGGTAGAAGGCATTTTTGTGCTATCATTTAGAATGTTACTTTTTTCAACATATGAAAAATAGTTTTGGTAAAGAATGCTTAAGTTCTATACTCTGATACCAACAGAATGGCTCTCTTCATATTTTATGTTGAACCTGAAATCTAAGAAAGACCAAAGAACACAGACTCCGAATGGCAGTGGAAGACTTTTCAAACGTATTTGCCAAAGACTCTGGTCTCAGGTTTGTGCAGCGGCATGGCAGCCCAATTCTGCTCTCACGATTGTAACACCACTAATGTCAATGAAATAGCTGTGTTATAAAAAAAAAACTAAGGAAAAAGTCAGGATTGCTTTTCCTGTTTTCTGAACATGCTTGAGGAGTGAGCTCTACACGGCTTACATCAAGGAAAAATCAAAGCTATCACAAGAAGGCCGTGACTTCACCCTCTACTTGTTTGACTATCAGATAGTTCCCTGAAATCCTATATGGTTGTTCTCGTCATTCCAGCCAAGGAACGAAGTTACAGTGAAAACCTGTATGCGGTGAGGGGATTTTCCTCCTATATCAAGACATAATCTGCTTAGTAACACTGCTGTGAGTTGCTGCCTCTAGGGACTATAATGGAATTGCCCTCTTCAAAATGAAAGCAGTTTGGCTCTATTCTGCCTGCAACTCTGCTCCAGGCCAGGACATGTGCTTATCCACCACACTCCTTGCAGCTGCAAAAATATAGCTAATCACGGAAGGATGCCATTAAAATTAGAAGGATATGGCATGTCCATATCAAAACAATACACACTCTAATGTGGGCTCTTTCTGTCTATCTTTTTTTGATGAAAATAAATTAAACAGTTAACCTTGAGGTCTGATTAAAAGACAGTAACATCTTGTACAAGTTTGATCATATAGTCTAGAGGCTTGTGGAACCAAACAGCTATATTTATTTCCAATTAATGCATCATTTTCTATTTCCACAGATTTAATTTGTATATACAAAACAGAACAAACAGAAGCCAGCTTCAAAAGTTTGGGAATACACATTCCCATGGAAATGGGACAATAAAATGGTCTGTGAAAAATGTGAAATACACAGTACCAATGTTCTCTGTGCTCCCTATAATGCTGTATTTATAGTTCTAAATACTTCCATCCATCCATGAACTCTTGCTGTGGAGATCAGATGACAAAATCTGGCAGAATGTGGGCCTACATTATAATCTGGAATACCTCACACCATCACATAATAACAGCAAAGCCCTTCAAAACGATATTCAAAGACCCTGCATATTTATACCCTATGGGGAAAAGAGCTTACCACAGGTCATGAAGTAGGAGCTCTCTCAATAACAGAAGAGAAGGAAAGACAGAACCACTGAAAACCGGAATAAAGAGAAGAAGCCAGAAAGAATAATGAGGAGGAGGAGGAAGAAGAAGAAGAAGAAGAAGAAGAAGAAGAAGAAGAAGAAGGAAGTACTGAAAACGTTTAGTTAAGGTTCTGGGGTTTTCTTTTGAAATGAACATGAATAAAATGCTTTGCTGCTCAATTAATTAATAACTTTCAAATTATTTCAAATGTTAAATATGCGCCTTGAAAAGGAGGGATGAATTAGAAGATGTCAGAAAGGATGCATTTTTTATCCATCTCATAATGACTTCCAACTTCACAAACCATTTGCAAGTTTTTAAGCGTTCAAACAGATGCAAACAAAGTGCTGGTCTTCACGCTGATGATTAATCATCAATTTATCATGGACGGCTGGTGAAGGGACCGAGAAACTGGACCCTTGTATGAATGCTGTTGCGTAAAGAGCCATTAAGAGGTGTATTGGTCATTCCTACATGGCAAACTTCTAGAAGTTCTTTAATTTTTGAAAAAATGTGCCTAGAGATGGGCTGCACTCTAGGAAAAAAACGGATTTCTAGTGCTTCTGCAGCAGTCAAAAGAGAAAGGGTAATTCCTGCAAGAACTATTTGAAGTAGAACTGTTTCCAACTAGCTGTCCACAGGTTTTCTTGGAACTGTCTGCTGCCCCCAAGGATCTTGCTCCCCCAAAATGAATGGTTTTCTTCACTGCTGCATGGGAGAGATCCAGCTGGTAGTCAAAGGCAGTGGAAAGGTTGGGTCCTGCCTTGCAGAGGTTAGGGTGCTCAGACACACAGATATTGCCACGCAAATGTGTCACAGCAGCCTCTGTCTGTCCTAGCGGTGAGCTCCCACAACTCCCATCAAAAAAAGACATAGTCCCCAAACACCCTTCCACAGGAACAACCTTTGCAAGGGCCCCCTCCTTGCCTGGCATGGCAGGCAGCTGCAGCAAACACAATACAGACCCCAGGCTCTGCATGGGAACGATGTGCTTTGCAAAATAGACCTGTCCATTGATCAAACTTCCACCAAATTCAACACGAACAGGTTTATTTAACAGACATGATGACACGCCTTGCCTCACAACAAAACAGTCCCAGCAGTGCTTCCTCTCCAGTCCCCCAACTAATCTGCCTATCAAACTGCTCAACAGCTTATCTCAGTACTTCTCTAGGTATATTAAAAGTCGATTTAAAGTAAATTCTAGTATAAATAAACCACTTCTAGCAGAACATTAGAAATATGCTTTTATTTTAGTTTCATGTCTGGCACAGTGAAAGAAAATAGCAACTCTGCCTTTAGACGTTTCATAGCCTTTTTTATTGCTCAGTGAAACAATATAAAAGCTTTTTAATGTCAAATCCTGGATGTTCAGCAACTTTTACCATGTTAATGGTTCCTGCATGATTCCTAATTTGAGTCTCACTTTATTTTAAGGAGGTCAAGAATTCGTAATTAACTGAGCCCTTTGTAAACCAACACCATTTGGCAGATCAGAATCTCTACAGTTACAAGCAACGTCACTTACAATCAAGCTGAAAGACAGGAGCTAGTGGGTACTATAATTTCCATGTTAAAAGTTTAGCTCCCTTAGCATTAAGATGCTCTGTCCGCATACTGAAAAGAAACCATTTTAGGAACACGTAGTCTTTTTCCATCAAGCACTGAACATCTGTGTTAGGACATTATTAGTAACAAATCATGTGCTGTAGTCCATAAGGTTCTGTGAATATCTCCATCAAGTAATAGTGCACTGAGTGGCTAATATAAAAGATATAGTACAAAATATGTAAGAAGGATATTCTACTATATATATATATAAAAATATATATATTTCACTGGTGCATAAATCAGTTGTGGTTTATTAAAGTTACCTCCATGATTACATAAAATCTAAAATACTGTGTCAGTACATGCTAAAATATTTGACGGTCAAACCTACTCCTATACCATAAAGATGAACTGCAAAGTTCTACAAAATAAATTACAAAAAAAAATGTGAAAAATCCCCAATCAATAACTGTGCACATTTACGCATATAAATAGTATGAATCAGAAAGAACTACCTTTTAAAATTAAATATTTCAAAAATCAACTGCCAAATTCCATCTCTGCAAGTTTGCCTTTTTCCTGCCAGAAGAAAAGGATTCAGATTCTCACCTCATTTATTTGGCAATAAATTGTGAATACATAACTGAAATATGTTGATTTTGTCCCAGCAAAACTTAAGTCTGGAATCTGGGCTACTGGGTCAAGCTCTGCTCATGATCCAACTTACATTTTATGTAACTCCACTGACTTTAGTTCAAATATTGCTGACCTAATGATTCTCTATTGATTTAGAATCAGCCCAATGGCATCAGATATTACTTCAACAGGAGGAGAGATTCATGGGTAAGCAAGAAGTCTGAGAAGAAAATGAAAGGAAGTTAAAAGAGAATCAGTAAGGAGAAGAGAAAGTTAGTATCTCTCTAAAACAAGACCCTGTCCACATAGACTTAGGGAGGAAAAAAGGGAGATGTTCCTAATACTGTTTCTGAGGAGCAGCAGAACACTTGTTGATATCTAACTTCAAACAAAAACTACAGTGGATATCCTTAATTGCTGCCATCCCTCCCCAGATCACCACAGTATGAGCAGGGCAACAAAGACACCACAACTCCTAGGTCATCAGTAGACTTTCAGCTCTGCCCTCTTCTTTGATGTGGGGAGAAGAACGCATCTTTGGGACAGATTTTGGAGAAGGGAAAAAAGCGCTTTAGCAACTGCAACTCCCTTTCCTTAGCCAGTGGCAAGAGAAAGGAAATATCTCACTACATAGTCCTACAAAAATGCAAATGTGGCCATATTTCTTGACTAATGAGGACACTTCCAAAACTTGAGCACAGCAAGAACTTGGATGCGAGATACTAAAGAAAACATAAGAAAAATGTCAAAGGACTGAGTCTTAAAAGGCAAAAAGCAAGTAACTATATGGAGACAGAAAAAAAGAGCCAAGATGGTACTGTAGAAAGAGAGGTGTATGCTGTAAAAGACTGCAGCAAAAAACAATAGTGTTTCAATGGAAGAGTAAAAATGGCTAAAATTAAAAAGAAAAAACAATGAAAAGCAAATACAGGAGAGACAAAACAATAACATCTCTTTTTTTTTACTAAACATCATTGTAAGGAATTAAAATCTAACTATAGCTCAGAAATGTAAACAAAATTAATAGAAACATAAGCATCTGTCTCAGTTTTTTGCTGCTAGTCCTTGTAGCTATCTCTTGGTTATAAAAACAGAAACTTTATCTTTCTTACAATGATTCCCTAAACTGAAAAGATCAAATTATGAACTCAGGATCTGATAGGTAAGTAGCATGAAACTGAATGTCTAGCACTATATCTAAATGCAGTCCCAGGTCTTGCAAATGCTTGTATCTTCACTTAGCTTTATTTGTTACAGTAAACTCTTCTTGAGAAGAGAGTAGGCTCTCCTCTGACATATAGTGAAACATACTCTAAAGTATACTCCACAGTTAAATATGAACAGTTAAATAGGCCTGTATGTACACTGTCTGAAGGACCAACTGTATAGTGTTGTTATTTTTGTTCTTGGCTCAGAATCAGCATTCCAGCCTACTAAAGATTTGTACACTTACCCAAAATTATGGACTATATTGAATAAGCACAACCTAACTGAATGTGTAAGTGATGACACTAGTTCAATACCCAAACGCACTAATGAACAGTATTGCCACCTTTCTGCATACTGCTCACACTCTCTATATTCCTGGTAAAGTCAGTGGAACCACATACATAAATAAGATTTGCAGGGCCAGCTCTGCAATTTACTGCTTTAGGATTTAAGGCCATATCCTGAAGATACACAAGAACTTCGTTTTAAGGATGTGAGCATTCCCATTGAAATCAATGAGATTACACACACACTCAAGCATTTGTGGAAGTTTTGCAGAGCCACTAATGCAATAAAATAAAAGCAACTTTGCAGTTCACCTTTGAAAAATATTATTTACAAAAACAACATCTTTCCAGTTAAGTTCAAACAGCAAAAAATTGACAGAGGAAACAATATATGTCATTTCATCTCAATGTCATTTTGGAAGACACAGTGAGGACAAGGCAATAAGAAAGAGTGTGATAGCTTATTTCTGGACTTTCTTGAGTTTTATAGCTGCCTCAGGGCTTGACTTTGCCCTGCTCTTGCAAAAACAGCTACTGATTTGAATGTATTTCTATAGTTCTCCAAATACAATCAATGTCTAAAAGAGAAGTCCAAAGGAGGTGGCATTTCACTGGGCAAGAACACTGTCCACTCCCTAGTGTGCAGCATACAGCTTCCACAAGCTCAACAGCCCCTCTCTCATCTTTTCCTTATTTCATTTACCCATCCAGTGGGATCTTATGAAATAAAACAAAACCTAAAAGAAACAAAATAAAATATGAGAAATCATGCTTTAAAAAAAAGTCAAAGAAAAATTAATACAAAATTCCAAACACAAATGAATACTTGACAATTAAACACATAAACATAAAATGCACTTAAAGCATACATAAAATGTTAAATAAAAACTGTACATGAATTTATGAAAATGACAACATTAGCTCTATCTTGTGGCCAACAATTTCATTCCTTAATTAAAAATGTGTAAGGCGTGTTACTCATTTGTCTTTAACACATCAAAATATTCATATTGAGCTGTAATGCAATAAATCCAGAATTCTCCAACCAGGGACTATGCTATGCATGCATCAGAAAAACCTCAGTCAGGTGTCGTGCCTTGCGCAAAGGCATATGGCGAACAAGCCTGGGTGCACAATCAAGTTCTCTGTTTTTGATCTACCAGTCCATCAACTAAGTGAAGGAGACCATGCCATACCACAGAGTTACTGTAAGTACAACACCAGGTTCCTCTGTAACCTTTGTTTCATGCCTTAGCTCTGGGCATATCATCCTTTCTGCCTGATCCAAACAGGTTCCTCCCCTTAATGTCATTAAATGACTTTGTAATGGCAGAAAAAAAGTGCAGCTGGAGGAAATGTTAGTTAAATATCTTAAAATTCATTGTTTCTAAATATCAAAAGGAACTAAAAAATCAACAACTAAATATGATGGCACACTGAAACACAAATAAAAACCTCGGGGTCATGGTCTGTTCTCTGCTGAAGCAGAAACCCTGTGCACTTATCCCCAAAATGTTACCTGGCCGTCTAAAGCTACGAACTCCAAAAACGGCTACGTGTGAAATCCAACCATCTGATTCCATAGTATAAATACTTCCTAGAACAGCATTGTCTTACCCAGTCGGTTGTTATCTGATGCAGTTGGGTTATTATGTACATCACTGTTGACAGTCACCATTACTTGTTCTAATGATATTTGGAAAAAAAAACATGTGAGAGTTGTACTATTATCCTGCAAATGTAAACTTCATCAGTCTTTTTTGTTTGTTTGTTTGTTTTGTGGGATGTTTTTACCTTGCTTTAGTAAGTTCTCAATGTTTATAAAGAGTAAAAGCTTATCTATATTCCACAGCACTTTAAACAACAATGCAGAGCCAAATCTTGATTTGCCTTAAATGAATGGGACTTATGCTATCAGTTTCAAGAGAAGTTGAATTTGACTGTTAGTAATTAAGTAATCATGACTAATTCATTTACATTGCATTTTCTTGCTTGTTCTAACCTTGAGGCATTCTTAGTACTTCTACCCTGAAAGTCTGTAATGGCACATTCAGAAGCTGAACATGCTAGCTTTGAGCCACCAAACATTTACAAAAGGGTGTGGCAAAATTCCTTTTCTCTGAAACAATTGATAAGGTCTAGTGAAGGCGTCAAGCAAAACCAAAGGAACTTGGCTAATTCACAGACAATAATATATTATCAGTTGAAGGGAGTACCATTTCAGTACAGCTAGGTTTCTGCATAGGGACTGTTTTACCTGGAGAGGAAGGCTCTAGCCTAGACTGACATTGAGAAGGTGAGCTTCTTATAGTCATATCCATATGTACTGACAAGTATTGTAAGAACTTGTAAGGAACACTGCATTATTGTTGGAATCTGTGCTCTTACTGAAGTTTACATCACATTCAGGTCCTTGCCACTTCTACTGCTTCGTCTTATATACATAAAATAGCTTAAAGTGAATTAATATAGTTTTGCCATGCCACAAAATTCTCAATGAGAGAATTCAAAGCCAAAATGTATCATTGAAAATTCAGTTCACCATGGAGTATATTAATATCACAACCCTAAAAGCCTACTATAATGTCAAGAAAAATGCACAGCTGTAAAATATGTTGACCTTTATGACTGCATATGCACGTTGCAAACGCTGTCTAATAGTGTTTCAGCAAGACTGAAGATCCATTTCTGCAGATGGTACAAAGGTGGCAGGCTTTTCCAGGCCTTTCTGCAGTATTTTTACTAGGTCTCTGTAGTTAATCGTTATCTCCTAAGTAATTTTCTGAAGGATGTTTGGAAGTTACAGGTCAAAACAGAAAAAGAGAAGTATCATCAGGGTTTTGGCAGTCTAGAATTGAAAGCTACTGCATGGTTGCTACCTTCCCTTCAAATTTCCTAGGCGATTCAGACCTTAAATCTGTTTTCCTAAATCTGTGAGATTGCATATGTTCTTGGAGACTAAGTCAAAGGACAGATATATGTATTTACATAAAAACACAGAGCTACACCACACTTTTAACACTAGAGCAAATCATTGCAAGTAAAAGCTTTCTGGCCTGTTAGTATTTTCCTTACCTTGTCTGCTGCAATCGTAGTGAATCATATTATTGTATTTAAAGTCACCTCTGAATTTTCATTTGAGAAGTTGTTAACTAATGAACTACTATTAAGTGTACAGTACTGTGCAAATCACAGGTAGACAATGGATCTGCTTATAGTCTTAGTTGCATGTGCATGTGTATTAGTAACTCTAGTAGTCAACAGTGATGTCTAAGGCAGCGCAGTAGGGAAAAAGACTCAGACCTAGAACCTGAACAGTCCACAGGAGTAAAGAAGTATACAAGGGAGTCCTGCAGGTCCTATTGAAGGCACAAGAATTAATCACAATAAATACATCTTTTAAAGGAAAAAGATGGTTAATAGAAGGGAGTCCAAAAAGCATAGAAAGAAAAGAAAAAGATTAGAAAAAAGTCTATTGATTGTATTCAGTGAAATATGGAAAGTAACCAGGTAATGCATGTAAAAAAGAAAAGGACCCAGAAATACAGATGATTGCAGAGGAGGGTGGGGAGTGAGGGGTTGGGGTGATAGCAAGGCTCTCACAGGACACAGGTGAAGTGGAGCAAGGAAAAAGGACTAAAATAAAAAGACACAGAAACTGAACACGTGTCCTTTAAGAAAATGGTTGCAGGCAAAGTAGAAAAAGCTATAAAACCATTAAGCAGCAGGCAATCTGGACTTAATTTGTACACTAGCTCTCTGACTATTTGGAGTTGTTGAGCTAATAGAGGCAAAATATTATGGGCAGTGGATATTTAGAAGACGATTTCTCATGTTCTAACTGCCACCCTCTCATCTGGCTTCTCAGAGTTTGAAAAGGAGTGAGTTAGGCAGGTTGAGGCAAAACCTGATTTTGGTTTGAGTTGCTGCCAGGGTGCTGGATTCTGAGTTTAATATTAGTTTTTAAAAAAACACTGCTGTTATGTAAGCTGCCACTCAGACTTGCTGAGGAAAGTACACTGAAGAATAAAAATAAAAAACTCAAAATAAAAGTGGAAGAGAGGAAAAAAGCTATCCATCTTGCCTGTTCAAGGAATGACAGAACTTCATTCATCCTTTAAGTGAACATTATGTACCTGTCTCAGATGCAAATGTGTCCAAGACAATAAAGAAAATAATAGATCAAAATGTAACCTGCTGATACTTTATTTCCAATATCATCTCTTCATTCAGAGAGTTTTGAAGTAAGCACTGTATTCATTATTAGTCTTAAAACAAACATTACAATGATTTTGCAATACACTATTTTGGGGACACCAAATTTAAGTCTAACTGCTCTCCCCCAAAGCGAATGTGCTACATAAAGTGTAGTTTGAATTATGTTATTAATATGGACCCAGTTGACCCAACAGTGAGGATTTTTTTTTAACCCTACAATCTGCTTTCTGGAAGTACCACAGATGACTATCTTATGAGCTTCCCAGATCTCTATCTCAGATACTGGATGATCTGTAACTTCCTAAGAGTTTATTCTCGTTGGGAGCTGGATAAAATGCCTTTAAGACCAATTGTTTTTAGCTTTTCTATTCATTACAGAAGAAAGCATAAAAAGAAATTATAACAGCAAAAAGCCATATGTTTATACATGCTGAACTTATTCTGAATGAAGAGCCTTTCATAGACATGATCCTTTTTATACGTAAAGAAGTGAATTTTTTTCCTCCTTTAACCAGCATGCAGCACAGAACTGAGCAGTTAATTATATCATCATAACATCTAATGCTCTGCCATATTTGGGAACTTCACTGTTGTGGGAATAGTCACACATCCATGGGCTCAATTTCTACCTGTCCCAAACAATCTCAGCCACGCTCTTTCTCACTGGCTATGTTCCCTGCAAACCTTTAACTAAGTCATTCAGGAAGGAAAATGTTATGACACGGTCATCTTCTGGACTTTTTTTACAAAGCAACATGGTAAATTTTAGTTGCCTTAAATCCCTTCTATTCCAAAAGGATTTGAATTAATATTTTCTGATGAGTTGTACATAAATTGGAGGTCTGCAATCAAACTTCCTTGGTCATTACAATCTTGACCTAAATTCTGACAGAGGAAATAAAAGTTTCCTGTAATGATGACTAACTGAAGTCAAAACTAAGTTTCATATACTCACATCCTATGCTCCAAATATGTCTCTACATATGAGTTGCATAAATTTGGAGATCATGTATGTAAACTCAAACATTCAAGGGAAAGCCCAAGTAAAAGAAGTGCTGAACAACTGAAAGTTTCTATGATGTTACGACTTGTTAGACTTTCTCTCTTCATCAAGTACCTATGGTTTATCCTAAGTAGAATGTTACTTGGGACCTTGATCCAAATAGAGTATTTTGAAACAAAAATAAATTTACATTTTTACTTTTTCCATCTTGTAGGAAATCGAGCATAACAAGACGTGTACCTCTGGTCTTTTTAAATGAACAGTGATTTATATGGAGAAAGCTCAAACTGCTGAGTGGAAGGGAGGAAAGCAAAGAGAAGATGTAGTCGCAGTACCTAAAAAGATATTGTTATCAAATTTGTCAGTTTCTGGTTTCAAGCAGAAAATTAAATGAACCAATTCATTCCTAGTTTTATTTGCTTCTTGGATCTGAGCCAGTGCTTCAAAGAGCAGTGCTGGCTAATGCTGTGGCAAAATGAGGACAAAATGTCACCTCATTTTTATTGGAAAGCAAGGAGAGGCTCACGGATAGGTTTCTGGAGAATGTTTATCGCACAAAGAAGAATAATGTGTTGCCTTGTTAGAGCAGTCCCTACGGAGCAGTAGAAGATAAAGTTGTCTGAAGATACCCATAGTTTTTCTTAGAATTTTGCAGATTTCGCTCACACCAGGCTCAATACTGCTTTATGTTTCAGAGCACAGTAACATAAACTTTTCATACAACTTTTTCTTTATTTCTAAACATCACTTTTACCCCATGAGGCACTAAGACAGTATTTTTTATTCATGTCACTAAAAGATCTAATGACATATGTAAATATTACTTTTTTACCTGAAGATAAAAGCATGGATAAAAGACAAACAAATGAAAACCAAAGACCTAAAACCACACAGATTTGGACACACTCTTAACTTATTAGAGGCTAGGCGTTCCCAAAAAGTCCTGGATCTGAATCTGACATTAGTCTCCATTTCCAGATCAAATTTTCCAATAACCAAATTTACTTAGTAATTAGAAAAACTAGGACCAGAAGAGATTAAACAATCTATCCCATGAAGTTGTACATCAAGATAAAGAATCTTGACCCTCTTGCATGCTCCAGTTGCTTACAACAACAGGAAGGCAGTACACAAGACAATATCACATTAACCTCGGGACTATTTATAGTAACCCAAACCAGTGGTTTTCTTCTCCTCTGCAATTCTTCAAAATACTGCAATATCTTAGAAAGATTTATTTTCCACTATCACTAGCTTTTCCTTTAATGTTTAAATTTATGCTCCACAGATAAGGATGCATAGTTTGTCATTTTATGGATGCTGCCACCTGTATGAGGTTTCCAAATGGGCTTAATAAAATTGGAGGCATTAACATTAGTGTTGCAGGCAGCATTCAATCTATTTAATGGTTTGTTTCATTGATCCACAAGTTCATAAAATGAGAAGGGAGGTCAAATAGAATTATATGTACTTCAGTACAGAACCCTATAAAGCTGTTCTCAGTGTGAAATGAGTTAGAACCAAGAGACAGTAAAACTTGACCTGTCTACTCAGCGTTTTAGAAACCAAAAATATTTTGGGCTAACAGTCCTCTACATTGCTAACAAGGATCATTTATTATCTTAATCTGTTTTTCCTTAGTCTGATTTGCAGTTTTTATTTTATTTCCCAGTATGATATACTGGAAGATGCACTCATTTTCAAGCAGGTAGCAGAAACTGAAACATTTATGCTCAGCACTCTTAAGGAGAAAATATTGCATCTTTCCCAAGGAGAGTCATTACCCTCATGTCTTCCAGCACAATATCCCACAGACGATTCCTTTTACAGTGCTGCTGCTGATGCTGTAGTTGTTTTGCTTGTTATTGATTAGTGAGAGTCAAGGACATTAAAAGCTGAAGCTCAAACCACCAGTGTTCAGAGCTAGTCAGTGCATACATTTTGCACAGCTGCTAATTCGGCAACAGGTTAAAGTGAAGAAGAGAGAGCGTGAATAAGCAACTGTTCAAACTCTGAAACAGAACTCTGCAGTAACAGCAGCTCCCCACAGAACCACAGGAAATGCACAACAGAAACCCAGCTTGTAGGAAAGGACATAGCAATTACTATCTGCATACACGTTTTAAAACATGGATGTCTGCAGGTTATTTTACACTTCATTTGCATGAAACACTGTATGCCTGAGAGATCAATCAATATATCAAGGAATGCTTTCTCAAAGCTTTCTGCAAGTACTTGAAAAGCCAAAGCTGTTAAGAATAAAAGGCTGTTTACCTTACGACATCGCTAGCATTTGTGTTTAATACACTCATTGCTATGCATGTAAAATACAGAAATGCTACTACACAGACACACTTTTGACAAGTGTCAGTTTTCAGACACAAGAAAGAAGATCAGAGCCCATGAAGGACACAGCATAATTGTATCTTACCCCTTTGAAAAAGTGGATCACTGTCAACTTCGAAACCATTCTGTCTCTACCTGAATACTGAAGCCAACTCTATCATCACGTTAGCTCGCATAATTCCAAAGATCAATAGATATTCCACATTTTCAATATATTGCTTTTTGACAAGAACTGGCAAGCCAGTTTTTATATACAAATTAGGGAAATAATGTTGCTCATTCCAGTAGGATAAGAGTTATGGAACTGTACCATATATATTCACTTATAATGGGATTATTTTGCTTACTGTTGCCTTACAACAATATTTCCTCCTTTGATCATTACAGGCCTTGTAGTTGCTACTGAGAATTCTCAAGCTTCCTTTCCATGACATTTTACCTCGAGTCTATGAAATCTGAATACTTCTTACAAGATTCATATCCTAATCACTGAGGGCCTCTAGTAAAACAATTCTTTTTTTACTTCATTAATCTCAACTGCCTTCCTTTATAGTCACTACTACTCAAGCACTTCCATGTGGCAATTAATGATCTTCCTTAAATAAAACAATCTGTGCACGGTCAATGATCAGGATGATGGAATGACAGCAAGCAACCAAGAGACAAATTCCAAGTAGCCCAGTTACTGTTTTGCTCCATGAACACTACCACATCACTTCTGTGCATCTTTTCTTCCTCCATTCTCTGCAGACTTTAAGGTCTCAGGGCCAGAGATCACTGCCTCATTTTGATACAATCTTGGCTCGAGTATTTCACCTCACAAATTTTCTCCTGGTAGAAAAATTAAGTCATAGGTCCCATAGGGAAAAATCCCAAATACCTCAAAAGCCCAAGTAGTTATCTCTTACCACAAATCCTAATGTCATAACACAGGGAAGAGACAATCTCACACCTGCCTTCCACTGAACCTTATCTACATCAGCCCTCCTCCACAGCAACACATGGGCTTTGAGGCACTCTAAGTTTCCTCATGAACCTTGTGGTCTGGATTTACACTCCTGATAAGCCATCTCAAAGTCCAGCACACATTTTGTGGGCAGCTTGAAGTACACACATTCAGGTCCTGCACCTCTTCCAAGGCTCCAGGGACTATTCTTTCTCCTCAGGCACTGCAGTAAGTTGGAATCACACCAAAGACAATGCTTGGCTGTGAATGTCCCTGTGATTCCTTCAAACACAGAAGATGGAGAATAATTTTAGGGAAAAATCTGCACAACACAGTACTAAATGAAGCAGTTGGAGGCTTCTGAATCACAGCTGCTTGGAGCCGAAGTGAAAACAATGTGCACTTACTCCAGTCTGGCCTTGGTTTGCTTCACTCTGTTACCAGTTTTACATGGGCACAAAATGGATCTCCATTGAAAGGAGCACAGGATACACCAAGGAATGGAGAAGGAAAATGGTCTAGGGAAAAAGGGAAGCTCCCACTCTTTGTATTTACAAGTGCTACCTCTTACAGCACCTTTTTGACAGAACAAAACACATACTATATTTAAAAGGCTAATTGCACCCAAATATAGCCAAAAAGCCCCATCTGAAGACTCAGTGACTTTACAGGAGAAAGTAAACAATTTTACTAAATGAAACCACATAATTATAAACTTAATTAACATGAAATAAATTAGACAAGAGTCTATAATGGATACCATGTTTAGTTGCTTATTGCCATAACTGCCAGGGGATGCTATTAGCAAGTAAGTGAATAAGACTGTTCTCTTATTGTGTTCCTGCAACTAGAGCTGCTGGGGTTTTCATCCACGTCTGGCACACAGTATATTATATATGCTATATATCCTATTTGAATCCTATTTGCTATGATGAACTAGGAACAGAACTTTCCAAGCTGTGTGAACCGCAACAGAAATATCCTTTCCCTCTCTGTGCATGTGGAATAAACTCCTGTCCTGTTACCAAACCAAAGAAAACCACTCCCAAACATATTACCATCATATAACTTTGTAGGCACAGAACCAGGAAAGGAATGGTGCTATTGCTCAGTTATCTCTGTAGAATTGCCAAGGTGTGACTTCTGAATTTCCCTCTTTCTACAGAAAGAACGGTCTTCTAGACATATTAAGGTTAACAAAATGCTTGAAATGCATTTGAAATAAGAGATATTTTGTCTGAAAGAAGAGAGATTGCGCTCTCCACCTGTGCTACTACCACTGCAGAAAGAATCAGCAATAGGGCCTACATCTTCCTTCCTTTCATGAGATGGGGTTGCCATCTCATCCCCACCTCTCCAACTTCCTCCCAGAAAACAAACTCAGACTTCCTTGGGGCGAGGCTGCTGCAAAGTAGAGCTTGAATGACTCCACCCTACCAGAGTAATCACATGAATTCAGATGTGGAACAAACACACAACAAGACCCAAACAGTAGTTAACAAGCTAAAAAAATTTTGGTGTAAATGGAATATGCAAGACTAGTTGCTTCCAGGCCCATCTACTATAAGCTACCAACTTCAGTGACAAAGAGGCTCAGGGCATATTTGTGTCAGTAAATTAAAAAAGGCCAGAGCCCAGGCTTAAACAAGGGTGTATCTTCTTTTTTATCCAGAATTATTTAAACTATATTAAATTTAGGTACCATTTTGGCCTAAGATAAACGGCACTTACTCAGGCAGTGTCCCAGTATGGCTCAAAGGAGAGCATGAGTTAGGAATTATTCACAACACACAGTATGTATGTATGAGGCCACCTTATTTGAGGGATGAGGGAGAAGAGAGATTTAAACATATGGACATGATCTATGCCTTTCCCTAAAGGCCAGAGAATGTACCTTAGCCCCATGTGCTTTGATGGCATGCTGGTACCCTCAAACACTGCTGTGCTTTGCCCCAGAACCGAGTGAAATTATATAGTACATGCAAACCACACACTGTGCCTATTCTCCAGGGAGACCACTTAGCAGATAATACAGAATTGAGTTGTTTCTAATTACTTGAAGTACAATGGAAGAGGTGAGTCAAATATGTGAAATGCATGCTAGTATTGCAACTGGTTAAATAATTTTCAAAATAATTGTACCAATTTTGTTAATGTAGGACACAAAAGCCTGGTATTTGGCCAGTTCTAATTATTTAGGCTTGGTGCCATGAATCAATATTGATGGAACAGAAAGCAATTTTTGACATTCCGTCTGAAAAATGTACTAACAGGTACTTGAGAGCTCTTGTGATTTTACTCTTGTCTGGACTGGAAAATAAGATGATGATTGAAAACATGCTAGCAAACTTTAAAAGAAAAAAAAACCAAACCAAAAAAACCAAAATCCACTCATATAAAGACACTAGTCTAAACATGATATATGGGACTTTACCCTAGATACACAGATGGGTTTGCTTACACCAAATGGATTCTTACCAATTGCTTCACAATGTATTCGTAATAAGCAAAACAAGACATTAAGTTACATTCTCACAGTGTTATTTAGTACATCCCAATTTATCAAATATTGCAATAGAATAAAATCCCTTTCAAGCCCTGTTCAAAGCCTGACTTTTACACAAAAAGAATTTCCCAGATTCAAATGGGAACCTAACATGCATCATTAATTATTCACAATTTTGACTGCATATATATTTTTTGACCAGAAAATGTATGTATACATGTACATAAACATATACATAATAGGATAGATACATCCCAGAAATAAAACTAAAAACAAATGTAGTATTTTATAATGACATCTGTTCTAAGAATAAATAATTCTGTAAATTCACCAGGTATATTTAAAAACAATACAGACTTTGCTCTTTATAGGTTAGGAGTCTGAATAGCTTTATCATCTCACCTTCATTGTCGCAGTCTTGCAATGAAAGCCATATTTGATCTACCAGACCAACTCCTTTTACTTCACCATGAACTGGAATGGAATGCATTACCATTAATGCAATTGTCAAGGGTTTGGTTTGCAATTGCCAATTCTATTATTTTTTCATATTTATATTTCTTCACCAATTGCTTTATTTTCCATCTTACACTGCAGGAGAGAAAACATCCATTGTGATACTTCTAAATTGTTCCCAGTTCACATTTTTCACAGTTAACAATCTATACCATGAGGAGGGCTGTCACTATTAACTGATACTTTTTGGACTGGACTCTAAGACACAACTTGTACATGTGTTTTAGAGCTACAGAAATATGCTTGGCTTAAAAATATTTATGAAAAAAATTGTAATATCCTGCTTTATGATAAGCAGTGAGGAGATACTCTTCAGTCACTGGCCAAATTCCTCTTTGTGCATATCCTTGATCTGCAAAGACTAACTTAATGTACAGATAGCCCCCACTGAAGTCAAGGGTCAATACTTAGTCATACTGCATGAAGCACTTTTTTGCTTGGGGTTTATGTTTTTGGTTGGGACTTTTGCTTTTGTTGCGGATCATACACAGACAAAAACCTGATTCATTAAGAGCCAAGTCAGTAATTCACTGCATTAAAGAATCCCCACAAGACCTAACATCAAAATAGCTTGCTTAGCACCTGGCCCTACTCCTTAGTCCCAGTACTGCAATTAATGTCTAATCAACTTGCACTCCTAAAACTTCTGTAAGTTGCTGTCTGTTGTGCAGGAGACCTTGGTGCTTCCTCGCTGCTTCCTGTAAGGCAGGAGGTACCAATGTAGCAAAACAACAGCTTTCCATGTCTCCTCCTGTCCATGGTAGTTCAGCATGAGGCATCACAATGAACATAAACAAAAGATTTGCAAATTCAAGCCTCTCTGTCCTGAGTTATCAGACATCAGTGCTGAGTATTCTTTGCAACATGAAAAAATGAACATCAGATGCAAAAGCAATGGATCTGTGGCCAGCAGACCTGGACATACATTATGAATTCAATGTAGGGACAAATGTCTAAAATAAATAACATATAAAAGCAAACCCCAGCCAAATGGCAGGGGTCAACTTAAATAAACTACTGACATTATACCGCTTGAAAATGTGTGTAGCTGCACATATAAATTCTCTCCAAGGTATTTCACATGAGTCACTGAACGGCTTTTCCTTGGAAATTATATTAACATCAAGGTACTAGTCCCCCACAAAAAGCAATAGAAATAGATCTTCTATTACTAGCATTTTATGAACAGCATAAAATCAATAGAATATATATAAAACTGATTTGAGCCATATTAAATATGATATCGGTAGAATGAGCGAAGTGAACTGTGGACATTCTTTTACTGATGAGGGATTATGACCCACAGCAAAATTTGGATCCATCCTGTTCAAAAAGCATGAGTAACTGTGTTCATAATATTCTACAGTAAAACTGACCTCCAGGAGCTCACTCCTGAAATTATTATAACTCTGAATTCAGTAAGATTTTCCTAAAAAGCAAGAGAAGGAAGAGATGATGGCCTAAATTTTGTTAATTTTTCAGCCAACATAAAAATTCTACTGGACCAACTTTTTAAGCTCCTACAAATACATCCAGCTCATTCGACTCTTAAATATCTCTTTTAAACTATAGAATTTAAATTTCAAAAAGCAGAGCCTGTTCAGCAATATGTCTATGTGAAAACTGAAGCATGTAAGCAAGGACAGGCAGCCTTGCTTGACCCTTGACAAAGCATCAAACCTGTATTTTAGCAGTCTATTCAGGAAGAAAATGCTTGGCTGAAAGAATACTCTAAAAGGATTTCAAACAAAAGATATTAAGATATTCTTCTGTATTTGTGAGTGACTGCTTATGATATTTCTCAAAACAGGAAAGCTATTTTACAGGGACAAAAGTTTCCACCTCCATTAGAGGAACATTGTTTCCTTTCCTGCAATTAAAGTACTGAATCTGGTACTCCCCTCAGGATTTTACAGTATAACCTCAGGAAGTGAGGTTAGTTATTAAGTATGTAACAAGTTTACTTAGTCTACAGAGAACCAATTTCTAAATAAAGTAAAAAAAAATTAACCAAAAAAAGTACCAAAAAAGTACACAAAAAAATATTAATTTTTTTTTAAATATACCATTCAGTTGCAGTTCTGGAAAACAAATTGCCAAAATACATTAAGAAGTATCATTGCCCATGCCTTTCCCTCCCAAAATCAGAAACTTGATTTTTTCAAACTCTATTTTACGAATCTTGCAAAATCAAATATCTGAGATATGCTATACCACAGTTTCACAGTCTTCCTGTCCATATTGCAACCACAGGAGTACTGGGGATAGGAAGAGAGAGGAAAAGCCCCTTTCATGACTGACACAAAGCCATTCACAAGCACAGCACCCCTGCACTCGGATCAGGGCAGAGCCCTGTCTTGTAGTAATACGGCTTTCTATCCGAGACTGACTATGCTGAGAGTTATTGATGACAACCTTGATTAAAGTGGTAATTAAATCCTCCAAAACACTCCTATGGTTGGGTCAGGGCTGTGAGAAGGACAGAGACCAAGCACCAGTTGTGACCTTGAAAGAAAAGTATTGATCAAATTTTGCCTTGTGAAAGGAAGGAGGGGAAACTGAAACCAACCATTCTGAATCATTAATGAGCTCCTGCAGCATGCTCCTAACTCAATTTTTTACATATCCAAGTGGATCTTTCTTCTTTCACATATCAAACTATTCATGAAAATAAACTGCAAATTCATTCAAGAGAACATGAAGCACCTCTAGGCAACAACTCAAAGGTGTCATTTTTTGTGTACTTCAGACTATGTAATATATAACAACATATATATATTTTTAAATATGCATATATGTGTGTTTATACATATTACGTTCATTACTGTGAGCAGCTAAAAGATGCTATTGATTGCCTGTGTCACTACCTAGACTTTCATTAGTACCCAGTGATGCAGAATATGATTTTCTAGTCTTTGGATCTTTCCTCGGACTGAAAGGCCTTTGAGCATACTTTCTACCAGATAGCTGTTTGGCCTTAAAAAAAGGAGAAGGTTATTTTTTAAAAAAAGCTCTTAATAAAATGGAATGAAATAAAATTATGTGAAAAGTTATAAACTGTGTGGCAGGAGAAACCCAAATGACTGCTGGTTTGTATTGATTACCACTACAGCAATATAGAAGCGTAAATGGGGAGCAGAAAGCCAACCATTAGATGAGACATAGGAAGGTGTATGATAATTTTCTCCTTATTTATCATACAATTCACTACATCCTCCTTACTGATTTTTTTCTCCTCCATGCATTCTTCAGTTTTTCTTCTAAAGTCTCCTTTCCTACAAATTGTCTCCAGTAGCTTTTCTTTGGGTAGGTCCAGCTACTGTGCTACTTACTGCAACACAGAGAAAGCCTCCTGCTTCCGTCTTGGCTCATGTAGCAGTCCTACTGCAAATCATTCTCTAACTATTAATGTATTTTCATAGACCAGTCATAATTTAGATTATAGACTGCTTTTCTGATTTCAAAATGCCTTTTTAAAACAAATCAACCATGTTAAGAGATGGGAAAAATATTAAGCCAAGACTTTTTTTAAATGTTATCAAACCAAGAGAACTTGAAGAAAACCATCAAACAGCCAAATGATCAATGATTGTAGGCATTTCCACTCAGAGAGGTGCTGCTCAACAAAGAAAGACATACCGACAATGTGCAAATATGAAAAGATTTTTCTGTTTACTATCCGCTACAGGGGGAAAAAAATGCAACAACAACTGTCCCCACTGCCACATAGCAGTGCACTGGCAGAAGTCTATAGGATATACCTGCACAAAGGAGTGCTCAGTGCTGCCAAACACAGTGAGTTCATATGTGTAGGAAGTTGCGTATTTTTTAAATATCCATATGATTAGTTTCCCCTTGATCATCTATTTAATAACCGATATTTACACTGTCTAGAGATTAGAAATCTTCCTTAGAAACACCCTCTTCCTTAAGGACCACGTGGCAACATTGATCAAGGTGAGAATTACTACTACTGGAATTAAATTCAGGTACCTTTTTCTACAATAATAGGGTAGAAAAAAAATACTAGAGTAACAGTGCTGCTTCTATACTTAATTAATGTCATAAAATAAAATGCTAACCATTATCTTATACTCATTTAAGTAAGAGAGAAAGAGGTGAGCTCTGGATTACAGTGACAGACTACACAGGAAAGACAATGTGCAAATCTACAAAATAACAAAGCCAGAAACCAATGCATCTTTAGTTTTAGTCCAAAACTGCAGTATGATGGCACAGTAAGTTTAGCAAGAATCTGGTGATGGACAGGTTTACATCAGGATGATCTTTAAGGTCTCTTCCAACTCCAACTTCTACCTCTAACAAGATACTTAATAATGGTCTTTGATTTGGAATATTATTTTTTCCATTTTTATCAGAAAGAATCAATTCATAGGTCTTGTAGACCCTTGGATATGGTGTTTAGGTATTGTCCAATTCATGGCACTGAAGTATCTTGTTGCCGTTACATTTCAAAGAGTTACAAACCTTCCCACTTTTGGTTACATAGTTATGTTCAGTCCCATGGCTCTTCAGAGGACTTTATACAAAATGAAGGAGAAATAAAATCATAGAACCAAAGAATGGTTAGAGTTGGAAGAGACCTTAAAGATCATGTAGTTCCCACCCCCCTGCCAGCAACAGGGACACCTCCCACTAGATGAGGTTACTCTGAGCCCCATCCAGCCTGGCCTTGAACACTTCCAGGGATGGGGCATCCACAACTTCTCTGGGCAACCTCTTCCAGTGTCTCACCACCCTCACAGTAAAGAATTTCTTCCTAATATCTAATCTAAATCTACCCTCTTCGAATTTAAAACCATTACCCCTTGTCCTGTCACAACACTCAGTGGTCAAGAGTCCCTCTCCATCTCTCCTGTAGGCCCCCTTCAGGTACTGGAAGGCTGCAATAAGGTGTCCCTGGAGCCTTCTCTTCTCCAGGCTGAACAACTCCAACTCTCTCAGCTTGTCCTCATAGGAGAGGTGCTCCAGTCCTCTGATCATCTTTGGAGCCCTCCTCTGGACTCTCTCCAACAGGCCTGCGTCCTTCTTATGTAGGGTGTCTCAGAGCTGGACGCAGTCCAGGTGGGGTCTCATGAGAGCAGGGGGACAGAATCACCTCCCTCGACCCGCTGGTCATGCTTCTTTTCATGCAGCCCAGGATACAGTTGGCTTTCTGGGCTGTGACGCCTCATGTTGAGCTTCTCGTCCACCAGCACCCCCATGACCTTCTCCTCAGGGCTGCTCTCAAGCCATTCTCTGCCCAACCTGTATTTGTGCTTGGGATTGCCCCGATCCATGTGCAGGACCTTGCACTTGGCCTGGTTGAACTTCATGATGTTTGCACAGGCCCACCTCTCAAGCCTGTCAAGGTCCTTCTGGATGGCATTCCTTCCCTCCAGTGTGTTGACCACGCCACACAGCTTGGTGTCATCAGCAAACTTGCTGCGGGTGCACTCAGTCCTGCTGTCCATGTCTCCAACAAAGATGTTAAACAGTACCGGTCCTAGTACCAACCCCTGAGGAACGCCACTCATCACTCGAGCCATTGACCACAACTCTTTGAGTGCAGTGAAACATTCCTCTCTAAAAAAAGTTTCCAATCTTGGCTATAACTACTAGAGCCACTGTCCTGGTTTGAGCGACCCAGGACCAATTTCTCCTCAAATGCTTGGGAAAACTCTAGTGTCTGAATTTGTGAAAATATTTACTTTATAGCCAGATATGGTATATGAGTTTCAAGGTCTCAGTGTTTTTGAACCTTGCCAGGAGCAGGGATGAAGAGGAGTGAGACCTGAGCATGAACATCACATTCGATATAAATTAGGAATTTTTCTGCGTAGTTCTCTCTCTCCCTTGATGGCAGTGGTCCAGAGAAGTTCTTGCCCCAGTATCAGACCCCTGCGACCTTCCCTTCCTCCTGAAGCCTTAGCGCTCGCAGTGTCTGACATTTGCTGTCCACTGCTGGGAGTGCACAGCTTCCTACTGATGTAAGTGGCTGAGTATAATCCTTGTCTACTTTATATTAGGATTAGGATCAATAATGGTTCTTTAGTATTATTGTTAATTATTCGGTCTTATCCTATTAAATCTATTTATATTTCAATCCTCATTTTCCCTTGTTTTCCCCCACTCCCCTTCCCGGGTGGGGAGGGCTCATCAGGTGATAGAATAATTGTCTAAATGACAATGAATTGTTATGGGTTTCTAAAACCATAACAGCCACCTAACATTAGACAGGACCTATGATGATTTTTTTAAAATGAGCTGTAATTTACAGGCCAAGGGCAAAATTCTCCTCTTTCATGCACACTGAAAATGTAGTATCTGCGGAGTCTATCAGCGCTTATTCTGCACTGACTGTTAGTTTCTATTTCCAGCAGTGGTGTTTCTGGTGCTGAAAAAGCAATAGGACACGGCAGCTAGGCTAGGGCAAAGAGGTTTGCTCTCACTGCTGGCTGAACCCTGCAGCACCCATCACCATGACACAACTAGGCATCCTTCTAATTTAACAGAGCTGATCCACAGTTCTAATCAGCTGCTTCTGTGTAGACAATTATTTGCACATGGTGGGTGGGGGAGGCCTCAATCTTTTTGCGTTCATGATTTTAACTGTACATATTGCACACACTGAAATTCACTGTATTCCATGAAATATCCAGAAAAAGTCTGGCTGCTGCTTGCATCTATTACTGTATTCTTTGATGTGTTCACATCCAATCTTGTGACCACACGTGATAGCACAGGTCAGATTGAGTAAATCTTTTTTGCCAACAGAAGTGTCCTGGCTAGGGGCCAGGCTGAGTGCCACCATAGAGATCTTTGCAAAATAAGATTCCTCAGCTTCCTGCCTTTTTGATCCTGAGGTGGCTGCAGCACAAGAAGCACATTTCTTGGCCCTGGCTGTACAATTTTCAATGTCACTGGTCTGGCCTTGGTTTATTCCAAATTGAAGTTTAAATATTTTAATTTTTTTTTAGTTTCATTTTCTTAAAAAGTTGTGCAGGAATTCATGATTATGTGAACTCAGTGAGGGGCACCGCAAAAGACAGGTGACTGCAGGACACTGTTATTAGCTAAGAAACAGGACATTTCTCACCACAGAAGCACAGATTTCCTCCTCTGTTCCCATGATATTATTATGAAACATGCATACTTTCTGGTATCAAATTCCACACTAACTCACAGCCATACAGTTTCACTACTGCAAGAGCTTGATGTCAGGTCGGCAGCAGTTAGAGAGGAGAGCAAAGCCAGCTTCCCAAGCTTTCACACTGCTGGTACAAAGCTCAGAGCAACTCCTGGCCCCTGTTGTGGTGACTGGACTAGGTCTGGCAATCTTTGCAAGATACCTGTAAAGATGCATTCCAAATAATGGCCTGACCTAGAACTCTTACACTTGTTCTGGGAGACACTATCTGGCCTTTCTCTCACTTCATGAGAGTTTGTCAGAGCTGATAGTCTCCACAGCTCTCAATCCTCCCCCCTTGCTGTCTTTTCTCTCGCTTTCATTGAATAGGCTTATCAATTCATTCCTTTCTTCATTCACTTTCCCACTGATTTTTTTGCTCCTCTCCATGCCATCAGGGACCACCCTTTCAAAACCAGGTTGGGACCATGCCGACTCTCCCAGATGCTCAAGATATCACACTACCCCTGTTCCTGTCATCCTTCCAACTGACAGAAGTTAGTCCCACCTTCCTCATCATAATTAAATATTGCATCTTCAATCCCAGCAACCTCTCCACAACTTTGAGGTCCTATCTTAACCCCGTCCTGCTCTTCTCTTTCTACTCAGAATATAATCAATCCTTCCAGTACAAAACCGAAAATGGCGATTTTTGCCTTCTTTGGCTTGCTTTCGCCTAGTTATAAGACAATGTTTTCTTTAGCTATCCTACAACCTTTTCTTTTTTCCCCATCACAGTTTAAGAAATTCCCTACCTGCTCACCTCTTCTAGTCTCCTGACTTGGACCCAAAGACCTCTCCTCCTAGGTTCCCGTACCTCTTTTTTCACCCCTCCCTCACTCCTCTCTATCACTTCTCACTTAGCCCAACTTTCTCCCACAATGAACGTAGGCTTTGATCTTGCCTTTTTTTAAAAAAATAGTAATCCCATCTGTCTCTCAAACTATTACCTGTATTTCTCATTGAGCTCACTGAATGAATTGCAAGAGGTTCACCTGGTCTTATTCATGGACTATCAGCCCTCTGGCTATGATCTCCCTGGTTTCCATCCAAGACCTTACTCAGTCCAGTCCTGACCCATGGCTATATTACCTACTACCCTTACATAACATATCATTCACCTCCTGTGCTAAGAGTTTTGCACGACTCATGGTTTAGAGCTATTTGTTCAATCCAAACTGCCACAGACTACACTTCTGTACAAAATGATCCTTGAATTCCCTACAGTCAGTCTCAGAAAGAAGACGAGAAAATGTAATTTTCTTCACAAAGTAGCAGCCAAGTTGATGCTAGTACAAGGAATTTACAACCACCTGTACTACTGCTGAAGACAGATGAAAACCTACACAAAGAAGTACAAAACAGTATTTTGCAGAAAAGGAAAACAGAATTTGTTCTGTCTGGCTGCAGGAATCATGAAAAATCATAGAAAATTCACTTTTCTTTTTTTTCCATCTTTAAAATTTTAGACCTATTTTGCAAGATTAACAACGCCTTTTGGTGAAATTAAACAATGGAAGGGTGTCAGAGCTACAATCACATTTCAAAAGGTGAATCATAAGCAGTGAAGCTGTGAAGTATTTTAAAAAAGTGACTAAACTATGACTATACTGGACAAATGAGAATATCCAAACACCATAAAGTTCTGTTAAACAAAGCAGAAAACTATTCTGAGTCACATTTAGGAATATATTTACCTACCTCCAGCTGGCTATACACCAAACCAGGAATGTGTAAGCATACATGAACATGAACATGAATGCGCACAAACCCCCGTATAAAAAGGATTCATCAGTTCAGGCTACAACCTGTATTCATATCTACCACTAGATACATGCAGTTTTCTTACTGGCATCAACAAAATATTTTTTGCTGTACCTTTTATGCTTTCCACACACATTAGCCAACACAGTCAGGTACATCTGAAGTGCAGCTAAGGGCACCCTCTGAGATTTCAGTTCCTTAAACTCCCTCTTCCATAGCCTTTTTATGGCTGACTCACGTAGGAGAATTGGTCCTGGTCCATATCTTGTCCAGAGCAGGTTCAGGAGCAACATTATTAGTTGGGCCTCTTTTCCATTACCTTTTTTTAAGTCCTGTCATGTTGACTGGAAGCAGTACTCCAGCAAAACACTGATATTTCATTTCCTATTTAAGAAGCTATTTAAGAACCACTCTAAGATGCCTCCCTCATCCAGAGCCCAGTGTGTTACAGTGCCAAGGTTAATTGAGGAGCTGAAGGCCAAGATTAAGTTCCACCTATTCTCTGGGAGGATTTAGTTTCCCATGTTACTATACTTTCCTAGATGCACATGGAAGCTGACACAGCCAACCGCAGGACCTCTGCCTGCTGCACTTCTCTCCCCAAAGAAATGCTAACCCCCATCAATCTAAATGAGTCTAATTCCCATCTACACTCATTTACTGGCAGGGTAGTATAAAAGGGCCATTGTTTAAGAAAGAGTCAGGCTCACTGACTGTTGTTTTTTTATGAAGGATGCCATCAGCATACCAAAATCTTTAGATACCAATCATCCATTCTATTCAGCCCACTTCCTCCTTCCCTTTCCAAAATATCCCACTTCGCCAGGACACTACTTCAGTTTTAAACATTAACAAGACAGCTCTTTTGACTATGTAACAATACTAAACACTAAATTCTGAAGTCTCCACAGTAGCTGAGGTTCTTTTTTTTTCCCCCTCACACTGAAGCAAAACAAACTGGTGACCAAGTTGTTGAAACGAAAGAAAGCATTTCAATTAAAGCATTTCCATAATATTGTTCGCTGTTCTGAATGCATTTTCAGGATTGTAACAGAGCAGAAAGGTTATCAGTAGTCAGCTGCAATGGAATGAGCTGGAAAAAGACTGGGTATATACCTATCTAACTCTGAAGTATCTAATTAAAATTTAAGCAAACTTGGGAGTTAGGACAGCTGGAAGAGGCACTGGGAACCTCTCAGAAGTTCTATGCCTTGTACTTAAAATGACACGAATTAATTTAGTGTGCACAAAGTGTGGGAGTTCAGTGGCAAAGGGATCATAATTCCAAGGCCAGCTGGTGTACACAACAGTCCGCATGAAGAACCTTTTTCCACAGCTAGTGGTCAGTGAGAACGGGGCTCAGTTTTATACTTTATGCAATCAAAAGCACCTGTTTGAAGACATATAGCTTGTACTTCACAAAAATATTGTCTTGGCTGCTGGGAGCAAGTCAAAGTGCAGAAGTTGCCATCACTGCAGTACCTAAGCACTTAAACGCAAGGTGATGTCATTGTGATTAATAGTGAATGTCTATTGTGGCATGAACATTTTTCAAAGTACACAGATAGGTCACAGCCAATTGCACAAAGGGTGCAAACACATGGTAAGAATTCCTCCCCCTTTGGCACCACAAGGGTACAACTGTCACCTCAGAGCTGCCACAGGCAACACCATACTGCGCTGGATTGAGGCCACAGAAAGAAGGTACAGGAATAAGACGGTCTCATCCTTCTCTCAGGAATATCAACTCTGCACAATTCAAATTTGGCACATTTGTGCCTGAACCATGAACTAGACAGAGGCTTTCGGTCCCTGCAGGAACACACACAGTCTGATCTGAGCTCAGGAACTGTCCGAACACAACAGAGGGAAAAGCAGGGATTCAAACTATGGAAATCTCTCTGTGGCCCCAAGACAGTATGGTCCAACAGCCTGAAACCATAAACGCTCCTTGGTCTCTCTGTTGATTTGCTATCATGCTCCTCTTGCGCGTGTCACAAGGCCTGTAGCATATGATGCAAGACACAGCTATACGCTGATTTGCCAAGGACCGAAAGGAAGAATTTTTCCTCTGGTTCCTCTGTGCTCATGCTAGATTATCTGGTGAATCAGTGAATTGCACTAAATCAACTATATGAAATTCCAAACTATTACTTTGCTAAAATAAAGCTATGTGTACTTATTTTATACTCTTCTTTATCAAAGCAAGAGGGTGCTTAAGAGACAGAGAGAAGGAGACTTTCTCTACCTCGCTAGTGTTCCTGTGTGCAGCAGGCATAGAACACAAGAACAGCCATGTAGGTCCAACCAGATGAGTATCTACTGCCCTGCCTCTGACAGGGGCCAAAAGTATCTGCCTGAGGGATCACATAACCACAGAGCACATGCATAGTCACACTTATCCAGAATACCTTTGCAGCCCAAAGATTTCATGTGCCAGAGGTGATGAATTCGTACTTAATAGCTGTATCGCTCAAACTCTCAGCCTCTGGGCAGGGAACAGGCCCTGTGCCATTCACCTGGCTCATAACCTGCACCCACAGGGCACCTAGGGTTTACTGTGCCACTGGCACATTGAGTGACTTCTTGAGATGGCAGCAGAATAGCCCACGTTAATGTTTGCCTGGAGCACGCAGGGAGAAAAAGAAAAATTTAGCAGGAGAGGCTATTGAAAGTGAGTGAGGGATGTGAGAGCTCACTGGAAACCTCCAAAAGGATGGTAATGGGCAGAAATATTTAGCTGGTGGTAACCACAAATACAGAATTTGATTGCCAGTTTTAATTTAACCCTCAAGCAGCTGGTGTGTGAGAGACATCCAACAAATGAGCAACTGCATTAGAGCCAGGTAAAGACCTAAAACATGGGCTGCTCTTAGAACATATCTCCACATGTCATAGGAAAAGGACAGGTAACAGTGCAGCTCTAGAGGTCACGGGAGGGAACACTATAATGGCCCTCTCCAAAAAAATTACGGGGTGCCAGGAAATCCTGGTTACGACAATAACATGGAAAAAGGAATATTTCTGTGAGATACATTTCTGCTGCTGCCTATTCCTACAAAACACAGAAATGCAACTTTTTGAAAGGGCACAAATACAAAGAGATTAGGCCACAAAACTTACTTGGAAGCCCTTGAATAACATACATTTTAGCTGTAGCTACGAGCTCCTGTGCCTGATTGCTCCCAGATGAAACAAAGTATTATTGTAACTCAATTCACAGATTTTTAAGGAATGTTTCTCTCCAAGTTTGAATTACTTACAATGTCTTCTGACCGGGACCAAAGTTAAAAACCATGTTCATGGCATGTCTCCTTGTTGGGGCTGGACCTATCGAATGTGGAGGCAAATCCATGAACACAGGACTTCTCACAAGGGTTACAAATGAACCTCTCCAGCTTCCACGTACTCTCTGGAGGGAAGCTGTGGCAGTGCAGAGATTGTGCCCTGCGCTGGTACAGTGCCATGACTGTAGGCTGTCTTCTTCCCTCCTGTTACTCCATGAGGATGATGCATTTGAGATCCAAAATGTATCTGAGGGAAAAGGTCTGAGTTCTCCCACGTGCTAGCTCTGTATTATCATACCATCAATGCTCAGAGCGGCCAAGAAGGAAAGGGGATGGTAGAGGGAGGAGGACCACAGCCAGACTGGCTAGCCAAACTGCCAGGAAGAAGTGAAGCTTCACTTTTTAGTCTGTCATGCTATCAGGGACATATGAAGGACTTTTCAGAAATACTTCTTGAATGTTTACATTACTCCACTTTGTGCTCCAGGGCATTCAGCTACACTGGGCAGTTGAAGAAACAGTGGCATTAATCTTTTACACTAAGAATAAAATTGAACTAGAAAAAATAATAGTTATTAAATAGTTTGTGCATTTTATTTCATTATAAAGGACCCTATTACATTGGTCCCACCCTGTGACTTTTTTTAGGAAGCTCCAGAAAGATTCCCAACCCCACCTTTTCTTTTTTTTTTCTTTTTTTTTTTTAAATCTCAAAGAAATAAGACTGATTTCATTTTGCTAGATCTGGCTTCTCATTTCCATACTGGAAGTGCCAGCAATTCTTCCTGGTTTCTGGTATTGGCAAAGTCAACAGCATTAAATGGGACAAAACAGGGCAAAGGACAAAAAGAGAGAATGAGAGACTCTTGTTTTAAACAAGAGTTTAATTTAACCCTCAATTAATTCTGATTTTCATGTAGGATGCAGAACAGGTGTTAAAAGAAAATGGTATTTGAAAATGGCAGCACAAAAAGCTACTTGGAAAAAGAGAAGACCATTCCCATTTCACCTCATCACTCCTTTATGGGGAAAAAATACACTATTTATAATATATTATTCTGATCCTTAACACCAGATTATCATCCAGGCTGAGGACTGAATATAGCCCTAATGTTTTAAGCAAATCAATGTGAAAGGCTAAAACAGTGGCCACGGTGAGGCAGAGAAGCATACTTCTGTCACGCCAGTGAGGAAGCACTGGGGACGTATAGTATCTCCAGGAAGAGAACAACCGAGAACAGCTATGAGTCACTTGGAAAAGGTGTGTTCAGCTACCCATAAAGAAAACACCTTGGGGAATTCACAGGCTGCAGTGGTGAGGCTGTGTCAACAGCTAATATACAAAGCTGCTCCTGGGTTATAGATATGCTGGGAGATGATAAAAGTGCATCAGTGTGTGTGTGTGAAGAAATACCAAAAGGATCCATTAAATCAAATAAAACTATCTTATGTGAACTTTTGCCCAGAATTGAAACAAAACCTAAAGTGTTCCTTTTACTAGATAGTCAAGCAGCTTGGCTACCTTATGTCTTAATTTTCCTTAATTCCTGTGAACTTTTGTACTTCCTGATTTCTTCCTAAGCAGCAACAGCATTCCTAGAACAATGGCTTAACAGCAATTCTTGTTCATTCTGAAAAAAAGAAATGCCATGAACCTTGCAAAAAAAACTGTTCTTGATGCTTTTTCCAAATATGCAGATCCAAAGAGTGTAATGCCATGAGACTTTACAAACAAAACAAAGGCATCTTCAGATGCACTAAAGGAAACTGTTGATAAAAAGCTACTCGTGTGTATTTTTGCAACATCAGACAAGAAAGAGCAAGCAGTTTGCCCTATTTGGGGAAAGTTCAAATAAGCTTCAGAAGACTTTAAAAATCATATTCAATCTCTGAGCAGTTCTTGTTTGTGGGCCATTTTCAGACATACATGTTTGCCTGAAACGTACTTAAACAAGGCTTCATTTTTTGTGATTCCGTCCATGCTACTTGAAAAGACATGGTTCTACTGCAGGAAGCAGAATGACAACAGCTGTGAGGAGAGATACAGCACAGTGTTCTGTGCCAGCTGAGCTCTGAGCTCATGATGAATCTCCCCTGTTGTGCAAAATGCAATACTGAATGCTTTTGCAGAAAAGAAACAAAAATGGGCACCCCAACTGTACTAAGATCATAGCATCTGCTAACAGAATTGATAAGCAGCCATCACGGCCAGGCATTTAAAAACAGAACTTTATGAAGCAGAGTAATTGTATTATCTGCTATTTAGGACAACCACAGGGTGTGTTCCAAACTCATGAAAAAAGAAAGAAAAAAACCACAAAACTTCAAACTTCAGAGCTGTTAACAGAAATCAATGCAACTCGATCAGAGAAAGAATCCTACATCAGTCTTTGAAAGCTAAGGAATGCAAATGGAAGGAAACTCACATAAAATCTGACAGGTATTGTAAAAGGAGTAGCACTAAGTCCCAAGCAACACATACTTGTAATCCCTGGTGGTGTTATTCAACCAAGATTCACGCCTGAGCCAAGTAATTTCCTTGAACAAGATTCTGCTGTACTGTAAATAGCATGCGGTTTACTGTAACTTTTCAGTATTTCCCTGTCTTCACAATTAAGCCAGTATTCAAGAGCAATACAGAACAGCCCAGAAAGTGTCTTTGTCCACATGCCACCTTTATTTACCCCTTTTTTGTTCCTCTGCAGTGTGAGTCAACATGTCCAATGACAGGACAAACAGCAATGGGGACTAAATTTAATTTAAATGTAAGGAAAGAAAAGAATTCTATTGTAAGGGTTACTGAACACTGTCACACGTTGCCCAGAGAGGTTGTGGAGTCTCCATCCTTAGAAATATTCAATCCTAGCTGGTCACAGCCCTGAACAACCTGCAGTAGCTCACCCTGCTTTGAGCAGGGAGTTGGACCAGATACTCTTAGAGTGCCTGCTAGCCTCAGGTCTTCTGTGGCAAGTCAGTAGAAGCTGGACCCGTCTCCACGAACAACCTCTAACAGCAACTCTGCTGGCAGCCCCTTCCATATTACCCTTTTTCCTAGCTGGAGATTGTACAATGGACCTCATCTCTACCAGGATTACCTTTTATTTAACTACAATTCAAATTCCCAGTGCCATTGTTTAAGAACTGCTTGCTTTTTAGCATCTAGTTTTCCAGCATCATCTCACCTCAACATTTCCTCAAATGGTGATCACAACCAAGCACATATGTACTTTGTAGTAAATGGTGCTTAAAGCATTGGAGAACTAGGGCCACTCAGAAATAAATAAATAAATAAATAAATAGCATTGGCTGTCTTACTAGTCTTTGCTCCTTTTCATTCTTTCCATTCACTCTCCACATCTGAATACTTCTTCCAACCTATCTTTGTGCCTGATCTCACTTTGGTAACCGGTAAACATTTAATTATTATGAACCACCATCTCTCTCACCTCCCATTCCTCCCATACTCATATTTCCTCCTACATCCAGTCTCATTTCTCTCTAAAATTGTCCATGGGCTAAACCACAATTTGCCCTCACAAACTAATGCATTCCCAAAACAGCATGACTTGCATATGGGCAAAAGTTCACATAAAAGCAGGTGAGTGTTCATCCTTTGTACGTGAGAAACTAAAAGAGAAAGACTTGTGAAGTAATGTGGATGTAGTCTGAAAACGGGGTTGGATCTCTGCAGTTTACACCTTTAAGACTGACTCTTCTCTTCTGCCACTAGCATGATCTCGGACCTGTGCTATTGCTGTGAGCCTTAGCCCATATCAAGGTAGAGCTCTGGCAACTATGATTTTCAGCTCTCCTCATTTCCGCTGCATCCATTATTAGTCTCATTTTTCTTCAGCCTCTTTCCATTTTGTGGAATGGAACTCAGCACCTTCCTAGTTCTCCAGTTCTCCTGTTCATTTCACTTCACACACACCACATATATGTGCACTCCTTTACTCCATCACTTGCTTGTATACTTCTTTTTGGGGGAGTGGGAGTAGAATACAGCTTGTTTACACTTGCTTTCCACATATTTTTGCTAATAACAGACACAAGGCCTTAAGATAATTTTCCTGTGTTAATAACATCCATCAGTATAGTAGTTTGAATTATTAAAAGCTCTCAATAAGTTAACAACTCCTTTTCTGCCTCAGTCATTACAACTGAGTTAGAATTTTGCAACCAAAGGACATCATAGTCCAATGCACCATCTCATGATTAAAAAATCCCCAGCTTCAGATTTGAGACGTCTCCCTAAATCCTTTGTTATATATGGGGCATGTCATCCACTGGCTTGTTCCTACTACAGAATCAGAGCTAAATTCCCCTTTTATATCTTGCACTTCAGGACCAGACTCAGGAAACCAGGAGCAGACAGGAACTGAAGGCTGAGACCTAGAGACCACATTTTATATAAATAATAATAATGGAAAGCTAGAAATGCCTAAAATTATGTTCTGATAGGGTGATACTGGCACAAAACAATGTTTTAAGACACACTTTTCTTTATTGGAACACAGAAGAATGGTGGCTTAAATATTTTAAGATCTTTGTAAAATCCTTTACGCAAAATTACTTTCCTGGATCAGTTCATAAGAACTCTCATTCTTTGAAGTACTTATAGCAATTTGCTTCTTCAGAGTAAGATACTTAGCATTAACACTTAACCATTAACAACTCTATCTTCCAAATGTTCATGTGATAAGTAAATACTACTGCCCCCACTACACAAGTCATGCACCTGAGAGACAATTTCTGTGATCTGCCCATGAGTGCAGGGACTGGAATTCCAATGTCAAACAATAAAATAGCTTTTTGCGTGTGGTACAGATGAGCATTATCATCATTGCCTTTACTTGTCTGCTCACTAAAAATACTGCGGATTTGAGCACATTCATTTTTTTCTACATCTTATCTTACAACACTGACTCACATGAATTAATCCCTCTTTTATATTCTGCTCATTGACTAAATAATGGAATGTTCTCAAGATATTAAAAGATCGACACCCAAAGAACCGGCATTTGGGTAGGTACAACACAGCACAAAATAATTTCTATAGGTACAAATGGAAACTCAAGAAGTTCAGGACTTCAGTGACTTGATGAAGGTCAAGCAGTGTGTTCCCAAGCTTCAAACTGATCTTCTTAATTATCTGGCAAACAAGGCAAAATTATCCTGGTAGATCTCACTTCAAGCTTATTGCAGACAAATTTGAACATTAGATTGTATTTGTCTAACTGTGGGTCTTTGCTGAAGATGCAAAGCTTTTATTTTGTACTTGGTTTAGAATCAAAGGAGTAAAAGCTCTTCTGTTCTACCTGCATTTCATTCTTTCCCCCAGTCTATATGCAACCCATTTGCTTAATCAAGATGTGTGATAATGCATGAGTTAATAACAAACAGAACAGCTCTCCCTTTTCCCATATCAGTGCTTCAAATCATCTACACTCTCCAAAACCTGAACTCTTTGTCCACCAATGTAAATGAAACAGGGTTTGTTCTGAAGTCCCTTTTAATCACTCGCTCTCCCACAACATGGAGTTAAGTAAAATGTATTAAAGAAGAGAATAAAATGACCATTTGTTATATGTTTACAGACAGTAACACAAAAAAACATTTCTCCTGCTGGCCCTAAAGTTACATCCAAAAGAATATGCAAAAGCCTCAGTAAGTGGTCACATTCAGAAAGAATGGTAAAGCACCCCACTCTTACCTGGACAGCACTGTATTTAAAGTCATGTAAATATGATTACTTGGGTAAATGAGGGTTAAAGATCTTAATTCATCATGGATGTATTGTGTCAGAAAGACAATATTGCCTTGTAAGGAGGCTTTTATCATGCAGTTGTATAGTGCTTCTTAACCAAACTAAAATATTGTGAGACAACTGAGAAATATGCTGCAACTGAAGACAGGTTCCAAGCTGCCCTCTCCTCCACTGTCTTTGGGACCAAAGCTCAATAACAAGAGTTTACAAGCAAAAACAATACAGTGAATGGCACATAGAGAAGAAAAAATATTCCGCTACTATGAATGTGCTCCTGTTGGAATAACCAATGCTTTTAATTAAAAAGTTTTCAAGGAAGTTCACGGCCCAGCACAAACGTTACAGAAATCACTTGAGAGAAGAAGCTACCAAGGAGTAGGAGAAAATACTCTGTTTTGATTTGGCAGGCAAATTCCATGGAAGTGTTCATAACTTTTAGGCAGCTTGGTGAAAGAGCACAATATCCTGACTGATAGTCCAAATTTTAAACTTACACTTAAAAATTATGACAAGCAGCTGTCCATGGCTTGAAGGAAAGATAGTATTTTGGGTGTCTGTCCTAAAAGAAATACTGTTTTCATTCTTAAATCCACCCACATGATCTCATTGCCTGATCAGAGAAAGGCAAATTTCTGTACCCTGAAGTGCCAAGACTTGAAAGTCCACGAAAGGGGCAAATCATTCACAGTAAGGACTTATGTTTAGACATGGTAGGTAAGTCAGCACTCGAGGAAGGAGAAACACCTTTCAAAGCATGACACCCAAGCCCACAGACACAAGAAAACAGTTGGCACTGCGTAAGTATTATAGGAATTTCAGACTCAGTTTGTTCCCTTACCTTTGCACTACCACATACAGCTCAAAGCACTGACAAAAACTTCATACAACCATTCCAAAAAACACCCTCTTACCCCAAAGTGGTCAAGTACAGATGTTTCCCTCTACTTCTGTCAGATTCTATTTTTTAGTTTCTTAAAAGATAGAAGGGTCTCCTTTGGGAAGGAATAGGTTCTCTCTCCTTTCTGGTTTTGGTAAAACCTACACAAACTCTGTTTATCTCCACAGTGAAGTAGCTATGATTATAGTCTTGTCTGTAACCATCCACTTCCAACTTCCTTAGTAAGCAAGGAGCACTAAGGATATTGCCTTGTTCCCGGACTAGGGATACCCTGTGCTAAAATTTACTACAGTTCAAATCTGCAAAAATGTTTTCATCCTTTTAACTGAATTATGCTATTTCAAACTTTATCCACTGATCTGTCTTCCATCAGTTTCCTCCATATTTCCATTCACACTTTGTGGCATGCTGCTATATTAACATTTGCAAGCTGTCTATCAGGTTGGTTATGTTGCAACCAGTTGTTTATTTACATTTATTTTTCAACACAGGAAGTAGAATAAAATATGTCTAGACTTATTCTTCCACAAATTCACCCAGGGAGTTCACACACCTTCCCCTGCCCTCTCTACTCCAGTTCCCTTATTATTTTTTCATTTCATAAGCTGATTAGATGGAGTCACAAATACACACAAAATGATAAGAGCTGTCTTGGCAGCCTTCAGTGAATTTCCACCATAAACACTTTCACATCCTCCAGCATGCAAGCCAAGGTGTTTTGTAAGAGCAACCCACAAATCTTAATTAATACATTTAAGAAGTTAACTGAAGCTTTCACCATTTATGCTGCAGCATCTTGTAAGGGTCTAAAAACCTCACCTCCAGATTCAAGCAGTCAAAAGCAGATTTTCACACAAAGGTCTTACCAACAAACCTTGTAGAAGAAGGTGCTTGAAATATACACAAGCAGGGATATAGAGAGAATTATGTTGCAACAGTTACTCTGACGAATTTGAAATGGAAGTCTGGAAGTCTAGCACAATGTGAGAGTTCATCCACAGAGTAGAAAAAACAATACTGGGGTTTTTTTATTAACCCTATTTTAAGTCTTTTCTAGCACATATCACAGACCAATTATGTATTAATACTGTTCCTGAAATTAACCATCAGAACCTGCTATTGCCTCTAGCTCTAAAAGACAGAGTGAAAAGAAGTAAGGCAAGAATTAAAACAATTGCCTCTTAACAGGGCAACCCAACTTCAACCAGAATCCAGACCATTACAAACAAAATGCTTTTGTTTTGCCACTGGCAGTGAATGATTGCTTTGCTTGTCCTCCATACCTGCAAAAACACTCTATTACTACAATTTGGAAAGGTAACTGAGTGAAATGAACATATCCCAAGTTGTCTCCTTACCTGAAAAACACAAAATGAGGAGAGAAGCCAAAAGACAGGGTAAGTTATTTTTATACAGCTCTTCGACAGCTCTTGATAAGTCATCAATACTGCCAAAGTACTGGAAGCTACCAGAGGACCTGGTGCTCCCTGTCACTTAAAGTGGACTCTTTTCTGCTCAGTACAGTAATGGAAAGAAGACAACAGTGGCATGTGAGCCCTGTGGCAGTCTCTGCAGCTCTTCAGCATGTGCAGTGCTTCCAGGTACGGGCAGCTCTGATGCAGTGTAGCTCAGAAACAACCACCCGCTCCACATCTCTGATGCTCTCACTGTCAGTGCCACACTCCAACAATGATCAAGCTCTTTTAACAGGAAGGACACAGTCTAAGAAGTGGGTAGGCAATGCCCATGCAAAAGATGGGATAAACTGGCATTTAAAAATATGAGGCATAAAACAATGTCTTCAAGAAGCTCCAGATGCCTGCTGTGAACCCAAATGGGGTGAAAATTTCACCCTTTACATAAAGACATTTCCTATGGGACACACCGTGCTGATTGCCTATTTACCCATTTCTTTTTCTGATTTTCAGTGGAACGTTTTTTTCCCTTTTAGTACACAATTACATGAAAAATGCCATTCAGTGTCAGTTTGACTGCTCCAGTTACTGAGTGACTATTTTTTTTTTTTCCAAACTGATGGCTGAAGAAGGGTGGAGAGGCATTTAATGACAGGGTATCTGAGATGACCATGTTGTGTTCTCACAAGAAAACTGAAAAATGAAGCACAGCCTATTTTGCATTTCTGCCTGATGTAACTCAGAAGTTCCTTCTTATGAATTCAAAATATTAATTAATATTTTGGGGAAGACATGAAAGAAATTTTTTTATCTTGTTTTATAAATATTTTCAATGGCAATCTGGACATTTTATTCCTTCCCACATCCCTACTAAGACTGTTTATTAAACCACCCATCATAACAAGATGTCTGTATGCTAAGTTGGGACTAATTTTGCTGTCACTGAATTCAACAGCAAATGACTCAAGGAGTTCACAGGTAGCTGGCTTGATCTTTTTACTCAGAATTTCCAAGCTACACATTTAAAATGTATTGTACTGATTAATACTGACTGCAAAAATTTCTCTTCACCTCTGCCTTATTTTCCCTATGCTCAAATACCCCAGGTTGTTTATCTTCATTTATGAATTCTTGATATACACTTTAGCTGCAGGCTTTTCAGAGAAGGTAATATTTCATTATTAGTCTGGGTATTAGGTATCAGTGTGGTGTTCTAATCTCATGTCTTTAAATATTGCTTTAATATAAATTCAATAATACTGATGATGATAAATGGAGACGGTGTTTCTGGGACTTTGGACTATGGATAGATCAGACTGTGAAGCTCAGGTGTGAATGCAAACTTTGGAGCAGTTTGACATTCACTTCAGGGACAACTGAAGGTCACTTCTTTCTAATGAAACATTCAAAAGTTATTTATAGCTCACAGTGACATTTCACCATTACCACGTATACTATGCCTGTGATTAATTTTTGAAGGCGTGTACCTGAACTGTGAATCCATTTTAATGATCTTCCTAACCATCACTGGTCAAATTTAAAGAAAATAAACAGTATACATGAGGTTGCCGCCTTTTCATAATTTTATATAGTCATTTCCCCAAAAGTTTATCCTTACTAAAATATAATCTACACAGACAACTCTGCAACAAAAAACTACTGAGGTCAAACTTAACTGATATGCAAAGGCACTATTTTTGAGAGAAACACACCTGAAGATACTGAAAAACAACGACCATGTAAGACGTGACATGTTACCACACAAAACAACTTCGCGCATTCTGCCTCAGGGGAGAGTTTACTTCCTAGTTCCTCCAATAATGTCACGTTGAAATATTTAATGCAAATTTTGAAAAATCTAACAAGCATTCAGTTTTAAAGAGCTAACATCAGACATCTCTCATCGTTGCTCTCATTTAGCTTCTGCCTACTCCAGCTCTCTAAATGCAATTCAGAAAGCTTTGGACACAAAATTTACACTGAACTTTCTGCAACACTGCTCAGTTGCAGGAAGTTTTTTCTAGTCTTTGGCCAAAACTCTGCAGCTCTATCCTGCTGGCTCCATGTTGCTATTCAGGATATTTCACAATGACCGTTCTCTTTTAATGCTACCCCAAAGAGCAGAGACTATGTCATATCAGATGGAGGTGAGAAAAAAGGTTACTACCCTAGCAAGATAATCTGCACCGACTACATTTCTGCTCTGCTCAAATCTCATTTGTTCCAGGAACTGTCCTCTAAACAGAATACAGAAGAAACACAAAATATACAGTAAACATCTCTGAAAAGAGCATTTGTCAAGAGCAAGTAAGGGTTATCAAAATATACATCCTTGTAGTACTGTGTCATAAGCACAGCTGAGAAGAAGGACACGCAGTTAACAGGAGCCTACCAAAACATTACTTACCACTGTCTTCACAGACCTTCAACTACACATCTTAAGAACAAAAGCTCATGTACTTTAGCACACAGCAAAGCACCTTCGAGTCGTCCCAACGAGACAGCAAGCGTTTTATTCTTTTTGGGTTTTTTTTAATACCATTTCACCCACATCACCAGACACGGACTGATGATATCAGTTAAAATAATACAGTAATGGAGCTGTTACAGGTACCTCCATATTAAACGTACCTTCATCTGGATGCAAAATAAATAAATTAATAAATGGGAGGGCTGAGATTTCCCCCTTCCACAGGGACATGAGCACTTGCCACTCTCTCCAGTCGCCACTTCCCAGGATACAAACAGAAGCTCAAGAAAACGCATATCAGAAAGAACCATTCTGTCATATACAGGATCCACTGCAAATGCACCTTCCACCTTTGCCATTGTTTGCCCTTGAATCTATCACCTTAATGTGACATTTCTAGTATGGTCTGAAGTACTTCTTACATACAGCATAGATCCTCATCAAATTGTTGTAATCAAACTCATATCAGAATAAGTTTCATTTCTTGTCTTCTTCCTACCTACACCGACTCAAGTAATATTTTACTCCATGATGTGTCACAGGGGGCTTTGAAGCAGAAGAGAAAGGAATGGGACTTGTCATAAAAAAAAAGAGAAGTAGCAGAGTTTGATACAAAATTCTACACTCTATCTACATCTGCCTCTGCCCTTACTTACCTGATGAATAAACAAAACACTAAATGTGATCCCATTAATCTAGTTATTTTGACTGCTTTTAGTGTAGAAGCCTATAGTGCAGAATTTATAGCTCATACAACCCACAACAATTATGGAAGGTATAAAAAACAACCCTGCTTACCTTTCATCCCAAACTTTGAGTGTCTTCCAAATTTCAGAATAATGAGCATTATTACTAAGCCAGTGCACACCAGTGCTGCAATTCCTACCACAACATACACCTAAAATAAGAGGACACAAACAGATCTGCTTGTTTTGTTCTCATGACCTTCAAAGACATTCAGCATACATTCAGATTAACGCACTTAGGTAAAAAGTGACTCGTTTCAACTGGGAAACATTTGCACTCAGATCAAGCAGTACAGAAAACAGCCACTTGTTGAGGTTTCTTCTATCCTGCAGAGAACAGAGATTCAGACACCTCTGAGAACAACTTTTTCAACATCCTACACATTCAAGGCAGGTGGGAGGGCATACACATCATCCCTTTCCCTTCCAGCAGAGTGGCATATTCTAAGAAAACATGTAAGAAAAGCACACAGGAAAATTTTTTTTACTGTGAGGGTAGCTGAACACTGGTACAGATTGTTCAGAGTGGCTATGGAGTCTCTGTCCCTAGGGATATCAAAAACCGAGTGGACACAATCCTGGGCAACCATGCCGGCCCCACTTTAAGCAGGGGGGATTGGATCAGAGAATTTCCAGAGGTCCCTTCCAACCTCAGCTGTTCAGTGATTCTGTTATCAGATGAGATAAGACTGTCTGGGATCCTCCCAATTTTTTAGCACAGTGTCCCAACTCCCAAACCGCTCTCTGGTTTATGAATGCACGTGCTCTCCACTGCCTGCTGCTTTACGGAGTCACTAATGCAGGGAGGCTGCTATGCCAACCAGGCTGGCCACCTGCTACCAGTTTCCAACAATTCAGTTCAGGACAGCATGAGAGGCAAGGCAGCAAAGGAGGAGGCCCACCAATTGAGCTACTTATACTAAAATCTACTGCAAATTATTTGATCAAAAACCTACATGAAATCATGTTTTAAAAACATACAGTTAGAATTTGAAAGTTCATTGCAGCACATCCTCTCCATAACGAGGAGCTGACTCCAGCACCAGAATTCAAGCAATGGTCTTCAAATCACCTTGGAAGTCTTTGTAAATAAAGAGTTGCTCTCCTTGGCTAAAATTAGAAGCAAATTCTTAGGCTAAAAAAATTACAGTTAGCTGTTCACAAAAGCATGGAACAAAGTAACTAGCAATTTTACTTGGACTGAAAAGTGATTCACTCTTTCAAAAAATGGGGAGAGGGCAAGAGTGGGGAGCATTGATTTTCTTTTTTTCCTTTTTTTATGAGTTTTGATCACAACACACTAATAGCTCCAGTCTTCTGGTAGCTCAGGGTCCTATTACAACCCATGCAGTTTTGTGAGTTGTAGAGCCACAAAGTCCACCAGTACTACAGATCAGGAAACAATGTATATACTTACAGTGATGCTATCTTCATTCTCTTTGTTGGAAACATCCGTAGAAGTGATTTGATTACTGTTATTTGTAGTGTCTCCAAGATCATTAGGCGTGGTTTCATACTCTTAGGAAAGGAAAAAAGGTTGCTTTTATAATTTTGTAATCTTAGAGGGGAAAGGGTTGTCTTTATTATTTCTGCTCTGTAAGACAGAAAGGCGACTAACAACTCTCAAGACTCTGAGCTCTCTGGAAACAACACATAATTGCTAAAGTAGCTGGAACATTTTGGGGGGGGGATCCCTGTGGTAGACAATCTAAAAATGTGTTGTGACTAACAAACTTGAAAAGAGAAGCGATCTGCACCATAATGTCTATCTTTACTGGAAAAACTAGAGTTAAAGAAGAACTCCATCCATTAAGCTATTTTTATGCGCTCTGACTTCCCATTAAAAATGAAAGACTGCCCTCTACACTGAACTCCTCCAGCCTTGTTTTCAGCCAAATATAGGGCAGTCTTAGAAATTAACTTGAAGACTTTTATTTAGCTGAGAAGAAAGTGCCAGATAGATTTTTAGCTAGTTTGTTACTATCAAATGTGAAAATTTTTTTTAGTCATTTTTGTTTATTTAAAAAATAATAAAAAATACTGTTGTGTGCACAGAGGTTACAGTCTAGCATCATAAACTGTCATACAGGTAAACCTGTGAAAAAATTAAATGCCTGAGATGTTATGAAGAAATTTGATTCATCAAAATAATCCCACTGACAGATCTGCAGGAGTCAATCCAGAACTATTCCATCAAACAAGTGACCATGGCTTAATTATTTATAATTATTTAAAAATGATACACATATATTTGCAGTCCATGACTTCCTGACAAAATTTTTCAAACAAGATAAAAAGAATTAAATAGTATACACAAGAACTTACAGAAATGGGTATGAAAATAAATTTTAAAATGCATATATTTCATGATTATTTCTGAAAATACACATAACATTTCAATCTTATGACTGTAATGTGTAGAGATGAAAGAAACAAACAAGGGCAACAACTGCATCTATTACAAAATGCACCTCCAGCATTGTAATTTAAATTCGCAATTAATTGCGTGTTTCTTTACATATTTTGATTTAAATCAGTGCCGTAAGCCTGCTGATGAAATTTTAACTGTGAATCTGAAAAGGCAGAGTGCAGAGGCATACATAGCTCTCACTAACTGCAGAAGCAGGAACTCTTCACACCACAGAGCTGCTACTGAGAAGGGGCCGAGAGGGCCTGTGCCTCGGTACAGTTGATCTTTAGCTCCCAAGGCCATTTTGGAGAGCTCAGTTGGCAATGCTAGCAACAAGCTGCATTGGGCTTTTGATCTTCATGCATGTGTGAACACATTTGCTTTCTGCAAAGCACTCGGCAGGCTGCAGATTTTTTGGTATATGAAGCTACACAGCTACTTCTGGCACCAGTGCTACAGTCAGTACAGTCAGGTTGTCTAACCAGCCGCATAGTCTATTTTGGCTCTACACCATGCATGCGAAGGACAGGACTCTTTCAAGCCAAAATACATACTAAGTATACAGAGCTTTCATGAAAAACAAAATTTAATTTCCTGGTCTTTTATTGTTTGAATTCTCCAACTCAGCACTGCATCTCTATACCTATAGCTTCCTATGCAGCAAGGATAGAACAGCAGCAAGGGGGAAACGAACAGCGTTCCTTACTCCGGGCAGCACAAACCCTGCCTGAATGGCTCCACTGCACAAGCAGCCTGGGCACTGGGACCATCTGCCACCGTGATTACGCTCTTTGCCACAGCAAAGAAGAAAGCTCCTGCTTCATTCATTAGCAGGCAGAGCCTGCTTTATAACAAGTATCTCAGCCTGTAAGATTGGGAAAATCTTCACCAGGATAGTTTTGACCAAACCTACATTTATGGTAGCTTTGTAAGACCAATATATAAAAAAAATATTTAGAGCCTTTGCTGCTCTGGCTCTGTAATACAAACTTTCAACAGGGAAAATTTTTTGCTCCTGATTTTACTTGTAAATACCAGTGAGCAAAAACCAATGCTATTTACAGTTCTGTTTATGCTCATGTCTGTACTAAGCTACTGGAAATCACACCCTGAAGGACTAATGAGAACCATGCAGAGTGTTTCAGGTCTGGTCTGTGAATCCTTTGAATGCACTTTTATATTAAAATGGGCAAGAGCTAAAGTAGGCCACATCGGTACGGTGGTGTTGCATTGCCATCCGCCGCTGTATAACTGCGAAGCGCTTACATATGAACTGCTGCCAGATCTTCAAAGCCTCTCGAAACGGGTGAGCCAGGCAAGGAAAACGCGTACAACAGCCAAAACCAGGTGATTCTGAGTTAAACAAATTCCTCTTCATTTCACTATGAAATCCTGACACGGACACCGAGCACTCCGGTACAGACAGGGTCACGCCTCTTGACTCATGCATGCTATGTGGGACTCCTATCGCTTCAGGGCCAGGTTCTCCAGTGCCGCCTACCTCAGGCAGCCACCTATGACCACGCCAACTGGGGAGAACCACGGCTGAGGCCGGGCAGTGTTTTGCAGCCGTTTTACAAACCTGGGATAGAGACGAGAGCATGGTCACACCAGCACCAGGGGGGTCTGTGGGGATGGGTGATATGGGGCGCGGTGTCTCTCATGTTCACAACCGCGTCAGAAGCAGCAGCCTGGCACGGAGATGTGAACTCGGAGCCAAAGGAGCTGGCTTTGCATTCGATTTCCTGCCCAGCCCCGGGCAAGTCACTTTGTTTCTCTCGGTGGTTTCCCAGACAGGGCCAGGACGGCCTCTCCTCCCCGCCTTTTCTGCCAGGCAAGCCGGCGGCATCAGCGGCTGCTCCGCACTTGCGGCATGCCGGGCCCGGCAAACACAACGTCATGCTGCCAGCTGCCACCTCGCCAGTTTTTCTGTTTCCCGCTCAAAATGCCTAACGGGAAACGCTTGGGAATCACCTCCCATGGAGCACAGGACGCAGAAAGGTGGTCAGAGGGGTACTCGAGGTTGGGGTCCCCTTGCCCTCTGCCGCCTCCCTCTCTGTCTCCTCACAGCCTGGCCCTGCCTGGCCATGGGCCCTGCTAAGCCGGGCCCACCCACGGGCCGGTGGCCCAGGGCAGTGCCCAACGGGCAGGGCTGGGGCTGCCCTCGTGTCCCCCAGCTCCTGGCTGCCAGGCCCTGCCGTGAGGGAACCCCACAGGGAGCCCCTGGCCCTGCTGTGCCCCGACACTCGCAGGGAAGTACTTTGCAGCTGCCATTAACTTCAGTCGTAGCCAACAGACTGACAGACACACAGCTAGTCCCAGCGCACAGCAGGATCAAATCCTCTGCCACTGCCTCTACCCTTTATACCGGGCACAATCCGCAACATGATTAGCATGGGGCTATGAAAGATGCATTTTGAAGAGAAGAGGGTGGGGGACCGAGGGGGGATGTGCTTTAAATCTTCTTTCCAACATAATCTAAGTTGTAGATAAACAGGTTAGCGTAGAGACAGAGCCGTCATAAAAAAAATTCATGAAAACATGAAAGTCTCCAAGTGAAGCTCATCTCAGGGGTCCACCCCACTGTCAGCCATGCAGGCAGTGGTTCTCTGAAGAAGTGTAGTAGTTTCTAGACTTTCCAGCCAGCCTCATTTATTCACCTCACTAACTGGACTTGTGAATTTGGAATAATTAAGGAAACACTCTGGACTACAAAGTGTTTCTCAAAGCAAGCACTGAGTCACCGAAACAAAGATCAAAGACAGCAGTTTCAAACAGCAGAAAGAAAAGCCATGAATAAAAAGGAAAGCTGCTTTCATTAGGACTAGTCTTGCAGGTTGTGATCTCCTAGCACAACTGGAAGCACAAGTCTCAGCAGAAATCTACCCAAGCCAACTGAAGCACAGCACTCACATGGTTAAAGCCATATACAGGCATCAGGACCACGATAAACAGCTCAGAATCAAGATCTTCATGCATACAGCTTATATAATACAATACATGTAAGAAATTGTGCAAACCATCACCACTTTCCCACCCCCCCGCCCCCCCCAAAAAAAAAAAAAAGAATTTGGAAAGAGAGGGAGGGTAAGCTATCCTTTAGTATTTCTAAGCACTTACAGCCAAATTGATGCTTCAATTGCACATTTGCTAAAGTTTAATGACATGGAATGGAATCAAAGCAATAACATTTAAATCAGCTTAAGGAAACTTGAGTCATGGGCCATTTCATCCAAATAAAAAGTACTCCAAACAGGATCCAGCTCCTGCTGGAAGCTAAGGGTATTTGGGTATGTTGGTTAGGATGGACTTTCCTGCTCACCAGAAGTATACCAGAAGCATTATGTAGAACTAGCCAGTTACTTTTCATTCTGCAGCTTCTATTCTAGTGCACACTGGCTCTTACTAGGTACAGACCAAAACATTATGCCTAACTAAAAAACTAATGTGAACACTGCGTCATCAAATCCTCTGGCACGCACTCAGGTATCACCAAGGTGATGGTCTGCTTATGCAAGAGAGATTAAGGGAAGGTACAAATGAGCGGACAGAGCAAAATAAATTGCCTACAGGAAAACTTACTTGTGCCAACCTCATTTTTAAGTGGGATTTAGGGGTACATTTTTGGCGGCAAACACGTATGGAATCATCGCTGAAAAAATAAATTAAGTTAAATAAGAAGAAATCACGAACTCTCTTTCCTCCAAGAAATGCCTCCAAAAGGTTCACAAAAATCTCATGCCTGTGAGCTACATCAGACAGCTGTCATCCTACAGGATCAACTGCAACCCTTCCTAGCAGTGGATTTATGCTTCTCCTAATGTGAATCAAAAGCAGCAGAGTAAGTAAAATGTCACATTGCCCTCATTTATCTTAAATAATATAAGGCAGGAGAAGAACCAAAAATACAAAGTACTTTTTAGAACTGTGATATAGTAAGTGCCATTTCAATTTAACTGAGCCTGACATTCAATCTTTTAATGGTTTCAGTCCCTTCATTTCTATCATTAAAAGAAAAGAAAAAGAAAATCAAATATATACCATAAACGTCTGGATCCACAATTGGGCCACTACCTGTACATGGAGAAGAGAAAAAGAAAAGAAAAAGCCTTTGTAAATAGATTGCAAATGCTGGAAGAATAAGAGTTTCTTTAGGAATTTTTTTAAGAGTTGACACGATATTTGCAATAGGAATGATCAGAACCTACACAAATGCAAAGCAAGATCAACATATTGCAGTACCTGTTTATCAGATTACATTTACAGACATTTTAGAGCTATCCCAAAGGTTAACATTTTGCTTCATGCGAAACAGCTAATGCACAGGGCACTAGCTCTGGCAAAGGCAGGTGTATTTCCGAACTGGGCACAATTCTGCTTTCCGCTGTTAATGTATATCTGGAATATATGCAACAATAACCATTCCTGTTGAAAAATCAATGGTAAAATTCTCCCTGACCTTAAGTATAAGCAGACTTCAGTGAGCATTAACAATCACTGACTTTTACCTGGTCAAAAAATTTTGCTATTAAATCACTGTGAGAGCAAACCGGTTCAGCTCTGAGCTGGCAAGTTAAGGGATAGAGGTAGCAATAATCTAAACAGCACCATTTCATTTGCTCTGTAAAAGGATGCTTCCAAGAAGCCAGCTGCACAGCCGATACACAGACAGAACTCCTACCAAAAGAGTCAGATGTCTCAAAAGCCAGCCTTTACACAGGCAACTGGATACCCATCTAGTCTACACTTTTCTAAATTTTACTCGTTCCAGTTTTGCAGCTTTTTCCAATTACTGCACATATGTAAGGCTGAGCACATATGTGAGTATAATGCACAGAACGCCCACTGAAATTAGCGTACTATTAGACTATTCATGCTTTGAAAGATACTTGTGTTGTATTTCAACATACCCGTTCATTCTGGTCTACAATGTATTTATAGCATAGCTTATGCAGTAGGTTCCTAATCATCTCTTCCACATTTTTACTCTTTCATTTTTGTTAGTTTGAAAATAAAATTAACTGATAGTTAAAATCTCTGAAGATGAGTCAAACTTCAAAAAGCATAATTCTGTTTATAGTACTATACAGTAAATCCATAGCAGTGGCATTACACTGGCATAAAGCCACTGTGAAGTACGACCAGAACACCATTGTTTCTGCTTATGTCAACAGCATGAGAATCTGTGCTGAAAATACTAAGCAGAGTTGCAACCTATTTGCAGAATGGCAGCAGATAACTAGGTTTATTTTTAAACACATTTGAAGATATTCTAGTATGCAGACATATAGGTTAATAGACCCCATGAGAACAGTCATGTCAATCTGCAGAAATAAGTAACAAGTGAAGAAAGCTTGTACTGTCTGTCCTCAAGCAACTTATGACCAGGGTTTTCTGTCCACAGAAGTTCATGGATTCATTTTTTCCAGTATAAAACATCCACCTGAAAGACTGTATTTCTAATTTACCTTCTGTAATCTGAAGGGAAAAAAAAACAGCAAAATTTCCAGGCCTTTATTCCTGAGTTAAATGGCAACATTTTTGTTACTGTTAACCAGAATTGGGATAAAGTAATCAGATTAGTTTAACCCCTAACTCATGCCAGGGATATAAACTAGGAAGTCATCAACTCCATCAAATACGTTTTATATAACTAAATACTTCAAATAAAGTTGAAAAAATCAAGATGCTGGACAAGACCCAAATTTTTATTTAGTATTCCCTACATAAAAACATATCTACTCAATCATCGAAACATCGGTTGACGCTACTTTAACACTAAACTTCACCACAGTAATTTTGCATGTTTACATGCAACTATTTTTAAGGCAAACACAGAACAGCATTGTTTTTCTGGTCCCTGTTAGAATAAGTCTCTATTAAGAGACTTATCCTATTCACTCATCTTTACAAGCTACATCAACTACACTTGGTTTGCTTGCTTCTTTCTTTATAAAGTTGACATTTTTAAAATAAAGCAGCAGCAAAAGACTCAATCCAAAAACATACTTCTGCAAAACAGCCCCATTTTGTTATGCCACACAAGAAAGATGATATTTCCAAGGTGTATTTAACGTATTCTTTTACTTTGACAAGATACTACGTGAGTTGGATTCCTTCAGCTGAATTCTAGAGTAGAGAGCTGGTAGATGCATCAGCTTAATTAAAAATACTTATTATTGGCAAAAATTTCTCCTGTATTCATTAGCTGTTTTAGGACCACCGATGAGAACAGCCTCCAGAATAAAACATGAACATTCCTTGCTTACTGTTTGCTTCAGTGTAATCTCAAACAATCAAATTATCCCCAGCACAAACAGCTTCACAGGAATTCAAAAACTTTAGCAGATTAAAGCTAGTTAAAAATTTAGCTAATAGAATATGAAATTTCTTCTTCCAGGCCTTCGTATTTAAAACAAAGTCTTAATTTACATCATCAACTGTGTTACCATCAATTGTGGTACATGGTTTGTCTTCCTCTCCTTTATGCCTGCATCCTCAGCCTAGCAAAAAATGTTCTGCAAGTAGCATGCTGGAAGTTGAAAGCGTATTAGGCACAAATCCTGTCTTCATTGTGTTTGATGCAACTTCAAAAGTGGAGTATTACACTGCTGATGACAGAATATGTTTCAGACTTAGTTGTATGCATTTTAGATAGACATATGGATTATAGGTGAGGGGTTCTTTTTAATTTTCTTTTTTTTTTACCTTCAGAGCATTTGCCCATAAGTGATGCAATAACCATAGAATCAGTTTAAAGATCAGTGAGTATACCCCACCCCATGAAACATCAGGGCTGGTATTTAATTCAGGCATGAAGGCATGGAAATGAACATAATACCAGGGCGTGGGCCTTAATCTTTATGCTTCATTGTACAATATGTGGGCCAAAAGAAGAAACTACACAGTAACAACAGCACTGAAAAAGCCTTTTAAGGGTTTGAAAAAGCCTGACAGTGCTTTAAATAGTAATAGTTTAAAACAAAAATTTTAATACAATGCACAGAGGATTCTAGTTTTTTAACACTTGCTTTTATGCCAGCTTCAGCGGAGGAGACAACAATGTTGTGAAGTTTTCTAAAGCTCAATGCCACGATTCTTATAGGAAAAAGCTCCACAAATAAAAACAATATTGAAGAGGCTAAGTAGATAAGCAATTCCCCTATTGTTAATTTTTAAGAGTGGTTTGGTGCCATCCACTATGCATGAACTAATTTCTAATGCAGTTACATCCTGTCTATACATAGTCCAGTTTCCTCTATACTCTTTTTGTGAAACTTGATCCACCAGAGAGTTTGGGAAATGCTTAAAGAACATAGCACAGATTATCTTGAGAGATTTATATTCCTTATGAGCATAAAGAGGATGGAACAAATAAATAATGCTGTCTTTCTAATTTGGAGGAAACCTACAGTTCTATTTACTGATTTAAAAGGCCACAACTGTGAAATTTTCAGTGTACAGGGGAGAAGCATAAAGGAAAAACAGAACAGTAAAAGGGATTTGGATCAAAGACAAGAAACGATAAATTGACCTAAATGTATTAGATGAGCTGTTGTTCTGTTAAGAAAATGAAGCCAGGTTCATATTAAATAACAAGGGTGTGAGAGAACTTCCATTGTACACAGAACATCTATGAGGGCAACTGTTTTTCTGAACCGTTATAATGCAGTATTAGAAGATGCCAGTAGCTGAAACCATGGCATGTTTCTGTAATGAATCTATTTAAGGAAAAGCTCCGGAAAAAAAAAAAAAGGAGAGAAGCACTAAGGACAGCAGGAGTGAAAAACAGCCTGGTTGTGTCAGTTCTTCACCTTCTCCTTCTAAGGGTGGGAAAGCAAAAGACCTGCCGTCTCTTTCCCTACAGGAGACTGAGCTGATAGGGAAAATGTTAAATACAGACCATATTTTTACTATCTGTAGCCTGCAATGTAGGAGAGAGAATTTAAATATTCACATTTTTTTCTGCCAGATAACATTAGCACTGCACATTGCCATTTCAAAAAAGAAGGCCGCTATTTATATCTCATGGCTAAAAAGCCAAAGGTACACACATGCTCACATTTTCAGATACGACTGCAATCATTTGCACAAAAACATGCCTTTGTTTCCACTCCAGCTGTGCAAGGCCCACTCAGTTTTTTCCACATACAGCAATATGCTTACATGTATGCCTTCTTACTCTTACTGTCACTTCACATATGGTTTTGAAGATGTGGGAAAAGATCAAACCACGGTGAACACAGTGGTCCCTGCAGTAGTCCCTGCAGTTCAATGAGTTAGTCCACCTTGAGCCTGCTCACATAGCATTTAGGAAGGCTGAAACAGAGCTTTTAGAGCAGCTGAAGGTGCATATATTTAACAACAACCATCTTGAGCACGGATATTCTTAGGGAAGTAGGTGCCCAACCTCCACTGAAACAAAAGGGAATTGGACATTGAAATGCGTGTGAAGACTGAGACCTTGTCCATCCTGCCTCTAGGTTACTTGTTTTCTCTCCAGCTCCCTCTGGTGTCCTAAACAACATATTATCATCAACTCACTGGACTGCGCTATTGATTTTGCAACAAGGCACTAGATGCTACATAAGCATCCCCCCGTGTCCCTGGATACACTGTCTAATTGCATTCATATGCAGTGCAGAAAACTTACAGAGTGGCTGAGTTAGCACTCAGTGCTTTTCAGGATCAGAACGGAGGCTTGAGAAAACAATTCAGAAACAGCAACCTTTTACTAGCCTTAGCTGGCACTGAGGATGGTTACTCAATGGGAAGATTTACAGAGCACTAGCATGGCCTGCCTTAAGAAACAGTAAAGAAGAAAATGCCCAAGAAAAACATGATTTTACAACTAATCTTGCAGACATGCGTTCAGAGAAAAAAAAAAAAAAAAAAAGCATATCAAAAGCTTCCTCCGAAATAGTTAAACTGGCCAGGAGCGCTGTCTCCACAGTCTCATCCATTTGCAATTGCTAACATAAAAAAACCCATATACTCACCATCTCCAGGCACTGACATGAAATGAGCATCAACCCGTTTTTCATCCTCTCCATACTCATTCTTTGCCAGTAAGGTATAAGCACCATTATTCAGGTGGGTAGGATTGTCCAGCTGAAGGCAGCCGTGGTATTCACTTTGATTGATAACATGTATTTTAGTACAGATGTATTCAGACTCATTCAGTATAGCCCCTTCATAGAACCACTGCAATGTGGGCTTAGGGTTCCCTTTCACAGTGAATGGAATACACCAGTGGTGGTCCGGGGTTGGAGATTCAATAAACGTGATATTTGGTGCAACTATATTGGAAAAAAGAGTGAAGAACATCAGAATATTCCGAACACATCTTTCCTCCCTTGCCTCCCTCCCCCCAGAAGTTATGAGGGAAGTATTCTTCACTCATCAGTACAAAAGTATGTTATTAGTAGGAACGATGCCTGTTTGAAGGATACTCACACAGAAACTCACCTGCTCTGCCTAGGGTACTATGCTTACAAGTGAAATGAAGCCATTCTTCAGAAAGAAACAAAATAAACTAGTTTCAGACAAAGACTGAACACCTGTTAAATCAATTAAACCCTGTAAGGTGTGGAAAGTTCAGTTACTGGATTACTGAGAAAGAGAAGAGGGACTTTTTAACTTTACTCTGCTGAAAAAATGGTGCAGAGGAGTGCTGAAGGAACACAACAGTATTGAAAATATTTAAAAGTTGGCCAAAAGCAAGTAGTACTTGAAATATATTCAGCTAGGAATCCAAACTTACAGATTATTTTCTTCATAGAACCAAAGCCAGAACAGATGACTTAATTCCCTGGATTCTTCTGTCAGGGAAAGACAGCTTTCTACTACACATTTTCTCATTCTTTGTTCAAACCTGCTAAATGCCTCAAGTTTACAGACTTGTTCTGCTTCCCTCAGGAGATTACTCCAACACCTTGCCCATTATTTCACTATTGGGAAATTTTCCTTGATATTTATTCTTAACTGCCTCTAATTTCATCTAGTAATACTCCCTTTTATCACTCATAACAGTGCCAAGCTCACGATCTCATTTACACTGTTCGAACATTCCTAGTTTATGTCCCTTCCCATAGCTATCACATATCCAATTTCAACCTACAAACCTACATCTACAGTGATTTTTCTAGTTTACTCTGTCATGACCACATGCTGAACAAAGTTTGCCATCTACAAAGCGTTCCATTCCCATCCTCAATTAAACAGAGGGTTGCAACTTGTGAGAACATGCTGTCTAGTTCGCGTAAAATGAATTCAGGCTGGAACCTTAGATCTAAGAATTCAGTGCCTCTACACTACACGTCCCTTCCCCCTTCCTTGGCCCTGACGAATAAGCATATTATCCAAAGTTATGACAAATAAATTTACATCTGTCAGTATGAATGTTGCAAGTGTGTTATTTTTTGAACAAAGCAGTTGTTGCTTTAGATAATAAGAACTTCAATATTTGTAGTCTCTTACAGTTAACTCTATTGAGCCTTTTGATGTGTTCACACTTCTTAATTCCTAAGACAGTGTGTATATACGTGCACACCATTACAAACCTTCCCACGCTGACAGTGCCATTGAGTATTTTGGGTTTCAGACCTTTATTTACAGATTGTTCTAACTGGAAGATAAAGTGCTTAGAAATACATTTTTTGCAGAATGCAGGGCTGAAAAAGATAAATACAACAACTGCTGGTTGGGCTACTCCCAGCATTAACTGCTGTAGATAGTCCACATGCCTTAATGGTATTTGTTCAACAACCTGTGTGCCCAAAAAATATTTATACCCACAAGAGTTGCTGCCAGTGCAGTTTGGCCTCAGGAGCTGTATGGAGGCCTGCATACGTACAGAATACCGTGAGCTCAGCAGAGGCTTGGTCCTCTCCCACAATGTTCTCCGCTACGCAGGAAATCCACAGTCCACTGTCCATGGATGAAACGTTCTTTATGGTTAGCGAGGCAGGGTTCTTACTTGTGTCACTCTACAGGTAATCAGAAAAACAGGTATGTGTCAACCACAGTATAAAGAACAAGGGAGAGGCAGGGAATCACCGGCAACAGATGAATGGCATTTTAAATTTTCCGTTCCTTTTAGTTGTATCAGTCCACAATTGATCAAAGATTTACTTTAGTGTCTTACCCAAACAGATACAAAACACATACAGAACAAAATGTAACCGTCAGTGGCAGTGGATTCAGAGCTCCAAAAGTCCTGCTACAAACACTGCACTCAAGCATTTTTCTGTCCTGTCATTTTCAGTTTCTGCCTTTTTTTTAAACACCTCTTCCCCTCTATCTGTACACTTGCTCATCCATCTCTTCCACTTCATGACTCATTTCTGTGGTCTATCTCTGCTCTCCTTGAACATTTCCTTCACTCCTGTATTTTATTCAATCCTTGCTTTACTCTTACTTTTGTCTCTTTTGTCTACACTTGCGCTTCAACTGCTGCCTTCTGAGCTCTACTGCACCTTGACAACAATGTGTTGTCTTCCTCCTCCTAAGCCAAAATTTTTCTTGAAAGCTTGTTCTTTTCATGAAACCTCCCACAAGAAATTACGTACCTTCTACTATCTAAGCTACTGCCCAAGTACCGGTTTACTTGTTTAGACACAGGCTAATTAAGGTAAGAATGACGATTCTTGGAAACCTTGATTCTTATGATTCTTAGAAAGCTCAATGTCCATTTACAGCCTTTACAGCCTTAAATGCCATATTGAATATGCAGCTATGCAACATCGAAGTAAATAGGGCTGAATTTAAAAAAAAATAAAGCTAGGAAGCCGGTGGTTAAAGGCTCTTGTTTTCTTAAATCAGTTCCTTCATATGATCTCCAAATAATTACTATTTCCATATGGGGCTTTTGTACTTTAAAATTTTAAAAATAAAACTAGAGCTCTGCAGAGCTCTTACGAGAACTGAAAGACAGGCTAGTCAAATTCTATACATGCCCAATACAATGATCTCAAGGAAGAAAGTACAAATTTTACATAATTTTTCATAAAATGTGAGACTATTTTCTTAAAAAGGAAGGGAACAAAAACACATTTAGAAAATAAACATTAGGAAAATTTTTAAAAACTACTTTTGAAGCACTTTTCTTCGTATACATATACATATACACTTCAGTGCTGCACAGAACACAAACAAATAATACACTGCATCTGTAAAGCCTGCGACTTTCAGTGGCAGCCAATGGGGACATGTGGGAACACTCCTGGATACAGTCATGTGGGATGAGAATTTTGAACCTCAAGATGACACCTTAACTCCACTTAAGTTAAATGCCCCTTTGATTTCACTGTGACACTAGGGGAGGTGAGTGGAAAAGAAAACACCCCATTACACACTTCTCCACACGCAACTCTGAGGTAAGCTGTGCTCAAAGCAGAGGGGCTCAATCGCAGGCTCAGGGCTGAAATCTAAAGCAAGAAAACTCTAACGAACACCAACCAGATTATACATCAGCACAGAAGCTGAGAGTGTACAGTTAGCTTTGCAGGACTGGAATTTAGTTTTAACTTTTGTTAATGTCTCTCTCTGTAAAACAGCAGAGAGAGAGAAAACAGGCAAAAGCAGCATAGGAGGTGAAGAAAAGGAAGTCAGAAACTGAGATATGGAAGTGAGAGAAAGGAAACCAAAAACAACACTCACAGAAAAGGGAAGGATAGTTGTGAATGGCAAATGAGGTTTAAAAGGCGCTCATTCTTCTGCTAGTGAAAAGACTACTGTGCTCCATGGCTAAGGTTGTAGCTAGCCTGTATTCTGAGCCCCTCCGAAATCTCAAGATGAAGTTATGCCAGGACAGAATGTTTCTGGAAGGCTTGAAGCAAACTGACCATGGCATTTCAAAGACAGGAGGGTTAAAAAATGAGATGATCTCACTTTTTGAACACCATCCCACATTTTTTTTGTCTCATAACTCAGAAAAGAAAAAGAAAAAGAAAAACAAAAAGAAAAAGAAAAAGAAAAAGAAAAAGAAAAAGAAAAAGAAAAAGAAAAAAAAAAGAAAAAAGAAAAAATGAAAAAGAAAAAAGAAAAAGGAAAAGAAAAAGAAAAAAGGAAAAAAAAAAAAAAGGAAAAAACACACCTTGGCACAGGTTCCCCAAACTGTTTTAATTTCTTGTTCTTGATGATGACTGATGCCTTTGGGTAGTTTTTCAGATTAGAGAAAATTTTAAAAATAAAACTAGAGCTCTACAGAGCTCTTACTTACAAAAGCTGAAAGACAGGCTACTCAAACTCTATACATGCCCCATACAATGATCTCAAGGAAGAAAGTTCAAAGATTATGAGATCCCAGAGGTCCTATCTCTTCCGCACTGTAGGAACAGCTTTGGAAGTACATATCCCGCACTTTGTATAGACCAGGAAGCTTTGAACAGCCTGCACCAGTATGAATTTAGAAAAGCCGATGCCATAAAATTGTAAATAACAGAGGGTCTTGCCCACCATGTAAATAATGGCAATTTAAGAGGTCAGCAGCTGCATGTTGAAGCTGCATGCTTATATGCCTCTTCTTACCAACAGTTCCATCAGAAAGCACTTAATCATTGTATATCCAGTGTGGACACAGTCTAAGGTAGGGACACAGAACACAAAGATCTCAGAAAACAAAATTCCCCCTGCCTAGATGATTTTATTGAGGAAACATCTTCATGCCTCATTAAAAAAAACCCTGCCATTCTTTTCAGTAAAACCTTCACTTCAATTTCCAAGGCTTCCTGTTTTTGATTTGTTGAAGGATAAATTAAACAAGCCACAAAATAACATTTACAACCAAATTGCAACACATAAAGCTTTTGGCATGAAAATACAATAAAATTAGAGACACAAAGCTTTTTTCATAATTAGAGTACATTAGATTTATTCTCTGTATGCAGGAATTGGTGATAATCAGAAAGCCCTTGTGTTTCAGTATCTGATTGACCACAATACTTCCAAAAAGTTATGGTACTCTCATATACAAGTGAACATCCAAAAACCAGAATGCAAATCAGGGTCTCAAGGAGCAAATGTCTGCCATTCTCCAACTGCAGCAGTCACTCTGGATTGAAAGTAACTGGAAAATAAAGGTAATCCCGACATTAATGTTCTAGTTCATCTTTTTAATAAAAAGTTAACTAAAGCTGGACACGAACCTTCGTTCCATCCTTCAGCAGGGAACTCCTGTCTCTGAATTGTCATGTATTTGAATATGAAACTTACCTCATGGTTTGAAACAAGATTAGTGAGCACCCAGGACACATTAGGGGGTGGCCCGCCAGTAGTATCACAGTACAATGTGATGCTCTTTCCCTCCACCACGGTGATATTGTAATTGCTTAAGTTTGCTGAGGGTAAGTCTAAAATAGAAACAAAACAAAAGAAAAAAAAACACATGCATTTGCATTTGACAGAAATAAGACACCACTCAATTCTAAGCAAGCTCTATAAATGCAACCAAAAACACAGCTATTCACTGTGGTCAGTTACTATACAGTCAGGGTGCACAAACAGCATCTTTGCAGACATGTCCTTAAGCTGCTACATAATGTTTTTCTCCACCTCCTGCACTTCAGGTCCTAAGAAAACACTACTACATGTGGAAATACATTAAGCTAATCATATAGGGAAATAGGGTGAGCAAACAGAAGTTATCCTAACTTCATTTTTTAACTTCGAAATGAAAAAAACACCATTCCCCTATTTTTTATAACAGGAAATTCAATCTGTCTCTTTGTAACAGCTGCAAAGAAACCTCTATTTTCCATGAACTGACATTGTGGTATTCCCACTGTTCTCTGCAACACTAGCAGGAAAATCCCACTAGCCCCCAGTACCACGCAAGAGAATGCTGCCCTCCCTCTCATACAGAGACACAGCTCATAGAAAGCTGGTCAAAACCTAGATCTTAAGTACGAAGTGAGGGGCACAGAGCACTGAACAGATCAAACCAGAGAAGAGAAAGGAATTGCAACAGCATTGCACAGAGCTGCTATCCAAGGCACCTTACCAGACTTAGCTATTGCCCTCAGGAAAGCAGAAAAGCAGTGAGATCGTACCACTCACCAGGAAACAGGCCAAGGATCGGGGCTCTCCCTCCACCTCACAGAGCTATAAATCACTTTGTATCTCGTTCTTCAGCACCCAAAGCAATGAGAGCTTCCCAAAGGAGTAAATATATGCTGAACACTTACAAAAACACAAGGAATTATAGACTGGCCCTCTTCAAAAATAATGCCGGCAATATCAACAGACTTCAGGCACAGTGGACCTCACATTTCATACTTATTTACATAGGAAATAATTATGCAACATGCTAGAAATATCGTCTTTCTTAAAAGATACTGTGCAATCATTCGGAGCTGCTACACTCTGTAAAAAGCCTTGTCCTCCTTTATGAGGCATTTCTTATCAACTGTTCCAGGCAAGTTTTACTTGCAATTTATCACCTCAAATACTCAAGCTTATCTGCTGTGCTGGATATGTATGCATGAGCTTGCAATGACTTTTTCTGAAACAATGGGTTTCCTTGGTTTTTGTGTGTTTTGTTTTTTTACTTAAGAGTACAGTAGTTTCATTACAGACTTGCAGGTATAGAATTTTAGCAGAGAATTTTTGCTGATGTAAAAAGTCCCGTACAAACAATTAACCACCAAATCAGTGTGAACACATTAATATGTTTGCTAGAGCTTCCATAGAAGCTATATGTATCGGAAATCTCCCTTTAAGTTTAATTAGTTCAATAAAAATTAAATGAGAGGAAGTAATACTAAAGAGAAGACAAATAAGTTTCCAGGCAATGCTTTCTTGCCTAATAAGATTTGAAGATCAGCACAAGTATACAATAACTGCTTAGGCAATTCTCCCAGTGCTTTAAGCAGTGCTGTAATATGATTCCCGTTATAGGCATCATGGATTTCTTCTATTATGTTCACTTTATAAATCATATGTTGAAGTTTATTGAGACAGAGCTGGACAGTTTGTATGCCTTGATGCAGTAATCTGTTAGCGAAGGTAGCCATCTGCTCTCGCCTGCTGTGAATTCAAATCTCAGCAGTGTCTGTCAACTAGCTGGGCAGGAAATAAAACTAATCTTAGGGAACATTTGGATATTAATTATGCTGGTTAGGGAACAAGGAGAGAAGTAATGAGATCATTTGCTTTGTAAAGCTACACTTCCACACCACCTCTGAAAACCACTCCAACTGGTCTTGCCAGACCTGAACCTGCGAAGAGATTAAAGCTCCCCACTTCTTCCAGGCCTTCCCTTCTTCTTCACCTGGGACAAGGTCTACATAACAGATTAGTGTTTCACTGTGCTGCACAGTGAAGCCTGCACAGCTCCTGCTAACACATCATTTCATGTGAAATGTGTCATGTACGCAAAAATAAAAAACAACTTTGGTCCTTTAGAGCCTTCCTTTAATACCTGTTAAGTTCTGAGACAACTTCTTCTTGCAGTGTGTTTATTTACAGGATAGGCAACTGAAGTTTAATTCATCTGGTACTGGTTCTGGTTCCCACACAGAATTTTATCTAGTTCTGTTTATTTGCAAAAGTCTGTACTTGTCATGTTGATGTCATATCTCTGAGAGAATAATATAACAGTGCTTATTATTCTACAGATTCCCAAAGTCACATTAAAAATCAGTTGCAAGACCTGGCAGAAAACATTGTTGCAAAAAAGTATAAATAGAATGGAATGGCAAAATAGAATGGCATGGCATGGCATCGCATGGAATAGAATAGAATAGAATAGAACAGAACAGAACAGAACAGAGCAGAATAACCACATTATTGTGTGTGTTTTCTTTTGCTCCGTTTCCCAGTCATAAGAGGTGGGTGTGAAACACATAAAATAATTGCCTTGGGATTCATTTTTTCTGGTTGGATACCTTGAGTTAGTGAATTTTAACTGCAAGGTCATTTTGGCTTTTATTTCCAGTGGCATCCAGACTGCTCCACAGCAGAATACACACTAGTTGAGAAGTGGCTCTGTTTGGAAAAAGCAGACAGTAGCCTAAGACCTCATATCTAGAAAATGTGATACACTGGACTTACCAATAAAGCAACGAGACTAAGCAGCAAAACCTGCACTGAAAAATAACTGTGTTTAGAAACCACAATGCACCCTAAAAGACACATAGGCTGAGTATGTATGCTCAGTGTAGTGTGAGACCCTTTATACAAGTCAGTAGCATTTTGACACCTACACAATTACAAAGATATCCAACCATGCTGCATTTACTCCTGACTTAATTTGGTTAAATACAGTGTTTTAGATGCTATCACTTCTGTTGATACAGTTGTACATTTTAAAGGACTTTGTATACAGTAATTGATACAAGCAATCAGATATCAGGTTCAAATACTTTTGTATACTGCCAGCATAGTAAGTTTAGACTGTAGCATAAGAGCCCACACAAGGTAGACATGACATCATCTTTCCACAAGTCCCATCTTGATATCTGTCAGACAGAGATTACCCTGTGCCCCAACGCTCGAAACATAATTCTGGATATCAGTAATAACACTGCTAGTATCCGATTTCTTCTTTAAGTTTGCTATATTCTTGGCCCCAAGAGCCTTCTGCAGCAACGAGTTCCACAGGCATGCTGTCCAGGCCATACACAAGAGCCATTCCCTTTTTCCAGTCCTGAAATTCGTCTGTAACATTCAAATTCATTGAGAGCTCTCCTGTTCTGATGGGACAGAGCAAAGAGAGTTTCTGAATGATCTTCTGAAGACCACTCTGTTTTATTTCATTTTCTCAAGTCCCTTTTCTTCTCAATAATCTACACAAAGCTTTTCAATCTCTACAAAAATAGGAGCACAGAACCTGTTGCTGAGAATTTTAAACTGTAATGTAGAGAGTTACGTAGTTCAATAGGTAAAAGTGTACACAAAAATCCATGTGTTTCATTATGTATGGGTGCTTAACAGCTATGTTATTTCACCACATACAGAATATCTGTTCTCATATTCAAATTGGCAACACTCTATTCCCGGAAATAGGTAGCTCTGGATTAGAATAAGCAGCCACTTCCCTCATCCCAGCACAACCGGACACAATAGAGACAAGCAGGAGGAACTCATTTATGTCAGCTGAGTCTCTCCAAATACCATCTCATGCTTTAGAATGTACAAACCCTCCTTTTGAGGGGGGGCGCTATTTACCTTCACAGACCATCATTAGCGCAAACTGATGGCCCGAGGCCATCAGACAGTGGAACTGTCAAGTATTGCTAGGGAATGACTCATATCTCCACTGTGCACAGCTGGGACTTCAGCAATCACAAAACCAAATACTTCGGATGAAATTTTCAAAGGTTACTACAGCATTTGGCTACACAACTGTCAATGGAAATTAATAAAAAGAAAGTGCCTCAATTCCTAGAGGGCTTTCAAAGACTTCATGCTGCTACTTACTACTTTCTACAGAAAACTCATGCTGGCCTTGGTAGAGCCAGACTGTCACCTCACGTAAAAGGAAGGATATGACCTAATTAAGAAATAACTGAGTATTAATACAAACTCTGTAGTCTGTAACTCACCTCTCAGAACTAAGCTAATGCTCTAGTCAATATACTACAGCAACTTTTATGCCATCCTTTGCACACTAAGTTCCTGATTTTCATCAGCCTGTGGACAAACTCCCAGGAGTCTAGCCATGACGCAGTGTCACTAAATGGTTTTCAATGTGGCCCATGACGTCTCTTTTTTGCTTGCCACATTTTTGCAGGTCAGTCTGTTCTGTGATAAGAACAAGCAGTTACCAAGAAAAAATGGACAATTTTTTTCCTCAAAACTAGCCAACTCCATCTGAATTTTAATAAGGTCATTTTAATCCTTACCTGAAATCCTTAATCACTTTTTAAAAAAATATATCTGACCCAGAATGATTAAATTAATACTGAGACAACAACCATCTATCAAACGGAACCATGTAATGGCAAACTACCAGAACCACTGATTTACAAAATATCCCCTGTAAATTGTAAGATACAGTGGCCCAAATCGAGTCTGCTTGCCACACATAAGGTTTAAATACAGGCCAAGTTTCTTGGCTCCCTTGTTTTTGCCTTTTCTCTCTAGGGAGAAAACATACAACTAATTACAGCACTACAGTACAGCTTGGTAACACCCACTACTTGTACTGTCTGGAGCCTGAAAACAGAATGGTTGACAATGCAATTTGTTAAGAACTGTGCAAATGGATCTGCAAATTTCAGAGGTCCTACCAGCTCCAAACAGGTAGTATCAATGTAAGACATAAGAAAAACAGAGTTTTCTTATATCATTCTAGTAAAATTCTGCCTTGTTCAAAAATACAGGAATGTTTACAAATTCCAAGGGTCTTTTCCTGTGGGCTTTTATGAGTTTAAAAAAACAAAGCAAAAAACTTCCTAGTAATTCTAGCTATAAAGCTAGGAGCTGTTGGATATCTAATTCACCTCCTGTGTTTCACTTAGCGACTGTCTGCAGCCAACAAGCTCTGAGCCAGATTTCAGACATGGGGTAAGTGGGCATGTTTCCACTGAAGTCTGCAGAACGACAGGGCCAAAAATCAGCCTGGCTGCATCTTTAGAGCACTATAGACAGGATATTCCCCAAAAGTTTACATGCAAAACATGAATTAAAGAAATGTAAAACACTGTTTCCATTTCCTGTTGTATCACAACCACATTATCAAAATGCTCAGTACATAGAGATTATTGCAGAAATCTCACATAAATTATTCCAAGATGACAACCACAACCATATTCAATGAAAACAAAAAAAAATATGTTGCACAAATAAAATACAGAACTAGCAGAAATGAGGAACATTTAGAATATTATCATCTTTCATATATCTTCTTTTTTCTGGAGCCCAAAGATCACTTCCCTCTCCAGCTACAGGGAAGAGAAGCCCACAACTTCTCATTTCACTGCTCCAACCACCAGGCGCTACTCTCCATTTCTCCACTATAACTTTGCCATCATGCACAACAAAACTTGAAATTTCCCTTGAATTAAAATTAACAGTAAGGGCACTAATCTGAAAGGTGTAAGGGGGTAAAAGGAAAAGGAATCCTGGATTATGATCCTTTCCCCAGCATATTTCCATACTCTGCCCTCTGAGTGCTAATGTAAATTAAAGAAACAGTCCCAGATCAAAACCTCTTCACCTCTTTAGAAAAATATATAGCCATTGAATAGAGCACTGAATAACCACTAAATAGAGATGTGCTCATCATGTTGCACAGCAAATCTTGGTTGTGTTTTCCACAATGACCATGATATTTTGCACAGGTCTGACAGCGTTAAGCTAAAACAGTCTCAAACACTCTACAGGTCGGTGGCGAGGACATTATCCCCAAAGTTGTAGGTTAGATTCCTGAACTGAACAGGAATCCAGAGAAGGATGAAAAAATCTCCTCCTGTATTTAAAAAAAAAAAAAAACAAAAAAACACACACAAAAAAAAAGAAGGTCTTGTTATGTCCTTTTGAAAGGAAAAGCACAAATTCTTACTGTTGGGAGAGACTGAGTCCAAACATAGATGCTCCTTGCCAAAGCCCTGAGAAGAGTCATTCAGACCAGAGTTTAGGACTTTCCCATGCCTTCAGCATTTCCTAATGAGCAGTTGGAAGGCATATGCACACTGAACAAGCTCATTTCGGGCCTCTTCTTGCTAGACATGCTTGCTGCTTCAGCATACCTTCTTAGAAGTCCAACTCTCATTTTCTTACCGTGCCAGATCTCACAACACCCACCTCATTAGTCTATGGAGGAACGTCTTTCTGTCGGGAAGCAGAATGAGTGATGTGGCAGCTCACTGAGCCACCCAAATATTTTAAAATACTAAAAGAAATCTGCCTCCAATCATGACACGCCTGATTGTCACGTTCAGCTGGGAACCTTTACAGAAAATAATAAAACAAGTACAGCTTCTACTGGAAGATGATGAGTCTTTAAAGCATGCTTTCCCAGAGCCAATACACCCTTACTTTGCCTTTATACTCTCCATCACTCCCTGCTTAACTGAAATTACCACTAGAAGCAAAATTCTGTAAGTAGAGCCAGGGTGTGCTGCAGCAAAGGCCACAAAACTTGCTAACTCATCTTCACGATTACAGCAACAAACACAACCTCTGCAAAGCTGTCATCCCATCCAGGCCTTCAAACGCCATTATGAATGCCATGCAGGCAAAAACCACCAACAGCCGTGCAGCCCAACAAATTCACTTGGACAGCGAGCCGCTTTCTGCAGTCAACCTGTACAGGAGCTTTGAAGGTTGCTGTTGACGTTTCAAACCGGATGAAGGGCTTATATTTCCAAGGTTTACATCAGCTCTTTAACTTCTGCCCAGGACCTTTCTCCTAAGGTCCTAGGCCTGACCCGGGTTCTAGTAGGAAGGATCTTGCAGCACCTGAATCGTTTAATTGACACCGTCCCCAGTACTAATATCAACAGTTTGACTGCAAGAATTTTCAAATTGTATGTATCTAGAGAGGCTATCAACCTTATCAACACTTCCCTTGCTGGCAGTCTCCTGGAGGTAACCAGCAATGTTTTCCTCAAATTCCCTGAATGGTTAAGGAAATTAAATTACCTCTGGAGAAATTGTTATTAATTGGTATTTAAGTTGTTTATCCACAACTTTCAAAACAAACCCAAATACATTCAGTGCAGTTGGGCTGAATATAACAGCCACAAACTGAACAGATGAACCAGGAGCTAAACAGCCTTTGTAATGTAAGTTAATGAGGCCTCAACTAGCTTATGCAAACCTCTAACAAATGGCTTCTTATTCACTAAGTGCATATAATGCAGACGCAATTCTTGTATCTTTATCTGGGGAATTTCATGTGTCCAGGAAATACTGAAAACAATGCCAACCTGTCAAATATTGCAATGTAATAAACATGTGATCCTGAAACAGGAACAGTCTCAGAGAACTACATACAGAAGTAAAATGATGGATTTCATTCTTGATACCAACTATACCATATAGCAAATATATGGCTGAAGGGATGCCTTCAAGAAATGTCTCCACTTTTAAAGTGAAAAAAGTACTTCCTTTAGACTTCAGAATACAGTTATCTAGTCATCAGTCTTCACCTAGTTACATCATAAGAACAAAGTAAGAATACCGCCAGCCAACAGTCAGATATCCGTCCTCCCTCAGTAGGTCCGTACTCCACACTCATGCAGATGCGTCAAGTCAGGCATAGAGAGTACCTCTGCAAGTGTGCACAATGCACTGGGCTTGGGAACAATATTGTAGTGATCAAGACACGTTTCCTTCCCTTAGACAGTGCCTTACCTCTTTCTATTTCTAACCTGCTTTGTATCATAAACCTGCTTCATTCAAGTTAAGCAGAAATTGAATCAGAATCATAAAACAAAATTCTGCTTTTTTTTTTCAAATGTGAGACATTCACGTACATCACATACACTCAGCTATTATCATCCACAAGCCCTGATTTACATATCATATAACTAGATATCTATACGAAACTTACTTCACGAACAGATAAAAGTGTGCATGCTCACAAGGAAGTTATGTACATGTCTTTGAAAATGAGATTCCTGTTGCCTTTTCAAACACCCATAAATTACTGGTTATTTTCACTTAAAAGCTGGAACAATGAAAATCATTTTAATTAAGTTTGGAACATTCTAACTCAACTTTGGAGCAACAGTTAAACCCATTACTGTAAAAACACTCATAAAAAATAACATTTTTCATGCAGCCCATGATCACAGATAAGAATTAAAACTCTTACAGAGAAAATAAGAACAGTTTTCCAACATACATCATGCATAACACCTAGCTCTTGAGCCAAAATAAACAACACGGACTAAAAAGCCCATGAATATTCTGAAAGGTAAACACGGAGAATGTTTAAGGCTTTTTTTAAACTCACTTCATTCTGCCTGTAATGTTCTCCTTCTGATAGTCTTATCTGTGAAGTCTGCCTGATAATGGAAAAAAATGTCAACACCCATTGGATTATGCCTTTGCTTGTGGTTTTAGACTGCATTGTACAGTGATTGCCTAAGATCTAATGCTTATTTTATTGACTCACTAATACTACAATCTTTTGTGTAAATTCAAAGAAATAAACATGTCAGTCCTTCACTTCGCCTTCCCCCCCGCCTTAGAATTTATAGGCATCTGCCTCCAGTTTGATATTTACTTATTTACCTCTAGGGCAAAAATCTACCACCAGTCCATTTATAGTCATCTGAACAACTACCTGTAAAATTTTGTGACTTTCCCACCTAAGCAAGAAATGGGCAACCCATCTCTTCAGATTGTAATTCTATATTACAACAACTTCTAAAATTTCGTCAGTCATACACAAGAAGGAGCACCATAGAACTTCATGCGCAAGGGAAGAGACAGACAAAAAGTGTTAGCATTCATAAAATCCAGTAGCGCTTAGAACAGACAACATTTCCACTGACTGGCTGCATATAGAAATAGCCAGTCTGAACATGCATTTGTTATATGTACAAATATATGTGTAAATGAGTTCATGAGACTAATTTGCCACTTTGTTCAGTAGACTTTAGCTGGCATGCATGACCAATGACAAGAAAGAAAACATCTACCGAAACAATACATCATAAATAAGCATAGAAAGCTGGGACAGTAAGCAAAATTGAAAGCCAGATCAAGCACCACACCAGCATATATAAAGCAATCTGATTAACTAAATTGGCCAGATAAGGCAAAACACTATTACTGGATTGAGATCCAGAGAAACAAAAAATCCACACAGGACTGCAGAGACAGCTGTAGAAGCCAGGCTTCCCCAAAAAATACCATAAGAAAAAAAGACTTCTTTTGATACCAGTGAGTTCCACAATAGCCTCCAAGTAGCTGAATGCCTACCAGAGGAAGCAACCAACACCTTAATAACCAGTCCCAAAGACATGGTCTTGCCTCCTTGGCATTCAGTGAGACACTGAAGTGACTGAAGTGCCAAAGTCCCCGCAGCCTGATGGACTTTTGAGTGACCCTACCCCAGGCATGGGACATGCCTCACTTCCAAGGACTTAATACACCAGTGACAATTGCCACCAGAGCTTACAGAAGTAGTAATAAGAACAAAGTGTTTACTTATTAGCTCTCTTTCTTCATTTTCTAATGCTATGTATCAGGTGGAAACAAAAAAAAAAAAAGAGGATGGTCTGTGTGGTGATGCTGTCCATGTTGTACCAACAACAAGCAAATGCTGTGAAAACAGCAAAACTAAACAGCACCATTCCTCTAGACAGAAGGCTCTACTAATACTACTGTGGTAAATGCATCTTAAAAACCTGTGACAGAGTAATTAAGTGTAAATTTCAAGCTTAAAAGAATCTGAGAATTTTCATCATACATAAATACATTTCAAATGCAGTTGAAAAAATAATTCTGCAAACATCGTAACAATTGATTGACACCTTTAATATTGCAGCTGGAAAGGATCTTCCAGATAGTAAGCATACCCGACTTTGAACCTCAAGAAAAGAGGCCTCTAAATTGCAACCAGCCTTTAATCAGCAAATTAATGAATACTTCTACCATATAAACAATAAGTACCAAAAAACTTTGCTAATTTTCACATCAATTATCCACAAACCAAAGCCTTATGATCAAGAAACCACAGTGGCCTCTTCCAACTTCCCAGCAAAAGATTTATTAACAGCACACAGTAGCGAGACGTCCTATTACCAAGACATTTACCACGTACTGTACAGGCCACTTACTATAATATTATGAAGTAATTAATAACACCTGCACACAAAGAAGAGAGTATGTTTGCTTAGTTTCTAAATAAAAAAAAATTAACAAACCAGAGATGGGATGAAACCATTTCATTAGCAGAGAAAATTAGAACATGTTTTATTAACGAAATTCAAAGGCCTGCATGCCCAAAAAATTCTCTTGACATCAAAAAGAGCTAAAAAGGTCAAGTAGCTCAGGAAAAAAAAAATCACACATGTCAAAAGCTTAATTCTTCTATTTCAGTTCTACCTATTAGCCTCTCACAAAGTTCTGGAAATGAAATAAACCAGCTACATCAGCGGGTTTTTTTTAAATTAAGTCTTGTCCTTTTAAACACAGAAAAATATCTGCAGAGATACTGAAAGCAAGCCGTGCATTGGATCTTTCAGACATCTTGCAGAACAGAGCCCATGCTCACTGAGACAGCCATTCTCTTCATCTGGGTTTCTCTATTCTATGCCTAGGAAAAGGCTGTGTTGACATCTTTATTAAAACCTATGTCCTGCATTGGTTCATTTTGAAAAAGGTAAATTAAGGGGAAGAAAAACGCACTAAAACAATAGAAAAAAAAGGAAAAAAATCCAATTATGTAAAGTTTAGTGAGTTCAGTGATATTTGGACCCTGTAAACTAATATAAATAATTTGCAGACATGTGCTCACATCCACTTCAGCAAAACATACACTTCTCTTACGGAAATTCCACATACTGCAATTTCCAATCTGAATGTCGTATATACATTTCCTCCTCCTCTTCCTCCTCTAGTTGTAAGTGACACCTTCCTTTGTCATGGCAAGTATTTTAGTCAAGATATGTTCACAGGATGCATGCATGTGTACACACACATGTACCTACACAGCATCCAGAGGTCAGAGACAAGTCTGTTGCAGACTGAAGATGGTCAAGAACTCAGGAGAAATAATGTCTCATTGGTTTAATTCCGGGTATTTAACATCAAAACTTTTCAAAAGAAAATCCTAGCTACCTTGTAGCTTCCAGCTGTGCCAGCCAGGAATGTTACAAAAGACTATGCTGGAGTTCCTGGTTTGTAGTAATGAATCTCAGTCCACCAGGAGACCTTTCTACACCCAGCAGATTAATCTACTTTCTAGTCCATCCAGCTGGAGAGATGATTGGATCCGTTTACCTCATCTTGGTATCATCTCCCACTTCACGTAAATCAGGACCTGCAGCACACAAGACCAACTGTGCAGCTCGCAAGACCCCCTAAATAGGTTGCTTTTTTTTTGGATTGCACCAGATACTAGTATATTTTTTGTCATGAGTACACCACCACACCTCGCCCCAGCAGGACGCTGGACACAAGACCAACAGCATGATATGTGGGCATAAAATGCATTACTGCCATTAAACGCCTCACATGTTGGGTCTGCAGCAGGTCCCCTCCATGGCAGCTCCTCACTGGCAGCTGCTGTCAAGGGTGCAACAACCTCCATATAAGCGGACGAGAAAAGGACACTCAATTTTGCCCATTGAGTGTTCCTCCTGCTATTGACCTTCACTTACAGCCTTTCCAATCCAAATTAGCCCTCCATGAGGATACCCTTGCTCCCTTTCCATTTTGCCTGCCTCCTGCTGGGCACCCCAGCTCCCTGCTCTGCAAACGAACTCCAGAGTCCAGCAGGTCTCACGTTGTGTCAGAAACACCCAGTCTCTGCCCCTCCTACACACAGCACGAAAAATCTCTTCAACTAGTGGCTGAAACCTTTCCCCAGCTGTGCCAGGGCCATATACAGGCAACAAAGTTGTATACAAAAAAAGTAAAGGGATGGCCTTATTGTTACATCATTTTTCCCCTATGTCCAGATCCATATAATGTCACTGAAAACAATATGCTGCAAAATGAGACAGACCTGAGCTTGTTATGACTCTTTTACATAGCTTTTACAAGTGAACTCACTAGAATTTTATCTGTGTGAAGAACAGAGCTATTGCTAATTTGTGTCTATTAGCAGTTAGTTCTAAATTTTCTTCCTATGGTTCTAGCACTGCAGTTAGTATTTTTGAAGGAAAATAAAGACTTCATGCGTCATAAATACCTGAAAAAAATTCAAGAAGGTACAATTTTGTGTCTGTTGAGCTTGGAAGCACTACTATTTAGTTTAACAAAGGCACATGCATCTTATATAATTCTTGTGTGTTATCTACAGTTGGTGTTCTGTTTCCTCCACTTGAGTAATGGTACATCCTTAAAGGATCAAGGAAAAAAAAAAAAGCTTTACTGACGCTCCCAGAATTATTCCATGTGGGCTGAAAGGCAACTGAGCGGTTAATATCTCCACTGAAACCTTTTCCTTTAACAGCACTGTTGTCATCCTGATAGGCATCTTGGAAAAAAAGCATGTTTGTTTTTCCTGTCTCATAACAATTTAGCAGTAATTTTATTTTACAAGAGTATTACCGCAGTTCGGAACCTTCATATCCAGCAAGGCTGTCCTCTTGTTGTTGTCATCTATGCAATATAAATCCTGAGTTTCTGTGTAAAACTTGGTCTCTTGAAATTTCTTGATCCACATAATTTCACAGGAACACTTGAATGGATTGTCCACCAATATCCTATAGCAAAAAAAACCTAGTTTATTCAGAATGCAGAATATGTCGTGCATGTGGAAAAAAATGAGGGGCAGGGGGATTCCAAGCACTCAGCTGAGTAAAAGTGGAAGTTGAACCCTTTAGTTAAGAAAGATAAGAAATACAACCTTAGTAACCTCAGTGCAATACAAGCTGCAAGTGGATAATAGTTTCCAGGTAGAGAATGAAGCTCACTTTTGCACCAAGAATCCAGACCATCATAGACCAGACAGATCACACACGGGGCTCAACGACTACCTCCAATTCACTGGTGTAAATCAGGAGCACGTGGGGAACTGGGCTTTCCACAAAGCTCCATTTTATTTCATAAAAGTCAAGCAAAGATCAGAATTCCTCTCTTCTACACTTGACTCTCTGCCCAGTTACCTCAGCAATATCATGCCAGAAATGTTTTATTACTGTGAGGTGGTAAATCCTTTACAGAGTCAAACAGCCATGGATTACAGGCAAGCTCTAATAAACTCTAACCATAGAAAAGGATTTTACCTAACCTTCAAAACTCATGCACTACAACACTCTAGAAAATCCCAGAGTAAAACACTAGGTGATGTCACGAAGAAAAACTAACCAAAAAAATGGCCCTGAAACAGAAATGTATCATCTAGCTATACAGTATGCTGCACAGAATTTAAATGACAGGTTAATAAACTTAGCGAATTCTAGTTTTAAAATTTAATAAATCTACACAACAATGTAATACAATAATGTCCAGGTAAAATATGAGCAGAAACATTCCAGCATCTACATAAGAAGTAACACAGTGTTCTTTTTTTCTCCTACAGGCATAGATGAGATCCAATAAAGCGTGTGCAACTGACTGTTTAAGGCATCTCATTACAAGGAGAACAATTCTTCTTAACAAAATTTCACAGGTTTTTTCCATGCATAGAAACCAAACTCAAGTTGCTTACAGAATCCATGCTCAGAAATGCCTTCTGAGGTCATGAAGCACGCGAATCACAACAACCTCAGCTTATCAGAGCTGTAACCTGTTCCCCCAAAAGCCACCTGCAGATCTTTGAGGCTTAACAGCTGCAGGGATCACTCTTGCATGTCTCTGAAAGAGCACTTTGTATTCACAGAAGCAATCTGCTGGACTTTAACACCACCACAGCATGGACAAGACTTGCTTGTGCAAGACAGAGCATGAACATTAGGATCCCTTAAGTGAAAACATACAACATGCATATTCAAAACAGCAAGATTTACTTCGTATCTTCTGTTTCAACATTTAGGTTCCCCATAAAAGAGAAATTTCTCTTGACCGGTGGCTGAGCAGTCCTCCTCTTCCACTGTTTTATTTTGTGTTAAACCCACCAAGGGAGTCAGACACATCACAGGCAGGATGCTGGACACAGGCATGATGTCAGTCCACATAGATTTGTGGGAAAGAGCAAATCTGACCTAGTAAAAGCAAACTACATGTCTTTATCTTGCTTGCTGTAATTTTACAGCTGAAGCTTGTTCTAAACAGTTTGTTCTAAAAGAAGAAGCCTTTCCAAACAGCATCTTCTTCTCTACAATACCTGAGGAATATCTCCTATTTCACCCTATCCTGAACTTTTCATCCCTTTATGTTTTTATTTACAAGAGTGCTAACATACAGCAATGGGAGTGCTCTGCAACTACCTAGTCTCTCCATCAGAGCTCGGCGACCGACACATGACGAAGGAAAATTCCAGTGAGTAATGTTCCCTGGGCTGTAAAGAAAATTATTATACCAACTTAATTATCAACAAACCAATACCTAAGGGGCATAATCTCTTTTTGTGGCACTGGGATTTGCTCATTTCATTTCTCACATGCTGAAGTGCACCAGAAGAGGTCAAGCATTGCAAGGCTGGTGTTGCAATTCTTGGGCTGGTGTTTTAGCCAACTGCTGACTTTGCTCTGAGCTCCAGGAGAGCAATCTTTCCCTCCTCTGCAGCCCCAGCCCTCCCAAAGCTCCTGCAGGCTCTCCGCAGACCCATATATTAGCAAAGAACCCAGAAGATGACCAAAATTTTGGAATGTATACTAATACAGAAATTCTGTTTGATGGAACAGAGGATACAAATGTAATATTGAAACAATCTACAAATAAATGTTTACCAGTGTTTCATTACCAAATGATTATATGAAGTATAATGCAACTCAAAGAATTTGAGAAAATAAAAATATTTTTCAATAGCCAACCATAAGTATAGCAGCTGTGGGGCCAATGTAAGAATATGAGAGAGGATTCATTTGAAGATCTGTAGAAGGCTGTGTTTTCACTAGTTCAAAAATTTAATACAAACATCAGTAGTTTTGTGGGAAGTAATCCCACAATAAAATATTTTAAAGCTGAAGGGAAGAGGCTATTTTGACCTCTACATTGTTTTAAAAGACACAGTTGACCTTCTTGAAGCCCTGGAATGAAAATCTCTCTGTATTTAAGTGTCCGGCATTGTTGCTTTGTTTGGAGCAGAATTTACTCCTAATCATTGATGGACCTCTACCTTCAACAGAACAAACTGCAAAGTCTTGTTCTTCCATTCCGGCTAAAAATAAACTTTATTTTAAGAAATGACAACTTACAGATCAGACAAACCCAGATGGCGAAAAGGCTTCTTGGACAAACTTGAGAGCTTGTTTCTGGATAAATTGCTATGGGAAAAGAGAAAGATTGTATTAATTAGAATTGCTGCTTCTTACACTGAAAATATAGTTTGTGTCTCAAAAAAATTAAGAACTCAAATGAGCTCTAAAAAGGCCCTTATTCCTTTGACTTCAGTTGTAAAGAAATGGTGCTCAGTCTCGTTTTATGGTGTGATGAGTTTCAACGGTTTGAATCCAGTCTGCATCTAAAGTCAAACACATTCAAAATCAAACTCAGCAGGGGTCAACAATATTTTCACTTTCAGCACTTCTGTTCACTGCAGCAAAGCAGCAGAATCAATTGTGTTTCAAAAGTATTTTGTAAAGTCCAGGTGTTAATTACATGCTCAATTTATTCATAAGTGAAATGGGTGTATCCCTTTCTTTGATGCTGCACCAAACTCTGTACTCGCATAAGCCCTCCTCACATGCTAGCACACATCCACATCACAGCGTTTTTGTTATTCTTTTCAAATTGCATGTACAATATGCACCCACATGGAAGATCAAAAGGAAAACTGTAAAATGCCTATATTGGGCTTTTTCATGTCAATTAAGCATTTACGGTTTCCAGTGGTAATTAAGTGAAAGGTCCTCTCCCATTATGCAGAGCAAATAAATGTTCATCTGAATTAGAAATACTCCTCCCCTCCCAGGCTTACAAAATTGCCTTCTCCACCCCATAGCAAAATAACGCTGCTTTTCTACAGTCTTATCAGTCCACCAATTAAAGACAGTGAGAGCAGTAAACTGTATAACTGCCAGCAGTACAGTGCAAATCAGTGTTATGAGCCAAAATACCACATGAGTTTTATGTGGTATTATAAAGGCGCCATAGGGGCTCCATAGTTAAAGTTGCATTGCATTTAAAACCAGGGATTAAATATCTTTTTTTTCCCCCCCCCGACTCAAGAACGCAGTGTTTACTTCCCAAACTTTCAGTCCTTGATCTCCGAGTACAAGAGACATTACAAGTTGGATCTCCTACAAACATTCAGAACAGAACCTATTTACTGAATTTCCTTGTTGATTCCTTCTGGCAAACAACAGCCTGACATTTGCAAATTATCCAGTCCTAATGTGTGAGAACAAAACAGATGAGGTACTATTTCATCAGTCAGGTTAACTGGACTGCCCTACGGAAGATGCTGGTAAAAATCTCTCGTGGACCCTGATTGGATATATAAGAATTTAAGTAGAATTTGCATACAGGACAGGAGTCCTGTTTCAGTAAAAACTGACACTATGATTTTTTCCCTAATATATATAAGCAGTATGTTAGGAGGTTGAAAGAAAGAAGCTGAATTGTCATACAGACTTGGGCTTTTGTCTCCAACACCAAGGCAATGTGAAGCACATCAAACCCCATCCCTCCATGGGCAACTCTTCACTCGCCATGCAGAAAAACCCCTCCAGCTCTGACACTGCTGAGCAGCACACGCAGATGCCCCTGTGGTATTACCAAACAAGGCATGCACCTGCTTCTCTTACCTGCACAGCAACCAAATGCCGCCTTTCCTGAAAGACAACCAGATATACAATCGGCTTTAGCTGCAGACAGATGCCCATGCCACGTGTCTCCTGGTTTTCACACAGCAGAGGACCCCGCTCTTCCATATCAGGAGGACTCCCTCACCATCAGACAACAGGTTCCTCAGGGAAATCTCTGTCCAGCTGAAGCCTTTTAATATGTGTGATCTTCCATGGCACCCTAATGGAAGAGCCCAGGCCCAAGCTCTGATTCCAGACCAGGGCACATCAAAGGGGATTTGAAACCCTCTACCACCAATACCTTCTAATGCATCAAAATAGAAATCTGAAAATGGGGCACAAACATCTTACATAAGAGCCTCTGCCATCCTCTGAGATAGTAGTTCTCTATTTTTTATTTTACGAAAATAATACCTGAAAAATTAAATTTTCAAGAATATCTTAAAAACATGAAGACTGACTCTAGGAGAGGGTTTGCTGTTAGTAACCCAGCATGGACTTAACAGCCCACCCACTTTGCAGGCAGGACTGAAGTCCCGTCTTTCCTAAAGATTTCCTCCTGGCTGCTTATGTGTTTTCTTGCTCAACCTACTCATGCTCATCTAACTCATCCCATCTCTTTGTGAGGCGCTGAGCTGCCTGCTGCAGAGCTATGAACTCTATCAGACTGCAGACTGTGCGAATCAGGCACTGCCACAGCTGTATCTTGTCATTTAGCCTCAGGCCAGTTATTGCTTTTGGAGGATCATTGCAAACCTTTATGCAGAAGAATAGCCCTCGCTTGTTTAGATTCATAAGCCAGACCGCCCAAATGTCACCAGGCATGTTACTTTCTGAACACTTTGTGCAGGGATCAATGAGTCCACGTGAGCCAGTGAAAAAATGTGACTGATAATTTAAGTAAAACTATCAAAAGAATAGTCGGTTTTGTTTTTAACAATTGCAGTTTTGAAAAATCAAAAGCACCTTGATAGCTTTAATTGCCTTTTCAGATTTTTACCAGTTGTGCCTGATACGCACCACGGAAAGGAAGTAAGAACAGTAAGAAAAATAAAGAAAAATTCTTGTGCCTATACTCTTGATCATAGGTTGAAACATTTAGTGCCATTTGTAGTCTTTTCTCCCTTCAACATTTTTCAAGTTGACAAGTAATTCAACAGAGATTTTTCAGACCACTGTTACCTATCTATCACCTTAAGCGATACTTAGACAGTAAATTTAATGTTATACATATTTTTCACAAACTGAGCACTTTATATTGATTATAGAGACGCTTAGTGCAGTCCCTTTAATCCATGTTAAGTGAAAAAATCACAATCAGGCTTATTATGGAGTAGTTAAGGACCACGCTTACACTTCCATGGAAAGAGAATATAAATTAGTTCCCCAGTTCAGCTACACACAAAAAGATCACGGTGAGAAGCCCAAAGAACACCCATTTCAGGTTCTAAAGCCTTAAAAAAAGTAATAATAAACACTACGTCTGGAGTACACAGCCTGCTTCCAAAGCTACACCTAGAGAGAGGATGCAAATTCAATCAAAAGCATGCAGAATTTTACATACAAACTTCAACCCCACTTGAAACTTCCTAGTCCTCATTCAGCTAAAAGCAAATCTGTGGCAATGCGAGGAATGCAAAAGCAGCCTGAGAAGCTGCATAAATATTCACACAGCTAGCAATACAGGCACAGCTCTACCGCCTATAGTGCTCCTGGCAAGGGGATGCAAGAAGAAAGACGAGGTAACCAAACTAAGGAGAACTGGGGGGAAGTGGTGAAGAAGTGGCTATTTTGCTATGCTCAGTCTCCCTCCACAGGCAACTGCCTGCTCTGCCTATGGCTGGAGCCAGCCCTGTGTGCAAGCAAGGGAAAATCTGCAGCAAGGTCTCAAATGGTTTCATTTTGCTGCCCTACCTAAATCCAAACAGTGTAGAGATACAAACACATCTTAGAGCTCTATATATACTACACTCACAAATCTATGATTCAGCGATGCAATTATACACAGCCTGGCATGTAACAACAGCCATTTTTTAATGTTTTTGGAAATATGCGCTTCCTGTGAAATGTATTTTTATGTTTAAAGGTACTGACAGCATACCATGCACATGTATTAACACAGGTCCATTAAAATTACTGTTAGCAGAAGATAAGCATATAAATTACAGCACTACTAAACTAGGACTGTTTAATAGCTTGTTAAATGCGACTGTTGACTAATTCAAGTCTAAGATCAATGAGAATACCATAATTAGATGAGAAAGGCTATGAATGACATTTAAGTAATATCCATTAGAGCGTTTATTTTCCTGTTATTACGCAAATCTTCGCATCATCCATAACTCTAGAAAGGTATTTGGGCTACAGAAGTTTGGCCAAGAAAATAAGGTAATGACAAAAAAGGGCTTAAGGAAATGTGTGTTAATAAGTTCCTTATAATCTGATATTCTTATATGATTCATAAAGTAAATACTACATTCGTATGATAAAGCTCCTTAACTACATCAGAAGATTTTTCATAGAAGAAAAAGAAAACTGTAATAGTATCACTAGCAAAATTAAAGTTTATACAGTTACAGCAGTCTTCAGAAAAGCGTTTGGAGTTTTTGTTTTCTTTTTGGAATAGTTACATACTGTTGTTTCAAAACAAAATGCAAGACTTCTCAAAGACCTGTACTCAGAGGTTACTCTTGCAAAGTAAAATGATTTCAGCTCTTAATAGTTTTCACTGTCCCAACCACAACAGGGGATGCACTTCATTCCCAGTGCAGTCAACAGGAGTTTTATTGCTGATGACAACAAGCAGTGATTCACTGGGGCTTTCAGAAACATTTTAGCGTGCATCAAGACTTCCCAGAGAAAATAAACAAATGCATTCTTTGCAGGAAAAATAGATCAGCCTCAGCAAAAAACGTCTCCATACTTACTGCTCTGTCACGTGCATGTATAAAGCGGGTGGTGCCACTCAATATTTTCCATCTTATCTGGGCTTATCCTGTGACTGCTAACACTACTAAATCCCCACCAAAAGAAAACACAGTAGGATACTGGATAAGCTCCTCGTTCATAACATAAGTATTCTGGATCAGGATTTCATGTACATCAACCAAACAGATGTCAGACAGCCCAATTTGTTTCTAACAAGCAGCTTTATGAACTACAGATCTAGTACAGCCTGCTTACCAACAGATACGTATTCCACGTTTGACTGTGTGCTCCAGCTGAAGCTCTTCCTGTAGATGAGGTATTTTAAAGACATCTTGTCCATGTGGATTCTGTAGTGCCTAGCAGGTCATATATGCACTACAACACTTTTCCTTTAAGTGGGAACTCTAATAGGGTCTCCCTGTTCTGTCCAACAATCAGTTTTCAGAAAACCTTTTTACCTGTATAAGTTTTGGTTAGAAGCAGCCACTGGGGACAGAGTCACTTTGTGACTGCACAAACCCCGTTTACCTAAGGCAATAGGCCAAAAAGCCTATCAAGAGCATCCCATCAACTGGGATCTCAGTTACCTTTTGCAGTGTCTACTTGCCCATACAGGTGGGAAGGTCTTCCAAACACCTATTTAACTTGCTTCAAATTAAACTCATTATTTCCCACTCTGTACTCACAGTCATGAAGAGAACTAATTGCTCTCCTCATCATAATTGCTCTGTGTTTAAACATAAAAAGATGTATGTTCCTTTTCAGTCTTCTCTTTATTGGACTAAACATATGCAGCCTCTGAGTCTCCTCAAATTATTTGCTTTACATGCCCCTTATAGCTCTTCTCTGTAGTATCTTTCAAGATGGGTAGATTCAACGTCCTAATGTATTTACAGTATTCCGACAGACGTCTTCCCAGCAGCTAAGGTAACAGAGAAAAGATGTAAAAATCTAACATAAAATTCCTTTTGATCCCAGACTGAATTTTCTTTGTTCTGCTGCATTACGCTGAGATTCTGTCCCACCACAGCCACTAAATCTTTCTCTGCAAATGTGCCTCTCAGGCAGTAAGTTCATATTGCACAATTCCACAGCCAGTGCATATGCACTTGACTTTATGGAATTTCATCTTTTACAGCCATAATTCACCGAGCAATTGTTACAGAGGAAAACTCAAGAATTCACTCTAGAAGATACTTCCCTTACATCGCCAACTAATTACTGAAATAGTAAAAGCTATTTACTTTATTAATGACTATATGAAGTAATATGTAAGCCTCATAGGTTGACACAATCTGGTTCACACTCCTCTCGTGACTCTTCCACATTAAGAACAGCAGTTATTGTTTAGGCAGATAAGGACATTCACATCCACTTCCTTACACGAATTAGTTGCCATTCTTTGGAAAACACAGGTGCAGAGTTTCGTTAGCAAAGCTATCAGCTCTGTGCACAGTTCAACCATTCTTCCATATTATAAGGAAGATAATTCATTGAAATATGGAAGAACCTTACAAGCCCAAGGCTTGGCTTCATGTCTTCCTGATCTCACTAGGACTTTAACAAAAGCAAGAGGTTAAGTGCTAAATATATCTAACAAAGACGGATGGACCGAAACACATACCTGAATATGTGGCCAAAACAAGGTACGTGTGAGGAACTGAGCCCCTCACACAACCTCAGTGTTTTGTAGTAGTGCCACAGTTTTCCATGTAAGTAGCAGAGCGAGCTACTCCGTGACTGTCCCACCAAAAGGTACTATAGTCCTTCAGAGACATGCACTTATACTAAAAAGAAACACAGTCTTTCGTTTTAGCTGATCATTTTCTCTCTGTACTTTTATAAAGAACTTGCTCAGTTCAGCCTTTGTTAAATCTAAAGTGTAAGTAATCTAGAAAAACACAGTGAAAAGGTGCACAGGCATGAACTTTTCTTCCTGAAGTTCATAAACCATAAATTGTGTTTGGGTGTGAAAGTAACTTCATTCTTACATTCTGTTTGGGTGCATTAGTTCAGGTCTTGAGTGAGCTTCCAAAGTGAGTCTTCTGATCATCCCCACTTACAGGACTTAAGTTCACAGTCATGCCACAGTCTCCCAGATTAGACATGCTCCATGCAGGCACTGACTGCACTGCAGCTGCTAAATATATTCAGCCCACTGAATCAGACTAGAGCTAGTCAAACCCATGTCACTGAGTGTAATGCATAGGGTTATATGCATCATACCCTCGGCAACAAGCCAAGAGGGTCGCTCTTTGTGCTACACTACTTACCACAAAAGACACAGCCATAGTCCATTCTTAGATACAGTATAATTAACTGGACAGTCTTCTTACCATCCCACGTTATGTTCTTGTGATCTGCCGCCTCCTTACCGTACATGTTCTGTGTTCAGTCAGTTCCTTACCATACAAATCTTATTTAACGTCAATTAATGATGGAAGACGATTATAAGTCTGTTTTGTTAAAACAATTTATATGAAGGAAATGGTAAAAGAGGAAAATAAATTAACAACTAAATAAACTGACATGAGTTGGGCAGTTTTGACTTAGAAGGCAGATGCTATCCTTACTCACATGTATTGTAGGTTGACGTTTTTCACAAATGCCTGACGGGACACAAATCTTAAGCCTGAATCCACCACCGTCCTGTGAAAATACATAAAACTGTTAGAATATTTCATTTAATATATAATGGAAAGCATAATGATAATAATGGTTAAAATAAAAGTGTGGATGACATCTCAACAAGGCTGAACTGCAAGATCTACAACTGTCCTCTCTAACACCCAAAGTGAGGCCTACAGTCTGATGAGGTCTCTATTTGCTACTATACAAGAAATAAAGAAAAAAGAGCTTTATAAAATATGCATCCCATATACTCACAAATTTTTAAGTCCAACATAAAATCCAACTTCATTGTCATTGATACTCTCTAATTTTCGCTGGTTTGCGATGTAACTGTTGAAAAAGCAAGACAGAAAAAAGTATGAAAGTGCATCCTTCCATGGCTCTGACTGTTCAGAGATCAAGCACCGATGTCTGAAAGTCAGCACTGATTGCTGACCTATTACAATTAACACTAAGACGTAGTTAGAGCATCTGCAGAGTGAAAGTGTTCCTTAAAATCTTCCCCACCATTTAAATGGTACTTTGTGGGACAGGTCTGGAGAAGAAGCAGTTGAGTTTTACACAGGGGAAATGAAGCCTTGTTCATCAAGGAAGCAAGTCACCCTGAAGGCACAGTAAATAAAGCTGCATTACAGTGTCACCATTTTCCAGGACACACTTCCCTACCTCATGGATTTTACAACAGCAAAAGAGTCAACTTTAGTGGTGGTAGTGGAGCTACCCCCACTTACATTGAGGGGGGATCAGACTGCCCTAGTCTTTTCTCTCATGTTGTTAACTTAATCACTTGTTAAACTGATTTCCTCCCTGCCATAAAGTAGTTTCAATTCTATTTACAAAGTGTGGCAATAGGAAAAATGAGGAAAGGGAGGCTGTACTTCATGATGCTACATACACAAGCAAAAATTAAGAGAAGAGAAACTGTCATAGTAGATAAAAGCATTGAGTCCACTCAAATACCATGAATATCTGCCTGAACACCAAAAGGATGTGGGCATGCAAGCAGATCTTTTGTATTATCTTCATGTGAGATCTATGAATAACCAGTGACATCCCACAGACTGGAAACAAAAATGTTTTACAGGTAATGCATGGCATGATACATAATCTGTTACCTCTTCTGTAGCAAAAAAAGAAGTTTCATGATGCAAATCATGCAGTCTAGGAAGAAGAAATCAGTGAAAACTGCAATTCAAATGACATTATGGGCAGAAAAGTAAGCCTGGATGTAAGCAATGTCTTGCTAAAGAGTCCATGCATTTCAAAAGATAACCCCAGTCATAGAAAAACTTAAACAGAGATTGACCTGTATTTTCATGAGCATCCAGAACTAACCAAAGCTGCAGTTTTTCCTAAAAAGAAGGAGTCTTTCTTTGCTAGAATAAAACTTACCTTCATCTTAAGCATTTTTTTTTTATTTAAAGGAAATTATGATGAATTGGAAAGAAGGTGTATTGCTTTCCCAAAGACAACCCATCTACCTCAACTGGTGTGCTAGAGAAATTTGCTACGTGCCCACATCCCAACAGAAGCTTGAGTATCCTAAAAGTTGGGCTGGGCTTTCCTCCAAAGCTGCAAAGCTGACTTGGGCTATGCTCTTGCCAACTACCAGCAAAAGCAAAAAGTTTCCCCTAATGGGATTCATTGACCCTTGGGAAAAAGAAGGGCAGTAAAAATCCAATGCATGACACTAGACAAAACACATTACTACAGCATCATATGACACTAACTGCTCTGCAGGACTTCTTAGGATAAGATTAAAATGGTGTACCTGTTACAAGATAATAGAGTCCTTCATGTTTTGTGTTTCCTTCACTGGATTTTTTACGGCAATCTGATTTACCCTCTTGGGGTTTATTAATCTAATTTTTTGTTCATTGGTTGGTAAATTTACATATCTTGCCAAGTAAAAGCAATGAAGTTCATAAAAGGCTACCAATTTTTTCACCTGAGAGTCCTGCAAGTGAATGATCATGCTTCCTCTGAACATGCCCTTAAGAAGAACTCATGACTTAATTATCACCTTCGCTGTCACTTGGACTTCATCATGCTAAAATAAAGTTATGCAAGAGGTATCAATGATACCTTCCTCATCCTGCCCTCAGTGTTCACCCAACAAGAATTCTATCAAGACCAGATAGATACAAGGAAAATACAGAAAAGCAGGATTTGAGGAAAATAGACAAAGAAACACAGAGGAAGAAGAGACTCAGAAGAGTAAAAGAAAAGAAACTGATCAACCTCTTGTACTAGTTGAAGATTAAGCCATCAAAAAAACCTCTGACAAACACTGCCAGAACACAGATCCATCACTTAAACACACTTGTCACCCATCCAAATCTGACATTGCAATTTTAATCATAAAAACGTTTAACCAGAACCTCCCACTACAAGAAGCTCCAGAACTTGACATAACTTACAGTGTCATACAGAAATAAATTAGTGTATTACATCCTGTGGTAAGCCTCTGCCAGTGTAAAACAGCTCAGCGCTGCTGAAGTCAATGAATCTACCACAATTTACATCAGACAAGGATCTGAGTATGAGCACACAATCTATATAAAAAGATCAGTGTTGGTCCATTAGGGAACAAACCAAAAGGATGAAATTTGGGAAGAAGCAGTGGAATGAATTTATGATCTTTTCTTTCCTTCTCTTATTGCATCCCTTAAAAGAAAAGCGAGGGGAGCATGCTTTACATTGAGCTGGCGCTAGTCTCTTTATGGTGAATGACTTACGATTCCTAACTGAAAGAACCAAAAGAAATCACTGATTTTCCACAACCACACTTCGAGTAGGGACACAGAAGAAATTCTGGCTAAGTGCGACTAACTCAAAAAAATAACTGCTCTGCAATACATTTGTAAAAACACTCTCGGTACGGAACATGACAGTAAAGCAAATTTCATGCAGTTGGAAATCCTTGAAGGAAGAGTGGACAGATGTAATTTACCACAAGCAGGTCACGTTCCTCTTACACTTCCTTACTTGCTTAACAAGTCTGTTTTAAGTTAAGCCTTTGCACCTATTTCATAGCAGAGAGAAAGCAAGCAGTATGATGACTGTAGCTGTACACTGTAAAGGGAAGTTGTTCTTCTGTTTAATTTAGAGGGAGGTTTGAAATAAAACCTCTCCCTAACTGAAGTCTATTTTTACCTTCTTCGCAACTACTCTACCTTGATATTACTTATCATCAAACATTAATACTCTAAAAGCTCTGACTTGCAGTGGGCGACACTGAGAAAAGTAATTTGCCTGCCTGTCCTTAAGAATATCCACCCTGTTCTTTAACTGAACATTTTTATTGTAGCACAGAAGAAAAACATCCTGACTCATGGCTGGCTGAAGTCACGTGAGGAGCTTGGAAGCTCCCGCTGCACACCACAGCAGAACGCAGCACCGCCAGAGCCTGGCTGGATAGCACCCCGTCGGATCACACGTATCGGCTCACGAACAGCGATTGCCACCTCTAAACCAAACCCTCAGCTGCCTACAATACTATTCGCTCGATTATAATATAGCATTCTGCCTCTCCTTCAGTGAGTCATCAGTAAATAGTATTTGTTTTCAGGCCTTTAATTTCATCTCCCCTTTGTAAACTACTGATGAATTCTAATAAAGGCATTCAGAATCACACACCTACTGACGGCACATTGCAACCTACAATAACACGTTTATCTCAGCACACTCCAGCAGCTATTGAATAATGTCACACACTCATACTTCACCACTTCTGCAACATTCTGGAAATGATATTTTAAAATCCTATTGTAAAAGAGTTAACTCCTCCAAATAAGCTCTCCTTTAAGAGGGTGGTCTTCACTTCTGCTCTTCACACATATGAAAGACTATGGATACAAGCTGCCTAAGAGTAAAGCAACCTCTAGACTGCAAGAGCATCAAGAGAAAGCAGGTTTTGCTCTTTAAAGCAGTCTAGATTATTTTGTGCCTCGATACCTCAAAAAAAGGATTTCAGTCTAACTTTCAAATCTTTTCCTTAACCTGAAAAAAACTGGTCATGCCTTCCTAACTTACGTGATTTACTCTGTTTCCTCGGGATTAATATGTGCTAAGGTATACTGCTCCATTTGGAGCTATAAGGACATGCTGGAAAACTAGCTCGCACTAGTCTTAACAACATAGATGCAAGTAAACAACACTGTAATTCAGCTTGAGAAGTATTTCTGTTGCCAGAAAACTCCCTTTATGGGAAACATATTTTCTTAACACTCCAAAAAATAAATCAATTATATGTTTAGCTCTGGTTCATACAGCTGAGAAAAAAGTTTTTAAAATTAATAAACATTCCCTGGTGAAATGGTTCTGAACTTTGGGAAAACTTTACACTCCGAGTTCATTTTTCACTAAATCTTTAGGGAAAAGGCAGTACACTCCAGAGACTGAACTGTCAATAGATAAACTACCATTTAATGACAGATCACGTATGTCCCTAGTCTACACTACTGTGAGAGCTGTATGGTAATATCGACAATTAAACACTGCAAAGTTCCCTAGTGCTGTATTTTCTTACAAACTCAAATGTCAGACCAAGTTCATCAAACTTAGGGACATTTTCAACACACCTGGGCTGATTTATGGTTATGCATCAAAATCATGCAAAATTTGTAAGCTTGACACAATACTTGATGAAACTTGGCAGACACAAATGGGTTTCATTTGCAGCCCCTCTGAAAGCAAATTTAAAATAATGCTCGAGGGGTGTGAACTCACATAGTCTGAAAAGGAAGCATAGAGCTACACAACGTTGCATATCAGGAATGCCACGTTTCAGACAGATGTAGGGACCAATGATACAATCTCCGCTCAACCAAGAAATCTTTCTACACAGGACCAAGCTCCCCCTAGGAAGGAAACTCTAACAGCAAGCAATGAGTATGATACAGACACCTACAAGCGACTTGTTCTCTTAAGATATATTTTGCTGTCTCCATCTGGTACCATCAGTGCCAGATTTCATGAGGCCAACCTCAAGACACAGAACTTCTACCGCTAAAAGAGCATGCCGTAAACCGGGAAAAGAGGCAGTGTGTCAAGTTAGTCCACTGTGGACTTACCTAGGATTCACCAGTTTTACAAACAGGTGCTCCACTCCTTGGCTGTCTGGTGTCTCCTGACAAATTCTGAGCAAGTGCTGTAGTTGTATTTTTTTTTTTTGAGCAGTGAATCACTCTGTGAAAAACTGACTGCCGCTATCACAGGCTCCTTAAATCATCCTTGAGGGGTTTTTTTCCTCCCATTTAGAGTATTTAAACATGAGTCACAGAAGACTACAGGAGGTAGCTCTCCACGTGCAGTACAGTAGCTCTGGAGCTGACATAATTAACTCTGGGATCTTTCTTTACAGTCATGGACACATGTATTTTTTAAGCAAATCCTTCACTACCCATACCCAACATTGAGGTAGTGCACTATTCAGGGCGATCTGTAACTCAGCATCTCACAGCCAAGGTCACAGATCAGAGTTACCTTCGAGAATTCCCTGTTCTTGATGTGCGGCTGCATCAACTGCCAGGAGACAGCGGGGCCCAGACATTGTGCTCCGTGCCAATATACTATGCTTATCCAATTAGTAGTATCCAATTAGTAGCACACAGTTGCTGCTGGGAATTGCTTCTCCAAAGCCATCATCCTGAACAACTAGTGACAACACACCAGCTTAAAGCAGGAGAAAGTGGGAATTCACTGGAGATCCCAATCTTGTTTTGGCACTGCAGGAGCAAATCCATACTCTTGCTTATGACTACAACTCCCTGGGAAATGGAAAGCCCACGGTTTGCCAGCCAACCTTAGTTCCCTCTTTACAGTATGCAAACACGAAGGCAAAAGTAAAAATAAATGTCTGCAATGCAGAGTTTAAGGAAACAGCTACTATATTTGGAGGCAGGAAAAACGGAATATAATGCACCCTTGGGCTTACTTACGTTTCTGGTTTGGCTTCAAGGTGTTTGTTCTGTTCTCTTCAAATAGCACGCTACCAAATCAAGCAAAGTCTCAAGACATTACATGCAGCTTTCCAGATCTAAGATTCACGCCCTTGATGAGCTCCACCTTCGGAACCACTTTCCCCAAAACGCATGCAAAGCATCTTCTCCATTCGGAGACCTGTCCTCCACCTTTAGCTCCATGAGGTTCGTACATTTGATATTTCACCAAGAGATCAATTTTTGACATTGCTCCAGAGGACAATTGGTAGCTACCGTCTAGCTTGTCCTTAGCAAAGATAGGATAGATAGCATAGATAGTTTGGAAATGTTGATATTCCTTGATATAGTCAAAAAAAGTACCAGCTGGCCAGACAATAACCTATTTCTTCAGAAAGATATGTCTTAATCACTGACCTTATACTTATCTACAAACTATGTTTCATCCAGTGTGTATGAAATCATCTCTTCAGACTGTTAGGAAGAGGCATAAATTCCTGTACAGTCCCCTTATAATATATACACTAAAAATCACACATTAAATAACATACAAAAGGGGAGTACCGAATGTGGCTTTTCATTAGTTCTCAACAGAAAGCAGACATAAGATTAATCTTTTTTTAAAAAAAATATTTGGCTCACAAGGAAGAAAGGGCATCTCAAAGGAATGAATAAATACAAATAAATCTATGTGACATTTCTTTCTCCTACAGAACCACCTAGTGCAGTGACTCTTCAAAGACTAGCAACACAACCACCCTCTTTCTCAGCACTTCCATACACCACCTCTGTAGCCGTCACTGGCCTTGATGCAAATGAGAATGACAAAACTGTGCTGTTCCATAACAGCACAGTAAGATTGCTCCTAACCATCCTTTATATGCATCTTTTTAGGTCCCTCAGTGAATTAAAACATTAAAGCACCTCAGTTGATGCCAAAACCTTTGAATTCTCTTCTTTCCAGGCTCCCATGCTCAGACAGGGACTTAGTGGAAGGGACATCTTAAATGAGTTGCATATGCTTCAGAGTTAGATAAGCACTTGTTGACATAAATGAGTATGCTTCACAACATTTTAAGTCTTTTTCCTATCTTCAGGTTTTTACATATATACCCTGACTCTCTGATTCAACATAAGAAATTCCCTCTGAGGTCAGTTTTCCCTCCCACATACATTATTTTCACTGTTTGACATTAATAGTTGTCTTTATTCAGTTTAAAACTACAGGCTCTTGGAATGTCACATACTCTGTTCAATCTGCTCCAATATTCACTGGATCATCGAGATATATGTCTGTACCTGCTGCACCTGAGACAGTGCATGCTGTCTCATTCACTGCACGCAATACACCTCATGCCAAATACAGATCAAAATGTAGTACTTCCAAACGATGGACTGAAACTGCAAAACTTGATGCCATCTATCCAGGAAAATCCCTCTATATCCTGTTAATGCATTAAATTTGCTGAATAATTTGACTCCTGACATCCCAAACAATATTCCACCTTCCATAGCCAGCAAAAATTTTCCTTCTTCTGTTTTTATTTAAGTCTTGAGAGCCTACATATGGTCATAATCTCTACCCTTTTTCTCTGCAATTACTTCATGGAGAACCCAATCGGTAGATGTTTTTCCATTCTTCAAATGATACCATCTGCTGCTGTGGTTCACAATTGATTTCCTAGCTTCTTTCCTTGACCACAGATCTGTGTCTTCTCCAAGCATATCTTGTCTTTTCGTGGAAGACATACATGAATACATCTTCATATTATGCTACTGAAGCATTCCAAAACCGTTATAGGTTGTCTTTTTGACTTTCCATGATATTGACTCTCTTGATGTTCACCACACTCTTCTAGGCCCGGAACAGGTTACCACCTTCTGTATCATCAGCCTTACTATTTATATTTAACATTAGCATTTTTCAGGTAGCATTTCAACAGCATTAAAATTGCTTCTTTGCTAAAGCCTTTCAGAGGCACTCTTCACTCTTCCACATTTATGTGTTCTTCACAGTTCCCTATTCCACTTTCTTTTATCACATTTATTTCCATTCTGTTCTCTGTCTTGTACAGTCCATTTCTCCTCATTTTAATTGGCCAATCTTTTGAATTTATAGCTTCTTCCATCAGCACTCCTAAAAAAAGCACTTTCTCTTTACTTGAGGAATCCTGTTGTTCACTTAATATAAGTAGTTTCTTACTTGCACTGCATATATTAACATAGAAATGTGTTTATTACACTTCCTGCACATTTGTTGGTATACAGAGTATTTCTAATACTCGTGCTGACTGTCACATTGCTGCCACTGTTTCCATAACTTTCCATGTTTCTGTACTTGGCCAGTTCGATTTTTGGGAAATTCTCTCTTACGATGCAGGGGGACAATCAGAAGAGTGAAAGTGAGAAAAAAACCTCATGGGTTGAGATAAAGACAGTTTTAATAGGTAAAGAAAAAGCACGCACGCAAGCAAAGCAAAGCAAAACAAGGAATTCAATCACTGCCTCCCATGGGCAGGCAGGCGTTCAGCCATCCCCAGGAAAGCAGGGCTACATCATGCATAATGGTTACTTGGGAAGACAAATGCCATCACTCTAAATGTCCCCCCCTTCCTTCTTCTTCCCCAGCTTTGTATACTGAGCATAACATCAGATGGTATGGAATATCCCTTTGGTCAGCTGGGGTCAGCTGTCCTGGCTGTGTCTCCTCGCAGCTTCTTGTGCCCTCCCAGCCTGCTCACTGCCAGAGCGGTGTGAGGAGCAGAAAAGGGTTTGGTGGCTTAGCAACAACCAAAAACACCAGTGTGCTGTCACACTCTTCTCATCCCAAGTCCAAAACATAGCACTACACCAGCTGCTAGCAAAAAACTAACTCTGCCCCAGATGAAACCATGACATCAACTTTAGTTAAAAACTTACTCATGGATGTCTTTATTGGTATACTTTAGGAAAAGATACTCTTTTGTAAGCATTAATTTTCCATTTTAACATCATTTCAAGTCTTAGATCACATTCTCTACCATTTTTCCTTCAAGCTAAGCTTTCACCCTGCATTCACCTCTGTCACAAGGAGACATCTTTTGCTACAGTAGTCTTCAAATTTCTTCAGTATTTCTGCAAAGCTGCCTTCTCCTTACCCACCACTGCTTTCATAGCATTCTTCATTTACCTTTACAGCTTTTGACCCTGCCACTGCTTATGAGTAGAGTAATATTTTTCCGATCCGCCAGCCTGTTTCTCCTTACGGTTCTCACGACTACAGCACATCACTGCACGTGCCTTTCAGCACTCCTCCAACCTACGCACCTTTGCAGCACTCCCCCTGCCCCAGGGTGTGCGTGGTGAAGGCGACGTATTCACCTGCAATTATCCAAGCTCAAGCAGACATTTCAATGATACCTCCATTAGGACTCTCACCTCCTAAACCTTTTATTTCAGATATTCCCTGTGAAGTGCAAAACTGCTTCAAGTTAAACTGTGCAATACAAGTTGTAAGAACATGCAGAAGTGCTATACACCAGGCAAAAACTATGCAGACAACCAGACCAAGCAAACAGAAGGAACAACTGCCCTGTCTCCATGCAAACAGGAATGTCCTGGAGCGTTGCAAGAAATGTTCAGGGCAGGGAAGATCGACAGAGTCATTCTTCCATTCACACCCACCACCAGAACAAGTGGTATCTATTTCTGCAGCTGTGACACCTGGGTCCACATCCCCCAAATGGCACAGGCTCCAGGCAACAAGACAGTGGCTGCACACAAACATGGTCCGGGATCTGCAGTGATATCTGCAGAAGTAGTCTCCAGCACTAGTATTTTTCTGTTTAGGGGCCTTGATGTCACATGTGGATTTGCACCAATTCAAAATGTTTGTAAATCTATTTGAATATAACCTGAAAAGTTTAAAATTTTGTGCATATGTACAAATATGTGTGCAATACACAGTATTCAAAAGATACTTATATTGCTACCACTCTAAACTGTAAAATACTTCAGCATATGCTTAAGTACATTACATAGTCAGTCCCACAAAAACAACAGAACGGCTCCCAGCAGGAGGGTACAGTGTATGTGTTTACCAGGTGAAGATCACAGTATGCATAATGTGTTTGAAAACCTGTTTCTAAAATTTAGGAAGAGGCCAGACTGGATGGGGGGTAGGAGATTAACATGCAACAGACTATTCATCCACACAGCGGGGCGAGGGGGGCCGGGAAAAAATTTCACCTTCCTGAACTAGACCCATATTCACCAAATAGATTCATCTGTTTTTTTCTTTAAAAAAAAAAAAAAAAAAAAAGAAGACATGTCTGTGTGAGTGTCCTGGTTTGAGGGTAAAACAGAACCAACTTTCTGATCAGCAATTTTACTTCTTAGCTAGGCCTCTTCTAACTCTCTGAAATTAAGAGCATGTTGTGTCGAAAACGGTTCGTTCGGAGTGATAGGACAGTTTGTGCCAAGGAATGGTACGCAGAGAGGCTCTTGCTTATACTTATTGCTATAACAACCAAGGGCAGCTAATTTCGTCACTTGCCCCCGTGAAAGCGGAAAAGCACAGAGGGGTCCCACCTGCGGGGAGGAGCGGACAGGACAGGGGACCCAGAACTGACCGACAGGGGTATTCCATCCCATCTGCCCCAAGCTCAGTATAAAAGCTGAGGGATCAAAGGGTCAGCTCTCTTTCTTCAACGGCAGATGTCCGAGGAGGACCCTGCCTGTTCATCTGCCTCTGATCCCAATCCGTGTGTTCCTGACTCTGTCTGTGGAATCCAGTTCCCACCCATCACTGAGTCCACTCTGGGACTTCCCCGGTGCCTGCCGGTGACATCATCCTGGGAGCTTAGTACGGTTTTGTATATACTGTATCTATTTCATTATTTTCCTTTTTATCTTATTATTAATATTTCATTAAAGTAGTTTAGTTCCTTCTAAACTTGTAAATCTCTTTATTTCTCCTCCTCCTCTCCATGTGCGAGAGGTTGAGGGGGTGGAGCATCTGTCGCCGGCCATCGGCCAATTTGGCCAAAACCACGGCAGTCAGGTAGAAGACCACAGATTTGGAAGAATCTCCAGGACCACATTCAATTCCTTCCTCTCCTAAGGGAATGTGATCCCAGCCTCTCAGAAGGTATTGTACTATAAAGAAATCTCAGAGAGGTCAGTCTCAACCTTACCTGCTTGTGCTGTTTTAATTTTTGCCAGAATTGAACGCTCAGTGGAAGAGGAGCAGAACCCAGCTGTCTCACTACACAAATAAGCGTCACAGTCGCTTAGCTAAACAGTCTGTCCTGCTCTCTGACCCAAAAGCACATTTTAATACTCCATGCCAAGTAAGGCAACTCAGACAGGAAGAACCCAGGCAAGCCCACATCTGTACACCATACAGGACAATAGTTAAGATGCTGACATGCAAGACCTTGGTTCAGACCCATGCTCTGCTTCAAGCAGAGCAGCTCCCCACATGCATTGCTGAAATGGTTCATCTGGGACCACACAAACATCTTACCTCACAGCGTGACCCTGCTAGCTAAAAGGACAGTCTTGCTTTTTCCACTCATCCCAGTAAAATGAGTCCCCAAGGTTTTCTTATACTCAGTGGAGAGAGAAGAGGATGCCTCCATTGGGTAATTTGCAGTAGGAACCTAATATAGCCTCCTGAATCACTTCCTCTGGAGAAGCCAGCTCTCCATTGCTGGCCGGAGAGCAGCCAGCTGAGTTAAGTGCCTTTGCTGCACTGTTCATTGGTACAGAGTTGCCAGATTTTAAATGCTGAAGCCTGGGACAGTCCCAGACATGACTGGCAAGTCCAGTGCATGATACCCATAGCACATGCTGTAAAAAGTCGCCAAGTTCATGCCCAGTTAACTCTGACATGCCCAGTATGTGCACATGATTTATCTGTGTGTGCTCGCTGTGCCATCTGGCATTCAGAAAATCAGACAGTTGTTACAAAAGAATGGGAAAAGTCACGTCCAATACACTTTTCATATGGAATTCCACATCTGATAGTGCAATGTGGGACATCCGCGCTTCACAGGATATCTGCTGAATACAGCCTTAATTATTTTTACATGTATGGTTAGGCAATAAAAAAGGTAAAAACAATTTTGTTTAAATCTAAAACTGGAAGATTTCTTTTGGCTCAGCTGTCAAGAGGAACAACAGCCCAACTAGAGCTCTGTCGACAGACTCTTCCATAAAGAGTTCAGAAGTGCTGCCATTTTGCTGCTTTTCTGTTTCAGTAATGGGCTGACTTTGATTAATACATTGCCCCTCTGTTATTTATACATCAGACAACTATATACAGTGAACCATATATCCTCTATGGATCCAGCACAAGCTCCTGTAGTGACTGCGGCTGCTACTGTTTTGCATATGGAGGTGCAGGTTTATTTCAATACAGAATTACCTAAACCTTTGTAAAAGACCCCCGTGAAATGCTCAACTTCCTCTTGCCTCAACATATTTAGTCTTCACACAGTAAGAAAACGCTTGAGATCCAAGAAAAGCTGCAAGTCAAAAACACATCAAATAATGGAGCAACAGGCCCCTTCTCTTCCAAACTTAAAACAGGCAGCAAAATTCTTGAATCAAAGTTCTTGTCATCCTTCACATGTGTCCTCTAAACTACTCTACTCTGGTGAAACGCTAATTCCATCCAGTTTTGACAGTGACTTAAACAAGGCCAGAAACTCAGCCTCTGCTTCCCCCTGAAATAAAAGGCATCTAAGTACCTCACTGGATCATGACCAGCAGGCTTATTAGCAAAAGGTTGGTTGAAATCACACAATTCAGAGATTACGATCTCTTAAACTGCTTCTGAAAATGCCTTGGGCCTGCCTTGTTCCACTTTCTCTTATTTCTGAAAAAAAAAAAAACAACTCATTTCTTCAGGCCTTGTCTAGGAACCGAAGCATATTGACCTGAAATCTGATCTTCAAGAATGTATCCTACCAATGACAACACAAGCCAGAAACAAGACTAGCTGAATTGGTATTAAATATATTTAAACTTCAGCTATAACTTCTGTCGATGATCAACACTCAAGGCAGGTCATTTTCTTCCAGGAAAATCAAAAAAAATTGCATATTCACAACAGAATTTCCATGGCATGGCTCCTTTCCCGTAAGTCCATTATGATTATGCAATGTTATGGTTAATAGTATCTATTATTAAGATAAGATATTAAGATAAAAAACAGGATCTCCATATGCATATTTCAGGAGGGGGAGTAGTTTGGTTTGCTTTATGCAGTTTCTGAAAGTATAGGCTTACAATCGAACAGGAATTAAGGTGCATCCTGATTATATTTGATTTTAATAGCAGCTATGTGCCTACATACATTTGCATGAAGAGATCTTAGCAAACGCAAACAGCATCCAGTAACGGAGTGTATTCATATCCCAGGCAGCACAGGCATGTGGCTTTCAAACCTCTATGAACGTATTTCTCCCTCTGAACTGCAAGTAAATTAATTAATATATACAATCTGTGTTTCACTTTCTGAAGAACAGGTTTCAAAGAGATGTTTTTCATATGTAACAAACTAAATATACATCTAACATCAAAAAGCATTGAGACAGTTTTAGAGTTCTCTGCTCTGTTTTTTGTCTTTTATTACTCTTCATTACCTAACAGTAATCCTTGGGCAAGGATATTTGAATGGCCACCTTCATCGACTTATTGTTAGACATTCTTGCAGTGACAGATGACAAAGAGGGAAGAGAGAGAGAACTGTAATCCAAAAAGAATGGGGGATTGTTGGGGAGGGGGGGTGTCCCTCTTACTTTAAAACAAAATCCAAAATGGAGAAATAAGGCCCTTGTTTAGTTATGTAAAAGATTTTGCTTTACAATGATTTGGGATCTAGAATCTTGCTAAGCTACTTTCTCCCTTACACTGTCAGCATAAAAATAATAAAGAAAAAATAGAACCTGAGAAATCTGGAAAATGCCATCCTAACGATATCGCAGGCTGGACTACTGGGCCCTCTGTCTTCTCATTAGTATGGAAAGAAGCAGAAGCTTCTTGAAAACAGCGTATTCAAGACCAAATCCCTGAATTCATACAAATGGCTTTCATTTTAGTATCTAAATCCCAAACCTCTCTTAAAACTCCCAAGTGCCAGGCACACAGAGGGAGAGGCGGTGATCTGCCAGCCCAACCCTGCCCAAGGCAGCCGGAAGGATGCTGCCCTCCTCCAGCAGGAGCCAGAGACAGCCCCCGTGGAGACCCCGCGGAGCCCTGGCAGTCCCCATCAACCGGCAGGACAAGGACCAAAACGAGACATGCGGAAGGTTTCCTGGGAGCAAAAAAAGAATGCCAGTATATGCAAAACCCAATGCTTCGTGATGTTTGGAGTATTTTTAGAGTCTAGAAATTAGAAAACTGATTTTTAGAACGTTTGCTTTCAACTCGCCTTAACCAATTACCAGATTTTTAAATGAAGATTTTTTTTTTAAAAAAGGACAAATTCCTAAAAGCAGCTATTATATCACCACTGTCCAAAAGCCCTTTAACAATTCGTAGCCTGGTGCCTCATGTTTTATTGTACAGTTCCAAGTCACCAGAAATAACTTTTCAATCCAGCCAAGCCATGCAACGCTGCACAGCCAAGAGTTGTTTTGAGAAGGAAAGGGCTGGGGGGATTGAGGAGCTTTGTAGACAGTTTTATATTATATTAAATCTACAACAACCTAGAAATCTAAAACGAAAGAGACCCAAAATACCAACAGCTCTGAGCTTCACATGAATTTAAACATGGCTTTTTTTTTTAGCACAAGCTCACATGACTTGTTAAATAATTCACTCTATAAATTACTTATCCTGTCTTATTTATTAACAATTCTAGAGTGCTTTATATAACTGCATTAGAAATTTATTTTGTGGTTTTGAAATGTACGCAATACACAATCACCTCTCTTTTAATAGGCAAGAGCTTAAAAGTCACCTACTATTTTGTTGGCAAGCAGACCTTCCTGAAATACACCAATTAATTTCAAACCCCATTCACCTGAATAATCATAAGTCAACATATTAATGACTTGATACCAGAACTGAGAAACTAGGCCAGGAATATACTTGCCCTGCAAGAAGACACTTTGAAATCAAAGTCTTTGAAGAGTCATAAACACTGAGATATACTAACAGTACATTTTACTTAATGAGAGAATATAAAAAGTCCTGAACGCTTTAAAAATGACTCATTTACCATCCTATTAATATTTTCACTTGAGTGATCTCACCAGCGACAACTTATTTGTTATTGTGCCTACAATGCATGGATTTAACAATACTTATATGCTCATTTTGCTTCCACCATTCTTGGTCCTTGGCTCTTAATGTGAGCTTCAAGGACTAAGATCATGATTTTAATGCAAGATCTCACTCTGGAGTTACAATTTATCTCTAAGAATATCAAAAATACCAAACAATTATTATGATTAAACTCTGTTACGATAAGCCATTTTAGCACTGGCACATGCTTTCCAGATAAAGACCAGCCCACGTCAGCACCCTAGCCAATTGGACAAACCCAAAATCTTGTTAGAGACAGAATTTTCAAAATCTTCTATTCACCTTAATAGAAAACCATGCAAAAACAACGAGGAAGGAAAGAGTGAGGAAGATGACTAAGAAAAGCACCAGGCATAAACACCCTTATGCCCTCCCACACCAAGTTTCAGCAGCTAGCCCTCCCAGGGCTGATGGAGAAGTGCTCTGGGTGTCTTTCTGCTGCTCTCAGTAGATTTGGATGGGGTATCCAGTCAGGAATCAAGAAATAGCTGGGCTGGGAGGAGAGGGTTTATGAAGCTCTACACCGCGATTTACCTACGGGCTGAAGCAGAGCCAAAGCACCTGGCCATCAGGTGGCAGAGGGTGCCCGATGGGTGGGACCGCAGCTCTTGTTATTCCTACCAGAGCCAACCGCCCAAGCCTTCTCTCCCACCTATCCACACCAAGGGGAAACCCTCGCTGCCCACTCACATCCTGCCACCCTGGGCGCCATCCACCTGGCCTGTGGCCAACCCTCTGCACCACCACGGGTGCCACACGCCCACCCAAACTGTGCCGTTATCCCAGCACTCCTGGCACACATGTCCCAGGTCAGGACCTTGACTCAGCCCATGTGCCCTGGGCACCTGTGGCTGCTTTTGCCTAGGACTGAGGGATCCACTCCCATCAGGAGCAGGACATATGCAACAAATGAAGGATTGGTTTCAACAGACACTCAGGAAATACATGGGAATAAATTACTGGAAATTAATTGCCTTGTGCTCGTCTCACTCTTATTTATACCAAGAGTGAATCCACCAGAGACCAATGCAATTGTGCTCCTGTATCTACCGAACACGTAAAATAAAAATCAGGCCTGAAGCTTCCCAAGTAAAATTCCATGCCCCTGCTTCTTAAACCTGTTTCTTAGCTAGAATAAAGCAAGATGTGCAGTGTTAAAAAATGTTCCCACAGTCTGTATCTACCATATTAGAACCGCTTCCCTACATATCTGCTGTTTACTCAGCTCCCACAATGAAATATGAAATAACGTGACAGCTACTGCAGTCCAATTTTTAATTTATGCCTATAAACTAATTAAAGGGCCTCTGTGTTTTATGTTAAAAGTACGCATGAAAAGACCACCTTAAATACGTGCAACAGCATCTCCTGAGAAATCCATGACTCAAAATTATTTTTAGATCACCAAACACAACAACATGCAATGTCACAGAATGATACAGTAAAAACTGAAAAGACCTGTAAAGCCAAGGATGCTCAAAAAACACAGGCAAATGAAAACCAAAAGCATCAATGCAAAATGACTAGACATGTTTTAAGTCAATCATGGCTGGAATACATATTTACATATATGTTTTCTCCCCTGGCCTTTTAAATTATAGGGGGAAATTGCTCTGTTACCTCCAAATTGAAAGTACTGGATAATAAGGCTAGCAAAGCCTATGAAAATGAGCCAAGATGCATCGTTCAAAGCAATTTCTTTTTTTTAATGAAGCAATCCACAGAATATTAAACAAACATCTGAAACGATAACTGCTGTAACAACTCAGAAAGACTGTTTCTTCATCATAGGTCCTAAAAACCTACCAAAGGTAGGCCATATATGAGTAGTAAAAATGAATGCCTCCAGCTTTTTCCCCAAACACATGCAGGGAAATGCAGCAAATTGACTTCTGCAAACTGCAGAAAGGTAGCCCAAAGGCTAGAATTTATTCTAAAATCATAGTATTTCATGGTATTTCTATATTCTTGCTAAAAGAAACTGAAACAGAGAAGAAGGATGGAGAATGTAAAGAGTGAGAAAACTGTATAGATTTTGGGGAAAACAGTCGGGTATCTTTTACATTAAAAATGACACAGGAAACAATTCAGGAACAACAGGGACTGGGAAATACAGCAATGGACCAAAAAAGCTTTGGAAGGTGTTTTTTTTCCCCCAGAACTCTCATCTACAAGTCCAGTATCCAAAATTTTTTGCTCAGCAAGAGCCTTTGCAGCTTTTCTCTGTCAATGTATGTGGACACCACAGAGCTGTGAAACGACGCAGGATTGAACAAGAACAGCTACAGAACTCCCTCACTGAATATCATCTGCAGGCAAACGAGGGTGGAAGCAACGCATGGGTAAGAGAAAAAAAAAAAAAACACAACTTTTTGCACGTTCCTCACTATTAATGACGGTTTCCTAATCCTCCAGCACTTGCTGAGCGGCAGCACAAGGCTCATTCCTCTGCAGACTCAGTATTTTCTCCTTCCAGCCACCTTACTGAGAAGGGTAAAGCAATCTCGCATGCCTATGGCCAGGGCAGGGAATATAGTTTGCGGTCCCTTCCACCAGAATCTGCCACATCCCCTCTTTTTTTTCCTTTCCTTTTTCTTGTTTTGGGGTTTTTTTAATAGAAAAAAAAAGAGTACAGGAGAGATCTGGGGGAGCAGGGGGTAGCCACCCAGCAAAACTCCCGGTTCGCAGGAAGAAACTGAGGGAGGGAAAGTAAAAAAAATAAATAGAATAAACCCCACCAGCAGCCCTTGCAGACCTCTGCCGCCGCAGCGGTGAGGACGAGGGGGGTCCAGGCGCTGCGCGGCCCCCAGCGGCGGCGGGGGCCGGGAGCGGCTCCGCGGGTCTCCCGCCCGCTCCCCGGGAACCGCACCGAGGGCAATTAGGATTCATCATCGAAATGGGCTCGCGGCGGCATCTCTGGGAAGTCGCCTCCCAACTAAATCACGCCGGGCTCCCAGGCTCCCAGCCGCCCCATCTGCCCGCCCGGCAAGCGCCCTCCGCCGCGGGGCACGCTCCCCCCCGCCGCCCGCCACCCTCTCCCGCAGCCTCCCCAGCCTGCTCCGTCCCGCCGCCCGGGCCGTACTCACATCTCGGTGACATTGTCGCCCTCGGCGCTCCGTTGTGGCACGGGGAAGGAGGAGATGCCCGGCGCCGGCTCCGCGCACCAGATCCGCCAGGAGCTGCAGCGGCAGGACGCGGGGCAGCCCAGCGCGCCCCGCCAGCAGCCCAGCACCAGCCAGCACAAGCCCCACAGCCCGGCCAGGCCGGGCCCCGGCCTCCGCCGCCAGGACACCATCGCCGCCCCCGCTCACTCCAGCGCTGCCCCGACGGCCTCCTCCTCGCTCCCGCAGGCTGCGCAGCCTTCCGCGCCGCGGGCGGGCACCCCGCGGCCGGGGCTCACATGGGCGCGCCGCCGCCGCCGCAGCCGCACCGCAGCCGGGGGGGTGGGGGGGGCGGGCTCGGCGGGGCGGCGGGAGCCCGGAGCCGAGCGCTGCGGCGGGAGCGGGGCGGAGGAGGGCGAGAGCGGGGCCGGCGGCGCGGCGCGGCACCTGCCCTCGGCCCCGCGGGCGGGCGGAGAGCGGCGCCGCCTGCCCCCGCGGCGGCTCCGCGGTGATGCTGCAAAAGGCGCGGAGCGGCGGGGGCAGGTGGCGGAGGCTGCGCTCCTACCTGCGGGGGCTCGGGCGGCCGCTGTCCGCCGGAGGGAGGGAAGGGCGGGCGGGGAGGGAGGGAGGCGCAGCCCGCGGCGGCGGCAGGGCTCGGGGCGCCGTGCTCGCCGCCTCTACGCACCGTCTCCTCCTCCTCCCTCCAGCTGATAATAAAGCGGCCCCGTCTCCTGCTCCAGCCCAAGCCGGGGAGCTGCCGGCAAAGTGACGTGGGGCTGACGCAGAGAGGGGCAGAAACTCCACAAAATGAGCCTGAAATCCAAAAAAAAAAAAAAAAAAAGACAAAAGCAACAAGGGAGGGAGGGAGGAGGGGGGAGGGGGAGAGAAGGGAGGGTGCCGGAGAGCAGATACCAATAGGCAGTTTGCGGCTGAGCCTTCAGACGCACACGCACATCACATACACACACACGCACACACACGCATGTCCACGCGTGCCCCCGCGCCCCGCGGGATGGGGAGTGCCCCGCCGCGGGTGCGGGCTGTCAGTCGCGGCGGGCGGAGCGGGACACCTTGCCGAGGGCCACTGGGCATCCCCGCCGGGGCGGGATCTCGCCATCGGGTGATAAACAGGGATGTTTATCCCGGACCCCCGTCAGGCGACGGATGAGCAACCCCAAAACGCTTCGTTCTTTCCCCAGAACGCCTTGCCGTTCCCCTAACAGCTCCGCGGCGGGGATGTTTTGCGTGTCCCCGGCATCCATCACCCGCCGCGGGTGCGTGTTTTACTCAGCGGTGCCGGTGCGCGGAGCCAGCCGCAGTGCCCGCCGCTGGGCGCTCCGCCGGCGCCACCGCGCGTCCCGCCGCCGCCATGCACCGCGCCACGCGGGGGGACCCCGCGCCCGGCCCCCGGCGGGGACCCGCCGCAATTAGCGCGGGGAGGAGCGGGGGGCGCTAATTAACCCTTGGCCGCCCTACGGACCAGGACAGTGCCCGCTTTGGGGTGGGGATGGGGCAAGGAGGTGCCATTGCCGTGCATCGAGGTCGAGGCAGGGAGTGTTACACACGTGTGTCGCGTATTCGCAGGTGCAGAGAGCGGCTGATCTGGGAAATTGGGCCTAATAATGATGTTCTTCCCTTGCTGTTTCTGAGGCGGTGTTTCTTCTGTCCTGGTAAATGACGGGCAGCCCTTGCTTCGTGTTGGCAGGCTGTTTACTTACCTCTGTGCTATTACATCCAGAGATGGTGGCGGTCCTTTCTTATCTAATTATGTGAGCTGAGTATTTTGAAATGAGTAAATCAGGGTGAATTAAAGAAAGAAAGGTTACAGAGTTTTCATTACAAAGGTACAGAACAAGTAGTCAATACGCTTTTAGAAAGTGCTCAGTAATCAATTTGACATGGCACTTATTAATTGAAAGCACACTCCGTTCTTTTTGCGTTTGCTCAGGCTACAGAAAAATCCAGTTCCTACTGGCTGTATTCGTAGGCCTGGCATAGTCACAGGATGGGTTGTTTTTGCTTTCAGAGAACATCTGCTAGGAAAGTCATAGCCATACCTAGCTGAAACACTGATTTATACCTCCCTATAAAGCAAAGAGTGAAGACTAGATGAAGAGACATAATGTAAAATATTGCCAATCATGCTATCATATTTAAACGAAATTTATTTGAAATTTAAGTAAAATTGTTACAGAGATACATTTCTTCTACTCAATATATCTTGTCCTTACCAAGTTCAGCACTTTGTCCATTTAAATAAAGCGTAAGGAATATCAAGAGAGTCCGAAGGAATAACAAAGCCACAAGAAGCAGCATAAAAACATGGCAGGACCATAAAAAATATTATTCAAGTGCAAGGCATGTTGCCTACCAGTAATACAAAATTGCGAAAAAGGGCAGTAATAGCTTTACAATAAAATATTTCTCTAAATAGAAATATTTATATGGGGATAGCAAGTTAAGATAAAAATTTCATGGAACAGTTTTATAGAGGCAAAATAGTTTGGGATTTTTAAAGGATTTGGAGGAAAGTGACTAAGAGAAAAAGACAGAAAAATTAATAGCATAAACTGAAATATGATTCCATTTTCAAAAAACCTTGAGAAAGGTTTCTAATGCAGGACAGAAGTCAGGTTTCAAAACCCTGTAAGTGGCTGCAAAACCTGCATTGTTGTTCTCTAGCCAAGTCTGCTTAGAACTTTGAAACATGTGCTTGATCCCGCCTCTCTCTCCTGGATGAACACAAAGACATCAGCTCTTTAAGGCAATAAGTACTCATCATAATTCTCCTAGCGATTTATGACAATAAGCTCACAGTTGTCTAATCGTATATGGGCACATACTAGACTTTATTACTTCACAGACATCTTATGTGTCTGTTTTGTATGATTCTGGGAAACTGAGATGTTGTCAAAGAAGTTTCAGATAAAACCATGTGGTTGTATCAAACTGGCTAACTAGATAATTCAATATTGTTGGAAGAGTAAAGTTCTGCAGGTAAGACCTTGAAATCATAAGGCTGCAGGTAAGTGTTAAATAACACTAGAGCCCACACTGGAAAGAAGTATTATTACCTGTTACGGTAGATGCTACTTTGTATTTTCTACAACTCAAAGATACTTCTCACAAGACTGTTGCTAAGTTGTACAGTGATCGTTTCTTAGGAGGATTGTAACTTACCCACGTAGATGTCTGCATGATGATGCCAAAAATCACCAGGTGTGAAAATATGCTGGTAAAATACCAAGTTCTTTTAAAAATACATTTCCCCCCTAAAATTAGTATCTTATCAAAATAGGTTGGGAGGAGAATGTGGAAGGGCAACAAACCGAAAGTGAACGGCCACCACAGTTGCCAAAGCAAAAGCTAGGGAATGCTCCACCAAGAAATAACCGGTGCTGGCCTACTCAGAGAAACAGCAGTTCTGTCAACAGGCACAGCTAGATGTTTTGAGTCTTTTAATTCTACGTTTGGAAAAGAATAGCTGTACAAAAAAATTTTTGTGATAAATTGTGACTCAATTTCTACATAATTAAGTTCTATTTATAACGGTAACATCATTCTTTTATGCTTTTTCTTGCAGATTAAAGAAAGTAGGGAAGAACCGCTCAAATGCTTCCTATGAACCATTACTTAAAGCAGACCCACAACTAAACCACTAGAGACAAGTACCTTCTGGTACTGCTATGAGAGCAAATATGATCCTGAACATGGTAAAACTAGAATAAAGACTTGAAAATATGACAAAGCTATAGAGTGTGATCAGAGGGCTAGAAAAGATGAACTCTGAGTCAAGATTGAAAGAACTGTCATTCTTCAGTGCACAAAAGACTGAAGGGAAATGCAGTAACACTCCTGAAATATGTAAAAGGGTATGCAAAGGGACAGGCAATAAATTCTTTCCTTGTCTATGGATAGGACAAGAAGTAATGCACTTGATTTACAGCAAGGAAGATTCATGTTTGAATCTTGAGTAATAGAGCCTTCTCAGAGCAGGTGAGTAGAGCATCTCTCCAAAGCAGGTGAAATAGAGTCAGATTTGCCTTAGGTAGGTGAAAACAAATTAACGACCTCCCAGAGATTCTGTTCCCTTGCAATAAACATTTCTTGCCCATTTTTTTAACTGCCATAGAGAAAGTTATGAGAGCACATTCATCTGAATACGTTACAAGCAAAATCTGAAGAATGCTGAAATATTCAAAGTGTTTTCTTGAAATTACTGTCCTGAAATTGAGTTTGATCACGCTGAATCTTTAACTCATACACCGTCCATAAAATGTCTTTGTATCATAGCATAGAAATTACAGTAAATATCTGAAAAGGTGTGCACATAGAGTTCCAGAAAAGAGGCAGGAGCTGAAAACTCAATCCCTGTGAGAGTACTTTTATTTAGGTGTGGGAATAAGAAACTGTACCACAGAGTCTGTGAAAAGGTAAGGGCCACATGATTTGTGTGTGTACTAGGGTATCCTATCCTGTCCAACAGAGTGCATACAGAAAGATGAGTCTTAGACACCAACACCAAAGCTGCGTAGAAATAAACTGCTTATATTTTGCTTGCAGTTTGGGGATTTTTATCTGTTACAAGAGGGAGAGCTTGGGCAGCTCATGGGAACTCCTGATTTTAACAGGCTCTTTTTGTGTTTCGAGAAATAACCTGATTCCCATTAAACTTTCCCCATGAAGATTTTCTTGCATTCAAGCTAGAACCGTGGTCAGAGAGGCACAGCTGCACTGTGACCCAGAGCAAGCACATGAACTCAAATCTCCAATATCTGCTGGGCTAATAACTATTCTGACATGAACTTGCCTCTCTTCCCTGAGCTCCCACATCTTCTCCCTCAATAACAAAAATCGGCTTCTGCACAGCCTTTTTCTGAATTTCCTCCAAACACGAGTCACTGTCTGAGTGTCCTAGCCTGGCTTTTGTTATTTCCAGTGTTCCACCTATTTGCAGATTTATCTAGCTACTTCATCATAGCTGATTTTCCACTCCTGAATAATGGAAGAGTTTTTACCTTATCTGTTTCAAGCACTGTTCAGCTTTTATTGGCTTTGAAGTGAAGCTGAATCCTGCCACCTTGTGCTCAAGAAAATTAGCACACCTCTTTATTTTGGGAAGGAGGGAATAAAGAGGAAGGGGGAAGGAAAATTTAACGGTAACTACCTTGTTTCTAATAAACAAGGAATTAAATGAGGGCCTGAGGGTCTAGTGGTTGGGTCCAATTTGATGTTGCCTGAGATATCTACCTAGGACATCCTCACAAGGGTAATCACTCTTCCAGGGGCAGCGTGCACACCACCGAGTGTCACTTTTCATACCCCCAAAGGGTTTCAAAGCTGTGGCCTTCCCCATGACCTAATGACAGCAAGGCTTTAACCCAGCCTCTCGTCCCATCATCTGTGTCTGTCTGATGGCTGGAGGTATTAATCATAGAGTTCCTGGCAGCCCTTGGTCAAGTTTGTTTGCTATGAGAGCAGCGCTACTTCCTTTTCATCAATAAGCAATCACATCATAGGGTGAAGGGAAGACCCCTCCTCATTTATAGAAAGAAGTTAGTATTTTTTGAGGGAGCAGTAACAGTAATGATTGTAAGGAGCATGGTTCTCCCTTTTCTGCTGAAGTCCAAGGCAGCACTCTTTTTTTCTGGCTGACAGGACTTCACAAGTGGGTCTCTGGTAATGCTATGAGAGCAAACACCATCCCGAAGGAGGCAAAACTGGAACAAGGAGTTGAAAAGGACGACTCCCTCCACCCCATGCTTGATTGCCTCCTCTCTGTGTCACTGCAAGCCCCTACCCCTACTTCAGTCTGTTTTATCCACAACTCTTCTGAGTCTTTCTGCAGCCAGCCAAGCAGGCCAGCTTGTTGATTCTGCCACTATCCTTTTATCACCTTCTGGACACCTTCTGACAGCAAACATAAATGGTGTCTTCAGCAGTAAAGCATCAACAACAGGAATCCCAAAGCAGCTGATGGGCTCTAATGTTCTGTTTTGCTGATTTTGTCAAAGGGTATCTGTTCAAGCTAAGTTTGTATCAAACACATGGGCTTGCTCAGTTCACAGAAACTGTTTCTCCCTCAGTTCAGCTGACTCTCTGTGTGCCTGTTTTCACACACATATTTTGTGGTGGAAGACATGCTTGTCTTTATGATTACAAGGGTTCAATAGGTGCCAAATGTCAACTTAGTAAAAATCTGATGGACGGTTGACAGTTTTCTCCCAGTTTAAAAGCAGTCCAAGCAGTAATCATTTCTTGGCCATGATGAGCTGGTGATATTCTGAACCCTCCTTCACAGTAATCAGTGAAAAAGAAGGAAAAAAAAAAAAAAGTACCCCAAACCCAGTCTCGAGTACACTAAATGAAAGTTTCATAAATCATCTGAAAACTTAGCTATTGGAACATTGCAAGCCTGCTTCAGTTGGCGTCAGAAGTTACTGCGTCTCTCATTGTTTATTTTTCCCCATTCACATGCGCTGCTTACCACAGTTGTGCATTGCTCATGATTATGGAGTTAAGATCATTTCAATTGAGAGGTGAACATTATTTTTGACTCCTTGTCCTTCTACGCCATATGAAATACACTGACCTGGAGAAAGAGAGGTCTGTAGTTTATTGCTCAAGATAGAAATTATTTCATTTATGATGCAGATACACTTGTCATGGGAGTCAAATCTCATTTTATGGCCCATTTCTCCAAGGCAAAATATTGCTTGCACAGTAATGTTTACTATTGAAGGCACTGGCAGGACACAGTAATTCTGTTCCAAAACTACTGATGATGTCTGAGTGTGCCTCTTCTCACAGTGACATAGATAACAGCCATGACCAGAGATAAGCAGTCAAACTCGTAGAGACCTAGAAGGTCAGAAATCAATTGTTTCCGACTGATTGACTTAGGACTGAGAGATCCTGGTAATTGGTACCGCGGCTGTGAGTGGAGGTAATTCTTCCACTTATCTTATGGATAATATATTGTGAATGGCTTGGTAAATCTAATGTCCTTCCATCTGAAAGTCATGTATATTGGAGCATTCTTCTTTTTTTTTTTTCTTTTGTTAAATAAAAAATATTGGTACTAGAGATGATACTATGTAAATATATTACTTTTTAGCAGTTTCTGTTTCCTTTTTGGCTGCCTATCTACTGATGTTCTGTTCTACAGGTGCTTGGATAGCTTCTAGAGAATAGAAGACATTACACGATACTATTTTTAAGACTGAGCGAGAGGAAAACAGAATAATTTTTACAAAAGACCAGCTAACTTCTTTACAGAACTGTAAACTACTGTAGTCTCAGGAAATGTCTGTCTTGTCCCCTGTTTATGAAATCATCTCTTGATGTTGACAAACTTCCTTACCCCCTTCTGGCCTTACTTGAGAAAACATGTTGACAAGTTTGCTGCTTGTATCAAACTGTTCAAGTTTAATTTCAGGATTTAGTCTAGAGTGGAAGCTATGCAGATCCCTTTGATTTATACATTTTCCACCCTGCTCTCTCTCTTCCCTCCTCAACTATGAGTAAAACCACTCCCTTGCTGATTATTTTCTGTGGCTCCTGCAGCCTTTGCTGGCTACCAATATGTTGTGATCTTTTCTCCATCTCCTCTGGAGCCTTTTCCTCCCAATACCACCCAGATTTGGTCACAGGGCACAAAGGATTCTCTTACATAATGTTCTTCTAGTTTCTATGGTACTTCCACTTGGTTTCCCACAGCAACCACACTGAGCAGGAGACATTTTAAGCTGTACCATCATCATCAGTTCTTAATCCTTTTCACAAGATTCAGATAACATTGGTCCTTCACGCGTCATGTCCAGCTAAGAAAGAAGCACCATTTGGTGTCGGTTTTCTGAAGTTCAAACAAGCAATGTTGTCTTCTGGCAACATCTGGATCAAAGAAAGACCTGATAGTTACCCTTCTGTTCACAGAGAATGTCATAAAAATTCACAGTCTGAGAACATTTGGGTTTTGAAAGTGTTAGCAGAAGCTAATCTCAGTACCTTTGGTACTGATTTTTTGGTACCTTCTCAAAATCTTTAGCTAAGGTAAGGTCTAGCTGCCTTCCCCAAGCAGATGGGCAATAAGCGTGAAGCACATTACGTGCAACTCAGTGCAGGAAGCAGTGTATTGTGTTAACAATAATCACATTCATTTAAAGTGAATTCACTTTATGGCTTAGCTCCTGAAGCTAAGTCAGTGAAAGATTCCTATTGCCTTAACTGAAGCTTATCTATCTTGCACAGCTTAGTCCTCAGCAGTTAAATGCTGTTTGAGTTGTACATTTTTGCTTTGGCCTTATGTTCCATCTGTTAGCCTGAACTGATAATGCAGCAGAAGTTTATACCTACTTTCAGTGGAATTTGCTTGAGGTGTTTTTAGGGATTGTATTTTTTAAATGTTTGAAAATTCTCATTAACGTACTCTATTCATGCCCAAATACTTGATTATGTTTGCTTCTCCTTTGCTTTTTTTTTTTTCCTGCGTTGGATGTTGATGCATGAACTTTCACTAAATGTATTTTTCACTTAAATATTTCACCCAAGAATTACAGAGCAAAAAAGGAGAAAGGGAAGGAAAGGGATGGTTCCTCCTTACTCACTTCCGTCAGTGCAAATTGAAGATTAAGGCTTGCTTTCTTTTGCCATGGTTTATGCTAACACTTTCAAAGCCTAAAATCAAAATCTACATTCCAGTTAACTGCATTCCTTTTTTAAAGGGCATGATCCAAATGTTCGCCTGTCCATCATCAATGTTTCCCGGAGTTCATTGGTCTTTGGGTTAAACTGTAATTTTGCATAAGCCAAGAGTGATGGCTTAGTCTTTCTTTGCCCCCTAGCAGATTTAACTCAACAGATTTCTGAGAACCTGCCATGAGCCAGCCCCAATTGCCCTTCCAAGCACTGCTTTCCCCTTAGTCACACAGCTGCTCCAGCTTTTTGGCTGGATCTCTGCATCTTAGGATGTTTCACTCATTCCAAATGGCGCGTGCAGAAACTTCACACTGGTGGCAAATTGCAGAGGAAATTCAGGACCTTCTATTGACGGTGACAAAGTAAAGCTTTTAAACTTATTTTTCCTCCATCATTTGCAGTTTTGTTATTCATCCTACATGAAGAGCACCTTCTCTCTTCAGATGCTGGTGCTTTTCCTTGTCATTTACACGGGTAATGGTCTTTGTGATCTGTTCCTGTCAGAAGTACCTCTTAATGGATTCTCTTTCTTCCTGGACCTCTACTGTCAGGTACCACACCTCACTCACATCATAGGCCTTCTCTTAAACTTTTTAGGTATTTCAGTCCGTCCCAGCTGAAGAAACAAGCATATGAAATAACAGGAGACGAACTCACTCTGTGAGACAGGGAAAGGGAAATGCCTACTGTGGATGCCTTGCTCTCCACACCTGAGAGATGAAGTCTGCATTACACAGGTTTAACATATTCCTCACAAGTACCACTGGGTACTCCTCTTTGCCTTGCCTCTGCAGCAAGAATTCTCTGATTTTGTCAGAAATTTGGTCCCGCACCTAGAAAAGAAGCGAAAAGAAAGCCAGAAGTTTTAAACCTGTTGATATCAAACAAACACAGCCTTTCTTAGCTGTGCCTGTTTTAACCTGGTTTTGAAGACCCTCCTGAAGAATGCTAATCTTCTGAAGGAGGCACATTTTCCTTAGCAACAGAGACGGGTTTTAGTGCCAGGATTCATCTGAGTACATGTAGACATTCACATCACTCTATGGTCCTTTTATATTTAATAAGGAGACATGGACAATGCCTGACATATCTCATCCTACAGTAAAGTTGAATAGGTCAGATGGATCATGTCCTGAAAGTGCCAGTTTTTTTACTGACTGCAAGTTTTTGTTCCAGATACATCTATTTAAGTGGATGCTAATTATAGAGGGATTTCTGCCTTTGAGTGATCCATTGGGGAAATCTGTTGATGTTCCTGTAAATATTTAGAGACGGCAAGCACTACCTTGACTCCTTGATCATACTATCCTGCTAAAAGACATTTCTGGATTACAAGCCTTGTCCATCCCTTATTTTTGTCAATGGAATATAAAAGTTTTGGAAGGACGTTATCCAGAAAAAAACAGTGAGCAAAATCCTCAGCAATTTCAAATGTGTCGTATTCCAATACAGTTTGGATATGTACAAGGTTAATTTCATCGACTAATAGCTAATAACACTTAGTTTTCATCTTGATTCAAACAGAACATTGTTTCTTCAGCATATCTACATGTGGTGGAACTACTTTGCCAACTGTGTAGCTGTTCAACAAAAACAGTGTCTCTTTCCTGAGATACAACCCCCGACCTTGAATTCAGCCCCCTTTTTGTATCTGCTGCTGGGGGCTCTGATGATTTTGAACTAAATGACTGGATTTTTTTCTACTGAATCCCAGCTACTCAAATCCTTCACCCTCTCCTGATGAATAGCTGAAGACATTATATACCTTCAGGAAGCAAAGCCAGTTCAGAAATCCACGTCCAACAACTAGCCCTAAAGCTCGTATCCTTGCAGCCCATTCCTGCTTGATCCATTTACCTACTGCAGTAATTCTTTCTCCCCCTGTACCAACCCCACCATTGTTCAAAATCCCATGGTTCTTGTAGTATGGCATTTTCTTACGGCTCCTATAGTCAGGACAAGACACCTCCTGTGCAGTACAGTACTCTTCCTCCTGGCTCACAGCTGTGCCTCATCAGAGTTTTGTGCAGTCATGTAAGCCAGGGATTCCCCAGGTATTTTGTAGCTAAGAATAACTTTCTATAGTCATGGTTCACACATGGCCAAACCCAATTTACGTACTGTTTTTTCCCTTTGGTATAGATACAGGTTACTCACACTTGGATGTACTCTCTCTTTCACTTTTGTCATCCCCAGTTGCTGAGCCAGTCTAAATCTTGCTGCAGCTACAGGACTTCTTCCAAGCCTGGGACAAGTGTCTCTGGCTTTGCTGCTGCTGCTTGTGTGAATAGGCTGGGAGGGTAGGGTACTTATATTGAAAAACAGCAGTGATTTTTTTTCCATCCCTTCTTTAAGGAAAAGGGTCTCTCATCCTACTTCATGTTGTGTATATACCCACATTAGCTCTGCTGGGAAGGCTCAGGAGAATTCACTGAGACCCGGTTTAGTCTTCCTTCCCATCGCTATTTATTGTGTCTTGACTGGGTTTGTTTCATGGGATGGCTCTTGCATAGTAGTCACTACAGTTCACTACAGTTTTTCACGTGAGAGGTCGTGGAGTAGTTGAAGAGATTCCCAGGGCTTCACTCATCTTCAGATTCTAGACATAAAACATAAACATTGTAGGGTGTATACAATCTCTTGCTTAGCTGTTTGAACTAAGAGCAATATTTCTTGAAAGGCAGATGGCTTGACGGTTAAAAGGTTAAAAGCTGTGTTAAACATGTGTGTGCGTTGCCATTGATTGTGGATTTTATGGTATTTAAGTGTACTTTGAAAGGAAACCATTGATGTAGGGCCCTCTCCTTGTCATCCTTACTCAATCCCAGTGTGAAACAACCTAACAGATTGTCAATTTATTAATTGACCACAGAGTGTGGGTCAAAAGACTCAAGTACATGGGTGGTAATTACTGTGGTTTGATAAATCTGGGCACATGAAAGTTCATTGCACCTCCAATGTAACTTTCTATGTGGTGAGAGAACTAATGAAAATCTGGGACTGAGTTTGCACAACATATTTTGTATAGCTGAATGCCAAAAAATCTTTTCAGATCATTATCGTCAAAACTCTGATTTTCAGTTATCGCTTCAGGAGCTCATTTGACTTGGCAGGCCAACACAGACTCAGCCTCGTGTGGAAAAGTGTCACAATTCTGAAAAGCAAGAAAGGAAATATAAGGGTATGATCAGTAAGATGATAGGCAAAGGTTATATCATCATTAAGATGACATGCAAATTTCATGAGGGTTTAAAATCTTGTAGGATTGCCTAATGTTTGCTGTTCTTTTTTCAACCTGATGTTAAAAGAAGTTGTTTGCCTTGCTTCCTCAGTTGTACCTGGATTTCTAAAAGTTGTGTTTCATTTTAAAGGCAAGATGCATAAGAAGTAAATGTAAGCAGTGGTGGCACAAATGATATATAAGTGATGGTATAATAAAATGAGTGTAATTCAGTTATTAGTAGATTATTGTTATGATAAATCTGTAAAACACATTTCATTACAATAAGATATACCCATTAGATTATTTTTCCCAAGCATATAAACCTTTATAATCTGAGAAGCCTATGTAATACATTTATGACATTGAGATAATTAGTGTGGCAGCACTATACCAGAAGACACTGGTGCAGCTAGTATTTAGTAAAAACTATCTAAGATCAACTCACTAAGTGTATTATTTCTGTCGACCCAGAAATGCAGACCATAAGCACAAGAATGCAAACACTTCAAAGCTGACAAAACAGAAATCACACGCTTCTGCAAGCAAAGCAGCATCCATGAAAATGTGTTTTGACTGTTCTTGCTTTTGAATTAAGTTCCTGTTCTTGAACACCTGGGATGATCCCTGAGAATTCACAGAGGCACGTGAAGCCCAATGTCCTGCTTAAAAATTTGTAAAAAAGTGTAAAAAATGGGGTCTTCCTTATTAAAATGGATGGGATTTCTTCCACTTCCTAAGATACAATGGTTTTGTGTGGTCACCATGTGCATTAACAAAATCGTCTGCACATCCTGAGCATTACCCATGCTGGTGACTCAGTTAAACTGAGCAGGCTGTTCAATTGCCATGCAAGAGGACTTGGAAAATGGTGAATAGTGCATATTCTGGGGAAAGAAAAGTAAAGTAAAATATTGGAAATACCTCCTACTTGAGCCTAAAAACAAGGGGACTTTACAAAATCAAGAGTATCTTTGAAGATCTACAAAGAGACCTGAACACAGAACACAGAGCTGGCTCAAGTGCATTACTAGATACCATTCAGTTGGCAAGGGCAAGGAAGAGCAAAGAGACAGTTTGCCTCAGAGTGATAATTATTAGGTGGCAGAATGGTCTCCCAAGAGAAAATTGCTGGAAGTACCAGTACTTGGCACATCTAAAATCACATTAAGTAAAGCACTAGAAACTCTACTGTAAGGAACAGACTTTCACTGGCATGCTCATATTCTAATCTTCTACCCTACTGATGCCCAAAATCACAATACCCAAGGTTGTAATTTCCAAACCTGTGACCTAACACTTCTTTTTCAAGTCATTTCCATGTTTACGTAAATATAGGACTGGGTCCAGGGTTGTTTGTCATTTTGTTAAAAGAGAATTTTAAAGAATTTTTCCTGCTTTTAAAAAAATTACTGTCTTTCTGGGGTAGTGGTGGCAAAAATGAAGGAACATTTCGTATCTCAATAAAGTCCGCTCCCTTTCCCATGCCATCTCTTGGGTGTCTTCCCTTTGTAGAAGACAAATTCCTATCTCTCAGAACACCCTTTAGCTTTTTACTTATGTGGTGTACGTTGGCCCTGCTGGATTCCAGACCCTGCGAAACTGAATGTACCTAACTGGAGAATTGCCCTATAGGTTGTTGCAGGCACATAATTGACCATTTGACCATTTGACCTTTAAACTCAATCTCAGTCCAAGGAGGTGGATTCTTTTGAGGTTTTGCGTGCTTTTTGACTGAGGAGTGTGACAACATTGAGAAATGCAAAGTGATAAGGAAATACAGCAGCGTTTTGACCCGCTGCTTAAAGGAAAACAAAGAAAATAATAAGAGTAGTCTGCCAGATGTAACACAAGAATAACACTGGAGTGTTCTTAATAGAGGCCTGGGGCACTGGAGTAAATCAGGTTGTGCTGAGCCTGCAGAGCTATCTTTATCGACAGTGTCAGTATCTCTTTGTCTTACAATAATGGCGCTAAAAACTGTGCGCTCACAAAAGATACAGTAAGACAAAAGGCCTGACTCAACAACGAATTACCCTACTTTTGTGTCATGGCAAATCCTCTAAAAACAAGCAGAGGCAACTAGATGTAACTTGGGAAACGGAGGTGCTAATCTAGCTCATCTGAATGCAAAGATTTCCTCTTGCCAGTTTTGTTCAGTAAAAACATCTTACTTTGCTGAAATAGAACACCAGACAATATTCCATAGTGTATTTTCTAAACTACAGTATATTATAAACATCATAGCAAACTACAGGAATGACATCCTACCCATCTTAATGATTTTTTTATGGCAGTTGTCATCAGGGACCACCAATACACACAGCCTTCAAAATATTTCTCTTAGTGTACAAGCAAAAGAACATATACTGTAATTTGAGGGACACTCCATATGAAGGCAAGCAATCTTGGCAGAAGAGTTTTTACTTCTGTCTTAAAATTGAGGCAATTTCTAAAGAAAAGCTGTGTCTGAAAGTAGGAGCGAGTATTGTTGCCGGATTGATGAAAGAAGAGGTTGGCTATTTGCTATTTAAAGACCTCTAGGCAAGGATGAGCGTGAATACAAAATGTATGCCTTGGAGTAATCCTAGACTTTGTAAATCATTCATTTCATCACCTGAAAGACCCTGAGTATGTGTTATCTCATACCAGAGGGGAGTTCTGAGATCACAATGAGACACAGGTATTGGAAAAAATAGGCAAAAGTGTTAGACATTTAATTTTATTTTCTGTGAGGCTGAAGAAATACTATAAGGATTATCCCCAGTAATGAAAACCAGGCACTCAAGGCACTGAGTTCCAGACACTCCTGAGGCTTTACCTGTGTAACATTTAATCATGGTGGGTGACCAGAGCAAAACCAGTGGGGCCCATGGGATGGCTCCTATCAGAAAGAGTTGCCAAGATAATAAGAATTCCCTAGCTGAACGCAGAGGCTCAGAGGTCCCAGTTCCCAAATTCAGACTGGTCATCAAGGTACCCAAATGTAATGCCAAGTAATTTCCCAAGGAAGTATAGCTGAGTTTAGAGCCAGGTAACAAACCCAGAACCAGCCGGGTCACTGTACTCAGGTGCATGAGCTGGTTTGGTGGTTGTTTTCTTGTTTGTTTGTTTGTTTGTTTGTTTTTAATTTTTACTCCTTCTTGCAAATAGAAGTGTTTTCTAAAAGTATCATTTTATCTCATGAATGAAGCCTCTATCTCCAAAAAATATTCCTATAACTCCTCCCTGGAGACTAAAGAGTCGTGTAGTTTGCCGCATATGAAGCCACAGGATCAACACCCCTAATTATGCTTTACCAAGGAAATTCTGACTGCTTTGAAACCAACGAGAAAATATTCACCAACTTTTGCAGTATCAGAATTGAACTTCAGTCAGACAGGGCCAATGTGAAGCCAGTGAGATTCTCCTGCAAATTCCAGGGGGACTGATGGACTATTCCTAATTTTTTTAGATCTTTCTCATAGGATGTATCTAAACTATGAGAAATGAACACTATCTCCAAATGCTTTGTTAAATTTTTTCTCCATCCCTGCACCACATTCACCTTCAATACTTCAAAATCATTTGGCACAATTCAAATCTCATTCAGCAGAACGAGTTTTCTGATTACACATTCCCATGCTTTGTGTGCACAGCATTCCTGTTATCCCACGCAGACCAGACCTTGTAACAGTAAGAAATAAAAGTTCCTGTAAGTGTTGATCAGGCTTCTATCTCGAGAGAGCAAACTCATGGAAATTTTTATAACTATATCAAATACTGCTTGCCTGTGCATAGTGTGATTCTCTTTCTTGGATCAGAAACCTGGAGGTTCAGCTCACAGGCTGTGAGCTGGCCTCCTACACGAACCTGACATCATAATTAATTAAAAGGAAGTCACTGTACTACTGGTATTTTTGCGATGAAGCATTAATGTAGCACATTCTGGACAGCATCCACTCCTACAAATGATATCACAAATTGCTTGGCACAGATACAAGCTCTCATCATTAAGGGAAAATGCAAGAATGCTATTGGGACTCCTGGCGTAGTGTAAAAACAAACAAAAAAAAACCCATTTATTTAGTCTTCAAGGATGAAAAGCACAGAGACTACGTTAGTGAGTACCTGGTGCAAGGTGTAAACTGCATTAAATTGCACCAGTCTACGCTAAGAGGTAGTAGCTGTCACTAGTCCCTCGCCAGAAGTAGGAAGGATTTCTATGTGTCCCCTAAAGTACTTGCACTCCTCTGATATTGCCACTCATCTGTAACATGATACGGACTTTCATTCATTTCCCAGGATAAGGCTGAGTGCAGCCGACACATTCCTATTGATTCCTTTATTCTGCATTTCTAGGCATTTTGTTTAACGGTGGTAGCAAATGGGTGAATAATGCTGTCTCTTCTTGGCTAAGTATTCACAGCTCGAACTCAGTTACTTTTGCAGCTGTCTGCAGTTTTGTTGGTTGATCATCCCCTGATCTCTGTCATTTTTTGCTTTAGATCAGGGCTTCCCGGTAGGGATGATGTCTGCGACAAGCCTTCTTGACTCTGTGATTCCCAGAAGACGCAGAGAATGGACACCCCAGTGACTATGACTCACGCTTGGAAGCTGCTGCAGGTCCCGGCTCAGAAGCTCTCCTTCTCTTTTGGCTTGACTCATCAGCAGTGTAAAACAATCCACGATCCCTGAGCACTGCTCATTACAGCCAAACTGGAAAGAGGAAAGGAACAAAAAGGAAGCTCACTGCTGTTAATAAAAGTGGTTTTACTACAATAGTCAGAAGTATTATTTCTCTGCCATGCTTTGCTTTCTTTTTCATAAGTCATCCTGTGTTCTGAGCAGGATAGAGATTCTAATTTCTTAAGGGAGTAAACCTATTTCTTTAGTTGTTGTTAGGGGATAAATTTACTAAAGTAGCTCAATAAATGAGCTGTTTCGGTTTGCTGGATCTACCTTGTGCTCTGTCTAGCGTGTGGAGAAAAACTGGATTGCCAAAGCACAGAATATTTAGGTTTTGCTCATTGTCTTTCTCCAGTCAATAATTCTGTTAACATGTAAGGTATGGCATAGCCTTGTGTCTGTAATCATAGGAGTGGGTCACAGGTGCAACGGAGCAAGTCATAAGTGCATAAATTTGCAGATTTTTTTTCAGTGGGATATTAAAGGATAACCGGTACTTCTGATTGTCTGATTAGGAACATCTGTGACACACACACATGCCCTTTGGTGCATCCTTTTAGGGGAATACTAGACCCCTTGAGCCACCTCTTGGTCAGGAACTGCAGGCTCACTTCCCAACTCTTGCTGGCACGTGCGCTCCGGACACTGGAGAGCACCAGCCAAGTCCTCTCTGCCTTGCGGTTCCCGTGTCTGCAAAGGAAACCCAAGGCATAGCTCATCCCAGAAGGCCCCAAATCTGGGCAGTGGGGGTCCTCCAGAGTCAGTTGTGAGTTCTGGAGTGACAGTTAACATTTTTCCTCAAATCTTCACTGTAGCCGAGAGGTGGTATGGTCCTTCAGGCCTGTGGTGTTAGACCTCTCTGTATTTCCTGAGATCCCCTGTAGTAGTACTCAGCTAAGTTTTAAATAGAGGAGGAAGTTTTATATTCTTTTTTATTACCTAAACTGCACAACTGAAACACAATATAAAACAGCTAAAAGTCAAACAAAATACCGGGTAACCTCCATTCCACTTACACATTTAAGTCACAGCCGGGTGACGAGTCTGGTCAAAAATGCCCTGAAATCTCAAACTGCTGATAATCCAACTAGAATTTCTTGGCAATTTTTAGCCTACCAATTCATTACAGCCTTCTTCAAGACACGAGGGAAGAAAGACAGTATTTCTAGCTACAGAAACATCTTTGTTTTTCTGTCTTCTGATGCAATTTCTCTCCAGTGTTTGGGTTTTTGGTTTTTGGTTTGGGTGGTTTTTTGTTTGTTTTGGAGTGTTTTTTTGGTGTGGGATTGTGGCATTGTTTGTTTGGGGTTTTTTTCGGGTGTGTGGTGTTAACAACAATTTAAATGAATTAATTTCCACGTTTCATTTTCCCAATATCTTTCACCTAGGTGAAAAGTTGGTCTCAGTTTTTTGGAGCCTCCAAAAGATCACTTAACTTTTTGTGGCAGTGGTCATAAAAACATAAATCAGAAGCATCTGTGACTTCCAATAAAATATTTAAAACAAAGTGTGAAATGCTAGCTTAGCTTGTTTTCACATTGTATCCAGATAGTTCAACAAAGACCGTGCTCTGTGTACATTTTCATTCTTGTTAAAAATTTAAAAGGCAAGCTTTTAATGTCTCAGTTTTAACTTAAGTTGTAATCAGTCTGTAAAACAATCGGAGAGATGCTATTAAAAGTATATTAATAATAAAACAGATACTTTAAAGAAAGCTTAATATCTCAGCAACCTCAGTCCACTTTGCCTTCCATATAGTGGGCCTGGCTGAGGATTACTGTGCTTCAGTCAAGCTTAAGACTGGAGCTTTGGGTGGAAGATTCTAACTTTCCCCTAAAAACCAAAGTTTGAGTATCCTGTTTGTGTCACTTTTTTTTTTTTTTTTTTTTAACAAGCAGATGTAGCTTTTGTCTTTGCTTTAACTTCTGAAATCAGTTATTGTGTTCATAATTTCCTTTCAAGGAATTTTGAGACCCAAGTATGAAATAGACACCTGAGGAAGATCAAACAATAGCATATAAGCTGGGCAGAGGTTTTTTACTATCAGACAGTTATGGCAGAGGAAAGAGAAGATGTGATGTTACTTCCTGGTAGTTTCAGCAGGAAGAATGTTTCCAGAAGTGAGGCTTCACCCCAGCTAGTCCAGCGGCTGAATACCAAGGTGCAGCGAGAACATCCTGCTGTAGCCCATCCTAAGCAGTAGCATCTGAAGGCGTGGCCACAGATCTGCATTCATTCTGGAGTCAGGACATAAATAACTATTTTTAAAGACAGCTTTAGAGCCAATACTATTACTTAGAAACACCTACTGTATGTATACCTTTTCTTCTCAGCTTCCTTAGCTGTAGTAAAGGTGCTCTATTATAAGATATACAAACTTTCTGAAAATCCTACACTAGATTTGAATAGAATACAGTGCCTATTCCATATTTCCAGCGCCCATACTACCTAGCTTTTGACACTCAGCCTTGCCAATACCACTCATGCACATGTTACTTCAGGAATACATACACAGTTGTACAGGTTGTCCATTAGCAACTTCATAGCCCTTCTAAAGAAAAAATCTGCGTTATTGATAGCACTTCTTTTAAAAAACTTTAAAAGCTGCTAATTTAGAGCATGTATAAGTTAATGTTAGCTATGTTTACATCTACAAATGTCTCTGCTTTTTTCAGATTTTTACAGACCTATTTGCTATGTCTGCTGTTGACAGTAATATAGGCTTACCAAGCACAAGCAGAGGACAGTTGTGCTCCAGTACCTACCAAGCTTATTACAAACACTGAAGCAAAATTTTATCTTTGGCCGTTACAGGAAATAAAGCCAAAATATCAATACTCCCCTTTCTAAAATAGTCTGGATCCATCTCAATCACGAGATCTAAGTTACATCTTAAGTTACAGAGGTTCCTACTTCTCAAGTTGTGGATGCAAGTATAAAATAAGTTTTGTGCAGAATTCTCTTCAAACATTTCTTACAACCAAGCTTTTTTTCCAGGACTTCAGTGAAATTACTGATCATATTTCTGGTAACACACTGCCTCAGGCCTATAGAAGTGTAGTACACACAGATACTGCCTTAATAAACATAGATTTATATCCAGCCTCTCTTGTAATAGCTTTAAAGAGTCACAGGAACTAAGCACATAGTTCTAAAACTATTGGACAGTCTCCAGCTGACCCAGGGCAGCTCATGTTTTACAGTAAAAATATTCTTCAGTACTCAGAATAGAAGCCAGTTGTAAATTGGTTCCTCCTCTACTTTCACTTCTGATATCACGTTTACTACAGAGGCATGAGTTGAAGGAAGATACAAAGCTCAGGCATGAGCCCAGAACCCTCCTTGACATGCAGAAAAAAAATCTTATCTCCCCTGAGTATGTTTAGGACCTCTTCATCCCTCCTGGGTGGAGAGAGAGGCTCTTTGTTTCCAGTGAACTCTCCACAGCAGCCTTATCTTCTGCTCCAGCGCCATCTGAATAATTTGCACAGTCCATGGGCTAAACACCAGAGATTGTTCTAAAAAAAATCCCCCTTCACATTATTTCACACATTATTGCCGCAACTCCTTGTGCTGGACCTGGGGTTAAGCAGGCACAGGCGTAAGACTGGGCCCTTACTGGCAAGGCCACTGCCTCTGTGCTGCTGTGCCAAGCAGTCAGCCCTCGCTGCTCCGGTGTCTACTGCAACACGGGGCCTCTCCCCCACATAGAATCACAGGATGGTTTGTGTTGGAAGGGACCTTCAAAGATCATCAACCTCCCCCGCGATGAGCAGTGACATCTTCAACTAGATGAGGTTGCTCAGAGTCCCGTGCAACCTGACCTTCAATGTTTCCAGGGATGGCACGTCTGCCACCTCTGTGGGCAACCTGTGCCAGTGTTTCACCACCCTCATTGTAAAAAATTTCTTCTTCATATCTAGCCTAAATCTGCCCTCTTTCAGGACACAGACAGGTAAACACACGGGGCTGGGAGGAAGGACAAGCTCCAGGATCCAGCCATACAAATAAAGCCAGAAAAAAAATCCTGTGACTTGGGTTGTCAGAGGCAGCCCTGGCTGCCTCTTCAGTGACTTTCGCTTCTTGATGCTTGTTACTCTGAAAAGGAACAAAGTGTAAACTTTGGGCTGTGTATCTGAAACACAGGAGCTTCAGGAAGTCTGGATGCTGAGCAGCTGTGTTAACATCACAAGGAGTCCAGGGTCCACCATATCCACTTTTAATAGTAGTACTATAGAAAATATTTACACTTTCTTTCACATTTGCATATTTTCAGAGCAACAATGAAAGAGATGCCAGACTCTCTTCAAATCAGCGGGTAACAAGCTAGAAAGGAGAAGCAGGTCTTAGCAAATCCCGTTCATAAAAATCAAATATACTGAACGTCACATATGTGGGGTGTGAAAATGGTGACAGATCAAACGATACACAGTAACCTGTGGTGATCTCTTTCTGCACCTCCCCAATAAATGCTGTTAATTCCATGGCCAGCTATCACTGGTGGCGAGGGACCCCAAGCAAGTTTTGACAGGTAAAGTGACAAGTGCTTTCCCAAGTTACCTGCTGTCTCAGGAATTGCTAAATACTTAGCTGTACACCACGTCTTACTATTCTAATTGCGTAAGCCAGTTGAGCATAAAAAAAAAAAAAAAAAAGACAAAGTTAAGTGCCCTTAAGTTACTGGACTTAAATTAGAAACCAAGCCAGAGAGAAAAGTTCTGGAAGGAGGTTTAAAAAAATGAAGGGGTTACAGCAATATACACTGACTTCCCAGAGAGGGAACCTAAACTTTTTATTGGTTTGAAATGCAGAGTTTGTCTCCAGAGCATCTCTGTCCTCTGCTTCTCCTTGGGGATTGTTTGGCTTTCCTCAGGCTGCATGTGTTGTCAGATCCCTTGCTTTGCCTCGCTTGGAAGGAGCGTCAGGGTCTGGCCAAAATGCCATCCCTCCAGTGCGTGTTTTAGACCGGCTTGATTTACAGGCTGATGTCGATAGGCAATGTCAGTGCTAGGAGCCAGTCCCAGGCACATTAATGGGTCAGACAGAAGAACCCACATCATCTCTGGATCAGAGGACAAAGAGAATAGCTGTTCAGAGACACAGAAATATTTGGGGATTCAGATAATTACGGGGTTCCATTTTTCACCCTTTGAACAAGACAAAAACATGGTATAATGCACAAATACAACATCACAGAGCTATAATTTTTCAAGTTGGATAGGGTTAAGCACAGTTTATGTTTGTATTTTTAAATCCATATTTTTACGATTCCTGATGGCCAAGGAAATCTGAAAAGTGTAAGGTGGTATTGAAGGACCCTCTTCCTCTGGATCATCCTTTCCTCCCACTCTCAACGTCAAGTGCTTACAGGCTGCAATGAGATAGGCACAGACTTCATTTTCTAGTGGGATATCTAAACAAATACGCTCCCCTTGCTACGGTGTCCTTCACGTCATTCCTTTCATCCTTTTGATGAGACACCAAGACACTTTACTTGGTAGCTGAGGTGGGGTTCATTATGCTTAAAGAGAGGAAGTCACGATCTCTTGGGAATCAACCCAGCACTGGTGTCATTTAAATGTGAGAACTTCAGTTATAAGTCACCTTTCAGGCGTCAGATTCTACATTTATGGAGCGAAAAGAGAGAAATGAGGCATTTATACAGAAATCTATTCTGGTGAAATGCAAAACAAAAATAAGAGTCTGATCTTTTCCTGGGCTGCATTACACACCGCTATTTATATAAGTATTGGAGACTTTATCTGCAGCTTATGTCTGTAAGAATTTCCATGAGAGTTTCTAGAACACGAGAATGCAATAGCAAAAAAAAAAAAAAAGAAAGAAAAGAAAAAACGTTTATAATTAAAACAAGTTATTTTTAAAACTTACTGCTAAAATTGAAGGAGAGTACAGCTTTTGGTTTTGTGCATAAAAGACTGCAAATGGCAGGGGAAAAATATTTGCAGACATGTGATAGCATTGCAATTACAGTTGTATAACAAGCATGCAAACTCAAGAAAGAAAAGTTTCAGTTTTCTTCAGCAGAGTAAGTAGATGAGTGTGGCTGTGGCTGTCTTTCTAAGCAGAAAACGATGTCTTTGATATTGCTAGGTAACAGCTTTCATTTAGAGTTATATACAAAAAAATTTAGTGTGACCTTTACTCAGTATTCATTTACTAATTATTACTAACCATAACATATTCCAAAATTATTTTCATAGAAATTTATTTAATAGATATTTTATGTATATACAAGTACCCTGCAAAACTACTTTATTCTCATTTGCTCTACTTATTTTGCTAGTAAACCCAAGACAAACTGTAGGATCTGAAAAACATAAGTAGAAATTTACAGCAGAAAACACACATACTGAAATATAACCTCCCTATAGATTCTAGGTGCCTTTGTATTTGTTGCATTAAAAAACAAATAAACAAACAAAAAAAAAACCCAACCAAAAATTCTGTGACTGAATCAAATGATGACAGAAGCCTGAAGACATGCAAGACACTCCTGTAAGCCCATCATAGAATCATAGGATCGTAGAATCACAGAATCATAGAATCACAGAGTGGTTCGGCTTGGGAGGGACCTTAAAGATCATCTAGTTCTAACCCCCCTGCCCTGGGCAGGGACACCTCCCACTAGACCAGGTTGCTCAAAGCCTCATCCAGCCTGGCCTTGAACACTTCAGGGAAGGGGCATCCACAACTTCTCTGGGCAACCTGTTCCTGTGCCTCACCACCCTCACAGAAAAAATTTCTTTCTAATCTCTAATCTAAATCTGCCCTCTTGCAGTTTAAAACCATTACCCCGTGTCCTATCACTACACTCCCTGTTAAAGAGTCCCTCCCCATCTCTCCTGTAGGCCCCCTTTAGGTACTGAAAAGCTGCTATAAGGTCTCCCTGGAGCCTCCTCTTCTCCAAGCTGAACAACCCCAACTCTCTCAGCCTGTCTTCATAGGAGAGGTGCTTCAGCCCTCTGATCATCTTTCTGGCCCTCTTCTGGACCCATTGCAACAGGTCCAAAGACTGGTCCAATGAACATGCCAGCTTCGCTTTCACAATTTTTTTCTGGAAGTCAATGAAATTTCCAAGTTCTAAACTAATACAAAACTTCATTTTTCTAATAGATTGAGCTTGTTGCCCTATGCTTCTTTGGTCCTTCCCTCCCCATCCTCTACCTCAGTTATGTCTTCCTCAGTTTCTTTGGACTGCAGCCCTTCAGAGGTGAGGCAATTTTCTTACTGCACCTCCACAGCCCAGCACAGCTGGGTCCTGACTTAGATTGGGCCCTTTGGCTACAACAACAAGATAAGATCATACTGGAAATATGCATTTGTTCCTCAAAAATCTTTCCAAGTGTCATATACCAAGTAATCTACCAAGTGTCATATAAAGAAATGTAGTCCTGTACATGCTAGTACCCATTCTCTCACATACAAAACACACCAAAAGTACAGCTCTGACATGCCAGTAACAGTGATACATCCATCTGAATTCCCTTCCTCCCATTCCCTGAATATTTCTAATGTGATCCATCAGTTTTCAGATTGAGAACCCTTCATATCTTGTTACGTTACATACCAATTAACTCAATGTCTTGAGATGAAATCTGAGAAGACAAAATATTGTATGCACAAGCAGGCATCTTTCTAATAAAGTACCATGCTTTCTGTAATGGAAACTTATTTTTAGAAAGTTAATAAAGAGATTAATCTTCCAGACCAGAGGCAGCAGGGAAATTAACAGTTGTTTAATCATGCGCAGCAGTAGGATGCTGTACAATGTTAAGTATAAGACTAGTCACTGACCCTTTCTGGTGAGTGAATGGATTATTATGTTCAACATTTCAATTTAACCTAATACCACAAGTGCACAGTAATTGTGATTTTATTATACAGTCACATAAATAATGCAATATTTTTAATGATCCATACCCTTTAGAACACCACAGTGAAAACTGTCTAATACTATAAGTAGGTACTATGCAATGTTTAATTTTTACTGACATTAAATTAGTAAGAAACGTTAAGAAATTTCAACAGCTTTAAAGAAAAAAAATACACATGTTAGCAATGAAGTTGTCTAGCTATAACACAACATATGTCACAGATATATGGATCATTGATTAGGAAAGGAATTTGGAATAACAAAAAGAAAGTAATAACATTGTAATAAAAAAGTCTGACTTAACATAATCATTATTTTGCCATTATACTAAAATAGCATCTAATGCATGTAGGACATTTTAAAATTTAACAACACAAACACTAAACTGCTAATGAATCAACCCCATGTATCTCATGATTTTCTTTAACTCTTCCAAAACCAATATATTCCCTCCTTCCTCCCCAGAAAGAACAAAGATTTTAGTGAAAATATGATTCTGAACAATTGCCTTTAATACAAGGATCTCTAGGGAGGCTCTGTTCTGCTCTCCATGGGAATGGAACTTTTTCATTATTTTGTTCCTAGAAGTAACATAACATTGACTTCTATACCTTCTTGTTACACTGACAAGCACAGAAGTGAAATGTAACTTTCTCACTTTTTACAATTATCCCCGTAATTAATACTACTGTTTCAAAATAGCATCATTTATCACTAAACATGAAACATTCTGTTTTTTTAAAAAGACAGCTGTCACTTTCTATTTCCCCTTATACTACTTCATTTCTAAACTCCAAGTTAAATAAATAAATAAATATTAAAAAGTTTTTTTTTTCTATTTCCCATCTAAATATTGAGATGCAGAGACACAGAAATTATTTTTTCAGGTTCTGATATTCAACAGTTTAACAATATCACAATTTTAAATTCTTCAGTTTCCTATCAGCCCTAAAGGAATGACAGTCATATATAGCCTTTCTTTCTATAGCAGAATTTCTTTCAATGAGCCTTATAGATGCAAGCTTAAGGCATTTTGAGATATTCACACAAGTGTAATGATTCTCTCTTTAAATTACTAAATAAATATAAAAGGGAACAAGTTAACATCTTCTCCTGATGAGTCTGTCAGGGCTAAATCCAGATTCCTTCAATGTGAACATGAGTTTTGCCATGAATTCATTAGGGTGAAAAGCTCATGAATTACTGGGACAGTCATATATGTTGGGTTGATCTCGGCTGGACACCAGGTGCCCACTAAAGCCACTCTATCACTGCCCTCCTCAGATGTACAGGGGAGAGAAAATATAACAAAAGGCTCAGGGGTCAAGATAAGGACAGGGAGATCACTCACCAGTTACCATCATGGGCAACACAGACTCAACTTGGGGAAATTAGTTTAATCTATTACCAAACAAATCAGGGTAGGGTAATGAGAAATAAAAACTAAATCTTAAAACACCTTTCCCCCACCTCTCCCTTCTTCCCAGGCTTAAGTTTATTCCTGAATGCTCTACCTCTTTCCCCTAAGTGGAGAAAGAGGACAGGGAATGAGGGTTGTGTTCAGTTCATCACATATTGTCTCTGCTGCTCCTTCCTCCTCACACTCTTCCCCTGCTTTAGCATGGTGTCCCTCCCATGGGAGACAGTCCTTCATGAACTTCTCCAATGTGCTTCCTTCCCACAGGCTACAGTTCTTCATGAACTGCTCCGGCATGGGTCCTTTCCACAAGGTGAGTCCTTCATGGGCCCACAAGTCCTGCCAGCAAACCCGCTCCAGCATGGGCTCCTCTCTCCATGGGTCCACAGGTCCTGCCAGGAGCCTGCTCCAGCGCATGCTCTCCATGAGGTCACAGCCTCCTTCAGGCACCCACCTCCTCCAGTGTGGGGTCCTCCATGGGCTGCAGGTAGATATCTGTTTCACCGTTAACCTCTGTGGGCTGCTGTGGGACAGCCTGCCTCACCGTGGTCTTCACCACGGGCTGCAGGGGAATCTCTACTCTGTCTCCTGGGTTGCTTTCTCCCCCTCCTTCTTCACTGACCTTGCTGTCTGCAGAGTTGTTTCTTTCACATATTCTCACTCCTTTCTCAGGCTGCTGTTGCACAGCAACTTTTTCCCTCCTTAAATACATTATCACAGAAGTGCTACCACCGTTGCTGATGGGCTCAGCCTTGGCCAGCGGTGGGTCTGTCTTGGAGTGGGCTGGCATCGGCTCTATCAGACACAGGGGAAGCTTCTATCAGCTTCTCACGGAAACCACCACTGTTGCCTCCCTGCTACCAAAACATTGCTAAGAAAACCCAATACACCTTATAAATTAACAACAGATTTAGAGAGTTCTTGTATTCTCACTCGTCTTCCTATGAGCATAATTTAACTTCTATTTTACTTATTTATTGCCCCTTGATGAATTTGTTTTTAGAAGATTAGAGAGGTTTCTCTCCTAATTACAGCAGGCACTTTTCATTTGGAATTAAAAGACACAAGGACTAAACCCTCTACTTGCTCTATTTTAAAAGGCCATAAAAAAGGAAACTTTCAAATAATGTCCCCGCTCTTAGACTAAAGGGATTGAACAGACTAGATAACACAATGCCTACACAATACTTCTTACTAAATCTGCAAATTTTGCCAGCAGCTGTGCTAGTGTGATTGGATTGTTTCAGAGACACAGAGAAATTGGCCAAGATGATTTTGTCTTTTGATGAACATCATTTGACAACAAATATACTTGTCTGTAGCTACCTGGACAGATTCAAATCAAGAGAGGTCCTGGAGCTTATTATAAATCCCCTACTTAGCCATTGTTTTTCTTTTTAGTTTTTGAGCTTGGTACCTGCATGAGATTTCCTTTAGCCCATCACAAACATCATAAAGTGCTCTATACTCTATACCAAAGTCATAAAATGATTTACACAATAGAGAAATACAGAAATAAAAATCAACCATGAGTTGAACATTTATGACTACACAGGTAACGAGTTACATGTGTAGTTCTGCAAGTAGTTCTGGCCTGATAAATGACTTATTTCTTTAAACTTCAGACGAAAAAAAAGTCCCAGCTTGAACATGAATTTTCTGTAGCAAAGAATGCTTTGCAACTCCATAAATCACAGAGGTCATTAGACAAAAGAAAGAATGAAGCAAACAAACAAAGAGGTTAATTCAAAACTTGTTCTTCAACCTACTTGTTGCTTGGTACTGCTTCCAATTTACTATGCTTCTGCAACATATGGGCCAAACCTAATACTAGTTATGCTAGTGTGTCCCGTTTCTCTTCAAAAGTATTAATATAAACACTTGTTCATGTGCCACAGAGCTGTGCATGCCAGGTATTAAAATTAGGGCAATTTCTGCATATTCTGCTTGCTAACCCAGCTGTTTGCTGAGTGTTATTAATATCTGACTTCATAACAAAAATACTCTGCTTGTCTTCTAACTTAGAAAGAAATGCTAAAATGTGGTTGCCAAATGAAACATTTTTTGAAAAGCAAAATCTGATTGGTGTTTTTAATTCTCAGATTCTGCTCAAACAGCCCCATGTTTTACAGTTAGGGGGAGTAAAAAATCATTAGTTGTTTAATCAAGTTTCGATAAGCATTCCTTCATCTTGTACTAAGCAGGATTTACCTTGATAATTCCTAGCCCTTTGGAATGCAACAGTTACTACCTGCCAGAAATCCGAATATATAACTTTATATATTTTCCATTTTTCATCCTTGAATGAAAAATTACTACATCCATGTGGAAACCTTAAGAAAAGGAATCTTTTTCTCCTGACCTTTTAATGAGTGAGCAGGAGCAAAAAGGCATATGTCACAGAAAGCAGTGTATAAAATAAGGAGGTTCACCCTTCAAGTCTTCCAAATCAGTGAAGCTACAGAGAACTTCTCTTGTATTTCAGTATATGAATGGCACTGGTGCCATTGACTTGCCCCTCCACTGAACCTTATGGTGTGCCCCCAAGGTCAAAGGAACCCATATTCCTGTGTCTTTTTTATCTACTTAACAAGAAATGCAAGGAAACAGCATTAGGATAAATTCTTACAAACCGTCAGATATGTCTGGGAGAAGGCTCACATTCACAAGGCCTGGTTCTTATTCGGGCTTCAAGTACCTGGTTGTGGTTGACCAGACACCTGTGTTGTCCACTGAAGGGACAGTGCAGCAGGGCACAAGAAGTCAGGAGGTTTCTGGACCAAGCTGATGATAAACTCCTGGCAGGTGACCCAGAAGCCAGTGAGGGGAGATGATCTGCTTTCAAACATGGAAGAACTGACCAGGGATGTAAAGGCCAGAAGCATCCTTGGCTACAGTGACCATGAGATGATGGCATTCAGAATCTTGGGAAAAGAAAACAAGCCAAAAAGCAGGATCACAACACTGGCCTACAGGAGAGCAGACTTTGGCCTGTTCAGAGACCTGCTTAGAAGAATTCCATGGGATACTGCCCTGGAGATAGAGTGGTCAAGGACAGTTGACTGATTTTCAAGGATCACATCCCCCAACCTCAAGAACAGCCCATCCCTATATGAACGAAGTCAAGCAAAGGTAGCAGGTCACACGTGCTTGTGTGAACAAGTAGCTCATGGCAAAACTCACACATAAAAAGTAAATATTCAAGAGCTGGAGGCAGGATTATGTCACTCAATAGAAATAGAGAGCATGTAGGAATGCTGTTAGAAAAGCTAAAGACCACCTGCAGTTGAAACTAGAAGGGGATGCAAAGGGCACCAAGAAGGGTTTCTGTGGATATATCAGCAGCAAAAAGATGACCTGGTGACAAAGGACATGCAAAAGACCAAGGCACTCAATGCTGCCTTCACCTCAGGCTTTAGTGTTAAGACCAACCTTCAAGAATCCTAAGTACCTGAAACCTGAGGGAAAGTCTTGGGATCGGGTTAGGGAACACGTAAATAGGCTGGACATACAGAAGTCCATGGGACCTCATGGGATGCACCAATGAGTACTGAGGGACCTAGTCTATGTCACGGTGAGGGCACTTTTGATTATCTTTGAAAGATCACGGCAAGTAGGGGAGAACTGGAAGAAAGCAAGTATCTGTCAGTCTCACCTTGACCTTTCGGTAAGCAGTGGAGCAAATCCTCCTAGACACCATTCCCAAATGTATGAAGGATGAGAAGGTGATTGGGAATGGTCAGTATGGATTTATAACGGAAAAATCATGCCTGACCAAACTGATAGCCTTCTACAATAAAATGATTGGCTTGATGAATGAAGGAAGAGCATTGGATGTTGTTTATCTTGACTTTAGTCAAAGACTGACTTTTAGACATGTCTATTTTAAGGCTTTTGATGCTGTCTCCCTGAACTTCCTCTTAAGTGACCTAATGAAGTACAGGTTAGATATCTGGGCAGTGAGGTGGATTGCATGAACTGCTGAGCTCAAAAGATTGCGATCAGCAGCGTGAAGCCCAGTTGGAAGCCAATACCCAGTGGTGTACCCCAGTGGTCAGTACTGGTGCCAATACCGTTTAACATCCTCATTAATGACCTGGATGGTAGGACAAAGTGTACCATCAGCAAGTTCGCAGACGATAGAAAACTGGGAGGAGTGCTTGATACACCAGGTGGCTGTGCTGCCATTCAGAGGGTCGTGAACATTCTGGAGACATGGGCAAACAAGAAATCTCATTAAGTTCAAAGGGAATTGGAAAATCCTGTCCCTGGGGAAGGATAACCCCATGTATTATTGTGGAACTATAGTGCCTTGTGTACCGTACACTGATGGCTGACTGCCTGGGCAATGGCTTTTCAGAAAGGACCTGACGAGGGTCCTGGAGCATCACCAGCAGGTTGAGGGAGGTGATCCTTTCATTCTACTCAGCACTGGTGAGACACATTTCAACTAATGTGTCCAGTTCTGGGCTGCCTACGAGGGATTAACATACAGGAGCAAGTCTACCAAAAAACCATGAAGATGAGTAAGAGACCGCAGCATCTTTCATGAGGAGAGGCTGAGTGAGTGAGGACTGTTTAGCTTGGAGAATAGGTGTCTTAGGGGAATCTGATCAATGTGTGTAAATACCTCATAAGTTTGAACAAAGAATATGGAGCCAGGCTCTTCTCAGTGGTACTCAGTGACAGAAAAAGAGGAATTGAAATAGAGGAAATTCCATTTAAGCATAAAATCCACTTTCTTTGCTGTGAGGGTGCTCTAACACTGGAACATATTTCCCATGGAGGTTGTGGTATTCCATCCATAAAGGTATTCAACACCAAAGTTGCTGTGGCCCTGACCAACCCGCTCTTGCTGACCCTGTTTTGAGTAGAGCGCTCAGACTAGAAGAAATCCAGAGGTGCCTTACAAACTCAACCATTCTGTGATTCTGTGAATTAGTGTTTGCCATCTGCAGTCAAATTCTGGAGACTGATCAGTTCTTATTCCCTCACGGAGTATCTCTTGCCTCCTTTTTTTTGGAGTACTACTATCCTCTATGTGATAGCTGAACAGAGATATACTACCCTGAATCTTGAAAATCTTAAGCCTCCAGCACACATAGACTGTCCAATTTGCATTATGTATGACAGATAATTAGACAATCTGTGACAGTCTTCCAAAATATGCATGCTAGGTGTTACCTAAAATCCTCTGTGTTATTTCATTTATTTCCACAGCCTGTTCCCAACTGAAGAAAAGTGACTTTTAATTAAAGGAAACTCAATTTTACAGTTCTGGAATGCTGTAATTTTTTCTCTTTTCTGTGGAAATGTCACAGTGTTGAAGCAAAAATACATGTGATAAAGAATAGAGACCAAATTAAATTATATGTTTAAGATGATATTGAATGGGATGAATGGAATACCTAAGAAACACCTGATGAGTAAACAAGAACTCTAAGAAGAAAGTTGTAAGGTTTGCTGTCAGACTGGCAAACAGATTTGTGCTTAGATCTCCCACTGATGTAAGCAGCCAGAAAGGCAGCCTGGTTATAGGGGAAATTTACTGAATAGAAGAAAATGTCTGCTGAAAAATATTGACAGAAAATGCCTGCCATCTTGGGAGCTGCCAGCCTGGGAACTAGGCCTGCGAACCAGAAACATCCTTGAAAAAGGTAGCTGGACTCTTGAAAGTACAACTGGGGTGCCTAGAAAGCAGAGACACCCTGAGATACCATCAATTGGTACCAAAACAAGGGACTGAAATGGCATCCTACCATCTGAAAAGGTGGAAAACAGTCTGGAAAAATAAAAATGGCTCTGAAAGAACAGAAAACTTCATCACTTGTTGGCTGTTACAGGTGAAAAATTGAAATTAACAGCATCTGTTGGCTGCTGGAAGCAGTGATGTCCTATTATGTCTCTATGTTATAAAAGGAGCTTAATTTTTAACTGAAGTGGAGCTTCTCTCCCTGAGAACTTCCCTTGCTGTCTGTACTTTTTATTTTCTAAACAGGTTGAATTCTCCATATTAATTTTCTACAAGGTCTTGGGTTCTCACTGGGGACACCCAGATGACTCCAGACTCTCTGACATGGATCACCTTTAAGGTGAGACTCTGTCTGTGATCTCACTGGTCCCCTGTTTTGGGTCCACTTTTGGGGTCGGTTCCATTTGTCCTCTTACTTCTGGGATAGTTGGGTCCCCCTCTGGGATTGGTTTGTCCTCTGGTTTGGGATGGTCAGCCACCTTCTGAAATCGATCTAATTCACTTGATAATGATATTATAAATCCATATAAATAATCTATTCTATCAGTTATTATATTTTTGATGAATTGCTTTGCTAATGAAAAGTTCACAGTAGCCTGTAATAGTATATACATAATTGCTTGTTGCTGTTACTGATTGTTGCTGTAAAATTGATTGCTGCTATTATTGACTGCTGCCATACTATTGATTGATACTATATTATTGATCGCTGATAGTCATTTGCAATAGTTGGATATATATATATATTCACTTTATTAATCATATTTGCTAGAGGTGATTTATTTTATTTTTTTTTTGTGGTAGTTTGCTTGCTAGTGGTGATTTTTGTGGTATTTATGGTAATCTGTAATAAAGCAGAGAAATTTAGAGGATAAAGCCTTCATGTCCTTGTGCATTGCGGAATCCTACAAACCTGTGGTCACAATCTCTATGCATGCACAGACTGGATAAATCTTTAGATCTTGACACCCATCCAACTCCATCTCCTTTCTGTAAAAGCATTAACAACAAAGAGACAAAGATTATCTGTGGATGTTCCTTGCACACAAGAATATCTAAGTGGCATATTAGTTGTCTATTTAGTACCTCTGGTTCTGTTTCACAGTCTTGCATAGAGGATGTCTTTGAGTGTATCACCTGTTGGCTTCAGATGTTCCCAGACAAAACCAACAGCCTCCACAAGGCAGTTACTTGTCCACTGACAAACAGCTGGAAGAAACAGCTGGAAAGATGGATTGCCGCTGAGAAGGACAGAAAGGTGGGGAGACAAAGGAAGCCTAAAAAGAAGTCTGAAAGACTTTACCTTGCCTTTCCCATCTACAAATGCAGCTAATAGTAATTTTCTCTTTTGCAAAGTAGTCAGTTGTATTCAAGAGATAATCTGAGTTGAGTGCACTTCAGCCAATGCAAGATACCTCGCAGTCCCACCAGGATGTGAACCACTGATTGTAGGTGATAATCCATGTGTAATTCTGATAATGTGTCTGACATTCTGATTCTATCTTTGTGCACCTGAAGAGCTAAACAGTGATTGTGACTGTCAGTAATACCACAATCCACCTGTAACCTACTGTGTACAAGAAAAAAGGGTAGGCAGAACATGACAACTCTACTTCATGAACATTTGAGGGATTTCAAAGACCTTTCAGCTATGAAAGAAACATAAAAATTCTCCACATTACGGAATGTATCTGTAAAATAAAGTATTGTAGATCTTGAATAATTTCACTCTGTTGAAGTCTAAACACACTAGGTAGGATTCATCCTACTTTAAATTTAGGCGTTTAAGTTTGGCGTGAAATGCAGTGTTACCTGTCAGGCTCCCTTAACAGTCAACAATGGGAAATAGGTACTCCTAGGAGGAATTTATCTAATCCATGTCAGCCAGCAGAAGGACTGGATTAATTACACTCTGAAGGTGACTATTTTTTTGTAAATAGCTTCTATACACAGAGCTTACAGTGACTAGCTCGTGCCTCACCTTTTCACTTTCAATGCCCATGTCAGAACTGATGAACTGTACTTTTTATTAAAAAAAAAAAAAATCTACTTACCTCAGTTTAGGTGAATGGTGATTTAGGAAAGTAGTCTATATCTAACACATGAATTCTGAGCAAAGTTAAAAACAGTTCCACCACTAAATGTGTCAGGGTATGAGGATTCAGGCTGTGCTGTGTCTCTACCAGGAGCAAGAGAGGCTGCTGCCCTCTGATACTCCAATTTGTACTGAAGTACTGAGGTATATCTTACGGGAAATGAGATCTTTCCAACTTCCCAAAAGTAGCATGAATACACAGATGGGGCAGAAATATGACAATGAAGATGCCACATGCTTCTTTAAAAATCCACAAGGGATCACACTGTTGCAAGGAATTCAAAGAACACAATGTAGGCTGGACCAAGAGAGGAGAAAGCACATTTTTTACAGGAAAAAAAACAAACAGGTGCTAAATGCACATAAGCAAGAATGACAGACTTTACATTACACTTTTCTGAATCTTACTATTTCTTGAGTTACTGTAAAACAAGTCAAGCTATGTATTTGCTTGTCTTTTCCCCATACATCCCTGAAGAGATGAGCTGTTAAGCAAGAATAGTCCCCATGTGGGAGGGACAGAAAAGTGGTGTCCAGAGTGAGGATGGGTCAGATGTCACCTGCTCTGTTTCTGTCACTAAGTTACCTGAGTGTCAAACCCTCTGCCTTTGGGATGCAAAATAAGCAGACTAAATCATCCAGCTAGTGTGCTGGAAAACCCAAGACAAAAAGTCAAATAGGTACATAATAAAAGGCAAGTTTAAGAAAAACATCCAGCACATCGAGACCTGGAACAAACAGCCCCACAAGTGAGGAGCCAGGGAAACTCTTTAAGTGAAAAATGAAAAAACATTAAAAGTTGTTTCAAACAGAACAAACAAACAAAAATACAAAAAACCCAACAACAAAAAAAAACCAAACCAAACCGAAACTAAAAAAAACACCAACTCCAAACCCAAACATTTTTCTCCACAAATGTCAAAGGGTTTGCACTGTTCCTCCAGAAGATCTTCCCTGAAACTTCAGCAAGAGCAGCAAAAAATATAATCATTACACATCATTTAGATTCATTGGTAAATGATTCTGCTGGAAATTTCTTGTGCAGTTCTAACTGCAAAAAATTACTTTTGCAATACCTGTAAGCCAGTTGTGCTGTAGGGCTAAAACTGAGAACAGAATTTGATTTATTAATTTCAATGGCAATATTCCACAGACAGTCCCCATATTATAAAGTTGAGTTTTTCCTCTAAGGAATGATTAAACCATTTTGCATTCTAGTGTTTCACAGCAGTTCAGTGATGGTCAAAAGACTGCATCTTTTTTGTGTGGATACTTTCACCTTTGAATGACTGAAACTCAATCAATATTCTCATGCTGTATTTTCAATAAGTTATCATGGACAACTTTGCTGAAGTAACAAACTTTGAATTGGTATGGAATTAATAAAAATCCCGAGGGATTCCTTTTTCCACACTTGCACTCTGTGTACCCTTTGCCTAGTAAGGGATAAGTACTGTGGTCTACCTTAAGGTCTAGATTTTGCTCACACAGTAGCATTAGACACAGGTAATTTAATGAAGTTATTGGAGTTGGCCCTCTTATACCCACCATTAAAGATCATGAGAATCTAGCCACCATAGAAGCTGTACCACCCAACACCTTTTAGACTGCATGTTGGCTTTCATTCCTGTTTTTCCTGGTTTCTTGTGAAGACGAGGGTTATACAGCCATGCCCTGCTGATCTGACTGTCAATGCGATCAGCAATCTTTTGAGCTCTTTTCCATAAACCATCACATTTGAACCCAATAGCTAGTTTCAGGCAAGTTGATGTTCTTTTAAGTTCTGGGATAACAACTGACTTTGTAGTTAGACCCAGTAAGTAACTTTTTAACACAGTTTGTAGAATTTGTAATTGTCTCAAATGAGAAAAGAGGTTAACATAAACTCACATTCCATACCTTCAGAAAAACAGCAGCTATAGCCTGCAACTTCCTAGAAGGGTAAAGCCTATCAGGCCTAAGGCACAAACTTATAGGAATTAAAATTTACAAGGTGTTTGCTATTACTCATACATACACTTTTCTGTCTGAAATTTTCCAGTATTTTTTTGTATTTTCCCTGCAGACGAAGTTTGGATGAAAAATTTCAGCTCCTTTGGAACACAAAGAAAGCTGCAGAAAAGGAAAACACATTCCATTTATTAAGATATACTTTCTATTTTTTGATTAAAAAAAACCCCAAAACTTTCTTAACTGACAGCAGAAGGAAGATAAAATATGAAAGTTCTTATCCTGCCCTTGTCTTGAGCAGCATATAGCTTCTCTATGACTGTCAATCCTTTGTTCATTAAAAATAATTTATGCTTATAAAAATACTACATCTTTTCCAGTGTAAATCAACAGTTTTAAGTAAGTCCAACAAATAAGTGATGGCAACAGTAAAAGAATACTAAAGTCACTATTTAGACAAGAAAAATATACTGCATTGTTTAGCAGCAAATATTTCTGGCATTACTAGAGCAGATTGGGAGTTCATTTGGACACTCGAGTGTAGCTATATGTGCTTCATCTTCTCATAGAACAAAGAAGAAACCTGATAGCATTCTTGTAATTGTTCTGTCTGCTTTACTACATTGCTGTTAGCCAATCAATTTCATTAGCATTTGAGCAAAATACTGCATTTTGAAAGCTAGCTCTTAATAAAGTCAAGTCCTTTGCTAATTTCACTGAGCAATTTTATGAGTTGCAGCCCAGTGAAAGTCAATGAAGGAAAAGCATTCTACACACTCTGAAAACACAAAATTCAAACACACCACATTTTCATTGTGACATAGATTTTTTAGGTTTGCCTCACAAGTCTGCCTCATAAATACAGATTTTCAAGTTTGGTAGAAGGTTATTTACATTTAGTGTACAAGCCTTATGCTTCATTACTGTTGACATTGTAAATTAGTCTGAATATCTCTTAAACACTAGGTTTTTTCACTTCTTTTCATTTTGTCACCTGTAAAAGCATTATCCCTTCGTTCTTCAAGTGATATAAAGGCAAATCATGATCATGCCTTTTTAAACTATGAATATACATCTGAGAAAAAGTTTTAAAGTTATATTTTGGTTTTTGGTCCCAAGTGATATAATATTCCAAGTAATATTTTAGTCAACTCTGTGATCCAGAAAGAAGGAAATTTATTAGCACAGGTTCATCAGATCGAAACGCAGTTTCTGCCTTCCTTTATAACCTGTTGCTGTAGTTCACATTTAGAGGTTCCTATAACCTTAAGAAATACAAATAATTTCCATCAGACAACAGCTGTTATTTTATCATGCTATCCTTGCTTCCCTTGTGTCTTTGCTATCTTTCATTCTGAATATGTCTAAATAAATGCACGTTATTCATTACCATTTCCATTAATCATGACACAGGTGGTCAATCATTTGCAAAAAATCAAGATATTTAGGAAATTGTACAAATGCATAATCACAGAATTTGTTCCTGCCACCTACTTGGTTCTCACAAAATCCATTCTCCTTCACATGATTTATCTCATATAACTTGCAACTACTTGGCATAAGAGTACATATTTTAAGTATCTCTGTTGGAGATGCAGAAAAAAAGCAGCTTTTAGGCAAGTCATATACATCTGTTTATACAGTTAAGTTTAGAAGATAAAAATCTGTCGTGGTTTAGCCTCAGACGGCACCAAAGAACCACGTGCCGCTCGCTCGGGCCTTCCCGATACAGGAAGAATCAGAAGAAAAAGGCAAGACTCTTGGGTTGAGACAAAGGCAGTTTAACAGAACAGCAAAGGGAACAGGCAAACAACAACAACAACACGGACAGAGGCATATACAAACACGATTACGGAACCGCCGCTCCCCGCCGCTCCCTGACCGGACCCGGGACGCCCCAGCCCGCTGCCAGCAGCGACTTCCCGCCCCCTCCCCCGGCAGCTCAGGGTGGGCATGGCTCACATGGCATGGAATACCAGGAAAAATTAACCCTATCCCCGCCGGAACCAGGACAAAATCCCACTCCAGCCTTTAAGGTGAAGATGGCTGAGAATTGAATAGCATTGCCTTATCCATTCATGGAGGATGTTATCCATCTGTCAGCTTGATATATTTCCTTAAGACTGTCAGCAGTAGCAAAGTGATAAGATAATGGAATGCATTCATTTTCATTACCTGGAGTATTTCCCCAGTGAAAGTTGAAAATAGTTCCAGTTATTTTAGCAATGAAGGGATAAAGAAACTAATAACTTCTTAGCTAGATATAGTTGAATAAACAAATGCTGCATAGTCATTTACAAAACCACACATTTTTGCATAAATTCTTTTGGGGTTTTTTTGGTTGTTTGTTTTGGTTGTTTTGTTATTTTAAATATGGACATCCACCTTAGAAATAAAAGCTTTTTAGTAGCCTGGTCACTGTTGCATCATCTTCCCCTACAATTAGCATCGCTACTGTAGAGTTTCAAAACTGCTTTTAAACACATATTGTCAATTAATAACTTGATGTATCGTTTGCTATTTTGTACATTGAAATGTTTTAATTTAACAAACTTTTCTGATTTTGAGTGCAGATCGTATATAGTATCTACAGAGATTGTGCTATTCTGATTGCCACTACCTCAGCTTCACTGACGGGATCCTTTATATTACACTGCCCAATGAACAGTCATCTATAATTCACTATGCAGTTACCATAATCATAAAGATTTAACATTTGTAGTTCCTCTGAGTAACTGAAAATACATACGAGCACAAATAGATCACAATTGAGGGGACTTACTCCTACCTAATCCCGGTGATCAATGTATCATTGCCTGTTAAAAAATGACAGGCACAGGAAATCTGGAAATTTCTATTGAAGGATAGACTGTGATAAAACAAAAATAAGTAGAAAATATGGCTTTCGGTCATGGTGCTTAAGATCATTGATGAAATGCATCACTAAATAGTATGGGATGTAACCTTGAATACATGTGGACTTAGGTTTAGTGTATACTTAAACTTCTAATAACACGTGATTTTCATTAAACGCAGGTTAAGTTAGGTGGCTCTCCCTGACATACATTTCCCAGTTATGTTTCTAGCCCAATGTGAGAACAGGAATAACTTAATTAAACCGCCATAATTAACTCATAAATCCAAGGTGAATGAGAGCAGGTAACACATTTCATCAATTGGATGAAGGATTCCGTTCAGTCTGGGGCTCTCAGTGAAGCTGAGCTCTCCAGCAACAGTAAATCTCCAAGGACGGCTGCTGAAATACAGTGCATCCACTGCCTGCTAGCAGCCCCCACCTCCATCCAGCTGAGCGCAAAGCTGCTCGGAATGGGTGCAGTCATAGACAGAAGAGCCAGAGACCCCATCTCACAGAGACCGTATCAAAACAGCTGCAGTGAGGATCTTTAGAGCAAACACAGTCTTGTCTCTCCGATAAAGCTGCCTTTGATCTTCCATAATTCTGAAAACATCAGGGCAGGAATTCTGACTTAAAAGTGCAGAGAAGTATTTTCTCATACAGAGTGAAACACGATTATGCAAGTCTTAGGATGACGCACTGGACAGGGCAACTGTGAGTGAATACATTTCATACAACAGGAAGAAATTCCACCCTCCATTCATCATTCTTACAGCTGGTAGAATAGAAATTGAATTAAGAAGGGAGATTTTTCCCACAGCCTTCTCCTGGACAAACTGGCAAGATACAGACTGGATGTGTGGTCTGTGAGATGGGTATGAAATTGGCTAATAGGTCACACTCAGAGAGTGGTGATCAGTGGTTTTCACTCAGGCTGGCAGCCTGTCACAAGTGGGGTTCCCAGGGAATGATGCTGGGCCCCACACTGTTCAGCACCTTCATAAATGTCCTGGATGATGGGATTGAAAGCACTCTCACCAGATTTGCTGATGACACCAAACTGAATGTCATTTAGGGCAACCAAGATGGTTATGGGACTGGAGCACCTCCCTTATGAGGAAAGGCTGAAAGAGCTGGGACTCTTTAGCCTGGAGAAGAGAAGGTTGAGGAGGGACCTGATTAATGTTTACAAATACCTAAAGGGTGGGTTTAAGGAGGACGGAGCCAGGCTCTTTTCTATGGTTCCCACCGACAGGACAAGGGGCAATGGGCACAAGTTAGAACATAGGAAGTTCCGTTCAAATACACGGAAAAACTTCTTTACAGTGAGGGTGACAGAGCACGGGAACAGGCTGCCCAGGGAGGTTGTGGAGTCCCCTTCTCTGGAGATTTTCAAGATCCGCCTGGATGCAGCCCTGAGGGATGTGCTTTAGGCAATCCTGCTCTAGCAGGGGAGTTGGACTAGATGATCTCTAGAGGTCCCTTCCAACTCTGAAGATTCCGTGATTCCGTGATTCCGTGAATGGTGAGGCGAACACATTAGAAGGGAGAGTCATCTTACAGAGAGATATGGACAGGCTGGAAGAGTGTGCTAGCAAGAACAGCATGAAGTTCAACAAAAAGACAAGTATAAAGTCCTGCACCTGGGATGACATAACCAAAGAACCCAGCACAGGCTACAATCTGTGTGTCTGGGGAGCAGCCTTGTTCCTGGTGGACAACTAGCTGAACATGAGTTAGCAGTGCGCTGCTCCAGCAATAAAGGCAAATCAGACCCTAGGCTGCATCCACAGGGGCATTACTAGCAGAGATAGACATCATCATACCACTCTACTGAGCGTTTGTCAGACTGCACCTGGAACACTGTGTCCAGTTCTGGTCCCCACAATTCAAGAACGACACAGACAGACTGGAGAGAGTCTAAAGGAGGGCCTCAAAGACGATCAGAGGGCTGGAGAACCTGCCTTATGAGGAAAGACTGAAGGAGCTAGGTCTCTTCTCCCTGGAGAAGAGAAGGCTCAGCAGGAACCTCAATCACAGTATTCCAGTATTTGGGAGGCAGCTATAAAGGATTGAGAGGCTCTGTCTTCACAAGGAGTCAGTCACACGGTGAAGACAAGGGGCAAAGGGTACAAGTTACACCAGTAGACACTTTGTCTTGAGACATAAGAAAGAAATTTTTTATAGTGAGGGCAGTCGCTCACTGGAACAACCTCACCAGGGACCAGTAGAGTCCTCATCACTGGAGGTTTTTGAGATGCAACTGAAGAAGATGCTAGGTAATCTCATCCAGATTCCCTTTCTCAGAAAAATATGGACCAGATGATCTCTCAAGGTGCCTTCCAACTGGGCTGTTCTATGATTTTATGTATTTATTTTTCATTAATAGCCACATAAAGTCTAACCTTTCTCTCAAAATGGAAGGATTGTCCTCAGGGCCCCCAAATATTGTTATTGATGTCTACTCTAGTACATACTGGAATTTCTCCATGGAAACGGGAAGTACCATGAAGCTGAAATAAGAAAAAGAAGGAATTAAATGTAAGTATCAGCTGGGAAGTGCTTCAAGCAATGATTATTCTTTCAGCTTTCAGCTAATTGCTCAAAATGACTGACTGTGATTAGAATATTACTGATCATATTTAAAAGCAAGCATAAATTTATCAACTATTTTCCAGAGAAAGAACAAATAGCACAGAGCTGATTCTGGTCTCATTTATATTGGGTTTTTACATGCACACGCAGATGGACCTGGGTCTGGTTACAGTTACCCTATGAAAATTCAAAGTACCTCAGTTGAACTGCAAGGACTTCCTTCAGATTACACACAATGAGATCAGGATCTAGATCCTCCATTTTAATGGGGTAACACCTAATTTAGAGCAGCATGAGATTAGAATCAGGCCTTGAATGTGAAGAAACAGCGGAGTTACAGTTTTAAGATACAGAGGACTATAATATAATGAGACTAGGGTGCCAAGTACACGGGGTGAAATATGAAAAATGAAGCTTTATTTTCATGCTCACACCTGAAATGCAAATGTGTAACAGATGTTTAGCTATCTCCTTTCATTCTATCAACCTCACATTCATCACAGTACAAAAATATGTAACACATCGTAATCGAACTGATGGAAAGCCTGTATTATACAAGTGACTGTAAGGAGTTCTCCGTTAGTATATCTAATTTAATTTGAAACAGTGAAGTTGGGTCTTCCCTTAGAGCAGGCCCAAAACACTTCTGACTGAGAAATTAGTCCCTGTGAAATATCCTAATAATAACTTGTAAATCCCCAAGCTCTCAAAGTGTGAGACTTCAGTGAATTACAAAAGTATTTAAACAGGGTATGAGTTTGCATTTACTTATTCATAGATATCTAAAATTGCATAAATATATATATTTAACTTCCACTTATTCATATTATACCTAAATTGCTATTCAGCTTAATCCCTTGTTAACTCATTTGTTTGGTACAACATGGGTTTCTTACTGTAGGCCACACTGAATCAGGAACAAAAGCAAATGAACAGAGTTGGACTATACGAATGATTTATTCTGTAGCTAGAGTAAAGCAGCCAGGGCTTCACCCAATTGTCTTTTATCATTGTTCCACCCAAGAGAATCACTTGTGTCTTTGTATCTTGGGATACACACCTGCATGGAGCATAGAAAATACAAGTACACCTCTTCTTCACAAGACTGTAGTCCATATATTTAATAAGTGTCCTGGTTTCAGCTGGGATAGAATTAATTTTCTTTTTAGTGATTGCTGTGTTTAGGATTTGCTATTAAAGGAATGTCAATAATGCATATTGTTTTAGTTGTTGCTAGGTGATGTTTATACCATTCAAGGACTTTTTTCGGCTTTCCATAGAAGCTGAGAATGAGCACAGACAAAACAATGGAATAGTCAGTGAAATATTCCGTACCGCGGATGTCATTCTCGGTATATAAATGGAGGCTAGCTGGGATGCAGGAAGCCATGATCACCTCTCGCGTCCGGCTGGGCAACCAATTCACTGGGCAGTGAGAGTAACTTCTGCCCGTATATTCTTTTACCATTATTATGATAATTATTATTGTTGTTGTTGTTTTTATTTACCTGTTCCATTATTGTTCTATTAAACTGTCTTTATCTCAACCCATGAGGGATTTTTTCCCCTTTCCCTTCCTTTTCTCCCTCCTCTCCCTACCCTTCTGAGTGGGAAGGGGGAGTGAGAGACCAGCTGTGTGGTCCTAGTTGCTGGCTGGGGTCAAACCACAACAAAAAAGCCGTACAAAACTTCAGAAATTTATTTTTTAAGCCTTCAGGCTGTTTTGTGATGTGCTTTTCATGTTCTTCAGGGTTTCACAATCCTTTCCTGTCTTAGCCTCCCAGTAAAATGAAAGATTGACATTATTCTGTGAGGTTCAGGTAATCTATTGATTTGTGATCTCCTGCAATGAGATCATCCAAGAACTTTCATTGATCAGAAGAGCACATGATAATGATAGGTACAGAAGAGTAGAGGTCCCAACACACGGTGCTGTGAGCACCATCTGTACAAAGCCAGTAATTTATTAAAGAAGGAAAATATTCCTACTTTTGGAACCTAATGACACAAGAAAATGCAACAAAGGTCACAAAAATCAGTTGTCACAGGGATGGACAATAAAAGAATATCACAAAAGAGAGAGCTTGTGTTAAATAACCTGAAAGGGGAAAAGTTTCATGTCAGCAAAGACCATGGCATGGCACTGGGATCCACCCAAAATATCCTTTTCTGAACACCTCTTTTTGACTGCAGCAGGTTTTGGATACCTCATATTTTGAGCAAGGAGGAAATCCAGAGCAATTTCTTACTGCACTGTTGTGCTCCCAGAGATCCAAAAGGGCTAAAACCAGCATTAGATTACCAGATGGTCAGGGGTTCACTAATCCGTCAGCTATTATATCTGCATTCCAAGGTTTTCATAAGAAATGCTACAGCTGTGAATCTCTGAAGTGCCTCCGAAAGTGATGACTGACTTCAGAGATTATCACTCCCTTTTCCCTTAGAACAGGATGGAGCTTCCCCAGTGGCTTCGTGCTGCTGGAAGAGATTCTGGATAACCTCTGGCTGTTTAATCCCTGCAGACGTTGGGAGCAGTGCAAGTGTGGGTGGTGGATGGAGGGAAAGGTTTTCCCACTGAATGCTGAGAATTCTTACCCTTCAGGTGCTCCCTCTTTTCTAGGAGTGTCAGTGATCTGCTGTCAAAATTTTCAGGAGACGTTTGAATGAAAATGTTTTCCCTTAGGCTGAGATAAACCCAGATAAGTCTCAGAGGTGCATAAGCAAGCCCAAAAAAGGCTGGAGGGAGAGGGGAACCTGCATATAGACCTTTTTAAGAAAAAGAGCAACTTCATTTGTTAAATAAAGTTATTCTAAGGAATTGCTTATACTCCAAAAGCATGCTAAGCACATGAACAGTGAGGAAGCGAGTTAAAATTAAATTTGAAGTTAATAAATAGTGTTTATGCAATTTATGCTACATGTTTCACAATGATACATGAAAAAAATAATGAATTTGATTGCATAAGGTATATTTGTGAAACTCAGCAACCACAGACATTACTAGTGATGAAAATTTACTGCAAGGGATACTAAACCACAAGTTCTCCCCTCTTTCCGCTTAATCCTTGCCCTTTGATGTTAAAAAGGGAGCTTATAGAAGATCTTAAAGCTTTTCTCAGATCTTACTTTGAGGTCATGAAGGCAGAGATATTTTCTCTCTCTGAAAATTATGATCTGTGCTCTCTCAGACACTAAGAAAAGGCAAAGATAGGCAACATGTCTCCAGTTGAACATCTTCTTTCTGATGAAATATCAACCAGAAGTTCATGCTGAGACTTTCATCAACAGCCAAGTGACTTGCATTCAAACCTGAGTTTCTATAACAGGTTGTATTTCGTCTAGAAGAGCACAGTAGGCCAGGTTATGTTTGGTCTTCAGAGAAAGGACACAATTTTTTCTCTTCATCATATATTTGTACCAAATGAAGGCAGAAACACAAGTGAAGGCTCCTTAGTCCAAAACTGGTCTGCATTTCAGCCCAGGGTGCAATCCAACTTGAAAATTAAATTGAGCAAATAAAGCCAATGACTATAAAAGTGATCACGTATCCTCCTTGAACCTGTACCAGTGAATAACTCACCTTATAAAAATTGTTTTTATTCTGGGATCTCTTGGATCGTTGACAAACCATTTAGAATTTAAGGTCCCCATTAAGATTATCCCTTGATCTTGAGAGTGTTGACACTGCTTTCTATTGTGATGTTTTCTTGTTGTCCCTTGTCATGGAAGGAGGCAGAAGAAAAGGCCAGGAGGGAGAGGATTCATCTTTAATTTGGGTATAGTTAAGGTGTAGTTTCTGGACATCATAGCAAGTATTTGAGTGTCAAAACAGATACACTGAAAACAAGTGCTAAGGTGGTTTAAAGATCATGTAACAAGTATTACAAGAAGTGCCCTCGCAAAGCAACATCATTTATTTTAATGGTGAGTTCAGTAATTCAACATAATGCCTTATATGTCTAAATATTTTGGCTTGGGTCATATCATTCTTAGTTATATTGAATAGTCATTTTTTAGTATGTATCATATCAATGAATTTAACAGGATGACAAATGAAAAGAGGTACCACTTCTGTGGTTCCCACCCATAAGAAGTTTTCCAGAGGAGCAGAAGATACCACTTCTTTGTTTAGACTCAGCTGCCAAATATATTTGTTCTTGTTAGCTTATGTTATTTCTAAAACATCTAAGACCTCTCTAGGAAGAATAAGAGATTTTATTTTTCCAAGATCTGCATCTGTGTTGGATTTGGGGAGCTTGTGAAAACCTAATGTCAAATGAAGTTGCACACTTCAAGTGCTGAAGTATGAAGAAAAATTACTTAGAGTAACATATATTAGTTTAGATCATTTTATGTCAGTTTATTACTATAAAATATTCAGGCTATTTCCTCTGGTTTAATTGACACACTAGATGAAAGAAGGACAGAGGGTTAAGAGATAAGCTGTGACCACAGAAGAAAATTTTGTAAGAATACCAAAATATTAAATGAAAACTGATGTTGCAAAGTTTAAGTATAAAAGATTCAAGATTTTCAGGAACAAGTGTATGAGACATTTACAGCTCCATAGTTAGGTATCCATCTACAATCTACATAGCCCAATTTTCAAAGCTGTTGACTATCCAGATGCTCCAGATGTTCTCAGGGATTATGTCTAGATACTTAGAAAGCTTGCAAATTATACTAGCTTCTAATATTTCTACCCACGCTGCTGGAATGGAGCCCCATTAGAAGCATTTTCAAAAGCCTTATTAGTACAAATGGGACAAGCATGTCATCTACTTAGTAATACCAAACCTTATTAAGTGTTCTCTGAACACAGACTGATAATAAATGAATGCATTATCCAGCTCAAGCGAGGTACCAGAAACTGTGCAGTGGACAACAGTGTCCGAAGTGTAAATACCAAGAGGTCACATTTGTTGCTGTCGTACCCTTACATCAGTCTGTTCTGCTGCTTCAGAGACTGTGGGATCAAGCAAGGTGAGGGCACAAGGGAAGCAAATGCTTTTGCTCTACCAAAACACCAGTGTGGGTCAGAAAAAGAAACAGCAAAATATAGTTCAAGATGATATTGGGCAGAACAAAACAAACGCAACCTTGGAGCGTACACAACTTTATATACCTCACAGAAACAGAGCACTTGCGCTATAGGTTCCCTCAGTTAACAGCTATAGGAAGCTAAATGGATGTAAAATCAAGGGAGTGAACATAGAGCATGAAGAAAAGTCATCCCAAACGGCAGCTTTCATTGCTTTGTAGTTCCAGCAATGCTGCTGGTGTGAGTATAGTGTTTATACTGTAAATCCTCACAGTCTACTTTTATTTTATGGTCTTTTTTAACTTTCCACTTTCAGATTGCTTTATTGCAGAGGGGATTATCTCATGTTTTACCAACTGTGAAGGTATAAATTAATAGCTGGGAACGTGCTTTATTTAAATGTTTGTGTTTAAAGGAAGCAGATATCATTACAGGTTTCAATATGCGTCTTCTCACAGATGCTTGGTTGCCTCACCTTTCAGTGTTGAACGTCCTTTATTTCTGAAACTTTAGGGTTTGTTCAGAAGAAGAGTACTTTTCTTGATAGACTTGAACTCTCTACTCTTGCTATGGACTGCAGTCTGATACAGTTCTCATTTACTTTACTTTTATAATTATTTCACTAGCCTCAGCATAGATGCTAATGAAGATTTCAACCAGAAGGCTGTCACTGCATTATCATTGTTCACATTGTTAACCCATTAATCTTTTCTGTTTCTATGCCCATACGTGTATATGCATGGTATTTCATACAACAAATGCATTCACTGACCAGAAACAGGCTTTTACACTTTCTGGTCTTTGTCCTGCAACTACTTCTAATTCTTAGTCTCACCTGACCTACTGACATCAGATGAGAAGCAAAAAAAAAAGCATTAGTGAGTCACTGTTCTGTTCACACTAAAACTGCGTTGTGTGCAACAGCAGGAGGGACAAGCTGAGTGAAGATGGTCCTGTTCAAACACCTCCTTGGCACCAGGGGTTTCTCATGCTACCCCAGTCCCTGCAGCGGGACAGCCTTGCCTGGGACTGCCGTGGGTCCCAGGTCACCCAGATCACACTGGCTAATCATAGAGTCATAGAATCATAGAACTGTCTAGGTTGGAAGGGACCTTTCAGATCACCAAGTCCAACCACCAACCCAATACTGGCAAAACCACCAATGAACCATGTCACTAAGCACCACATCTACACATCTTTTAAATATCTTCAGGGATGGTGATTCCACCTCTTCCCTCAGCAGCCTGTTCCAATGTTTGATAACCCTTTCTGTGATGAAATTTTTCCTAATATCCATTCTAAAATTACCCTGGTGCAACTTCAGGCCATTTCCTCTTGTCCTATCACTAGTTACTTGAAGAAGAGGCTGACCCCCACCATGCTACAACCTCCTTTCAGGTGGTTGTAGAAAGTGATAAGGTCTCCCCTCAGCCTCCTTTTCTCCAGGCTACACTACTCCATTTCCCCCAGCCACTCCTCATAAGACTTGTGCTCTAGACCCCTTACGAGCTTCATTGCCCTTCTCTGGACACACTCCAGCACCTCAGTGTCTTTCTTGTAGTGAGGGGCCCAAAATTGAACACAGTACTTGAGGTGGGGCCTCACCAGTGCCAAGTACAGGGGGACAATCACTTCCCCAGTTCTGCTGGCCACACTATTTCTGATACAAGCCAGGATGCTGTCAGCCTTCTTGGCACACTGCCAGCACTGGATTATGGCTGTTGTGTCCACATCCACCCACTGCCTTTGCCTATAAACCAACGCTGGCAAAGAAGCAAGAGCAGCTCGTGAGCGGCCACATAAAACAGATCGGCTAATCACTAATAAAACGGATTGCTCAAAGCAGATCCAAAGCCGTACACAGTTGTTTCAAAAGAAAGAGAAAAAATATATAAAATTATTAGGCAATTACTGATATGCTGAGTTAAGACGTGTAGTTATTATGGACCAGGAGGGGGATTCACTTAGACCATCAATAATACAAAATTTTGTTCAGGCAAAAAATGCCAATAATTTTATGTGTTTGGTTTAATTCGTCAATTCAGGATAAACACATTCATTCACAGCAGCAGCTAACACCAGGAATAATGCATGGTGTCATTTGTACCACACCTGTCAACATCCCCCCTAAAAAAAAAATTAAAAACCTGTATGTAGCTTTTCCATAGCAACAAACAAAGTTACTGCTATTTTGCCATTTTATATTCTCTAAAAGTAACTCTATGTATGGAAAACACACGTATTCAACAGGGTACATGGATGAAATCGTCTACTGTTCTACCTAAAAGCAAAGCACAAAGCTAAGACTGAAAGGAAGGCAGAGGAATTCTTAAGGCATTTACAAGTCCTTAGAATTAGGGTTTAGCTGCAGTTTAAAACTATTCGTGTAGAGAATGAGGCAGATAAGGGAAGTGTTCTGCCTTCTAGAAGCCCTTTCTTTTTCACTTCAATAAAAAGTTATCCCACAGACCAGGCCAGACCCTCACAACAGTTTGTGAGATGGCTGTTGCTGAATATCCATCACCCTGATGGCTATGATGGTGCCAAGATCCCCCATGGAAAAATTCCTTCCATAAGGAGCAGTTCAGGGCCTTAAAGCAACATAATACATTCTGGATTCCTTCGGGTTTTGAAGTATGCAACCGACTTTGCAGTCCCTAAATCTATGCTTCGGCTGGTGTTATTACAAGTACTCCTGCATCTTTGTGGTTCAAACTGAAACACGGACATTCTTACGGAGTCCAGAAAGTATTTGCCAAAAATTCTAATGGCAAGTGTTAAAACAGCTCTGAATAGATTGAACTCTCAGCCTCTTTACCATCAGGCCACAGAAATGACCCTAGTGCTTGACTTTTATCTTCCAGACTAAAAATTCAAAGAAGAAAAGCCAGATAAGATACTAGAACTGAAGAGGTGATCTGGCATTTTAAGTACTGAAAGAAATCATGTTTATTGGATATTCTGACTGTTCAAATTTTATACCATTTCTGTAAGTAGAGAACCTAAAGAATTTATTTATCTATAGCAACCTATGCACAGTTCAGAAGATAAATGAGACTTAACTGTACTCATCACAACTTCATGAAAGATCATTAAAAACGTTTCCAAAAAGAGTCCCAGTTGTAAGCAAAAGTAAAAGCGTGAATTCATGAGAATTTAAATCAGCTCTTGCTGATATAATTTTTCCAATTTCCTAGGCTTCTCCAACTCTATAGGGCACGCTGGTGCTATTTAAGAGCAGCATAGCTTTCTGAAAAAAACAAAATCTAGCTTTCACTTAAATATTAATGTCAAGTGTTTTATAATAATCACATAAACACATTTGATCATAAGCATCCAAATAGAGGAAATTAATTGCTTCACAATGCAGAAAGACAAAAGTTATCTGTACGAAATTAAGAGGATGATTGGGTAATGTCAGTAATCATGCAATCATGCTCCTTCCGTACAGACTGAGGCAGACTCTTCTGGTCAACAGTGAGAATAACTGCCTCTTATGAAGACCTCATACTGAGCTTTTATAATGCTTTAGCAGTTCCACTGGTACCAAAATAATCATATCAATAATGCACCCTCCCTAAATGTACAATAATGCACCCTCCCTAAATATAAGCTGCCAAACTTCCCCCACCTTCTGATTTAAGACTATTTTCAGAATTACACTTGCTTTCCCAGAGCTCTGCCCTCAGTGCAGCCCTCCTTGGCTGTCAGTGAAAAGACTAACAAGGCATCTGTACAGTTGTTGAGGTATGTTGTAAACCAACTATACTAATTTATCTGATTGCCTTCCAAGGGTAATGTGGGGAAAAGCAGCTGACAGTAACCCATTGTCTAACTGGGTTATAGAGAACCAGTCTGGCATGCAACTATTAATTTAGAAAAAATGTATTGGTAAAGGAAAGACTCCTGTTTTTTGAATCCTCATAAGGGTTAAGAACATCCTGAATACATCCAACTTTGTACGTAACAGAGCATCACAGGTGAGAGGTTAGTGGTGGCAGCACAGTGGGGCAGGAATTGACTGACTGCTGTGAAGGGAGACACACACCTTGCAGGCAAACAAGGAGTAGAGCCACAGCTTGGTCAGAAGCATAATACGTAGAAAAAAAGTCTCAGTTTATCCCCTATGTGATATACAATATGTTGTCTCAGCCAACCTGCACAGAGGTCTGCAACCTGGCAAGCATATGCCTCGATCCTAGCCAGGCTGGGCTGGAGGTGGTTTGAAAAATATGGCTACTAAAACATGACTAGGAAACTCAGTACTCCGAAGTCTCCTTCTGCCGTTGCCACCACTGCTGGCTAACAGCAACTCAGTAGACATCCTGGCTTGAAATGGCTATGAAGGTTTTTTGTTAATTTGTTAGTAGATAACGCTATGGGAGCAAGGTCTTCAAGGCCATTTGGTTATAGCAGTGGTACCAAGACAGTCAGCCTGATGCAGTTTAAGGTTCATGCTTGGCAGTTAATAAAAACAATTGACCATCTCTGACAGCAGATGTTTCCTTAAGGGTATATAAACAACCTTTTAGCAGAGTCATCCAGTTCAGCCCTGATAGATTTCCTGTATGTGACAAAACCAGATGTGACAATTATAGCATAGCCAATCACTGACTCAGGATCCCACATTACAGAACTATGTAGAGCAGAGATGTGAATTCCTGTATGTGAAGTTAGGGAAAGGTCAGTGCATTGTAAGTGTTTCTTAAATGCACTTAAACATAAAATCAGAAGGGTCTCATTTTTGATGCATTGTGGGGTTTTGGTATTTCTTGGCATAGCTTCACTGTCAAAGGGCTTTTAGGTAGCTATCATCCACTCACATGGATTTCCAGCTTAAACAGATGGCATCTAGAAAACATTCATCCCCACCTTTCCTATTAATGCCTCCATGAATGCCTTCACTGAAATAATTAGGCTTAGTGGTCTTTCAAGAACAAACTGTTTCTTTACACATTGAATCTCTCACCAACATATTGACATTACAGAATTCACATGACTTACAATCTAAATAGCTTGAGGCTTTCAAAAAAAACCCAAACAAAAAAAAAAAAAAAAAAAACCCAAACCACAAATTACCAAACTTGTATGAGAGCTTAATGGCCATGATTTGAATAATGAGGCACTTCATGCGATCAACTGAAAATAAAACTTGCTTAGTATTCCCAATAAACGATTTTCAGTTTAAATCCAAAACTATCTTTCCATACTCTGTCTCCAAGAGAATTCGTTAGAGAAAGCTCCTCTTTCAGTTTACATGATGCTTATGATAGACTGAAATACCTTTTTCTGTACTCTGCAGTTAATAATCAGTATCTCTTACTTTGCTTTTTGACACTTGAAAAGTCTTTTGATTAATAGACCCTAGGAGCCCCATATGATCTCAGGATGATTTTTCAGGAAGACTTTAATAAAGTGTCTTCCTAGCTTCTCACCCAAATGTGTCACTGCTCCCTATCAGTTATGCATGCAGGTACTAGTAGAACTTACTTTCAAATAAAACGGAATTGATATTTCAGCTTTCTCAAGGCCTAGATCTCTATTGCCAATGGTCTTTCATTACAAAAAGCTTTTGAAGAATCCACCTTTTTAATGATTAGTGTAGAAAAACACATCAAAGCCTGAAGAACTTCATGGGTGTTTTTCTTACTTTTTTAAAAAACTAGAACCGCCAAGAACATGTAACATTTTATCCAGAAGGTTTTGACGTCAGAACCATAAGCTCTTAAAAAAACCCACCCAGTTGTTTGTTGATAACATCACAAATGTTGCTAAAACACATTCCATTCATTTTCAGCATTTGTCAGCGGCATTTCAATTGCACGCATATGAGTGCTTCCCAAACTTGTTTCAGGAATGCATCTAATCCATGCAAAATTCTTTGGAATGGAAGCTGTTCCACTGCAAATATGAAGCTTGCAGAACTAAGGTCTATGGTTGTGTGTTTCCCAGAATTTGATTTTGCCTCTAGATATAAAAGCAAGGTATTCTAATGGAGAAACATTATTTTTCCTGTTATTTTTTTCATATGTACTGATAACTTACTGCACTCTGAGCGGAATAGAATTCAAAGGAAAGAAGAAAAACAAACAGCAAAAAATTAGTACTATGCAAAATGTCCACTCACTTTATTGTAAGGTGTATCAAGAGCCACGTTGCTTTAAGGTAGTGAAAATGAGTGGAATTATTCATATGACTTTTTGGTGTCACAGTACCATGTAACCATAGTATTATCTATTATCTGCCTTAAAAATGTGACCTTAATGTTGCTGAGGAGAGAAATGGTATCCTACCAAATTTGATAACATCAAACTCCCATTTCCCCATTTACCTTGATTTTTCACTACTCCCTTGCCCAAAAGAAAGGTTAGCATTATGCTGAGTATATACTTGCTGAATATGTTTGAGTATATGGTATCCTCGGCCATGACACAATGAACCCTGGTTTTGTCTTCCAGGGTAGTTCCTATACATTAAAGTATATATGTTCTGTGTGTTCTTGCCCCAGTGATGATGTCTGAATAAATCTGTGAGTTTAAATCCCTGGGGAAGGATGTATCTTTTAGAACCACTGGATAAGTGAAAGGTTTGTCTTCAAGAATGCTGACTCATTTCTAAAGAGACACTGGGCTGCTTTGAACCCTTGCTAAACATTCTGCATCCAATAGTGAAGGCAAAACTAAACCATTTTGACTGGTATTTATAGAAACCCCATAGGATAGCGGGTCTACCACAGATGCAAGTAAAGCCAGCCATAGCTTTTGGTATCCCCTTCGATCAGGTATATGGGCAACTTGGTAGACTGGATCAAGTAGCTCCACACCTCTCAAGGAAGTTAATGTTATCAGCAGTTTGCTGTCTTATCTCCTTCTTCCTCCTCTCCTGTACAAAGACAATCTCCAACTAGGTTTTTTATCACCAAAGAAAAATTTGGATGTTTCACCACTTACAAGCAGGGTGACCTGGGAGATGTTTAGGGCAATAAACAAATGCTGCTGCAACAAGCTGAATCGAGACATCCTGAGACACAGTGACTGGATCGCTCGGTGTCATACACTGACATAGTCAACAACAGCCAGTGAGAAAACAGCTCCCATCCCTCCAGTAGTTCCTAAGTCTGCTAAAGTTTTGAGTGTTCCCCAAATGGAAAACATTTCCTTTTCAACAAAAAAAGTTATGGAAATTGTTCCTCTTAAAGAAGACACGTCATCTGCTTCTAACTTTGAACAGGGTTACAGTTCCTCTATAGATCTGAAGGATTTACATTTTGACTCTGGTGAGTTTTGCAGCACAGAGAGAGAAATACGTTGAACAGAGGATCTGCCTTCCTTGTAATATAGTGTCAGGTATATGATTGAATTCACAATCTCAAATAAATCGCTTTTCCCAAAACTGCCTGTAAGTGTAGAGCTGTTACCTATAAAATATTCATCAGAAAGACTGAAGGGCAACTCTCCAATTGCACGAAAGCAGAAAAAGCAAAGAATAGCTGCGGTTTGGTTGAGTTTGTTACGGTTTTTGGGTGGGGTTTGTAGGTAAGCCTCTGCAGCACAGGGCGGGTGTGCTTAATTGTACTGGCTGCAGTACTCTTCTGTGGCAATATCTTGGAGACCCCCAAGTTCATCTGATTAATGAGCTTTCATATCCTACCACTCAGAGCATAAAGTGGATTAAGCAGCCCTCTGGAAATGGGTCCATTTTCACTAAAGTCTTATTTCATAAGCTTAAAATCACCTATATTTTCGTATGGCTTTAGATAGTACAGTTTGGAGTCTCTTTTACTTTCTTAGGTAAACTTAGGGTTTCATATGCCTTCTCATGAAGATATAACATGTGGGTGTTTTTATCCACTCTCGTGGAAACTGATGGAGTCGAGCAGTGGCTCTTCTACTTAAATACGTACTGAATTACTGCAATGAAGCTATACAAAAATGGAGCAAAATTAGACTTATCAATCATGTTTTGATAATACGAGATTAGGTTCCTGGCTCTTTCAAAAAAATATGTGTAAATACAATTGTGGCAAAAGTAAATCCTGAATTCAGTTTCTAAGTGCAAAATGTCACTATTACTTCAATGTTGCTTAGAGAGATTTTGGTGTATGAATAAATGTGATAACTGAAGTTACATCTACTTCTGTAGTGACTATATTGCAACTTATTGGTGATTCATGACATCTTCATTTCATTTCATGTTCTATCTTTATTAAAATATCTCCCTAATGATTCCTTCATAAGTGGTATGGCACCCTTTGGTTTGTCATGTTGCCAACCTGCAAGAATCCAGAGCCCTGTCACGGTGCTGTCACCTACTGAGTTTCCCACACTGCAAGCGTCCAAGCACATTTATGAATCATGTGTTTCCTAACAAAAGAGAAAAACCCTGGTGGCTGATACACATACACACAACTTGGCCTGGTGAAATCGTGGCATGTTATCACTTTGTTTTTGTGTTACTCTCTGTTATACAGTACTGGACTTTTTCAAATGCACTAGTCCATGTCCACCTGGAACTTGCAGTCAAAACCTGGGAATAAGGTTCAAGAAAATTTCCTTAATTCTTAGCTTAATTAATAAAAATAAATTAATTCCTTGTAAAGGAGGGCAAATATCCAAATCACAGGTCCCTTCGTCTCCCAAGAAGATGATTTGAGGTATCTTTAGATATAGAGCTGGAATGTATCACACATAAACAAATACAATTTCTTCTGCAAAAAGAGGGTGGGAACTATTGTAAAGGCTTCACATTTTCCTAAGCTTACTTATCAGCCATAGTTACTCATTTCCTCTGTTGATTTTTTCAGAAAATTCCCTATAGCCTCTCTTTGATAGAATCAAGATCTGCTCAGTTGCTTCAGGACTTTTCCTAGTTATCGTCCATCCAAACAGAGAAGAGAAACAGTGTACTGCAATTTAGGCAATCAATCAGAGCAATCATTTTGCAGGATGGGATGTCTTATGCAGGACAAAGTGCTTCTGATTATTAAAGCCTTTGCCTTTCAAATACAAAAGTACATTTCAGGAGAAGACAAAATTTTACTAATGAGGAATGAGTTATGGCAGACTGATTATAGCAGATGATTATTCCAGTTCAGACATCAAATGCATACTCTACAATGCATGAGAGGAAGGGGTCACAACAGAATTTTTCAATTCAAAACAATACCACCTTTTACATCCTCTAGAAGATCCCGAAGAAACTGCAGCTATGCCAGTCACATAGAAAATGCTGACAAATTGATGTTATAACTTAATTTACTCCCGAAGTCCGAAGGGGGAAAAAACTTGAGCAATACCATTTTTGCCATTAGGTTAGCAAAAGGATTTATGATTCTTTCATTACAGCAAGTTCATATCTGGGCCTAAGGCACAATATCAAACTTCCCAGATACCTGAGTGCATCTTAAGAGATGTTTGCTTAGAAAATCAACAACATACCTGAAAATACATTTCCTATGCCATTGTTCATAAAATCTAAGCTAACGGCGTGTCTGTGGACTGCCTGAGACCAAAGAAGAGGAACCCATCTAACACTGCAATGTTCAATAGAACAGCTTTCCTCCACCACACACATTGCCACCATCCTCAAGAACTTCTAAGGATTTAAGCCCGAGGTTACCCACATCTCTTCTAGAGGGGGCATATCCCATGGGGGCAATTCCCTCCTGGTCTGGAGGGAAGGGGAAAGAGAATCTCTGAAGTATGTCATTGCTTCAAGAGGCATTTAAAGGGTTCAGCTGTAGGATTTCTTATGAAAACCCTGGAATGCAGATGTAATAGCTAGTGGATTAGTGAACCCCTGAGCATCTGGTAATCTAATGCTGGGGTTAGGCCTTTATGGATTGCTGGGAGCACAACTGCATCACAGAGGTGCTCTGCGTTTCCTCCCTCTTCGTAAAGCCACAGCATTTATCTAAACAAGGCAGATCACCCTGTGGGCTGATTTGCAAGTTTACTCGTACTTAATTCTGTAAGGCCTTTTTTCTTGCCTGTTGGGACACTTTCCACCAGCTGTAGCTTTCATACGATCTTCCAGGTTAACTCCATGTGGAGGATATTACAATAATCCCATCGGGAAGTAGGTGCTCTGAGCCTGGAGCATCAACCTGGAGTACTAATTTTGTTTTGCTTCTTCCTGTGGAATTGCAGATTGGAGTCTTTGTTCTCATGAGCTGACCTCTCATTGCAGCTGATCTGGATGATGCCCTTCTTCCAGCACGTAAAGCTGAAAGCTGCTGAGATTGATTGGTCTTTATTGTTCAGGTCAGTGGTGAGGTCTGCCAGATCCATACACTGCCGCTGGCCTTCCAACCGGCAACATTACAGGGAGTGGCAGGGAGTGGTAGGTTAACAGCGCTGGCATTTCAAGGGGCACTTGCTGTCTGCTCCCTGGGGACCAGGGGCCATGGCAGGTCCCTTGCAGGGGTAGGACATGGCCAGCAGCCAGGGCTGTCCCACCCACACACCCCTCCCGACAGGGAGCAGGGCTGCCGGGGAGCAGAAGCACAGTCCCAACCCTGGGCACCAGCTTAAAAGCAGCTCCCAGAAGACAAGGATTGGCTTTGGCCACCACTTCCCCACAGGGAGCCCCTTCCCATGGCACTAGTCCGACAGGGCTGCCCTCTGAGCAGGCCTCAAGCCCCAGCAGCCCAAATTCCTGGAGAGGGACGATGTCTTCAGGCCCTGGCATTAAGCATAAGAGATATAAAGGCCATGGGCACAATCTTTGCACTGAACACCAGAAAGAGTGGCATCCCAATCCTCTGTTCAGATAGCCTCTAAAAATCCAGTTCTCTTTAAAAAATTATTCTGTGTGCTCATATGCAGCTTTTAAGTATCATGACGTTACAAATCAGACTCTAGACTTCTTGGGAAGGGCTTTGTGGTTTTAGACATTAATCAGAACATGCTTTGCGTTTGGCTAAGATACAAAATTAATAATGAAGCCAATTCTTTTTCTAAATTTTTAGGATCTTTGTAATTTTGAAAGTTCCAGGAAAAAAATATGTTCTTTTGAATCCCCAACCTACTTTTCTTTCTTTTAATCTTTTCTCAAAAATGTAATAAGCAGAAAAGGGAACAAATAATACTTTCCTAAGGATTTAAGATTTCAGAAGCAAAACTTTCCTTACCATGTCCTGTCCATAGCAAAGAGATTGGAAAAGAAATTCCTCCCTTTGGCTTCAGTGCAGTTAAGCCAAGATTAAATCAGTGAAGACATCAGAGAATCAGGCCCATGCTCTCAGAGCCACAAGGAATCGCACACGAAGCCTGGTAGTAAGGATATACAAAAGCTGGACTACTACCTAAAGAACATGTATACAGATCTTGAGTGCAGATCTTGATCTTGAGTGTCCCGAATACAAACAGGATTCCAAATGCTGTAGTGTATGTCAACAGGATGCTATGATGAAACTTAAGAGGTTTGTAGTCCATGAGGGTCCATATTTACCCAAAGTTCATAGGTTACTGTAAGACTTCTGGCATGCAGGACATAGGCTCAGTCAGCTACAGGAAGATATACCCAAACCTCCAGAGCCCTACTCAATACCTTCTCAATGAAGGTGAGAAATCACGTTAGAAGGAAAATTATGTTAGAGTCAAGATTCAACAATTCTTATATGTAAGTGACTCCTGACTACTTGTATAAATATGGGCTTTCTGTGGATTGTACTGCAGAGCTTTAAACCTTGTTGCACTGTGACCTGAAAATGGTGTTCAGGCACTTTGATGCTTTGCATCTGTTATGCATTTACTTTTCAAGGATCCCCAGGAAAATAAAAATGTCAGTTTTCATCTTGTGCACCATATGGTTCAGGCATTTTAGATCTGGCAGCTTAATCTCACAGATCTGGCAGTTTAGTCTCACTGCGTTGTTTTTCACTTTTAAAACAAAACCCTCCCCTTTAATACGTAGCATGATACTAAATGAAAGCCTCCATTAGTATCTAGTATGGTCCCAATTATAAACATTGGCACAGGGATGTGTGCTGAAGAAAAGGACTTCTGGGTTCTTAAGACAGAAGACAACCATAATTCATACGTGGAGATCATATCATAAGGGATGCATATCAACACAGTGCTATATCATTCTCCTCAGTCAACAGCATCCCCTCTTAGAACGTAAACTCCTGGGAGCTCAGATGCTTTTGTATTACGCATTCAGACATAGCTTTGCATGACAGGGCCCTGATCTACAGTGGGCACCATGAAGGTAAAAATGGCAATGATCTTAGGTTTTCAGCTCCAATGGGTTCAGCATCTCTCCCTTAGATGTTACACACTCTGTGAAGGGAACACTTTGCCTTTTTGGGTATTAGCTGATGTGTATGGAGAACTGTGTATTCATCAGAGACAGGTCCAGCTGGGAAGATGTTTAACCCTTTGTTGTGCCTGAAGTCGCAAGCTCCATAGGCTAGAAGGTGGAGACGTATGCTTAGCTGCCCTTTCTTGTCTATGTATTATTATATAGCTTTTCTCTAACTCGTAGCAACAACAAAGGCCAAAAGACACATATTCTATCTATGTCCCATCATTACAAGCCTATAGGTAAACACAAATGCAAAATTGTAGTTTTCATCTGCCACTTGTTAGCTGATGTGATACTTACTGCCTTTGTGGCATGATAAATCTTCTGAATTTTTTATGATTCATAGAATCACAGAACAGTTTGGGTTGAAAGGGACCTTTAAAGGTCATCTACCCCAACCCCCCTGCAATGGGCAGGGACATCTTCAAGTAGATTAGGTTGCTCAGAGCCCCGTCCAACCTGACCTTGAATGTTTCCAGGGATGGGGCATCTACCACCTCTCTGGGCAACCTGTGCCAGTGTTTCACCACCCTCATTGTAAAAAATTTCTGCCTTACATCTAGTCTAAATCTACCCTTTTTCAGTTTAAAACTGCTACCCCTTGTCCTATTGCAAAAAGCCCTTCTAAGAAGTTTGTCCTCATGCTTTCTGTAGGCCCCCTTTAGGTACTAGAAGGCGGCAATAAGGTCTCCCCTGAGCCTTCTCTTCTCCAGGCTGAACAATCCCAGCTCCCTCAGCCTGTCCTCATAGCATAGGTGCTCCAGCCCTGTCATCACCTTCGTGTCCCTCCTCTGGACCTGCTCCAACAGGTCCATTTCCTTCTTATGTTGGGGGCTCCAGAGCTGGACGCAGTACTGCAGGTGGGGTTTCACCAGAGAGGAGTAAAGGGGAAGAATCACCTCCCTCGAGGTGTTAGTGTTATTATTGTTAGTGTGTGCTTTCTATTACTCAGCAAAATAAAATTCTGCTTATGGCAGTTGTGTAACAAATTACAATCCACCATGTATTGGACAACATAATATGGAGTTTTTTCCCATGTATTAACTACCTTCACTCAGAAATAAATTATTTTTATTTTACAAAGCAACAAACAAAATCACTTCAAATCTAAAAACACGGTAGGGAAAGTGTGGGAAGGAGGCAATCTAAATTACTGCTGCAATATAATAGACCAGGGTATTTACACAGGGTCAGAGAGTTGGATTGTCTTCAAAAAAGGTAAGAATTGTTTTACAATGACATCTTCAGTCCCTCTAATACATCTTTCCATTTCTCAGTCTGACCAGTATTGGGTGCTTCAGAGGAACGTATAAGATTGCTGCAGGAGTGACAAGAGAGCAAAAGTCCTTTGCAGGTATATTCATCTAAGATCTAATAGTTAAAATTCAGCTTAAATTCTAGAGCCTCTGTTTAACAAACCTGTTTATTTCTAAGTAGGTACAGTTGTAGGTACAATCTCTAAACTTTGAGATTGTAACCTTCTAGTCTCATTTTTAAACTTGCTAAACTATAGCCTTTGATTACTTGCTGTAATAATGAATTCCATGGGCTCAATACACTGCACCTCTGGAAAAGTAGTCTTTATCAGTTAGGAGTTTTATACTTTCTCATAAAATTGAATACCTCCAGTTTTGCTAGCGAAAGCATATAGTCTTAACCCCTGATCTAATTTACCTCACTGATCACTTTGTACGCATAGACATTAAAATAGCGTGTCTCTTTTATTTCCTTTCTATGGTAAGATATTTTTTCTACATCTCTTCAGAAAATAAAAAAAAAAAGTCTTTCACGTCTTAACCATTCACAGGTTTTCTTAACACCTGACCAAGACTGTTGGTAGAAAATGGAGAAATTACCATTACACACTGTTGAAGGTATGCCACTATACACATTGGTGTTATAGTGCTTTCCATACCGATCCTCATGTCTTTTTCTCTGTATCTTGCTTTTTCCTTTGTGTATTGTTGGTTATTTGGCTTTTGTTGCTATAGCTGCATATTGAATTGGCCATACTGGTCCTTGTCCCACAACTATGAAAATCTCGGTAAAATATGGAAGTTAAATGTTTTCCTTCGTGATCAACAGATGGTACACTTGTATTAGCGTGTGAATCTGATCCTTGTTTGAGAGTCTCAGTTCAAAGGCGGTTCAGGTCTCAACTGAAATAAGTTTGGGAAGAAAAAGTGGTGTCCTCTTCTGCTTGCCTGTACTTTTGCTGCCTTAGAAAAAAGATGGGTAGCTTGCTTTCTGCTGATCTCCCCTTTCAAAAACTTCCACTGTCTTCCAAGTCATCTGAAGCCATCACTGAAAGGCTGGTAGTTCTGCCAGTGCTGTCAACAGAAACACCTTATCTCTTTTCTGCATGGTGTAGAAGAAGGGATCATGTCAATACACTTCTGCAGTAACTTGGCTCTTACTCTTCTGCAAAATAGTAACATGTATTTTTCTTGCATTACAAAGCAGACGTTTAAGACAACTCCTTGTGGCAGTGAGCTCCCTCTGTCCAGGCGCCAACCTGACCTTTATCTCCTGTAACTCTGCCCAAGCAATAACCACCCTTTGTGGTCATGATGGGTGCATGTAGTAGTGATGGCTGCACCGGACTCAACGTGGTTTCGGCGAGACAGATAACACCACAATAGTCAAGGGCTAACGAGCCATGCTGGTACTATGGTCAACATGTAAATATGACTCTAGGTCAATCATCTTACCCCCATAAATAGTGAACAGCCCAAGAGCCCTTTGAGCTCTCCTGAACGGCAGCGGAATGTACGCTAGGATCTCCCCTTGAGCAGGGATGCTTCTCAAGGTTACATTTACTTCTCGAGGTTGAGAGATTCCTTGCTGCAGCAGATTCTCAGTAAGTGACTAATAGTATGCTAAACTCTGAAACCTTAGCTAAGTGATATAAAGGATTGGTTGCGCATATATGCCTTTAGGCATAAATTGTTGACCAAGTCCGGGACTAGGACTGGATGCAGCCACACCTAGACTCCTCTCTGAGAAGTTTAGAAAGCAAGGGGGTTCCTCTCTGAACCTCATGACTCAACAGGAGGGTCTCCCTGACAGCTCTGTCTGACCCTGTCCTCTGTGCAGTAAATAACCAAGTGTGCCTTGCTATCTTGAATCTCGTTAAAAAGATTTACCATCGCATTTACCATCAAACTTCGTTAAACCTCTGTTTTATATCAATAAATGTATTGCTACTTCTCTCTATGAGTGAAGTGCATTGCTTCCATCCGTGACACTACTGCAAGGCAAAGCATCTAAGGCTGTGCTTAACTATTAATGTATTTTTTGGCTTTTTTAAATCAAGAACTGTATAAACCTTCTCAAATTGCCATATTAAAAATGAAATTACAAAGCTGCACAGCCCCTTAGTTTAAAAGCCTTGTCAATTTGTCATCTTGGGATTTCATGTCCATCAATCTTATCACTGAAATATGTTATGTTCAGAACAATCAATGAAGTGTCCTGTCTATAAAAGAGTAATAGTTTCTGGAAATCTGAGACAGCTATTGCAGATAGTGGTTGCTATAAACTAATAGAAAATAAATGGAAGGGGAACAAGAAGCCCAGGAGAACCCATAGGAAAAGGCTAAAATAAAACAAAACAAAAAAAAAAACAAAACAAAATAGAACAAAACAAAACCTCATCAGGCAAACAGTAGAAATGAAATAGCATAAATAAGAGAAAAGAGTCACAGTTTGTAACTGTGTGAGTGACAGAAAATCATACAATTGAAAGAAAACAGGAAATATAGATAGCCAAAGGAACAGTATGCAAACTTCTTGCAGGTGCTCATACATAAGAATTTAGGCTTTTTGTCTTGGAAATGAATCAGGTTTGCAATATAATCACAAAATAAATAATCCCCTCTCCCATCCTATTTCTCAGACAGCTCTCAGAACAGTGAAATTAACAAAACGTGAAAAAAAAGAAAATAATACTATTCTGTGAAAACTTCTGCTGTTTCTTTGGCATACTATTTTGATCAAGATTAACATTGTATTAAACTTTGTGCATCTGAATTACAGTGGATGGGTGGCACGGAAAACTGAAGTCATCCTTGTCTACTAATGAGATGATGTGAGCTTTTTCCTGTACGAATATATCTCAGATCTGCTCTAGAAGCAGAACTGCCATGGGTGAGACAAGTCAGTGATGAAAGATAATCACTCCTTACATTTTGTGACTATTTGTTAAAGAAACACTTGATTAGTACAAACTGCAGCTAGCTCAACAATCAGTAATTCTAAAAAAAGTACTGCAAATAGACACAAGCATTAATACTTTTAGTCTTTCTTCATTTAACAAGCAGAGCTGGCATTCAGTTTGCAGGGAGGTGGTCACAATTCAGAGCTTGCTTTTCATCAGCGAGATCAAACAAGAGAGGTCCTGTTCCCATCAGTTGCATACTTCTTCTGCAGTTACGGAAAAAGATTCCTACCAACACATATGGTATTTAGAAGCCTAGTTGCTGTTCACCTTCAGTAGGAATTAAATTTTTAATAAGCATCTGTGCCTCAGAAGTTTAATTTCTATGAAAAATCTAATGGTGATTGGCCTTCTAAATCACACCTGTGCCCTTGCAGAATCTCATTTGGAGTCTGAAAATAACATTTACACTTAGAACATTGTGTATAAATTGCAGAGGATTGCACAGTGATGTGTTTATTTAATCTCTTATGCATTATCTTTTGATAAAATCAGATGTCACTGCACACTCTGTTTACTAGGATCCCTTATAGCAGAGATACTGTAATATGGGAATCCCCTTTGGCTTTCATTAGCTCAATACAAATCTGAAACTTGCAGATTCAGCAAGGTTGCCCGTGGTAATTGAACTGGCCTTGCAGGGCAAGAGCATTGATTTGTTTCACTTGGATAAAGACAGGAACACCACAAGAGCAGGTTTTGTGTTTGGAGGTCACTGACATCCAGTCAAAGGCTAGCGTGCAAGGAGATATTATTCCCATCATGTCTGGGGAGGGGGGGGAAAAAAAACACGAAAAAAAACAAACAGTTGACCAATATGCATGAAATAATCTCTCTGGCTGTTTTGTTCTTACCAGGAGATGTTACAGAGTCAGCAAAAGTATTCGTGAACACTTGGAAACAGTGTAACAGACAGACTGTGCAAATACCACATAAATAGCCATATGCCAAATAAAAATTAATTTCTGTGGCAAGTGTTTTCAGCTGGTAAAGACAGCATCTCTATACCTCATGATATGAGTAACTGTATCAGGTGCAATTAGCTCTGTACAAACCACACATGAGGAGTGTTAGTGCTTTAGAAGAGCGACACTCGAGCAACACAGTAACTGTTGAACATGATTCACTGATTCTTCCCTTATTCTCTGTGGAGGTCAGAGTTGTGTACGGTATTAGTTTGCCTAATCCTTTGTTAAGGTAGTGGCTTTGATACCTTTTTGCCTAATTTGGAATCAAAGGCAGGCACTGTGTGCTGCCAGTGGTGTGGTGTGAGGCTGTCCCCAGCTTTGCACCCTCCGAGTGGCAGCAGAGAAAACTCTCTCCCCGCTCGGGTCAGCTTCAGCACAGGAGGTGTCTAGCAAGGACTTTCTGACAGTTTTAGAAGACCGCCTAAGCATTCTGCTCTGAAGTAAAAACATGCTATTTTGCTGTAAGCTCAAGTCTCACATTAAATACAAAAACAAGCAAAAAAACCCCACCCCAAACAGTCTCTCTGTGTATGTTTTATATGCAGTTACATCTGGCTAGATCAGGGGTTTTATATGGGATATATGCCTATATGTTTTATACGGGATATGTCCTCTGTGGAGAAGGACCTGGGGGTACTGGTGGATGAAAAACTGAATATGAGCCAACAGTGTGCGCTCGCAGCCCAGAAAGGTAACTGTATCCTGGACTGCATCAAAAGAAGCGTGGCCAGCAGGTTGAGGGAGGTGGTTCTGTCCCGCTTCCCTCTGGTGAGACCCCACCTGGAGTACTGCGTCCAGCTCTGGAGCCCCCAACATAAGAAGAACATGAACCTGTTGGAATGGTCCAGAGGAGGGCCACAAAGACGATCAAAGGGCTGGAGCACCTCTACGAGGACAAGCTGAGAGAGTTGGGGTTGTTCAGCCTGGAGAAGAGAAGGCTCCAGGGAAACCACACAGTGGCCTTCCAGTACCTAAAGGGGGCCTACAGGAGAGATGGGGGGGGCTCTTTATGAGGGAATGCAGCAATAGGATGAGGGGTAACGGTTTTGAATTGGAAGAGGGGAGATTTAGATTACATATTAGGAAGAAATTCTTTACTGTCAGGGTGGTTTTCCTGCTGCATACATGTGACTGTGATGTGCAGCTGCTAAAATGACAGAAGAATGTTACTATAAAACATACAAATTAGGACTTACTTTTAATTTTGTTACACGCTAACCTAGGGACTGGTTGTAGAGCCTGTTTATGTAACTTTGAAGGGTTTAGGTCTCACCTAGGAAAAATACATTGGAAACTTCTGAAAAGACAGCCTGAGGATAATTGTTTATTTTTTCATTTGTAAATTAAAAATTTCCAAAACTCAAAATTCAAGGGGATCTTGTACAGCCAGGCTAGGCTGTGCATACATCTCTACACAGACCAGAAGCAAAGGAACAACAGGAATCCAAAAAACAGAGTAGGATAAAAGCAAAGGAAGAGCATTTGGGGTTAGAGTGTATTCTGTAAAGCACAAGAATTAAATTGGCTGGCCTCAGCTGTTTCAACATACCTATTTCCATATGGTAAAAACATGCTTTGCAGAAACCTCACGATTTCTTTGACTGACTCATCTCTGTGTTTACCCAAAAAGGAATTTCCTACTCAAATGGAAGAACTGTTGTACTGCTGCTGTTGCTGGTTAGGAACAGTAACAAAGCTTGTCCCTTAGTTGGGAGGGGATGAGGAAGGGAGGAAAAAAAAAAAAAAAAAAGTTATTGTTTTAAGAGCAAGAGCTTTATCTACTCAGTGTGAGGAAATTACAGTTCTGTAATTTTCACACTAGGGCAGCAGAAGGCCCCATCCCAGCTCTGCCTATCTGAAGTTTAAAGGCTACTCTCACAAATCTTAAAGAAAATTGCAGAAGAGCCCTTCATTGGGAGCAGTCATTTAATATACAGTCTGTTATAAAGACAAGATTTACTGTAGGTAAGTATTAGTTCTTCCTTTGGCTATAAGAAAAAAAGCTTTTCTTTTCCAATTTCCAGATCTCAAGAGCTAGAAGAGGACAATAAGGAGACAGTGGGCACAAATAGTTGATTCTCTTCTCATTCACACTGGGGTAATACAGCTTTATTGACTGACAGGCTCTCCTCACTTGCAACCTAACTCTCCTACTTGTTACAGAACTGTATCGATTGGACCTCCAGCTGGTGTAAATCACAGTGATCTGATGGCTTTACTGGAGCTGCATCAATCTGCACTCTTTAAGAGTCAAACTATTCTATTTTTTATTTTCTAAGTGGTAAAATTGCAAGCCAGTGAAATCCATATTTGTTTTGCCATTGACTCCACTAGGGCCGTGCATTTCCCACGCTTGAGAAATTGAGAGCTGGAGCTGTCCAGTTCACAAATAATTTTATAGCATGTGAGATTACATTTAAAAATAGCTTCGATGTATTTGATGTTATTCTGATTTTTATGGAAAACTAATGACACAGCAAGGGAAATTCATGTCTGTTTTCAGTATTATTCAGTGCTTTTTTTCACTGGTAGCTGATTTCCTCTCAGTGATGATGTGCCGAATATATGCAGATTACTTTATAAATTAAGACTGTGCCAAAATAATTCTTCACTTAAAATAACATTTTATTAACATTTTATGTTTTCTTTAAAATATTTTACTATCCTACCATTGATTGAAAGGTAGTAGAAATTAAACTGAATATTGCTTTTATTGGCGTATGAGGTTCAGTTTCTAATGCGGTTATTAAGGAAATGCCTTGTTAAAGAACTTGCATTATTTATCTGAAAGAATAATGAAATCATAATTAATGTGCACTTGCAGTACCAAATGAATTTCAAACTGGGAAATCCTCATATTCCTCCCTGAGATACAGGTTCAGTGAGCTGAGTGACCAGCGTTATTGCATTAGTTACCCTCCAATTAATGAAACTAGGCACAGCTAAAATCTCAGGAAAAATATCTATGTATTGCACAAAATATACCTACAAAGCTTATTGCCTTTGACTGACCTCTAGATTTTCAGCCATTCCAGTCTGAGCATAAATAAGTTCACATGCTCTTGTGTTCACATGTTCCCACTCTTTGCAGTTCCAGAAGATCCTAATACCCAAAGTCCACCTTCCTCAAGCCAATCAGAGGCAATACAATACAGCATTAAGACTACTTAAGACTACTACTTAAAAGCTTCTGAAATCCAAGTATGAAAGCTTTGCCAGGCAAGAGGGAAGTAGATTATTTAGCTAGAGCATTATCCTCAGAGAACATTAGGGACACTGATGAGCTTCATTTCTCATTTGATCAACATATATTTAGCTCCCCACCTGGTCTGAAGCTCAGTTCTGTTTGAAATTCATTTTGCTGCTGACAGTGATCGTAGTTAAATCATTTCTGAATGGATATAACAAGCATGCCATATATTAAACTTGCCTTTTGGGGAGATATTCTGATGCTGGCAAAGGGTGAAGACATCAGAATCACTTCTTATTTAATTACTTTTCAGATTAGATCTACCCCTTTGCACTCCTTCCCTGTGATTTATACTGCTATAGGATGGAAAAAGAGCTCAAGACTTTGCTCTGTGAGTTCAAGAAACAGCATATGATTACAAAGCCTAAGAATCTTTTACGGCTCAGTTTCATGGGCTGGAAAAGCCCATGCTGTGATGTCTCCGAAGCTTCCTACCTTCCGCCCTTACTATAGAGATGATCACAGCTTCTTATAGAGCCACGACTAACTCACTGGAAATCACAGTCTGCATAACTAAAAACTGAATCAGCAGCAATAGTTCTTTTTGGGGCTGGGCTGTGGACTGTAAAGGTTCAGCAGTGGGAACCACTGGAATTTCCCCAACCCACCCTACTCAAACACTGGACCGTTTACCTAGTAGAGTTTTGAAGTACTGTTTTTCCTTGACTCTATTGCAGTAGATCAAAGTCAGGCAAGGGGTATTACTCTATTCTGAGCGCTTTATGTAGAAGTCTCTGTGCTGTCTTTGCCTCGTGAAGGTGTAACAGGGATTTGCCCTTCTGAAAGTAAAACATTTAGGACATTTTGGCCCTGATTCAACAAAGCCCTCATGAAAAATAAATCCATTTCAGTGACATAATAGTTAACATATGGAAAGTACTTTGCAGAATTAAGGCTTGAGTGAGATCTACATGCCAGATCTAGAAACTTGTTTTCTCAAAAGCAGAAAGAGATTTTTGTACAGGTGTGCAATACAAAACCATTTTATAATGAAGGAAAAAGACGACTGCTGGAATATCTTGTGTAAGCACACGCTATAAATTTCTAGACCTTCCCATCTTCTTTCATTTAATTTAGTTCTCGTGATTCATAATGCAAGGTGTAACCGAATTTTCAGCTCTTTTGACTTATATGAAATCACACAGTTTGACACATTCTACTCTAGGCATTCTAAGAAGACAGCTACACCTATCCATATTTCATATTAACCTCCTAAAGAGAAAGTGTTTTGCTGTACACGATTTCTAAAGCATTCTGTTAAGCTCTTGCTTTACAGATTACAGGCTATTCATATCCTGTTATCTTTCTTATATCAAATTAAACTGATATTATGGAATGTAATGTGATATCAGCTAAGATATAAGTATAATTTATCTGCACCTTGTGGTGGCAGACTGCTGGGATTTCTATGCAAGCAGAGGCTTGATAGTCCTCTCACACAAGTTCTACATTGCTAAAATTCCTCCAGTTTCAATAGTTTCTCCTAGTGTTTACTCACAGAAGCAACATGACAGTGAGCAACATTTTCCCCTTCAATGCATAAGAAACTGGTCCTTGTCATACTGTTTCCAAGATGGTGGCATTAAGACAGCGAAAGTTAGAAATGCCTAAAATTTTGTCCCATTTAAGATTAAGTGGTTGTTCCTACCTCTTTCACTTTTGAACCCCTATAATTCAGGGAAATGGAGCGGAGCGTGGGGGGTGGGGGTGGGGAGGAGGAATCCACAGAAAATATGAAAATCTGCTAGTATTTCGCTTCTTTTAAAAATTTTGCTTCCTCCTAAAACTAACATCATTGCCATACAAAGCTGTATCAGCAGACTTCAGCATCAGAGACCTTAACTATGCCTCATTTCCCATTACAACAGCTCTTCCATTTTAGCCAGCACAGGCTGGTGCTGGTTTCTTATGAAACAAGCAATTCTTCACACTTCATGTTCCACAATGGTGAGCATTTTGTCCTCTGTGCTATGCAAGTAATATACACTACTCAGTCTGTATTAGTTTGTTTCCTATCTTTTCAGAGGTCCAAAATAAGCAAAGTGAACCTATCAGGGTTGTGTTTGTTTATTTGTTAGTTTTAGCACTTAATTAGCTAAGTCCTACTAGTAACTACTAATGTGAATAAACTCAGGATTATATTTCTTCTGCAAGACTTCAAAAGATACCAGCATTCCCATTAACTTCCATGGTATTTTATCACTTTGTTTGAATGAATGTAGGAATTGGAATTGTAAGCTTTTATTAGGACTATTTTGGAGAAATTCTTTAGTCTCATGTTGGTAGCTCATTTGTGAGCACAGTTTAGAGGTGAAGGTGTATAGGGGGAGGCATAAGCAATGTGATACCTTAAAAATAATCAGAACAGAAGTAGTCCTACATGGCATTAATACATTTCATGGATTTATACAGGAAAGACAAAAGACATGTAAATTCCTGAAGGGATCCAACATCATCAAAATTTTATCATGGCTGAGATATGATCCAGAAGTTAAATGGTTGATTACGTGCCTGCAACAGCCCACTGGGCAATTTTCCAGTCAGATACATCTACAGTCACCATTGTAAAGCTCAGTGGTATCTGAAATTTACACCGTGTTCACAGAATATAAAATGACTGCAAGAAATCTCATAGCTCAAGGAAAGGAAACCAGACTATCTGACCAGGATTAGCCATGGCTTTTTCTGCAGAGTTATGTGTCATTCATGTTAGCCAAACTTGCAGCTGAATTATATCATTTGCTCAATATAAACATGGTATAAACAGTTGCTTAAGGAATTAGTGAATGGGACCCCCGGGGAACCTGCCCTACGGGACAAAGGGCCTGAACAGAGCTGGCAGCTCATAAAGGACATTGTTCTTAGAGCACAAGAGCTCCTGATTCCCACATGTAAGAAACTGGATAAGGAGGGCAGCAGACTGTTGTGGGTCAGTAAGGACCTCCTGGTCAAACTAAGGTGTAAGAAGGAAATGCACAGGTAGTGGAACCAGGGACATGTACCCTGGGAAGAATATAGGGACACTGCCTGTTTGTGTAGGGATGGGATCAGACATGCACAGTTGGAGCTGAATTTGTCAGGGGGTATGAAGAATATTAAAAGGGCTTCTACAGGTACACTGACCGGAAAAGGAATTTTAAAGAAAAGGTACCCTCCCTGATAAAATAAGACGGGAGACCTGGTGACAAATGACATGGAGAAGGCTGTGCAGGGGGAGTTCTCCCCTTGCTCAGACACTGGGGTTTTGGGGGACCCCCATAAATGCTGCTCTGCCAAGCCCTTGGGGGATCCAGGCTGGGTGTGGAGGGGACTTTGCAGCTCCAGCTCTCCTAGCACATCAATGCAGAGGAAAAACAACTTGCTGTAAACTTCAGCATGATTTGTACCCAAAAATACTTTTTCTTTAGTTTTCAATGGTAATCCCTTTTCCTAGACCTCTCAAGCTCCTGAACCTCAAGTCAGGGACTGGGGGAAATGAAGTCCCTCCCATTGCAGGAGAAGATCAGGTTGAAGACTACCTGAGGAACATGAACATACATAAGTCCGTGGGTCCCAATGAGGTGAATCCCAGGCTCCTGAGGGAATTGGCTGATGTAGTTGCCAAGTCACTCTCCATCGTATTTGAAAAGTCCTGGCAGTCAGGTGAAGACCCCAGTGACTGGAAAAAATGGAAATATTATGTCCATTCTTAAAAAGGGTAAAAAGCAGGACCCTGGGAACTCCCAACTGGTCAGCCTCACCTCTGTGCCTGGTAAGACCATGAAACAGATGTTCTTTGAAGACATGCAAAAACATATAGAAGACAGGAAGGTGATTAGAGACAGTCAACGTGGCTTCCCCAAAGGCAAACTGTGCCTGACTACTCTCATGGCTTTCTATAATGAAGTAACTGCATCAGTGGACAAGGGAAGAGCTATGGATGTCATCTACCTAGACTTCTGTAAGGGCTTTGATACCACAACATTCTTGACACTAAATTGGAGAGATATGGATTTGATGGATGGACTGTTAGAAGGACAAGGAACTGACTGGATGGCCATGCCCAAAGAGTTACGGTCAGCATCTTAATGTCCCGGTGTCCCTGTGTCCCTCAAGGGTCCATACTGGGAAACTATTGTTTAATATCTTCTTCGATGACATCCGCAGTGGTATTGAGCACACCTTCAGCAAATTTCCAGAAGACATCAAGCTGAGTGGTGCAGTTGACTCGCTAGAGGGAAGGGATGCCATCCAGAGGGATCTTGCAGGCTTGAAAAGAGGACTCGTGATCCTCATGAAATTCAACAAGGCCAAGTGCAAGATCCTGCAACTGGGTCAGGGCAATCCCCAGTATCAATACAAGCTGGGAGATGAATGCATTGAGAGCAGCCCTGCAGACTGCAGGACTTGAGGATAGTGGTGAATGAAATATTGAACAGCATCTGGCAACGTGTGCTTGCAACCCAGAAAGCCAGTCATATCCTGGGCTGCATCAAAAGAAGCATGGCCAGTGGGTTGACAGAGGAGATTCTCACCCTCCACTCTGATGTTGTGAGACCCCACCTGGAGTACTGCATCCATCTCTGGGGTCCCCAGTACAAGAAAGACATGGACCTGTTATCGCACATCCAGAGGAGAGCCACGAAAATGGCCAGAAGGCTGGAACAGCACTCTTCTTTCCTCCAGGCTGAGAGTGTTTGAGTTGTTCAGCCTGGAGAAGAGAACACTCCAGGGAGACCTTGTTGTGGCCTTTCAATAAAGGGTCTTATAAGAAAGGTGGAGAGAGACTTTTTACCAAGGCCTGTAGTGACAGGATAAGGGCCAGTGGTTTTAAACTGAAGAGGGTAGGTTTAGATTGGATGTAAGGAAAAAAATTTTTACAGTGACGGTGGTGAGACACTAGAACGCGTTGTCTAGAGAAGTTGCGGAAGCCCCACCATTGGAAGTGCTCAAGGTCAGGCTGACTAGGGCTTTGAGCAACCTGATCTAGTGAAAGATGTTATGGTGGGACTAGATGATCTTTAAAGGTCCCTTGCAACCCAAACCATTCTATGATTTTATGATACTATGAACTTTGTTTCTTAGCAGCCTTGTGATGTGTGTATGGTTAACATGGCACAAAGGACCTGGAAATATCCCATTTAGGGCCATTACAAAATTATTAGAGGGCCAGTTGGGATATTAGCTCCCAAGTAGCACTGCCTGGCATTGTGGCCCAGTTGTGTTTTTACACACTCTCCCAGCTCTTAAATTAGGATTAGATACTCAGCTGAAGTGAGCAAATCAGTTTAACTGGTTGCTTTCCTCCCCTTTCCCCACTCCAGACGCTTTCCTTCTCTTTTTTGTGTGGACACTACCCCACGTACTTTTCCAGCACAAGCAACTATGTGTCAAACCAGATTAGGGAACAAACCTGGTAGAAAAATAAACTCTTATTTTAACAAAATTATTTTTCGGTTTGCCACACAGACAAGCACAACACAGAGATGGTAACAAGTGGCCAGGGAAACAGGTAGCTATGTAAGCTGTCAGAAAGTTCCCAAACAACTACTGTGGGCCTTTCAGTGGGAGTTTTACATTATACCGTCTCCTTGCTGGAACGTCGCTGCCTCTGGAAGCAAAACACTTGATTTAATATTCACTAGTAAGGAAGTACATGGTTAGTATGTATTTCTGACCTATTACACATGAAAGCAATCAAAGAGGGCCTGTATTGCGTAGACCTACGTAAAGAAAGGGGCTGTTCAGAAAATCCACTGTGTTTTCTATGAATACTGTTATCTCGTGCTCTGCACAACTCACTTCCTAGCTCCCCTCGCTGTGTCACAGGTAACGTATATCTTTCAGTCACATGTACACCAGAAGTGGTACAATTTCTGCTACTAATACGCAACACACATGCACACTAGGCATTTACAGTGGTAAAGCAGCTCCATGCTAACTCAGCTGTCAACTTACACTCTGGTAATGAGGTGGAATCTATGTCATCTTGATTTGCCCCTTTTATACCAGCTATCAGTATACTGTAAAATAACACCACAGGAAAAGGGAAACTTAATTTGAGGTGATTTGGGATTTAAGGTCACATTTCTATATTTTCCCTATTTGGGGGGGAAAAGCTTCTGAGATAGCCAGGATTCTCTCAGAGACCAGTGAGCCATGTGAATCCAGAAACTCAGTTCGTTCCTCTTCGTTCCTCAGTTTGGATAGAAGAATATGGTGCCGTGGTCTCTGAGCTTGCAAGTGTTTTTACTTTGATGTTTTATGTTGTGCATTCCTCAGTCTCCATAAATAAGACTCTAGAAGCCCATTTGCTTCATTTGAGACATTTTAACAGAATATTGAACAAAGCATTAGCTCCTCAAAGAGAACTACTACATAATATATTTATGGATTTAAAAACTGGTATATGCTCAGATTGTATGGATTTATGTGCCTGAGGAAAGAAAGACCTAATGGATGTAATTTATAGTAAGCATGTGAGATTGATACCCATGTTTATTGATGGCAATAATCTATTAATAATTGAAATACAGTTCCATCCCTATTATTTATACATACTCTACAACATTATTCATATTTATTCTGTGATGGCTTAGCAGTATCACCTACACATTTCTACTAATTATGTTTTTACAAGGATATATTTTTAGGGCTATACTGGATTTGTCTTCAACTTGGAAATCCATGGGCAACCATAAATTCAGAAGTTTAATGCAGTGTTTCGGTTTTACTTAAAACAGCAGAGCAGGTGTAGGCAAGGAAAACCTCCAAGTCAAAAATAGCAAATAAATGTGAAGAATCAAAGGATTAAAAAAATCACACCAGACAGTTCATGGTGGAAGGGCTGGGGAGGGCAGGGAAGAGGAAAATATACATTCTAGCTGCACATATATCTTTGAGACAAGATAGCTGCACTACTTTGCTCATCTTGCTCAGCTCAAACTACATGAAACTAGTATAAAATTACATCAAACTCCTTGCTGGGGTATCTGTCTTACAGGTCTGCTTACGCAGGATTTATACCCAGGATCTGGAGTGAATGTATTCACATCTGAATTTCCATTCTGATGGAAAAAATGAGTCAAGGAAAGGTATATAAACTATCCTGTTTGACCTGAGACTTTGCAAGTCATGAGCAGTTCCATTTTTAAACTTGATCAGAACTACTTTAAAATTAATAGCTAGGTGTCTAACTGCCATAAAGGCATACAAAAAAAAGTGTAGGAATTTTAAAGTTCTTTGATAAGCACTGTCCAGTTGAATGCTGCCAGTACATTTATTACACGCAGACTCTGACCAAAGTTTTTAGCTGCATTCTCTCAGAATGCAGCCAAAAGAGGCCCCATTTCATGTAACAACCCAGCAAATAAAGCAGTCACATAGGTGATACAGAATGAGCTTCTAGCCCTCCTCTGACAAGGTTCAAGCCATAAAAACTCTCTAACCACCAGATTATAGGCCATCAGAAAACACACAGAAGAAAGATAGGAATATGGACTGGCATTCCTTTCTCCTACCAACTTAACCAGTAAGTTACCTCTTTCTGGCCCAATAAATTTTATACTCTTCCACCAATCATAACATGTGCATAGGAGACAAGAATTCGTTGGAGACAAGCACAAAATTGAGGAGCACGTATTGAGACCTGTACAACTCAGACTGTCTCTATTGAAGAGTCCTTTAAGAGCACTGAGGAAACTCTAACATATTTACATAGACCCCAACAATTCCTCAATCCCTCCATAAAGCGTTAAGATTTCACCACACCTCCTGCTTTCAGGTATTTCCTATTGACTTGTTCAGGATACAGACTTTCCGGAGCGCTGCTCTGAAATACACACAGTCCTTACAGACTATAAGAGGGAAAAACAGCCTTCAGCTCTTGGTTTTATATTCCAGTCCTGCACCACACCTTTGACTTCCAGGTGTTCATGTTTATTGTTTGAATTCTCAACCTTAAGTGGCATCAGGTCAGCTCTTCAACATACTCCTGTAGAATATGCCCAAAGAGCACTGAAAAGCCTGTCGTCAAGAAGAATCCGATGTGAACGTTACAGTAATTACTTTACTACCTCATTTCATCCTGATTCAGTTTTTAACTCACTTACAACTTGCCTTTAATGAGGTGCTAAGTCTTTCAATTAAAGACAAAAGCTGCGGAGAGACCTTTGCTCTTCACAGATGCGCTACTTAAAGATTTCTCCTTCTCCACTCCCCAGCTGTTAACGACTGCCTGCCTGATGGAGGTTACCACCCTTGCAGAACTGTGTGTGTGAGAATGATGTCTAATCCACTGCCGGCCAACCAGCTGCATCAGTTTGAACAGTTCATGTAATGGTTTGAATTGACTTGGTTTATTTTGCCTGATCTGGATTGGGGAGTATTCTAGGATCACTTTAATCAGCCACAACCGTTGGAGGTGGAAATTTCAAACCAGCCAAGAAAGAAACCCAGAGGGAGTGGGCAATAATGTCTTCAGCTGATGCTGGTGCACTCAAAAGAGAACATCTGTCCATAAAATAAAATGCAGTTTCAGATGCAGTAATAATGGAGCTTTTTACTACTGAATTACCAGATATTATGACTTTGATCTGAATCAGGTGTGAACACATAATTGCATTTTTATCAAATTAGCCGTAGTAAGCAATCTCTGGTCCAATAGGAAGTTAGAGAAGTAAGACAAATTATGTTTGATTCAAAGTAAAATTGGCCTGGAAAACGACAGATAAAATACAGTAGAACCATTTAGGCAAGGAAAGTGAATTTGCGTTGCTTTAGTGATTTGTATCATAGTAATGCAGATTTTTTGATCCATATACAATAACCCCAAATCAAATCTACCATGTTATGGAACCACAGCTCAGCAGAAGCTTATTCTGAGGTGGTTTGGGTTTGATTTTTTTGCTTGGTTTGGTTTTTTTTTTTTACAGTTTATTGTAAAAGAATTCATGCTTCCTGTGCTGTTGAAGGGTTCAGAGATCCCCTTCTACAGAACTAAGGACAACTTCATAGAATAAACAGGGGAGAGGTGGGCCCCTGTTTGTTGATGAAGTTATGGAGTCAATAGGACAGATGAGAGTCCTAAGTGTAGGAAAATCTGCAACAGGCTTGTTCATAAGAAATGCTGTCTTACTTCATAAGTAAACCCATGATAATTAAAAACATTGAGATCACTGGGACCACAACCAGAGTAAGAACCATCTCATAACAGGCAAAAGGATGACAACCTGACACAACATTCATACCTCAACACCACTATTGATTTACTCTGTATGGAAATCTTTGTACATTGCTTTAACTTACATATTCTCTTGAAATATTCTCACTCACTATCCTCAAAGCTGCCCCCAAAGTTGGTGCCTTTACTGTTGATCATACGTGTAAATTAGGAGTGGATTGAGCACCGATTCAAGAAACTGTTTGAAATCACATTTTGAAGATCAAAATTTCAAAACTTTATTATCAAAGATAATAGTGCTGCTTGGGGCAAATGATTGCAGGGAAGACTCAGATTTCCCTTGAGTACTGCTTGCCTTAACTATTATCCTTATTATTATATCCTAACTATTATTGCCTTAACCATTATCATTGGACTAAAATATCAAACTGAAGGACGAGCCAAAACCAAAGTGACTGAGCCAATCGTTCTTGACATAGAATGGAAACCAAATCCGAATTAAAATTCTGAATTGATTACTGTAAAGTTAAAAAAAATGGGGGGGTGGGGGGTGGGGGAGTGTCTGGGATTACCATCTCTTGATGGTAAAAAAAAACAACAAAAAACAAACAAACAAAACCCCCCCAATTTTAAATTGCAAATAGTAGATTACTTTATGTTTGTGAAAAGCAGAAAACCAAAAAACTATTCCAGGACTGATGTTTGCCCTGCAAATATTCTAGCCTCCACTCTCTCAACTCTTTGCTTTTGTTTATTTTTGGGTTTTTGTTTTTTTAAATTTATTCCTATCGTTATTTCTATATTTCCTAAAGGCACTAAAGAGAATCTAGGCTTGAGTAAAACAAGTTATCCAAATACGCAAGAAAACACTGCCCTATTCCAGAAGATATTTGAAAAGTTGCAGCCATTTTTTTGATTGAGTTTTGCACCTTTAGATTAAATTACTGGGAGCTACATATCTTGAGCATCTTTGTAAATCAAGTCATAAGTATCTTTGCACTCAAGGAGATAATGGGACACTCCCTCCAAGAATCTTTTTCTACTGTAAAAAAGCAACAGATTTTTCTGGTCCAGCAAAACAGATAATAGCATTACGTACTCTGGAGCACCATCTTCTGGTACCTGACCAATTCTTTAGCTACTAGAGTATTTGATTAATTTTTTTGTCAGTGAGCAGCTTTGTATTTTCTGTGATTTGGAGCCTTGTGGCAGGGGAGAAAATGGAGTTGTGGGAGGTAGTTGAAGTTTTAATAGAAAGTGGAGAACTTGACAAAATCAAGAAAAAGTGTTGCATTTCACAAAAAGATACGTAGAATTTCCAGCCACCCTCAGCATATGCATTACACTGCTATCTCTTTTTTTCCGTCCTACTGTTATAATGCAGCTGTATCTCAGAATGCACAGGACAGCTCAGAAGCTGAAACAACCCAGGTTTAAAAGCAGCCCAGGGCAACAGATTCTTGGCTACGTAAACTCACTTGGGAAGACAGCAAGAAAAGATCAAATGAGATACCATAGAGTAAATATGGAATGGGGTCTTAATAAACTACATAGGTTTGTCTCACAATAGCCATTGTTATTATGGCTCCAGTACGAAGCAATAATCCACTCCCCAGAAGTGGTGCCTAGGGAGACAAGGGGGGCCACAGTTACTATGTTGTCCTTCCAGCGTCTCCAGTATTCGACCTGCCTATTGAAAACAGTTTGCCAGGAGCTTTTATTTGAAATGGTTTTAAACGTAGCGTGTGAAAACCGAAATACTGTATGATCATAGTCCAACAAAACAGGCAGGGCTGTGTTCTTTCTGGATCCTTCCAGCTAGCTAAGGGGATTGCCTAAAGTGTTGGAGCCACAGTGAGCTGCAGTTTTGGGGTGGTACCATTATCCTTCTTGGTATTTAAGGTTGGAGTAAGCCTCAACTATAGGTTTCAGGACAGCTAACCTTCTCCTTAGGGGAGACATAACCAAGTCAAGAAACTCAGAACGTGAATTCCACAAGGAAATAATAAAAAACCCCACAACTATGCCCTACATAAATTACTTCAATCACTACTAAATAAAGGTCCTCAAATTCTTCATCCCACTGGAAATGCTGGAAAATCTATTTAGCTTTTGCAAGCACAGAGAACACTTTTAGAAATTTCTATGGAGGGGAATTTCAGATTCCAAAGGGTTCTGGCGCTGAGTAAGATTGCTCTCTCTGTGCATTGCTGTCTTGCTAAATCCTGCCATTGCTCATCATTCTTTTGGTAAAGCAAAAGGGGCCAAAGCTTTCCTCTCTCTCCCCAAACCCACACACACAAACACGTATCTTGATATCTCCTGGAACCACAATGATTTCAGCAAATGTTTTCAATGGGGTCTGCAACTTCTGAATTTTGATTAGTTCAACTCCCAACTCCCAGTAGTATTATTTCACTTAGCATAAATTATTAATTTATTACAGAGCATTTCAAGGGGACAGAGGAATAATTCAGCTGGATAAAGACATCAACTGCAACAAGGAGAGTGAACCTTCCGTGTAGTGAGAGGGGAAAATTTCTGTTGGTAGCTTTTCAGATGAAAACAGGTGGAAAAGTGACTCAACTGCACATGAAAACACCCCAAATTCATCCCCAAATTAATTACTCAGTGGATCAGATTCACAGGTGGTAAAAATAAGCAATATTAAATCTGTACTGCTTTACACCAGCTGAGAGGACCTCTGTTAGCAGTTGAGGAGGACTGAGTTGTTTACTTGTGTGATTTTCTTTTACTTCCTGGCATTATTTTTTAGAGCAAAAATCCAGACTTGTGAGTGTCATGAGGAAAGCCATAGTATAATATGATTTTATTGCACGCTCAAAGCTGTGAAAACCATCTTGTGACACCAACAGATGCTCTGGTCTGAAACAAGCAGGAAAACGATAAGCATAACTGGGGGGGGAGGGGGACCTCTAAAACATTTTTCTTATTCTAATCCACTGCAAAAAGCTGATTGCACTAAGGAAACAAAATATCTACCCAGAATAAATACCTGGCATTTCATAGTTTTACTAGAGCACCAGAATGTAGCTTTTACTCTTTGCACCACAAACACTTGCATTTCCATTAATCTTATTTGATAATAGGGTAGAATTGAAAATATGCCACAGCCTCCAAGTTTCAGAAAGTAGAAGGGTTTGAATTTAGATATTGGTATACATAACACCAAAGTGCTTTATGCATTCTTCTTGGCTGCAGTCCTTGTATTTAGCTAGGCTACACTTGCCAGCCCCCCAAAAATGGCTTCTTGCCACCTTCATACCTCTGACATTTGTGCATTATCAGGGGATTGCTCCAGTCCCCTGTACAGGCTCGCCAGCCTCAGGTCAGCCGTCAGCTGTGTGGGAGGCTGCCCCTCCTTGCACTTGGGGACCTCTCTCACTTACTCACCTGTTGAGAGTTATTCTGCAGCACCAGCAAGTTGCCAACTGCTTCAGCCGCTGCTGAAGCATTGTAGGATCTTGAAGGCAATAATTATTGGTGGCTAGTGCTGTCATAACAATCCTACCTTCACTCTTAATCAATATAACCTAGATCAGCTGCACGGTGACAGATTTCAAACAACTGTTCACTTAACTTTTGTCCTGAGATTAAGCAGATAGAGTCAGTGACAGCTCCTGGGGCAGCAACTCAACAATAACCCAGAAAAATAAATATTTAAAGCAAGATTGTGTCTGACAGCTGTGGCAGTAGGACGGAAAAAAGTAAATCATATCTACTCTCCTTCCACTTGTCTTCCTCAGTGATTGTCACGTTCCCTTCCCCATCACCCCCCCCAGGCAGCCAAAAATGCCCACAGCCCTCTGGACCCAGCACTGGAAACCAAAGAGCTAACGACGTTACTGGTGCAAGTAACGACGTTACTGGTGCAAGAATCCCATGCAAATACTGCCATCAAGTGCCCAACAGACCCATTCGCAGTGCAGAGTCTTCCATCTGCAGCTACGCGCAGAGATGTGAATGCTAATATACAGCACACATCAGGTATGGATGCTCGTCTACGAGTCTCTCTGATACTGTGTCAAACAGTTAATGAATCTGAATGCACGGGTAAATGCAACCATCCTCCTGGAGACTGCAGGGCTGCATTAGATTTTTAAAAGTTCAGCCAGGATGGGAAATAATTCTCCCCACGGCCTGGCATCCGTGACTGTAAGGCCTACTCCATTTCCTGGCATGCCCCAAAATTAAATTTAAACCCTCTCGCTTGATTCAGCACTTAGGTGTGCTGGCAAGGGCTTTGGCAGAAAGCACACTTAAACAGGCGGGATCATTGCCAGCAGCCGCACAGGCTGGCATTAACCTCGGCGTCTGTCAGCCGATGCCCTGACCACCACACAACATGGCCCTACAGCGCCTGGGAGAAGCCCCCAGCCCGACGGTAACCCCCAGGGCACAGCTCACCCCGAGGCAGAGACCAGCTCCCTCCGGGGCCGAATCACTTCTTCCTGCAGTGTCCCCCGTGGGAGGCGAGACCCCCCCACTGCCTGCCTGCCCCACTGGCACCAAATGCCTTTCCCCTCCTTAACTTTAGAGATTACAGGCCAATTTCAACTAGATCTAGCCAAACGTATATGCTTTTTGAAAAATGGTGATTTTCAGTGAAGAAGAGAAACCCTAGCCAAGTTTTCTTATTATTGTTCTTGTAAACTGTAATAAGGATCAGGATCAAATGTCTTCTCATTATCTATTAATAATTATCTCATTAATTATGCTTGGATTTTTCACTCTGTGTTATTTTAAGCAGTTCAGGTACAAGGAGTGCCTTGCAGTCATCAAAAAAGTGTGTGTCCTCTGGCCATGTTAATTGTAACACTGTAAATTACTCTATCAGCAACATAAATCAAAGTTTTGAGGGAACAGAGTGCAAACAACAATTGTCAGTAAGAAAAGCAGGAGCAGGAAAGATTTCTGGCTAAACAATCTTCAGAGAGACTTGAAGGGAACTGCTTGTGGACAGAAACTGTGCAATTCTTGAAGTTTAGGAAGCAGCAGCGCAGGAGATAGATAGATAGGAAGTTGAGAGGCAGAGAAAGAGATTAAAGAAACGGTGAAATGAAAAGATTAGGAAAACCAAAGAAATGTGGAGGAAAGCACAATAAATAAAGCTGGAGATTAAAGCAGAAGTATGCCTGTATGGAATACTCAAAAACATAGAAGAGATGAGGTAGAATAAACAGTGTCAATATTGTATAGGCTTAAAGGTGAAGACTAAAAGCCTCAATATGATGTAGCAAGATAAGCAGATAATCAATGTGGTATTTCTAAATGGGAACCAAGACACTGAACAAGATAATTTTATAGGCAGGAGTGCGTTAGATTATTCTGTCGGTGCAAAGTATTAGTATTACAGTAATTAGTATGACCGGCCATAGTTGAGCTTAGGGATCCCTATACCAACAAAGAGATAAAATCCTTACTGAAGAAGGCTAGTCATACACACAAGCTAAGGAGTGATTTAATATAAGTGCTGGAAAGAGGAAGATTACAGTCAACCCATGCAGGAGATACCAGGACAAAACAGAAGTGCCCGCAGAGAAAGAGGCAGGCATGGAACAGGGCTGCTGCTGCACCTCAGCAGAGGATCTTGGACCAGGGATGACCTCTCCACCTGGGTGCCCTCATAGGGAGCAGCAGAAGCCAGCACCATGTCTCAAGTCAAACTCTGACTTTTCGCAGGAAAACTGATCCAAATACATGCTAAGCAATGCATCCGTCCATATGCATAGACCAGATATTTTTGTTCTGTTATTTGGTCAGGGAATGAGGGCACATGCATGAATAACCACGTACAAGTAATAGGAAGAATAATGCTCATAATCACTTTTCAGACCTCAAAGACAGCTCAAAAGACGAGTGCTTACTAACAGTGTCACTTTAGGATAAACAGAGGCTTCCTGCTTTGTCAGTCTCTGGTGCATGGCCTATCTGGAGAACACCACACATATAATGAATTTCTGCTACCAGCAAATGTTACTCCTTTGCTTAGAATGAGATAATTTATTGGAGCTTGCTCCCCCTCCCAAGAAAGAAAGGAGGCAGGAGTGCACCTGACCTTTCATAGTTCTCCACATTAATCACTACTAGGACTGCAATACAATTCCCACACACTGTGGTTTGGTGCTGCCTAACGATTAATCTTATGTACAGCTGGTGCACGGCAGCTCTGCAAGGTAATTTGCTTCCAGTGGAATTTTCGAATATGCTTTAAAGTACTTAAGTGTAAAGCTTTGTAAAATGAATAATCCATCACAAATAATTAGAGCCACTCCTAGAGGAGTTGGATAGCCAGTCAGAAACAGATGTGTCATGCATTTAACTTCAGGCCACAGCGTGGCCCGAAGAGTCAGCTTTTCTGATAGAGGCTCCAACTTGTATGGGGGTTAGCAACTCCAGAGGGTGTCAATGGGCAATTTATTCGTGTGAGAAAAGGCCACAAAGGACAGCAAGAATGGAAAAGAAATTAGCAAGTACTTTTACAGTGGTTATAGGGAGATGTGTCATTTTATTTACTTAGGCTTTTCTTTTTTTTTATATCATGTGGCATTCAGTATTCAACTGGCATTTGCTAGTTTTCTGGCACACAAGATCTTTTATCTCATTATGTTCTGCACCCAATTCCATAATTAACTAGGACATCTTGCTCAGCTGCATGGTTACAATCCCTTCCTGCTTTTAAATTAATTCTTTACTTTTTAGTCCAATGGTAAATTATTCCATTTCCCCCCCACTGCTGCTTTTAAACAACGCGTTACTCCTCATACATACTCAGTACACCCCTGACCCACCCCACTGAGATGTGTTTGGAAACAGTTCAAGTTTGGAAATGGAACCTGGAAGAATTTGAGTTTGACTTTCTTTACAGTACTCTCCTTCCTCTCCTAATTCTTCAAAAGGTCTTATTTATTTGCCAGTAACCCTCAAGGATCCCATAGACCAAACAAATGGGCCAAAGCATAAGGAATTTAAAAAGACACGCAAAGAAATTGCAACCTGTAATGATATATGCCAAATTAAAAGAAACTACATGAGTATGTTAACAGAAGACTTCTCTATCTAGAATTTTTGTGCAATATCTATTGGCAAATTACAAAAGTGTTTCTACTGTAAGCTAGATCAACAAGGAGTAGCTAATTGTGCAGTAACGTTGTATGTCATCAATCCTTGGATCTAGGTGGCATAAATCAGCTAGAGGGAGCTCTGTTGTTGAAAAAGCTGGGAGAAAAACTTTACATTTGTACTATGGTGAAGTGGGACAGATGATGGTTTTGTCTGTCAGAAACATAAGGAAAAATTGTCTTCAGGTTGTGTTCTTTCAGTTTTATGATCAGGTTGCTCTGTCTAGCAGTACATTTAAGAAAACCAAACAGGTCACTGGGTCAGCAAATATTTAGCTGAAAGGGTACTGATGAACCACCAGTACATACACCCTGCAGAACGGAAACATTGCAATAAACATGCAAGGCAGGAGCTTTGGATTTTTTTGAAGCATAGTAAAACAAGATCTGCAAAAAAGAGACTGCAAATACAAACTTCCCACTAACAGAGAAGTTGTGTGAACACAGGATCTGTTGGCCAAAGGAGGAATCCTTTGGGTCATTATGGTACTGGTTGTCCAAATCCTTTTAGATCCTGTTAAATCCTTTGCCTTGACACACAAGCTGTGGTTTCTTGTCTCTTGGACCTTAAGGATGTATATCCTGAATTCTTTTTTGGGGTGTGTGGAGGGAGTTGGGGCTGCAACTCCTTATATAAACTGTGCTTGGAACACATATTTTTTAATCTTAGGCATAATTTCAGGCTTGGTGTGTTGCAAGGTGGGTGTAACTGTTCCCCAGACAAAGAGAACTCAGCGCAGGGGATAGGTGAAATGATCCTGGTGGGATGACACAGGGTGCAAACATCTCCAAGCTCCAGGCTCCAACATAGGGTTCATTTCATCTCGGAAAACTGGTCTGAGCTACACTGCCGTGGGGCTGGGGCACCTAGAGCTGCTCCAGATTGTGCTCTAGGCCAATCCCTCCCTGAAACAGCTATCGGGATGATAACAGCTTTAGCTGTGTTAACAGCAGTATGTTAACAGTGGTGTTAAGCCACTGTTGACCTCTTCATCTCCTCAGCTGCGGCAAAGGCATGAACTTCTAAATACCCATTAAAAATTCAAAAGAGCCGTTTGAATGATGCCTCTCCCTCCCCAGGGGGCAGCAGTTGAAGAAAGTGCCCTGGAGTTCAAACTGAGTGCACATGTTGCCCTTGACTAGTGTAGTATTTCACAACCCAAAGACTTATTTTCTCTTCTGAGGCATATTTTACTTCAACTTCTGCATCTGGTCAATAAATGCAAAATACGCAGATAAGGAAAATACCAAAGGGTGCTTAATCGTGTTTAAGTATTTCAATGAATCGATTTCCCGATATTCAAAAGGGAGGGTTCTTTCTTTCTTTTGAAAGGTTTTGATGTTCCTACTTCTTTTAAGTCGCATGCAGCACTCGAGAGATGACCTTTAATAGAATCACACTGGGTGATCCCATTGCATCAAGCAGCGAGACGCTATATCATCTCTAGTACTCCTAGGGAACCAGCATGGGGGAGAGATTTAGCCCAGTCACTTCAAGTTAATAGGTTATATTCAACCTCATTTGTCTTCAAGACCTTATCTTCCATACTGGGCTTGTTTTTGAAGTTTTGTTTGTGCTGTAGACCTGTGGAATATTTATTCAAAACCACAGTATGTTCTTGCCCTGCTTCAAAGTAATTCATTCCACTGAACTTGAGACACATAATTAAAGTAGCATTGTTAAATGAAGGTATGAGTAGTGTATCTTCCACTCACTCAGAGGAAGTATCAGTCTCTAAAAAAACCAGCCAAACAAAAAAAACGCCAACCAAAAAAAAAAAAACCAAAACCCACCCCCCAAAAAAACCCAAAACCAAACAAGACCAAGCTAATGGGTAAGAAATTTGCACAAAACCAGCTTGTATTAAAATAGTCCTTTAGCCTGACGAAGTCCAAATTCTTTCTCTACTTCCTCTTCAATGTATACAGACAGTTCACATCCTAGGATAGGCCTTGTTAGCTATACTAGATGCAAAAGTACTTCTAGTACTACTAATGAAAGGTACTTAGGGTAGCATGCGCCCCAACTCCCTCCTAGCACATTTCTTGTGTCAGTAAGAAGGACCTAAGGCTGGAGGAATGCACGCTGGGGGTCCTGGTCAGAGCAGTAAATCAGGGCACAATCCTTAGCTCTGTTATTTTGAAAACATAAGCTTACTGAATTAACAGTAAGCAAAAATAGGCGGACCAGCAGATGGATAAAAAAGCAAAGATAGGAACTTTTGTTGGCAGTTAAGACAGTTTTAGAGACGTCAAGGTTAAATCTCTCACCAGTGCTGCTGGTTCTCAAATCCAGGGGAATTTACAGTTCTGTGTAAAAACGTTTACCCTCACCATGACTGTGCCAGCCCATGGACTACAGTCAGCAGAGCTCTATAAGTAGCATAAGATATACCAGCTGTGACTTTTACAGCAGTGAAGCTGTAATGCGTACCTCCACAGGGAACCACATTGAGCACTGTTTATTCACACTGTTTCTAAATTACCTTGGATCCCAATAATATCAATGAGTGATTTGCCATTAAATGTAAGGAGTGCACTCACAGAGCTTTTTGTGATGTCCTCTTCATTCCCCAGTAAGTGAGGATTCCCACTGGCTGGTTTAAACTCCTGCTTATCAATGTTCTCCTGCAGTTCCATGCTTCAGAAACACTGTTAAGTGTGTCAAGAAAGCAACAATCACAGCAGAATAAGTGTTGTGTTACATGTACAGCCTTTTTTGTAGATGGACATCTAAATACTTTTGGGATTTTTGGTCATGTTCTTCAGATTTCTGATCTGTGACTGTCCTCTTTTCCTCTTTTTTTTCTTTTTCCTTTTTATTTTTTTTTTGTCCTTTTGAAATACTTATGATAAAGGAAAACATTCATTTGTGCTGCTAGGGCTTGAAGATCGGTACCATACTCAAGCTTATATTTCACTAGCAATACAGTGGCAGTACACCTCTATTTACTTATGTCAAAAACACTTCAGGAAGTAGGTGAGTATCATTGTTTGGATTGTAACAGGAACAAACAGTGATATAATAAACATTAAAATATTCAAAACTTGTCAGATTCTGACCTCACTTTTAAACAAGTAGAAATAATTGACACTGGTTTATACCAGAAGATTCTGTTTCAGGAGAAAGACTTCCCTGAGCTGTACAGACATTCACAGTTGGAGTGGTAGTTACAAAAATAATTTATTGTGGTCTTTTACATAGATAGGGTAATGATTACATGGGGAACTGAATCTCTCAAACAGGGCTGTCAGTCACTATGCAGGTGGTGTAGGACTCCCCATTGCAAGTGCTGCAATTGGCATCTTCACTTGGATCCGATGAAACTCACCGAACTGTAGTTGAGGTGAATTCTTACAACCCTAGTGATCCTATTAGGATTATATGCATCCTGCTCAGTTCCTGTTAGCAGGACAACTACTCCAGCAAGTGTATGATCCATTGATATGGACTATTTTTAAGTACCTACAAAACGTACTTGAACTATTTTAGCTGTGCACAAAAGATTATCCGACCTTACCATTCCTACATATGCCCGAACAGTTTCTACTGACTACTCAAATTCTCTTATCTATGCATAGTTTCTTCAGCTCCTTTCTCTGCAGTAGGCAATGCCCGGGCGAGGCCCCAGGATTAGTCAATTTCTCCACCCAAAGTGCTCATCTCAACATGCTCCTAGTGCCTATCCCCTGGCCTGAGCCCTGCAAGGGCTGCCAGGGGAAGCCCTGGCATTGCTGGGAATCCAGCACATGGAGAGATCCAGTACCAACTAGGCAGTTGCTTTGTGACAAAGCAAGCTAGGAATTCAGTCAAGTAATTTGTCACAAATAAATCCACTCTCCAATCTGTACAGAGACAAGCTGGGGAGTTCCTGTCACTAAGCACTTCAGGTATGCACACGGGCACAGCCTTTGTATACACAGCCCTAGTACATGCCAGCTACACCACAACTATATGGGAAGAACTTGAATTTCCTCCTTATACCACAATTATAAATTATTTTCCATGGGTTTTGCTACACCTGCCTTCACAGAAAGTGCAATATGCATGCATTACTTACTTTTAATTCACTTTCTACCTCAGAGGACTAATTTTCACAACAGCAGTGATTTGCTATCTTGATTTGCTATCTTGTTGATTCTCTCTAGCATTTCATCCCACTTAATAGAAAGGCACAATAATTACAAAGCAAAAATCAACTAATGAGTCTGCACACATGCCCAAAGCTAAACTACACCCTGTGTAAAGCATATTGACACAATTGTCCCCCCAAAATCAGATGTCTTTACACTGTCTATAAGTTCTATTTATGCATCTAAACAATGACCAGAAGTTGTGTTGGGAAGACTTCCAGCATACAAAAGGTATAATTTAGCAAGCAGAATTAAAAAACAAACAAACAAACACACAAACAAAAGCCCACTGCTCAAAGGAAACATGGTACATTAACATTTCAGCCCATCTTTTCATGTGACATTTACAGATTGATGCCAGTTATATTTCTGTGCATAAAGGTTAGAAGAAACAGCCCAAGTGACAGACAGCCAATGGATATATTTTTCCTCATTTAGATTAAGAGAATTATATCCATGTACCATCTATTGGTGAAGACATTTTAGACTAGTAAGACATTAAAAGATAGCCTTATAAACCTAATTTCATTTCTCTGTCTTTGAGGTTATGTTCACACAGAGGTTCCCACCTGCAGATAGCCAAACCCCTCCTGAAACATAGTCAGTGAACCTAGATAAGATTTCTACCCTAATTAAGTAATCTCCGTATTAGTATTCCTTGAAATAATTCTTTCTATTACCTTTAAGTGTATACCTTACTTCTTTTACTTGGGGTTGGTTTGTGTGTTTATTTTTATTCTGGATTCATATCAATGTGCTACAGAAGCACATATGTAGCATCATTTTCTTTTACTTAGCCTGTGTCACATGATTAAGGTATCAAATAAAATCCTTTTCCTCTGTTCCTCGGAAATCCTACTCCCTTTGGGATGGTCTCTTTGAACTCTCCAGAAATTTCTGCTAATGTCTGAGAATCAATAGCTGTAGGATTCCTGCTGTTTAGCCTTACACAGGTATTTGTCACAAGGTAAAACACAATACCCCTCAAAGGCCCTTGACTTTCCTCCAAAAAGTCTTTCCTCCCTAATTCATTGCGTTTTTTAAACATCAAGTTCTTTTACATTAATGTTCCGCTCCTGTCAAGGGGCAACTTCAGGACAACTTCAGGACAACTTCAGGAAGCATAAAAAAGTTTAATTTCTACTGCCATAGAAAACCAGGGAAGTGAATAATTTTCTCAGCAGTTAGTCTGCTGAAATATTCACACAGATTTCAAAAGTGTCTCTGGGGGAGAGCTGGGAGCCAAAGTAGGAAATGGAGATTTACTAGGCAAGGGGCTGTGACTAGTGTGGACCAAAGACTGAACTCACAGCAGAACCTGGGAGAGGAGAAGGCAGCACCTGGCTGCTCAGACACTTCATAACTGTGGGAGTAATATATTTTCATAAAGTCCACCTGGTAAAAATTTAAAATTATTCTGAAAATGCTGATGGGTTTTCCCCACCATTTATGTATGAAGCAAAAAAATTCTCCAACACGTGTTATGAAAGAATTCAATGTATTCCAGACAGGCTAGATGTCATGTTGCAAATGTTAGATGCTCTGGACTGTCCAGCCTTTATCCTCTGCCAGCCTCTGCCCACACTACCCATCGCTCCCCCTTCTCCCCATTACTTTACTTTTTTAATTTTTCCAAAAAGTTTAATAGTTTCTTTTCTTTCTTAGAAAAAGACTTCAGATGAAGGAACAGAACAGCTCAACCAATATCAATGCTTTATGGGGTATGCAAAATATATGTTTGTACAGAAATGGCTGCAAAACCACCTAATGTTTCTTTAATAGCTTTTACTGTCACTTTGTACAGATGTAAAAGATTTTTTAAAATGGATATTCAGGGGTTTGTGTCTACATTTCATCAAACTTGACACCATTCTGATTCTTTCAAAACTGTTTATATCTTGGAACTTCTTACTTTCTGCTTTTTCCCTAAGAATGAAGGACCATTAACTGGGAATTTTGAAAAGAAATGTTCTCCTTTGGTAAAAATAAGTCCCAAAGTTAGATTTTCCAAGAAAAGGGACAATTTACACACATAAAATTGTGTTTCTTTTCCAGTAGACAGCAATTTCTTCCCTTCATCCTTTATTCTCATGACACTGTGGAGTTTTAGAGTTTATTTTTTACATAGGTAACCCAATGAAAACGTTTCTAAAAACTGAATAGGCCATAGAGCAAACACCTGCAGTTTGGAGATTATAGATATTAATAAAGAATATCTTTTTGGTCCAAGTTTTTTCAAATATGGAAAGGACCTTTTTCACTCAGAGAAGTCAGTAGAAGGATAAGCATGGCTAGGTAAATTAATGTTAGGATATATAGCAAGAAGTAAAGCAACTAATCTACTTTCCAACCATTTGTGAATGATAACCATGCTTTTCTTTCACTTACCTTTCCTTTGAGGAGAAAAATCTAAGCAGTAATATGGAATAATCATAAAAAACATGTGTCTGTCTATGGTTTCACTCTTCCCACAAATCTTCTTCCTTTTTTTTTTTCCCCTGGCTTTCATCATGGAGATCTCAGCAACTTTGGCAAAAATTTACACAGAAAAACATGGTCAATGATTGCCAGAATAACAACATCTCTGGAAAATCTACCTGCGTTTTGTCATTATGTTGGGACTGAGGCTGCTCTGCCAACCTCATGGTCTAGCCCATTTTTTGTTTGAGGTCACAGTTTACCTAGGGCACATAAGAGAGATTGTTCAAGATTTTAGTATCTTAAAGCTTTTGAAATTTTGCAGAACTGTTCTAGAAACCACCGCTGAGTAAAATTAGCACAACTGTAAATACTGAATATGATCAATTAAGTATGTAAAACAATTTAATTTTTGAACAACTGTACAAGTCCTATGAAGTTGCTTCCCACAGTTCAGCAAAGAAAAAAAATAGTGTCCTTACTCTTTTTAGATGCCTCACCTGTTTCTTCATAGTCCTGCTCATCTTCTCTACGTACCTAATAAATTGTTAAGAATCATATTACTATGTATTTGCCTTCTGTGTATACATTAAGCAGTACTATTGATCAATATTTTTATAGTACCCAACACCCCCTTTCTGGGCTAGCCGGGCTGCATGACAATTTTCGAGCAGACTGAGCGTTGCTGTGTTGTTACTTGAAGCACAAAAAGGCTCTGAATACTATTCCTTGTGACTAGGATTTCATGGGAAATTTACTTAGCACTGGTGTGGGAAGGCTTTGTTTGCCAACCCAAAGTTTTATCTAATTGCCACAGTACTGCATTTTTTTTACTACTGAGACTTCTGTGTATATTCCATGGGAAATACTGATCTCTGGTGTCAGCACAAAACTACCACTGCCTGTAAGATACTCACTTATTCCAACCCTTATTTCTTTATGCTACAGATAGGAACATTTTTCTATATTACAAAGCATAAAGCTCAGCTGAAAGTCTCTTCTGCTAGCAAGGCCTCTGGTTCCCTTTACCTGCATTAGAATCTAATGAAAAAACTTTGAGGGGGTGATGTTTAAGTTTTCTGCTTTCTTAATTAATTTCTGGGGAATGACTGAAAATACCTCTTGTGTTTTGGGGAAAAAACCCAGTAAAATAATCATTATATATGAAACTTTTAAAAAAATGTTCATTTCTCAAGTTTATTCATTTTCTAGGTTTCAGTCGTATATGTGATAAAATAAAGCAGTTCATTGTGCCAACTGCCTGCAAAGTTGTAAAGATACACAATACATTGAAATGAAATTTTCCTTAGTCCATATCAAAAAAGTACTTTTGTATACTTGTTGTGCTATTGAGCTCCTTTTACAGATTGCTGTTTTAATACAATAAAATTACAGAATCACAGAATGGTAGGGTTAGAAGGGACCTCTGGAGACCATCTAGTCCAAGCCCCCTGCCAGAGCAGGGTCACCCAGGGCAGGTTGTACAGGAATGTGTCCAGGCAGGTTTTGAATGTCTCCAGAGACGGGAGACTCCACCACCTCTCTAGGCAGCCTGTGCCAGTGCTCTGGCACCCTCAAAGGAAGGAAGTTCCTCCTCATGTTCAGGTGGAACTTCCTATGCTCAAGTTTGTGCCCGTTACCTCTTGTCCTGTCGCTGGGCACCACTGAAAAGATCCTGGCCCCATCCTGCTGACACCCACCCTTTAAGTATTTATAAGTGTTGATAAGGTCCCCCCTCAGTAGTCTTTTTTACAGACTGAAGAGACCCAAATCCTTCAGCCTTTCTTCATAAGAGAGGTGTTCCAATCCCCTAATCATCTTGGTAGCCCTTTGCTGCACCCTCTCCAGCAGTTCCCTGTCCCTCTTGAACCGGGGAGCCCAGAACTGGACACAGTACTCCAGGTGCAGCCTCACCAAGGCAGAGTAGAGGGGGAGGATGACCTCCCTCCACCTGCTGGCCACACTCTTCTTGATGCACCCCAGGATGCCATTGGCCTTCTTGGCTGCAAGGGCACATTGCTGGCTCATGGTCATCCTGTTGTCCACCAGGACTCCCAGGTCTCTTTCCACCGAGCTGCTCTCGAGCAGGTCAGCCCTCAACCCGTACTGGTGCATGGGGTTATTCCTCCCCAGGTGCAGCACCCTACACTTGCCCTTATTGAATTTCATACGGTTTCTCCCCGCCCAGCTCTCCAGGCTGTCCAGGTCTGTCTGTATGGCAGCACAGCCTTCCGGTGTGTCAGCCGCCCCTCCCAGCTTTGTGTCAATAGCAAACCTGCTGAGGGTGCCTTTCCTAGTTCCTCAGGCCTCCTAAACAAAACAGAAGCATTCTTTCAATAAATTAATAAACTTCTACCATTAAAAAGGCAAGTGAGAAGCACACTTACTGTTGTTAATCAGTAGAATTGTTGTTAATCAGTATTGTTGTTAATTGTTGTTAATCAGTATTTTCTTGAGCTTAGTGCTGTTAGTCTAATGTTGTAAAAACACCCTAAAAATTTAGAGTGTGAGTCTTTAATACCTTCTTGTAGCTGGAGGAGCAACACAGGGGGAAAACAGATGTCCAGTCTTGTTAACAATTGAAATGGCAGGATGTGACATCCTTCAGACACATCAAATTTCTTAAAAGTCTGTGTCTTCGTGTAAATATTTAAACTAACCAGAAACGAGAAGGGGTTTGCTGTAAATCAAACATAAAGTAGACTGCTGTCTGATTCTGACAAAAGCTGACAGTGTATACCAGCCTTTTGTTTAACTACATGGTCCTTTGTCCACAGGGAAGTGGCATATCTCATGTTTTCTATAGTGGGTTCATGGTTTGTCTTGGATGTGTGGATATTTTTGCTTTCAACATCCTGTGAGTCTGCTAACATAAAATGTAGTTCAGAGGCGGAAACATTGCATTGAAATCATCAAGTTGTTTTTATTCTGACATTTTTCAATGAGAAAACTGGTTTTATAAGTGATGTAATATATTGACAGAAGAAGAGGAACAATAGCAGAAAACACTTGTGTCTTGGCATAGTTACCAGGGTAGAATTTTATACCAACCATGTAAGTACAGACTACAGATTTCAGGATTGCAGAGGCTGGATTTAAAATTACTCACTGCCTTATTTCCTCTACCCTCTTCCCTCTGATAGCATGTCCAAAACTGGCAGGAGGAGAGAAGGAAGAAAGGAAGAGAGAAACAGCTGAGGTATGCAGCAATTAGCAGGCAATTATATCAAATTTGTTAAAGATATTTGCAGCTATTTTTGCTGGCAAGTAGTGGGCAGAGAGAAGCAATTACTCACAGAAATTGCGCTACTCACAGGGCCAATACAAATAGCAACAAACATGCTGATTTCAAAACCTGGGGCATCAAAAAAAGATTCTAAACACTGAAAAACAGAATATATCATTAAAGGTCATGCGCTTTTTACTGGGAAAAAACCCCAACCAACCAATTAGTCCTCCTTTTCAAGCAATAGTTATGAGATTCAGAGAGTATATATTGCAACTGTATGATCTATAATGCAATTAATAGTTGGAAGATTCCTTTTATAGATACATCATCTTATTTTTCATGTAACTGTTCTTTATTTCCAAGAATATATTCAGTCATGCTAGTCCATTCTGTCTTTGTTCCTAAAACAGGACATCACTTTTTGCTGTTTTACAGGATGAAGCAAAATTCATGACATTTTTAGTCCCCACGTGGAAAGTTACAAATTTAAGCACCTAATGAGTACATAAATTTACATTGCTGTATTTCAAAGAAACAGAACATTTCTCATTTTTGTTTTCCTTAAAGACAAAAACTATATTCATTCAAATCCTGACTGACATTACTGTCTCTTATAGTGCTACTATTTTCAGTGAACTTACACAGAACAAGCTTTAAATACAAAGTGCATAGGCAACCAAAAACATGGGTAAGAGAGACAGCTGGTAGTTCTAATGATATAGCTTTCCCATATTGCAAATAGCAAGCCTGAAAACCAGTATTAGAAAACTCTTCAGTTAAAGGTGAGTAATCTGAGGACAGATAACCAAATGACCCTGTGCCATAAGATTTGGCATGCCAACTGAAAATGCATAACAGATATTTGTTGGAGGTTTGGGATTTGTTCCTTTTCCTTTTTTTTTTTTCACTTGCTAGATGAAGTTCTTAACCACTATGAAAGTAGAGACACAGTAACGTTGCAGAAACAGTGACTCGAGAATAGCTGTAAAAAAGATAAAACTATGTTGGCCTTTCAAAGATTTGGGTGGGGAAGATTTCTCCCCAAGCAAGTGAGGAAAGCCAGAAGTCAGGTAAGTACACACATTTGCCTTAGGGATCTCCCGGAGATACGTCTGCCTCTTGGGGGCTGCAGGAATCCGCCCTTGTTGTCTCAAGAAACACTGAATGCGGTTTCCCACGCTGGCCAAAAGAGGCTGTGCCAGGGGAGGGAGAAGGTGGAGCTATGAGTGAGCAAGAGCAACTTGAGAGTGCCTGCAGCTAACTAGACTTCAGGTGATATCCACCGACCCTGTGAATGGATTAACTAGGTGCTGGCTGCAGTTGCCCTGTGCTGCAAGTAGCATTCAACACTCACCCAAAACTCTCCTGCCCATGGTAGGCACATGGAGCTGAAGGAGACCACCCGCGATCACTCGGGAGTAGAAAATTTGGCCTTCCAGGTAAGTGTGGCTTCCTTTGCCTTGTGGGGAAGAGGAAGGGCTTAAAACAATGAACAATGCTTACTTCAGTCCCTGAACAAAGAAAAAACAATTTCAGCTCTCTGCCCACAGATATTTTACAACACCCCACATGCTTTGCACTGATACCCTGCCAAAGTGCAATGCTCTTGTATAAAATCCCGGAGCACAATCGACACATTCAGGAGTAGACTCTGCTTATTGCCTTCATCTGCTGCCCGATATACTGGTATCTTTGAAAAGTCTGACTCAGTAACATTTCGTGGTCTGAAGGGCCTCACAACTAGCTTATCCAGCATTTCCATCTGCTGTATCAGTTGTTGCTTTTTCCTGAGGGTAAGTAATTCACAATTCTGTTGAAGAGGAGGTCGTTATGATGCAGCAGACACATATCTTATCAAAGCAATGTATATTAATAATATGAGAAAAAATAATTATGTAATCACAATGGGGTATATCTTCTTTCTTCCCTACATAAAATAAGTGCAATTGTCTTGTTCTGCTCCTAAGAGCATAGAAAGGAGGTAAGGAGCCAACCCAGAAGGTTCTGCATATTAGGTGCATAAGCTAATGCTAATAGCCATTTAAAAAATGCAGATTTCAAAAGTGGAAGCATCAAAAAATCAGTTAACACATTATTGTTTCTCAGTGCCCAGCATCGCTGCGCTTCCACAGGAATTAGAGCAGAGACAGAGAGAAATTTGTGAACCCACAGCCAGGCCGGTTTACTGTATGTGTTACTTTAGGTAGAACAGGGTGGGGAAAGACAGTGGCTCTAAAGAGTGCTGTGTTAGCAAAGTAGCCCTTTCTCTCCTCTGCAGCCTCTGATCCTGAGGCTGCCCCTGAGCTCAGCTAGCAGGAAGGGGTAGCACATAGTGGGTGTGAGTATCAGCTATTCAAATAACACAGAAAGGTCTTTGTAGGTGCTAAGCATGTGGAATATTACGTAACCCCAGTGACATCCAACCACTCTGTATATTTATTCATTGGGCTGTAGAGACAGACAAGAAATAGATTGATTTGATAATCTGCCAGTCCGTGAATATTTGTGGAAGGTAAGGCTGTTAGGGTCAAGTCCCTGCTCCAGTCAATAGTTAATAATTCATGCTAAGTGGGACAGCTTCAAGAGGAGAGTTAGAGATAACTCTCTTAAAACATGATAGCCTAGTGGTAAGAGCCCTCTCTTGGGTAATCAGAGCGCCCACAACGCATCTGTGCATCAGAGCAGATAGACAAGCAGTTTGAACTTGGGTCTCCCTTGGTTCAAGTGAAGGAGACAAGAGAGGGCTTCATCCTGTATGTGTTTTCGCGCAAAACGTCTACGTAAGATAGTTCAGTCAACTTCCAAAGACTGTCCCCACAAAGCCATTGCTCACCTGGCAATGTGCAGGGAAAGCAGGTGCTTCCTTTCCTGGCCACTGCAGAGGTTTGCAAGAGCCTGCAAATCCCCTCTGATTTAAATAATTCAAATGACAAATCACGGACACTGCCCAACAATGAAACTTGGGAACTGAGTCAGGTTTTCTGATTATTTTTTTTTCCTGGAACACCAGACAGTATTTACATTTACACATTTACATCTATCTCTGACTCAACATATAAGTCACTCCCTAGTTAAAATAAGACACAGAAGGAAACAGGTAAACTTCTGCATATAGAAAAACAAATCACTTCACAGTAGAAGCCACTGAGAAGGAAATAATACCATAATTTTTTTTCCTGTTTTCTTCTATTTGAGCTTTTCTTGCACAAAGAGTGAATGCTTTTCTTCCTCTAGGATACAGTGCCTTCTAGTATTAAGCAATGAGTACCTTCCCTAAACCACAAAACACAAAAGTGTTCTGGAAGGGGATAAATGTAAGCCTTTTTAAGTATCAGTGTGGGATTGCACTCCAAAGGTACCTTCAGATGTACCTGAGCCATTTAATGATTAACCCACAAAGGGATACTAAAAATAAGACAGGGACAAAGTAATCCCAGGTTAGGTAGTTTGTTTTATAAAGTAAATAAATTAAGAAAACAGCTCTCAACATAATATGACGCAGCTCAAGGCCAACAAGTGATGGATGAAGGATCGTATCAGAGTTTTATTATGTCAAGAATGAGAGGCATTGTGCCTTCTGTTGTGGAAGAACTTTAACAGAATGAAGAGGTTGCAATATAGAGAAATCTGCCTTTTGACTAGTTGTACAAATGGTCAAAGGGGGATAACTATTTGAGCTTTTCTCAACTTCACATTGGCTATTGATATTTAAACACATACATGCTTCTGTAATAGAGTATGATTTTCACAGAGTCACAGAACCATAAAACTTTTTTCAACCATACTGTAGTAGAGCCTCAGAAATCAGTTAACCAATGTTAACTTTCAGAGAGGGCATGCATCCATGTAGCATAAAGTTCTATTAACACCATCAATTACATTTAAAAAAAAAAAAAGCAAAAAAAAAGCTTGATCCTGCAAAATATAATCTGCTTCTTTTGTACATTATGCAGATTCCACTTGAACTATTTACAGGCATAGCTTCCGAATCTGCAGGTCCTGCGTTATTGCCTTGTGATAACACCAGTACCTGGGAAACCCACAAGGAACTTTTTTACCTCATTAACAGCTCAAAACGGTCATAAAAGCAAACAGACAACAAAACCCAAACGTACAGCTCCATGTATGGCTTTCTCTCTTTCTCTTTGATATTAGGGACATCTCAGTTACTAACCATACCAGCCATCTGGGTGTGTTACAAAGAGTAAGGTTCTTGTATTGATTTTAAGAAGATACAAGGGTTAAGAAGATACACAGCCAGTCAAGCACACTCGCAATGTATCCTTAATAAAACCCTGATGCAGTTGTTAAGACATGCTAAGCTTACCTGCTTTGGATGCTACCTTATAGCTAGAATCAACAGATTGCTGCACTGTTTATACTGAGACATTTAAGTTTTCAATATTTTTTCCTCTTAAATAAGCCATATAATTTAAGGAACCTAAATCATTATCCTCATAGTTTCATCACTATTCAGAAGATTGTCCATGTTAAGTGTCTACATGCCAATGTAATACATTCTGGATCTATATCTATGATAACGCCATACATAATGTATAGAAACACTACTGTGTCCCTTGCTTTCAATGTGGTTCTGTTACCTTCCCTCTGATGGCACCAGCTGGGGAATCGCTACAGTTGTGCACAGAATTTCCTGCTCAGAAATGCTAACAGTAACTTCAAAACTGAGATTGGATTTACCTAGCTTGTGTTTAGCCCTCATTTAAGAGGCAAAGATGTTATCTAATCGGTTGTGATGATTCAGATCTCTGCTAACGATAACATTAAGCAACAAGTCACACTTACTCCTCAAGGAATGATAAGAGCTGGCTCAGAAAAAGGAATGGTAGGTGGGAGGAAAAACCTCCCTGGCTTTTAAAAGTAACTCAGGCATAAACATAAAATAAATACAATGCAAAGGGAAGATAACAGCTAATAAATATTTATTGGTCACTGGCCTCCTATTGTCAGTTTTATGATGCACTAAGCAATCCATTCCTGTTTCTGTAGCAGAGCACACCGTCCTCTTAAGAAGCTGATTTGAGGAAGAATCCCCCTTAAATTCTGTCTTTTACTCATGCTACATAAGGACATCAGTAATGCCATTACATATGCAGCTTTTGTACTCCATTTCATTCAAACAAGTTTATAACATATCCTAAAAATGCCTTTTACTTCTGTGTTTATTGCCATTTTCCATGGCTTCCTAGATACTCTTGTCTGGTTGGTTAATTAAGACTATAGACATTATTAAGAATTTATACTTAATGGTATATACTATAAAAGTATATACTATACTTTATACACTGTTGTAATTTCCCTTGGAAGTTATGAAGGTTCTGTACTGCATAACTCCACTGGCAGGAAATTATGCAGTCCTTTTCCACATTTTCAACACTTGTTTTTTCAAGACTTTCCAAAGCCATATTTGTTTTGAAGAATTTTAACTATGACATACTACTACGTCTCTTACAGGAAATACTGAAAGTTAGTCAGACCTTTAGGTCCTTTTCTTCTCAGGCTAAGTAAATATTCCTTAAGAAAACCAGTTTTAGGATTCTTGTCTTTGTCATCCCCATTGTGTTCCTGTTTGCCATCAATAGATGTTTTGAATGCCATAATTGCAGGGGTCATGTGCACCTTACTATCTTCTCAGGAATGTGCAGATCTTTTTTCCAGTTTTGGCTTTTCTGGATTTTGCTTTCTGCCTTTCATACATTTAACTTGCTCTGAGAGCAAACAAATTTCCTATTTCTTTTTTTATGGCCAGCTTGTGCCAGTCTATCATTTTAAGTTGTTTATCCTGCATTTTAGGATACTATCCAACTATCCTGCTCAAGACTGACAACTTAAGCTTTTAAAGAAAACCACTAATATACTCAGAGATGGGTGAGCCTAATTTGCAATGTATTTCAAAAGACCTCATGAAGATTTAGCCAGCTGAATTTAAATCTGGTGGTACATATTTCTTATCTGCTGTCTCTACAGCTCATTTACTGTTGTTTAACACATTGGTAACGAATATTTATCCCTCCTGCCCTGTAGACTGAATTTTATTATTTGGCAGGAATTTATGAATACTAGAATTATTGACCAAAAAATTTCTTCCTCAATATTTAAAATGCATTTAAACTCCTTCAAAATCATGATACTGTGGCCAGCAAAAGGTAGTACATGGGAAAAAACCTAGATGAATGCTCTTCAATTACACTGAATATTAAAGGAATAGCAGAGTTTTGAACTGTAAGTTAGTTGGCTTCATTTCAGGTGACTGAATGCAATCTGAAATCCAAAGAAATCCAGCATGATAACTTAAAACATTCGCTTTTGAAGCATCCATTTTCCACAGAGTTCCTTGAGTACCCTGATTCTAATCTCCAAAGCAAATGTAATGATCCACCCTTAAACCATAAACAGTTTAAGCAGCTGCCTGGATGCTCTGACAGCCAATCTGTTTTCATCACTAACCAGCAGGGATGGAAAACCGTCTGCTGTAGAGTGTGTGCTGCCGATATAAATTATGCACCCTTTGCAAAACCTGTGTTCTCTCGAAAGGCAGGGAGGAGACAGGAGGGAAAGTCAAAGAATGTAGTTACACAAAAAGACTTGGTGAATTAACTGCTCATCTAGAGGGAACTAAACAGACATTATAAGATCGTGTCACTTACAAGTACAAGATAGCTCCATACCCTTGCCCTTTAATCAAATATTTTACAAGCAGGAAATTCCAATCAGTAAAAGTACAGCAGAGTGTGAAAGCAGAAGCGCAATTGCCTAACACTTTTCATATTGTCAACATTTGAAGTAGATGGATCAACTCTGTAATCCTTCGGGTGTGGTGTAAAGGCAAGAGTATTTTCCTATCCGAGCTTCTCTAATTTGCTTTTGACTTCCTGCTTCGTTATGTCACTCTGTTGTCCCCAAATGAGAGTGTTTCACCTGGTGTGCGAGAGCAAATCAACACACTGATTCAAGGTATTTGTTTCATTTCAACTCTGCAGAATCAGGTGCCAGGCAATGAACAACAGCCAGTGCACCACATGTTTCCCACCACCCAATATTTATCACAATAAAATACAGTTTAATAGCAATTCATTCACCACTCCTAATTATACATGTGCATCTAAGCTCACATTTAATACATTTGGGGAGCTTACCTGATTTGCATGCTCATTATTCACACAGGGTGTGTATGTTAGCATTATAATTACCGAAGGGATACACTCTTGGCTAATCCTTGGTCCAGAAGTTATATTTTTTGCTATCTTATGTCTAAATCAGCAACTGCAAAAGAACGCATAAGACACATTGTTTCTTTTCACATCCCATTCAAGGCTAGGTACATTCTGTGACGTCTCAACCATGTCCCAACACAAACTTCCTGATAAACTTTTAACTTTGTTCTTTCAACATGAACTACAGATTGAGCAGGTTCAGAAGTGGCTTAGCACATTGCTATACCTGGCCTGCGTTCACAGGAGGGCTGTGCTGGCTTAAACTGGCCGACTTGTCCCTAAAGCTCCAATCACCGTTTTTTGTTGCAATGTTTTGCTCTGTGGACGTTTCTAGGGAGGTGGAAAAGGATGCTGAGCAAATGAGGCAGAAGCTTTTCTGCATGCTTTTCTGCCTGTGCTGGGTGCTTAGGTTAGCAATCTGCAACAGCAGGTGACAAGCACGGACAGACTGACATTTTGGTGAGAAGTTCCTTCAGCAAACTCAGAAAGACTCTAAGCAAACAGGAAAATGGAATAGGCAGTTTTATTTATCACTTGAATATTGCTATTCTTAAATTAAAAATAATTATTTTTCTTCAAGGGGTAGGGTTAAATAACATGCATTTTCACCAAACAAAATTTAAAAAACAAATGTATAAAGGGGAAGATGAAGAGAATGTACTTGAAGAATCAGCTTTGAAATACACAAAAATTACTGAGCTTCATGGCACTCATTCAAAGACTGTTTTAGTCAATAGAAATAGTCTCTTGCTGAAGTAAACTTGTTATCAATAGCAATTAACGAGTTTCGACTGAATTTGGAATATGCCAGAAATATGGTATGATCAGTTGAAAAGAGTGCTTTTTATGCTTGCAGAAAATAACACAAATCTATCATTCTGCAGTGTGGGCTATTTAGAGCTCCAGCAATCATGTGATGCTCTTACTAGTTTTCTGTTACATTACTCATACATTCATATATTTTAATTGCACTATAAATGAAACTCTTATGTAATTATTGCAGTTGAACAGTGGGTTGGACAAAGTGACTTCTAGAGGTTTCTTCCAACACAAATTATTCTGTATTTCAGAAGCTTGTAGACAGCAACTTGCATGCTTATTTTTTTTCACGTTAGCTGTCAAAATTCCTAAGAAATCTCTGCTTTTTCTTGTTCGGCAACAATCATAGAAATCTTTAAAGAGACTATCCCCATGGTGTGTGTGTCAATTACAGCACTGGACCACTTCAACTTCACTATGCTGTCATGTATAGTATTTTAATATATTATCTCTCAATGCTACTGTTAACACTGCTTCTTGCAAAAATGTGGGCTTTTTGCACTATTTGGAATGTCCATTAGAGACTTCCATTGTCTACTGCAGGGCCAGCTATGGTAAACTCCTAAGACAGCATAGTTAGAAGGCAAATGAGTAACAGAGGTGCTTTTTTAAAAAGAAATATCTCCCTCTTAAGGGAATGCAAAGATACTCTTCACTTAGGAGGAGGGTAACTGGTGAATCGGCACCTGGTTTACCAGGGCCACAGCAGGTGAATCAACAGCCTCTTGCAACTCCTTCCTATTCCCCCGGACACACAAGGTTCCAGAAACACTTTTACTGAAATGCATTTTTTGTGAAGTTTAGAAGCAGGGTATCTTTAATGAGAAAATGTTGTTGAAAAGTGTTCTGGTTGCCTCTAAGGTTATGTTTCCACTAAAAGGCAAAATTTAATTTATGTCTAGTAGTACTGTTCATTCCTGCCTTTCTCATAATTTACTATGATTAAGCTTATTTTGTATTGTTCATTTGGAAATTATCATTTTCTTAGAAGGCTAAATGTAGGTACTAATTTACTGCTGTTATTACCGTGTAAAATATGAGGTACTTCATGCAGTAAAACACAGTGAAATGACCATACTGTAACTGCTGCCATGAGAAACCACTGAAATATAAGACATTTATATCATTTGCAGATATAAGATATCTGACATTTTGGTTAAGCTGCTTTCTTATGAAACCAAAATAAGAACCAGCTTTTCAAGGATCATTAAAAAGAAATAATGTATGCTTCAAAATATTAAGAAACAAGAAAATTCAGCTTCAGAATAGAAAAAAATGATAATGTAGAAATAGGGGAGCCGGTTATGGCTGTCTTCAACTCTCAATACAGTCTGATAAAAGGTATACCATAGAGAATTAAGGTAGTAAAGCTAACTGCTTCCTTTAAAGATATTGAGCGTTTTATTCCAAGAGCAATTAAAGTACGTATTTTTAAAAAACATGCATTTACTGCGTATGCATTACTAGATGGAGTAAATGTACTAGCAATCCAGGGAAGGCTCAAATAGACCATTTTGCTGTTGGTAGGGAGAAGGGCTGCATCTTTGTAAACTTGAGGCAAGGGGCAGCACTGGGAGGACATGTGAGTTTGAATCAAGAGAACAGCAGATTCACATTAGTTGAGCACCATCTGTAACAGACAGCATTGTGTAATAATGCAGGGACTTGAACACCTGAGCTCTGTACACCGAGTTTCAGGCTCCCCTGTAGTAATAATGTAAAACATGGAAGCACAGGCATCAGAGTATAAATCAGTTCTTACTGCACAGAAGAAAGGCTTTCAGCTTTTGATTTGAACTGATAGAATTTCTGGTCTTGTCATGCCCTAGAACGACAACGAAGGTGTGGATGTTATAAACCCAAAAGGTCTCAGAGACAATTCAGAGAGAACCAAGAATTCACAAAATAAGAAAACTGTACATATTAATCAGGTATGTTTTTTCTTTTTTTTTTTCTTTTGAATAACCTTATGTAAATTCATAAACCTCTAATTCAATGTCAGTAATTGTCTGTGATAATACATCCAAGACAGATATTTTAACAAAACCTGAACTGATTTAAAATTCATAAACTGACGGGAAAGCGAGTTCTGTTCTCAGAAATGCATTAAGGAGAAAAAGCACAGAAAATTGACAGGACATGTAGGATTCAGAAAAGTGTTTTCTAATGTCATAATGGCTTCATGCAAGGTACTAAAGAGGCATCAGAAATGGTGATCAGATGGAATACTGCGGATAAGAAGTTGATATGGAAGCATTTTCTCCTGAGAAGCTGGAAAAGATAATCTGGAAACACTGGGTTTAGTTACACAATATTTCCATCAGACAAGGCATATTATTAAACACCTGCTCATCCAAAACTGGGAAAATTTCAGACAAACACAAACTGGAGGAAACAGCTCTGATGTATGACTGACCAGAGAAAGAAGAGGAGAATACAGTACATATGACTTCATAATAAGCACATCAGTTTTGGCTTCTTTTGACTGTACATTTTTTTAAGCCCACATAGTGAGTAGCTCACTATGAAGACATGAGAGTAAGGTTAAAAACACCCCACAGATATTTTACTAAGTGTCACATATTAATATTTTCATATCCACACTCCAGAAATAATCTGCTACTCTGAAAGTTCAATTAAAAGCTTCCAGTACTTTCCTGCATTGTAATCATATCTACTTACCAAGTTTGGTAATGTTACTTGAGCAGCACATAAGAAACAGAGGTTTTCTGATGCTGTGAATGTTATTTTCTATCTTCCAATGGTTTTTGGATGTGATCAGAGGCAGCAAAGGCGTGCTGCCAAAGAAATGCATCTGCCCTCAAAGTTGAAGTGACTCTAGATTTACAGTGATGAAAAGGATCACTCAGACTGTTCTGATATACACTCCTGGGAACCAGAATGGGATCTGAGATCCCAGGAGAAGAAGGTGTAGACAACACCTATACCTTCCTATTCAAAAAAGCCATCAAAAAGGAAAATGTCAAAACAAAAAGGAGTTTCAGAACTGGTGGAAACTGTTTAAAAGTGGAGAAAAATAGTGGCAGTCCATGAAAGCTTGATTTTAATTAAAGAAATTAATTCTACACTGAAAAGGTTCAGCTGAAAACGTTCAGCCACTACTTTGCACAAGTGTAATAGAGATACATATACTGACACTGACACCTTCTCAGGCACACTGTAGAGGCAGAAGAGTTTATTTTGGGGCTCTGCAGAGTATGGAGTTTGCTGTGCCTCTGCTGGCAGCAGTCCATACGTTCCACATAGCCTTTGGGTTAGCCTCCGGGAGGGCCAACACTCACCAAGAGACAGATCTGATATCATGTCCAGCCATGAAAAAAAAGAAAAGATGTTTGGATCCATTCTCTCCTATCCTTGTGTATCTGCACAGTTAGACACAAAGTGATCTTTGAATTCTGATTTTCTTAACACTTTTTAATGTAGAGTTAGGAAAGCATTTGTGACAATAAAATAGTGACATAATAATATTCTAAGCATATTTAAATACATTATAGACAAAGTGAAAAGATGTGGACTGATGCTTTTTATGTTGCAACACTCAAAAGAAAAAGTAGGTTATATTCTCAAGACAAACAGTATCTTTCACAAATTCAAAGAGCCAGAGCCCAGGCTGTCAGTGATCCAGGGAAGCTCCTTGCCTGCGGAGGATGCTGTGGCATGGGGGAAAGCGATGAAGGAGCACTGGCCTGGAGAGCATATGAAGCAGGGGTGCTGGGGATGGTGGTGGGAATGGAGTCAGGAGGTGTGGGAAGTGAGCTTCAAGCCTTGACGAGGAGAAAGGACATGGTGCCCCAGGGAGCACAGCTGCTTCCAAATGTGGAAGCATAGCTCTATGACCCAGAAGGCTGGACTCTCCTGATTTATAGTGTAGGCTCAAAAATCTGCTAGAAGCACTGGCATGCAATATACCCCAAATTTAAGCCCAGGAATAAATGATATTTCGGTACTATCAGCACTCAGTGTCCATCAGGTGAGAAGCCCACCTCCTACAGCCACTGGGAAGAATGGTCATAGTTACTAAAAATAATAGCAACCTAGTAGGCAGCAGCATCTGCATTTTTCAGGTTTGCTTTATTTCACAGTCAAGACCAAAGAGAGAAAGAAATGGAGTTCAGCAAAAATGTGGCTATAAATTACAGTGCAGCTCCACAGAGCCACACAACTCCCACCACCATCACTCCCCTTCCAAAAACTACCACCAAGAGGACGGAGAGACTCCTGTCTGTGTCACGCTGAGCTTCCTCCTAAGGGAATGAATAGCGGCTTCCACATACATATTCCTCCGCACCATTTTAATTTTGCCTTTGAGCTGGTTCAGGTCTCTCACTAGGAACTGATCGAGGGCTTTCCAAGACTTTCGGTGGCAGCTGCAGCAGGAAAGCCGGACTGAAGGCAGGGGCCAGGGTAAGGCCTATGGTGGGCCTTGCCTCACACAGCAGCTTGGGGGAAGCAGTTAGCACAGATAATAGCGATGCAAAAAGAAAACGAAAACTCACCTGCAGCCTGCCACCGTTCCAAGTGTCTGGGCAGGGCGGGCTGGCTGCACTTGAGATGGTAGGACACGACCACCATCTCAGGAAAACACTGCCTACCTTCACCGTGGTCCTGGACAGACACCTGAGGGCCACACCGCCCCACCATGGCGTAGAAGGAAGAGGCTCCAGCATGGCGCCCGGGCCTCCTGCGGTTATGCTGCTGACGTTGAACACAACAGCTGCCGGCAACTCCTGCCATGGGTCCCGCCATGATCACGGAGGTACATACCCCTGGGACAGGGGCTCCCCCGCTGCCCCTCCAGACAGGGCCGGGGTGGGCACAGCAGCCCTCCATGGGTGCAATTCCAGGGGGCTGTGCTGCCACCAGCTGGCTCAAGGACCGTCCTTGAACATGGCAGAGGCCAGCTGGCAGTTGTTCCAAAAGCTTTAATGCCGCTGGGTTTATGTGGAGTCAGGAAGCAAAAAGGTGCTTTCCTGATGAAAGTGTGCTGTCTGGCCAAATTTCAAGTTTCTGTGACAGAAGCTCTCTTTAGAGTATTGTTACCTGTTGCCTGTTCTGCAAGGAGAAAAGCAAGAAAAGCAGGGGGTCGTCAACAGGAGGTGCTGGGCAAGCTGGCTAATTAGCAGCTCTAGCTTTCCTACCTGCAGCTGGCACTTTTCGGTGTGTATGCAGCGGTGTGTATGCCTCTATGGGGCACTCTTCAATTCTAAGTAACACTGGTATTTCCCCCCCCACCCTTTATTTCCCCTTTCAAACTGATGTGAATGGCTTGGGAAAGTTCACAGCCACGGTCTAACCACAGGGTTTGCCTGATACGATCACAGCGTTGGTGGCAGACAGGAGAGCTGGAGCCATGTGCTCAGTGCAGGTGGGAAAGTCTTGAGACTGCTTCAGCCATCTGCCAGCGGGGATCTGTTTTTTCACACCTTTCTTAACAAGCATGCACCCCTCTCACAGCCTCGGCACCCGATCTGTTTTCCAGGAGGATGAATACATCAATATTGAGAGTGAAAACAAATGTGACTCAGTAGATGATGAGCAACCACGCTTGAAAGGGTAATGTCTTTTGGATGAGTAAGTTTTCCGTTCATTTCATCTTGGCTTAAGCAATAAGCTGCCAGTGTTTATGCTTCTGGAGTGACAGCTCTAAATTTCACTGGCACACCCCTATGCTACACAGACCCTAGTCTTGCCTGGCAAATTGTGTAATACAGAAACACATTGTATTTAAAATTATTGTATCTGTCAACTGACATGTGTGATTGTGGAACTACCCTTCTAAAGCCTTGCTTTAGAAGCAGTGTTTTTTCTTTTTGTACATTAACTACTTTTTCAATATTTCCATAAGAATCATTTTTAAAGAGAGGTCTTAAGCAATGATCTCTTGTAGGAAGTTAAAGGTTCACTATTGTCCTTCAGTTTGCATAGCTATTTACCCCAGTGCAAAATAAGAACAGAATAGCTGTAAAAAAAGCCATTTTGATGGGGCAGAATTTTTACACTTTGTTAGCACTGGTGGCATGTGACCACACAGTGAAAACACACATCTACATTTTACTTGAGGATTAGGGGGTTTTTGGCAAAAACTATAAACCCTGTATAAGACATTTAAAAAATTAACATACAATACCTAAAATTATATTTTAATGTCTTAATATTTCTCTTTTCTATTGAATCTTCATATAAACCTTCCCAGAAATCATACTGTATTTTTTCCCTGATTTCTATGACTTCATTCTGTTATACAGCACAACATTTCAGCTTTGAACCTGTCTTTCTATCACTCGATTCTAGCAACTCGCCTACTGGTTATCTCAAATAGGAGTTTGTCTCACCCAAATTTGAATACTTGGAAAGATCTCATTCCTGTACAACTGATACTCTTATATACAGTAGTAGTTGTGAAGATTTTAATTATGCTTTCAACTTATACATACAGAAATTAAAGACTTGTTAATATGATCAGTTTTATTGATGACATCATATTAAAATATTGCTTCAAAAATCTAGCAAAACTACTTAGAAGTCACTTAAATAGTTTCTCATTTCTCCTCTCTGTTTTTTGGAGATTTGTCAATCCTTTAGCAGTGCATAACATGAAACACTTTCTTGTTTGAAACACTTAGGGTATTGTCTAGCAAAAACAAAAGCTGAGATTTGATAGGTCATACATCCAAGTTTGATAAGCCCCTCCAGTGGCAGGTATCCAGCTTTACCCAGAAGTAAGCTAATCAATTGCACAGGCAACTGTTGGCACCCAAATGGCTGCACAAGGTTAGCAGAGTCTCTCCCCCTCAAACCTGGGCCCACAGGAGTCACTGGACAAGAGGCATCTCTCCACAGAGATGGGTTGAATTGCGGCAGAGATGAGGCCCGTATGTCTCTTATTTATTTGTACTCCCATGGAGAGCTGAGGGATAAGTAAGATTTAAGTCACAGGGCTTTCTGTTCCCAGGGTCCCCTTATTCTTCCATCAGCAGTAGACACTGTTGCCTCGGGCAGTGAAAGCTCATCGTAGGCTGGAAGCTGAAGAGCACTTAGCTCTGTTCTGATTATATTCAGGCTACGGCTTGTTCTATGTTCTTCAGTTTTGCACTTGGTTTTGTACTTTGTCTAGATTTTATGTTGAACATCTGACAAGGGCAATGGTACCTATACCAAGTTATTTTTTTGTAAATTAGCTCCTAAAAGCAGGCACTGATGTGATCTAATGTCTTCCTTGTATCTGCTCAAAATGGGCATTCTCAAAGCATGTCTTAATTTTGAATGCATCATCAATTTCTTTCAACACATAGTACTGAATAGCCTTGATCGGAGACACAACCCTTTCGAAAGATCAGTCTGTCGATAACAAGAATTCACCATATGCAAGGTGTTAATATTCACTTATAGAGTACATGCAGACCAGAAAAAGGATTTCTGAGTTGCAAAATGCAAGCAAGAATAGTTTTGGCATATACAAATATTTTATATTAAAAGCTCTCCTTTAAGTGTGCTGAAGTGATATTTGCTTTTTCAACATCTTTGGTTAAGTAAAAGCCATTAGCAACATGCTGCACTTTAAGCCTATAGGGACAGCTTTTAGAAAATAATTTTTCCTTCGCAAATTAATCAGATTTTATAAGAAAGATGTTTTTTTCTGCCACCTTTTGGAACTGAGCTGCATATTGATAACATATATGCCTAAACATTTAAGATACCCTGCTACCAAAGTGATAACCACCTAAATTAATAAATTAACAAAGGAGAGAGAGGTGTTAGAGCAAAGAATAGATTACAAGGAATTGTAATCTTAGAATAATGATTTTAAATCCCAAAGGACACATAAGAAGCAATAACAGATAGTAGGTAATATTTTTTCCTTTTTTTTTGATTGATGGATAAACCGTAAATTTGATAAAGTCACTCCAGCTTATTCGTGCATCTGTCTCTCATTTTTCCTTTTCTTTCTTTTCGTGTTGTATCCAATCTCTCTGCTGAGGTTGGATAGATAACCTAATGTTCTAACAAGGAAAAAAAGCCCAAGAGCTATGATTTGTGAGGCAACAGGAATTCCCAGAACTAAAATTGAAGTATCAAAAGCAATCAAGATTTCTCAGAGACCCTGTTACTCTTTGTACTAGTGAAGGAGCATGTTCCTGCTCTGCTGTTCTCAATGCTGGTATGAATTAAGTTAATATTCATTGTTTCCCTCCAATTTCTTTTACGTGAATTGATTATTATTTTTTTTTTAGTGCAGAAAAGAAGGGTATCCATACTGAATTTTGGCGTGCATCTGACTCCGGCTGCATCTAGTTTCCAAATGAGTACAGATAATTAGCATCTCTAAATATAACATTGCCTTTATAGACTGTAGGGTGTGAGGTACCACTTTAGAGAAACACAGCTTTTCTTGTGATTTCTTGTTCAGGTTGCACAATACAAGGATGTTTATTACCTACAGCTTTTGTAACTGAAATACATCCACATCACCAGCACACTTAACTTCGGAAATCTATGTTGATTTAACTCCTTTAACTGCTATTTCCCTACATTTCAGCCTCCCTCATAAAATCACTGTGTTACCCTTAATGAGGTGAGAAAAGAAATGAAATAAAGTATGTAATAATTGGAAGAATAGGTACTAGAACAGAACATTCAAATACAACAGATTGCTTTAGCTTCCATGAACTGATTAGTCTTAGATGAAAAATTAAGGTAATTAACAACCAAATTTTCAAATCATAGAATCATTTAGGTTGGAAAAGACCTTTAAGATCATCAAGTCCAGCCGTAAACTTAACACTGCCAAGTCCCACTAAGCCATGCCCCTAAGTGCCACATCTACATGTCCTTTAAATACCTCCAGGGATGGTAACTCAACCACTTCTCTGGGCAGCCTGTTCCAGTGCTTGACAATCCAATCTAAACCTCCCCTGGTGGAACTTGAGGCCCTTTCCTCTCGTCCTATCACTTGTTCCTTGGGAAAAGAGATCAACACCCACCTCATTACAACCTCCTTTCAGGAGTTTATCCAGAATATCCAGAAACATCTATGCACAGTGTAATAAGGTTTTAGATGAACGTTGGTTATTTTTCACACACAAATGCAATCTTAGCCCTTCATGACTACAGCAACACTACACCTCCACATAGCAATGCTGGGCTGCCTGTATTAAAAATCTGTGGGTCTGGTAATGGGCAATGAATCTTTAACTACCTACCCAGCTTGCACTAACCTTGTTAACAGATCCCCTCATGGAAGAGGTGTACTTCAGAGGCTAGCAGAACTGGCCTGCTAACTTCAGTCCGTTAGATGATTGGTGGATTGGCCCCTTAGACAGCCGCCGGATTTGCTTTTTTGCTCGTCCAACACCAAACCAAAGAAGTTGCTCTGCCAAAGCTTTGCAGACATCAGCATGATTTTCTTTGGCACTTTGGGATCCTAATTTGACCCTTACCAAGTGCAGCATACTCCAGTGGAGAAATTTTGATCAATTTAACCTGATCTTCCTATGCAAATTGCTCTTCTTTTTTATCTACAGCTGAAGTTTCTGTTCTGTTTGGTTTTTCGCATTTTCCTAGGCATTTAGAAAGGAAATATGATAAAGTCTGTGGCTTTTGCAAGAAACATAAGACCAGAATTCGCTATGTGATCTATGGAATTTTAATAACAGGTACAGTATCTTGCAGCCAGCGTTGCTGAAGCATTATTTATTTACCTATATGAGATTACAGACTGTCCCTGTCTTCTATCTAACAGAATAACTCTTGACTGTCTTAAAGAATGCATTTGAAATGAGGTAAAACTGAATTTAGTCCCAGAGAAAGCTCCAGATCACAAAACTTCTGCTTGTTCCCAGATGTAACAAAAGTACAGATATTGCTACATTGCTCCTCCAGCATGTTTCAACTCTGACTAGCAATTACAGTTGGATAAATGTAGTAGTTCAGTCTTTGTGTTTACTCTATTATCTACCCCATCCAAGAGGCCTATTAAATTACAGTTTTAGGAACTTGCCCAAAACCACAAAATCACATAAAGAGTCAGGCTCCGACTTGGACCGAAATGGAAGTTTTCTGTTCTGACCCATATCACTCAATATTCACAGCAAATGTTTGCTAGAGGTTTAATTGTTTGCTAGAGATTTGCTGTGGTTTGTGTCAGCATGCACTGCAAAGTCATTCAGATATTCTTCTTTGTCCCTTTGCTAATTATCCAGTAGGTTGGTTTGCCTCTGTCCACTTCATCAAGTTTCTTTTTGAGATCCTCCTACCTGAACACCGAGAACATCTAGACCTAAAATATGTCTGTGTGATAGGCATCAGCATACCATAAAGTGGTTATAAAAGGGCCTCTTGCATGATGAATATCCTGCCCTCCTATCATCATCTTGTCTTGTTTTGTCATAGAACAGACATATCCTGGCTCAAGAAAGCAAGAGAGTTCTAAGGATATGTCAGGATCTCATATGTTAATTCCATAAAAAACAACTTGCTTTACACAAAACAGTAATTCTTCTTCCTTATTTGCCATAGGCAGAATCAGATTATTATTTTGAAGAACTGAATGTTTCATTGTCCAGAGCGTATTAGCAATGAACCTGCCAAATGTCAAATCATGTCACAGCTACTTTACAAAGTAAGCTACTTTTAAGCTTCCCAATTACTTGAGAGGGCCATCAAATCAGGCAATTGACAAATGTTTCTGTTTCTTCTAGTTTTATTGGATAAACTCATCCTCCTGTGAAGGAAGGAACCAGGCCCATGGTTCTTAATTCACAGTTTTTACACAGGAAAAAGCAGTTCTGTAGATGGGTTTAATTTTCTCAAGTGATTAACATGTTTGATATGAACTTGTCTTGGCCAAAGTATATAACCTGCTTTGACAGGATGAAAGCAACGTATCATATCAGTAAGCTTATCAAAAGTAACAACACTGTGAAAGTAAAATTTTTCAGTATTTAGGCCAAGTTGGAAAAGCACTTAAAAGATAAACATAGTCCTGACTTTAACCACATCCTTCAAATTTAAGATTTGATTCTGCTTTTAAAAAGACCAACCTGACTGACATGTATATTCTTGTTTCTGTGACAGCGTACTTGGCAGTAGTTATTGCAGCCTGTAGCTTGAATTTTCAGAGAGCCTTGCCACTCTTTATCATCACTGTCATAGCCATCTTCTTCATCTGCTGGGATTTTTTAATAGCTAAGTATGAAGACAGAATTGCTGCATTCTTTTCCCTTGGAGAAAGGTATCTGGAGAAACAGTGGTTTTGGATGAGATGGTAAGTATGGATTACTTCCTATTTATGCAGAAGGACAAAGCATTAGTCGTTTTATCCCTATAGTTTTATTTCAGCTTACACCCCAATAAGCACAGGGAGATGGATCAATCATAAAATTGCAATAAGACCAAAGAATACACACAGACTAATTTAATATTTTCCAGTTCATATATGTCAGACACACCTTTAAGATTGCAATACAGTAGCTATGTATCAAAAATCTTGACAGAAAGTGTAAAAAAAATTCCTCAAATTGAGACAGAACAAGTTTCTGCTTGCAAGAGAATATGTCTACAGACTTCAGGTGAGTTGTGGCACAAGAAGGACATGGACCTGCTGGAATGGGTCCAGAGGAGGGTCACAAAGATGACCAGAGGACTGGAGTACCTCTCCTATGAGGACAGGCTGAGAGAGCTGGGGTTGTTGAGCCTGGAGAAGAGAAAGCTCTGGGGAGACCTTATAGCAGCCTTCCAGTACCTGAAGGAGGCCTACAGGAAAGATGGGGAGGGACTTTTTATGAGGGGGTGTAGCAATAGGATGAGGGGTAACGGTTTTAATGTGAAGGAGTGTAGATTTAGATTAGATATTAGGAAGAAATTTTTTACTGTGAAGATGGTGAGGCACTGGAACAGGTTGCCCAGAGAAGTTGTGGATCCCTCTTCCCTGGAAGTGTTCAAGGCCAGGCTAGATGGGCCTTTGAGCAGCCTGGTCTAGTGGGAGGTGTCCCTGCCCATGGCAGGGGGGTTGGAACTAGATGATCTTTAAGGTCCCTTCTAACCATAACAATTCTATGATTCTGTGATTCTGCATTCATACTGCAAGCCAGAAAGTGCCTCATTGTCACTTGTTCAGAAAGCTGTGAGATTCATAAAAACCTTAACTCCAATATATGCAAACTGCTGAAGTCTGAAGTGTGTTGTCTAGACATTACTTGTTCACATATCCCCATAGCAATTTTTACTTGGCTTTGGGAATCAAAACATGCCAGGCACATTTGGTGTCATAATAAGATCATACAACCTCATTTGGGATGGTAGACATTGATCTCGTAGATGAATTGTAGATGCTTAGATCTGGTACATGTTTATTCCAAGTATTCCTGAGTATTTATCAGGAATATTTAAGTTATTCCTGGGAAAATGGGGAGCCAAAGGAAGCTCAGAGACCAAAGAAACGACCAAATGAAATCTCATTAAAAAGGAAAAGGAAATTGGCCAGCTGCCTTCTATCTCAGCTAGGTCACCTTCTATCTGAGAGAGAAAGAGGTCTAAGGAGGAGTCATTCTGGGTTCAGGAAAATGTCCCAACTTATTATTAAGGTTTTTAATTGACTTTGCCACAGAAGCAGGAATTTCTAAGAAAGGTGCTATAAAGATTGAGGTCATTCTGCTCAGGAGCCACATCAGAGAGCAGTCATACACAGGCACCTCCGTTAGACAACCTGGCAGCCCTTTGGGGGAAGGAGCAAACAAAACAGGAAAGCCCTGATAAACAGGTGGAACAAGCCAGGGGCAGTAAGTGCTGTATTACCTGGGCTGCAATCCTTAAACCGTACATATCACAGATTAAGTGCTTAACTGTAAGTCACAGGTTCCACTAAGAGACAGAAAGTCTCTCAAGTGTAGGCAGTGTTATTCAGCATTGCAATGGCCAAGCCGTTTTGTGTAGCTGGCCTGCAATATTTTTGATCCAGGTCTAAAAATGGAATTTAGGTATCTAGGTATCACTGAAATCAGTGGAAGCTAAACAACTGTTCAACACAGGCAACATCAAAGAACCGGGACTATGTTTAGTTTTCCCCTCTGTAATGACTATTAGCAGCCCAGAAAGCTAATCGTATCCTGGGCTGCATCAGGAGAAGCGTGGTCAGCAGGTCGAGGGAGGTGATTCTCCCCCTCTACTCCACTCTTGTGAGACCCCACCTGGAGTACTGTGTCCATTTCTGGAGGCCCTACTACAAGAGAGATATGGACGTGCTGGAATGTGTCCAGAGAAGGGCCATGAGGATGATCAGAGGGCTGGAGCGCCTCTCCTATGAAGACAGACTGAGAAAGTTCGGCTTGTTCAGTCTGGAGAAAAGAAGGCTCCGAGGAGACCTTATAGTGGCCTACCAGTATCTTAAGGGGGCCTACAAGAAAGCTGGTGAGGGACTTTTTAGGATGTCGGGTAATGGTAGGACTAGAGGGAATGGATTAAAACTAGAGATGGGAAGATTCAGACTGGACTTTAGGAAGAAGTTCTTCACCATGAGGGTGGTGAGACACTGGAACAGGTTGCCCAGAGAGGTGGTGGAAGCCCCATCCCTGGAAGTTTTTAAGGCCAGGCTGGAGGGGCTCTGAGCAACCTGATCTAGTGGGAGATGTCCCTGTCCATGGCAGGGAGGTTGGAACTAGATGATCTTTAAGGTCCCTTCCAACCCTAACAATTCTATGATTCTATGATTTCCTTGCCTCTCAGGTTGCTGTTGTGATAATTACCTTCAATATGCAAGCTGAACATGGTTCTGTGATAGGTGGGACGACAGAAACACTGAACACAGGTGTACACATGGCTCTTGTCATTGTTTCTGAGATAGTCAAAATTGCTGTGATTAAGTTATTTTTCTAAGCAGACTACAGCAGGTTACAAAGGAATAAAGAATTTGTAACCTGCTTCTCAATAGTGTGTGTTTCATAGGCCCACCATTTAAACAGCACAACACAATTCATAAAAACCACAGCCTGTCTTGCCCAGAACTAAGAAAAGATTCAAAAAAGAAGACAGGAAAGGAAACGGAGGATGGAGTGAGAAAGGAGGGTATCTTCTCACACTTAATTTAATAGAAATAACACCCAGACAGGAGTCAGTAATGCTTTACTGAGTTTCCCTCATACTCTGACTTTGGGGACATGATTGGAGAATGCTTCTTCTGGATGCCACCAAGAGACGTTGTTGTCAGAGTTGCATCAACAAAGGCAGGTTCCTGCTTGTGTAGAGCTACGTATTTCAGCTTAATACGTTGCTCAGAGAATTCATTCACAAACAGAGATGTAATTGTTATGGGAAGGGGGAGAAATATCTGGTTGTCTTCAGGATGTCATGCCTGATACTTTTTTTTTTTCCTAGGGTGTTGTGTGCAGCTCTTATCATAACTATCATCTGTTGGCTCATCTTTGACACAGCAAAACAGGGATCCCACCAGCTGATCTCCTTTGGTGGGCTTGTGTTGTATGTTCTCTTGATGTTTATCTTTTCCAAATACCCAACCAGAGTGAGTATTTAGTCCACGTTGGGTCTTTTGTGGGTTTTTGTTCGTCTCAAAAGCTATTGCCCTAACCTAGCACCAAGTTCAGTAAGAGTAACAGAAAACCCATGAATAACAAAATTTAGGCTTCCAAAAACCCAGTGATGTATTTGATTTCTGAGGAAAGTCATTTTGCTGTGACATCTTGGAGAACATGTGTGGGGCTGTACCATCATCTGGCTCTCACTATTTTGGGAGGCCACTCCCATCCTTTGTTCCAGCCCTGATGCAGATTGGAACACATTTGGTCCTCGAGCATCAGCGCAAGCTAAGGCAGGCCTGCTCCATGCTTTCCACCAACAGGAGGCTTACCGCAGTCCTTAGGACATTGTAGACCCTTATTTGAGGACGCTGTCATCGTATCAACACAAAGCAAATGGAACTGGAGATGTACTTCCCTCGTGTAGCTCTTAATCTCTCACAAATTTGATTCCCACTGCAAATGCAGCCACTGAGAACAAGCTGAGGACCTCACTTTTCACTAACCCACTCCCATAGGCTTATCAATGTCATTTATTTTAATTTCCTAGCTGAGATGTCCACTCTGTACTGCTGTGATACTACGAAGGGTTTACTTCAGCCACCATAACTCCCACCCCAGCTTTTACTCCTGTGTGCATGCCTAGCATACAGCACATGCTTTCATCAGTCATATATTAATCCATCGTCCAGGTCACCAAGTTTCACCAATGCTTTCTCAACACTCGTGCAACAGTGCTGAGACTTTCTTAACAGAAAAATGTTCCCTCAGCAAGGACTAATGGACCTGCCACTCCCCATCATTTGCAAACTACTGCTGTCTCCAACTGAGGTGAAAATTCATGTACTCCAAATGCTTTGTGCTCTCCCATGGGTCCTCATTACACCTAATTGGCTTGTGTTATTCAAATATCATCTGAATAAATTAGAGAGTGCCATCTCAGCTCTTTGCTTTGTAAATAATCAGATTCAATTTTCACAAAACAAAGATGTATTCTGAGGCAGCAGAGCAGAAAGCTGCAGTGTAGCGTGGAGGGACTGGTCACAGGTAGACACAGTTTTCCCTACAACTGTCTTATTCCATATGAATCGCAATATCTGTGAGTAGTTCTCAAGTATCAAAGCTCTTTAAAGCTGGCAAACAGAAATAGAGTTCATATTACCCAATCACACAGAAAAAACTGTGGCAAGTCTCCTTATTCCCGGTCCAGATATGTGGAGAATCTGCATGCTCAGTTGCTTTTTTTCTAATTTTCCATTTCAGTTAAAACAAAATAATATCATGTCATCTGCCCTCAAGTTTGTCTATTCCATGTATAAACTGTAGCACAGGAAGGACTGTCCCTCCTTCTCCTGCTACTTTGGTTACGTGCAGCCTGTGATGGTGAAATGGGCCTGTCCGTACTTACCTAGCCAGGCTTTCGGCAGCTAGCTCAGATGGAGACATCCACAGTGCAGAGCTCTCAAATTAGGAGAAATGACTCACGCCCCAAGTTCCCTACAACTGTTTTTGGCAGCTGCCCCTATCCTGCAGTATAGTCAGAAAATCCCCTTACATTATTTTAACAAACACTGAAAGTGAACTAATATTTATTTAAATAACAAGTGGTTTCTTTATTTTTCTTTTTCTATCCGTCTAGGTTGCTTGGAGACCAGTATTTTCAGGAATAGGAATGCAGTTTATTCTTGGGATCCTTATTCTAAGGACCAAAGTGGGGTTTGATGTGTTTAACTGGCTAGGCAACCAGGTCCAGGTGAGCTACTGGCAAAAAATTTATTTTTTATATCATTTTCTGTCTTGAGACAGACAGGCAGTTCAAGGGTCTGTTTGCCCTGGATGTTTTTCCCTCTTGAGAAAAACTGGGTTCTCAGAAAGGTAATTGACTACCTCAATTCAGGTAGTCTGAATACCTTCTCATTTCTTTTTTGTCCGGTTAATACAAGACCATGTGGGACAGGCTGATGACTAATGACCAGAGTGACCCTGTTTCTTAATGGTTTTACCATCCTTGGGCTGAAATAATAACTGCACCCTCCAAAAACAAGACTGCTATTGTACCAGGGCACTCATAAAAACTCTTAGTCCTCGCCCAACTCCAAAGCATCCTTGCAATAAACCTGAAATCCTTGCTGAAAAACCTTGGGATTTAGCAAGGCAGAACCACTGTTATCTTCAGAGTAGTCACAGTCCTGGCCCCAGGAGCATTTCATAGTTCTCACAACATAAAAGAAACTGAATTAAACTACAGGTGAAGGGTCTAGAGCACAAGTCTTACAGCGAGTGGCTGAGGGAACTGGGATTGTTTAGCCTGGAGAAAAGGAGGCTGAGGGGAGACTTTATCGCTCTCTACAACAACCTGAAAAGAGGTTGTAGCGAGGTGGGGCTTGGTCTCTTCTCCCAAGTAACAAGTGATAGGATGAGAGGAAACTGCTTCAAGTTGCAACAGGGCAGGTTTAGATTGGATATTAGGAAAAATGTCTTCACCAAAAGGGTTGTCAAGCCTTGGAACAGGCTGCCCGGGGAAGTGGTGGAGTCAGCATCCCTGGAGGTATTTAAAAGATGTGTAGATGTGGCACTTAATGACACGGTTTATTGCTGGACTTGGTAGTGCTAGGTTAAAGGTTGGACTCAATGATCTTAAAGGTCCTTTCCAACATAAATGATTCTATGATTCTGTTCTACAGGTGTCAAAATCCACAGCTGGGAGCTGGCAAACCAGCTCCCTGCGAGCAGCAAAGGATCTCTAGAGGGTGGACAGGATCCATCCATAACTGCCCCTGTAGGCAGTCTCCAGGCACAAAGTTTTTTTAAAAACGTCCATTACTGGAAAGTAATAGATTAGAGAAATTCAAAATGTAGATCAGCAAGTACCCACTGAATGACATTCAGTCTTTTCACCCCAGGGATACTATTCACACAGCTGTTCTTCACAGTAGAGATAATTAAGCACATTTAAAACAAGACAGTGCAGAATGTACTGTCTCTGCGCGGGATTGAAGGCACAGGTCTGACTTCTGTTGCTGCTAATCTACAAGCAGTGGGAGTCACCTGGGTTTTGTCACCAGGTTCTCAGTCTAGCCCTTCGTCTCTGACTGAAGTGGGTCTGGTGCCCTCTTTTGTTAGCTCCATATGGCTTACAGTCACTCCTGTCATAACTCCAGCTATTACGTCTCCATTTTAAACTGTATCATCAATTGCATATGTTGGCATCAGGAGAATAAAAATTATCCACCATATCAGAATTAAAAAGTAGAAGATTCTATTAGACTAGCTTTGGGTTACTCTTTTCAAAACTCATTACTTCAGCCAGTAAAGCTCCATTTTAAACTGTGTCTTTAATTGCACTTATTTGCGTAAGAGGGAGTGTAGAAATGCACCAGAGGACCAGGATTAAAAAAAAATTTATCTTCTTTTAGTATGGTTTTTGGCCTTTATCTTGTTGGGCACAGCACAAAAATGTGCCTTATGCCCTTGCTGGTTATCTACATACTCTGAAGCAGCCTGCGCTCTTGGCAGAGCAGAGCAAAGACTCTCATTTCAGCAAGACACAGTGAAACCTAGACCCATACAACGCACAGCACAAGCTCCTTGCACCTCACCAGATCTCTGCAAGAAAACTAGCAATATTTGCTTAGTTTTTGGCAGGGACCCAGAGCTTATGGCTGACTTTCTTTGCTTTCTGTCCCTAGACTTTTCTGGAGTATTCTGACACAGGTGCTAAGTTTGTGTTTGGTGAGAAATATACGGACCATTTCTTTGCTTTTAAGGTAAGACAGGTTTTATGTATACTGTATGTGGCAGACTGACAACAGAAAAAGGAACAGTATGGCTGGGAAATAAATTCATTATATGTCCTTTGATACCAGTCTAGTCACCAGAGAAATCAGGTAAGTAAACTATTCCTTACTGTGTGACACTGAACAGAAAATTTGGGAACCTCACACAAAGACCTTCATTTATTGTCTTACGCCGAGTTAGATTACACTTATTTAGTCTAATTGTAACAACATATATTACAAGTAGACAGGATTTTAGGGTATGTTTCTACACAGAATGGGTTAAAAGGCTTCTACATGGTCACTGAAAGAAATACTACCTCCAGCCTATCTTCTCTACCTCTCCACAAGTAAAGGTGCTATACCATATTACGCTGCTCTGTCCTAAAGCGCTGTGCAGACCGCTGCCTCACAGACACTGCCTCTGTAGAAGTGGACATCCTAGGTGTATACTTATCCAGGTAGAAGAGGTAGAAGCTGCCCATGCATAAGGAGGAAGAATTACATTACATTATTTTTACTTTAATAAGATCCCAGGGAGATTTCCCAGCTTTCCCTTAGGAGATCTTGTTGGGAAACTACTGGAACACAGCTTATGTGCTCTGTGCTCTCTAACCCCCACGAGCATCCTGTCTGATTTTGCTCCCATACATAGCCCATGCCATAGTACCTGCTTAGGCTGGAATCAAGAACATAGAAAGCAAAAAAAACCCCAACTGTGAGAAGTGTGCTAGGACTTTCTTAAAGACCATTCTTCTGTCTGGTATTTCAGGCACCTGACCATAGGCTTACCCACCTTTTATCATCTTTTTTTTTCCTGGAGGTGATATTCCAAACTGGGTATTCTTCACACTTAATTCTTTCACTATCTAAGAATAAAACCTTACCTATAAAATATGCTGTTACTAAGAATAGTCAGAACATCTTAGAAGGGAAAACAATGAAGTATTTCATCAAGAAATATAAATTATATTTTAATTGCAGTATTTTTGTACCTTTTGTTTGACTTTCCAGTCTCCTCTCACCTTTACTCCATTGAGCACTCAAATGACAATTTGCATGCACAATTACATATTCTGGGGGTGAAATGGTTTAATTCCCACCCCCAATGATATTTTTCCCATGTTTTTCCAGAATGCCTTATGAGTATGATTTTTTCAAGGTGATTTTTAATGGCTCTGTGGTGATGCAAAATGCTTTGCTGACTAAAGCCATAACTAGGGACCAGACAGTCAAAAGTTTGCTTCTGTCTATGCACATGTCCGTCAGTCTTATTCTATGCGATAAGCTAGCAAAAGACGTGGAATTTTTAGAAGAGGATAACAGGGACAAGTAGGTTATTTTCACACCAAAAAACAAGAAAACAAAACCCATGAGTTGATTTTCAGAGCTGCATATGTCTTGCTATCAGACTATATGTGGTAAACGAAGTGGCAGACAAGCACACAGCAACACCAAAACATACTCCATCTGCTCCTCCCATAGGAAGAGCATCACTGAGTGACAGCCAGCCTATTCTGTCTTCAAACACTTGTCATTTATTTGGAGTATAAATGGTCAAAAGTGCTTTTTTGTGTCTTTCTGATAATTTACGATATTTGCATGTAGTACTGAGCTGTCCAAATCTTGCCCCGAGATATTTTAAAGCGCCCTCCAAAAGAGATAATTCTCAGTCTCAGCTTAGCTCTTGAGAAGAGTAGGCAAGTGCTAGGGTATGTCTTTAGAGAAAACTGCCAGAGCCCAATTGTACCCATACTGCATCCTTAGCAGTATAAAGGGACACCTCAGTTTTCTGCCAAGTTAGATGCACAGTTACCAGAGCAGACACATCTGATGTGTGCACCCACTGGGTGTTCAGGCCAGTCCCACTACAGCCTTTGAGCACATTGTCTTGGAAGCAGTAATTAGTGATAAATACATGCATTTGCGTGCATAAACTGTGTTATTTTAAATGCGTATTTGTGTATGCAGATGCAGAGTTTCAGAGTTCTGAAAAAAACACTTGCCCACATAAACAAGCTAATGTGCATTGTTTTTCCTGTAAAAACACACACTTAAAACTAACAGCCATACTATTTTAGCTCCACTACTAACTCCAGTGAGTGAGTGAACACAAAAATTTCTCTTGATTTTAGTACACTCAAGTACTTAAGTAGTTGGGAAAAAAACCCTTAGTACTAAGCCATCTATCCTGTTGACTACAAAAGGCAAAAGTTTCAAGCAAGCAGGGAATTAGACTTCTGTTATATCAGTAATTTCCTTTCTATGCCAGGAGCATTATGGCTCCCTAAGAAAGGCTTTGCTTTAGGAGTGTCTGAAACCAGGATGTTCCTTAAACATCAATAGCAACTTCTCCCTTAAAGGAACATAAGGAAAAAGCTGAACATAAGCCACAAATGGGAAAGGAGTTGTGAGCAGCCAACAATTTTAACTCCTTGTCCTGCATATAGCATAAAGAATAACCATGATCCAGAAAGCAGCTCTTTAGTAAGGTCAATATTGCAGAATTGATAATAAATATGAAATTACCCTGTTTATAAAAAATACCAATTAAAGAGTTTATTTTCTTACAGGGTGTATTATGGGAAGCATTAACTGCATCATCTGTAGGCCACATAATTGTAATACTAAAGAGTCCTTTGATACCAATTCTCCATTGAAATATTGTGGGATTTTTCAGAGTGCTCATTAAATTTATTCATCAGTTAAAACTTGACTATTTCAAGGTGTGTTGTAGGTATCAGGACCTACACATATTGGAGACTAAAGTTCCACTCAAGTTTGTCCACAGTATAATACAATACAATACAATACAATAGCAATAGTTTAGCCATGCAGGTATAATTACACTGCAGGATCCATTCACTCCTCCCGTATGGAAACACGCTAGCCCTTTTTGAGGAGCAGGCTTCTGCTACAGCTGAGGTCCATCTGACTCCCCTGTAACACTTCCTTTTGCAGTTCTCTCCCCACTTTCTGAGTCGGCAACTGTCTCCACCTACAGGCTGTAACGGTGTGTGTATATCCAAATCAAACAGTTGTTTTTTTTAATGGCAGAAGCAAATTGGAAACAGCCTCTTTGTCACCCTCTGTTCAGAGAACCCCAATTTTGAGGCAGGCTCCTGCGCTCAGAGAATAAGGGCAGTACAGCAGAAAAAGGGAACTGGGAGTCCATGTGACAGAAGAATAAGTTTTAAGAGCTTTTCTTTCCCTAAATGCAATTTCATGCAATCAGTGCATGTTTTTTCAAAAAAACAAAGGGTATTCTTGACCTTTTATTTCCAAATATATTTCACATTTAACCAACAAAGGAAACACTGCCAATTAAGGCTGATGTTCCACCATGACCTCTCCCTGCTGTGCAGATATTCTTACACACACAGGGTGTGCAACAGCCGCATGATTACAGAAGGAAGCTGTTCTCAGACTCCTTGGATCATCCCCATGCCTCCTTTTTTCTGAAGTCCTGCCTCCATGTACATATGCCTGTTGCCCCCAATCCCCTAGCCCCCCACCCTGTTTGTATGGTCCATTCCCCTCCTCACCTCTCCAGATCCTATACTCACAGCTCCAGCAAGGCTGGGTTGCTTCCATGCTCCCCAGACCTGCTTCCAACCTGGGCTCCCTGTGGCCTCTGGGTGCTTCGCCAGGTGCTTGACCCTGGAGCACCACCAGGGCTTTCACCTCCCTCTCCCAAGCTCCTTCACAGCACTTCGCCATCGAGGTGTTGCCTGGACATGCACACCCTGCTACTCAACCCCAAGAATCTCAGAGGGAGCCCTCTGAAGTTATTGACCCTGTGCCACCTGCTCCCCTGGTTTTGGCACTGGAAACAGGGGAACGGAGAGAATGAGGAGTGGGAGGAGACATTCCTGCCTTATCAGTTTTCCCACTCTTGTCCCACCCACAACATGCTGTGAGCAACCCCACATGAGCCCAGTGCAAAGGCGAAGCTCCTCGCAGGGCTGGTAGAGGGCCTGTGGCTCCTCCGTGTAGACATGGGACAGAAGATTTGTCCTGAGGCTGTTCTCTCCTCTCTCACAAGTTTCAAAATCACTCACATAACACCACAGTGTATTAACACCGTGGGGAGACTTTTGGTAAAAGAATTCTACGCTTTTTCAGTTGAACTAGTTGTTTCATATGAAGTGCTTTTCATTGCGTTTATCTCTGCAGACAAAGCAATTGAAAACTCCCTGCAAAGCGATGCGTTGCAAGTACTACATTATTTACATTCTCCTTATTTTACAGTGATAATTTGCCAGTGTTTTCTACGTGATTTTGTTATGTCTTAGATAAAAGTTAGCCTGGACGTGAAAAATCATTACAATTACTTACCTGTTAAACGGTTGCTATGCTTTTCTGATGAAGACATAGCGTAACAGGTACTACATTAAGTCATCAGTGATTTAGGCAGGAGGATTTAGTCATAAAATAGTCCTCAACTTCTTTATGCAGTCAAGGCGAAAATAATCACAACTGGAAAACAAATTCCCTGCTTTATAAAGATGAATGTTTCATCCAGAAATGCCTGCAACCACAAAAATGGAAAAGCATGTTTTAGATGTTATCTATCTAAGGTATTTTCAGAAGAATGTTCATAAGAAACAGTCCAAAGCATGCCAGCTGTCACCCAGCATAGGCAGAACATTGTCTTCTTGCTCCTTCAGCTAAAAAACCAAACCATAGTAATACCTGAGAGCTCTTCTGATCCATTTGGAGTGAAAGACGGGAGGACACTCACTTATGGTTTTCACCATGCAATACAGAGAGCTGACCATCACCTATCTGCCCAATGCCTCTACAGACCCATCTCCCTGTAGGCATCTCAGCATTCCCTACTTGTGCCAGGGTATGGAGTCGGCTGTGAGCCAGGTGCCTCTCAACCTAGCACACTCCTAGGAGCAAGGAAGGGAAATGACAGGAGAGAAAAGGCAGGGGAGAAAGGTGTTACTAAACTTTCTGCTGTCACTGAATGGCAAAGCACTATCTCCTTTCAGTGAAAGGCTCTGGTCATCTAAATTGAGTTTCAAAACCTTTATGAAAATTGGTCATAGTACTAACTCTCCTCTATAAGGCACAGATTTTATTTACTGAAAAAGTCTGACCTAATAAAGAGTCTTGTTCTTTTTCATTCTTTTCCTTGCTTTTATTTATGATGCATTATGCCCTCAGTAGAACACACATAAAAGCTAGTACCACTAGAGTTAGTGTTACTGTTTTAACTGTAACTAATCTCTCTGCTTAATTTTGGACCTTTTGGGGGGATTTTTCTTCCTGTATACTAGCATAGAAATGATGAGATCCTATGTATTTAACATACTTGAGAATCAAGTGATATTAATTTTACTCAGGATGAAAAAACAACACATTTAATAACCTATCAGATGGTGGGTTAGGCATTAATGCAGTTCTTTAAAATTGTATGTTTAAGGAAAACATTTTTCCTTCAGTCTCCACTGAAAGAGACTTATATTCACTTCTTGTATTTAATAAGTGTATGCTCATGAATTTGGTTTTAAGCAGATTCTGACTCTGAGTATAGTTACAGAGCCCTTGAATACTCCACATTGGTATTATAATCAATGCTATAAATAGCACAGAATAAAAGAAGATTTTACTATAGCATGTTATTAAAAGGCAGCTACACAGTATGGGCTTTCTAAGGAATCTGGCTTTGATTCTGTGAAATCAAGTCACCTACAATGCCAATAAAAATCTCCTCTACTTATATAGCAGTCTAAACTGTGTTTTTTAAAAACTGACACAGAGAAGTTGAGCTCTGAATTCTACACCACAGTCCTGTTGTATATATTTCGGTTCGTGGTTTTCAAGGTCTGCAGGTGTACATATCCAAGCCTTTGTAGATGCCATTGCCCAATAAGTGTTTGAGCTGACTTAAACATGGCTTGGCTACAAACTAATGCATATCATGTTAAGCCAGACAGTTTCAAAACTATTGCAGTCCTGTTAGAAAACTATGTAGATACATAAAACATAGTTAATTCCAGCAAAACGTAAGCCTCTTTTTCAAAAATTAAATGTCCTACAGAATAAAGGAAAGGAAAATCACTCAAGAACTGTTAATGGTTTTGTGTCTCCAAATCAGGTCCTGCCAATTGTGGTTTTCTTCAGCACGGTAATGTCTATGCTTTATCATCTTGGATTCATGCAGTGGCTCATTGGAAAGGTATGAATTTTTACCAGTATGTACTCATTTGCCTAGTACTGGACCCTTGAACACATGCAGCTGAACTGTAGCATTAGCCCTGACCCAGCTGCTCAGGTGTCAATATAGGAAAAGCAGTTCCTTATTTTTAACCTGGAAATAGTTCCAAATGTTACCATTGCAAAATCCTAATTGGCATCACATAGCATGCTTTCCTCACCCCAAACCTGGTTTATTGCAAAAGTCATAGTAATTGTTAGATATGCCTGGCTAGCATAGCGTTCCTCAGATGCCACACTTCCTTAGATCTTCCTTGGCCCTTTCCCAGCCTCCAAAATGCAGGAGGGAGGTTAATTCACAGATGGTGGATTTCTGCTTTCTACTAAGGATTGCAGTAGCAATTGTATATACCTTCCTATCACAGATCCCCAGAATAAGATCAGAGGCTGATTCCTCACCTCATGGTCTAAGCGTTCATTTCTGTCAGGTTCTAGGCCCAGTGCCAGTGTCCACTAAGCTAAAAGCAAGTCCACAGAAAGTCCACTTTCTACCTTGTCCGCCCAATAAACTTATTATATGAGGGAAAAGATCTGCCTACATGCTGGTAGTTAAACTTTATTTGAACATACCCTTAAAAAGCCCTTCGTCCTTCTCAGTCACAGGATTCTTATATAAGCACACAAACCTCACCAAGCTGAAATAGCATGCTAAAATTTCTACAAGGCATTTTTAGCCTTAATCTAAATTTCATATTTTTTTCCCTTCATATGATCCAAATCCCTTTGGACAGGTACACAAGCAATAAGGACACATCAAAATATCTGCTTTGATTAATTTAGTTTAACAATTTGGTGCCCAGAAGGAGCCTGGGGTACTCTCAATTCTGTTGAATTATTTCTCCTCTGGCATATTTCAACATGCTACTATTAAATGAATGTGCCATATTTTGAAGATGAAATTGTTAACTTGGGGAATACTGTGAGGTGTCTCAGAACCCTTACATTGACGTGATTAATTCAAGAAGTGAATGGAATAGGCAGACCAATGTGGTTTGTTTTTTTTTTCTTTTTTAATCATTTTAGGTTGGTTGGATAATGCAAATTTTCATGGGGACAACTCCTGTTGAGTCTATGGTAGCTGCGGGTAACATATTTGTGGGACAGGTGAGTTGGAGCACAGAAAAATATGCTAGCACAGGATTGCTGAATATTGTGAAATATTGCGGTTCAGCGATCGTCTGTGTATAAAAAAATCATCATTTACTATGAAGCTAGGACTCCAGTACAGCAGGACTAGTGGTTGATTTGCAGAATTCCAATACATTCATACATCAGCAGTGATGCACAGTGGGTTGGGTTTTGGGTACCATATGTTTTCCCAATGGAAAGTCAAACATAAATGTAGGTGGGGAGATTTCCCTTAAAATCACTCTCAGAGTACTCTAAGGATACAGAGAAATAACAATTTCAGGTGTTTATTCAATTGAGAAGACAAGTGGGATGAAAACAGGGCCCACGAGGCAGGCAAGGACAACAGAGAGAGACAGTGCAGAAAACTAAGATCCAGGGCTGGCTGTGCACGGCCTTAAGCCAAAAAAGCATGGGACAGTGCCTAACAGTCCCCTTCAATGGGACATCCATTAAACCCACACTACAGTAGTGTCTGTCCCAGGCTTCAAAGCAATGTGGAAAGATCACCAAGTAGCATCCAAGCCCAAAAGTGACATTAGCATATCAGTTATTCTGCAGTGGCCCATCACTGGATCATACTGCTTCAAGATTTAGACTAGTACCTCTGCATGACACTGTCCCCAGGATGTGCTTGCACACATGGCAGAGGGGCTGAGAGCTTTAAGCTGCCCATAGTGGCTGGTATGCTTATTTCACTTGATGCACAGCCTTACCTGGGGCTCAGACATATGTCTGCCCCTCACTTGCTCAGAAATGGATTAGGATTTCTTGGCAATTTCACTGAGCCTTTGGGGGAGACCGTAAATTAGCAAGAACTGTTTTCAGACAAGATGGATGTTGATACAATTTTCCTTCTTGGGGTAAAAAAAAATCCCAACATATTAATGTTCAGAGCACTCATTATCACTAAGATTAACTAGTCAAAGACACCTCCCAAAGTGTGATACAGACACTCATTTTTCTGCCCTGTTAGTAAAAGAAACCTCTGAGGGTTTATTGGGAAGTCCCTAATTTAGTAGCTGTTTTTCCATTACAGACAGAGTCTCCTCTCCTGGTACGGCCCTACTTACCATACGTCACCAAATCTGAACTGCATGCAATCATGACAGCAGGATTCTCAACTATTGCTGGAAGTGTCTTAGGAGCATATATTTCTTTTGGGGTAAGACGGGGAAAGAGAACTGGAAAATATACTGTTTATCTGAAATCATGTAAGTACAGAAGCCCAGCTAAAATGCTTTGGGATTATACTTGAGTCATTCCCATCTTTTTTCTATAAAGGAATTGACCACAAAAATCCCCTGTCTTCTGACAGTAAAAAGGGTACCAAGATCTGATCTTGAAGATACTGTCAAGTAGCAGAAATGGCTACCTGAGTAATACAGAGAGGCTTCCTGCTATAGCTGCAAGGAAATGATTGATTTGTATATTTTCCTACAGTCCAGATGAACTGCCATGTGAAATATACTAACTGATCAACCTTCTCACTTCTGTGGCAGTGATATAGATAAAAGTCCTTCAGGAACTGTTGCTAGACATATGAGCCTAAAGAGTTGACTTGCAACTGAGGTTCTAGTGGTGCTGTACAAACATGGGTAGTAAACATCTCATCTGCTGAGAGGCTAACAAGACAAAGCCAGAAAAACAAGGTTGAAGATGTGATTTATGATCACCGTCATTGGGGAATGGTTGATAAACATATTAGTTCCATATTTGAATAAAATGCAGTGGAGAGGCAGAGTCAAGAAGGAAGGATTGTCCAAAAAGACCAAGAGAGGAAGAGGAGAAGAGATGGAAATACTGCAGAAGTTAGCAAAGAGGTTGGTTTGTGTAGAAATTTGTGGAAGAGGGGTGAAAGGGGAATAGAAGAATTTATGTTAGGCCATATAAACTTTTTTTTTAAACATAACTTCAAGGGACAAAAACAATTTTCTGCCCCTGCAAGGCTGGCGCTCACCTGCTCTGCTATTGCTACGCCTGGCTGCATTCAATGGGCCTGGCTTTTTTTTTTGTTTCTTTTGCATTCTGCCTTGCCACTAGACAGGAGTGAAGCAGTTTGCCTCTTGGAAAGATTACCTCCTACTTTTCACTACTTAGATTTTTCCTTTTTCCAGTTGGCTTTCTCTTTTTTTCCAATTGCTCATTCTCTTCTTTATGATCAGTGTGAACTTTTTAATGACCCCCTGTAGAAAAGTCATCCAAGCATCTCACAATTTTAATTGCTTTCTTCCATGTTTATGCATGATGTGGTTATCACAGCAAATTTTCTGTCACCTGGAATTCTAGGTTTCCGCCTCCCACCTACTGACTGCCTCTGTCATGTCAGCACCAGCATCATTAGCCACTGCCAAACTATTGTGGCCTGAAACTGAAAAGCCTACAGTAACTCTGAAGAGTCGCCTACATATGGCAAAAGGGTAAGCTGATCTAGGCTCTAGTTAATAGTAATACTCATGCAAAAATGAGATTTGGAAAAATAACTCCTCACACATAAGTTGTAGGGGTCGTAGTACATGGTAGATGTGCAAGCAATAAATTAATTGCACACCAATATATCCCAAATAAGTAGTTTCTGAATTCAGATGCAGCGTGCCCCATTACAATGTACGGAGGTATCACTGCCCACTGGGACAGGCACAGAGATGCCAAGGACCTGGGCCAGACAATAAACCCTCCAAAGAAAGAGGGAAATGCCTACCTGAGGTGAGCCACCAAGAGGTTTTCCCATTTCCTGTGTTGTTGTTTTTGCTTTGTAACAAATCTGTAAATGCAAACATACAAAAGCAAAGGTGGAGCAATCATTTCAACAACGACAGCAATGAACTTATTGTCCATCTACAGGGAGACTCACTTGCCTTGAGAATGACAGGCAAAGCAAAAATGATTGTAAGGACCTGTTCCTGAATAGCCCAGGGATCACTGCAAGGGCTGCCTGCAAGAACAGTGCCCACTCCCTCATCCAAGCAACACCACAGGCAGTCACAGTACTGAGACCTAAACCAGAGCTCACCCAACCCTGAACATGCCTGAATTCATCCTCAGGGCACCAAAAACATACCCTCCCAGTGGTTCCCATAAGGATCGAGAGCAAAAACCTCATCAACCTCATCATTATTTTCCCTACAAGGGAAGAGACTGCTTTGGTAGTAGGTTTCTAATCAAGTCCATGTAACTTTTAGTTCTATGATTTGTTCTTGAATTGAAAAATGTTCACACTCTGGGTTTCTTTTCATTGATAAAGTGAATCAAAGAACCTGCTGGAAGCAGCCAGTCAAGGTGCCTCTACTTCCATCCTGCTGGTGGCAAACATCACCGTGAATCTGATCTCCTTCCTTGCTCTGCTGGCTTTCATTGACTCAGCCCTCTCTTGGGTGGGCAATCTGTTTGACTATCCACAGCTGAACTTTGAGGTATGGTCTTCAGGTCTTTCATGCAGCATATATACAGGCATAATGTATATTTGTATGTGCAAGTTCTTGAAAAATGTCTTTACAGCCAAAGGAAAGTTGTTGCCATGTAACTATTCCTTTATCCATTAGTCCATGTATAGCTTCGCCTTTGGTGGTCTTGCTAATCAGCAGAGTAAGTTTACAGAGCATTGTATGCTAATACCTGCTGCCTCTAACTTGGCAGTGCAGCAGATCTGTCCCTTAGTTATACACTTGCCAAGCCATTAACATCCCTTTCAGCTAAACATTAAAGTTGCTTTAGCTTCGGAGAGCCCCATCAAGTACTTAATGCTCACTAGCTTCACTTAGATAAGGACACTAAGGCAAGTACATGTCTTCTGAACTAGCACTTAATCAATACCACTTAGTTCTCAACACAACTGAATTGTAAAACGGCACCCAAATCACTCAGCTAAGCAAACAGATTTTAAGCAGGACTTCTTTTTTAACCTAGGTCATACATCATTTTTGACCTGATGCAACAGTCTTGGTTCAATGGTTTTGGGCTTTTTGTTTTGCAAGCTCCTAATAAAAGTGACATGTGAAACACAGATATAACATTGCGGTAAAGGTGCTGCAGAAGTGCGTAGACACTCATAGCACACGTGGCTTCAGCAATATTAAGATGTTACTCTGTACAGGTTCCACAGATTGCTCCACTGCACAGGAAAGGCACAAGTACACATACCTCAGCCACACTCATGCAAGGGCTGGTATTTTGATAACTGCTGGATTGGGTGAGATTTGGGCAGACAGATAACCAACAAGGAGCTGAGACCCACAGACACATTGCATTCAGCCATCCATCCCTTTTGGGGATGGTTAGTTGACACTAACCTCTCGCCTTTTGCGGGCAGAGAAACCAGGAATAGTAGCTGCTTAAACAGCTCAGTTACATTCACTAAAGACAATCTGACCAAACCCTTTCCCAGCTGGAGCTATTTTCTCTCTCATATAAAAATAAGCTATGTTGTGGTATGCGATTTATTTTTTTTTTAATTTGCATAAAACTGTTAATACTAGGATAAAAGGTACAGCTTTAATTATGTCAGATCCACAGCTTTTATGTAAAGACAAGTCTTTTGTTTACACCAGTTGGAGTCCAATAACCTGGTAATTAAAAGTGTTCATTAACACACTTGATTTAATCAGCAGAAGAAGTAGACTTCTCAATTCTCTTATCAGCATCTTCTCATATCAACACTGTGCCCAATCTGAAGTCATTTTTAGTGGAAAAAAGACACAGAAACTTTTGTTTTACTTTAGGTGTAAAATTTGGGACATACCTAATTATTTTTTTATATCTAGATTTTAGGTTAGTCTTTTAAAAATTACACAAACATACCTTACTATTAAAAACCCTCAGTCTCCCAGATGCGTTGGCAGTAAGAATTCAAGGCCAATTTTCCTCTGCTGAAATAAAACCATCCTTATTTTGTTTAGAGAATTTATTGCATGCCATTGTTCTTTGAACAACAGTATGTTTTGACCTGCTTTGTCTTATGTATTTTGCAGAACATTTGTTCATATGTCTTCATGCCATTCTCTTTTGTGATGGGGGTAGACTGGGAAGACAGTTTCATTGTTGGTGGACTACTAGGTTACAAGACTTTCTTCAATGAATTTGTGGCTTATGAGCGCCTCTCAAAACTGATTCACAACCGAGAAAAGGGTGGGAGCATGTACATGAATGGTGTGAAACAGTATATGACTGTAAGTAACATTTTCTATTCTATGCATTTATTGGATCTAGTACTTTTCTTCTGAAACTCATCTTATTTTCTAATATGGGCACAAAGGGATGATGGTGGCATACTACTCTAAAATGTGTCTTTCAGTGGCAGGGTTCAAGTATGAAAATGCAGCGCTGCTTTGTGAGGCTGCCATGCCTGTCATCCCATAGCTATCTCAAACAAACATAGCAAAAGAAAAGTGTATTTTTGGGGAACTTGCAATGTCTCACAGGGCAGGGCACTCACAGACCAAGGCTGTCTTCAAGGTGAGTTTTTCTTACTTCATTCTTAGCTAGCACTTCCCTATGAGATACTCTCCCAGGAAAATCCTGGGAGAGAACTGGAGGATTCTCCTGCCCACAGAGGTTTAGCCAAGCACTAAGCTTCAAGAAAGGCATCCAGCAAGCTTTAGCTGACGACATTTTAGATATTACTGGCACACCTCTACTGGAGGAGGGCAGTAATACAAGACATGTATTACATAGCATACACCTCCCTTGCTGCGCTGAGTCCAACCAGTTTGTTTCAATTGCCAATGAAAGTTAGTTTGCATGAGGATTTCCAAAGAGAGCATGGGCACACCTCTCATTCACACATACACCCACATTCACCCAACAGGATACATAATTCCTACTACAACTCACTGAGGAATACAAAGGATGTCCTTGGTGTGTGCGTAGGGGTAAAGATCATGCAGTCATCAAGGCTGAGGTATGGAGCCATGACTGCTCCCCCATCTGGCATCCACATGCAGAGCCTGTGCTGAATTTGTCCTCATTCTAAGCACAGGCAACAAAATCCATGATATCCAGCTGTACGCCTGCACTGGCCTTAAATCAAGACAAATTGTCACTGTAGAGGACCCTTAATTAGAAAGCATCCTTTTGTACAACTTTTAATCTTAATTTAATCTGAGGTGATGCTGTGGATACCTGCCTTATATACAAAACCAAAAACATGTTCCTGACCCCTTGCATTCCTTATTACCAGAACCTATTACACAAGTGGAGGTAGAAAGCCAGATGGTCTGGTCAAATACTCACATGCTTGTTTGAGCATCAATTACCACTGTTCCTGGAATTCCTGGAAATAGAATACTGGGCTAGATGTACATTTGATCTGCCCTGCTATAGTCGTGATACTCTCTACAAGGGGAATATGGCTCTGAACTCCTGAATGAGTGGGGTTTTTTTTTTTAATCTGGAAGTCAGCCTTTAAATTTAGATCCCATCAACTCTATTTTGCCTTTTTTTCTTTCTTTTTTTTTTTTAAATACCATGTCATATAGAACTTCCGTGTTCACTTCTAATACGTGTATAGAGCTGTAAAAGTTTCCACTTTCAGGTAAAAAACTCTGGGATATAACAATAATTTGGATTTATAACACTAGTAAAAATTGCCCAGTAACTATTTTAATTATGGCACAACAGTTCAGGTGAGAGTGCATTTGACTTCCATGTTTAATTCCTCTTCAGCTTCAGAACTCTCTAATACATCCAGGCACAGATATTCAGTCAGAGGGAGCAAACAAGCGGTCTTCTGAATTCTCTCATCTGAGTCAGTAATAACAGAGCTTCCTGCTTTCAGAGCTAGGAAAGTGCAGGGAAATCACAGTACGCAAAGCCATTTCTAGGAAAAGCAGGTAGAGTGGGTACTTGAAAAGCATTTTCCTGCATGTGCGCAGAGTGACTGAAAATATCTACAAATTGGTTTTTATAAAACAGGAACGGAAATGGAGAAACTTCTAATAAACAGGAAACCTACTAGAACACTCACTTAGGCGTCTTCAGCTTGAGCCTGAAACACAGTAAATAGGAGATCAGAGCTGCCATGGGGATGAAAATGCATTTGTTGAGATATGTTGCCTCCTTTCCCCAAATGTTTGTACTACATTTGTCTCAAGGTTTGCAAGGTTTGTAGGCTGATTTCACACAAAGTCATTTTGTGTCCTGTGAGGGGTCCCTCCATGGGCCTCAAAAGCCAACCCAGCCTTGTCTCTGCTCTGAGGATCAGACTGAGCTGCTGTTGCCCAAAGGGAGGAAGATGGGTGAAGTCAGGAAGGAAATAAGGCGCTAATCACAGAATCACAGAAACTTCAGAGTTGGAAGGGACCTCTAGAGATCATCTAGTCCAACTCCCCTGCTAAAGCTGGATTGCCTAGAGCACATTACTCACAACTGCATCCAGGCGAGTCTTGAAAATCTCCAGAGAAGGGGAATCCACAACCTCCCTGGGCAGCGTGTTCCAGTGCTCTGTCACCCTCACCGTAAAGAAGTTTTTCCGTGTATTTGAATGGAACTTCCTATGTTCTAGCTTGTGCCCATTGCCCCTCGTCCTGTCACTGGGAACCAATGAAATGAGTCTGGCACCGTCCTCCTTCAACCCACCCTTTAGATACTTGTATGCCATAATAAGGTCTCCCCTCAGCCTTCTCTTCTCCAGGCTAGAGTGTCCCAGCTCTTTCAGCCTTTCCTCATAAGGGAGATGCTCCAGTCCCTCAGTCATCTTAGTTGCCCTACACTGGACCCGCTCCAGTAGTTCCCTGTCCCTCTTGAACTGGGGAGCCCAAAACTGGATGCAGTATTCCAGGTGTGGCCTCACCAGTGCAGAGTAGAGGGGGAGAATGACCTCCCTCGACCTACTGGCCACAGTCTTCCCTATGCAGCCCAGGATTCCATTGGCCTTTTTGGCAACAAGGGCACATGGGGATTCCAAAATCATAATGTCCCTCTGCCTCTTATCACATCAAAGCACCCACTCTCTAGGAGACCCATTTCCCTTTTCTTCCTGGAGCACACACAAAGCAGCTTTGCACGTAGAGCCCTCTGCCTGTTCAGGGACAAGGGAGTAAGGGATGTGTACCAAAACTTGAGGTTTCAACAAAGTGTTATAGAGGCAGTCCAGCTATGAACAACAAACTGAGTTAAAGGTCTCTGACTCATACCTTCAAAAAGCAGCAGTTAAATTGCCACTAGTAAGATAAGAATTATTTTTTTGTCTTTTAATTACTAGTACTTAATTCAACAATATACATGAAAAATAAAACCATCGCATGGGTTTTGAGTCCTCACATGAGCAGTGGGTATGAAAGTCTGCATCTTTCAGCAAGAGAATGAGCCAGCCTTGCTGAAAGCTGCACACTGGGGCAGCAACCAAGCAAAACAGAGTGATTTCAATACTCAGAGCCCTGAGCCACAAAGCCATGCTTTCAGACCTCTAAATCAGCACCAGCTGTCTCAAACCACTCAACAGGGTGTATATGTTTGTTTTCCAGGTTCGCTCTGAAGTCATTGCCACCTATGCTCTTTGTGGGTTTGCCAACTTCGGCTCCCTGGGACTGGTAATAGGAGGCCTGAGTAAGAACACCTCTCATGGACAATATATTTGGCAAGCAATCCCAAAGAAAACGCCCAAAGTAACAGGCTGTGGGTGAAGCTTAGCAGCGTTAAGGGCTGAGCAGCTGCTCTGCCAAGACCCAGCACTCAACCTTGCATGGAAGGGCTCCCAGAGGGGCTCAGGCTTTGGTGTGGAGGTCCCGGGAGAGGAGCTAAGAGCAAGGGGAGGGAACAAAGCCCTGTCAATAGGCCTCCCTGTCTAGCCCTCACACCATGAGTGTGAGCTACTACAGTCTTCAGGCTTCAGGAGGAGCACATCAACTCTGTAGCCTGCTGGTTTGAAAGGCATAGTTGGCTCACATATGTGCAGTAGGCTTATAGGGACAGGATAAAAAGAAAAGGCTTTTCAGATCTCAAGGGAAAAACTAAAATTGAAAAACTGTCTGGGTTCCTCCCTGGGTGGCCAGAACTGCTGGCAGCCACCTTTACCCTGGAGCCTGGGTGGGCTCTGCGGCACTAGCAGCATGGAGGAGCAGGGCACAGACATGGGGCCAGACCCCAGTGCTGTGCCTGGAGTTTGCATCTTAAAGCCAACATCAGCCAACACAGGCACGCAAACTGCCAAAGCAACCAGAAGTCAGCATTTTATATACAAGCCACCCTCTTAACAGAAAGAGACAACATTGGAACCTGGCCTTCAAATGGCCTGCTTAAAACTGTCTCATTTTCCCTCCTTGTTTCTCTTGGTTTGAACTGCAGGGAGGGAATTTCCTCTTGGGGCAGGAGAGCTGGCAGGTTCATCTTCTTTGTATCTGTATGTATTTATGTTTGACACACACTCTAATTTTCTTCCTAGCAAGCATTGCTCCCTCAAAAAAAAGGGACATAGCTGGTGGTGCTTTCAGAGCAATGATTGCGGGAACTGTCGCCTGTTTCATGACAGCCTGTGTTGCAGGTACCGTACCCAAGTTTGGTGTCTCTTACAGCCGGTGACCACAGGGTGGCAGTGCGTTGGTACGGTAGACAGCTGGGCAACTCCTGTCAGTCAAACGCTAGTATTTTCGGGTTTGGCAAGGTTAAAAGTCAGTATGGGACTAAAGGTCCCTGAAAACTGGAATGTGAAAAGATCTATTTTATTTCTTCCATCATGTCAGCTCTTTTTTGTTGTTAGTCAGTGTGTAACACACACCTCATGAACAAAGCAAGTTATAGATGAGTTACAGTCCCTCCTCTACACCACTGTCTACAGAAATACAGAAGAAATTACGGAGCAGAAATGGACAAGTGGAATGAAAGTAGAGTTTAACAGAGACGGAACAAGGGGGAAGATGAACAACTTTCTTCCTTAGTGTTAAATGGATATTTTGGTCTGATAGTATTCCCACAGAGCATTTAGGTTAATAAAACTGTGCTAAGGTGGGACTCAATGGCAGATCCTTATTTTCAAAGTCTCACCTTCAAGCTGAGTAAAGAGACACAATGCAACAGCCATTTTAGGGAGGAAATTAAAAAAAAAAACCAAACACTACATAATATTAGTGATTCAGAAGATTGATTAATGAATTGACCTGGTATGATTCAGCTGGTAAAATTTATCCCTAGTATTTAACAATCCCTTTCCCAGCTTTCTTTTCTGAGCATGCGATACGCAGAATTGCATGATGAAGGTTAAAGCACTCATATTCCTCCAGTGAAGAAAGGTCTTGGTGCTTTATGTAGCTGAAAACAACATGTCTGTTTCTACCACAGCTTCCCTATCCCCTTGTGTTCACTGCAGCAACAGAAACATACACATTTAAAGGATAAGCCCACATTATTTTCTGAAGGTTGTAGAACTAGTATAGAACTTGAAATGTCATTAGTCTCACAGCCCTCCGTAATATTTAGTATATGACACTACTCTGTACAACTGAGGGGTCAGGAAGTCTTACTAAAATGTGTCATTTCACAATCCTGGCCTTAAGAATAAAATTGTGAACAGCCACTGGGAAATCTTTCCAAAACAATAAAATCCGTTTTGGAAAGAAAATTACATTCCACCCACTCCTGCCATGGCAAATTCTTTCCTTGTGCCCAGAAGAAGGTAAAAGAGCCAAGTATTTTCTATTAGCCCAGTCAAGATAAGAACATAATAAAAATGTGTCTGGATTCCACAATACTACGTACAAGAAGGAACTGTCACATTCGTATTTTTGTGTCCCCATCATTGCAATGAATGCTGACATTACTATTTATAAAAAATTTTGGAGACCATCTAGCAAAGGAAAGACAAAGAAACCATAACTAACTCCATTTGAAACAAAAGAAAATGTCCTGCATTTACTTGCACTGCTATATATGCAATATAGCTTAATTTTAATTAATGAAGGCACACTGGCTGAACAGTAAGAGAGCCATTAGCGTACCTTTTTAGTAGCATTAAAAGAGGATTTTCAGTGTAACAGGTTACCATAGTTTAATTTCTACCAAAAAAAAAAAAAAAAAAAAGTTTGCGGTCATTCTTTAATCCAGTTTTATAAAATAATTCAGATTTTTTAAAAAACCCTACAGTTCAAGGCATTTAGTCACCTTTTACAGAACCATCTGAGAGGGTGATTTTGTGTCAGCCAGGGTGTTTCATCTGACCATAGCCCAGTGACTGACATCCCCAAGTCTTATCTTCCTCTTCATTACTTATTAAGAATATTGTTACTTACTTCACAGGAATGCTGACTGTCCCTGGTCTGGAAGTTCCTTGCCACAACTTATTAGGAAATGTCTTCAACTCTACAGATTTCCCTGCCAACAGCACAAAGCTAGTTGAATGCTGCCAGCAACTCTTCACCAGGTATTGAGGAACTCTTTATCCTTCTGTCAGCAAAATTTAGGGAACTCACATATTCTCCAAAAGCCTAATTTTATTTTTTACATTTGGCTTTTTTTGTTAGGCACCTGCTTCCCATGAACTTGCATCTTTTAAAGAAAGGAATATTTTAATGCTGCTGAATAATTTTCTTTTTCTTGGGCATTTCTCTGTTACATCCATGACACAAATAGAACCAACAGAGAACTCAAAATATCTTTGTGCAAAACTGAGCTTTTCAAAAGGCTAAAGATAGATTATGATGTAATGACTCAGTGGTCTAATTCAGGCTCATCTCATATATTAACAAAAAATAAATCAAATATTTGAACTAACATAATGTTAACTTAATATCTGAGGATAACTCTAGCTGATAAAAACCAGGAGCTTTTTCTTCTGCTGTCTATGACTCTGGCTGAAGATAATAGTAGTCATGCCTGCTTTCATAGAAAACTTTACACACATTTGAAGTAGAAAAATATTCTGAGGTAAATTGTATTTGATAATTCTCTATCCAAGCTAGAGAAGAAAGAGATAATTATATTAAATAAGGAATATATTCAGACATACTTAACACTATCTCACAAAGAACCAAAGGTGTATGTATTTAGATTATGGCAAGAACCTAAGCATTGGTCTACAATAAAAGCATACAATATAAATGTAACAGTGATGTTGCTGTAATCTAACCTGAACAAATTCTTTCCATGAAATCCTCAAATGAGAAAATTTTTCAGACTTGTTTTGATTTCACTGGATCTGCCTTCATACCCCCTTGCTTAACTAAAACAGGTTTTTTGTGTGTAGAGAGCATCTTCTTAGTTTCAAGACTTGTGGCAACTTGAAATTTCTTATGATGTTTAACTCTTCAAGTTAGGAATCCAAATTTCAATTCTAACTTCAGGTGATTTTTTTTTTCCTGCATTATTCTTTTGACACATACATTTATTTCTTCCATGCCCCAGCAAAAAATATAGCTTTGAATATGGGCATATACAATATGTAAGGTGGCCTTATTTTTATGGTAACATTTTTAGTTTTCAAGTATTCACAAAAAATGTAATTTAAAAAAATTATCCATGTTGATATCAAGATTACTGGCTTCTGCCTGAACATCAGCGGTTGCGTACCACTGGAAGAAATTTCTGTTCTTGCAGTCTAAAGTTCCAAGTGAGTTTATCATAACATTGATCCAATGTCAAAAACTTTTTTGCACAGTGAAAGTCATCTGTGATATTGGGTATATTCCTTCATTTATGTTTCTTCATCACTCCAACTTTTCCTCATCGCACTAATTTTAACTCTACTACATTGCTACAAAGACAAGAACTTTGTTGAGTAAATGCTTCAAAAATGCAAAAACCTTGACTAGTGAAGTGATACCCTCAGTCATTTCAGTTAAGTAGGAAGATATACCCGAGGCATGAGGACTTTGTACAGAAAAACAGGCATCACCCCAATAAAAAGGGAGAATATCTGGTCATGGCACATGGCTGTTGTTTGGAAAGTCTTCTGTCTGTTTCATTTCTCATGAAAATATTAATACATTCAAAGTTGCTTTGGAGAAAGTGTGTGTGTGTGTGCGAGAGAGAGAGTATGTGTGTGTGTATGTGCATATGTGTGTGTGTATATACATATATGTATGTATATATACATTTTTTTTTTTTTCCATAAGAGAAAAGGAGTATATCTGATTTCTGGTTTTATTCCTTCCCCAGTGTAAATGATTCACAGAAGATCTTCCCTGAAGGAAACTATAGCCTGAGTTCCTGGAACCGATGTTGCCAAATACTAGATCAACCTGCTTTGCATTGCACTTGGATTAAGCCTTAATTTTTTTGGGGGGGATAGATTATAAATAAGAGCCATGTTCCTTGGTGGAGAAGTAATAAAAAATTTCCTTTTACATAACAAGTATGAACACCTACCTAAACCTTTATTTTCCATCTCTTACCAGCCCAATTCCTTGCTTGGAATTACTCATAAATTAAACTGGGATAAATGCAAGACACCTCTTGCTTCAGATCTCTTCTCCCATTACAGATCAGAAGAGAGAGAGAACATTTCTAAGCCTGATTCTCCTCATTTTATTTTTAACCCTGAAACTGATGAATTTGTAGAATTAAACTGCTCTAGGCAAGAAGAAAATCAGATTCAGAGGATTTCACTGCCACTTACAGAAAATTCTGAACTAGAATAATATTTAGAATTGCAATCCATTCCTAATAGTAGTTCTGCTTTTTTTGATACTAAAGAAGTGTTTTTTCTGCACAAAGATGAATGACTCTGTTCTCGGAAATCTCTGCACATTTCTTCACACGCAAGTTTACGAGGCCAGATGAGATCCAGCCAAGGGTACTGAGGGAGCTGGCGGAAGTGCTCACCAAGTCACTTTCAATCATTTATCAGCAGTCCTGGCAGACTGGGGAGGTCCCAGTTGACTGGAGGTTAGCAAATCTGACCCCCATCTACAAGAATAGCTGAAAGGAGCATCTGGGGAACTACAGGCCTGTCAGTCTGACCTTGGTGGCAGAGAAGGTCATGGAGCAGATCATCTTGAGTGCCATCACGAGGCACGTACAGGACAACCAGGCAATCAGGCCTGCTCAGCATGGGTTTATGAAAGGCAGGTCCTGCTTGACAAACCTGAGCTCCTTCTGTGACAAGGTGACCCGCTTAGTGGATGAGGGAGAGGCTGTGGATGTTGTCTACTTAGACTTTAGTAAAGACTTTGATACTGTTTCCCACAGCATTCTCCTGGAGAAACTGGTTGCCGATGGCTTGGATGGGACTACTCTTCGCTGGTTAAAAAAACTGGCTAGGTGGCCAGGCCCAAAGTGTTGTGGTGAATGGAGTTAAATCCAGTTGGCAGCCAGTCATGAGTGATGTTCCCCAGGGCTCATTACTGGGGCCTGTTCTCTTCAATATCTTCATCAAAGACCTGGATGAGGGGATCGAGTGCACCCTCAGTAAATTTGCAGGCAACACCAAGTTGGGCAGGAGTATGAATCTTCTTGAGGGTAGGATGGCTCTACAGAGGGATCTGGACAGGCTGGAACGATGGGCTGAGGCCAATGGTATGAGGTTCAACAAGGCCAAGTACTGGGTCCTGCACTTGGGTCACAACAACCCCATGCAATACTATAGCCTTGGGGAAGAGTGGCTGGAGAGCTGCCTGGAGGGAAAGGACCTGGGGCTGTTGGTCAACAGCCACCTGAATATGAGCCAGCAGTGTGCTCAGGTGGCCAAGAAGGCATTGGATCAGAAATAGTGTGGCCAGCAGGACTAGGGAAGTGATCGTCCCCCTGTACTTAGCACTGGTGAGGCTGCATCTCAAATAATGTGTTCAGTTTTGGGCCCCTCACTACAACAAAGACACTGAGGTGCTGGAGTGTGTCCAAAGAAGAGCAACGATAGAGAGCAAGCCTTATGAGGAATAGCTGAGGGAGTTGAGGTTGTTTAGCCTGGAGAAAAGGAGGTTGAGGGGAGACCTTATTGGTGTCTACAAACACCTGAAAGGAAATTTTAGCAATGCGGTGGTCAGTCTCTTCTCCCAAGTAACAAGTGATAGGATGAGAGGAAATGGCCTGAAGTTGCACAGTAGAGGTTTAGATTTGATATTAGGAAAAAATGTCTTCCATGAAAAGGTTATCAAGAATTGGAACAGGCTGCCCAGGGGAGTGGTGCAGTCAACATCCCTGGAGGTATTTAAAAGATGTGTAGATGTAGCACTAAGGGACATGGTTTAATGGTGGACTTGGTAGTGCCAGGTTAATGGTTGGACACAATGGTCTTAAAGATCTTTTCCAACCTAGATGATTCTATGATTCTGGTAACTATGGCTACATGTGAACTGAGCTGATAACTTGTTGCTCCTCGGAAGCTTGGTCAGTGAAGCACCAAATCAGAGACCAGCCACTGTGTCCCACAGTCCACCTCCTGTCCACAGAGATATCCAGGCTAAGTCTTGATCCAGGAGGCTGGTCCATGTTTAGAGCTAACTCATATGAATGGAACTGTCCAAACTCCAGGGAAAGTTTCCTGTATCAATTAGTTTCAATTTTGTTGTTAACAACTGTGAAAATTGATCCTGGAGTTACCAACCAGGAATTCAGAGCACTATTCCTACCAGAAAAAACAGAGCTGTACTGCAAATCAAATGTGGGTAAAATCAGGTCACAGGCTACTCTCTGTGAAAAAAACATTGATGGATCTTGAAGATCCTCTTGAAGAGGGAAGTCTGTTATGTTTATATATATATTTTCCTACCCTATGATATTGTTAATGCCAAAGACTTGGGAAAAAAGCTCAAAACTGAAGTACAGGTACATCAGAAAGTCCTGACATACCCTCCAAATAATACTTGAGCAGATGAAAATGAACCAGTCTATACTGATAAAACAATAACTAACTTTTCAGTCTTCCATAAATTATTGCAGAATCTGTTCTCGGAAATCCAGATTCCTAAACTGCCAGTACAGCTGTTTTCAGGGGAAATTTATTTGGTTTTATTGTAAAAGATGCTAGTTTCCTGTAAAACTTTGTTCATTAGCTTAATCCCCTGATTATAAGTGCCAGTATTACTACTACTTGTGATTTTTATTACGGCTTTCATATTGTTAGGTCTTTTTCTTTGGCGTCATCCGCCTAGATTTAGGAGACTGCATGTCAACCTCAGTTTTCAATGCTTTTAAAGAATGACTATGGCAGATATATGCTCAAATGTTTTATGCAAGCCTGTCCTAAGGACACTCCATGGGTTTGGTCCACAATTTTTAGCCAATATCCTGGTTATAGCAGGGTTTAGTTTTCAAATAAGGTTAGAGTCTGAAACAGAGAAATAGATTCTTTCAAGGGAAATTATTCAGAAATATTAACTCTCACTGACAAGGAAAACACACTCCACACACTCTGTTTATAAGACATTACTGGCATTCCCCCTCCTTGCTGCTCCCTTTAATATTAATAGAGTGCTCTATTTAATATCAGCCTTTTGAAAAGGCTGCTCTTCCCATTCCCGCAATTGTAATCCGGTTAAAAGGTCTACCCCATCTAGTAAAGACATCATGCATGAAATTCTAAAAAAGCCACTCATACAGCTTGAGGCAGCAGCCTTCCTCCCACAGTAGAGATATAGTGTGTTTATTTTCTTTTTCAGATCTCATCTACAGCAGGATTATATGGAAGGCAATTTTAATAGAGAATATGTGACATCACTCTACCTACACCTGGTCAAAGAGATTGCCTGCCTGGTTTTCTGATGGCTTAATCAAAAGATGACATACATGGCATGTTGTATCCTAAATACAGAAAAAAAAAAAAAGCAGTGAAAGGTGTAGGGGATTGCTAGCAAGTACCATCATGCCTTCAGGTGACTGTTTTCCTTCTGTCCTTGTGGTGGTGCTAGGAGTTCAGTGTAGAGGTCTTTGTGTCTCTCTTGACACAAAAAGGGAACCATTCATTTCACCCCCTCATGGTTAACCTGGCAGCTTAGACCCTGAACTATCAGCACTCAGGAACACATTTCCAACAACGTGATTGCCAGCAACAGTAAACCTGCAACACAGACCTGTGAAGAAACACTTGATTGAATCAAATGCTGGGTAGCACTCTATACTTGTATAGAGTCAAAGATCGACATGAACATTTTGGGAATAATGGATTAAATAACAGATGAAGCCTACATAAAGGTATCCCTGTTTGAAAGGTCTTGCAAAGAAAGGGAGAGCTAAGCCTGCTTTGCTGGCATGGCAGTGCACAATAGGTTGTACCAAAAGCAGATGACAGCTTAATGAAGCACAGGTGGCGTGACTCAATCCATCACTCTCAGAAGCTACCCACGGGATGTCAGTGCATACCTAATAGCCTTGTGGAACTTTGTACTGTAGCGTTCACAGGGTGTTAGTTAGTCAGCAAAAATCACCAGTAATAATTCCAGAAAATGCTTTATGCAGTTCGGTGTATAACAGTTCTAGTAAACATGCTACATAGCCCTTATCATGCTCAGAGCATATACAATCAAAGAAAACTATCCTTAATGTAAGACAGTTCTCTCTGTCCCCAACCTAGAAAAGCACTGAAAAATGTAAAATGAGGCAAGATTGGTAGGGAACAGAAATATTTCTATTTTAACAACAAGTACACGTTTAGAAACAAACTCTTTTTCCAATTCTACATACCACAGCAGCACTTGCAACTTATATACCTTCGTGAACAAATGAATAATTGACTGTGCCAAAAATGCAGCTCATATACAGCAAGTTGTGGAGCCAAGTAAGTGTTCTCTGAAATAGGTATCACCTCTTTCTCACAAAAGACATAAGTAGAGAAAGGCAAGCTGCTAAGGAGACAGAACATGAATACCAATTCTTCTGCAGATGAAAACCATTTTGCTGTGTGGCTGTCAGACTGCTTTGCACTATACGGTGCTATAAGTCCATGGTTCCCAAATTTTGTGAGTCTGTGGATCACTAACAGACCTTCAAATTTCAACTAGATACAAGTAGCTTTAAAGTCGCTTAAGCTTGTTGCTCAACAGTGGCGTACAGCCGGGAAGGTGGCTCTGAGCCTGAGGCCCACCAGCAGTGGTAGAAGACAAACCTGCGTCTCGGGCGTTGGTGGAGGGCACAGGGAGCGCTCTGCCCCTGTGAGGTACGTGGCACGGGGGAGAACAGAGCCCTGCTTGGCAGCCGGCAGCACGGGTGGACGTACCCTGGGGGCAGCTGGAATGAGGCCCTGAGTATGGAGTTTGTGGGCACAGTTCACCCATGTGGCACCATCCTGGCTCTGCAAGCATGCCCACAGAATAAGCAGGCCCGCTGCTATCCTAAACTGTTATATCAAACATAAAAGCAAGTGTCAGGTTACAAAACTTTCATGTTCGAGAGGCTGAATCAAATTCTCCTCTCGTTTACATCAGTCCAAACCTGGGGGATATTCACTGAAGCTGGAATTACCATACACTTATACTGGTGTAAATCAGATGAGAATTTGTTTCCTTGGATTTGATTCTGATTTCAAGCTGGCTTTAAAGTCTATCAGTCCATAGAAGCCAATGGAAGTACTTCAGTTAATACAATATTGTACAATGATCAGGGAATCTGTACACATGCTTCTGTTCTGCCTCGTGACGCTCTGAATCTGAAACCCGAGAATAATCAGAAAAACAGACTGGTGAAAAACAGATTACTCTTTAGCTCAGAACGACTTCATGATGGTTTTACAGAGGAAAAAAAATAAAATCAAAGCATTTCCTTGTTGCTATGGCATTCTGCAGCATAGAGATCCTATGACAACTGGTGCACTACCTCAAAAGGCATTGATCAGAATGCATGGGTTGCCATGGTTGCTGTAGTGAAAACAGATATTTTCTTTTTCCTATATTGATTGGTGCCTTTGCTGTCAGGTGGCTGGAAATGCCAGGGAGGTGGGAGCACACCACACGAGATTGCTGCCTGTTCCCTGGTGGCAAGTATAGATGGTAATCTTGGACCACGTTTGTCTAGACAAAATGAGAACATCTTGAGTTTTTATGTGCAAAATCTTGCACGTTACTAGGATTAAAAATACGTAAGAAATATTATACTTGGGTCTTGTTGCTTACTTGTTTTCCACATGCTAAGGAAGTGTTCCTACCTCAGCAGCAATTGCATTGCAACATTTGGAGTCCCCATGCCAGGGAGAATGGCCCTGTGCATACGATAGTAAACCTACATTTGTGTCCAGTTGTGAGTCTTGCCGCAGGCCCCGCATGTACTTGGGCAAGTTTCTCGGTTCTGTGATGTCTCTGTTCCCGATAGGCAAAATGAAGCAGTAGCCTGGGGGTGCTGTTGGCAGTTATATTACAGCGAAAATTGTTAGACAGCAGAAATGGGGGAGCAGGACTTTAGCAGTCGTGGGATTACGCACCTAGAAGCTCCCTCCAGCCTGATTCTGTACTGAAAAGTAAAGAGTAACTGTGCATTACGTGCCCAGTTTCTGTCAGAGACTGTTTCACATGGATCAAAACAGACATAACTCCACCAACCTGGCTCTTTTCCTAAACTAACAGCTCTGGTTCAAATAAAGGAAGATGACTATGGATAAGTTCACACCAATGTTATTTCCCACCACTAAAGAAACACTATTGCACTGCTGTAGCATCTGAGCTCGAGTAACAGCAGGGACACAAAAAAATTGGTGCCCACACCAAATTACTGCTGTTACATTGCACCATCACAGCCACCTTCCATAGCTGCTTTATTATCTCTACAACCCTAAATATTCCAAGTATCCTTAATTGCTGACTGAATTTGTCCTACAAAACTCTTATTTGACGCTAGTTTGTTATTTGGCCATATTACACCAATTATTACACAGGGAAAGACTCTAAATTATCTGTTTATCTTAAACCATTTCTGTGTTACATGTACTTCCCCAAGAAACCACTGAAAAAAAAGCCATTACCTACTTTTAACCCACAAATACCATGTAAAAGGCATCCAGCCCCCACAGTTTATTGAATAATCGTGAGTTTCAAACCAGGAATTTGTCCTTGCAGTTACAGACTATTATTGCAAACAGCTCAGTTGAAGTCAACTGAGGTGCTGTTTGTGCTATATGTTTACCTTGCACAAGTGATTGCAGTATCTGGCCTGACCTGAAACCACCCAGGAAAACTTGCAGAACTCCCTCAGAGCTAAAAGATCTGTCCTTGTGCTACCTTGACTGCCATAATAAGACCATGACAGATCCCAGGCTGAGATTTCAGGTCAGGCTTCATTTAGCAGGTAACTGTTGTATTCCCAAGCCTCTTGCTTCCCTCCTTTCAGCCTTTCTTCTTCTGACCACTCCATAGCTTTACAGTAGGACTGTTCACATCTTCCTTTCTCTGTTTGCTGCTTTTACTCTTGCTCGGCTTTGTTTTGATTTCACACATCACCACAAGGGTGCTGGATTTTTTCCTTTCTCGGATCACTAGGTGGCAGAACACAATCAGTAAAAGCTCTTCCCAAGAAAACACGTAGGGATATGAGCATCTAGCCTTTTTATTTGTATATATATGGCCTGCTTTGGGGTTTTGTTGCTCAAAATTTCTGGTTAAATTCTTTTATTAACTACCCCATATTTTCAAGTAGTATAAAAATATGATCCACTTTTGCCAAGGTGATTTGTTTTTAAGGGGCCACTGTGGGCACTTTGAATGGCTTCACTTTTCAGTGACGCACAGCCATCCCTGAAAACCATGTTTTCATCACATGCTGCCTGCTAACTCCCCCGGATTTCTTATTACCTTTATAGATTGTGGTTAAAGGTGTTAGTGCTAGTGTGTAGTAACCTTAGTGAAAGTAGTAGAAAGAATTTTGGAATAAATAAAGGCTTAGATACTGCAAAAACTTGCCACAGACGGTGTGGGGAAGGTAGTTGTGACCCTGCTACAATATGACCATTCTGCTTAGCTGCAGGTAGTACGGGGCTAAAGGTTTCTAAAACTCATGCATGGCCCAGAGTAGCAACACCAGTAACAGTACCAAAGTCCATTTTTCTACAATCTCCACCACCAGTCCCCTTCTCAGGATATCCCCTGTTCTGGGGGCTTGCTGAACACAATAAGGCTTTTCAGATGCTGGTATAGTTTTCCTTACTTGCCTTGTGGCAACTAAGAGGCAAGGGGGGCCAGGAAGAATCAGCTCACTGCAGTGAAGTGGGTTAAGAAAAAACATATTGAGGATGACATACACCATGAGTAGCAGCCCTAGAAAACTGTACCCTTGGAAAGGAGAGGGAAATGATGTATTGTGGAGAAAGCAATGACAAGACATCCGTATGAGATGTGATTCAAGTACATGGCTTGTTTCTAGAGTATCAAGTGTAGCAGTGTCTGGCAAATTCTATTTACAGGGAAGAGGGAACACAAAGAGCCTCCCTTGCCTTCCAGAGATACTAGAGCCGCTACTCAAGAGCTTAAATACTTACTGCTAAATATGGCAAAGTAATCCACTTCCAGAGCAGTAACCTGCTCACAGTGAGTTGCAAGAGCTTGTACAGAATTTAAAAGGCTCTTTAAAAGAGACCGGATGGGTATAGTCTTCTCAAAACCTGAATAAGGAGGCTGTCTGCACTACTTTCACTCAAATTGAGAAATGTTTCATCAAATAATATGCGACAGCAGAGCACTTGCTACCTACTTTGGGTTGTTCTTCATCTCTCACATCTGTGATTGTGTTAATGGGAATATTCGGGAAAGGTATACACAAAGGCAAGGGAATATGAGCACCCATCCTTCAGAAAACTGACCTGGAACAATCCACAGAACACCCTCAAAAAACCCAAAGCGCTCAAAGCCGGAGGCAGTGTGCTGTCGAGACAGGGTCAAATAGATTTGGCTTCTTACATCGGCTTTTCTTTCTATTTCCTAATGTAACTCTATGAAGGCTGTTGTGTATGTTTATCACCAGAGTTAACTAAAGCCCTTGTGGGTGGTGGAGGGGTGGGTGGTGGTGTTGCTCTTACCAGCAATGCCCAGCTTTGAAAACGCTCTCTTCTGGAACATTGCTCATAAAAGCATTTTCACTTGGACATGAAAGAGAACATATTTTCCAAAGATACTTTCAGCTATTTCCAAAAGGTACATTTCTGTCCCACAGATTCTAACTTGATTGTTTCCAATGAAGAATTTGCCAAATAATGGCCAAAAGGAAAACATTTAAGTGTTTAACCCACCATGGTGTTTTCTCTATATTCTTTTTCTTCCCAGGGAAAAGCAAAGTTTTCAATAGTGATAAACTTTCCATTCCATGAAACTTGCTGCCCACAGTTCCTTTAAAATACTAGTGCAAACTTGAAGGACTTTCTTCCCCATGCCTGAGTATATTGCAATAACTAGAGAAATATAATTCTTTACAGAACTTGTTCCTGCATTAGAAGTCACCCTCACCCCCTTCTTACTATTTAAACAGTCCTTAAAATATCAGTGGGAAGGTGCTTTCAGCTGCATCTAGATTTATTTCTTCGCTGAGACAAGGGCTTTGGTCTGTGCAAACATCTCACTAAATCCCACAACACAGATATCAGGCAAAAATGCCTTCTGCACTTTGCACATGTTTATTTACACATGCTTGGTTATGTGGCAAAAAATATTTCTCAGTGTATTTGACTCCCACTAGAACTATATAAGGCGGCGGCAGCTGGTAGTGAACTGGATTCCTTTCGTGCTTTACGCTGTCTCAGATACAGCTGTTACAGTTACTTCTGTGCAAATCCAGTCAGGTAATTACACATTATCCATCAAAGCTGGTTGGACTCAATGATCCTAAAGGTCCCTTCCAACCTAGACGATTGTATGATTCTGCGAGTCTAAAGAGAGAAGTAGCCTGATTCCTGAGAACTATTTGAATTTGCAGCACTAGTAATCAAGAAAAAAAGTCTTATCTGACAAGCTTGAATCTACCAAAGGAAGTTCCAGTTGAACCAAACCTGATAGTGCTGGTCAAAGCAGAGGAGAGTGGCAATTTTTCCCCTAGTCTATTTTCAGAGAGGACATTGAGGAAACCAGTTTTCAAAAGACATGAAATCTTCCATTTGCAGATTATCTTTGCCAATATAGGCATTTCAGAGAGACAAGGCTGAATTCTGAGGTCTTGGTACAAATGACCCAGGAAATATTCTGATGGCATTGTGAACCATTACTGTTCTTTCTCTAAAAATTATCTCATTTAAGATTCTTGGAAGAGCCTCTTATCCTTAAATGCCCCAGAACAAGCTGCTGCTAGATGTCTTTTTCCTGATTGTGACAAAACAGAACTATTTTTATGATGGCTGTATTGTTTGACAGAACTGTTTCTAGCAAAACATATTCTAAAACACAGTAGGTATAATTCTGAGTGTATTACTTTCACAGGGACCATGAAGAGGCGCTAATCTACATTTCACTCTGCATTGTATGAACAAATAGACCAAGCATAAGAGAGCTTTTGATCCAATTTTTATGGAATAAACTGAAAAAGCATGTGTAGAGATCAAGGCAACAACAGAGACAGGTGCATAGAATAGTAATCATAGCAGTGTTATCATAGATAAATTAAGGGCAGCACAAATTAAGCAGTGATTAATGGTATAATATAGAGCACAATCCAAATATAACCAGGCCTCTTTTCCTAAGCAAAAGTATGAATGTGTTACACTTTTATTCTATTTCTGTAATGTAGCCCTCAACTGCTGCTAAAACAATATACTGCAATCAGATAGTCTCTTCCTTTCACTGCTGTGCCTCACATTTAATGGTCCGTGGCTATGTCTGTGTTGGCCGGCTCCAGCACTGGCCATGGATAAGAGCCAAAGTTCTCATTTGTTATCACAGATGGCCCCGTGGGGCTTTGTTTCCACCACAGACAAAACCAACTAACTGCCTCTCAGTGGGTCGGTTTTATATACACGTATCTTCTGAAAAGACCCATCTATGCTCTAGAATTGGTGAGGTTATTGGGGGGAGCTTTTTATTTTAACCGGTGTTAGCACCAGCTTCGTCACAAGTCTGGGTAGACCAGGGCTGAAAATGTGCTGCTGCTGCTAGCACATGTAGACCTGAAAAGGGGTAACAAGGATAGACTGTTCACAAAAGTGTTTGTAAAGGGAGGGGGTGGCAGATAATAGCTTTGTTTGGGTTTTTTGTTTGCTTAGTTTATAAATAGCCAGCTTCATAATGTTCGAAAGTGAAAGAATGTATCAGGTTTGCAATGCCTTGTTCAGCTCTCCACTCTACATTGGGTCAAAGGACAGGCCTATGAGGTCTAGGTGGCTCTGCTAGGTGGGTGATAGCTCTGTGCTATAGATTTCCACCACAAAACAGTGTAGGTTATGCCATTAGAGCTCTTCTGACACCAGTGGCAGATGTTATGGAGCTGCCGTTGCTGGAGCACTCCTGCAAACAAGCAGACAGGACTGAGTCTGTTGCGATGAAGTGGTGTCCATGTGGCAGGGTTTTGGGAGCCGGGGGCTACAGGGTTGGTCTCTGTGAGAAGAAACAAGGGCTGCACCTATGTCAGACACAGCTGGTTCCAGCCAGGTCCAAAATGAACCCACCACAGGGACCCACAGTGGGTTCCAGTAGAGGACCCACATTGGAGCAGTCTGTCCCTGAAGGGCTGTACACTGTGATAAGGACCCATGCTGCACCAGTGCTTCAAGGGTTGGAGAGCAATCTTAGAGCTGCAGCTGTAATCTCTTCTGGAGGCAAAGTCAGCACAACACCAAACCGCAGACTTCTAAAGGAGCAGTTTGGGCTAAAAAGGATATTTTTTCCAGATCTTTATTGCAGAAAATCCTCACTTGCATCCGTCTTTACTTTATAGCAAGTGAAAAACTGTTTTATTGCTTAAACATAACTTGGGGATGGTTCCCTACCTTATTAAAGTAGTACCTTGTTTCCATTCCTACACCTGTCTCTACAGGACTCAATAGTATCGGCACCAGGGCTGCTCTGTGGTTCCACCCTCACGAGGACTTGGTGCACCAACAGTTGAAGTGACCAAGCCTGGAGCTGCCATGCTGCTGTGAATGTGTCACATGAGCAGGGTTTTGAGGACAGCTTTTCAAGCATGTCACACTTGCAGACAGCTTTCATCTGCTCAGTATCAAGCTTTCTGCATCCTGGCACACGTGGCCAAAATGGCCAGAAAGGTGAGAATCCAGTCTTGTACATCTTAAGAATTTGCTTCTTTTCTGATGCTGAAATGGGCTGTGAGCTCCTTCGAAGCTCACTACCTACCAACCACGTCCCCTTAGTAAGGTCTCTAAGACAGACTCTCCACAGTGCTTAGGCTTGTGAGCTGTGGTGGGCTCTGCAGTCAGTCAAGGTCTTTTTCAAATGTACCTTCCTCTCCAGCATTCTTCTGCTTAGAAATGCCTAAAAAGGTGCTTCAGTTTTCCAGTGCATTGGAATCCTATATTCTTCCACAAAAGTATGATAAAGAAAATGAAATAATTTTAAAGAACAACAAACAAATCAGCAAGGATGGCATGGGACATGTAGGATTGAATGAGGAACGTTCCCTGGGGTGAAGGGTGCATGTGACTATTTTCTGCCTCTCATCAATCAGTAATGGAGGATCTCCAGAAAAGTACTACCTACTCCTCTGGTGAAGAGACTGAATTTCAGGTCGAGGCAAGGACAAAGCAGCAATTCCCAGGATTTCTGAAGAAAATGTAGAGCTTCCCTATGTTATAAAATTTATTATTACAGGATACTCTCTAGAGAAAACTACTACGAGTGAAAAAAAAAAGGTGTGAAATCAACAGATTGAAGGATCCTAGCTACTAACACCTCATATGTATGCTCTTAAGTTTTTTCTAGACATTTACTACAAAGATCTGAAAAATCTTGCCCAAGCTGTTTGTACTGTGATATTGTGATGATCCATATGGGACTGGTGACATACTGACATATGTTGTGGCATATGTTATGAAAATATACGAGCTGCAGTCCTCCCATAAGGAGTAAGAAGATGGAGGGGTGTAGAAGAACCGTGCATCTCCAGGCATGACGGATGCCTTCTCCTGCTTGAGTATTCATGTTTCTGGAAGATGTTTCTCTGAGTTGGTGGCATCTTTTTGAGATTTTCAAACCTCTTTTCTGACCTTCCCCTCTGCTCTGATCATTTCATGAAGGAGCTAGCCAAGGATGTTACCATGGCTCCCTATGGGTTGGTGGGCTTGCTCCTTTCCCCAGCACCTGGTGGATCTGAACTCCCCTCTTCCCCACCCTGTCCTCCTGATACTTTTATATTTCTTTTCTATTCTCTCTACTGCACCTTCCTGTGTCTCCCTGCCCCTCTTTTCGTAGTTGGGAGTGTGTTGTTGCCTCCCCGGAGGCTGCCTTCCCTTCTGGGGACAGGAAGGGGGTAGAGGGGTGAAGCAAGGAGAGAGGGAGTGCAGGCGAAGGAGCCGTGGGACACACGGAGTCCCATGTGGGTGAGGGCTTTGTCCACAAGTGCAGCACCAAAATTCAAAGCTGTCTTTGCAAAACAAGACCCTAAAAGTTGCATGCAAGCTGGGGACTGTCATAGACCAAAGAGGATTTTCAATATCCTGTCCTCTGGCCATATGCAGAATTATCTGTCATTTCTCACCAGCCCAAAGTTAAAAGACGAAAACACTTAAGAAAGCCTGGAAGGTGGAGCTGTGAAATACATAATGCAAAAACAGTGTGAGATTAAAACCTCCAAGTGCTGCTTGTACAATTTCAGTGTGACTATTATTTTCTGAAACAGGTTTTTCAGAACACACTTTGTTTTTCTGTATGAGCTGAGAACACGATTCTCATTTTTGTTGGTGTTCTGTGTTTGAACTTCCTAACATTAAGAAATACACGTATGTCACACATCTGGCATATAATAGGTTCATTGTTGTTAATTGACTTTAAAGCTATATTTTTTCATGAGGCAAAAGGAAGCAAAGTTTGCATTTAAAAATTAGATTTCAACAATGTTTTAACAATAGGCATGTCCAGAAAGTGCATAATAGTTCACATCGATGTTGAAAATTTGAATGCTCCATCACTCATTGTGAATCTCTCATAGATGTATATATTTAATTTTGTTGCCTGATGTTTTCCCCAGTCTAGTGTTGTCTGGACATAATTCTTTACATGAAAAACAGAGAGAAAGATGACTGGAATGTTTTTCAGAGGCAGAATTCATTTTTCCTCTGTTAACTTCTTTACTTCTCTCCCCGCAGCTAGAGTTTACCTACTGCAGTAAGGAACACCCTAGGAAAGCTGGAGACTGCTTTGTATCCTCAGGCCAACCAACTGCTCCGTGGGAGTGATCTCACTCTTGAGCTTCCTGTTATTTCCTTGTCAGTTTTCCACACTCCGGTTTTCAAAGCATCAGAGAACTGAAAAACACAACGTCTGACAGAAGATGATAGAATATTAAGTGCACTCACTTTTCATTGAGTAGGTTTCCTGCAGTAATCATTTGTGAACCCAGAGGCTTATTACTGAAAACACTTGTCACTAGAAAACCCTCAGCTTCAATGTGAGAACTAAATTAGTCCTGACTTTTGTCTAGACTTTCACAAAGCCATGCTTGCTCTCTTGTTACCTCTGGCTGATGATTGGAAACTCATCTCCGTTCTCTTCACTCTCTGAGAATGATGGGAAATCCATCTACTTTAGAAAACTCCTGCCACCTTCTCAAACATCCTCTTTTTTTTACCTATTGCCTCCTCACTCCTCTACCCTGGTTTCAAGCTGTTTTTCATCCATTCATGTCCTATTGACTCAGCTGTGTGCAGTTTTTATGGTTCCCCACTTTAAAAATCACTTTTCTGGTCTCATCAGCTATACTGCCTTCTTTTTTCTAGTCCCTTCTCACAAATCTTTTTAAGAGTTCAGTCTTTCAGACAATTACGCACAAGTTAGGGCCATCCAGCCACACTCGTCTCCTGGTTCTGGGCTTTCCTCAGCTCACCACTGAATTTCCTCCTCTTCTTTTTTAGTTTTTCTAGTCTTAAATCCAGAGTGTGTTTGAATATGGAGTACCTGCAAATATATGATTAATTGTCCTAATATCTGCCAATAAAAGGGGGAGCAGACCATGCTGAGCATTAGGAAGTGTCGTAGTTTGGGCTGGGCTTTCTAGTCTACTGCCCTGCCAGAGAGTCACAGCAACACAGGATCTGTTCCAAAGGCAAGCAGAGTCAGAGGAAGTCATACCAATTTCAGAGAGCTTTCGGGTTAGATGGTACCTGGGGTGTGACGCGTATAGATCCGTATACATAAAGCATTAAGTTACCTGTCATTTTATAACTCTGTAAGTACATGAATGGAAAAAGCATAATGTACATGGGTTCCCGAAATATCTTTTTCAGGGAAAACCGGAAGGAACAGGTTTACATGTGGAATGTACAGTGTAGGCTTATATACTTGACACAGACTTTCCAAAGTCACTCTGAAGTGGGATTTAAAATACCAGCAGTAAATGTGCTTTGACACAGGACTAAACAAATAAAATATTCTGTAAATTGAACCACATCTAAATTAATGAATAAAAACTTTGCTTTTCCTCCTTTTTCCTGGAGAAAGTCAGAGAATGACATCAAGATCTGAAGAATGGAGCTTTCAGGGGTTAAGTAAGGAGCCCTCTCTTTTAGGTTTTATAAATGTGGCTTTTCAGGGGCTGATTGTATTTTATTGAAAGAGAAAAATCATTACTAGGAGCTGCAGCAGTGCAAAAGCATATTGAGGAGTTGATGACATGGTAACCACAAGAGTGACTCTCAAGCAGCTCGCCACACTGTGAAATCCTGAGAGGCTGAATGTGTGTTGCTACCCTCGGCAGTGCGGTTCGTGGATTGGTGGCTTTTGTCATGCTTTAAGAAGAAATACTCATCCCTCTTCCCTCTCATGTAAGCTGTAGATATAATCCCCAAAGGCCAATTTGGTCTTATTACTGTAGTTTGCTTTTGCCATTTCTGCTTTTATTTTTAATTCTGTTTGCCAAGGAACTTGAGGGATGTGCTCTCATTTAGGCAAGGCGGAAAACTACCATATGTAATACCTATGGTGCTTCCGACCGTAGAAAAAACACGTCAACTGAATGTTCCTTCAAGAATTATTGGAGAAAAGAAAGTTAATAATGTTGGTACAAATAGTTTCCTTCAGGCATCAGACCTCTCAAATGCAGTAGCACATGTAGTGTCTCTTTCGCATTTTCTGTTGGAATTAGGTTGACCTCGCTGCGCTGTTCACTTCAGTAGGTATTTGCAGGGCTTTCTTTATAATCACAAGCATTATACAGTCTTCTGCAAGCACTGGGTTAAGTCGCCACATATCAGACAGTCTAAAATATTTAGAAAGGTAGAAAACAGCGACAGGTAACATTAAAAGAAAAAAGGCATGAAATGCATGTGAAACATACAGATACTTGTCACTTGGGCAGTTTAATTTTGGTCCTCTTGTGATACATTGATAATTAGAAGCAAAAAAATAAAGGAAAAAGAAATTGTCAACAAATAGGATGATTGTCTGTCCTGGTTTCAGCTGGGACAGAGTTAATTTTCTTTCTAGTGGTTGCTGTGAAAGGAATGTCAGTACTGCCTGTTGTTTTAGTTGTTGCTGAGAGATGTTTATGCCTTTAAAGAACTCTTTTCAGTTTCCCATAGAAGCCGAGAAGGAGACAGACAGAGCAATGGAATGGCCAATGGAATATTCCATACCATAGGCATCATGCTTAATATTTAAGTGGAGGCCTGCCGGAGGGGGTGGGAATCCACAATCACTGCTCAGGTTGGTGCCAATTCACCGGGCAGTGAGAGTGACTTTTGTCATTGTTGTTATCATTATTATTTTTATTATTACTGTTATTTTCCTTTTCTGTTATTGTTTCTGTTGAGTTGTCTTTATCTCAGCTCACGAGGTTGGTTTTTTTTTTCCTTTCCCTTTCCCCTCCTTTTCTCCCTCTTCTCCCTGCCCTTCTGGGGGAAGCGTGAGAACTGGGTGAGTGGCTGCAAGGTCCCAGCTGGCAGCTGGGGTTAAAGCATGACGCTGCCATGCAGCTTTGTATTTCAGCAAGAGAGAAGAATATGGGATGGTGCAGGAAGAAGGGAAAACCATGTGAGCTGGAGTATGAGAAAAGGAGTAAAGTTAGAACCGGAGGATGGGGAAAGAAATACTAACAGAGGAGAGAGTAAAGAAAGAGAAAATAGTGAGAGGGAGAAACAGAAGGGGACAAAAGAAATGAAGGGAGAGAAAATAAACTGGGAGTGGGAAAGGAGAAGGAGAGTGGTGAGTGGAAGAAACAAAGTGGTTGGAGTGACAGAAAGGTTGAAGAATGAGTAAGAGTGTTAAATTGACAGGACCAGGATGTTGAAGTGGAAATAAAAAACAGAGAAGAATCCATAAGGACATAAAATAATTCAAAACCCCAGGAAAACAAAGGCAAGCTCCAGTTACACAAATGGACTTTTTTCCTATGCATTAATCCTCTTGCTGTGGTTATATTTCCCTGTGAGGAAAAAAAAATAAATTACAAAAGGATAGCAGATGGTCCAGACTAAGATAACCTTGGGCCAACCTTGGCCTACACAAAGTGGGAGGAAAATCTTCAGTCTCTTGCTATGGACATAGATCCAACTCTCAGTCCCTATAAGAAGGCCAGAAGGAGTTGCTTGTCTCAAGGTATCAGAAGCATCTTTCTAAACAGGTAACTGGGAAATACAGTGAAAGGATTTAGTCTGGATGCCCTGCGCTTCGGTCGGGGGAGAATTTCGTGCAGGTTAGTTAAAGCATTTCTTTGGCATACTTCAAAAATCCGTTAAAACTGCCACTGTAACTACCTTGTGTTTTGCACACTAGTGAAATAGGCTGGATTTTGCATTTTGAACAGGCTATTTTGATGATTTTGAAACTTTTCCAAACATTTTTCAAGCTTGGGAATTTGTTGAAAGGACTGCTTTCCTAGCAACAATTTTTGTTTTGAGAAATTAGCATTTTATAGGAGAATAAAGGGTGCTTTGACTAATTCCTGGCTCTCTCTACTTAAGGAACAGTATTTCCTTTAAAAAATCTAATGTGATTTGCTGATATAGATGTAGAAGCCTATTATCACTGTGTAAAAGCTAAGGCATTGCAACCAAATCCTTTTTGTACTTCGTGAGTAATGATCCTTCTGTTACTTACTCTGATTAATAAGTCATAATTAAGTTTATTAATAATCAAATAATCTCCATTAACAAAGTTTATCTAATTGTGATTTTCAGTAATGGGAAATATAGACTTAAGCCCTTTGGAAATGCCTTTGCAGATAAAAGGACGCTGGAACAGTGCAGTCTCAACCAGAATCATGCCAAGTGTCTTGGCTCATCACCACGTTCAAAGGCCATGCTGAACCTTGCACAGAAAATGGACCTCCGAGTTTCTTTAAAGACTTTATAGAATTTATTTGGGAAACCATCCAAGCCAGCTGTTTTTCCATTATTTAGTGAATTAATGGTCTCCTCAACTAATGCTTTTTTTAAGACATCCCTTTGTGTGTGTAGGCATGTAGGGCAGTTAAGGAGTCCATTAATTTTTTTTTCTGTGCATCAGAGTACTCATTTTCCAAGGATATATCATCACAGACCTGCCTACAGGCTTTATCTTTTTGTTTACTTAAAGTTCTTTCCCTTTATGTTGAATTTAAATGGAACTTATTTTATTATTGTTGCTTCATGTTCTAAGTGTACATTCCAGATATTTGTCCTTGCCTGTTCTCTATTTTCCAGTGCTATTTCCTTAAATGCTAACGTACAGCATGCTTGGTATTGGCAAAAGCTGTAAAATGGAAGACTCGTCCCTCCACCACAATAATGTGTCCTGAGGTTTGATTTTTCACAAATCACAATTCAAGACGGATCAATAATAGTTGGCATTTCTATAACAACTTACATTTCAGGAACTAAAAGCACTTAAAAAAATCCACTACCAGAGCCTGAGAATGTCCTGTAAAGTTTAAGCAATTCTATGGCGTGTTATTTCTCCCATTTGCTGGGCTACGCAAACACAACACTGGCAGATCCTCACACTTTGGCTCCAGCACTAGGACTGAAGCAGAAGATGCTGACATGGTTGTCTGTAGTCCGTGCACAACATCTAGAAGGAGACTGAAGAGTTTCATTGGTGGGACTCAAGGGGAGAAGGGGTTACCAGGGTCAGATGCAGGACCTGAGGGATTTGGATCAAGGTTGTTATACAACAGTGGCAGAGTAGGAAATTAAGCCTTCCTCATTATGTCTGTAGTATACCAATGCAATATCTATGTTGTTTTCTGATGCCCAGCTCCTTTTGCTTATTTTCTTTAGCTGGGACTTTAAGTTACTTGATACTTCTAATCAGCTAATTGAGCTCCAAAGATCATTTTGACTTATTGTGTTATGTGTCATTGCAGAAGATTTCATTGGGAGCTTTCAAATGAGAGCTGATCCACTGATAAAAATATGGCATGGTTAAAAAAAAAAAAAGGTGAGAGGAGAAAAAAATACATTTTTTTCTGTTTTTTAATTTTACTTCTTGATTTGAAAACAGCTGCTGAAAACACGAGTAACTGGGCCCATAGACCCCATAAACAAAAGTGGTTTTTTGAGCGGCAGAGAGGGCTGGGAGAACAAGCTTAAGTCATTTATTTTTTCATGGTCAGATTTCTTTACCCTGGATAATTTCACAGATCTGGAACAGAAAGTGGTTGAAGAGCAATGTCAGACATATATGTGGCAAATGAAAGGAAGGAAATGGCCTTGAGAATGGGAGTGATTACATCTTGGAATAGGTCTACTGGTGACAGGTTAATTAATTTGCATTGCTTTTGAACACTCATGTTTGCTGAGATGAACTTGGTGATTAGGTTCAGGAAATCCACACTTTTGCACCCGAACATTTTTGCTTCACCCTAACACAAACTACCCACTAACTTCCCTAGCTGGGATTTCTTGGGCAATAATTTCTGCAGCCCTTACGCTGAACTTGTCTTTTCCTGGTGAGTTTACAGCTTTTGGTAGTCATGCACTCCCGCAGCACGGCTGCAGGATGCCCCTCACACAGGTCAAAGACCAAATCTCCAATTGTTTCCTAAGGGCCCAACGTTTATACACTTACTCATTTTCTGCTCTTTCACATGCTACTTTAAACAGCTTCCAGTACCAAGACTGACATTGTTCGCACTGTGTTATGAGAACTGCAAAGCTGATAGCTTGTCCTTTGTGTATGTGTTCATTTGTCAAACTGGGGGAGCATTCTGGCTGAAGTATAAACATTTTGAAGCAATCATAGTGCAGAGGCAGCTCTATTTATTTAATGAACTAGTGAACTGAGGTGGGACTGAGAAATAGAGGGATTATTAAACAAATAGCATTCCCCCCCAAAACGAAGGGGAAGTTACCTCTTTAAAATACTCTGTTGCCCAGGAAAATTCTAGCTTTTGATCACTCTTTGTCCAGTGAAATCCATTTAATAACAAGCCGGGAAAGCCTCTCTGCATGTTGTGGCTGTCTATTCCAAATGGCCAACTGCCAGCAGTTTTGCTGAGAGTGGGAGACATCTGATATTCCAGCACAGAGAAAGAGAGCGAAAGCATCACCAGGATGCAGGGGATCAGAGAACTGAATGGCATTCAGAGCACAGCCTGTATTTTCTGTGCGGTTTGAGAGGCAGCACAAGTTGTACAAAAACATAATTTGGCTGGTGACCAGCCTTTCTCCAACAGGCTCTTTTTAAGCTCTAAACATGTAAAAGATGTTCTTATTATTTACAGGTTGTTACATTAGGGCTTGAACAGCTCCAATGTGAGTCAAACTGTCCTTCAAGGCAGGAGTGAAAGAGGAAGACCTTACAGATCTTTCTGAGGAGCGACTACGACATGCAGGAGTACTTTGTGCTGTGTGTTAGCCCCATGTTTGAACTTTCCCTGGTACCAGGCTTCAACACAATGTGCTCGCCACACTTCACGTTAGTTGGCCTAGATGTACTTTCCGAGTTTACTTGTCTTTGCCTCAACAGAAGCAAAACTTCCTACTGGACCTGCACAAAATACCTGCATGGCACTGTGGAATTAAACGCCCAATTAAATTGGGCACATACTACACAGTCAGCATAAAACTTCTTCCTGTTAGCCAGCAAAAACCTCTCCCAGCCTCACTGTGTCTCTCAGGCCGTGCTGGTGTGCTATCTAGGCTAGATGCTCAACCCTGAGCCAGGTTTTGGGCTCAGCTTTGTAAGTCGTCCACTTTGCAGTGAGGTTGCAGCCAGTGTCAGCTAGCCATGGGAAGGTCTCCAGTGCCTCCCATTTTCATGCCCAAGGCAAAAATGGGCTCTTTCATGAGTCTGCATGGAGGAATCACAGAGCCTCTGAGTTTATTACATTTTTAGGACATGTCTGCCTGTACACCTGGGTGACAAACACCAGCTACCACCGGGCTGGCGAGGGCTCGCTGCTCATGCCTGGGTGGTCAAATGGAAGTACAAAAAAAATCTTGCTTAGCTCTGCAGTGAGGACACTTGACTTGACATTAAAGTCTAGAGTTCCCAAGTCTACTCTCGGGTTAGGACCCTCCGCACAGCCCGCTCTAACAGTTCTGAGCTCTCAGTCCTTTCCATTGCCAGATAAAACCCTGACAGAAGGAGCTGAGTACCTTGATTCCCCTGCAGTCATTACTTGAAAATTACTGCAATCAACATCATTAAAGTCTTTGAAAACAACATGCCACTCACGTACACTCATGTTGCTAGTATTCATGAGCAAAACTTGACGATTTCTGTATAATTAACAGAAAAAAAAGCAGGATTTAAATAGAATCGGTCAAGGTGAATAATGTCAGACAGTTTAAAGTTTACATTTCTCATAACTCAGGATGTTAGTAGAGCACTCAGCTCAGTAATAATAGAGAAATTTCAGCCCTTTAATATCACATATTAACGTGTTCCACCGAATTAGTATCATGTGGGTTAACTCCCATAGGCAGCTAAGTATCGCACAGCCACTCGCACACTTCCTCTCCTCACCCTGCTGTGGGATGGAGGAGGAGCAAAGGAGGAGTGAAAGCAAAAAAACTTGTAGGTCCAGAAGAAAAGTGTTCGATAAGTGAGGAAAAGTGGAAGAAAAAACAGAGAAAACTAAACAAAACAGGTGATGCAAAGGCAGTCACTCACCGCCTCCCGGGGCTGACTGATGCCCAGCCAGTTCCCGAGCAAAACATGACTAACCTCCCTAAACCCTCTGCCCTCTGTTTCGTTGCTGAGCGTTTCATTATAGGATGTGGAGCATCTCTTTGGCTAGTTCGGCTCATCTGCCTGGCTGTGTCCCCTCCCAGCCACTTGCCTACCCCCAGCCTCCTCCCAGAGGTGTCAGCGGGAGAAGGAGAGGCCTGGATACCGTGCAAACACTGTTCAGAAACAGGCAAAACATTGCTGTGTTATCAGCATTGTTTTGGCTACAAAACACAGCGCCGTGCAAGCTACTATGTGAAAATTAACTCCATCCCAGACAGACTCTGTACTGATGGTTTTATCCATAATCTCTGGTATTTCCTTGACTGGATTTGCATAGTCGGAACCATGGTCCATATTTGACAGGCAAATGCCACCACCCTTTCTGTGCCTAAGGGGAACAGATAGAAGTATAAACCTGCCTCAGTGCCTCGAGAAGTCATGGCACAAGTCCTACTTCAGTAGCCACAAGGCAGAGCCCTCGCACAGTGAAGTCCATACCATGCTTGCTCACAGAGGGTGAGGGGTAGGAGTGCACTGAATGAACCTTCAGCTGGTCCTGCTCAGCTCGAAAAAATTAAACTGAAATGTGCTTTCTGCTGACAATGGTTCCTCCAGATTCAGAGACCACCATGTCACTCCTTGGAGAAGACAGACTCTGACTTAAGGCAGGCTTTGCCAAACAGTTTCTAAGTAAGCTCTAGGCTGTAAATACATCTACTTTCTGTTTAACCTAGTGTCTGTTTTGAGATGACCCCAAGCTGCCAATGTCACTTTACCAGTGTCATCTCCGTAGTTGTTTTCCGAGAAAGACAAAAACATGAGAAAAACATAGTTGCAGAGCCACAGGTGGACGCATGTGCTGAAACATAGTAACCCTTTCCCATGGGGACCAGTGGCCAGGCACAGTAGCAAGAAAGGGCCATGGCGACATGAACTCTTGAGGTGTTGTGGAAGGGCATTCAAGGATGTAAAGTTTTGTGTCGAGGCACTAACCTGTACCCTCACTGTCCTTCTCACTGGTCAGACTGGTGAGCCACAGGGGATACTCATTTAGCTTATACCCTGATGTGTAGTTACAGTTCACTTCCTCTTTTGAGAAGGAACATAGCAATGCTAGTAGTGAGTTTGTCTAATTCTGTTTTCTTTTATTATATTTTTATAGAAAATTGTGTTAATTTTAGTGGTGAGGGGCATAATTTGGGGACTTTTTGGAATGAAATTTGAAATTACAGATTATGAGGTAGCACTATAATAAAACCCGTCCAGTCACTGAAGCAATGCACTACGGAAGAATTTAAGCTCCAGAAACAGGCGCTGGAGTAACAAATAATAATAGTAATAATAATTACAGTTTAAGAGCTTTTAACTATATACAGCTTAAGCAATTATTTAATTTATGTGTCTGCATGAACTAACAGGACATAAAGCTGTAAGGGGATGGCATAATTTTCTATTCAAATTATTGTATTTGTGTACATATGTTGTGTTGAAAGAGGCAGAGGTCAACAAAGGAATAAGAATATGGCCCAGCTTAAATGTCGCTTTCAGATTCACTCAAATAACTCCCAGGCTTCAATTATTTTATCTGACTGCCAGGTACGTGATTGTAGGCACTTTTGGGTTTGTTTTCTTCTCTTAGTTAATGAACAAACAGGTTAAAGGCAGAAGTGAGATGATAATTTCAATGTTTCTGTTGATTAAAAAAGCTAACAGTGGATGACACGGGAAAAAAAGCGGAGTCTCATTTCTTGAGTACATCTACATGTACACAAATCACTTAAGATCAGGCCATCAAATGCCATATAAAATGCCCATATACTTTATACACAAGGTGCTTATGAACATCATCGGTTGTTAGTATGATACAAGCCATGTTTTCTAAAAGCAAGTGTGAGAGTAACAAGGGTGTTCAATTTTGCAAATCAAATAGCTAACATTAACCATGACAAATGTACAAGTGGCTTCAGGCGTTGGAAATTACAATGGGGTTTGGGGCAGAGGGATTTAGCCACATAACTTCCATTAATTTCAAAGACAGTCGAACGGCTAGATGCCTTGGTTAACTTTGTAAAAATTTTTGTCTTTTTAAATCAAAGCCTAATACTAACTAGTATTTGATCTCAGCTTGGTTTTTCTTGCAGATGTTTCAAATCAGCAAGGAAAGACACCAGTGCCTAACCTTCTGTTCAACTACTTTGCTTCCCCCCAGTTGCCTTTTCCTATTTATGCTAATAAGTGAAATACTAATAATAGCTTTTTATGTTCCTAAGAACCAAAGCAAGGCCCACTTGAGTTTACTTAGCAAGACCCTTTTTATTTGGGAACACATGTACATGCTGACTAATTGTGAAATGCAGCTACTGAAAGTGAGATCCGGCAACCAAACAAGTAAGGGGCTGAAATGGTCTATAAACTCTGCTTAGTCCAAATTAGCAATGTGGGCAACAGTAGTGCGTTGTGTTTTTGTCTTCAATTGCATATATTAACAGCTACACATGCAAAACAAATTCCCCTTTGTGGAGAATGAATTATGTAAATGTAATTTATAGCATTAATTTGGACTTGTAAATTTAATCCACTCAAACATAAAAAGGTTTCCGTGCACTGAATATTCCTGAGGTGCTTTAATACGCTTAAAATAAATATTGAGCAGCTGACAGAAAAACATGCCCTCCATATCACAAAAGCTGTTTTAAAACAATAATTTAAGTGCCTAATTAATATTTACTACCCAGGGATTAGACTCCTAAGTAAATTTTCTTTCTAAAATATTAATTGTGCAATCTATACAGGTGGCAGGTATTTATGGTAATAGATTGCAAATGAGCAAGTCAAAGGCACATTATAAATGTTGCTATATTAAAAAATACTTGCCATGTAATAAGAGCAGTTGATACAAGAGAGAGTTCAAGTTTCAGGTCTTCGTCACATGAAGCACATTTTCCACCAGCTCCCAAGCTTCCTGAAAGTAAGGGTAGTGTAATTTCCCAACAAGAACTTTTGTTTGAAAGGCTTTGTGTTAGTAATGCCCCATCAAGTGCTTGTTCACCAAAAGAGAAACACAGTGAGGCGCAGCCCCAAAAGAGCAGTGAGGTTGCCGCGCTCTAGCTGTTGGGCTACCCTGTCCTTGTGCCTTTCTTTGACCATTACCTGCTTCAGCTTTTGAGCTGATCCATACCTCAGAACTCGTTAAGCTTTACCAGATCAAACTAGCTTGGTTTAGGACTTTTTGGTTCTGAAATTCGAAAAAGAAATTTGACTGGGTGAAATAAGGCAAATCTGCCAAATGAAAATGGTACCAATTTGTTTCCTTTGCTTTTTAGCGCAGAGAGAAGAAAAACATGTCTGTAACTGTGAGTACTGTATGATTTCTCTCTCTGAAGTGCATCTTCAATTATCTGTCTCAGGGACTATAACACCCTTTTTTACAACCAGTCATTTTGCCTTGCTTCAGCCAAACCCTCCTTATCCTCAGTAATGGATTAGTTTGCATTTAGACTACAAACAAATCCTTGTGGTTTTTTTCTGAACACTGTCTTTATTTAAAAATTGTGTCTTGCAACTTCATCTTAATGCAAAGCTAGTAACTGAATAATACTAAACCTTGCTGTGTGTCCAGCCACCTGGAAGCAAGTCTGAGGAAACCAAACCTCCCACCAGACACATGAGATCCAGGCTTGATGGAATTAAGCAAAGCTGCTGGTGGGAGGACTTTTGTAATCTGATGAGGGGTTTTTTAAGGTTGAAGGTGGTGGGTGTGCTCATAAAGGAAATTAATTTATGTGAAATCAGCGTTCTATCATGACCACTGAAAAAAGGAAAATATAAAGAGCCAGGTTGCTGCAGCGGTAGAAGGTCTGTCAGGTGTTTGACCACTGGGCATTAGTGCATACCAAGGGCAAGGTTTGAGGAGGATGAAGTGATGCTTTGGGAACCTCTTCTGACCTGAAGGAGCGGTGGCTAGGGACAGTGGTGTAGCAGCATGGGTTTGTCCCTACTTACATGTCTGTGGGAAAGGAGAGAGGCCTACGCTGCCGAACGGCAAGAGGGTTCCCACACTCTCAGGGTATTGCCTGTCAATCACCACCAAGCGGAGAAATCTGATTAAGGCAATCAATGATTTTTATATAAATATCTAAGTAAACAAAATAATATTCTAAAATTAGCATTCAAAAATTCAAAAAAATATATGCTAAAAAAAATACAATATATTCACCCAGATGTTAACTATTTTGTTTTATATTGTACACTCAAATAAAGGCAAGTGCATGTGATAAATTCATCTGAAGGCGCAATCATTCATAGGCTTTTAATTTCTCCTCTTTATAAAGAAAGACAAAAATGACCTGCCGGTGATCATAGTACATTGGAGGCACGTTTGTATCATTTGCATGTGCTGATGCCAGGAGGCACAAAGCTGCTGTTTCTCTATTATGAAGTTTAGACATGTTTCACTTTTTTGTGGGCATTGAAGTTAAACAAGTAAACTGTAATGACAAACTGGCTTATTGCTATTTAGCTTCTAAATCACAAAAATCCAATCCTGTAATTTGTGCAATCTGTGGAAAAAAAAGACAAGAAAAAGCTTAGTTTTAACTAAAGGCTGTTCCTCATGGTTCACTGAAATTACTTAAGACTTAATAAACTACTCTTCTGCTAAAATTAAATCTGAACTTTATGCTTTCCCAAATCATGTTAAGAGTTTGGACAAGAGCTGTAACAGCTTTTGGAAGAGTCTTTAATTGCTCCAGAAGCTAATTAATTCAGAAATAATTTTGGAATAGGGATCTGCACAATGCTCCTGAACTGTTTTCTGGATCACTGTTGGTCACTTTTAAGTTAGATTCATACAATCTTGTTGTATAGCTGTCCTGGTTTGGGGTAGAACAGAACAAATTTTCTTTTCAGTAATTTTACTTCTCGGTTAAGTCTCTTCTAACTAACTGTACTCTCTGAAATTAACAGCATATTTTTCAGCGTGTCTGCCGCTAGCAGTGATAAGGCTGGATGTTTATAATGAATATGAAGGAACGGTACCCAGAGAGGCTCCTGCTTATACTTATTTCTGTAACACCCAAGGTCAGGTAACTTTGTTGTGTGCCCCATTGGAGGGTTGAAGTGGGAGAGCACAGAGGGGTCCCACCTCCGGGGAGGAGCGGACAGGACGGGGGACCCAGAACTGACCCACGGGGTGTTTTATTCTGTCAGCATCGTGCTCAGTATAAAAGCTGAGGGATCAAAAGGGTCGGCCTCTTTCTTCAATGGCTGGCATCCAAGGAGGACTCTGTCTGTTTGTCTGGCTTTGATCCCAATCCCTGCGTTCCTGAGTCCAGATGCTGAGTTTGGTTCCTGTCCGTTGCTGAGTCCAATCTGTGACTTTCCCAGTGCCTGCAGGTGACGTGATCATCATCCTGGGAACTCAGTACTGGTTCTATATATATTGTATATGTTTTATTATTTTCTCTTTAAAAGATTTTCTTTTTATTATTAATATTTCATTAAAGTAGTTTTAGTTTTCGTTTCAACCTGTAAGTCTCTCTCCCTTATTCTGTCATTCGTTGGCCACGCCCATGGCCAGCCCAAACTAAGCCATGACAATAGCTCATTTAATATTTAGCAAAGCTTTGGGAATTCTAGCAAAGAACATTTTCAAGGAATTCAGAGACTTTTAAAGTTTAATATCTCTAAACATTTTCTTTTCAACTACCATTATATTACGATAGTTGTATAATTCCTCTCCACAGTCCATAGGAGGACCACAGCATTGGAAAAACATGGGAAATTAATTCTAGCAAAGTAGTTTTCTTTAGAGTATGCAGCACGTCTTCTAACACTGATGCGAAAAGAAATGGCAATGATACAGTGGCAACCAAGTATATTGAAGCACAACACAGCAAGTGTTGCCAGCTGGCTCTTGCAAGTTTCTAGAATATACATTTCCCATGTCTTTCCCTGCTGTGACCTCTATGCCAAATTTTCACAAACAAGGGTATATGATATAGCTCAGCAGTGTTTGACAGCTCAGCCCTTTTCCTTTCCAGAGAGCCTACGAAGATTTTTGGCTGGCAATCAAGAATACTGATACCTCATTGTTGCTTTTTCAATTAAACATAGGGATAACGGAGAGTGACCTTAAAGATACCTGGGACCTACCCTTTTAATATAATTAATAGATATCAAGAAATGCCATTCATGTGATTCTGCTATGAAAATGATCTGAAGTGACTTAACAGCCACCACAGAAGGCGTTATATGGAGAGAAAACTGGAGCATTAGCTGTCCTCAATGACTAATGAACCTGCTGGACCATTTCTTTTGATGTGAGATGCAGGAGGACAGTGATCACTCGTGTCCATTGCAAGTGGGGACCACCATCATCGTCAGGAGTCCTTGGTAGCAGGAGAATAGGATATGGTGGTGGATACCAAAAAGCAAGAGTTTGTCTCCTAGCTGCAACATGTCATAGGAGAAGGAGGAGCCGAGGGACGGACTGTGGATGAAAACCAGCTCATGGTTATGGGTACCAAGTGGAGACTGGGAGACTTGTTGAGGCTGAGGGCCCACACTTTGTCCCAGGGAGAGGGACATGCTCACAGAAGGAGTGTAAGAAGGGCGAAACAAGGGGTTCTTGTTACATTTCCTTTAGCTATTATGAAACTTACAATTTTGTGTAAGAAAAAACCAGATTCTTCCAAGAATATGATTCCTAAAAATTAAATGGAGTAATCAAGAAAATCTTTGATGCAGCAGTTCTGCAACAGACCTTATATTTCTTGCCAAAAGCTTGGCAAGAATTCCAGCATTACCCCAGAGAACTGTCCTAATCTACTCCTCTATAGCATGAGTGACCGAGTAAATTTGCTGTGCCCAGCAGTGAGTGGCATAATGCCACTTAAATGTGTATGCTCCTGTGAAGTTGCTGAAAAATGAGGCCATACAGTACCTTGCTAGACCAACTCTGTGTATTTTTCCCCTCCTCCTTACTCTCCACAAGGGTCCTTGAGCCTCTTTGTCTATAGAAAGCAGCTGGCCTTCTTGATCCCTACTTTCACTCACAGGACATGCCTACGATGTCCCTGCAAATCACCCTGTGCATAGGCACTGTTGGGCCTGGCTGTACAATGAAGCAGGGATACCGCTCATCCTCTAAAAATAGAACAAAAATAACCCAAACCTTCAGAAACCAAAGGTGCAGCACCGTATTGCAGCAGAAAATTTTGACATTGACTATTCCCAATTAGGTTTTATATAATGGATTGCTTTGGAAGGTGAATAATACAACCAGTTCTTTCCTTAAGTAAGGCCTTCAAATGTGGGATTTGTAATTTAATTACAACATCCTCACTTTATTACCACTAGTGTGTCTGCCAGAACTAAGAAGTCTGCTGTGTCTTTTACCTAATATGTAAATTGTTCCTGGAACATAATAAGAATTCAATTTTATCCTTACGAATTCAAGCACAAGATACCCAGCCACCTTCGTTTTCATTTCTTTTAGTTAACAAAAATATGTGTTACCTCTAAGAGAGATGGAAACTCAAAAGTCAACACAGTGGTCTTCCAGCATGAGCCATAATTAGAAATGAATTGGATTTTTATCTGAAATAAAAAAGCCTCATGTTTATTGCTGACAATGTTTAGCAGCTTCGTCTTTGTTAATTGCAACAGCAACAGAACCCCTTTTTTCTGCTTCAGGACATGTCTTTGTGTTTTGAGTGTCTAACAGTGTTGTGGTATAGCTTTGAAGAAAAAATTAAGAATGGTTCTGTCATATCAATAATCATTTACACACCGGGAAAGGCTTGATAACAGCAGAAAAGACAGGATACAAAATGCAGCTAAGTAATTTTATTATTATTCCCAGAACTTTGAAGTTATAATACTGAAATATAGGAACCACTAACTCTGGGAATTATCTAAAACTGTTTCCAGATAAATTATACAGATGAATTGCCTACTAAAATAAGTATGCCTTAAAGATCATCTTTAAAAAACAAGTAGAATTGAAGGCAAATCATTTAAGTCCCCTTTCACGCCCAAATTTAAGCAGCTGTTCTTAGGTTTGTTTAAAGCTCTGAGTTCCTAGGGAGAAAATCTGCCTAAGGAAACAAAAAATGCACTGCCTTTCGGTATCATTATCAGAAGACCTTTCCCAGAATAAACTATTTTACTTACAGTAGATATAGTGCTCTTGAAACATGCCAGATTTCCAGATTTCAGGGCCACAAAGGAGGCAGAAAAGGAGCATGTAGCACGCACATCATGAAGCCAGTGCATGTTTGCAGGGGAGATGTAATGCTCGTGCTGCTAGCTCTTTTGGCTCTTGCATTCATCCTGCTCAGGAGCCCAATGCCCAGGAGACAGTGACCCACTGCACATCTAACCCAGGCAGGTGCTTCCTGCCCAGTGTGTCCCTCAGGCTGTGCCATGCCGTGCCATGCCACATGCCTCCCTCGGCTGTGGCACGGACTCAACCACCCACTCATAGTGCCAGAGGAACCTGCAGAGAGCTCCTGTTTGACACCACGATTACACCTCCCATGTAATCCTTCCCTCATGCCCTTTTTGTAAATTGGAATAACATTGCCTAGCTTCTAGGCAGCAGGGCCCTTCCCAGACTCACAAGACCTTTGCTAGATGATTGAGAGGGGTCCTGCCATAACACCTGCTAGTTCCTTCGGTACTCTGGAATGAATCCCATCAGGCCCCATGGACTTGTGAACATTCAGCTGGTCTCTTACAATTTCAGTATCCACAAATGGAAAGACACTGTTCCCACGCTCATGGTCCTCCAACTCAGACCTTGGGCTGCCCAGTCCCTACCAGTACTATTAAAGACTGAGGCAAAAAAAGCATTGAATGCCTCCATTTTTTCTTCATCCCTGAGGAATGCCACTCGTCAGGGGTTTCCAAATGGAAGCTGAGCTGTTGGCCGCAACCCTTTGAGTGTGGCCATCTAGCCAGTTCCTTATCCACCAAGTGGTCCATCTATCAGATCCACGCTTTCCCATTTAGAGACCAGTATGTCACGCGGGACAGTGTCAAATGCTTTGTGTAAGTCCAGGTAGATGATGTTGGTTGCTCTCCCCTTATCTACCAGTGCTGTGGCAACATTGTAGAAGGCCACCAAATTTGTCAGGCAAGATTTGCCCTTGGTGAAGCCATGTTGGCTGTCACCAATCATGTTCTTGTTTTCCATGTGCCTTAGCAGAGATTCCAGAAGGATCTGCTACATGATCTTGCCCAGCACAGAGGTGAGACTGACCGGCCTGTAACTCCCTGGGTCTTCTTTTTTTCCCTTTTTGAAAATATATTTACCCTTTTCCAGTCAGTGGGAACTTCACCAGATGGCCACAACTTTTCAAATATAATGGAAAGTAGCTTAGCAACTTCATCCATCATCTCCCTCAGGACCCATAGATGGATTTCATTAGGTCCCATGGACCTATGTTCCTTCAGGTTCCTTAGATGGTCTCAAACCTGATCTTCTCCTACAGTGGATGCTTCTTCATTCTCATAGCCCCTGTTTTTGCCTTCTGCAACTTGGGCAGTGTGCTTAGAGCCCTTGCTGGTGATGACCGAGGTGAAAAAGTCATTCAGTACCTCAGCCTTCTCCATATCCTGGGTGACCAGGTCTCCTGTTTCCTTCCAGAGGGGGCCCACATCTTCCCTAGTCTTGCCTTTATCCCTAACATACTTATAGATGTTTTTCTTGTTGCCCTTGATGTCCCTGGCCAGATTTAATTCTGTCTGGGCTTTAGCTTGCCTAATTTTTTTCCTTGCCACTGGGGCAGTTTCTCTGTATTCCACCCATTCTACCTGTCCTTGTTTCCACACTCTGTAGGCCTCCTTTTTGCTTTTGAGGTTGTTGAGGAGCTCCTTATTCATCCATGCAGGCCTCCTGGCTTTTTTGCCTGACTTCTTTCTTGGGATACACTGTTCCTGAGCTTGGAGGAGGTGATCCTTGAGTCCTAACCAGCTTCCTGGGGCCCCTCTCCCCTCTACTGCTTTTTCCCATGATATCCTGCCAAGTAGGTCCCTCGAGAGGCTAAAGTCTGCTCTCCTGAATTCCAGGGTAGTGAGCTCGCTGCTCACCCTCCTCACTGCCCTAAGGATCTTGAATTCTACCATTTCATGATCACTGCAGCCAAGGCTCTCCCAGCATATGCGAACGACAGCTCTATAACCTTCTGGCGATGCCTTACCTCACTTCCAGAGTTCACACAATTTCTTTTTCATTTTGAGCTCCACAGGGAGTTCCCTGTTCAGCCAAGTTGGCCTTCTGCCCCTCTTGCTTGACTTAAAAGAGTGGAATTGCCCACTCTTATGCTTCTAAAAGGTGATTCTTAAAGACTGACCAGGATTCGTGGATTCCTAATCCCTCAAAAGCAGATTCCCAGGGTACTCTGCTAAATAGCTCCCTGAATAGCTTAAAGTTTGCTCTCCTGAAGCCCAGAGTAGCCACTCTGATGTCCTTTTTTCTCATTACACAAAAAATTTTAAACTCAATCATTTCATGACCACTGTGGCCAAGACAGCCACCTACCATCACATTCTCCATGAGTCCTTCTCTATTCACAAACAGCAAGTCTAGGAGAGCATCTTTCCTAGTTGGCTCACTGACTACTTGTGCCAAGAAGTTATCTCCTACAAACTTCAAGAATTTCCAAGATCTACTCATCACAGCAGTATGATATTCCCAGTTGATGGCTGGGAAGTTGAAATCTCCCATAAGAACAAGGACTACCAATCCAGAAACTTCTCCTAATTGCCTACAGAATAACTCATCAGTGTTTACATCCTGTCTGGCTGATCGGTAGTAAACACCCACTACAACTTCTTCTTTGTTTTCCATCCTCCATATCCTCACCTAGAGGCTCTCAACCACATCATCACTAACCGTAAAGGCTGTGCAATGAAATCTCTCCCTTATGTATAGTACAAGACCTCCACCTTGCCTGCCCTGTTTATACCTCCTGAACAGCCTGTAGCCCTCCAACCCATCACTCTAATCATGGGACTCATTCCACCAAGTCTCACTAGTACCAATCATTTTATAGCTCTGGGAGGTGACCAATGCTTCCCGTTCATCCTGTTTGTTTCCTATACTGCATATGTTGGTGTACAAGCATTTCAGATATGCTCCCGAGCTCTCTGTGCTCCAAGGAGCACTGTAAATGTTCCAGTAGCACTGCCACCTTCAGGCAATGCCATGCCAACCCTTGGCTTAGATGCTTCAGTCCTGTTGGTAACCCCTTCCCCCACTCATTTTAGTTTAAAGCTCTCTCAATCAACCCCTCCAGCTTATGCCCAACGACACATTTTCCCCATCGAGACAGGAGGATCCCATTAGGCCCCAAGCCCCTGTCTCTTGAAGGCTTTTCCACGGTTTAAAACCCCAATGTCTTGGCAGAGACACCAGTCCTGGAGTCAGGTACTGATATCCTAGGCTCACCTGTCTCTTCCAAAGTCTCCCCTCAATACTAGGACGACTGAGAAAAATAACACCCGTGCTCCCAAATTTTTTAGCGTACTACCCAGGGCTCTAAAATCTATTTTGATTGACTTCAGACTTTTTGTTGCAACATCGTTAGTACCCACATTAAAGAGCACAAATGGATAGTAGTCTAAAGGTTGTATTAGGCTCTTCAGTCTTGTGGTTACATCCCTAATTTGGGTCCCAGGGGGGCAGCAAAATTCCCTGAAATGAGGGTCCAGTCTGCAAACATGTGCTTCTGTTCCACACAGGAGGGAATGACCAACGACCATAACTTGCCATTGTTTCTTCTCAGCACTGGTCTTAACACAGGTTTTGTTGCAAGGGGTATATAGCTTTAACGATCACAGAATTACAACATAGTGGAGCCTGGCAGGCACCTCTGGAGACTGTTCAGTCCAACTTCTTGCTCAAAGGGTCACCTACAGGAGGTTGCTCAGGACTTCTGTCCAGTTGGGCTTTGAATGTTGCCAGGGATGCAAATGCTACAACCTTTCTCAGCTATCTGTTCCAGTGTTGACCACCCTTACAGTGACAAAAGTAATGTTATTCTGTTCAAATGTAACTTTCTGTATTTAAATTTGTGCCCATTGCCTCTTGTCCTATTGCTGGGCTCCACTGAGAAGACTACGGCTTCATCTTCTTTGCTCCCTTCTCACCCATTAAGCTAGTTATTTTGGTTTAGAAGGCTACCAGGTTGGTCAGGCGTGATTTCCCCTTCACAAATCCATGCTGACAACTCCAAATCACCTTCTTGTCCTTCATACACATAGACATTATTTCCAGGATTAGTTCCTTCATCACCTTCCCAGTGACTGAGTTGAAGCTGACTGTCCCATAGTAACCTGGATCCCTCGATGAAGACAGGAGTGACATTTACTCCCTTCCAGTCCTCAAGAACCTTTCTCACTTGCCACAATTTTTCAAAGACAAACAAGAGTGGCCTCACACTGACATTTGCCAGCTCCTGCAGCACTTGCGGGTGCAACGCACCAGGCCTCATGGAGTTGCATGTGTCTGGTTTGTTTAAATACTCCCTAACCCGATTCTCCTTCACCAGGGGTAAATCTTCCTTACTCCAGACTTTCTCATAGGTCTAAGGTCCTGGGACTCCTGAAGACAGGTCCTACCAATAAAGACCGAAGCAAAGCAGCAGCAGGTCCACATTTTCCCTGGTCTTCCTTGTGTTGGTGATACACCCATACAAATCCTTCTTGTTGCCCTTCATGTCCCACACCAGATTCAACTCCAAGGGTTTTGGTTTTCCTAACTCCATTCCTACATGTTCGGGCAGTGTCTCTCTGTTCATCCTGAGTTAACCAACGCTGCTCTCACCTCTTGAATGCTTCCTTTATGTGTCTGTGTTTTGTTACACGCTCTTCGTTCATCTGTGTAGGCCTCCTGCCACCTTTGCTTTAGCTGCTGCATGTTCTTGAGCTTGGAAGAGGTGATCCTTGGAAATCAGCCATCTTCAGTTTTAGTTATACCTCGCAAACTGTCTGTCTTCAGTATAGACCTTAGGGTATATTTTTTTTAAATAAAGAAAACAAGAGAAAATGGTCATGGTATTTGAACACTAGCATAATTACTATCCATACCTCTACTGAAATAATAATGGCTTCAGATTGTAGTTAGAAAATATATTACAAAGGGAACATCCTTCATTTTTCTAAAAGCATTAGAAGAACAACTTTGCAGTGAAGGAAAAGAGTGGCTGGGGCATTTTGTGCACAAAATTGATTCCACGGGATGAGAGGAAAGGTGACTGTCACCCTAAGACAGTGGAAGGAAAGAGACTTGTTTGTGGGCTGAGTTATTTAAGAATCAAGCACAATTTTCAGAAGTACTAAAGACACTGATGACCTCCTTCATCTGTTACTGCCTCTGTAGTTTGGGAATCTAAAATGTAGCTCTCCCTTCTGCAAATCTTTGTATCATCTAGCCCTTAGATTTGCGCTGGCAAGGAATCCTATTTGGTACACAGGGAAAAACGTCTATGAGGCGTCATTTGCAGAACTAGGGCCTGAGACTTTTAGGTTCTTACAAAGAGGATCTGTCTCTCACTTTGTTTAAAAAAGTACCTAACAAAGTAACTTCATGACTTTCTAAATGCTACTAAAATTCAAACATTAAATTATAATAATGTTATGCTTACTTCAGTGATCTAGTCTGTATGTGTTTCTTCCATTTTTTACATGCTACAGTCTTGATAGTTCTTAGCTTAAGATTTTTACATTTTTAAAAATGTAAAGATTGGGTTATTAAACTTTTGGAGTTTTTGCACTATTTTCTTCTTTGTAGAGTCACCATTTACCAGTAAAATACATCAATAAATAAATACATACATACATACATACATAAATAATGTGTTTCCTTCATGATGCAGTATCAAATAAAAGGACAAGAAATGGAAAAGTAGGTCAAGTCTTATGTCACTTTTAATATAATTGATTTTAAATGCTAGCCAGGACACTGTGACATTGAAAAATGAGAATCAAGGTAAAATAATATGTAGAGATTTCAATTTAAACCAATGTTTACTGATGTAACTCAATTTTTTTATATGACTTTAAGTATCAATTTATATTTTAATACACAGGCCTTAAGTACAAGCTGTCACATTGAATTCAAGTTATTGCCTTTGGAAGTGTTATTATCTGAAGAACAACCACCTCTTTAAGAGGAGCCTACCTTTTACATAAATAAGCTAATTGTTTAGCAGTTAAATAACTCAGACCTCGCTAACCTCTGTACTTCCAGAGCTCAGAAATACCACGGCAAAATCTGCCGTTGCATAAGGTTATTACTCATTCTGACCACCTGCTTTCAGGATCCTTTGCCAAATCTCTTCGTGGTCAGTTTTCATCCCTGAAACGATCAAGGCTCAGGCAGCATCACTTCTGCAAAGGGTTTTCATTACAAAGGTGGGGAAAAGAGTGTCTGCAGCCCCATGTCTTGATTTTCTATGTTTAATAGCTGTTAGTACTTGCAGCTCCCTTTCAGTTCACTGATACGATACCTGTGTGTACTTGGGACTTCTTAAACCCAGGTCATCTTTACTTAGTTTCTTAAAAAAAAAATAAATAAAAAAGCAGGGATTTAAGCACACTCCAGTTTTGAAGTCATTGACCACACTAAGTAGATTATTTTGAAAACCCACTAGTTTAGAAATGTGGAGCACTTATTGTTAAAATGATCTAAAACTCTTTCATGTCTTAATGGCAATATCTAGCCCAAATGATTTATTGGTAGTATTTCATCTTATTGCCAGACAAGAACATAACTATGTTTCCTCACGTAGCTAGTTATGTGTACTTACTCATTTGTGACTAACCCCTTTATATATGACAGCAAGATAGGTCCATTTTGAGTGCTTGCACATCACCTTCAATAAACTATCTACAGCATTCCTCCTCCTGCGATGGGGACAGAAAGATGATGACAGAGCTACAATGTACTTATTCTGCTCAGAAAAAGAAACTTTAGCGCTAGAAGTTCCTCTTTTTGTTGAAGTCAATATTATTTTGTCATGCACTGCGGTATTTTGCCCCTCGCAAATAAAAACGCTGGAAAACAATGAACAAATCTAATGACGGAAAAGAACACAAGAGGCAACACATAATGATCAAATCTTCAATTAGTTAATCAGCTATACAATGTAACCACATGGGGCTTTCCTTGCACTTTCCAGTAAGGTACATTAATAAACAGCCTCCCTTAAACAAATACAGCTAAGATGTACTCCAAGACTAACTGGATCTAGTTAATGAAAGAGAATGTAGTATAACAGATGCATGAGGAGGTGCTCTTTGCATCTTAACAGTGATTTGAAGTTGTCTGGTTCACCTGGACGTGCGTATTTTTTAAATGTCATTGGGGAAAGAAAATTGATTAAATGTAATGCTATAGTAAACAGGAGGCTGCTGTGGTTGGGTCTATAGTATAACAACAGATGGCACAGGTTAAATCTATTTATTAGCAGTCACTTGGCGGGGAGACTGAAAAAGAGACAGAAAAGAGACAAACAAGACGCCAGCTGTAACTTAGCACTTGGTATAATAGTTCCACAGCCTAAAACTAAAATACATTTTGTGTTCCTGTCTCTCTCACTCAAATTACCCTTAGCCTTCCACCAGAAATTTTAAAAACCCACTATTTCTGATTAGGAATTTTTAAAAATCTGCACAACACTTACTCAAGGATATTGCCAGACAGAGGGTTTTCCACTGCTGAAAAACAGGAACTTTATTATTACTCCAGTGGAAAGTCAGGGATCAGAAGCAATGCAAAGCTATCAAACAGTGACAGAGAGCTAGTTTGCCATGGCAAAGATGGGCAGCTTAACTGCCCACCAAGTGCTTTCACACTAAACTCCCTCCCCTCTTTGTTTATTGTACCGTTGCACTGTAGTTCTTCAAAAATTAGGATGCCATTTTTCACAGACATTATTCTTGTTTTCTCTGTGAAGTTTCTGAAGTGATTAAAAAAATATTTTTAGTGACTTAACTTTGTTTTTAGCCTCAAAAACCTAGTGGGCAACACAGTCGTCTGTGTGTTCAGAACATAATTATCCTATTATTGTTCCCTTAGAGCTCATTAAAATGGCAATGCATTTCTTTTTTATGGGGACAAGGCTGCCAATTCTACTGCTAATAATATGATGATCATCTCTCTGTTTTTTTTTCCCTCCCTTTTCTTTCAAAGGTTTGGAGTTCATGGGAAAAAGGGTAGCTTGGTCATCATTAAATCCATCTCACCTCATATCCTTTCATAAGTGTGAAATTAATTCTGAGTGATACTGATTATAGCAACTGTATCCTGGCCTTGGTCAAACCTAATTACTATTTCATGTGGTGTCGCACTCCATTATTGTTTCCAGGTAATGTGGCCTCCTTTTCGCTGAGCAGCCTTTACAGGCAGCTCCTTGTTAATGAATAGTAAGAGCTGAAAAAACCTACAAAGAGTCTCAAATGACCCTTTTGCATTGTAAAAAGATATGTGGATTGATAAATAAACTAGGATGTGTTATTATCCATTATTCAGTTTTACAATTAGTGAACACCTGGCGTGGGGAAGGTGAGATGGTTGTTTTCTTCCCGTCAGTATTAATGTTGATTTCCAACAGGCACCAGAGACCACACCAATTTCACCCTTTTAGAGGAGATACACATGTGAAACAAAAAATAATTTTACCTAATAGTAAGAGATATAGATTTTAATGTTAACTTTAAAGGTTATGGATTACATGCCTTTTCTTAAAGTATCATGTGTATGAGGCTTCCTTACAGAGCTGAAATAAGACTAACAAGAATTGTAAAAGGTCAGCCTATTTCAAGTCTACAAAATAACAAGGAGACAGGTCAAGGAGGTGTAACGCTGCAGTTGTGTATAGCCAGACAAAGAACATTTTGTTTCACCTCACTGATATTATCCAGTAGAGCCGTATCAAGTTGATTTCTAAATATAATTTTAGAAAACCTCTTCTGCAAATCACAGATAGGAAAGCTCGGTAATGTTTGTTAGACATCTGTTGGCTGTTGATTGGTTTTTTTGTCTTTAGTCTCCAGATGTTACATTTTCCATTTTGATGTGCAAGCTACAAACTTCAAAGAAACATGTGGATACATCAGGCTTGCCAATCGACAGTATCATATAAAAAAGAAATGCTGAACAAAATTAGGGGCAAGAGAGTATTTGTTTAAAACAGACTTTTGAAATTCCTTAAATTCACAGCTAAGACTGCAAGTAAAACAAATGCCACAGGTGAAAATATTAATTTTAACTTTGACTAGTTTTCATGGAAGAAAGGAAAGTTTATGCAAAAAGGTGTGGACTATTTTTCTTTAATGTGTGCAGGGGTGTGTTTTTCTCAGCCCTGAATGAATTCCTTGATGGTTTATACTAAAAGCAGTGTGCCCGTCAGATACCAAATAGTAAATTTATCAAGAGTGTTGATCTTTTGGTCAATATATATGTTCATGTAACCCAGAATGCTTTTCCAGAGGGAATGGTCAGAGAACCAAGAAAAAAGAGGCTTATTAAAGACTTACAAGGAAGAAAAAAGAGAGACATGTTGAAGAACACGTCATAAAAACAAAACAAGTGCCAGTCCACGTAAAGCCCAAACTGTCCGATGCACTAGTAAACAAGGAATAGTCAACCACAAAATACTAAGGCACAAAATGTTTTCCGTGATAAGCATCTCTTAAAATGACAGTGCGAGAATATAGGCTGAAGTCTCTCAGTTTAACTTGCAGACTTTTTCACATGTGAGGATATTTCAGCAAATTTCAGTGGGCTGCTGAAGTGGTTGTTCTGAGTTTGTCGTTAAAGGGCGCTGGTCATTAGAAGTGGGACAGGGCAACACAGGCATTGATGCTATTCCAGCTCATAAAATGCACTGACTAAAGCCCAACAACACAGCACTGCATTTAAATCACCGTCTCCGAGGAAAAAGCATGTGTTTGTTTTACCTTTCCTGTTCCTGTCTTCCGCGCTGCCCTGTCTATAGGATCTGTAGGATGCACAGAGCCTGGCAGCCAGCCACAGCACTGCCATAAGGGAGAGCAGGAGGGCAGGAATCAATGTCAGTGCCTCTGGCTGGCCAGTTTGCAGGAGCCCACAACTCAACGTAAGCAGGTCTTCCTTTCTTCACCAGGTAAAATGTTTTTCTGACCAGGCTTTGAAAAACTCCATGCTGCCTTTTAAGGAACAAGTAGCAATAACTGCTGTCTTCAGACATACAGTTGTATTTGACACAAACAGATGATTTTGTCTGCTGTTTTAATGCTAGGATAAAATAACTAATACAAATATGTGAAGTTTTGTTAGCCATGAAAGTCACATCTCCCACTGACACCTCAAATGTATTATGCATTTTCATCTTTATGGCTTTGGTATAAATGCAAGTTCATGGGACAATAATTTTTCAATAAACTTTTTTTTTTAACATCTGTTCTACAGATCAGCTGGTGCTAGCATATATTTAGAGATGCTTCAGTATTTAAATGGTACCAAAAGTCTTATATACTGATATTCCCTGACTGAAACGAGATCTTTGGCAAGTACTGTCCCAGCTTTTCTTTGCAGATTCCTGTGTCAATGGAAGCAGTACATTGCTGCATCTGAAAGCAGCATTAAAACTGCCACTTTTACAGTGAAAACATATCTCTAGAGGTGAAAAAAATTACAGGACATACAATGAAGAGATAGAGAGACTGTTCCTGTGGCCCAAGGAGGCAAAAAAAGACTGGTGAAGATTAGTTCTGTAAAATACCTCTTCAGGATACAGACATTAAAAACAAATGGAGTATCCAGACACTTGAAAACTTAATATAGGAGTAACAAATTTTCTATAGACTGAGATGCAAGGTTGCAGGCACTGTTCTCCTAACCCCAAACGTGCTTGCTGAGCCTCAAATTCATCTGAGGAAAGGCACATGAAGACATTTCCTTTGGATTGGTCAACAAGTAAGCATAATGCTTTAGATATGGCTAAGTGTACCAAATTCTGCCCTTGGATAAACGGTCGTGATTGTCCTGAAAGTTCTGGTGAGTGCCAATCCCGTGCAAGTGAATAGACATCCATTTACTGCAACTTCTGATGATCCTACAAGTGCCAGGAGGCAAACGGAAACACTTCATTTCTAGCCTCTGCAAAGTTAAGTAATGCTGCCTTTTAGCTGTTCTTTAAACTCAAATCTGTTTGTGGTCATCGTCATGTGTATTACATTAGTGTCTGGGCATTTATGTCAAGACTGGGTATGCACCTGCTAGGACCATACAAAAGCAAGATGGGAAGCTGCAAGCTGAAAGATAGTGCATCTATTTGCTGAAGTACATTCCACTTTGAAATGACATCTGAAAGATGCAATTTTCTAAAATTGTGCCTTTTTGGCATTGGTTTGATATAACAACAAAAAAAAACCCCATACAATAAGACTGAACATTTCCTAAACATGAATGTAGGGCTTTCTAGAGTCGTTGAAAATGTCTCACTAGAAATGCTGTAAAGGTGTACAGTAACATAGTATGCTGAAGTACATTCCAAAAGAAGTTTTCTGTTTGGGGGCAATAAGAAAAACAGTACTCTATTCTTTTAAAGCAGCTACAGAATTCACTTTTACACACTAGTCACTATTTAAAACTTGTTAAGCTTATCTTGACTATTACTTCATTAATATGTATATGCATTCCTTGCTTGCTAAACACCATGTCAATGTTTTACAAAGAGCTTTTAATCTTCTGGTGTCATGTAATTGGAGAGGTTATGTGTTAAGATAACATCGCATTCCATAACGTAAAAAAAAAAATATATTGTAGGGCTACTAAGGCTTTGGATGTTCCCTGGTTAATTATATTTGGCATTAACTCAAGAGCAGTTGTCTCCTTCCCTATTAGTGCTGAATATAGGGAACCTCAAGGGATAGGGACTAAGAGAAAAATTAAGTAGCTTCTCTTCTATTTGACTTAGTGAAAAGCCAGCAGTGTTGGAGGCTAAACATTAGCATTTAAATCAATGTAGGTGCATGTAGAGTTAGCTGGGAGTTTACTGGGGTATACAGATTGCTTAAGCAGGATGTAAAGGACTAACACAGGGCTGAATCTGCCAACACAAAGGGAACAGCAGGCTACCCAGCACTATTTTTTAGTAAAAGATGGGGAGACGGTCTGAGCCAGACTTGTACCAGTAGGTACCCATAAATCACACGTGACTTGACTTCAGCAAAATAAACTTCTTAAAGTTTACTGGGTGTTTTTATGTGATTCAGGGAGATTCAGGCCAGGCAATTAGGAGTTTCATTCTTACTGGTTCAACTGACTACAGTCTAGGCAGTGGTGGCTTTACGAGGCCCTAGGAAAAGATGGCTCTTGGCAATGAGGTTTACAGTTTGCCTGGCTATTCTTCCAAGGGGAGGGTGGGAGAGCCAACAGAGTAACTGGGGCCACATGGTCTCCCAAAGTTCTCCATGAGCAACTAGACCAATTCAGTCACCAAGTAGGGTGGTTTCACTATGTCATGAGAATACTGTGAAGTCAAAGTATTAATCAGGAAATTAGATTTTGAAGGTGCTGTTGGTGAAGTGGCACAGGAACAACATATACCCATCAGAAAGAAAGAGTGGGTTTCTGTACCTACAAAAGCAAAGAGGAGACCAGCCTCTTCTGCCATGCTGCTAATCGCCAATAGATGACTCTTCCACTTTACTGCATACTGATTTTACAAGTGGCTTTTCAAAGCAGGTGTTCCCATTTACAAAATTCTTCCCTGAGAGGTCATTGCTTTTCTGCCTGCAATTAGCATTGCTAGATTGTTTTGCTAGGCTCTTTCATTCTCATTTTCTTTTGGTCCTTATGTTGTATTGTGAGATTTTCCCTTTCTTCTGAGTCTCAATGCTTTTTGCCTTTTCATCTGGGATTAAGAACTTTATGATTTGCTGCCTGACTTGCTTTTTTTTCCATCTGAGGTGTGTCATTCTGGATGTATCCTGTCCTAAAAGAAATGTTACACTCTCAACATTTTACGCAAATGTACTTCCTATTCCATTCTTTTTTTCCAGTTCTCCTTTTAATGATGCTTGAAAGATTGTCGCTCTGTTTCCTACCGGGCTTGCTATGTAGTAAGCTTTGCCTACTTCCAGTGAAGGGAGTTAAGGATACTCCACTCATTTAAGAAGATACTTAGAACTCTAAATTATATGTGATCCATAAGACTGTATTAATCTGTACTCTAGCAGATGTACTAGACTCATAAAAATAATATAACTACACCTATCTGTCAGAGTCCAGGACATTTATAACAAAGTCTGAGTTTAGTTGTACAACTGTTACAGTGCCACAAATAAGGTGTGTTTGTTTGTTAGTGTTTGATTTTCACTTATGTCTTTTCAATCTGACACTAACATGGACAGAAGAATAAAATTTTATAATTGTGTTAGAGAAAAGGCTCAAAGCTTAGAGGAGGAAACTGAAAAGTACAGTATCATCAAATTAGTGACAAAACTAGGAACAAAACAGAGGTCTTTCTCTTCCCAGTCTTATCACTTATGCACTTAGCCTAAAAGACTGTGAAATAAAAAGTGTTTGTTGTCTATAAAAGCATTCCTGTCTTAACTACATTAGTTGGAAAAAAAAAAAAAGATATAAATGGAGATTATCAGCTTATTCACCTCTACTTTGAGTGACAAAAACTGTCAAAGGTTACTTACAACTTAAAGATGAAATTGTGTTTTTACCACTAAGATAGTGATTTGGCATGTTTTGATATATGACACCTTTAGCAGTGGAAAATCCATATATACAGTTTGGAAAGGCCCTGAGGTTTACAAACCATTGTCATGAGTCCCACTGCTACCCCTGTACTTACTGATATAGGAAGAGATTACTACACAGACGAACTGCTCTGGAAAGTAACACAGATTTTTCATTCTAGTAAGAAGGCTGGGTGCGTGTGTGTTGGAATGGGGTAGTTTGATGCGATTATCCTTAAAATGCATTTCGGTGAAACATTGTATAGGAAGCACTATCTGCTTCCCTTGCCTGTCATAGAGTATGACACAATTAAGAAATGCCTCATTAAAATGTTTGCTACAATTTTAAGCTAGCTCAGTTTGGAAAAGATTTGACTCTTTGTCTTGCATATAATGTTGTGATACATCTGTTTGCAATTCCTTCTTGTTTGTTTCAGTGTTGCCATAGCAATTCTTGCCTTTCAACTAGCAAGTAAATTGTTGAAAAGTACATCTTTTCTTGATTATGTAAACAGCATGCTCCTATAGAAGGAAATACTTCACTATTATGTGCACTAAAATTTCATATATTGTAGCTACAGTTGCCCTTTTCAATAGAAGTATATCCATTAGGGTCTTGTTTTTAAATTCTTTTTTTATCATGAATTCAAAAGACTGTCTCCTCACAATGACATTCAAAAGATTTGCTCCTCAAAAAGGGCATGATAACAAAATTATACATGTTAATATGTTTCTTTTTTCATAACTGTTTCGTAGTATCCTTGTGCAAGCCAAGCACTTAGCAACAGAAGTCTGTGACACATATGCCAGAATTCCAGTCTAGTATCTATCTGTAAATGGAATTACTTTCAGGCATCTGAGCAACCCCCAAAACAAAAAGAAATGCATTAGAAGTGATAAAGCTCACAAATGGTTTGGCATTTTCTTGCATATAAATGCAATGTCTTGTCAAAAATGCAAATAAATGTAAAGGGAAAAGTAGAATGGATATTGTCCAGAGTGGTGTCTTTGGTTCTTTTGGAATGGGGGTTGGCAAGTATTTCATTTTTCAAATCATAGGATAATATAGGTTAGAAGAGACCAATGTCTCTAGTCCAACGTTCTGTCCAAAGCAGGGTCAGCTTTGACATCATACAAGATTGCTTGGGGCTTTATCCAGGAAAACCTTCCAGGCTAGAGATGGTACAGTCTCTTCAGGCCCTTGCTCCACTGCTTTGCTCTCCTCATGTGGAAAATGTTTCTTCTGATATCAAGTCCAGTTTTGTCTTGTTTCAGTTTATGCTTGTTGAGTTTGTCCCTCAACTTCCTGCCATGCACCATTGTGAAGAAAGTGGCTCTGTTTTCTCAGTGACCTCACCATAGCTACTGGAGAGCTGCTGTTAGGTGTCCCCCAAGCCATTCCTCTTTCAGGCTGAACTAACACTAGATCTGCAGCCTCTCATCACAGGGCATGTGCTCCAGCATCCAACTCTCTTGGTGGCCCTCTGCTGAACTCCCTCCAGTTTATCAACATCTTTTCTGTATAGAAGGACCCAAACTCACTGCAGCATCTAGATATGGCCTAATAAATGCTGAGTAGTGAGGGATAATCACCACCGTCAAACTCCTGGCTGAGCCCCTGTTCATGCAGCCCAGAAGGCCGCTGAGCCTTGCTGCTGCTCAGGCACACGTCTGGTGACTGCTCAGGTCACTGCCCATGATATGCCCCCGGGCCACCTACACAGTGCCTCTCCCCAACTAGTCCATTCCCAGCCTGTGCCATTGCCAGGGTCTGTGTCATTTCCAGGGTATCAGCACTTCTCCCTGCTGAATTTCATTAAGTTCCTGTTGATGGGTTCCTGCAGCCTACCTCTTCCCTCGAGTGTATCAACTGGTTCCCCCCAGTTTGTTGCCATACACCAAATGGGCAAAAGTGATAATGGACAAAAGTGTCCATCATCCCCTCCTCCATGTCACTGACAAAGATGTTAAACAGGACAGGTCCCAGGACAGACCCCTGCTGTACCCCTCTTATTATCAGCCTCTGGCAAGAGTAAGACTCATTAACTACTACCATTTTTTGTCCACCGTAATGTTCTAACTTGGATACAGGAATATGGTGGGAGACAGTGTTAAGAGCCTTGTTAAAGGTACATGACACCCATTGTTCTACCCCATCCACAAATCCAGTCATTTTATTATCAAAGGCAATCGGGTTGATCAGGCACAATATATCCCTGGAAAATCCATGCCGACTGTTCACGGCTTCCTTCTTCAACTTCATCTGCTCAGAAATGGGCTGTAAGAAGAATCTGTCACTTTTCCAGGGACCAAAGTGAGGTTAATCACCTTGTAGTTACCTGGACTGGCTTTTGGTCTTTTTTGAATATGGGCACACATTTTGTAGTATTTACATTTCTTCATTTGTCAGAAACTTTTCCCAATCTCTGTGACTTTTTGAAGGTGAGAGAGAGCAGCCTTTAAAGGAATTTGGACATCTCCCTCAGCACCCTTAAGTGAAGTCCATTGGGTCCCAGGGACTTGTGTGGGTTGATGTCTTTGCAAGCAATTCCTGACTCAACCCTCATCCGCAGCTGGTAGCCCCTCTCCTCCTGTAGCCCTTTCACTAAGCACAGAGGTCTGGCAGACCTTGCTGGTGAGACAAAGGCCACAAGTACTTCAGCCTTACCTGTGTACACTGTCACTAAATCACCCCCACCCCATCTGTCAGCAGCAGTCTCACATTCCCGTTGTTCAGTCTTTTACCGGCAATGTCACGGTAGATCTTCCTGGTACCCTTGACATCCCTTCCAAGTCTCAACTCTAGCCGAGCTTTAGCTTTTCCCCGCTTACCCAAGCTGATGTCCAATACACTTAATTGATATCCTGAGTTTAGGGATTGTCTGCTTTTGTCTTTTTGAATAGGGTAAATCTATTCTGAAGTCCAGGATCTGTGATCTGCTGCTCTCCTTTTTCACTCCTCTTGGGATCTTGAAAACCACTATTTTATGGTCACTGTAGCCAGTGTTACCACTGATTACCACATGCCCAACCAAAGCCTCCTTCTTAGTGAACAGCAGATCCAGCTGTGCGTTGACACTGCTTGGCCCATCCAGTACCTGTATTGGGAATTTGCCTCTGATACTTTCCAGAAATTTTGATTGGTTGTGTCCTGCTAAACTATCCTCCTGGAGGATGTCAGGGAGGTTAAAGCCCCCCAGAAGAGCTGGGGTCTGTGATGCAGAGACCTCCGCAACTTGTTTAAAGAAGGATTCACCCACTTCCTCGCCCGGACTGGCTGGTCTGTAATTCATTCCCACTATGTTGTTAGCCTTACCAGTCTTTCCTCTGATCCTGGACCACCAACTCTCCCCCACTGTCTGTCTGTCCCACACATCTGACTGCTCCTGGACACAGAGATCATCCCCCTCATTCCTTTTGGTATGTTCCTCCTGAAGGATTTGTGTCTGTCCACCACAGCACTCCAGTCATGTGAGCTGTCCCTCCTCCTCTAAGCAATCCCAGGGATGGCCCAGCTTTGTGACTACACATGGTGCACTAGTCCCTCATACTTGTCTCTCAGGCTGCATGCATATGTTCTTACATGCTTGAGATGACTGTTCCTTCACTCCATTTTACCATTTCTTGTTCTTGATCCAACATCTTCTCACTTAACCGCCTACTTTTTCCATCATTCCTAGTTTAAAACTCTCCTCAACAGTTTGGCCAGCCTATTGACAAAGATGCTCTTTCCCTGTTTTGCTGGGTGGATCCCAACTCTTCCTAGGTCTTCCACGAAGTTGGTCCTCTGGTGATAAAAGCTGAATTCCTGTCCATGACACCTGCTGTGCAATGACGCACTGATTGGTGTTGATCTGCAGAATCCATCAGCTCCCCTCCAAGCATTTCCCCTGAACCAGCAGGGCAGGTGAGATATCTGGGATATCATGCCCTTGATCCTCACCTCCAGAGCTATGCCATGACTCTTAATATGCCTTGGCTGTATCACTGGAGCCCACATGGCTGAGCAGCTGGGACAAATAGTCCAAGGGCCGGATAAGCCAGAGATTCTCAAATCTGAGCTCCCCACAAGCAGCAAACCTCCCTAGACAGCAAGTCAGGTTAGCAGCTGTGGGCCTCTGGAGCCACCCACTATTACTCGCTTATTCCTCCTGGTGCTCCTCCAGGATTTGGGATCTGATGCTTCTCCAGACAGGGCTTTCTGCACCTCAGCTACTATCAGGGCCCTATGGCTACTATGCAGCTGCAGATCTGCAGGTGGAGCAGCAGGTGACCTCCTGTTGCCAGAAGTCACAAGCTTCCAGCATTCGCCCTCATGGGAGTCTCTACACACCCCATGGTCAGCCACAGTCTCTGCCTGTATCTCCTTGTGGGCAGTTGGCCATTCAGGCTCTCCTCATTGCAGAGTCTCTGTGAAGAACTCGTCAGTACAACGCCTCCGACCGCCCCAGCCCAGGGACTGCCTGCAGCCCAGGGCACAGGGACCTGCCTCCTCCCTCTGGAGCTCTGTCCAGGCCTCTGACATGTTTCACCCTCTATAGCTCAAGTAAAATGTCAGAACATCAAAGCATGGGACAGTCAGGTCCAAACCCCAAAATATTTCACAAAAATTCAGCTGCCTCTCTGTGAGTGAAATGTGTTGAAGGTAAAGGTCATTCTGCGTCTGGTCTTCCTAGTCATGGCATTACAGACTTTTCCCATGAATGCAGTATCCAATATTTATCCAATATTTCCAATACTAGCTGCCACAAGGTGGCTTGAGCAGAATAGCCTTTTCCTGCAAGGCATCATGCTGCTAACCACTAAGGTATATTCTCACAGCAGCCACTCAGGCTGGCGTCACCTCTGGTACACGTGTTTTGCACCTATAAACTACATACCTAGCCCCATGCTTAGGATAGCACCATGGAAGAAGACCCTGATGCCATCGTGTGTAACAGTTACTTGGGAAGACAGACGCCACAACTCCAAACATCCCCGCCTTCCTTCTTCTACTCCCAGCTTTATATACTGAGCATAACATCCTATGGTATGGAATACCCCTTTGGTCACTTGGAGTCAGCTGTCCTGGCTATGTCTCCTCCCAGCTTTTTGTAGCCTCCTAGCCTGCTTGCTGGCAGGGCCATGTGAGGAGCAGAAAAGGTTGTGACTCCTTAGCAACAATCAAAAACATTAGTGGGCTACCAACACTATTTTAATCCAAAATCCAAAATATAGCATTACACCAGCTGCTCGCAAGAAAGTTAACCCCATCCCAGCCGAGACAATGACATAGGCTTTATTTATTCTGACATTTTGCGTGGACAAATCACGTGGTCAAATTCAGACCACCATGGTTTTCCACACCTGTTACCAAAAATTCTAGTGGCTAAAAATTAGCAATTGGAATAATCTCCTCAGGGAAGTGGTGGATTCCCCATCACTGGACACTTTTAAGATTCATCTGAACAGGGTGCTGGGACATCTTGTCTCAACAGTGCTTTTCCCAAGAAAGGTTGTTCCAGATGATGATTCAGGTCCCTTCCAACCTGGTATTCTATGATCCTGTGATTCTAGTGTTTACAAGCGGCCTCAACATCCAGTTGCCTGGTGTCATGTTATCCATCCTGCGGTCGCATCCCTCCCACAAGGCAATAGCAGCTGTTATTACTCATTGAATTTCTACTGGGCCATTATCTGTCATGAAAAGCATAGCGAGATCTTGAAGGACTAATAAATTTAGCCAGAATCTGAATTCTTTGTCACAGACCTGCCAGAAAGTTCTGCTGCCTAACTACCAGCTGAATTATTTATCTTCTTTAGAGTATAAGAGTAGCTCACAGGAAATTCCAGACCTTTTGTCAGAAAAGTCTGTTGACTGAATGATTTGGAGAATTAGTTTCCCAAGGGTAGATTCATCAATGTGCTCTTCCTCTCTCCTCTGCATGAGAGAGAGAGACTGGAAAATATGATCCTTTCTGGTTCCTACTTTTCCAGGGACTCCTAGGAATACGTAGATATGACAAGCTCTCCTACAGTTCTGCCTGTGAGACCAGGGCGGAAGGCTAGAAGAGCACGGCTGCTGTTCATGGCTGCTGCCAGCCCCTGGAAGCCTGAGTCTCCAGCCAAGTGCTAATTAGTTTTGAGGTTTGGGAAGCAGAAAAAAGAGTGGCAGGCACAGAACCACATCTGCAGTCACTTCTGAACGGAAGCTACGTGGGACATAGTTTAGTTTCAGGCACAGTACATTGAAGTGCACGGAAAAAAGCTTTTGGTTTTTTTACAAGGAGATTTTTTTTTTTTACAACCCCTTCGCCAGAGGTTGATAGCTGCATATCAACAAACAGGTAAATAATTCAATTCCATAACTCTCCAGTTTTTCTGGAACAAATGGGAAAATGTACGCATCTGTGTTCACATAAAGATGTACACACTTATGTTTTTATGTACAGAAATCCACACTTTCATGCTGATAAATGTGGTGGCAGCTAAGCTAAGTCTACATCCCTATTTAACATGAGTTTCAAAAGATGTAGTAACATTCTTCAACCTCCCATAATACTGGTATTAAGTCCTATTTTCTTCTACCTACCTACATGCTTTCCTTGACCTAGCTTATAATAAGCAGGTACAATAGAATGTAGATCTGCATTCTTCCACCCTGGTGCAAGTAATGCTCATATCACCTTATTCTTTATATTCCAAATTCTGTTTCAGCTCCAGCCAACCCCTTATTTGCACTCATAAACATCAACCTTTTCCAAATATTTCTGAAAAATCCGTTTTCACACTCACAAGCAATATAGTATTCCGTCTGGAGCTGCCAGTGTACTCATTAAAGGATAACAAACAGTATTTCTCATTTAATGTTTGAGACTCAAATTTGGAGGCTATGTGATACAACAAGTGAGCACCACAAGAATTTTTTTGTAACACAATTACTGCTCAACCCACAACCCTTCTCCCGGTGTTCTGGAGAACCAGACAGACATGTTCTCTGACAATAGCCAATCTTTGGGAATCCTGTAGAGCACTAATGGCAACTTTTATCACTATTAGAATGAGGTCTCCACAGATTAGAATCCTCTTTTTTCCCAAACCAGCTTTCACTGGCTGTGAAGATAAATTTGGAAGAATGTAGAAATCCCTGCTGTTCTTCTGGGACACCTTCACCTAAAAAGACTAACTCACCATAAAGCCCTATTCTAATCAGAAATTTGCCCCATAAAAATTTCAGCACAAACTCTTTTTTTGATTGAGTCCAAGAAACTTCCAGTCTGTATTTCTCAGCCTTAAAAATTCAAACTGGAAGTTATGAATTTGGATTTTTTTTTTTCCCTTTACTTGCATGCTGTTGGCCAATCAAACACTTCAACTAAAATGCGAATTTCGGTTGCCCCTATCCATCTATGAGTCAGAATGGGACCTGTTCACTTGCCCACTGCTCAGTTCTCTGGTGCAGGGAGCAATCGCGTACTGCAGGCATTATAGTCCACACAAGAAATGTTCACATGCGCTGTAGAGAATGATCACATTAATTTACTTCTTAAACAATTACAGAAGAGATCTACCTATCTTAACAGACTTTCAACTTTAAAATGTTATTATTGCATACTAATAGGAACATTATGACATTCTGAATATGATTTATTGGAGGTGCCACTGCTTTCAGCAAAATTAAAAACTGCTCTGGAAGCCACAGTTGAATAACCTTAGATCATAACCCCTTTGGGAATGTGTGCAGGTACATCACAAGTAGGATATAATTTATCAGTAAATATTTAAATTGGTAAATCTAGTTGCGACATTTTCAAAACACATTTCTGTGAAAATATCCCAATCGTCCAAGTTGAAATGTATGAAAGACACTAACTTAGCTCTACAGAGTTTTTGTTGGGAAGGCTTTATAGCATCCCAGGTCAGACAGTTACTTCAGATGAAAGAGGATGAAATTGAAAATCTGAATATTTTATCCAGAAATTGATATTTCAATGCTATTTTACTTGTGAAAATGCTTTAAAAGTTTTGGGTTTATTACAGTGCAGAACAGAAACAAACTTAAAAAGCTTGACTGTTATAATGAAATTGAATTCTCATCTTTCACCAACTCTAATAATTTTATTGTTTTCCAGAGGATTACAAAGCTGGACTCAAAATATGCATTCAGACAATGGTATTTTTTAAAGCCTCTTTCATCAGAGGATCTCAAGTGTAATTAATTAAGCCTTGCAATACTCCCACCATGAACATCATGCCTACATACTACAGAATATACAGCACAGACATTAAATAATTTCCTGCTGTCAAACCAATAGCCTGCCGTGCAAATCGTATCTCCTGACTCCCAGTGCTTTTACCTGAACACAATGATTCCATCAAGTTGTGGGACCTAATGACTATAATTAAACCAATCCAAAATATTACTGTCCACAAAAGCAGAAGGCACACTGCAGGTCTCAGGGGAAACAGAAGATAAAAAGAACCTGTATTTAGTAAGTGACTTGCTATCTGTCAACAAGGAAAGTTCAAAATAATTTATTTTCTTTTTCAAAAAATGAGCTATTTCAGTATTATTGTCATCAAGCGATGCATCATTTATTTATTAAATAAGAGACCACTATTACATCTGAAATGTGGACTAATTATTCTAAAAGCATTAATGAATTTGTTAAGAACTCTTTGGTAATAATGTAGTCTCTTTGTTGCTACCATGGTAAAATTTACCTCACATAACCATAATCTGCTTACTGATACAAATACCACCTCCTTTTAGTTAATTTCAGGAAAACATTTTAGAAGTGCTCTAGGCTGACAGGGATGATAAATAATTTTTAGACTAAAAGTTGAAGTGGATTGATTAGGAGCAATTTTTTATGTTTTACACAATAAAAAGATGAACTACATGGTTCACAGAGCCAATTTGCAGAGCAACCTCTTCTCTCTAATTGCTGCTAGACTAATGTAGAAGCACACTCCTAGGAAGTAGAGAAATCCATTTACCCAATCATGCCATTTAAGTAGCGAACACAAGTAGTGGATTTTTCCATTACCTTTCATATTAGCCTCGCTACATTCCACCTGTGACCCTCATTTTAAGAGTGCAATGCTCTTTTATATAATTTTGTAACCATAATAAAGGTCCACTTCAAAATTTTTCAAAGTAGACCAAGGACATTTAAAAAAAAAACATAATTAGAGACATAACCAATCTCACTAATTCCTGGTAATGTATTGTAAAACCAAATTATTTGCTAAAAGGTCTAATAAATTCCCATCTTCAGGAGTAGAAAAGAACATTTCCTCTATTTCCTCCGGCACAAGAATCTAGTAACTATTTTCTTCTGACTATTTACTCTGCGGTTGTCCCAGCTACTGCAAAATTTATTTTAAGAATTGTTTGGGGTTTTTTTAACAGGAAATGGACAGGCTCCTGTTTAAATAAAGGTAGGGGGTTTTATAGTACTTTTCACATGAAAAGAGGTAATATACTGTTGTTGGAAAGAAAAAAGGCACATCCTAGGCTCCGCCCATTATAGCAAGTCAGAGTACACAGAAGAATTACTTTATGTTCTAGGGGCGTCCTCCAAGGACCATTTCTATCAATTGATGGAACTGCATTAAAAAGAATAATGTAAGTAAAAACAACCCTGGAGTTGTAGGTAAAAAAAACTTCTGCTGAGAGCAGAAGTTAATTCTGTGCAATGCTTCTAATTTTCTTTGTTGAAATAAGAATATGTTTTGAAAGTTATTTTCATAAATACCTAAAAAGAAAATGCAAATATGTTTGAGGAAAGTATTCTTCATTATTTCAGAATAAAAGCAAATACCATCATTGGCAGCGTCAGGTTATAGTGAGTTTCCTAATAGACTGAAATACGGTGTGTTCTGATCTTCAGATGAAATGTATTAAATTAGTGCGAGGCATTGTGACACTGTTACTGCGAAATATTTTCCGTGTTATAGCAAGACTAAATTAAAGGAATGATTCAGGAATAACTGCCCCAATTCTGCATTACCATTCAGAGGCTCCCAAAATCTGAAAAACTCTCTACAGCTTTTGCTGCAGAATACAAAAGATCTGTACAGAGAAAATGGAAGAACTGGAAATGCCAGATTTTTTTTTTTAACGACAGCAGAACTACTTGTAACAGGTTAATGCAGCTAATAACATTCTCATTGCTTAATGCCCCGCTTTAAAACAGAAATGGAGAAACCTGCCACTTCCTGAAATCTGTATTAACATTAACTGCAGTAATTCAAAACAAATATTAAATATCTCTACTTGTCTAAATACTGATTTGAATCTACAATTTAGATACCATAACAGCAAGGCTAGCATGGATACATTCATGTTGTAGTATTTACTGTTTTTCAGCAGTAACTGGGGTTTTAAAACAGGCCTCACAATGGCCTGGTTGGATGTTTGGGAAAAAGAAAGGAGTTCATAAATATATTTTTTACAAAGGCACATTTTAATGAACGTATTGCACATACTGACAAAGACAGGGCATAATGCTTTTAAAATAATTAGCATCTTGAAAAAGGGTCAGTAGTCACGGTCCGCCTGCTGCATGCACTGGTAATCCCACTACAGATACTGAAGATTTAGATAAAATGAGCTAAGTAACTCAATCTTCAAAAGAATATGACTTCTCCAAACCGCACACAGTTCATGACCTATTCCAGGGAAACCAAAGAACAAGTGAAAAATGGGCTATGACGTCCTATGTGAGCAGCAGGAACTGAATTAGCGCAGGCTGTTACAGCCAACATCTACAAGCTACCTGGAAGCACAGGCGCAGGTTCAGCTCGACCGTCTAATAGTAAAGTGGGATCTGGACAACACAGCTATAGTTTTCTGCCAGTGAATTCCTTCTAAATGCTTTTCTCTTTTGCTCTTTTCTGAGACCTTTCCTACCAAATATTTGATATTGAGTCTGGAAAGTTGTGTCCTAAAATATTTGCTGATTTTTTTTTTTCAAATTCTATTGTAGCAGCAAAATTTCACTGTCTTTGTTAGATTTAAAACTGATTTATGTCAGTAAAACTGGGAAGGGAAGCAGGCAATCATATTTACTTACCGTTAGTCTAAAAATCTTAAGCAAGAGCAAACTTTGCTTTTAAGGTGAGAAAGGAATTCTGACAAGCAAGGTTTCAGAACTGTACAGCATGGATAGTAAAAGCATTTTGCCTACTGATTTTTTAAAACAAATTACTAAATAAGCAACTTCTGCAAAATAAGATATGTAGTGTTTTAAAATCAGATTGTGATTCCAAAACCTGGAAAACCTCCAGTTTTCTAGTGCTGGAGGTAGTCATCAGCGGTTTGCTTCTTTGTGGATTCAGTTCTGTATATCACAGAAGTTTCGCTTTCTGCTACAGTGACTATATGTACTTTACCATCTCTTGCTAACGTATTGCACAGGTTCCAATCCTAAAGTTAAAACTACCCAAATAAGCTCGGTTTATGTCAGAGATGCCTGCTATATGCGAAGTGGTATGATTGCTGAGTGACAGGACTTGTGCCAGCAGAAGTCCCCAGCATAAATAGGACTCCTCTGGCAAAACTGCATTGGCAATTGTAAGTGGTAGATGCAGAAAGCAGTATACAGCAAAGATTTGTAGATCACTGTCCACTTTTGTCAGGATAAAAGCAAGCCTTTTAGGTAAGCCCACTTTTTCTAGGTATAACTGCATCCACCCCTGGGACATCTTTAGGACGTGGTCTCAAGCGTTGGTACTCTTCAACAGAAAACCACTCTGTATTTTAATCTTAAAAAAACTTTACTGATGCATATAATTTTACTGTCATAGGAAAATACAATTGAATGGATCGACCGCTATTCCGTAGCTCCAAACTACACAGCCACGTTCACGGCTTTCCCAGCTGATCTGGTCTAACCTGTTCCTAAAGGCCTCCTGGTCATGGAGCCCACCACCTCCCCAGGTTCATAATAGATTTATTGGAGGTCTCTGCAGATACTACGCTTAAGAATATTTTCCTCCTGTCTAATCTGAATCTCTTCTGCAGTAATTTAAGCCTGTTACTTCTTGTCCTACTGCAGACACAGAGAAGAGATTAATTTATTTCGGTGTGTAATAATCTTCTGTAAAAATCTTACGTGTATTTGAAGACTGTCATGTTTCCCCATTCCTCCCCCCAATCTTATTTCAGGTAAACAACCTAATTTCTTTCAACCCATCCTCACCACACATGTTTTCTCTACCATGATCATTCTTGCTGTTCCTCTGGATTTTTCCTGTTTGGTTTACATCTTCTCTGAAGCATAGTTCCTCAATCTGCACTGGGTAAACCTGCACAGACTTAGCAGTGCTGACCAGAAAATTACTTCACGTGTTGTACTGGTTTTGGCTGGGATGCAATTCATTTTCTTCATAGCCGCTTATATGGTCCTGTGTTTTGGATTTGTGAACAAACCAGTGCACATAACACAGGGATGTTTTAGTTATTGCTGAGCAGCTGCTGAGCTGTGTCAGGGACTTCTCTGTTTCTCACACCGCCGCACCAACACAAGGAGCTGGGAGGGGATACAGTCAGGACAGCTGACCCCAGCTGACCAGGGGGATATCCCATGCCACAGGGCATAGTGCTCAGCAATAACAGTTGGGAGAAAGAGGGAGGAAAGGGGGACTTTTGGCATTGCAACATCCATCTTCCCAAGTAACTGTTACACATGATGGAGCCCTGCTGTCCTGGGGGCGGCTGAACACCTGCCTGCCCATGGGAAGCAGTGAATGAATTCTTTGTTCTGCTTTGCTTACATGCATGGCTTTTGCTTTACCTACTACGCTGTTATTTCAACTGCAGGTTTTCTCCTTTACCCTTCAGTTCTCTCCCCTATCCCACTGGTGGGGAGGGAGCGAGCTGCTGTATGGGACTCAGCTGCCCCCCTGGGTTAAACCACCCCATGCATCTTTCAGGTTTTAACCCTTTTTGTATTTCCCTGTCAACAACGTCTTTTGCTTTTACAGTCACAAGAGGCTGAGGCTCCCGCACTCCGTAGCCCACTACACCCCGTAACTCCCTTCCTGAAGAACTGCTGCCTAACCAGTTACTGTCCATACTTAATTTGGGCAGATTGTTGCTCCTCCTCAAGTGGAATACCTTGTACTTGTTCTGACTGAATTTCATTGTTGGTTGTTTTTAAACTATATAACCAATTTGCCAAGGTCGTTTTGAATCATACTAACAACATTCTACCATCATCCTATATTCCTGCCCCAGGCTAAAATCAGAGAAGTTTTAGTGAAAATGGTTAAGTAATTTTTGAGAAGAGGATGACAGAAAAAACACACTATTTTGGCAGTGAGTTGAAGGACGTTTTAGAAATACTAGTGCCTATGATCCCACCTCTGTTATCTCTATGCTTATAGGCATTATATCCCCAACTGGCTGCCTGTCCCTTTCTGCCACACAATCAAGCTCCTATTTTTCCAGCTCTGCAAGTTTCCAGTGTCTTAACTTTCAGCTTCTGCCCCTCTACCATCATCTTACAGTCCATGCTCAGACCCTTTCCCACACCTACTCAAGTTTCTCACTTTAGCTGTCCTGCCCTTTTGCCTCTGCACACATCCACATACCCAAAGTTCCTTTTTCTCTATCTATCTGACCCTTGCCTCCATCTTACATGTATCTCCAGGTTTTGCTTCCTGTTCTTCTATCCAGAAATTCAGGATTGTCCTCTGCCCTTGGGCAACCCTTTACAAAATACGATTTACTGCATCTTTCATGCTTTCGCTTCCTCTAGTCTCTGCCTTTTCCTTACTTTCTGTCTTCTGGAAACTCAGTCCTGTCTTCTGCATTTGGCCCTTTCCCTCTCACAGATGTTGTGGTCTGCAGAGCAGGAAAAATTCATCTCCTCTTAGCCGGTGTGCTAAGTGCCAGAGTGCCACTGGCAGCTAGTGACTGCAATTATAGGGAAAGTCCTTGTCAGTCATTTTACTTTTGAGAGGCAGCACACAACGTGCAGTACAGTTAAAATAGAAATCCTCGAAAGGGAGGGGTTGTGTATGTAAAGTGGTTACCATCAGAGACCCTACTTTCAATAGAGTATCTACAAATATAGGGAGTATACTAGAGTAAGACAAGGGCTCCACCTCCATTCCAGCTCTTATGAGGTTACCTGAAATCACATAGAAACCAGAACCATTGGTTTTGGAGGAAAGTGAGTGTGGAGGAAAGCTTGAATATGCATCCTCAGGCTTGAATATCAGGAAGTAAACAAAAGTCTCACTATGTTTGAGTTGTAAAATAAAAAAATAGTTATGCCAGTCTCATGCTTCTTGGAGCAGAAATCCCTACTCCACTCCCACTATTGTCTTCCCATTGCCTTCTTATTCATCATTCAAAAACCTGGAACAAGGAGGGAACGTGATGGAAAAGTGCTGCATTCTGATAATCTATATCCTGTGAAATTAGCAGCCTTAATTTGTCTTCAGTATTGTAAACCAAAGGACAGAAAACCTGATTTTTCCAACGAAAGCATTTATTCTACTTGATTTCCTGTATCTGAAAGGGCAGAATTTGGAGGCAACAGGTTGCCTGTGGCACCCAGTCTGCTGAGCTGGAAGAAGAGATGGGGAGCAGAAGGAAGCCCACATAATCCAAGAGGAAATGGTTAGTGACCTGCTACACCCCTCACACACACACAAGACTATGGGGCCGGATGGGATCCAGCCAAGGTGCTGAGGGAGCTGGCAGAAGTGCTCACCTAGCCACTTTCAATCATTTATCAGCAGTCCTGGCTAACCGGAGAGGTCCCAGTTGACTGAAGGTTAGCAAATGTGACCCCCATCTACAAGAAGGGTGGGAAGGAGGATCTGGGAAATTATAGGCCCGTCAGTCAGACCTCAGTGCTGGGGAAGGTCCTGGAGCAGATTATGTTGAATGCCATCATGTGGAACATACAGGACAATCAGGTGATCACGCCCAGTCAGCATGGCTTTATGAAAGGCAGGTCCTGCTTGACTAACATGATCCCCTCTGTGACAGGGTGACCCACTTAGTGCATGTCTTTATCAATGATCTGGACGAGGGGATTGTCTGTACCCTCAGTAAGTCTGCAGACAACACCAAGTTGGGTGGGAGTGTGGATCTGCTTGAGGGTAGGATGGCTCTACAGAGGGATCTGGACAGGCTGGAACGATGGGCTGAGGCCAACGGTATGAGGTTCAACAAGGCCAAGTGCCGGGTCCTGCACTTGGGTCACAACAACCCCACAACCCCATGCAGCGCTGGGGACCTGGGGGTGTTAGTCGACAGCCGGCTGAATATGAGCCAGCAGTGTACCCAGGTGGCCAAGAAGGCAACAGCATCCTGGCTTGTATAAGAAATAATGTGGCCAGCAGGCCTAGGGAAGCAATTGTCCCCCTGTACTCACCACTGGTGAGGCTGTACCTCAAATACTGTGTTCAGTTTTGGGGCCCTCACTACAAGAGACACTGAGGTGCTGGAGTGCATCCAAAGAAGAGCAATGAAGCTGGTGAAGGGTCTAGAGAACAAGTCCTGTGAGGACCAGCAGCTGAGGGAACTGGGGTTGTTCAGCCTGGAGAAAAGGAGGCTGAGGGGAGACCTTATTGCTCTCTATAGCTACCTGAAAGGAGGTTGTAGCGAGGTGGGGGTTGGTCTCTTCTCCCAAGTGACAAGCAATAGGACAAGAGGAAATGGACTCATGTTGCACGGGGAGGTTTAGATTGGATATTAAGAAATTTCTTCCATGAAAGGGTTGTCAAGCATTGGAACAGGCTGCCCAGGGAAGCGGTTGAGTCTGCATCCCCGACGGTATTTAAAAGATGTGCAGACGTTAGGTTAACAGCTGGACTCCGTGATCTTGATGGTCTGTTCCAACCCAAGTGATTCCATTATTCTAAGTAAAACATTGTTTTATGTTTCGTACCATGATATACTTAGAAGGTTCAAATGAGAGCAAGAACAGCAATATTAGACACAGTAGTTAATAAACACATGATTAAAAAAATAGTTCAAATCCTAATGAACTTATAGGTCAAGTTAAGAAAATGTAAAGAATAGGAGAAAAAAAAAAGTATAAGCAGTATACACAACAGGAAAGTAAGAAAATGGAAGACAGGATTAAATTATTGGTAAGGCTTCTCTGTGATCGCAATACTTGTTCTTAGCAATGTAACTATTTCTGTGTATTTATTTCTCTAACCTAATGAAGTTTTTCCTTAGAATGACCCTATCTGCCCTCACCGAAGCTAACAGTTGTCAAAAAGATCTTCCAAATTAATGCTGTTATTACCATTTCATGTAGCATTGCTATAAATTCCAAACTATTATTAATTCATATTATGATGATTAATCTAATATTACTTATAAATGTTCAGTTAGCATTTTAAATTAGTTGGTTTTCATGCTTAGACAGATTAACTTGTGTGGAGGTTTTTGGTTGTAGTTGGTTTTTTGGGACGTTGTTTTTAAGGTTTAAGAAATATTACTGATATGGGGATTATGGCATTAACTGTACTTCTATTAGTGACTGCGAGCATACCAGATTTTTTTTAAAACAGATTATCCTGGATAAGGCCTGTGTTGTAACAGAAGGGGATAGCAATGCCAGCAAACTAGGAATACATCTCATATTGACAAACTACTTGTTCTTTGAATGTAAGTTTTGTGATCCCTGAATCAGAGATAGTGTACAAGAATCCTACTTTAAGCCTACCTTTTATATTTACCAAACCTTCTGGTGTAGGTGTAGTCCAATTATTGCATTTTCTTCATTTCCACCAGGGACTATTAAGTGCTAAGGTACAACCTCTGGTGAGGGGATCCACAATTCTGAGACCACTGAAAGAATCAAAGAGGTAGCACCGTAGGCTTGCCATGTTACCCTTGGCACCCAGTACTAGACATTTTCAGGGACAAAATACTGAATTACACGAGTTGTTAATGTCAACCCTTACAGACTTCCTGTATTTTTGCTTACACAAAAAAGATTTATTAAAAAATTCATGTGGTTGTTCTAGTATTACAACAAAAGTTAATATTTGAATTATTGTTTATGAGTATTGTTTTGTTTACAAACGGTTTTCTATGCACTGGAGGTGTGGAAAGATCACATTTTGTGTTTACCATATCATTTATATATTTTTAGTAATGTATTCTGAAAACTCATTAGGACACAAGGGTGGAAAATTCTCATTTAAAGTGGAATAGTTGTTAAGCGACTTTAAAATTTAATTAGAACCCTTTGCTGCATTTCATTATGAGGTTATTTTATAATTACTCAGCAGGTCCTAGGTATTTACTAATGCAGAAGTGACAGTACATGATACTGTTGAATTATAACTGCACAGCTGGAGAAGATACTTAGAAAAATAAAGAACAGATAACCGCATCATTTAAAAAGCCTCAGCGGAAAACTCAGCATTGAGCATCCTTCCCCCCACCCTTCGCAGCTGTAAATAATGCTACAAAATTCAGCACAATTGTCTGTCTTCTAATGACTTAAGGAGCTGACCAAACAGAACCAGTTGGCTCTTTACGTATGAAACTTACAAGAATTGGGATATTGGTACCTCAAAGAAAGCTCTCTCCTAACCAATGGAGAGATGGGCAAAGTGCTACAATCGGCCCTGTACTCACTGTGTTCGATTTAGTGCAGTGAGTCAACAGGATGGGGTAGAAATGGGTTCAAAATACGCTGAGACACACCACTATTTTTTTTTTCTTGGGGAAAAATCCCCAAACCTACAATTCCCTTTGCTTGAGTAATACCTGCATTGCACACCCTCCCAAATTCTGCTGTCAAAAATAAAGTTATCATCATCATTCAAGACTGTTTAAAGGATATGGTAATATCTTACTACCTCTGAGAGAGATAAATACATTATTATGCAGACATTATTTGTGCACTCAGTCACAGGAGTTCAGTTTATATTTTAACACTTGCAGACAGAAGGAATTAAAGTTCAGTGGAATACTTTTGAGAAAATAATGATTTGCTGTGCCTTCCTCTCTTTTTTGGCTAGAAAAATTCCAACAGGAAACACAGTGTAGATACTAAAGTCCCTCAAATTGAGCAATTTCTCCAAATTCTTTTGTGTATCTTCAATGGTATGTTTAATCAGTATAAATATGTATGGTTTTCATTTTGTCTTCTGCTGCAGTTGAATTGGGCTTTCTGCAATCACTTACTCTTTTTCAATGTCCTGGACAGCTTTGAGTTTCCTTTTTTCCCTCCTCGTTTGTTTATTATTCTTTTCTGCTCCTGATAAAGCCATTGTTTGATTCATGGAAGAAAACAGAGGACACAGAAAGACTTTTCTCATTGTGGTATTCAGAGTTCAACTTCTTAGCTTCCTTCCCTTTTATTCTTTATTTGGCCTCTTCCTATATTTTCATCCTCTTTTCCTCCTGCTGCTTCTGAAGGATGCCTGTTGCTATCCATCAGCAGAATTGCGGCTGTGGCTGGGGTTTCACACGCAGCAAACCAGCACAGGCAGCTCTCCATGACCCCCCCTGCCTCTTTCCACCCCTGCACCGTTTCCTCCTTTGAACCTCAGAGAACTGATTCAGGCTAAAATCCAACCCAGCAACTAAAGACAGCTGTTAACCCAGCAGCGTTATGGTGATGGTTTTGATAGGTTTTTGATAGTTTAAAAGCCCCACAGCAGACTTAAGTTTTGACACACACAGTTTGTACGTACTGTGGGAAATATTAAGGAGTAATCCTTGTGGACAAGTTCTGCTATGAGAGGGTCCAGGAGAAATTTTGCTGCTGATTGCTCTGTGCCCACCGCTAACACAGCATCAAATACACATCTGGGTAAAGAACATTGCTTCCTTGCCTAGACCAGCAAACTTAGTCTATTTTTCTACAGAAACCAAATTAAATTAAAACCAGAAAATTACGCTTGTTTTTAAATGTTGTTTTATTTAATCTTTTGGGTTTTTTCTCTACTTCTCTACTTATCTTGCTAAAATACACTTCCTTTAAGATACCTGACTCTCACCAACTACCTCTTCCTTTTCCACTTAAAAATTCTCCTCCTCTAACAGTCTCATACACTTCGAAATGAAGTCAGAAATGCAGAGATACAGTTTCCCAATATCAGACCAACACAAAATCTTACCTGACAAAATATTAGAATTGTCCTCCATCATGATAAAAATTTGGTTTGCTTACTACCACCACAGAACATCTTCCTTAAACTTTTTAAATCCTTGGTAGAACACAATAAGAACAAACTCATTGTATTTCTCAGGAAGATCTAAAGTGGTAAATTACACTGAAGACATAATACTGGGTTTTTAGATTCAAAACTACTGATTTATTGATTTCACAAAATAATGAGTCTTCATAAATAACGTTGAATTGTGCATTTAAATGAGTTTCTTAAGATTATCAAAACATTAGTTTTTTTTCTTATCACACATTTTCATGTATCTGCAGCCGAAAAAAACCTTTTTTACAGAAAGCTTCCCTCTACAAAGAAGCAGCAACAGAGGCTGTAATAATACTTAATTCCTATCTACAAGACAGCAGTTTTGTAAGTGCTCCATCAATACATAGTATACTCTTGAAGAATACCACAGTCTGTGTCTCAAGAATAAATTACCATTAGAAAAATATATTAAAAATGGATAAACATACAGCCATTCTGCATTTTGTACATTGGCTTCTGCAGAGTTAATCAGGCAGACTGATTAACTCTACTTACATATGGATAAACAATACCTAGCTGTGAGTATTCACAATTATTTAACTTATAAATTTTTGAGCATGTACACAGGACCTAATTTACTAGTTATTATAACTGGTTACTATATATATACACATATTTGGATATATTAAAAATATATATATTGGCCACTACAAAGGTAACATTAGACCAAACTAATTCTCAGTTCTGTTTTTCAAATTCCAGAAATGGGAGAATCAGCACTGAATCAAGAGTTTTAAATGCAATTGGGAGAAGAATAGTCACCTAACCGGTATTACCTGACAGAAGAAAACCGGACTTTTTTCTTTTCCGGGTCTCATGGTTAGTCACCTACCACCACCAATACTAGAGACCATAAATACAGTATTTTGCTGGAGACAGAGGATTATTTCACACTGTTCTCTTTTATTTTATATTAAATAAGATTAAAACCTGTGTTCTACAGCGCTAGTTTTAAAAAATAAGGAGGTCATAAATAAAAGCTAATGTAGTTGTTAAAAACATCGTGTGGCATCAACTTCATGTCCTGTTATGAATAGTATGAGACCCTATAGGTAAGACATCTGCTTTTCTGCTATTTTGGCTTTGCCTGCACTATCAAATGTCATCACTTATAGTATTTGACAGCTGATGCCTGTCAGCTTTGTATTTGACCACTTGTGAAACAAAAAGTAAAACTTATTTCAGTGTTCTTGCATACTTGAACATGGTATAACGTTTATTTCATACAGGCCCTTGCTGCACATATGCTTGGCCGCATAGTCTTGGCAGCTCAGGGGTATTTTTCATTAAAATTTGCATTCGAGTAACGAATCTGTAAGTAAAAAGTTCCAGGCAATACACATGTGTTTTCACAAAAATGTACCTATTAAGTGATTATTTGAATGTTTTAAATTACAAGTAGATCCTTATTTACACTTTCTATTTTGTGGCATTTTCTAGTTTGGAGAAACTGTATGAGGGCAATTACACTAATAGCTGGTACCAGGGGGTAAATTAACTAAGCATGTGCTTAGGTAGCCAGCAGCGCTGGGGCTGCTAAGTCTGTTTTTCTTTACAATAAATGCCAGACTTGTGGTTTAATAGCAATAATGCTTGACGATATTTTATATATAGTACACATCTGTTAAATGATGATTGTACTGTAATTGTAAATATTAAAAGAAATTGTCCTAAATGCAGAAAAGTCAGTTGTGAATATTTAGCTTGCAATTACATTTATTTCCTAAATGCTGTTAGTGGAATAGAACATTTCCTCTTAATTATTGTAAATCACACTCTTTTCCATCACAGATTCTTTAAACACATGCATGTTTTCACCTTAGAATTTTAAGATTTTTTTTAAACCAAAGGAACACTTTGTGAAGGTTGTGATTCTGCCAGTACTTTAAAAGTGAGATCACATGCTGCAGTTGATGCTACCATTGCCTCATACTTATCCTGTAATTGTCAACATCATTAGAGAAAGCCCTTGACCCTTTATGCAGAAATAATAGTCCCCTTTCTTTTTCCCCTCTATAGCAAAGGCTGTTCTCATCCAAGGACAAAATTCAAAATTACCAAAGATGCAAACACAAAGAAGTCGCTTAACATGTCAGGGTGGTCTATACCAGCCAAGTTAATTGTGCAGGCTCACTGTGCAGTCTGTGCAAGGAGTTAAGTGTGTCTAAAAAAGCTAAATTGATGGGCAGGAAGATGCTCATTTAGCTAGTAAAAAGCAGTTGGTACTGAATGTCTCCCAGCTCCCACCTACAGATAACGTGCTTAACAGAGCTGAAAATCAGATGCTTTCAGCCATGTAGATTGAAATTCCTACTGCTCTTTGAGTAGCCACAGAATTGAGGTAAATTTCTTTTTCTTTGCCGCAATGATCTTGTGAGAGCTCCCTCAGGAAACAGGGAAATACCCTTGCCCTGAAAAGCCTCTGTCTGTAAGACCTTCTGTGAATGTCTCAGTTCATCCAACCCAGTTCACCTCTGGTTCATGCTGTATTGCCAGGCTGTCGTACCGATACAGGTGGTATTTGGGAAGCCGGCATTTTGCCCTTTTTCATATTAACGGAATTTTGTTGAAATCAATGACAGTTTTATCCTTGAAAACAATGTAGAAGTTAGATATTTCTTTTTGGTATTCATCTGCCACAAAACAATAGGCCAGGAAAAGCTCTGTGGGACCAGCCACTCGCAAACCAGAACCAACTAAAGCTGCAAAGGTTGAGGGCATTCCTGGCTGCAGTCGTCTTGATATTTTGTTGTTTTAAATGCTCAGAGAAGTGTGCAAGTTAAATAACACATCTCTGAGCTTCAGGAGATCTGACTGCAGCTTATTTAAGGATCTACTTGGATCCAACGGGAGACTGCCCAGGCAGGCAGAAAGGCCCAGGGCAGTGGGTTGCTTTTCAGGATAACATCTTTGAAGCACACCAACACTGGACAGTGCAGAAAACCAAGCTGGTGCAGCAGTACGCCAGCATGGATGGACAAGCAACCCCTGATTGAGTTGAGATATGAAAAAGCAAGTACACGGGGGGAATTTCAGGAAGAATACAGGAACACAGGTCAAGCATGCAGGGATGAGAAGGACAACAGTGTTCAGTAAGTACATCAGGAGCAGAAGGAAGGCTGAGGAAAATGGGGCTCACTGTCCAGTGAGAGGGAGGACCTACTGCCAAAGGACATGTGAGACTCAATGCTTTTTTTCCCCTTGGCTTTCAGTGGTAAAGGTCTGCTTTCTGGCCTCCCGTTTCCCCGAGCCTCCTAACAGGACCTGCAGAAAGGTAGTACAACCCCTGTCAGGGGACGGGACTGGAAGCGCAGTGATCCTGACCAGAAGACCATGACACACCAAGGGGTCAGTGACTCACGCCACAGTTAACCTGAGCAAGTGCAGCATGGCCTTCAGGCTGCGTTGGGCTGCACAATGCCCTGGGCCCCAGGACCTCAGGCAGCGCATGTGGCAGGACAGCCAGTGGGCAGGTCCCGCTTGGTACCAGAGATTATTGCACCTGGGTGGCCTTGCCTTTATCTAAAAGTGTTAGTTAGCTCCAATAACTAGCATTTTAAACGGTACTTTGCTGAGTCTGAGCATCTTTCCGAGCTCATATGTACCAGCGCCTCCTGGTGAAAATGGAGTACTTCACCCTGCAGACGCATACAGCTCTCTGTGGCACCAGACAGGGTGCTGCTGAGGGCACTGGCTCATGTCACCACAAGGCCACTCTCTATGATACTGCAAGTCAGGAAGTTCCTGATGACTGGAAAAAGGCAAGTGTCACACCCATTTTCAGGGAGGAGGATCCAGGAAACTACCAACTGGCAGCCTGACCTCAAGTCCCAGAGGTTAGGGCAAGTCCTCCCTGAATCCACCTAACTAAGCAGGTGATTGGGAACTGCCAGCACGGGTCTACCGATGGCAAGTCACATCTACCCAACCTGATTCCCTCTAGGAAGAGGTTTCTGATTGCACAGATAAGAGGCAAGGGGGGGAGTGAAGAGGGGTGGGGAAGAAGCTACCAGACATGGCAGCAGAAAGGGGCAGGGGGAAGAAAAGGAAAGAATGCAGTCAGTGCCAGAGAACCAGTACTGTATGGACTGGACACATGGACTGTTAGAAACCTCCTCAAGTTCAACAAAGGCCAATGCAAAGTCCTTCATCTTAGCAGAAATATCCCCATGCGTGAGTATGGGTTGGGAGCCAACCAGTTAGAAGGCTTTACAGAGTAAGACCTGTGTGCCCCGGTGGTCAGGTTGAACCTAAGGCAGCAGTGTGACCTTGCAGTGGAAACGACAAGCCACACACCAGGCTGTATTAAAGCGGGAAGCAGCTCCAAGAAAGCAAGCCACCTTCTGCCTTCAGCACTCATGAGACTGCCTGTGGAGTACTGTGTCCTACTTAGAGTTCCCTAGCACAAGAAAGCCACTGACATAGTGAAACAGGTGACCAGCAGATCGCTGCCAAGGTGGTCAGGGAGCTGGAGCACATGCCACTCTCTGGAGAGGATGAAAGAACCAGGTTTGTTCAGCCTTGACAGAAGGCTGAGAATCAGAAGCAGGACAAATTCTGACAGCAACACACTGCAATTTTGCCATTAGGAAACTCTGTGTAAATAGAGAAAAAAATCCTTAAGTGTTGTGGTTTAGGTTGGGCTGGCCACTAAACGAATGAAGAGAGAGAAACTTATGGGTTGAAAAGAGACTACACTACTTTAATGAAATATTAATAATAAAAAGAAAATACTGTAATATTAATGAGAAAATAATGAAATATACACAATATTGTCATGGTTTGGGCTGGACTGGCCACCGAATGAACAAAACCATATCAAGCTCCCAGGATGACGATCACGACACTGGTAAAGTCCCAGACTGGACTCAGCGATGGAAGGGAACTGGATTTTGGATATGGATTCAGGAATGCAGGGATCGGGATCGAAAGCAGATGAACAGAGTCTTCCTTGGATGCTGGCCATCGCAGAAAGAGCTGACGCTTTGATCCCGCAGCTTTTATACCGAGCATGATGCCGATGGGATGGAATACCCCGTGGGTCAGTTATGGGTCTCCCATCCTATCCGCTCCTCCCTGCAGGTGGGACCCCTCTGTGCTCTCCCACTTCAACCCTCCAATGGGGCACACAACAAAGTTACCTGACCTTGAGTGTTCCAGAAATTAATACAAGCAGGAGCCTCTCTGGGTACCGTTCCTTGGTATGAATTACAAACATCCAGCCTTATCACCGCTAGCAGCCGACACCGTCTGAAAAACGTACCATTAACTTCAGAGAGTGCAGTTAGTTAGAAGAGCTTAACTGAAAAGTAAAATTACTGAAAAGAAAATTGGGTTTGTTTTACATCAAACCAGGACATTAAGGAAAGAAAAGATTAAAAAGTGACACACTGATGCAAGAGTATGCCACACATACATGTAGATGAGAAGCTGATTTGTTGGAAACTTCTACCTCCTGGTGAATTAAAGAGAGTTGCAATGTCAGGCTGCCCTTAACATCTCATTTGCTGTCATTACTGTTGGCATTCTGTTCCTTCTAGGACCATAATACAGACAAATGGATCAGAAATGCAGTACTATTTACATCTTAAAGTCCATTTTGCCCTTTCCTCCCAGGTAAATACATTTAAGTTTGCTTGCCACCAGATAACTCGGAAGTCCTGTACTAGAAATCACTCTTCCATCCCTATAACAAAAAGCTTAAAAGTTATTTCCATTTTGTTCTAAACAGAAATGCATGGCATTACAGCAAGACATTAAGAAATAGGGCTTTATATTTAAAACGAAATGTTATGTTTACTGTTCTATCTAATCTTGTTCCATATTCAGCTATTGTGAAAATTTTTCCTACTGATATGACCTGAAATACATTATTAGTTTAGTGTGAAGTCACAGTACTGGATCAGTACAACACACTCTTTAAGAAATCCCTTAATATTCCTAACTGATACGTTAAAATGACATTATCTCAACGAGCTGTTACTTCCTTAGGACACTGCTTGCATTCAACAAGAAGGAAGTTGCTGGGTTATAACGACACGCATCCTTGTGGCAAAACTGGTATCGGTAGGATTAGGCTAGTCCTCAAACTGTTCTTGCCAGCCTAGGTCATTTGGAAACCTGCCACGTTCTTCAGTGCAACCACTGTCTTGTTCTACAGTTTGAGAGTGAATACCTTTAAAGGAAGCAGTGCGCAACAAAATTTCTGAGAACTTTCTTCTTTCTACTGCCTTGCCTTAGTAACAAAGCTTTTAAATGGGATATTCTGGCACCTGGTACCTGGCACCACCATAATCAATTTATTGTTTTCATTTTCTTTAATAACTGTAAGAAAGGCAGGAAGAGCAAACTTTCATCATTAATATAACAACATCCAAAACATTGTAGGTTTCATACTTTTCAACTTAATTAGTCGGAAGTTTCCATTGTGATTAGCAATGAAAAAATACGGTTTATTTTTCCCATTAATATGAAAACTTTCCTGAACAATACAGCTTTCAAAAGTGCACACAGTCAGATACGCTGCAGGCGCGGAAGCCTACTTAGCAGCTGAAAGAATGTTAGCAAGAAGTGAGTTTGTAAAACAACACGGAGAAGAGAGGACAGAAAGAGCAGGAACTGCTTTCTGCTAGAAGGCTACGTGAAACTCATGAGAGCAGCTGCCACGACAATTGCCTTCTGCAGCTCGCACAGGAATTCCTCTGCACGCCCCAGCAGGAGTGTGGCCATACCTCTGCCCCCCGGCACTACTGCCGTCAGCTGGGGTTGCAGACTGTTCTCCGAATTCAGCCTGCAAGAAGTCCGGTCACCTGAAGGACTGCGATACACACCACTGCTTGCCACGCTGAGGCAACACACACACACAAATTACCCACGTGCAGCACAAAAGCATTAAGACTAGTAATAGAGAAGTTGGTTCTGAGAGGCAATAAAGTGAACAGGCATGAACCAATGACAGCTACACACGGCCACATATGCCATTTTCTGTTTGACACACTGCTCTTAACTAAGCGTGTTTTCTCAAAATAATTTTTATTTCATTCCTGTTCTTGTCTGAAAAACTATGCAATACTTTTCATTGATTCTGAAAGCTTAAATATAGTTCTGAAATCAATATATGCTAGAAAATTGCACTGAAATATCTACAGAGCAGTCAAGCTCTAAACAGCTAGCCGTACTGAGATTTACCTTCTTGCTTGCCATGGAGAAGAGGCACAGGAGTATCCCTTCACGAAGAACATCCTGAAAATGACGACACAATGGGGGGAAGGGGAGAAGGAAAAGTCAGACAATTAACAGTGCCTTTAAGGCAGTAGCCGGGGGGGTGGGGGTGGGGGGCGGAAGGGAAGAGGACGGAAGATGCATGAACTTTTTAGGTGATGACCAAACCTTAACACAAATGCAGAAAAAGAAGGGCCCCTGTGACTGCATCAGCTGAAACAAAAACAACACTTAATTTGATTGCTTCCTTTGAGTGACATTCCTCTTGCTTTGTACAAGTAGAATAAAATCTGTGGATTATTCATTTAGCTTGAACTTTAAACTTTCCTATGCGTTTGTATGGTAAGGCTAAAACTTCAAAGGAAGTTTCCATAACTCACCATAAAAGAAGTGTTTCCAGAAAACTGCACTACAGGTTTACAGTCAGCTGTACTACCTTTTACAAGGATTATATGAGATGAAGCTTGGCCAGTTTCCTACAAACAAGCAATTTTTACTGTAACTGAAGATCCAGCAATATAGATTCCACACAAGCAAAAGCTTTAGCTGCTGCAGTTCTAAACAATGTGCAATTCCCAACAGCCTCAGAAAATAAACCCAAAGACGACTCAGAGAGTTATGGTTTGCTCAGGTTCTCTTCACAGCCAGGAGGGAAAGGGGAGGAGAGCAAGGACAGGGACACAGGAATTTATGCATTTCTAAACTGTATAAAATAAAGCCTAAAAAAAGCTCATGCTTGAGCCTGGAAAAGCTCATGATTCTCCCTCCTCCACCTTCCTCCATTTTTACCTTACTTAGCAAATTACCGCTAGTTTTCCTTAGGCCATTTGGAGTCTCAAAGGATGCTTCTCAGTTGGGGACGGGGCAGTAGGACAACGCTGACAGTCTCTCACAGCAATTCCCAACAGTCTAATAGACATTGTTCAGGAAAAGAAAAGGCTTTGGGAAAAGATACTGACAGTCCAATTGAAAAAGCCCTCTCCTGGCTACCAAGGTCGCCGAGGAGACCAGCTCCAGTGCAGGTAAGGCCCCGTGGCGGAACCGGCAGCTCGGGGGTGGGCTGCTGACGGGGCGGGGGCGGAGACAACGACTCACGCGGCAGTTCTAAACGGACTGTAAACACGCCAACGGTCAGCCGCCGAGGAGACCAGCTCCAGTGCAGGTAAGGCCTCACTGGGGAAGGGGATGGCGGCGGGTAAGGCCGGCAAAAAGGCTCTTTTGAGGGCTTTCGTGGCTGGGAAAAGCGGCTGCCCCGTGGCGGAACCGGCAGCTCGGGGGTGGGCTGCTGACGGGGCGGGGGCGGAGACAACGACTCACGCGGCAGTTCTAAACGGACTGTAAACACGCCAACGGTCAGCCGCCGAGGAGACCAGCTCCAGTGCAGGTAAGGCCTCACTGGGGAAGGGGATGGCGGCGGGTAAGGCCGGCAAAAAGGCTCTTTTGAGGGCTTTCGTGGCTGGGAAAAGCGGCTGCCCCGTGGCGGAACCGGCAGCTCGGGGGTGGGCTGCTGACGGGGCGGGGGCGGAGACAACGACTCACGCGGCAGTTCTAAACGGACTGTAAACACGCCAACGGTCAGCCGCCGAGGAGACCAGCTCCAGTGCAGGTAAGGCCTCACTGGGGAAGGGGATGGCGCCGGGTAAGGCCGGCAAAAAGGCTCTTTTGAGGGCTTTCGTGGCTGGGAAAAGCGGCTGCCTCGTGGCGGAACCGGCAGCTCGGGGGTGGGCTGCTGACGGGGCGGGGGCGGAGACAACGACTCACGCGGCAGTTCTAAACGGACTGTAAACACGCCAACGGTCAGCCGCCGAGGAGACCAGCTCCAGTGCAGGTAAGGCCTCACTGGGGAAGGGGATGGCGCCGGGTAAGGCCGGCAAAAAGGCTCTTTTGAGGGCTTTCGTGGCTGGGAAAAGCGGCTGCCTCGTGGCGGAACCGGCAGCTCGGGGGTGGGCTGCTGACGGGGCGGGGGCGGAGACAACGACTCACGCGGCAGTTTTAAACGGACTGTAAACACGCCAACGGTCAGCCGCCGAGGAGACCAGCTCCAGTGCAGGTAAGGCCTCACTGGGGAAGGGGATGGCGGCGGGTAAGGCCGGCAAAAAGGCTCTTTTGAGGGCTTTCGTGGCTGGGAAAAGCGGCTGCCTCGTGGCGGAACCGGCAGCTCGGGGGTGGGCTGCTGACGGGGCGGGGGCGGAGACAACGACTCACGCGGCAGTTCTAAACGGACTGTCCCGGAGCGCAGCGGCCGGCCGCTGCGCACCCAGCACGCAGGCAGCTGGGCGGTGTCACCCCGGCGAGAGCAGTCGTATAGGACGAAGCTCCTTGAACAGTAAGTTACTGGAAGCCTCTCGACCTGACCAGGACGTCATGGTAAGAACTCGGCAGAAGGCCATGCTATCCCTGAGCTCTGCACCGAGCAGCTCCGATGTGGCCACTCAGACGGAGCTTGCGTGGGAACATGCTGCCACCCAGGTGTCAGGTTGCAGGGTGTGCCCTGCTCTTGCGCCGGTGTTGAATGGCAGTGGTGAGCAGACCTGTGGGAGGTGTGCCCAGGTAGAGGAACTCCTTCACCTAGCGATGGAGCTCCGTGAGGAGGTAAGTCGTCTGAGAAGTATAAGGGATTGTGAACAGGAGATAGATAACTGGAGTCGCATCCTGCCTTCCCTGAAAGAAGCACCTCAGGCAGACAGAGCTCCACATACAGAGCACTCCCCACCCTCTAGCAGCACAGCTGAATGTGGAGATTCAGAGGACAGGGGCCAGTGGCAACAAGTCCCTGTCCGGCGTGGCAGGCGTGCCACCCAGGTGACCCCCACACCATCCGAGGTGCCCTTGCAGAACGGATATGATGTTCTGCAAAGGGAACCGGAGGATGAGGAGGACAACAGCTTGCTGAACTTGGAGTTGTCACTGAGGCCGAGACGGATTAAGCATCGTATAACAACATCTTCGGTTAGGAAAGAAAGACGGGCCCTTGTAGTAGGGGACTCGATTCTGAAGGGAGTAGAAGGTCCCATATGTAGACCAGACCCAATCTGTAGGGAGGTCTGCTGTCTCCCTGGGGCCAAAGTTAAGGATGTCCGGAAGAAACTCCCTACCCTAGTTAAGCCTGCTGACTACTACCCTTTATTGATTTTTCAGTTAGGCAATGATGAAATTTCAGGAAGAAGCCTAAGGGCAATGAAGAAAGACTTCAGGGCCCTGGGACGGATGGTTAGGGGATCAGGAGCACAAATAGTGTTTGCTTCTATCCCAACAGTTGCAAGGATAGATGAGAAGATTAATAGGAAATGCCAGCTGTTCAATGCCTGGCTCAGAGACTGGTGTCATTGGCAGGACTTGGGGTTCTTTGATTATGGGCTGCTTTTCAGGATGCCAGGCCTGCTGGCAACAGATGGCAAAAGCCTGTCTCAGAGGGGGAAAAGGGTTTTAGGGCAAGAGTTGGCGGGGCTCATTGACAGGGCTTTAAACTAGATTTGAAGGGGGATGGGGATGGATCCATGCTTGCTAGCAAAAAGCCTGAAGGTGGCATGCTGGCACTAGACTTGGAAAAGATAGGGGGCATAACCAGGCTCCTTAGGAATAAGTCTGGGGGTGGCAGAATTTCGGCTCCCGCCAGTAAAAAGGAGAAAGGACCTGTAGCCCAGCTGAAGTGCTTATATACTAATGCACGTAGCATGGGTAACAAACAGGAGGAGCTGGAAGCCATTGTGCAGCAGGATAATTATGATGTAGTCGCCATCACAGAAACGTGGTGGGATGACTCACATAGCTATAGCGCTGCCATGGATGCCTATAGGCTCTTCAGGAAGGATAGGCAAGCAAGGAGAGGCGGGGGTGTGGCCCTGTATGTTAAGGAGTGTTATGAATGCTTTGAACTAAATGATGGTGATAATGAGACTGAATGTTTATGGGTAAGAATCAGGGGCAGGGCTAACAAGGCAGATATCGTAGTAGGAGTCTGTTATAGACCGCCCAATCAGGATGAGGAGGCAGATGAAATATTCTATAAATGGCTGGGAGAAGTCTCAAGATCGCGAGCTCTTGTCCTCGTGGGGGACTTCAATTTGCCGGACATCTGCTGGGAATACAATACAGCAGGGAGGGAACAGTCTAGAAGGTTCCTGGAATGTGCTGGGGATAACTTCCTGACACAGCTAGTGAGAGAGCCAACTAGGGAAGGTGCCCTGCTGGATCTGTTGTTTGTAAACAGGGAAGGTCTTGTGGGGGATGTGAAGGTTGGAGGCTGTCTTGGGAACAGTGACCATGAAATGATAGAGTTTTCAATTCTGCGAGAAGCAAGGAGAGGGGTCAGCAGAACTGCTACCTTGGACTTCCGGAGGGAGGACTTTGGGCTTTTCAGGAGCCTGGTTGACAAAGTCCCCTGGGAGGCAGTCCTCCAGGGCAAAGGAGCCCAGGAAGCCTGGATGATTTTCAAGAAGGAAGTCTTAAAGGCGCAGGAGCAGGCTGTCCCCATGTGCCAGAAGACAAGCCGTCGGGGAAAAAGGCCGGCCTGGCTAAACAGGGAGCTAGTGTTGCAACTTAGGGAAAAAAAGAGGATCTATGGCCTCTGGAAGGAAGGGCAGGCCACTCAAGACAACTACAAAGAGGTAGTTAAGCTATGTAGGGAAAAAATCAGGAGGGCCAAAGCCCAGCTGGAGCTAAACCTGGCTTCTGTTGTCAAGGACAACAAAAAAAGCTTCTATAAATATATTAGCAATAGGAAGAGGACTAAGGATTATCTCTGTCCTCTAGTAGATGGGGCCGGCAACATAGTGACCAAGGATGAGGAAAAGGCTGAGGTACTTAATGAAGTCTTTGCCTCAGTCTTCAGCAGTAGGACCAGTTGTTCCCTGAGCACCCAGACCCCTGAACTAGAAGACAGGGATGGGGAGCAGAATGAAGCCCCTCTAATCCAAAGGGAAATGGTGAGGGACCTGCTTCAGTACCTGCAGGTGCACAAATCTATGGGGCCGGATGGGATCCACCCAAGGGTATTGAAAGAGCTGGCGGGGGTGCTCGCCAGGCCACTTGGTATCATTTATGAGCAGTCCTGGACAACCGGAGAGGTCCCAGCTGACTGGAGGTTAGCAAATGTGACACCCATCCACAAGAAGGGCCGGAAGGAGGACCCGGGGAACTACAGGCCAGTCAGTCTGACCTCGGTGCCTGGGAAGGTCATGGAACAGATCCTCCTCAGTGCCATTACATGGCACATGCAGGAGAACAGGGTGATCAGGCCCAGTCAGCATGGGTTTGTGAAGGGCAGGTCATGCCTATCAAACCTAATATCCTTCTGTGATAAGGTGACCCACTTAGTGGATGAGGGAAAAGCTGTGGATGTTATCTACTTGGATTTTTGCAAAGCTTTTGACACTGTTTCCCACAGCATTCTCCTGGAGAAACTGGCTGCCCATGGCCTGGACAGGTGTACTCTTTGCTGGGTAAAAAACTGGCTGGATGGCCGTGCCCAGAGAGTGGTGGTAAATGGAGTTAAATCCAGTTGGTGTCCAGTCACAAGTGGTGTCCCCCAGGGTTCGGTGCTGGGGCCGGTTCTCTTTAATATCTTTATCAATGATCTGGATGAAGGGATCGAATGCACCCTCAGTAAGTTCGCAGATGACACTAAACTGGGCGGGCGTGTTGATCTGCTTGAGGGTAGGTTGGCTCTGCAGAGGGATCTGGACAGGCTGGACCGATGGGCTGAGACCAATGGTATGAGGTTCAACAAGGCCAAGTGCCGGGTCCTGCACTTGGGACACAACAACCCCATGCAGCGCTACAGGATTGGGGCAGAGTGGCTTGAAAGCAGCTCGACAGAAAAGGACTTGGGAGTGTTGGTTGACAGCCGGCTGAATATGAGCCAGCAGTGTGCCCAGGTGGCCAAGAAGGCCAACAGCATCCTAGCCTGTATCAGGAATAGTGTGGTGAGCCGGACTAGGGAAGTGATCATCCCCCTGTACTCGGCACTGGTGAGGCCCCACCTCGAGTACTGCGTTCAGTTTTGGGCCCCTCGCTACAAGAGGGACATTGAGGTGTTGGAGCGTGTCCAGAGAAGGGCTACAAAGCTGGTGAGGGGCCTGGAGGACAAACCTTATGAAGAACGACTGAGGGAGCTGGGGTTGTTTAGCCTGGAGAAGAGGAGGCTGAGGGGAGACCTTATCACCCTCTACAACTACCTGAAAGGAGGTTGTAGAGAGATGGGAGCTGACCTCTTCTCCCTGGTGACAAGTGATAGGACAAGGGGAAACGGGTTCAAGTTACGTCAAGGGAGGTTTAGATTAGATATTAGGAGACATTTTTTCACTGAAAGGGTTATTAAACATTGGAATAGGCTGCCCAGGGAGGTGGTGGATTCACTATCCCTGGAGGTGTTTAAAAAAAGGGTAGATGGGGCACTTAGGGACATGGTTTAGAAGTGGCTCTTGTCAGGGTAGGCTAAAGGTTGGACTCGATGATCTTAAAGGTCCCTTCCAACCTCAACAATCCTATGATTCTATGAATTTTACATTCTTTGGAAACACTATCAACACTGTGCAGACATCTCCTGTCATTCATCCTCTACTCCTACTAGAATTTTAATTCTTCTAATTTCAAAGAAAAAAAAAAACAACACAAGAGAAGGGAAAAAGATGGGAAGAAGGAAAAGGAAGAACAAAAACCCAATTAATCCAATTCTGATACTCTATACACTCAACAAGGTGTATATTTTTCTTTTAAAGTGACTAAACAGTTTCCACCAAAGTTTAAATTAAAGTTTTAATACATTTATTTTTATACGTTCTAAAAGCAGAAATTAAAAAAAATCAATCAAAATTAAGACCAACATTAAATATACATATACAACAGGTTTGTAGCAAAAGTTTTGACTACGCTATGAAAAGGTTAGACAAGTAATCATAAGAATAAACAAGGTGGCCTTGCCTGTGGGTTCAAAACTATTAGTAATGATTAACATTAACATGACAAAAAATAGATTCCCCATGTTACAATCATTCTATTCTGTTAATAAAAGATTTAAAAATATTTGGCACTTTAAAAAATTGTTTAAAAAAATATACAGCTTTTAATCTCATTTATGTATAGGGTGGTATTCCCCCCTCCCCTTGAACATTTAGAAGAAAATCTTTCATTTCTCTACACTTCAGGTTCTTGCACACTGAATATGTATTCGAATTTTCAGGTTGGAATAGTCAGAAATGACTGCATTTAAACAATAATTTTTTGTTTAAATGTATTCAGCTTTTAATCTCATTTATGTATAGGGTGGTATTCCCCCCTCCCCTTGAACATTTAGAAGAAAATCTTTCATTTCTCTACACTTCAGGTTCTTGCACACTGAATATGTATTCGAATTTTCAGGTTGGAATAGTCAGAAATGACTGCATTTAAACAATAATTTTTTGTTTAAATGTATTCAGCTTTTAATCTCATTTATGTATAGGGTGGTATTCCCCCCTCCCCTTGAACATTTAGAAGAAAATCTTTCATTTCTCTACACTTCAGGTTCTTGCACACTGAATATGTATTCGAATTTTCAGGTTGGAATAGTCAGAAATGACTGCATTTAAACAATAATTTTTTGTTTAAATGTATTCAGCTTTTAATCTCATTTATGTATAGGGTGGTATTCCCCCCTCCCCTTGAACATTTAGAAGAAAATCTTTCATTTCTCTACACTTCAGGTTCTTGCACACTGAATATGTATTCGAATTTTCAGGTTGGAATAGTCAGAAATGACTGCATTTAAACAATAATTTTTTGTTTAAATGTATTCAGCTTTTAATCTCATTTATGTATAGGGTGGTATTCCCCCCTCCCCTTGAACATTTAGAAGAAAATCTTTCATTTCTCTACACTTCAGGTTCTTGCACACTGAATATGTATTCGAATTTTCAGGTTGGAATAGTCAGAAATGACTGCATTTAAACAATAATTTTTTATTTAAATGTATTCAACTGCTTTCCTCCAAGAAAAGACTAACAGTCTCCTGTAGCTACCTTTTAAAAATCAGATAAGTAATCATCCTTGAAAAAGTATAATAACAAGATAATTTTTTGTTGTTACTCATTTCCTGACAAATTCTGCTACTCCAGATCACCAGTTGAGGACACTGAGGATTTTGCAGAATGAAAACAATACAAGAGTATTTTAAATCAAAACAGAAATATTTGAAAGCTTATTTCAATACTATCACCATAAAAACCAAACTGCTAAGTTTTGCTACAACAAGTCATCTCCTCATCTCATTTTTCCATTATTTTTTCTGATAAAAGACATACCATTTAACTTTCAAATTTAACTTTCAACAGTCCTTCAGGGGAAATCTGACTTAAATGCTCCCCAATATACAGTCTGCAAGTTTGCACACCTTATTTATTCAAACGTTTCTTCAATTGTTCTAGATGCCTTGCATCAGCATCCTGGAGAAGTAACACAGTGGCTTTTGACTGAAGTGGATTAAACTCTACAGTCATCAAACAACAGAGATCTATCAGTTGTTTTTGACATTTCTCTAAACCACCCTTAAGCTTCAGATGTAAAGCTGGATCCTTTTTCAGCCTATTCATTTCAGGCACTGAAAAGCCAATCAAACTTGTTAGAATTTCATCAGCAAAATCTACTTCAAGATAGGCTGAACCATCAGAAATTTTTGCCTTTATACCCCAGGACCCATTGCTGCTTGTGAGGTTTCCAGTGAGAGTAACAATAAAACATTTAACTTTCAGAATTGTAACAGTTTTTGGTTTTTTTGCAAGGAGAAGGGAAATATATGTGAAAGGTGGAGAATCTAAATCTAGATGTGCCTCTACTGATCTGCAAGGAAAGGTCAGTGAATCATGCTTCTGCTGATCTGCTTCTGGATCTGTTTTTGAAAAAAATACAGGATCATCATTTAACAGCCTGCTGTCAGAAGTGTGCTGGGATTTATATCTGCTGTCCTCTAGGTCTGTGTCATTCTGCCTTTCTTCAAGAGGATTTTCCAAAGAAAAATCTGCAGAACTGCAGGTCTGATGTACACTCTTGTGCCGTGAAAAGTTACTCATACTATTTCCATCTCCATCAGATACTGTACTTCCAAAAGTCTTTTGCTTGCTGGTAGCTTCTACAGGCTTGTCTCTTTCATTCATATCGCCTTTTTCACAAATGCCATTTAAAGATGAATTGCAGGAGCTCCTAGATGTGTGTGGAATTCTCTCAGTAATTAAACCTATGTTTCTGTTCATGACTACTGGTGGCACTTCCTCCAGCTCTCTTTGCATCTCTTCTTCCAAAAGAAAGTCATCTTCTAAAGGAAAGTCATTTAAAAAGCCATCGACATATTCTATGGGAGGTGAAACTCGTTCATCTGAATGAGGCAAAGGACCTCCAGACTCCCATAGCAAAACATTTCCATTGTGCGCGGTTAGTGAACCTGAGGCTGTACTAAAATTGTTGCTTCTACTGCAGTATCCACTTTCTAAAGATGTTCCGTTGTTTAAACTAAATTCATTATTTTCATCAAGACTGGCTAAAAGCTCTTCATCCGAAGGGCCTGGAGTTTGTTCTAATTCATCCACAGGCCTTGAAACAGTTTGGTTGTGACCAGCTTGTCCAACAGAACTAGGGTTTTCAGTTTCTCCAATTAATCTAGCAAGGACTCTTTCCTGAGAATACTCCTCCAGAAGAGTATCCACTTCACCCCCCAACAGTTTCACATTTTCTGGTTTAAGCAGAAGGACTCCAAGACGATATGCAATATTACCCTGTACAGTGATTTTTGTTCCAGGAGGAAGATTACTGCGAAGGACAGGCACTGGTTGATACTCCATGCCCTGAATTTGGTGTATCCCATCAGTTAGTTGCAGCATCAGCATTCGAGTAGGCTTTGCTTCCCAGGGCTTCGGGAAAGCCTGTGTGCTGGCTGTTACTTCTTCATTTACAGTATTTTTCCCTCTTAGCTTCTGCAACTGGGAATATGCTGGCTGGCTAACATCAAGCAGTGAATCAATCTGTATAGAGTAGAAGCCTGATAACTCTCCTTTGGGAGCATCTAAGATGCAGTCAGGCAAAATGGGATATTCCAAATCTCTTAGATCAGTAAGAAGCCATTGCTCAAATACCTGTCTGTTAATCTGAGCTTGACTTAAGTTATTACCACCATTTTCTTCCTGGATCCAACTAAGACATGCTTCCAGCCATGTCAAAGGAACTTTAACATGCCATGTCGATGAAAGCCAAGTTTCCACTCTTGCTGCAACATTAGATGTAGACATTTTTTTTTTAAGTTAAGAGAGTGAACTCCCTAGAACAAAACCCAAAAAGACATATTTACTCTTCTGACAACAGCTAAAGTTACAACAAATCTCTCACTCATATTATATAGAAATTTCCTCTCACTTCAAAGTTCTGCTATTCTAAGTGTGACAACATAGAGTCAGTTTAAATGAAAAACACCTGTACAGATACCAAAAATAAGCATGCACTTCCAATATTTGAAGTTTCAATCAGCATAAAAAGTGTGTGCAGTTTATGCGTCATGGAGTATCAGGAAAGTATGGAGACTTATACAAGCAACGTTCTTGGTGACTTCTCCTTTTCTGTTGATTTAATTAGAAACATATAACTGAAATCCTTTTGTTATGGATGGAAAGCAAATGGACAAAAAAACCCTCAGAAGTAGGTTCTTATATATATGCCTTCTCTTTTTTTGATTTTATTTCTGTGGGTACTGCTGTTAACACCCAGTTTACTTTAGAAATTGGCCCGAGAAGTTATTCTCCCATTTCATCAGCACTGTTATGAAACAGAAGTAAGAGACCCAATCTACAACAGAACCAAGCTGGGATCTGTCAGCAATTGTATCGCAAGGATGACTTTTACACTGTAACTGGATGAAAGCTTTGTACCCGACAACAGAAAGCTAGTCTGAAACATCATTGTTATCTAGAGACCCAGTCCAGGGTTTGGGGGCAATAGCACCAACTCTTCGCAGATATCACCTCAGGAACACCAGTGGCTGATAAGCTCTAGCTTCTTGTTAGTTTAGGAAGTAGCTATCCAATAGGAATAGAATAAGAAAAGAATAGGAATAGAATAGAATATTTCAGTTGGAAGTGACCTACAATGATTATCTAGTCCAACTGCCTGACCAATTCAGGCTGACCAAGATAAAGCATGTTATTAAGGCCATTGTCCAAATGCCTCTTAAACACTGACAGGCTTGGTGCATCGACCACCTCTCTAAGGAGCCTGTTCCAGTGTTTGACCACCCTCTAGATAAAGAAATTATTCCAGTCTAAACCTCCCCTGGCACAGCTGTGAACCATTCCCTTGTGTCCTATCACTGGATTCCAGGGAGAAGAGACCAGCACCTCCACCTCCCCTCCTCAGGAAGCTTCTCTAAGCCCGAAGTCCTTAGCCGTTCCTCATAGGACATGCCTTCCAGACCTTTCACCAGTTTTGCTGGACGCATTCCTGTACCTTAACATCCTTAAATTATAGGACTCAGAGCTGCCCACAGTATTCAAGGTGAGGCCACACCAAGGCTAAATACAGCAGGATAATCACCTCATTTGACCGGCTGGTTATACTGTGTTTGATGCTCCCCAGGATGCGGTTGCCCCTCTTGGCTGCCAGGGCACCCTGCTGACTCACATTGAGCCTGATGTCCACCAGCAGCCCCAGATCCCTTTCTGCAGGGCTGCTCTCCAGCCATTTGTCTTCCATTTTGTACTCGCACGTTGCATTACTCCATCCTCAGTGCAGAATCCGGCAATTGGACTGGTTAGACATCATGCTATTGCTGTTTCTCCAATGCTCCAATCTACCTAGATCCCTCTGCAAGGCCTCTTGTCCCTCAAAAGAGTGAGCAGCACCTCCCAGTTTGCTATCATCAGCAAACTTGTTAATGGTGCATTCAACTCCTGCATCCAGATCATTGACACAAATATTGAAGAGATATTAGGCTGCCTAACTGTCTGGATCGTGTTTAACCCCTTAGAAAGGATGACCAAGGTGCTAAACCTCCCTACAGAGGGAAAAGAAAACAAAAATTACCATAAGAATAGTTAAGGAGCCCCAGCTTGGGTTGTTGGCTTTTATTTTTGTTTTTTTTTTTCCCTGCTACAACCTGCAGCGAAGAAAAACCACCCTGCCTCCAAGCTCTACCGAAAGCTCCACCACTCGGAAGGCACCGTGCAGGTGCTTCGGCAGTACAGCGCCCGCCTGACACGAGCGGCGCTGCCTCGGCGGGCCGAGGCCCTGAGGGAGGAGGCGACGGGGCTGAGGTGGGGTGGTTATCGCACGCCGCGGCCCCTCGGTGGCCGAGCCCCTTCCCCCGCCCCGAGACACCCGCACTTACCGGGACGAGAGGGCTGTACCGGCGGGGCGGCCCCGGCTCCCACGGCTGCCGGGGAGGTGGCAGGGATGGGGGGACGGGCGGGGAGGAAGGGCGCGGCCGCTCTCGGGGCGCAGCCGCCCAAAAACCCCGCGCGCCCCAGCAGCCAATAGGCGGTGCGCGTCGCGCGCGCGTTTAGGCATCGCGAGAGCCCCGCCCCCCCACCCCCCTCGCCCCCGGGCAGCGCGCATAAGGCGGGGTTTTGGCCGACGCCATTTTCTCGTCTCACGACCGAGGTCGCTCCCGCTCTCCTTTGCCGACCCCCCACCCCCGCCCCGCGCTGCCTGCGCCGCTCCTACCGCGGCTCCCGCAGGGCAGGTAAACACACCAAACGGCGGCAGCGCGGAGCGGGCGGCGCTGCCCTCCTCCCGGCGGCCGGGCCCGTATGGCCCTGGCCCTCACGGAGGGCGGGGCGGAGCGGGGAAGGGGGAAGGCGTCCGTGCCATCCTGCCGCCCTGACGGGCAGCGGCCTTACCCAATAGGGCGGCGGTAGGCCCGTGGCGGGGGGAGGCGGCGGGGCCAATCGGCGTGTGGCGCTGGTGGCTGTGCGCGTTGGCGGTGGGGGCTGCTCCCCTTTCTTTCCCGTACGCGGCGGGGCCGGCGGCCGGCGCAGGTACGCGCAGCCTGCGGCGGGGTGTAGCCGGGGTCGGCGAGGAGGGGGCGCTGCCCGCGCCTTAGAGGGGGGACACGACAACACAGGCCGGGCTGGGCCTTCTTGGGGCCGGCGGAGCTGCCGTCGCGCCCCTCTCGGCGCCGTTGCGTGACACAGCCATGGGGGAGGCCCGCGTTTACCCTCCCGCCGGGCCTCAACTACCGGGAGCCGCCGCCGTCGCGCTCCGGGACCCCCGTGGGATTCCGCAGGGACGGCGGTGGGATGGGGTGAGGAGGAGAGCGGGGTGTAGCCCCTCCGGCTGATACCGGGGGTAGCCCTTCAGGCAGCGGGGGGCAGTCCGCGGGCCCCAGCGGCCCGGCCCGGCCCGAGGGGAAGGCGAGAAGGGTGGCTGCTGCCGTTACGGGCGGCCCTGGGCCCTGTGGCCGAGTCAGCTTGGCTGCCGGTGGAGGCCGGCAGCGCTAGCGGGTGCTTTCTAAGGGCGGGGGAGCGTCCGCCGCCGCCTTCCTGCGCCCGCCCTTGGTAACTCTGTGCCCGGGGCGAGTTGTCCGGAATTATGGCGGGCGGAGGGGAGGGCGCTCTCGGCCGCGGCCTGTGCGGAGGCGCCCGCGGGAGGCCCAACTGGGGGGAGTGCCCTGTGTTGCCACTCGCCGATTTCGGGGGCGGTCGCGGCGGCGGAGCCCCCTTGGTGGCGAGGCTGTCCCGCTCCGCCGGGTCTCGGGCCGCCGGGGTCTTCCTTTGTGTCTTCCCCGGGCAGAGGGGGTTAAATCTCCCAGCGACCGCGTGGTGGTGGCGGCTTTTCCGCTCCCGGCTCCGCCTAGCAGCGGGCAGGCGCCATTACAGCGGCCGCCATTTCTGCTGGTCCCCTCCGCCGCCGGGGAGGTGAGGCTGGGGCGGCGGGGCTTATGCGGCGCCGCCGCTTTTCCCTCGCGGAGCCAGCCGGGCAGCGGGTGAAGGCCGTGCCGGAGGCGAGGCAGGGAGCGGGGGGGAAAGAGGGAGAGAGATGGGCGGGAAGAGCCGCTGCGCCCCGGGGGGAGCGGGGCTGAGGCGCGCCGGTATTCGCCGGCTCGTAAGTCTGTGGTAGCTGGTGCCGCCTCCCGGCTTTCGTGGCCGCTTTATCCTGTCGGTCTTTATGAAAACACGGCATTAGTGGATTTAATCCCGCGAATTCGGTTTACGCAGAAGAGCACGGTAACTAAGAGCGCCTTACGTGCAGGCGGGTAGGGGAGGGACTAGGGGAGACCAAGCCCTGAACAGTATGTTACAGTTCGCTCCCCGCACCCCTAAAATTCTTGGGGTGATTGGGAATAGAATAACCGGGGTCCGAAAGGTCTATTTAACCTGTGAAAAAATCTGCCCGGCCCCTCCCTACTCTGCCCCGCATAACAGTATTTTGGCAACGTCTGGCTGAGATTTCGCTGACACTAAATCTGTGTGTGTCTGTTAGCTCACTTTCAAGTGCCTGGAAAGACCAGCGTGTGCTGGAAAGGCAGTCTGTGTTGTTAGCCTGTACATGCAGGGCAACAATTACAAATTAACAGCTGGCTGAAAGTATGTTTAAAAAGTTAGATGCACCTTTTTTTTTTTTTGTTTTCCTCTGTGGATACCAGAATGAGTGGCTACCATTTGTTGAGGCAGTGAAAAGTCAATCAAATGCAAGAGGGAATATATGGTTGTTTGGCTGTTACCTGTAGAAACACATTTTTTAAGAGAAAAAGTTGCAAAATTATTTCTTTTGTCTAGAATTCTGTCTAATGTGAATACTTGCTAGTATTCCAAGATCAACTTAACAAAAGCAGGTCATAAATAAGATACCTATTTTATAAAATCATGGTGAAGTTTGGCTGCTCTTGAGGTTCTTGGTTTTGTGTGTGTGTAGGATTATATATGACTACAGAGGGTGGTATTTTTAAAAGGTATTTTTTGCTCGTGTGGCTAGAAGTTGTAATTTGTTTTTTGTTCATCTGTTATACTTGAGCGGAAGGCATCCTAAAATGCCTGTTAATTAGTATGTTGGTAGAGAATTCATAAAACTAGTTCTGACAATTACAATAACGGGACTTTTTTTAGTTTTAATTGTTTATAACTAATCTGGAGCATATTGTTATGTAGCGTCCTTTAAAAAGTAAATCGAAGGCATGTATCATATAACATGTTGAAAATTGGAACTGGGTGCATGTTCTCTTGAAATATCTGCAAATAATTTTTAGTAAATGTGGTTACTTAAAAATTAATATGTGCCCCAAAACTAAATGCAGACAATAATTGTTTATCCATAAGTTTACAGACTTGTCTGTTATCTCGTCTTAGCGGTGTGTTTGGCCTGGGTATGCTTTCTTTTATAAAGAAAAACTTGGCAGCAAAACTCACGTCAAACCTCTGGTTTTTGTCTCTAGTGAGAATCTGAGTTGTAAGTGAGCAGAGTCGCAACTGATATATGCTGTTTTCATAGGCTCTTGAAGCAATAGGCTGTTGGATTTTGATCCCGCCCAGAATACTTGAGTTTTTCTCTGCAAGGATATATAATAGCGGTAAGTTCTAGAAGCAGGCATTTCTTTTTGCTTTTTCCCTTTAGCATGATGTACAGTTTGCCTTTTCGCAAAATATGTACCAGCTTTTTTATTCTTCAACAGGTTTTTCCTGCCCACCTGAGAAACAAAGGCAATGGAGACTGAACAACAGGAAGAGACCTTTACCAACACAGAGACAAATGGTAAATTTTTTAAAGGACTATTTCTTTTTATAAAGAACCTCTTGAAATTTCAATGTTTTTAAGTATTTTGAAGTGCTTTAACTGTATCAGGTGTTCGTGTCAGCAGTCATTTTGCATTCTGCATTAAATCTTTTCATTTTTAATTAGACCGTATTATGCTTTTGAAACATAAATGTATAATCTTTCTGTTGACAGGTTTTAGACGTGGGATAAGTAGCTGAAAGTTATGACTAAGGATTTGAAAATATGTCATAGTTAAATATTCGGTGTTTGTGTGGAGAGTGTGAATGTGTAAGAATACTGTCAGGCGTATCCATTGATTGCGTTTTGTTTATTGCAGTTCTTACATGCAGGAGTAGAAGTATGTGAAATATCTCTAAAGAGCTTCGTTAAAAACTTCTTTGGCATAATTGGTGAGGAAGTTAGGGCATTAGATTCATGCCAGTTTTTTTGCAAACGGTATTTGAAGTGCTACTTTACTATTATTCCACTAGTATTTTGGTGTTGGACAAACTACATTTGAGCTTTTTGCCTGAAAGATTTTTCCCAATTGTAAATTATAAATAAATACAAAGTTGGTGATGCTGCACTGCTTTAAACAGTGTGTCATGAATTTCTCACTGTGAGCAACATTTTCACTTAAATCATAGTTCATAGATTTTTAAATGGATTTTCAGTAGTTAATCAATATGTGAGCTGATGAAGTAAAGACCTATTTCTGAGCTATGGATGCTCAGAGTAGGCATCAGTAATTAGTGTCGGGCTAATAGGAAACAAAGTGTTAATAATACAGAGCATAAATTGTCATGTGTTCTGTTTCACTATGACTTAGAAAGTTAAATAAATATTTGTGTTTCCCCCCTATGGACCTTTCTACAGGCAAACGTCCTGCAGAAGATATGGAGGAAGAGCAGGCCTTCAAAAGATCTCGGAACACTGATGAGATGGTTGAATTGCGCATCCTGCTTCAGAGCAAAGTATGCTTTTTCGTTTCTACTGGTTTTGTTTATAGCATTGCTCAAAGCAGTGATGACAAAGTGTATGTTGGGCTATGCATTTAGAAAGAGTATGTACTTTATTTAAATACAAGATAACTCATTAGGAATAATTTTAAGTGTGTGTGAATGGTAGTAGAAGTGTATTGCGATGGAATTATCTTCAGTGATTCTTTTAAAGGGTAAGTCTCTAAGGATCAATTCAGTTACCTTTAAAAGATGCACTTGCTGAAAAAATAGAGCAGTAGGAATTATAGGGTGTTTTTATATTTGAGTGGAAGGTTGTTATTTTGAGGGGATTGACTGTGTATTAGTCTTTGGAAAGGAAGCACTTGAGAGAATGATCAGCTAGTGATTGTAAATTAAATGTGAGAGGTAAGATGAGAACTTCCTTAGGCTTCTAGTAACTCTCCCAAACAAATCTACTAAACTTGTTCAAATATAACAACGGGAAGAAATGTGGGAGTAATGCTTCAGGGATGACAGTGGTTTTGTTAAAAAGTGTAAATAGTTACAGTAAAGTTGTGATGTATGAACTTTCTCTGTTGTTTCCAGTTGTTACAGGTGGTTTGTACTTTTTGAAGTATCTTAGTCTTTGGTGGTGGTATGGGAGAATGTTACATTAACTCTGCATGGCATTTCTGACCAACAGTCAAGTTACATGGGGTACCTACCATGAAATGTGTAGCGTGCTGTTAGCATAATGTATGATCTGTGTAACAAAAGCAATACTTTCGCATGTAATCCTTGAAATAACCTGGTAAAAATACAATTCTAGAGTTACTCTTCTTGACTATCTGCCAGTTTATTCCAGTTGACGTTAGAAACTTGAAGTTACTGGCTGTTAAGCTTGGCTTTAACCTTTTTCAGAATATATTGCTCTCAGAAGTCACTTAAGTTACAGAGGTATAAACCAAAATTAGCACTTGAAGTTACCAAGAAATGTTGCGTGTGCAAAAGTAGAATTTGCAAACGTAATCTCTTAAAAAAAAATTTTTTTCCCAAAAAAAGAATCAAATAAATTAGGGAAATCATTGACCTACATTACATTCATGCAGTATATTTTTTTGAGTGCTATAGTCCATGAGATTGCTTTAACACAGGCAGAATTGCCTTGAGACTTCCATTTGGAATGGAAATATTAGCTGTAAAATTGAATATCCTTCCCTTTCCTAAGTTCAGTGGTAAGAGCTGTTGGTAATTTTTTCCATGGACAAACTATTTCAGTTTGTTTCAATTTGACTGGAACCTTTCAAAAACAGTACCTGCCTGCCCCCACCCCCCAGGCCAACAGGGTAATGCGAAAATAAATATACTGGGTTTAGTCTTGAGTTCAGAAAAATAGTCTGTGCTGTGTTGGCATAACGTAACTTCTGAAAACTATTTTCCAGAATGCTGGAGCAGTGATTGGAAAAGGTGGCAAAAATATTAAAGCACTTCGTACAGACGTGAGTATATATGAGTTTGAACTAATTTAACACCTATTCTTTCAGAGCACTACCTCAAAAGCTTGTTTACCTGCATTTCTAGAAATGGGAGCAACTCTGGACATCAATAGTCTAGTTACAAGCCATTTGTAGTGATTGTTGGAGTAGATAACTTAGTCCTTCAATTTCTTTTGTAATTAAAACCCAGCTCAACTCGTAGGAGGAGAGGTTTATATTAAATCTCTTCGCTTTTGAATAGGATTCCACTAAATTACACACTTCAATTGAGTTACCGTCCTAATTAGAAATATTGACAAAACTTAAAACCCTTAATTGTACCATTTCCCATACAAGTGAATCAATTATAGTAGTACTGAAACCATTGCAGGTGGCTGGCTTAACCCAGTGATAGAGGAATTCTTCAACTTCCTCTAAAAAAGCAAACAAACAAAATGGTCCATCTGTTCTTTAACAGCTTGCACATGGAGCACGAAATCATTAATGTTAAGATTGCTCGATTTAAATATAGGTATAGAACAGTAAAGGAACATTCTATTCTGTTACTTGGAAGCATTTTTAAATGGTCACGATTTACTCACGCATTCACATTTTACAGTGGGTTGACTCTTGTGATTAGACACATGCTCAGCGTTAATGTTGTGTATTTATAAAACTTGGCAACGCTTCTTAAATTCCATTTGTTTACACTCCTGTACTTAACATCAGCTACGATTTCAGCAGTTTTTTCCGATCGAGACTCTGTTCAACACAAGATTTGGCAATATATCACTACAAATCAGTTCCAACTAAGTTCATAAACTACCGCAACTAGAATTGAGGTTTAAGTTGAAATGGTCAGGAATCATACATATGCTCACTAACTTTGGCAGCTAGTTGTATTTTTTCTTTTAGGTTTTTTTTTTGTGGATTTTTTTTTTGTTTTATTTTTTTAAGTAAATCAATACGTCACCTAAGTCCAGATAACTTACATTGGTCTGGAAAACCAGCTTTCCCGATTTGCCCAAGGTTCTAGCAATACCAATCTCAACAGGTTTTTGTGTCTACCCTCATGAGCCAGCCTGCTACTGAAACATCATATGTCAAAAGTAAAAAGTAGTTTAGTCAGATCAAGTGACTCATTTTTAAGGTCCATACTGTTAAGCCACAGTCGGTGTAGCAATCCGTTATTGTATTAGTCTTCAGAACAACTTAAGCTTGTTTCATTAATTGAGAGTGATGAGTATAGTTTGTATTAAATTAAAATTTATTGCTTTTCCCCCTTTTCCCTCTCCTTGTTTTTTTGGCCATATATCTCCGTTGCCCATGTACTGGATCGACTTGCCCCTGCGTTGCCCACCATGACGTTGGCCCATCCGCCCCTGAACGCCCATGTGAAAACCCTGGTTGGCTATGCCCAAAAATGTGCTCGTTGCCAAACGGGTACCATACTTGACAACTTCCGATTGAATACCCATGCCCAATGCCAACATCCACGAACGCCAATGACCAATGCAGTACAATGCCAGTGTTTCAGTCCCAGACAGCAGTGGCCCCGAGCGGTATGTCCCAACAGTTTATGCCTCACTGCCTGATTAGAAAGAGAGAAATGTATTTTATTACCTGCCTTTGATATGATTAAATAGTATCCCCTTATAGACGGTGTATTGTTTTTTTTCAAGTTTTCTGTCTTATTTTCCCCATTAAGTCTTTTTGTCACTGAACTTTTACGTGAGTTGCCCACCCAAACAATCCACTAATTTTATTTCAATGGAAGGAGCACAGCTTCAAGTGTTGCATATTTGCTGCATTGTAAATCAAATTGTTTCAAAATAGTCTCTCGCTCTGTCTTTGTGGCCCACCTTGCTCCCCTCAACATTGCCTGTTCATAATTATTTCTGATGAAATGCTAACTCTGGTTCACTTTCCTTCACTTCTCATTTGTTTTGTCTTTTTTTTGTCTTGCATTTGTATTTGTTTTCTTGGAGAGCCCATTAGTAATCTGATTTCTAACTGGTCTCATAACCTTGCTCCAGATACAATGTTCACCACTTGCATATCCCCAATTTTTCTATGAGAAGGTGTGCCGGTTTTACCAATGTAATAGCGAGGGTTTCCTAAATTAGTGGTGGCGGGGAACATGAATTTTCACTTCTACTTTCAGTTCTGCGTCAGTTTCTTGCCCACTTAATCTGAGCCCTTCCAAAAGTCCATTCTGTCTTTCTTTCTCTCTCTCTGCAAGACCTACCTAATCTTAAATTTATCATGCATATGTATTGGGCATAAACAAAGATGCATGTGTTGTAAATTGAGCAAACAGGTTTACTTTAAATGGGGAATATTAATTATAAGCTCTTCTGTGTAGTAAATATTGCTGGAATTTAGTGTATGATGATGAAAAAAATTTACTTCTTCTTTTCCACCTTCTCCATATTGTCTGGCATTACGGCCTCCAACAGCATCTTGAGTATAAGTGCAGATATAGAGACAATTGGAGAAATCTTGAAGAAGATTATCCCTACTTTAGAAGAGGTATGTTTCTTAATGTTTGTTTCTTTTCAGAGGTAAAAGATTAACTTTTGAAACGAGATGATTCCACATGAGTTGCTGCTCTCTAAATACAGTAAATTAGAAAAAAAAACCCAAAAACCTTTTTAAGAAGGGTTATGGCTGTCAAACTACATGTTTGCCTTTTTTTGGTAGAGGACAGAGTCAGTCACAGTTTATTAAATGAACCTTTCAAACAGCCTTCCCACTTTCAAAATACTTGCCTCCTGATTTGTTCCATCGTTGTTTTTAAGTAGTTGCATTGTAACTTGTATCCTGTATTGGCTTTGTCAGTAAGAATATTGCATTCTTTGGTATGTTCTTACATCTTTGTAGAAAGTTGTGCAATGTAATGTAATAAATAAAGAATACTGATGTGGTATCAGTTTATGTTGAGGGTGAGGTGCTTAAATAGTTCTTATCCTATCAAAGGAAATACAGGATTACAATTCAGCAATGAATCAGGTCATGCCATTGTGTTTGGAGAAAAAACTTAACAAAACTACAAATATTTTTACATTTTTATGTGACTAATAATTTATTCTTTTCCTTGTACGCATCCTTCTTACAGTATCAACACTACAAAGGCAGCGACTTTGACTGCGAATTAAGACTTCTCATTCACCAAAGTTTGGCAGGAGGAATTATTGGTGTCAAGGGTGCTAAAATTAAAGAACTCAGAGAGGTACTTGTTCTTCTGAGATTTGTTTTCTGTTTAATAAAGAACTTAAGTGTTTTGTGTTCATAAGGGGCAAATGTATCTTCTGTGCAGTAATTCCTCCAGAACATACTGCATACATGATTTTGATGTTCTGAGTTAGATCTGCAAGTTGCAACTTCCTTGCAAGCCATCAGAAGTAAAGTTGCTGGTGATAGAGCCTAGGGCTTCTTGTCAAGCTTCTAAGGCATATTTATGGGAGAGTAGGAAAGGAATTTTTTTTTTGTTCTGTTAAATTGGCATTCCTCACTCCTTCGAGAATGAACTGCTGCATAGTCAAGATTTATTCATGTGGCTGGACATGCAAAATAGTTAAGGGTGAATGCATGTTCAGAAATTCTTGTGGTGATAATTCAATAGATGTCTGACTTACACAGTAAAGGGGCTTTACATATATTTTTTTAGTTTTACCTCCTAGAAGACCATTGTTTTCTTTCAGTGAAGGAATGAGATTTTAAAAAGTTAATGGTTTCTATGAACTGAAAACACCTCTGTTTTCTGTCCTTTCTTGGCGTGTCAGAGGCAATTTCAGATCAGTTCAGGTATAAGCTAGTACCTGTTCACATGGATTGAGAAAGTCAAGATAACTAGACATAATCCTAGCAACATTGCTGTCTTGCATCCAAAGCGTGTTTTCTTGACATGTGAAGGTTAATAGAACTTATAAGTTCACAGTGTATATGTGGTCCTTTTGCTACTATTTAATTAAATGATGGTGTGTAGGTGGGCCATAATTGAAAGTGGAGAAAATTGAACTTTTTTTCCTCTTCACACAAAACGATGTCAGGACAGGTCTTTAAAAAAGGAGTTGGGGGTGGAAGTAACCCTAAAATTAAATTTGTTGTGAGAACTCAGAAGCACTCATGCACTTAAAATGGCTGGGAATTTAATTGTCTTTTGGATTGTTTCTTCAAAAACATTTTAATGGGTTTATAAAGTTGTTCACAATCCTTGTATTAAACAATCTTGGATTTTTTTTTTTTCTTAAACAGAACACTCAGACCACCATTAAGCTCTTCCAAGAGTGTTGTCCTCATTCTACGGACAGAGTGGTCCTTATTGGCGGAAAACCTGATAGAGTTGTTGAATGTATCAAGATTATCTTGGATCTTATCTCTGAGGTAACGTTTATTAAATTTATTTTATTCCTTCATTGCCATTCATTAGTGTTAGGGACCATTTAAAAATTATCTCTTTCAGTTCCTGTTCTGAATTCAGGACCTCCTACTTTCCCGGTACCAAAGTGATTGTTACCACCATTTGAAACTGTTTCCATTTTTTAGAATTGGGATGCACATTATGGGGGAGGGAAGCAATTTTTGGTACTACTGGGCCATTATTCATGCTTTGCATATCACTAGATGCAAAAATTGAAGAGGAAGGGAGACAAAATTTATTTGCTGCTGATAAATAACAGCAGTTTCTCTGTCGTAGTTAAGGTCACAGGAAACACATACCATCTCCTCTTTTCTTACCAGCATTGTGAAATCAAGAACATATTCCAAATGCATAAATTCATATTTATACATTTAGTATATTAATTTAATTAAATATGAAATTGTCATAGTTCTAATTGGGTTGGGGGGATTGTTGTTTTGTTTGTGTCTTGTAGTCTCCAATTAAAGGACGGGCCCAGCCTTATGATCCCAATTTCTACGATGAAACATATGACTATGGTGGCTTCACAATGATGTTTGATGATAGAAGGGGACGTCCGGTAGGCTTTCCGATGCGTGGAAGAGGAGGTTTTGATCGAATGCCCCCTGGTCGCGGTGGACGACCTATGCCTCCGTCAAGAAGAGATTATGATGATATGAGTCCTCGCAGAGGACCTCCACCGCCTCCACCAGGTCGTGGTGGTAGAGGTGGCAGCAGAGCTCGTAATCTTCCTCTTCCTCCTCCACCACCTCCTCGTGGCGGGTGAGTTGTGGCATAAATGCATTCTACAAAACTCAAGTTGTGTACACTCTCGTGAATCATGTTCATTTTCTCGGTGTCTTTTCCACACTTCCATGTTGGTAGTGGTGTATTAGTGAGTGTGTATTAGACCAGAGTATTTTGAAAAGTACTGGAATTTAATTATTTGCTGCACTGTACTACTCTACCAGAACTATAGTCAGTAGTTTTGAAACTTCTGTGTTATTCAGTACTTAGCTAGAGTAGTTTGGAATTAAGTTGTGTGTGAACCATGAGTGTGAATATTTAAATTAGACTGGATGAACTATTTTATAGTACAAAGTTTATAACACAATTCACATGCTGCTGCTTTTTTTTATTTTAGAGATCTTATGTCCTATGACCGAAGGGGCAGACCGGGAGACCGTTATGATGGCATGGTATGAATTTAAAATTTGCCTTGTTCTGTTCCGTAAGCACAGTTAACATGCTGACTGTCTGAAGATACTGTTGCTGAACACATGCAATTAAGTTTGGGACATGCATGGTTCTGATGATGCAACCAAAATGTTTTGTCCATACAAACGGTCCGTCCGGTGGAGGGATGTTTGGGGTGTAAGTGGTGTCTGAGACATGATCTCTTTTTTTTTTTCTTTCTTCCGTGTCATCAAAAATGATACAGAAAGTTTGACAGTGCTCTACCCTGCAGGTTTTCTTGCCCTGACTGTCTTTTAGATTTTTTCAAATCAGGATGACAGAAATAGGAATTGGTAGGCTTTTGAGACAAAGATACATCAGAACAACATTGTCTGAAATTCTTTGATCCGTATAAGCATTCTTAACACTAATTTTGGAAAACAAAAGTATAGATAGAATAATACAGATTATAGAATAGTATCTATGAAGAGCTCTAGTTGATCTGGAAAGTGATTGCTCTTTTGAATAAATTCTTGTCTATTTGCTAGTTTCTCTGTGTGCAGAAAATCCACTGTAGTTCCAGATGTTCTGGAGCTAGAGCCACTGCTAAGTTGAATCCTAAATAAATTAGGTACAATCAACCATATTAGTGCTAATACTTAATACTAATGCTGAGGAAAAAAGTCTCTCATTGTATATGGAAACTCAAAAAAAGGCTTAAAGATAGTCTTCCATGTTGTATTCTGAAATGCAGCTTCCCAGCAGTCATCTGCTGTTGCATTAGATTCCTCTTTCCTGGGAGGAGAAATCATATATGTCTAGGAGGTAAATTTTTATAGTAACAATCTTCTTTTCTCCTCTGGCTTTGGTTGGCATCTTCTGTCTCACCTGCCATTTTAAAGAATTTTTTTTTTCTTTTAAATGAATTAAAGGAGTAGAGGAAAGCTATTAAATGGTCTACCTAAATGAGTTTTACACACTTCCTCCTTCTTGGGGGTAAGAGTTACTGGAAGTACGTATTGCAAGAATGATACATGCTTACTAGAAATATTAAAAGGAAAAAATTGCACACAGTTAAAAAAAAAATTGTTACCCATGTTACTCTACATGTTAAGAAACTAGAAGAATTGAGAAGTACACCTCCTTTGTACAGCTTTACATGTTTTGAAAGCCCAGATTTTGTGTTCTTAAATTTGCAGCTAATAAAGCCAGCACTAGAGCATATAAACTGAGCAGCCTGCCCTTCTTTGGGTATCTGGTTGAGCACAGTCTTACTTAGCTTGACTCTTGGGCAGTAGTGTGTTCTATTTTTATTACATTCCAGCAAGAATAGAAAATCCATTTTGACTTCTGTTTAGCCTGACTTTTTTCAGGTTGACCTTTGCTTTCTTGACATGAGTTTCTACAAGTGAAGTCATCACTGTTCTTTTTTTTTTTTTTTTTCCCCCCCACAAAAAGCAATTTTATTTCGTCTTCACACTGAAGCTGCTCATGACTTTGGCTCCTTTATGACCAAGTATCATAGCCTGCTTAAAGTGAGGACTGCTTCCCAACAAAGACTGTACTTAATTTCTAGTTTAACCATGATCCTAGCGTCTTAAATTGCATAAGTGGATAGGAAGTTTTCGTGTGGATTGTGAGGCTGGAGCTAGAAATGTCATGCCAGAAATGTAAAGTCTTCCTGTGCTGCCCTTTGTTTAATATAGAAACCATTCTCTATCAAAGCACTTAAACTAGAGTGGTTTGTTAACTAAGTAATGCATGGGAAAAGCAGAAGTGCTGTATCACATAGACTCTATTTTACATAGGTGTAATAAAAGGCAAGAACAGATGCTTTTCTCAGATGAATATCTCAAAAATCATGGAAATGTTGAATGTACAGGAATTTTTTTTTTGAGTTCTCTTTTCCACTAAAGGCAGAAAGACTGAGTAGGTCAAGACCTTTAAAACTGAATTTTCTAGAATTCCAGAGACATGACAGTATTGACAGCCTTGTAAATGCTGACATGAGAAAAACCTGCTTTGATTTTAAAAGATAGGTTAATTTCCTTTGCCCACACAGGGTGACCTGCTTAAGAAAATGCTTGTCTGTTAGCCTGGCTTATAGTTGTAGTTTAATTATGCACTGCTGTTGAAAGAGTTCATTTGGTTTGTAATCTCTTTTCTGAAGCTTTATGCTGAAGGACTGACTTCTATTCTGTTAACAGAGCTATATATTTTAGTGTGTAACTACTCCACATCAAAAGCCTGTGGACCGTATGGGCTATTCTGGCAGTTGAAAAAACCTGAATATATCTCCAGTATTTCTTTTTTAACACCTTCACCCACAGGGGTCTTTCAGATGCATAAATGCGGAAAGATACCAGTGGGAGGGGAGGAAAATAAAGTGGATAAGCATATAAAGTAATTTTATGCCCTCACCTCTCTTCTAATAAACTGATCATATACTAAAATTTCCAAGTACTGGAAAATTTTTAAATGTGAGTTAATAGAGACTTAAATCAGAATGTCTCCTTTTAAGCAGACTGTGTCCACAGATTTCTGTGTCTTCAGACTTTAATGTACTTTAGCTCCTTCAGATGCTTTGTAATTCTTGATCTCTTTTTTAACTTACTGTCTTGATGTATAAACACTTGAATAAAGGCACATACGCTTCAAAAAAATACAAAATGTTCCTCATGTTTAACAGATGTGACATTAACAAGCATGTAAAAAATCAGGAAAGGGAGAATGTATGACAGCTCTTATATTTATCCATGCAGATTCTGGAAGAAAGTAACAAAATTTAACTCTGTTAAAAAAAGAATTTGACATCAGTTAGGACTGCATGCATTTTCTTTCATTAGATCTAAAAGTTAAGCTCTTTGCCTTATCCAGCCAGTGTGTCATTTGGTTTCTGTTCTACCCCCAGTGGTCACTGGCACAAATTAGTCTGTAGAGTAGAAAATTCTATTACGTATGTTAAGATACCCTGTTTGAGAAGCTGGTTTTAGAGTACACAAGGGAACATCAATTGCTGAAATTGTAGAATTCTGAAAGAAAGAAATGCTATATATCAAATTCTTAAAACATAATTAAATTTGTCTTAAAATTGGGCAGCAGTAGATTGTTAGTCTACTTATTGACTATATGAGGTATATGGAAATGAACGAACACGAGAAGCAGTGTCCTTCCTGCTTGACCTACTGTTGGCGCAGAGATAATAACTGCCAGTTAGTTGTTTCAATCTTACTGAATCTTCATTTTCTAAAGCATGGCAGAAATAAAAGATTTTGATATATAAACGCACTTGAGGAGGGTGTTATAGAAGAAAAAGAAAAGCTTGCTCAGGATTTGATCTACTATTAGTTCTCTAACCTTTGTTAGAGGAAAAATCTGTTTATACAGCAGAAAGAGGGCGGGAAAAAGTGAGTGTGAGCACTTACAGTTCCCTCAAAGTGAAATTGAAAGGGAGTGAGTCCTGAAAGTGGTCTAAACCACATTTTTAAGTGTTTGTTGTAGTGTAAGTGTTTCTCTATACTAGTATCTGTTGTATTTGCTTGACAAGTTGCTTATAAGTCTGCGTGATATGGACCTAATTTAAATTTCTCCTCTTTTCCTCCTATTACGTTATGTGTGGGAGATGATGCAGTGCCACGTGGATGCCTGTGATGACATGCAGCCACCAGAGCTGGTGAGTGTGCTCAGCCTTCTTTTGAAAACTGCTTTATTGAACAGGTTAAGTAATAATGGGAATCTTGATTTCAGTTCAGTCAGTGTCAACTTGCACTTGCTTGAAAATCATAAATCTGTCCTTCTGACTCAGAATTTATTAGCAGTTTAGCTTAACAGTGTGTCTGTGCAGACAGGTAATGTTAATAGAAATGTGGAAGTATGCAGCAGTGCACCCAAAAGAGAGGAGCTCTTTTACACCCCATTTTCATGCTATAAATAGTAACTTTCTCCATGCATACATGGAGGATATATATGCATACATTTAGGATATATATTCTGTATTAACTTCATAATGATGTGTTTTCTCATATTTCAAACAGCAAATATTGAAAGTAGCTTCTTAAATTTGTGGACAAACTATTATGCTTTACTTATCAGTGTATTTGAAAATATATCATTTGATCAGATAGGTTTTGTGAAGGGAAATTACAGGGTTCATCAGGTGTTCACGTTCTCTAGAAGATGGCAAAGTGCTGCCAAATATTAAACATCAGTTCTTAGCTTACCTAAACACAGCAAATGTAATGGCTTAATTCATCTTCTGCCAAGTTCATTTGCTGTTCTGTACTCTTGGGAGGCAGAAATGGTCAAGGAAAGAATTGTTTGTACTTTAAAACATTAGCCCAAAAAGGGATCCTGTAGCAAATACCAACAAGAATATGTCTGTGTGTATGCAGTGTGCTGCTCTGATCAGCCTCTGAATTAAGTCTTAGGCGGAGTCCTTCATTCTTTTGTATTTTGGACTCTGCCATAAGCTCTGTTAGTTGTGTTACAATCTGTATTGCTGAGTAATGCGACTGCACATAGGTTGCTTAGAGACAGAGGATAAGCTCAACTCTTGTCTGAGCGGCTTCCATTTTGATCTTCTAAAAAGGTAGCAGGTAAATAGTATTTTGGGAAAAGCTGTTGCATTACAACTTCTGCAAACAAGTAGTTGTGGTTGGTTGAACTTTGCTGGCTGTCAGGTGCCCACACAGCCAGTCTCTCACTCCCCCTCCTCTGCAGGATGAGAGGAGAAAGTAAGATGGAAAAACTTATGTCTCAAGATAAAGAGAGGGAGATCACTTAATAATTACCATCATGGACAAAACTGAGTTGACTCGGGGAAGATTAATTTATTGGCATCTAGAAATGGAGTAGCATGGTGAAAAACAAAGAGGAAAACTAAAACCACTTTTCCTTGCCCCTTCACTTTTTCCCAGGCTCAACTTCACTCCTTCATGCTGTCCTTTTCTCTGTCCTCTGCCATGAGTGGTGCAGGGTGGATGGGGAATGGCAGGTTGCAGTCAGTTCATCGAACTTGTGTCTCTGTTCCTTCCTCCTCACACTGTTCCTGTGCTTCAGTGTGGGATCCCTCCTGTGGGATACAGTCGTTCACTGGGTGTTCCCGATAGACTGCAGTTCTTCAAGAACTCCTGCAGCCTGGGTCCTCTTCCTGGGGTGCAGTCCTTCAGGAGCAAAGTGCTCCAGTGTGGGTCCGCCACAGGTCCTGCCAGGCGCACCTGCATGGGCTCTCCACAGGCTGCAGCTTCCCTCAGGGCATGTCTACCTGCTCTCAGCTTAGAATCCTCCATGGGCTGCAGTGTGGTTGTCTGCTCCAGTGTGGGTTCTCTCCATGGGCTGCAGAAGAATCTCTCTTCCAGTGCTTGGAGCACCTCTTCCCCCTCCTTCACTGTGGTATCTGCAGGGTTATTTCTCTCACTTTTTTTTTTCCCCTTGCTCGTCTCTCACAACTGGTGCACACTCGGGTTTTTTAACCTTTTCTTAAATGTTATTACAGAGGTGCCAACAGCTTTGCCAATGGCCTCAGCTTTAGGCAGCAGTGGGTCCATTTTGTGGCCCCTGGCCTCTTCTCAGAGGCCACCCCAGCAGTCTCCCAGAAGTTGAATTCTGGAGAACTGTACGTATTTATTTTCTGCTTCTGTAGGAAAGTATAAAAATCATGTCTTGTGCACCTAGAAGGCATTAGATGAAGTGAAGCATTTGATGTCAAATACTGCTCTACAAATGGTAAAAATAAAAAAAGGCCAGGAGTGTTCGTTGGAGATACTTGGATTTGGTATATAGTGGTTTTAGCAAAATAGAAGTAACTCATGTCATCATCATATATTCTAAGATACAAACATAGTCTGAATCAAGAGACAAGTTATAGAGCTATTCTTAAGAGCTTTGTTTTTCGTCCTGAAGACATAGATGAAGTAGGAGGATTGACAGTCACTGGATAAACTTTTTGTCCCAAAACTGGAGACTTGAGTCTCTCCTAAGCTGTATTGGTAGTATTAATAAGGTAGTACTCTGTCTGATCTTTGTATTTGAATATTAGTTTAGTCCAAGGGTCAGGAGTAGGTCATCATCAGGAGGTGTCTACCAGCAGCTGAGTTAGTGAGACTGATTGATGAACTGGTATCGCTGGATCCTTTATGTCATTTTGTACCTTACTCGTAGAGGTTTTGACAGGGCAGGATAAGAGGTTAGTAAGATTTCCCCCACCCACCCCTTTTGTTTCTGGTCTGCCCTTTTTGTCTCAGTATGCCTTTGGTGGCAAAACACTTGTATTTATAGTAAGGTTGAGGGCTGAGACTTTTGCATAAAATAGGCTGAAAGTTAACAGTGTGATACTTAAGAAGAAGATGTGTTAATGAAGCATGACTATTCACTATTTAAGATGTTTTTCTCTTTCTCTTACAGTTTGAGGGTGGCTCTGGATATGGTAAGTGTTTATGTAGAATCTTTACATATACTTCATTATGTACTTATTAAAGGGCTTGATGCATACGTTTAAATCAGACTATTCTTACGCAGGGGGGCGTGGTTCATACGGAGATCTTGGTGGACCCATCATCACAACGCAAGTAACGATTCCTAAAGATGTAAGTGAAGTTGACTTGCTTTCAACTTTTGTTTTCTCTTAATAAAAAATAAAGTCACAGCCTTTTCTCAGACCATATATCAGAAGTATTCAAGGTGCTTGATAAGTACTTCTAATATAAAACAAGTGTTTCTAAATCACCAAAAGTCTATTATTGGAGTGTTTATTTTGTGTCTTTAATGTAGAGACACACTAAACAGTTCTATTAATTTTTAATATTCAGTAATAGAGATGGTCTGTTAACTTGTTTTTTGCAAATGAGCAACTAGTTCTCCTAGTTTTATCCCACCTGTGTTTATACAATTAATATTGCAGGGAATGTTTTGACGCTGCAAAGTAAGCTTCCATTGCAACTCTTAAAACTAAATTTACAGAAGCTACTCAAACACTGCTGTGATTTTCATAACTGTTTTTAGAAGGAAAGTTGTATCAGGAAATAAATGCTTTGCTTTTTCCCCTAGTTGGCAGGATCTATTATTGGAAAGGGAGGCCAGAGAATCAAACAAATACGTCATGAGTCAGGAGCTTCGATCAAAATTGATGAACCATTAGAAGGCTCAGAAGATCGGATAATAACTATTACGGGAACACAGGACCAGATACAAAATGCACAGTATTTACTGCAGAACAGGCAAGTTGAAGTTTAATGTTGTCCTTACTGTCAGTTTTAAACCCACTGACATGTATGTTGTAAAGCTGCTCTTCTCTGTGATACAGTTTTTAGAAGGCAGGCTTTAAGTAATTATTTGAACCTAACTTCTCCAGTGGTAGTTCTGCCTTGATTCTCTTCTGTTCTCTATTCTAATTAAAATGAAGACACCCTCAAAACTAATCTTGCTGGAAGACGCCTTAACCAAGCAGTCCTCTCATTTCTCTGTTGAAGACTGCTGCAAAAAAACTACTTGTAATAAATTACATAGAGCCTGTAGAAAATATAGAAGATTTCAGTGGATGTTGGTCTAGTTCTGTGTGGAAGACTAGTGATTTTGTTGTTTTTAGATAACTAAATTGACAACAAATCACAGTCTGCCATATGGCACAGACCATGCCTCTACAGGACAAGTTGAAATCGATTTGGTGCTATTATGCAGCATTTCACACCTTGCTAGCACTACTTTGTCTTTTCTGCCAAATATTAAAAGCTTCAGATTTAATTTGCTTAGTTTTGCTTTATTAATGTCTTGGCTGTCATAGCAGATTTTAATGCTTTAACTTGAATGGTTGGCTTCAGATTACTAATATTAAAATACGCCTAAAATATATTAATATACCTATAGTCATTAGCCATTAATCTTTTCAAATTATTTACTTTAAATGTATTAGGAATTTGTAATTTAATCTGCTCTAAGAATGTCATTGTGAATGTTGATGCAAGTTGTATGGTCCATCATTCTAATACATGCTTTTTTCTTTTTCTTTTATAGTGTGAAGCAGTATGCAGATGTTGAAGGATTCTAATGCAAGATTATTTTTTCTTTTTTATAGTGTGAAGCAGTATTCTGGAAAGTTTTTCTAAGACTAGTGAAGAACTGAAGGAGTCCTGCACCCTTTTTTTTTTTTTTTTTTTTTTAATCTGCTTCTGTTTAAAAAGCCAACATTCCTCTGCTTCATAGGTGTTCTGCATTTGAGGTGTAGTGGAATCTTTGCTGTCCACCAGATGTAATGTTTTTAGTTCCTTACAAATACATGGGGGGAGGGAAAGGGCGCACGAGACTAACATTGAGGTTTTGAAGCAGCAGCAGAGAGAGTGAAATCTATTTTTGTTCATTGTTGGTGGTAAATTGTAATGTTTTTCTGTAATTGTTGTGAACACCCTGCTTTCATGTACACTGTATTATTTTTTTTGTTTGTTCAAAGGGGAGAGAATACTGGTAGTCCACATGTCCCTGGCATCCTTTGAGAGCAGTGAGCAGAATGTAATGCTCTTTTGTAAGAAACAGTTTACGATTTTTAAATAAATTTAGTGAACCTGTTCTTGGTGGTCATTTTTCTTCAGGTATACATAAGGTGGTAGTATTTAAAATGGATACATTTTCTTTTTTTTATTTTTCCCACACACACACACACATAAATTAAAGTTGCTGTTGAGCTTGCTCTTCTGCTTCTTTGATATAGATGGAGTTATGTGGGGGTTTTTGAACTAAAGAAACCGTGTGAAAACAAGGACTCTGCTTTGCTGTTTGGGAAAAACTGCAAAAATATTAATGCAAATGCTGTGTAAAACTTGACTTTTTTGCAAGTGTTTGGCCCTCTTTGCAGTACTTATATATATTGGTGACAGTATATAAATAAAATATTTAAAAACTTTGTGATGTCACTGAGTAAACAGTGGTAAAGTACACCTGGTTATAGACAGCTTGCTTAATGCAGATAACACTGTTAGACATGACAGTTGCTGTACCATTAACGAATTAAATATAGTTGTTTTCTGAGCTTTCATTTGTATGAGATAGGAATTCTTATAAATTGGCAAATTGACGGTATCTAACTCTGTAACTTGTTTTTCATTGTATGCAAAACTTAAACTTGTTTGGTTTCCTTGTTGTATGTTGAATTCCCTAGGAATTATTTGTGAGAAATTAAAAAAATATAAAGCCTCTGGATATCTCATGTAATATGTTGGCATTTGTATTTATAGTTTACAAATTTTAATTTCACTTCCGGAATAAAAACAGCTTTAAAAAGGCACAAGCGTGGGGTACGCATGGGTGCGGTGGGTCCCGACTTGGTTTGCTTTGGCTCTTCTCCCTTTTTTGGGGGTAGGGGAGTGTGAAAATTTCATTTGGCTTTTTTTAATGGAGGTGGGGCTGCGCTCCGCCGTCGGCCCAGCCCCGCCGCACGGTCTAGGCCCCGCCCCGCGGCGGCGGTAAGAGGCAGGGCTGCGGGCGGGGGTTGTGCCGCAGCCGGAGGGCGTGAGGCGTGCTGCCGGGCCGCTTGCCCGTCCGTGCTGCGTGGGCTGGCCGGGGCTGGCCGGCGCGGCTGTCGCTGGAGGCGTGCTTCCTGCCCTCCCAGAGAGGCGGCCGAGCATGGAGGTGTTCCCGTCCCCGCTGGAGTCCGCTAAGTTTATCGCCGCCAACAGCAAAGATGTGTCCGTGGACGAGGAGGGGGCGCGGCGGGTGGCGGAGAGCTTGTTCGACAAAGCCTCGTCGGATGAGTTCGGGCTGGCCGGCTGGAAGAGCCTCCACGAGCTGAACCCGCGGGCCGCCGGCGAGGAGGCGGTGGGCTGGGTGTTCCTGGTGGACACCCTCAACTTCTCCTTCTGGTCCCAGCGGGAGGAGGAGAAGTACCTGGTGAAGTACAAGGGTAAAACCTACAGCGGCTACTGGTCCCTCTGCGCCGCTGTCAACAGGGCCCTCGACGACGGTTAGTGAGCGCCGGGGAGCCGGGCCGGGCCAGGCCCCGCCGAGGGGCGTTGGGAGGGAAGGCGGAAGGGGGTTGTGGGGGGACGGGTGGTTGTGGGGAGGTGGGGACTGGATTGTGAGGGGCTGAGGGGCGATGTGAGGGAGCCGGGAACCGGGTAGGAACTGAGCGGTGAGCGCAAAATGGAGGCGCTACCTCAGAAGCGGGCCCCGCTGGTGCAGGCTGTTGCTGGGGCGGGGAGGGGGTGTGTTGGTGAGTCCGTGCGCTGCGGGCCGTCCCGTGGAGCCGGCAGCGCGCGAACGAAATGCTTCGCGATGAAACGGCGTAACTTCTGCTCTGAATTGGGCTGCCTCTTTTCCCGTACAAAGGCTGTTAAGGTCTGGTCTGTAGTCTGCCGTTCGCCACTTCTGTTGTTTCACGTGTGTTCTTAAGAGAAACCGCGTATTCCCGTGACAAACGGGGAAATGAGGCTTAAACTGAGAATCCTCCGGACTAATCTAGTACCAAAGCGTAAATCTGGAAACCGCACGCCCCCAACGCCAGTATTTTAGCACTGGCTCTTGTTGCTGTCGTCAGGGAAGGAGGTATTTGTAGGTATAGATGGAAGTTTTAATTAATTTCCTACCTGTTTGTTTGTACATGAAGGGAAGGCTTAAGATACTTTTCCTAAATGCGCAGCTTGATCAGGAGCTAAGGGAAAACAGGCCCGTGCTGACTGTACTAAAGAGATAATAACTATATTTGCCAGTGTGCTGTGTAAAGACCACACTCAAAGATGAAAACTAAGCAGTTGGGAAAAATTAGGTATAAAAAGTAAGATAGGTTGCACGGTTTCATGTTGGAAATGCTTACCTGTAGAAGGAAGCCCTGTGTGCAAACACCAATTCAGTTTTAAGCAGCTGTGTGGGTGCATGTTATCACTGAACACTCAGTTGATTTTAAGGATTAATAGACCCTTTAGGTTTTACCATATAAATGCTCTCATCTGCAGCAGACCACTGCAATAGGTCTTAGGATACGCTATGACAATTTCTTATTTTTACTTCTCTGAAGGAATACCCATTACCAGTGCATCGTATTTTGCCACCATGACACTTGACCAAGTTAAGCATGTATTTCGCTCTGACACCGAAGTGCCCATACCTTTGATTGAAGAAAGACATCGGGTGCTGAATGAAAGTGGAACAGTTCTGTTAGAGAAGTTTGGAGGCTCTTTCCTCACCTGTGTTAAAATGAGTGAGAAAAGTGCTCAGAAACTGCTGCGCCTAGTACTGGAAAACTTTCCTTCTTACAGAGACGAAGCGGTGTTTGAGGTAAGCTAGTTCTAACGTTGAATTTCTTGTGGTAAGAATTTACTCCTTACTGTTTGTGACTTTAAAAGATAGCGCTTAGGTTGTCTACGTAAATTTTTCTGAGAGGGTAGTCAGTTCAGAATTGATCTAATGTTAGTGAATTGTTGGGGTTTCTACTCCAGGAAATGGAAGGTGAACAGAAACGTTTCTGTGGAACTCAGTGTCTTCAAAAGTAAAATTAGAGGAAGATAAGAAGGAAAATTACCATCATTTTAGTATTTTTGCCTCAAATCAGTTAAGATATTGGTCTGTATAGTGAAGGGAAAATCAGACTTTGAAGCAGTTCATCTTAATTATGTAAATTGCTATGAGTCATACAGATAGGGAAGAAGGTTTCTTTAAATAATTCTCTTGGACCACAGTATATTGCTTGGTTAAGCTGGGGTAAAATTGTTCAGATTTCATTTCTCTATCAGTCTAAACCTCTGAAAATAGAATCACGCAATTTATTAACAGTAAAAGAATCTTGATTTTCTTAAGTCCTTAACTAATCAGGAATGTATTTCTAATTACAAGAGCCACTTTTTTTCCCCCAGAAGAGAGATATTTTTTTTCTTATTCTGTCCCTGTCTTTATGACTTTGTTGTAATTTATTTTGATGTACTCCAGGCTCCCAATTAGATCACGACTCCTTTGTACTCCATACAAATGCATAATATTTGAGATAATTTCTGCCTGAAAAAAATCAGAATCTTTTTTCCTTTTTTTCTTTTTTTTTTCATGAGTTGCTACCAACCACCCTCCCCCCATCTCTTTCTTCTTTTACCTTGAGGCTCTCTGCAGCTAATGAAGGAAACAAAACTCCAGTAGAATTGTGAAAATGTACAACTACTGGGAATCCACACTATAGATTGTTGTTGATTCAACAGGCGTTGCACAAATGACTACAGGCCAAAAGTAACCCATACTTCTGACAGATTGACAGTGTACTGAAGATTTTTGAAGCCATTTTCCTGAAAGACACTGATGGAAAGTAAACAGAGGCTGTTTTATGTATCTCTGCTTTTGCCTATACAGGCATGATCTTTATTTAGCATCAGTGACATATGTAGCTGCTTCTGTGCTCGGTTCCATCTGCAGTAGTATTCAGCTGTTACATCATTATGTCCAAAAAGAATTTACTCCAGTGACAGTGCAGCCTGTACAAATAGTCTCTGCAGTCTTTTCAGGGTAACTCCCTGGAACACCTGTCACTGGAACTGTGAAACTACTGCATTTATCATTTAAATCTGACCTTCAGTATGCAGCATGGTTTTATTTTTCTGTCTCCTGCTATGAAGTAATATATGTTTACGTGAAAAATCAGGTTCTTTCTAACTAATCTTTGAAGCTACTGGTTTAATTTATTGGGATTTTTTACATGTCAAGTAATTTTTTGACGATTATGATGATCAAAAAGGAAATATTTTCCAAGTAAAGTGATAAATAGAGTATTTTCTTATCTTTATAGTGACTGTATTCATTGACGTAATGTCTTTCATGAGATGATGCTGAGTGCTTTATAAAGCAAGCCTCCCTAAAAGCAGCAGCAGACTACAGAATGAAAAGATGTTCCAAAAATGATCCCAGACAGACCGTAAGCACTGACATAGTAGTAAAGCCTGTTGCATGAATATGGAAGCTGTTTTTCTGCTTTCACTAAGCAAGATGTGTATTTTGAAGGTGGGTGAAATAATGTAGACCAAGTTTACACCCTACTTGTTTAGAAAAAAAAATATTAAAAAAATCAGTGTTAACACCTAATGCAAGGTGACATGGGTCACATTATCAACATCATTTCTATGGCAGCAGGTTGAGCGCTCACAAGTAAGACTTTGCCTTCAATAAAGGGTTCGGAGGGAACTCTAAAGATGGTGAGACGGCCAATAGCAAACCAGTGTTTTTCAGTAACACTCCATACTAGAAATATGTATGATTATACAATATATTCTACAGTAGAATCATACTGTCACAGACCACTACAGCTCTCCTACATTCTAACGTTCTAAGGGAACTTATAAAATCAACACAATTTTTTGTCTATATGTTTTTGCAAAGACATACACAAAATACTTTTCATAATTGCACCTAACTGAGTGTAATTATAGAATTGCTAATGTCCTTTTCCTTCTGAAAAGTGAACTGCAAACCATACCCAAAATCCCCGAAATCTTTTTGTCCTTGGGTGGATAGTTCACGTTCAGATGCTATCCTGAATTTGGATCCTGACAGAAGTTCAAATATTAGATTGTATTGTACTTGCATATTGGGGTTTTCATGTTCTGACATAGACACGGTGGAGTCCTTTCTGAGCTTCCAGTCATTGGTGTTGTGTGTATTTATCTCCTATTTCCTGTCGCTTGGGACTGAGGTTGTAAAATTCTCATGATCTTCCTATTTGCCTTTTTTTACTAGCTGTGCTATCACATTTTGCTCTTTGCCAACACAATATTCCATCTTTCTTTTAATATCAGTACGTCATAGTTACTTCTCTTGATACTGTTGCATTGTAGTGGAGAGAAGAAACAATTGTCCTTGTATGTGGTAGCTTTTCCTGGAAAGTGAGGGTGTTGCAGGGAAAAAAAAAAAAGTGTAAATATATTGCCATCTGGTAAGGTGTTCCATTTTGGGGCAAATGATACTATTTTTGAGATATAGTATCACCCACCTAACACTTCCCTTGCTTTCTGTTGAAAAGAATGGCGAGAAAACTTACTAGAAATGCTTAATAGTCTTTTTAATTTTGAGGATTTTACATAAACTTCAGAAACTCTGTAAAGCATAAAATTAACAATAATTGAAACAATGAAATTATAAATTCATCTGCTCAATCACAAGTCCCAGACAGTATTTGTTTTCCAAATTAAATTGCAGCATGAGATTAAAAGTTCCAGTGGAATTCTCCCTTCTTCTGCTCTTGCAAAATGGTATGGTGCTGGAGACCATCAGTTCTTTACTGTCTTGGAATAATCTTAATGTTATAAAAGAGCAATGTCCTTGGTTTCCATTAGCTTTGGGGCAGTAGGAGCTATGATGGAATTTGGTCTATTAATTGTTTACTTCCTGTTGTGATGTTTCAAGTGGTGTTTAACATACAAAATTGTGTATATTCTCTAGAAGTAAGTTTGTGCATTTATGTCAAGTATAGAATGAAGCACAGGATGTTTACAGAAGTTGTTCTGTGAAATGCAGTTGGACATCTTGTTCTCAGTGTTTTTTGGAGAATAGTGTTTAGTGACAAAAAATATGCTTTGCTCTCAGGAATAGTTGTAGCATCTTAGCAATAAAGTAAAATTAAATTAGCTTAAAAAATGCCATTTGTAAGTTGTAGTGATATGAAGGGTGGCAGAATAAAACTGGAAATAAATTGAATCGCCACCTACTTGTATTTCAGATTAGCCATTCCAGTTAGATATTGTTGTTTAGCACACATTGTCAAAAGTCAAAAAGCTCTTCTAGCTATAAAGGGAGGAAAAAAAGGTAACACACTACCACCTTTTGTTTTAAAGATGTGGATTTGCACAGAATCACAGAATGGTTCAGGTTGGAAGGGACCTTAAAGATCATCTAGTTCCAACCCCCCTGCTGTGGGCAGGGACACCTCCCACTAGACCAGGCTGCTCAAAGCCTCATCCAGCCTGGCCTTGAACACTTCCAGGGATGGGGCATCCACAACTTCTCTGGGCAACCTGTTCCCATGCCGCACCACCCTCACAGTAAAGAATTATTTCCTGATATCCAATATCTGCCCTCTTTCAGTTTGAAGCCGTTACTCCATGTCCTGTCATTATACTCCCTGATAAAAGAGTCCCTCCCCATCTCTCCTGTAGGCCCCCTTTAGGTACTGGAAGGCCGCTATAATGTCTCCCTGGAGCCTCCTCTTCTCCAAGCTGAACAACCCCAACTCTCTCAGCCTGTCCTCATAGGAGGGGTGCTCCAGCCCTTTGATCATCTTTGTGGCCCTCTGCTGGATCCGTTCCAACAGGTCCATGTCTTTCTTGTGGTGAGGCTCCAGAGCTGGATGCAGTACTCCAGGTGGAGTCTCACGAGAGCAGAGCCGAGAGGGGAGAATCACCTCTGTCAACCTGCTGGCCACGCTTCTTTTGATGCAGCCCAGGATATGGTTGGCTTTCTGGGCTGCAAGTGCGCATTGCCTGCTCATGTTGAGCTTCTTGTCCACCAGCACGCCCAAGTCCTTCTCAGGGCTACTCTCAATCCATTCTCCACCCAGCCTGGGATTGCCATGACCCGTGTACAGGACCTTGCACTTGGCCTGGTTGAACTTCATGAGGTTCACACAGGCCCACCTCTCAAGCCTGGATGGCATCCTTTCCCTCCATTGTGTCAACCATGCCACACAGCTTGGTGTCGTTGGCGAACTTGCCGAGGGTGCACTCAATCCTGCTGTCCATGTCACTGACAAAGATGTTGAACAGGACTGGTCCCAGTACTGACCCATGAGGAATGCCATTCGTCACTGGTTTCCATGTGGACACTGAGCCACTGACTGCAACTCTTTTGAGTGTGGCCATCTAGCCAGTTCCTTATCCACCAAGTGGTCCACCCATCAAATCCATGCTTTTCCAATTTAGAGACCAAGATGTTGTGCGGGACAGTGTCAAACGCTTTGCATAAGTCCAGGTCGATGAGGTTGGTTGCTTTCCCCTTATCTACCAATGCTGTGGCAACATCATAGAAGGCCACCAAATTTGTCAGGCCTGATTTACGTTCACACATTGTGTTCATCATAGAGCGAAAACCTCAACAGCATACACATTGTAGCATATCACCAGTTTTCCGTCTTGTCAGCGGTCACAAAAGCAGGATTAGCACCAGCAAAAAAGTTAATGACAAAAATAGAACCATGCATAGAACCATGTATCTAAGATCTCATATTTGTGAAAACACCTTCTTCTGGATTTCTTTTTCCTCTATCCTCTTTAACTAGTAGTTCACACGACACAACACAGGAGCGTTCATTAAAGTTTTCACTAGAATTTTATTTCCTTAATGTTATGGATAAATTGATTAACTTAATGTTTTAATTGTCTAATCCGATACATGCCTTTTACGTTTTTCTCCTTGAAATAAAAGCTTTGCTGAACTCTAGGGTTTCTGAAAGAATTAATGTTTGGTGCACTCCAACTACAATGTTTGCTAAGTGCAAGCAAACTAATATTATTGTGTTCTGAGATCCAAGCAGAACCTAAACAATTTTTATTCCACCAGAGTGACTTCTACTATGTTTTTTCTTTTATTTCAATTTATTTATGAGCATTCCACATGATACTTGTTTGTGGTTCAATATTGTTTAGATTTTAAGGTGTTTAAGAGTGTTGCCCCTCTATTCTGTTTTGGTTAACTAATATATTAGCTTAACCAACTTATAGTTTAATGTAACTCTTACCAGTCTATCTCTGTATTGCTGTATTTGTTGATGTTTCAGGCACTTAAATAATTTGTAAATTTCTTTCATCAGAAAAAAAAGGTGTCTTTCTACAAACGGGCACAAATTCTTGTGGCTGATACATGGAGTGTGTTAGAAGGCAAAGGAGACGGCTTTTTTGATGACATTTCTAGTCTGACTATATTTGCTGACTACAGAATTCCTCAAGTTCTTGTTCACTTAAAAGCAATGAAGTATTCTGAAGAACTGATGAAGAAGCTACGTGAAGGTTTGTTCGTCCCTTACTGATATCAAGTAATCTTATCTCTTGACACTGAAGACTAAAGCTACTTTTAAAATGTAGTGTTTTGTCCATGTAAGGGTTATGCGTATTTTTTTTTTCTTCCAAGGAATAAGGGCTTCTTATGTGGTGATGAGGTGACAGGAAGGAACTCATTCTCTAACAATGATCTTGAATGAGATCTTAAGGTTACGTTTTTATAAAGATCTAACTGTTCCTTGGATTAAATATTGATAAGGGAAGGATTAAAGAGACTCTAAACCAGTTAATCTCTGATTTTTCTGAAGGTCTGCTGTTGCCAAAACCACTTTTCAGCATGAGTATGGTTGTGATTTTTGAGGTTTAGATAAAAGCAGCAATGATTTCTTCATTAGTTCAAAGATGATGTAGAAGTATGGGGATTCCTCTCTATCTGCACATAATTCATAGAATCATAGAATGTGTTGGGTTGGAAGGGACCTTTAAAGGTCATCTAGTCCAACCCCCCTGCAGTAAGCAGGGACATCTTCAACTAGATCAGGTTGCTCAGAGCTTCATCAAGCCCGGCCTTGAATGTCTCCAGGGATGGGGCCTCCACCACCTCTCTGGGCAACCTGTTCCAGTGCCTCACCACCCTCATTGTAAAGAACTTCTTCCTAATGTCTAATCTAAACCTGCCCTGCTCTAGTTTAAAACCATTGCCCCTCGCCCTATCGCTACATGCCCTTGCAAACAGCCCCTCCCCAGCTTTCCTGTAGGCCCCCTTCAGGTACTGGAAAGATGCTCTAAGGTCTCCCTGGAGCCTTCTCTTCTCCAAGCTGAACAACCCCAGCTCTCTCAGCCTGTCTTCGCAGGAGAGGTGCTCCAGCCCTTTGATCGTCTTCGTGGCCCTCCTCTGGACCGCTCCAACAGGTCCATGTCCTTCTTGTGCTGAGGGCTCCAGAGCTGGACGCAGTACTCCAGGTGGGGTCTCACAAGAGCAGAGTAGAGGGGGAGAATCACCTCTCTGGATCTGCTGGCCACGGTTCTTTTGATGCAGCCCAGGATGTGATTGGCTTTCTGGGCTGCAAGCACACGTTGTTGGCTCATGTCCAGCTTTTCATCGGCCAGTACCCCCAGGTCCTTTTCCGCAGGGCTGCTCTCTATCCTGTCATCCCCCAGCCTGTACTGATAATGAGGATTGTCCTGACCCAAGTGTAGGATCTTGCACTTGGCCTTGTTGAACTTCATAAGGTTTGCGCGAGCCCACCTCTCTAGCTTGTCCAGGTCCCTTGCTAGTGACAAGCAAGGTAATATTATAAACATCTGATTAAAAAAAAAAATTGATTTAAATGAAGTTAATTGCATAAGATTAGACTGTCGTTTTTAAGTGTGGTTCCAGTTTCCAGGACCTGCCAACTATGAACTTTAGTGAATAAATACATAAACTAATCCCTTTTCCACTGTAAAATGGACTGTATTTAGAGCTAGGACTGCTTTTATGCAATTTTAAAATTATACAGCAAGATAAACAGATAAACTCAGTTGTCTGTGGATCTTAATGGAATGGCCATATGTATATATTACATACACCTATACATATCTCTATGTATTAAACAGATCATGTAGACAACTTATATTTTCCATAAGTCCCAATAAGGACATTCCCATCCAAGTCATTCAAACAAATGGGTCCCTTTATATTTTTATATACATGGGTTTTGGTTGCTGTTAGTTTGGGTTTGTTTGTTGTTGTTGTTTTAAATCTTAGAGTAGGGTTTTACTGGCAGAAAATACCCCATCTCAGAATTGCATTCCACTATCCTTTCTGTCTCCACAAGCAAAGAAATAGTCATCCAATGTGCAGTATAACCCAAACACCTGTCCTGTTCTTAAACTGCTCCCTTAGAATAGGGGATGTTGTTTTAATTGAATGGGAGGTAAATTTGTAAGAGCATAGCAACATCGTTAGCAGTTGTAGTGCAAGTCATGAGAACTGCAGTCCTTGAATACAATAAATGTGGAGGGGGAAGAAAAACAAAGAGCAAATGCAGGCCATCCTGGCGGCTGTGTCTGCTGAGCATAATTGGATTGCTGTCTCTGGTGTCCCGCAGGAAGGATTTTCCAGTCTGGGGATCGGGAGGAGGTGGAGATCCGTGGCTGTTCCATTTGGTGCTGCGCACTGATTTGTAAGGACCTGCTGGAGCTCTACCAGAAGAAGGGTCAGGACATGCGTGAGAAGATCAACGCGGTTTTACTCGACTACTACCTTTGGGATTATGCCCGGGACCACAGGGAGGAGATGAAGGACGTCCCATTTCACCGAGTGCGATGTATATATTACTAACCCCCGTCCCACCGCCGTTGCACTGATGCTTTTTCTTTTTAATTGCGATTACTCTCTTCATAACGGTGCTTTGTCATACTCTTAAATTGGAACTGGCTGAACCAAATGCTCTGATGTATTAACAGCTTGTCTTTTAAAAATATTATTAGTATTATTATTATTATTTCTGGGTTTTGCCCTCCGCGTCTGCCCCTCGCCGCGCCAGGGATGACCGGTGTGAGCTCTGCCGGCCGCACTCCGCTAACCCGGGCTTTCTCGCTGCCGCTTCTCCGTTGCGTCCCCCGACCATCGCCTACGTCGAATAAACGGCGCAGTGACGTAGGCGGCGCGTCTGCCTCTTCATTGGCCTGCGCGGCCTGACCCAGCGCCGCCGTCAGGACGCGCCGGGGGTTGGGGGTGGGGGAAAGAGCCCTCCCCGCCGCCGGGGGGCGCTGCGTGCGGCGGGGCGCGAGGCGGCGCCGCTCTGCCGCCGTGGCCGCCGTTGGCGCCGTTGCCTAGCGAGGGGCCGCAAACAACGGGCAGGGACCGGCCGCCGCCGCCCCGGCCGGCTCCGCCGCGGCCTGCCCGCTTCCCGGCCGCATCCCTCACACCGGGAGCCGCGGCGGAGCTCGGCGGCACCCCCCCTCAGTCCGGCCCCCTGGATTCCGCGGCCCCGGGCGGCTCCCGAGACCCAGACGTGACACCGCTCCCGGCTCCTCTCAGGTTTGGAGTAAAAGGTGCACGGCGGGACACGGCGAACGTGGGAAATGGGCTGTCCCGCTCCCCAGGTACCCCTGACAGTGTATTTGCTCCCGCTTTCTGGCAGCCAAGAGCACACCGTGTGTCGACGCCAGAGTGTGTCTGTGGCCTGGGCACGCGCCTATTTCATATTCCCACATGCTTTTATGAAATAGTAAATAGGATTTCCCACTTTCTTCCCCCCCCTCCCCCCCAGTGGCTTGGTTTAATTATATTTTTTTAATAGAACTTTAAAAGAGAAGGGGGGATGTCAGCACTTTAAAGTAGTGCTTGCAAAGGGATAAAAATAACGGGCCTAGATAAATAAAACCAGAAATCCATCAAAATGTTTTTTGGATCTGTAGTTAATAAGTTTATGTAGCTGTTTCTGATTGCCATGTCCTTTATGATATGAGTCTGATTTCAGTCTCATGCTTTGCGTATTTTCATTCCGCTTAGTTAATAAAAGGGGTTTTTCTTTTTTCAACTTCAGATAGTTTCTCCACTCTGGATGTCCAAGTTGTCAAACTAAATGGAATAAAATGATGTGCAAAACCTGTTCTCTTTGCAACCGCAAGACAGCAACTGTTCAAGCCTGTTTGTTTTCAACAAACTTGAATTCTGGGGGCTTGGCTGACGAGTTTTGCCAGTATGGTAATACAGCTTTCTTAAAGGCAATGTGTAGGAGTTAGCAAGCAGAAAGTTCAGCAAACTTTCCCTTGCACTGCGAAAACTCTTAGAATTAGGGATAAAAAAAGAAAAAAAAAAAAAAGAAAAAGTTGTGTTTGGGATCCAGCGGTACCTGTGAAGATTTTTGAATGCTGATGAAAGACAGCTGTAAAGAAAGGCCATTCCTTGATATTTACAGTTGTGCTACTGTACAGTGCTTATATCATAAGAATGAATATGCAGGGAGCAGTGTAAGGAAACAAGGTTGCTAAAATGTGCAATTAACAAAAAAATTACATATGTGCTTAAAGATGCAGACTAAAATCAGAGGAATTCTGTATGTATGTAATTAGATAGACTTAAAACCACACGTCCTTTTTAAGCAGTACAACTGCATTCTGTGTGCTTGGCAAGTTACAAATGCTTGGCACTTCTTACATGGAAGAGGGTTTTAAAACACCTGTTTGCATATACATATAACTTTTTGAAAAAAAAGGATTTGTTTGGCTGATTTATGTTGCATGAATGCAGGGATAGGAAAATGAGAGGATTCATTGTAAGCATGTGCTTTATCAACAGTGTTTATTAACAAGCTCTTAGGACGTTATTGCTTCATATGGCTGTGTTATGTTCAAATAGAAAATCAGGCAACTTTCAGACTCAAGGTTAAGTCTACTAGCTTGGAAATTAATAGAGGCAAAATTAATTTATTAATTGATGTAACAGCTATTAATATAGCTGCTTTCATATCGGGTAGTTTTCAAGAGCTTGATGGTGCTTATGTATTCTTTAGGAAATGTCAACTTTCTACTTCAGCAGGAAGTTAGTATTTATTATATAACATGGAAAACTTTTTTTCTTAGTTGCAGACAACTGTGAATAAGGCGAACACAGGAGTGGTAACAGATTTCATGTTGACTACGTGAATACTGAGTGGGGAGCACAGGGATGGAGTCTGGCATGGAGGAGATCCCAGTTAAAGTTGCAGTTCGAATCAGACCTCTGCTTTCCAAAGAAGTACTTCATAACCACCAAGTGTGTGTGAGATTAGTCCCAAATACACAACAAATTATCATTGGGAAAGACCGTGTCTTCACTTTTGATTTTGTATTTGGCAAAAACTCAACCCAAGAAGAAGTTTTTACTGTTTGCATTAAGCCTCTTCTAGTATCTTTGGCTGAGGGATACAATGCTACAGTGTTTGCGTATGGACAGACAGGTTCTGGGAAGACTTACACCATTGGAGGTGGCCACATTGGTAGGTTGTAGAAAGTTTGGGGTTTTTTTGAATTAGTGAACAGTGTATTTATGCAAGTTAAATATTTAATATGTAGCAGATGACGCTGCAGAATTTGTAAGTGCTAATGAAAAAAAGTATAGTAAAAATAAATGCTTCCAGAGTTTATATGATAATTAAACTGGTCTAAAAAAAATTATCCAAAAGTATCTAAGAGAAAAACAATTTATAAAGTGCTTTTTCCCATTCCCCGTTTTAATATACAACTTAAACTAGAATTTCTTCCTGAAATGCGGTGTTTTGGAGAATCTTGCTACATTTATCTTGCCTTGAAAATGTCTGCTTTAGGCAATTAATAGTTTGCTTGCTTGCTCTTTGCCTTTTTTTTTTTTGAGAGACATTTCTATGACATCATAGAAATTTATGATTTAAGTCTTACAAATGCATATAAATAGATTATTCTACATCTCTCTTTAGGTATTAAAATCTTCCTGTTATTTAGAATCATAGAATCATAGAATCATTTAGGTTGGAAAAGACCCTTAAGGCCATCAAGTACGACCATTAACCTAACACTACCAAGTCCACCATTAAACCGTGTCCCTAAGCACCACGTCTTCATGTCTTTAAAATACCTCCAGGGATATTGACTCCACCACTTCCCTGGGCAGCCTGTTCCAATGCTTGATAACACTTTCAGGGAAGAAATATTTCCTGATATGCAGTCTAAACCTCCCCTGACACAACTTGAGGCTGTTTGCTTTCGTCCTGTTACCTGGGAGGGGAGACCGACCCCCACCTCACTACAACCTCCTTTCTGGTAGTTGTAGAGAGCAATAAGGTCTCCCCCCAGCCTCCTTTTCTCCAGGCTAAACGACCCGATTTCCCTCAGCTGCTCCTCATAAGACTTGTGCTCTAGACTGTTCACAAGTTTTGCTGCCCTTCTCTGGACATGCTCCAGCACCTCAGTGTCTTTCTTGTAGTGAGGGGCCCAAAACTGAACACAGTACTCAAGGTGGGGCCTCACCAGTGCCCAGTACAGGGGGACGATCACTTCCCTGGTCCTGCTGGCCACACTATCCCTAATCCAGGCCAGGATGCTGTTGGCCTTCTTGGCCACCTGAACACACTGCTGGCTCATATTCAGCTGGCTGTTGACCAACACCCCCAGGTCTTTTTCCTCCAGGCAGCTCTCCAGCCGCTCTTCCCCAAGCCTGTAGCGCTGCATGGGGTTGTTGTGACCCAAGTGCAGGACACAGCACTTGGCCTTGTTGAACCTCATACAGTTGGCCTCTTAATTCTGCTTACTTCACTTGTCTTTCCTCTACTAGTAGTTTTTTAATGTTCTTGTAAGTGTCATTGGTATGCAAATTCTTCAGGTAGTGGATGTCACAATCTGAGGGTGTTCATAGCTCAGCAATTTTAGTTTTATATTTACTAAATTCATAGTTAGATGCGAGTAACCCTTTATTTTTTTGGTAAAAAAGATTCTTGGTATCCTCTCACAGATAAACAAAAGAGTTTCCATACTCTTGAATAAAGAACACTATTTATGGAAGCATTGTCCTATGCTGAATATTAAAGAAAATAAAACCAGAGTTTGGCATTAGTGTGCCATATCTACTTTGAAAAAATAGGAACTTAATTACTGTAAATGTTGGTCGTAAATCTTGTCTCACCAAGTTACTAATGGTCTTTCCTGTATTTAAATGGAATTTATAGTTTCTCAAACGCTTGCAGTGTCATTGCCAACCATAGTGAGTAGTATAGATTTAAAGTAGACTCCTATTTTTCATAACTTTCATGACTATAACATGACATAATTTAGAACTTAACTTTGTATCCTATTAATGGATGCAAACAAGTATTCTGAACTCCAGAAAAACAAATATTTTCAAAAAGCCTTGGGAACACTGAGCTCTTCAGATTCCTTGGTATATTGAATAGCAAATCTCACAGACTTCTCTCAGTCTTCAGTCTTTGTAATTTATGCATCAGAATGACTACAGCTTCTGTGACATCTTTGCTTATGTTTTAGCATCAGTTGCAGAGGATGAAAAGGGCATAATCCCACGGGCGATTCAGGAATTATTTCAGCATATTTCTGAAAACCGTAACATTGACTTCCATGTGAAAGTATCTTATATAGAGGTTTACAAGGAAGAACTTCGAGATTTGTTGGAGTTGGAGACCTCTGTGAAAGAATTACACATCCGAGAAGATGAAAAGGGAAATACAGGTAGAATTTCACCTCTAAAATTTGGTGTGTTTGGTTTCAGTTGTGTGCCCAGGTTATTCTTGCCTTCTCTTGAGAGAGTTTATTCGTTAGTAATACTAGAAAATCTACGTTTTCAGTTTAGCTGATTTGAAGCAGTTTTGGGTTTAGAGTCCTGTGAAAGATATAGATGCTCCATCAGAAATGGCAACAAATTGTAAAGTAGAAGTACAGTTATTGCTTCTTCAAATTCTGTCTAGAAACATAGTAGCATGTGATTATTCACTTGAATAAGTATTTCAAGGTTAAACTTTTGCTTCTCCTTTCAAAATTATATTTGTTAAGCCACTTATACTGCAAATGTCTGTTCCCTTTCAACTATGAAATGGCTGGAAGAAAAAATTTCATTAATAGTGTCTGATATTTTTTGGAGGCTTTGAAATTAACACTTATGCTATAGTTCTCCTGTCTACTACATGAAAATGCTAGAAGAATCCACTGTAGAGATATTTTATTCTGAAACTGTATAATCTGTTTTGGGTTTGGGTTTTTTTTCTTTATTCTTTATAGTATAATTGTTGTGTCTAATTGCTCTAATATTAATATACTGTTGCATTGAGCTAGCATGGTTTTCTTGTCTGTAGCTGGAAGAAGGCACTAATTTAGCACAAATCTTGCAGATAATATCATTGCTTCATAAGGACCTCGCATTCTGTATTAAGCTGTGTATCTTCTTCAGTACAGTTGGAGTCATCTTCAGTTGAATATTCTAGGACATTTTCCATCCTTCATTAAAACAGGACAAAAAATATGCTTGGTAGGAGTACTTGGTAGAAGTACGCCTCCACATTATTACGTTACTAATAGATACCTGTCCTAAAGGCGCGACTGCCTTAGCTATATAGAATAGAAATTCTGTTCTTGCCGAAAGGTAAGAATCATTTCTACAAACTTTTTTTTTTAATCCTTTTTTTTTTCTTTTTAAACTGGCAAAATATCCTTTGAGCTGACTTTGCTCATACTTTTTTAGATATCACTAGATTGCAAATTGCATATGGCAATGTGTAAATGACTAAAGCTCTGTATTACGCTTAAAATATTGTTTCAAATGCTATGACACAATACACCCCTATATTAAATATCTGCAGGTTTCAGATGTGCTGTACCTCACGCTTTTCATATTTCAATGTCTTCTTTTTCTATAGCTACATGCTATGACATAATAATGCAGGCTTGTGTATTTCTCTAGTTTGTGTTTATAGTTTGACTATTCCTAATTGCTGTAAACTTTTGCTGAAGAGTTTAGAATTAATCGAAGTATTCTTACTTTCTTTGGTTTGGTGTTTGAAGTGATTGTCGGTGCTAAGGAATTCCAAGTAGAATGTGCAGATGAAGTGCTAAGCCTATTGGAAAGTGGCAATGCAGCTCGTCACACAGGCACAACACAAATGAATGAACACTCTAGTCGATCTCACGCCATTTTTACCATCAGTATTTGTCAGAAACAGTCCACAGAGTCTCAAAAAAATACTGATGCCACACAGGATTCATCTTGGAAATCAGTCCAGGTGATTGCTTCAAAGTTTCATTTTGTGGATTTGGCAGGATCAGAGAGGGTGACAAAGACTGGAAATACTGGTGAACGCTTCAAAGAGTCAATTCAGATCAACAGTGGTCTGCTGGCCTTGGGAAATGTCATCAGTGCCCTTGGAGACCCCAAAAGAAAAAGTGTACATATTCCATACAGGGATGCTAAAATCACTCGTATTCTGAAAGACTCCCTTGGAGGAAATGCCAAGACCGTCATGATAACATGTATAAGTCCCTCCTCATCAGACTTCGATGAATCTTTAAATTCCCTCAAATATGCCAACAGAGCCAAAAACATTAGAAATAAACCAGTTGTAAATTACAATCCCGATCAAGACCGGATTGATGAAATGGAACTTGAAATCAGATTGCTTCGAGAAGCTTTGCAGAACCAGCAAGTCGGTAATCAGTGTACACACGACTTAAATCAAGAAAGGACTCGCATCAGTTCACTTGAGGAGCAGCTCACCCGGCTTCAGGTTCAATGTTTTAGTTATAGAAATTGTGTAGATGAAGCCTTCCCATTTCTGGTTGATCTGAATGATGATGTTAACTTAAAAAGAAGTCAGCGGGAGAGGTTGCAGAGCTGGATCGCTATGGTACAGGAAGTAAGGAAGGAAGCTCTCACCATGCAGGAAACTGACATGGGGACTGGGACTAGCCAAGAGACACATCACATCACAATTCTTCAGCTAAAGAGGGAATTAAAGAAATGCCAGGTATTTAATTATCAGTTGATTATTTAAATAACTATGTAAAAGAGCAGTCTGCTAAAACTTGAATTCAATTTTGAAAGATGTAAGACTGTTACACTTACCTGTACTTAAGTTGACAACTTAAATTTAATTCACAGTTCTTGTATAATTTTGTTTGACTAATCCCTGGGACATAGCTTTATTTTAATGGATGTTTGAATAGACAATCATTTTAATCATGATAGGGATAGGTAAAGTAATGTTATATTTTTGCTAGTCAGTTTTGAGATGATTCTATGAGGCTGAGATGTTTTATCTGTGACATTTTTGGTTTTAGCTGTGCTAGTGTGCTAGGTCTGGCTGGGATGGAGTTAATTTTCTTTACAGCAGCTCATAGGGTGCTGCGTTTTAGATTTGTGACCAGTACAATGCTGATAACACACTAACATTTTAGGTCTTGCTGAAGAATGTTTACACGGCGTCAGGCTTTCTCTGTTTCTGCCTCTGCCCCACAGTGAATAGATTGTGTGTCCAACAAGAAGTTGGACGCACACACACACAACCAAGCAGATGATCTGAACTAACCAAAGAGTTTTTTCATGCTATATAACATGCTCAGCAATTAAAAGGGAGATGAGGAGGTTTAGGGAGCTTAGCCATATTTTTCCTGAGAACTGGCTGGGCATCAGTCAGCCTTGGGAGGTGGTGAGTTGCCTTTGCATCATTTGTTTTGTTTAGCTTTCTTTCTCTCTTTTTCCACTTCACCTTTATTTACTGAACAATTTCTATCTCGACTCACAAGTTTTCTTGCTTTTACTCTTCCTTTGATTTTCCCCTGTCCCACTGGGGCTGCAGGGGGTAATGTGAGCGAGGGGGTGTGTGTGCTTAACTGCCTACTGGGGTTAACCTGCAACAGTCCTTTTTGGTGCCCAACATGGGGTTCAAGGCCTTTGAGATAATATCAGATTTGATTTGAGTGTGCTAGATTAAAACTTCTAGCTCTTATACCTGTTTAGTTATTTGAGTGGCTGCTGCGGATCATGGTGCTGGAATATTTACTTTGGTTGCTGACTTACGTGTTTCCTTGAGTATTCTGATGCTTGATTCCTTTCTAGCTGTACCACAGACTCCAAGAATTGTTAATGACTGTTTCCAGTTTTTTCTCTTTAGTGTGTTGTTTAACACTTTGTTTTCCTTTGCTTGGGAGAGCTATGATGAATCTACTGGCCTTCAGCCTAATTTGGTGTTTGGGTCTTACGTCACTGGTGTCCCAGTACCCCAAGAATCGTCTCATGGACAAAACCAGCAATGATACCTTTCCCCTTTTGTCCTCTGAGAAACATTTCATGGAGAGAGGAAAGAATAGCACCTATCCCTTCCTCTCCTCCAGGGTAGGCTTTTATAGCCTTGATGCAATGGCTTCTCAGTTCCTTCAATATCCTTGTATGATCAGACTGTTCATACTGGTGTGTGTTGTGAACCTGATTTTGAGTGTTGTTCACAAGGTTAAACAACTAATTGGGGGTGCTACACAGGAACATGCTCTAAGGCAATTGATCTCTGGGGTGGCAGGGTGCGTGGGAGGAGTTGGGCAGGTACATAGGGTTGTCTCCTATAGCTTGGGATTTCATGCCTGAACAGGTATGTAAACCTATCAAACTAGTACACCATTTGAAGAAGGGGAGGTGAAACACAGTGACTTTGAAAGCCGTGTTGGGACCTGGCTCACACCTATCAAGCCACTGCCTGGTCCTCTCAGAGATAGAAGAGGGTCTGCTGATCTAAGAGGCCATAAATGGGCACTGAGAAGATCTCTTGCTCTGAGGCCACATAAACAGACACTAAACCAGAGACAAAACCCTCACCTATAATAGTTGCTCCTGTAGTCAAGAAGAAACAGTGGAAGCAGAGGTCAACTCAGTTAGTAAGAGAGGAAGCAGCTCCTCCTGAGAGGGGGAGAGAGGAAGAATCAGAAGAGGCATCCTATTCTTCAGCAGGACAGCAGAGGAAGGAAGTAGAAATCATAAGAGGTGGAAACTGCCTGGCCTCTATCCATGACCAAACTGCAAGACAAGCGGAAAGGTGTTGTCCATCAGCAAGATGAGTGAATTGCCACCTGATTGGTCCAGTGCTGGGGTAGTGGGCCTAACAGTCTGGAACCAGAAGGTAGGGAAGCACAGCAGCTGGGAACTGTTGCTAGGTCTGTGGGATTGACAGAGAGATCAGAAGAGGGGCAGCCATCTGGAGCATCCGGAGGTGGCTCTTATTGAGCATGAAGCCAAGGTACCCTCTTAAGTAAGATATTGTAACCCAGTGAGGCAAGTGGACTACCACAGAGGAAGGTGTCCAGTGTCTGAGGGAATTAGTGGTGGCGGAGGTGATATACAGTGACATGGACAATAATCAGGCCCCTAAAGATCTGAGTCTTGTACAGTACACACAGTCTGTGTGGCAGAAGTCTGTACAAAGCATACCCACATCATGGGGCGGCAACCTAGCAATGATGGACTGGGCTCACATCGAGGCACCAACTTTGTATAGACTGGTCTGCCAGCTCCAGAAATTTGAAGAGAATCTCTATTCCCCCTCCCTGCTATGGACCTGCATGTCAGCTGTGGAAAGACTGTTCCACAAGGTTTGACAACTTGAAGACAATGTGGATAATCTCTCTCCCTCCTTGTCTCTGCAACCCAGCATCTGAGCTACCACAAGTTGGCCTTTCTCTGCTCAAACGAGAGGGAACCATGAGCACATGCAACATGCCACCCTGTGGTTCTATCTGTGTGACTATGGGGAGGATATGAGGAAGTGGGACGGTGCACTTACCTTCTGATACCTCTGGAATCTAAGTCTGTGTACGTGAATTGCAGGGGAAGGCAGTGGTTATAAAGGGTCCTTTCAGGAAGATTACTGCTCTGGTTGCTGCTGAGCGGTTCACAAGACACACTAGATGGGCTGAGGACCCCTCTCCTCTTTCTGGTACTGATGCAATGGACTTATGTCCATGTGGGTTTGAACACCACGCCTTCTGCCATGGACCATGCTGGTCTGTAGTAGGATCACACCTGTGAATAGTCCTTGTAGCATAGCCTGAGTTACAGAGATGGACATGGGCTCCTTTCATAGTGTAAAGACTTCTGGTTTGCAATTACAAAAGTCAGGTAATGAATCCTCTGATTGGGAACAGGGGACCCTGCCTCAGGTTGAGCAGAGGAAAAGGACGATTGGATTTACTTTGGTTTTGGTGGACACCAGTGCACAGTGTACTCTAATGCCATCAGGATACAAGACAGCAGAATACATCAGAATTTCCAGAGTGACAGGTGGATCCCAATTGTTGTCTGTGTTAGAAGCCGAGGTGAGCCTAACAGGAAATAAGTGGCAAAAGGATCCTATTGTCACCAGTCCAGAAGCCCCATATATCCTTGCCATTGGCTCTCTCAAAAGATGGTACTTCAGGGATCCAAGGAGGTACCATTGGGCCTTTGATGTAGCCCCTGCAGGTTCAGAGAAGCTTAAATAGCTGTCTGCCTTGTCTGGCCTCTTGAGTGATCCTTCTGTTGTGGGGCTGCTGTGTGTTGAAGAACAGCAAGTGCCAACTGCTACCATGATGGTGCAATGGCATCAATATTGTCCTGACTGAAACTCCCTCATTTCCATCCAGAAGCTGATTTGTCGACTTCAGAGCCAGCGTGTGATTAGCAAGACTCACTTGCCCTTTAATAATCCCATATGGCCAGTGCAAAAGTCTGATAGAGCATGGAGGTTTACAGTGGACTATCATGGCCTGAATGAAGTCACGCCACCATTAGGTGTTGCTGTACCGGACATGCTAGAACTGGAGTCAAAGGCAGCCAAGTAATACACCATAACTGATATTGCCAGTGCATTTTTCTCAATCCCTTTTTCAGCAGTGCAGGCCACAGTTAGCTTTGATGTGGAAGGATGTCCAATTTGGAATGGTGTCCAATCTGGAATCAGCTGCCATGGAGGGGTGGAAGCACAGCCCTACCATTGACCATGGACTGATCCAGACTGCACTGCAACAGGGCAAAGCCCCAGAAAGCTTGCAGTGCATTGATGACATCGCTGTGTGGGGCAACATGGGCCTGAATGGGGAGCCCCAGCTACCTTGGAATGCTGGAAAAGACCATGGACTGGCCAGAAAGCAAAGACTTTGGAGAATTGCCTGACGAAGTGACTCATGCCGAAGAGGCCCCACTGTATAATGTATTACCAGAAGATGAGAAACAATATACTCTGTTTATTATTACCGATGGGTCCTATATATTGTGGGAAACCATTGGAGGTAGAAAACTGTTCTGTGGAATCCCACGTGATGAGTTACAGAAACTGATGAAGGGCAAGGTGAATTAAGTCAGTGTGCAGAAGTGAAAGCCATCCAGCTTACCCTAGATATTGTGGAACAGGATAAATGGACAGTACAGTACCCATACCACCACCTGAAACACTATATGGTACACGTACCACCACCTAAAACCCTGTACTGGGCCTTTAAAGCAAGTTCTGTGGTGACATGGCAGCCAAGGAATCATTGAGTCAGACAGTGGGACCCATTTCTGAAACAATCTCATAAGCACCTGACCTAGAAATATGGCATTGATCGGCTGTATCACATTCCCTATCACACACTAGCTTCCGGAAAGACTGAACAATACAATGGACTATTAGAGACTATACTGAAAGTAATGGGCACTGGGACATGTCAGCAGTGGGATGCAAATTTAGCAGAAGCCACTTGGCTAATTAATACCAGAGGATTAGCTAACTGACCTGGACCTGCCCAAATGAAAACCTTATGTATTGTAGAAGGAGAAAACTTCCCTCATAGTGCATGTAGAGAACTGTCTGGGAAAGACAGTATGGGTTGTTCCTCCTTTGGGAAAAGGCAAACCTATTTGTGGGGCTACTTTTGCTCAAGGACCCAGGTACACTTGGTGGGTAATGCGAGAGGATGGTGAAGGCTGACGTGTACCTCAAGAGATTTAACCTTGTGGGAAAATAACCCATTATTCGAATTGTATGTTTTAGGAAGTACTACAGCAGAAATCACCTAAACCAACAGAGAACAAGCCTCACAAAAAGCCAGGCAAGTGCAGCAGTGACCCGGCCTGAGCTAGTTTTGATGTCCAGTAACTCAACACAACATATTTCTCCTGACCTGAGTGACGTTTTAGGTCTTGCTAAACAGTGTCCACCGAGTGTTAAAGCTGTCTCTGTTTCTCCCTCTGCCACCCCAGTGAATAGATTGGGGGGTGCACTCGGAGGAGGGCGGGGCACAACCAGGCAGATGACCCAAACCAACCAGAGATATTTCACACCATGTGACATGCTCAGCAATAAACAGGGAGAGGAGGAGAGCTCAGGTATGTTAGCTGTCTTTTGCTCAGGAGCTGGCTGGGCATCAGTCTACCTGTAGAAGGTGGTGAGTGAGTGGTTTTTGCATCAATTGCCTTTGCATTACTTGTCTTGTTTTCTTTCTCTCTTCTTCCACTTTACCTTCACTTATGGCATGATTTTCCTCTCAACCCACAAGTTTTATTGCTTTTACTCTTCATTGGCTCTTCCCCTGTCCTACTGGGGTTGGAACAAGGGAAAGTGAGCGAGCAGCTATGTGTGCCTAGCTGCCTACTGGGGTTAACCCACAACTACTTTCAGTTGTCCTGTAAACTCAGAAATTGTTTTGAAACCTGCAAATAAATTCATCTGTCAGAAGCATTACAGATACAACTGCAATGCAGATATTTTCACAGATATCAGTGTACTTACAGATAACCCGTGGACTAAGTTTTGCAACATATATCTAATATTATCTAGTACTAGGTATGTAGTATACTAGTCTGTCTAATACCATGAAGTTGCAAGTATCTCATCTATTATCATTAAGTAATTTCCTAACCTTCAGCAATATTGTCACCAAGAACTCCTGCATTTCCTTTTCATTATCATGCCCTTAGCTAACTGAGTTTCTAAATTATTTACAGATTTCTCTGTCTCATTGCCTTTCTAACACTTGCTTCTGTGTTACATATCAACTTTCTGCTTTTTGGTGGCTTCACACTTCCGTAGTTTTCTAGCTGAGGTGAGAATTTCGAAACAAGATGTGGGATTCTTGGCATGCAGATATCCCATGAGGATCCTGTCATGCCAGTGGCTCCGATTAGCTCTTTCTCAGACAGCAGATAATAGTGCTAGACAGTGACCTATGGGGAGAAGAGCTCTCAGCCTTCTCAAGCATGATAATGTAAGCTCACACAACTGACACATGATCAAATAAATAATTCTTTTGGGGAACATCCCCATATGCATTTAGGAAGTGTGTATTTTGGATGTACTGAGTTAAAATGTTGACTATGAATAATGCAGATTAGTGTACAATAAACAGAGCCTCAAATAAAAATTAATTTTGTAACTTAAAATACCTGTACACTAGTTTGAAACTGAGTGAAGTTCTGACATAAGAGGAACAGCTTAGAAAAACTGATCCAAGTCTGTCTTGTAGTAGGAGACAGTATTCCAACAAGCTAGAATTTTATAACATCAGCCCATTTTCAGTTTGCACACCATACTGTGATAAGCGTGTAGATCGTTACCAGGCAATTGCATATACAACAAAGTCTTTATTTTCTTTGTTCTCAGTCAGTCTAAATCACAGTGTTTTTCTTACTTGATTTTCTTCTGTAGCTTGTTTTAAACCTCTGTTTCCCAGGTTCAAAACAGTATAAGAGCTGAGTTTAAACTTAAATTTCCCCAGGTGAGTACACCATCTACAGCCAAGAGGAGATGGTTAGGGAGAGGCTAAAATAAATGAGACAGTGCAGACTCAAGAACAGAGCTTGCATATGGACAGATTTAATAGCTAATAGTGGGCCTATTCTTGTCTGTACATACATATTTCTTTGCTAACGGCTATGTTTGCCTGCATAATGCCATCTTACACAAAATAAAAATACTGGTGTAGTGGGTTAGCCATAGCTAACAGCCAAACTCCCACCCAGCCACTCATTCACCCCTCCATCAGCAGGACTTGGGGAGAAAAAATAGGAAGAACAGCAATGTGAGTTGAGATGAAGACAGGGAGATTGCTACCAATTAAAAAACAGTTTCAAATTGAGGAAAAATGATTTAATGTATTGCCAATTAAAAAATATTACTTATTTGGGTAGTGGGCAACAAAAAGACAAAGGGTAAAACACTACCTTTCCTCCCCCCATTTTCCAGGCTTATCTTCAGTCCTTCATTCCATATGCTCCCTCACTGCCAAGTGGTGCAGGGACATCAGGGGATGGTTTATGGTCAGTATATAGCGGTTTCTATCTGCTGCTCTTTCCTTCTTGCACCTTTCCTCTGATTTGGCATGGGCTCTGCATGGGCAGCAGTTCTTTCAGGAATATCCATCTGCTCCAGTGCAGGTCCTACCTAGGCTGCAGTGTGGGTATCTGCTGCTCCACCATGAAGCACCTCCTCCTTCTCCTCCTGGTGTTCATTCTGCTCTTTCTCACTCTTTTGGTTCCTTCCTCTTCTATCTGTCTGGCAGTTTGTGCCCTTTCTTAAATATATTATCACAAAAGCACTACCATCTTGGCTGAGGGACTCAGCTGTTCCCTGCAGTAGGTCCCCTGAAGTCGTCTGGAACCGACTGTGTCCAGCATGGGGTCTTGGACCTTGGTCTCTTCTCACAGACACCACCCGTGCAGTCACCCCCACCAAACCCTTGACACTTACACCCAATATAACTGAGAAAATATATTCTAATTTTAGTTATGTATGTTTAATACTATATGGACAATATGACACTTTGGTTCCTATCACTTCACCTTGCCCCAGTCTGTCACCATGATAACATCTGTGCACACTTCTTTTTTTCTGTAGTTGGCTCAACTCTGCATATTGGTACAGCACCAGTTGGGTTCAGAATACGCTTGTCAACTACATTTAGTACACAGACTTTGGAAAATGGTCTATTTTCTAAAGAGACATCAGGTTCTTGATTGCATTCTTAAAAGCTATTAAGGGTTGTCTTTTCTTGTAAGATGGAGGTAAGCTAGTTGTACAGAAGTATCCAATTTTAGAACACTAAGACACGATGTTTCCATGCTTTGTATTCCGTGTATTTGGCTTCTGCAGGCTTTCTAGAAGAGAAACATTTGGAAGTCTCCTTCAATCGGCATTGGATTATTTATCTAGAACATCTGAGAAAGGATTCTTATGATTTCTTTAATCTTTAGTCTGTTATCCGAGTTGCAGAGTGAGGACAGCTGTCCTTATTTTTTCATTTGGGAAGTGTATTAATCCTGTGGTTGATGCTGGGATCTTGTGGCCGCATCTTACAGCACCCTAAAGAGGATAATTGGACTTAGATATCTACTTCAATAAAGTAGCTTTGGTTATGGGTACATTATTCCTTTTGAAAGAAAGAAACTTGTCTGAAGAAAATCAATAGATGAAACAGAAGTGAAGAAATAACTGGTAGAAACCACAGATAACCACTTAGACAATTTGCCACACATACCTCAAAACTTTACAGTTCTGATCACATCTTTTAACAACAAATGAGTTTTTGTGGGTTTTTTTTTTCATTTTCCAACTGTAAATTATTTCCAGCTGTAAATTTCCAGCTCTTCCTTTTCCCCAGCTGAACTTTTCTTTTATTATCTAGCAGGCTCTAGTTATGGATGAAGAAGTATTTAGCCAGAAAGATCATGAACTGCAGATACTGCAGAATCAGATAAAAACATTACTACAGGAAAATGAAGAACACCTGGAATCTTTAAAGGAGGCTCAAGAAACACATAGATTACAGGTATTTTTCCGCTGGTACATGTTACTTATATCTGTATTGATCCATCCTTCCACTGTATGAATGCATTCATTATTTCAAGACAGGTCCCTCAGGACTTTTTTGGACATAATTACTTGTCAATCTTATGGACATTTTGTCTGAATAAGAACTGTATCACTTAATGAGTTCATCTAGTGGATGAAATACAATAATGTGATTCAAGAAGTTTGTATATCACCTTGTCTGTGCCACAGCCTTCCTGTATAACACGAAGTCAATCATTCATCCTCTCCATGCTTCCTAAAGCATAACACACACCCCTCTCCCCAGAAGTGTGTTATTGCCAAGTAGTTTCAGGACCATTAATGAATTAGGATTTGAAAGGCCTTTAAAGATTCTTTAGAATCTAAAAAGGACTATAAGGATCCTATACAATGCTTTAATTGAAAGGTTGTATAGAAACGTATTTTGTTATAGCTTTATATTTTATATTTTTTATATATTTGTATTTTTCCCTTTTTACTTTGTAAGACAGAATTTCTTCCTAATTTTCTAAGCATTTACTATTAGACAAAATTGAGGAAACACTGCTTGCCTCCTTCCTTCTCTAGATCTTGTGCCTGCTAATGAAATTACGATGGGTCATAAGTGCATAACATTTCAAGATCCAGGACACCATAAATAGAATAGTTAATATTTTCCTGGTGTTGCCTGTCATGTGGATGATAGATAAATTATTATCTGACTTTTTAAAAGAGAAAAGCATAAGCATGGCTAGCTAGTACTCTTTTCCTTATTCTACTTTTTCTCCTTTTTCCTCTTCTTTGCTAATGGCTTGGGGAAAGTCAATGGATGAAAGGTAAGTATACTAGTCATCATCTTTTTCTTCCCTCTGTCACTTTCTTTCTTTTCTGTCACCTCTGGCTAGATTTTTTTTAAAAAAACCTGTACAGCATAGTGTCAGCTTGTTACACTGAGATAATGCTTATATAAATTCTGGAGAATGCAACGTAGGCACACTGCAATGTAGACACTACACTACACTTAGTCACAGTGTAGGTAAAACATCGTGATTGTCTCGGTATCAGAGACAGGAGAGAAGCTTGAGAGGTCTCAGACACCATTTTGGTACTTAATCCACTAAACTGCTGCTTTTATTTAAAAACATCAGATAGGTAGAATAATGAAAAGCAAACACTTCTGTCAAATATTTTAAGTTGTATTCACAGGAATATGTAATTAAGTGATACATGATAGAATAAGAACTTTAAAAGTAGGAGGTACTAGATAGATATTAAATGTTTGTACACATACATATTTATGTAACAGGTGTTGCACTGTGGGGTTGTATGTACAAAGGTATCAGGGACAAAAAGTCTTAAAAGGATTAAATAATAGCTTCAAGGTGGATCAGTTGGCCTTTACTTCTTCCAAAGTCATAATAAATATGCTATTCATATATATATATATTCTATTTCCTATGACACAGGAATATTATGTATTGTATTCCAACAAAATGTCAATTTGCAAGGCATTGTCTATGTGTGTTTGGAAGGAATTTGCAGTCTAAGAAAACAAGATACAAAGAATTAATAAAAATGTATTATTCATTGAATACTTTTGGTTGACTATCACTAGCTATTCTTCAATTTCCCTGTTGTTACTAGGCCAGATTTTACTTTTTACTTTTTTATTTTGAAAAGAATTGAAAGGAATAGAGGGAGTTGAAAAAGTCTATAATCTTGGTCTTATGGATGAGTCAGTTTAAGTAAGATAAGTAGTTTTAAACAGTGTACAGAGACTGCTGCAGGAGAAGCAGGCAAGTAAATTCTCCAAACTAGTATTACTAACAAAGTTGAGGTTGGGTAGAAGAAAAAGAAGTAGCCCATACAAGGGATCCTGGGATCATGTACAAGTTTATGTTTATTAATACAAATAATCTTTAAAATGGAACTGCTCAAAGAGGAAGAGGAAGCCTGTATACGTGTTTAATTAATTAGACTCGGACCATGAGTTTCATTTGAACATTTTTGTTGAATTCCCATTTTATTTCTCCATAATCACACACATAAAGTAAGCATGGACTGATAAGTATGTAATATACTTCTCACTAGATGCCTAGATAAGCTAATGTAACTTACCTGGGATAAGTCTTTCTGGACAAAAATATGTCTACAGTTTATTGGAGTTGGCGTGTGTGTGTTAGATTGATGATATGCCATAGAATTTTCAGTTTGTTGCAGAATTTGCGTATGCAGTGCAGAAGAATTTAGGATCAGTGAGTGATTTAGAAGATTCATGACCTTTGCAAGGAATTTAGGAATGCTGAATGTGATACAGAGCTCATGATCAGCAAAAGTTTTGCTTTGTTCTTTTTTCCCCATGAGAATGAGAAAATGGTGGAACAGCAAATGCTTATTGATCAGCTAAAAGAAAAATTAGAGAAGTTTACAGATGTGAAAACTTTGGATTTCTCATGTGCTTGTGGACATGGGCCAGCTGTTGTGGCATCTACAAGGAGGCCATACAGTGTCCCACTCACAAAGAGTCTGCTACACTCCCTTCACCCTCCTTCAGGGACAGAGACCCGAAAGGTAAGGTCTACTTAAATGTTACATTTTCTTTCTTTTACTTTGTAATGGTTATAATTCAATTATTAGACTTGACATGACAAATTATGGTAGCTTTCTCAGATGCTGTTTAGCTTCCCATTGAAGACTCTGAAAAGTTACTTTTTAACATCCTGCGACATATTCTATGCCACAATTGTCCAAAATGTTGAGGCTTAAAATTGTCACTTGTAAGTTTAAGTCTTTCTGGGGTTTTCCTGGGGGTTTTGAGGGTTCAAACATGAAGCATTATAAAAAAATGAATGATTATTCTTACTGATATATTGAATAGGCTGGATAATGACTTGCTAACAGTGCCTTCTTTCACATTTGGAACAAGTGCTCTGAGCTCTTGCAAAACCTTTTGCTACAAGGTATTCAGAGTTATTATAGAAAACCTCTGTAATTTTACTTACAAGCTCAGGTGATGCCAGAGTTCTAAAATGAAGTATTTTTTAAATTTCAGTAAAGAATTGCTGAACTGTTGCAAGTGGTTTTACCCATCACTTTTTTGTGTGCTTTTTGACAGGCTTATACCAGCCCCCCTGCCTTCTCCCTGGCCCGGGTAATGGCAGAATTCCGTGCTCGCAGCCAGATGATACTGAGCAACATAGAAGATCAGGATAAAGTCCTTCACTGCCATCTCTCTGATCAGAGCGATGAAGAGGAAGAAAATACAGGCAGCAAAAAGAAAACCTCATTTAAGTAATTTTTTGTTAATCTTTCATTTTTGATACAGACAACTATATAGCAAAGGTAGTATTACTGCCTAATCCTGACATAACATGAGACCATTTGTGATGTTACTTACGGTAAACTTCTGGGACCAACTGGGCATATTACAAAATAAGTTTGATAAACATAGTTTTTTGGTTTAATAAAGATTGCATCATCCTTGTTCTGGGGCCAGAATCTACCATGAAGATCAGGGGGGTAGGGAGGTTTGGAGTGGATGGGAAAGAAGGTACAAATGCTTATGTGAGTTTGGGATTCTTCTCTGTTAAGATCATGTACTTTGCATCAAGCATAAAGAAAAAAAAATACCCTCTGTGGAACATAGCCTGTTTTTCATTCTTCCTTAGGCATTCGATAAACCGAACATGGACACGAAAACAGGCATCTCTGTGCTTTCTTCCTGATTTAAGTGACATGAAGTATCAAGTAGACAAGTCTGGTTTAGCCACCAAATCTGCGCTACAGACTGACAGAACCACAGGTAAAATGGAAGTCATGAGAGGAAGTCTTACTACAGGATCAGAATGTGCAAGAATGACAGAATTATTCTTTCCAGCAAAATATGTGTATTTGATACAAATATTTTTTTTAATAGTTCAACATAGGCTTTCGAGATTCTCTTCTTCTCCCTCTTTCTGAAACAGATATCGGTGACCTTAATGTTTAACTAACACTTATTAGCAGGAAAGCACTTCACACATCGAAAAGCTGTTTACGTGTAAATCTTTAGTACTGCTTCAATGAAAGAAAATAGATGCTATTATCTTATCAGAGATGCACTGAAATGGATTCAGGAATATTTGTCCTCCCAATTAGGATCTTGAAATGCTAGTGCATACCATCCTTTCTTTTCCTGTTAGACACAGGGCAGGAAAAAGACTCTTCACGCTATTCTCTTCTTTTGATTCTTTTACTTCATATGGAAGAACTCCACACATACAATGTTCCAGAGCACTATCTTTTGGATACAGAGTGTATTCCAGATTTTTTATCTCCATATTGCTTTGTTTTCTTTCAAGGTGAAGAGATTAACAGCCTCCAGAAAAGTCACGTTTTTAACATGCAGAAGCTAAAGAATTCAGAGTTGAGACTCATTGAGGCCGAGCAAAAAATGAGAGAACTTGCACTTAATATCAAAATGAAAGAGGAACTTATTAAGGAATTAGTAAGAACAGGTAACCGTCTACTGTGGGGAAAATTAGAATTAATATATTCAGAAACAAAAGAAAAGGCACAAATCTTCTGAATTCCCGCATGCCTTAGTTTTTATGTAATTATCTTATGCAAGAATACTTCTAATAACTTAAAGATTCATAACTTTCATTTATTACTTGCTATGGTTGCACTGAAGGCTGTAAATTTTTATTACAGCCCACTCTGCTATGATACACAGATATATTTGTTAAATATTTTTTGTGCTTTGCTGAGTATTGCTTTTATCCACCAATAGTGTAACTTTTCATGTGTGCTCAGTGCTACTGATCTCTTCGAGGACATGTGTTTGTCACATGGTGTCTGGGATAGGAGAGAAGATACACCACTGTGCTGGGAATGTAAGCATTCCCAGCACAGCAGTAGAGACGCAGGAGTCACAAGTGGATGAGGGAAAAGGTCAGTGTCCCTGTTAGCCTACACCCCTTACACATCTGTCCTGGTATACATTGCCTGCCAGAAACTAGCCTTATGCTAACAGTAAGGATCTCTGTGCTCAACCCCTTCAGTCACACTTCACATGCATCCCTTGTCTTGAGGTTGTCTTTTGGCACTTGGAAAAATTCTGTGTCCCCAAAAATAGTACTTTGTGACAGAATGCCCAAATGGGGCAAGTCAGAGAGTAGAAACAAAATACAAAGTTATTTACTGATTATTAAGCTGAAAGTTAAGTAATAAATAAATGGCATATTCTTCTGGGAAAAAAAGCAAAATTTATGAAATACAGAACCATTTTAGCAAGAACTAGAGTAGGCAGAATAATTTAACTTTATTTGGCATTCAGATGGCACTTTATTTGGTAAAATCAGGTGACTCATGAAGAATTCACATTTAAGACTCCTTCCCTTATCTGTTTCAGAGTTAGAAAGGAACTGTGTGTTCCTTTAGGGTTGGAAAATGTCTCAGAAATTATTGGGTTAGCCAGAGTGAAGTAAGTAATGATTCAACTACAGAATTAAGTATTAAATTTCAACTGATTATCCTGGTGTTCTTAAACTATTTGGATATGGTATCTTTAAGGTAAGGATGCTCAGTCTGTAAGCAGGCAATATTCTTTGAAGATAACTAAACTGGAGCAAGAATCTGAGCAGGCCAAAATGGAGCTGGCTGAAACACAAAAGCGGCTTCAGGAGCTGGACAGTAAGGAGCTGAAAGACATTCCTGAGAAAGCCAAGTTACAAAAAGAGTTCCGGAAGAAGATGGATGCAGCTAAGTTGAAAGTGCAGGTATTGCTGATCTGACTGTTAAGATTTTCTAATCTCTGTCTGACTATCACCTTTGAACACCTATCACACTCTGCTTGTAAAACTTACCAGTTTTACACATTGGAAGCTGTTTGTGTTGAAGTAGCTAATGAGAAGCTTAATACTATTATACTCAGAATGCCATTTAACATGTATGTGTTTAGATACATACAGTATTTTCTTGGTAGATAAGAAACCAAGGAAGAAGTGGGTGATAAGAGATGCTCATACACTATTGTATGTAGTACCATAAAAGAACCTACACAAGGAGACTATTGCAAGTTTATTACCTGCGTAAATAAAATTGATGTTTTATGGAAATACTATATAAATTCCAGCTCTACGCAAATCACTGTGGTGGTCTGCAAGACCAGGCCAAATACGGTCATATTTGTTTGGCACTGGCCTTCTGCTTTTAAGTTCTGCTATGCCTAAGTTGAAACTCTGTGTAGGGGCAGCTTAGGTGCTCTGGGCCTCTCAGTTCTAGAATGGCGGGCCAGACAAGTACCATACAGAAAGAGGTGGCTGGTTTATTGACTTGATCTCAGGACCAGCATTCTGGCACCGTTATGTCTCTGCACATTTCCCAAGGCTGTGATTTCTGTTAGATTTTAGTACTTTTATTGTATTGCCAGGCATGAACTGTATCTTTACTATTTCCTGTTGCTTGAGATTAATTCTACCTGTGCTGACTTCACCAGATAGGTCAGAAACCACAGAAATAATGAGTGATTTTTTGGGCAGAAGTTAATGAGTCTCTAAGAATTCAGTGAACTAAGGAATTGAGTCATATTTTACATGGAATTGAGTCATATTTTCCATGTAAGTTTTCCTGCTATTAAGCTGAAATTTGCCATGAACATTCAGGCCTTACAGAAGAAGCAGCAAGACACTAAGAGTCTGGCTTCATTATCTAACCAAAGTGAGAGACAAGCAACAGAACTTGAGCAGAACGTGGCTCAGATGAAGCATCAGCAGATCCAGCTACAGAAGAGACTGTGTGAGGAGAGTGAAAAAAAGAAGCAACTAGAAGCAGAGATTCAGCGGGACCAGCAACAAATTAAAGTAGGATTCTTCCTATTTCTTTATGACAAACGATGAGATGAGCCAACTTTGCCTCTGCTTCCCCGAAGACAATAAACTATACTGCCAGGGTTTCCATAGTTTTAAGTAATGACTTTCTTGACAAATGTACCGAAGAAATTGTCTATAAACATTTTCACAGAAATCTTCAGTTTGCCTTTCTCTTCAGTTGTTGTTTTGTTTGTTGGGTTTTTTTTTTGTTATGTGATGTCTAGCTCTGAATTGCAATTTTACTTGTAAATTTAGGGTCAGTATTTCAGATTATATACTTATGTGGACTCTTGACATTAAATGCATTTTAAAAACAGATTGAGACAAGAAGAATGGGGCTTTTTGTTTGTTTACAGGAACTTCAACTAAAGATGGAGCAACAACAGAAGATCCTTAAACTTAAGGATAAAGAGATTGCTGCATTTAAAAAGAAGAAAAATAACTCGGTGGGAACTTCACAGGAGCTACAGGTAGCTAATCTATTCCAAATCTGTGTGGGCCCTGAAAAAGATTTTCTTTCTTCATCCCTAGTCATCTTTGTAAAGTGTTTGGAAGAAGAGTATTCCATCATAGTTTTGTCTTCTTTTTTGCTGTAGCAAAAATTGGGAGTATAGTCTAGCAGCTCTTGTACTATTTTTGAATGAAGCAAAGGAGAGGCTCTAATGTCTTTTCTTTCTATGATTTGTCAAAGACGCTGATTCAGAGACATGAGAATTCAACAGGTTTCGTTGCCTGGTAGGTTTGAGGGTAATACTGATGAGCTCTGTTATAAAAGTTCCGTGGTTTGTTTGGGTTTTTTTTTTTCTCTTCTGACATAAAGGACAGAGATCTATGGTTTTGGTTGTTCCTAACAGGGTTAGAAAAGTAGGTGTCCTATGCAGCAGTGCCACCTACATTATTTCAGATGTGGACATTGGAACATGAGAGTTTCATGAGTTACCCAAAGTTTTTACAGGTGAAAAGAAATTTTAAAAATTAAATAAAGACAACTTTTTAGCTTTATCAGGAATATATCCACTGATAAACTGTGGCTTCAGAATAAATTTATAAGGGACTGTGCTAGCAGGATCAGAGCTCTCATTGACTGACTGACTGTCTTTCAACATTGTAATTTCTTGTCACTTAAATGTTTTTCCACCAATGGATGGTCTTGGGCAACTATAATGAAATGAGGATAGGCTAGCTGAATTCTTGGGGTACTTTCCAAACTTAGTTGCTGTGATTATATAGAAGACATCTATTTATATAACTGTCCTTAGAAAAAAGAATACATTTCATTAAAGGCTTCTGATACAATTTTGTTTATACAAAAAGTAGCAATGTAATATTGCTGAGCCTCTTTTTAAGTCAGTCCAATTTCTGTATTATTCTGATTCAAGATTCTGTTGCAGAATTAATGTTAACACCAGAAATGTCAATTTCTTCTACAGTTTTATCAGTCATTCTAGAAAAGGAAAAACATAGTTATAAAATTTCGATCCAAAATGTTCTGGTTAATGCTCTTTGGACTCTATTTAAACTTCAGAAATTAGAAGAGCAAAAGAAATGGCTGGATGAAGAAATTGAAAGAATTCTCCAACAGCACCAACAGTTAGCAGAACTAGAAGAAGATTTAAAGAAAAGAGAAGCCATTGTAGCCAAAAAAGAAGCATTACTGCAAGAGAAAAGTCACTTGGAAATCAAGAAACTGAGATCTAGCCAGGTGATTTAAGAGAAAAGATGAAATTTACTGCAGTTACAGTACTGATTGAAAGACTGGGGGGGTGGGTGCAAATAGACAGCAGAAGAGGCTCAAGCCATGTGACCTGTGTCTCTACCACTGCCATGAAGTTATTGTGTGACTTGAGCAAATCAACATTTAAAATGTGAACAACACGGAATAATAATTTTTATTCACTTGTTCACCCCAAAATGCCACCAACAAAATAAAACAAAAAATCTGAACTGCAGAGTTCTGCTATTGCAGAGCATTAAATAATGTGATATCTAAAAGTGATTCAGTCCTTCTGCAAACTAGAGAACATGACAGGGAAACATTTTGCGTTATTTATTTTTCAGTAGCAAAAGTGAATAGAAACTGAAGTATCATTGTAACTCATAATGACTAGTCCCTTTAGTTTTTAGTATATAGAAAACTGCATGTTGAGCATTTTTGTTTTCTTTCGAGTAAATAGTAAATTTTATGGTAGCTGCCTACTCAAAATAAATGGGGTCCCATTGCAAGAAGCAGGCAAGTCTTTCACTGCAGAATGTGACCATCTCACTTACATTTTTCTTACTGGAAGATGTATCTCAGTTTTGTATCTATGGTTGCTGTGGTTCTTTTTAGGCTTTAAACAAAGATAGTATGAAATTGTCTACTCGCTTAAGTGTGCTGGATCAAGAACTGTGTGATAAAGGTATGCAGCTTCAGGGCAGCACCACTGAAGATAAGACAGACATTTTGGAAAAAATTCAGGTTCTCCAGACGGAAAGGGATCAGCTGCTCATAAGAAGAAATAGCGTGGATGAGAAACTGAAAGATGGTAAAGTGTTGTCAACTGAAGTAAGTAAGCAGCTCTGAGATAAATACAGGTTTTAGTTCCAATCAGAACATAAAGTGTCTCCAAGTATGAGATAAGATAGAACCAAAGAACCGAGGTTGGCTCCTTCTGTAAATAGCAATGTTAAAATACGGCTATGATAACACTACCCGTGAACAAAGTTAATCTTCAGAGGGGCTTAATTCAGGTAGTGCCTTGGCAGATGCCACTGGCCTAAGGATGATGTAATCAGAAATAAGAGAACTAGAAGTTCATCAGTTTATCATAGGCAGATATTTTCATGTCAGGATATAGAACAAGGCAATGTACTCGCATAGTGATGACCCTTGATTTTTTTCATAGGATTTTGTGAAAAAGCTTCACCTCTCTATATTTTTGAGAGAAAATAAATCATGTTACCTGGATAGTCCACACTTGAGTTGATCAGTATAATTACATCGAAGATATAATAAATTCAAATAAAATGGTCAGGTTATTTTTAGGTCTTGAGAAGCAGTATGGGCATGTGGCTGAGGTGATAATTTCACAGAAAGAACCCTACTTGCCTCACTTCTCAAAATCTTCTGCAGTGCTTCAGGCCATGCATTTCTGTCACTTCCCTACAGAAGTTATGGTTGCCGAATTCATTACTGACCTGATTCATTCATTAATCTACAGAAAACTAGCACAACCAAAAAAATAATAGCCAAAGTCAAACTGTGGGGAGGATGAGGGAAGGATAAAAAGGGAAACATGACTTCTGTTTTTGCACTGAACTATTTGATCGACCTCTGTATCATGGAAGGGGTACTATGGCAGAAAAAGACAAGTGTTCTAGATCTCTATTCTTACCTCTTATTTTTCCCCATTCCATTCTCTGTACTACTACTAGTTTGTCTTGCCCTTAAGTTTAGTTTCACTCTTGAGAATTGTGTTAAAGATATCTTACGTATAGAAAGATTAATTCTACACTTTTTTTAAAAAAGATCTCACTGATGTGTTTGTCTGTAGGAAGAACATGTCCTTTTCCAGCTGGAAGAAGGAATTGAAGCCCTGGAGGCTGCTATTGATTACAAGAATGAAAGTATTCAGAATCGCCAGCACTTGCTTAGGTCATCTTCTCAGATTCTTTCACAGAGCGAGAATAATGTAATAGGAAAACTAGTTTCCCTGTCTGCTGCCGAGCTCAGAGCTATCCTTTTCAAATATTTCAACAAGGTTTGTTTTGACTGATGAATAATATTTTATCCTATTTTCTGTTACTATTCTAGACAATGAAATGAAATGGTGTCAAGAAATAAAAATAAATTTGACAAGCTTTTGGTGAAAATTTCTTCACGTTAAATAGATCTGGTATTAATTCAGATATTTTTAATTTTTACATTAACCTAAATAGGATACTTGTGTGTTAACTCTGTATATCTTTTTTCGGGGTCATTAGCTTAAAACATGCTGCAAATCTGAAAATTTCCTTGCTTCTTTCCAGTGCTCTGTGTTGCTACATTTTGGAGCAGCAACATATTTAATTAGTGGTGTTGTATTGAAATTCTTCCCAACTGCAGGCTTCATAAAGCTCAAGCTAGTGTTCCTATTTTTGTCTAAATCCAGTATAAACTCTTTTTGCATCCACTGCTTGCACTGTGTACAGCGAAATACTGAAGAATCATACTGACATCTGGGAAAAAAATGAAATGCATTAGGACATGGTGTGTCTTTGTGACCTTGGGTGAACCTTGGGTGATTTTGTGAACAAGTTGTCTGTGGGATGCAAGTTGGAAGTTTTCCAGAATCAGGAAAATGATATTAAAAAAATCCACTAGTCCATGTGATCAAAATGTACAGAGCTCATTTCTAAAGTGTGAGCTTACAGAAGCAGCAAGTCTGTTCCCAATATAAGCTTATGGCTTGTAGAGACCATTGCTTTTGCATGCTTTCAACTATTAAGCAGAAGGGTAAAAACTTTTATTAAAATGGTTTGATAAATCAAAAGAAATGTATGTATTTCTTAGATTGTTGGTCTACGTGAGTCTGAACGAAAATTACAACTGCAGATTGAAGAACAGGAAATGAAGGTCATCGACCAGGAAAACATAATACGTGAATTAGAGTCTGCACTTGAACACGTCAAGTTGCAGTGTGACAGGCGGCTGACCATACAACACAAAGAACACGAGAAAAAACTACAGTTAATACTGCATCATTTCAAAGGTATTTGCTTCGGGGGAGGTTGGGGGGGGAGGATTGTACATCAAGTATTATCTTCTGTCACTATGGAGAAATACTGTAATCCAACTGAAAAAAAAAGAGTAAAGTTCAGAGATATATTTTGGCTGTCACTAATTCTGATATTGTGTAGGATGCTGAGGAACAGACACATGGTGTCTGAATGAACTGAAAAGTGAGTGTTTTTTTAAAGCAGTGTAAGAATTGTTGTATTTTCGTATTGAATTTGCTGATATTGAAAACTTGAAAGATACTGGTCCTGCTGATCTTGATCTTCTAAATACTTCTATTAAAATTGACAGGCAGGGTTGACATGGCCTTTTTGATCCTGTGTCATACTAGTTAAAATGTACACCACTGCAAGCAAAGTGTCAGCAAGATCCAAGGCATATTCTGCTGGGCATCTTGATTTCTGGCACAGAGATATCTGGTTCTTAAACTAGTTTTACTTGTCCTAGAACAAGATAATGAAGGTATTGCAGAAACCTTGAAAGGGTACGAAGTAAAAGTCCAGCAACTGGAAAAAGACTTATTTTTCTATAAGAAAACCAGCAGAGAGCTGAAGAAAAAATTGAAGGGCCTCTTTGGAGAGTCATCCCATCAATTATTGGCATCCCCTAAATGTAAGTATATTAAAATATTTATGCAGTTGTCAGTAGACCATTTGAAGGGTGATGAACACATAGAAGTATATCAGATAGACATAAAAATGATATTTTTACTGAACTAACTATTCTCCAGGAATATATTACACCTCTCCTCCAGTTTCAAAGGAGAGACAACATTGGTTTGTAGCTGTAGCAGTGGTATACCAGTGGTTTAAATTTTTGTTCTGTTTTCTGTGGATTTTAACATAATTTCAGTATCTACAACCTCAAACTGTTGTGGTTAAGAAAAAGGAATTTTACTATCTGAAAGGGTCTGAATGACGTTGTAACTAACAGCATTGTCATCTGTCATGGTTTTAGATAGGCTGCTCCCAGTACTTGATTTCATAGAAGTTACCTATGGGGAGACTGTCAGTGAAGAATTTCAGTTACTAACTTACTTTAGTTACATACTTACTAACGCTAAAAGAGAGGATTTATAGACTTGTAAGGGGGGCAAAAAAAGAGCTAATGTGATTTTGTGCTTGGACATGAGAAACAAACAAAAAAAAACCCCAAAAACTTCCAACAAAAAAACCAACAACCAACTGCTACCGTAAGTTTTCAATTGTTGCATGTCCTACTTGCCAGAATCCAAACCTGCAGTAGAGCTATTCAGGTGTAGGAGAAAAGAAGGTTCAATTTTGGTGGTCTCACACCTCTCAATGACACCATGAATATCTCACATGCACAATAGAGCCTTCTTAGCACTGTGTTTCTTCTTAAGGCTCAGCACGACTGGTTCTTCCTCCCAGCGGAACAGATGCTTCTGTTTCTTTGCACTCGGGCAGTGCCATGCCTTCCTAACACATAGATGCTGATCACGTACCTGGCTGCTCCCAGAGTGAATTAAGGCTCAGCTTTTGCCCTCGAGGCAGGATAATGAGCCAACACATCCTTTACTATAATGTACACTGTCCAACTGTGGACATGAATATTGCAGAAGTTGGATTATAAATGAGCGTGAGAAGCACTACTCTGTGTCTAGTATACCAAGTTCATACTAGTTCAGGGCATGTGTTGTTGTGGGGAAACACCCAATCCTAGCCAAATTGTAGCAAGAAGAAGGGAGAGAGTCCCTGTGAATTTACAGCTTTTTCAAATGCATACGTTCTTAAGTTTTATAAGAAATACTCTGTATTTAGTTATTTTTCTCTTGAATACACTTTGAGGCATGCTGCAAAACAATGTAATAAAAACACATTATAATTTGTTGTTGAGCTTTAAAAATAATAAAAGCCCTTAGTGTACATTGCCATCAAATTTGCAGAATGTGTTTTGTGTGTTGTGCTAGGGTAATTGCTGACTGCTTTTGAATATATGAATAGTTTCATATTTGACTGTTACGGTTCAGTTATTTTAAGAGTGCCTACTAGGATACATTACAAGTTAGAACAGTGAGGCTTGTATTACAAGCACCTTGTCACAGGAAAGTGATAGCTAATACCTTTAATTTTTTTGTAGCTGACAAACTTTTTAACAGAAAGGAAAAAATGTGAGGTGCTGATAATTTTTCACCATGTTCACACTAAAAGTTACTGATGCTGTAAAACTGTATTGACTAACTAATATTTGTTGACAACTCAGAAGTGTTGTAACTTTTAGCTATTTATGTCCTGATAAATTTCATTTTAGGTAACAGTACTGGTGACAAGGCATCCAGTCAAGAAGACGCAGAAGTTGCTTCTGAAGAATTCAAGTCTACACTTAACCTTGAAACCAACAGTCAACCAGGGAAAATAAAAGAAACAGACAGAACAAGTATCTTAAGAGCACAGCAGAATTCATACAAGCTTGGAGAAGATGTTTCTGAATTTGGGTGCAACAAAGAGTGTTTGTCAAGCACTAGTGATGACAAAACAGGAACCGATGAACCTCAGGCTTCAAAATCTCATCCTCAGCTACCTTCTGTCATCCAGAGAAGAGAAACCGTAACACAGTTTCAAGGAGTAACTCCAGTAAAACTGTCACGCCGAGAGCTACGTCATATTCCTCCCTCTGAATTATCTTTGAGACGCTCGAGCCTTGGAGGTGGTGTCGGTTTTATTGCTCCAGATTCCATTGAAATGGACAAAAAGTCTAGTGTCACTAAGACATAGTTACTCTTTATTCCATTTTTACTAGCTGTTGCTACTGAAGCAACTGTATTAGATTTCTTTGTTCATGGTCTTAAGTATCAACCGTGGATAAATGAGTAAGTGTTCTTTAGTTCTTACTGCTCACTATCGAGTCGTTAGGTGTTACGCTCACACAGTTTCATTGAATCTGAGATGAATTTTAACTGACACAGTATCTAAGAACTGTCATTCAAAGGCCTTTGAACATTGAAGAAATTATTTATATTGGTTTGGTTTTTTGCAGTAACTTCAAAAAATATAAATGTTTTTCAAAAATTGTACTGTAAAGTGCACTGCACTTGCATAACTTAGGTTTCCTTGAACAATATTGTACTTTGCTTTCTTGGGTAGAAACAGTAACAAACTATTTAATTTATTTGGATATACAGCTAGAAAATTTAGTTGTCAGTTGTCACCTACCATTGATAATGACTGGCTGCTGTAGATTTTTTTATCTAAAAACATTTTATATGAACCATGTTTGAGATAAAAATTGGTACGTAAAGATAAATTTGTTCCTGAAAACATAAAATACTTCTCTTTTTTCTTCTTTACAGCTTGTTTATGAAATTAAGAGAATTGCTTATTTTGCTTTCTGTTTTTGTTTGTTGGGGATTTAAAGAATTGCACTTCGCAACTCAAAGTGTGATATTTATTTCTGTACTACCAAAATGGAAAGAAAAAAAAAAGAGGACCAAATTCAGCATACTTTAGGTAAGCCAGATGGACCAATATATTATTTTATTTGTACTACTTAGTCATGTCCTTTCACAGACAACTTATTCTTCTGGATTCCATATCTGCTTGAGACCAAGGACTACACATATCCTTCAGTTTACTGTTATACTATTGTTGGTAATGCATTCAGGATGAAAAGCAAATCTTTTTTGTAAGAGGACAGCGGTCACTGAGAAGGCATACACTTAACAGCTGCACAAACCTGAAGGCAGAGACCAGCATGTCAGCATTTAAATGAGACCAACATTTCTAAGTATAACTCTCTCCTACATGAAAAGTGGCAGTATGGAAAGTAAGGTTAGCTTTCTTTTAGTGGTGGACATCAGCCAGTCGTGTTTGAAAATGTTGTCTTAGATTATCAATGTACCTAGGAAATTTTGCTTTCTGCTATTATCTAGGCAAGGTCTTATGTATAGCATGTATGGGTATAAGTATAAAAGAACTGCATTTTTCCATGCTGCAAACACAGTTGAAATCTGTCCACATGACAAAGATGCTATTATATTACAGCATGATAAATGGACCTATTGTCTTGTGGCACATTTTAAAATTTGCTGTGTAGACTGCAAAATATTTCATTCTAATCAGATAGATAAACCACTTAACATGTCAAATGATTGTATCTTTCACAATTATACCTAATTACTACCTATTATTCAGCTGAATTCTGAGAAAAGGATTGGGGTCTTTCTTTATGGATTTTGGTTGGGCTTGATTGTTTTTACTGTTGTGGAAGTACTGTGCCTTAAGTTTAATACTAGTGTATATATCATTCACTTAATGTTTCTAGTCAAAAAAACAATAAACAGAAATATGTAAATATAGTTTCAAATGTGCACTTACTTACTACATCTTGGTATTAAATGAAGGAATTGTTGAAGGCATTTCTTCTCAAGATAATACTGTGCATTATCACACGCCTGATATTACTCTATAAATAAACATTAATTCCTCTTCTTTTGAAGTTTCCACAAATGAAAAACCTGTTCTTTATGGGTGCAAAATAAGCAAGGAAAAATGCAGGAAAGTACAACTCAATCACTAGTAGATGTCAGCTCGTGCGCTGCACGTTTCTGTAGCTGTGACACTGCAGATTAAGTAGTCATTCAAACATTAGATTCTGTAAGCCACACACACCCATTTCAAGACTACAACGCACAAGGTAACTACAGTGTCACCTAATGGTAGATAAATACATCAGATACACTAGTGATCTTCAGAGAAGTGGAAGAATTGTTGACCATGAGAGGGACCAAACATAAGAGAGGCCAGTAAGGCAGTCATATAGGGAAGAGAAAAGTAAGCGGTGATTTATGTTCTTATTTATGTATAAAGCTAACAAATAAAACGGTTTTACCTCTTTCAGACAATATGTAGCTCCTCTTATTTCTGCTAATTAAAACCAAGACTTTATGTGACAGGTTTTTATTATCACTCTGTTTTACTTCCTTGATGTTATTCACTGGCATTTACGGCCTTCACTGACATTTGGCTCATGTGCAATATGGAGATAAAAACAATATGCAGCTAATCTGCAGTGATCCACCAAGCCATTATTTCACTTAATAACAGCTGTTTCTCCTGCAACATCCTGCTAAAACTAACTACAAAAAAAAGCCATGCATATCATCTGTTCTGTTGCCTAACTTATGATCAGAATTCTCTGTTACAATTATCTGAACACTGTGATGGCTGCATTTCCAGAATATACTCTTGCCCTTTCCATTACTGACTCTTTGCTTAGGACTGCACATTGTTACCCCATGCAAGGAGTTTGCAGAAGTTTTCAGATTTGTGTAAATATTAGTTGCACCTTTGAGAAGCAAACCTTGGCTGTTAGCAAGTTAGTGGAAGATTTACCCCATCTATACCAAAACAAAGCTTTGTTCTTAGCAGCTTAAAGGTGAGATTTAACAGGTACTGAAACTCCAACTACGTGTGTGTGGTGAGGGACCTTTTATCCTGGGAAAGCAATTTTGAATCTGACTGATTTGAAGGTTCCCGCTTGAATGCACTTTCATTGCACGGCCAATAAATAGTATGTCAGTTCTGATTTTCAGGATCAGTATGCTGATGATGCGGGTTTTTCTATGTAGGGCTTCCAATTAATCTGAAAATATTTTGTAAGAAAACTATTTGCAGGGCATCACTTCAACAAATGCACATTTTATGCATTTCTGATTTTTACTTAATAGCAAACACTAAGCACAATACAGCAAATTTTGTTCTACTGCAAACAGTAGTCTCATTAACTTGGTGTCGTGGTTTGGGCTGGGCTGGTCATGGAAACGAATGACGGATGCTCTCTTTTACTTCTCTCCCCTTCAGAGAAGGGAAAGCATCTCCCTTCAGGGAGAGAAGGATGAGAGAGAAGAGAGACATATAAGTTTAAAAAGAAACTAGGCTACTTTAATGAAAATATTAATAAAATAATAAAAAGAAAATAACGAAATATATGCAATATATACAAAACCATATGGAGCTCCCAGCTCCATGACAATCACATCACCAGCAGGCTGGGAAAGTCACAGATTGGACTCAGCAACAGGGAACTGAACTCAGGATCTGGATTCAGAATCAAAGGCAGACAAATCAACGGAGTTCTCCTTGGATGCTGGCCATCACAGAAAGAGCTGACGCTTTGATCCCGCAGCTTTTATACCGAGCATGATGCCGATGGGATGGAATACCCCGTGGGTCAGTTATGGGTCTCCCATCCTATCCGCTCCTCCCTGCAGGTGGGACCCCTCTGTGCTCTCCCACTTCAACCCTCCAATGGGGCACACAACAAAGTTACCTGACCTTGAGTGTTCCAGAAATTAATACAAGCAGGAGCCTCTCTGGGTACCGTTCCTTGGTATGAATTACAAACATCCAGCCTTATCACCGCTAGCAGCCGAACGCTGTCTGAAAAACGTACCATTAACTTCAGAGAGTGCAGTTCGTTAGAAGAGCTTAACTGAGAAGTAAAATGACTGAAAAGCAAATCGGCTGTTTCACTTCAAACCGGGACACTTGGCTCGCTCACGCCACCATCTGCAGCCCCGCAAGGCCTGGGCCGTGCGCTGCCGGGCAGACACCACGACACCCAGCGAAGGGCGAGGCGGGGGCTGTCACACCGACCGGATGCGGGATGTCACGGCGGCGAAGCGCCGCGCTGCCGTTCCCCCGGCCCGCACGCAACCCGCAGCGCTGCCCGCCCGCGGCCCGCCGGCCGCCAGGGCCCGCCAAGGGCGCTACTTCCGAGCGGCCCGAGGGAAACCCTGGCGTCCGTTCCGCCATGGCTGGCGCAGGTAAGGGCGTACCCCGTTTCTGCCATTCCCCCTCCCGCCTTCTCCCTCGGGCCCCAGCTCCGCGGCGATAAGCCGGCCGGGGCTGAGGGGAGGCGCCCGCTGCCCCCGCGCCCCGCAGTTATTTTGATCCCGGCCGGAGCCCGTATCGCCCGGCGCTGGCTGGGCTGCGGCGCGCGCCCCGCCCCGCCCCGCCGCCGCCGGCCTCGCACCCGCGGCCGTTGCAACGGCCCGCCGTTATAACCGCTGTTACAACCGCCCGCGGCCGCGGCGCGGCTGCTCCGCCTTCCCCGTCTCCGCTTCTTCCTCCTCCCCGCCGCCACCGGAGTGAGTGTCCCATGGGCGGCGCCCGCCCCACTCTCCGCCGCTCCCACCTGCTGCCCCTTCCGCCGGCGATGGGGACCCCGCGCCGCCCGCCGGCCTGTGGCGGCGGGGGAGGAGGGCGCTCACCCGGCGTCCGCGGCTCCGGGCGGCGCCTTCCGCGGGGGGCGGCCTGACGGGGCCCCGCCGGGGGAGCGGCGCCCCCGGCCCCAGGGTGGGGGGCGGTTATCCGGGAGCGCAGCGCCGGGGCGGGTGTCGCCGGGCGGGCAGCGCCGGCCGGTCCCGCTGTCACCTCCTCGCCTCTTCAGGGAGGCCGCCTTCGCCCGTACGGGTCCGCAAGGGAGCCGCAGCGCTCGCCAGCCTCGTGGAGGCGGTGAACGTGTCCGGCTGCGCGTCCCTGCCCGTAACGCGGGCGAACTCGGGCTGCCCTCCAAAACCGGGGGTGGGGTGGGGTGGGGGGAAGGCCGTGTGTGCCTGCCCGGCTCGGGAGTACGGGCGCTTCTCCGCAGAAGCGGCGCTGCCTCTTCGCAGTCTTCAGCGGCTCGCTGCGTCTGGTTGTGTGTTTTGATGAGAGGTGGGTTATTTAAAAAAAAAAAAAATTGGCTACAGCAAAAGTGCTGATCGTAGTTAGAAGTCAAAACGCCATTGGGACGTAGTGTTTACTGATCACTGGTTATTTGGTTGTTTAAGGCTACTTAATACGTATTGGTATCTAGAGATTTGCTTTGATGCACACAGTAAACTGACCATCAAAGTTTGTTAGATAGAAGTTCCTAACTTTAAAGCTTAACTAATTTCCTTTTTGTTTGTTTTTTTTGAGGGGATGGGGGTGGGAATCAGGGGAAGAAAAGCAAGGGAGGTTACAAGGGAGGTCATTCAGCATCCTATGCTCAAACTAAAGTCAGACTTGCCTTTTATGTTTTTATACTGAGCTTAAAAATGTTTTAAAAAACGTTCTTCCTCAGAAACATTAATTTATCTAAAGCACAGCAGTAAATTGACCATTTAAAGGGGACTTTAAAACTGTGCCATGCCCGTTACCTGACGTGGTTTATTGCTGCTGTGTATGCCAGTGATGCAATTCTCAAGCAGATTTCTGAACCAACTTTTGGTTTGGGTTTGGTTTTGGCTGTAGAGTTACTTGTGAAGCTCATTGGCAAGCTGATGACTTTAAATTTTAAGGATTCAGAGCAGTTTAGTGCAACTTCATAGCTCTTGATCAGAGGGCATAAAACAAAAGCAGTTTAAATGGAGAGAGCTTGTCCAACTGGGAGGACCGCCTCTGCAAAACTTCCTGTAAATGCACCTACAAGGAAAAGTAGATTGAGCTTGCTCTGCTAAATGTATAAACAGGCAAAGCATTATATAATGTGCAGAGGGTATGAAGGTTGATCAGTACCAGTAGGGAATGGACACGTTCCTTCATTTTCAAATGTCTATTTTATTGTTATTTCAGTTTTATATGCAAGTACTGAAATCAGTCAATACTTCAGGTGTTTGCTAAGAACATATATTGGTTGTAGATTATCATAAATATGTATTTTAGTGGTAGAAACAAGTAGATTTCATGTGGGAAGAAGCTTTAGCATGACAATACCCTACTTTCAGTTTCCTAAAATCCGCATTTTTATTAGCGGATCATTTGACAGTGAAAGTGGTTAAATAGGAAATTGGTTATATTTTTGTGTTCTTCAGTGTGTTTTCCTTGATATAGCTTTAAATGTGAGGCTTTACTATGTGGTTATTTCACAGATGCTTAAAGGTGTGCTACTGTCATCAGACTAGAGGTTCCCAAATTGCTCACTTCTTGGAGGTACTTGAACGCTTGCCAGTTAAATGGTAATTCATGCACATGTGCAAAGCTGCACACAGGCCAGGAACCTGCTGATGCTCAAACAAAATAAGTTTGTGGATGTGTGCTAAACTCTTCTTAGGATATGTATTGGACAGTTTATAGTAGAGCTTTTGAAACTCAAATATTTCAAAGGCTATTTCACCTCCAACATGTGGGTGCATTTTTTCTTACCACAATCTTTGTTACATCATGTCTAAAACGAGCCGGAGGCTCCTCAGGGCATCGTTGGATCTTATGTGTCTGAATATACTTAATACACTTCAAGGAACTGAAGTTAAAAAGATACCTTTTCTTTTAAAACACATCATAATTTAACTTTCTAAATATGTTTCCTTGTTCACCAAGAACTTAAGGTAGAGTAAGCACTTTGTGCGTACTAATCACTGTATCAGATGAGTAATACGTTATGTGTTTCATAAATAGGAACAACTTGGTATAATCTATCGATGTTTATATGATGATTATTATGACATGATTTATAGAAGAGTATGACCTAGGAATGAGTAGAGCACCTAAAAAATTACAACTTGCTAGCCTTAACAAATGCTTTTATGTTGCTTTGAAATTACATGGTACATCATGCTTATGTTGTTGATAAGTCAATCTGAATAATAGGTTATTCTGTTTGTAGGAACTCTTCTCACAAGCTTTATAGTTTGAAATAGATTGCAGACAGTTGAACTAATAGTCTGCTAGTGATCTGCAGAGCAGAAAGTTTTGAAACTGGGTCATTTACTGCTGCCACCTGTGTATTGGTGCCATAGTGATGTTGCTACTTTGAAATCTATTACCAGTGATTTTTTTTCATTAACTTCAAAATGGCGGATTAATAACTTTCTTGGTACATTAGAGAAAGTCTTCTCAGAAGCATATGACTAGCGCTAATGCAGAACACACATGGAAACAACTCCAGGTACTGATGTTTGTTTGTTGGGCTTTTTTTTTTTAACTTGCAGTCTCACTTGAGATATTAATGAGCCATGTAGATGCCACAAGCACACTTTGTTTTCTTTACAACTCTTGAAGATTTATTGTTGTACTCCATATTATAAGGAAAGGAATTGTCTTGCATTTAGATAGGCTTCGGCCAACTGACTGTTAGGAATATGTAACACTTCTCAGGCTGCCAGACTCTTGAAACTATTGTAAAGGCTGAGATGATTTTTCAGAACCTAGTTTGATCTAAGGAATTACAAAATGCCATGTGGTATTTGAATGCTTTTTTTGTGTGATCAAAAAGCCTCTTTGAGCACAGCCTCAAACTCAAGAATGTCCATGCTTTAATTTTATCGGACTGTTCATATCTATAATAATAAAGAACAACACAAACTATAATTCTCTGTTAAAGGGGGAAAAAATACCTTTTAAAAGGAATGGCAAACATCTATGCTTAGTTGAAAGCTGTTGAGACCAGCCCATTGGTTTCCTTTGGGGAGTCCTTCGTGGGACTGAAATAGAATAATGAATGGATAGAACTGGAAGGGACCTTAAAGATCACCTAGTTCCAAGCCCCCTGCCATGGGCAGGGACACCTCCCACTAGACCAGGTTGCTCAAAGCCCCATCCAGCCTGGCCTTGAACACTTCCAGGGATGGGGCATCCACAACTTCTCTGGGCAACCTGTTCCCATGCGTCACCACCCTCACAGTAAAGAATTCCTTCCTGATATCAAGAGTCCCTCCCCATCTTTCCTGTAGGCCCCCTTTAAGTACTGGAAGGCTGCAATATAAGGTCTCCCTGGACCCTTCTCTTCTCCAAGCTGAACAACCCCAACTCTCTCAGCCTGTCTTCGTAGGAGAGAAGCTCCAGCCCCCTGATCATCTTCATGGCCCTCTTCTGGACTCTCTCCAACAGGTCCATGTCCTTCTTATGTTGGAGGCTCCAGAGCTGGACTCAGATGGCGTCTCACCAGAGCAGAGTAGAGGGGGAGAATCACCTCACTTGAGCTGCTTTTGATGCAGGCCAGGATGCAGTTTGCTTTCTGGGCTGCAAGTGCATGTTGCCAGTTCATGTTGAGCTTCTCATGAACCAACACCACCACCATGTCCTTCTCAGGGCTGCTCTCAATCCATTCTCCACCCAACCTGTATTTGCGCTTAGGATTGCAGTGACCTGGGTGCAGGACCTTGTACTTGGCCTGGTTGAACTTCATGAGGTTCACATGGGCCCACCTCTCAAGCCTGTGCAGGTCCCTCTGGATGGCATCCTCTCCCTCCAGCATGTTGCCATGCCACACAGTTTGGTGTTGTCAGCAAACTTGCTGAGGGTGCACTCAATCCCACTGTCCATGTCACCAACAAAGATGTTAAACAGCACTGGTCCTAGTGCTGACCCCTAATATTATTTGGTAAAATTTGGCTGTCAGAATTGTAAGTGTGGTATTAAAATGTGAGGGATGGCATGGTGGTAGGCCCCAGTGAGTCACTGGATCCATCTTTAAGTGTTGCAGAAGTGGGATGATTAGATCCTGCTGTAATACGAATAGGTGTATTGAAATGTCCTACTAACTGAGTTAGTAATGTCAACAGCTCTGCTAGAATTACATGAAAAATAATCTATAGTCTTATGTATTTGCAGTTTCCTCTACAAGCTCATTACTGTCCTCTTTTTTTTTTTTCTTTTTTCTGTTCTGTGGAAACAAATGCAATTCAGGAATAAACTTCCATAAATTAATTTAATGTTGTTACTGAAGTATTTCAGTGAGTCATAACAGCAGATTTCCATGGGTTGTACTTACTTAATATGCTTGTCAGCAGGGCACTTCATTGCATGCCAGATACAGTCAAACAGCAAAAGTACACGTATTTTTGTTGCATTTGTTGAAAAGGGAGAGGGGAGTTTGCAGGCATATTTCATAGTGATGTAGAGCTTCAGCTACTATGGCTAACTGACTCCAGCCTGTTTTCATCTTTCTTTATCTCTTGTTCTAGAGTGACTAATAACTGTATTTTGATGATGTTTTCTCTTCAGTTGTATTTTCAAAGGATCTAGCTGCTATCACTGCAGCTTGAAAATATGAAAAGTTTTCAAGTTGTATAGGCAAAATGAAGTATTTGGCACCATTAGCAACTGACAACTTAATAAATACTGTGTTGTGCTGTTCATTTATTTATATGAAAACCCAAATATATCACAGTAAGTAGACAGAGACTAGAAATGCCAAGGTTTTGATTGACTAGAGTGCACTAATATTTTTTTAAGCCAAATACAGTAGAGAGTTTACAAACTTCCAGTGTTAAGACTGTTGTGGTCTGGAGTAGTGCCAAGAGCACCATTCAGTATTGTAAGTTCATGTTAATAGTGTGACTGAGCACTTACCTTTGGTGCTGTTTTTCTGTGAAGATATATCTTTAATCTTCTCTCTGAGTTTCAGGTTTCAACTTACTGCATGTTCAAGCAGTAAGAGCGTAGCACCTCTGTGCTGTAACTAAGCTCCTAAGCAGGGTAACAATAGTTATCGAGTATTAAAATGCGTTTAACACACGCACAAACCCAGGAAAATCCTAACTTACCCTGTTATTTAATCATTTAAGAGAGTAAAAAGTGCTAATTACTTATGGTGGTTTAGATGTTATTGATGTGGTTTTTTTAAGCTGTGGTCTGATCAGAGAGTCTGAACATCAGCATCAGGTAGATTCACGATTTGATGTCAAGTTTGTTTTATTCTTAGGATACAACCAGCTTCATACGATAAGTTTCATTTTCTGTTTTTGAGAGAAATAGAATAGGGTAACTTTTGTATGAGAAGAATGCTATTCACTGTAACCTTTGTCTTTGGCAAACTTGAATAAGACCAGTATTGACTTACTTGTTCATTCTCTTTCACCTCTGAGAACTAAAATGTAATACTCCTTTTTAATAATATTCTGGGGTAATGGTCACAATGGTGACCATTTACCATAACATTGGTAACATAGCATTGTTTCATGTTGATAATGTCTGAGCCTCTTTAGAGCACTATACAATTTTGTCCTTGAGAAAGTCTGAAATCTAGCGATAAAAAAACAATCTCTTGAAATTTCTGTAGATTCTCATGTTCTTCTGTAATAGTAATTAACAAGCAACACATTTGTAGACCATCTATGCAGACATTCAACTTACGTTCACAGTTGTCAGACTGTAAGGAATCCTTTCAAGCAGTGCATTAAAAAAGTATTTCACTGCACCTATCTATTGTAGTACATTAACACAGCTAGGTGTTTTCTATGAAATGTATAATCACTGATGAAATAACATCACTTTTACCTTCTCCCACTTCACTAAACTTTGCATGGAAAAATTGCAATTAGCCAAATATTCTTATACCAAAAATTTAACTTTTACACTGGGTACATGATTTGTACTTTGGAATGGCATTGGGATATACACATTGGTTATAGCTATCGGGGAGCAATGGAAGGCATAAGTGTCTTCCCCAGTTCTGCCTCACTCCAGTACATCCTCTGTGTTGTGCTGTAAGAAGAGGCGAGCCTAATGTTTGAGAACAGTACCAGCCACAACGCTGCTTACTGAATCTCCAGTGGCTTGGGAACAAAATGATACTGCTTGTAAGATAAGGAATAAGGCTGCTTACCCAAGACTAGAGCCTGCATATGCCTAATATCAACTTGCATTCTTTCTCAAATCGTATGTTTGTCAGGCTCCAGAGATGGCATCTGAAACAGTTTTGGAGCACTACACTATTTCCATACCTTTTTGGTTTTTTCTTTTTTGCCCAGTAGATCATGAAGGCAGACTTCTTTTAGAGCCTTCTACTTGTTTTTTCCATCAAACATAAACTCTCAGGAACAAATGTATATGCCTAAAAATAGCTGCTGTTTTATAGATTATTCATTCCTTTTGTAGTTTTTGTTAGAATACTTAAGATAATACAACTTATTAAAATATAAAGAAATAATACTGAGTTTTGAGGCTTTTTAGTAGTAATCCTGCAGCTAACAGATATGAATTAATGATTGTTTCTATAAACGCTGTTTTCATTCTTATTTCTGTGCTACTTTCCTAGGAAACCTAATAACTAAAAAGAAGCCAGCTCAGTAGAGTATCGTATGTGGCAATGGCGTCTGCTCTAATCAGTTCAGTTCCTACCACTGCATCTCGTTTTGCTTTACTACAAGTCGAAAGCGATTCCGATTTGGAGCCTGGAAAAGGAAGAAACAGCCGAGGTGCCAGTAAATCTCAGGCTTCTGGGGGAAGATCATGTACAAATGAGAAAAAGAGACAGAAAAGGAGAAAAAAGAAAGAACAGCAGCAGAGTGAGGCCAATGAGGTAAAGGGATTGTATTTTCAGTAGTGAGTAAGGTTGTTAGCTCATAAATAATTTTTGCTGTCTCTGGCAAGTCATTGTTCTGTTTTTTTAATGAAGCAAATGCTACTTAGTCACAGAGACTGCCTTTTTTTTATCTGCTTTATTAAGAATTCTTTATATAAAATCAGGATACTCCCTACTATACAAGTTGACACATTGAAAATTTTAAATGAGAATAAATTGCTAGGTTTTACTTTTTTGACAGCACCACTTGAATAATTAATTTCTGATGAAGGGCATGACCTTTCTAAAAAGTGATTAATAGGAAGCAGCTTGTTTTCAGAGGCTTGTAGGTAGTCAGTTCTAGTTGTCTCCTCAGAAGCCGGCATGTTCAAACGTGCTTTCAAAGTTTCTGTTTCTTCTTAGGAGATAGTTAGACCTACCTACTCTATTTGAAGAACTTTAAAATCTGCTTTCCTAAGTTGTAATATTCAGATCTATCCATCACTCCAGCCCCTTAATCTATTAAATCCAGAGCCCTATTTTTTTTTTTCCTGTGAATCGGGGAGCGGAGTGAAGAACAGTGGTGATTTTTCTGACATTATGATTCTTAATTGGAAAGTTAGGAAATTAGGAAGTGAGACTGAAAGAATTGTTCCAGTTTCTGGATCTGTTCAGGCAGCTTCTGCCTGGAACTGAACCTATCTCCTATCAAAAAAGTCCCCAAACCCATCTTCTTTTCTTTTAGTATCTATTAAACTTAAAATCTTTGACGTTTTGGTATTTGCAGTAATGCTAAGTAAAGTGGGGTTTTTTTTCAGCTTTGTTGCTATTCTTTTTATATTGAAGATTAAGTTTTCGATAAGCATACCTTGATGTTTCTTTATGCCTTCCTTAACACCATCAAAACTTTTAACACCATCAGAAATAATTGTGTGTATGCATATGCACTGCATATATCTACAGAAATTCATTTGCATGGAAATGATACTTATTCTTGTGATTGCAGACAGGCAAGTAAGGGCTGACTCATTTTCTTCACCCCAGTGTGTACTATGTCAATGGCTATACTCCACTGAAATTATAAATCAGAATGGCCTGCACCAGTGTTCTTGCCAGCACTGTAATCTGAAGATGGAAGCAGGGGTTGTAGTGCTGGTGCAGGCAGCAAGAGAGACAGTAGCCAAGCAAAAGGCAGTATGGCAAGGGACTGTTTGGAGGGGAAGGAAAACAATTCTGAAGTATCTGCATTATTGTCTGAGTTTAAGTAACTTTAAGCTAAGGTGAACACTCAATGAGATGCGATAAACACATTAAGGAGAATACTGCCATTGTTCTTTGTTTCCTCTTTCATCTGATAATAGCTTCTTTCTCCCTTCCAGGAGCCTTTATGCTAGTAGATTGTATTGGTGCCTTTATTTTCACTCCAAGTAAGGACCAGAGTGTCAATTCATTTTTAAGCTTGACAGTGAATGTCTTTGAGCTGCCAAATTTGCAGGTTATTTGTTATCTATCTAATTTTACAATTATGTAAGGTATATTTAAGATGGCACTGTTGTATCCATATGGTGCAGTGATTAAAAATAATTCTTATTGCAGGTTCTTAAAGTGTGACTAACTTTAGATTGTTGTTAAACTGTAAGGATTGTATACATTGTTCTTTTCTACCTGAACCTCTAGTTCCTCTGTTTGCCAGTGCCAAATCTGTGTATAATACCTTTTCTTTGGTGTTATATTTAATTTGGGTCAGATGTGAGCACACCATAATACCCAATCCAAAATGAAATCTGTTGGACACAGTTATTTCTTCAGATTTATTGAAAGTATTTTCATCTAGAAAAACATGTTTACTTTTTCAGTGGTTTATGTTATGTGGCTGTGGTGTTTCTGATCCACAGTTTTCCATAATTTTACAGTATGGTGTGTACCATAAATGATTAAACAAAAAATATATCCCAAACTATAGAGTAAGGTAAAGAACATGCATATCTATTTGCATGTGCCTGAATGTCTTTGTTAGTCCATTAAGACTGTTTCTGTATACTTGTCAACGTTTTGATTAATGTTGAAAATAACTGTTTTTCAGCTCAGAAACCTTGCTTTTAAAAAGATTCCTCAGAAGTCCTCGTATAGAGGCTGCCTGTCTCAGCATGAACAAAAACTGCATACTGCAATGCAGAAGGACTCTCAGGAAGAAAACTGGCAGGAGTGGAGACAAAGAGATGAGCAGGTACAGCTTACGGTATTTAGCTGTCTTTGGCTTTCCTGAAATACATTACTCCATGAAGTTAAGTTTCATGGATAAAGAGAGATGGCTGGAGAGCAAGCAAGAAAATAACTGCCATGTAGAAGGAAAGGTTTCAGTGGAAATTCAGGCCACTTCTTCTGTTAGAGACAGTTTAGAGCCAGCACATGCCGCTCTTTGCACACATCATAGCTGGACTGTGAATACTGGAGTATGGTAAGAGGAATTTATATTATTTGGACAAAAAGTAGCTGTGGTACCATGGAAGGATGGTGAAATGTTGTGGTGGGAGCAAAGCTGGGGATGTTTTGGTGGAGCAGCATGTGGATACTCAGTATGGATCCACAGTAAACTGGGCTTCGTAAGTTCTGTTAGGCATGAAATAACTACTTCCTTTCTAGGTAACAAAGAGTACTTGAACTTTTTAGCACACTAGGGTAGTCCTATCAGTGTAAGAATCTCTGTATTTTAATGTTAGAACATCTATTTGGTAATAATATTGTTAATAGTGTTCATTAACGCTTGAACAATACAATAGAGATAAAGCAAAGACTGACTGTGCCTGTATGAAGGCCAATATAATGCTTTCACTGTGTTTCTTCTTTCCAAAGCTACCGCAAAGAGAAGTTACACAGCAAAATGCATTTAATCCAAAACAGTAAAATAATCTCCACCTTGAACAAATACAATAGTTTGCTGTCCTTGTGATGCCAGTTAGGAAGAGTACTTATAGTTAAAACTAGCCTTTTGGGGTTTTGACTTGAATTCAGCATTTAAAATTGTCCTTTTTGATACTGAAGAATATATAGTGATTTTCTTGTATGGTGTTTTAAAATTATATGAATGTTATGAATTGTTCGCAGTACTTCAGCTATGTCTTTTTTCGGATGGTGCTTAAAGAAATGTTTTAGTATACTTTTTTTAGATTCCTTTTAAATAATTGTCTGCTCTGCATCCATTCACTGTGGATAATAGTTAGGGCTGTCTTGTTATGCTTGAAGATGCCCTTCAGAGTATTTAACTTCGCACAAACTTTTTCAAGGCGAATTGCTAATAAGTGACACCAACTGGATTTACAAGGTGTTTCATGAAGCTGTTGGACTTCTATGCTGGCATCTACTAGGATGCTAATTTCTCTTACAGAGAAATTTTTAACTTATGTCCCACCAAAAAAGATGGTATTGAACTGCTTCATGTTTTAATTAAGACACAGTATAGAAAGCCACGTTGATGAAAGACTGACATTTGGATACTGTCCTTGATTTTGTGTGTGTGTGTTGGTGCTGCTTTGTTATGGGTGTCTCCTTAAACAGAGTATAGCCAAGTTCTTAACTTTGCAAGCTTCTAGATGGTTGCCCTAGCAGTGGAGTAATGACCTAATAATTCTCTTGAAAATATCCAGAGCTAATTAACTTCAGAATTGCTTTTTAAGGTACAGATTCGCTTTGTTCAGAACTTGCAGGTTTTTTTATTCTATGTGGTATGAGGCAATTATTTCAGGTAAAAAACTAACTTTATAGTCTAATTACTTGGTGGAAAATGGTCAGACAAAGTGAACTTAGTTATAAATGATCAATTCTTATTAATTTAAATCTTTCTGACGTATAGGCTGTGAAGTTACTGTAGGATCCTTTTATTTTAAAAATAACTTTTAAGCAATTACTGTAATTATAGCATACGATAGTTATAGTTCCAAAGACATATCTGTCCCATTTTTTGAGAAAAAGGAGTAGCTAAATGCTCTCACAGTTCTTGAGGTTGAAGAATAGACTGGCTTGCGGCACAGCGACATTTTGAAGGGCTTTCTGTGGTCACAGTAGACTAAGCATAAAGAATGGAGGTGCAGTGTGGACTGTGAATATTTTTCCAACAAATCCTGTGTAAACTTGTCTTTTGCTACACTGAACGTTTAGTGTAATGGTTAACACTGGCATGATCACTGTTAGATTGCAGTGTTGATGTTTTGTAAACATGAAATAATTAAACTTTATTTCAGGATATTGGTACGACTGACACTATAGGTTTTGAGGCAACCATAGAGGCTGTAGTGAAGTTTTTTGGTTCATAAATGGTTTAAAGCATTGGATTTTAGACCTCAAAGTGCCAAAAATTTGCCCAAACTCCTTTAAACTTACTTTGAACTTTACCCAGAAACTCTTAAAAATGCGAATATTGGAATCTGATGAGTGGAATGCTACTTGTGATTCCTATCTTAGAACAACAATCAAAATCTTTGCTCTAACTCAAAGTATATAACATGGAGGTCATGTCTCGTTAGGATATTCTCAGTAAAATATGCATAATCAATAGGATTCCTTCTAAAACTGTTATTTCACTCTTCGTAGGTGCTACCCATGCATTATAGCACTGGCAGGCATTGAATTAGCTTGGTTTTTCTTACATGAGGGGAAAAAAGGACACTAGTAAAAATGGTGAGGATTTTAGTTTAATTATGGTGTATGCATTTTTATGCTCTTAAGGAGAACTACAAAAAGCCTGTGAGTCCCCACAGATTTCTGCAGTAGTCTACTAGCAAGGCAGTAAAGGACTTGTGACCCTGAAAGAAAAATTAGGAAGTAAAAGCCAGTGTAACACAAAGAACCATGAACCTTCAATATCCACAGCTATGCTTTATTATTTTTATTTAATATTATCACCAACAGTTTCAGTAATAACTTGTTCTATTGTCTGTAATCTCATTGCCCAAATTGTTGTAACAGTTCTGTTTCAGGATATGCACTCAATGTTACTTTTTTGAAGTAATGAGTTAGTGTTTGTGTATCGCTTCAGTTAAATTACTATTTGTTATGTTCTGTAAGACTATAACTTGAAGAATCCATGGATAACTCTGATTTAAAGATTGTGATCTTAAGGTAAATTTGATTACAGACACAAGGTACAAGCATTAGAGGCTTGATGCGTTGAGTAGAGTAAGAAGTGAACAGAAGTATATGCTTCGGAGTAGGTCTGAAAAGGCAAATCTGCTGAGCAATAGTCTGTCTAGTTGATCTGAGCACAGGGACTCAGAACTGATATGTTACCGAGGGCTGCAGGTAGTTTTTCCTCACGCTTGTTCAGAACATGCCCCATACAGTTGCATTCTCTAAACAACTCAGTGGAAGGTGGGGCAGGCACTTGTCTAGCTTCTGTGTAGTTTGATTCTTAAATGACTTGAAATAAAATTTGGGATGTTCATGCTCCAAGCTCTTCTCTTTCCCATGCTCCAAGCTCTTCTCTTTCCCTTCCTCTGACTGTGTCAAAAGCACGACTGCAGAGTGATTTACATCTGCACCAGTCTATCCCTTTCTATTTTTATTGCGGAATGTTGCATGGTACATACGTGTATGCATGGATTACCCTACCTAAGTCAAGTGTCTTAGCCATTCAGCAGTAAGGTCATGCTCCTCTCAGTCCACTGAATCTTGAATTCTGACAGAATGAAGCCTCTTGTGGAGGGTGTTAGAGTCCTTATCAGCTGTTGCTCAGGTATTGGCTTATTATATCACTACCACCACTTTAGGAATATAAACTTGATAGAGTCTATGTATAGCTTTTTAAGAACAAGTTGTTACGTTAAAGGCAGGTACAGAGGAAAAAAGGTAAAGGAAAAGAGAGAGAAGCCATGCTTATGTTGATGTGGTATATGTTAAAGGAAGAATCAGTTAAATTATCGGGAAGTCCGCAAGAGCACCACTCTTAAAATTAGCAGAAGATGGTAGTTAAAACTTACAGGAGGTCCCTGCAGCAGGAAGGAGAGGTAAGGTATTCTTTTGAGATGAAGATGACAAGTGTTGGAAGTTTATGAAAAGTGATTTTTGTTACAGGAAAGACGGGGCAAGGGAAAAACCATCTGCAAAGTGGGCTCAGCAGACTTGAGAATGCAGAATTCCCAAACAAAATGGTATTATTCCACATCTATGACAACTTCTTTGAAATGTTTGTTTGACGGCATGCCTTGTTTAGTCAAGGTTGCATCAAATCTTGATAAGTGCTCTTAACTATTCTACTGTCCCTGTGTTTTTTCATAAAGTCATGCTAATTGTATTGTAAGATTTAATAAAAGCCTCTCTTCTCTCAGTTGGAGAAACTGATTGGCAGGAAGGTTCAAGCTGCAACTGGCATATACTTACCTGAGAGGAGGGACATGAGTTTGAATTCTTCAGAGGCAGAATGTGTGAAATCCTAGCCTCTCAGTTCCATGCTTTCCCTTGCCAGTTTGTCCAATTGATTATCCAGTTAACTGATAATTAAGAGGTAAATTTTAAATGGTATACAGCAAGGGATGGTGATACTCAGCACTGTGTGAGAAACAGTGTCTTCATGTTTCCACAGAGGTCAGTTCCACAAAGAACATCTCCCAGTTCATGAGGAGTTCCTTTTTCATATTTACCCTCCAAACTACCATACTGCCCGGCACTTTTCCTGTTAAAGCATTGTCAACATTTGTCTTAACTATGAAGCTATTATGTAAATAGCATGGTCTTTCTTCAGCACGGTCTTTCTTCAGCAAAGCTTTTAAGAGAGCTTACTGTAACTTTGTGCGTGGAGCTTTGTGCCTGGATCTCAATTTCTTAAAACTATTAGGTGTACTCCAGAGCTTGCCTATTGGTTGTGCAGTCCCAGCACCTAAGCAAAGGAACCCATGATTTCTAGATTTTTGTATAGGTTTGAGTGGTAGTGAGCCTATAGTTATGTATCCTGAGACAGTCAGGCTATGCATAAAAGCAGGACTGAATGTGCTTGGGAAACTAGGTAGGAGGTGACTGGCTTTGCGAACATTCTGGTCTAAAGCTCTCAACTTTGCTGCTAAAGTAGTGACCTTTGTATTGCCAGCTTCAGACACTCAGTCTTGCCCTGAATTGGGTGACTGCTAGGTAAGTAAATTATGATAGGGTTATTGTTGTATCAGAGATCACATAATGCAATTTTTGTTCAGTTGTTTAATAGTTATAACAACATTGTGGTAGTGCTAATTCTTAATAATTATTTAGGAGCTTGTGTACTAAATTAGGACTTTCAGACACACATAGGTAAAAGTCCTAAATTCATCTTTCCTGTGAATTTACATTGGTTTTGTGTGTTAACTGTTCTCGTTTTGGTAGACTGTTTTTTTAAAATCCCCTTTTCATTATTAAAATGAATATTCAATATCAAATATCAAATATTGAATAATGAATATTTTAATTAAAACCTCTCCTTTTCATTATGTTACTGTTGAGTTTTTAGTGTAGTAGACTACAAAGCCTAATTTTTGGTAGATAGCTATCATGGTCAGATTCGATTCAGCAGTTGTGGGTAAAAACAGTTAATTGATTTTTGGGGAATTTCGGTCAATTTAATTTATTGTCAGCTATCAAACCTCTAATCACTGATTCTGATAAAGAAAACAAACACTTAAGGAAAAAAAAACCTCTCTGGTCACTGCAAAATGCCTCCTTCCCCCTCTTTGTTATGCAGTCCCCTCACTGCAGGTGGTGCAGGAGATGAGGGTCCATTCGCAGGGGCCTCTCCACCAGTAGTGCTCTGGTGAAGCTGGTCCCTGCTCACCGCCCGTGCCTGCAGCCCTTTGGCGTTCCGAGGTGCCTCCAGCCTGGCTGCCACAGTGGGTCCCTGGCTCTTCCCCACCTCCCCCGCTACAAAAACCTTGCCAGTGAGCCCCAGTGCAATCAGTCAACGTTAAGCCTGCACCACAAACCAAAGGCAAAACTAGGAATGACAGCACCCCAAAGTTTGCATGAAATCTTGTAGCGGTTTATGTTGAGAGCACTGTTTTGCTGTGTTTCAAATAATTGCTCGAAATGGGCTGCTTTACTGTGGTAAAAACTAGAAGCCATTGTTTGGTTTTCTCTTATGCGAGACTGATAGTATGAAGAAACAGTTATGAAGAATGTGTGTGCTGCTTTTACACCATATAACAAATAACTTGTAGGCATACGCAAAACATATGCAAAACTTGCAAGTGTTTTTTCAGAACATGGTTCCTATAGACAAAAAAGTGAGTGTGAGTCACGCAGCCCAATTTGAGTGAAGTGTATTAAGACCACTCCAGTAATTCATTCACTTTAACGTCTAGTGTAGTTTATTCTGGAATTAATGAAAAGGACCTCAGTTTGAAATTCAAAGGCCAACAAAATGATGGCTAAAGTAATTATTTTTACTAATTAATATTTCACTTAAGGGCATGAAAAAGAGAGTTGTTATGAAGCATAAAGCTTCCATTTGGCAACGCATCGCACAGGGTGTTGTAGTGATTTCTTAAGACAGTAGACCTCAAAGGAACAGAGTTTTGAATTCAGAACAACTTAATCTTGGATAACTTTGCTGTAAACAGTAAGATAGGTTATTAGCTATTTATATATTTAGATTATCCATTACCTACCTCAACTATAGCATCCATATTCTCCAGATAAATCTTTTATTTTGGTTCTATTGAACTGTTGCTGGTACTGGTCTTCTCAATTCAATCCTTCAACCTTCTGTGCAGCAGCAGCTGGACTTTCCTGTACTTTCCTATTTTCCTGTAACACAAGAAAAAAAGAGATATCCCGTTCTTCATTCATGTTGTGCTGTTCCTACTTCTTTTTCTTAATAGCTTATACATAGAAAGCTTCAAATTTTATTTGCATCTCCCAAGAAAACTTACATACTTCTCAGACATGAAAGAGAAAATATCTTGAAATAATTCAAGTTTTCTTAGTTCTGCTCTCCTTTTAAGGAAAAAAAATAATAAAATGCAGTTAATCTTTTTTTATGCAATGGATGAGTGCTTAGACTTTCTGGTGGTCTACAATGACCATTTTCATCCTTTAGTATCCTCTGGTTTTCATGTTTCAATCTAAAAATAAATTTTTTTTTTTAAAGAAATCGCATGTAAAAGCAATCAAGATGGTAAAGATGTGCACAACTTATTGTGTGCTTACATGCACCGCAAAGTTTCCTGAAGCAAGATATTTTATTACTTACAGTACAAAAAGGTAAATTAGCTGTCAATGCCATATGTCACATCAGTGAAATTTCACTTTTTGGCAATTGTAATGATATGTGTATGGAAACTGAAATTTTAGCATGGTCCTAGTGGATTTGTCTGCTTTTTTTTTTTTTTTCTTTAACAACCTAGTCACTTGAAACATTAATTTTGTTTCTTCAGCTGACATCTGAAATGTTTGAAGCTGATCTTGAAAAAGCATTGCTGCTAAGCAAACTGGAATATGAAGAGCACAAAAAGGTATTTGCAGGATTCATTCTACTGTAAAAGCTGTACAACTTTGAGGCTTGAATTTTAAAAAATAAAGCAAAAATCATCCTAAAAGTACCATTTTCTTCATGTAGATTGCTTGCTTGCACTGTTCAGATTCTTACGAGTTCAAAGAAATACTGCATTTGAAAGAAACCATATATAATAATATTGGGTGGTTTGTTTTGGTTTGGTTTTTTTTTAATTAGCCTGTAAAGGTGGAAAACTTTTTACTTTTTCAATTTTCTGGCCTATAAATGCATGGGAATTTTTTAAGAGTACAAGAAGAGATCCTGACCTTCCTCAGAAAAAATTCAGCACACTTGAAGAGTAAGAGAATTAAAGCACTGACTTCTCCTTAAGCCTTAAAGTGTTAGTTATGGTTGAATCACTTGCATTTTTGCTAACAACTTTTCTCTGGTTTGAGTGTAAATATTTTAGTTCTAATAAGCTGTATACACTTTCTTAGCTGGTCAGGATGCTGTTCTGTGAGTAGTTCTTATGGAACACTAAAGAATAGTTCTGAAAAAGATGAAATTTTTATTTCTAACGGGAGACTGCGTCTTATTTGCAATAATGAGGAGCCAATTAAATTTATGAAAATATGTAAATTTAAATAAAATTATGTATCCTAAACAAATAAAAATGGCATGTGCACTTTTGTGCAAATACTTCAGTTTTTTGAGATGGAGAGTACCGTATTTCTTGAAAACCAAAGATAAATTTTTAACTTGCATACTAAAAATTCTTTTTTTAAAGTGAAGACAATCTTCAGGCACAGTAGCATAGCATTATTTGTAGACTTTTTGAGAGTTACCTTTGAATAATTTAAGATATATACTATATATTCAAAATATACAGTACATGAGTACGCTGAACAAATCTTGTTTCTGTGGAAAGAAAAGCACTCCATTTCCATCTTTGCTTTCTATATAACATTTTTTTTCCTTAGCATTATTTAAGATCTAAGATTATTTTTACTCTTAATTAAAATATTTAATTAATTAGTATCTAAGGCTATTTTTAACAACGGGGACATTGATAATTTGCTAAGAATATTAATGTAGATGTGTGGGGAAGTGGGACTCTGGTTCAAATGGCTATCATGTACCAGGCTGTCTGATTTCAATAGGAGTAAGGTCAGTTGGTAGAGCATTGCTGCATACTAATAGCTCTCTGACTTCTACCAAAACAGCGAGCATATTTTCAGAATAAAAGGAAGGTACAGTGGACCTCTGTTTTTTGAAGAAAGTACTAACATTAGTTATTAGCATTATGTAGCACTCTGCCCTCCTGCATTTGACAACCATACATTCACAGTTTACGAGTTGCTGGATAAAATTTGATGTAGGTGATTGGGGAGGTATTAAGCTGATAGTTTATTTGTTGCTTAGTGAAGAGCAATGCTCTACTTCAGAGAACAGAACTGATGTTTAATTGCTGATATGCCTTGCACTCTTTAAACCAATCTCAACCCTGCAGATTACTGTTCAGCCTAAAATCCCTTTTAGTACGTGATCACTATTTTTTTTTTTCCTTTATAAAGCTTCAGGAAAAATATTTGGGTATTCAAGAAAATTATACCAGTGGGACTTTATTCTTCTAGGAACATGAAAACGTTGAAAAAACTTCACCTCAGTCAAAGTCTGTGAATAAGAAAAAGAACCAGCAAGGAAAAGACAAGCCTCTCACTGTGTCTCTGAAAGACTTTCAGTCAGACAGTAATATAGGTATGCCTTATCATACCATATGAGCTGTTCGACTTGGAACTTTCATGGTGTGTGTGCTAACAGCAAAATGCCCCTCTGTCTCTGTTTATCAATACTGTGTTTAAACAAACAGTAAATGAGTTGCAGTTAGTGTGTCCTACTGAGTCTAAAAGCTAAGTGTTCATTATATAATAATGGTCTAGTTAGATTATCAGGAAAACAAAAGAAGAGGTTAAGGAAAACATAATTTCATGTAGTGTCCCTGGGGTGCATGGTGGACTCAAACACTCTTAGTGTGCCATTTCTTTAAAATCTAGGTGGGTGGTTTTTTGTTTTACTAAGTTTGCACTCCCCAGGCAACTGAGTTTCTCTGTTTCCTGGGTAATAGCAAGTCATTGTTTGCCTTTCTTCATGATAACTGGCTTTTATTAAGATGAGTAAATATTGAAATAATTTATATATGCTCATTATATGCATTCTTATATGTTTAAAATACCTTAATCTGTGTCTATAGAGAAGAGATTCTGAATTTTAGTGAAGAAATCAAGTTAGATGCTAGAAAAGGAAGAAAGTAACTTGTTTTTTAAGGTTTTTCTTCTAAGCATGTTTTTATGTAAATCTGCAATATTTATTAAACACATTAGTTTGAAATAATCCAAATAGAGAAAAAAGATTGAAAGCACAGCAATCTGGAAGGGAGGTATACGTGCTATAAAAGCCTAAATAGACTTAAGAAGAAACAAACCAACAAATTCCTTAAATGTCTGTACCAAAAGCATTGCCTTCCACTTTAAATGAAGGAAATGAATATGGGATGCTGCTTTTGATTAAATAGTCTGAAAGATCTGGGAGAATATGCAAATACAGAAAGTGATGTAACACGTAGTATATAATTTTTGTTTCTAATACTTTAGTAATGGGGTTTTTTTTGTTGTGACTTTGAGAGGAGAGTTAATGTTGAAGAACTCCAATAGATAGGGCTTTCCCCTCACTTCTCAAAATGTTTCAATAGCCAGCTGTACAAGATTTGAGTAACTTATTGATGTAATTTTTTTTTCTGTTCCTTTCAGATAACCTTCCTAAAAAACATGAGGTAAGTCTCATTCAAGCTAGTTTAATAAAAAAGAAACAAACCAAAATGCTGATGTTTAGAAGGCACTTTCTGTAGCGACAGTCAGTTATACATTCTGAAACTGACTGATTTCCATTTGCAAATATTTCACAGATTTAATAGAGATATTTGTCTGCAGTTCCTGTATCTTGAGAACTTAGTATTGGCTTTCTTAGAACTACCTCTTGCTTCTTCAGTTTTCAGATAGTTTTTGATGCAACTTGCGGATTTAAAAGCATATTAAAAAATATAAATTGTAGTACAAAAAAGAAGCAAATTAGATAAAATACTGTGATGCCACTACGTTGTGGTGCATTCCACAAATATTAAAACTCTTAGAGGGAAGAATAGTTAACAGTGAAATAGATCATAAATTAGTGTAGTCATAGTGCAAAATTATTACATTCCAACTCCATGCTTTTGTGTAATCTCATCAGCTAAATGTTAACGGTTAATTAATTTCTATGCTCTTCACTTGATATCATACTCTTTAGGTGGAAGTCACAGTACTCTCAGGATGTACAACATAAAACAGTATCTAGATATAATGCTTTTGCAGGACAAACTATTTTTTAAACATGTTGATTTCTAGCTCAATACTAACTTATGTTTAAAGGAAGATATGTTATAGTACTTGTTTTTAACAGGAACTGAATTCTCCCCAGTCTTCATTGTGTGATGGAGGATTTTTCAACAGGCTGGAAGGTGATATTCACAAAGTACTTGAAACAGAGAAAAGGAGAGTCCAGCCCACTGATTACAGTGGAACAGATAACGGCACATCTCATGAACACAACCAGGCATGTAAAACAGCAGTCACTCTGAAGTGGAGAAGCTTGCCTAATGAAGCTTATTCAATGATCAGAAGGGAGCACCTGAGTAGAAGGAAGCACAAATCAAAAGCATGATAATCTTAAAAATTAAAGCCCCCACAACACTGTAATATTTTTATCTACCTGAAGAAGTATTTAAATGACTTAGTTTTTTTAACACTTAACACTTGTGATTGAAATAATTTTTGCTTCACAGAGAATGCCAATATTTATTACTGTAGTTTTTATCCTTTTGGTATTTATTCACATATACCTCTTCACTTTTTATCAGAATTTCTCTTCTCTAACAAACAAATAAGTTGCCTTTCCCAAGAATTGAATTCACATGACTAAATTTTTAAGAAATTATGTTTTCTTGCTTATAGGAGACTGTTTTGAAAGATGGAAAAATAGAACGATTGAAGCTTGAGCTTGAAAAGAAAGATGCAGAAATTGAGCAACAGAAAAATATAATAACTCAATGGGAGGTATGTAGCTGATAATACCATCAAATAGACAAAATTTAACATTATCATACATTTGAAACAAAGTATGTATTAAAATGTCACCAATCTGTACAGATGCTTTAGTCTGGCTACAGATAACATATTTCCAGAACAAACTATTCCTTCAATACCACATGAAGTGGTATTCCGTGGTAAGTTGAGCATCTAAAAACAATCAAGAGAATCAAGACAAAACACACAGAAGTAAACTTCATATCTGGCATATCAGTCACTACTTGTTTTCTAATATTGGTATTTTTGTGGTCAAAAAAATAAAGATGTAATCTTAAAACTAAGCAAGATCTTGAGCAATCTGACCTGCCTTGTAAGTTAGATCTGCTTTGAGCAGGAATTCAGATTATGTTCTTGCGTCTCTTCTAACCTATTTGTTTTTTAAATTCTACTTAGCTTTTCTTGCATTTAAGAACTACATATCATTAGGATTTTTTGTAGATTCAGTCCAATATTTGAAGTGGCTAAAGAAGTCAATGAATATTTTGTCAGGCTTAAGAGAAGTTCCTTTAAAGCTGCAGTGTAACAAGAATGGAGTACTGTGTTTTGTTGTATCTTTTCCTCTTATGTATAAGTGAAATTGGAACTCAGATTCACCATATGCTAAAACACACCAGGAGAAAAAAGATTTGCTTGTTAATAATGAAATGGTATTGCTATGTACTGGAGTAGCTAGGAAAAATGCCTCTCTCTCCCTGTTTCAGTCCATGTTAGCATTGTCTGGATAGTATCTAGAGCAAAAAGGGCAAAATTGCCATGAGGAACTGGCATTGTAACAAAATTCAATAAAGCAGCATCAAATTTTTTAGAATTATTTTGTTACTATTTTCATTCATTGCTTTAGGTAGACTGAGCAGGTTGACAGATTGAAAGTTTTCTGATGCTTCAAAGAAGTAGTTTTACTTGTAGTTATATAAAGACATGAACTTTGTTAACAGCTGTTTTCACTGTGTACTAAAGTTGGAATCCCCAGGTGAAATTTTAAAGTATAAAACCATTCATATTAAAACCATCCATATTTATGACTATCAGCACTTTGACAGAAGAAACACAATGCATCAGGAGACTAGTGAGGTGATGGACAATGATACGGCTGTTAACTTTATAAAATTGTCCAAAGACCTTAAAGCTTTGGGTGGCCATGAAAGGTCTGTCTTAAATGTAAGTTAATTATCCTCAAGGACTGGTGTGATACTCAAGGGGGAAGACAGTACCTTTTTTGTTACAAAAAAACTGTGTATGAAATTACAGTTTGCTCTTGCAGACTCATGAAAAAAGTTTATGAAGAGACTTGTGCCAGGAAAAAGTAAGTTTACAGCTAAGATAGATGGCTAGAGCTGACACTGGTGGCCAATTAAGGGAAAAGACTGACTATGAAGAAAGAGTGGTGATACCAGATAGATTGGAAAACCCAGCAAAAATAGGTTCTTGAGTAGTTAACTGTAAAGAGTTGAAAAGAAAAGAAACTGTAACGTAATAGCAATAACTACTGAATAAAATAATCTGTTGAGCAGTGGGGTCTTGTCCTGCTTGCCAAGTAATATGGTAAATGATATATTTTATCTCGGTATCTAGAAAGTGCATTATAATTGTAATTTTTCAGGGGAAAAACCACGAAGCCCTTGATGCAACAGGCCTGTATACTTCAGGCAGATCTGAATGCTGGTTCCTGCACTGACCTAACTTTCTTATTTTATGTTGCTGTTAGCCTTCTGCTTGCCTTTTTTTTTTTTTTTTCTTGACTTTTGGTTATTAATCCACTTCTGTTGTGTGTTTCTCACTTTGGCTGTGGTTTAAGAAAGACATAGATGATCTTAAAGGTCATTTCCAACCTAAATGATTTTATGATTTTATGATCAGATTCTCTGCAGAAGTCATCATTTAAAACTCTTAAGTCTGACTCTAAGTCATGCTTAGCTTACAGAATACTTTTTTTCTTAGTAGGGTATAACATGTAATAATTCAATCTCTTTAATACAGGCAAAGTATAAAGAAGTAAAAGCAAGAAATGCACAGCTTCTGAAGATGATGCATGAAGGTGAAAGTAAGTTTTATTAGGAAACTTAAATGTTCTTTTCAAAACATGGAAGGAATTTTCAAAGCAGCTTTTTAATGACTGAATGACACTATAAAGAACAAAGAAGGTATTAATTTGCAGCGACTCCAGTGATCTACAGAATTTAGTGGACCACACAGTACTGCATTTCTGTTATTATATAATGAAATAATGAGTTGGACGTTGAGATCATTCTTTGAAATATAAACTGTCCAGTTATGATTTAGGTACATTGATTCTTTAAGTTAGACTTTCTTTTGTTAGCAACAGCTATCAGTTCTGGACTGATCTCCTAATAATATCTGTTTAGACACACTTGAGGAAACTGTTCAGTTCTTGCGTCTTTGCAAGCTGTACTTGGAAGTGTTGGAAACATCATTCTACACTTAAGCAAGTCTTTTGCCACACGGTGAATAAGGATAGCTAAATATGTGGACCATATATGTGATAATTTTCTTATGTTATATTACTATGCAGAGTTTTTATGATTCACATTTTATTGTCAAAGTTTTGTGGGAAAAATTATATATATACACTCATATATATGTAAATATCCTAGTATCCTTATATTTGTTATGCCTAGTTACCCTTTAATATTCCTTATCTTGCTTGATGAAGTTGTTTCAGGCTATGATGCTAGCAACAGTAATTTGTTACAAAATTGCCTTTGCTTTTCAATTTCTTAATTAAACTCTTGCATATAGTTTCTTCTTCAGGCTAAATTTTCAACTAAAAAAGCACTAAATTTTTTTCTTTGAAGTATGTTAACAAAAACTATGTCTAAGCTAGTTCAAATGTTCATAATGTGATTGATCATTCCAAATTTTAACTTGGAACTTTATTACTTCAGGTCAGTGTCTGAGCCAAGATGAAATATTTTCATCTTGAGAGGAAAGAGGTGAAGTTTTGAAGGTTTTTTCTTTGTGTGTGGAACAGACTGAGTATTCTGTATTTTGGGAAGAAGAAAGTTCATGGCAGAATTGAGCCTTGAAAAATACTTCATTTCTTCATATTGAGAACTTTAAGTTATCCACAAATAGCTCACAAACATGAGCTAAATATTTTAAACATCTCTGTATTTGAGTAAACAGAAGCTTCCATAACTATGACTGAGCTCGTATGTGAAACTCATGATCCCAAAATCTTGATCCATTGCCAATAATCAGTTTTCTGACAGACTTGTTCACAATGGGTATCTCTAAAATCCATGCGGTTTACAGGAAGTAGTGCAATGTTGGGGTTTAATGTCCAGAACTTTTCAAGCTGCTGCTAATTACACCAGTAGGTAATGGTTGGGTTTGATTTACAACATCTACTGTTCTTTTAGTGAAGACGGCATTATTTAAAGGTAACAAAATAGTGAAATAAAGTGATGTCACAGTGCTATTGCGGATGAAGACCTGTAAATCTAGAAAGATCCACATGCTGTATCTTTCTCTCTCTCTAGTGAAAGACAAAGCAGAAATACTCCTACAGGTGGATGAATGCCAAATTATCAAAAATGAATTGAGCTTACAGGTAGGCAAGGATTTCTAAATGTAAAATTTCATAGGCATTTCAAAGATGCTATTTATTTAAGGCAGTGATAGAGGCAGGGGAGGGAGGAAGCTGAAACAAAAACTTGTTTGAAGCAAAAAAAAAAAAAAAAGTTACGTTTCATCCTCAGCCCTGCACTATGTGTCTCAGAGGATGTGTATTGTGTAAATCTCCAGTATGAGTCACTTAGAACCCTTTCTGGAAAGGCAGCAGACCTCAGCATTCCTGAAATGATCTTACCCTAAAGAGCACCTTAGGAATATTATTCTCTGGTAAACCAAACTAGGAAGCTCAGAAAGATGTTTCAGAAGATGCTTCTTTCCTGGGTGGGTTTATTTTTTTGTGTTTGGGGGGTGTGTGTGTGTTAATTATTTATTTCTTTCTAGTCTCAAGTTTATAAACACAAGTGAGCTACAAACTACTTAAGACACGTCAGTTGGCAAGTCACTGGTAGTAGAGAGCATGCCAGACTTTTATGCTTAGTTTCTGCTCTACAGTGGCTATCAGTTCTAAGCTCTTGACTTGTCCAAATGTCTTACATATAACACAGTACTATTTTTTGAGGGTGATGTAATAAGCTTATCTGTGTCGCATAATACTATATCAGTTAAGTGTTTTATGGAATAAACTAATGCAGAGTCCAAAAGTCGGGAGAGTTTCTAACTTTATAGCTTTTCTATATCATTATACAGGTAAACCAGTAAATCTTGCTTGGGAAACAGAAGTCGTTAAAGAACTTTTTTACTTTTACTTTCAGTTCAGACACAGTGATAGTGGTAGTCACTCTTAAACTCACCATGTATTACCTGTTTGTCCAACACAATACTAATGGAGAACAACAATGACTTTATAAACTCACAGACATTAAGGATGTCTTATAAACTCATATTCTGTATGTTTTCAGGTAACTATACTTCATGCTGCATTAGAGCAAGAAAGATCCAAAGTGAAACTACTGCAGGCAGAATTAACAAAATACCAGGTAGTTATTTCCTGTGTTTTTAAGTTTACCTGTTCTTGATGTAGCTGAGACTATCATGAGGTAATGTGCTCTGCACTGACCTATTAGCTCTACTTTTTCCAGTTAAAAAAAACCTAGCAGTTCATATTTTAGAAAATAAAAACAGGAGCAAAACTAAAGCACAGTTTTGTACGTTAAAACTTCTTGAAGTATGCTAGTGAATAAACATGCTTTAAGCAACAAGTTAGTTTCACTCTCTAAGTGTAACTGCATAATTGGACTAACTATACACTTCATGGTGCTTTTTTATCACGTTCTTTCTTTGGTTCTGTGTATTAGTTCTGTCTCTAGCCAAATCTTTGTAGGAGATTCATAACAAATTGTGTCGAAATATGAGTGATAAGATCAGTGTCTTGCTGACTGTGCACATGCTGTCTTGTTCAATTTGGCTGCTAATGCAACTCACGTTAGTGAATTTCAGTTAACTTTTGCATAAATACTATGCTGCTTAACATTCTGTTGTTTTGGTTTTTTTTGAGGAGTGACAGTGTTTGCAAAGAAGGATTTGTCCTTGTGTGTGACTTGACGGATTTGGGGTTTTTTTTGTTTGTTTGTCTTTGTGGGGTTTTTGATTGTTTTGACTGTGATCTTTTGCATGGGCTACAAGGAGTATATAATGGAAACTTCTAAAGCAGCTGTGTAGTCTTTGGCAAGCTATCTTATTTCAAGTTGCAACACATTGTTTGTGTTGGAATACTATAATTTCGTGAAAACTGGCTCATTAAGCCATAATTACTCTTTCTGAAGCAACAGATCTTTTCTGATTACATCAAATTCTTTGGCTAGTATTACATGAGGTTCTGTACATAATCTCATCTCTTTCTGTTGTCTTTTTTTCCCCGTGTCGCTTCATTGCAAGTGAGCAAGTTCCTTCTTAAAATCATTTTGCAGTAGTTGACAAATAGATGTGCTTGTTCAGTCCCTTACAGACAAGCTGAGTGCTCATACCACTCATTGAAACTAAAGTAAACCTTATCATATTCAGTCATTCACATGTTGTGAACGTCACTGTTCTGACTTACTTTGGTCTTTCTGTTTCTTTTCCCCTCCCACCCATGCCTTTGCTAATGTTAAGTATTTTTCTTTGTAAAATGAAATTTTTGAATAAGATAAATTTATCTGCTGGTTAATTACAATAAGCAGGGTTAAAAGAATAACAATAAAAAATTGACAGAAAATGGTCTTTGTTATATGCTTTGGAATTACGGCAAAATCACCGATTCTGTTGCTCTTTTTCCCCTGCTCCCCCCCTCAGTCTAATATGCTTTTAACTTTTCACGTCTTGCTGTTTTAGGAAAACTGTCTCATCTGCCTTGCAGGAATCGTTGCTTTTGCTTCAGTTATTCTGCCCTGTAATCTTGCAGGCTGACCAGGACAACCTTTCTTATATTACTAATTTTTGTGGCATTGTCTTTGATAACATGAAGCCCACTTTTTCATGGAATAGTGCTTTGATACACAAGGATGCCTTCCTAAAAGAAAAGTAACCAAAATCTGTGGATTAAAAACAAAGAACCAAACAACCAAAAAAAGCAATAAACCAATGTGGTTTTATCCATAGTTGTTAACATCTCAGTTATGTATCGTATGACTGCCTTGGCTGTTTTAATTTATGTAACAGTATTTTGTGTTCAGACAAGTTTGCCTCCCGTAATAATTGTATAATTAACAAAAGTATAAAAGTATACAACTTAACTCCTGAGTGTTTTTTCTTGTTAATTTATACTACTTCAATATACAAAATAACTGCAGATACAAAGTGTCACATCTAGCATATTAACTAAATGTTTGTTTTAATTCTTTCTTACAGAGTGGGAAAAAAGGCAAAAGGCATTTAGAATCTGACCAGTGCAGGTGATCTCCTCTGCCACCAGATTCAAAGCAAAAAAACACCAAGTCTTTCTTCAGGGTTTTGCAGAAATTTATATATTTGTTGCACAACTGCTCAACTATGCAGTTTTTGAAGAGAAATGAAAAATTTCTAGTTTGTTTAACAGTCTGAATAATTGATTTGTTGCACTTTCTTTTAAAGAAAAATTAGAAAACTAGTATTTCAGCAGAGATGAAACTAACTGTAATGCCATTAGTTTTTCATCATTCAATAAAATTTACTTTTCCATTTCTGTGTTTGATTTCTCACTTTCACAGACTTTTTCAATTAAAAAGACTTCATTTAATGACTATCAATATCCAAATGCACTAGTATGCAAATGGTCAAAGTTTCACCAAGTCAAAACTGTAAATGAGACAGCTTATGCAAAAGCATCTTGCTGTTGCTGAATCCAGATCTGTTTTTAAAAAAAAAAAAGGCAACAGTCACTACTTCCTCTCCCTGTATAGGACATCATGAGGCTCAACAAGGCCAAGTGCAGGGTCCCCACTATTAGTGCAGGCTGGGGGGTGAAGGGATTGAGAGCAGCCCTGAGGAGAAGGACTGGGGGGTGTTCGTGGATGAGAAGCTAAACATGAGGCGTCAATGTGCACTTGCAGCCCAGAAAGCCAACTGTATCTTGGGCCGCATCAAAAGAAGCGTGGCCAGCAAGTCAAGGGAGGTGATTCTCCCCCTCTACTCTGCTCTTGTGAGACCCCACCTGGAGTACTGTGTCCAGCTCTGGAGACCTCAGTACAGGAAAGACATGGACCCGTTGGAGCAGGCCCAAAGGAGGGCCACGAAGATGATCAGATGACTGGAGCACCTCTCCTATGAAGACAGGCTGAGAGAGTTGGGGTTGTTCAGCCTGGAGAGGAGAAGGCTCCAGGGAGACCTTATAGCGGCCTTCCAGTACCTGAAGGGGGCTTATCAGAAAGAGACTTTTGACCTGGGCCTGTAGTGACAAGACAAGCGGCAACGGTTTTAAACCTGAAAGAGGGAAGATTCAGATTGCGCATTCTTTACAGTGAGGGTGGTTAGGCACTAGAACAGGTTGCCTGGAGGAAGTTGTGGACATCCGATTCCTGGAAGGGTTCAAGGTCAAGCTGCACAGGGCTTTGAGCAGCCTGGTGTAGCAGAAGGTGTCCCTGCCACTGGCAGGGGGTGGACTTAGATGATGAAAAGTACCTTCTGACCCAAATGATTCTGTGATTCTAAAACTCTGTGATCTGTATCCTTTTCATACCTACGTGGGTTTCAGCTGCAAAACATGGAAGCTGACGTGTGCAACTACCATGTAAAAAGAGCTATCTGTTAGCTTTGAAAAGTGCCCTGTGTCATTCTTCAGAGCTTGCCTAGTAATAAGCAATTCCTCTCATGCTAAAAAACAAACCTCAAACATTTTTTCGTCCCATATTAAGTGTGCAATGCAATTTGGCTATAAAAATGCAGAACTGTCTGTGGAGCACTGAATGTAGTACTAAATGCTGGGATCTTATTTTGGGATAGTTGTTGGAGTGGAACATTACAGACGTACGAGAAAACTTCTGTCAGTTATGTGGGAAATCGGCAGAGAACACAAAAGTTGAAGGGAAAGAACCAGAGAAGAGACTAAGGAGGACACAAAGGAAAATACCTGTAGATCTAAAAACAGAAGACTCTTAACTGACTTTTTTTTAAGCCCAACTGTAGCACTAAGCAATTTCCAAAGCAAAGTATGTGTGAAGACAGCACTTCACTGGCAGGCAGGAGAGGAAAGCGGGACAAAAGTCTTTATAATAAAGGTACTATGAATCTGTTAAGCTCTTACATTTAGCAGCGACTTCTGAAAACTAATACCAGGAAGATGCTAGCAGTGGAATAAGACTTCTAAGAAATTAGATATTATAGTTAATGGTCCGTAATTATTCAAATTTCATAATAATACTGGAAGTCTTATTGTAACTTCACTGATTTTTTTGCTCTACCTTTTTTTTTTTTTTGTTGTTGTTGTTGTTGTTGTTGCTGCTGTTGTTCTGGCCAACTCTTTGAAAATAATTTCCAAATACCGCACCCTCAGGACGGGACCAATATGACTTTTTCAGAACCGTGAACCATGTGACCACACAACTTCAGCATCTTATCCTAACAGATAAGGATTCCACTACTGGGTGGAACAAAGTAATCTATCTTGTTATTAGTCTGATTCAAACTAAAACCCCTTTATTTGGGGAGATGGTATGTTTCTTCATTGTCTGCTGCCCCACAGGAAATATTTACCAGAACAAGACCAAGACTTTTTTCTAATCAAATCAGTGGTGCCTATAACTTTAAGATGTGAGTTCTTTTTCAATGTGTTTGTATTTGTAAGCAATTTTGAATTAGAAAATCCAGAATATGCACCTTTTCCCAAAATCTAATCACTCTGTTTCAAAGTGTCACTAAATTGCAAAATTATAGTAAGAGAGAATAATTCAAACTTCTATTGCTTCAGCTGTCTAGAAGCTAAAATCCACATTGACTACCTGCTATCCTATAAATTTTTCTTCCTCTCTGTTTTAATTTGCCCATCTGTCCTTATTTGACATAGGGGTGTTTTGTTTTGTTTTGTTTTGTTTCTTTCAGGACTGTCAGTAAAAGCTCCCCCCCTTCCCCAAATACTGTAGAACTCACCTGTATTGTTTCTTGTGCTATTGAGTTTGACATAAATGAAAATTAATTTGTATAATGCTTGATGATTAACAACAGAAGGAATTCTATTAAAATGAATGAGAAGTTGTATTCTAAATGTGTGTTCCTGTCCTTATAAAAAGCTCATTCTGTTTTTATGTGCCAAAGAAATAGACAAACATTGCTAATTTGAGCAATGACAAATACAGTTCTCATTATTCAAAACTCCATTCCCTGTTCACTACTTGGTGTATTAGCCTGTCCAGTATAAATAACACAGAAATTCTTCTGTCAGCTGATTTATTTTCTACTATGTTGCTCTTATTCATAAATTTTTGTATGAATCTTGGAAAAATAAATAAGTTGTATTTTCTTATATCTAGTTCCTTTTACATTTGTAATAACTGAATGTCCACAAAGACAAAGCTGTTTTTATAGCTGTTGCAGCCTGTTTCAGGAGGAATACTCCCAGTATGTTTTCTGCTGGAAGTTCAGCAATTGTCTTGCTATTACTTTCCTACACGGAGTCATTATAGACTGTGAGTGTATTTAACTTGGTGATAGCCAGTTTCATCATTCTTCTGATTTGCTGTACAAATCTTCAACAGTATTCTGTATCTGTTGCTTTGAAATAAGCTGTAAATTGTGTAGGTAGCAACACAATAAATCTTTTTTTTTAATTTAAAAGAATAAAAATAAAAATAATAAAATAAAAAATCATCAGGATCTCCTAAACAAAGGTGAGGTGAGAAAGCCAGAATAAAAAGAAAAAAGCTCCTATTTACTGAGCGTTAGAACAAGTTTAGACAGCATAGGTTCTGTACTACCTTTAAAGTAGGCTATTAATGCAATACTACAGATAGAAGTTTCCCATGCTGACATCAGGGCTACTAATGAATTTTGGGAAGAAAATCTGAAGTGAGGAACGTTATGTGTAGTATATAGCAAAACTTTGGAGATGTTGCATGTAACTTTTACTGTCATTAGACCACCTGAGACCTTGTCTAAATTCAAAATTGCATCACTAACTTCAGCTAAAACATTAAACCTAGTTTAGCCAAACTAGTTCAAAACCTTTTACCAATATTCTTAATTTGGTTCAGCTCAACTTAAGCCAGTATTTTCGTTTTGAAAAAATACATGCTAGTCACTGCAAGTTCATTTTCAGTTTGTTTGTTTGTTTCAAGCCAATTCAGGTGACTTTGCATTGGTTTAAATCAACTACCTATGGAAAAAATACCAAATTGAAGATGTCTAGTCAGATTTGGGAATTAAGCTGAACTTCTGCAGTAAACACCATCACCATGGGCGAGGAAAATGGAATGGCATAAAAATTAAGCTGCTCTATAAAAAACATTCTGAATTATATTCTTTAAGATCAGAAACTGATGAAGAAAAATTGCACAGATGGTTATAGAAAGGGGAAATAAAAGCACAGGTGTAAGGAAGTGGGAAAGAAAAGAAAAAGCAAGAGGAAAGAAAGAAGCGTTAAAACCCCCATCAGCCTAAAAAAGATTAAGAACTCAAAATTCTTTGCTGTATCATTTTTGTTTTCCATGCATTGTGTATAAGCTGTGTTCTCAACTATCTGACTGTGAACACGCATGCATGTGGTCCTGGTTTAGGGTATTTTCCACCTGGACGTTTCCAGTACTGGCAAATGAGCTCCCATATCCCTGTTTTCTGTACCAAAATTGAGATGAAGAAACAACCGTTCTGTGCTTATTAAGAACTTTGATAGCTTCCCAGTTATTTTCTGTGAATTTTTAGTATTCTTGTCCCTTGTAACACGTATGCATCAGTAAGTAACATTAATGATTATTCCTCGAACTTGTAAATCTCTGCTAACCATAACCAGGTAGCAGTTGTGCTACTCAAGTACAAACTCTACTCAAGTAATGATACAGTCAGCACAAGCTACGTCTATAAACTAAGAAGAGCCTGGGATGAGGAACATCCCCTTGCACTTTGATCCCATTGATTTCTGCTTCAAATCACTGCTTGATTGCAGTGCAAAACATTATTTCCTAATGTCCCTCACTCTGCCAGTCGACAGGACAATGTAGGCCTGGCATCTGGCCAAGCGCTATGCTGCAGCACAATTCAACGCCTTGTAGGGTCGCAACTAATGTGGAAAGGGAACAAGTGTGACCAAGGAAAGGCTCAGTGGTTAAATGTGCCTGAAGTAATTTTTATCTGCACACCAAAGCTCTGGGACAGGCAAAGCCTGGAATCGCCTTCAGCCAGTCTTTGGTATTGCTATTTCAAAACCTCTTAGCAGGTCTTGAATTCCTTTAATAAAAATTTTAGAGACTTGGAGCCTACTGTGTTGTATTACACTGTTTTTAGCATCAGCTGAAACTATTTACATAGAGCTCCCAAGAGAATATCCCGACAGCAGACCAGGCCAACAAACCACCAGGTGAGTAAGGTTCTTGTGGGAAATGTCAATTCTTCCTTTAGGATAATGAAGAAAGAGCATTTGAGTCTAGAATTCAAAGCCACACGTACATTTTACACCAAAGCAGAAGCAGGCATCTTGAATTTCCTGAGAGACAGGAAAACCACTCTTATTCTGGGAAAATGCCTAATTTGGTGATACTAAGTTTAATTAGTGATTAAGTTGGCTGCTGGTCACAAGTGGTGTTCCCCGGGGCTCAGTATTGGGGACGGTTCTATTTAATATCTTCACCAGTGACCTGGACAAGGGGATCGAGTGCACCCCCAGTAAGTTTCCAGGCAATGCCAAGTTGGGTGGGAGTGTGGGTCTGCTTGAGGGTAGGATGGCTCTACAGAGGGATCTGGACAGGCTGGATCGATGGGCTGAGACCAATGGTATGAGGTTCAACAAGGCCAAGTGCCGGGTCCTGCACTTGGGTCACAACAACCCCATGCAGCACCACAGGCTTGGGGAAGAGTGGCTGGAGAGCTGCCTGGAGGAAAAGGACCTGGGGGTGTTGGTCAACAGCCAGCTGAATATGAGCCAGCAGTGTGCTCAGGTGGCCAAGAAGGCCAACAGCATCCTGGCCTGGATCAGGAATAGTGTGGCCAGCAGGACCAGGGAAGTGATCGTCCCCCTGTACTGGGCACTGGTGAGGCTGCATCTCAAGTACTGTCTCCAGTTTTGGGCCCCTCACTACAAAAAAGACATTGAGGTCCAGAGAAGGGCAACGAAGCTGGTGAGGGGTCTGGAGAACAAGCCCTATTGAGGAGCTGCTGAGGGAGCTGGGGTGGTGTCCTGGTTCCGGTGGGGTTAGGGTTAACTTTTCCTGGTATTCCATGCCATGTGAGCCACGCCCACCCTGAGCTGCCGGGGGAGGGGGCAGGAAGTTGCTGCTTAAAAGCGGGCTGGGGCGTCCCGGGTCCGGCCGGTCGGCGAGCGGCGGGGAGCGGCGGTTCCGTAATCGCGTTTGTATATTCCCCTGTCCGTGTTGTTGTTGTTTGCATGTTCCCTTTGCTGTTCTGTTAAACTGCCTTTGTCCCAACCCAAGAGTCTTGCCTTTTCTTACGATCCTTCCTGTATTAGGAAGGCACGTGCGAGCGGCACGTGGTTCTTTGTTGCCATCTGAGGCTAAACCACGACAGGTGGTTTATCCTGGAGACAAGGAGGCTGAGGGGAGACCTTATCGCTCTCTACAGCTACCTGAAAGGAGGCTGTAGTGAGGTGGGAGTTGGTCTCTTAAGTAATGAGTAACAGGAGAGGAACCCTGAAGTTGCACCAGGGGAGGTTTGGATTGAGTATTAGGAAAAATGTCTTCACCAAAAGGGCTGTCAAGCCTTGGGACAGGCTGCCCGGGGAAGTGGTGGAGTCACCATCCCTGGAGGTATTTAAGAGACGGGTGCCCACGGTGCTCAGAGACGTGGTTTAGCGGAGGACATGCCAGTGTTAATGGTTCTTAAGGGTCTTTTTCCAACTGAAGCAATTTCGTGATTCTAAGTTGCTTTTTGGCCCAAGCCGGATGACAACGAGACTCCCACCTCAGCAACGCTTCCACAGCTACACAACCCTTAAGGCAGAAGATGCCGTTAAGACCTGGAACCGGTCACTTTTTTTCGCCGTTTCCAACATATAAACCCGCCACCACGACTGAAGGGAGGAGTGGGGGGGATCGGCGGCGGCGGCGACCGGCGTAGCCACGAGCGCCTGCGCGCGCTCACGCCACGCGCCTTCAGCGCGCATGTGCCGCCCGCGCCCACGCCGGGCAAACAGCTACCCGTTCTAGTAACTTCCCCGCTGCGCGACGTCATCAGCGCGCGCCGCGGCCCAGCCGGGCTGTTTCCGCCCGCCGCTGCGGGAGCGGGTGTCGCGGGCGCTGCGCGGCGCGGAGCGGAGGCGCTGGGAGCTGCGGGGCCGCAGGACGCCAGGCCTCTCCTTCTTCCCTCCATCCCCCACACCCTCCCTTCACCCCCGCCCAACCCTCCCCCGCCCGCCATGTCGGAGAGCGCGGAGGGTACCGCCGGGGGTCGCAGCCCCCCTGGGTCCCCCGCCCGGGGTTCCGCCGCCGAGCCGCGGATCATCAAAGTCACGGTGAAAACTCCCAAAGAGAAGGAGGAGTTCGCCGTGTCCGAAAACAGCAGCATCCGGCAGGTGAGGGGCCAGCGAGGCTAGCGGAGGGGGGCGGGCAGGCAGCGGGGCCCCGACGGGAGTAGCCAAGCCAGAGTTAAGGCCCGGGTCCGGCTGGAGTGCGGCCCGGGAGAAGAGCCCAGGCCCGCCGTTCCCGGCTCCCGGCACTGCAGGGCCAGGGCCCTTCCCGGTGACAAAGCAGCTCCTGCTCGCCCGGGAGCTGTTGGGCGAGTACCAGGGACGATCTCGGCCCAGGAGATGACTGCTGCCATCTGAGGCTAGCTGGGGTAGTGAAGAAACGTCCGGCTTCATTTCCTCCTCCCCAGCTTCTCTCCTCCCTGTTGCAACGGTGAGAGAGCCGGCCCAGCAGTTGGATGTAGCTTGGTTTCTAACTGTGAGTTGTTCTGTCGAGCTGACTCAGTCTGCAAGTAGGAGGCTGGCTGGCTAAGTAGCATGACTCTAGAAAACGTATGCAGTCACCTGCGTCGCAGCTCTGTATTGCTAGACGTTATCTTGATGTAAAATTGTCTCTAAAGACAGCAAGGAGGTTACTCAGTCATAGAATACCAGGTTGGAAGGGACATCTGGTGCAATCTTTGTTGACAAAAGCACAGTTGAGACAAGATGGCCCAGCATCCTCTCCAGTTGAATCTTAAAAGTGTCCAGTGTGAATAATCACACACTACTGTGTTTCTGTACACAAGTTTTTCCTCTTGAGGGGGTCTTGTCCTGGGTTGAGCAACACAGGACTAACTTCTCCTCTAATATCTGGGAAAACTGCGCTTTTAGAAGACTCTAGTGTCTGAATTTGTGGAAATATTTACTTCATAGCCAGCTAGGCTTTGTGGGTTTCAAGGTCTCAGTGTTTTTCAGCCTTACCAGCTGCAGGGATGGGGAGGACCGGGACCCAGGCATTTGACCCAAGCTCGCCAACAGGATTATTTCATACCACGAATGTCAAATTCAGTATAAATTAGAAAGTTTGCCAAGAAGTTCTCTCTCTTTCTTGATGGCTGCAATCCTGAGAACTCCTTGCCCTGGTGCCAGGCCCCTGAGCCCTTCCCTTCCTTCCGAAGCCTTAGCGCTCGCAGTGTCTGACATTTGCTGTCCACTCCTGGGAGTGCACAGCTTCCTGCTGGTAGAACTGGCTAAGTATAATACTTGTCTATTTTATATTGGTATTGGGATCAATACTGGTTCTTTAGTATTACTGTTAATTATTTAGTCTTCTGCTGTTAAATCTGTTTATAATTTCAACCCTCAGGTTTCCTTGGTTTTTCTCAATTCTCCTTCCCAGGTGGGGAATGCTCATCAGGTGATAGAATAATTGTCTATACAACAATAACTTGTAATGAATTTTCTCAACCGTAACAGGTCTGGCTTAGATTCATGGCTTTTTATGTCAGCATTTGGCTTATAGATATCCCAGACATAAGTTCCATTGAGGTCTTCTCTCCAGTTGCCAGAGGGGTGGGAGTACTCTCTTGTCTTCACTGGTCTTTTGGCAGCTGCAATATTGTATGCTATCAGCTACTCTCTCTGCAAGTTTAATCTAGACATTTCTCCCAAAGGTAAAATGACTGTGTTTGCTTTTTAATGTTGCCCACTGCTTTCCCAGTGATCTCAGTCTGAAAGGGGTGCTTTTCACTTCTCTGTTCTCTATAGCTTTGTGAGCAGCGTCAATGCAGTTTTTGTAAAAGTCTTTGCAGGTTTGGGGTTTGTTTTTTTTTTTTTTTTTTTTTTTAAAAAGAGATTCACATGTTGTATCTAACCCGACAATCACATTTGTCCTGAAAAGCAGTCTGCAGTTAGTTTGGGTACTTCAGGAATTATAAACAGATTTAATTATGATGTGCATTTTGTAATCTATTTGACTTCAACAAGATTTTTCACATGTGAATGCTAGTGGGGCTGCCAAGTTTTCAAATAAACAATTATCTTAAAAAACTGAAATAGTCACACAACCTAGCAAGAACACAAATTTTTACTGGAAGCAGACATGCAAGCTTAGGTAATTAATAGAACACACTGCTTAAAATGTCTTTGTTCTCCACAGATACCTTAAACTCTTAATGTTGTCTCTCTTGGAGCTGCTGTTAACGGTTAGATCTGCAGTTATATCTTGATTCCTGTGAAGTAAGATTGCCCCTGTGGGTTGACTGTTTGCTTGCGGTCCCAGACAATGTCATAGCAAGGACTAAAAAATGCACTGTCCCTGTAGTGTGACCAGTATTGTCTGTTTCTCCTAAACTGTAAAAACGAGCTGTTGTTAATAATAAGCATCAATGGTAGATGTGACATTTCTAGAGACAGCCTTGAAAATAGGTTAATCTCAAATACAACACAGGTTGAACATCTGTTCAAATGCATCTGCGATCAGGAAGCAGTTTGTTCTGTTGACATAGGTGGGCCAGCAATGCCTGCCATATTTGCAGCTTGAAAAAAACCCCAAATGACCCTACAATCATACAGCAAAATAAAGCCCATTCAGTTGCATGTTTCTGTAGCTAATTTTATGACTTAGTGAGTTGACTTGTTATTTATTTGTTTGCAGTAATTGCAGAATACTGACAGAACAAAAATCTGGATTTCTAGGTAAATATTTTTGGTCATCAGGGCCAAATTTAGGGCTACACAAAGCATATTTTATATTGCTCCATTAATGTAAGCCAGGTTTGCAACCATCCGTAGTCAAGGAATATTTTTCCCTATGTTGGAAGACTTCAGCAACATAGGATTTGTTATTGCTGATACTGGGTTGTGCAGTTGCAGTAGCAAGTACACAGGTTGGAATGGAAAATAACTTTCAAGTACAAAGACACTCTGGGAGGTCAGTTGATGCCAAGTGCCACTCACCTGTCTTTTTTTCTGTGGAACATATTTGATTGTGCTGAGCACAGTTTGGCTCAGTATTAGGACAAGGACCAAATATTTGCTTTCTTGACTGGGTATGATACTGATCTTGCTCTGTGCGAAGACTTCATGAATACATGGTGAGTAAAGATGAATACCTATGAGCCTGCTGACTTTAGGTGCCCCTGACAGTGCTGATACTTTAGCTCAGTAACGGTTTGTCTTTTGTCTTTTTTTTTTTTGCTTCTGTTTCTTTTCTGTGTTCATGGCAATACATTCTTTGCAATTCCTTGCTTAGCAGAGTTGATTTAACAGCGTGCTTTGGTAAAGCCTGTATACAACGAGAAAGTAAGCTCATGTTGTGGACAACTTGTGTCTTAATGTCGTACTGAACGAGTTCAGTTGTTTGAGTGGTGGGGTGTTGGAACCAGTTGCATGCAAAAACAGTTTTACATTCATTGTTTAGACTCTTTTCACCATAAGGGAATTGTAGAAGAGTTAAACTTTGCTGAGACTTCATGGCATGCTTCTTGTAATGCCCAGTGTTGAAATTTGCAGTGTTCAAGAGTTTATTGTAAGTGGCTCAGAGTTACTGTCCACCATTGCGTATGCAGACTGCGATATACCAAGTTGTGCATTCTGTGCACGTTGCAACTCCAAAACCAAATAACATGCCTTGCTGTATATTTTTAACTGGTAGGCCAACCAGTGAATATAGGAAATCTGCACTAATAATTTCAGAAGCTTGCAGTTCTTGCAGAGAATTACTGTCAGTCCTGTGATTGTCTGAAAATCTCAGAGTAGCATCCATCTGGAAAAGTTAGTGAAATTGAGTTTAGTTCCACAGAAGACAGATTTGATTCTTTTGCATTTTTTTATTAAATTTAACATCAACCTTTTTATGGAGCTGCTCTTCAGTGTGGAATAGTTTTCAGTTACAGTGTATTTAACATCTTGTATGTTTTTTAAACTAAGCGAATACCTAAGTATTGTGCTTTCTGTACTAGGCTAAATCGTAGATAAAAAAACCTGACGTACTGAATTATACCTGTAAATGTATATATTGTGTTGAGATTCTGCTTTTTGTCAAGCGGAGATCTCATGAATTTTTACTCTCTGATTACAACTTGAGTACAGTTTATGGTTGAAACTTTAAATCTATAAATCCAGGATTTCGGATTTGTGCCTGGTTCTCATGATCCCAAATTGGTAATGTTCTGCTTATAAAGATGACACGGGTGTAAACGTTAAGGGCAACGTTGGGTGATTTGTTAGTGGAGCATCTTTCCTGATTTGTGTATGCTTTTAATACTTCGTGTAATGTTTTATTTGGTAAGAATGGTTAAATTTCAATGCTTTTAACTTAATCTAGTTCTGTCTTGGTGTTTTTCCGTAGTCCAGGGATTACTGCATGGTACAACCAAAAGAGGTTGAAACTGTATAATGGAGTCTAGTTTGTTCTCCTTTTCCAGGATTATAATTTAGCATTTTGTTGGCATCCAAGCCACCTGAGTACATCAATTGTTTAGGTTTTCTGGTGTCTGCATTGAGACACATATGTGTGACTTTATGGAGTCCGCTTTGCAATATACTCTGATTATTCATGTTTCTTAAGCTATTTTTTTATGCATTTTGGCATTCTCAATAAAATGGTTTCAAGGCAATGATAGATGGCTATTTAGTAGAATAAGAACCTTTAGAAGAAGGTATATTGACTTTCCTGACAGTTGGTTTAGTCAGATGTAACTAAAAAGTGTCAATTATCTAACCATGGCACTTAGCAGGTGTTTTCTTGTGAATGGCTGGCAGATACAGTAAAATAAGAATACCTATTTAAATAATACTGTGAAGTGTCTTGTTGATTTTCTGCAGAGTAACAGGTTCGTCTTGATATTTCAATTTGTATATCCTTTTAAAACTTTATCTGTGTCAAATAAGGCCTGCCTTCCTCCTGTATTTCATGTGGGTCTGTTGTGCTAGCATCCCTCACCCTCACTCAGGGATCAGGGATGTCACAGAATTTGTAAAGATTGTCCTGCATAGGGTTTAAAATTGCCAACAGCAGAGAAAACCCTAATGAATGAAAAGCTGTGGTAGAGGTGTCATTGTAAGGTATTCTACATATTTATTTTAGAGCCCAGTCAGCTTCTCAATCTAGTGACTACAAACCTTAGCTATGTAAGGAGTGTCACTGTCTGGGACTAAGATTCGGTCAAAATCTTAAGAATTGGGGATTATGTAGTGACATGGAGAAAAATACTTTTGTTTAGACTTATTGTTGGTGGGTTCACTACCACTGACAGGCTAAAAAGAGTGTTAGCCATTATGTCTGTAGTCCACTCATCTGTCTATGTACCACCTTAAATTTAAAACTTGCTAATGTCAAACAATTTAAGGATGCTTCCCTAGAAGGTCAGATGAGAAGAAATTCTATTGGCAGTTAACTCACATCTCAGTGTTTCCTCAGGAAAAATGGATGTTGCTCAAGCTCCTCACAGTTCAGCTGAAGGATAAAACATCTTACGCTGTCCTGTGAAAAAGAAAGTGTAGGTGTATTCTCAAAAAGAAGCTCTACTACAAGAATCCCGTTTTACATGTAATGCTTTTATGCCCTTTTGCGGTCTCGGTGACTTGCTAGAGAACAGGCTAGTTCTGTTTACAAGTACAAACTTTCCATCAGTAGTATGGAGAAGGGAAGTATTGCTTACCATTTCTCCTAAGTAAAAGCATGGAGGAGTGGAGTGGCTTGCAGAAGGATGCCTGGAAGGGATAGAAACAGCTAGACCGGGAGTCCTGAGCCCTTTCCACTAGGTTGTACTGCTGCAGGTTTCCTTTATGGGCTGCTAGCCTTGTAAGCTCATCAAGAATCTGAATTTGCTTCTTGAGATTATTTTTTTTTGTAAGTTTGGTTTGGTTGCAGAGCTTTGAGGAAATAATTTTGTTGTCAAACTGGCATGGGTCATTGGCAAAGGAACAGGAAGTTAGTAATCCCACTGAGTCATGAAAGGCAGAGTAGGCTTATGCAGAAGCCTAAGTTTGGGTGTGCTGTCTAGTGACGCGTTATCTGCTGCAGATGATGGGCTGTGGGGCCAAAAGTGCTTTTCTGCTTGAAACCACAAGTCCTTGTCCCCCTTCCTGTACAGTGTCCGAGAATCATGCAATGAAACCCTGTTTTCACTGACTCGCTTCAGTTCACGGTCATGAAATTACCAGGTGTGATTCACCAGAAAAGGACACCACAGCTTGCAGCGGTTGTATTGCCATGAGTGTGTTTGGTTCCTTACTTCTTGGGTCAAGAAGACCTGTAGCCATTAGTTCTGTTGTATGAAAGAAAGCTGGAGCGCATCAAAGTTAGGCTCTGTTGAAACTGCTGGGCGTGGGTGTAAGAGAGGCTAGAGTCCAGCTAATATGTTCAACTGTGTATGTTAATAGGAACAGCAACTGAAAGTTTAAATGGTCATGGGTGCGTTCTGAAAGGGCAGTGCTGAACAAGGTAATGTGATTTGAAAGTCTTTCTTTGTAGTAGAACTGTTTGAGGGACTGCTGGGAACGTAAACTGCAGTTCAGCCCTCTAGATGCAAACCTTTGCTTCCATGTCATCCAGTACTGTGTTCAAAACACGGTTTTGTGTGCGAAGAATCAGCAACTTTGCTTTTTTATTGTCATCTAGATAAAGTTGTAGCTTAGTATTTTCAAAGCAGTTGCAGTTTTTAGGGGCCCGTTTTCTGTTACTTTTCAGTGGGAATTGGATGTTAATTCCCTGAGGCCTCTTTCAGACTGTTACTGTAATTTAATTTTTAAATATATCTTATTATGCCAAGCTTGAGAGGATTTGAGAAATTATTTTTTTGCTTATTTGTTTTCCTCTTTTTGTTCCTTTTTCACAGCACTTTATCATGTGACTGGATAGTTGTGTTAATACAGTTGCTGATTTTGATGTCATGGAGTGAGTCAGCAAAAGCTTTTGAATCATTATGTGGTGGTAACGTATCAAAGGACATTTTATATGTGAAGATTTTTGTTTCGTCTGGAATAACTTTTTACCAGGCCCTTCCTAGGCCAGCTTGTCAGATGGTCAAATGTTAATTGGTTAATGTTTAAAGTATGGATCTGTTTTGCAAAGTGACAGTGCAAAACAGCCTCTCTTTTAGTCAGCTGTTCTACTGCATGTGTATTCAGACGTTTGCTTTGTTCAGTGACAAAGTGTTTAACTAGCTCAGGTAGGAGTGCGCATTTTTTCAGCACTGGGCGTCAACACCGTGGTGTCCACCCATAAACTTGCAAAAATGTTCAGAGGCAATCAAGTTGAGCAGGTGTAATAGAAGTCCTGACTTGCTTCATGGAGCCTTTCTTTGTGTTCACATGGAACAAAAAAGCTGAGGTTTGTTAGTGGAGTATTGGGCTGAGTTTTTTAAAGTCGTGTGAATATGAGAATATTGGCATGGAAATTGAGAGTGTAAACAAGAAGTGCTGGTGTGCAGCTAAAAAAATTGTGAATGCCCTCAATGTGAAAAATTACATTGTTTTGTCCTTTAAAAAAAGTTGATAGAAACAAGTTAACGTGAGGTAAAACGGTAATGTGGATAAGGTGCTTCAACAAGACTAGCTTTAGATTTGCTCTAATTCATACCAAAATTACCAGTTGCCATGCTTTGAGGAGGCTGTGACCTTGAATTAATTGCTCTGGTTAAGAATGCTTTCCCCTTTTCTCCCTAGGGAAGGAAGGCCTCTGTCTAGTTATTAGTCTTGTGTTTCAGTCTGATTCACATTGTGTTTCTCTCCACTTATTTAAGTTATGTCTAAAATTTACATATTTTTACATTATTTTTATTGCGTTCAATTACTAGTGGAGTATGATTAACTAGTTTCTGTGAATATGCTAGGTGTTAGGTGTGGTGAAATGTTGTTTTTACAACTTCAAGTCCTTTTCTATGTTCAGGTATAACTGAAAGCCTTTGTAATATCACAATGCCTAGTATTATTACAGTGAGGTAAAACTTGTATTTTAAAACAGAAAAGCGAATCAGATGAAAGCATTGCTTGGTGTGTTACCTGATAATAAACAGGAAGAGTCAGTGCAGTAGGAGAATTGGACAGAAATGCTCATTGTTTCCAGCTAGTGACACTTTGAACTCCTCCTGCTTTTGGTTTTCTGTACAAAATACCCTGTATGGTAACCTAGGTTTCACGTGGTATTCTTCTGTGAATGAAGTGTCAAACAGAGAGCTTCGTTCTGCTTAAACCCTGTCATTTCAGAAGTCCTAAGCTTGTGCTGAACGCAAATGAAGGTGGTGAAGAGACTGGGCTCTTTTTGCATCTTGGTTAGGCTTCTTATGTAAATATGCCTCAGTTAGCCAAAATTGTCTCAGTATTCTTGACGGTTTTATTATTGTGGCTGGAAAGAGATCTATTGTGTGTTTGAATCATGCACGTATGCTGCTGTAGAGGTTGTTTTGGGGGTCCTGGTACATCGTCTGTTGCTTTCATATCTTACTGTAGTGTTGTTTTTGTAGATCTTCTAAATAGCATCACATGCAAGTTGGAAAAGGAAGTGTATAGCCGTTGATGCCTATGTACTAGTAATGTTTGATACAGTTTGATTATATTCTGTAAATGGTGTTTTGTTTCCTTTGACCTTATGGGTAAATAGCAGCTTCCAGAAATGTGTGACGGGGCTTTTTCTAAGATAAGCAATTTGAAGAAGGACATGGAACAAGTAGAGTGTGTCCAGAGGAGGGTGAACAAGATAGTGAAATGCCTTGAGGGCAAGACTTATGAGGAGTGGCTGAAGTCACTTGGTTTGTTCATCTTGGAGAAGGGAAGGCTGAGGGATGACCTCATTGTAGTCTACAGCTTCCTCAAGATGGGCAGCAGAGGGGGAGGTGTTAATCTCCTCTCTCTGGTGACCAGCAACAGGACACAAGGAAATGGAATGAAGCTGCACCAGGGGAAGTACAGATTGGACATTAGGAAGAGGCTCTTCACCAAGAGGGTGGTCGGTCACTTGAACAGGCTCTCCGGGGAAGTGGTCACGGCACCAAGCCTTTCAGAGTTCAAGGACCATCTGGACAATGCTCTGAGTCATATGATTTAGTTTTAGGTAGTCCGGAGAGGAGCAGGGAGTTTGACTCAATGATCCTTACGGCTCCCTTCCAACTTGAAATATTCTGTGTTTCTGTGAATGTTATACTACAGCATCAGCCTTATGATGAGAAATAAGTTGTGGATCTCACTGTCAGAACATGTTGTGGAAAATATGACAATAAATGAGTTTGGGTAAATGACATTACTCTTTGGTTTGGCACAGTATGGTAGCTCTTTATTCTTATGCATTAGCATTGTACAAATTGTTAGTATTTCTGCTGGTTTTGTGTTACTTTGGAACATGTATTAAGAATAATTAACCAGAAGAATGCAGAATCGGAAGTAACTGCCTGAATAGTTGCTTTGCAGAAAAGGGTCTAGAGTTTATAGCTAAGTAAGTCATCACTGTTATACGAATGTTTCCCCACATGGATTTCTCACTTTTTCCTGTAAGTAGGAATATAGGCTGCAGGATGCAGGGTTTATCCTGTTGTTCCACTAACTGTAGATAAGAACTGGTGAGGAATATTTTGGCCAGGTTGAGCCCCACACTTAAATGACGTAATTGGATTTGAAAATATAAAGAGTGGTGGGAATGATAGGATTAGAAAACACAGCTCTCAAGGAAAGATTAGCCTTACTGCAACGCTTTATTCTAAGGAGAACAACAATCTGTTTGTGTTGTCCATTGTGGGCAGGGCAACGAAGAAAAAGGATAGTGAAACACTGGAGTAGGTTTCGTGGGAAAAAGTTGCTGGGACCTCAGAGAACAGACTAGATAAACATGTCAGGAATAATTCAGGTAACTAACCCGCTTTGGGAAGGAATGGAATACTTGCGAGTCTAAATATTGTCAGTATAAAGGCTGACTTAAAAGTTGTGTCCATGAGAACTGGAACTAACTCTGAGTGAGAAGACTTTTAACTAACCAAGGCCAAATTTCTACCCAAACACAGAGACTTTTTACTTCAAACTCTCTCTCTTTTTCAGTCTGTGTTTTTTTTTTTTTGTCTTCCTATACTACAGACTCTTTCAATTAGAGACTCACCTTCAAAGCATAGTATAGTGGGATTTTACTTTTTTAGTCCTGCCTATTATAAAATGTAATTATTAATAACTAACTGCCAGATTAATATTTTACTTTCTCATATGGAGCAAGAATTCCTTAGGATATTTGGCGTGTTTTTTAAAGTAGCATGGTCAACTTAATTTTAAAATGTTAAATAGGGGAAACTTCTGAAGGACTTCCTAACTGCCTGGGATTCTTTAAATATACTTAGCCTACTGACTAGTCCTGTTGAATAAATTTATCTGGCTTTCTTATAATCAAGTCATTAGTATTTTTCTTGGCTATGTTCCTTTTTAAGTTTTGTGAATTTTTTTCTTTCAGTGAGAGCGTTTTCTGGAGAATAATAAATGTCAGTCAGAACTCAGTCAAAGCATAACCTGGTTATTATTGGCTAGGAAAGCAACAAGGTACACAGTGGGCTTCCACTTTGAGTTGTTTTAATGAGGGCATGATTTCCTGGTCAGATGAAGAATGTGGCTGTTCATCATGCCCTGGGCTGCAAACGCATTTCATGTAGCTGTGTCACGTGTTGGATGAGAAAGCAGAGCCACCAGAGGGGTAACTTTTGCCTTTGTGGAAAGGGATGCTAGTTTTGACATGGAAGGCAGCAAAAATATGTCTAAGAAGAGAGGATACTCCACTGTTCAGTTCCAGCAAAAGTGTAGACAGATTTATTGTACTTGTGACATTGCATCCTCAGTCTTTCAGCGATGGATGGCTTCAGTGCCACATGTGTGTGTCTGTGTGTGTATATATATATATTATTGTATACTTACTAGTATATAATTATGTACATTACAGTATATATATGTGTATATAAAAAGTATATACACTACTTATATAGTACTTTTGTATATAGTGTATATATAGTAGTTACATACTAGTATATATACTAGTAGATGTCTGTTGTCATGGATGCATGCCTGATTGAAACAACAGTAGTCTTTAAGTGGAGTCAGATTTTTGTTATTGCTAGTTATATAACTAGTGATGTAGATGTGAAACTCAGAAGATTTTTATTGTATGGAAAAGAAATAACTATTTCCCATCTTCCTATGGACAAAAAAGTTCAGAAGACTTTATTAAAGTATTTCTAGATTGTGTAAAGCAGAATGTCCAGTGCAAGTGGGGTAATACATTAAATGTGAACAAAATAGCTTGTACTTAAATAATTAAAAAAATTATAAATACGTATTCAGTTACATAAATGTATAATACTAACTTTTTAATTTAGTTTAAGGAAGAAATCTCCAAGCGTTTCAAGTCCCACACTGATCAGCTTGTGTTGATATTTGCTGGAAAAATTTTAAAAGATCAAGATACTTTGACTCAACATGGAATTCACGATGGACTCACTGTTCACCTGGTTATCAAAACACAAAACAGGTAACCTTACTGATGAGTGATTTTCTATTTACTTCTTAGAAGTAAAAATGCTCTGAATCCTTTGTGACAGCTTTCTGTTGGGCAAACCTAGTTTTGACTAAATCGCTTCAATCAGCTCCTTAGTATCAGTTGGTACAGAATAACAGTAGCTAATAGTGCTCTTTTCTTTGTTTTTTCTTGTATTTTAATTGAATTTATGTTTCTAAATGCAAATCTCTTGCTTTTTTGTTACTTAACTTTTTTGCTTTTAGTTCTGAGTGCTGGCTCTGCTTTTGCTCCATAGTTCTTAGATATCAGCTCTTACTGTCCATAAAGATATGTTGTGTGGCTTTTCTTTTCATGGGTGAAAACTTTAGGTGAATCCTTAGTCACTGTTCTGGTAAAACAAGGAAAGAAAATTTTTGAGAGAACTGCTTTAGTGTAACTAATTTATCTGGCAGAAGAGAAAGTCTTGGATTTTAAGATTTTGTTTGTTTGTTTCTTTGTTTTGGTGAGGCAACTTTAAAACGACCATGAGAAAGTTGCATCAGTTGAGCTATGGCATCTGCCCATTACTTCCTGTGAAGTGCTCAGAAGGAGAAAGGCTCAGCGAAAAAACCCTTTCAGCAAATAGGTTAATGTATCCCTTAATTTAGTCTAGCTTGCATAGTCAATAAGATGTTTGTTGTTGTAGACTGAAAGTATTCTTGCTCCTCTTCTACTGAAGTCTTTCATGTTCATGGTGAAGATCTCCTCCTGTGGGAAATGTAAGATTATACAGGAAAGAGCATGGTATTTAAGAGAGAAAAGAAATATGTTTTCCCTTTCCAGGCCTCACCAAGTCACAAAGGCCTATTAGGAACATTAGCATTAAATTTAGGCATCTGTTGAAACTGATGTCTTCAACTCCATGCTGACATCCTGATGGGACTGTTTTCTCTGTCCTGCAACAAAAAGTTTGTCTCTGTCAAAACACTTTTGTTTGCACTGGCAGAGGTGTCCCTTCCATGCCCTGTGCCTCCATAGCCTGAAGTTTAGGCCTGATAGCCCTCCCAGTCTTGGATATAGTATGAACTAATCCTGCAATTTTGTGCTTCATGCATCTAAACTAGTAGTATTCTGCTGTTGTCATCGCTTCTGCTTTTTTTTGCCTGCGGTCTTGAGTGTGTCAGAGAGGCTTCGTAAGTAGTGACAGTGGGATGCTTTTGACTTGCACAGGCGTAAGAGGGTTCATAGTTTGGACCTACAATAACTGTAGATACTGAAATACAGGTGCCAGTCTCTTGTACCTTCCAAATGAGCCAAACGAGCTCCCATGCATGATACCACTTCATGTATTTCGGGGGATTTTTGGTATTGGTGCATCGGTCCTGTCAGCATTGCAGTCCATGTCTCCTCTCTCCCCAACTTTTTTTGAATAATTTTAGAAGAATGTATTACCATTACCTTCAGAATGTTTTAATTATGTCTCAGAAAAGGAAGTACAAACAAAAAACTACAGACCCTTTGCATGTATCTACCTTATCTTCAAATGAGGCAGTATTGTTTTCACCTACTAGCTTTGCTCAAGTAAACTAAAAATACGCTTCTAAGACCTGCTAAAGAGAATTGCCAGCACAATGAAAATCATGTTTCAGAAAGTATAGCATTGTCCTGAACCATCTCAATAATCTTCTTTCTAAAATACCTGGATTTTATGCTTGACCCAAAAGGCAAGACTTAAACCCTGCTGGTGTGGCCTGGCAAGTGCTGATTTTCAGCCATGAGTGTCAAGATTGGATTGCTCCCAACCACTTTACACTATGCCATTTACTTAACTGTTGCTGCCATATGTCTGAATAAACAAAAGTTACTTTCCGAAATTAGATATGAAGATGATGATTTCCCTTCTAAACAATATTATATGTGTAACTTTCAAATAGGAATCCTCATATATCCCAACCAATCCTTGTTTGAAAAAAAGTAATTTATTGTTATGTACTAAGTTTTCCAGAATGATACAGACTTCCAGTGTAATCTTGTAACCTGGCCTATGCAGTGTCAGAGTAGCAGTGAGCGATAAGCAATGGGCAGTGAAGGTGCATTGCATTTCTGAATACAAAGTTCCAAGTCAACATCTATAATTCCTTCACAAGCGACAGGAGGAAATGTATTGGTGAAGTGGATATAAAAAACATGATGTGCACTTTATAGGAATTTCATCACTCAAGGATGTGAGGCTGACAGACTTGACAGTCAAAACATTATCTTGAGTGTATGTGCTCCCAATTTGATAGACCTGAAAACAAGCAAGAAAGAAATACAAATTAAAATATACAAAACCAAATTCATTGGAATTGCCATGGACTTAAGTTATAGAAGAACTGTTAGATCTTCTGGACTCAAATTCCTTTCTTCCCCAGTAAGACCTTGAATGAGGTGATTTGGTCCCATGGCACCATATACCTTCATGACTTGGCATGCGTATTTTATTTACCTATTTACAAGAACGCTGGTCAAATCAGCAGGGTATACCAGCAGATGGGGTACTTAGAAGCTAGTGTTGATGATTTGGTGGAAGGAATTGTGAAGTGTGCAACGTATTCTCATTGTACCTTTGGTTTCTGTCTGTGGTTTTGGTGGCTGATGTTTAGCTTGGAGTCAAGAGAACTCTTAGAAACCTCAGCAAAGCCTCTGGACCTGAAGTATCTCTTAGGCTCGTGGGTTTTTTTTATTTGTTTGTTTGTTTAGGGTTTTTTTTGTTGGTTCATTTGTTTGGGTTTTTTTCTGATCTTTGCTTTAGTGAAACAAGCACAGAATTTTACTATAGCTGAAAGGTACTCAGATGAACTGGGGTATGAAATTTAATGTACTGTCAAATCCTCAAACCTTTGTTATGAGGACTGAATTACTAGTTTCTACAAGTTATTTCATGCTTTAGTTCTGCATATGCAGGCATTTGTGAGTTTGATTGTTGAATGAGACTGGAGAACTGATTTAGGTTTCAAACTAGCCCCTTTTCTTTTGAATAGAGGCCAGGTTAGCTTTACACAAACTCAGTTCCTTGATCTATTTTACTACATGGCAGCACCTGTGTTGATGCCTCTGCAGTAGAAGTGTGTGGTGAGTATATGACTTGGGCAGCCTTTAGTGCCTGTGCTAAGTTATGCTGGCTTTAACTTTGTGTAATTTTGTTCTTACCCTGTTCTTGAAGTCTTAAAGGTTAGTGAGATTCTGATGTTTGTCTTCTAATGAAATAAGATGTTAACTGAATTTCACATTCAGTAAGGCATCCTATTAAAGATGTGTCATGAAATAAATCTGATGTTAAATCTTGCTAGGCTTTATTTCTTTAAGTCCCAGCTGTGTAATCAGTGATATTTGAGTATAGTGGAATAAGGCAAGGATCCTTAAAGCAAGGTAAGGACAGAGGAGACAATTCATGGGCAGGCATCCCGGGGGTAGGCTGAGAAGTTGGCAATGGATGCCTTTGTACCCATCCATTTTCTTAATTTTTCAAACCACTGTTCTGAAAAACTGATGACATTACAGAGGTGTGAGAAAGATTTGTTAAAGGAGGCGACCTAGACATAATAGTATGATTTTTAAGGAAGAATCAAAATGTAAATTAAGATTCTCAAGTATGCCTATTCCTGTATTTAATAGCATTATTTAAATTAACATGTTAAACTTGCAACTTTTAAACTTGCTTTTTTAGATCACAAGACCACCCAGCTCAACAAGCAAACACCACAGCGAGTACTGCTACCACATCAACATCAAGCAGTAGTACCTCAACACCAGCTTCAACAAATAGTAACCCTTTTGGCTTGGGTAAGAATATTTGTTAGGTAGCATGGTGGGTGTCTTCTCTTGGATTCAGGTAATTGTCCCTGAAACTTTATTCTAATGTAGACAGAACTTTAAAAAACCCCCAAACAAACACTCAAAAAACTGATTACAGATATCTATGATATTGCTTGTAGAACGTTTCTGATCAGTAAGTTAGAAGAGGAAAGTTGTTTCCTTAATTTTATATGCTGAAATTCAGACTTGTGCTGCTTCATCTTCAGTAGAAGGGTGCCAGTGATGTTTCATTCTGGCACTACGGGTAGTGAAACTCCTTCCAGTGTCCTTGTGTTCCTTAAAAGTGCATCTGAGTTGTTGTGAGGAGAGCATTGATGAAGTTGAACCTGTAATATGAAGCCAAGATCTGGAACAGAAGTAACAAAATTGCTGCTAATCTTACAGTTCAGTATTTCCCAGGTTCCAAATCTGATAGCGTTATCAGTTTTATCTTTCACGAATAAAGAGGCTGCAGTCTATTGACTTAAAAATACTATCTATTTCTGTAATCACAGTGGAGTTCTTCGTTCATTCTTTTTCATTTCATTTGTTTTCATGGTGTGGGGGAGACGTAGAATTGGAAAGCTAACCATTGTAAGCAATTGGTTTTTTAGATGTAATCAGTTCTTCAGACTGACTAGTGCCTTCTGAAAATTTTTGTTTGGACTCAACAAAGGAGGCAAATTCAAAGCATAATTAGTTCTTGGAGCATTAGTAAGAAGAACAGCTGTACTTTTAATTAGAATAGGGAATATGAGTGATGTTGGGAGATCTCTCTTGGTTATAGTCTAACAAAGAGGAGGCAGATAAATTATTATTATAAATGCGTTGGAAAGCGTTGGGGGCAAGGGGAACCTAAGACTCCAAAACTGAAACATCCCTTGTATCTTAGCTGTGGAAAATAAGAAGCAAAGCTGTTAGAATTGTAACCAAGTTATATTTCAGATGCAGGCTTTCTAGTTATGTGTCTTGTTATTTAAAGCAGCACACTGTTAGTGGATCACTCATTAACAGCCTTGCAAAGATGGGGTTTTCGTCGTTTTGAAGTGTGGGCTATGTTCAAGTATTTTGTACTGAGAAAGAACTTGGGTGTGTTTAAAAGTCTGCTAGAAGCTGAAAGTTCAATTATATTTTTTTCATCCTCTTAAAGGTGGCCTTGGAGGCTTGGCAGGTCTCAGTAGCCTGGGCTTAAATACATCAAACTTTTCAGAGTTGCAAAGTCAGATGCAACGGCAACTTATGTCCAACCCGGAAATGATGGTTCAGATAATGGAAAATCCATTTGTTCAGAGCATGCTTTCAAATCCTGACCTGATGAGGCAGTTAATTATGGCTAACCCTCAAATGCAGCAGCTGATACAGAGAAATCCAGAAATCAGTCACATGCTGAATAATCCAGATATAATGAGACAGGTATGTAGAAGGATCTCTCTAAGTTCGTGGCCTTTGATTATACTGTAACTGTGAACAACAGAGCAGGAACTGGACATGCTTAGTTGAGTGCTTAAACATTCTTGAAGTATTTAGTCTTGTTACAGCAATCTTTTATGGATTTTCTAGGCAACTGGTGTTTGTATTTCTAGTTGTTAATGTCTGAAATAAACTGATAATTCAGAAAATATGCAGCATAGCTTTGAAAGACATTGAAAACTGTGTAATAATGTCTTCTGAGGTTAGACTTGGATGTCGCTCTGTGCACTTGAAGCCTTCTGTCTAGCCAGCAATGAGTTTACCAAAAGTAGTAATTCTCCAAAATACTACGTCTTCATTTTATCTAACTATAGGTACTTCTGTGTGCTTTTGAAATAAGATGGTATGTAAGATATGCTGTGTGGCAGAACGTATCAAAAAACCAAATAGATACTTTTAAAAATTTAGATACTTATTTTAAAGTTCATATTATAGACTGCCTGCTGTAACGATGTTAGAAATTGTAGGAGTATACTGTGTTGAAAAGATGAAGAAAGAATAGTTCAATCAAGGTTTTCCTTCTCTTTAGTCAGTGCTTCCTGGCCCAGCCAGTGTAGTGATGTTTGTCGTAGAATGCTGGCTAAATATCTAATTCAGGTGACTGCCACTAAGCTGACATCTTGATTTGACTTTATTCATAATTTGAAATGGGTTAGACAGTGGTAACTGAGATATTGCCAAATGCTGACGTTTTCACTTTAGAATGGATTTCTTATTAATACAGATTAAACGTTCCACTTCCCTAGACACTAGAACTTGCTAGAAACCCTGCAATGATGCAGGAAATGATGCGAAACCAAGACAGAGCCTTGAGCAACCTTGAAAGTATACCGGGTGGATACAATGCCTTGCGACGTATGTACACAGATATTCAGGAGCCAATGTTGAATGCAGCACAGGAACAGGTGAGAAAAGATTGCAAATGCCACTGAAAGTAAATATTTTTTAAAAACAAAAGCATGTAAATATTGCAAATTTCCAAATGTGCACTTGACAGAACATTTCTTGAAGCTTGAAGTCACTATGTGGCCTCTTACTCTTGAGGGAAAAGATCTTTAAAAATTCTATGCTCTTCTAAGCTTGAAGATACTATGTTACAGATACTTCTTTGTGTGTTTGAGAAGCTGTTTAGCAGTTAATGAATTTCTGTATTACTGAAATTTGAATTCCTTTAATTCTTTGCCTTAAAATTCTGAGGTCCATGAATTTTTTTTCTAAGGGTGTGTTGAGTAACTTGGAACTTGAGATGGAAAGAAAAAAGGCTTTGAAGTTGGAATCCAGCATGCAAGATATAATCTTACTGTGATCAAAATACCAGTGTAGTAGCAACACTGTTTTCAAAAAGAAATGTGATTTAATTTTTTTGGAGGCGCTAGTATCTCTCAATGTTGGCATCTTTTCAGAATGTTTACAATGAATTACTGTAGCATGGTGAGTATAACTCATCAAGAGCTATCAACATTTATCTTCATGTGTAATTTTGGAAAAGTAACTTGCTATTTATAGCAGATTTAAAAACAGTTGCCTTAAGAGATGATACATGTTTGCTTTCTGTCCTCTGTAGTTTGGAGGTAACCCATTTGCTTCTTTAGTAAGCAATGCATCTACAGGAGGGGACAGTCAGCCATCTCGTACAGAAAATAGAGATCCTCTACCAAATCCCTGGGCTCCTCCGTCCAGCTCACAGCCATCCACAACGGGTACCAGCACCAGTGGTGAGAGCGGTGGCAGTAGTAGTGCTGGAAATAGCACCTCTGGCAGTACGGGACAGAGCTCAACTGTACCAAATTTGGGACCTGGAGTAGGAGGTGTGTTTGTTATTGCAATTGTGTGTATTTGCACATACTTGGGGGTTTACTGAAATGATTCTTTCATTAGAAAGAGAGTTTTTGATTAAAAGTTTTTATTGCTATTTACTTTCGTAGAACATTTGACTACTATCAAAGCTCTCCATAGAAAAACAAACGTGGAAAGTATAGTAAGAGTGATAATAGCACTTGTGTATTGCCTTAAAATAACAAAAGTAAGGAGTCTCTAGATAGTATTTTTCCTATTTGGAGGCAAACAGCTAAGAATGTAGATACTTAGTGGGACTGCTTGTTGGATATAGCCTGTCTTAACTTCTAGGGTAGATGTGCCTGTTTAAGCAGAAGCACATTGAGGTTTATTTCAAGAACTAAAACTCATAGAAACCAAGTGGTTATATCCTCGTTTTAAGCAGACTAATTTGTCTGATGATAGTCAGGATGTTTACTCTAGTGGCCTTTTACTTTCTTTTCTTTTAAGCTGGTATGTTCAACACACCAGGAATGCAGAGCTTATTACAGCAGATAACAGAAAATCCACAGCTTATGCAGAATATGTTGTCTGCACCCTATATGAGAAGCATGATGCAGTCATTAAGCCAGAATCCTGATCTTGCAGTACAGGTAAATGCATGTGGTGTAGTAATGTATTGTGTGCATTGAAGTAAAAAAAAAAAAAATAAAATTAGAGTTGAATCTATGATACAGTTAAGTTTTCACTTTTGCCGACATCTCAACAGTTGTCTGTAGTGAATGGCCCAGTTTTTAATGTTAATGCGTAACTTCCTGAAATTATTACCTACTTGTATTTAACAATTTGTTGTAGTGAGCTTCTTCATTTTGTAGTTGCAAATCGTGCCAGGCATGCTTCTAAAATAATGTGTAAGTTTGTGTGTGTTTTGTACGGCCCTGAATTTGTGACCCAGCATAAGAACCAGTTAGACAAAACAAATGCTTTGGTTGTAAATTAATGTAGATCTGTCAGTAAGTAAATGCCTCCACTAGCTTGGGAGGAGAGAATTGAAGGGACGGGAGTTAGTGCCATGTCTAGGTATTATTCTTGTTTTAACTTCTCATTTGTGACCTGTGCTCACTGTAAAAGTGCAGATGCTGTTTTATGAATGGTATCACAGAAGTGCTCGCAGATTTTATTTAAAGTCATAATATCCAAAGTCAAATCCTGAACTAAGATTAAAAGAATGTTATTGTTTCACTATTAAGTACTCACTTGGAAAATATCCCTGACTTCAGGTGGTGTTTACAGGGAAACTGTCACTGAGATCTGTAGTGGAGGCTGACCAGAAAAGGATTTTCTTGTAATATAAATGGGGTTGTCTTGACAGATACCTGGCAATTCATTCACTTAAAAGGTTAAAAAAACCCAACAGAACAAAACCAAAACAAAAACAACAAAGCAAAAAGAAAAACCACACCCAAAATTGCTGCAATGTGTTCAGGCTGGTCATTCATAACAAACTTTGGCAAAAGGAGAAGTAGATGATTGATTATTATTATCTGAGGTTCTTTTCGTAGACTATTACTGTGCAAGTAGTTGTCTTAAAACCCCTTGTGGTTTTTACTGCTTGATCTTTGAAGTTAAATATTTTTTTCCCATAGATGATGTTGAATAATCCTTTATTTGCTGGAAATCCACAACTTCAGGAACAAATGAGACAGCAACTTCCTACTTTCCTTCAGCAAGTAAGATGAGATACTAGCTGTTAATAAGTGTCTGCAAGTCAATGAGCAGTATTTTCAGTAAACTGGCATCTTCCTCTGATATGGCTAAAAGCTAGGTTCTGTAATATAGTCTTACTAGCTTTAGACACTAAGTTAGGTTGTCCCTTGATAATGAATTCTTGCTTAATGTGGATATTTTTGTTTGTGGCTAGCACAGCTACCTAAATTTGCTCTCGCTTCTTGGCCTAAAAGGAATAATTGTTCTTACTGTTCATCAGCCAGAGAACATCTGTTTGTGACATGATTTGTTTTGCAAGTTAGAAAGATTAGTACTTTTTCCACTGCTAGAATAAAGTTTCACTATGCTTTTCTCACCCCTCTTCAAACGTGCATTAAGTATTTGGGTAAAGATATCTTGCAGGATCCCTTGAAAAAGAAGTGGGTTCTGAAGTCTTTTGTCTATAAAGGTTGCCCTACCACCATTTTCCTTTCTTAAAAACATCGTGCTTCCAGCCCAGGCATCTGCTTGGGTATTAGCTGCCACAGTGTGTAGTAGTATTGTGTTCCCTAAATAGGACCAAGCAAGATTTTTTGGGGTTTTTTTGGTTTGTTTTTTTTTTTTTTTTTTTTTTAGTTATTGTAAACTTAATCTAGGGCCTGAGTTCCTTCTTTAGGCAGTCCTTCTAAATTAGAATAAATATGCATTGGCAGAATCTTATTGGACATGGGCGGTTTGAGTAAAATAATTAATGTATACATGAATTACAGGTGAAAGTTCAGTATTCAGAAGAAACTGATAAAATTCTTTCAACCACGTGAATGGCTGTAGTGTTCCATAATGCCATGTTCCAGACCAGAGTTCTTCGTATCCTATTCTGCATTTCTGCTCTGCATCAGAGGAAGTTTGACCTTACTCTGTGCATTTCTGCATGAATCAAAAACGCGTTTGCAGCAGAATGGATTTGGTGTAGTTGCCAAGTGAAGGCTGCTAAGATTAATAAGTTAGGTTACTATTTGAAGTAGCTCTGGCTACCAGCCCTGTCATTTGTGGCTGAAACACATTACTTTTCACTTGTGGCATCTCTGAGCAGAGGTGAGCATAAGGCATTAGTTTTGGTTTTGTATCTAAAATAGTCAGGTTTCTGGAGCACCCTTGAATATTATATGTGGTCTTGCCAGTATGTTTTGCAGTGTATTTCTTTGCATTTTCCTAGGCTCTGGGAGCACTACAGATTTGGAAACGTGCCCAAATAGTCATGCTCAAGCTTCTGTGGTCTGAATTTAGCTAGGAAATACTGTATAACTTTTTTCTTAGATATCTATCGGTCAAGTTTCATTGTGTTCAGCATTGTTGCTTATCCGTAGTATGATACAGGAGATGAATTCTAGAATGGTGTTGGACTAACAGTCCTATATCTTTGAAAGATTATGAAGTCTGCTAGAAGAGGTAATGAAAAATACTTTTCCTTGTATACTTCTCATTTGAAAGGCTTTGTCCACATCTAGAGAGTTTATTGATCACCTCCTATAAAGGTTTTCTCCAAAAAAAAGTAAAAATACGTGAAGGTTTTAATGTAAATATCCAAATATAAAGTTGAAAAACAAGTTCTGAAATGATGTTGGACTCTATATAAACACCTAGTGATAAAGATTAGCTTTGAACATCTGCATATGATTAAGAGTCTCTTTCCTTTTCTTAGATGCAGAATCCTGACACGTTATCAGCTATGTCAAACCCTAGAGCAATGCAGGCTTTGCTACAGATTCAGCAAGGCTTGCAAACACTAGCAACAGAAGCACCGGGGCTTATACCAGGGTAAGAATCAGACTTACAAATCTAGACAAGAACTTTTCTCTTGTGTTGTGTTGTTCATTCCTTTTACGTGTAGAGATTTACTCATTTTTTATTAAGGACTCTTCCTCCTGCCTTTTTTAGTTTAACTAAACTTGTTTTAGAATCTGTTATGTCTTTGCCTGCTGTGCACTTCTAAACAGTGATGACTCTGGTCTTTGTCTTAGTACATTACTTCAGTTGTCATCCACTCTTTGACAGGATTTTTACTCAGTAGTTAAATGAGAAGAGACAAGCTAGAATTTATTATTCAAGTGGTATATTTCTTTTTCTGTCATTTTTGCAGATTCAATCCTGGTTTAGGTGGATTGGGAAACACTGGAGCTCCTACAGGGTCCACCGCACCTAGTTCTGTTCCCAGTGAAAATACAAGTCCAGCATCAGGAACTGCTGAACCTGGTCACCAGCAGTTTGTCCAGCAAATGTTGCAGGCACTTGCTGGTGCAAATGCTCAGGTAAAGTACCTCACTATATTCTAATTTTTTTAATTTTTACTTTTTTTTTTATTGTAAGCCATTAGAAAGGAGCCTGAGAGTTGAGGGGAGAGTTTGCTGGATACTTCTGGTTGAAGAAGAGCAGAGGAGGCTTAAAAGTGCTGTTGCAGCTGTGCAAGTACATGCTGGAAAAACATGAAATTCGAGTAAAAGCGTCCTCTGAACAGTTGATTTTTATACACTTATCTTCATACCCTTGAATTTCTTAAATGCTTGGATAGATTAAGGCAGACTGTGGTGATAGGGTTCAGTGGACTCAGGTAAGAGAAAAGCTTAAGCATTTTGAACACCATTACCTTTGTGCTTTTTGGCTGTGTTGCTAGCTGTTACTCTGTAGCTGTGACTAAGCTTCAGTCCCACACTTTGGAATAGCCACACTCTGGTTATCTGGAGCCTGAATTTGTTGTATGGCGTCACTGACATCCTGCAGGTTTAGACTGCACTGCATGTTGTTAACATACGGTGTGGGATTATGGGTTTCCCGAGAGCTCCAGAAGTCAAGCGAAGGGAGCAGCTTTGCCAGTAGTTGTAGGGTGGTGAGGAAGACTGGCTTGCAGGGAGACATGCTGCTAAGTCTCAACGTGCTGTGCTGTGTACCACCCTTACCCTGTAGTGCATACCCAGTGTAATGGCAAACTGCTAGTGGAAGGGGTGGTCCTAGTTCTTCCTCCTCTCTTGCCACAGGGTGAGTTAGTTCAGCTTGCTGATCTGACATCTGACCACAAGAAAGTGCTGGTCAGCGTCACTGCAGGAAACCGTATTCTCATACATTTTCTCTTAGGCTGTCAAATCTGACACTGCTGAGTCAACGTTCTGTTTAGTTTTGCTTCGGGGAAGCAGGTGGGGGGGACAGTTCTTAAATTTCAGGGTACGTCTTCATGTTGTGTTGGTTTGGAACCACGTGCAGATTTTAAATACTGGTGGTAATTTCTTGATGTATGAAACCGTTGAATTAGAACAAAAGGAAAATTGTTGGTAGCTATGTGAGTTTTGTACTGGTGTCTAAATTGACTCGTTGATTTCAAAAAGTGACACGTCAGTATTACTCCAGCATATTGTTTTCCTATAGCTGTTCTGATTCAGAAATGCATCTGAGCTCAAGATCATACCACTGAAATAATGTAGAATTTTGCCGTGAGTTTGCATGAGCAGGATCATCCCATAAAGCACAGTTGTCAGTTTGCCTTAGACCGAACCTTTCCAACAATTAGAGTTTTGGTAATTTTAGACAACAAATATTTTGAGCATTAAAAAAGAGGTGATTTTTATGTCAAGGAAAAAAGCCTATGGTGTTCACCATTGCTGACAGTGACATCATAATCCTTGCTGTTCCTTAGTACTAGTTTGAACTCTTGTTTCATTTAAAAAAAAATTACCTATACGCCTATCTTTAAGAAACTGTTCATGGGACATAAATTTACCCAATTTAATTTTAATCCTTTTTTATCAGATAAGCAGTTTTTCTGTAGTTCAAGAATGTCACATAAGTGTAGCTACTCTTAAAATTTGAAGCTGCTCTGACTTGTTAAAAAATTCAGTTGTGAATTGAATGTATGTCATAATTTAGTTTTAGGATCTTGAAAAAGGTGTAGTCAGAAATTAGTAAAGACAGGGAGTGGTGCAGAACCAACTATGTTTAAATCCTGTACTTTGCTAAATGTGTGTTATGCTTTTATAGCTTGAAATTTTGTTCCTAGCAGTTACAAAATCCAGAAGTTCGATTTCAGCAACAACTGGAGCAGCTGAGTGCAATGGGCTTTCTGAATCGTGAAGCAAACTTACAAGCGCTAATAGCAACAGGAGGAGACATCAATGCAGCTATCGAAAGGCTGCTTGGCTCTCAGCCATCATAGCAGTGTTTCTTTAACTTTAAAAAATGTAATTTATTTTTGATAACAGCTTTTAAATCTTTAAAATATTTGCTTTATTTCATTCTGACTTTTGGGGTTGTCTTGTTATAACTAAAATCGGTCTGATGCATTTTAAGGTGGAGTGCAGTAGTTTTCTTCAAACAGTGGGAATCAATGCATTTTCACTCTGTTGCATGCATCACACTTCTTTTGTTCTGCACTACTTGTGATTTTTTTTTTTAAACAGTATCAGCTTTCACAGTTGGGTTGACAGGTTTTGTCTGACCTACAACTGTCCAATTTATTTACTACTTAAATTACTACTGAAGGCTAATGTTTATGTAGAATACAAATTAAAAAGGAAACAAATTAATTGAAGCTATAATTTGTGGGTACCAATACTGCTTATTGTGATTTTTGGCATGTATTTTTTTTTGCTAGCAAAATGCTGTAAGATTTATACCACTTGAGTAATCTACCTTTTTTTTGCTTTAATTTGTATAAAGTATAAACACAATATATACAATGGAGACAGCTCATTTCTAGAGATTTACACACTGCAATAGGACGAGATTATAAGTAATGCAAAAAAGCCAGGGGAAAAAAAATAATCATAAGACATGTTTTGGTGTAGAATCTTCCAGTATCTTTGGTAACCATCTCAGCAGAAATGCTTAAGCAAGTTCAGTTAAAATATACTAGAATTATTGTTCTGGTTATCTCTTTACATCTAACTGTACAGAAACTTGCATTGTAACATTGTCTCAATATTCACAAAGTTCAACTGTAAATTACCTTTGTCATTGTGCAAATTAAAGGGGCACTGCCCTTTGCTCTGGAACCGCTTCTGAGGCTTTTTGGCTTGTTCCATTGAGATTCTGACATGTATTCTGATTTGTAATTGGAAACATTACTTTCATGGTCATGTGATACTCTAATTACTTCTAACCACCATGTAAAAAATACTGTATATCTTTTGAGTTTTTATTGGTAGTTACTTCTCTTGTGCACAGGTAAGAAATGAATTAAAAAATCTTTAAGCATCTTGTCTCAGTGTGTTTGCGGTTGATGATTACCTAGAATTCAAGGTGACTGAACAGCTTAAGAGTTGGCATTTGAGTGTAAACTCAGGGAATATTCACCAGCTCTGGGCTAAGATTAGTAAACAACTCTGGAGTGTGAGGTGTGTGGAAAAGAGTAAGAGGCATATGATGTTGAAGTTAAAATAGATGATAAAGTGATGTGAAACTAAAATAGAATCTATTGGCAAGATGAATGGTGTTGGTGAATGAGAAGCTCAACACGAGTGGGCACTGTGCGCTCCCAGCCCAGAAAGCCAATTGCATCCTGGGCCGCATCAAAAGAAGCACGGCCAGCAGGTTGAGGGAGGTGATTCTCCCTCTCTGCTCTCGTGAGGCCTCATCTGGAGTTCTGTGTCCAGCTCTGGAGTCCCCAGCGTAAGAATGACATGGACATGTTGGAGCAGGTCCAGAGGAAGCCCATGAAGATGATCAGAGGCTGGAGCACCTCTCCTTATGAGGACAGGCTGAGAGAGTTGGGGTTGTTCAGCCTGGAGAAGAGAAAGCTCTGGGGAGACCTTACAGCGGCCTTTACGATACCTGAGGGGGGCCTACAGGAGAGATGGAGAGGGACTCTTTATGAGGGAATGTAGCGATAGGACGACGGGTAACACTTTTAAACTGAAAGAGGGGAAATTTAGAATTAGACATTAGGTACTGTACGGATGGTGAGACACTGGAACAGGTTGCCCGGGGAAGCTGTGGATGCCCCATCCCTGGAAGTGTTCAAGGCCAGGCTGGATGGGGCTTTGAGCGGCCTGGTCTAGTGGGAGGTGTCCCTGCCCACAGCAGGGGTTTGGAACTAGGTGATCTTTAAGGTCCCTTCCAACCCAAACCATTCTGTGATCCTGTGAATGCATTATAATCAAAACCTTTTAAAATACCTACAGTTTGGGTACAAAGTTATTCTTACTTTTATTTCCTAGCCAGAGATCAGACCCATCATCATACCTTCGCAGTGACTTTTATTGTGTGGGTATTGTATTCATTGCACTGAGTACAAGGCTGTAACAGGGAACCAATAGATAGCAAGTAGTTTCTGGAGAATAATCACTACCTTTAAACAGTTATATTCGCAATGACTGTTTATTAGGATCTTCCAAGTAACTAATTTGACTTGACTTTCTGGTGTGCCTTACTGAGACCTTGCTTTAAAAAAAGAGTAAGTCTTCTCATTGTTCAGAAGGCATGTCCTTCTAAGAATACACTCTGTAACATCTAAAAGGGCTACTGTCAAACAAAAGGGTGAGGGTGAGGTGGGAAAAGGAACAGTTTTTACTAAGCTTTACCAAGACACTAAAGCAATGAATCTAACTAGCGTGAACAATTTCTTGAGACAACATTCAGTTCACCTGTGTAAGTATTTCAGTTGCATGTTACAAACTAAGAGATGCTGTATTTGAAGTCAAGTTTTATTGCAATTCAAAAAGAGATTTAAGTTTGACCTAAATTCTACAACCAGCCCTTGAGCTGTTTCCTTCTTGAAGTACGACTGATGCTCATCAGTAACTATTGTCAACTAGGAACAACAGTTACTAACTTTCCTGTAAGTAGTGGTAAAACACTGAGCTATCTTTTGCATAAGAGGAATTTTAGTTTTGTCAGAATGCAGTAAGTAGAATAAGGTTTATAGGTAGGGCATACTTTTTATTAACATCTTTAACAACAAAAGAAAGATCACACTTGTTGGCTTACTAGCATATACAAAAATCCTGTTTCCCTCCTCCCCTCCTCCCCCCCTCCCCGATTGCCCCTTTTCCTGTCCTTGTTTAAAATTCTCTTTTCAGAAGTATCGTCTACCTCTTATTTCAGGAGCAACCGTATAGTTAACTCTGACCACTTTGATAGCTTGTATTTGAAAACTGTTGATTTTGGACCAGAAGAAGGGCATGTGTGCCTGAAGCTTGTCTCTTTATTTTCCTCTTCTCTTCTTTTCCTCTGCTTTGGACCAAATGATCTGACAGGATTGTCTACAAAACTGACAGGTGTCATTTAAAAGACTTAAAATGTGTACATTCAAATCCAGTTGTATGTGGTTAGCATGTGAATGACTGACATCTTAATCTTTTAACTTGTGATGCACAGGATATAAGTGAACAGAAGTAACAGAAGTAAACAGAAGACAACTATTCTGTTGTCTTTCAGAATAGCAGTTAACAGTTTACTCAACCGGCTAAGTTGGCAACAACAACGCAGTATCTGGAACTGTCTCAAATTGTGGAGCCCACAGCCCGCCCTGTGAAATGCAAGTTCAGTATTCTTTTAAGCAATTTGTGCATTACTGCAGCTGCATGTGAACAGGCCTGCAGAAACCAAGGAGGCTATCCCTGTGGAGGGGAGAAAGCCAACCTGCAAGCCCCTGTGGATTTAGAATTGCGAAGTTCGGCGATGTGGTACTGTGGCAAAAGTTTAAGAAACAGTAAATTGCGACAGTTCTGTCCAGCTAAGTACCCAAGCTTGGTTGGGTGTTGGAGAAAATAAATCAAACATCAGGTGGAGCTCATAAAAAGCTGCTCAGGAATCTCGCAGTCTTCATTTTCTAAGTAAAAAGCCAGCAGGAAAGGTTTAGAGGGAAAGCATCTATAGGAAGTTTTGTTCCTGAGGATTTCACCAGCACTCTCCAGTGAAAGTAACGGCTTCTTTGTTTCCACCTGTTTGTTGAGAGGGGCAGCTTCTGCAATTTTTTTGGCTGTATCTGTCCCCCTCTGAGAGGGAGCAAGGTGGAGGCAAACTCCCTCCTCTTCTGAGAGAGAAATGTGGATGCTCGGCACTACCATCCGATCAGCATTCTGAAAAACATTGGTGCATGTTCAACATCTTTCTGTGTTCATCCACCTACTGCCAGCTGCCCTTTCTTGGAAACAGGAGGATCTCACGAATGCTGTGTCTGCAAAATATGACTAGCTTTAGCTGCTGATAATTTCTAGTTAACACACAGGCTAGAACAGTGAAGACAGAGAGGTTTCGTCTTAACGGAAGGATGCAAGTGGGAATTGCAACCCACAACAGAGTACTGAACTCCAGTAGTGAAACCTGCACCTGTCACCCACAAGATTAATGGCATGGTAATTTAAAGGGTCCCTTTGCTGTCCTTTCAGCATCATCTGAACTGTGGAAATACTTTGTTTTGCTGTAAGTAAAAGCTAAAGGCAAATATATTAAAAGGTTAAGGGAAGGAAAGATTCCTGTTATTAGAGCAAAGAGTGAGAAATAACCCAGCCTGATTTGGAGAAGGATGAACTGCCTGTGAGTAAGAATATACTATTTTGTTTAGAAAAGACTTACAGAACTCAAGGTGCTTACATAGACTTTCCTAAGAGAGATCAGTTTTTAAGTGTTGAGTGCAGTTCTCTGTTAGTGCCAGCCGCTTTGTGAGCATGCTGTAAATGTTGACAAGCAGATCTGAAAATTAGAGTCTAGGCTTTTTGGCACTCTCACTTGAAAATGTTGCCTGGTATTTTTTTATTTTATTTGAAGGTCTGATCATATCTGTTTGTGACAGGATGCAGCTGCTTTCCCATCATGGTTCCCATCACGAGATAGTTTCCTGATCTAGTTTTATTGTGCCTGAAAAAAAGTGAACGTAAACCTGTATTAAATAATGGGTGTATTAGAAAAGCTCGCTCTTTGTAAAATGGTGTAAATTGGGAAAATATGAAGACTTCATTAAGGGCAGAGGTACCACTTATTTGATTTTCATAGCTACTAAACTTACTTTTACAGTTGTGAGAAGTCACTTGGTCTGAAGAGGTGCCTAGTCTCTGAAGTTTGCCAGTCTCTTGTACATGACTTTGGCCCCGAGCCTTAAGCTTGCACCTTGGCTCTCAGGATAAACAGGCTCTGAATTGAGAGCAAGCTTTTTTTTCTAGTGGTGTACAGCACTTTTTTTTTGCTGTAGTGTACAGCAGCAGACTAGAACTGGTAGCTGCTGCTGGTCTCCCTCCAGCTCACACACAAACAGGACAAGACCACTTCTGGGTGGGTGTGTTAATATCTACAATCCCAAATCTGTATCTAAAAATGCCCACTTTCAGTTAGATATTGCCCATTTATTGCACTGATCTAAGCACAGTAGTTTGCCTAGTAAACTGCAAAGCCCTTACTCCTTACACAAAATGAGAACCAAGACAAATGTTTTTCAACTAGTTATCCAGGTAAACGTTGCACTGAAGATGCTTTGAAACACGACTTTTGCTTCTAAAAGAGTACAACCATCATCCTAGAAATAAAAAAAAATTGCATGACACGCTAAAAATAACCCACGTGCAACTGCAAGTGGGGATGACTCCACGCAGATGTGACTCAAATCTTACCGAAGCCGTCTGCAGTTTTCACTGTTATGCTAAAAAAGCACACCTCTGTTACACCTCTGGTGTAACAAGGCAAAGACCTTTTTTAAAAAACACTTTGGCAATAAAAAAGGATTTTTAACCTTAAATTCCGTGAGTTAGGTAACTGATTGGATGTTTGGAATTTTCTGATCGAAAAAAAGAAAAAAGTTGTGAAAAATGTGTATTAGAAATATCTTGACCCTAAGCTTTAAAGCAGTTGTATGGACACCCATCCATAAGCATTATTGGCCTGGGCATCGGCTGAGGTGGAAGACTAAAGCACAGCAGACAAGGGAAGTGAAAGAGAAGGTCCCACTGTGAAAGAGTAAGTTATTTTTTTTGTAAAAGAAGGAAACATCTATCAATCTTGTATTCAGTATCTCAGATCACCGGTTGACTCGCTCTCCACTGCACTCCATCAATGGACACACGTTGTCCATGAAAGATGCAAGTTGACAGACAATATGATGCCACTTACACTTTATTTCTAAAGCCTTCCACACAATTATATTCACCCCCACTAGCCCTTTTCTCACACTTTTCAGCTTGGTGTTCAACGCATACAGTAGTTCACGATAGCTCCCATGAGGTCAGCAGTGCCCTAGTGAGGTCAGCAAGCACACAAACGCAGAAGCTACAACTTCTTGGAAATCTGGCAGTGAGACAGTGGCAGTGTCAGCCACGGAACTTCATCGTGCAGTTCTAAAAAAATAATTATGTTGTTTCTAACAAAGCTGTAATTTACTTCATCACTTAATAGCAGATGTGTTTATCCCCATGTGTGACAGAGTAAAAATTAGAATGAAGAAATTAAATTACTGTGTGTGACCCTTTGCAGGATTTTCAGAAGCAGGCTCTTCTTAAAATGTGAGGTTTAACTTCATATGTTGAAGGGTTTAAAAAGTTGACAGTTTTTGAAAATTTCATCTTATATGTCTTTTACAGGGCCATGATAAAAATTCCAAGAGTAGCAAATAAGCTTTTAATACAGCAAATCATTTGATTATCAGGAAAAATAAGTTTGATTTAATAATCAATTTAATAATTAAAATGCTGTTTCATACCCTTGACGTCCTCATGGGTATTTCTGTATCCGTAATTCAGAAAGTTAGTCCGGAAGAGCCTCACCCTGAAAAATCACATTCTCAATCTCCAGCACTATTTCAGGGAGAGATTTTTCTAGGCTGACAGTAATAAAGTTTTCTGGTGCGCTGGGAGGCTCCAGAGTATCAAACTGAGACTTGAGAAGTTCAGGTGGCAAAAAATGTCCTTTCCTCTTCTCCAGGCGTCTAGCAATGATGTCTCTAGGCCCATCCAAATGAGCAAAGAGGATCTTCAGTGCTGTGTTTTCTCCTGGTTGCTCCGGCTGGTTGCTTTCAATTGCAGATGCTCCACTAGCTAATACACGCCTATACATCTTCTTCAGTGCAGAGCAGGCCAGGACTACATCTTGTCTACATGAGTCTTCTCTATCAAAAAGAAAAAAAAAAAACACCCAAAAAAACCCACCACTAACCATCCACATATGGCATAACAAAATGGCTCGTTCGTTCTGCTGAAAAAGGGAGACAAACCCTGGATCCTTGCAGAGGACAGCCTTGGGAGTAGTGGCATTTTTCTGTCGTTTTGACAGGATTTTGAAACCACGTTTCCAATGCAGCTGAAGATGTAATTTGAAAGTGAGTTCAGGCTAGCCAGCCTGTTGGCAAAATCTCAATCTTGGGGACCTTCTTTATTAGCTACCGTTCTTCCTAAATTAAATTCTATTCTAGCGCAAGGAAGTGTCACGGTTTCCATAATTGCTGAGAACAGCAGCAACTGAATATCCATACAAACTCCCATCCATTATCTATAAAATTACTATACTAATTTGTCTGCAGAGCAAGTGGCTGCTGAACAGTAAAGAGCTCTGCTCTTAAATACATACACAGGTATACTTGGAAAACCTGTTTGCACTGTAATGTTAAATTTTATGTTTCCTGTAACCATACTCATTGGCAGCACTGCGTACACATATATCACCACTTCAAGTTAAACAGGGGATTGGATGCAGGTAAATTAATGCCTCGCACATGTATTTTTTACTGCAAGGTTTCTTAAAATAAAGCAGGCATAAAACTGGCAGTATGAGTTCCATCGAAAAGCAAATGCAGAATTAGTTGTCTCTGTGACAAGTAACTGAAATGCCTGCCTAAGAAAATACATACACTAATCAAATTAAAATTAGGAACAAACTATTTAAAAATCATGCTACGTTTGCCAGATTTTCGTTCATAGGGAAGTAAGAACTTCGTTCACATGGAAGTAAGAACTTCCAATACCTACTGTTATCACCAAGGTAAGCCAATGCCAGCCTCAGCTACTTGTAAGTACTCATAATTAAACATTGGCATTAGGTTCTTTTAAAGTATACTTGATTTTACAAAGTTTCTGGAGCTCGGCAGTGGCCTTGGGCTAGCACGTAATGTAAAGCAATGGATCCAGCATAACAATCCAGACAAACTTCTCAATGAATTAACCCAATGAGGTACTGCTCTCCAGTACGCCCATGTCTGTCTCGTACTGGGAAGCCCAGAACTGGACACAGTGTGTCCAGGTGTGGCCTCACCAGTGCTGAGGAGAGGCCAAGGATTGCCTCCCTTGACCTGCTGGCAATACTTTGTCTGATGCAGCTCAGGATCTCACTGATCTCCTTTGCCAGAAGAACACATTGCTGGATCACGTTCAACTTGGGTGTGCAACACAGCCCCCCATGTCCTTCTCTGCAAAGCTGCTTTCCAGCTGGGTGTCCCCCAGGGTCTGTACTGGTGCCTGGGGTTGTTCCTCCCCAGGGGCAGGACTTTGCACTTCTTAAACTGCGTGAAGTTCCTGTCAGACCATTTCTACAGCCCGTCAAGGTCCTTCTCGTTCTGCCACTCCCAGTTTTCTGTCATCTGCAAATCTGCTGGGGCTACACTCTGCCCCAACATCCAGATCGTTAATGAAGATGTTAAACAGGATGGGACCCTGGGGTCTGGCATACACTGCTAGTTACTGGCCTCCATCACGACTTCATGCCTCTGGCCACCACCCTGTGCGCCTGGCTGTTCAGACAGCTTTCAGTCCTCCTCACTGTTCATCCAGACCATACTCCCATCAGCTTCTCTGTGAGGATCCTATGGGAGATGGTGTCAAGCAAATGTGACACTCTATCCTACTCAAACTAACAATATTTTACAAAATTTTATCCTACTATCATTATCGCTGTATTTTGTGGTTATATCCTTTGTAACAGCTAATGTCAGTTTTATTACTGAACTGGATCCTTGAAAACTATTTTTACACAAACAGGAGAAAAAAACCTATCATTGGCAACAATTTTCCCAACACTATTATTCGGGGATTATCTTACCCTTGGCAATTATTATGACTGCTTAGATTAGTGAAAATAGAATGGCATTACTACCTGCAGAATGTTTTTACACTACTACTACACTTCTGCTTTGGAATGCAATAGGGAAAATACTTTTGGTACTTTTTTATCTTTAGACCAAACTCCTTAAAGCTAGATGTTCTCTTACCTCCGTAGTATATCATGCAATTCACAAAGCCAGGGAATCCTGTCCTAGAAAGAAAACAAGCTAGTTCAAAATTCTTTATGAAGCTGATTTGAAATAACTGCTTCTAACATCTAGGGCATTTGACTAGAGATGCAAATTAGCATTTAACTGTACAGCAAGTTCAGTTTTGATTCTCTTTCTTCCTAATGTAGATTTGGTACCACTGCCCAAAGGCTAATGAGAAGTGCTAGGCATATTATCAGTAAGATGGTTTTAGTGGAAAAGTACATTTTATATTACAGATACCTACGAGTATCTGATGGAAGTAATGTGTATTTATGTGTTGCATGCACCTTGTAAACCTTTGAAGGACAGTCAACTTCTCTCTTGCTTCTATTACACAATTCAAACGTACAGCCTGAATTGTTACTTCTTTTTCCTTCTATCTTGGCATACAGACACAATGCTTTGGATCAAAGTTGAGGTTTTCAGGAACAGACAGATATAAATATAGTTATCTATTTGCAATAATTTAATTATGTCATTGTTATGTCAGTGGCAATAACCAATAAATGTAATAATAGCCACAATTTTGCAAAACTTTTGCTCAGTAGTTAGTCAAACACAATGAGAGTGATTGATCAGCTTCTCTTTATAATCTTAAACTTTGAACTCCCACTAACTTTTGTCGTACCTGTTGAGCACTAAACCATTGCTCCCGTTTCATCTTTCAATGCTGTTACTGCTGGATGAGAACAGCAAATGATAATAAAACGGACAAATAAATGCAACACTTTGTTGTTGTTGTCATTACAGAATAACTTCCCACTGTCGTTCAAGAACACCCTCGCAATTTTGCATCTCTGGTGTTTCAGAAGCGATGCTTCTCTCTTGCTGGGCACAATACACCAATGGCTCAGTTATGCAGTTGTGCAACACTGCTTTAGATGACACACTGGCTTAAATGAACTAGAATATTTTTTTTCAATCTACAGAGAGTGCTTTGAAGAACTCCCTAGTTCAGCTTTACGTTTCTAGAGATTTCCCAGAAAAAGTTCAAGAGGTGTCATCTTGCGTCTTTTCTAATTTACTCAAGTCTCTGAATTTGTAAGTAAACTCGATCATTTTTATCTGTTTAGGCTGAAGAACAGGCTGAAAGGAAGGAAGCACATTTTAAGTAGGAGTGTATAAAACGGAAGACTGGGGAGTAATCGCTGCAGTAACTGAAAGTGATGGAATGCACCTCAATAGAGACATTTGTCTGTCTTCATGTATTTAACTCAAAGAAGCGGCATGCAATCTAAAGCTGCCGTTCTGTATATTGACGTAGAGGGAGAGATTTCTGACAAATCCTAAATTGGCATCAAACCCCTTGTGAGCTACCAAGCACACTTTGATAAACTACTTTTTTTATGCAGAATCCTTTGTAACACAAAAAGCCTCCCTCTCTTACCAGCTGCAGACCTATAAATTCAGCCTATGGTTATAGTCAGCCTAGTCAACATAGAGCACAATCTACTTTAACACAATGTGCCAGATGTTACAAAGATAAGTGTGCCGATGACTGTTCTTTCAGGGTTTATAAAAGTTACCTCATCATTTAGTGGTATCCCTTCTGACATCTTCTTTTTATTCTCTGGAGAATGATAATCGTCCGCATCGTAGAATTTCCATCCCAGCTAAGAAAAAAAAAAAGAAGAAAAACCGTGTTTCATTCAGCCAAACCAGGTGAGCTAATAAGGACCCCAGAATTTGCACAGACTACACCTAAGAAGTTACCGGCCTCTTACACCACACTATGAATCACCATTTATGCCATTATAATTAGCCAAAATTACAAAGCCAGTTTATCAGCACCAAGAGCTGACACATCGCGGCACGGAGTTAAAGCCGGCGCAGGTGGCGACAGGCTCCCAAGCCCCGCCGGGGCCAGCCCAGCCGCCCTGCAGGTCGCCCGGCGGTGGGATGGAGGGAAGGAAGGAAGGAGGGAAGGAAGGGGGGAGGGAAGGAGGGTGGGAAGGAGGAAAACTTCCCGCCGAGCAGCGCCGGCACCCCCGCCGTGTGACCCCTCCGTACCTTCGCCGCCAGCCGCGACCCAACCGTGGTCCTGCAGGGAAGCACAAACACTCGGTCACAACTCCCCCTACCCCGCTCGGGGACTATGGGGCCGACAACCCCCACGGACGGGCTCCGACAACCTCGGCCAAGGCCGAGCCGGACCCCCCCCGAGGCCGGGGCGGCCGCCGGACCCCGCGGCTGCTCCGCCCCGCCGCTACCTACTTCCCCGAGCCGCTCACACCCATCACCACCACCACCACCATGGCGACGGCCACACCGCCCGCTCCGCTCCGCTCCGCTCCGCTCCTCTTCTCCCCGCTCCCGCCGCCCGGCCCGGCCCGGCCCTCTGCGTGCGGGGCGGAGCGGGACGACACAGCGACCCGGCCCGCCCTCGGCCGCGGGAGGGGCGTGCGGGGAGGCCCAGCCCCGGGGCGGCCCTGCCCGGGGTCGAGGGGGGGGAAGCACCTCCCCCTGCCGCGGTGCCGCTGCCCCGCACCGGCAGGCGCATCCCGCTCCCCTTCCCCGGGACCCGCGAACACGCGTGTCCTGTGCCCCGGTCTCTTTTCCCGCGGCTGCTCCGTGTGCTGAGGTTACCCCGGCTTCTCCCGGAGCCCCGTTCCCCTGTCGCTTTTCTGCCTGGTCGGGCGCTCCCTTCCCCTCCCATTCCCAGCGCCGTGTTCGCTGCGTGCAGCCCCGGAAACACGCGACAATTAATAGAAGTAATAATTTCTGCCATGCGCCTTAAAGCGCCCATTAATGCCAGCTGGACGCTGTTTTACCCTTTGCTCCTAAAGGTCTGCCTTCAAAATGGAACTAACTCCCTAGCCGTGCAGTGGCTAACTCTCCTTTTATTTATTTATTTATTTATATTTCATTAATCAAGTCATATTTTGAGAGGGGAGTGAGAGCGAGTGAGAGGGGACCTCATCAACGCTTATAAATATCTAAAGGACGGGTGTCAAGAGGATGGGGCCAGATTCTTCTCAGTGGTGCCCAGCGACAAGGAGCAACGGACACAAACTGGAACACAAGAAATTCCGTCTGAACGTGAGAAAAAATGTCTTTACTTTGAGGGTGGCAGAGCACTGGCACAGGCTGCCCAGGGAGATGGTGGAGTCTCCACCTCTAGGGACATTCAAACCCCGCCTGGACGCGTTCCTGTGCAACCTGCTCTGGGTGACCCTGCTCTGGCAGGGGGGTTGGACTAGGTGATCTCCAGAGGTCCCTTCCAGCCCCTACCGTTCTGTGATGCTCTGATTGATATCTTTACACTCTGGAAATGCTCTCAGACAGCAGCTACCCTTGCTGTTAGCGTGTCTGCACCTCCGACCCAGCCGCGCTTCTCCTCCGCGCGGTTCCCACGCGCTGGTGCTGCCGTCCAGCGGCGGCACCGCTCTGCTCACCGTGCCGGTGCCGGTGCCGGTGCCGGTGCCGGGGCGAGCGGCTCCCCCCGGTGGCCCCAGGGGAGCGCGCTGGGTGCCCTGCCCGCCCGCCCCCGCCCCGCCGGCGTTAACAGGGGAAAGACGGGGCTGCGGTTCTTAGGCCGCAGTATTTTGTTCTGAAATACAACCAAGAAAATTCGCGGCGTGCCTGTTGTGTGTTTCGCCTGTTTTCTGCTTCCCCGCTTGGTGAGCTCTGCAGGGTCGCATCGTGTGCCGGGTGGAGAGCTGCCGCCTACAGCTAATGCTGCCGAGAGGGCTGCAGCACGGTGGTAGCTGGGAATAACAGAGATCCCGGCGTGTACAGCCTCTTCATGGGGGGAAAGGTTGCGGTCTACCTAGAGAATATGGATGACAAGAATGTGCAAGTGGAGCAATGTGGTTTGTTTTTTTTTTTCTTTTTTCCTTTTTGCAAGTGATGGGGTTGGTCTGTGTCTCAGGTGAGGGGAACAGTACTTCTTGACAGAGACAAGGTAGAGAGAGGCAGGGTAATAGGCACGCCTGATGGGTGTGGGATGTCCCAGACCTGCAGCTCAGGCTCCTGACTGATGGCCTGTGCGTGCACAGCAAGTTATGTACTGTAGACACTGTGGTTGTCGCTCTTGCACGGGCCATATATGCCATACATGAGTGGCAAGGTTGCTTTGCCCATGCATAAGCGAGTCCAGAGAAGGGCAACGAAGCTGGTTAGGGGTCTGGAGAACAAGTCTTATGAGCGGCTGAGGGAACTGGGGTGGTTCAGCCTGGAGAAAAGGACGCTGAGGGGAGACATTATCACTCTTTACAACTACCAGAAAGGAGGTTGTGGAGTGGTGGGGGTCAGTCTCTTCTCCCAAGTAACAGGCGGTAGGACAAGAGGAAATGGCCTCAAGTTGTGCCAGGGGAGGTTTAGACTGGATATTAGGAAAAACATCTTCACCAAAAGGGTTATCGAACATTGGAACAGGCTGCCCAGAGAAGTGGTGGAATTGCCATCCCTGGAGATAGTTAAAAGATGGGTAGACATGGTGCCTGGGGACATGGTTTAGTGGTGGTTGTGGCAGTGCTAGTTAATGGTTGGACTAAATGATCTTAAAGGTCCGTTCCAACCTAGACAATTCTGTGATTCTTTGATTCTGTGATGGACATGGCAGGGATTTATGGAGTTTGGGAGATTGGTCTGAACCGGCACTTCAACTAAATAATCAAATGTCTGGAAATTCCAGTCCAATGTCTGTATATTCTACTTACACACAATTAGCAGGTGGAAAAAGAGGTAACAGCCAATTGAGCTCAGACCTCTCATAATCCTACCAGAGGGAATGGCTAGCAGATACCTAGAAGGCCTGACACCAGGGCGTTGAGAAAGGAAGAAGTATCCATGAAAAAATGGCAACGCTGTTTGGACACCAAGGATGATTATGTCATATTGAGTGTTCCACTGTAGCTGTGGGAGTCAGCTGCTACTGCCTTGGAGGCTGCAATTACCAACGTGGACTAGTACATACTAATTATGTTCTCACAAGTGCTGAGTTATTCCACAGTAGGCAATAATGCTAATTCTAAATATATTGAGGTAATGTTTCTTGTGCAGTCATGATTATTTGACATCATAAGGTAGATTTATCCATGTTTAAAAACCTCCAGGTTTTAAAAATCTTGGTGTTTTTATAATATATGCTGTCATATGGATTTTGAAATGGTATACCTTGCTTATTTGACTTCATGCTTCTGCATGAGAAATTGTAGTTTAAAATAATAAAAGAGGTCTTAAATGAACACGTTATTAACAATACTGATCCATTCAGTTAGTTTTAACTCTTTCCTTCCACAATTCATCTTCTGGTTTCTCTGCTAGCATAGGGATAAACAGAATCACAGAATGGCAGGGGTTGGAAGGGACCTTCAGAGGTCATCTAGTCCAACACACCCCCCCACATCAAAGAGGTTCACTAGACCAGGTTGGGCAGGAATGCACCCAGGCAGGTTTTTAATACCTCCAGAGGTGGAGACTCCACAACCTCTCTGGGCAGCCTGTGCCAGTGCTCTGCCACCCTCAAAGTAAAGACGTTTTTCCTCATACGGGGATGGAATTTCCTGTGTTCCAGTTGGTGCCTGTTGCCCCTTGTCCTGTCGCTGGGCATCACTGAGAAGAGTGTGGCCCCATCCTCTTGACACCTGCCCTTTAGACATTTATCAGCATTGATGAGGTCCCCTCTCAGTCTTCTCTTCTCCAGGCTAAACAGACCCAGGTCTCTCAGCCTTTCCTCATAAGAGAGGTGATCCATTCCCTTCATCATCTTTGTAGCCCTCTGCTGGACTCTCTCCAGCAGTTCCCTGTCCTTCTTGAACTGGGGACCCCAGAACTGAACACAATACTCCAGATGTGGCCTCACCGGGGCAGAGTAGAGGAGGACATCCCTCGACCTGCTGGCCACACTCTTTTTAATGCCGGGATACCACTGGCCTTCTTGGCCACAAGGGCACATGGGTGGCTCATGATCAACTTGTTGTCCACCAGGACTCCCAGGTCTCTTTCCACCAAGCTGCTCTCGAGCAGGTCAGCCCCCAACCTGTACTGGTGCATGGGTTTATTCCTCCCCAGGTGTAGCACCCTACGCTTGCCCTTGTTGAACTTCATTAAGTTCCTCTCTGTCCAACTCTCCAGCCTGTCCAGGTCTTGCTGAATGGCAGCACAGCCTTCCAGTGTGTCAGCCATCCTTCCCAGTTTTGTGCAAATTTGTTGAGGGTATACTCTGTCTCCTCCTCCAGGTAATTTTTTATCTCCCTTAAATTAAAAAAAAAGTTTAATGGGCGCTGCCATAATAAAAGACATGTATTGAAATGTGAAGATTTGATTTTATGGGAAAAGATATTCCTGTTTTCATTATTAACATTGGATTTCCTGTTTTTTTCTTCCCATAAGGAAAGGCTATGTAAGTGACTGCAAAATTAACAAGTCCGTTACACTGGACAAAAACAAAAACCCAAAAAACCCAAACGCAAAACTTTATTCAGACGAGAGATCTGATAGTGTTGGTGATTCTGAATGAAATACATTAAATTTGTTTCTTCTTTACTACTATTTTAAATAAATCTCCTCTTTTGAAGGAGTAAACTTATTAAATGTGTATCAGTTAAGTAGATTATATCACTAGTTTCTCAAATGGAACTCCTTCTCCAAAATGAAAAAGATTGAATAAATCCTAGTTTCTGGAGCTAAAAGGTGTAATATGACCTTATATAAATCAAGCCTCAGAAGAAATTATCAGAAAGTACATTAAGTCTCCCAGTCTGCATGAAATTTTATTTCCTTTGCAGAGCACTTCAAATAATGTTATGTATGATGGATGCCTTGTATTTTTTCTACTGTTATCTGTCTCTGACCATTTAATTGAGGTTGGTACTGCCTGTATTTCACATACCTATTAAGAGTTTCTTAACAAAGACCAGAACCTTCCAAGTTATTAGGCTACCACCCCAACAGCCCAGTCCTCAAATTACTAACAGACCATAAAGATTCCTTTAAGGCGCTCAGTGACTGAATACAAATTATGCTGTAATAACAGTATGATTTCACTAAAGTAATTGAATTTGCCTGCATCTTTTCAATTTCTTGGCTGATTAATTGTGAGGCGGGGAAAATGTTTCATTCCGATGAGAGTTCTTGGGAGATCCAAATGAACAAACCTGAAAAAACCTGTGGTCACTTTGACCCTGGGAGCTTTATCACAATTGCTATCCCCATTTCCCAGAACCATCCCCAGACCTTAATTGCTCTGTCACAACAACCCTTGAGATGTTGTTAATGTGAAGAGCAACTGCCCACCCCACCTGTAATGCACACCCAACCGCTTTTGTAAACAGATTATTGCAATTCTATCCGGCTTGATCACTACAAAGCAGAGAAAACATCGGTTTCTCTATTTGACTGCCTTTTTTTTCATAAAGCTTAACTTTGCATTTTATAAAAAGCTCCACCAGACTGGTGTGATGCCACCTAACAGCTATTTCATACCAGTGTGTTCGCAGGAATTCTTGCTGAGAGTCCTCTTTTACTCAAGCCCACGGTAGCAAACCATGAGGACGCGTTGGTGGAGCCATGCAGGCAGCAGCACGCTCTGGAGATGCTGCAGGGAGGGGAAGAGGGGAGGGAGAAAACTAATCGAATTGTGCAAACACAGGAGCCTATAGGCAATGCGAAGAAGGCAGTTATATTCAGACTTCCTGCCGGTGTGGTTCATTTGATTTGTGCAGATATAATTCATGTCAGTAATCAACTGGAGAGAGGACTGGATAAAACTCAGCCAAATGGCTGACTTAACAGGATCGCATTGTGCGCGCTTCAGTATCCACTTAAGGTGTGTTTAATTAAGCTGCAGATCCAATAAGATACATGTATCCTTTTTGGTTTGAGTTGAACGAGGATTTCCCTTCCAGTCTCCCCTAATCCCAGACAAAATAAATATTTTTTTTTCCCATGTATTGTTTCTTCAATAACATGGAGGAGTTTCATATTGGTCTTTGTCATTTAATGATATATATACACATCTTAGGAAATTGATTCTGATGCTGTTGTTCCATTGAAGACCATTTGCCATAATTGTCATGGGTGCCTTCTCTCTAATGTTTACATTTCTTGTTATTTCCAATGTTGGCAGAATGTATAACTTGATTTTGAAGCTCTGATGTAGTTACATAAAAAAGCTGTGTGGTTTTATGAATTCCACAGTATATTCACATAGCTGAAATAGGAGACAATGGAATATAAATGTCTTCCCATGTTTTATTTATTGTATTTAATAACAGGTGAAATTAAAATATAATGGTGAAGGATAAACAGTCAAGAATTAGAAGGCAAAACCCCTCAAGAATACCTTCCAGAAAACTCATCATGTGCTTCTAGCCCCTAAAGAATTTTCCAGATACTGTATTTTTAAATACTTTTTAAAATGGTATTTAGTCTGCTTTTTGGAGTATTTTCAATATCTTTCTGAGCTTCTCTGGTTTGACTAATTGACCGATATTGAATTTGTGGAATTCAGTGAAGCTTTATCATCTACTTAAATTAGCTGGCTAATTTTAGAGAAGAGTAACATAAAATATGAATGAAAGGATTTTTCTTTCCTGGAGTTATTTCTGTTTGCCTCTACTGCATTCTGCCTCCTTTCCCAAAGATACTAGGAAAGGTCTGTTGTATTCAGAATATTGCCAAATTCAAAGCAGAAGAAAGCGTTCCCACCCTAATTACTAATTGAAACTTATCACAGCATACTGGAGAACTACGATAAGAGTGCACAGACCTCTTAAAGCTTGCCAGCAACATCCAGCATCACAGACGCCTGTTTATTATGAAAGCGAGGGCTCAGATACATTGGCTAATCTCAACTTCCTGAATCCTAAGGGAAGAAAGACTGTCTTTCAAGCAGCTAAGGCCCAAAGCTATGTAGAACTTCAGGTGTTATAATTAAATCCTGGATATTTACTGACAGTAAACACAATTTAGTAAGAGGTGTTCACTGTGAGGAGCGTCGCCAAAGTAGCCTATACTGCAGCGTGTCTGTTAGACACAGTTAGTCCTCATTATGAAGTAAATCAGCTTCAAAGTACGGCTATGTTAACCAAAACTGTACCAACAATTTTCAGAAAGTGTTCTCTGCAATGCCAAGTCACTCAGTGCACTGAAATCCCTTTCCTTTTGAACATACAGTAGATATCTGGGGAATCGAGGAGAAGTTGGTACAAACTGGCTCTCTGCACCCAACAGGATTTCCCCGTACTGGGAAAAAAATGGTCAGCTTGTTGAATCTGTCAAGCTTTTAGACATATGGGATCAGTACGTCAAACTAAAGCTGTTACAGGTTTTAAAAGTCACATCAAGTATTTATACATGCTACCTCATCCCATATTTTCATACTGAAGTGCAGTGCTGTAGGGTATGATGTTGCAAATAATTTTTCTTATTTTTCTAGTTCACAGTACAAAACTGCCCAGGTAAGAGGGAATGGGAGTGACCTCACTTTATTGCTTCTAAGTGACATAAGGACATTCTCAGCTTGATTGTGACGCTGCAGGAGTGACAAAATTAACTGAACCTATCTGTAGATAAAAGAAGAATGCAATACTCCATACCACATTATAACCTGTGCATGTCCTAGCTCACTAATTTCTGTATAGAGAAGTCTAAGAAAACATCGATCTAAAAGTTAAATACACATAACAGTAAACACAGAAGCTATTGTTAATTCATTTTTATTTTTCTAGCTATTGTTAATTCATTTTAATTTTTCTATTTCATTTTTATTTTTCTATTCAAAGGAAGTACTATAATATGCTTATGCAATAGCTAGTTGACTCATTTTCAAGAAAATGAATGTAGATAAGCACTGGAAGATTAGTTGTCTTTTTACATGATTGTTCCTCAGGTTCTGAAAACACATTCATTTTATGGCACATCGGCGTAATCTGGAGTAAATCTTTTGATGCCAACTCCAGGTTTCCACAAGAACCTTACCAAATTGAATTGTGTATAAGAAACCAAATTCTGCTTTCCCACATGAAAATTTCTCCACGGGATATGATCAAAGTCAATGCATTAACATAAAGACTCTTGAGAAATGATCAATAAATCAAAATCTATCTGAAACCTTGACGCCATAAAATAAGATTTTACTTATCTGCCACATCGAGAGTGTAAAAAAAAATGGGAAAACTACAGTGTTTTCAGTCCAGAGTAACAACCAGAGCTGCATCAGTGTCATTCAAAAGTGACTGTCTGAAAGTCTGACGCTCGGAGCAGAGTCAGGAAAATACATGGATCTTTCTGCCTGGCTGTGGGAGGCTGCCAGCATACATAGTGCACAGGCGAGTGTACAGCTACTGCTCACAGTCCGCAGTCACATGTGATGTAGGGTAATTTCAGTGTTACTGCAGGGGCAGACCGGACATAAAGAAGACCACAGACTTATGCGAAGATGATTTTCTTTTCTTTATCCTCTTCAAAAAGAAAACAGGCATAGCTAAGGCGGACATCATGAGAGCTCTACTGTTTTTATTCCAGTCTAAGTGAGAGGAAAAGCAGCTTCTCCAGGATTACTTCGTCACTTTGAGAGATTCTGGCCTCTGTTGGCAGTACAGGTTCTGCAACAGATTTATTATTTTATCTTCTCATATTATATTTGTCTCCTAACAGCTGGGGTGTAAAAGCTACGTACTCTATATTTCAACACTGCTTACAAAAGCAGCAGCACACGCCCATGTAGAACCATTAATTGTGAAAGCACTCGAAGTGTTAGCAGGATGTAGCCACCTGCTGGCTTTGGGAAGTAGCAAGGAGAAAATATATGTATCTTAAAATGCTCCTCCTACAAGTAAATCATAAGGTTGCTATTACTGAGCAGTTACTAATGAATGCTTTTGAAGTGTGCCTTGTTAGTGTCTCTGATGTTTTTTGCATTTGGTTAGTCCACATCTCTTCCCTAGATTGCTGAGCCTTCATTCTGCAATCACTTACCAGCGCACTTAGCTCTCACCCCATTGAGCCTCTCATGTGCAAGGAAGTTCACCAACAAAGGTAATTACAACCTTCAATCCAGTTCTTATTCGCTCTTACACAATTAAAAGAGCCAGATCAATAAAGAGCAATAGTCCTTACAGTAATTTGGAATTAATGACAGAAATCAGAAGCTATAAAGAGAGCTGTATCAGAAACTGAATATTATTGCATGTTATTATTTAAAAATCACAGTGATAATTACTTTAATAACAGACTCTGGATTGAGATTAGATGTTGGCAAGATTAAAAAACTTGAAATACCTGTTGTATGAGATACATGTTTTTCCTGTCCTACCTAATTTGTTCACAAAGTGTACTGGGAACCTGATTTACCTCATGTGCAAAGCAGAAGTTTTATTAGCTGGACTTCACCTTGATTTATGCATCGTGTAAAATCTGATTCCTCATACAGACCTCAGCTTCAAGGATCGTTACTGGTTGGAAAAGAGCTTTAAACACATTGGGAGTTAGACAGCTACCAACGCAGACAAAGGATGTAAAATTCAAATTGTATGACAGGAGTATTAAAAATCAGAATAACCCTAAAAGAAGAAAAGGAACTATAAAACCAGCCCAAACGGGTCTAAGCACTTTCAGCTGTTTGAAAGTGCATGTGCAGCAGCCATGGAAACGGGACATTACTGCAAGCGAGTTCTGCCCATCAGCGTCCAAATTCTACCCAGTAACGAGTAAAAAACCACACCCAAATAAGTGTGTGGTGGGGATTATTTCCCTGTGCACTCCGTAAGCAAGGCTTTTGGGATGCAGAGAGCTCTTCAAAGCCTGCCTCTGAAGAGTTTGCTTGACTGGCCACCTGGCAACTGATGCTAATGTAGTTATTGTATACTTTATGACCACTGTTACAGTAATGATCAACTTTTACTCTTGTTTTTATCCTCTCTGCAATGATTAGCTTGAAAATATGTGACAACTTGTAACATTGGACTGTATTTTGAATTGGAGCCTTACTAAACATTCATTTAGATAAATACTATTAAAAAGAAGATCTGTTCAAGCTGTTGTAGTAAAACTGATACTAACTAGAAAAACAAAATGTAACATGTAACCAAAGCAACCAAGGAATCTCCTGCTGCTGCTAAAAGTCATCTGTACAGACCCAACCATATTTCATTAATTATAGAGAAATAGTAACTAGACATGATTAATCTAAGACTGAACTAAGGAACTAACCACTACACAATGTAGCTTTGTTAATAAGCAGGATATTTCTGTCAGGAGAATGATGAACTGTAGGTCTGGTCAGCAAACCGAGAAAACCCCCGGGAACTGCCAAGATTAGAGAAGTAGGTAAAAGGTAATTTCGACAGGGGGAGATCATGACCACCAACTCATTGACCACCTACCCAAATGATACCACCTACTCAAAAGAGAACAGTGGACAAAGAAGACAAGAGTCTGCGCACTGATTTACATAGAAAGTGAAGAAATCTCGACAAATCATTAAAGAGAATAATAATGAACATGTATTAATTTTTAGAATATGTAACCATCAGTGTATAAAAAGGGAAATTTTTGAAACTGAGGTGTGCTCCCTTGGGACAAGCACCCCATTTCTGTGCATTAATGGAATAAACTTGGAAATACCTTTGCTCTGAATGTTATTGGCTTGCCCACCAGGTAAAGAACCCAGATTTGGGACAACAAAGGCAATACCTCTTTTCTCTGCCTGCCATCACTGTCTCTGCAAATATACCTCTACCTACTTAAAAAGAACTTTTTTGATGGGCAGATGTACATTGCTATATTATTTATCTATGCACAAATACAGCCAGGAGAGCAGACCTCTGATTTTCAGCTTTATCAGGAGATGCAGAGTACCTTTATTTGGACTACTAAGTCACTGGTGCTGGCATGTTTTTTTAATTCATTGTAGCCTGGGGAGATAAATGGATGTGGCAGCCACCCTGCACTCAGCAAGAGACAATCAGGTTCCTGTAGGTTCTGAATTAGCTGTAGACATCTGAAACCACCAGTTGTGCTGCATGCAAGACCTGTTAGTCTTTCAGCGGTGTGAGCGGCAGGGTTTCTCCGGGGCTGTTAGCAAGCCTGGAAGCTTCCTGCATGGATTGTGTGAAAGCAGCTAGAGAGAACCAGTAGTCAAAGAAGTATTTAGTAACAAAACTTCGTCCTCAGGGGAGAGAGACTCCTTGGAGAGGCAGCATGGGAAACTCTGAGAGAGTACACTACCTGCTGTAGTTTTCCTGACAATAGTATTAGAAAAACATGACTGCCTATACCTTCCCTGAAAAAAGAAGAGTGTACCAAAGAAATGTTTCAATTCCTACTGGCAAAAACATGTTGGCAAGTCCCATGACTTAGTGAACAGTGATAATCATCTCACTGACTTTGTATGCTCCGAACCAAAGGCTGACAGCTAACATGTGCCTTCATGGTAGTTGTCTTGTGTGGACTAAAATCAATATAAAGTTTGCTCCAGTAAGAAACTTTTAAGGGTGGCATTGTGCAATACGGTTTAACTCAGACAAATGCTGATAGATATTTGCACTTACAGGTGAATATCTGCAGGAAATTTGCTAAGAAGTTTGTACAGTGAATTCAACCCATCATTCCCTGCTGGAAGGGAGTGTCTCAATGTTCTTCCCAGACTTCTGAAAGTTTGCAGAGATTGCTGAACTTCAGCAGTGGAAGAAAATGCGTGCTTGACTCGCCCCTGCTCCCCCTGTGAGCCATGGTGGTGACTGAACTCACAACACCACCCAAGGAATTTGGAGGCCAGCAGGACCACCCGTGCCATGCAAGCTGTGAAACACCCCTGCGGATCTCAATAGGACTTTAGGTCTTTTTGCTGGGGTAATTGTGGACAAATATATCACTGCTGTCTCTGCATTTTTTAGTGGATTTGGAGTTGAGGGCATGTTTGGCTCACAATAGAAATTCCCTTTGAAGTACTAACATGAAAATCCTGAGTACTTTGGTACTGCTGTTGAGGAATGTCATATTTTACAGATCTTGTTGCCTTCTCATTCATGCAACAAATACATGATGTTTTTGTAATGTAAAAGAAAGTAGAAACCTTACGTGAATTAAAGTTTCATCTTCTGGCTCAACCCTGCCCTCATTGCAATCAGTAGAACTTTTGCTATTTAAATATTTTTTCTTTGTAAATGATGTGCCTTTAAATACTCTTAGGGTTTGTTAGTACAGTAATAAGCATTATAGAAATATGCATTAATATTTTATACACAGTTTTCAAATTACTGGTGTAATATTCAGATGTGAGAGACCTTTTATTTCAAGATGTGAAACCCTCAATTTTCTAATTTTTGCTATAAAGTGAAATTGATTCTTTTTCTCTTCCAAAAGTTTACTTAAGATTGAAACAAAAGCATCCCCTAGGGGTGGGATCTCTCCATAAACATAACATTTTATGAACTCCTTTGTCTTCATTTGTTGAGTGCTGCCCGGTATGCCCAGCTCTATTCAATTAACTCATTGCTAATTTCAGATTGGCTTCTGGATACATTTTACGCAAATATAGCCTGTGTCTCAAAGGCAAGTCCGTTGGAGAAAAAAAAGTATATGCACAAAACTTTGGGGCCTTGGTATGAACTAGTTGTTTGCCTGGTGAACTGAGTCCTTCAGAAGTCATCCAAACCTTCTCCTGTGTGACGGGACCTCTAGGACACCCAGGAAGCTGGCTTTCCTGTGAACCTTGTGACTTTGAAAGCAAAAAATCACACTTCCCTGACTGTAGTAGACTTCTCCCTGAAATACTGGTTCTTTGCTAGCTCAACCCCCACCCTCCGCTCCTTAGGATATGTTCCGGAGAAGCCTGATGTCCAGATCATCTGTCTTCAGATGAAGTATTTTAGAGTTGGAGATCATAATCCTACTGTGGAAGGGAACGGATTGAAATCTAAACTGTCCTAGACTTCATTCATTTTAATGAGGTTGCTGTTGCTTGCCTGTGGCAGCGTGGTCTCAGAGTCCCACCCATAGCGAATGGCTATACGTGCTGCATGGCCTGGCTGAGAGCGACAACCTCGCAAGGGGACCAAGCCCAAGGTAGTGGGTAGTTGTGGGCCTGGCAGTAGGTTAGTGGGTCATGCAGGGCACCCCTGTGGGGACAGTGAATTGTGTATCTGCTCTACCTGTGCTGGAGACCAAGGTCTGGCCCAAGGCCAGCGTGTTTACAGCTGTGGCAGTTGCATTTATGGATTAACCTTTGAGTATTTGGAAAAATATATATAAGTATGAGTGTGTATATGCTTGTTTAAATTGTAAACATTAACTTAAAGTACTAAAATTGCTGTGATGACCAGTCACTGAAGGGAAAAGAAGGACACGGACCTGTTGGAATGGGTCCAGCAGAGCACCACAAAGATAATCAAAGGGCTGGAGCACCTTCCTATGAGGACAGGCTGAGAGAATTGGGGTTGTTCAGCTTGGAGAAGAGAAGGCTCGGGCGAGGCCTTATAGCAGCCTTCCAGTACCTAAAGGGGGTCTATAGGAGAGATGGGGAGGGATTCTTTATCAGGGAGTATAGTGATAGAATGAGGGGTAATCATTTCAAACTGAAAGAGGGGAGATTTAGATTAGATATTAGGAAGAAATTCTGTACTGTGAGGGTGGTGAGGCACTGGAACAGGTTGCCCAGGGAAGTTGTGGATGCCCCATCCCTGGAAGTGTGCAAGGCCAGGCTGGATGGGGCTTTGAGCGGCCTGGTCTAGTGGGAGGTGTCCCTGCCCATGGCAGGGGGGTTGGAACTAGGTGATCTTTAAGGTCCCTTCCAACCCAAACCATTCTGTGATTCTATGATTCTATGACTACTATATTCTCTAATTTCGCCCCATGCAGAATTGTCCAGAAATCAAAGTACTATTCAAGCTCATTAGCGCTTCCTGCTATCCCTGAATGTAACTTCATATCTGTCAGCAATTCCTAGGTGAATAGGAAGTATAGGCTGCTGTCCCTTACACCATCCAGATGTACTTAGCCCAAAGCAAATCCGTTCATTGACCAGTGAGATGAACAAAGACTGAGAACGTGGCTGTTGCATTGAGTGGTGACAGTCCTGAGACTGGTGAACCTCAAACACATTTCAAGCATGTGCCTGCCCACCAGCATTTGTTCTTGCAGCCATAATTACCTGGTATTGAGATCGCCCCATCAGATCTCCCAAGCTCTGCAGTATGAAGCCAGGTCAGTGCTTGGACAGACATTTCCACACCATGACTCGGTGTCGGCAGCAATAGCAGTACCCAATAACCTTCCACTGAGACAGTAGACAGGTGTACAAACGGTGTACAAACAGTGTACTTTTTTATATTCCATCAGTTCAGCATCTACTGGTAACTGAACTGAGTTTATGCATTGCTTTGTGTTTTCTAATTTGGCCATACTATTTAATGCTAGTTCCTGAACCTTTCAGGTGATCTTTCCAAATGCTGGCTGCATAAGGACTGTTTGACCTCCAAGATATGTCAAAAAGGAGTGCACTTAGTCAGGCTTTTGAAATGGCTTTTGAAATACATTTGTGGGTTTTTCTGTATAATTCATAATTGTATGAGACATTTAAGAGCCTCCTATTTGTAGGGAAAAAAAAGGCCTATAATGCTTTTTGAATAAGGAAGGAATGGCAGTCTTAATATCTCATGCAAAACCCATCTGATGGATTTACATCCTGCTGTTCCAACTGGGAAGAGTGTTTGCTTTCATTGTCTGTTTACTTTTTTTTTCCTATGGGGTGGAGTATTTGCTTTTGATCATTTCATTTATTTTGTGACTTCCTGCTAGGTGGCCGCTGTATTCTGTGCTAGTGATGACTGTATTTCTGTGGTAACTAAAACATAGAAACCTGTTACTTGTCTCACAGAGCTCTCAGGCACCTCCAGTCTAGGTGGTACAGGGTATCACAGAAGCAAATAAAGTGTCAAAAAGACATGAGTGACCTGTCTTTAAAGCAGGCAAGTAAAATTCTGCTGAGGGCTGTGCTCCTGCAGGTGCGCTGCTGTTGGTACACAACGGTTCACGCTTGCTGTGTAACAGTTTGGAGATGCGAATTTCACGCTTCAGTCATCACCCTGAGAACTCCTGGGAAGCTCATCCGTCTCCACGTGGTCCTGAAAGTAAAGCAAAAACCCCTCTGGCAGCAGCTGAGCAGACATTGATCTGCTCCCTAAAGCTCCATCATTGGCTCAGCTCCCTCTTCCAGCTCCTCTCTCGGATGGAGAAAGGCATGCTGCAGAGACTGAAGGCAAAAGTAAGATATCCGGCTTAGGAAAAAAAAAGATTCTTTCTCTACTGTAGGCAGGAAAATCTGTGTCGCCTGAGAGTCAATCCACACGTGGGCTGAAATCCTGCCTCTACTGAGCTCCCATGCTGCAGGACAAAACCGGTTATTTTACTATTAATGAGTGGGTGTCTACAACTGGTGTCTCTGCTGATAAGGACCTTCTTCCATACTTTGTGGGCTGACTGGCTATTGAGGTGAATAATCTGTTTTAAGTACTTGCTGGTTTGCTTCGCTATTCACCATGCAACTGGAAGCATTTATCATTTACAAGAAGCATATACTTATAGTTTTTCTTTTATGTTCCACATTAAAGGGCTTTGTATATTTATTAGCTGACAGCAGTGAGCATTATATACTTCTCATTTGTTTGTGGTTGTCTGTATTTCCTGCTGTTAGCAGCCCAGCAGAAAGCCAAAGGAAGGGTTTCCAGGAGTAGCGGCGCACAGGCTTTTCCATTGCATTTTCAAAAGAACATTGCATTCACACAGAACTATTTTCAAAATATGGGTGTTTTTAGGGGATCAAAGACAACTAGGCAAAATGATTGAAATACACCTCGTGCACGGCTGCCAGTATTTTTTTTTCTTTATGTAGACTTTCAGTCACATCCCATTTTGCGCTGGCTGTTTTTCATTTCACACTGTCAAAGGAAGTGCTCCTTTTTCAACACAGTGCTGATCCCTGTTTCAAGGCTGGCCAACTTTACTGCTTGCTTCCTGGAAGGTTTTGCACAAATGTGTATAGCCTTCTGGGCTGGAGAAAGTAACAGTGAAGCCACTATTTTCTACATTTTCCAGACTATTTGCTGTATTTTCTTTCCCACGTGCACAACAAAGGGGTTGAGACTGCTCCTCCGGAATGGACCACTCTTTTTCCCTGAGGAAACAAGTTTCCAAGACTTGCACTCTTACATGAAGTTGCATTATATTTTCTGCTGTTTCCTTAGAGCGCGCTCATCTTCTTTGGTAATTTTTATTTTTTCTATATATAGATATAAACCCCCACATTTATTTATTTATTTATTTATTTCACAGAGTGTCCCTCCTGCGTCGGGCCGTGTTGGGACACCCCGGAGACCCACGTTTGGGCGGGCAGGCAGCCTGGGGACCTCCCTCCCGCCGGCACCGAGGGGATGTCCGTGTGTCTGTCCCGTCCACCCCATCTCCCCCCCGCCCCACTTTGCGGGACAGCGGGGGCACTCCCACGCGAGTACCAGCGGCTCGGGAGCACCCAACAGCAGCCAAAGCCCGCCTGCGTCGGGGCAGGCAAACAAGGCGCCCTGACCATTTCCCTCGGGGGGCTGCCTTTCCCCCCTCCCCATCCCGGCGCAGCGGAAGGGCGCAGGGAGCGGGCCGGCGGGAGGGGTGGTGGTGCAGGTGGGGGCGGCCATGCCGCGCCGTGCCGGGGGCGGGCGCAGGAGGATGCTGATGCCGGCGAGCGGGGCGCAGCCTGACGCAGCGGCGGCCCCAGCCGCGGAGGGCGGGCGGGCGGGCGGATGGCGGGCGGCGGCGGCAGCGGGGCGCCGCGGGGCTGAGGGGCGGCGCCGCCGCCGTGCCGCGCCGCGCCGTGCCGTGCCGTGCGGCGGTCGGCCGGGCGCCGCTGCAGGCTGGCCCCCTGCGGCTGCCTGCGGGGCGGCGGCGGCGGCGGGCGGGCTGCGGGGATGATCCGGTTCCGGAGCTCCAGCATCAGGTCGCTGAGCCCGGAGATGAAATGCACCGTGCGGCTGCTGGACGACTCCGAGATCTCCTGCCACATCCAGGTGCCGGCGGGGAGAGGGGCGGCGGCGGCGGGGCGGGCAGCGGTACCACCGCTCCGGGGCTCGGGCGGCGGCGGAGCCGGTGGCAGGGCCCGGGGCGGCGGCGGCGGGTTCCCGCACGGCCCCCCGCTCCTCTGCGCGGGGCTCCGCGCACCTGCGGCGCGGGCAGCCGCGGCTTCTCCGCCGCCTCCCGGCGCTGCGCCACATCAGCCACGGCCACAGCGCGGCGCGGAGCCCGCCCGGCCGCCGCCGGAGCCGCGGGGTGCGCCGTGCTCCGGCAGCCCCGGCACGGCATCCCTCGCTGCGGCCGGACGCCCCCGGGGGGCGGTGGCCCGACCGGGCGACGGGGGAGACTCCGGCGGCGCCTTCCCCCGTCCCCGCGGGGCGGTAAGGGAGCGCCCCGGTGGGCACTTGGTGCCGGGGAGGGGGCGTCGGGAGGAGACCGGCCGGCTCTGCGGGGCCGGGAAAGCCCTGGCTTGGGAGCCGGGCCCGCGGCGTGCGGTGCCGGGAAGCAGAGGTAGCGGGCAGAGTTCGCAATGAAACGCTGCTCCCCCTTCCTCCTAATTTAAGGCGAGAGATAACTTACGGAAGGATTTTCAGCAATAGTAGTCGTGCAGTTGGAAAGACCGCAACTTTGCTGTGGTCCCCGTTCCTAATTACATGCTGCCTTTTTATTCCTTCAAGTAATAGGGATAAGGAGGTAAAGAGTAAGGAATCCGTGAATTTCTGGTGGGAGCAGCAATGTTTGTAGTGGGTGCAAGCAGGGCTATTTTAGGTCCCCTAACAAGACCCAAACTCTGATGCATTATGGAAGTCTTATAGATTCTTAAACTGCAAGCATTACAAATCAAATTACTCTGTTTGAAATTTCCGTGGCACTCATAGAATCACTGAGATGATCTTGGCATCCAGGTTGGAAGATGCGAGTGGTCTTTTAGGAAGTTGTTTGTCACTCACAGTTGGTCTTTCTGTCTCTCTGGCAGTATGAAATATCCACAGCTTTAAATCAAGTCGGTGGTCTTGTACGTACAACTGTGGCTGAAAAAAATCAAGTGCCATAAGGTGCAAGCTGTGTTTTTGCTTGGACCAAATTCTGTTTTTTATTAGTTCCAAAGGAGCCATTTAATAATAGAATAGAATAGAATAGAATAGAATAGAATAGAATAGAATAGTTCAAGTTGGAAGAGAACTACAGCAGTTATCTCATCCAACTGCCTGACCAATCCAGGGCTGACCAAAAGTTAAAGAATATTATGAAGGTCATTGTCCAAATGCCTCTTTTCAAGACAATGGCACGCTTGGGGCATCGACCAACTCTCTGGGAAGCCTATTCCAGTGTTTGACCACTGTCTCAGTAAAGAAATACTTCCTGATGTCTAGTCTAAACCTCCCCTGGTGCAGCCTTGAACCATTCCCATGCATCCTATCACTGGATACTGGGGAGAAAAGATACCTCCCTCTCCATGTCCCCCCCTCAGGAAGCTGTAGAGAGCAAGGAGGTCACCCCTCAGCCTCCTTCTCTCCAAACTAGACAAACCCAGAGTCCACAGCCACTCCTCACAGGACATGCCTTCCAGCCCTTCCACCAGCTTTATTGCCATCCTCTGGACACATTCAAATACCTTCACATCCTTCTTAAATTATGGGGCCCAGAACTGCACATAGTATTCAACTTGAGGCTGCACCAAGGCTGAATACAGTGGGACAATCCCCTCTTTTGACCTCCTGGTTATGCCGTGTTTGATGCTCCCCAGGATGCGGTTGCCCCTCTTGGCTGCCAGGTCACCCTGCTGACTCACATTGAGCCTGATGTCCACCAGCAGCCCCAGATCCCTTTCTGCAGGGCTGCTCTCCAGCCACTCCTCTCCCAGTCTGTATTTATGTACTAGTTACACTCAAACAGCATGTAGCCTGGACGTAATAGGAAATTACTGAAATGCCTTGTACCTATATCATTGTAGTGTTCTTGTTAATGAATAGCGTGGTTATGAGATCATAGCTTTAATAGGTAAGCAGCAGAATGGCCTTCAGATTCTTTTCTTGGAGCTGAATGCAAGCTTTGCATAACTTATTTGGCATCCTTCAACATTAGTCTCTTTAAACAATGATGAATTTGAGGTCAGAACCTGAGATGGTGTCATTATAGCTCTGTAGATTTATAGTGCTCAACAGATTTACATGTGCTAAGAGTATGCCCTTTGATGCCCACAGGGTAGAAAAAAACAGTCATTACTTTAGGTGTGACATTGTGCAAGGTGCAGTAATGAGCTCAGAACCAGTTGAATCGTATCGCGTTGTTGTGGCTCATTCCACTTGTAATGCATGCGGGGGAAAAGTGGTTTACACCACAGTTGAAAATTTAACTATTAAAATTTAACTATTACAGTTCTACAGGTAATCCTCAAAAATGGATTCTTTTTTAAACTCATCTAGAACTTGTTTTCCTGAGTCCGCACACTTGACTAAAAATATTTAAAATGTAGGAATAGGTGCTGTTTTTTTTTTTTTTCCATAGGGTATTAGGTGCTGAAATTCTAAACATGTAAATGCAGATCCAAGTGTGAGGAACTACTTCGCTCTTGGTCACTTCAGCAGAAACACGCAATTAATGATGACATTTCATGGTTCTGACTTAACCTGTCACTCTTTTCTGTGCCACGTGCTTCGAACTGCTTAATCCTATCTATAGATAGCTACCCTTTACCTATCACTGCATATACAGAGGAGATATAATTTAGCTGTATAATTTGTTTATCCTCTTGTATGTGCATAGCTGTTAAGACATGAGACTAACAAATCCCAACCCATTTAACTTTTTGCCTTCAGCCAGCCTCTCGATCAGATCTGTATTTGAACTTCATAATGTGGACAAAACTTGCAAGGAGCTTTCACAATGCTACAATTTTATTTTTGAATGGGAAAAACCCCCAAGTTGTGAATTAGTTGTATATATGCATATAGATGCGTATTCAGCGGGACAGAACAGCCCAGATGATGTGCTGCTGGGTTAACAGCAGAGATGCCAGGGTTGTGCCAGCTGGAACATGTTGGACAGCTGTGTTTTGGTCATTAAGAGGATAAGAAAGCCTAATTCTACAGCACTGAGAAATGCCAACAGAGTCTCTTAAGGACAGGGGATGCAGCGGAGAACGGTGACGACTGAAATTCTAGCTGTGCATTTTCATGGGGAGAGGAGAGGAGGTATGCAGCTAGTCTGCAGGTGTTGTATGTGTAGCTGATGATTTGCTGCATTTTGGTGCGCTAAGTTTTGCCAGATCCTACTTTTTCAAGTATATCTTTCTAGCAGTTGGCTTGCCCACATGGGCTAGTATTGGCGGGCCCCAGTACCTCTTCAGTGCAGAGATGTCCGCTAGCTAAAATCTTTGTGGGTGCTCTGTAGATCTTCGGTGCTACGAAATCTGCAACCAGAATTGTGTGTTACTCAGCTAGAACATTGGGAGGTAGTGTTAGGAAAGGTAAGCAGGAGCAGATGTATTTAGATACATATGTGTAAATTTTTTTTTCCTCCCTGTGTCAATTTTGTAGTGTTTATGTAGGAAAATAAAATAAATTTTTACTGTTAGAGTTCTTTCAAGGCAGTGTTTCAGCAAGCCAACAGGCTAATAGAGCCCGCTTTTGGAAATTACATTTTATAGCAAACAGACTAGTGACAGCATATGGGGTGGTGTGGGGAGAATCAGAGATGAATCATGCATTCGCAGACTCCAGCCAACTAGTTATCGAGCCGTGCAGCTGCCATGTAGGTCACCAAGTCGCTCAAGGCTAGGTTTGCAGCTCAAAGGTCGGGATTCAGCATGTCGTCCTCCTCATCTGAGAGACTTCGTGACTGCAAATTGGCTGAAGTGGTGACAGACACAGGACAGGGCTGGGGCCCAAGGGATGCGCAACTAATTCTTGTGATGACATTTATTTTCCCATGTTTTTTTTGTTTGTGGAGCCTCTCTGGGACCCGTATGTCGGGCAGTCTTGCAGCCAACAGTAGGGTGAAGTTGTAATGGCACAGCTAAAACGGAGAGGTTACGAAAAACAGCCTGAAGGGCCAGTGGGCACTGTCCGCTCCCACATGTGCGGCAGAGAGGTGACCTGCTTGTGCACGCTGCCCGACAAAGCACGAAATCAAGGCTTGAAAGAGGGCAGTGGGGGAAGTAGGTCTTCAAAACTATTGGAAATGCGTCTGGAGCAGCAGGAAGACCTCCTTTCTGGAGGTGCTAATGAGATACTTATTTTCTAAGTCATTGACATAACGAGCACTTTACTCCTGTTTCTGCAGGCTTCATGTGAAAACTTCACGCATCTAATTAACCTTTTAGTAACAATAGCCTAAACATCTTAAATAATAAGGATTTTTTTTTCCTGGCTTATTCTGTAAGATTACTTGTGCTTATTGCAGTTGTGAGCAGAGTTAATCATCAAGGTCTTGTTGTCATAGAGTTTTTGTTATTAAATACGTAAGTACACCTTGGGTTCAGTGGTGCCACTGGCATGCTTTAAATTAGGCATGGGCTTCAGTATACCTTGTTTAACTGAAGTGACTCTTGAGCACGCTACTGTTCCTTTAATTTTTAAAAAATATGAGTAAATATGCGTTAGTAACCATTATAACTCTAGAATTATTTGTCTATATGAGGTTAATACAAAATTAGAAGCTCACTCTCAAAACCGCTACATTTAATGTATTACTTTATTTTCAAATTAATAAAAGTTTTACTTTGCTCTTTGAGCTTGTTCAGGTCCAGCTGTGCAAAACTGGGGGTAAGGTTGGCATGAATGAGGCTTTTCTCTCAGCTGGAGCTTATTGACAGTGGTAGTGAACTTTGCTATCTGTCTGTTTTTCTGTAAAAATATTGTATGACTGGATCTTCTTGTTCCTCAGCCCATATGTACAATTGTGTAGTAACGGGGCCTTTAAAATGACACAGGTTTTGCTTTGTATGAGCTTTCCCAAACAAAAATATGTATAGGTATCCCCCAAAATACCACCTGGCTACGCTACTGATTTTTTTTTTTTTGTATCTAAGTGATTATTTGATTGTCGTTTAAAAGAACAAACTTGAATTTCAGTGTGTGTCCAGCTTTTGAGCAAGGAGAAGACATAATTTCTAAAAACTGGCTTAGGAATCAGGAAGAAAACAAGCAGAGCAAAGCTTTGGTTTACTCGTGGTCTGTTCTTAGACCTTTTACCTTCTTTTGCATGAATAAAAATAAGGGTGACAAAATCCAAGAAGTCTCATTTCTTTCTGCTGCTGATTGTCAAATAGTGTAAGAAGGATGCCCTTGTGTCTTTTAAATCTTAATTCAGGAGCAGTTTTTGTGCAGTTTGAGTACTACTATCTGTAGTTTGGCTAATACTTTGCTAGCTTGACTTTTTTTTTTTCCTTTTAAATGTGACATACACTGTCCTGTCTAGTTGTTTTTGTAGCACATCATTGATGACTGGAAACCTACCTTGTTGCTTAATATTTTCTGCTTGGTCTGTGTCTTGCAGGCAGATGCTAAATTTAATAGAAATCTGTTAACCAAAGAGCTCTCTTTAAAATTCCCATCCCTCACTAAAGTGTAAAAAACAAAACAACATGCTGAAGCAGGCTGTGAGGTAAAAGAGCAGTGTCCGTGAATCTCACTGTGAAGATATGCTGAACATTGGCAATTTGGAGAAAAAATAAGTGGGGAAAGGGAAGGCAGCATGAGAAATGGAAAGAGCAGAGAGGCCAGAGATGAGAAGGCAACGGAGAACCATAGCTGTGGAAAGGGAAAGGTTAAGGGATTATGTAGGCAGCAGGCAGGAGATTTAGTGAATTTATATTTATCCTGTAAGCGATGTCAGAACCGTAACCAGCGAGCGCCTTGAGCTGCTGCGATGGTGCTGTAACGGTTCAAAATAGTAAGATGAGATAAGGAAGGGGAGGCAAGTTAGGGTGGGTTCTGTGCCGTGCTCTGTTGACACATTTTAGAAACCGTATATAAGGGCTTGTATTCCTAGCTTCGTGCTTGAGCCTCGAATTGTACAGTTACACCAGGTACTCTTGGCGAGAGATGAGAAGCCTCTCTAATTAAGCTAAGCCTATGGGTTAAAGCTACCTCTGTTGGCATTTCATGTGCTTGATTAAATTCGCAGTAACGTGTTTTCTTTTTAATAGCATTTATGGGTGTGCTCTTAGCTCCTTCCAGGGCTGAAAAGGAAACAAGGAATAGAAAGTGCTACTAGAAAGTTACTAGGGTGTTCTAGGTGTACTAGGGTGTTCGCATTTACAAATTAAGAAATTAATTGTCTTGACAGATTTTGGTAAGTGTTTGTGAAGCTCAGTGTTTGCTTCACATTGGTTTTTATATCTGCGGTAGGGGAAAGGCATATATCTATATGTAATACTTATGTGTTGCTACCAATTCACAAATTCTGTTGTTCTTTCTTGTTATTCTTAAGTGCAAATGCTTACAAAGTTGGCTTACGCAGGATTTTATCCAGTATCTACTAAACTGCAGCTGAACTGCTTTTGTGTTGGACAAATCTTATTAATGATGTTGAATTAGTTTTTTCCACACTTGCATGTTGTCCGATTAATGAACAAAATCTGTAAATTCTCTACCGTAAAGACGATGCTCTTGCCTTTCATTTTAACTCTGTATTTCCTGTGTGTTGCAATTGGCATCGTAATTTATGTTTCGATTGTTAGTAAACAAAGGCAAGCGAACTTAGATGTGTGCCTAAGGACTTGCCTGATCCGGGGTTGAAGATGAACATGTATTTGAGTAAATACCGACAGTGTAGATGATAAGTATTTCAATATACTGGTGAGGCCTGGTGCTGCAGTGTAGAGAAAAAAAATATGAAAAATGCAGGTATCCTTAGATAAAGTTAGCTAGTTAATGAGGACAAGCTGAAAGGATAGTTACTGATTTAAAATATGAGTATAATCTTTTCACTTATACCCAGCTTTCATTTTTCTTACAGCTTTGAATAAAATTTTTTACATTCTTTATTGTCGTGCATGTTTGGACACCGGCTGAACAGTAGGGGTGGAGCTGTAGTAACAATAAAAGGCAACTGGAGAATCGATAATACAATGCAGCACAGCTTAGATCTCCAAACTGCAGATCGCCGGTTTGATCCCATGAGGTGGGCGGTGGCTCCTGTGAGATAGTGGGTGCTTTCGGCTTGCAGGAACTTCATACACCCTTCCGTTTGGAAAGGGCTTCTGGCACCCCATGAGGATTCGTCTTCTTGCGCCTGGAGATGTGGCCCCTGGTCTAGGCATCTTCAGTGCATTGATACAAATCTAATATAGGAGGCAGCTGAGAAGCAATTATTTGGCAGATTTAATTGGGCTAAGATTAGAGCCAAAATGGATCATTGGTGAGGAAGTACTCTTTTTTCACTTTTTGGTTGTATTTGCCTCGATCGACTTTTCTGTATAGGTCAGGAATGATTTAATGACGTATATCAGTGCTCCTGAAATTACCTTTAACAAAAGAAGAGATTAGTGCCTTTTCTATGGGAAGGTGAAATGGGGAGTCTGGATTTTGCCTGTATGGTTGTTGCTGATGCCCTTAAACTGGCAATATATTGAAAACTCAAGGTTTAAACACTTCGGTTAAAGAATGGGAGAAATGGCAGCTGATTTTTCTCTTCTCCCTCAAAAAAAGCAGGTGGGTTGGGAGGACTGGAGAGTAATTCTTTCGTCGGTAAAGTGCTTGTTTTCTGTAGCGCAGGTCTCTGTCCTTCTGAGTATTTTGGCTCATTAAATCAAACGTCCTGAAAACGGCTTTCTGCGTGTTCTTCTTATTCTTGCCCTCTTTTTGCGCTCTCCCTCCACTGCCCGGTGCGGATAATGTCAACCTGTTGGCAAGGTTCGTCATATCCAGACAATCTTTCTCTCCTTTTCCTGTTACAGTCAAGCTGTCACCAGATGACTTCTGCTGTGTCTTTCCCTGCTGCATGTGGAAAATATCTCCTCATAGCTCTTCCTTCAGCTGAGGCTGCTTGTCTGTTCCTTCATTCTTTGTTTGTTTAAATACAGCCTCATTTCCCTCCCTAGCCTTGCCGTCTCAGAGACCCTTTCTAGACCTTACAAATCATCTTTTTTTTCCTATCGGATTATCTTGTTCTCACTCTGTTTTAATTCCTTGTCTGACAGTGAAAACACAACCGTAATAATTCAGCAGTAATTAAAGTACTTCCAAATCTTTTTCTTTCTGGCATTAAACTAAAAAAAAATAAAAAGAAAGCTCTAACCACTCTTTTTTTTTCCTTCGCTCCTCTGCTGTCAGTTTATTTTACCCTTTCCAGCTACAGGCATACAGTTCATAAAAGCGTTCACGTTTTTCTCCTTTCGGGGTTTAACACAATGCTTTTGATGGAGGTGTGTTGATAATCCGCTCTTGCCATTTGAATATGCTGTCAAGATAGATGCTGTTCTCCAGCTCATGGTTAGTTACGGCAGTAGTAGGCCAAGTGTGAACAGTAACCATCCTATTCGTGGTCACTGTTCATGGAAGTTACTGAGAAACTCGATTAAGGAGGACCCAGGGATGAAGCATGAACATTGATACTCTAGTATACTGTTACATTTAGAGGAAGAATTTCCCCTGACTGAAAGTAATGCTGGAAACTTGAGTTAAAATGGACCATACCAATCTGTGTAAGGTCGAGTATATGTATAACATTTCTCAGCCGAAATGAGAAGCTATGGGCTATATACCATGAGCCCTTTTTCACCAGAAAGGTTTGCAAACAGAAATAACTCCTGCAATAATTGTAAATCTGGCCATTCCAGATAGTTACAGTAAGAAATGTAGGTATTAAGTGGCTGCAAAATGATTGCTCTTTAAAGGCTTCCTTTGGAAAAATGTTAAATGAGTCAACATCTTCATTAAAAACACTTGTTATTTTTCCCTTGTTTGCTTAAACCCCAGGAAGAAGTAAACAATCTGGATTGAAGACATGCTTTGCTCCCTGCAAACATTATTATCTCAGAATGAAATCTTCCCCAAAAGCTACCCTCTTTGGAAGAGAATTGTGCTTTAAAAAAAAAACGAAACAAATCAAGATTTGCACCAGGCCATTTTTTGTCCTGATGTTGTAATACGTAAATTTACCATAATAGGGCACATATTGCAAAGGTAACTTGGGGTATTTCTGACAACAGTCTGTAAAACTTTCTTCATACAGTCAGTCTGTATGCCCGCTTCTTTTGATCTTGCATGTAACTGCAATAGAAACAAAAAAAGAAGTGGGATTGCAAAGCGAAAACAAACAATCCATCCCCTCTTCCCCCCAAACCCAAACAGTATCAGGAGAATGTACAACAGGACTTAATAATTTATTAAATATACAGAGACAAAAAATCGGTCACAAACAGTTTCAAGTTAATGGTGAAATCCTGTGGAAATTGATGCATAAAAGTTCAGACTGTAATGGTGTATTTGTATTGTCTCCGGGCACGGAGGCTAGTGAAACCTTTTTGTCTCCGAAACAGAGTGTCTGCGTGTGAAATGCCTTTTGGGAATGGTTCCTGGACCCCTTCTATCTGCCAGGCGATGCCTGGGAACTGGTCAGCAAGAATGCTAATTGGCACGGACCGGATGTTTGTCAGGCAATGCCCTAACAGTTTGCTAGCATGGATGGTGGATTTCAACAACCCAAAATACTTGGAGACTTTTAGTAGTTTTAGTATTTATTATTTTGTTTTAGTATTGATGCAAATAAAAATAAATAAATAAATATGCGCGCAATCTATACTAAGGATGTATTTTATAGTTCTGATACCAAAACATGTGAAATGGTAACTGTTCATAACACTGTCCTTCTTAAACGGAAAATCTGAAGTATTGTGTGGAGCATCTTAAACAGTTGGTGGTAGTTAAACTAGGAGTAGCATGGGTTTTAGTACGTGCTTACAAAATAGCTGTGTTTAGGATCTGTGGCGGTAATCTTGGATTTGAACCTGTAATCTCTTCTGGGATGACAGAGTCTTCATTTTTTTTTTTTTTGAATGCTCTTAGCATCAGAGTCTAATGCATAAGTACGCTGCGGCATCAGGACATCAGTTGGTGGTGTGTTTTTGTTTTTATTTTTAGAGACACAAACTCCAAGCCCTGTAGTGGAGTGAGAAATTAGATGTCATTATTTCTTTGAACACTAATTGCAAAAATGTAGGTGAGATGCTCTATGGAGTGCTGTGCACGCCACCAAGATGCTACAGAACATACTTTTAATCCTATTTCTTTAGGGTTTTCAGAGTAAAAGACAACCGATTCTTCACTTTCACTCCCTTACTTTAAAATTGGGTAACAAAGATAATCCTTTACAGTCAGAGTGGTGATTGCTCTTGGTTAGATGGGACAGTTACCCGGGGTGCGAGTTGAACGCTGAAGCTATGCCGTGCCAGACTGAATTTAGGTGACTTGAAGGATTTATCTCGAGACGTTCAGTGTGCCAATAGGTGGAGTGCAGCAAGCACACTGGCCCCGCTTGCCCCTGCTCTGTGTGAATTTCCTTTAGCTCCATCCTGGGAAAAGGAAGGAAACAGCAGAGGCTTTTACAGACGGTGCCGTGAGTGATTCAGCGTGCAGACTCAGCTGTTCACATGAAAATCGCTCCAGCAGCTTGCGGTGCCCCTGCCAGTTGCTAGGTGCAGATCTAGGGAGGCTTTTTCTGTTTTGACTGGAGAATCCACTCGCGTTGCCAGGATTTCCGGATTAGTTTTCTCGTACAGTCTGGCAGTTGGTACTTTACAGCCACCAGAATGGAGAAGACTTGAGCAGGAATCGTCAGTCCCCAAGCTGCACGATGCTGCTGGCTTGTGGGCATTAAAGCAAAAAGAGTGGCACATCTAAGTGGAAAATGAAAAATACACAGGTTCAGGACAATTTTGGTTATTTTTTTCTGTGTGGGCTACACGCACCAAATGAGTAGCAATTTTCATCCTGACCCTTTCTTTAGCGTCAGAGGCTGGTTTGTAACTTGCACAGAGGAGTTTGTGGTGTAATTTCTGGGAAAACATAGTAAGGGAATGCTTAATTCATGTTGTGATGATGAGACCGCGTGAAGTAATTCGTGTAGTTGGCCTGAGTTTTAATGGAGTTAAAGGGGGGAAAAATACAACTGTAGAAGAAGAAATTCCAGGAGCTGGATGCTGGTACGTGTGGGGAAGAGAGCAAGACTCCGGTTGTGTAGAGATTTCAGCAGTTACGTGGTACATTACAGAGAAGATGGCAGCGTTGATCGCACCCTTCCAGTGTTTGCACCCATTTTTTGTTCTGTTTTGTTTTTCTGTTATTTAGAAACTCTTTTCCAGGGAAAGAATTCATAGTTCATAAAACTATGATCCCAACCACTAAGGTAATATTCACTTCTTTAATCTCTTTCCCTCCTTATTTTTCACTTCACATTTGCTTTAAGGTGTCAAGAGGTGAGCTCTGTTGCAGTTTGGTTTGTGTAAATAACTTGTCATCTACATGCTCTATTAGAGGCATGTACCAAGAACCGCAAGGGATTGTGTTGGATTGGGTCAGGAGGGGAAATAGAGTTGTAATTCTCTCTGCAGACCCCTTGAGTTTGATTTCTGCTCCTGCTTTTCAGCAGCCCTTAGCTTACTTCCTTCTTCATCGTGGATGAATATTTCAATACTGTACCTAAACTCAGACTCCTACAATACCCTTCTGAGGCCATCGTCTGACTCTCCAGTTGCATCTATTTTTCATTAACCTTTTCTTAACACCTCCAGTTTCTAGTCCTTTTCACAGTGCTTGTATTCATAGCACCTCTAAGTTAGGATTTCTAAGGGTTTTTTTGGAAGTGGGGCAACACACTTTTGGATACACAACAGAAATCTAGGTCTATTGATAAACATAATTCCCTGGTTTGCTGATTCCTGTAATTATTTCACAGAGAATGTTCAAAGAATTGTTACAGATTCATGCTAATCACTGCTTACTTTTGTCTCATTGGCTTTTTTTCCCACTCAAGGTGCTTTTTTTGATCATGATTTTGATGATGATCTGGAGTTAGTCTTTGGACAGTGATTACTAGAAGTACTGGTTTTTGAAGTTGCATGCTATATTTTTCTTTTTCTTTTTTTTGGTAATCTTTTGCAGTTTACTGGCTCAGCGAAATATCTTGACTCACTTGTTACATTTTTGTTTTTCTTGGTAATATACTGACTGCACAGGGTAATGTGTATATCTGTGTGTTTGTATACAGCCTGTAACTTACCTGTAACGGTCTGTATAGTTGGAAGGCTTTTACAGTATCCTAATTGTTTGTATGTCTTTGTTTTGCTAACTGCAATTTATAGTGATCAGATTTTATAACAACCAGGTTGTACCTTAGTAACTTCAGTTTCTTCACCTTCTTGCTCATTAACTAATTTATTCTTACCAATTTAATTTTCTTTCATTGATTTTAAAATCAGAAAAATCTTTATTTTCATGGTCTGCTAGGCTGACCCCTCTCAACTCATATTACATTTTTTTCTCTCCTTCTCAAAACCTTAATGGAATTTATGTATTTTTAAATTGAGATCCAGCATTTTCAGTCTTTATAGTGTAGACTTTTGCCCATTCTTTACAGTTGCACTGTTATGTGAAATCCTCCATGATACTGGGGTCGTTCAGGAATAATGGAAATGTTTCTGTGTCCTGCAAGGGTTTTCATATAGCGTGAGGAAACAAATAATTTTTGAAAACTAAACCTCCCTTCCTCCCTAGTTGAATTTCCTGTTAAACCTCTTAGCACCGCTAACATACTCTTCTGTATGAATATTCACATCTTTTAATTTTTTGTTGTGCTAGAATTTATTTAGACATCCTGTCTTGTTTACAGGACATGATACATAGTTTTTTGTCATGAGGTGATAAATAGTTCAGTGGATATCTTGTGTCCTGGAAAAAAAGACACAAACTGAATGTTTTTGTATTCATAGCGGCAACATCTGTCTTTTTATAGTTCTTTTTGACTCTGTGAATATTTATGCTCTTGTTGCTTTGTGATCAGAGCTATCATTGTAATCCAAAACCAGCAAGAGAGTTGTATTTCTTTTTCAGTTTTTCCATATATAGCTGGTATTCTGAGGATGGAAAAGCTTCCGTTGCATTTAATGCGTTTCCATTAACTTGCTTTTAAGAGCTCTGGCTAGCTGTATCTTTTATTGATTAGGAAATAAAAGGGAAGATGCAGATGTGGATTTAGGTGGCTTCCCTTCTTTCTTCTTCTCCCCACCATCCACAGGTGGAGCTTTTGGTCATTTTGAGGTCACTGGTTTCTAGTAGTGATTTTGGTGCCCTCCTTTGGCTTTGCCAGGCTGAACTTTGGTGGTACTCCAGGAAGGGTGAAAACTCTGCCAGGTGTTGGCAGGTGTGGCCCAAGAGGTAATATATTTTTTTCTGATGTCCAGGTTGCTAGTTACACCTGTGAAGTCCTCGCTCCTCTCCCACCCCAAACTGACCTCTGTGGTTCTCTTACTTGCTGCCTGTCTCAGTATTACTCGTGTTATTTGTATTACCCTTTTTCTCTATGAAGCAAACCTCTTTGCTTTCAGGCTTGGCCGCACAGGTAATCTCTTGAAGAGCGAACTTCTTTTTTTTCTGTTCCCTGCATCAAAGTGGGTTTCCCCCCAACCCGCCCCGCTCGCCCTCCCCTCTCCCCCCCCCCTCAGTTTCTGTTTTTTTAAAGAACAAGCAGGTAGGCACAGTGACATGTAAATCCTTTTTGAAATTCCTAATTTGCTGGCTTGACAGTACTCAGAGAAGACAAGAAGCGCTGTTTATGGTGAACCTGCAGAGCTGGTTTGTGCCCTACATAATGTTTGGCACTTCTCTGAGAGATACAGAAAGAATTGCATTTTCCAGCCTTTCTCTGCCTCCTCTCTCTCCAGAGGATTCACTGCTTACGCAGAAACCAAAACGTGTGCTGGAGGAGAATTCTGAGTGTTTTATCCTGCAGGCTGAATGGTGAAGAAAGGTTATGAATCCAGGGGGGAGCCGGTTTAACAAATTCTGTTTTCCTGTTGTGTCGATACAGATTTGATATTGCTTTGTAATTAAAATTGGATCTGCTTCTACAGAATGTTGTTTTTCTCATTTTGAACTATGTAGCCTTTCCCATGCATTCCTGAAATAGAACAGCTAAATGTATGCTTAAAAAAGAAGGGAAATAAAAGGGAAAGCGCTGTCCTCCCAAAGGTGCACTGGGATTCCTGTAGCAGTATCTCTTTGCAGAAATATCATGAGTTGAGTTTTCTTGCCGAGAGGGGGCTTTCTGCTTTATGAACAAGACAATTGTATATTTCTGTTCAAAGTAAACATCATTCTGACACGTTTCATGACCGCGAGATATTTTATGCACTCACTGGAATAAACAGCACACAGGGCTGTCTCAGGCACTTAGTCAGTGGATAATGTTGTGCCTGCTTTTACACATCTTTCAGCTAAATCAGAGATCAAAACCAAACTCCAGCACTTGAGGGCATGTGGGGAGGATTTTTGACACTCTGGAGGAAAGTGAGTCTGTAAAGCCTTAATGATTACTCCTTCATCTACGCAGATTAGCTTTAACTGGTGCCAGAGCTGCTGTAATATTGATGACATCCCTCACCTTTTTAATGGCCCAAATGTAACAGAGCATATGCTGGTAGTCTAATTTTGTTCTTTATGTAAGGACACCACAAATGGTGAAGACTGCATACAAGGATGTGAACTATGACTACAAATTTGGCATGTAACGTGTTTTCTGTTAAGTGAATGAAACGTGTTTAAAAGCCTGATTTTTGTGCACTGGGTACGTCCCAGGGCTAGCTGGCATGAGAAATTTTATTATGCGAATTCTGGAACACTTCCCTGATCATGAGGCAATTAATAAAATGTTGCAAGATGTAATGATAAAGTCATATGTTGAGCAACTGCCTTTATCCCCAAGAAAGTATGAGGGTGCATGGAGGTAAAAATCGCCTGTCGCTTTCCATCCCTCTTGGTCTGTGTGGTTTGGGTTTTGGGTGAAGTGTTTGGCAGTTAGAGCACAGCAGTAGTTGGTGAAAAATTAAACAGAGGTAATACGAATGTTTTACAGCCAGATTGAGGAGTACTGGAGTTCAGGTTTACTGGTTTACAGTATGGGATCAAAAATGCCTGAAGTGGGGCTGCGATGACCTACGGTTAGTCGGGGCTGGCTGATGTGGTCCAGTCCCTCAGAGAAGCAGGAGATGCTTTCCATGGCTTTTTTGTGGGACCATTCATCCTCAAATCCCTATTTATAGTGTTCCTGTGGGGCACACTGAGAGGTGTATATCTGGATTTTAAGGATAAAAGATGCTCTTGGGAGAGAGGCTGTAATGGAAGCTGTTTAATTCGGAGCACTTTATGAGTTCTACAGGAGTGACTGCAAAATTCCCAAATCTGGGATAGAAACAGCAAGGCTCTGCCCTTTGTACGTGTAAATACATTAACGTGGGAATATTTTCCGTGAGATTCATAAGAAGTACTGAGTTCCTCAGGTGACTGCGTGGGATGGAGTGTCTTGCACTAACTGGAGCTTGCCTGCTGCAGAGCTTGTGAATGAGAATGTGCTCTGCTACATGTAGTGTGGAAAAACGAATTATCATTCATATTCATTTTCTGCTTCCTGAGCCTCTCTCGCTTTAAAGAGAGAGGAGATGGAGCTTGTGTTGATCACGGCGTCGCTGTGACACTCTTCCCAGGTTTGCAGGGTCACGCTGTCCCCCCAAAGTGCTCAGGAGAAAAGAAGCCATCCAGGCTGTCTCTACGCTGTTGCTACTCCAGAGCTGGAGGGGATTAATTGACAAATGTCTCTTTCTGCGAGGTGGGATGGATACTGTGTCCCAGAGGGATGTTAAGCACTAAGCTTTCCCATGCCTTGTGATTCTCGTAAGCAGAGCTACAACCCTGTGCACGGCAGGGTTACTGCCAGACCTCAAGTACTCCAGGTCAGCTGAAGCATTATGTTTTTCTGTATTATTTACAAGGTAGCCATTCAGGAGTACAAATAGAGAGCACAGCAGAGGAAGCATTCAGAATTTCCAAAAATCACACCATATGCCTTTCACATGCTTATAATTTGGCGAAGGCAGAATCATGTTCCTTTCAGAGCTCATTGTTCCTCAGTGCAAGTATTGTCACAGTGTGCCCTTTTTTGCTTTCTTGCAAAAGGGACTGATAATAATTTTCTTCTGTGCTAGTAATTTGTTTTTCTCTACCATATTACCATTTTATTTTTGCAGGATTTTCTGTTTTTAAATGATAAATATGTGTCTTACAAGTTTGGGAGACTTTAATGAAGAACGACTGCTATTTAATTTCTGTAGTCTAAAAAAAACCACGCCAAACAACCAAAACTCAGATGCTTATGTTGTCACAGTATGTCTAATGAATGCAAAGGAGCTTAAAGCCAACATGCAAATGGTGGCTTGACACAGGGAACGAAGCATGTGGCGTGCATTTCCATGGGCAGCGATAGCAGTGTTTACCACAGTAGCGTCTCAGAGCCTAACGCATGGATAAGGACCCCATTTTACTATGCAAACACAAAGTAAGACACTTCTAGTCATGACTGAGGACACGGACACCCAGTGGAATAGGATGCTGTCTAAACAAAACAGCTTGCTGCCATTTAGATGAGAAGTCGTACTGGAATCTGCATGTGCTCTTGGTTCGTGGCAACCAGGAGTGAAAACAGTCTGAAGCCTTTTTGCCAATACATTTTAATATATAATCTATAATCAATCATCAATAATCTATTAAATCTTCAAATGCAGCTGAGTTACATTCTGTGCCCACGTTCTTAAAACAAGACTAAGTGGGCGGGGGCAGACAGAGAAACGACACTGGGCAGCGTGATACAGTGGTCTCTGCACTTTGTCATCTTTGCTGAGAAAAGAGGGGTTTGGAATATAAAAATGGAGTGTATTTTGTGGTTCCTCCTTCCTGCCTGAGAGGAGGGCTGACCTGGAAGGGAATGCAGAGTTGCTTGTTTTGGAAGTTTAGGAAGTGGAGTGTGGGAGCTGAGAAGGGTGGGTGAAGGCTCTCCACTCTCACTCAGCAAGAAGGAGACAAGGAGGCATAAAGCGAGAGGGTCCTGATTGATAGACAGGGGGAAATTACAACTGCGAACACAGGGATAGAGAGTAGCTGGTGGAAATGGCGAAATTGCTGGGGGGATGCACAAAGGGATATGCTGAAACAGCAGACCAGGGAAAAGATCTTTGCACCATTATTTGGGAAGATACCAGTGGAGCAAAATGGCATTTGGCAGGCCAGAGGATATGGTATTGGGACAATCCTGTCACAAAATGATGGTATCGAAATAATGTCTTGTTTTATTATACCTTTGTCTATGTAGGTGTGTCATGGTTTTGGCCAAATTGGTGAATGGCCGGCGACAGATGCTCCCCCCCAGCCTCTCGTGCACAGAGAGGAGGAAGAGAGACAAAGAGATTTACAAGTTTAGAAGGAACTAAACTACTTTAATGAAATATTAATAATAAGATAAAAAGGAAAATAATGAAATAGATACAGTATATACAAAACCGTACTAAGCTCCCAGGATGATGTCACTGGCAGGCACCGGGGAAGTCCCAGAGTGGACTCAGTGATGGGTGGGAACTGGATTCCACAGACAGAGTCAGGAACACACGGATCGGGATCAGAGGCAGATGAACAGGCAGGGTCCTCCTTGGACATCGGCCATTGAAGGAAGAGAGCTGACCCTTTGATCCCTCAGCTTTTATACTGAGCTTGGGGCAGATGGGATGGAATACCCCTGTCGGTCAGTTCTGGGTCCCCTGTCCTGTCCGCTCCTCCCTGCAGGTGGGACCCCTCTGTGCTTTTCCGCTTCCACGGGGGCAAGTGACGAAATTAGCTGCCCTTGGTTGTTATAGCAATAAGTATAAGCAAGAGCCTCTCTGCGTACCATTCCTTGGCACAAACTGTCCTATCACTCCGAACGAACCGTTTTCGACACAACGTGCTGTAAACTTCAGAGAGTTAGAAGAGGCCTAGCTAAGAAACAAAATTACTGAACAGAAAGTTGGTTTTGTTTTACCTCAAACCAGGACAAGGGGTTAGAAGACGTAATGATTATTCGTAGCGAGAATATGATTTTAGGAAACAAAGTAGGTGTGTGTTAGGAGAACATCGGCTTTTTCACACTTCAAAATTAATTGAGCAAGTAACAGCTTTTTAAAAGCCTTCTTTGACAGACCAAGGATGCATGGGCTGTGAAGCTGGTTGTACTGTGTGCTTCCAAGAAGGTAATAAATCTCCAGACACCTAGCAGTAGAACTCCATTTTCAGATAATAAATGATATTTTAATACTTCTTTGTTTTGAATTTGGCATGGAGAATCCTGAATGACATGCTAGTGCCCAGTTCTGTGCTGGCAGGGTCACAGTCTTCTGGATGATTCATCTAGATTTAGACTTGCCCTGTTTTGGGATTGTATGAAATGTTATCTGCAGACCTGAAAGGTGAGTATCAACTCTATTGAGCTCTTCAACTTCTACAAAATTTTTGTACTTTTATCCAGCAATTTATGTGCACTCTGACCTTGAATGGTATGATTTTCGATATGATAAGCAGCTTTTAATGCTTCAAAGAATACTACACTCTTTAGCAATAAAAAATGGCTGGCATCTCTAACATGAAAGTTTTAGTGTAAAAAACTCAGAGGTTTTAACAAGGTTCTAGGGAACGTTGGGTAAAAGTGCCGGTGAGATGCTTATTGTCTTCTGTGTAGTTTGCTGCTTTGGAGAAAAAGGTTGAGTCACTAGGGAAAATGAAAATCCATTTAGAAAAAATAATGCAAATGTTTCTGTTGATTTGTATCAGGTATTTGACTAGATTAAGTTGAATTAGGCTAGATTAGTTTACTAAACTAGAACAGTTAAAATTAGACTAGGTAACAGACTTTTGGCGTGAGGCAACCAGCTGAAATGTTACTGCTGGAAGACTGCAATATAGGGGATGTCTGTTAGAAAATTAGTAAGTTAAATTACTTAAATAGTTTTAATGAACATTTCACAGTTGGCTTTTAAAGGATTGTTTAATGTGATTAAGGATTGTGTGGTGAAGAATGCCAACCGACTGTGACTGTTTTCAATTCCTGACCAAAAAATGTGAAGGAAAACCGGTTGCGTGCTTACTCCATTATTCATGAAATACTCGGGGATATTATGTGTAAGGTTTAATATGGCACACCTGAGTTATGAAAGTGGTTTTCTTATTTGCAACAGATTTCCCTGTGCCTTTATTGAATAATCGGTGTATGCAAGCGTACATAGTGCTTTCCTTACTGCTGACACTAGAGGTGTAGGAGTGGGATATGCAAATACACATACCTTTCATTACATATAAATTTTAGAGTATTTAAATGTTTTTTTTTCATCAGTTACAACCAGTATAATCTGTATACAACAGATTACATGTTTGTTAACTGCAAAATGTGCATTGAACCCATGCCTTCGAATATGATGGGACAGAAGTTCAGGTACGTTAAAACGCACTGATGCTGGTTACGTTAGCAAGTAACTGACTGTGTGGATCCGTGTTTGTTCAGCTCCTGGCAGAGTGGATTTGGAGTGAAGTTAGAAGTTATGTGTACTGCTTTACAGATAATCTGTGTTACTGTGGGAACAGGGTTATAATTTACATCAGCTTTAGGCAAAACTGTACAATACACAAAGCTTACACTTTTTTTTTTTTTAATTTAGATTAAGATGTGTATAACTCTTATTTGTTTAACCATTTAGTGACATCAGTTAGAAACAAATTTTTAATGCAAAACATCCTGCAGGAAATGGGTCCGTTTTCAGCTGTAAAGCACTTCAAAATCTCAGGGTGGGAAACAAAACCAGCAGTTTATAAACAGCAACTTTAGTTTGGAAAAATGGTTGGCTCTTTCTCAAGAAATCGTCCAAAGTGCGTTAAGGGGAGTGGAACCACCTGAAGGGTCCCAGTGCGGTCAGTGGAATCAATATGGTTGAGGATGTAAGTAAGGTACATGGGGTATATGTGAGTCACCTTTATTTCCTGAATCATGCTTGGAGTCTGGAACTGCACGTGCACAGTACATAAAAGCAGTTGCTCTCAAATGCGTTCTTACAGTGTTATGCTTACACTGATCAGGGCCATTTTCTTGCAGGCATGACTTCATCTTGTTTTTTAAATATACTGTAAGCGGTTTCGTAGCTTGCTCTTTGAAGTTAATAGAGAAGAGGTTTGGAATATTGTATCCGGCACTGTTGGTATAGACAGACTGACAGTCTTGGATTTTGGGCAAGAACGGTAGCTTCTGGATTAAATGTTACAGCTATTACCTTCAATACTGTTTTTCCGAGAGACTAAGCATGCACCACCAAAGTCACATGAGCATCACAATTAGCTTTGAAACTTAATTTTATGTAATGACTCTGAGGTCTTGTCAGACCAAATAAATAATTTGTATGAGGTTACATAGTTCTCACGAAGACAATCTTTTGCAGCCACTCAGAACGCTGAGGTTGTTTGCTTTACGTACTATAATAAAGCTGATTTTATGCCTGATGCAAACAGATAATGAACTGGAGTTCCCTGTGGTGATGTTGCTAGGTCTATCTGTGATTTTTGAGTTGCAATCAAGGAAAAAGGGAAAGTTACAAACCCATCCCATTGTCATAAGAAGCCACTAGTCCATGTTTGACTTTGTTTTGTCTGCACAATACATTAAGGATTAGATAAAGTAATACATAGTCGTATCTAAAATTTGACATGTTTAATGGTACCAAATAAAATAAAAATTCCAAAATGACAAACCTTATAAAACTTGACTACTTTTTTATTATTTCCTTATCCATTATTTACAACAATAGCTTTTCCTTGAACAGTCTTACGGATTGTTCCCCTCAATGACTTGTACAAACTTCTGAAACTGATGAGGAGGACTGAAGAAAGAAGGCTTTTTTCCTCTTCAGCACTGTGAATGAAATGATAACAAAAAGATACAAGTTCATACAGACGTGAAAGTAGTACCATAAACAGACCATATCTCCAACTGTACATATTGCTTTCCTTTTTTTGGTAAGTTGTTTTTACATCTAAAACATTTAAGTAACTTGCTGGATTCCCTTCCAGTCCGTAGTTTGGTTTTAATTAGTAACATTTATTTTGCTTATTTTTCAGTTGAATTCGAGTGTCCTTCCCATTAGAACAGAACACAAATGGAAAGGAACTGTTGAACTTAGCTTGGCAATACTTACTTCCTTACAAAATTATGTATTATACATACTCAGTACAATGGCATGGTTATGTTAGTTAACTTCTTCAAGGATTGTCAACTAAGGGCAATTAATTGAAAGAAAACAAGTGTAAATAGTAAATGGAATTGTTTATTTTGCATGTCAGTAGTTTCCTGGCTGCTATTGTAAATCCAGCCTGCTAGTGCAGCAGTTTTCAACGCGCATAATGGCTGCAGTGGCAGTTTCGATTTGGGTTTTAAAAAAACAAAAATAAATAAAGCAAGCAAAAATCCCAGCTAGTTTAGAGCTGAAGATCCTTCCCTGCTACCGTAAAGTGTGTCTGATGAGGGATTTTGGTAAGCATTTCCACCTCTGCCATTTATATTTGTGGGCTAAATCCTGCCTCTCAGTGTGAAGCTCTGCTTGTCACTGGTTGCACAGCCTTCAGTAAATCAGGGATGCCAACTGCTGGGCTGGGCGACTGATACTGACTGTGTGGCTCTATTGCTTTGGTCTGTAAAACACAGCGAATTATCAATTTAAGGGGAACCTGCAAGGCTGTGTGTTGTTTTTTTAAAATTGTTGTGCTTAGGAGGAGACAAAAATAAAGGTCTCATAGATTCACATTTACTGAAATAGATTTTTCAGCATAGGTAATTTTTCCTTGCAGAAGGGTCATGAAAAGTGTGACAGTCCTGTCTTTGTATTGTTTTGTTTTTATCACAGCAAAGTGATGTTTCAAAGCATTTTGAAGGAAAGAGACAGCATTAGGTTGGAAATTCCTCTTAACAGTAAATAATGTTCTGAGACTGGGACATCAGTGTTTCTGGAAATACAAGTCTTACCCTGCTTATAAACTAGCTGGAAAGAATCAAGCCCATTAAGGGTATGAATTTTTGTAATTATTTTAAGAGCAGATACATAGCTTTTGCCATTTTCAGTCACATAAGCCTGATTTATCCTGTGTAAAACAGATACGTAAAGTGTATTATTTAAGTGGGAGACTGTAAACACCCATATTTCAATTGAAGAGAGGGAAATCTGGGGGCACACGATCTGTGATGAAACATTTATAGAAGGGATTATTATGAAGGTTTTTCTGATTCCTGCTGAGTGCTTCACTGAATGCTACATAATGCTACTAAAGATTGAATTACTGGTCACAGAGGATGTCCTTGTGTCAGTAAAGGTTTCTAGGTAAGTGGGAATGAGTGCATTTTATTACTAAGCTGTAAAAACATTTATTTATATATTTGTGTATTTATTTATTTTATTACTATTTATTTATTTATTTATTTTAAAGAAGGCACGTGTGCCTGAGGGGAGAAAAGCAAAAGCAGCATCTGCATCACTTCTTGCGAATTTTTTATTCTTAATGGAACTCACTTCACTTTAGGGAAGAAATCCATCAGCAAGCAGTTTTACACAGCATTACCCACATCCCAGGTGCATGGCAGTTTTGCGCTGAGGTCTGCCTTGACCATATGTGGGAAGGACCTGTATTTTTTTTAATCTTTAAGGTATTTATTTTTTTAAGACCATGCTTTCATTTATTTTTTTTTTTAATTTAGAGGAGCTGTATTCAGAGTGTCCTGAAAATCCCTGAAGGCTAGAAGCTGCTGTCATCACCATCAGAAATTTTCAGCTCAATTACTCGACTCCAGAACGAGCTGGTAGCTTAAAAAGAAAACCTTCCCTGCCCATTATTATCTTTTGATGTGTGACTAAAGTCTCAGGCATTTGACATCTCTGGTCTTGAACTGGTGCTCCCTATCTGTGGTATCGTTGGGCAGTGTTTCAGAGGGTATTCTCCTCTGTTTATGCACACCCACTCTTTATATGGAGGTCTTGCCTACTGGGATGGCAGGCAGGACCCAGCTTCTGCCCTGGCTGAAGTTTTCAGCAGTGTAGTGTTAAGAACAGGAGCCTTGGCATTGCTGCAAGTGCTTTGCATGTCCTCTCTTAAGCCAGTCCCTTTGTGCCCCGCTGCGGCGAGGTGTCTCAAAGCTGCCAGTTGGGAGATGCTGCCGTTGGCACAGGCAGCAAGTGGGCAACTAGCAGGGACTCCTCCGCTTGCCCAGCCCTCTGCAAGTGAGCAGGGGGTGAGGAGTTAGCATCTTCTGCTGGGGGGGTGACAGTGGTGGCCTAGCACTGTGCTGCCGGGAGTACTGGCCACCCTTTGGTGGTCTCTGCTGTGGCTGCTTCATTGGCTTGAGGCAGGGGAGTGTGCTGCGTGTGTAGCTCAGCGAACAAGGGGATTGATTGGGAAAGGTGCTGAGGGTTTACATGGGATAGGGATAATTGGCTGCACACCTGTAGTAGGCAATGGGCGGGGAGTCCACGGGGAGAGATTCATGTGTGGCTGGGGTTCCCCTGTCCTGGTGGGTATAGGGCCGTGGGGTGAGCAGCTGGGACCACAAGGACTTGCTTTGTTGCTGCTGCGCGTGGAGGCGACAAGGACAAGGTGATATTCTTTACGTAGAAACCTTTGAGCTGTCGCTGACTCCTTCCTCTTTATGCGTTTCCTTATCAGCTTCATTGTATGGGTATTCATTCTTCGGGACTACAAAATGCCGTGCATGAAGGTTTTAGTCCTATTTATGCTCCTTCTGACATTTCAAGCTAGCAGCAGTCCAGTTACAAATACTTGATGTATTTCCATTCCAATCACAATAGTGTGTCTCAGGCTGTAGCTGTAGCTTGAATACTACGAGCTGTTTACATTTTTATTGTACAGTAGTAAGTTCGGCCAAAAAAATTATCCATAGAACAGTTTTTTCAATGTGAGATTCATATTATTCTTCTTATTTCAGTTAAACAGTGTATCTTGGAAGTTTTTCCATTCCGGTATCGGTACTGTGTCTGGGCGTTATATTTAAACGGGTCTTTAGGAATGGGACAGGCCCATTGGTTTAAACCATACTGAATGCTTGAAAATTGAGTAACATGGTGCAGGTGAAATTCATCAAGTCTGAATTGGGCCTTTGCCTGTTTACTTCATGGATAATTCTTAGTCCAGATCTTACGGACTCATGTTATATTAATCTCAGTTCTCTAATTTATTCCTAACTTGCATCATTTAGTTATCCAGAGGCATTTGCTTCTAGGCTTTTCCATTTTTTGGATGCTCTCAATTATTAGTCTTTTTTTCAATTGTGTACTGAATGTATCTTCACAAAAGGCAAAACACTCCCATTAATATGTAATATTGAAAGATCTGTATTTTCCATAATGGTCAATCTGTGGATAAAGAATCAAATCTTCCAGAATGCTTCCTGGGATGCTTTGGTTTGTGGCTGTTCAAGGCTTCATTTGTTCGTTTGGTTTGGTTTGGTTCTTTTTCTTTTGCCTTTGATTCAGTTTCAGAGTGCCATGGAGACTTTGCATACCTTTGTGGCCTTAAACATAATTGAGCCTAGTAGTCTTAACGTACATGTTTCTGAAAATCAGCAAATAAGTAAGTCAATAGTATTCAACAGTATAATGAAAAGGACTGATAAAATCTGTTGTGGTCTCTTTCCTTAATAGATTTTTACTGTTTGCCATCAGAAATTGAAAGGATCTTGAGTATTCATGGTTATAGTACATTGAGAGACCAGAGGGAAGCTACAGTGGCTTTTTTCTGTCATCCCAGCTGTGGGTGAACGATATATTTAACTACTTCTCTAGAACCAAGCTCAAAAGCTTGTTTCATTATTCTGTGAGAGCATTTTATTTGTAGTATGCGGTATTTGTTAATTAAGATAGAATTTGAATAAATGATCAAAATGCTGATTTTTTTGTGCTTGAAGCTGTGCTATTTTTGAAGGTGAGGGTAATAATCCGCTGTGACTAATGTTTTTGATTTTAAAAAAATCTTTTAAAAATATTTATATATTTGCTTTTATTTAAAATTTAACCAGATCTGCCCTCTTTTCTGTGAGCTTACCAGAGAGGAATGATCAGGACTCCAGGTATACATTTATTATGAGGAGACAGTATGTCTGAGTGGAAGGATGAATGATGGTTTATACTTAACCATCTCTGATGTTAACTTTAGTGGAGTTTATTCTGTAACAGATTTTTTTCACTGATAGCTGACATTCCTCAGCTCTTTCAATTTATAAGTATTTCAATTTATATAGGCGCTTACAAAAAGTGTTTGGTCTCTCGAGTTTTGAAGTGTGCAAACTTTGTTTTGAATATATTTTCTTCTATGATCCAGCTATGTCAAAATATTAAGTTGTAACTGCTGCATGATAACAATGACCTTTCTATATTGGATACAATACTATTAATTTATCATTATATGTGTGTGTGTATAGTATTGGTTTATTGTTATGATTATTGATTTATGTATAGCAGGACAGGTTCCAGATACATGGACCAGGTTGAGTAGAAACGTGGAGCTATTGGGTGCTAACTTTGATGCATACCATGCATTTCGCACCGCTTGTGGAGCTTAGGTCAGAATGTCCACTGGTAACGTTCTTTCTTCCGTCCTTCTTGTTATCTAATTTAAATAATGTGGTCCATGCTTACGTAATCCTAGTTCTATATGAAATGTAAATATATTATTACCTAAAGGACTGAGAATCCCCCATGGACAATTCTGTAACCTGTGCTACTTTATTCCTCCCTTACCACATCTGCGAAATGGTGCCTGCGGTGAGGATTTTCACTTAAATTTGTGTTTCCTGTGTTCTGCATTACCCTTCAGCGTACCTCTCTCCACAGCACCTGCTTTTCAAAGGAGTTGCACGGGGTGACATAATACCTGGCTCAGTTCGGGAAACTAATGACATCTCTGGCTCAGTTTCAGAACCTGGTCTGAGCCTGACTTTGCTTTTTGCAATTGCAAATGTGTCTTCTTTCAGTTGCTGCTGCCTCATTCCGCATATTACGGTGGCTTTTCAAGTTGGAGCTGTCACGAGTTGAGCTTTTTTAACCTGTCCCACTCTTGCTTTTCATCCAGCCCATCTCTCCTCCTCCCCGCGTACAAATTTATTTGTAAAGCCTATGTGCACTTCCCTAAAAAAACTGAGACATTTATTTTGACGCAAGTTCTCCCCATAGGCGATGTGTTGAGAGATTACACAGGTTCCTTGCACGAGGACTGGATGCAGCACCTGAACTGCTTGCAAGGACCACCTTCCCAAACAAGCACCATTCACAGGCTTTTGGTGAAAATTCTGTGTCCTTTTGATGATCCGTAATTATTTTTTGAATTACACTCACTTGGTCATTGAGATGTTTAGTCCGTGAATATCATAGTTAACGAAGGAGTAAATAATTAATTTGAGTCTGCTGAAAGTAGACCTTGATTAATTCACCGTCGGCGAGGCCAGGCATCAGGGAGCAGTTGCCGTGTGCTGACTCCAGCTCTGCGATGCCAAAAGGCACCGCGCGTTTTCTGAGCAATGGGGAACTGGGGCAGCACGTTGCAGCTACTTCCCAAAGCCCTGGGAGCGCAGGGGAAGGATTCTTGTCAGAACGTAAGAGGCATTGCATATCTGGGCCATTGGTGGAGCTTTGACAAAGTACAGAGCTGGCTGTGGACCAGAATCTGCCATTTAAAATCATTTTATGCCTGGTTTAACATGTTAGAAACCCATAAGCAGTGGCAACTAGTGAGCAAATAGAATTGTCCAACATCAGATGCTGTTTTGAAAACACCGAAGAATTTGTTTGAAAAAAATCTCAAAATATATGTAAGAACTTGTGTGTGTAGCAGGTTTAGATTTGTGTTTGCACTGCTTGGCAGATGCTGCTGTCATTTTACAACATATTACAGCATTCTAGTTAAAAAATAAACTACAGTCTACTCTTACTGATGGTCACGTTCACTTCTCTTTTCTTTCCTTCTGAATTTTTTCTGCTTCCTTTGTAGTACCCCATTTTAGTAATTTGCAATGACGCTTACTGATAAATCTTATTTGGACAAGGGAAGATGAATGAGATAAAGCGAGAAAAGTAAGAAATAAAGGAGAATGGAGAAGAAAATGCTGTGGTCAAAGACTGGATTTAAAAAAAAATGGACTACTTTTAAAGCTTTAAAGAAGCATGGGAGGTGGTCAGTTGCAACTTTTTATTGTTTTCCTTTCTAACTTCTGCCAACCTATTCAGGATCTTTTCAAAGGGTCATAATTAAGTCTACTAGATAAAAATAGTTTTACAAATATGTAAATTGTGTGGTAAACCTGAGTGGATTAACAGCTTTTTTTTCTTTGCCTTTTTTTTTTTTTTTTTAAGTTAGTGTGGAGGACAGCATATTTCAGCCTTGGGCTTAATAGCACCAATACGTTTTCCTGATGCTTGGTCTGGGACTGGTTTTGGGGTTAGGTTGAGTTTCTCGCTTGCCAAATGAGATCTCTTCCTATTTTCTAATTAGGAAATATTTGTGATAAATTTGGATATGTTGGCATATAAGGATGTATTAATACTGTTGCTTTTGTTATATTTAATTTCTGTCACTTGCACACATTTGTGATAAATTTGGATATATTGGCATATAACGATGTATTAATGCTGTTGCTCTTGTTATATTTAATTTCTGTCAATTGCACACATGCGTGCACACACATGCATGTTCATGTATGTATGAGTTTATTTAAAAAACTAGGTACAATTTCAGCAGAGGTGAGATAAATCACTTCTTCATAATGAGATGTATCCTAGATGAACAAATAAAGAGAGAATTAGGGTCTTGTTTTCTTGGGAAACAGTCTGATTCAGGTAAATGTGGACTTCCCCTGAGTCTTGTGTGTTCTCAGTGGATGTCCTGATGTAATGAGATGTCAGGATTTGTTCTGTGTTTTTGACACACACCCTGTCACTTCTTAACACTTTCCTCAAAGCTTCATATTTGATGAATTGACATTTTTTGTGAAAACTTGGTCTGTGCAACTTACTTTGTGCAATTAAGAAAGAAATGGACCACCTTTTTTCATTAGAGAACTTTACATTTAACCAGTTTCCATGGCATGTTAGTAAAAGTGCAGATAGATATTACAGAAATTATTTTAGTAATCTTGGAATTTTTTTAAAATAGCTGGACTGTTGAGGTTTTCTGTTACCCTTTTGCATAGTAGGTGCTTTCTATGTTATGAATTTATTGTATGAACAATTATGAGAGGACAGCATTAGTGGCATTTTCTGCATTTAATCATAGACTCATAGAAACATTTGGTCTGGAAAAGACCTTTAAGGTAATTGAGACCAACTGTAAACCTAGCACTGCCACGTCCACCACTAAACTATGTCCCTAAGTGCCACGTCTACATACCTTTTAAATAGCTCCAGTGGTGGCGACTCAACCACTTTCCTGGGCAGCCTGTTCCAATGCTTGATAACACCTTCAGTGAAGATATTTTTCATAATATCCAAGCTAAACTAATGTTTTAGTTTTGGTTAGATGACTTGTAAGGAAGTTTCTTGTTTCCTATTCTTGGTGAGAAAATAATTCTGTCTAGTATAATTTCCTATTGCTCCTTTTAATTAGTTGTCTGTTGGCAATGTTTCTCTTTGTGCCACCTCAAGCCATCGAGTGTGGGATTCGAAAGGGACACATTGATGCTCATTTGCTAATTTGCAAGAGCTGCATTCTCCTTGGGATGGATTTTTCTTGCTTCACCTGTTCAGTTTCAGTTAGCTGTTAGTGTAGGTGTCAAAATGTACTACAGGCCAGTTAGCTCTGAAGTATTTTGTTGATGTGCTTCAAAGGCTGTGAGGTCTATGCAAGTTGCAAGACAATGTATACCTGCCTGGGATCATACACAGTTGGGAAACTGCAATTATCTTGCTGCTTCATGAGCAGAGCTAGTAAGTCTTAAAATAGTTCATTTTTTGAATGGGCTGTGGCCTTATAGACAAGTCATCCATCTGAACAAGGAAGGGCTTGAAACTGAAACTACCAGCTCACCCTGATGTGCCTGGTGCATGGCACTTCCACCACCTTTGAGGATGAGTTCTTACAAAATGGTGTGGTGCGCTATCACTTGTTTTCTGTAAGTGGTTTCATGGAAGGGTGGGATACAGTTGCTGCAATTTATTGCAATGTTTTCTTGTGTGGTCCCTTGAGTTGAAATGTGTGGTATGAGCATGGGGGGAAGGTCAATGGTTTTGTGATACGCTAGTCCTCAACTTTTTTTTAAGGAGGTAATTCACTTAGCTTCGTTCATACATGTTCCTCTCTGTGTCATCTGATCTACTACAGAGACAGCACATGACTAGAAGTTGCATCTGCAAGCGGGGCGAGCTGTGAAAATGCCTGGCTGCAATTCAGCCCCTACCTTCAGGGCAATTTTCAGAGGCCCGTTTTCCCAGAATCAACTTGACTCCTCTCTCTGATGTGAATGGGATCTCCCTTTGTCACAGTGGGGAGTAAGGGGTGATGGAAAGAGCCATTGGAGGGGTCAGATCTGCTGTCGTGCAGGTCAAGTCTCTGTATTAGTCAGGCTCTCTCTTTAACAAAATCATAAAATAAAATGCAGCATATGGGGAGCCATAGACATGACCAGCTGAACTGTAGCCAAGTTGCAAAAGAGAGCATCTGCTGTGTAATTCTTGTCAAAGAACAACACTAATCTCATTGAGTCATTTTTTCTCATGAAATAATTTTCTCCTTTTGCTTAGCTCAGTCAGCGTGGTTAATACTGTTTGCTAGGCAAGATATGTACTGCTAGGATTGACTGAAAGGCCTTGGTGTGGTGACCAGTTAAATCTGTGGAGAAGATGGTACCAGGTTAACAGTGGAGTCGTAACACAATGATGCATGAACTCACTCTTCAGGGTATTTTAAATGACGTACTGTAGCCCCAAAGAAAATTGAATAAGTTGAGTCACGTAAAATGTGATAAGGGGAAGAAAATAATTTGAATATTGAATGTCAGTTAAGCCTGTGTTATAAAGATGCAGAAATTTGATACAAACTAAAATGACAGAAGTGTGTTTAGCATTTACAGTTGCAAAGTCCACCTCACACTTTTTTTAAAGTTTTTATACTGCAAAAATGGCACTCTGTTTAGTTCAGTATTTGCTGGTACTTGAATCTTCTTTGACAGATGAGCAGTATAGTTAATTTTAAGCCAGCGGTAGAAACTTGGATTTGATCCAAGCAGTCCTTTGATTTCTGCCAGAAGAGTCCCATTCTGGAGTTGCTGGGATATCTTTACCTGGCACTGCATTGTGCTACTTTAACATACGCCAAATGTTGAGTCCCGTGCTGTGACTGCTAATGTGGCATGTGCTTTCCCTTCTCTGCATCTAAGAAAAGGAGAAGCTGCAGCTGCTAATAGGAGATGTTAGCAGAAAACAAATTTCATTATCTTCCTTCTTGGCTCCAGTAATTTCCCTTTATACCTCCCCTTGACTGGAGAAACAGGAAACGTTGCTGATAAAGTATCACGGGCTCAAGTAGCTATTGCATGTTTTCTGAGAAATGGCATTGCGTCTGTGACTTACAGCGTTCCTAAAAGCAGATGAGAAGATCTTTGAGAAAAATTAAATAATCAAAATATCAGAAAATCAATTATAATCACACTGGAAAATGCTCTTATTTCAAAATTGGTCAGTATGACTACTACCTCATGTTTTCGCCATTGTAATTTGAACATACTTCTATCTGATATTATCATCTGCATCTAGAGTGAGTGGAGATTAACACTGTGTGTCATTCGAAAACTGTGATTATAAGCTTCCAGCTGGAATGCACATTTGCTTTAGCTCCATCAATTCTGCAAGAACAGCCTCATGAAACTGTGTAAGGGTAGGAGGAAAAGCAAACAGAACTGAAAATAAGAAATCTCCTGTTGTAAACTCAATTGGCTAGCGGATATTGCTGAGACTAATTGTCAACTTAGAATTCCAGGAAACTATTAAAATTTTTACAAATTAGAGAGGTACCAGGTTGGTTTCTGTAGTTAGGATTCTTAAGTCCATGCTGAAGATAAAAATGCTGACACCAAACAGTCCAGCGCCTTTTAAAACAGTGCTGGGTAGGAAGTCTTATACTCTTAGTTTGGATTTTGGCTAGTCAGTTTACAGGCCATGGTCTTGGTAGCTTCAGTTAGAGCTTTACCTCTAACCCTTTCCCTAGAAGCTGTCACTGCACTGGCACTTACCAGGGCTCCGGGCAGCTGAGCAATTTTTAGAGATTATCAGAGAGAGGTATTGAGGAAGGTGGGGTGGCAAGGTAAAACTGACTGTGATGTCTTTACACCAAACTAAGAGCCAAAGAGAGATCTGCTTGGCCCGGAGATCATGATTCCTGAGAGAGGGCATGGCCGGAGGACAGCTAAGATTTCTGAATGCCCTGTATCAGGGTTTCCTCGTCTTGCAGGTCATTGTGAGAATGGTCAATTTGCTGCTTCTCCGTGGAAGAAACACAAGTAAAGATGAATTCGGGTGCTGAGTGGGCTAATTGTCCCAAAAGTACTTTATAAAGTGATGATTTACTCTAAAAGATTGTTGGACTCTAAAATACTGTTGCTGCTAGGGAATTTTTCTCCTTTGTAACTCTGATACATTACATTTAAATTTATGTAATACTGTTAGTCTCATATTTCAAACTGTTCTCCATGCTGAAGATGAACAAGAGAAAGTCAGGGGGAGGGGGTTGGGGGGGACAGACAGAGGCATCTCTGTTGACCTCAAAGAAAGGTCATAGCTACTTGAAGAAGCCATACTAACAACTGAGCCTTGGGAGAAGGCTTATCCTCTGCTAAAGTAAAATTTATAGCATAGCAGCTGGATTGAGCTCCTACTCTGCCTGATTTCTTGGAGATTCTGATGGTTACGCCCTCTGAGGAGAAGCTGTCCTAAGGCAAGCACCTGTCAGACCATCTTGTTTGAAGCTGTTCAAGGAATCCAGCTGAAGAGCACTCAATGCGTGCACTGGAAGCGTCGGTGGCGCGGTGAAGGCGTGCCTCCTGAGGAGCTGCTTCTACGAGCAGGCTGTCTCCATTTCTGTGAGCAGTTATGATCCCTGCACAACCAGATGACAAGCTGACGTGCAGATCATGCACAAGTAGAAAATCCTGCATGAACATGCAATGTTCTTGTAGCTGCATTTGGACATCACAGCTTGAGGGGTCCCCTGAAGTTCTTCTGCCGTGCGTTCTAACTGGGAATGGGACTTTTGGCCCACTAAGAAAAGCGTTCTCTAGCAAGAAGTAGGCTCTCATTAAACAAACGTGAAAAAAGTATTTTTTGTAGTGGACAATGCTAGGGTGGGATAAAAATGGAAGGGAGACATAACGACAGTCCAGACCAATGATAGGGTTTTATGATATCAGCATGTTCCTAGACCTAACTATAGATATATAAGGCGACTTTAAAGGTGGACTTCTAAAGCAAGTCTATCCAGGATGATAAATTTCAAATAATAAGCATTTGCTGTTAGGATCAGATTTATAAAATTCAGAAGCTCACACTATAATATGAAAATGTGTATGCATTTGTTGCCCTTGTCCTGCCTGAACAGAAGTAAATGGTAGTGGTGGGTTGACCTTGTCTGGATGGCCGGTGCCTACCAAGCAGCTACATCTCTTCCCCTGTTCAGCTGGACAGGGGGAGAAAAAAAATATAAAATGATGAAAGGCTCATGGGTTGAGATAAGGACAGGGAGATTACTCACCAATTACCATCAGGGCCAAAACAGACTCAACTCGGGGAAATTAATTTAATTTATTGCCAATCAAAATCAGAGTAGTGTAATGAGAAATAAAACCAAAATCTTAAAACATCTTTCCCCCACCCCTCCCTTCTTCCTAGGCTCAACATCACTACCAAACACTCGACCTCCACATCGCGAACGGTGCAGGGGGACAGGGAATGGGGGTTGGCATCAGTTCATCACATGTTGTCTCTGCTGCTCCTTCCTCCTCACGCTCTTCCCCTGCTCCAGCCTGAGGTCCCTCCCATGGGAGACATGAACTTCTCCAATGTGGGTCCCTTCCACGGGGTGCAGTCCATCAGGAACAGACTGCTCCAGTGTAGGTGCCCCATGGGGCCACAAGTCCCGCTGGCAAACCTGTTCCTATGTGGGCTCCTCTCTCCATGGGTCTCCAGGTCCTGCCAGGAGCCTGCTCCAGCGTGAGCTTCCCATGGGGTCACAGCCTCCTTCAGACATCCACCTGCTCAAGCATGTGGTTCTCCATGGACTGCAGGTGGATATGTGCTCCACCGTGGACCTTCATGGGCTGCAGGAGGTGATGGCCTGCCTCAGCATGGTCTTCACCTCGGGTTGCTGGGGAATGTCTGCTTCAGCGCTTGAAGCACCTCCTTCCCCTCCTTCTTCATTGGCCTTGGTGTCTGCAGGGTTGTTTCTCTCACATATTCTCATTCCTCTCTTTCCTCTGCTGTTCTTGCACTGCAATTTTTTCCCCTTCTTAACTATGTTTCGCAGAGGCATTACCACCTTTGCTGATGGGCTCAGCCTTGGCCAGAGGCAGGTCCGTCTTGGAGCTGGCTGACATTGGCTTTATTGGATGTGGGGGAAGTTTCTAACAGAAGCCACCCCTGTAGCCTCCCCCCGAACCTTACCATCCAAACCCAATACAACTGTTGAGCTTCTAAGTACCAGGCTCTACTCTTAATAGCCATAGATAAATATCTCTTCCAATGACTTGTGGAAACTTGAATGCATACCTACATGCACTTTTTGTGGATGTCTCTACAATGCTTTTAATCCTGAAAGGTCAGATGAAGGAGATTGTTATGGTTTGAGAAACCCCCAACAATTTATTGTTGTTTAGATAATTATTCTATCACCCGATGACCCCTCTCCACCTGGAAGGGGGAATTGAGAAAAAACAAGGAAACCTGAGGGATGAAATATAAACAGATCTAATAGAATAAGACTAGATAATTAACATCAATAACACTAAAGAAGCAATATTGATCCCGATACCAATACAAAATATACAAGTATTATACTCAGCCAGTTCTATGAGCGGGAAGCTGTGCACTCCCAGGAGTGGACAGCAAATGTCAGACACTGCGAGCGCTAAGGCTTCGGAAGGAAGGGAAGGGCTCAGGGGCCTGGCACCAGGGCAAGGAGTTCTCAGGATTGCAGCCATCAAGAAAGAGAGAGAACTTCTTGGCAAACTTTCTAATTTATATTGAATTTGACATTCGTGGTATGAAATAATCCTGTTGGCGAGCTTGGGTCAAATGCCTGGGTCCCGGTCCTCCCCATTCCTGCACCTGGCAAGGCTCGAAAACAGTGAGACCTTGAATCCCACAAAGCCTAGCTGGCTATGAAGTAAATATTTTCCTGAATTCAGACACTAGAGTCTTCTAAAAGTGCAGTTTTCCCAGGCATTAGAAGAGAAATTACTCCTGGTCACTCAAACTAGGGCAGAGATGTACAGAGCCATCCAGCTTCTTGGATGCAGGTTCAGCAAATACGGAGCTGAAGTCCTGTAAAAATACCTTAACAAGGGTAAGGTGCGTTGTGAATTTCTTCTACAAATCTCCACTCTGCAGTGGAGTCATCTAATAATGATGCTTTAACGAAGTGGCTAGGGTTGTCTTAGTGCAATTTCTGTCTGTAGTGTGTATTGTGTCCTTCAGAAGCACCCTCAGAGGAGGTCATTGCATTCCTGTGGTAGACGGCTTTCCAAATAATTGGGGTGTTACAGTAAGAGAGAGTCCTGGATTGCTGAACAGGATCTCCTCAGAGAAGGTCAGGACATTTATGGACTAGGGTAACTTCATGAATGAAAAGGAAATGTCACCTATTTTGTATGTTCAGGCATTGCCATTATTATCTCATACTTAATTTTAGCCTTCTCCACTTGTTACCTGTCTGTCTGTAATTCTTCTAAGCAGCTTGTTGAGGACAATAACCTGCATAATAGTCTTTGCAGAAGCAATGTAGTGGGTCTCTTCACTATTAGTAAAGAGAAAATCAACGTTTTTTTGAGCTTTTCTGGTCATGCTGCACGCTGAACAAATGAAACGTTCCCCGAATAAAGCTCTGTAGCAAAGGCCCAACTACTTTAAGCTGCTAGGAGGCTTAAACAGTACTAAGAGCAAAGCTCTCTCTGTGGTATTATTTTATTAAAGTAAGAATCTTTACCTGAAGTGGTGATACTTATTTTTCTCAGGTAAATGCTTTTGAGGGCCAAGGAGAGAAAGCTTCCAGAGGCTTTAAATGTAGAAATATGAATGCAACAAAGAATCTGAAGCTAAACTGCAAGCACTTGTATTTCCCTGGTGTTTCAAGTATGTGCTCAGCTATTTGACCTTGGATGATTCCAATTCCTAAGCATCCCAGCTTCCAAGGATGTGATCCCTCTGTTTAATGATTTGAGGACACTGTGGTGTCTGTTAATACTGATACCATGGTGATAACATGTGGAGCTGGTGAGATTTTTCTGTTAGCTTTGTGGTGTATCCAGTAACTGCTGTTCTTAGGAAAGCAAGTGAAATATTTAACTTCTAGTTTCTTCCATTGAGAAGGAAAAAGGGGGAGGAAGAGGGAAGAGGAAAACCAAACATAATTGAGGCTGATTGTGAGAATGGGTGTAGTGATATCGTTATGCACTGCATGTCCTAGAAAATGCAGTACAGAAGGAATATTTAGTGTACTGCATATTCTGTTTTTCTATAATCATTATTAGTGGTGATGTTTAAAAATAATAACTGGAGATGCTGCATACAAAGTTCTTTTACTATGGTAGATATCATTCATCCTATAATCAAAATTAGCATGTGTTTTGGATGTATCTTGTGTTAACCAATAAAAGTGTCTCAAAATTTAAGAAGCTGTTCTGCCGGTTTGTTTTTTTTTTCTGGAAATCACCATTGACAGAAGTAAAGTTCTTCTGTCTTTAAATAGGTACTAATTTTTCTCTTTTCATGGCTAGACCTCATCCAGTATTAAGAAAACTATTTTTAGTGTTTGTAGGAGGAGTGTGCTACAACCTTTCATCCTCTTGGCTCTGTCAGTTCTTAAACGTGCAAGTCCGGGGAACCATGCTGCTCAGAGAATTTGTTTATGCCTTAGGGTTTGTATACATGTGGGCTTCATCACATGTTTGCAAGGGATAAATATTTCCTGCATCCATACTTACAAAGAGCTTTTTTGCATATAGAGTCATTTGTGACAGCTCCTGAGAATACAAGTGGGAGGGCGGGGGGAGAAGATGTGCCTCTTCAGCCTAATTATATTTTGAGTTTCTGTTTTGATGTATTTTTAATCTTGTTACTGGTTGATGTAGATTAGTAGTTTTGATGCAGTATCTGTCTTCAAAGATATTTCGCAGGTTAACGCAGAAGCTGAACAGCTGGTTGCAGTGAGTTGCTGCTGCTGGTGCACAGGAATCAGTTCAGATATGTTAAACTTCTACATTAGAATGAGATGCACTGATGGATATAGATAAAATAAGCATCTGAACGTAAAACACTATGTTATAAAATGCAATTGTACCTTAAAGTGAGACTCAGGATTTAGTAGCTTGTTTAAGGATTCTTGTTTGCTAAACATAGTAGTTTGAAAAAGAGCTATAAACTTCTTGCTGTAGAGTCTGGAGTAGCTTGTAAGCCAGAAAGCTGCTGAAAGAATACAGTAGAAACTGGAAATTAAATGGAGGGCAACATCTGGGGTCTTATTAGTTTAGTGGTAGTCAGCTACAGACTAGTTAATGGGGATGTATTTAATGTGGAGGATTTGCAGACCCTAACAGATATGAATTTTTCTGAGAGAAAGGCAGGTAGTTTAGACCCATTTTACAGGAGGTAAGGATTCCTTGCATGCTCCCAGTGTGCTTCCTCACATGCACACCCTGATTCTACCCTATGCTTCACATTGATTCCCACTGAGGTAATTTTAAAAGTGTGTGCTTTTTCGAAATTTACAGTAATCCTACTTTTGAAAGTAGTCTTTAAATTCCACAGTAGTGTTCACTGAAGAAAGACTATTTGTGTGGGGTGAAATGATAACACTGAATGTACCCTCATTAGGCACCCATATTTGTTTACTACAGGTTTATGTGAGGTAAATTTTAGGAATGCAACTAGTTTGCCTTTTTATATCAACATTTATACAAGTTTTCTTTGCGCTAAGGTCCAATGTTACAATATTTAGAATATTTACTTAGAGTAAGTTACCATTTATTTTAAAATAACCTGCAAAACTTGAAGCAGTTGTGAAATTTGCCTTTATCTGGAAGAAAGTTGTTTATCTCCACGAATTGAATGGCATCACTGTAGTACAGGGTCGCAGGGGTTAACTTCTTGTGCTTACACATAAAAATTGGTATGCAAGTGGGAAGTTGAATGAGTGGTGGGAGGCTTTTATCCTTTCTCCCCAAAACAGTTTGGCACAGCTTGTATGAGAGCCTCTATCGTTCTGTCAAAGAACAGTGGGCTTCTGTTGCATTCCTGTTAAACGCAACCTCTGTAGTATTTTTAACAGGGAGTAGATTCCTTGTTCATGCATGTTTCTGAAGAAAAATGACATGCAGATGAGTAACAGTCGTAGGCTGATGCTACATCACATATCTGCTGGCCAGGCTGGTGGGGAAACAAGCAGGATTGTTCACTGGAGACACGAACTGGCATTTCTGCAAAATGTTGCTCTGTTGGAGCTTGTTTTAAGTAGCTTGAACAGCCCTGTGGCACTGAGCTGATAGGGGCCAAAACTGGAGAAGGATGAGATTGAGGGAGTGAGCAGCAAACATAAACCTACACTGCCAAGCAGCAGATACCTGTCTGTGTTGGCATCCTGTTGGAAATGTTTGTGTAGCTCAGTGAGAACTGGTTTGTAGTGGAGACAGAAGATGAGAAGGAAGGATTTATGAGTAAAGAGAGGATCTCTGCTAATTTGCTTACATTAAGTTTAGGAGAGTGCTTCAGAGGGGGAAAAAACCAAAACTTAAAGTACTGTGGCTGTGATCTTCAAACCTGGAGAGTCACAAATTCTCGGGCTGTAAATACACAGGGGTGAGTTGCAGGCAAAGTACTGAACTTGCCTTCCCCAGGAGCAAGTGAAATTCTCAATCTCAGTTTCTCAAACTCCGTTTCTCAAACTGTGTCAGTCTCAGTTTCTCAAACCATCCTCTAAGTGTTTTGGTTTCCTGGCTGAAATAGGAAGCATGGTGCTAATTTCCATCACAAAGATGCCACAAGAGAGGTGAATCTATCAATATTTATTGGAAGTGTTAATGATGGGGGCTTGTATTATGCTCTAAAATGAAAGACTGCACAGAACTTTCTGCATGCATTTTTGCAATATTGTGATGTATGGCCAATTTGATAATGAAGTGGAGACCTTGGTTAACCTGGCTTCTGCAGTTCTGATGCATATGGATCCTGCAAAGGACCTACTGCAAAGGATACTACGCTGTCACGCAGATTGCTTTTACCTAGGAAGTTCACAGTTCTCAGTCTGCTGAAACTGAAGGCACATGCTGAACTCTTCATCTCTGAGGAAATGACTTTTAGGTTTAAGAGATGAATTTTCAATGGTGTGTATAAGTGCTGTGTCAACTGTATACGCTTCCCACATTCAAATTTTTAGTACTTGCCCATCAGTTTTATATCTCCATTTATTAAGTAATAATTAAAAAAAAAGGCAAACCCGTTTTCTGGAACGTTTCATTTCTAGTTATGTTTTTACTAGAGACATTCTGTCAGCAGCAATGACTTCACCTTTTTATTTGTAAATCTGTGACCTGTAAGAGTGTTGGGAATCTAGTGCACGACTTCTAAGTAGGAAGATTAGAGAACCTTTTATTTTTTTTTTTGTTGCAGAAAATACTAAATAATCTGTTTGGACAGAAAAGCTTAGTATGGTGAATATACAAGTAGAGAGGAGGAGGGAATGTGGGGAGAGAGGAATACTCCTGCTCAGACAACCTTTGAGTTTCTCTGATGAACCAGAAGGGTGTTTAATTCAGGTTTTCTTTTTTTTCTTCCTCTCTCTTGTTCATCTTACTTCTTTAAGGGAGCAGGAACTGAGGACTTTTTCCTGCTTTCATTTTGTGTTGTGTTAGGCTTTCACTCCATTGTGACTGCAATTTTTTGAGAACTGGCCCAGAGCACAGTAAGCTATGATGGTATTTTCATCATATTCTGTACCGCAGTACTGCCACTGGTACAGTGCTTGTCACTGGGCTAAAAAGCCTGATGTAGAGACAAACTGACTAGAGAAGAATTACGTGCGTACCCAAGAGACAGTTCTTTTATGGCTAGGTTAGACAAACAAGTCAACTTGGGAATAGGTAGTTCTCCCCTCTTGTGTGAAATATTTGCTTACATGCCCATAACGTTGCACAAGGCTGAGTTTCTAGAAGTCTGTTGCCTTTTTCTAGGCAGTGAAAGAAGCTCGCTTCAGATGAAGTAATGAAGATTTAAGCTGCGATCAAGTCTTCCAGACTGTTTAGAGGTTTAATAGCCTGAATATTTTAAACCTCTGGCTGTTTGTGAGCCTAATTTTTTTAGGTATTTCCAGAAGACAAGAACTTACTTTACAAGAAGATGTAAAATAAATCGAGGATATCAGCTAATGTATAGACTTGTAGCCCTTGTGTCTTAACCAGAACCAAAAGGAAGAGTGTGGTAAGATAGTGTATATGGTTGTAGTACTACAAATAAATCAAAACTCACCAGTGTACGAATGTGCGTACGTGCATCTGCACAAGTAATGGTGTATGGCCAGTAACGGATGTGTCTTGCTTTCAGATAGAGGTAGTTTCGTTAGCGCTGGAGGCAGGTGCCTGTATTTGTGCACTCCAGGTGGCCATGATCCGTGCAGTGCCTGCCATGCTGAATGGCCACGGAGTGCAGAATAGGTGACTGCTTGAAGTCCTGGGCAGAAGGTGATCTACTTATTTATTTTATTTATTTATTTTGCACCTCAGAAGCATGTTTTTGATGTTCATTCTAGTCAGTTGCCCCCACCCAGATCTCAGCGTGGGGCTTTTATGCTGCTAACCCACCAGCGTGGTGCAGGGAGAGGGTGCGTGGGTATCTCCTGGCTGGCTGTAGGGAGCGGAGCCTCATCCTGCACCTGGGATAGGCTCCAGTGGTTCCCAGGAAGAGAGCCTGAAGCACAGTAGCATGTTGTCATAGGTTTTCTTTCGGTCAAGCTTTATCACTCCTGTAGCCAGTAAAGGAGAAATACGGGGTCAGAGGGAGAATGTTTAATCTTTCTCCTGCTTTCCCTCAGGTTTCTTCATCTTGCTGCTTTCCTAGGTGTCAGAGCCCATTTTTTGTTCAGCCTTAGGCATGTGTGGACCAAGAGGAAGCATCAGGATTTAGGCATCACCATGTGAGACACAAAAGCAACCCAGGCTGAAAAGATGAGAGATTTGTTTAGGTAAATATAAACCCAAAATATACAGAATAGCATGGGGCATGAAGTGTGATCACACATGCTGTCAGCACTTTTCAGTGTTAATAATCAGTTTTTTGGCTCTAATCCATTTCTTTCTTACTGAAAGAATTTCCAACTGACTTCAAATGCAATTGGATTGAAGACTTTGAGAAGTCACTCTAAACCTCCCATATGCTTCTAGTGTATTATGTAGAAAAGGTCAGAATTTTGATTTGAAACTGATGATCACTGAAGAACCTATTGCCCGCGGGATTCCCAAGATTCTTCAGGAGTGGAGATTTATATCTTGTGGAGCCCTTCTGGAGCCAGTAGCATCTCTTACTGGCTTCAGCATTTATTCCTCAAGGTAACTTTGGAAATTCAGGACCTAGTGGTGCGCACTGGATTGGATGCCAGGTTTAATTTAACCCAACTCTGGATGGGGGTGGAAGAGATAAGCGTTTAATCAGGAAGGAAGTATTTTTTGTTGCAGTAAAGAAAATTGCTCCTTTCTCTGAGAAAGAAAATTGCCCTTTCTTTGAGAAGGTAAGTGAAAGCCCTTCACTGAAAAGGCTGATCACTGAATAATTTAAGGGACGGGTCACGATGAACTTCCTTTCTGGTAACCCCAATAACGCATTTTGGTTTTTTATGTTCACTTTCAATATGGATTTAATAAAAGGGTTTTAAAATTTGAAAAATACCTATGATTAGTTTTGCTTGTATAGTTTAGCATCATATTCTTCAGACCTTATTTACAAAATTTTCCTTGATAGCTTCCCCTTAGTACTGATGTGATCTGTAAAGATGGTCAGAACTGTCAGTACATATGAAAGGAACAAGAATTTCCCATCTGCTCTTGTAAATATATATTGTAATTAGGTTTTCCTGTGTTTTTGTAAGTGTAAGTGCTGTCAAGTCATCAGTGTTCAGTGCCAGTGTTCAGTAACAACAGAGCATGAAAATGTGGAAAGAGGCCATGCTGGCAGCAGTGCTGTCCATTACAAGTTTTACCTAAAACAGCAGAGAAGAAAATCTTGCTGTTACAGTTCAGTGAATATGGGAAGAACGTGCTTGATGTTAGCAGCAGGCTCGTTTCTCTTGCCTGCCCATAATGGTCACTTGCGCTATAAAAAGAGGTCTTTTAAAGCAGATCATGATCCAAGTAAAATTCTAGTATCCACTGTATACTTGTGTGGGTTTTTTTATTTGATTGGCGATTTGTTTTAGTTTAAATTTTCCTGGCACCTTTTTCATATCAAGATCCAATTTTTGTTGGGTTTTGTTAGGTTTTCTTGTTGTTGTTGTTGCTGCTTGATTTGTAAAGGTATTTTCAAGGGCCAAGTATCCAGTGAAGGAAATGGGGATCTGCTCTTGAGATCCTGGCGAGGTCTGTTAATTGCCATGAGCTGTGGAGCATATGTTGTTCCCCGTTAGCTCTTCGTGCAATGACAACGCAGAGGAGAAGTGAGGAAGAAGCGGTGGTAAGTGGATCACTGAACTGCGTGAAGCCACGGGGCAGTTCCCATTAGGGGCAGTGCACCGAGGCATGGCTGCAGTACTGGCCAGAATGTTACTCTGAGCTGGGAAAGCATTTCATTTCCTTGTTTACTGCATAAATCATACACGTAAAACCCATTTGCGTCATCTTCATGTACCAGAGGAAAAGATGGCTCTAAATGCTGGATTTTTTGTTTCCACTATTTTATTTAAATGACTTTATTTTTTGGCTTTAAGCAGCAATTTTTCAATAAATACTTGCTGATAAATTAGTTAAATTTATTTAAGTGCTAACTACAAAGAGTTTTTTTCCCTTTTTAAATTTTTAAATAAAGAAAGTCAGTATCAAGTTCCTGCAGGCTGAGTTTTTTTAGAATGTGCACTTTCTCATTTCAAGTGTCTTTTGTAGCATTAGGTGTGCTAAAACGTAAAGGTGAAAGACTGGCTTTTCCTGGAAAGAAAGAACAAAGACATAAGGATGGTGCAAAATAGAGATCAGTTGTGTTACTCGGTTTCCTAGGGAATTTCAAAGAAAATTTCAAGCCCTGCTACTTCTGAAATATTTAAGATTTATGCAATTTATTGGTCAGCTTACTTTTGAACTAATGAACATAAAAGCAGAACTAAATAATTAGCTTTTTCATCTCTAGAAAACTTTAAACTTAATCATAATTAATGAAATTAATATGCAGATGTCTTTGGTTTACATGAAAGAAGACTGAAGAACCGAGGCTACCACTTTCTGTTTCGTTGCATAATTTACTCAATCCATTTGCCTTGAAGATGTCATTCCTCTTGTTCTTCTGGTTCAAGTTCACACCTTCGCTGAACAACGCTCTGATGTAATTTCCCACGACTGCACCAATTGACACTGGGAACAAACCTACTTTTTCTAGCTTCCCTTTGGGAATACAGTCAACTTTTCAAAGGCTCTTGCTGCAAGTAGGTTGAAGGGATCCAGCAATCTCCGGTCAGTAGCTGTTTCATCCTTGGTAGTTCCCATGTGTATCTTGGGATGCTTTGAGTGCTGCACCTTCACACTCGTGCATTGTAACACTCCTCTTGGCCGCCGGTTAGCTGCTGGTAAGAAGCTATTCGTGTTTGCCCTGTCTCTTTCAAGTGGATGCCTCTGGGGTATTGCTGAGTCTTGTGACTGCTGACAGTTTTTCTGGTTTTCCCCGCCCTGCACTGGGGACATGCAAGTGGACAGGGTAATCTAGGCCCGTATCTTCCCCTCTGCAAATCTGCGTCTGGCCATCCTTGTGCTTCTCCTGAGAACACATGGCATATGTCTGTGATATGACCATGATGCTTGCGTGTACTTCAGTGCTGCATCTCGCAATGTTAACACATCGGAACCAGAAAAAATTTAAGTCGAGGGTAAAGAAAAATAGGTGTTGCATGTTAATGCAAAGTGAAACACAGGAAAAGGATGACCCTGGCTTGCTCATGTTACATATGTCTTGAATGTTATTGAGACCAAGATGAGAGAACTTAAGCACTGAATTCTTTATTGCACTTCAGGAGTTGTGTACAAGTTTGAGCTCCATAAATTAGCATGAAGAGGTCCTTTTGTGATGTGCGAATAGCAGCTTGCATTGTAGGCTGAGATGCCAGCCTGAGACTACAAAATGCTGTGCGGTGCCTGCTTCTTTTTCTTTCCCCCCACTCCGAGCTGTTAACTTATTCAGTCTCCATCAAATGTGAAGTTAGTGGGGCGTTTGACCCTTGCAGAATTAAACTCTGAATTTTTAAAAATAAAACAAGTAAGGTTTGCAGAGTGGGGTCCAGGATGTGTAATAAATAACTTAAAAATATGTTCTTTTGCAGGAGGGATCCTCTAAAATCAGCCTTCGAGCTGGTATTCTAAAAACGCAATTTGGAAGTATATTGAACTACATTATTTACTCAGTTGGGAGGGCTCAATAAACTTCTCAAAATTCTTCTCAAAATTGTTTTTGAAACCAATGAAAAATTTGTCCTGGTAGCCTGAAAGTGTGTGTTGCTAGCCCAGAAGCTGGCGTTGCTGAGGCGGTAGCAGTATCTTGTTTTATGCTGATTCTGCTGCCGCTCTCACGGTTACGTGCTTTAGGCGTGGGACACCCTGAAGTGAGTTAGTATTGAGAGTTTGAAGGTTATGCTTGCTTTCCACCATCCCACTGGTAAAGCTGGTGTACAGCCAGCCTCAATAATCTCTCTCAAGACAAAGCTGAGTCCGTTGCTGTGTGCATCCCATAGTGCCCTTGTAGACTTTCCCTCCTCCTTTATCTGGGGTGGTTCTGCTTTCCTATGCCCTGTATCATAGTGTCCTGGCAGTGGAGTATTGTGCCTGTCCTGGGCTGTAACCCAAATGACTGCCTGCGGGATGCAAATGTTGTCCCTGTTTCCTTTCTGTGATCTTTAGGATACTTTGGACTGTGACTAATGGCCAGTGTAAGACCTTGAGTTTTCTGTCATCTTCTCTGAGAAGCCAGTATAGGCAAGAAAGTTTGCAGCTTGCCTTTTTTATTTGCTCTTTGATGCTTTGGGCGGGGGTGGGGTCAGGGTTTTTCTTAACTTGGGATGAATGCAGGAAAGAGCTAGCGTGCTTCCATGGTTGTGTTTCTGAGGGGAGACATGCTCTGGCATTCAGTGCTGCTGCTCTTGTCTGGTTTATGCTCTTTATGACTAAATAAATTTGCTCTTGAAAAGGAAACAAATACGTAACTTTATTACTTAGATGTCCGTGAATGTACTAGGCAACCGTGAGATGTGTTTGTAAGTAGACAAATTTCCTGGTCCATCCTTAATGTGGCTCTTTTCCAGAGGAATTAGGTTGTATAATACCTATGGGGGTTTTTTTGCATCACAAGGAGACAATCATAACATCCCTTATTAAGATGAAATGTTAATAAGTATTTACCCTCTGCAGAGAGGCCTATTCATTGTTCAGGCTAGTCTGGAGCAAGACTGCCTGCTTGACTGGAATACTGGGTAGTGACTGGAATAGTGGATAGAGTGGATGGGTGATTAGATTATCTAACTGCATAACACAACTAAGCCCCCAGATGTTTTTGTTGCTGTATTTTAGGGTGTTCAGTGCTAGAAAAACTTAACAAATCACTATACCAAAATAGGCATCAAAACATGAGGAAGCGGAATACAGCTTTTTTTGCACATGGTGAAAAAAAAAAATGATAGGAAAGCAAGTAGTAAGGCAGAAAACCATCAGAACATAATTCGTTAAATCTAGGCAATTTGTCACTAAACTTCCATATTACCAAGCACTAAAATTTATAAAATGGAAAAGATTATCAGGTGTTTATCATAGATTATCAGAATAAAGGCTATTTATACACTTGGTGTAGCATTCAGACAGGAAATACTTTTCTGTATTGTCTTGCTGCAGCAGTTGAAAGCAATGTTGATATTCACAGCAAAACATTTTTTTTTGAGTTTATATTTTATTGTTTGAACCCACTAAGCCATCTCAATAAAATGTGGCATACTTATTCCTAGGTCAGATGTAATGCTGTAATAAATGTATTCATTTTTTCATTTAAAAATTGAAATCTGTGATGCAAATGACCTTTAGATGTTTGCTTTTTCACACTCTAGGCAGAAAAGTATTGCATTAGGAAAGCTGAATCTTTGTCCTTGACATGGATTAATATCTCTGTGTTCAGGAGAAAAGCTGAGTTGAGTCTAATTTATGTAGTCGTGGCAGGATGCTGTTGAAGGCTGATTGTTGATACTGTTTTGGTTGCACTAGTACATTTGCTGCGTGTCATACAGCATATTTGCTATTCTTTTCCAACACTGCCAGTAGCAAGGATATGAAAATCACCCCATAAATGGCAAGATTGGCTTGTAAGAAAAGCAAACTGTATTTACACAATGCAGTTTGCCTCTTTTTTCACTTTCTGGTGTTTTGAGGGGAGTGGGTGGGTTTTCCTTAGCTTGGGACACGTTTTCCTTGTTACTTCTTTAAAGTTCAACCAGAGATTCTTGTCCAGTTTTACGGCAGCTGAAGCTTTCAGGAGTAGATCAAATACCACAACAGTTTTAATTCAATAATCATCGTCAGTCCCCAGGTATTGTCGCTAGCACTGGGTCATGTGCAACGGGAGATAGAGAAAGGTAGGATGGCTGCCACCTGATCGTGCAGTTGAGAGGTTGAGACCTCCTCCTGTTGTATCACTTGCTTTGGAATATCGTGATTTTTCTTTCGGTGATCAGAGATAAAAACTGAAAAAAGTGTGTGAATATTTAATTTGTCAGAGTCTGTTTTTCATGTGCACAATGTAGTTATCCAATAATATTTTCACAAGTGGAAGAATCTTTATGTGTTAGCCTTCTGGTAATTTCAAAGCTCTCTGTCAGAGTCCATAGTTCAGAGTAGCAGATGAGGAAAGGTGAAGCAAACTTGGAAATGTTCTGATTGGAACAGATGTGAGCCTCATATGGCCACACGGGATCTTAACTGGGTGGAATTGCCACCCAGTGTAGGCAGGATCTGTTTTCTCTGCCTGCTTCCTTCTTATCTGAGCTTTTTTAGGGAACTTGACAAATACAAAATTCAGCTCAAGTGTTCAGTGCGTGGCTCTGAGGATTTCCCTTGTTTCTGCCAAGAGGGAGGGGCCATGCATATTTCCCCCCTTGGTGTAAGGTACCATTAGAAAGTTGTTGTGCCACCGTGGCTTGGGGACCGTCACCGTCACACAGCCAGGGCTGACATCTGGTCCCCTGTGATTTCAGCGCGCAATTTTGTCCCGCGGCAAGCTGCCTGCCCGCCTTCTGTTTCACTAATCTGTTGCGAATTTACAGGAAAATGGGTGTTTCCAGTGCCAGTACAAAAGGGATATCCATACCCCTCATTCTTTTCCTGGTGCTAGCTCTGCATCAGCTGTTGGAGGGCAGGGCAGCAGGCACCAATCCAGGAAAATCGCCATGTTTTGGGAACTTCTGTGCAAGTGTGCTTTTTGTTGCCTGAGGTCCATGGCGTGTGTGTGGTCTGCACGAGTCAGTGCAGAGGTGCTTCTGGGGATGGGAAGAGTGCCCAAAATGCGGGGGGACAAGATCTGTACTTGAGCCAAGGGGCTGAAAACTCACTGGACTCGGGAGAGCTGTTCGTGCATCAAATAATGTCTTTGCCCCACAATTACAAGAAACTGCAAGCCTGGATAGGATGTCTAAACTTCACAGTGGTTGGAAATATCAGAAGCTGTTAGGATGGTGAAGTTTTACGTAATTTTGAAGGATGATGCTGAAAAACAAGCCAGATATTTGAAATAGATTCATATATATTCATATTCATATTGTATCAAGACTGTAGTTTGGTTGGTCTGTAAAAAGTTTCACCCAATATGGTGCTTCAAGTTGGCTGCTCATAGCTGTTTTAAGGACTCGATAAAATGAGGATGAGATTGTATTTTAAAATTTTTCGGGAAAAGCTGTGCTTAAAACTTTGGAATGTGTTCTGATTTATAAGAAAGTTGATATTATTGAACATGACAGCATATATGTTTTTAAAAATAACCGTTTTTGAATGCTGTCAAATAGATCACGGTCCTTCATTAAATCCATTTGATCAAAAGAGATTGTTCTAGATAGACAGCTCTGTTTTTTTAGTATTTTTATTTTAGTAACAATGTTCATAGGGAATTATGGTGCTACATGGTGCTATGCTGACAGTTTAACTGAATCATGATTTTTTCCAAGTTGGTTTTGTAAAGCTTGTAATGCAGTAGAATAAACCAGAAACAGAATCTGCAGATTTTCAACCTCTTTTTTTAAAAAAAAAAAAATTTTTTTTTTTAAGCTTTAAATCAAGACTGACTGCCTTGGCTGAAGACACGCTGTAGAAAAAAATGCAATTATTGAGCTTGACAAAAGATAAAGCTGGCTAGTATGAGACGTAAATTGGATAAAATTGTATATTCCAAATTATACAGGCAGCCAAATGATCTAATGGCCTTCTCTAATTATAGAATCCTTTAGTCCTTTTTCTTGACATCTTTCTTGTATATAAAGTGTGTATGTGTGTGTATGCATAAAAAAGTATGGCATGTGTATATGTGAGAGGTATCAAAGATGCATTATAAGCTAGAAAAGGAAGTGCCTTCTATGAGCTGAATACATGATGACGGTCAGCATTGGCCATTGCTATTATAGGATCTTAATATTTCAAGACTAATATCTGCTGCTTTCTGAGATGGCTATGTATGAGTATGTACTGCAGGGACTCAGTGGGGTCACTGTTTAAATAGGTAGTCATGTGTAGAAGTAAATATTGCCATTTAATTACTGAAATGCCACTCAACCACACGGTGAAGCTGCGTCCAGCATATTGGCAGTTGGGTACCTCAGTGTGCTCTTCCCAGCTGTGTGGACTGCGGCTGGCTGCCCGCTGTTGCATGGCAAAGAGGAAGATCGGCAGGATTGGGAAGGGCTAGAGAAGACCAGGTGGTGGGACAGGGCAGCACAACAGCGGGGTGTCACTCCTGTACTAAGGTTTAAACGCCTTTGAAAAAATGAGATCTTCCACCTTATCTAGAAGAATACGTCATGTTTCACTGGGTCTCCCGTGTCTTTGATACATTTATACTTCACTCTGGTACTTTCTCATCTGATTTGGGAGAGCAGTCCTTTCCCAAGGGGCTCTTTGGAGGTCACATGAAGATGGCTGGGTTTGGGTTACTGACAGAAGTGCACTTGGTGATGGTCTTCCCCTGCTTCTCTGCATTCCTTCTGCTTTCTGCTCACCCTTGTGCTTGGGGCACACGGCTAAGGATGTCTCCTGCATCCCACAGGAAGGGTGCAAGGGCACTGAAATGCCTGCTGGAACTCTTACCATTTCCCATGCTGTCTTGTTTCTTGCTTTATTTTCCCAAAGTCCTTTTTGCTTCACTGTGTCAGGCAGAAAGAGAAATCCAAAAAGTTGCCTTGTGCTGTAAGGTAAAGGTACCTTTTCTTCTTTCGTGTCATCTGCTCGTTTATGTAACTTCTCCAGTTTTGAAAAAGAGGATCATTATAAAATAATTGCATCCTGAGGTTTGCAGTCAGTTTTGGCGCAGCAGGTATGAAGCTGTCAGAGCTTTGCTTGTTATAATCTGCATGTCAGCCTTGTGCTGGCTCTAGCTCTTTCTTAAGAGACTTTTTAAGAGATTTTTTTTCACATAAGCCTGTAGCAGCCATAGATGATCTGGGTGAAGAGAGGGGAAAATGTAGCCTTAGTCTACTCCCAAATTACAAGAGGTTCAGCACAGATCTTTCAGCACTTAGAGGGGAGAAGAAGAATCCTTACTTAACTTTTTATCTTGAGATAATATTCAAAGCTGTTCACTCCTTTGTCAAGTTGCTCAGTTTTCATCCTGACATTTGCTGTGGCTCGGCTTTTACTCTAAACGTGACAGGAATATACAGAGAGACCTTTCTGTTGCAACTGGTGACCTAGGAACCAGCTGTACAATATATTTATGAATGTTACTGTATATTACAATTTTTGACAGGTCTCCGTTAACCACCTGTGTGAGAACAGGACTTCATTTCAAAAAATTTGCTTTGGTGCTTAAATACCTGTAAGCAAGGCACCTTTACTTATTTTTTTCTAAGTTTCCCATGTTAGAATTTGACTTCTCAGAAGAGACTCGCTTGGGCGACCTATACATTGCTAAATTGCCTACAGAATGTAGTTTTCACTGCATGGCCTTCTTATCTATCACCGCACATAGTAAAATGAATACAGGTGATCTCATTCAGTATCTTCCTCTGGTCTTTTTTTGTTTTAATGAGTTTCGTGTTCAATTGCCATAGGCAATGTGGATAGCTGAGAGAAACCCGTTGGTGTGGATAAACATCCTCCGCATCATATGCAATAAACTGAGTGACTTTTAAAAGCTTTCCTTAAATGCCAGCTACTGTGGACCATGGCAGACAACTCCCAATGTTTAAACATATATTCTGAAGCATTTTTTTTTTCTTTTTTTTCCTTCAATTTCAGCAGAGAGCTAAAATGTTACAAATACCAAAGGTGGCAAATTGTGCCCCGAATAGATCTACACAGTGTTTCTGTGAGGTCAGGGTTTGCACTGGGAAAAGTCAGTTGTCATTTGGTATGTAACTGAAGGCTTTACTTTCCAGTTACTGGGTGTAAGAAATGTTTGCAGTGTCCTAGGATTTATTTCGGAGGTGGGGATCTTAAAAGAGACACAAGAGTAACCACTGCGGAGAAGAATCAAGTGTGATGGGTTCCCAACTTCGTCAAAAAGGATGCATTTTAATAGTGTGTCAATATGTACCATGACTGAAAAGATGTAGAAAACAGACCAATTACTGAAACAGTAAAAAGCTAGGTCAGTTTGCCTTTGATCTCTGCTGAGTGCGTGGGAACAGGGACAGCACAGAAAGATGAAGATGAATCTGACAGAGTAAGGGAGAAAAGTGGAATCTGGTAAGGGAGAAACAATTCATTTGTTATGGGGCCTGTGAAATTTATTGCTTTGTTATCTTCTTTTTTGCAGCCGAGGCTAATGGAACAAGCCTGTAGAACCCTCCGTTTGGATTTTTGCCAGCCATTATTTAAAATGTGTCCTGTCCTCTGTGGTGATATTTAAAAGAAATTAAGAAAGAATTTTTGTTTTAAATCTGGATTATATTTAGTTGTCCTTAAAAGACTAAAACTTACTGTAGTTGTAGTTTTGTAAGGTGATGGTTTCAAATGCAAGGGGAATTCTGGCTGTGCTATCAAATGGAGGTCTTATTTTAGGTAGTGCTAATGAGGCAGTTTGTGTGGGTTTCAAGGACCGAATGACCTCTAGAAAGAGAGAAAGAAAGAAAAAAAATCAATCCAGCTCCCCCTACTACAAAAAAATTGCGAACTGGGAACTTTTTTTTGGCATAGAGACAGAAGCTTGGGTGACACAGGGAGTGAGTTCTTCCTGTGATGCTGATAGCTTTTATTAAATACCATTGGGGTCCATTGGTGTAGGCACTATGTCCAAGAAATGCTTCTGGAGGACTTCTTTCTCCAGTGTTTTCAATCAATCATAAATTTGCTTTTCTGAAGACTGGATGTTTAATCTTACAGATTTAATGTAGTTTGTTTTCCTTTGCCACAAGCGTTTAACAGCTGGCATTATTAAAAGCGGGGGGGGGGAAGTATTGATGAAAAGTTCTTTTCTGTGTAATTATTTCTGCCAGGAAAATATATTTATGCATGTGTGTCTGTAAAGCACTAGTTGAGCAGTTTGAAAATAGTTTTTCGTGGTAAAATTATTCTTTCAGTTTGCCCCAAAAGAGTAAAGGAATAAAACACTTTGGAGAGTGGGAAATGGCCCAACATGACCCTTGAAGTTACAAAATTTGTGCAGTCAAAACACATGGGAAAAGTGGGAGACCATAGTGCAATATTTATTAAATAAAGACCAAAGAGTTTTCTCAGAACGGAGTGAGTTACTTTGGGCAGGTGAGCAAGATGAGTATTTGAAAAGAAAAAGTGTGTTGATGGACTCTAAATCAGTAACAGGTGGGAGAGCTTTTTGTGCATCCTCACCCTGTTGCAATCCATAGAAACCTTTTTGGATATCCTGAGAAGGTAGTATGACAAGTGTCCTCTGAGGCATTAATGATATGATTATACGGTATGACTGTTGGACAGTTCAAGTGCAGAGCATGGTGAGGATTCCTCAGCCAAAAGTTTTTATCTAGGCCCTTATCACATCAGATTAATGTATGAGTTACACTTTCAGCTGGTGCACTGGGAGCTGTTGACTTCATCACCATGACTGAGGGTCTTGTCTGTCAGGAGACATTACCTGTGATTTGCAGCACTCGTAGAGATTCAGTGTGCTTCAGAGTTGATCTCGCCAGACCACTGGCTATACGGCTGTGTTGTGATTCTGGAGTAATCCACATAATGATGGATAAAATTCCCTTAATATCTAGTCATATATTCTGTTCTTTATGTAAGCTCTTAGCCTCGCACGTCACTCTAATAGCCTTTCAAATGGGCATTAATTCAGCAGTTAGGAAATCTCTCCCTCTGGGGATTATGTTCCATGATCTTCCTTTTCTTTCTCTTTCCCTCCCACCCAGTGGGTGCACAGCCCATGTCGTGCTTGCGAGCTGTATTTCCCCAAGAGAGAAGAGGTAACTCCAAGCTGGGGGGGGGTGAGGGATATCAACCAAGGTGTTGTTACCCGTGCTTACAGGGGCACCAACTGCCCTACGGCAACAGCGGCTCCCCTGCTCTGCTCATCTCTTCTTCCAACTCGTCCTTCTCTGCTGTGGTCGTACTTTCCCACCTGGTGTGGGAAAAACGGTGTGGCTGTTCCTGTGTGACCCTCACCGTGGCTGGGGTTCAGTGCCTTCAGCTGAGCCCTGAAATGTAGCCGCGAAGGGGCATTCTTGCGTCTCACCAGCTGGTTGTTTTTCTGCAAGCAGCTTGACTAAGCTGTGTCACACCATGCTGATCCTCTCTTCTGCCTGTTGCTCGGGGAAGCGTCTTGTTTGGCCAGAAGTATTTTTGGTTGCTTTTCTTTTTTAAAAGCTTGTATAAAAAGGGCACATGGCTCTGTATCGTTTAGAAAAGGTATAGTTAAATAACGATACTTGGAGCAGAATATGGGGGAGGCCTCATTTTCTGGGTCTGCTCAGCCCACCGAGAAGATTCAGTATTGCATGGGGCCCAGGGAGGATTGTTGAACTGTACCGAGGGACATTAGGCAATTTTGTCAAAATCCTGATTTGGCTTTTAGATTGCTTTGTAAGTGGGGGCTGAGAGCTCATTCTTGAAATCTGCTTTGCTGGATGTGGTATGGAGGTGTGTCCTAGCTGTATCTTCCAGGGTAGTTTTGATGACAAGGATGCAAGAGGGAAAGCCGAGTTAGCTTTGCTGAACCATGCTGGATGTTGGGTAAAATGACAGATTTGTTGAAAGAAGCACTCAGTTCCTTTTAAGAAATCGATAGGGTCTCAGATAGCATCACGAATGCTGTGCTAATGGAAGCTGTTACCAGAAGTGAGCAGTTAATGCTCCAAGCCGTCTGTGAGGCCATCACTCCAGGGACATAAAACCTAAATGGCCAAGTGTTGGCCATATGCAGAGGGACAGGAAACGACGATGAGCCCTGTAAATGAATATTGCATTTGTGGTTTCTTCAGTGCCTGCCTGCCTGGCTGGTGGTGACTTTTGAGAACTGCAGTATGTGAACTATAAATATTTCTTTTTGTCATTTATAATTTACTCATGGGTCAGAGTAATTTACTTGCAGAATAGCACTAAGGTTGAGAGCTGATTGTGTGAAGGCTGTTATCTGTGTTTACTCCTGCTATCCAGGTTTTACTGAGTAGTAGAATACAATTTGCATTTTCTATATGATTTTGTATTTATGATAGTTTCCATTGCATGGAACTGGCACCGTGTAATTTTTCTATGGTGTAATTGTTTCTTTTTCCTCTTCATCTTTTGTTATTTGACCACTATCATCCTACAATAACCTCTGATTCAAGAGAGGCCAAAAATGTTCTGTTGTGTGGACAAAACTGTCCATCTGTTGCAAATGAATAGTGCAAAACTGAAGAAAAATAAGTAACCTTGAATAACCATCTTCATTTCCCTACCAAGGGAGCACACAAAAGGAATCATCTTTGACAAATATATTTCTGACCTCACTACAGCAGATATTTCTGGGTAGATTTTCAATGCTGTGTACATTTAGCCATGCAGCTTCATTTAAGATTAATAGAGCTTCCACGGCTGCATCTACACATACAGCTTTGAAATCGCTCTCAACTTACTTCTTTTCTTCTTAGCATAGACATTTTTCTCCTTTTTTCTTTGTTTTCTCCTTTATCTTTGAGATGTATTTGTATATTTTTGCACAAATGGAAGAGTAAGAAGAGGCTGATTTGAGGGTTGTGGTGGTGTTTTTTTTTTTTAATTTAGTTCTGTTAATTAATATATAGTGCTTGGGGCTCAATTGATAATTAGGGGCTCAGAAATTTGAGTTTAAAGACTGATATCTTTGTGAAAATAATGTTCTTCAAGACCCATTCCATGTTAGCAAATGAGTTCTAAAACCAGAAGGGTACAGGTAGTACGAGTCTCAGGCACGAAGCATTCTTGTGAGCAAAGGTTATCACTACTGACTGCTAATTCCCTATGAAATAAAAGGGGCCTTAATTCTCTAATGCTTTCACTCACGTATTCACATACTTTTCTTTTTTTCCCTGAAAGTCTTTCCCACTTCAAATGAGGGTAAAATAAGATGGTAATTCAAATGTGAAGTATTAGTTCTGTTAGTTTTGAGCGAGTCGATGTTGTTGCATCACTATGCATTTCTACCATATACATGTCTGGGGAGCTCTGTGCTGAAATTATGTTGTGAAAGCATTGCAACTAAAGAGAAACGTATTCTAGTTGCTTGTCTTATTAGGGGGCTTATTAGTAAGAGATGCATCTTCCACGATTTTTATTCAGGAAGCGGGTAGATAAATAAGAGCAAGTATAGTTCTTCCCCCAGTACACTTTTGTACCATAAGGTCTGTTTCTGGTTTGTGCATTACCATGTTGACTTGTCAGTCTCCTCCCTAGAGGAGGATTTTCCTGTACATCCTTCCATTCTTCCCATTTCCTTAGCCTGTGTCTTGTCAGTCTGCTCGACCTGGATGGCAGTGGATAGTTTTGGGGCTGGATTTCCAACAGCATAGTAGGGTACCACTTTTCCCCTTCAGTTAAACAAAGATAATGAAAGCTTTGCTACGGAGAGCACATTCTTTGATTTATTTCTGCCGGATTGGATGAGTAATGGAGTTGCTTAGAAAGATCTGGACATACGCAGGTAAAACCTTTCTACAAAAGCTAATTTCATAGCATAGTGAAATAAGTGAATTTATACATAACAAAATGCATTAAGAGACACAGATTAAAAATGCCATGCTCACCGACATTCTAGAGTTAGAAAATTATGATACAAATTATGGTTGGGTAATTGACTATACAGAATGAAGTATATCACGTGCAAGAGGTAATTCATATCAAAAAATGTAAATGACAGCTGCTTTATTGCAATGTCATTTTTTGTGTTTTTCATTAAAAACTATTAGCACTGATTTTTTCCCCGTGTTTCAGGTTTGTAGAAATACAATTAATTCCTCATTCTAAAGAAAATAAAACTCTGTGACAAATACTTTGCTTCTAAAATAACACCTGCCAGTTCCAATTTGGGTTTTTATCAGCAAAACTTTGTTGTATTTTTTTATTTTGAAATTTTAACAACAACAAAAAAAGTAAATTACAGCTGGCTGTTCTTACAATTGAGAAAATTTTCCACTTAAATGCTGTATAATAGAATTCTGTTGTATTTTGAAGTAGTTTAAAATACCAGAGGGTGCTGATTATAAGCAGGAAGGAAATCCATTCGAAGGGTTATGGCGTTATAGTTGAGGAATGAAACAGACATGTTTTTAATTGTTCTTTATATTTTGAAGGTATTATGCAATGTCTAGTTCTTGTGAAATATCTACAAAAGGATATTCCTATCACTGTTTCCAAAAACAGCAAAGAAGGCAGAAGGTTGTCTGTGTACCTGTCTTGTGAGTAGTTACTGTCATTTGTAATCTCAGTGAGTCCATAAATCCAAAGAGCTGTAAGAAATTTTCTCAGGGTGTTGGAGGTTGTGTGGGTTAGGGCTGGCCCAATATTGCCAGCTTGGAGCTGAACTGATTCCACCTCACTGCCTTCAGTTGCTGCAGAATGAGGATGCTGTTCTTGATGTTGCTATTCGGTTGGGACTTAAAAATTCACCTAGAAGATAGCTGAAATTCAGGCATGCCAAGTTGCTTTCCTTATCTGTGCCCTCATCCCTCCTCCCTGTTCAGCTCCGAAGGGTTGGTAGTCAATCAGTCCCGTTCCCATACCACGTGCCCCGGTCCAACAGTGATGCTCAGTGAACTTTTTTTTGCTGTGCCACTGGAAACAAATGCAAATGTGATGACAACTGTCCCAAAACTGACATGAACAGAAAATTACTCCCAAATGTCCTTTTATAGCCACACTTCTATGTATGAGAGCAGGCCCCACTACTGAACTGTAGAATAATTGTTGATGAAATGGAAGATGTGTGCCTGCTGAGAGTTCAGGTATTTCTTCATGAAAGCCTAGAAGTATGATCTCATCACTGGAGGAGGATGTCCAAAGAGGAGTCAGAAATGAGATGTGGCAGTTGAGGAGGCATTTTAGCTCTGTAAATCTCTTGGTTTTTATCATTTTTGTCAAGTATTGTTAAGCAGAGCTATATTATTTCAGTTTTCAGTGGGCAAAGCTGCTTTTTCATTAATGTTTTTGTCTTAGAGGAACTTCTTGATTTTGTTCATTTTTCTGACCTCGTTAGGTTTCATTCTATGATGGTGTTATGATTATTCTTGAATTAATGTATTTAATTTTTTTACATCCAGAGAACTTAAAAATATGTTACCAACTAAAGAAAACAAGCATACAAAATCAAACATTATTCTTGCCTCACCTGGGAGTCTGGACTTTCCATTTATTTAGACATAAATACTGGTTAAATCGTGGTTTTAATTTACTTTTTTTTCTTTTTTTTTTTTTCTTTTTTTTGCATGGATTTACACTGAAGTAAGCACTTAAGTATGTGAGCAGCTTTACACAGAGGTTCACTGTTGGGAACTGTTTGCACAAGTAAAGACACTAGTGGGATGAGGATTGAAATCACCGGTACAAATAAACACTGTGTTTATGACTCTGCACTGCTTCTTAGTAATGTCAGTCACTTCCTGACAGAGATAACCACAGCTGGCAGGACTTCAGCAGTTAGATAACAGAGCAGAAGTGCTGTGTTTAATCTGCTTGTGACTCTTGCTCTTCCTTGTGACGACATTCAGATAAATAGACACAGGACTCCACGGTGAAGCAGATGCAAATAGAGAAGACATTTCACTGAGCGCAAGATCTTAAACTGCTGTAAATGGTTTTCCTCTCACTTTCAGAATTGTGAGGCAGTCACAAATGTTTTGTGGTCTCATTTTACGTCATTGGAGAAGGGCTAAATTGTCAGAACAAGATATACTCTGCCTTGCTTTTTAACTTGCACGAAGCAACTAGGAATAAAAAAAGAAAAGAAATCCCCAAAGCAAGCAAGAGATTGAGATATTGTGTTAGACTGAAACAGCTCAAGAGCCATGGAGATCTTGGTTTGGATTAGTTTCTGCATAATAGAGGAGTTACCAAGGAATTAGGTTACTCACTCATAAATTTGCAGAGTTGCAGAAATGGAAGCCATAATAACAGTGCCTGGTAGTGAAAATGAAGCATCTCTGCAGTGTCTTACTCGGCTCCTAGAGCTAAGGAAGAGACTCAGGTTGTCCTGTGAGCCTGTCAGTGGAGGACTGTATGGTCATGTTTTCATGTTTGTTGGGAGTGGAGAATGTCCCTTGCTTTGCTTAGTTCTTTTCCAATAGCTGCTAGTTTAATTTGGTACATTCTTCTTTCAATAGAAAAGAAAACTTCTGATCCATCTTAAAAAACAGAGTTTAACAGTTATTTGCAAGCTGACCTTCTGTGTTCAGGGATTCTGTCATTTACGTGGCATTACATCTTTTGCACGTGTGTTGGGGTTTGTTGTGGGATTTTAGTGGTATTAAGGTCAGATACTCAAATGCAGCCGTAGGAACAGCGTACCCATCTTGCCTGTGACAATTTATTTAAGCAAATCAGAGAGTCATTCCTCAAATTATTTATAGGAATCTCCAAAAACCTATTTTTGAGTGAGTGTGTGAAACGGTTACATTATAGGAGTTTGTTTAAGGCCATTTAAAAACCAATTTTCATAGAGCACAGGTCACAGAAATCTGAAAGAAAATATATCTCAGTAGAGATAGCCAGATGTTGTATTTGAATTAATGGACTCAGAAAAAAATAGCTTGTTGAGCTTGGTAGTCTTTCATTGAAAAAAATGTATTGTTTTCAGCCCAGGACATTTTGGTTCTCTTGCTGACACATTTTGTGACTCTTGTTTCTGGATGGGTTGTTCTTCTTTACTTGAGGGTGGTTGATGGCTTCTGGGTGAACTGTGGTGTAATTATCAAAGCTTTCAGCTGTGAAGCTTTTGGAAATCTGACTTGATTTTTGCCCTCAGATTCCTCTGGTCTGTTGCTGACATATTTCAGTAGTGTTTCAAATAATGGCTTTTTTTACGATGTCATTTTTTTCACGTTCTGACAAACATGCTCAAATGTAGCATTAAAATATTTTTCTGAAAGAAGTATTTTATGGATATAGCAGGGTTTGAAATTTGTTATTGCTTTGAAATTGGTTATTGGCGTTATTTTTTGTGGGTTTTTGTTAAAGGATCGCTTAATTGGAAAGCGATATGGCAACTGTCTGAAATTTCAGGCAGTGTTTTATATTTATTATTCTGTGACCCAAATCCATTCTTGTGCTCTGTTGTGGATGACTGGCAGTTCCTAATTTAATTTATCTATATTCTTTCACAAATGAGAATAAGTTTTGGATTTAATATATTCTTTTGTACTATAATATGTAATAAGTGCATCAAAGAACACAGGAGATGAGAGAGATCATCAGATTCTAAAGCTCAGGAGAATCTTTTAGAGAAATGTAGAATATGTTTATGGATGCTGTTTGCAGAAAACAAAATGAAAAACTGTTGCCCATCCTTCTTGCCACAGTATCTATCATGAATTCAGACTTGAGGTGCTCTGTGCCACGTCAAGTATTTTCCTCTGTGTATCAATTATGATCTGATTTTTTTCAAATTTCAGGTATTTAAAAAGCATAATAGTGGAACATTTACAACAGTATTTCTTATGAGAACGCTTATTACATTTTGGATGTGCCTATTTAACCACTTTTACTCATCTTCAGTCTTTTTTAATATCTGATAATGAATCATGTGGAACTTGAAGCCTGACTGAGTAGCACTAGTAACTGAAGTGTATACTAAGCAAGGGTGAGATTATTAACCAGTCCCTTTTATTTATCTATGGAGAGCTTAAGGATTCCTAGAGCATGAATTTAGCTCCGAGGCTTTTTGTTCGTTTGCTCTTTTTTGTTTGGTTTGCTTCCATCATCTATCTTTCAAGCAAGAAAACTAGGGCATCAATTCATTTTAGAAAGGGAGCGTTGTTACTGGGTTGAAAAACACTGTACACGCCCTAGCCTTTTATCAGATTCCTCAAGACCTCAAAAAAATTGTGTGATTATTTAGGTGGGTGAAGCAAAGGGCTTTTTAGATGAATAGATGAGAATGTGAACCTATAGAAGTTAGTAGATTTACTGACTGTTCTTCCAGTAACACCCTTTAATGTTGTCAGATGAAAGTGTGACTAGTCTGGTCCCCTCATTTCCAGTGCTTTAAAAATTGTATTGGTTTTGTACATTGTTGTCAGTAAAATCTGTTTTGATGTTTGACTGTTACTTGAGTCACCTAATAGCTGTTATTCCCCAGCTCTATTTAGTTCATTGTAGATTCATCTTAAAGCTGCGTGCAACTTGAATTTCACATCTCTGTTCAAATTTTTATACTGCCTTTGTATTGAAATGTCACTGTGCAAATTTGTCTTAATATTTTGACGGTCGTGCTTATCACATGATCCCAAAAGTTTGCAGACACCTCTAAGATGTTAAGCTAGAAAATACTTCATTGAGGTATGACTGTGTAAGTGTAGACCTTTTTTTGTCAGTCACAGGGAGAGTGGCAGTTTTCATTTTGGACTTTTCAATCTTTGATACTGGCTTTGCCTTTTCGAGAAGAGTTTCCTCTATGCTGTCACTAGCATGCTCATACTCATAACTGGCTACAGTAGAAAAAAATGTCAGTGTACGTGTTAACCACTTTAAACAGCACACAAGTCGGTTTTTAAATGTCCTGAGGCTGGAAAGAAACAATTACAGAAGGAAACCTCTTGCAGCTGTTACAGGGAAAAAGGAAGCGGTGCAGGGCGCAAAGCATGAGGTTGAGTGAGCATGTACAGAAAACAGACAAATCGCGTTAACACCCTTTGACGCTGTCTGTTTAAAAATAGGAAAACAAAGGACAGAAATACCATGGTGCAGACAAGGTAGTGATATCCTCTAGGCAAGTAGCAGCATATGGAAGAATAAAGGACACATATTGAGGGGTAAATGCGTAGGAGATAGAAGGTGGAGGAAGAAAGGAGTAGTGGAAGTAGATGGCTTACGCAGTAGGAAGAGAAGCAGAGCCCCCCGCATCTAGGAAAAAGATATCTGTGGAGAAGTTAGCTTGTGGCTGGAAGTGAATTTGGGAGGAGAGAAGGTCCATGTGGCAGGGAAGGGGATGGCTGCAGGTGCCCTGGCGCACTGGGAGGGCCCAGTAGATTATGAAGAAATGAAACAAAGTATTGAGACTAAAGAAAGCAGACATAAAGAATGAGATTGTAAACTAAACACTATGTACACAGTAAGTTCCCTTAAGGCTATAGTTACGCAGTGACAATGCAGAGATGAAAATATCGCTTTCAGTCATTTGAGCGTTTCTTCCTTGTACTGTAGTGCTGTCTGGGAATTTATCCTAAAGTCTCCCTTGCTGTGGGTGTTGTGTAAAGATCATGTAAGGTACTTGCTGCCAAAACTGCTTGCAAACTTGAGGGATACAAAAAACACACACACTGATTTGAAATTCCATATGAAACTGCGTATGTTTTGCTATTATAGCATCAGGTGGAAATACGGTTACTAGTAATATATTAAGTATTACAAACACGCAGCTATTAGCATAGCATGAGTTTTCCTGAGTCAGGAGTAATGATGGTATTTTCATAATGAATCAATTTGTGAATGTGCAGGGAGTATATTGATCACTAATCTACTGCATCTTTTAGAGGAGATGAATGCTCAAATCCTTGTCCTCATCTGAATAATAACAAATTTCATATGCCATTTTCCTTGACACTTTAAGTTTTTTTAATATTTATAGACAGCAAGTTCAGAATACACAAAATAATATATCAATTCTTTTTCTTTTTGCAGAGGGAAACTAAAGGTCAGTTTCTCATAGATCACATCTGCAACTATTACAGCTTGCTGGAAAAAGACTATTTTGGCATTCGATACGTTGACCCTGAGAAGCAGAGGGTATGTATATGAACTCTGACTACCTTTGCTTTTAAGTAATGCTAAATTGATTTTTTTTTTTTTCGACAAGCAGGGAAGTTCTAATGCAAAGTTATGTATCTCTGAGAGTTTATACTCTGGCCATAACCTATGGAGTTTCCTAAAGTGGCATTATTAAATTATTTTTCCCCTCGGTTCATGTATTTAGTTTCAGATAAATTGATACGTCTGATTTGTATAGTTCTCCTAGGCACTGAAGATAGAAAAGATCTATAGGGATATCTCGGAGGTTGCACAGGGTAGCTCTAGGCTCTGGCAGTGCACAGGAATTTGGGATGTCTATTTTTCTGTAGAGTATGCTTCTTGGGAGATGTAGGCAGGCTGTTAAACGCAGTCATTCTATTCCACTTTTCACAGGGCACATGGACTGAGATATCTGAGTCCATACACACCATACACAAAATTAGGTATGATTTGTCAGGTTGTGCGGGGTTCTTCAGGTTAGTTCTCCCTATGAGCATCTTTACATCTGTGCAGTAAAATTCACAGGCTCTAGGCGTTTGTGTGGACAGTGATCAGTCATCTCTCTTAGGTGGAGGGGGGTCCTGCAGGCTGTATTCTGTGGGCGATTTGCTACAGCTACTCCCTGTTTGGTTTCAGATGATTGTTACGTTCTGAGAGTGGGAAAAGGTGGTCAACACAGGAAGCAGAATTCGTCAGACAGTGAAATTCAGAACTGCTTCTTCATTGTATGGTCCCGCTGGTGTCAGGATTAAGACTTAGATATGACTTTAAATATACTGGCATTTCTTACCTGGAAATGATTACCAGTTTGGAGCTGGTGTGGTTCAGGAGGAGAAAAACATTTTGCTGGGCATCTCTTGCTACACCCTAATTAGTTTTGTGAAAAATCACTGGCATTAGGGAATTACCCTCTGCTCAACCTTATAGAATTGCAATAGCTTTGCAAAGCTGCAGTGGGTCATTTCCATTGATCTTCCTTTTAAAATTAAAACAATAAGCAGAATAATTAGCAGTGTTCTGACCAGTGTAGTTAATTCTTCACAATCATTAAAATTATAGAGGTGTTCACCTGGTTGGAATTGATAGGAGAAGTAGGTAGAGTGCTGGATTAGACTATAATTAGGTAGGACTTAACGAATGTGTTTGTTGGGCCTTTCTCTGACAGTAACTCAAAAATTGCTACAGAAAAGTTATTTTACTTAACAGCAATCAAGAGGTTTTTCTAGTAATTTTTTTGGCAGAATACTTTAAAATTGTGATGGTTCAGAAAAAACTCTAAAAACCAACTCCCACTGGGATGCCTGTTTTATCATACCTTATGTGGTCCCCATGTGTCAAAGAGCTGTTAACTCTTGAATATTGACAAATTCACTGCAATATCTTATTCTAGTTGGTTCTACAGTTGTTCTTTTACATCTTGTAATACAGCTAATTCTGTGTTAAGTTTATGGAAGATTATACTGAAGGATAAGTTTTCTCTTGGTTAGTAGTAAATCAGTCTGAGAAAACATTTATGTTCTTACCTAAAAAATCTTAAGTCTCCATTTCCCTTTATATCCAACAAGTAAGAATTCTGTGGCCATCCTGTGTAGTAGGATGGCTTGTATCAACTGGACCACTCTTCAGTTGGATTTTGTTAAGCAAACTTCTCAAGCTTACATTTTACATACATGCATTTTTAAATGCTGATTTATAATTACTCTCACATTTTTAAGAGTATGGATAACTTCTCTAATTGGGTATTACTTCTTGATTTTAAACTCATGAATTAGGATGAATTATGAGGGAGATTTCTTCATACAGACTTAAATGCTCTGGATAATGAGTTGAAAGTAACATACATTTTTCTCTTAGGTTCATTAGAATTCACCAAAATAAGCTATTTTTACATGCGGTATCTTCTGTTGTCCCTTTGTCCTGTTCTGACTTTTGTTTTGGTTTGTTTTGTTTTGGTTTTGTTTTGGTTTTTTTTCTGCTTTCTCTCAGAGTGGCCCTTTCCTCTGCAATGGACCCTCTCCTAAGGACTAAACTGCAGGCAAATATTATAATAAAGGAATACTGGTTTTATACTATCTGTCTGTTTTGAAACTCTGAACTTGTTGAGGTTCACTTACCTGAGTCTTACTTCTGTATCAGATGCGTGAATGCGTCCCAGTCAAATGCAGGAAGACTGTGAAACTATAATTACAATTCTTCTCCCATCATCGGAAGACTTTTCTGATCTTTTTCAGTTCTTAAAGAAAGATACTAGTCAACAATCTCCTAGTAGTATAGCAATGAATGTAAATAATTATGCTGGGGCCCACGGATTGTAGCTAGATAAAGGTCATCAGTAGATAGCTCAGTAGAGAGCTAGAGGACATCTTGATTTTGAAATTATGAGGTAGGTGATGGCTCTTCCCACAGTTTTGTATTTTAGCAGTTGTGAGCTCAGCTGCCTGAAATTTATGTTAACAAAACCCCCTGAGATTACAGAGGAGTGGTTGTCCAGGTATGTGGTTACAGAGATAAGCTGTAGCAAGTAAAAGATGTACTGGCGTCACAGGACGAATGTCACGTCATTGTAGACACCTTACAGGGAAGAGTACTTAGAGCTCTGTAGAGGAGATTTCTGAAGCTCCATGTAATTCCTGCAGGTCCCACCAAGGATAAAAGGAGGGACATTTCCTGCAGCACATTTTTATGGGCTCGTTAGATGTATTACAAAACAGAAGCAGAAGCTCAGTAAAGATCCGCAGGTGGAATTCACCAAGAGCTACTTTCTATAGTTAAATCTACTGATTTGACTGAGAACAATTGCTTTGAAGGCAAGTGATAATTCATCCTAAACCGGTTCAGCGATGTGTGTGACAATGTACTTCAGTGCCCTGTGGGCAAATAAAGATATGTGGGACAATGAATAAAATGAATATTGCCTGGTCTGGTTTTGGCAATAAGCCACTGGCATGATGTGGCTATGATAAAAGACAGCACTTTCTTTGCCCCTCCCTAGGATTGTATTTTCAGGGAAATTTTAATGTCATTACACCCTAATGAGACCTCATCTATTCTGATCTAGATGCCTGCATTTAAGAAAGACCAATTTAACTGAACAGGGAGAAGGAGTATTAGAAATATAAAGAGAACAGAGTGCTTGTTTTTGAGACGATATTAAGAAGAATGTTAACAATTTAGTGCAGTAAAGGATAAGAGGATATGGTTATATGTGCATCAGAGTGTAATGTAGAAAGAAAAAGAAAGTTTAAGCAAGAGAGATGGTTTCTTAATTAAGCCAATGAGAGCCGCAGCATCTGGAATAGCCATGATGCAGGCAATGGGGCAAGAATTTTAAGACATCTCTGTATAATTTTATGGAAAGGGTTTATGTTAAACATTGACAGAGACGAGGCACCATCTTCTAAAGTTTATTTCAAAGAATATGGAATCAAAGCTGAAACAAGAAAGCATAACTTTTTTTTTTAGGAGGATTTATTATTGATTCTGATGCAGGTAGTGTACAATTCATGTTGCTTTGACCATTTTCTTGGAAGTGTTGAATGCCTCTGTTGTAGTTTATATTCCACTGCATACTCTCTGTCTGCACAGAAAGGGCTGTATCTGTGGTTCCAAATGAAACTGCCAAAATCATGCATTTAGTTTTGGCCTTTACTGAATTATTCTTGATTGGCTCTTTGAATAGTTAAGCTATATGACAGAATAGTATATCATTATATAGTGCACACACACATACATACATACATACACACATATATATGTATATAAAAATAAATATTACGCAGAATTACTCCTGCTGGCATTTAGTCTACCAGTGATGCTTGCCTTCCTTTTATTTGTATGTAATTTTTTGTGTGAAGGTTGCAGAGTTGCTCCAAAAGCTAATTTGCAGTCCTTTTGTTTTGTAATCTATTAAGGGAGCTCAAGCAGGCAAAAATACCAGCTTTAATTCATCCTAAATGTCTTCTTTCAGAGTATGCTACCAAAATGTAGCATTTTAACTTAGGAGTGTTGAAACATTTGACCGAGTTTGAAAATTTAAAAAATGAACTGTTTCAATATGTCAGATGTTTTAAATGAAATGTTTCAATATTTGCGTTTAGAGCATTCAGGACTTCTGACTATGTGAAAAATGTAGATAACTGAGCTAATTGACGTAGGTTAGAACAAAATTTTGAAATGTGGGAAAACTGTGGTGGGAAACAGCTGTTGTTTTTATAGGTTATTTTCCAAGCAAGTTATAATGTATACTTCTTCCTCCCTCCAGCCTCCCTTTTATAATAATCCTTTCCTTCTGCATAAGTAAACATGTGTGGATATTTTAGGCATACTTAGACTTTGTAAAATTCTCTGTAGTTCCATTTTTCTATTCCAGACCAAAAATGAAACTCTGGAAGAGTTCTGGGCTCTTTACCAGAAAGCAGCTCAGTAGCCTTTTTTTATATCTTTGCATATAGGAGAGTACCAGTGCCAATGACCTCAAAATGAACTAGCAGTTAAAGACTCTAGGTTCTACAACTGTATCTGCTGCTTTATCTTCTGGCATCACATTTGGATGTTCCTTTGGGGAAACTGCGCCTTAGGGTAGCTTCAGAAGAGCCAGGATTGTACTAAAAGTATGCAGCAAATTCCAATATGCTATTTTATCTCTAATGATATCTGTGCTGTGAACAAATGAGTTCCTGGTGTTCATATGTTAACTGCTGAATTTTTTTGCCTGGAATTCAGGGAAAACTGAGTATATGGGATCACGTTGCCTTTCTCCCTGACTCTCAACTGCAGTAATTTTTGAAGCCAGTTTTGGTCAAATTTGGCTGGAGATACAGGTCTCAAACATTAAGTTCCTGTAAGGTTTCATGAAGACAAACTGCCGCACCAGTGGGTAAAACCCTATTATTCTTCTTACTGAGGGCTGTAGGGCAAACCCACTCCATAGGGGATCTAGAGAGACCTGAGAGGGAGACACTGGAAGAACCCAGAAACCATCATTTGGAGCTTGCATTTTTTACAAATAAATAGTTTCAAACAGAAGACATACTTGGAGAAGATGTTACTGATTCTTCTACTCAAGGAACTACCTATTGGTACCTTTTCATGTACTAGATATTATTTTGAAGCCAATTATCACACTCTCACCCTTGAGGAAATGCAGCATGGCTGATTCTGTGCCAGATACCCTGGGTTGACTCAGCACCTTTTTTGTGTTTTTTGGGCTGGTGGGAGAGGGGAATAGGATGATATAACGTAGCTACTGTTCAGCATCTCCCACTAGAGAGGATCCCTTGTTGAGAGAGGCCATTTGGTATTAAGGGCAATGGAGGATTGGGCTGAAGGAAGATGGTAGTGGTGTGGTGAAACTTAATTCTTTAATTCCCTTCAGGATGGCATCTGAGTGGTGATTTAAAGTTGCAAATACATAAGTTTCCTCTTTTTTGCTCCCAATGGGTGGATTTGAGCATGTGCTTGTGATTGTTTTTGAATGTGAAAGTATGAGGTGGTAGTTAGGCAGAAATACCGTGGAGCTACCCATAGGGTAGGCTGGAAGCCTTAGGTGTTATGGAAAGGCTTTGTAGGACCCTGAAGCAACTGCGAAGTCTCACCAGTCACTGTAGAAATGTTTGAGATCATAATCGCCCCGAAGCATTAAGATGCTTTGTCATTTGGATGTGCTGCAGGGTTCTATGGGAGCAGCATGGCAGTGCGGTGGTTTTAGCTCTGTGCATGTGTGCCTGTCAGTATGAAAACACAGCTTTCAAATCAGTGAAACTGCTGTATGAATACACTCCCACTACGCAGCCGATCTTGAATGGTGGCTGTGAGTACTCTGTGATTTTCTGACTTCCCCAGAGCACAGAGCCCGGCCCTGGGCATCATTAGTAGGACAACATTGTGCACTACGGACTTGCTGGTGCTCTGCCAGTCTCCCCCTAGAGAACTGTCGCAAATACAATTCTCGTTTTGCTTTCAAGCTTAGACACAGTGAAAACTGTTAGGCAGCTTTACACACAGGCAGTTTTTTGTCAGACTACATGCATATTTCACTAGTCAGGCAGCTGGGGAGTCCCATTTGTATTCCAGAGTACATCACTTCCAAGGGACCTGGGCAGAGTATTTGTTTAATTCTATAACCTAAGTTGTTAGGCATTGTCCCAGTATTTACTGGGGAAGGAAACTGGAGCCTGGTGTCTGTGAGTAATGAATTTCTTTATCATGAGGTAGCAGTTCTGTTTTAATGAGACACCTTCACAAGATGTACAGCAGTGCCTCATCAGGGAGACCTTCTGAAAGGGTCGTCATGTCTTGGGTGCAGTTGATGTCTGCTTTAGCAACAACGGCTACTTAATACGTGTTCTTAAAAATGTGCATGTAGTCCCATGTGAGGGTGGTGAAGGTTGGCAGAAAGAGACGACAGTTAATTTGCAGCCTCCATTTGACAAAGCTGTGTCTTTGTGTAGTGACTCATGAGGCTCCATACAGCTATGTAAAGAGAACTATGTGGGACCTCTTCGGTCTCTTTGAAGGGGTAGAGCAGAAGTATTATAGGCTGAACACCAGAGTGACTGAGCCATAGGTTAATTAAAACTGTAACGTTTGTCTGTGCATATGAAGTGTCTCCTCCTGGACAGAGTTATCACAAAAATTATGTGCTTTTGCACAAAGTCTTGCTGTGACTCTGCTTGGTGTGTGCAGTCCAGGTCGCACTGTTTCAAAAAATATAGTAGAACTAAAAAAGGAACAAAGAAGGCCATGAGAATGATATCAGGGAGGAATGGATTTCATACAAAGAGAAATGGATTAGACTAGAATAATTCTGCTAGGAAAAGAGGTGAGTGAGAGAGAGCAAGCAAGAGAGAATGAGAGAGAAAGATACGATGTAAAATGGCTTGGAGACGGCGATCAGGGGAAGATTGCCCTGTAATTCTTACAACAGAACTAAAATGCACTTGGGGAAATTATAAAGCAATTGGTATTGAGAAGTAGTTTTTAAAATACCATACCTAGTCATAAAATTCATTGTTGTAGCTGCCAAAATTATTTTAAAAAGTGTGAAAAAATAAGTGTTTAGACAAATTGGTGAAAGTCTACAAAGACTTACAAACGAATTGTCGTGGAGGCTGATGGAAAAAGCCCAGTGAACACAATGGGAGGTGCTACTCTTGTTCTCTGTAAGTGTTTGCTTCAGGCCATTTTCAGGGACAAAGTGCTGAGTTAAATGGGTACTTGCTTTTACCAGTAGAGGTGCATTTATGTACTAATCAAAATCTTGGCATAAATGAATCGTAGTGTAAATATACATATACACTTAATTCAGCAGTAATGCTACTAACTGAAATATCTTGTGTGAAGATTGGTAACCTGGTAAACCAAATTATTCTGCAGCCTATTTTAATACAAATAAAGACGGTTTTCCCATCAACTGTGAACCTGTTGTCTGTGGACGCATCTGTAGCTCTTGCATACATCAATATATGCAGATTTTTTAGTGGATGTAGAGGTTATGGATTGGTTGAGCTACTCCAACATACAGCATTTGAGTTCCTCTGAGTATTTTAGTGTAATAGGAGTAAGAGTGAGAATTTGGAAATTTGTTTAATAAATTCCAGCTCAGAATCATGTAAGTGGTGATTCAGTTCCAGTGTATGGTATTATTTCTGGAGCAGATTCATTTTTGTGATAGAGATGTACGTTCTTTCTTCCTGCTTAGGATACCACTAACCAAAGCTGATGGGAACACTACAGAGCAACAGCTCCTTTGCTGCCATAGAACAATAACCATACGCTTGGTATAGAGGTTCTTGAAGCCATGAAAAAATGGTGTCAGCCTCAGGGCATGAAGGAGACATGCAGGGTGCCCTGGGTCATTTGGCATCTGTTGTGCTGATACAGAGCGGACACCCAATTAATTCCCCTGTCTAACTTCCATTAGCTTTGGATACTGTTACTATTTTTTCTGAGTGACTTTTGGCAGGCAGTGACCTCTTGCAAGTCACTGCCTTGCGGCTAAAGCAAATTGATTTTGATTTTGCATTTCATTCAAGGAAAAGGTTAGGTATTCGTTTTCAAGATTAATATAGGATTGAGGTTTAAATGAAATTAATTTTATTACTTTTCTAGCAGTGTTTCAGGGCATATCTCCATTCTCCTGCTTTCTTCCATCCATTAAACAAAGTCTTCATATCCAGTCCTTGCCTGCCTAGAATATTCTTGTGACATCTGCAGGTTCTTCTGATTGTATTTTACTCTATGTGCATCAAACAGTTGCCTGAGTGTTGGTTGCCGAGGGCGATTTAAATATTCACGGCATTTTGCTGCTTTTGGTTGCCCCTTCATTACTGCTCCTCTTGCAAACACAGAGACTAAATCAAAAGCCTTGTGTGTGGGAGGAGCAGAGAGACTTTTCACTGAATTCATTGGACTTCTGGTTGGTCAGGTCCCAAGCATCTACTTTTGGCTTGGTGTTTTTTCAGGAGGTGAGCTTTGGTTTATGCCAGTCTTATGCAGCAGTCCATAGGAAGAGGAGACTGGAGCACACTTCTTTGCATTGTAGAGTGGCTGTTGCAATGTAGAGGAAGAACAGTGTGGTGAATTTAATGACACCTGACCCCTTCCAAGGGCTGTAAGAATAGATATGGGACATTTTGTCCTCTTTCCTCCCCACTTCTTATTCTAAACCCCTTAACACTGTGCTATACTGAGATCAAGCTCAGCCCTGTCTGAGCTTCCCACTGAATGACTGACTTCAAAACAGGCTGCTGGCTGAAGTGCCTTTACTAAAAGCACATCAGTGTTTGTAGAGTTAAACTGACTTGCTAGAATGGTGCTTTTACCCTTGCATGGTGTCCTTGCTCATCCTGAGCTTTTGCTGTGAAAGCTGGTAGCGCATCAGCTGCTCAGCATTTGTGGGTAAGCAAGAACACACCTGGCCTCGCTAATGACTACTCAGTGCCACTTAAAGGCCGATCAGAGGTGAGGGCTGTATTTACAAAGTAAAAATTGCAGTAGTCTGAAACACAGCATGCAGTCGCAATGAAACCTTAGCCAGAAGGCAATTCTCAGCATATTTTAGGATCCCGGGACCAAAAGTGATATCAATAATAGTTTGCTTACTCACCACTGGCACTTGAAGCACCAAGACTCATTAGCTATCCTGTGGACAACCTTCAAGATCTCTAAGTATCCTTCTTTCTGCTTTTTCTCTAAGGACGTCTGCCTGACCATCTAGATACTCAGCTGCTACCCAAACCTCTTTCAGCAGAAGAGATTAGAAATTGGCAGTGCTGAACGTGAATGTCTCCACAGGATCCTTGCTAATAGGTGTTAGCTAGATTAGAATAATAGAATCATCATAGAATGGTTTGAGCTGGGAGAGACCTTAAAGATCATCTAGTTCCAACCCCACCTGCCAGTGGCAGGGACACCTTTCACTAGACCAAGTTACTCAAAGCCCCATCCAACCTGGCCCACTTTGAGGGATGGGGCATCCACAGCTTCCCTGGGCAACCTGTGCCAGTGCCTCACCACCCTCACAGTAAAGAATTTCTTCCTAATATCTAATATAAATCTCCCCTCTTTCAGTTTAAAACGGTTACCCCTCATCCTGTCACTATACTCCCTCATAAAGAGTCCCTCCTCATCTCTCCTGTAGGCCCCCTTTAGGTACTGGAATGTCTCCCTGGAGCCTTCTCTTCTCCAGGCTGAGTAACACCAACTCTCTCATCCTGTCTTCATAGGAGAGGTGTTCCGGCCCCCTGATCATCTTTGTAGCCCTCCTCTAGACTCACTCCAGCAGGTCCCCTTCTTATGTTGGGGGCCCCGGAGCTGGACACAGTACTCCAGGTGGAGTCTCACCAGAGTAGAGGGGCAGAATCACCTCCCTTAACTGGCTGGCCACGCTTCTTTTGATGCAGCCCAGGATACGGTTGGCTTTCTGGGCTGCAAGCACACATTGCCAACTTACGTTTAGCTTCTCATCAACCAACACCCCAAGTCCTTCTCCTCAAGGCTGCTCTCAAGCCATTGTCCACCCAGCCTGTAGTTGTGCTAGGGATTGCTGTCACCCAGGTGCAGGACCTTGCACTTGGCCTGGTTGAACTTCATAAGGTTTGCATGGGCCCACCTCTCAAGCCTCTTTAGGTCCCTCTGGATGGCATCCCTTTCCTCCAGCATGTCAACCGGTCCACACAGCTTGGTGTTGTTGGCAAACTTGCTGAGGATGCACTTAATCCCACTGCCCATGTCGCTCACAAAGATTTTAAACAGCACCGCTTCCAGGACTGAACCTTGAGGAACATCACTCATCACTGGTAACAACTTGGACATAGAGCCATTGACCTCCATCCAGCCAGTTCCTTATCCACTGAATGGTGCATCTGTCAAATCCATGTCTCTCCAATTTAGAGACAAGGATGTTGTGCAGGAGAGTGTCAGATGCTTTGCAGAAGTCCAGGTGGATGATGTCGGTTCTCTTCCCTTATCCACAAATGCTGTACTTCCATAGTAGAAGGTCACCAAATTTGTCAGACATGATTTGCGCTTAGTGAAGTCATGTTGGCTGTCGCCAATCATCTCCTTATTTTCCATGTGCCTGAGCGTAATTTCCAGGAGCATCTGCTCCGTGATCTTACCAGGCAGAGAGGTGAGACTGTAGTTCCCCAGGTCTTCCTTTTTTTCGCTTTTTTAAAAATGGGTGTTAGGTTTCCGCCTTTCTAGTCAGTGGGAACTTCACCGGACTGCCACAGCTTCTCAAATACCATCAAAGTCTTTTCTCTTCCATTGGGGAACAATCATGTTCCTAACATGCCATCAATGAAATGAGAGGCTGGAATGACTTCTGATCATCATTAAGTACTATCACATATAAAGCCAAGCTGTTTTGACAGTGTAGGCCATCATCCAATTAAAGCAATCTTTATGGACAACAGTGTGAATATATGAGGCGAAAATGAAACTGTGTAAGATTGTTGGGTTTCTTTCTCCAGCTAGTTTGCCCATTTTGCTACAAGGAGAGAAAGGTTCTTGTCTCTGCTTCCAAGTTTATGTCGTGACTTTTTTGGTTTGTCTGTTTTATTTGTCTTATGAGCCTTACAAGAAAGAACTGGAAACACCTATGGCCCCTTCCTGTGAGGCAGTATGTAATGAAAATTTTTTGCAGTGGAGGATTTAAAATGCTTTTAAAATCTGTCCTGTCAAGCCAACTCAAAATGTTGTATTTTCCTTTCATCTGAGGATTTTTTTTCTTTTTCAGCAAAATTGTTGAAAAAAGATTGATACACTGAAAAAGCATTTTACAAAGCCAGGTACTTTTCAATTGAAAATTCCTGCAGAAACCCTTCAATGAATTTATAGGAACCTTAATCTGGTCCTAGATATAACAGCTAATTAATCTCAGAATAAATATAGCATGAGCACTCTATAATAGAGATGAGGCACAGTTATTAATTATTAATAGTCAATGCTGTAAGGCTGGAAGATAAGTACTCAGGGGAAGATCTTTCCTAAAACTCAAATTGAAATATGCAAACAAATATAGGGTTGGCTATTTTCAGAAGTACTAGCAACGACTAGGTGTTTATCTTCCCCTGACACTCAGAGAGCATTAAGCACCTAATTGCTGTGTCTTTGAAAATCTCCAAAAATTATAAAGTAACTGCTCAGTTTTCTGGAAGATTCAGCTGAATAGCCTTCGTGTTTGCAATCTTCCACCAACAGAAGGTCACCACAGAAATATGAGCTTCTAAAATCTGCCTGTCAGTTCCTTGACCTCCAAGTGAATGTCTAGATGGCTTAATTGCTCAGTGTCTTTTCAATCTATTTTTAACCCATGAAAGTCAGGTTGTAGGGAAACATATTTGCTTTTGGACGTGCTAGCTAAATGTGCATTTCTGGGTGTTTGATGCACTGCATGAGGAATTGCACCCATGTTTCCCCTTTTTCTTTATTCATATGGTGAATTATGAGGGTTTCATATTTGCAAATTGGCTTCTTTTACCTCTGACTTTTGGTTAGAATAGGTAATTGACTTTTGCAAACAGCTGTAAATGCTGACCTGGCCTGTGCTAATATTTCAGCCTGACCTTTCAAAAAGAATTATCAAACAAACTGTGTTGTGTTCCTGCTAGATGAAAATAGTGAGATGCCTCTTAACTCTCAGTTCCCTGGGAACAGCACAGCATGTCTCACTGTCCAAGTTCCTCTTGAAACTGAATCTTCAGCTAGGATTGCCGAGATCCCGGTGGAGGTGGTGTGGGCGTGTGAAGAGGTTAAGGAAAGTAAACTTGCACATCTGCGTGTCTTGACTGGTTTCCTATCTGTGAATTCATTCTGGGTTATGTATATATCAAGTACTGCAGACTGTATCATATTTCTTAAACGGCCTTACCTTTTTATGAACAACCCTCACCCCCCATTATTCGGAGAAAAATGTATAAATAATGTATCTGTGTGATCTAAAAAAGAATGAAATGAGCTAGATATTTCTGGTAAGTTGTTGAATCAGTCATTGCTTTCTCAATTCTGTTTTCTTTCTTCCTTTCCCCCAAAAAAGAGAGATAATAGGGAGCAGGAAGAGGTGAAGAAATGGTGCAGGGTTGGTTGTTGTTGTTTGAAGTTTGGGGTGGTTTTTTTGTTTTGTTTTGTTGTCTTTTGAGTACCAGGGTTCCATATCAGTCTCTCAGTGATAAGTGAGCTTCAAACAGAAATACATAGTAGTGCTTATCTCCAATATTGCAGTAAACTATATGCAGGAGTTTCTGAGCAGCCATAGCGTATAAGCTGCAGATATTTGAAAATGTTCTTTCCAAGTTATTTGTTTTGTGAGTAGTGCTGTTCCAGGAAACTAATTTACAGTTACCCCTGATTTTGACTGAATTCTTGAGACATCATGATTTTTAAAATAATAGTTTTCTGTCACCTATTAACAGTTCCTACAAAATATCTTCCCCTTGCCTTTCTCTGTAGTAGAATTACTGTAAGTTATGAGGAAAAATAGTATCTGATGTAGGATATTTTAAATAACACATGGTTTAAAAAATGCTAGGTTTTCTTTTTGCAGTAGACTGTAGGGTTTTAGAGCTAGAATCAAAAGGGTTAAAAATGAAACCCCTTAGTGCAAGGTTTTCCAGCATTGATTATGCTCATTAAAACTGAATACTTTGCTTTTTGACCAGCTGCTTCTGCAGCACAAATCTCATATTAGTGTGGAGATTTTTTGCTTACAGGAAAAATCCTAGTACAAATGCTGCTGGCTGTGGTCAGAAGTGGCACTTGAATATCAGCATGTTCTTTTGTCAATCAAAACATCCTCCTGAACAGTTCAGCTAGTGTTAGCAGGGGATGTGCTAAGGCTCTTAACTAAAATGTGAGCCCAGCTTTTCGTCGCAGAAGCATCTGAGTTTATTTTTCGGAAGTATAAAAAAATTTTCCTGCCATTGCAGACTTTCCCTGGAAAGTTATACACCAGCTAGTAGGCATCCATACCTCTCTCTCTGTTGTGCAATGGCTGTCTGTAGCATAAACATTTAATGGAAAAGTACATTCTTTTTCCCTTCAGATTTTTAGTTCTTGCTAGAAGAGAACAATAGCTTGTGTTCTGAGGGTGCTGACTGAGAACAGAGTCACATATTTACACATGCTTTAGTTATAGGAGACTGCATTAATGAACAGACGGTGTTAGCGTTTCTGAACAGTCTGTCCTACTGTCCAATATGATCACTCTTCTGGAAAAAAATAGCTGAAAGTGTAAGACTGAAATGTCTGCTGCAAACTCATCACTAGAACCTGTTTCCTTTGAATTTGTGTTTGAAATATTTGTCTTATTTTTATCTCAGCTACATCTTACAACCAGTTGTAACATCAAGTATCCTTACACAGGGCAATTCCAGTGTTTAAACAGTATGGAGGTGCTTTTTCCAGTTTATGTATGTCTCAGTGAAACAAAAATCCTACTTCCTATTTTTGTACCACATACATCTACAAGGATGTTGTTGTCTGCTGTGATCCGTATTAACCTCCGCTCTCTGCTTTGCCTTTCCAGCACTGGCTTGAGCCCAACAAGTCCATCTTCAAGCAAATGAAATGTAAGTGTTGATAGCGCATGTTTTTAAACTGCTTTTGAAATGTCCAAAGGTTTTCCTGAGCTTTCATGCAGTAATGTAGAATACGCCTCATTTGTTTCCTGGTGCAAATAGGCCCTTCGCATCTTATGTGGACTCATAGAAGCTCCATGCTGCCCTCATTTCACTCTCTCACAGTGCTCTTTGCATATCAAGAGCTTTGCCTTACTGCTCAAGGCTCGAGCCAGAGGCCAGCTGATGTGTGTGGGGTGGCGGATCTGGTGGGAAGACCTGTATGTGCTGCCTTTCGTTTTCCATCAGACACTATCAGCCACTGGGAGATGGCAATAGGCTATGGAGTGTGGCAGTCTTAAGTGGTGAGCTCCTGCCAGAGGCAAGTGGAAAATTACAATTGTTATTTTAAAAGGACTCCTCAAAATAGGAATGTGTTATTTTAATTTTCTTTTTGAAATGTTATGGTCTGGCTCATCCTTTCCATTACATGGGCCAACTGTGAAGACTTCTTCAGGAAGCAGAACTACTTTGGTACTCAGAAGTTTACATCCAGCAGCGGAATGGAGTGTTTATTTGTAAGTTCTGGAGACTTGGTTTAGGCCATTGGGAGTTGTGTCTTGTTTAATAAAAGCTGTTGTCTATCTATCTACTTAGTATATGAAATGAAGGAGAATTTTACTGACATACCCTTTGTATGCAGTTGTTCCCTGTTTTAAGGATAAGTACAAGGTGTCTTTTGTGTGGAAGATAATGTATTTTTTTTTAAATGTGATGAGTCTTAAGAGATTGTCTAATACGTTAAAACAGTTAATTCTGGGTGTTGGCTGGACTACACGGAATACTTCAAGAAATTCTTCCATTAATGCAGCAATAGTATATATTACAACATGTGTGTACATGTGTATATAAGCATGCACACATATACCTAGCATATCCAGTGTGAACTGTTTATAGCTAGTGTTTAGGCAGCTGGAGTGTTTTCCGGTAAAAAATAAGTTCAAGAATGTCTAGCTAAAACTAGGTTGTGCTCCTCTGCAGTGCTAGTGGAGGAAGAAAAGAGGGACTGTAATAATGAGTTATCTTTATCTCTTTCTTCCTTCCAGTGCACCGAAAGTAGAAGAGTTTCCTCAAAGTATCCTCTAATTTGCATTTGTATCACTGCTTGTGCCCAACAAAGTGTAAGGGCTCATGCTTCTTTTTGCACTTTGCATAGCAACATATTCAGGAACCATGCCAACAGATGCACTCACTGAGAGTGTTTTGATTTATTCAAAACAACTCTATCTGCATATAGGTGTTGCCTAGATGTGATCGATGGTACTCCATAAATTCCATAGATGTAGCAATGTGATGGTCTCATCAGAGGACTTGTGTGGCTTTTGGGATAGAATCCTAATCAAAACTCTGAAGACTGAAAAATGAATGCATAGGAAAAAAGCAAAATAAAATGCAACTAATATGAGGTTATTTATCACAGTGAAAAGGTCTCAACAACAACAGCAAAAGAGAATGAGATGCAAGCAAAGGCGTTTTGTTATCAGACCTAGATTTAGGACACAGAACTAGAATTAACTATGTGATTGGCTTTTTCTTCAGTTTAATACTAGTGTAACTTCATCTTTTGTCACAGATGAAGAACTTTAGTTGCTGTGATAACCCTTTAAGGTTACAAAACCTACCCTTTAAGGAAACAAAACACGGAGCTAGATATACATTTTATATGCATGTGTGTAGAATCCACGTAGATTACGCATAAATATATCTTTTGCTCTCACAGGTTTCAAGGACGTTTTTGTAAGCATTTCACATCAGGAACCTCTTGATTTATTTTTCTAAAAATATGCTACATTGATGTAGAACACTAAACAATTTCTAAAGGGACACAAGTTTAATTTGTATTTTATCTAAAAATATTCAGTTTACTATGAAAAGGTTTAGACTCAGAAGAAGAAATTACCAATGTTCATTTGAAAAGCATTGCAGTCTCAGGTGACACAAGTGAGGACTGAAATTAGTAGCAGGTGGAAAGTGTAAAAACTGAAGCAATGAAGTGACTGGTTAATAGAACATACATTATGTATCTGACTTCTGGAAGAAATGGTGTCAGAAAGCTATTCACAGTGACTGTCTTAGACGGAGGTTTCATTTTTTTTCTTCGCCATTAAGGAACTCAGAAAACAGTGAAATGGTCTGTTTTTTAAGAATGGACTTTCATTTCCCCTGATGCAAGAGGTGGTTGTATTAATACTAGTGATTTAAAGTGTTCTAAATTCAGTTGAATGCTCAGATTTACATAGGATTATGGAGCACTTGCATACATGCAGCAAAATTTGAAAAATGCTGTGTGCTTGATCTCAACTACCATTTGAGGGCAACTTCATTTTCCCCCAGCACAGTAACAAGTTTTTCAGTGTATTTATTCATGCAGCTCATTACTGACAAATATTCAGAGCAGAAAACGAATGACAGGGAGTAGTATTCTAATACAAATTTCAGTAGGTTTTCGTGGACCTCCGTAGTAGATGAATCATTCAGGCATAATCCCTCCATATAGTCAGGTTATACAGAAATCACAATTTGGCAGTTACACGTTTCTTTTGGTTTATGTTTGAAGCTCTGAAGTTTGCATAGGTTCTTGTGTGATGCGCTGCCATTTTAATTTCTTTTGCTTTGGCAAAGATTGCTTTAAGTTTGTATTTAGCAATACTGGGATATGACAGAAGGAATCTTCCAAAATATTTTATATTTTGCCTTATCACATATGAAACCATATTTAAGGTGTCCATTAAATTGCATTTGCAACCATTTAAATGTGTCCTGGTGCAACACAGGAAGAATGAAGGCATGGCATCTTTATTGTCTCAGCATCTACCTTTGCATTTTCCATCTTCACTAGAATGAAGTTTATAATACGATGTGTAAAGTCTAGGTCTGTGCTTCAGCCATATATGCCACTAATTTTTCTTGAGGGGAAATTTTAGTCTCTAAGAAGTGTCTTGAACCACTGCCAGTCTCGTTTGTACTGGTTGAAGCCAGTTGGTGGCCAGTTATCAGTAGCTGTGAGCACCACGCTTCCAATAGTGTGTCGAAAAACTTTCTGGAAGGTTGCCTGAAGTAGCTGCATCTTTATGGTTCTAGATGAAGACCTTTTTAAACCAGTTTTTATGTTCTTTTGCATATTTTTGGGTACACTGTTATTCTCTCCCAGATGCTGACAGTAAAGTTCCTTTCCATTTGGCCGTCTTAATATTTTTTTACTTATTTTCTGTCCAGGAATGTCACATCAGCATTGATGTTTAAGTAAAGAACAGAGCTTTCCGATGCACTTTCCCTCTCTCTTTTTTCATTAATTTTAAAGGTTATTCTGTATACTAAGTATGCAGGTATTCTGTAAGCAGCTTTGTAGGAAATATCAAAATATATGGGGTTTGTTCTTGATGACAGTGGAACAGAATCAGTTCTGTTGCTCTGATGTGCAGGAGTTCAAAATTTGCATGTTTTTCTTGCTGCCTTGCATCTCAAATGATCTGAGAGAGTAATTGAAAAAGGATATTTTCCTGTGTCGGGCCACTGGAATTTGTTAATGTTCTTAATCTCTAATGCTGTCATAAAATGTGAAAACAGATAGAATGAAACAGGGGAAACAAGAACCCAGATGCTGAGATGGGTTGTCCAAAACTTTATAAAGATTCTTGAATTTCAACAAACTTGTCATCAGTTTTCGTGTCTCAGTACAAATCTGAAAAAGAGTTTAATCAAATATGAGGTTCACAAATCCATGCACATCGAAACCAGGAAGTTTTGTGTCATTCTTCAGGCACTAATCCAAATGCTGTATATTCTTTACCTATGATCCTCCTGAAGATTTAATAACATGCTTTAACACGTTACTGTAACTGGTTGATGAAAATCCACGTTGCCTTGTGCTGTCCCATAACTAATTAAGTGCAATGAAGAAGACCCCACAATTTGAGATTTATGGTAGCTCAGGTATATCTTAAGCATAAAATAAAAGCACTGAGTAGTGTCCTCTCTGTCTTAAGCATGCTCAGCAAGCGGTATGGATAAACAGCTGATTTATTTGGTAGGGGAAGAGGTATACGGAAACAACAACATATGTCTTAGGGTTCCCCAGAGATCCTTCTGCAGCGTCAGTGAACATGAAGACTGTTTGAGTGTAATGGTTTTTTTTTTGTTTGTTTGTTTTGTTGTTTTTGGGTTTTTTTTTTCAAATGAGCACTAAGTGTTGGTAGGGTAGTGTAGTTCAGAGAATATGTAACATCAAGGAGAGACGCAGGAAGTTTTCTGCAATGTTGCATTCTCAGGGATATGAAGATAAACATCTGCTTTTGGCTTTCAGTATCCCTCTGTACTCCATGTATAATCAAAAAACCAACACTGCCAGTACAGCTCATTACAGAAGCTAGTATTTGTGCTGGATGAAAAGCAGGTTGTTAAAAACAAACAGGAAAACTTCCAGAGAGATCTTCTGTCCTTCTCCCTCTTTGGTTCGCACTTTTAAAACGTCAATCAAGTTTTTCACCAGCTTTTAAAAACAATTTTTCTCTTGCATAAATATTTTTTTCTTACTGTTTCAGGTTGTCTTTCTATGAAGAAAATGGTAATATGAGTGTGTAGTTTTTCTCAGGCTTATTTATGCCCTATAAGCTCTTCATGTACACAGAAGATGAATGATTCAGTGGGCTTTGCTTAAAAATGAATGCATGTGAGACCCTTACACATTGGTATCTGTGCCAAGGGGTGCAGTGCCCACATCCCTCTTCGTTCTGGTCGGGGTGTTAGAGGTTTGTTTTTTAGCTAGGAGCTCCTTACTGTTTCATGTACATTGGCCAGTTTGTCTTAGTTAAATGCAACTGAAATAAACCTTAAAAACATACAATCACAGTTGCGTGGAAACCTTCCACACTGTGTGTGTGTCGTTCCTTCATGAGGGTCTAGTTCATAACTGCTTTCAGCATTTGATATAATTTAAATGGTTTTATTTGTTCTTCTGCCTTCATCTCTTATGTGCTGTTACCACATAAACTGGCAAATTAATACCCCCATTGCAATGGAGTTCGCAGACAGTACTATTCTCCATGCTGAAGTCCTTTGAAATTTTTGTAATTGTGAATCTTTTTTAGTGAGAAAACAAAGCCTGTGATGGTAGGAAATTCTGACAAAGCCTTGGGCATTTCACTGTACCAGCTCCTCCTTATCTGACAGATAAAGGACCACTCTGAAAGAAAAGGCTTATAGCTATTATAAAACTGATTATATTCAGGCTAGTTTTGCGTTGAAGAAATGTTCTTCTGCAAATTGAGTTCTGTTTTGGGAAGGTTTGTTGTTAATGTTTCCCCTTTAATGTGTGAGTAAGTGGTAGAAAGTAATTTTGCTTTCAAGGAATTGAGGAATTGTCTGGCTTGACAGTCTCATGTCTTGAGCTGATACAATTTGCTGTCTGTCTTGCTTTCCACTAAAAGAATATCGTGAATGGGAGAGTATGAGGTTCCTATGTGTGTTTCTCCAGTGTTGTAAAATCTGTAAGACGAAGGCCTTACTAAATGTTTACATATCATCAAATGTGTTTTTGTAGGAACATAAGGCTCATGATCCATTTTAAAATCAAAATGGAGAGGAAAGTGGATAGCTGTGGGGGCCCCTTTCAATTCCGCATTGTTTGTGGCTGGTTTTCTAACTGAGAAAGAGGAACAGAAAAAGAGGACCCCGTTTCCTCCTGTAATTGCAATGTACCTTCATATCTCATCTCCGGAGATAGATTGGATGGAGGGGATCATATTCTTTTTAACATTTCAAGTTGCAGGTCAGAACTGTGCCATTCTTGCAGGCGTTGCTGAGGAAGGACCTCTGTGTAGCCGGCTGCAGCAGCCTTGTTTCGTGTTGCTTGCTGCACTGATGAGGAATATTGTTAGAGAAGCTTGAGTCTAGGAAAAAGTTTACCAAGTAGGCCTCAAACGGCCTTGCCAAATCTCCTGTGTATTCTGTGCATTGGTGTATACTTCTGTCACGTACTGGCCTTCTGCTACAAGGAAAACACTTCCTATTACAACCTTTGCTCTTAACTGATTGTGGGCTGTTTTTTAAGTGCAGTGTATGGCCTTCCTTTCCTCACTATGACACTCTTTGCATACAGGGCAGCTGTTGCTTTTCGGTGGTTGCCACGTTTCTTTGTTTTTACCACAGCCAATGTTTCAGTCATCGACATCCAAAAATTTGCATAAAATTCAATACATTTTTAGGGTCTTGCAGTAGGCTTGTACTAGCTAGGGCTCTGCAGAGTCATGCACTAGCTTTTCTTATTTCTGCATCCCTATTTCAAGCACAAACTACTTCTAAATCAGACAGTAAATTTAAAAGTCTTTTTTTTGCTGAGGAAGAGCTCTTGCTCATTTAATACAGGTTGGCTCTTCTAGCATGTTTTTTAGGTGGAACCGTATTCTGAAAGTGCAAGCTTTTCTCCCTTGCATAGTTTTAAGACGGCTATTAAGAAGAGACAGAACCATTTAAGATTACTTATGTTATCTTTTGCTTTGTCGAGGCAATGTGACTCCTTAGTGCGTTACTGGAAGGCTTTTTTCCATTCTGTGACACTGAATTCAGTTTACCTTCCAGTTTGCCATTACAGGGCAGGGAGGATATAGCAGTGTCCTCTGTTTTGCAGCCTATTTCCAGTCACTGTAAGACAATGCTGCGGTCACATCTAAGAAGCTGAAGCCCAGAGAAAGCAGTTTGTATTGCCTCAGAGGGCTTGTCCAGATTTTATTAGATTGAATGTTCAAAGCATCCCTAGAGAACACTTAAGGCTTGTTTTTCTTTCTCCATTTCCTCATGGTTGTTTCTGTTTGTTACTGTTTCCTTGCTTTCTTTGTTTCTGTATTTTTCATCTCGCCATCCCCATCTATTCTAACGTTCCTCCTTGCATCTTAAATGAGTAGTTATTTAAACAAGTAAAAAATCGTCAAATCAGGAGTTTTTGTTGAAGCTTAAAAAGTGCGACATGAGGTCTTGAAGGGAAGATATAACTTCATCTTCAAAAGCAGTTGAACCCTCCAAAGGTACCAACCATAACAAAAGATGTAATGCATTTTTATTTAATTTTGGTTTTGTACATCACGTGGAACTACGTGATATCCAGAGATGTCTTTCTGGAAAACTGCAGCGTACAGGTAAATACTGCAGTCAAAGTAGCTTAAAGAATATCATGATCGTTGAACTAATTTCCACATGCTGTTTATACAAGCCAGTGAGTTAGTAAGCTTGAGGAGATGGTGCAGTAAAATGTTCTGGTAGCTTAGTGATTATTGTTGCAGATTACGATAACTAAAATGTAATTCTCTGTTTCACCTGTAAAGTTCTTTGCCCTTTTCTTCTGCCTTCCCTTCTTTTCCTCCTGTAAAAGCACCACCTCTTCAAGATTTGGGAAGGTTAAATTGACTGTATGCATTGAGTATACATTAAGACTAAGGGACTTTTAAAACTAACTGGAATATTATAGATCTGCCCTTTACTGTGAATTAAAATTGCATGGATACTTTACTTTTAAAATAACAAAACAAACCAAAACCACAAAACCCTGACTTGTTAATTAAGCAACTATAAATGTTGAGTACGAGTGTAAGTGTGTGCAGAAAGTTAATTTCATAGTTAAATATTTTAAAAAAAGGATTGTAAGTGTGCACTTAGGTCTGTAGGACACTCCCAAATGAGCGCAGTGATCACACGTTCCTATTTTTTTTGAAGCCTCAGCTTTTTCTCTGTTTCTGTCCATTGAAAAGTAGCTGTGCTGGTAAACATTTTTGTAAAGAGGACCCAAGCACGGCTTACCGTGCCTTGCTGCTTTAGAGCAAGTTCTGCCTTAGCGCTTGCTCCTTCTCCATGCACTCCCTCGGTGTTACCAGCAGGCCTGCCAGTTACCGTGGCCTCCATAACATAGGTGGGTTTCTTCCCTACAACATTTACCTTTGGAAGATGCAGTATTTTTCTTCTCACTTCAAAAAGAAATTTAAAACATGAACATTACCTGTCTACAGATAGCTGTGAGGGCTCTGCCTACCTGTGTATTGTGCCTGATGTGATTAATATTTTTAAGCCTTCTACTTGGTTTTCACATGTCTTTTATTCTAACATGATTATCACAAGATGCCACTTTGATTAGAATAACAGTGTTTGATTTGCTTTTTGTCCCTCCTGTAGTCACTGGAAGATCACTGGCCTAGGATTAGATAATATCTTGAGTGCTATTAAAGATACAACAGTGGGATATAAAGCTGTGTTCATTAATGTAAAACCGAGAGACAGTTTCTGATTGATGACTTGAAATCATTCCTGTTACTGTGATTTTCTTTATTTATTTCCCTTTTTTTAATTTTTTTTTTGGTGAGAAGTGACAGTATTGTAGTTAAGGACTGGTTGATACCATAGGTCAGGAGTAGGTAAATACTGGAAACAAGCAGTTCTGTTGTCTCAAGCTTCATTAACCAAGCTTAAAATGGTTTCTTCCATTTTTTAATCAAGGCATTATCATGATCAGGAATAGCAAATATACATAACACCTTTTTATCTCATTGTGACAAGATGCAATTGTTTATCAATTGGCACAAAAGAAAAAAAAAAAAAGACCGGCCGAAATGTGTTTTGTACTTCTTGGATCAAGCTATAAGTCTTATGAGGTGCAAAACCATTTATAAATTGACTTGCATAGGTTAGCTGTATTTTGCACATGCTTTGGCCTTCTTTGTCATATGTTCTATTCTTTTCCTGTGTATGTATAATGTTTATTGGTTTTGTTTGAATCCCTGCCTGAAGCTTCAGAGCTAACCATCACACAGGCTACTTCGTAAGACTCATGGAGGCCAGTCCTTCAGAGTGGCTGAGGCAATGTTTGTTTGCTACTGTTCTCACGCTTTTTCTTTGTCATGTTTCAGCTCATCCACCATATACCATGTGCTTTAGAGTGAAATTCTACCCACATGAACCCTTGAAGATTAAAGAAGAGCTCACCAGGTATTTTTTTTGTGTGTGTGTGTTTGTTTGTCTGTGCATTTAATGTACATCGTTAACAAGTTCAAAATAAAACACTTTGTTGCGTAGGGTAAAATACTAGAGGAGACAGACATTTGCACTACTGAGAGCTTTTTTATTTATTGTGATACCTACGGATTTTTGGAAACAGTTTAAGGGGACTTTTCTACAACACGTAGGTAGGTAGTGATGCTGTTGAACAACTTTCAGAAAGCGAGGCAATGGTGAAATGACTGGGCAAGGATGATCCTGGCTCGTCCTTTGGCAAGGACTGTGGTCTTGAGTAAGTTCATTTTGTGTCTTAATTTTTCTTTTTTGTGTGAAATAAGATGTGAAGTTTAATTCGGTAATAGCCCTAACTCTTTCAGCAGGAACATGAGTAGCCTCACTGAATTTTCTCTTGTGTGTGTCTTTAAGACCACAAACAAGATTGTATTTTTAAAGTACTGATAGACCTTTAGCAAACTGGTGCAGAGGTGAAATATATTTATATTTTTAAAGTACAGCTGCTCTGGAGGTTAAGAAGTCTTGTTGTTTACATTGGAATTTTGCAGCCTTTGCTGTGAAAACACACCTGTGCAACAAATGGGAGTTAACGTCCTTCCTACTAGCCATTGTGAATATTCTGTTGCTCTGGGTGTTTGGGGGAAGAGATGTAAGGAAGTAACAGCTCTTCTGACCTCTGCAGCAGCTGTGCAGGACTGTATGTACGCCTTACCGCATTATTAGTCAGCAGGTTGCACCTGCTGACTAAGAGTTGCATGTTGAAGAAGCACGGGGCGCCTGAGCATTTCTTGCCTTGAGTTCTTCACTGATGCTTTCCCCAAGCCCTCCAAATTCTTATGCTCACGAGTCACTTCATGAATGGGAGCGATCCCATTATCCCTGGTCTCATACTGAAAGTTTCAGGAACAGCTTGCATTCTGCTGAATGGTAAGTTTATAGTTTGTATAGAACAGCTGGAAGATGCAGTTCATATTATAACTGTTTATCTTGGGTGAAATACTAAAACTGTTAGCTGAGTGAACAGGTTGTAAACCAGGAAGTCAAGGGATTTTCATTATTTGTTCGTGTTTGTCCTTGGATGAACATTTTATTTTTTTATAAGCCAGAGTATAAACTTCGTATAGACCTTCCTCATTCAAGAGCCTTAATTAATTGACTTTTTTTTTTTCTTTTAACTACTTGGATACCCTCCCAGGAGAATTTTTATCGAAATGCAAAGCATCTAGAATTAGCTCACTGAAGTGTATTGTGCTGTCAGTATGTTTTAGGCCTTGCTGGAACATTTCAAATTAATTTTTAAAGTCAAGCTGCTGCATGAAGAGTGTCTTTTGTTAAAACTAATACTATTAAGACCTTAAAAAGGATTAATAATTTCTCTTTCATATGTCTACCTTGTGCACATCATACCCTTTTGTATGTGATTGGCTTTGTATTTTCCCAGTGTTGCTATTTAGGAAGCTTTGCTTTGTCTCTGCCCAGGTCTCTTACACAATATAAGTGTAGGAAATGCTCCTGAAATGAGCAAGTGAAGTGTAGTCATGGAACTCACCTCTGAGAATTTGCTTCATAGCCTAAAGCAGAGGGTCAGATTCAAGGTGGTGCTGTAAATTGGCTGGAGTTAATTTTTTTCTTGGATTGCAATGATTGGTGAAATTCAAGAAGAAAAAAGTCCGTTAGTATTTGACAGAGAAGAGTCATGAAGCCTTGATAGCTAGTTGGCTTTTTGTTAGATTTTTTATTTTTTTTAGCTCTGCTCTGTTCACTGGACAATCACTTTTGTTGCAGTGTGTGCTTAAGATGATTTGAAAATAAATTAATGATATTGTCACCCTTTGACTTAAAAGCCATCTGTACTTCATAGCTGTATACAGAGTCAGCTGAGTCAGAGTAATGGTGTTTTGCATTTCTGCTACTCTCCGTGCCTAAGGATGTACAGAGCTGCTGTCTTCTTCAACTGGATAGAAATCTGACGGGTATCCGTAGTTCCCATTTGGGTAATGAAATTAAGATACAGTAAGACTCATCCTGTCACATTGTCACACTGCTCTTTGGTTCAGAATATTAATTAACCCTGTCTAAATCCCCCATGTGGATTATTGTCGATGCAGTCTTTGTAAAAGCCTTATAGGAATAAATCTTTAATGAAATAGCCCATGGCAGGGGGGTTGGAACTAGATGATCTTTAAGGTCCCTTCCAACCCAAACCATTCTATGATTCTATGAAATACCATAGAGACATCAGAGACATAAAGATCTTAAAAAGAGCTGGTTTTCCTGCTTTTCCATGGCAATATCTGATGTTAAAAAGTTAACATCCATTCAGTACATGAAACTGTGTGTGTATGGAGTAAGTTGTTTGATTTCTGTGAAAATAGCATAACATGGATAGAAATACTAATCATGATTTAGACATTGCTTACAGGAAGAAAATTGAGTATTTGTCACCTCAGATTACTGCTGCTTCATTTCTGTCCTGCTTTTGGTAGCCTGGGCTGAATTGTAATCCTTGAGTTAGTCTGTGGTTTTACAGGTGGAACTATTTTCAGGAAATTGAGATGGAGAATGAACGAGCTGAAGTCATCCCTCTGTCTGTGATATTATAGAAAAAAACCTATAAGAGCCTGACAATGCGCACACACTGTGTGTTCAGGGGCCAGGAGTGCCTTGGGCAAAGGATCGAGCCACGCGCTTGCCTGTCACTGCATTTCGTTCCACTGCTAAGGACGTCTGTGAATATCATCAGTCACATCGTACCATTCCACCCGCTTACTTTCATCTTCCCTTGTTTTAATTAACGATCGCTTCCATAGCTATGCTTTTGAAATAAAATCAGTGCCTGCCTCGGGATGTTAAGGCACTTTGAGATATTATTGCTAAATAAGGAATTCCGTGGACTCAGGACAAAATTCCCGCCTCTTGCTGCAGAAGGAGGTTCTGTGTGCTCCATGATCACCCTTTTCTCTAGAGTCGGCTGGCATTAGGATTGCAATTCACAAGTTAACTTCAGTGGCCATGGGGGTTGTCGAGTCAACATGGATTTAGAAGATCTGTCCTTGTTTTTTGGAAATAGTGCTTCCTCAGCAGGGCAGTGAGGCCATACATGTTTGAAACGTGTTTGAGGAAGACTAAACACATACTTTTTATTAGTTAAACTAGTCAGGCATTTTTGCTAATGCCTTTTAAAATATCGAGACGAGAAAGTGGCGAGGATTTAATTTATTTTCCTTAAATGATGGGGCCTCTGAATTTATTTCGGGTGCACTGGAGGCTCAGCAGATTGCAACAGAAAGCAGTGATTATGGATTTTTTAACAGTTTGTGTAATCTTTTGAAGGGAGAGAGGTGCTCAACCTTAGTAGAAGAATTATGTTCCTCTATGCTGTGGCTATCTCTGAGGGTTTGACTTCTGCTTCATGCGCGGTATCTGGAGGACGTCAGGCTCTTCTGAGTGGTACATCTGTGGCTTTCTAGATCTGGTTGTCTAGCACGTCCAGGTGACTTGAAGCCGGAACAAAGTACTTCTGTTTCAGAAAGCAGCATTTAACTGGCTTCACTGAGCATCCCTAATGAGAGTAATAACTACTAGTTTTTAATTAGGCAGTAGCAACATGACAGGCAGGTCCTCACATCTCCCTTGCTCCCTGCCACACATACGTGTAAAACATAATTTTGGTTTCTTTTCTTGTTAAATCAGCATCTGCTCTGCAGCCTGTTTTATGGCTGACACTACACAGGATTGGGGTAGAGGCCTTGAGTATGTACATTTTCAGTATTGCTGCTAATTTCCTTTTCTCCTCATTTTCTTTTTTTTTCATATTTTTGGTGCATTCCAGAAAGCATGATAGGCTTCAAGGCGAGAAGGGGTTTTCTTTAGCTATGTGCACGAAATCACGCGCAGAAAAAAGGATATGCCAGAGTTCACTATGATAGTCAAGATTATTCTGCTGGCATGGTGTACAAAGATATAAAATTGTCATGAAGGAAATTGTAACTGCAGAGGTCATTCAATTCACAGTACAAACAGCATCCCACTACACTCTCTGGAAAGCGCAGGCATTTTTGCTTGGTGTCTCTCTTCACTACTCTTTCATCTCAGGTCAGAGCCCTGGAAGGGTCCACAGCTGGGAAGGCCTGGGATGCTGCCTGTGAACAGAATGCGAACAGTCGAGGGTGCGTGTACAGATGGATCCAAAGACCAGTCACACTTGGGCACAGATTTTTACTATGTTATTTCTTTTCAGTGTTCTTGTTTAGGTAATAAATAAATCAGTGTTTGTTCTTTCTTATGTAATAAAGTAGCCCAAGGCCTCATGCCTTCTTATCTCCAAATCCCTACATTATACTATGTATGTATAATTAAAATGAGAGAACATAAAGTCATTTGAGGTCCTGAAGGAACGATCTAAAATGCTACAGATAATACTGTATCAGCAGTAATCCATGATTATTGTAGAAAAAAACAGACCTAGAAAAGGGCATGGGTGAGTAGCTGGCAGAATTAACCGAAGATGGATTATTTCAACTAGCTTTCATCATGCCCTTTTTTCCTAATCTATATTTCCTAATCCAAGAAGCAGTTCTTCAATCACTAGGCTGTCATAAAACGGTGTAATGAGTACTTTGATACAAGAAAAGCATATAAAATGACAAAGACTTGGGGTACGTAAACGTGGCAAATTCAAGAGCCCTGAGGGAGCTAGCTTGGGCGAGGAAGGGCAATTCAGCTGCAGGCATGCAATGCTTGACTAGCCCTGTCTCAAACAGCTGTACTTCATATTGCCTTGTACTAGAGGAGCCCGGTGCTTTTCCCCCAAGAAGTGGGAGGCCAGCTGAGGCTGATAGCGTTCCAGCTGGTTGTTAATGCTTGAATATCATGCCATTTATTTGCAAGTTGAAAAGCCTTGCATTATGTTCATCCTTCCAAGGTGAGGCCTGTGCTGCCGAACCCTGTTCTGGGCATTATTTAGGAATACTTCTGCCTCTTTGGGTACCCTGTCCTGCTTTTCTTAAGATGTGTGGTGGTGGCTATGTTTTGATGCCTCTGCAAGTCCGCCTGTCTGTTTTGGCTTTCTCTCAAGTGAGTTTATAGTTCTAATAGTATTGGACTCACAATTAGATTGAATAGCATAGGTCTTAAAAATGAATGAGAGTCGTTAGTAAAAGCACTTTGTGCTGGCAGGCTCGCAGATAGCATTTGGGGTGGGGAAAAAAATTATCCAGGAGAGTCCTGGATTTTTTGGTGGAGCTTGTGCCTGTGGGAGAAGGAGACCTTACGCATTCAGAGGTCCTCCATCCCCCATACTCTGAGGGGATGCATGAGGGCTGAGAAGATGGAGCTCAGTTGTGGAAGCTTCCAGAGGAGAACCTATTCCAGTGCTGTGGTGGGGCTTTTATGTACCCTGTATCCAAAACAAAGCTTGTGCTTTACCACTCCTTTGTCCTCTTTATTCATCATTGAAATGAATTCTTGTGTAGCAATGAAGTTTCCTGCCCCCCGGCCCCCTCCCAGCCCCATTCCCCCAATAGCCAGTGCTGTAAAGCAGCTGGCTGGCATGGTAATTTTTCCCACCTTTCGCCTTTCCCAAAGAAAGACCGTACACTGTAATGCAGGCACTGGCCAGCTCTGAAGCCAGAAGGACAAGCCCACATATTGCTAGAACAAGTGGCAGTCATCATCATGACCACAGAAATGACAGCTTTGAGATTACTGGAAAGCTGTTATTCAAGTGACCTTTCCACCCACACCCCAGGGCAGAAAATGGACTATTTATTTCTGAGGGAACAGGTTTTGTGCTTGGTTTTGTTGGGGTTTTTTTTGGTAATACTATGGATCCAGAGCTTCTCTGGTGACTTTGGCGATCTAGGAGGAACTTAGGTTCAGGGTGGAGTTAAAGGTGCTGCTACTTTCATTTTGTTTGAATCCTTAGCATTAGTATTTCTTTCCAGAAAGCATTGAACAGGGAGGGTGGGTCACTACCTGTTGTGCAAGGTACTTTCCTTCATCTGCCTTAAGCAATTTTCCGAATTTCATTGCTTTCCCCTAGCTCTAGAATTGCAGGATTCAGTGAACAGCAGTACTGCATTTGCCTTTCCCACTACCCTCAAGATTTCGTAAGACTCAGCCTTATTCCTCCTCCATCACCGTCTCTCCTTGTAAGGGTGGATCTACCCTCTCACTCATTTTAGTTGTTCTCTGTATCAAGCTCAACTATGTCCTACTTTGGATGCGGAGGCTAGAGCTAGGTAAAACACTCAAGATGTGGTTGCACCAAGGGTTTAAATAGTGGCAGAATGCCCCTCTGTCTTGTTCATAGTATCTGTCCTGATGGTGCCCAAGATTTTATTGGCTTTTTTGGCTGCTGCTGTGCCCTGAGTTGGTGATTCCAAGATCTATCTGTCAACTCCTTGTTTTATCAATAGCTAATAGAGTGATGTCTTTTCTTTAGTTTATAAGGTATCAAAATACTTCTCAAATATTAGTAAGTAGACAAGCAATACATTTTTAGATAATATAATTATTGTCTCTATTAGCCTTGTTATCTAGGTGGCACTGTAAAGCATAGAAAAAGTGTTCTCTTAGTTGTGATATTACATACTAATATGTAATAGTGTTTATATTAGATTCATAGACTTTGGCAGGACTTCTGCAGTGTACTTGATGATATCTGCTGTAGAAGGCAGAATGTGAAATTAGTGTCCAGAATAATATACATAAAGAACTCATAAATTCTGCTGGGGTGGGGGAGGGCACCTGATCCAGGCATATTGTAAACAGGTGCATTTGTCCTCTGCTACTCTGCACCTGAGTATGCACAGTAGCATGGGAAAGAGCGCTGCAGTCAAAGTTAGACACCATGCTGAGATGACAATTTTTGAAACATTGCTGGACCTCTCGAGGTGACCGAGTCTGTCAGCTGGAAAGTGCTTGTTACTGGCATAAAATGAGTGAAGTGACTTGAGCACAAGAAAACACTACATGGACAAACCACAAAGTTTGGCTGGGCGGAAGCTTTCTTGCCTCATTGAACATCTTAAAATAGGTAAATAAATTGACTATTAAGCAGTTAGCAACATGGTCTCTGGGGGTCGTGAAGCCTGCTTGAAAACAAGAATAGATATTGCTGACCCTTCATCTGCAGTTGCGGTAGGGGCTTGGCGAACCTGGAGTTGAGTCATCTGTATTGCAAACAGATAGTAGATGGAAATGAGGTTATTCCGGTGACAGACATTTGTGAGTGTAAGCTCTGAAGCATACATTTACTAGCTTGCTGGTAAGCCTGAGTACTTAGGGCTGTAAATCAGGCTATAAAGTTGTGCCAGGGCTTTGCAAAACAGCTGTGATGGAAGGACAAGAGAAGCAGCAAAATCAGACCTGATTTTGCAAGTTATTTCTGTAAGTGTAGGCGATTTTAAGTACACGCATAAACCTTACAGAATTCAGGAGTCAGATAAGCATTCATAGGTCTTTGCTGACCTGGGACATAAATTACTTTATCAGGTTTATAGGAAGCGTCTGAGGTTGAGCCAACCTTTGGCAAAGCTTGCAACGTTGGCTTTCAGTCCAAAGTGCATGTATCTCCTTCATTGGCAGAACTCCTTAATGTCTTAATCTTGTGCCAGACTGCCCTTCTTGCTTTGAAGATGAACAGTATCCCGTGCAGCTTGCTGAGTGGGTGGTCTCCAAAAAACACATCCAGACTCTCTGATTCTGGGTATTCCCCTGCCCTTCTTATAAGAGCAAGTGCTTCCCTTGTGTCCCAGCCAACAATTTCTCCAGTCTTCACAGTGAACTGTGCTCTGTGCCTCTTTTCCCCTCTTGAATGCTGCCTTCTGTCTTGGAGGTGTTTCTTTTTTTCTTTTTTTTCCTCAGAAATGGAATAGTTCTTTGAGCCAGTTGATTAAGGATTTCAGTAGTCAAATGCATGCAGCAACTCAGCAGCACAGAATATTAGTGACAGAAAAAAATAAACTTCAGTATTTTTATTTAAAAAATGACTACTGTAATAGAAAGGTACATCAACAATTTAAGACATGTCCCCTGGGCCCCCCAAACAGCCACTGAAACATTGCAACAAACACCCTTTCATATGAGGGAGGAAAAACAGTGCTTCTTCCTCGGACTAGCAAGTGCTAGGGATTATATATTTTAAAGCAAAGAGAGATTAATAACATTGATGGCCTGTGTTTGTGACGTTAGCTAGCCTACCTGATGGGTTGTGTTCAGCTCTGTCATCCCATGATGATCACTTGGAAGAAATCAGCTCTGAGGCACAGCTGTTCTTTTCCCTAAAATTATATCTTATGTACTGTGTTTGTTAGATATCCTCTGCTTGCTCTTATTTATTTTCTGTTAACATACCTCTCAGCAAAATTGAATATGTGTTTGTGTTTTCCCAATTGTTTCAGGAAGGAAATATTCCCTGGCATGTTAGGGAGACAAGACAATGAAAAATGTGTTATTCTGAAGTTACAGAAAAATTATAATGGGAGTTTTCTGAAATTTTTGAATTCTATTTTGTTTTTATTTTTGTTTTTTTTATTCTGAACAACTTGCAGAGCCAGTGATATAGCTGGAGGGAATGGATAATAATACATTTTTATTAGCTTAACGTATTGACCATATAGATTGAAAGAGTATATATTATTTTTTAATGTAAGGAAGCTAACTTTGAGGTGTATTGCTTTTACAAATTTTCATAGTTTCATATTCTTTCATAGCAAGAAACTAGTATGATATATATTTATTCCTGTTTGATTTCTTTCTGTGGAAAACAAAGCCATGTATTTCTTGTTTAAGATCGGCTCAGATAACTGAGACTATTATGGATGCAGAAATTTAATAAAAACATAGAGGATCTTTGATCCTGATCAGCAACAAATGATTTGCTTAGAAATGCCACAAGTATGCACACTCCCACCCAAACGCGCATGTTCATCTGTATAGAATTTTAGTGGAATGCATAGAAATGAGTTTTTGCCCTCATTCTGAGGAGTTTCTGTTGATGCTGCTGTTGTCTTTGATCCTAAGTGCCAGTGTAGTATCTTGGTGACCCAGCACAAACTGTTGTATTTATGGCTGTCTCCCTGCATTAAGAAAGCTGGTTTTGAATTCTACGAAATTCATGTATGTGTATTTTTGTGTTTATTCTCATAAAATAAGCATATATTGGGAGGGGAGGGGGACTCCCTGCCATCTCACTTCAGGAACCTAACTTGTGATTTATTGAATAGCATTTGAGAGAGAGAGAGAGAGGCTGCCTGACTCTCAAACAGGTGCTTTAGTCAATTCTTGAAGATTTTCCATTCTCCTTGGGCTCCCAAGATAATGGCTTGTAATAGGTGGTCAGGGTGGGCAGCATTGGTGCCTAATCCTGTTACAGGGGAAAGAAGTTCCTGCAAAACTCATTCTTATTCTTGTAAATACCAAAATATTAACGGAAAAGTAACTATTCATAGCATTTGCTTCCATCCGTACAGCTGGAGAGTTGGACCTAGCACGGTCCTGAGACTTCGGACTGGTAGTTCTCATCTCAGCCTCATGTCTGCAAACGTAGGTTGGGAGCAGTGGGTTAACACGCTTTTCCAGAAGCATCTTTACTTTCGTGTCTCTTTATAGTAGTTTTCAAACTCAGAAACCACCAACGTGCAGTGTCACTGGAGATCTGTTGACTTTATGTCTCAGCTCACAAGCCATGCTATGAAATCTTGGGACTTCCTTTCATAGGTTGCTTTTTTTGACACTTCTTGAAGGTGGACTCAGTTTGGCCTCAAGCTAATGGTCACTCTGGAGAACAACAACCCAGTTTTTCACCCTGGCAAGACTTAGCAAAAGTTTTAGGATGGGGACTGCTCATTTGCCCAAGTTATGTGTGGTATCTGCATCAATATACTGAGCCTTCTCCGGTAGGCTGTCATTGCAGTTAAGAATTTTTACTGCATCTCATTGAGGCCTTTGGTTTGTCCTGATGCAGCTCCCCTCTGGGAAATACCTGTACTGTGGCAGTACCAAATTATGGAAGTGAACTGGTGAGCTGTTACTGGACACTGATTACAAGAAAAAAAAGGGGTTGCAAAATAAAAAAAAAGGCTTTAAAGTGCAAAGTTCCTGCAGAAACTTAATACTGTAGAGCAGTGAAGGGATATGTTCACAATGAGGAAAAAATTGCTTTTCTCGGTGATAACTGTCTCGTCTTTAGGTAGCATTTAATAACAATCGAAGGAAAGGAGGACAATCGCTCTTGCCCTTCAGATAATAATTCTAGTCTTGCTCAAATCTAGAACTCACTGTAAACTTCAGATAAGCTACTTGGTGCAGGAGTTGGTACACACAGAACCAAATAACTTGGGCAAAATATGTCTGACATCAATGTTATTCATAAAGCACATTTCCATTGGCTGCACTGTAGCATAAGCTTGGAGAGGACTGGCAGCATCCAGGAATTTTCCTGAAGGTCTGCAGAAGCAGACTGGGTCTGATAGTACCCTCTAGATAGTTGACTTTTATCTGACTAAAGCAATGCTTAAACGGTTTGTTTTCCCAGAGGGGTGAAGCTGCTGAACGGTGCAGCTGTAACCAGCGATGTGGCTGGGAAAGGAGCTGAGAGTGAGTCACTGGGACGTGAGTTGGTCCATCGTCTCTGGGAGGCTGCTCTCTGGGGGAGAAAGCAACAGAGAAAGTGATGGCCTTGCAGCTGCGCCTCTCTTCTTGTTATTGGAAATAATGCTGCTCCGTGGTTGGAGGCGGAAGGCAGGTGGAAGGAGCCTCTTGTTTTTTCTCCCCGGTTCCTCTGGAGGAAGAACAGCTCTGAGAGGAATGGGAGAGGTTCCCCCCGGGCAGGTCCTCTGTGCCCGCTGCCCCCCTGGCCCACAGGGAGTTGCTTCTGCCTCAAAACTTCAAAACTTATAAAAAAAAAAGGAAATAAATCCTCTCCAGTGTGGTCAATGTGCTATTTTGTCTACAGCGATAAAGAGAGCAATTTCATTGTGTAATGAAATGACATTATTTAACGTTTAATGAGAGGAGGTGTGCTCAAACAAACTTATATTACCATAATTTATTTCACGTTACTAATGAGCATTTTAACAGCTGTACATTTTAAATAGAATACTCTCCATGCTGTCTCTTAGTGTTATGTTTGTGGATTTTTTTTACTTCTGCTGTCATTATTTCATTGTTACTGAGAAAAATCTCTTGCCTTACATCTAGTTTTTCCTGTGGTTGCGCATTGCCTCTTTTTCCTGCCATTTAAGGTAGCAAGAGAGAGATCCAGAATAGTAGTGCAACTGGTTTCACACTGATAAATTAAATCTGTTATAAAAAGATGCCACGTCGTTTCCTAATTTTTTAAATTATATTTCAGATACCTCTTATATCTACAAATAAAAAGGGACATTTTCCATGGCCGTTTGCTGTGTTCTTTTTCTGATGCTGCCTACCTGGGTGCCTGCATTGTCCAAGGTAAGGACAAGCAGTAGGCATTTTTAAATACTTAACTCATAGGTGTGTTCAGTAGAAAGAGAAATTCAAAGCTGTTGTGGGAATATCGCTAGCAATAATGTATTTTTTTTTTTGTAATGTATATTTTTTTTGTTGTTGTACTGTTTCCCTGCATTGACATGCACTGTAAAGTGTTTTAATTAATTCAGCTACTTACCCAACTAAAACCAAATTGGAATTTAAAAAAGTTAAAAACAATGGGTTGTCTTAGCATTTAAGTGAAAAAGTATCGCATCAGTGTTAGATTCCATTTATAAACAAAACAAAATTATGTTCTCAGTCATGAATGTAAATGTAGCCTATTCCTTTTGAACTAAGCAGGAAAAAGGGTCATCCAGTGCCCTGTCTTACGGTAAAGATGATCTATGTGATGACGGAATCTCTGATAAAAACAGAAGATGTAATTCAGGGAGAAATGTCTTCCCTGCACGGCGCCCCCCCCCCCTTTTTTTTTCTTCCCCTCTTTCTTCCCATCATTGCCTTAGCACCAAATTCAGGTACGTCTCTTGGTACACAGAGAAATAGTTAGCTAGATGTCCGATTAGGAGCTTCATGTGTGTGGAAGTCCCCTTCATTCTGCCTTAACATGAATTAAGCTCTTAATGCATTATAAGGCAGCATATCCAAACCAATATTAAGTCTAGGCCTTATTAAAAGAGGCTTATTTAGAAAACTAAAACAACAAATGCCATGTTTGGGTACCTAAGTGACACATCTTTTAGAAGAGGAATCAAATACTGTGGGACATCTTAAGTAATGTCAAGTAATGTCAGAGCCTGTGTTTCTCTGCTAGAACAGAATTAAACCAGTGAATATCAGTGAGGATAAACTGGTGTAAAACAAACTGGAGGAGAATCTGGAGTGCATTGTTTCATTTCTGCCTAGTACCAGAATGACAGGTACTCAAAGGGGGAGCATTACCTATGCCTCTGTTGTACAGAGCATGTTTCCGCCACAGAAGGTAGTTGCTAGTAATTGCTAATTACTGATGCGGTTAATAAACCTTGGACTTCACTTGAAACTCATTGACTGAAGTGGCAGTTATAAGGATTTTGTTGCTTCAGTTACCTATCGATTCTTCAAACTAGCATTTCCTGTGAGATGCTAGATTCTTACCAGTCATGCAAGTGTCTTCAATTATACTGTATTTACTGTCTTGTTTCCTCATTAACTAATGTTGCAATTGAATTTTTCTGTTCTGTTTTGTATTCCGGATCTGTTTAGCTGAGCTTGGTGATTATGATCCTGATGAACACCCAGAGAATTACATCAGTGACTTTAAGATTTTCCCCAAGCAGTCACAGAAGCTTGAGAAGAAAATAGCTGAAATGCATAAAAATGATTTCAGGTAATTTAGAATGCTGTTTGGTAAAGAGACAGATAGGAAATACTTTTATCTGTTTCCAAATAGCGTATGTTAACTTAGGAGGGTTTTTTCCTTGGATTTATAATAGATGCTCTACCAATACACTGTCTAATATGCTGTATTTCAAAATGTGGTTTCAGCTTAGTGGATTTTCTTTTCCTGCTAACCTTCATTAATCCTAGCTGATACCTGCATGTATTCTGGTAATTTAGACTGCATTTGCTTGAAATGTAGGTCTGGTTGGAGGGAGTGGCTCACATCCTGAGTGCTGCTCTGGTTGATTAGTGGAACAACATCTTTCATTTAGAGATCTCACTTATGTCTTTTGCTGTGAAATTTCTGTATGTAGTGTAATTGTAAATTTTTTGATAGATACTGACCTGACTGAAACTGTAATTAAGTTATTTTGTCAGTATGTTGTTAACATAGTGGTGAATTACATAGAAATGTATTTAAATAACTTCTTTGGAAGCCTAAGGGGGTGAGCTTCTCCATGCCCTTTCTCTGTCCTAAACTTTTAATAGTGTGACAAAGGGGAATGGAGAAAGATAGATTAATGAATCTTTTGGTTTCAAAGTTGAATGTGTCCCTGAAGTCCCTGAAGGATCGTGTTTCAGGAGAGAAGTAGCAGTGCGTTGTGCAACTGTACCCTCTGCAGGATCGTCAGCAAATGACACAGTAGTCGTGACAGCAGCTTGCGTGATGCCTTCCTCGTTTCGCTTACTTGAGGATAGTCCTCAACTAAGGAGAGGACTATGTTTTGTTTTCATACTGCGATATATGGAAATGCTTTGCTTAAGTATATGAATACCATGTATACAAAAATTAGATTGTGAGACACAAAATTCCGGGGGGGGGAGAAAATGAAAAAATTCTTTTCACAGGAGTTAAAGCTTAAAACACTTCTTTTTTTTTAGAAGCCTATCAAATATGTTGTTCAGCCACAGTGCAACATCAGTGACAGTAAGCTTGCCAGTATTAATGTGTTTTCTGTTTTTTCCTTCCTGAAACCTATATATTTTGCTTATATTTCTTTCAGCGAAACAGTGTTTTAAATGGCACATCTACATCTAAAATTTTTAGATCTGTCCAGGCTGCAGGTTACACAGACCCATAGAAACAGCCTTTTAAAAAAGAAATTTCTCTTACTTTCAGTATTGTTCCCTACAGTGGCTGCAGGTTTCCAAAGGGTAAATTCAACCTTTAAAAACCAAGTTCTTTCATCAATTAAGTCAAGGTGCAATTGCAAAGATTTTGATCAATTCAGTCTTTCAAGAACAGGCTTGTCCTTTATTTAAAATTAGGAGAAGGGAAGGAAGGGTGGTTGGCCGAAGCTGGTGGTTTTTGTATTTCATAGCCCTGGGAGAGATGTATTTTTCTGAGTTGGTTGGTTTGTTTTTGTTTTTTTTTTCCCCTTGTGCATAATTCTGCCCATCTATTTTGAATTTAATCTGCTAGTTCCTCTATTAGAAATAACCAGGCATATTTTTTAGCTCATTTTTTAAACCCCCTTTCCTGTTAGTGTAATGTTCCTGACCCTGTGACAGTAAATGTTACAAGCCTTTGCACAGGTCCCTCTGGAGTTCTCCTAGTCATGGATTCCTCCCATCAATGGCTCCTCAGCACGTGAGGATGTCCCCTGAATTTCTTCAGTGGTCTCGGTGAGGGACACTATTCATTATTGCCTTTTGGAAATCAGATGGTATCAACCCGACTTGTTTTGCCTGTGGATCTGCTGATTCCTGCAAAGAATTCCAGCACGTGTTTCAGGCATAACTATAATTTATAGCTGAACTCTCCTCATATATCCCACTTAGATGTATATGTTTCTTCATTCTCTTTCTATTCTAGATTTTACTGATTCGTACGTTATGGATGTTAAGCTCAGTGGTTTATAGCTCTTTGCAGCACTCAGGAACTGTTTTCTTTCTTTTCTGTTTTCTTTCACTTACATCAGCATCTGGTGTGCCTTACCTATTTGTCTGGTTACAAAGACAGTTTCAGAGCTGTCTGAATAACTGCTATCTGGCATTTTTCCACTGTAGCTCTGTCTTCCCCAAATTGATCATCCTATTACATTTTTTACATCAGACATTCGTCTGTCACATAGAAGTTTTACCTTTTTCGGGATATTTAATTCCATGGGTCTCTATTCTAGGAGTACAAATTAATAAAACATATCTGTCATATAATGAGCTATATATAGAGAGGTCCAGTGCTAGGACGATCAGATGTCTGTATGTAGCTGGAAAAAGATGATTAGAAAAAGCACTGAGCTTGTAGGCTTCTCCTTGGTATTGATCAGCATATCTGTTTCACTGCATTCAGCAAGTTGAGTTTTCTGATAAGAGTTTATATTTTGCTGCTCAATGAATATTTTTGAAAATGCTGCAAAAGGTTCCCTTAACAAGATATTTGAGTGAGGTGTTAGGTGAGAGCTAACATGTGAGGACAGCAGAAGAGACAAAGAGCCATTTTAATCCAGCTGCCGTTCTGCTACCTTCAGAAATGTTAGTTCTGAGTTTCATCACTGCAAGTGATTCTGTTTCTTTGTTTTCTTCACATGTGTAAATAAACAAAGATCATGGCATCTCTCTCTTGCAGCAGGCTCCCATATAACCAGAGCCCCGTGACTCAGAAGGGGCCAGTTCTTCACTGAATCCTGTCTCAGCATCCTCAAGGCCTGTTCACTGGGCATATCTTTTCTTCTGTCCTACAGCATGACGGAAGAATTTGCCTTTTGAACGGTGCATGAAAACAGTGAGGGGAATGTCTGGGAAGCAGCGATAGGGTACTCTGTCAGCTACCAGTGAGTTAGTGACTCATCCTGTGTCATGTAAAAGTCTTGTTCTTACTAATTAAAACAGATGTATGACATGGTGCCCCTATTTCTTATCCTTTGTGGCTGTGAGAACATCACTGGATTTTAGCGAAATGTGAACCCAATTGCTAAGATCTAAATGTGACAGACAGAAACGCATGTCAGCATTATTGAGCTGTGATTAATTGTCTTGTGCATTTTAATTAATTATTATTTCCTCATTGAGAAGGGGAGAGGTACAGGAGTAATTTCACTGAACCTTGCCAGTGGTGGGGCAAACATCTGCCTTGATTTCATCACAATACGTGTTCTCATTTTCCTGTCATTCCGAGTAAGTCCTCTTTTGAAACATGGTATAGTGCTGGGAGGTGAAGAGATAATGCTCCTATGACTTAAAAACTTGGAATATGTGAGGAACTGATGACACTTGGAGATTTATTCATAAAAGAATTGAACATTGACTTGAATGTTATGGTTTTGGGTATGGTTACAACAGAGCATAGCTACTGAAGTAATAGCTACTTACATTTCTGCTTCCCTGACACTCTTAACAGATTGGAAAACATTTGGGCCATAAAAATCTCAATATTCTGTGAGTGTATCCTGGTGTACCTTCTTCTTCAAGTGAAGTGGATGCTAAGGTCCCTCTCCAGGTTGTTCATGCGCATGTCCCTTATCCCTTTTAGTTAGATATGAGCAAGTGTTCTTATGGTTGCATTGTAAATCACATCAGTGAAACGATCCAGGTTAAAACCAACTTACTTTCTTTTACTTGACTTCCATGCAAAAGTACGTGGAACCATACACTCAGTTCTCACGTGTTTTGGCAGTATTAAAGAAATTTAATACACTGCACTGTTCTCAGTGTGTAAAGCCGTACTTCACTCTTATTTCTGGTGACCAAAAGCCCCCAGCTTAACAAAAATACAGTGAAGAATTCTGCATATATTTGGGGAAAACCAAACTAAAACTAACCCATCAAATGAGGTTAAGCAGAGTAATGAAATCTTCTAGGTAGAGGAGAGGAAAGTTGAGTGAAAGGTTAATTCTTCAATCATAACAGCAGGGATTACTAGGATTACTGGGTTTTTATGTGAAAGATCACTCAGGTGATCTTAATAATCTCTTTGGGATTTGAGGTTTTGTTTTGTTTTGCTTTTAACACATCAGGAGTTTGCTCCTTCCAGATGTTCCCGAAAGAGTTGTATTTTTTCCATGGCAGAATTAGGACAGTTTATTTGGGCAGCTTGCATTAGGAGCTGCACAGTTTTGCTTCTAGCTATTGCTAGAAGCTGGATTTTATGGGCTCCTTTTACAAAAGAATGGACTTTGAATGTACATACGGACTTATGTCAGTACTAGCTCCAAATCAACTTCTATGTTGTTTCAACTGTGGGATTTGCTTCAGATGACCAAATAAACATCAGATGTTTTTAGTGCAGTCACATTCCTTTCTCTCTTTTCCCAGGCAAAAATTCCTTCCTATGAATTTATATCGAATCTTATGTCCTTTAACAGAACATTTGTTACTCTGATAAAATGTCCCGGCTTTTGAAAGATACCTGTTAGCCAGAGCTCCCTGAGGCTAGACACCTGAAAACAGAGAGATTTCCACAGGGAAGATCCACATATATCCCTATCAAGGCAATTTATATTTGTAGGAATCATGGTTTTTTTTCCCTTTATTTCTCTTTTGAAAGGACTCAGTGGTTGAAAAAAAAGATTTATTTTTTTTTGCTGTGTGTCCCACCTGAAAACTAATGAAAACTAATGATCCATTTTTACTTATTTCTGATACGAAATATTATGCCATGTAGTTTATATGAAAGTGTTATGTAGACAGCAATTATTTTATCTGAAAGCCCTAGGCAAACATTAACTTTGCCCAGTAAATTAGAGTTACATGACCTGTTCAAATGCCTGCTTTCTAGGCTGACCTCATATAGATAAATGCAAGTTATTTATTGTTGCTTGGGATGGTCAGTGTGGATACAGGCTTAAGAAGTTTGAGTGCTACTGAATTGGCTGTCGTCTCCATTGTGTGTATCAAATACTCCAGCTTTTGCAAAAGTCATATGTGGGAGAACACCTTTTGGGAGAAAAAGAAGTTTCCTCTGAGGGAGTGAAATCACTGCTGTGTTATGCTATTAACTATCTCAAAGGCAATTTAAACTTTTAAGCTAAAGGGTAGTATTTTCTTGAAAACCAGAGTAGCAAATTAATGCTTGTCTTTGATCCAAGCTGCATCATCTACACTGTAACTACTCGGTGGGGACTTAATCACTTTTAACTTTCCTCCGCTGCTCTAACTCTTACTGTATTCCCTTCACCATACCACTGGTTACTGTGGGTGCTCAGACTCTGGTGCCAGCGGGAGTACAGGATTTCTCGGTCTCTCCAGCTCTCATGCAGACATAGAGCTGTAGTGGAGCCATTGGCAAACCTAACTACAGATGTTACTATCAGAGTATATTTTGGGAGGCTGTCCTAGAAGACTTGGCAAGAGTTGCTAGAAAATGCTTCTCTTTGTGGGTGTTAATATCATTTGATCCAAGATTAAAGCAGCTTCTTGCATGCTGTTGAATACATTAAAAAGTGCTACAACTAAATTCCCATGTAGCAAGTCCAGAATAAGGTGGATCTTGTATGTGATTTAAAAGCTTCTTGCGAATGAAACTAGGTATTGCCTGCTTTTATGCATTTAATGCTGGCAGCACACTCATCAACACTTTATATTTAGCTTCTTGTACTACCCTAATCACATTGGTATCTAACAACGGCCTCGTATACATGAAGGGAGTCCAATTGGAAGGACATATGCTGTGCTCCAAAATTTGCAAGTCATGTTACAGGAGAGGCTTCGCTGGGGACTGAGGTTCTGTTGAGGTTTACGTGGAGGGGAGGGGGGAGTTTGGAAAAGAGCGGCACTTGGGCCACAGCAGGGACAGCTGACTTCCAGGCCTAAGGAGCCAAAGTCTTTGTAGTTCTTAGCTATACAAAGTATATCAAGGACTTTGGAGAGCTGAGGAGGATGATGATGTGTAGTGGTAGTTCACAGGCAGATAGTGGTGACAGCTGCTCGGGGACCCACCTACGTTACAGCCCTGGGCTGCGCTGAATGTCCTCTTCATTCAGCCTTCATAGCCCATGCTGGCTCATTTACAGGTTCCCAGTGTAGGCATTTGGTGTTATCCATCAGGCTGTACGTTTGCACGTGTCACTGCAACTTCAAAATTATCTAATTCTCTCTAATTTGCAATCTTGTATTAAAAGGCCATTGTGTTTGCTGTAATAGGTGAATAATCTGTTTGTTTCTATTCTGCTATGGTTTCCTGGTGTATTATTTCACTCCATAATTCTTATCAGTGTAATTTGACTGAATCAGAGAGATGGCTGGAATGTATACTCATCAAAAGTTTGAAATAACAGTTCTCCTGGTCATCTAGTCCTTTCCCTGAAGAGTGATGTGTGTGTTTCTTTCCTTGAAGCTGTGGTCTTCTAAACCATTTTTTTCTTACAGAAGTGTGCTTAATAAAAATTAAGGAACCATACTTGTAATTCTGGATGAACTAGAAAATGGTAAGAGTGAGATGCTGCTTTGTTGGATTGGTGTTTGCATGGCACAGATAGTATTGCCAGAAACTTGATGGTGAAGAGCAGCTTTACCTGAACATGATTTTAATGGAAGATGCAGTTGTAGCAATAACCTGGAGAAAGGAACTTCACAGACAAACATGGTTTCTTTTCCCTCTTCTTTCGCCAGTGGTCTATCTGATACAGTGAAAAACTGAAAAGATATATCAATAATTGTGATTTTTCTTTTTATGAGAATTCCAAGCAGTATTTAGTAGAAAGGATAATCTACTTGACCTGGAAAAGATAGCTGGTTTTATTGTAACATTGACAATTTTTTACCTTTAGGAAAGATTTATTTTGTGTATGTATGTGCATGTACTTCCCACCCCCCAGGGAAGAGTGCTCGTAATCACGATCCACAAATGTGGTTGTTTTCTTTACTGAGCTAGTTGTTGCCTGTCTCCTGGTGAGGTTTGGATTCAGGTTCTGCATACGTAGCATACTGCTGAATTCGGATGTTTGTGTGAATTTCTACAATATAGGTGTTTCTTCATCAGCTGAAAGGACCCATTTCCTCTTCCCCTTTTCTCCCTCCCTCCCTTTTCTTTATCTGGGAGAAGGCTTTAAGGGCCAGGTGTGTCTGGACCAGAAAGATTAACCTACTGGGATATTAAAAACAGATGGCTCAGTAGATGTCTCTGTATCGTGGGAACAGATTTTAAATTAATAATAGGTAAATTAAAACTGCATCTGCTCTGTAAATGTATTCTGCCTCTTGAATAGGCTTAAAGCTGTCTGCGTCACTGCATCAATTTATGAAGTAAAGTTGAAATACAAATACCTGAAGACAGATATCACAGATACCATCTCAGCCTGATCTCTGAAGCACACAAGTAATTTGAAATGTTTTGGTAGAAGGAGTTATGTAAGTCGCACATGTCATTACAGCGTGCGTGGTGTAAAATTCAACCTGTACGAATTTAATGGCCTCAGTAAAAGAGTTTGATTATTGCTTTAAACTGATTATTCAGGTTTTTCTCATCCTAGAATTCTATCTGAGAGAAATGAAAATTTTTCAGTACAAGTTAAGATTGATATTTGAGTGTTTTGCAGTTTTCTAAATTTCATATGTTCCAGAATATTTCAGCAGTTCATCTGCTTGTCAGGTGATAAGGTCTCTAGTCATATGCAGACCCGTTTAAAGCTTTTCCCTTCCCTGCTGCTGGTGGCCCGGGCAGTTCTTAGGCCAGCAGCACTTCTGCCTGGGCAATGTGCAAAGGCTGCTCTCGCTGTTCTGACAAACTGAGACACAGCCTACAACAAAATTTCGTTTACCAGTGCCTTCATTTAGTGCTCTTTTTTTTTTTTAAATTATCAGCGCCGTTGTGGTATCATCTCCAGTACAACTGAAACACTGGTGATTGTAGCAGATTTGTGTTTCAGTACCACGTAGTCCTCCTTAGCACCTTTATCGTGACTAAAAATACGAGCAGACAGACTGCATTTAAAAACATCTCCACAGTCTGCCAAAATCTTCTGCGATTAAAGGAAAAGTAAAAGTTTCTCAAGACCTTTAGCACTATAATTGTGTAGCAATTGAAGTCTCAACCACCTGTAAAATTATTTGAAGAAACAACAGCAAAATCTCAGCCATGTGTTAAGCGGTCCGGCAGTCAGTATATGGTGTAGCTAAATGGTTTGATGCTTTATGCAGAATTCTGGCTTTTTTTTTAGGTTAAAAGGAAACCCAGGTAACCCTGTTCTGCTAATAATCCTCTTCTTATATCCCAGATCTTATGCCGGACATCAGATCTGGATATCCCAGATCTGATGTCTGGCCTAAGATCTGGGATATACGAAGGAGAATATTTCATAGATGGAGGTGCTTCTTGAAACAGTCACTGTGGTCTCTCCTGAGACTGCAGCGAAGTATGTCCACAGTTGCAGGGCAGGGTAAGGGGTGTTTGGTGGAGACTGAGTCTATGTTATTTAAAGCTTTATGGCTGATAATTTTCCCTGATTTACGTGGAGGTGAATACATAAAGTAGAGGCCAGCCATTATGTACATACTTATTTATTCTTTGAATTAATTACATTGAAACACCCTACAGACCATAAATACCGGAAATTAATTGTACATGGGGCATGCTCAAGTACAGTATTGCTATTGTATTGTGCAGCAAGTAACTTTGACATAGAGATGAAGCAAAAGGGTGGCCAATAATTATGCCTTTTATTATTAGCAGTAGTATGTTAATAGTAGTATCTCACAGCACTTTATTAGTCAGTAAGAGAAGCAGAGAACACAGATGAAGTGACTTCACTAGTGTCACTCAGGAAGCAAGAATCTGAGAACAGGACTGAAAATGCTTTTTCTTTGCTGTTATTGCTGCATAGTCTTCCCTGTTTGTTAGAATGAATTAATGCTTACTCCTGAGTTAATCTCATCCTTGGCTTTCACTAGGTTTCACTATTTCAGTTCGTATCATACCTCAAAGGAAAGGTATGAAGGGGAGAAAATTCTAGAGTGAATTCATGTGGGCAGACAGCAAAACAAGTAGATCATTGCTGTGGCACACCCTGGAAGTATTCCCTATTGAGTTTCCTGGCCTTTGAAGTGCTTCAGAGTTGGGGGCCCTGTGGGAAATAAAAAGAGCTTGTACATACTCTAGTGCGTACTTCTTTTGAGCCTAAAGGGAAAAACAGAGCATTTTGAAGACTTCTCAATCTTCTATTAAAGCTTTTATTTCATTAAAATTTTATTAGGAAGTTTTACATTGATTGATTCCTAGATTGAGTCATTAATTCGTAGCTAATAACTGTGGAGCTCTAATTTCACAAGTAATCCACATTTTATTGTTTATATAGCATACAGAAACCTTTCTGTATAGTGGTTTCTTTTACTGGTCCTGTTCAAAAACCTTTGTCACGCTGCACCTGGGTGCTACAGTGGCTGCAACATATAGAAAGGGAATACAACTTCCATTTAATGCTGAACACATACTGAAAAATTTGGGAAGTCATATAAGGTCAAAAGGAGTTGATGCACTGAGAGACACCTGACTTTCCTGAGAGGACTGAGTTATAAAACAGCAAAAATGCATTGTCTAAATATTACCTGTTTTTCCACTGTAAGAGACATTAGTTAAAACACTTGCATAAGTGAGGAAACTCTATAAATTTTTCTGTAAGGTTGTTTATTGCACGTGGAAAGCTTAAAGGCTTTTTAACAAAACCAATCAAAGGCATAGGCATATCTTATGTTAAATCAGTAATTGATAAAATGTGGACTTTTCTTTGCTGATAGGATTTGCTACAGTTACATTTTTATTTAGTAAGGAAAATTTCATTGCTAAGTTACAGATGAACAGCGTATTATCAAGGCTTGAATATTAATCCCTTGATAAGGGATGAATGAGGATTTTTTCATTTGATATTGCCCTTGACTATTCTGCTTTGTGATGTTCTTTTAAGGCTTTGCACAGTAGGCATTTGATTAGCCTGTAATCTGATAAGATCAAACTTGTCCATGTCTTCTGCTTTTTATTCAAGTATCGCAGCTTGTTCCACTTGATGTGCACAAAGACAGCTTAGTTTCAGAAGGTGAAACTATAGATGAGAAGGGCATGCTAATCTTGTTTAATGTGCCTCTTTACTTTAATAATTGCAATTTAATATTATTTCCCCTTTTGGAAATGCCCAGACCCCCAAATCACATAGTTCCAAATGCTTTGTCGCCTTTCGGTCCCTTCAAGCCAGAAGACTGACTACTTTCCTTTGTACCAGCAGCAACAGGAAGTGGTAAAAGGACGCATTTTATGATCTTATTTTTCTGTAAGGCCCAGTTTCCAATAAGCAATGGAACCATCTGTTTTGGCTTTTCACTATGCAGCGTAAGTGTTCTAAGTAATTTAGGTCAAGTTAGTTAATTACTTCTGTCCTGTGCGGTTGAGTTGGTACATGAAGCAAAGTTTTGGCCTATTTAAGTCTCATTTATGGTCTTACAGTTGTGATTACACTTAAAGCTGTGATTTATTAGTATCGAAAAGGGAGAAAACCAGTTTAGTAAAGCCATCAGGAAGTTGATGGGGCAAAATAAGCATTTTTGGTTTGTTTGCTGCTTTCATGCTGTCTTCCCCTTAAATATTTAGCTGTGTAAATGCACATTTGTAAATTTTGGTGTTCCACTTGGTACATGTTCTCCATTGGAAAGTGGTGAGAAAGAGACCAAAAAAAAGGAGGAGGAATATGGGCCCTTCTTCTCTAATCTTGTGTGGGTTTTATTTTTTGAAAGCTGAACGTCAACAAAAATGTGATCTGAAATAAAGTGCAAATAGTGTAGTATCAAGGAGGACCAAAAGGCGTATGGAAGAAGCCAAGGAAGTATCGTGGCATTGACTGGGAGACGATGAGCAGTGAAGTACAAACGAGCATGAGTTAAAACCATATAACAGAAAAGGTTGTTGACACTTGCATTGCCCCAGGGCATCAACTTGGTAGGTTCAAAGTAGGATTTGACATCCACAAACATGCTAGGCATTGTCTTAATTGTTAAACTGAACTTTGGACTGGATACTGAATCTTGTATGTCAATGCTTGTTGGTTTCTAGCTACTGGGGGATAACAGACTTACAGGGCAATTATTCTACACCGGTGCACAGAGCAGTTTTTAAATGCCAATTCCCAAGTGCCTTTGCTCACAGTGTAAGACTGGACTCCAAAATGCAGGGGTAAGATAAAGTATGACTATTGCTATGTTCTTTGAAGATTTGTCTATGGCTCGTTTTTTGGATAATTTTCATGAGAAGCATTTGTGAGGCCTGGCTTTCTAAGGGTCCCAAGCACTGCTTATTGTCACAAAACCATATTATCTATCAGAATCACATACTCTAGTCATGCAAATGCATGAATAAAATAATACTTGTAACAGGTCACTGATAAACAGGCATTGTAAATCTGTGTTACAGCTTATTGCAATGGCAGGAGTTAGAAGAGCAAAAGTCAAACAGTAGAACTTACTTTAGAACTCAATTCTTGCATGCCATGTTTCAGGCTTTAGTGTATATTCATGGTTGATTATAGACACCCTAAAAATAGGAGCATATAATGGAAATGCTGACCGTTCCTGAACTATCATGATGGTAACAGGCACTGCTATAATTAGGCATGCATCTGAGTAGACAGTGTAATATGATTGCTGTGTTTATACCCTGTGCTGGAAGGAATGTTTGTTAATACGCACAATTCTTTTAAATGAGTTGGGCAGCAAGAGTTTGTGGAAAAAAGATGCTGAGGTTTATATCATATTCAGGCGGATGTGCGTGTATATCAAAAGACAGCAAATACTTGCAGGATATTAGATAACTCTGGTTAACTGCATAACGCGTTGTTATCTCAGGATTGAGAAAAAAACAGAATTTACCTGAAAACATCTGACACTGTACAATTCAGCAGGAGAAAACATGCGAAAAGTTTTCTATCTTTATATTATAAACAGAACATGGTTGAGATAGGTTGTATTTCAATAAGAACTTTTCTTTCCTCCTTTTTTAGGCATTTAAACTCTCCAGTCAAAAAGTCTTTTTCTCCTGTTTTCCTTTTACTGGCAAATTACTATTTCTTATGTAATTTCAGAGGTCAGAGCCCAGCGGTTGCTGAATTTAACTTGCTCCTGAAAGCATATTCCTTGGAAACTTACGGTGTTGATCCTCATCCTTGCAAGGTAATAGTTATTTTTGCTATCATTTAATAAAATGTTCTTTTCACTAATATTTAGTAAAAAGCCATTAATTGAATTGATTTATCTCTGGTTTTTATCCAGGCATAAATAGGGGGTAGTTTATAAAGGAACTTACCCTGGAACTGCATATTACTTTTAAGCCTTGGAGGAACATAGACTGCTTGTCATTTCTGCATCAAAGGAAAGGTCTCTTCAGAGGAAGCAAAGCATCATAGCAGAATGTAGTACAGTATCGTAACAAAAGCTTTGATTATACTTCATAATATCTTTGCATTTAATACAAAGGTTTCTCTAAATACTCCAAGTGTGAAATATTTTATGTTTGGCAAGGTTTTTAGGATTCAGCATTATTCTTGTCCAGAAGATGCAACAAACTTTTAGTCCTTGGCAGATTAGTTTTTGGAAGACCATCAAAATATGCAAATCTTAGGAAGAACAGCAAACCAATTGTACAGAGGGGAGAACCAGATACACATTTGCATATTCCTCCATTTTGCTGTTTTGTGGTTCTCTATGAGAAAGTGAATTTAGTTACCAATTGTGAAAATCCCTTACACCTGCATTTTTAATTACTTGGTTTTATCTGGAAAATCTGCAGTGCTTGTTTTTAGCGTTACCTATGTATGTTTTAACTGCAGATGTTACTTTGGCTTGTATATCATCTCATTTGGTGGCGGGCGCCCTTAAACAGTCAGCTCTAACACAGAGCTGCGTCAGATTTCCTATGTACTTTTCTAGGAGTAGTGGTGCTGTGTGAAACACAGGGACTGGTTCAGAGCTCAGTGAAGTCAGCAACTTGGTAAACTTTAGTTTGAAACTACACTGCAGAGTTTCAGAGGGCATCCCAGAGTCTTACGTCGGCATTTAGGACAGAATCAAAACTGGCTCAAAATTTCCTCTTCACCTGTGTGGCGGGGCTTGTAGTGTGGGGGCATTCAGGGGTTCACAGCCCATGCTTAAGGAAAACTATTTGGTCTTCTGTAAGTGAACTGCAAAGCAAAGTCCTTCTCTGGCTCCTTATAACGTGCTCCTTCCAGTGCTGTGGCTGCTACCCCAGAAGCATCACTGTGTCTGTTCCCCCATATTTTATTGGTGGAACATGAGGCACAATAAGGTTGACAAGCTTTAGCAAGGTGAGGGTCTGGAACTTGGGATGGACAGGAAATCCAGTTGATACAAAACTGACCTGAATCGTAGCTCAAAAACTGTGAGCCAGAACTTTTATTGTGGAATTAAAAATTTAAAAAACAGTCATTCCTATTTGAAAGGCAAGTAACACTGTAGGTTGTGGTTTGCACTCAAGTACTTGCTTATTGCAGTAAATGCTGACTGTTAGCAGTACTTCCAACACAACATCTCGCAGAGGAAAATGTATTGTCAGATCTTAAAAAATACTAGTGTTGAAGGAGATATGAGTCACTGGTTTGTAGTTAGTCAGCACGTTAAGAATGGGACATACACAAAAGTATGTTTTCAACAACACTAGTAAGTATACCTAAGGATTTCCTGTTGTCATCAATTACAGGTAGACAGAAACAAAGAATAGGGTGCTGTTACTCAGTTAAATGGCTAGAAATAAATAAGACCTGTGTTGCCAAGAGCAGTCTTTGTTCTTTATAAGTGTACAATTTGAAGGCAAAATTTATTTCGAAAAGGAGAGTAAAATAGAGGTAATCTATAGTGGAGTGACAATTCATGCTATCAGTAAGAAATGTGTCACTGCATGAGGGGGAAATTATATTTCTTTTTTCTCTTTCAAGGACTCAATGGGGACAACGACATTTTTAGGATTCACAGCTGCAGGATTTGTAGTGTTCCAGGGGAATAAAAGAATTCATTTGTTGAAATGGTAAGCAAAGTGTGAAATGTGAAGTAAGGTTAGATTAATATGCAAGAGTCATTTCTCCTGTGTCTTCCCTTCTTCCTACTATCTTCACCTGCATTTGTTGTCTTTAAGGTGAACTACATGAACGTTCCTTCTCTTGCCCCATCATGTTTCTGTTTTAAAGGATCTTAGATGAGAAGTAGAATAATAATAATTGTGTCTCATTCTTCCTCCAGTGAAAATTATTCCACAGGGTACATTAGTGAACATAATGCACAAGTGCTAGAATTGAGTAAGTTGATTTTTCAACTGTGCTGTAAATCACCAGTGAGTCGTATTGGCAGAGACAGCGGGAAGAGTTTCCAAGACTCCACCTGCATCTTTATTTGTAACTCTTGGAAATGTTGCTATTTCCTCACTTAACTAACCTCACTTTGAAAACCATAAAACAATGTGCTTGGTAAGCAGAAGAGGAGGTGAGAATGCCTTTGGATTTTTATTTTTTAGATTCTTTTTTTAAGAAGTGGACACTTACATCATTGTCCTTGGTTTATCTGGTTTTGCTTTCCTTTTTTGCTTCTGTGAGACATTTGAGTTAATTGAGCAGCCTCAGCCAAATTTGAGAGAGAGGTAAAAGTGATCTCCTGCCGGTGGTGTAAGAGCACCGTGAGGGCCGTGCCCTCAGCAGTGTGGTGCCGAGTGAGCGCAGTCATGCTCAGGCATCGATAAATGGCATTTGAACCCACCTCAGAGGTGCAAAGCCAGTGTACGATTCAGTTACATGTGGAGCCCTGGGGATGCGTCTGTCAAATACCATCCATTTGTGATCCTGGATTTGTGCTGTAGTTTCCCGAGGGTTAATTTCAGGTATCCCTAGTCACAGCGCTTTGGTGGTTTGTGCTTTTAGCGTAAGGACAGTGTAACTGTAAGAGTAGCACTTGCCAAGCACATATCCACCATGCTGTGGGAAATGAGCTTCACGGCACTTAGTTTCTTGGTGTATTCATTTAGTCTGTTGGCATGTAAACCAGATACAAGATGAAATAGTGATAGAGGAAAAGCCATTAAGCTGTCTCAGTGTTACATTGGCCAGTGGAAGGTCAATCTGCTGAGATTTAACTGAACACCATGTACTGCTCTTTTCATTTCTGAGACCTAGAAGCGAATGCTAGTAGCTTTAACTGATATTGTCTGAAATTCACACTACATAGCAAAAATCCAAATCTCATATTGGAGATTTCCTTTTTAATGGAAAAATTTGCTCAGCTAGAATGATTTTTTGTTGTTTTTTAACGTTAAAGCAAAACTCTTGTTATAAAGTTTCCAGGATGGCATTGTTCTTGCCTCCAGAGTTGTTCCCATTTCAACCATCTAACATCCAAATTTTTAGAGAAGTTTATGAAAAACCACAGTGTCTCTATTTTAGCTGTGGTATTGACAAAATTTCTGTTACAATTTAAGCTGAGGCATCACATTGCCTTTATCTGCTGCACTGCTATTCCATATGTAGGTTGTGCTTTCAAACTTGGTTAAATTAAATTTTGACATTTTTGACATTCATCAAGGTTTGAAACTCAGAAGGCCCCAGTAATAAGTGCTGTCAAACATTTTCTGTTTCTTCCTGTTGCGTTCTGTCCGTATGTAGTCTGTTACTAAGGTCTGTGATATGAAACCATAAATAAATAAGGACGGAGATAAGATACTGCTGGTAAAAAGTGCCTGCATCTAGAAAATGGTATGCCTTCTTATGCAACATATGCAGGCTAAGAGTATTGTCTTTCCCGCAACTTAATTACATTAGATGTTCCGAGATTTTAAGATATAAGAGGAATTACAAACAGTGTAATAAATAGAATGTAAACAAAAGCTGCTGCCTACTTTTAATTTCCTTTTCATTTTCCATCAGCCAAAGTTAATTCTTTGAAGGAGCATAGGGATGTAAAAGAAATACTCTGGGCTTATGTTCTCTGCTTTAAAGAAAGTTAGAATATTACATGCTTTTATGCTAACGGTTATAAGATTTCTGTTGAAGTCTTACATTTGACAACCTGCTTGACTTTGGGAATCAGGAAAACTTGCATGCAAGTTGCTTTCCTTACCTGTAGATCTATTTTTCCTATACTTAAATGATTTTTTCTCTTTCTAGGTGTGATGTCTATAAATTGAAATTTGAAGGGAAGACTTTTTATGTGTTTGGAGCTCAGAAAGAGGTCAGGTTTAATATTTTTACAGAATTGCTGTGTTTGGTTTAGAGTCAACTGAAATGTAACATCATGTTTTAACTAAACGAACTTCTGAACAATCAATAGTTGTACTTCATATTCTAACTAAAATATAGAATACGAGTGAATGTGAATATTGCTGTTGTCAAAAGAATGTCTAGTTTGCAAAGGGTTGAGACATTTCCCACTTAACATTCATGCAGCACTTTGTTGATAGCTTGTGGTTTTGGTCATCTGTGTAGTCATGTTTTAATGGATTTTAAAGCACTAAAGTTGTACCCACCCACTCTAAATCATGAGCGACTTCTGTATGTGAGTGAAAATTCAGATGGGCATTGATACCTGGATCAATGTGAGGTATTTTTGGCTAACTACGATCATCTCCTGAAATGTTGGTCAGCTGAATAGGCTGGAGTCTGTCCTAGGTAGTTAGAAGTCCTATCGTTGGGCTCTTGACATTGAAATGATAGAGATTTTTGTTTGCAGCATGCTATAATCGGTTCTTCCCCTAGCGCAGGTTGGTGTAGCCCAAGATTATGGCTTTGGACGCCATCTAGGTAAGGAATAGAAAATGCAGGGAGGAAATAATGCCAGAGGTATCAGGGGTTGTTTGTGTGGTTGCAAGGAGGATTTGATGGTAGGACGCAGGGAACAGGGAGAAGTGGATGCTAAGCAGTGCAGCAGCTGTGCAATGTGGAATATGGAACATAGAGACTTTCCTCCTTGGACTTTGGTGTGAAGACCATTGGTTCAGATTTATTTTACAAGCCACTTGTACATATGATCTTCCCTGCCCCCTCCAAGCATCCCCTTTTATTTCTGAAACAATTGTCCAGGCAATTTAAATATCAGCTACGTATGGGTCATGCTTCTGTGAGCGAACCAAGGATTGAGGCTAGACAGGAAAACTTGGTCTTCAGTGTATACAGTTCATGGTGATGCCATCAGGTACAGCTCCTTCAATCTTTGTGAATTCAACATTTTCATTACTTCTATTTGCCTTCTTTTCCTTACACTTAGAAAAAGGCTGTCCTGTCATTCCATACCTCTACACCAGCAGCCTGCAAGCATCTTTGGAAGTGTGGGGTGGAGAACCAGGCTTTTTACAAGTATGTAAACCTGAAGTCATTACGTATACTAAAAGTAAAAAAATGTGCATGTGAGTAGAAGATTGTTCAATGTGACATGTTCCATTTCATTAACAGAATTCAAAGTGCAAACAGAAAATACGCAAGTTAATGGAGAATATTATTTCATTTCAAGACAGTGTTATAAATTGTTTAAAATCTGAATGAGGCAGGAGGATTTTGGCAGTGAATAATACCACTTTGTTCAGCACACTGCTTTTGCTGCTCTGTAGTGTGAGATGTTGGATGGACACAGTGCTGCACTTGTGTTTGGGAACATAGTTATTAATCTTAGCCCAGCTGTTGAATACCTTGAGAATGGAGGAAACAGTCTGTTATGCTTGATTCTCTGGGTTCTTCTGCCGGTAGGTAATGTTCTCCCACTTGAAATCCAAGGTTTAGTAAGAGCTGATTGAAAAAAAAAAAAAAATCTCTCAATGATTAAAAAAAAAAGAAAATATTCTTAGATACATTTTGAAAGATGCCGGCCATCTTGTTGTTGTTTTGTTTTGTTTTGTTTTGTTTTTTTAAAAAAAAGCCTGTAAATTGACAAGGAAAAAGGAGTATCTTCCTCCCTGTTCCCTAAAAGAGAGCCTGAAAATAATTCCTCGTTAAAAGGCCCTTATGTGGTTTTTCTGCCCTCCGTTGACTTTGTTAGATCTGTCTATTGACACTTCCCTTCAGGCATGCAGATTTTATTCTTGCTACTTAGTCTCTCCTTACAGCATCTTGCACATTTTATAAAAAATATTGGTTTTGTGTTGGAGCATAACAAAACCAGGGGGCTGCTATAAGGGTAAGTAATGACTAAGGAGGAAGAATGTGTTTTCTAACGTGGATGTTAATGATCTGCTTTATTTTGGAGAAGATTCCTTCTTTCATTTCAACACTGATACAATAATATATCAATATAATCTATTCAATTGATATATTCAATGAAGAAGCAGGAAATATGAGCTAGCAGAATACAGCTGTTAATTCTCTATGTTAATATCGACTGTGCTTGGGACTGAATTAATAAAAATATTATTAGAAAGTGTTTTCCATTGAAAGTACATGTAAGTAGGAAAATAGTGCATGGTGTTTCAGCTGTTTTATTTTATGTTACTAGAAAAAAATTCAGGGAATTGGAAACAATTCCCACCCAAAGGAGAGAAATTAGTGCTCGAAGTAAAGATGTCTGAGGGAGACTCACAGGAGTATCATCTCTCTGCTCTAATTGTAAAATGGTTGCAATATTAACTATTTGGGTTTGGCCTTGATTGGGTGCCAGAAGCCCACCCATCTGCTCTCTCACTTCTTCTTCTCGGCAGGTCAAGAGGAGAAAATAAGACAAAAAAACTCATGGGTTGTGATAAAGATTGCTTTTGAATTACTGTCATGGGCAAAACAGACTTGACTTGGGGAAGGTTGATTTAATTTGTTTCTCACCTTCGTACTCTATTTTCAAATGTCAATAGAGACAAAACTAAAAGCACCCCTCCCCTGTTTCTTCCCAGGCTCAACTTCACTCCTTCATTCCTGACTCCTCTATGCTCTCCTTGCCCTGAGCGGGACAGGGAGGTGGTTAATGGGGGTTGCAGTCAGTTCACAGCAGTTTCTCTCTGCTGCTTTTCTTTCCTCCTCATACCTTTCCCCTGCTCCAGTGTCCTTCACAAACAGCTCCAGCATGGGTCCTCCCCATGGGCTACAGTCCTTCCAGATAAACCAGCTGCAGCATGGGTTCCTCTCCATGGGCCACAATTGCCAGGAGTGAGCTCCTGTGCAGGCTCTCCAAGGGCTGCAGCTTCCCTAAGGACATGTCCACCTGCCATAGTGCAGGGTCCTCCGTTGGCTGCAGCCTGGATATCTGCTCTGGCATGGTGTTCCATGGGCTGCAGGGGGACAGCCTACTCCACCATGGTCTTCTCCACAGGCTGCAGGGTAGTCTCTGCCGTGGCACCTGGAGCATCTCCTCCCCTCCTTCTTCTCTGACTTTGGTATCTGCAAGACTGCTTCTATTTTTTTTTTTTTTTTTTTTTTTACTTTCCAAATGTCTTCAGTGTACTACTGTGTGGTTATTTCCTTAGCATGAGTTCTTGAAATTATACTCACCTGTTTCAATTTTGTTGGGTCCTAAAAGAGGACTATTTTAGTAAAATGAAGATTGGTAGTGATATTCAATACAGAGGAACCCGACTGATAGATTGGAAAATAGTAATGGTTAATATGTGGAGTGCAGAAAAATAGTAGCAATCTTCCAAACATGAAACTGAAGCCAAAGCAATCTGTAAATAAAGGCTTACGATAGTAGTTTTGAAACAGTGAAAGTTTTCATACATTTCAGAGAAACTGAGCTGTATAGTGTGGACTGTTAGTTACTTAACAGCATTAGATAAATCCTGTTTATGTTCTCTATGATAACTAAGGTATTCTAATCAGATTAGAACAGATGTTGCCAGGTTGTATAAGTAATTAATGATAATGATACTTTGCCTTAATTAGATTTGGTCCTCTCCTCTGCTCAGAAGAGCTTGAGACTTGGAATTTAAGAAAAGGTCATGATATCTTGGCATTTCTTGAAATAACAGAGCTTTAGTCCTGTCTTGATACAGGCTCGGGGTTGACCGTTGTGATTATTTTCAAGCAGATACAAATCATAGAAGATTGTCTACTAGGGTCTGGGAATGAGAGACTTGATATGAAATCAATTTGCCATTTTGAAAGCAGAGAACATCAAGGAGATGGTGTGTCTGAGGTAGTCTTCCATGTCTTTGTGCTAAAGGACTGTGATAAAAGGATGCTGTGTACTTCATGATTAGAGAGAAGCAGTAGGATATGACATAAGCTACTAAGAAGTTGACAGTATAGAGACATCAGAAATGCAACTACTTTTGGAGACAAGTGTTACCACTTCTGTATTATTTCACTGCTTTGGTAGTGGGAAAGTGGAAATAGCCGTATCTTCCCACAAACAAGGTGGTATTAGGGCAAACATGTCCTAGGGGCTTTTGGTGTACCACAGTTTTCCCGTCATCCTGTGAATGAAAGTCCCTAGAGAAGCAGCAAGTGTCAGCGTTTAATTTTCTTGCTTTCCTACACAGGTAATCACTTGTTTTATGTTCAGTCATTCTGTGCTGTCTGAGTTGTTTTATGTATGCTTTATGTTCTAGATTGTATAAAGGCCTTTAAAAAGTTGGAAAGCCCAATTACTGAATATTACTTTGTGGTATAAAAATAACAAAGCTTGTAATTAGCCTTGTTCATTTTTGCTTATCAGGTTCCTTCTGTGCTGAAAATGTGATGGCCTCTGTTCTTTTTCTTAAAGGTATGCAAAATCCAGCCAGATCAAGACCATGTCCAGCAGCAAGATATTTTTTAAAGGCAGTAGATTTCGATATAGGTGGGTGTTTGCTGTTCGTTTTTCATGGTAAACCATTTAAGAAAGTAAGAGAAACCTTCAGTAATTACTTAATGCAAATTGAGGGCTTTTCCTTCTTGAGGATCTGTTCACACCTAATCCACATCAGGATTCAAAAGACTTTCTGTTGTCTCTTCTATAGTGTCACTTACAAAATAAACTGGAGGCTTCATGCAGACTTCTGTCAAAGAGCAGGTTCACCAGAATAGGGCTCCATTTTTGGTGCTGTTTCTGTAAAAACAAGGATGCATCGCAAGTGTAGAGACTGCGTGCCCCCTGTAACTGGGCAACTCTGGACCAGGGGAGCATTATGAGACAGTCCAGTCCCACTCCTAGCATTCTGCTGCAAAAGGTTGCTTTTTCTTCAGCAGCTTTGCAGACAAGCAGTCAGCAGAATTTTGCATCCTTGACATTATATATCCACTACATGAGATTTTTTTTTTTTTTTTGCCTTCTTATTTTCTTCTTTTGAATGTTACTTCATTGTTCGTATATGTATAGTGCCTGGCATGTAATGGCTCATCTTAGTATTTGCTTGAATATTTATTTCATGTTTTAATGCAGTGGAAAAGTAGCCAAAGAGGTTGTGGAGGCAAGCTCTAAAATCCAGAGGGAACCTCCTGAAGTTCACAGGTATGTCTTTACATTCAATATTGAAGTTTAAGGACTAAGGAGGATTATTGTTCTCTACAAAGAAATTACCTTTCGTTTACTGTGAGGTGTGATGGCTGTCATTCTGAGCTTCCACAATGAGGCATGCAAGCCTTGGGAAATATGTGTTGCCAGTGTTACAAAATTCTGACAATAGCATATTGTCTCCCACACAAGGGAACTTAATCTATGCTGCTTGAAAGCTGTATTTAATCAATCTGTCAGATAAGTAGTTTGTATTATTTTCTGCATTATGACATAGACTGTTATTACATGATCCTGACAGAAAAGCACATTCTCATTTCGTTCCTAGTTCTTGCCCAGTTTTGAAATATTCCAGTTTGTCTATGCATATGGGTATGTTTTAAGGTATACTTGATAGTCAGATTAAAAATCAAGAATTTCATTCAGTAAAGAGAAAAAAGACCAGAGAATCTTTTTTTTGGGGGAAAAAAGATTTGGTTTATTAGAAATAAGCAGCTGGACTTTGCAATCCAATTAATACTTTCTGGTCCTTATCACTCATTGTAGTGACAGTGAAAATTGATAAGAACCTAATTAAAGTCCTTTGGAAGACAAGAAAGTGGCCAGCAGGAAAAAGCTATTTAAAAACTTTTTTAAAGGGTTACTTAACTTTCTGGACATTCTACAGCCATATCCCTATTTTTATTGTGATTTTTTTCAGGGGCAGGGGCTGTGTGTTTCCTCTATTTTTAGTAGAATATGGCTATTCCATCTATATTTGTGAGAAAATTGGATTGTCTTTACTAAAGGGTAGGAATATGTTTGCAGCGAATATTTATAAATATGTTGTCCAGCCGTACTATGAATAGGAATAGTAATAGTAAGGCCATGCAGGGATGCTTTTGAGCATACTTTTGCAGATTACATTTAAAAATGGAGTAAGTGACAGCCAAGAATGTGTTAACTGAGAACACAGAAAGCAGAATATATGTCCATCATTGAGGTGGGGTAGATTACTTGGGCAGACAAATACACTTTAAATCAAAATAGTTACTCACATAAGAAAATAGTTTATTGCCTACTTTCCGTAGGGTTTCTTTCTTCCACAGGAGAAGAAAAGATTTTAATGTAAACTGATTTTTTATCCTGTATTTTACTTTTCTTTGATTTCAGTATTTAAAGTATTTTTAAAAAATTGTTTAAAACTCTTAATGTATATAAATAAACAGGTTAGAGGGCAAATAAGTTTACAGAGCCATGTCATGTGGATTTAACACCCGTAAATAGTAATTTATATTTTTTTATAATTAACCTTCTTAAAATGCTTGCACTTACAATGTTATGGTAGCTCCAAGTTCAGTTTCTTAGAAATACTAAGAAAAAATCTAATGATTTTAAGTGTTTTTATAATGCAGGTTTTGAAATGTGAGACACCAGTAGATAGTTTGTCCTTCCAATAGCACAAGTAGGAAAAAACATAGATAATTTTCAGCTCCCAAAAAAAGCGAGCTTTAGGAACAAGTTACTCTGTGAAATAGGATTTAGGGACACGAAATGGTAGTTTTTCAGATGCAAAACATTTAGAGGAAATTATAGGATTGAAGGTAAATATATACATTTTTTTTATATATATATATATATGTGTATATATATATATATATATAAAGCTTTTTGTCCCTGCACCCCCTCCCTCAAAGTCAATTCAGTGATACCGTGGCTGCATTGAGAAAGAAACATGCAGTTGAGAGGAGGTTGTTACTGTTCAATATCTTTGTGTTTGGATGTTACACTTAAAGCACTACAGACTGAAAACCTGTTGCATGGTGTAGCATGCAGCATTAATGCTGTGGCAAGTTCTTCTGAAAAATATACAGTGGATGATTTAATATTTTGCTTCCGGGGCATGCCTGAAGGAGGGATCTTTGTAAATAATTGCGGAGTAAAAGCCTCATGGGTGCTCCCAGGCACAACTATTTTTGGAGTTGCTTGATAGCTCTTTACAGCAGGCACAAAGATCCAGGGGATGCAAAACAAGTCTGTGGAGGTATTGTTGGCTTGGAGTGATTGTAATTACAGTAATCTGAGTGAAAAATTTCTTTGGATAGTGAAAATTTAAATGAAATAGTTATTAGAGACTGCTCACAGAATGCAAATAGGGACGTAAGTACCGCTGGGCATACTTTAATGAGCAACGAATCATGGCAGTTGAGCAAGAAAGCTTGTTTAACCCCACTGAATATGTAATGAGATGTAATGTGACTTAGAGTAGGACATCTGTGTCCCAAGTTTACCTAAACCCTCAGCAACACACAGTCCCATCTTTTCACTTGCAATAGGTGCTTTGTTCAGTTTGTTTGTCTATGTGGAATTGTAAGTCGAGTCTTTGTGCAAACTTGAAATTCATTTTGTGAAACTTCAGCACTGTACCTATGTATCATTTGAAGTCACGTAGAGTCCTCTTCCCTTTCATCTTTGCTTTTGTCAAAAGTAAATATTTTATAATATAATGGTTTAGACTTATTGCAGGATTCTTGCTTCAGGACTGTATCATCTAAGTGCTAGGTAACTTATTCTAAAGAGCCATTTTATTTTCAGGTAGTACGATTTTAGGCTAATGAGCCTCATAACTGAAGTGAATCAACAGCATTCCTCAAACTTTCTTGACAAAGTTCAACACCTGCTACCAGGAAAGCCTGTTAGAGCCAAGTAAGACAAGAAAGAAAACCAGCCTGAGCACCTGGAGGCATGGTGTAGAGGCAGTGCCTGGGGTGCGTGAGAATGAGAGCACTGTGTACCTGTTAATGGAAGGGATATGGTTGCTCCTGCTTTAGTCTTTAGTCTGCAGTGCTCAAACTGTAACAAACCCTTTACCCAGTCCCAGGGGCAATGCAAAAACATCAGGAAAATGATTTGTATTCTCTCTACCTTACCTTTCCTTGAAGCCAAATACTCATGTCTGCTGTGAAGCGTGGAGAGGAGCAACACTTAAAACCCGCTTGAGATGAGAAGGAGTCAGGAAAGTAAACCAGCACAAAACCTTCTCTTACACTTCAGATCTTGAAAGGTTTATGCCTGCTGAGGGTGCAACATAACACTGCTGAAAGCAGCATTCAGCGTGCAGAGTCTGTTATGATAGCCCAAGGCCTATTGTAATTTATGCAAAACAGTCCTGAGATGAGATATATTGGGCTGTAGTTGTTTCCTTGTGAATAAAATGACTGTTTTCTCCATTCTTTTAGAACCAGCATTACCCAGAGTCGCAGCTCTCCCTCGTTGAACAAGCAACTCATAATCAACATGGAACCTCTGCAGCCCCTCCTTCCTTCTCCCTGCGAGGAGGAGGAGGTTCCTTTAGATGAAGGTGAGTCACTTACCCTATTCCTGACAAACACTACCAATACTTAATACAAAATATATGGAAAAAGGTGTGTTACTGACTCAGGGATATGGAAAAAATCTAATAATTTCCATTAGGAGTACACCATTAAGCCTCTGCATGTCATACTGAGAAATGATCACTACTTCAAGGAACTGTGCACAAGCCTCATGTGAGATACATTGTGAGGAAAGTTACTGCTATTAAGCATTATGTTTCAAAAATCTTTCTTAGGTTGTCAGGTAAAAGGAACTAAACAGGAAATAAAGAATTCAGCATAGCACCGTTTTACTAAACAGTAACTGCAGTTACTCAGGAGTGAAAAATGGCAGTTTACTGCTAGGTGTATTGTTTTTCTTGCTTTCCTTTACCTTTATATTTCTTTCTTTCTGTTCTGATGTTAGGAAAGATTCTCTGCTAATTTAATTCCATTGACAAAAAGTGACGTTATTTGAAGGTCAGCTAGGAAAGAGTCTGCTAATTTAATCCCATTGGCAAAATGAGATGTTATTAGAAGATCAGTTTGAATGCATTTTATAGAACAAGGTTTTCTGTGTATTTGTTTTTAACTTGATATTTTAAAAATCACATTCAACACCTAGCTTTTTGAGATGCAGTCATTACAAAGCATGGTATGAATATCTTAGCCAGTTTAAATGAGGATAATTCTCCCTAATGAAAAAGGAAGCCAATGAAACAAAACCTAACAGTGATTCTTACTTGAGATTTTGCGAGATAATTGTTTCAGAAGTTGGGAAATACGACCTCTGCTGCTGCTGCTTTGTTGTGGACAAGTAACGGGAAACAGAAAACAGCTGAGCAAGTATGTTCATTTTCATGGGAGTACATCCTAATTTGATTTTATAGGAGTCATATGGACATATTTTGTTCATTCTTACGAGGTTCAACACTGAATGTAGTAAGAACAGGGTGAATTTAATTGTCTGCATACTTAGCTTATTATAATGAGTAGTAGTAGCTGCATGACATGTAGTTTATTTTAACGATTACTTGTTTACCTCTACTGTGAAATACTTGTATCTGAGAATTCACTTTCTGGCAGCCAAGTACCAAGCACTGTGTTCCTGCTAGGCAGTAGCCACCACTGCAGAGTAACAACAGCTTGCTGCTTGTCAGACTGCTGTGCCACACTAACAACTCTAAGCAATGAAATCCATTTTTGGAAACTGCTGACTTACCATTGCCATATACTCACCAGAGAGTGCTGGTTTCAAATGTATGTATATTACGCAGTTTTGAAAGTCATATTTCCTTTTTCCACAGATTGTTGTTACTACAATTTGATAGAAATATTTGCTGGTGGGTTTCTTCTACAATATGTTACGCACAGTTAAATACCACCAGCTGCCAAGTTAACAGTAGTTAGCTCCTTTACAGTGTTTTCCTGCAGCGAACTTGGCTATCTTGCAGCTTGAACTGATGTCATGGCTCTCTGGCACTGATGCTGGCACTCAGTCCACTTCTGTGGATTCCAGTCTTCTCCCTTGCACCAGCTCTGGGTGGTGGGAGAGGGAATTAAAAAAAACCCCAAAACAAAAATACATAAAAAACCCAACAACAACACCCCACCCCACAACCGTACAGTTTCCCACCACTGGGTGGCTCAACCTTTAAGTGGCTCATCAGAGAGGGTTGGGCAAGGTCCTGTGCAAGGCCAAGGGCAGGAGCAGGAGATGGGGAGAGGGAAGGCAGCTAGCCCTGGGACAGACTCAACTGCATTGGGAAACTACTTGTCGTGTGCTACACATGTGAAACAGCCTTGCCATCTCTCTAAACGTATGGCCCTGAGGCAGAGGTGGACACTCTGGGGTGCTTTCCAAAAGGCCTGCAGATGCTGTTGTGAGGACAGTGCAGCCCTACCTGGGTCAGATGTCCCACACTTGTATTTCTGCAAGGTGCTGCCGAGTGCATACGGATGTTCCATCTGGTCATGGCCGAGACCTTCACATGGTGCTGCACTGCGATGTGTAGATGGGACCAAGCAACTAGTTAGAAGAGCTGGCTATAATGGTGCTGTCAGCGGCACGTACCCTGGGCAGACTCAGGAGATTGTACAGCTTTGTCTTTTAAGTGAGCAAAACTTACTTGTTCTTATTTTTAAGTTGGCTTTATATATTATGAGCAAAACACATGGCCAAAAATATGGTGGCCTCAGTGTCTGCTTCCTGAAACTTCTGGAGAGATGAACTCTGAGTTGGCTGAGCCTGGGCAAATGAAACTGAGCTAACAGAAACTGCCAGGTGAGAGGGAAGATTTTGTGCCAATTACTTGATAGTTGCTAGGGGACAAAGCCATCAGAAGTGGTGATAACAGAGTCTGCAGGAGATTTTGAGCAGCTTCAGCCTGCCTTGTTGTCCTTAGGCTAATCCTTTCACATGGAAACTAAACTATACAACCAAATATTGAAAAACAACTAAAGCCCAGCCATTCTCCCATATGAAATTCCATCTCACAAATCTACTCAGGCTATCAAGCTGAAGTGAAGCTGTCCTCCAGAAAACCCAAACTGTCCAGTGGTTTTGCAGACATGTAAGAAAGGGTATGCTGACTAAACATGGTCATAAATTACCACTATTTGTGGGAAGAAAGATACCGGATGCCCATGATATCACTGTAATAGTTACCTTAGCAGTTAACACTTATGTAAGAGGATTTGAAAACAAGTAATGGCATTTTATTTTTTATTAGAGTGGCAGGCGAAAGTATCCGAAGTTTGCCTATTGTTGTCTTGTTCTTCAAGAGGCAATTCTTCAGTCTGCACTTTGAGGCCATATACAGATGTCCAATGACTAATTTAAGCACCCAGATTTGAATTGGTATTCTTACTTCACTGTGCTTTTACTCCTGTTTTAAGTTATAGTTATGTAAGTGAATTACCTAAAAGATTGGCCACCAGCCAATACATATTTTATCAAATTAGAAAACTAATCTCAAGTTCTCATGCCTTAGGTTTTGCAGGTCATCTCTGAGTCCTTTGTTGCTAGTGCTTAAGATTCTTCAGGCTTTCATATTCCTTGTTACTGACTCTTGTTTTGCACTGATGTCCTTTCTGTCCCAGAAGGAGGAAAAAGGCATGATAGTGTAAAGATGCAACCATAAAATTACTGTCACGCGTAGAAGGTTATCACATGGAATAGATTTTACATGTATGAGTGTCAGATATTCTTGGAGAGATCGTTTCTACCTTTTGAACCTAGAAGACATTCTTCAAAAGGCACCTAGCTACAAATTTTGAAGCATGTCTGGAAGAGTGATTGCAAAATTCATCTTTGTCACAGACGGCCAAATTAAGTCCTTCAGAATGGTCCTGTTAGGTCCTTTCCATGGTCCTTGCTCCACATGCAGTTGAACACATTTCTGTTGGTATTGCTATAGGAATTGTGTGGCTGACTTCTTTCACCATCTGATCTGGTGAGACAGATTATTGCCTGATCTGATCACTTGGCAACTATTTTGCAGGTGGTAAACCATTGTCTTTGGATTTCCCAGAATCAGATGCTGCCAGGGCTTCGCGTATTTGAATAGTCCAATTTAAAAAAAAAAAAAAAAAGGCAAAACCATGCCTCTGAGTTACAAGATATTAATGTGGTTTTGACAAAGTGATGAAAACTTCTTTCAAGTTGCTTGATACTTGCGTGCTCAGGTTTCATACATGAAGCATTTTCCTGGTGACATTGATTTTTTGCCTTTGGAGCAACCAAAGTGAAAGCTGTGTGCTTCAGTCATTCTGTTGATTGATTTACCTTGTACGGTATTTCAGAAAAGAAAGAGTTGATGGTACAGGCTCATTCTAAATTCCTCCTGTTTAAAATCCATGTTCCTCATTTTTTTTCTTCCCCAGAGTTACACACTTTTTAGCTGTCCTCATTGATTTTTTTAAGAATATTTTTTCGTATGAAATTGCTTGCCTGTGCATCTGAGTTGTGTACAGAGAGCTCATTTCCTTTAGCAAACTTATTTTTGTGTGTCACTCGAGTATACGAAATGTTGCATTAATGGTAATTAATTGGTATGAATGATATCTTTACTTTATAATGTGGAGTCTTTGTTGCATCGTACAAGCACATATGGGAATGAGCACACACCAACTACTACCAGTCTAATTATCTGCCTGTTTGTGTGAGTTCTTATCTGTGCAAGCTTTGGTTGTGGAGCAGAGGCGTATGGAGCTTTTGTGGGTACAGCTTAGGCAACAACACATGAAAAATTGGCCACTTATGAATAAGAGTATGAATAAATATTAAAAATACGCTAGTAAAATATGAAAGAACGTTAAGTATCTCTTCACATGTTATGTTTGTACAGCAAGGACACTATAACAGGTAATCGAGTCCACTTTTTCCCTTGGGCACAGCTCAGGGTTGCTAGGTTTAATTTTTATTGAAAAAAAAGTTGCTGGTTTAGTGATAACTGTTTCTCTGAGAAGAACTAACTAATACACATCTTGTCAACATTCATATTTTTAAAAGCGTAACTGCTGTACATGAGACACAATTTATCTTAATACATTGGACAGACAGGATCATGAAACGTCTTGTGTCATGTAGCATCAAAAGCTTTTCTCCATGAAATTAGCAGAAGCAATACTCCTACTAGCTGATTATACCTGGTGTGTGGGCATGTATGATAACAAAAATTGTAATATATATGAGTTCATCATGATTTCTTAGTGACTTTTCTAAATAAAATAACAGTTCTATTTTTAAATTCCTGTGGTTTTCAGAGATAATTCATTTATTCTAATAGACTATTAAATTTAGTGGAGGCCAAAGTGACCATCCTTAGGCCAGGTTATCTACTAGTTTTTTGGTAGTTTTTTAATGTTGAGATAGTTCTTCTCATTCATGTAATAAAGCCTGGTCATCTTAAGTTTCTCCTGCTACTGTGCACTTTGTCTTGCAAGTTTCTGTGAGTCTCCCAAAGAGTGATCTGGGCTCAGGAGATCTTAACATCCCTGCATGCGTCATCATTTTCATGGTCAACAAACTGAGTTGGATTTACAGCCCTCTAACCGTGTAATTGAGCCCTACAAGGTCTGAAAACAACTTTTTTACAAGCAAACCTTTTGCTTCAAGGTAACGATACCTAATGCTAACAACAGTTATCTCTGCCAGATTTCTTCCTTCATAACTTATTTACAAATTCTCAGATTTCCAAGTGTTTACTATGCAGTGTGTCTACAAAACAAGGTAACTACTTTTGTTACAAACAAAACAACATTACACTCATCACCATAATAAGGTACCTCCAAAATCTGAAGATAGGTGATATAATTCCTTTTCACAAATACATTAAGATTGTTATGCTTGAATAGAAGTTTCCTGTTCACAATTTTCACTGGCTGGGGAAGGGTACTAGTTTGGAGTGTTTTATTAGTATTGGTTTTCTGGTTTTGGGAGAGGATTGTTTTTTCCTTTTGTGAACGGTACTTTCTGATTTTTAGAGCAGTTATGTAACTGTCTGCTGTTTTCTGCCTCTTCTGTAACAGGGCATGAATGCTAAAGGTCTCTCTGCCACAGTTCCCAGCCTTTCCGCTGTGTGGTATCCAGAGTAGCAATTCAGGCAGGAGGAGAGTGACAAGAGCTGCAAACCCGATTAGTTACTGAGAATGGACCCCTCACCTTGCTGGCTCTCTTCTGCACATAGAGAGTCCCGCGTAGCTCTGTAGGAGAGAAGCAGGCTCCTTGTCTGGAAAGTCTTTGCTGGAAAACATCTTCCAACAATTATGCAGGTCGCACTGCCCATGTCAGGTCATGCAAAATCTTCTTTCTCTCAGCATGGAACCTGTTCCTTGCTGAGAGTTCAAGTAGAGACAGCGAGTTGCTGACTCAGCTGCAACATGAATCTCACTTAGGTTTGTGTACATGATTTGCGGGCAGTGACTTGAAATCTCACAGTCATTCCTCTTTCGCATTAACATGGTCACATTAAACATAAATGATACGTGCTTATTCATCGACATGAATGTGCTCCTGTTGGAAATGTTCACAGCCTTGTCCATGTGACACTTGTGTCCTCGATTAGGTTTGTCTTTGCATATTGAACGTGGTGGTGGTTATTGTAAGAATTGGTGCTTTCTGGTTTTTGTAGCTGTGTACGCAGTGAAGATTCAACCCTTTTCAGTGAGATTTTAATGATCCTCTTTTGGTTGCTACAACAGTTATGAGAAAAGCAGACAGAATCTTACTTTTGAAGTGGTGACAAAATGGAGATAGAAAGTGAAGGGACACTTCATCTTTCCTCAGGCCCACAAGGAAGTCCTCGCAGAGAAGGAAAGGAAGAGAGGAGTGTTTGCCCTGCAGGAGGAAGGAGTAAAAGGGAGGGAGCACTGCTGGATATTGATACTCTGTGGGCCAGGCAGGGTAAAGGAGCCACTGTAAAAACGCTTTCCAAAGCTCTATCGAAGCAGGCATCTTTCAAGAGAGAAATAACTTGGTGTAAAATACACATCTGCAGGACTCCCTTCCCTACCCCCTTCTTTCCCACATATTTGCATGCACATCATTGATTTTATGGGCAACAAGGACGTCAGATAACGAAGACTCGGATGGCACAGCATGTTGTAAACGTTAAAGGTAAGTATTCTGGGAAGTGAAAGACTACCTCCCCCCCAGTACACTCCTTCCAGTTCATCTTCTCTGTGTGGTTTCAGTGGACCCAGTAAGAGCTCCTTTCCCACTAGGGATATTTCCCACTAGGAGAGTGAGGTGCTGTGCACGTGGTTGCATTCCAGCTTCCAGCTGGAGCAAGTTATTAGCAGCCAGCATATATGCGTCATGCCTTTTTTAGGAGCCTGCGTGTTTCTGCTGGAGGGGACAGGGAAGTGCCGAGCCTTCTTAGGCAACACTTCTTTCTGGTGCATATGAATGTCTACAGTAGTTGTCTGCAAGCAGGAATTGGAGCACGTATGCCAAGAGAGACATTTTTCCCAAACTTAGGAGTTCTCTCTTCTTTATACACAGGCAGGTCACCTTTGATTCTAGGCTTGAAATGGAAGCATTTTAATGTCGTTGGTTTGCCTTGTGACTAAGGTTTGTAAGCACAGCATAGGGTTTTTCCTTTTGTATCTATACATTTTCCACAAATACTTTCCAGGCAGCGGTGGGGAACAGACATCAGTGGCCAAATTGAAGCTCTTCAGAAAAATAATGGCCATAGTGTCATTTTGTTCTGTGAAAAACAGACCCTGAGTGCTGGCCTTTTGTTTCACTGTGCTATGGTTTGATGCCTTGGATATTTTTATGCTTGTGTGTGTGTTTCAGCTGTTATGCTAGCAACTGCTAACTGAGATGGATGCTGTGGAAGTTTGTATTGTACGTTATGAGGCATTTGGAAATGTTTAAAAATAACCCCTCGTTCTGTTCCCTGCTGGGATATTTTTGTTGGCCATGTTAGAAGCTTGTCATTTGATTCATTGAGGGTGACTTGTGTTAGTCTTAAAACTCAGTGGGAACTCAATAAAAGGTCAAAGCTGGTATGGGTAGAGCCTTTACAAGACTTTGAGAAGAGGAATTAATAGTCAAAATGGTGAAATGTCTTGTAAAAATCCAAACCAAGAGAAGCATTCATTTGCGGATGGTTAACCACTGCAACAAGGAAGTGTGCATTCGATTACTACGGCATGGCTCCAAGATCACAGCCAGAAGGGCTGGTAAATTTACATTTATTTTACTCAAACCTTCCCCCTCACCCCCGATAGTTTATAATGGTAATACTGGTCTCTTGGAAAGGAACTGTACTCTAAATGACAGCGTTACATCGAGTACAGCAGAGAATAAGGATGAATTACTGACAGGAGCAGAGTTGCAAATGGGGAATGAATGAGACGAAACTTAAATGACATTTGTTGTAATATCTTATGTAAATTGTGGATTTATTTGCAAATTGCTAACGAATGAGTGACTGGAATTTTGCCCTTGTAGTTTTCTTGGACTGAGGGGAAGAAATACCTTGAAACTGTGATAATTTCTGATAATTTCTGAATAGTCCTTAAATTAGCAGGTATGTTGGTAGCAGATTTTGAACATCAGCTGAATACAGTAGTGGATACAGTTTAGTGTTTTACTGCAACTGAGTGCATTGGGTTGGGTTGCCAGATCATAACTTTGTTGTTTTTATTATTCTAGATACTGAATAATTTAATATTCTGAATAATAGTACTGGGGGGAGGTTAGGCGGGGAAAGGAGTCTGATTCGAATCCCTTTTTCACTACACATAACAGGAGTCCAACCGAAGGAAGATAAAGTATTCAATATTGATTGGGATAGCAACCAAAATGGGCTTTTTCTTGTTTTTATACCAAATCCCTTTGCCAAAGATAGATTGGCCTCTCTGTCAATCTATATGTCTCTGTTTCTTTAATGAAGTAAGACATTTCAAAATATGTTTCTCCATGCTTTCTGTGTTCCTGTTTATTTTTGACATTTTTGCATATATAGGTTGACAGATTTCAGTCTCCATGCACCTATATAAAACTAATGCCTTTGTGTTGAATCCTCATTTCAGAAATGAGTATTTACAGAAGAATTAACTGAGAGTGTTCTGGCAAAGACCAGAATATTCTTACACTTCTGGCATCTGAAAATCAGAAAGCAGTAAGCACAGCAGACATGGGAGAACCTGCCTCTTGCAGTGATTTGTCTCTGACTAGCAACAGCTCCTGGCTGCCTTTGCTTCATGAATTCGCCACTCAGGGGAAACTATAGTGTCTATGAGAATGCACCTAATTCCCTTGATTAAAAAATTAGTAGCAAAATTGAAAAACCATTAGTATTTTGTACTCATGTGTTTTGACATGTATTTTGTATTCTTACATCTCACCTTTTGTATTCTTACACCTCAAGAGGTTAAATGCTAGCTCCAAATAGATACAAGCCATGTTGTTGGTTTAATATGACCAGTCTAGTAACAGATTTGTACATTGGGACTACATTCGTTCTTAAAAACCTTGATTTTGCAGTACTGTTTATAGAATGTTATTCCTTTTGGCGTTCACATGCATAAAACCTGTACATCAGCATATAACACCTGTATATCAGCGTATGAAACCTAAGGACTGGAGTTAGCTTATGCAACACTCATGGCAGGCGGCATAACTCCTTGGGAGAACCCTGTTGCTGAGTGGGGATGCTGAAATGTCCCACTCGTCCTTTTCTTGGGTGCTGAACTTCCACGTCAGTGTGCAGCTTTTTTCAGCCTTGCTCTCTTTGACTTGGTGCTAGACACTGAGTCGCTGCCGTCCGTTCACCAGCTCCTCCCCGTTCTCTGAGCTGCCGACAGATGCATCTTGTCTTCTCATTCCTGCTCCCATGATACACAGTTCTCTCTCCCTGCTACCCGCCTCAGCCTTTTCCCTGTTTAATCCTGGTTCTGGAAGAAGGTCAGCAGTGCTGGGGTGGGCTCCTTCCAGGCCAGAGGGAGGTTAGGGACAGGCGCCCCAGTGCGACCACGATGCTGCCTCCTCTGCTGTGCTTCTGTCTCTGCACTTTGGGTGCCGGGTCTGACAAGCAGAGCGGCGGTCCCCAGTGGGTGCCGTGGCTGTGACGTTGGTTGAACGCCGTGCCACACAGTGCAGTTGGGACACCCGTTGTAACGCCACAGAGTCACAGTGCTTGCAACTGATTTGAGATGGAAACTGTGAGAGGGCCTTGCTCCCTTCTAGAAGTTCCCATAAGACTAAAAGAAATGGTAATGGCCATCAGGAAAGCCAGATCACTGCCTAAAAAGGGGTTACTATAAACTGTCATTGATTTACTCTCCTTGCAAAGTGAGAACAGGTGTCTTCTATGGGCACGGGATGTGGACAAGGTAGGAATCTGTAGCCTCCTATTTCTGAGGGCTGGATATCTGGCCGTGATGTGGATCCTGCTTTGATATAGATCCTGTGTAGGGGAATATTTGAATTTAGTGCGGTTCTAGATTCTGTTTCTCTTTCCTGCATTTTCTTTGTGACTTCCATGCACTTTGCTCAGGTGAGAAAGTCACCTTCTCCTTCCCTCCAAAAGCTCATTCTATTCGTAGCACAAATAAATTTTGTCCACATTGAAAATAAGCAAAGGAATACACAGTATTTCTAGAGGAAGTTGTAAAAGGGATAGGAAGGAACTGTCCTGTTTGCAGCCTAGCTGGTCTTACTTGTTTATATGTCTATATGAAGTATTCCCAGCACTGCTCTTTCTGGACCATATCTAATTTTTGTGTTCTCTGTTTAAAAGAAGGAGATCTTCACATTTGTTCCTTTCTGCACTGTACAAAGCCTTACAGATATGTAATTGTGTTTGCATGTCTGGCAAGTAAAGCTGTGTGTAGTACGTCGGGCCACTAGACAATGTCTGAACTGAATTTTTTCATAAGCAGAGGACACATTTTTCTGGGGTGCTGTATTTCCAGCAACTGCAGCGTCTTAAGAATACTAGAGCTGGGGCTGCCCTTCATCCTGCTAATCCTCAGCTGCTGGTTTTGGCCCCTTTAGAAACACTAGCAGCTGACAACATTTATGTCAGATCTCTTGCACGTTCCTGTTCGCAGCCGAGGATCACTGTAAACTCGTGTTTTATTCAGCTGTTCGTGTTCTATCTGCTGCAGCAAGTTAGAGTTTTGGAGCAATCCCAGTGTCTGATGGAAGGGAAGAACTGAGTTTTGGCTAATGTAATTAGATCTCTCTGGCTCTGTAAAATTTGTCCAGTTGCCAGAAAAGTGTAGAAAATTTTTGCTATAGATACAAAATAAAAGAAATAAAATTGAGCTTATTTACTTGATATTCCAGTAATATGTATTAAAAGATTCTGATCTGTGGAATGTAAATTGCTGGTAAAAATGTAAATGAAGACTGGAAGGAAGTTTTCTCAAACGTAATTCAATGCTCAAGTTATAGTCCTTTAAATCAAAACACAATATGAATTTTAACTGAAGAAATAGTACTTTTCAAAATCTAGCCCAAAAAATTATACCAGATTATAGCCTTGTAAAGGTATCAGCGAAATAATTTATATATGAATAGGAGCAAATGATTTGCAGCAATATTTCAGAGTACTTAAAGCTTATTAGCTATGGGATTGTTTTAGCTTTTGTATTCTCTTTTTCCACCGGGAGACTTTGAGGATTTTTTTTTTTTCTTTTAACCTAGCTTTATAACTTCAGATAACTGACTCTCTTGAAGGCTATCCAAAAAGTAAATAATCTGAAAAGCTTGCTCCTTTCTTAAATTTGTGTCACTGGAATATTTATTGTACTGTAGAATGATTTTGAATTTCGGTGCTTTCATATGATGTTCTTGTGCCTGCACAAGCATTGCAGGTGGTATGTGCCATAATGAAACTACACTTGTGTCTTTTGACACCATCAAAATCTGAGTGGCCCAGCATACTTATCCGTATATTGCAGCATGACTGGAACTTTGCTGTGGGCTTACACTGACCATAGCTAATAGCTAATTGTTTCCTCAATCCTTGACTTGAGAAATGTTGTGGTGTTATAGGGAGTATGAAGGAAAGAAAAGAACAGCATTATATGTTTTTCAAATGTCAAATGAATTTGCAACAGCAGCAGTTAATACCCATGCCAAATTTTGATTCTTTTTTATATTAAAATATTATTTATTTATACTTGTATTTGACTCATTTAAAATGCAGTTACTTTGATGTAATATGTTTTAACAACATGTAAAACCAGTTCCTTCCTTTTCTTTTTTTTTTGCTTTGATGCTATGGAATAGGATGTAATTTTTTTACTACCATAGTAGGAAAAGAGTATGGGTAGGATGGATTGGCAGTAGTAATTGTTTTAGTTTCATGTGTGCCTTCCTCTGGTAGTGTTGCTTTTAAATTATCCACTCAAACTAAATGGTGGACTGTAATGATGTATGCTTCGGAACTGCAACCCATTCCAATTTTAATACAATCCCTTCAGAAAACACTGATTTGAGGTTCCTCCGCTGCCTTGTGTCTACAGGTTAATCATGAAGTGAGAAGTTTGCCAGTTGTTTGAGAAAAATACAGTTTTAATGAAAATTAATATGATCTTTCTTGTTTATATGCAGTATGTATATTATGCATGCTGGAATTTACTCTGAGGAAAGAGAGAAGGCTCAAGAATCAGATTGGGGTGACCTTTCTTTGCAGTAGCTGCAGCTGTCTTCTCTATGATGAGAAACATGATGAAGATATATTAGTGACCTTGCATCTAAGCAGGTATAGAGAGGCCTATGGCCAGGATTCTCAAATTTGTGAGGTTAAAATTAGGTCCTTTAATCCATATTGAGGTGCCTAAGTAAATGGCTCAGTTTACCTCACTCCTTTTTAGAGAAAGTGAAAAGCATATTTGAAAATCAAATTTAGTACTTGTGTATCTAAAGTCATGTTTAGGTGCTTAATGTTGGCCTCCAGAGTTTAAAAAATTTGGCTTTTATATTTTAAGATATCATGAGTGCACTCTTAGATGACTAAGAGTATGGTTTGGTGATCCAGCATTACCTGCTGTTACAGTATGCTTAGGAGAAAGATGCCCCCAATTCTCTTCTCACCCCTTAGTGTTCACATACTGTTGTGTCTAGTTTCAGTCAGTTTGCATCCTTCTCTTGATGACTGTGGCAAGCATATTTGTTAATGCAAAGACTGGGGTAGGCAGTAAGTTCCAGCACAAAACACGTTTCATGCTGAAATGTGATGAATTTCTAAAATGGCTGTGATAGGAGAGGACAGAGTAGTTGAGGCAAGGAATTATTAGCAAGGCAGTCAAATCAAGCTAATGAGAGACACCTGCATTTTCTTTATTGAGGACAAGGTTTAATTTCAGCTGTGCAGATCTGCTGGCTAGGTGCTGCTGAAAGGAGCACTCCTGCCCTCTCTCTGTCCCCAGTAACGTGCCGTACTCGTGAGAATATTTGACAAGCCATTTCGGGAAGAAAAACCATCAGAGAACTAACCCGGGAAGAAAAAATTATTTTCCTAGGTTATATTTACGGTCTGGCTCTCTCAGGGATGAAATGAGAGGAAGCAGAAATGGTCTTTTTGATTGATTTAGCCAGACTGTGAAACCTCACCTGGAGGCATGGCCAGCTTATCTCCTAGACAGCAGGAAAAGATCACAAATTACAGGGCAGAGATCTGTCTGGGCCATTTGGAAGACTTAAAAGAGGAAATATATTTTAATAGCTAATGTGCTTTACTGAAGGGGGGGATGCTTTTTGAGGGTGGTGTTCTGTAATGAAGAGGCTTTCTGCAATGAATATAGCAAAGCATATAAAAGCGTGCATTAAGAAGGGGATCCAGAAAGTTGCCATGTCGGGTAAGGAGTGAGCTGGCTTCTTCAAGGAGCGATTTCATGTAAGTAGGTTTAAAGTGCAAGTTTTCTGTCATTTCTTATTCTTTTAGAAATACGTGTAACATGTCATGTATTTTATGTTGCGTTTATTGGCATTTCATTCCAAGTGGTACTAAGTTCGGTATAATTTTAAAGTTACCAGATATTAACAAGCAAACGCTCACCCAGTTTTTGGGAAGTCTATAAACTGGGGTACCTCAGTAAGTACCTTACTTACCCATTTTTGGAGAACATGCTAACAGAGCTGCAGAGGTCACATGGAGGATTTTGTGGTAACTGTCAGGCACTTTGGCATACAGTAGGGAACTATGGCGGATATTTCCATGAGGAAGTGTCTTAGCAAGCTTTAAGATTCCTAGTGCAGCAGCCCCATCTCATGAAGTGATAATTTGCTTGTTTAATTTCATTTACAAAATTTTGGCATTTTAACTTGGTTGTTAAAACAAGTTAACTTGGTTAACTTAGTTGGCAGATTTTTCTGCAAATACTGAGTATTTCGGGCTCTGTCAGAAATCTGATCATGTGCCTGTGTCTGTCTCAGGGCAGGTCTACTGCTGAGTGACCTGATAGTGCACAAGTCTGGTATCAGTTATGAAACTGAGATTTTTGTGGATATGTCCTGAGCTGACCATGGCAGTCATGTTAGATATAAAATGGCAAAAAAAACCCAACCCAAAAAAAAAAGTAATTGAAAATAGAGATTGTAAGACCTTGTCGTTCAAGAAATGCAAAATTTGTAACACTGAGAAAGTCTAGAAATCAAGTGTCACCAACTTCACTGAAATGTAGTTATGCCTACTGCTAGTTGAATGATCAGTCGCCAATGGCATAAGAATATTCTTTTGCTATCTATTCAGATAGAGGGAAAGTAGGTTTCAGAAACAAAGTTAATAATTTCAGTACAGTGAATGGTATTTGCAGTTCTTAGGACTAATGATGTAAAAAAAAAAAAATCAGTGAAATTTTCAAGAAAAAATGTGAAAAGGCTTCTGATCTCAAAGTGAGATTCTTTGCAAAATTTTGGTCAATTATAGTTGAGTTACTGTTTAAAATGGTAGCTTAGGATGGTGATCCAAAATGTACCTAAGCTGTGTATCTTCCTATATATTGTAGATGTCTTTATGATTGGGATTTTTGCTTTTCAATTTTTGTTGTGTATCATATATTTACAGAACACTGATGCATCTATTCCTTATAGCATGTTACAGATCATGCTTTATTTCCCTCATCTGAAAATTACTGTAATGAGCCTTTTGCTTAGTTTATTTTTTTGTTTGCCATCCTTTAATAGAAAACTTTAATAGAGCTTGCTGAGACCTTTTTACTTCACACTGAAAACCATTATATATCTTGTGTAGTTACCACTGGAAATGTACTGCTTTTCAGATTACTTGTTTTTCTGTAATAATACATTTTCTTTCATACCTTGTTGTTTTAAATTCTTCGAACCTTAATCTTTACTGCACTAAAACTGGAATAAATCTTTGATGATGTCAAAGTTTGCTACCTTGTATGGAGCTGTTTCACTGAAATCAAAGAATGGGTCTAATTTGAATTATAAGTAGTACTTTTACATGAGTTTCCTGAGTTACTTGTTGGATAAGTCATGTAACCTTGTATTGGCATGTTACATACTATATGTCTATACACCTGTCTATATGTTATATTTGGATTAGTCATTAGTAAAGAATGGAGAGCTACTTAACATCACAAAACGAGAAGTACTAACTGCCGCACATGATACTGTGTGTTGTCGGTTCCTTTTGCACATACATGGCATCTGATGATGGTAATGAGTGTCGGACATGGGACAAATTTAAAACTGTTTTAGCATCACTTTGTCCGAGCTCTGTGCCCGACTCTCCTCCCTTCCACTCCTGCAGCTGAGAACTAACAGCAGTCACTGCAGTGTTGATATAGCTGCAAAACAGCTAGAATTTTTTGGCAGACTTAGTGCTGTTAGTGTTGGACTGGAAAAAGGGTAGTAAATTTTGAGAGGAGAGAGCTTGGGCAGAGAGTATGATCATAAGAAACAACCGTACCAGTAGGGGTAAGAAAGACTCCTCTGTAAGGGGAGAGAGAAATTCAAAGGAGAGGGAGAAAAGAGACTGTAAGTATGAAGAGCAGAAAGATGATTGGAAGAAAAATGAGACATAAGGAGAGGCAGCTTTTTAAAGAGGTGAGGCATTTTTGTTCCATTTCAATGATATCTAATTCTCATACTGTGCATCAGCCTTCCTCTCCTTTTATCCTCTGTACTGTTAATATGAATTTATCATGATAATCTCTTGTCTCTTTTTAATGTCATGGTCTGTTAAAAATTCCCAACCTCACCCATTAGCTTATGACTTTGTCCTCATTCATTGCCAAGAAATAAAGGTGGGTGGTTGTTGTTATTATTATTGTTGTGATTGTTATTATTATTAGACATGAAATAGCACCAATTCACATATGTACTAGGTATTCATTTATATCAAAAGTCTGGTTGCAGGTACAAAATGAGCTATTGTGTTCTGTTTTGCGTTACACCATTATTAGTGGTAGCTGCGTCAGACAAAATTTAGCAGATCTGGTGTACTGTTGTAAAAGATGTTGCCCTGCTCTGGAGCTTTTCAGAAAGTTTCTCCAGTTTTTGCTAATTGTGTATGGTGTGGTTTCAATATATAAAATGATTGCAGAATCTTCTTTCCAACCTCTATTAGATGCTATTGGAAGACTGAGTTTTGCCAACAAGAATGCAGAAAGTTAGGATCACTATTTTCGTCTGCTTTTTTTTTTTTACAGGTATTCAACTGCCAAAGGAAGATGAGATTTCAGTACCTGTGACTTCCAGCTCCCCAGTTAAGGACACTGGGGAGAATGTTGATCTTGCCATTGAACAGGAAGAGAAGATGAAAGAGGAACCTTTAACCATCTCAGAACTGGTATACAATCCTAGTGCCAGCTTGCTGCCCACCCCTGTTGATGATGAGATTGACATGCTCTTTGATACCTGCCCAAGAGTAGAGAATGAGAAAGATGATACAGATTCGTTTGAGGAGCTGGAAGCAGATGAAAATGCATTTTTGATTGCAGAGGAGGAAGAACTGAAAGAAGCTCGGAGAGCGCTTAGGTGGAGCTATGACTTTCTAATGGGCAACATAGAGGTGAATGCCTTTGTGAAGAGTTTCTCCAGACTTCTCCTTGTAGGCCTTGGACTGTTGTTGTTTGTGTTCCCTCTTCTCCTTGTTCTCTTGGAGTCGGACCTTCAAATCTCTTTTCTCCATGAGATCCGTCAAACGCCGGAGTTTCAGCAGTTTCATATTGAATATTACTGCCCCCTTAGGCAGTGGGTGGCTTGCAAAATAAACTTCATTCGTAACATGCTGGGCAGCTTTTAAATTTTAAATAAATATGATACAACTAAGGGCTATATTCAAAATTTCAGTTAGGGCCAGCTTTCCATAATGTCCTTGGGGCCATCAGTTGGTAGCTGTCTTCATATCTAGTTCATTACAGGCTCTTCAGGTTTTTAAGTTCCCTTTACATACTTAAATTGCCCCTTTAGTTACAGGCTTATACAGTCGCCTTTCAGTAACCAAAAAGAAGCTTTATTTTAATTGCACTTCAGACTTCCAGCTCATCTATTACATCATGTAGGACGGGGTCACAATAAGTTTCATTATCCTTAACCTTTCAATCCATGACACTAAATCCAATGAAACTGAAAGAAAAACTTTTTTGAATATACTCCTTAGTGCAGCAGTCTCTCCTAACCAATGCCTATACGAGCAATGTTTATGCTGAGGTTTTGTTTTTGTTTTGTTTTCCTGTTTGTTTGGTTTTTTACATTTTTATGTGTTTAAAATATTTTGGTAAATTTTTAGCAAAAGACAACTTATGTTATTTAAACGTACAAATTGGTAAGAATAATGCACAAGGGCATGTAGGGTGTTTTTAGTGTTTTAGCAATGATTTGTTTTTAAACTACTGGATGGAGAATGAATGAGTTTAATGTAGCTCTGTGCAGAGGGACTGTGGTTTGGGAAGTATATGGAAAGTTCACTCAAGTTCAGTAGGGGCTGCCTGGGGGAGGTGAAACGACACCAGAGGAATTTCTGAAAGGCACAGTTGCAAAGCTTGGGGAAGTGAGCAGAACTGAAAAGTAATGATCCTTTCTTTTACCTGTCAGGTTGTCTTACACTTTATCAGTGCTGTAGAAAGTCTCTACAAGATAGTCCAAGTATGTTTTGGAAGACAGGGAGTCTTCAGTCTAAATGTAGATTATTGTACATAACATGGAAGAAGATAATAGTAAGTAGCAAAAAAAAAAAAAAAAAGGGCAAAAAAAAAAAAAAAGCCAAAACCCTAGCTAAATCAGTAGGTGAGTGACCTACTTTTAAAAATGATAGAGAAGAAAAATGTATTCCTTTTTAAAAGCAAAGCATTAGGCTGTACAGCTGACATAAAAGTACTGTACTGACTCACAGTTAAAGGCTTAAACACTTTAAGAGATGCATCTTCATCCTTGATGCCCGTTACTACTAATCTCTAAGACAACGTATTTTCTGTGCATACTAATATGCTTCCTTTCACATATAGCAGCATACTTACCCTCTTTCCCTGTTATTACAAGCCCAGTTACATGATGTAATGCTGTTTCATGTAACATGGATTTGTATATCTAAAGGTATTGCAGTATAGCTTAGAGAATATACTTAAGTAAAATCTTGTCAACGGTGAGAACATTTGAAGGCCCTCAGATGTACCACAGAGGTTGTATTTAAGAGGAGAAGGTTCCCCCCCAATATTAGTGCAGATGTATTTTATATTTGAACTAGGGAACTCTGATTTTGCCCTCAGAGTCTTTCTCCTGCTTAGAGATTTGTGAATTGGAGACATATTTAAGGCTGTTTTATCAGATGTGCATTTAACACATTGTAACCACATCTCTAATTCCTACTGAATAAATTCCTTTAGTATCAGTGTCAGAGAATTGGTTTTGCTTGGCTTTCTCATGTAAGCCTTTGCAAATGTCTAGTTTGAAAATGGCAATTTCCTTAGAGGATTTCTCCTTCCCTTCTAATCTTCTCGTTTTTAAAGGACAAAACAGTTACAGGGCTTAGGAGTTCCTTTTCTCAGTTGAAAACTTTTGGATTGCTATTCATTTCCCGACTGACAAAGGCCAAATTAAACGACGGCCTTTTTTCTCTTGTCTTTGTTTGTTCTTGCTAACCTGATCCCCAGAAGAATCACTATTGATTACTTACTTGATGTGTATTTCTTCTTGTGCTACTTGCAGCTAAATGATCCTTTCCCACGAGGTAGTAATCGTTAAGCCTAATAGAAATGGAGAGTGATCTAAAGTAGACATTTGGCCTTAACAGGAAATTATTCACTTGCATTGTTTCGGAAAAGGTGTTTCAAGTGGTGAAGGCTGTGAGAACCGGCATCCTGCTGGACTATGGAGACATGGTTCCATACAGACTCCTATATAAGTGAGATAATTGTTTAAAAAAAAAAAAAAAAGTGAGATCCTATGCGCAAAAATATAGTCTTGTCCCTGTACATTACAGCACTTCAGAACTGGGAGTATTGTTATGCTTGATTTAACTCTGTCAGAAAATAGCTGAGTTGCATGAGAACATAATCTCAGAAAACGTGCAGTGCAGTGAGGTTTTATGTAGGGTTAAATGCGAGTGTGTGTGCACACGTGACTGCCTTCACTAACCATGTGCATACATTCAGGCCTGGCCTTTTAAAATTCTTCCCTTCCTTCCCGATATTCTCTGGTCTATCAAAGTAATTTAACTGAAAGTCATGAGAGTCCTATAACCACACAACACAAACAGAAGTATATGGGGATATTTTGAGAGAGTAGCAGTCTAGTATTTTATTGGTGAGGATGACAGACTTGGATTATGGAGCATCTATAGGTACAGTATTGTGTATTTCTGTCTGTGCTTGGATTATATTGTAATATGTTATGTACTTGAAATCTATTTTGTGGTTTGTCTAACATTTATAAACATAACTCTGGGAAGAATTAAAAATGGTTTTATTTCATGGAGACTAAGGGGAAAATATACCTGTAACTTGAGCCTTATCTTTGTACAGTGAATTTCACATTTCTATATGTCAACATCCTGATTGTTTTGTATGTTGATATGATGGCAGGAATCCCTAATAAAAATACACTAGAGAAAAGCTTTCTGCAGTTATGACCATTCTTGTGGTGACAGATGTTTCGTAAATAATAGTTTTTGTTGAGAATTAGTCAGTACTTGATATAGTACAGATTTCTTAGGACTCTTACAGGATGTTTTTACATTTTTTTTTTTTTATTATTCATCAGCTGGAGAGACACTAACAAGGTGCTTTAAAATAAACTGTGGTTAACATGGCTTCAGATATACTAAACAAGGGCCTAATGGTGTGCCCAGATACCACGTAAGAGTTAGTCACAGTCTTGAATTTGTCCCGAAATAAAATTACTACACAGGGAATATAAATCGAGAAGTCTGGTTTTAAAGTCAGGCCCTGGCTGTAGACACATGGCTGCAACCTTTTGGTGGGAAGATCTGGCCTAGACCGTTACGCAAACAGAGCCGTGCAGCTTTTGGATGGAGCTTGCTTACATTAAGTTGGTTTGGAGCTCAGACAGTGCAAAAGCATCTGGTAAGAAACATACAGTCTGCAAAGAGAAAACTGAACATCCTTTTGGGGAGCTAAGTCAGAGAAACCACGGCTACTTCGTGAGCACATAAAACATTTAGACACAGACGTGTCTCTCTACTGAGTAGAAAGTGCCAAGATGTAAATGGACTGTCGAAATGAAATGTAAAGGGCGAGGACTATATAGTACAGGTATACCTGTTTATTCAGTTAAAATGGCATAGGTTATAACGCCGCCTTCAAAAGGGGGTTGCATTCCTTCTTTAACGTTAAGAATATAGCATATCCTCTTCAACATGGCTTGCATTCTAAGTACTTGCCACAGTTTATGAAAATAGTTTGTGTGCTTTGGGTAGAAATTCGGCATTTGTCATAAATTCTTTCTGAATAATGACACACGAAATCTCCCTAAAATTACAACTCACTGAAATGTCATGCCAAATGCGCACCTGAAGAAATGAGGTTGCATTAATTGGCGCTAATGGTTGCTGTAGGTAACTGTTAGAACTTGACAACAGCCATGTTGGCCAAACTGGAGATCACAAGCACTGGAATGCAACAAATTTCATCTTGAAGTCAAGGTGCATTTCTCAACTTTTTGGGGTTTTTTTGTTGGTTTTTGTTTAAATCCTAAAGGAAGTAATTGTCTCTTCTGTTTGTATGGGTTTGCTGTAGGTTTTCTTAGACCTGTGTTTTATGGGGGAAGAGGTTTCTGAGACACCTTGTGAAGATCTCTCGTGGCTGTTAAATGTCACGCTACGACATTTTGATCCCGTAGTCGTATTCATTCTGTCCCTCTACAAAGGTGATCCTTCCTTAGCCTTATCCTCAGAGATTTGTAGGAGTGTTTTGAAGCTGTCTTGCTTGCAGTTCCTTTCTTTTAAGGCAGGTTGTTGCTGTTCATCTCAACCAGATGAACTCCCTGCAGCAATTCCATCTTATGCTGTTACGGGGATTCACAGTTTGCCCTCTACATCTCTCCTAGTTCCCTCCTAGAAAACATGGGCACTATCTGTTCCTGGTGAAGTGATGCTTAATGATGCAGTGGGAATTTAAACCTGTGGAGTACTGGTTATCAGGAAAGTTTTCCTGATATAACCACCACAGCTCAGTGCTTCTGCATTACAACGAACTATAAGGCATTAATTTCTACTTCACAATCATGTAGAGGGGTGCAAAAATTGTTACAAAAATAAAAATGAAACATGAGCATGAAAAATTACCTTCTTTGTTAATTTAATTCTGAGTTTTCCTATATTAACTTGCTCTTAATTTCGATCCAGATATGTTTGCTGAGCTCACAAAATGGCAGATAATTCAGAGAAGTGGTGGCTCCTAGGATCTTCATCAGCGTCCTGATGAACAAATACCACCTACTAATTGCTAGTCACTCACATTGCTAGATGAAGAGAACATAATTGGTTTAAATGGACTAGAAATTGAGGTGAAATAGCGTACATTTCTTTGATTAAAGAATAATTAACTACATTGATTGAATAGGGCATATATTACTGGAAAGAGCTGTAGATAGAAGAACATGGAAAGCCTCTCAGTTGCAGTCCTGTATATCCTATTTAGAATCTATAACAGAAGGATCTACTAAACGTAATGTCTTACGAAAAGTCTGTTTTTAAAACCACTTTAAAATATTTTCTGATTTTCAGTATTATGCACAGGAATAGTTTCCTACAGAGAAGTTTTGAGGGGACTGCAGGTATTTTGAAACTAACAATTTTGAAATTGCAGTGAACCTGGCAATAAAAACTACAATGTCACATAATGTGCCCACTGCTTTCCTCAGATCAAATCTTCAGATTTCTCTTCCCACAGATAGAGCTGGGCAGACATAGTGAGATACACATTAGGTATGGGAAAAAAGAACTTCTGCAAAGCCAAATCCAAAAAGCATCTGAACACAAAGTTTGCTTAAATCTTGTTCTTGGCATCTAAGTCAACAGCTGTAATCCTCACTCAGTAGGTATATAACCACTGGAATGCCAAACTCAGTAGCATAGCATCTCATCATCTCCTTATGATGACCACTATTCCTTTACTGGTTTTGCCTACGTGATGGCATGTGCCATTTCAGCCTGAGATCCACAGGGAGCTAACTTAAGCCAGAATAGCCAAGTTGTATTTTCTTTGGACAGCCCACCAAAGATATTACTAACTCCATTACCTTTGAGACCGTTATTCTATCCCCACAATTTTCTCCATGTCAGATGGATGGGAAGTCCTCTTCCCTTCCCCCCATGACTTCCTCACCCCCCGCTCCCGACACTGCTTTGCCCAAAAGTCATTTTGGCACCTCAGAAATGAGATAAACCCATGTGTCTCTAAGGTACATCATGTGTTATGGATACACAGGGAAAGGACTGATCTATTCTTTTAATGCGTGAGCAGTGCCTTTGTCATTACAATAGGATAGCTGGCATGTTTGTGTGGGAAGGGAGCTCAGAGGCTGGAAACAAGTACTCATGACTTCCTCCTCTATGTATGCTGACCTTCTGATCAAAGTCTCCTTTGCTGTTCTAATTTCAGCAGCCACACTCCCCAAAGCACAAAGCTCCTCCTGTCAAAATCCTCATTTCCTAGATCTCTCCTCATCTTCCAGTTCCTGTGGGCAAATTTAATACAAACCCTGGATCTCCAAACCATTGCACTGAATTCCAGCATATCCCACGGCTCTGTCCGCAGCACGCTCTCCACCCACAGCTCCCTGCTGCTTCTCTCACCCCTGTGCAGCCCCCTGAGCACACAGCATCACAAGCACTTTGAGACCAGGTGGAGCCTGATCTGCTTCCGCAGCACTGGCTGCGCTTCCTAAAATGCACAGGGCATCAGATCCTTCACACCGATGGACCGGGGAGGCTGCAGAGCTTTTCTGGGGCCAGGCTGGTGGAATCCCTGGCTGCAGCACGAGTCCATCGGCTGCAGGCATCAGGGGCTGCAACGGCCGCCTTTAAGCTGCTCATGAGCTGTGGTTTGGCCATCCTGGCTTATGGGAAAAGTGCAGCTGTAGCAGTGTTGGTCAATAACAAGGCAGGCTAAATCTTTGGCAATGCATTAAAAAGAGTATTTCCTCTTCATTTTTCTGGTTATTTCCAAAAAGTGCAGCTTTTACACTGAAAGGGCTGTTTCTGAAAGCATTCTGATAACATGAAAGTGAGAGACAGTTCCCAGTTTCTCTCTCATCCTTTTTAATTCAGCACTACTTTGACTAATAATTCCCCTGAGCTGTAAAACATGTACAACTGATTCCTGTGTACTGAACAGTTATCTTGCATTGCAGCACTTGCTGTCCTTATGTATTTGCTAAAAATCTACAATTATAGCAAATTATACTATGATCCAGCACTCTCAGAGCCTTTATAAAGTACAATAGCATGTGTTTCAAAGATTTTGGCTCTGTGGGTGTCTCCACTCTCCTGCTCGTGAATAAACACCTCTGAATTCATGGCTGTACTTTGCACATTGACTTCTGGAGTTATCAGGACTTCCTTGGAAGGACACTGAAAAATGCATTTAGCAAAAAGCAGTCAGCAGAACTCTGAAATCACAAGATATGCACCCTCAAAGGCTGGAGCTATTAATCATAAAATAACAACTTAGAAAAAGGAATACAGAAAATTTGAAATTATGTAATCATTACTGAGCATTAATAAAGCAGACCTCACATCTAGCTAAAACATTTTACAACAGTGAATGTACACCAGAAAGCCCTGCTAATTATAGGTTTATGTCTCTCACAAAAGATATACAAAGCAAGGAGTGTAATCCTATTTGCAGCTACATTTATCTAAGTGTTCAGGTTCCATATAGATTTTAAGAGAAAAGGAAGAAAAGAGAAAAACCACAGCAGTTGATATTATTTTCAGCTACAAACAGGGTACGCTTCAGAAGTGTAAGCACCTCTGGTTGTTTTATTATGAGTTTCTTCATGTTTTTTTATTCAAATCCTTCCTGGATCTGGTGACAGTGTGGTAGATTTAGCCTGTTGGAAATGCTGCAGTGTATCAAACAGGAGCTAGGGAAAAGCTGTTTTGGTAGTACTACATCAGACTGAACAAAAATAGGCAAACAGATGTGAAGTAAAACTTAGCAGAACATCCCAGAGCTGGCTGCATTGTCAAGACAATGGTAATCGTGGTCTTCTGCATCTACTTAATCACTGTTATGATGAAAGCCAAAGTTAAAAGTGTGATTTTGAGGCTTTGAATAATGTTTTGATGTTCCGCTCCTACCCCCAAAACAACTAAACATTATAATAAAGGCACTAAAGTCCTACTCAGCTTGTTAACCATAACATTCAACTTTTAAAAAGTTATGTATGAAACATGTTTATCCCAGCACCACCAGCTATCTTAAGCTCTATTGTTCCTAATCAGTTTCTTATTAAGTTGTATATATAAAGAAACTAATTCATGATTTAACTTTTTTTTTTTTTGGTTCTCATTCAGACCACAGACCTAACTGCGAGTCATGTAATAAGCAAAATGGAGGAAGATTCTACATCTCTTCTTTATAAACACTTGTTCCACCAGAGTTTACTATGAAGAAGCAAGATGTTTTATGTATTTGTGTGCCTTTTGTTGCAAACCGATGATTGGGTTATATCAAGTCAGGTGTTTTAAATGTATTTTACATTACACATATTTTACTTGCTTGGCTCTATCTAGAAAACTTACACCTGGTGTCTCTAAAATAATGATAAGGCAGTGACATTGTAGTTATTTCAATACTTTTAATACTGATGATAATTTTATGAACCTAGTTTTATGTTTCTAGAAATTTAATTCTTAAGTAATTTTTTTTAAGAAGTATACATGCCTAGTGGCTTTGAGCAATTAAAGACAAGGTACGTCAGCGCTGGTAACACACCTTTACAGACATGGAAATAGCAAGTTTCTAATAACGTTGTAACTAAAGTGTAAAATATACTACATACTTTCGGAGAAAAGGTATAAGAACAGTATTAGAAAAAGCTGTAAGAACAGAAGCTTATGCAAATTGTATAAAGGGCCACAGCTGTCAGTTGAGCTAAAATTTTCAAATCAGATATAATAACAAATTTTGTTAATTGTTTACTACCTGAATTCTGAGCTTAAGCAAGATATGGTGACTATCAAGAAGCGTCCTTATCTTCTGTGTTGCTGGGGAGCAGAAATCTTTATTTACTGCTGAATACAAAATTACTTGTAAATTGCCGGTCCTCATTGAAAAAAAAGCGGTTTAAGAGTGTCCTCTTGTGGCACTATAGAATAATCCATCAGAAGTTGTCACGCACAGAAAAGCTTTTTTAAGAGTTGGATTCTGGTATTGGTTATGGTTTTGTTTGGGGTTTTTTTTTGGTAGTTTTTTGGTTTGTTTTTTTGGGGGGTTCATTTGTTTTTTTAAATGATACGAAAGAAATCTTTGCAAACAGCTTTGAATTAGGAGTGTACAGTTCTAGGCATAACTCTTTCAAGTTTTGTTAATCTGGGAATAAGCTTTTACACTGGTTCAGGAAAACACAATGCCAGAGGTCTCCAGTGGCACCTCTTCTCGCCACCCCGAGGGGTCGGGGCTGGGTGGCCCCCGTGTTGGTGGAGTGGTGGGTGCGCAGCCGTCCCACTCAGAGGTCTGCCATTGCCCATGGTACATAAACACATATATCTCCCTATATATGTATCATATAGCGTTTTGTCTGTGGGGGGTGGCGAAAGCAAGCCCCAGTTAAGTCCTGGGCTGTGCTGGTGTGGTTGTAATGACCCTCTCACTGGCACTGCATCCACCTGCACGCCAAGCTCACCTTTGGTCATGCCTCTCAATCCCACTTGGAAATGACAAGCATTTATTATACGGTCATGTGTGGCTGATGGTATCATGGATAAATGATACCATAAATGTCAGGGGTTGGAACTAGAGGATCTTTAAGGTCTCTTCTAACTGGAACTGTTCTATCATTCTATAAATGCAGCTAACCAGATTACATGTTTCCAGTCTAGTTCAACAGGGGATCTTTAGTCACTTTCTCCCCTGCCTGTCCTGTGCTTTTGAACTTTGAGCCAAACATGAAGTGATCCCAGATGATTTTTAATTTATTGCAGCCCTGCTGTAGCGCAGGTGTCCCAGAAGTTAATGGAGACGTTGGTGATGTTGTACAGCAACACAGAAGGGAAATCTGTTCACCCAGGATCGACGGCCTCTGCTGTGCATTCGCCTCCTTGATTCCTCTAAAAGGTCCTAATGACACACAGTGTTGCACTTTTCAGAAGGCAGCTGCTTCTGAGTAGCGCGTAGTAGGAAGGGAGACCTCGTGTTTGATACTGAGTTGGAAAATTTGGCTGTAGGTTAAGATGGTGCCAGAGACTATACATGTAAAAAGAGGGAACAGAAATGAAGTCAATACAGTTATGTACTGTATGAGGGCTATAATACCAAGCTGAAATATATATTTTCCTGATCAATTACTTAAAAAAGAACAAGGTCGTGCAGTACTCTGGTGGAGCAGTGTTTTCCATGGACAAGTTTGGTATGGAAAGTTCCTGTCAGCCCTATTGACCTTCATATGGATAGAGCTTTTTCTCAAACATATGAGACTCCGAGTTGCATTTCTTGCTGTGCCAGTTAAGATTTTGAGTCATCTGCTTAGTTGTTGTTTTTCCTACATCTGGCAACTGCGAAAATGTTTGTCAGCCCCAAAGGCAATGTTTAAAAGGTAGAAATGCACAAAGTTGTTATTACTCTTGTGGTCTAAATTAGAAGTGGAGAATAGAAAGCAGTTGAAGAATTTAGAAATAAAAATAGTTAGAAAAAAGCCTCTGATACGTAGAGGGAATATCAAGTCTTTGGGCCTGAAAAGAACTATGTGGGAAGGAAACTTAGGCTGTGGAATAATGAAAAGGTATTTTCTTGCAGGGAACTTCAAGTAAGTTTTTGAACAAGAAGATGTGTTTTTTGGTACTGTCTTCCCTGTCTTCCATCTCTTATTTCCTGCTGTATCTTACTTACATAGCTTACTTACGGCTGTGGGTATCAATCGTCATCTCTGCTGTACTTTACAAAAATCATTTTATAAAATTTAATTTATTAAGCATTTCATTTGGTGCCTATTCTGTTACAGATGTCGTTCACTCCCTATAAATATTAGAGGTTTTTTTCCATATTAACTGATGGGTGCCATTTTGATTTGACTCTCCTTCTGACAGTCTTGTAGGGCCTCACGCTTCCTGCTCTGCTGGAACTGGATGGGCTGTGCAGACTGCTTCAATTCACTCCGGCTGCTTTGCTGATGTGGACATTGTTCCTGAGGCCAGCAGGTGTGCAAGAACCCTTTGTTAGAGCAGAGACTGGATAGAATAATACTTTTTTCTTGATTGCTTTGATACCTGAGCCCATGTGTCCTCTGTACCATGTGCAGGGTAGCCAATGGGGGAGGGAAGACAAAGATCTGTGTCAGTAGTAAGGTCCATCTAACCTCCCTTGGACCTGAGAAATGATATCATATGACTTGTGGGTTCTGACTTATTTGTTATTTGTTTAGTATGAGTCAGCCTGCTTAGGTGAGTTACTTGGGCAAGGGATGAAGATCAGGGTGGGAACAGAAGTCCAAGAATATGCAGTATTTCACCCAAATTCTTAATCATCTCTATCGGTTCACCTTAGTGGATTTCAGCCTAGTGGAAGCTTCAGATTTTAAGAAGTCTGGCTTGCCTTGACAGTATCTGCTGTCAGTTTTGCCTTGGGAGAATTTGTCCTAAGCGCAGACTCTGAATGAGTTTGTTTTATTGATTATATTAACTTGGAGAACTGATCTTTGGAAACACAAAGCCAGTCTTAGCTGTGCTGTCAATTCAATTGCTTCACTGCTCCCTTTTTACTTATCATTAAAATTGTGATTGATTCGCTTGTAATGTAATTTATTGACTTGTTTCTTCAAATAAAAAAAGTAGCTTTATGAATCTGAGGGCTAAAATACTCAAGGAAGATACTTAAAAATAATCAGCGTCTACTTTCAAATGAGTACTTCAGCCTGAAAGAGACATTGCTAAAGTTCGGTCATATTAAAGGAAATTCATGATTACAGAGTTGGCCCCTGAAAAATGCTGTTGAGAATAAGCCTTACCCACATCTTTATTAATATACTCAGTCACATGCAGGATCATGTTGCCAACATTTCCTTGTTTGACAGCACGGTCAGTCTGGAAGACAAATGTTAGCGTTAAGTTGTAAGGCAGAGAAGAGACACCTTGCTATGTAACCTAGGATACCTTTATGCCTGAAGTTACATATGTAAAAGGTTTCTTTTAAGATTAAGGTTTCTGTCTGTAGACAAGTGAAAATGGATAGAGCAGATTTCCTGTTATTTGCATTACTGCTTCTTTTCCTCCAGTAAGATCCTTACAGATCTAGACTTGGGGCGGGGGGTGGGGGGGGAGTAATATGAACCATATTGTGGCTTTTGAGTTTAAAAGCAAAAATCAGGTTCAAATATATGGTCATCCTTTTTGACTGACATCTTGATTGCTAAATTTAATCCTAAACGGAATTGTGTATTTCATATGAATTGAGGATATCTTGCAGCACTGCAGTGTTCATTCAGGGGAATTTGAGTGTGTTCCCCAAATCTAAGCTATTTTAATTTTCCTGAGCCTTCAAGACTCACCCAGACCTTGGAAACAAACAAAACTATGGACTTCAGGTTAATATCACTGGAAATATCTTCACTGATCTCAAAGATGTCAGGATTTCACCTTCAAGGTTGTTGGGGTTTCATGTGGCTTAGCAGATAACACATTAAAAAGATTTTTGCAGAGGCATGTATGCGTATATCTATGAGTTTGTTGACTCTCTGACAGTATAAAAAAACTTCCTTACTATAATTCTTGGTGATAGAGAACTTCACTTGTCCTACCCTTGGAATAGTGAGCTGTGATTTAGGATTTTATTTTAAAATTAGGTTTTAATGTTTTTTATTAAGCTTTACCATTGCTTTGCTGGCTATATATCAGTTTAATTTAATACCCTATGTTATGCTTCTACTTCAGAATGCTATTTTGGAAATAGTGGGTTTCATCATTTTGCTTCTGTTGTGCCATTTAAATTTCTGATTGATTTTCAAATCAACCAATATAATCCTGTTTGCCAAGTGGAAAATGTATGGATTTGATAGCAAACTGGAGTTTTGACAACAAACTAGAATTAGCAGTTTCAAGGGGAAAAATTTTGCATTCCACAGTGAAGGCGGAAGAGGATGGAAATAAATTTTCTGTGTCAAACAGCACTCAGCCATCCAATGAGACAGTGAGAAATGACCTGGAATATCCCGTTCAGGAAAAGAACAGGTAACAATTTTAGGTTCAGAAGTATCTGGAAAATGTACAGGACAGACCCATAGTAAAAGCAGTAAAATTACCTATAAAGAAATTCAGAGTTGTTCCAGGAATGTATCTTTTATCAAGAGGATGAAAGTGAGAACGCACCATTTTGCAAGATGGAGAAAATGGAAAGTTTAGGCAGCTTTTGCTCTTTGTGGGCAGACAGCCTCAGTTTACATGCTGGTATGTGCAAGAGCTCTAGATTTTGTACCATTTCATCTCTCAGCGTGGAGTGCCCAAAAGAAACCATTCCTTTTAATTTTTTAAGAGACAATTCATCATCTTGTCCAAACAATTGTTTCTGTAAGATTCCATCTGATACTTACCAAGAAAAAGCAGTAATTATGGATAAATGGGAAAGAAAGGATCCTGAGATCTTCAAAGTTACTTTGGGCCAACCTCCAACTGCTGACCAACCACAAAACCTCAAGGAACAATATTTTGTAAGCTTGGATGAGGGAGAAACAAGGGCAGACACATGTCAAGACCAACCTCATCTTTCTATGTGTAATGAGGATGATTATTCAAATATAGTTACAAAGATGCTGCATGGAAATACTGATACCTATTTCTAGGCTCCTCTAATTGATAACTCTGACGAGAACTGTGCAGGAAGAATTGCTTTGATGGAGATTAAAATCATATCTGACAGAGAGACCATACTAAAAAAGTCTCCAAAGAAGATCTCTTTATTAAAAAAAAAAAAACAAAACCAAAATATTTTTGTCTTACTTGATTGGAAGGCAATGTTTTCTTCAGAAAAAAAAAAAAAGAGTAACAGCAGTGGAACATGCAGCATGTGAGAAAAGCATATACTAGATGATGAAGATGATGAGAGAAAAAAATCCACTTTTCCCATAAAGACTGACATTTCCCATGCTTGCATAAATATTACAGTTAGCATCAAGGGGCAAGCTTTCTCTCCTAAGGCAAAGGAAAAAGTGGATGATTTGGAGGATTTGATCTTAAATTTTGAAGTTTTCAAAGTACAGACAGGTCAGAAAAACAAAGAAAGATTTGGAGATACGTAAGAGGAAGACAAAATGTCAGAAATGAGAAAGCAGATTAGAACAAAGCAAATGGCTAGCGCCCTTACTGAATCAAGTATTGACAAAATTTTTGGTAGTAAAAAAGTGCTACAGTCACCTGCAGAAGGTTCTGCTGTGGAAAGAAATGGTTCAATGCAGAGCTGAGGAGACAGTCCTTCAGGAATCTGCCTGTCCTTTAACGGTTTTTACAAGTATAAAAGCCTCAACTCCCCCAACACAAATTCATGCAATGAGTGTGGCTATACTCTGTTCAGCGTATCAATAAACTCTGGGAAATATGACGTGGAACTGCACACTGATGAGCAGAGAGTGCATCAAATCAGATAAGCACATCTATGTAAGTTTTGAAAAGCAACTTAGACGAGGCTCCCAAAGTAAGAAAAGTGTTGTGTTGGAAGGATGAACCATTAAGCATAGATCACAAAATGAGTGTTTGGGGTCAATATTATTTCTGTTTGAGGATGCTAAGTATGATGAGAAGTCTTAAGCCCAAAGAATGAAAATGAGACACCTTTTCTCCAAACAGAAGAGAATACATTTGCCAGACATCTTCAAAATGAAGTGGTTGAACAAGATAAGATGGAATAAACTGGCAATGATTATAGATTATCCAGAGTAAGTTTTCTTAGTAACTGAAAGACTGGTGATGTGGAACAAAAGACCTTACCTCTTGAAGATGAGCATTCCTAAGCAGAATCTGCTGTAGAATGTGTTGTTTTCAAAGCCTTTGGATAGTTCTGAGTCAAGTGAAATACAGCAGAACAAATGTCAAGCTCAGATGGGTAAAGAATTTCTATAGCTTTCTTTCAGTTGCTTAGCTATTGATTTTAATTGTGTAAATAATTGTTGTTAATGACTCTGCTAAATACAAGTCACACTTTTTGATATAACTGATTAATTTTGTTATAAACACTGTCTTTAATGTAGAACGAGGAATAATTGCACTACCCTGAAAAGCAGTACCCTGACTCATTGAAACACGTAATAGGTTGATCTATTCCAACATGGTCAATTTATGCACTAGAAAAATGTTTTTATTTTTTCATAACATAACAAGCATAAAAGTTGCTTGTATAACTAACTGCTAATGTTAGGGCTTTTCTATAGCCTGATTCTACACAAAACATCACAAATAAAGCTGTTCTTGGGTGTTGTTCACAACAGATGACACCAAAAGCATAATAGAGAACCATGAAACTGTGCTTAAACAACACAGTTGTCTTACGGTGGAGAAGTTTTGCTCTCTCCTTATTAAAAGGAACACCCATCATGTTTTGCATTAAATAAATGCGTTTGGTAATTTTTAGTGTTGTCAAAAATTTAGATAGGAACCTCTCTGGAACAGAAATCCTTAGAACAAAAGTGACTGGGCCAAGGAGGTGCTGGGAGAAGTCCAGCCTTTCATAGTCGTCTTACATACATGGGCAGCTGAAAACAAGGTTTGCTTACTTTTTTAGCTTATGTTTCTTATAAGGCATTTCTTATCTTTACTGAATATTACAGTGAGGGCTTTAATACTGATTTTTAAGAGTACAGTGTCCTTAATCCTTATCTTCAGGTTTTTTTTTTTCCCTCAATTTTTAGTGTATCGCCTTAAGGTTATAATTCTCCTGAGACTGATTTAATTTAACTCAAAGAAATTAAGTTACAGTTGTCAGAGCTGTGTTTTAATACGCTCTCCATTGAGGCGGTAGACTATAATGAATACATTCTTTTAATCAATGTTTCTATCTGTTTGAAGCACATCCATAAATGAGACAAGATAAATCCTGTATTGTTAATATCCTGTAAAGGCCTCCATAATGTCTGTGGTAAATTTTTATTCAAAGGCCTCAGAACTTCATTACTTTTGTTTAGTAGACAGATGAATATTTAAGACAGGGAATAGAAAAATACACCTATTAGAAATAGAAAGCTTGTATACTTAAATAGAAGAGATTGTTTAGCATAGATCAGATTAGCATTTACACTAGATGTAAATCTAATATAAAATTAGTTTAAAATGAGAAAAAAATTGAAGTAGCTGATGGAGTGATGAATGAAAATCAAGCCCACTGGAGGAAAACAGCGTGAGAAAAAAAATATTTGGAGAACAGGTGAGGAAAAGGGCACTGAAAAATCATTTACGTAACAAGTACATATTTTTCTATTTCTGCCTTCATTGTACACCTTCTCTTAAGGTCACTTACAGCACCAGGGAACTGAGCGCAAGTAAGCTGGCTGAGCCCTTCTGGGCTGCTGTATTTTGAATGATTCTGTTTTCAGAATGCACAGGAATTTTCTGAGTAGTTCTTTTCCACTAGGTCCAAAAAATACCTTCCAGGTAAATTCAAGACTGATTGAAGAGGTCTGATGTGAAGACTGAATCGTTATGGTTCAGGACCACAGAACTGCCGGATTACTACAGATGGGTTATGCATAAAGACCGAGTTGAGTTGTGGCATGGATTCTTTCCAACATTCCATTACTTATCACATCCTGAGAAACTGAGAATACTGAACAATCATGCATTTGCTGATTCAGTAATTAACTTCTTTTATTATGTAATGAAAACATTTTTTCCCTAGGTTGGGTCAATTCCAGATAGGGGAAAACACTTCCTTCCTGGAAATTTACCATGTCTGAGAAAGTACAAGAGAAACTGCCTGCTGGGGACAGAGTACTAGCTCTTCAGAAGACTGTAAATGCAAATAAATAAAAATCTCTCTATAAGCGCCTAATTTCTGTGCTTGCTACATCCATGGCATTCCCTTGCTTGTTTTAACTTTTGCTCAGATCTGGTGTCATAAATTCATTCAGTGATCTGCTGAGCAGCTGAACATTGAGCAGTTGAAGCTGCTCCATCTCTTATGGTGAAGTTTAAGAAGCTTACAGGAGGTGGCATAAAAGCATAATCAAATAATCTCTCTTTAAAACGGTTTCAAGCTATTCTTGGATTAGGGGCTGCAGTGGTATTAAGAGGACTATAAGATATGAATGGGGTACTACTGATGTGCCCACTTCTTTGAAGAGATGATCAAGTTACCTCTAGCTTTTGTGTTTTAAGATCTTCTATGAAGTAGTGCAGACAATAAGCAGTGTATTAAGTTTTAGAATCTGTAAATTACATGAACATGATATATATCTATATAGTGTGGACATAAATATATATATAACTATTATTGTATTGGTTGATTGTATATAATTATACAGCTTGTGTCTATAATTGGAAATAGTGTAGACACTTGGACTTTTACTATTGTTTTGCAATGAATACTAGCCATTATGGTCCATCTGAGTTTATGACCCTATTTTCTTCCATCCACAAAGATAGTCAGTGACTCTACTTCAGTGGTCACATGATAACGTTAGCATGGGTGCCTCAACGTACTAACTATTTTGTTTTCCACAAAAGACTTTGTGAATGCCCAAGGGATCACATGTAGCTTTGCATCATTGCAAAAGGTGTCTGGATAAAATACGCTTGCCCTATAACCATAGGTGCTTTAGACTCAGTGTGTTAAATAGAATTTAATTTCTTCTTTTTTTTGAAGTTTATGAATCCTTCAGTTTTGGTTGGAAATGCATTTCTGGTATTATGCAAAGAATCACGTCAACAGAAATAGCAGGATGATTTTCATGCATAATAATCTTTTTAGCACATCAGCTGTCAACAGAAGCACTGAAGTTGAAGTGAAGGGCAGATAGCGTGGCACTTTGTGTTCTCACTTGCTGTGTTCATGGCCTTTTGAGCACCAGTTTACTATGCCCAAAATTACCAGACCCTCATTTCTTTACTCTGCCAGCTATTTAACTTCATATATAAGTGGAGCAATGGAGTGGAACTTGTCAGGCCAATTCTAATCCAGCGGTCTTCTCCAATCCACCATGCTGCTGAACTTGAGCAGTGTTGAATTCAGTCTAGAAAGCAGTGTCAGTATTTCACAATGATGTGTAAAAGCCTAATTTGCTTCATGCTAGAATAATTCATCGGCTATTAATTGTTGACCATGTAGCAATTGCAGTGACAGAAATTAACGTGTAATCACATAATACTAGTGACTGGGATAAAATACTAATTGAATGAAAGACTGGCAAATATGTGGTTCATTTGGTGAGGTCTGATTTCTTAGAAACAGGAAAGACATATTAAAATCATGTAAGCTGTCTGCCTCCTCCTCTAGGATGATACCCTACAATGTAGGGTCTTAATAGTTGTTGAAGCTGGTTTTGTAGAAAATGTTCCTCTGCATGCTCAGACATCTGCAAGACAGCAATTGTGCCAAGTAAGTACAAACATAAATGATCCTGGCATAAAATTTTGCCTCCAGTTGCCTTTGAAAGTAATTTGGAGACCCAATAGACCTTTGAAAGTCTGAACTAAAATGTAGAATAGATCCTCTAACATCCAAAGGCTTTTTAACCTTTTGCATTGGAAGTTCTTAGAAATTACAGTCTGGCCAGTTGTATAGTGGTTAAAATGGAAATGCTGAATTCCTGATGGAAAATTTAGAAATTCGATATTGATCCTGTTTGCCCTGTGGTGATGATGTACTTATTTAAAATGCATCTTGGCCACTGCTTATGTATTTATTACTTTGACTTTTTCTTGTATCTTTCCTTACTAAAAAATCAACAAAAAAATTTTCCTGACTGGGATTTCAAACTAATGTCTCTTCCTTCTAGGGTCCAACTCCAAGTACAGTCCAACTTCCAAAAATACTGTTAAGACTATTGAGAGAACAATGGGTTGGGTAAATATGTACATCTATGCTTAGCTATAGGTTCAAAATACTACATTTGACCACAAATGTAGCAAAGCCACAAATAAGCCTTTAGATTTATTTTTTGGGGGGGGCGGGGAATAACTATCCTAAAAATTATTACTTTGGGATAACCGAGATGTGAGTATCAAAGTGGACTTGAAAATGAAAACAGCATGGTCTTTATTTGCAAAGCTGTTCTCTAGCTTATTTTTACAAAAAAGTTGTCTTCCAGGGTGTGGTAATCAGTTTTTAAAGTAGGACTAGTGATCTTACTTCCAAAAGTGTCTGGTTCACGCTTTAGACCATGTTTCTTATTCACGAAAGTCAGATGGCATTAAAAGAGATCTGAAGAACAAAAGAAAATGTTCCCCTCTTCAGTATCTGACTTTGCGTACTTACTTGCTTGGACAAGAATTGACTGTCAGAGACTATACTGTGATTGTTATCCCTTGCAATTACATGTAGTTTTAATCTACTTTAAGTGCAGTAAAGGCAATAAAGTGCAACAAGTGTCTTCTCAGTGTGTCTTATTCTGCCTGATGAGGTGTGGCTGTGCATCTTCTCACTGCTGTCCTGTAAGGAACTTTCTCAGGTTGCTCTAGTCTGCCACTGATTCCACTGGCTTGCAAGGGATGAATTGTTTTTTGAATACATTACAATATCCGGATTGAGATCAGTAAGAAAAAGGGAAAGAAGTCCACTTCGATGGGAAATAACAAACGAAAACTCTAAGAAACACCCTAGTAGCCACTCTTAGATATGAAAATATCACAAAGGGTGACGAAGATGATCCAGGGGCTGGAGAACCTCTCCTATGAAGACAGGCTGAGAGCTGGGGTTGTTCAGCCTGGAGAAGAGAAGGCTCTGGGGAGACATTATAGCGTCTTTCCAGTACCTGAAGGGGGCCTACAGGAAAGCTGGGGAGGGGCTGTTTGCAAGGGCCTGTAGCGATAGGACGAGGGGAAATGGTTTTAAACTAGAGCAGGGCAGGTTTAGATTAGACATTAGGAAGAAGTTCTTTACAATGAGGGCGGTGAGGCACTGGCACAGGTTGCCCAGGGAGGTGGTGGAGGCCCCATCCCTGGAGACATTCAAGGCCAGGCTGGATGAGGCTCTGAGCAACCTGATCTCGTTAAAGGTGTCCCTGCTTACAGCAGGGGGGTTGGACTAGAAGACCTTTAAAGGCCCCTTCCAACCCAATACATTCTGTGATTCTATGAAAAACTTCTAATAACATTTTAATGTTTCAATCAAGTAATTATATAGAGATCTAAATAACTTAGTGTTCACAACTGTTCAGACCTAAATTCTAATTTGTCAATGCAGGCCCAATTCTAAATGAGTTAAAAACTTTTGTAGAATAAATGTCTGTGATTATTTTATTTGCTCAAACAATTACTCCTGTTAATGTCATACAGCCATTGTTTTAAATAACTGGTTACCATTGAGAACTGTTGTGAATATTTTCATTTTTAGGAAATTTTTGAAGATGAAGAATATGATCAGTTTTGAAGCAAATAAATGTAATGTTTTATAAGATATTAAACCCATTTCTGAAATCATAAATTGTAAAGATTTGTTTTGTCTCTAATGAGTTATGTGGTGGAAAGATGATGTTTGGAATAAATTTCTCTGTGTTGATAATCTATGCAGACCATGGTGACGAAGAAATGTATGTCTGTACATAGGGGAGATGTAAAAGAACTTAATTTTCATGTTCTTACTAGAAATTTGTCATGTACTGTGATATATATTGTATCCCTTTTTATTTCAGTATGTTATTTAAGTCTTTTTAGATATGCTGTCCTTTAGTTATGCCCTGGGTTTCTTTATATGAGAATCTAAATATTATTGGAAATTAAATTCATTCTAGGCTTGTCCATGTGTTCAGCTTCTGCATTAAGGAGTGTTCCATTTTTCCTGGAACACAGAAAGACTGTTCTAATTTACTAAACCACTTTCACTAAAAAAGGGCCTTGCAAAGTGTTTTATTTTTGTCATATGTTATAAATCAAGACAATAACAGTTAACGAATAAGTAACTGCATTATATGAAAAAACAACAGATATTACTATATTTGTATTATTCCATGCAATGTATTTAAAAAAAAAAAAAAGAAAAATCTCCTGAACATATTTATATTTAAGTTCTTTAAATATTCTTACACAAAATCATAGCCCTTATAACTTTGGGACTATTGCAAATTCTAGTTAATACTCCTTGGTAAAATGTGACTTATAAACTACTTTAATTGGATTTTTTCAGTAAATGAAGCACTTCCATTAAGTAAAATTCTGGCATACTTGCCTCTTGTGATTTCCTCTCAGGGTGCTCTCTCCCTATCGTAATTTTGTTTTCATTTTTAAGTCACCTTGACATGGTAGATGCGGATTTTCTCCAGGTACTCTTAAGTACTCCTACACTCAGTACCCAGCTAAATGTATACATGAGTGTAAACCAAGAATTAAAAAAAAAAATTGCTTTTATTGTTACAAAAGAACACATAAATATGTGCCATCTCACATCTCACTAGGTGTGACCCACAGACTAAATCTGACAGATTTTACTTGAACAAGTTTTCTGTCATGAAAATGTCTCCCTGCTCTCCACCTTCAGCAGAGATTTTGACCACCTGGGCTCACACGCAAATATATGTAGGGAAATTGTAGGTTTGTGATCAGGGCATCTGGATTCAGATCTTTGACAAAAATTTTCGTCCATGACTGGGATAAGCCACCAGACCCAAATTTCTTTCGTTTGTTTGTACAGTTTTCCAGAATCTTTCACCCATGGGAAAATTTAACTTATTGCAGAGAAATAAAAAGAAAGTTGAAGATTTTCCATTGCCAAACAGTGTTTCCATGTCATTGTTCTCAAGAATTTAAGTCAAAATATAATCAAATAAAAGTACCAGCAAACTTTTATCCAAAGGCCAAAGAGGAAGAGTTCAGAAATAACGCAAAAGGAAACGAACATGCACTGAATGACCTGAATGGTCAATAGGGGAGGTGGCTTCTAAAAAAAGAAGAAACTCAAGGCTGTGACTAAGGAAGCAAACAAAACTGTAGGTCACCTGCTGTGGGTAGCTCTGTCATGGCTTATGCCACGTTCTCACAGTGAATTCCTGAGCAAATACTTACACCTTGTCCAAACAAACGTCAGGTGTTGCATTTCAGTGGTGCTGAACAAATGTTCTAGCAACCAAGCGTGCTGTTCCTTCGGAGAGGCGGCAGCAGCAGCAGCAGCAGGAGGATCCCTGCAGACAGGCAAGAGAGTCATGGCCCAGCCCAGGTGTATCGTGTGAGGAGCTTGCGACAGAGGAAGCCAGCAAAGGATCTTTGCACTGTGACGTAGACTATCATATATGACATAAACCAAACTCATCAGGCAGGCTTGGAAAAACCCAAGTCACAGTCTGGGATTTTTCCTTTGGTGCTTTCATTTTAATCTGCTTTGGTTGTTGCTCATGTCAGGAAGAACCAAAGCTTCAAAACTCAGGGAAGTTTTTTCAGTTGTACATGGTCAGTTAAATAATAAAAAGGCTGTCAACTTCTGCATAGTGAGGACAGGTACTTCCAAAGGCAGCATATGTGTTCATTTTCCAAGGTAGATTAAGGCATACTATTATAATTGACAGTAGATACTTCTGTACATATATTCTATGCTACCAGTATTCTGCTACTAATAATAGACAAATAACAGACAAAGTTTGCCTTAACATCTCAGACTAACATAATATCATGTTCAACCCGTGATGTCGGTACAATTATGTACTTAATATGTGTATTTTTAGAGTTTTCATAAATACCTGTATTCATATGTTCTAATACTTTAAGGGTTCCAGTTTCTTAACTGGTATAATTAAGAGTAAGAAAATGAAGGGGTGAAGCCAATCCAAAGGCAGCTTTTTAAAAATCTGCCTGCTAGTGCCCAGCTGGTATTGACAGAAAGATTCATAGTAGTATAAACAGGGATCTTAACAAAACTCCCCTCCAGCTGGTGGAACAGAAAGTACAGCAGGATGGGAGAGCTAGTATTCTGAATACACTAAGGTATGAAGATGCTGGGCTTCTCCTGTAATCAGCTGCTGTAGGTTATTCCAGCCATTAGGGTTACTAGCATGTATTTTATATTTAAGAATATATTATTTTAAAGAAAAAAATACTTGTCTGTATCAGCTTATCATATGTATTCCATAAGCAGACAAACATGCTTTCTCACCAGGCTCAATTATAAATAGTTAAATCATTTAGCTCCACTGTAGTCGTATGGGCAGATAGCTGCTTTGGGTTCATTGACAGTCTCTCAGCTGCTTGTCACACTGGCAGGCATCACTCTCGATAATTTCTGCTCTTTGGTGTTTTGAGTTCATGTCTTTTTCTGCTTCTAGTGTTTAGTTCATACTCTTAATTTCTGTTTTCAACCAGCTACTTAGATTTATTTTTTTATTAGTCTCTAGTAACAATGAATGTTATTTTTCAAAGTGATTGTCAGGGAAGGACTGGGGACTGGGCACGGGGCAATCTTGTATAATCAGGCAGTTCTCTTTGGGAAATGATGTTACTCTGAGCAATTAAATTATTTTTGACTGTTTAAAACAGCAGATTTGTTTAGCTCATCTATATTGTTCCCTGTCTCATCTTTGAGGAAACAGCTGAAAGTGGTTCTTAACCAAAGTTATGGATATTTTCTTAAGTTGTATGCGAAGCTCTCCTAAAAAAAAACCCATAGAGGGATATTACATGTATACTTATATTTATACGTATACATGTAACTGCCATAGAGGCAGTGATTTTAACAGAAACAAATCTGAGTTCCATGCTCTGGAAAACAAAGTGCTTTTTAATATATACACTATTTACATAAAAGGGGCTGTGTGTTTCCTAAGCTTATTAAGTTGTAGTTAATTAAGTTGAAAGACTAGATGTTAGCATGTCTACCACAGCAAATTATACACACCACAACCTTAGAAAGAACAATCCTTATTTTTCTGTCTGTAAAGCTATCTTGTACCATTAATATCACATTTGTAAAATCTTTAATTATTATTTGACTTGCCTCTTGCATTTTGAGGTGCTCTGGGCCGAGTCGTGGAACACCAACAGTTTCCGTAGACATGAATGCATCCTGGGAGAGTTTACCATCATCTCCAAACACAGCCCTAGCTTGACAATATACTACATATGACTAGGTCATGTATATGTACAGTTTGAATTTATGTACATTGTGTATAAAAGAGAAAAAAGAGATTAAATCAGTGTATTGAAACCAAGTTCAGTTAACATCGAATCTGTTTTGTGCTTTCGTCTTTTTGGAACTGCAATATAAGTTATTGGAGGTAAGTACTGTGATTGCTTTAAGTTTTATTGGCAAATCCCACAGTGACTTTTGGCACACAGAAAAAGACACTAAGTTGATTAACTTAAAGTAAAATAGCACATGTGGTGAGAAATAGCAGATTATAGATCTTTTGTGAATTAAATTTGTTATTGCTGTTGTGATCATAGCTATTTATACAGCATCTGATGTGCGCATGGTACCCTTTGGGCAAGTAAGCAAAGTGTTTTAGCTTTGCTGTATATTAAACTTAATGGTAACTGAAGCAAAGGACAGTGAATAAATGGGAATAACAGATAATAGGATCCTAATATAGTTTTGTGACATCATGAAAACCTGAGCTGTAAGTTTGTAAAAAAGGGAAAACAGAGGACTCATAAATGGCTGCAACCAGCTGTTTGAACAGTGCCCTCAAACATTTCTGATTAGTAGAACAGATTGTAGAACACTTTTGAAAGAGTATAAACTCAGGCTGCTGTACGTTGAAGATCTATGCAATAACGAGGATATGAAAAGCCCTATGTAATACCGTAACAAGCTATTATCCTTAGCTTCAGTTTGGATGCAGAATATAGGCTGGTGTACATTAGCAGAGTAGTCCTTCCAGCTGAAGCCATTGTATGTTGAAGATTTAAGTAATCTCTTTAAAATAATTTTGACAACTGTTAGGGAATTTTTATAGTACCCCTTGAGGTGAATTAAACACACATTTGTGCCTAAAATATAAAGGAAAAAGTCAATGAACAATGCATTGGGCAGAGTCCCACTGCAAGACATGGTTCTACATGGAGTCTGCAAAGATGCTTCACAAGCAGATTCTCCATATACACTTCCACCAGCACCAGTCCCTTGGGCGGTTGCACGGGGCACCTCAGCCTGGCCATGGGTCCACCCCCCGGGGCAGCTCTGCTGCCCAAAGGTGTCACCTGAGCTTGGGCCACCGAGCACTCCTGTTGCAGGTTCCAGGATGGTCTGCAAGACGATGCTGAGGCTGTTTCTTATCACATCACCAAGGGAAACTTCTCTCCCTTGCAAGGTGTAGTTCTGTCTCTGGCATTCCTGCTTCTAGCCAGTTTAACACCTTCTTGCAGTTGGGCCTCCTTGCCCTCCATGCCAATTCATTCATCACAAATTACCACTGCTGAGGTGTTACAATTAGAATTTCCTTTTCACAACTGAAATATGATGATTTCTTGGCATCCTAGATCTGTTTTCTTCTGCATCCCTTTGTGCACTGAGCCTAGCAAAGTGCAATCATTTAATCCTTCATTTATCTGTCCGGGAGATTTGGGGTTCTTTTTTTTCTTGCTATGCGTTGTATATATCTCATGATATCAAGCAGCTAATCCAAAAGCTGTTTCAGGTATTTAAATAGAGGACTTCCTGCAGCTGGATCATCAGCCAAACATTTAAAACAGAGAAGAGGAGGTAATTGGGGTGACCTTTATTAGTGTTGTGCCACACCCACTGCTTTGGGGAGGGCAGTGTTAAAGTTTGCCCTGGAGCAGTGTTTCATTACAAGGTTGCTACGGGCACTGGTACACACCGTGTTGCAAACACAGAAGAGGACTGAACTTACCAGGGGGGCCTTTTCTAGAGATTAAGTTTCAGTTACTTGGGAAATGTTGAACCTCAAGGTTAATTTTTCCAGTGGTAACAGTCAAAGTAACCTTCGACTAGCAAATCATTTGAGCATTTATTACAAGTCTTCCGGTTACTAGAAGTAACTCGGTTTCCTTTCTGCTCGGATTTTGCCCTGGTGATGTCCCATGAGTTCGTCAGTAAGTCAGTTAGCTGCAGAGTCGGCTGGGGTAGTGCACTTTCATGCAGCCGAGCAACTCGAAGTAAAGAGTCACAGCTGGAAAGAAATAAAGTAAAACCCCGGGAGTTAAGATCCTTTCAACACCAAGATTAAAAAAAGATTTTTCAGGCTAAGAACGGCCCTGCCTAGATGAAAACCTTTGGCAGATCAAGACCATGTTGAGGGGTTAATTCAGAATATAGATTTGGAATTTGGTATCCGTTTTCAAGTATGACCTGAGAAGTGTGCTTTAGATCATGAGTTTACTTGAAAGGATTTATAATGCTTCTTGCGTTAGCCCGGATATTCAGAGCCTTGTTGAACAGGCTCAAGCAGTGCAGAACTAATTAGCTGACATCAAAGACATTGCTTATTTGGAAGTGGATGAAGTCGAATTGAACTACCTGAACAACACGACCGTTTTCTGGGAAGTAAGCAGAGCATGACTGAGGTTGAGCTGTTCTTTATGCAAAGCCTGACATATATCCTAGGGGAAATTGCTAATGTACCTTCAGTTTTTAGCAAGCACAAGGTAGTCTGAACTTTGTCATAACATTTTGAAACAAATAAAGAAGTTTACCAAACACCAGAAAGTAATTTTTTTTTTTCACATGCAGCTAAAAATTAGGAGTACCACTATTAAGAAAGTGATAGTACAAAACCAGATGAGCAAGAAATGTGTCTGGTAGTTTTATTCCAATAGTGTTAAAGGAAACAGAGCTTTGTGAACACCCTATGTGAAGAAACAAAATTGCATCAGTGAAATTACTGCCTTTTCATAGGTTCTCCTTCTAAGAGAAAAAACTCGACAAGAGTCCAAGAGGTGTTAAAATCTGATGTAGCAGCTAATAATCTTGAAGAATAACCAGTATTCAACAGAAGAATGTTTTTTAAATCCTTTAAATATTTTTTGTAATAGCCTCAAATGTGCCTCATACTAAAAATGTCTGTTTTGAAAAGCAGGAAAATATGTTTTTCTAGAGGTTTTACGCATACTTGAGGAATGGACACAATTACAGGAGTTTTCACCATGCTCAAATCATACCTCTTGTTTGGTGTACACTGTGTAGTGTAGCGCTGTGATCAGTAGTTCAGGAGCTAGAATCAGTATAGCCACATCAGCATGGCTCTGCCCTGTGCTAATTTGGCTGATTGGCAGAGCTAATTAACCTGGATGCAGCATTGTGCTGATGCAATTATACAGCTTTTTGGAACCTAAGCTAATATTGTTGCATGGTAATGTGGCGTTCCAGTTCATTAATAGTTAGATCAGCTGTTTCCCTAGCATGGTATTGCATTCCCTGGTGTAGGTGTGCTCACAAGGACTTTGCACAAGGAACAATTCCTGAAAATTTTCCAGAACCATTAACATAACTTTAACATGAAGCTGGAAACACTTGGAGACCTTAAGTAAACAGGTTACCTTTGCTGCAGCTGTTCTTCAATCCTACATTAGTAAGATTTGCACTAAGCAGGTAGATTTGTAAACGACTTTAGTCATATTCATTGAGAGTAAACTTCAAAGGAAGTGAGGAGAGAGTTTTTAGAATGTGATACCATTATAGACATAGCCTATCAACAGCTTTGTGTTTCTTTGTTTCAGAGTCACAGAATGGCTGAGGTAGGAGGGACCTCTGGAAATCAGCTAGTCCAATGCCCTATCTCAAAGTGGGTCAGCTAGAGCAGGTTGCTTAGGGCCGTCTCCAGATGGATGTTGAGTATCTCCAAGGTTGGAGACTCCACAGCCTATGTGGGCAGCATGTTCCAATGTTCAATAATCCTTAGAGTCAAGAAGATTTTCTTATGTTTAAACATAATTTATTGCATTTCAATTTGTGCCTATTGCCTCTTGTCCTGTCACTGGATACCACTGAGAGAAGTCTGGCTCTGCCTTCTTTACACCCTCCCATCCGGTAATTATACACATATAAGATCTCCCTGAACCTTCTCTTTTCCCAGCTCTCTCGGCCTTTCCTTCAGTGACAGATGCTCAAGTTCCTTAATCATAGACATGGGTCTCCTTCATGGCTAGAGTAGGTCCAGTATGACCTTGTCTCTCTTGTACTGGGGAGCCCAGAGCTGGACTCTGCTCTCTAGGTGTGTCTCACCAGTGCTGAATAGAGAGGAAGGATCACGTCCCTCAACTTGCTGCTGATGCTTTTCCTAATGCAGCCCAGGCAGCTGTTGGCCGCCTTCTGTGGGTGAGCTGCTGGCTCATGTTCCCTTTGTCCACAGGGCAGACTCCCAGGTCTTTTTATGCCAAGGTGATTGGCCCTCAGCCTCTTATGGTTATCTGGTTATCCCACACCAGATGCAGGACTTTGCCTTTCCATGAGATTCCTGTTTGGTCATTTCTCCATCCTGCTGAGGTTCCTCTGGATGGCAGCACAACCATCTGGTGTATGACCCACGCCTCCTAGTTTTGTATCATCTGCAAACTTGCTAATGATTCACTCTGTCTCATCATCTAGATTGTTAATGAAGATGTTAAACTATATTTGTCCCTGGATTGGCCCCTCATACTCTACTCCACCACTGACTAGTGTCCAGCTGAACTTCATGCTGCTGATCCATAGCCCTCTGAGACCAGCATTTCGGCCTGATCCTCTTCCACCAATGGTAAGCCTTCTATGCTCCAGACTTTCCCCCAGGTCTCAGGGGACTGAGATTCATGGAGGCAGATCATACCAGTAAAGACTTAGGTGAAGAAGGCCTTGAGCACCTCAGCCTTTGCCATGTCTGTTGCCACTAGGTCCCCTGCCCCATTCATCAGCCTGCCTATATTTTTGCTGCTGATGTACCTGTGGAAATTCTTCTTGCCCTTCATATCCCTCAGCACATTCAACTCCACATGGGCTTTGGCATTACTAACCCCATCCCTGTTTGCTTGGACAGAGTCTCTCTATTCCTGCTGGGTTACCTGACCCTTCAGCTCTTGAATGCTTGCTTTTTATGCCTGAATTTGGTCATGAGTGTTTTGTTCATCCATGCAGGCCTCCTGTGGCCTTTACTTGATTTCCTGCTTGTTGGGATGGACCATTCTTGAGTTTTGAGGATGTGAGCCTTGAAAATCAACCAGCTTTTCCTGACTCTGCTCTCTCCAGGGCTGTATCCCACAGGATTCTTCTAAGCCGGTCCCTGAGGAGGCCAGTCTGCTTTCCTGAAGTCCAGCATTGTGATCCTGCCTTTTCCCATGTTTCTCCCTTTTGGGATCCTGAATGCCTCCATCTCATGGCCATTGCAGCCAAGGCTGCCCCTGACCTGTAGGGCCCTGATAAGTCCTTCCTTGCTTGTAACTGTTAAGCCCAGCAGAGCATTGCCTCTCATCAGTTCCTCAATTGCCTGCCAGAAGGTTGTCTGAAGAACAGACAACTGTTCGATGTAACTTGTTCCATCGTTTAAGTTTTAAGCTTAAGTTTTAAGCTTACTTGACTTATGGGTGCTAACAATAGTTATAGATGCTAATACAATGCTGGCTGGCTTTTGTTTTGTTTTTTGTAATGAATATTTTTCTCCCACTTTCTCTCTCGAGACTTTGTTATGATTCATTAGCTGTGATGATATTTTCCCTGTGATTTGGTAAATTAACATAATTATGGCACATTAACTGTAAATTTATGCTGCACTTCCTGGAGTCCCCCTGAAGTCTCAGTGTCGGTTGCAGATTCTGCTGTTGTTAACTGCCTTCTGTACATTGTTCTGTGGGCGGCAGAAATAGCAGTACGTTGGCCTTGAAATGCTAGTGCTAGTGTTTCAGGATTTTTACACTCTATAATAAAAGCAAGACCTGAAGGGATTTTCCCTGCAATTTCTCCTTTGTGATAGAGAATTTTCAGTTCAACTTAAAACAGGGGGAAGAGGAGTAAATGGAAATGGAGAAACAGATTTTGTCTTGGTACAGGCCTATAGAAGACACAGAAAACGGCAGTGATTCAATAGTTTGCTAGTTTTCCCTTGATGATTGTAGATTATTTCATTATTTCCTCTCATTTGTTTGCTGCCCTGGCAGGCCAGTGACAGCTGCCCTTGTTTTCAGCCGTTTTCTGTCTGGTGGAACAAGTGTCCTTCATTTCCGTGTATATCTTACCTTCACCTTCCCTTGCTGTCTCTCTTGTATAGATCCATCAGAGCATGCTGCTTCCCAGTTTTGTGTTTGTAAATAAGGAATTATGTGGCAAAACCCAAGATGGAATCCAGAGTACGTCCTACAAAGTACATTGATTTGGTTTCAAGTTTTGTAGCTTTTATTAACTTAATAACATAGTACTTTTGCCTTTATTTTGACTAGGACTGATATCTGGCTACCTGTGGTACCATTACCTGGTCTACCCGTATGCTCTTTCTTACAACATTTTCTAAACAATTCAAGGTTTTTAAAAATTGGTTGTCTTCTGCAGTATGATTTATGTAGCCAACTCTTTTAGGATGGAAGCCTCAGGTCTGATGACTTTAAAAGGGTTGTATCTAGTGAACGTTTTCAAATGTAATCCTCAATTCTTAATGACCTGGAAATCTTCTGTACAAGTAAACCATCTGGATTATTTTCAAATACAGAACAGAAATATGCATTGAAAAATTTTGCTTTTCATGCAATGTTAATAATTTGCCATTTCTGCCTGGAATTGGGATTATACCATTGGCATTATTTCTTTTATTGCTAATTTGTCATGTCAAACATGTTTGTCTTGCTGACCTTATGCCTGACAATACAAATTTATTTCAGCAGCCTTCAGCTTCCCTAATCCTTTTCCTGCACTTTATAGTTTCAGTTTTATTACTATTTCCTCCTTTTAACATTAATTAAATCCTTTTCATTATTTCTAATTGTTACTTCTAAATGCAGTTCTCCATTTTTTCAAGAAAGATGACCAGAATTAAGGAGGTCTGCCAAATGTGACGCTTGTTACAACTTATGATTTTAGTGATACAGTTTTCGGTGAATGTTTTTCTTCCAAGTAATTTTTCTTATGACTTTTTGCAATGGGAAATTTAGCCCTTTTAAATAAAAAATTATGTATAATTACTTGTTGGGACTGTGTTCTGTATTCTTATATTGAATACAAGTGTGTCACAATAACTGGTCTTCAAGCAACTACTAGTTTCCTGTGTAGTAATTAGTTAATTTTTATGCACTGTAGTGAGATAAAAAGTGGAGGTATTTACTGTCTTGTGCAATGCCTTTGCCTTAGTCAATGAACTTCTATAAGATTAACAAATGTGATGATTTGGTGCTCATTGCATGAAAGGTCCTGTATGTCACCTAATTAAGAGTCTACTCAAAGTCCTGAATTTTAATTTTTGCCCATTACGGACAAAGTTTTTGAAGAACGAATTATTTCGTTGTCCAGTTTGATCTGGAGCTAACATGTGGGTTTGTTTTTTTTCCCCACACAATGCATGTTGTTGCGTTCTGTAAAGGAGAATGTGGAGAATTCTGCACATTTAATACTGAATTTGAATAGGAATGGCATTGTTTGCTGGTATTAATATCCTGTGTTCTTAGTTTTGGGATATCAGAAATTCTTCAGTTCTAAGTGGAGTGTAATAAAGACTGAGAACCTACACTAAATTAAACCAATTTGTTGTACTTACTTGTTGTCTCACATCTCAGTATTTAAATTTATCCTGTTTGTGGCAGGCATGTTCTTTTGTATTTTGTACGTTGTCTGAAAAACTGGTGATTAAATCCTGGTAATTAGTGATATAATTTGCAGTGCAGTAAAATGCTTGATGATAGTTATAAATACTAGTGGGATACAAAAGGGATGTATTTTATTTTAAGTATGTTGTATAGTGATAATGAACGACTGTATAGAGGTTTACCTTTTCGAAGTAGTGTCCTAATGGCAACCAATACCCCTATTTTACAGAAAATGAGAAAACTGAAGTAAAGAAGCTCTAAGTTTGTCAGGCATATGTGAGTAAAAGTAAGGACTTATATTACACATTTGTTCTATTAATTTCATGTACTTCACATATAATTATTTTGCTGATATATGATGCGTTTTAACTTACATTGTCAAAAATGGCATATTAAAATATACACACTTTCTAATTGCATTTTCGTTCTGTCAGTAACTATGCTTCTGAATTTATGGATGTCTAAGGAGTGAATTTACTATGGTCCTTCATATAAACATGTGAAGATCCACATATGTTTTAAAAGAAATAACATTTTTAAAACATTGAACATCTATGGCAAGAAGAGTTTTTATTAGACAAGTTCCTCAAACCAGCCTTTCTTAGTGATAAAAAAATGTCAGAAAGGAACTCTTGGTTTACTAAAGGTCTGGTTTACTGAACTGAAATAGTGACATTTCCTTATGTTTGTATCATAAATTAGGCTTTCAGAGAAAAATGTAGACATTGATTAACTAACTTTGCAGCACTCCTGTTAAGGTACATAATTCTTATCTCAGTTTTACAGATGAGAGAAAGAACAATTAACTTGGATGCAATGAGACTAACCACTGGGACAGCTCTTTCTCTTACTTGCACCTTTTATATAGCAAAGTAACTGAAAGAGTTCCTGGTCCGTACCATTATAAATATGAGGAGATTCAGTTCCAAATAATTAATGGTAACACAGCAACTTTGATGCTAATAAAACCTATCTCATTTGAAGAACATTCGAAAAGCCCAGAGTCAGGGAGTGGGACTGATAAATCTTTCTTGCTAATGGAAGGGAAAGTGCGCTGAAGAACCTGTAATAAATCTTTAAGGTGTGGTTTTAAAAACCCATTATCCCTCCAGCAAATGTAACCAGTGTAAGTGCAATTAACTTTGGGTGCCTTCAACAGGATGCAGATGTCTAGCTACGTGATCTGTCAGTTTGCTCAATTAACTATATATCCTAAAAATAAGTCCATGTAAGTCTCTGTCAGTGCGGTAAGATGCACTCCTCTAAACTCCATTTTACCACAGCTCTGTATGCATATGTCCGTGAGCTCTTTTAAATCTCAGAGTTATTTGCATATTATAATACTGTGGTTTCAGTGTACAACATGTATTTGTGATTGATTATGCTCATAAAGTGAGAGACAGTATTAATGTTTCTTTCAAATTTGTAAATTTGGTTTTACAAGTTTGGTTAAGAAATATTGCCTACGTTGCTTTCCAACTGTCTGCTTGGCCATATGTTGAAAAGACACATCTCTACTGAAGTGCCACTACTGTGAACAGTTTGCACTACAATTAAAAAAATAAAAATCCCCACATCCTGGAGCTAAGGTTGGTAAGATAAACAGTAAACAAAGTCCTGCTTTACTCTGTGTTTTACTAGAATGATTGCATTTCACAGTGAGATAGAGCTTACGGAGTTTCTGTTTGCTTTTGTTGGTCACCGGTTATTTGTATTAGAACTTCCTTTTCTTTTTTTTTTTCTGTAAAATTAAGTTTACTGATTTATATTTCATTCCCATTCACTTTGTAAATAAATTTGGACAATTCTGACAGTTTTGTCTGTGCTTTTCTTTTACAGACAATCAGGATTAAAAATCTAGGCTGTGCAAAAGCATGTCTATCTATATATGATGTTGCACTATGGAAGAAATCCTTAAGTTTGAACTAGGTACTGGTCTCTGGAATGACTAATGCTTGCTGTTACAGGCAGGAAGATGCAGATGACAGCCCCGATTGTTCCAACAGAAGGTTCAAACTGTGTGGTATGTGGGTGCATCTAAATTACCAACCTGCGCAGTGCATCAAGGGAAAGGCTGGGCATTGATTTGACATGAGCTGTTATGCCTCTAGGATTGCATGTCCATATGACACATGTACCAGCAATAAAGCTCATATTATTTGTCAGTCCTAGGCAAGTGCTGTACATCTGTACAGATGATGCAGTACAGATTACTGTGCAGAGGATGCTGCTGTTATTAACAGAATACTGGACATGGAGAGTGAACTGCAGGAGACCTTGCACCTGCATTGTGAGTTAAGTGCCTCAACTGGTGCCCTTGCCCCTGATTTCAGCCTTGGTTGTGCTACCTTGAACATAGCTGTAGTGTGCTTGAGTGTATACTGCAGAGCTCTAATATAGAGACAAGGAAATTTTGCACCTACAAGGAACCTCTCCAGTGCACTAGATTGCTAAAGTGTGTTCATTCAGTGAGTCACTCGATACTGTGACACTGTAATTGCAGACTGTAAATTCTTACCCTCTCTGTACCTCCATTTCTCATATATAAAAAGGGAATAATATCAGCTGTTACCTGTCCTGTCTGTTGAGGACAATTTCGCTTTGTGAGACATTCGGTTGCTGTAGCGAAGGTCTGGTGTTAGACCTGGCTTTGAATAGTGGGCAGTGCGTGTTATGTGGAACTAGGCGCTAGACAGTTAAGATAAACCAAACTGTTCAGCAGCTGCCCATGAGGTAAACACTGCCTTGTCAAGCAAAGCAATTCCTATTGAAAAAGTTAGTACGTGATGATGTAAGTTAAAGCACTTGAATGAGATTTCCACAAACACACATTTATGACATCTTATCAGAAAATCTCTTGCCATAACAGCAGTTAAAACTATACCCATTCCTTTCCAAAGCAGTCTTCGCCTTTTATTTAGCGCACACAAATTATATTAGTATAAAATTTATACATGGAATCACTTGATTCTGGGTTGCTTTTGATCGATATTAAGTGATGATTTAAGAACTCTTTGATTTTGATCTTTTACAAATGACTGAGGAAAAATGTTTTTACAAAGAAAACATTTCATTTCGAACCATTCCCTTGCTTGGATTTCTATCTGCTCTTAGTCCTAGAAAATGTAAGGGTTTTGTGTGAAAAATCAAAATACTTCGTAAAAAATAACCACGAGAGGGAGCCCATGTCACCACGGTGGGTTTTTTTTGTTGTTTTGTTGTTTAGGGTTTTTTTGTTGTTTTTTTTTTTTTAATATACTCGGTGATCCTGTGTTATTTAAAGAGTTACACATGAACATTTTTCTTTAGTAGTTAAAAGTGTTCGGACTTCAACAGGACCTAGTGAAAAGTTATCTGACGCAATATATTTCTGAATGTTACCTCGATATTGGGGAAGGATTAAATAGGTAAGATTCTTACTTTGAATAAAAACAGGACAAAAGAAGGTACCGAAACTCATTTGACTCTGTTGGTCTCTACTGAATTCAGAAGTTTTCCTATCAACTTTACTGAGATCAGAGTTTCATCCTCACCCTCTTAAGGAGAAAACACACAAACCTACACAATCCTTAGTTTCTGTTAATTGTTTTTTATTTGTTTAAGAATTTTCAAGGATTAACATAGATTAACATGGTGGTCATAGCTACTATACAGCTTTTGTCAACCATCGATTACAAAAACTCTTTGAAGCCCATTGTACAGTGAAGAAATAGATGCAGTGCTCATGAGTATGTCAAGATTTTTCAACAGAAAAATATAAAAAACGGTAAAAGAAAACAATTGCCAGGGTTTCATATTACTAAGAAAACACAGTTCAGTGTCTGCTTTATTGAAATAAATTAATTAAACATGAGCACAATGTAAAAGTGGGGGGCTTAGGTCTATAATGTCTTCCCAGAGAACTGTCTCAGAACTAGAAGTTGATATAGAGAATTTGGTGTTTTGAAACGTATATTATTAGGAGCTATTTTGTGCAATTTGAGTATATTTATTAACAAGATAGCCATACGTTTCCAGAAGAGAAGTAGCTAGAGAGTTTTATCAAAAGTTACAAGAAGTCATTCTACATAAGCAGTAAAAAGAGGAAGATTAAGGAAAAATTATGTTGTATTAGGTGGACCAGGAATGATTGACAAATAATGGGGGAGCAATATTTGCATCAACTTTTGCATAAAGTAACTACAGTCAATTGGATAAAATAACTGATAACAGAGATAAACGGGTAAGTGCTTAGCATCTTGTAGGGAAGAAACAGGTTAGTTTATACTTGGATAACTTGGATATTTGCAATTGATCAACCTTTTTGTGCTTCCTCCTAGGCTACTGCTTTTAAGGAGCAGTCAGATGAAACCTCAGCCGTAAGCTTAAGCATTTGTTATTGTGGTGGAAGAGGTACTGGAAGACTCTAAAAGCCCTTAAGTAGTGCTTGTCTTTGAAAGAAGGAAAAAGAAGGAAGTCAGGAATCATAGTGTGCTAAGAATAACTTCCATTCCTGGAGAAATTTTCAGATAAATAATTAAATTTCACTATAATGGTGAAGAGTAAAAAGTAAAAAGTAATAGCTACCCTTTCCCAATCAATAGAACCCCTTTCTGCAACATGCTAACAGGCCCTACAGGGAGAGAGAGAACAGTAGGTATCAAAGAGGCCTTTGGCACTTTTCTCAGGGTTGTTCTCACAACCAATCAAAGGAAACATGCCAGATGTATATATCTGCAAGTGAATGAAAAAAATGTTTGGAATCTGTTTCAGGAGTAGATGGAAGTAATTTGTTTTTAGTACAGAGAGAATGTTTTGAGCTTCTTACAGTCTTTGGTTGTGGTCCTCTGCTGCTGAGAGTGTTCAGCGATGATCCTTGTGCTGCGGTAGGCAGTTCGCTCCTTACATTTGCAGTTGGCACCAAACTGAGGGGCTGTGGCAGGGCTTTGCCAATCAGGATTAGACAACAAATTTGAGCATGTATCAGCAATGACATGCTGCTGCACAAAAGGACAAGAGCGAAGAAACCAGATAGCTTCTGACACCTTGACTGTTGAAATCTCAGAGCTGCTACTGCTTATTGCTGTGGTGGAAGATGTACCAAAACCCAAAGTAGTGTTATAGACTGACATATGCAAATATTTAAATATGCAGTTGCACACACAGAGGTATGGATAAATGATTTAACATGCTTCATATATGTATTATACCCAACATAGGTAGTCTGTTCTATGTACCAGCCAAGTAAAGTGAACAAATCCTTTAGCAGCAAACACAAAGTGTCTGATAAAAGCAAGTACCTTGCAAATAGATTGTCAGTTATATAAATTAACTACTTTTCTTCAGAACATTAGCTGTAGCTGAATACTCCCTAATGAGAGCATTGGGTTGAACAGTAAAACTCTTTTAAGACATAGAGGACTACTAGAAATAATTCAATTAATCTCTGCGGCAGTTCATCTTTTGCGCAATAACCATTTCATTATATGCCCTTTTCTGTAAGTTTCAGATCAGTGAATTGCAAAAAATCCGCTCTGCTAAAGCAGTTACGGGATATATTTACTAGTATTTAAATTCTTAGCTCTGGTGCTGAAAAATTGCTGTTTTATGAAATTTGGACTACATACTCTTTAGGGGTTTTCTACTCACTGCTCATTTACTATTCAGACCAAACACAGCTTCCGTTACTGGCATTAGAAAGGATCCTAGTGGCTTCTATGGGATGCGCGCTCTTCCTTTCCTCTTCATTCACAGACTTCGAGGTTCATCTTAAATTTATACGTGGTCTTCTTCCCAGTGTTTTACAGCAAACCTGAAAAAATCTGACTGGTTGTGCATCTGTCTAGTGACTTTTTCCTGCATGTGCAGCAGAAACGGAACCCTGCCTGTAAGGCTTCTTTAGAACTGACTCCAGGCCCGAGCTATTTGGATCTCTTTCTTTCAACATTGCTCTTTCAACTTTGTATGGTCAAAGGCTTCTAATTTTCTTAGAGGGCAGTAATAAGAAGGGAGAACAAGAATATATGTGGAAGAATAAGGAAAGTATTTATCATCAACACTCAATTCATTCTGCATGTCTTCAGTTTATTTTCAGTGGCAAAAGCTACCAAGGGAGGAGAGAACCTGCAGCTAAAACTAGCCAGGAGATGACAGGAAATGCTGAAAGGCAGGAATTTTCATTAAAGGCACTGCAACTGTGATAGGAGAACTCCTGCATCTGTCACAGACCCCTTTGTGCTATCTTCATGAAACTTCCCAATGAGAAGTGAAGACTCAGGAATTCCCATAATCATCTCTTTGGTTCTGATTTTATTTATTAGCTGGTAATGGGGCTGATAACGACACTTTTGCCCTCAAAGGTCACTTGACTTACCTGTCAACCGTTATGATAACAGGGTCATAGAAAATACAAAGGGTCTTGGTACATGGGTAGAGGAAGAATGTTAGTTAAAAATTATATATAATTTTAGATCTTGTTGATATATCTATCATGTGAAATGTGAAAGCAAGAGAAAGAAAGGTGCCTAAAATATATTCCTGGGGTCCAAGAAGCCAATTCAATAGAAACATTTCAACTGTAGTACCTAGTGATTTTAAGATTGCATACGTGAACCATTAATTGGTAATTGATTTTAAAATTATACAAAATGCAATAGAAATCTGTTTCAGTGCTTTCTTCCACAGGAGAATAACAATAAATCTTTTATTGATTAGCACAATGTGAGTTTCCTGTCAAAATAAAAGTTTTCTTCTTCTCTGGAAATTCATGTTCGTATCCTGTCTTATAGAGAAATGATTTATGGCACCATGGTAAAATTCTTGGCATTTACAACTGCTTTCATGCTACGGGAGTGAATAGGTTCCAGAGTGGGGGTAGAGATAAATCAGTTGCCAAGGGGACAGAATGTCAAGTAGAGAAAAACCACAGGGGATATCTGAATGGAGCAGCCACATAATACCGGGCTGCAGTTCTCAGACGCTGGCATTCAGTGGGCTGTAACCAGGCAAAAAAAAAAGACTTACAAAGGACTTCAGATTGCTTTGTGAGGAGCGATTAGGGGCGGCCTCATAAGATGATTATCAGCTGCAAACCTGCCTTCTGTTCATAGCGCACAGCAGAGCTCAGGTCCCAAAGGCTTCACGGTACCAAAGGCAGTTGGGATAGGGGGTTTAACTGGCTGAACTGGAGATGCAAACCCAGGCACTGGCTACCTTCACACATGCTGTGAATGCATGCTGGCTGTCCATAGCAGTGACTATGGCGAGGGCTGTCACGGTGAGAACTAACTGAAGATAAACTGACAGTGGACTGAGAGAGTAATTGGCCACTGCTATTAGCCCACTGCTCACGCCTGATAACTCCTGGGTACCAGGAGATAGCTGTGTGGAAGCTGCACAGTTTAATTTACGGTCTGTAAACTGACATCTGTAGCTACCATAATACTTACCCTTCACCCCTTAGAACAGCAATTCTGCAGGCTCAGGAGAGACAAACAAAAGGAATATATAGTTAATTACAATTAATTGATTTTAAGTTTAAATAAAACTGCTTTAAACTTATCTCCAGATTTTTGAACTCTTAAAATTGATAGAACCAAACATGAAGCCACAAGCTTCACAAATATGAACTTTACTGTCTGTTGTTTTCTTACCAACAACAGTGACTTTAATTAGTGAACAAGCTATTCTGTCCTTGAATGTAGAGGACAAGGGCACTGCTATAATATTACACTGAGGTATAACAACTTTGACTTATACTGAAGTGAAGCTCCGCTGCAGTTAAGTACATCAACAAGCAGCTAGCTAAAGTTTTGCTAAGGTGCACCCTATTCACACCTGCAAAAATGCTTAGTTTTGCACCATATAAAAACATGTATCTAAACACACATAAAGTAGTGCAAACAGAGATATTTTTTCACATCTAAGTGTAGGCTTTATATATGGAAAATACATAGTACACCAAGTACATTGGCTTATCTGTATATACCTATATATATTGTAAATATGCTGCCCATATCCCATTAAAAAGAACAATCTTGTGTGTCATAAAATCATTTTTTAATTGTGTGGATATAAAAATGAGGATGAAGACCTGTACTTAGAGAATAGCAGCAGGATAAAAATTGCATTTTGAGAATTCTTCCAAGTTCATGTTTAGTGAAGTAAACTTCGCCAGGGCCTTCCTCTAGAATCATACAGCACTGTTCAGCAGCAAGGCTTCTTGTTGTTTTTATGTAACAAGCTGCAGTAGTCCTGTGCTGAGAAGTGACACAATCCTCCTGCGTGCAAGCATCTTTTGTAAATGGCTTACCTCTGTGGATAAGTAGCTGGGAATGATTTAGGAATCATTTCTTTAGCAGAAGCTTCTTTAAGGTCAAATGTTTTAGGAAAAAGTGAAAATCTAGTCACACCATCATGCACTATTGCAGTCCACACGTACATCTTAGTTGTTTTGTTCACTGACATAAGTTTTCAAAAGTTTGCTGTATTCATTTAGTTCCTGGTTCTCAGATGTACCAGAGCTCTGCTCATTCTGCACAGAAGGAGAGTTTGGTGGCAAAGAACAAATCATCACTCTTAATTTTCTAGCTCTAAATTCCATGAATACCCTTGGGAACAGGAGCTTTCTGTGAGTAGCTCTCACTTCAGGCATGCAACTCCCTTCTGTACGTCCTCTTTGCATAGTGCCTCTACAGGCTTCCTGCTTAGAGGACTGGAAGCAAGAGGCACAAATGTTTACTCCAGTCAAAAGTTTTCAATGCTTTTGCTGGTTCATTGTGTCCAGTTCCCATGCCCCGTATGCCTCCTATGTAGTGGGAAGGCATTAGAGTAAAGTAATCCTGTCCTCTGAAGCCAGTGAAATTGTCAGGTTTGGGTTTTGTCGTCTTTTTTTGTTTTTCATTTTTTCCTTCCAAGACTGGAGAAATAACCATTTCTTTTTGCATTTCAGTTTGCGAGGCATTTCTGCTGATGGATACCACATTACTGATAATGCTTTAAATATCCTGGTTGAAAAACATGGTAATATATAACTGCCATTCAAATGACCTTGTGCAGTGATATTATCAGTTTATTGTGACAATGCAGTTCTTTGGGCATAATGGCATCTAAGTTTTATCATCCGTGTGGACTATCTCAATAAAGGTGTGCACGTAGACTGTGTTTACATTGGAAGGTGGGTATTAATATAACTTATAAGGAAAAGTTTTCATAACTCTTCCCCAAATGGGAATGTAGCTTCTGCAACACTGTGCTTGCTTAGCAGAACAATAAAGCAGTATCCTACGCAGAATAACACCTGGCGATAAGCTAGTGGTTTTGACAGCTCGGTTGTGTCTACCTGAAGGCATTAATCATTGCAGCTGGCTGGAGGTGTGTTTTTCACACGCCAGAGACACACAGCTATGCCAGAACTTGTAAGTGTAGATCAAGCCTTGAGATTACAAGTAAGTGACTTGGCCTAGGGTTTGAGATAAGTCAAGAGATAAGGCAAAAACCCATTAATTTTCCTACTCTCTGGTTTCTCTGGTAGCCCATTTACCTCCCTTGCACTGTCCTTACATCCACTTCTGAGAAACCAGGTTTCATTTCAGCCCTGTTTATGAGTTATATGTTCAAACTACACAAACATAGTCATAACATGAGTCAGTTCTGCTTGGGTCTGTCACCACCAAGCTGTACAGATTTAAGACTGCACGCATTTTTCTCTAAGAGGATGTAGAGGATGTGCTGTAACAGAGCTAGTAAAAACTGGAAGAGTAGAACTGAATGTATGAACAGCTTATTTCCCGGCTTTATACAGTTTCAATTGGTTGATATGCTGTGTAACAACCTCAGGATCAACCTAACTGAATTTTGTGTTTGGGAGTACATAACAGGCATTAGATTAAAATGATTAGCTAGAAAAAAAGTGAAACCCTGTGGAACATAAAGAGTTTGCTAACAGTAAGAGCTATGTTAGCATGATGCTTATTTTTTATAATACACAAATCTAGGAAGTGGGAGGAGTATACTGCGAATCTCTGTGTTACATATCTATTGCTAATTAAAAAACAAAATATATTTTTTACATAAGGTATTTTGGCACTAAGGTATAAGAATGCATGTGTCACCCTGTGATAAAAGGAAATTTTGGCTGTGTGGTAACAACAAATAGAAAAATCAATGGCATGAACTGATACATTCTTTTAACCACCCAGAGAAAGGACTACTCTGAAGAGGTCTCGCTGGCATGTCATTGAACTTCCTTCTAACACACAGAATCAGAAAACGTGTAAATCTGCTGGAGGCTTTTTTTTTGTGTGTGTGTTTCTGACACTCCATTTGTTATTGCTAACAGGTGTGATGAAGAGGATGGAGAAGCTCAGCCAGACAAGACCTAATTTTCTGTTGTTTATAATCGATGTCCAGTTCTTTTGCACAGATGTTTGCTTGTGGTTGGGTGTGGAAAAAAAAAATAGTTGTAAATGAAGTTAAGGGTTATGTAGATGTCAATGTAGGTTTCTTCTGAAATGTGTAACTGAGTTTTAGACAGAAACCTTGTTTGACTGGAGAGGAGGCAGATGATCAGGTAGTCACTTAATCATTTTTGTCCAGCAGCAAATTTCTTACTGTGATTTGTTAGGAGGAATACCAAAATGCTGCTCTCTGACCTTCTTCCTAATATGGAGTTTGTTCAACTACCTCAGAAGGTCCTCAGTGTATATGTGTGCATAGACACTCCATAGCGGTCACCACATGTGTAGTAAGTGCAAAATGGCTTGGACCTACTGTGTTTGCTGTACCAATCAAGTACGACATGTGCAAAGGGTTAAGTACGACATATGCATGAGAGATGTCTGGATGTTTGGTAGCCATGCAGAGCACTAGTTTTGATCAGGCTGCCAGGAATATGGCCATCCTGTACAGATATTGTAGTAATATCATTCAATGAAAACTATTACTACTTGTCCTGCTTTTCCCAGAGAATGATTTTTTTTTTCCAGAATTCAAGAATTTTGTTGTATGCTGCATTCATTCAAATAAATTACACTAGTAAGAAGAAAGGAAAGTAATAGTAGTCAGCTGCACTGCCTTCAAAGCAGTTTAACATTCTGTGCAAAGAATGTGTGTTATGAATTAGGATGATGGAAACGAAACCTTGCCCATCTATCTGATTTTCTTAAGCAAACAAATCATGTATGTTTCAAAACTCTGAGGATGTTTAAATGTTTTCTGTTAGTTTAGCATGTCTGAATTTTTTTATTTAGAATACATAAAAATGTCTTTATATGATGAACTGCTGACCCTTCATCTAGCCTTCCTATTTCATACCATGCAGTGCCATGTGCTATCGTAAATTAATGTATATCAAATCTCAGGGCAGGACTCTGCTCCTCACAGTGAATTGGAATTGTATGCGATGGGCTAGATCCCTGGATAGTGTAAAGGGAACTCAATAGGATACTAACTGGTGTTACAGGAGCATCTAACTCTCCAGACCACCTCTCAGGAGTTGATCTGGTTTGTTCATGTGTATGGTTTTGCATTTCTTCTGTGGCAGGTGGGGAGGAAGGATGTTCTTATTTGTTATAAAAGTCAGAGCAAAATGCAATCCAGGAGCAAAAGCAAACTCTTCAGTATAGCTTCAAAACTAGGAAACACAGTTATTGGTGAAATAATACTGTTTTAGTAGGACCTTTTTAACTCAATGGCAACAAAATGGCAACAGTATCTTCTTTAGTAATCTTGGCACAATCTTTATCTGTAGCCCGTGTTTCCACTTTCAAGGTTAGACATCTAAAATTAGGTATTTACAGAACCACTTTAAGATTGGCCTGATTTTCACAGCTGGTGAACACAATCAGTGTAGCGGCCGTACATCTCACAGGGCAAACTGGATTTCATGGTTTAAAAAAATGAAAAGCACTTGAATGATTTGGGAGACGTCTGCACTGATGTTGGCAGGTGCATGTAGAAGCCCTACAGGTAGCTCCAAGTGTGAGAGCATGGCCCCTCGGGCTGCCCTGCAGAGCAGAGCTCTGCCTGCCCGGTGGCAGCTCAGCGCAGGGGAAGCTCTTGTGCTTCTCCTGGTCTGGATAATTCAGTCACAATTATCCCAGGAATCTCTTCGCCACGATTGGTGGTATGTCCTTTGTGTGTATCTGTACTGGCTTTAAAGTAGCTTGGCGAACTGCACAAACATATATTGAGCTGCTTTGGGTGCTTGTGGTGGCCGCAGTTACGCTCCATGCTGCTGCAGTGATGCACTGGGGTTCATTCGTGGCGCGGACTGCGATCACAGACATATGCCGAGTACTTGACTGTCGAATTCCGCTTCCATTTCCTATATGCCTATGTATGGCTGCAAGACAAAGTGAGAGCAGGTGGTTGCCAAGTGCAACAAAACATGTCGTTACAAACAAGCCGGCCAGGATCCATATCCTGTAATTAAAGTTTCACTGCCGTTGCTGACAGTTCTTCTCTGACTTCGCTTTTACCATTTTCAAAAGAACACCTGTTCCTCTGCTTACATGTACATCTCGTATTTAATATTAATCCCCTCTTACCTCTGTCCCTCACATTTTGTAAGATAGAAGTGACCATAATGATCTGCAAAATGGGAAAACAGATGGAACAGGTTATGCAGGACACAGAGAGAGGAATTCCTCTCATGCTTGGAAATAGTAGAAATGGCATCAGAGGCAGAGAATACAAAGAAGTGATTTTGTCTCTTTTCGTCCTAAGATGGAATGAAAAGATTTGGAAGAGGCAAAAAAGAATAAACATGATCATATGGCACAAATGGGTTTCTAAAAATAAATTTTGAAGTATCAGAGAGAAGGAAAGATGTCCAAGGGAAAAATAAGAACAAAGAACAACATCTGAAATACTACAAGATGAATAAGTAAGATATAGTTCTGCTCAGGAGGAATGTTCTTCTCTTTTGTATCCTACTAGATTCAGGAAATGAGAGCATCGTAAAGTTTCCAGCACACGGTAGACTCAAACTTATGATGAGAAATTTAAACAGGGACTTTCTTATCTGACTGTATATTTGCCATGTGAAAGCAGCCATAAAACCTACCACCTTGTCCTGCAGGACTCCTTTGGGATGAATGAAGAACAGTTTTAAGGAACAGTCTGGTTTGTTGCAGAATAAAGAAGGTGTCTAGTTAGTCACTAACTGTACTCTATATTTTCAAGGCAGTTTGATCCCCAAGAGACTTGAGTTTCAAGTTCAGCTGCAAGTGAGGTCTTTGGTGGCTGCTGTTGCTCAGCAATAGCTTTAATAGTAAAACACTAGGGAAGCAAGAAGAGGAGACTGAAGCAATGTGTTTTGACATCTGTTTTGTTATAGATACTTTGCCTTTTGGCAAGTCACCTTTTCTTAAGTAAAAGTAAACTCATATAAGGTGTCATTATTTACTTATGTCTCAGAGGAATTATAAAAAGAGTTTAAGTTGCATTTCAAAGGATTCACATATGTGATCCTCCAAAGCGTCTGAGGGGGAAAATAAAAAAGGTGCCCAGTTCAATGCTATTTTATAACAGTATAGAGAACAGCAGAAACAGAGGAGGAAGTTTTCCTCATTCTCTGACTCTGGGCTGTGTTGGATGCTGATTAATATCTATATTATACTACTAAAGGCACCTTATAAGGCATTGACGAAAGATGGTGAACCAAAATTACATATCTGCTCGAGTCTAAAATTTAAAAACTTCTCTAAGTTTAATTTTGGAAACAGAATAGGTTTTATTAAACAGGTTTATGTTTACATGTTATTAGCATCCTAACGGACTAAGGGGAAGTCCTTAAATGACCGTATATGTCAACAACTGTTACTGCTTTCAAGGTTAACCATGTAACTTCCTTGTTTAATATATTTTTCATTTCTCCTGCTTCATTCATCTTTCGTAATGGTTTGTGTGTTGCTGTAATGTAAGTCCTGGGAGAGGGGCTGAGTCCTTCCAAGTTCTGAGTTTTGCTGTATGGGACGCTGTGGCTAACGAGCCTGTTCAGGAGAGAGAGGGGGAGCATTGACATGTAAGAAATTAGGTGCCACCCTGAGAGATTTACATGCACATTTTCATCCACTAAAATCTTCAGTTTAAGCGTCCATGATTATGGTTTACCAGGATGAAAATTTTATACAAGTAGATATCCTGAAGAGGTTTCCATCGCTCTGATCACCAGAGAAGGAGATTCAGATACAGGGACTAATATTTGACTACCTGCTTCTGTCCCTGGGGTTGTTTTAGAATTTCTATTTTGCTTGTTTCTTCCCGCATTACACCAGCACTGGATGATAAGAAGTCATCATTTCTTCTCTATCAGTGTTTGCAACCTTTTTAATGTGTTGAGTCCCATCTATTTAGAAAATTGAAAACAATTTAAAATAAGTTTTGGATTTTTTTTTGCTTTTTGCATTAAAGATCCTGGATTTGGTGTTTCTGTAATTTCATCCTTTTCTCCTCAGACTCGGTAAACTAGAAGTATTTGGCTGTCATTCTCTAACTGCCAAGTGCATAAGCTCCATGGCTAGTTGTTGTCCACACCTGCAGATACTGAACTATGACAGAGTCCTGAGCATTACTCGTGCACGCCCGTCACACATTTTGAAATATCTGAGAAAACTAACTGCACTCAATGTAACTGGGCTTAATGTGTTACAGAAGTTTTGATTTCTTGCCCTTGTCTCAATTAGTTTTATAACAACTAGGTGCAGTTACATTATTTGCATTATCCGCACATGCTGATATTTGTGATATTATGTGTTGGTATTCGGTATGCACTTGCAGCATTCCATGTAATCCATAAGATTCATAGTAGTGCCTGGACTTCTTGTTTCTCTATAGGCCTGTGGGCATGGTATTATGCAAATGGCATAATACAGGACATGAGAACATCTCTGACATATTTTGCAGCACAGAGAACCCTAAAAATATAGTGATGGTGTCCCCCATTTGTGTGCTAAAAACCACGTTTTTGTAGGGTGTTTTCTGCAGAGTGAATTTTATATATAGAAAAGACGGGAAGTTACCAGGTCTCACTGAATATCGGTGGAGTCATTACATACAGCTTTAAAAAGCCCGCACAATTGGGGTAGAAAGTGGGAAGTTTCCTCAAAGAGAGGATGTGAATGCTCCTTGTGGTAATGAACAAAACACAGACGCTAAGAAAACAAAGTAAATTATAATTGGAAAAACTTTTGCTATTAAGAAAACAACCTCTTGCTATGAGGTCTCTTGTTGCACATAACTGTCAGTTCCTTTATTTATTTTGGCAGCTTCAATCAATGTATAGTTCTGCGTTTTGCCTAAATGGTGAGGAAATAATGATGACACTTGATTTAGCAACAGTGAATGTGTTGTCAGGGGGTCTTTGGTCAGCGATGATGTCGTGGTTTGGGAAGATCTGTCCCCCGTGTCAGGACAGTTACCGTGCTGTAGCAGGCAAAGCTTGTGAGGGGAGAATTCAGCCACGTTATACATGTGTGTTAATGAAATCAATACGTGTTGTAAACTTCAATCCTAACTGTTACTACTAAGTATTTTACTTTGTTATCATAGCATTTGTTTTTTGAAAAAATGCAGATTTTTCAAGGAGCAAGGACCATGTAACCCTAAGGGGCTGCTGCACCAAGCATGTTTTGAAGATAAAGTCGGGTGTAATGGTAACTGTCTACTGTTTATCTACAGACAAGTTGTGCAAGCATGAATGGACATTGGGTTTTATTGTTTTTATTCAATGTTCTGTCAGGGACCTTTTAAGCAGATATGTTAGGGCACATGCTTAAAAAATATGTTTGCATTTCCTTTTGCCCTTATGTGCTGCATTTTAGGCGAGAGATGTTGTTGTCGACTTTATTGTGACTCAGTGTTCTAAACTGGGGTATTTAGTTTTCAGCTCCTCTTCACAAGTGACAGATAAAGGCCTATTGGACTTCAGCACCTATTCACAAGTGTTCAGGTACGAATTTGAGTGCTGAAAGGAAAAAGTTTGTCCATATGCGACTCTTGGAAATTTGAATATTTCCGCAATTCAAAAAATCATGCGGGTCTTGCTGGTATTCCAAAAGCAAAGACTGTGGTTTTTTTTACTGGAGATGTCACTGTAGTGGTATGCGAGTCCTGAATCAATAGTTTGTCTTCCTGTTTCTAGTGACTGAAAGCATGGATCTTTTGAATTATGTCCTATTTGTCAGAAGCCAGTCGCATCTCCATTTGCGACTTAAAAAAAATGTCCATTTTTTTAAGCAATTTTGGTTTAGAGAAAGATAGACACATCAATTTTCCTTCAGAGTGTATCTCAGTAGCTAAGATAGTGATCCTCTGTAGAAATATTTATCTTGCTATGAAAAATCAAATTGGTATGTTATTACTCTGTAAAGATATTTCCATTGTGAAATCATGATACTTTACGTAAGACTGCAACATTTTGAATTACTAGATCTCTGGAGAAGTAATTATTTTCAATATAGATACTGACAAGCAGTTCACTGTTTATAACAAAATGTTATTTTTTTCTCACCTTTTAAACATACATCAATGAAAAACCAGTTACAGTATTTATTTAAGACTGAGATACTGTGACAGCATCTACTTAAGTTAAGCCTTCTTTCCTTTTCTGCTACAAAATCCTGAGTTCACTGAAGCTGTGAACTTTTCATAATTCCTTCTCACTTTCTTCGTAGTTCGACTTAATTGGAACTACAGAAAATGATGAGGTAGCAGAGACTGCTTCTGTCCATCTGTCTTGGGTATTTTGATGGTGCCTGATGATAATAATTGAAGTGCTCCTTCCTCATGCTCATTAACCACATCGCTGAATGTTTTAGCTGAGCCTGCTAGTTACTCATCAAAATTGGTATCAAAGCGAGAATACAGCATTACTTTCCAGCAGCCCTAGCACGCTTACGCTCATGAAATTCTTGGGTAAACAAATGCTGCTCAGGTTTATAGCCTCCAATTGAGAACATGATAGTAGATTCCAGCAGAAAGAAAATGTTCTTGCAGTCTCTTTAGCATAATAGGATTTCATGGTGTTATTTGATACTGTGATTTGGCATAATTTTTATTCTAGCATATGTTATATATATTCTGATGCAAGACATGCCTTAGTAACTTTTCTGCCATTTTAGCTCTTAATTGGTCAATTAGTGCTCTAAAATCCCATACTGTTATGACACAGTTGTAAGCTTCGCAAGTTTCTTATCCATCTTTGGTTAGATAATTCATGAATGAACACGCATCACTGGGTTTTTGTCTTGTGACATAAGATTGACATTCATGAGATGTTTAGGCATGAGAATTGCAAGCAAAGCTACTCGATCTCACAGTTAGAATTCAAATGAAGCAACTTGTTTATAGAACATTAACTGTAACTCTTGGTTGCATATAATTCATTTATATTCTGGGAATCATTACATTTTCCTTGTCAAGAGTAAGCGTGCATATATACAAGCCTGAGGACAAGGTGGAGGAGGCATCTTAGTATAATAAAATTTCTTTTCTACGGAGATTATCTTTTGATCTAGGGAGAATACTTCTCATTAACAGTTTTTGTACAAATTTCTTTTAAACTGAAACCATAATATAAGCAGAAGAAGTGAGAATGAATATATATTAGTATAGAATGTACACATTTTAGAGTAATAAACTGCTTCTGTCATGGTCTTACTAATATACTTATTTAAAACATACAGTAAATCAACGTAGATCACCCTGAAAACATGACTCAATTTCATGATGTTGTGCACGTAACAGGCATACTTTGGAAGTAATCAGTTGTTTTGATATCTACAGGTATCTTGATATTTGTGGCGGTAAAAGGTGACTGAGACAGGAATTCAGGCAGCTGTTGCCAGCTTCATTATCTTGCTCCGAGCTCTACAGCAACAAGCAAAAGAGGGTAAGGCACTTGCATGAGGTTTAATATGTTGAAAGTAGCTAGTATTCTTTTTCACTTTCTATCTTTTTTGCTGTAAGAAATATTTTACAATTTTGTTTCTTTCAGAGAATTTTCCTTGCTAATTATGGGCATTCAAACATGGCCTACATGGCAAAACCTTTTGTGTAAAGAATATACAGTGGACTTCACTAAAGAATAGAAATATACTAATCACACACTGTGACTGGCACCCTTTTCCAAGTAAGAATTATACCAGAAATCCTTGGTTAAGACAAATATTATATCACAGCGGTGGAAATATGACAGTTGAAATGGCACTTGCTGTGCAGAGATCTGCAGATATTTGAATGGTTCATTCTCCTTTTTACATTTCTTTTGAACAAGCAATTGGCATAGCAAAACTCTGCACATGCATATGGGACGCTGCCTTAGAAATTAGACTTCTTGTTCCTCACATTCACTGAAATGCAAATGAATGAAAAGAATCATTCTTTGAGTGAAAAATTGTCAGTGAGTCATATTTTCTCTGTGGTCTTCCTCCTATCTTCCCCTGCCTATGCAGTCCCCAGCTGGCACACCCTTACACCATCCTTGGACATAATGTAGGGGTCCGCATTGTGCTGTCCTAGGGGTAACCATTAACTTCTTCCCTAAACATGCCCTAGATTCTTTTCAATGTGAAAGTCCTGCATGCACACCCCTGATAAAAATCTTCTCACTTCTAGTAAAGCTTTACAGCTGAAGAAGAAACATTTAAAGTGTTTTATGGACTGAAGTTTATTGCAATTGCTATCCTTACAGTTATTACTGCATTAATTTATTTCCTATATAAAAATAAAAATTAAAGCTCCACCTGCCATATATTGTCTTGGTAAAATCTTCATATATATGAAATACTTCTTAGTTTGTAATTTATGGAGTTGAATCAAAATACATTATTATTCATCAGTATGTTTTATGCTTTTTCATAAGACAGATGAACTCTTGTATGTAGACATTTAACACAAATGTAATTTTGGAACATTTCTCTAGATATGCAATCCCTCTTAGATTTTTTCCCTCTTAGAACAAATGATTCAATATTGATGTATGTGTGTTAGACAATAGAGAATAGGAAAAATGTCAATAATAATTTCTAGTTACATATTTATACATATATATATCTCTATAAAAAAGTTTTCTATATTTGTAAAGATTGTTAGCGAATGTCTGTGACTTTTGTTTTTGATAGCCTGTGATAAAGTGCAAATATCTCATCCCAGAAATGAAAGCAGAGGCTATTAAACTCTTCTTAAAAGGGAGAGAAATAGTTCTCACAGTTTAAACAAACTGTTACTCTTGGCTAAAATGACTGATAGTAATTTCTTATTAAGAATATAGATGATTACAGAGGAAAGGTTTTGTCCTTGCCAATCATTTGCTCAGAGGAAAGGATGAACCCTGGCTGGTCACTGGATTCCCTGGAGGACTTGGGCGGAGCACACAGCAGTCTCTGGACATTGATTCAGTAGACTTACTTCTTTAAGCATGAACGAGTAACAAACTTTTTACACGTGCATTGACCATCTCATTCCTTTTCCAATGGTTATAGGCAGTGATTCCAATATTCTTAATGCTCTGATCTATATGTATACTAACAGAAAACTAGATGTTTTGTCTATCTGAAATATTTTCTTCCTGGAAAACTTAGAAGTATTTTGTCCTTTTTTTTTGGTTTGTTTTCACATTAAAACTATGAAGAATTTAATTGTGGGTGGGATTTTTTTTTCTTTTTAACAGTGACATTCTAAATAAAATTTTTATTTCAGAGAAGTATTCAAACATGCTGAAAAAGCAAACCTCACATAATTTTCTTCTTGAACAAAATGACAAATCTGAATTATCTAGTGAACATGGAACCAAAGACAGTAGCCAGTGTATGACCCACATTATATGTATGATACTTTCCTTTAAAAATTTTCTTTCAGCGAATGGTCTATGGACATGTTGGTTGTGTTACCTAAATGTAGGTGACATTTCAAATAGTCAGATATGTGAGCATAATCTGCATTCTCATTCAGGCATAACATTCACAGATTTCATTCAGAATTTATTATCTACGCGTACCTGTGATGACTGGAACAGCATTAGTTCAAATTTCAATGAAAATTAAGATAGTGTTGTATGGAAAGCATATAGGCATGTGTTTTCTCATTCTGATCTCATCTGAGCCAATCTGTATGTTTATGTATGTGTATATGCATGTGCATTTATGTGGGTATGTATGTGTACATGGGTGCCACATACACACAAAGTTTGACATAAAAATGAATGAAAATACATGGTTCCAATATAGATGAGTTTATGGAATCCCTTCAGATTAACAGCACTGTTTAATTTTTAGCTCAGCCTGTGCTGATAAGACACGCAAGCAAAATTCTGTGACATGCCCCAGAATAGATACTGGTGTTGCAACACAGCTCTATTTAAGCATAATTTAAAGCCTGATTATAATTGCCACTTTTGAGAGCTGGGGTCCGACGGGCATGCTTTGGTTTGGTCTCACAATGATGGAGGAACCTGTAAGCATGACAGGTATTTCCTTCATTTTTTCCGGAGGCACTTAGAGAGAGGGCTCTATCCTGAAATGCTGAGTTCAAGGTTCTTCCATTTCAGGTATTCTTATTCCACTTATTCCCCACTCTCTATGATTTCCCTGTCATGTTGCTTGTGCTTTTCTTTTTCCCTTTTGTAGAATCACAGAAAATAGGTATTGAAGGGGCCTCTGCCCCAGACAGAATATCATACCTAGATTATTCCTTAGGGGTGAGTCTTTTAATCCCTTCTTAAAACTCTTCAGTGGTGGAGTCTAAGCATGCTTAGGTCTTGAAATGCTTGCTGACTTGGGAGAGTATTAAGGGGGAAACATAGTCTGTATATGACCTGCTCTGTATCTTTCCTGCTCATCCGCTCTTGGCCAGTCAGAGGTAGGATACTGGGGTAGATGGTTCTGATGTAGCCCTTCTAAATTACTTGTGTTATGTTCTAATGTTGAGTGGCAATTTATTCCTTACTGCTAGCAAGATTTTTCTTGTGATCAACATATTATTCTCTACTTCTTTACGATAGCCTCTTATACCGAATACCTTTGCTCAGTGTTCGTTCTCCTCAATAACCTTAGTTTTTTCAGACCTTTGGAACAGGGTCATATTTCCTAGGCTATGATCCTTGTTATTCTCCTTAGAATTTCTCAAACTAACCCACGTAGCAAAAACTGGGCATCATTCTTCCATTGAGACCTTAGTGATGAACACAGTGGAAGTTTATGTCAGGTGTCTCTGAGGCTGTGCTCTCTGTATAGATACCAGTGTGGTGTCTGTTTTTTTGACAATTGATGTCCAAATGATAATTCACACACCTCCAGATTCTTTCCTGAAAAATTACTATCTAGCCAGTTATTTCTCAGTGAGTTGGTGCCGTTAATCATATCTGCCTAAACATGGTATCTAATTAATGAAGAGTTTGCCCTGGCTAATTTGTATGCTGTTTTTTTTCCTGCTATTTGCCCAAGCATTTTTTAACTCTAAGCCTGCGGTTTCACTAGTGTGTGAAACACTAGGAGAAGATCAGGTTTGGGACCATCTGAGGAACCTGAAGGTGCATAAGTCCATGGGACCAGATGAAATCCATCCATGGGTCCTGAGGGAGCTGGCAGATGAAGTAGCCAAGCTGCTTTCCATTATATTTGAAAAGTCATGGCAGTCTGGTGAAGCTCTCGCTGATTGGAAAAGGGGAAATATAACCCCCATTTTCAAAAAGGGAAAAAAGGAAGATGCAGGGAACTACAGACCGGTCAGTCTCACCTCTGTGCCTGGCAAGATCATGGAGCAGATCCTCCTGGAAACTCTGCTAAGGCACATGGAAAATAAGGAGGTGACTGACGACAGCCAACACAGCTTCACCAAAGGCAAATCGTGCCTGACAAATTTGGTGGCCTTCTATGATGTTGCCACAGCATTGGTAGATAAGGGGAGAGCAACCAACCTCACCTACCTGGACTTATGCAAAGTGTTTGACACTGTCCTGCACAGCATCTTGGTCTCTAAATTGGAAAAGCATGGATTTGATGGATGGACCACTCGGTGGATAAGGAACTGTCTAGATGACCGTACTCAAAGGGTTGCAGTCAGTGGCTCAATGTCCACATGGAAACCGGTGACGAATGGCATTCCTCAGGGGTCAGTACTGGGACCAGTGCTGTTCAACATCTTTGTCAGTGACACGGGCAGTGGGATTGAGTGCACCCTCAGCGAGTTTGCTGACACCAAGCTGTGTGGCACAGTTGACACGCTGAAGGGAAGGGATGCCATCCAGAAGGACTTTGACAGGTTTTAGAGGTGGGCGTGTGCAAACCTCATGAAGTTCAACCAGGCCAAGTGCAAGGTCCTGCACCTGGGTCATGGCAATCCCAGGCACAAATACAGGGTGGGTGGAGAATGGCTTGAGAGCAGCCCTGAGGAGAAGGACTTGGGAGTGCTGGTGGATGAGAAGCTCAACATGAGCAGGCAATGCGCACTCGCAGCCCAGAAAGCCAGCTGCATCCTGGGCTGCATCAAAAGAATTGTGGCCAGCACGTCGAGGGAGGTGATTCTGCTCCTCTGCTCTGCTCTCGTGAGACCCCACCTGGAGTACTGCATCCAGCTCTGGAGCCCTCAACATAAGAAGGACGTGGACCTGTTGGAACGGATCCAACGGAGGCCCACAAAGATGATCAAAGGGCTGTAGCATCTATGTTATGAGGACAGGCTGAGAGAGTTGGGGTTGTTCAGCCTGGAGAAGAGAAGGCTCCAGGAAGACTTTATAGCGGCCTTCCAGTACCCGAAGGGGGCCTACAGGAAGGATGGGGAGGGACTCTTGATCAGGGAGTGTAATGATAGGACACAGGGTAACGGCCTGAAACTGAAGGAGGGGAGATTTATATTGGGTATCAGGAAGGAATTCTTTACTGTGAGGGTGGTGAGGCACGGGAACAGGTTGCCCAGGGAAGTTGCCAATGCCCCATCCCTGGAAGTGTTCAAGGCCAGGCTGGATGAGGCTTTGAGCAGCCTGGTCTAGTGGGAGATGTCCCTGCCCTCGGCAGGGGGGTTGGAACTAGATGATCTTTAAGGTCCCTTCCAACCTAAACCATTCTGTGATTCTGTGATTCTGTGTGATCTCTTTTCAGCCAAGTTTCAGCAACAAGTTTAATAAGAATATTCCTAACTCCAGCAGAGTTATCAATGAAAATCTGAATAGTTATGTGCCTATGACAGATCATGAGTTTGACTTCAAACCCTAGGAAAATACTTTCCAGGTATGGCTTTTCAAAGGATTTTTTCACCTACAAAACAATAGTTTCATGTTATCTATTATTTCATCACAAGCTGCTCCACAGCTAGTTCCCTCAGTCATTATAAGGCAAACGTCTTCCCCTACATGACTTCGGATTAAATTTCTTGCAAGTGTATTCTGATTTAGAAAGTCTAGAAGAATTGTTTGCATATAATTATTTATGCCATCAAGGCAGTTTCATTTTTTTAACAATTGAAAACAGGTATCTCATATTGGACTTTAGATTACTATTTTTCAGTGGTAAAAAACTGTTTATAGACGTGAAGAGAAAAAGTGAGTGCCATACGTTTAGTATCAATCCAGTTGTTTACAATTGTGGATCTTAGTATTCTGATTATAACAAATTGAATCTATTTTTGATGAGAAAATTATTTACATTTTAAAAGATCATCCTCTCTGATGAAGCTGGTGTGCGTCACAGGTTTCAGAGCTTCATGTTGAGACAATATAGTTACTAGCAGGTATAATGAATATACTCTCTTTTCATCATTATTCCATCTTTTAAGAGGTTAAGTGCCTGCTAATTAAAATATAGAGTGCAAAATAGGTAAAAGAACAAAAGGGCTTTTCAGTACATTTTCAATTTCCTATCCTCAATCACAATGTAGTAAGATTCCAGACTGTGTTTCATAGGTAGCTATAGTAACATATATTTTTGTTACCTTTTATGTTTCTTTAATAGAGTTCAGTGCTGTAAGAGTAACCATTTTATTTCTGTTCGTTGTTGCCCAGCTATACCTTACTTTATGTGAACCTTGCAGTTGATCCTGACCTTAGGATTTTTTTGTTTGTGATGAAAATGAAATAAAGTGCATTTGTGTTAACCACATGGTTGTGGGGTCTTTTTTCTTTGGGTGTGAGTTTTTCTTTTTTTAATGATACTTATCCTGTTGTGTGTAATACATTATTGGGATCATTCTAAGGGACCTTCATACCTGTGAGTGCCTTCTACTTTGCTGACTCCAAGGAAGGTTCTCTGTATTTGAAAGAATCAGAAGAAACGTGTTTCCACTTATGCTGTATCATTTATAAATTAGTTAGATTGCATGAATGCTTTAGCGCTAAAATAATTGCACCAATTTGTTTTGCAAGGCTAGACTGCTCTAGTTTGACATTTAAAGAGAAGGAAAGAAAATTTCATTATTTATTTTAAATATAGCAGAAAACTGATTTCCCTATGTTTTATCTAACCATCCAAGAGATTTTGACCATCCAAGAGATTTAAAAAAAAAGAGATGCTTAGCTGTGATCCTCACCAGCAGATAGTGTGTAGTAGTGGGAGCTGGATTTTGACAGGAACACATGGTTAGAATGGAAGGTGGAATCTACCTGTGTTGCATTTGACAAGGGCTCAAATACTGGAAAGCTGTTTCTTCTTGCGTTTCTCTCTGCTCCAGCTTTCTGTGCCATCAGGTACTGGAGAAAGCCAACTATCTTCTTTCCTTAGCCAGAATGACTGTGGTGTTACCCTAGCAGAAGTGGTAGCCCCACAGACTTGAAAATATGTAGCTTTTTGACCATAAAGGACTGCCTTATGCTTTTGCATGCTTATTCTTTCATTTTAGATTGTTAGGCATAAAGAACAAACATATTTCTGCCCTTTTTTTATTAAACAGTAGGGCATAGAAAGTGCCTCAGTTCTCTGCAGCCTAACCAATCCAGTCAAAGGTTTACGTCCCTCAAGACAATAATGCACAGGGTCTCTTTCAAAAATGTATACTTTTAAACCTTCCTATTTTCCTCAAATGAAAGAAGAAAAAGGAACATGTAGCCTTGAGCTATCTATCAGCAACTAACATTTAGCCAGACCCAAATGTTACCCCTGCTGCTTCCTTCGGCAGCCTATCAAACCACCTTGTTTGGATTTGTCACCTATGCAAGACTTGTGGATTTTAAAAATTTAACTTATAGATGTCCTTATTGATCTGGAAAACACTTTTTTTTTTTTTCCCCCCATCAAATGCTGCTGCTGTCAGTAAGTATCTTTCAGAGATAATTTAATCACAAGAATATTTACATCAGAGTTCATCCAATCAATAGTCACATTCTGTCAATTGAAAGAATTCAAATGAATGCCGTCACCAGAATTGATTTCAGTTTCTCAGTTTTTATTAGTTACAATTTTACATTTATGGAATTCTTTACAGAAGTACTTTCCAACCCATTTTTATTGAAAAACAGATGAGTTTTCTTTTAATTGTGTTATTAATTGACATATTGTCACTTTTTAATCTTATTCCTTGAGTTGGGATAAGTGACAAAATTGAGTACTTAGACATAATTATCTATTTTCAAAATGAGCACTAATATAAAAATCTTCATTGAAAATAAGCTCTTACAGCTTACTGCATGATGCATAGGCTTTGTAGTATAGCATGCATTAATGCCAAAATAACAGTTACACTACCCCCACCCCCTCCCACATAATAGAATAACTGTATTCCCAGTTGCAGGATACACCTGAGACAGACTAGCAAATTCCTCATTGCCAGTTATGTTTCCTAAGTTCTTAGGTGCTGTATTTACAGAATTACAGTAATTTCTCTTTTTAAATTATTGTATAAAACCGTTGTTTTTTTTTTTTTCAAAAACCTACATCATGTTACAGTTCTGTTTGTGTCTTTATTTAAATATAATGGAACAAATTTAATTTTAAAATTTACCAGATAGATACAGCTGGTTCAAATTGGTTTTAATTAGTTTGAAGTAAGATCTGGAAGAATAGCTGGTCCAATGAATTGTCACATATGGCTCTTTCTATCAGCTAGTTTTGGTCTGTGCTTTGTTTCCTTGCTGTTTAAGTTGTCTGGACAAAAATCTGACCCTGCTGAAGTAGTGGCAAGATTCTTGATGGACCTGTGAATCATCTTGCATTTAAATGAGCTGATTCAAGTTCAGTTACTGAACCCATAAAGTTGTTGTTAGAAACTCCACTTCTTGCCATTATAAGACACAGGAACTGTAAAGAAAGAGGGACTTCCTTTTCTTTATCTTAGCCATTGAATCATTGATATATTTATATATTTTTAGATCACTTTCCAGAAATGTGCCACTTTGGAACCCCAGTGTCCTGTAAGAAAAGCAGTAGCTCTTATGTCTTAGTAAATAAATGATTGTTCCTGGGAGTATTGCTGGGTAGTGAAACCAACCCCCATGGCACGGCATGCGCCTGTGCAGTCTGACTGCACACACATCCCGTTTTCGGAACAGTCTCTGAACCCTTCTAGCTGCCTGGGAATTGTTCAGAGAGTGCTAGTTAGAACAGGCCAAATGTATGCCAAGAAATGGTCTAATAACTTACTAGTAGAGGCAATTGAATTATAGTGTCTAGGAAATAGCAGTGACACAGCGAAGAAGAGGAAAACTAGCTATTTAAGTTTGACATGTGGACAAAGTGCATCTTCCCAAGCTTGAAAATTACACATTAAAATTAACTTTCTTTTCTTTCCTTTGACTTTTCTAAAGCATGGAAAATGAAGTTCAAACTTCATCAATGTTACTAGAATTCTGCATTTAATATTTATTTATGGTTTTCCAAAAGTAAAGCTGACTCAGCCCTTACAATGATGTGATGTGTAGGCCTCTGTGCCTATAGAACCCATGAAGGTATTAAAGATATCTGGAAGAATGTAGGGTTAACTTGTCTTTTGTTCGGGGGTCTCAGGATGCACATGTTGGCCAGCCTCTGTTGGGTCAGTCTGGAATGTGTGCAAAATCTTTGGATGCAATTGAAAAACTCTTCATGAAGAGTAGATTTGTTTACAAAAGACTGTATTTTATTTAAACACTATGTTTTTTAAAAAGCTTATCATGAAAGTAAGAATGATTATACACATCTTTGACACTGTTGCAATGAATAATTTAAAAAATAGTTTGTTAATTAAGAGCAAAACTTCTTCTGTTGCTTTGGATTGCCTGTGAACAGTTTATCTTTTCTTTTCTTTTTTTTTTTTTTTTTCCCCTCAAATCCGTTTGTTCAAAATTATGCCCTGGCTCATCCTTAATCTTAGCTTGAAAATTACCAGTTCATGACAACTATTTGAAACTAGAGTTGCCCTCATTTCTGCTGAAGACAAAGTCACATGATATGCTTTTCCTCCCTGATCAAATGGGTGAAGGTGACGGCCCATTTGTGCTAAAAAAACCCACACCAGCAGTCAGCAGAGCACATTATGTTAGCTGTCACATAGCTATAAAGTGGTATGAAATACAATATGAATATGCCCAGCAGCTTTTAGCCCTGTAGTGTAGTCAACTAAAGCACTTAAACCTCATCACAGCTAAAGCCTAACAACGTAGCCACATGAGTGGCAGTTGTTATCTTTGGGTTTCACAAGTCAGGATCAGCCTGTTACCATAAGCACTTATTTTACATACACAGAATTAAGTTTCCATAGATGTTCTTGAGTATTCACTTCAAGTTTACTAATACATGAACACCAGTATACTCACTTTGTAAAAGATTTGTGAGCAAAGGTTGATACAATGCAATTTGTGGAGGAAGTTTCACCTGCAGAATAAGCCACATTGGCAATAGTTATTTTTCTGGTTTTCTCCAGCTGTGTAAATCTTGAAGATCTGCAAGATAATAAACATATCCAATGGGTATATTAAGTCTCCTAATGGATTTAGGGTCATCAGAACACCATTTTTTTTCTTTATGCTTTGGAGGCAGATGAGAAGGAACCTAGTTTTAGTGACCTTTCATAGGAGGAAACATCCAATAGAATTTTCCTTTCTGATTTTATACAATGTTGCTGAGATGCATTGTCTTTTCTGTAATTTATACAATGAGAAAAAAGGATTTCTTAAATTGTTAGAAACTACGGCAGATATTTTTTTAAAGTCTTTTGTTTAAGGCCGTCACAAAATCTCACTCCTCTTCAAGATTAACAAACACAGTATTTTCTTTTACATTCCAGAAGAATAAGTGTGGCTTTAAAACTTTGTGATTATTTTATTGTGTGTTTTACTTTCCAGCTTTGAGTCATGTAACCTTTAATGTCCTTTTGTTTAAAACCCCCACGAGTATCCTTTAACACTTTCCTATTTAGAAGACCCTTGAGGGATGCTTTACTCCACCTTTCTTCTGTCCAGCTCTCCATTCTTTCATTGCAATATTGTTTGGTTGTACATTGTAGTAAATAATTGTTTAATGTTTTTGAATGCACTTATTTCTCACATGATACAGACTAAACCTTGCTTATGTGGAGAAAAGTCAAATTAGTTGTGTCCACATTTATCCAACGCTTAAATTTGAACTATTTTCAAAGTACTATATATTCAGGAAGTAAATTCTGATAAGATTATAATCTCAAATGTTATTCTGACCTTTTATAAATAAAAAGGCCTACACAAGCTATTTTTCTACCCTAGTAAATTAAAAATATCAGAACTGTTTTTTGGCACTGAAATGCCCAGTGGGCGTGGCATTGTCCACTTCATTATCATCAAACCAGACTCACCTTCCAAAACAGGATGGCCACATTAAAACTATCTTATCCTATCTCCCAAACAGTTTTCATTAGGACAAAGAAATGATTTGGGAGATGCTAGCTGTCCTACATCCAGTACTGGAGGATTGTTCTGAACAATTTAACAGGTAAGTGGTTGAGTTTCATTGCCTTTACCTGAGATCTGGCACTTTTGAAATTATTAGTTGCAGTCCAGGAGACTGAGACAGCATCCAAAACTGCTTTCAATGGGGCAATGACTAGTTCTATTTTCCCCAGGAATATTGCCCACAAGCCTGAAGTTGTGGGCATGTCCAATAGCCCTGTGGGCACTGAGCTGATCAATGGCTAAAATCTTCTTGGGATCCAGAAATGGGACATTATTCCCTCATTCTTTAAGGGTCTGCTCTGATATGTGTACACGGAGTTTGCCCAATATGAACAGGAGAAAGTTTCACACAATGAAACAGTGGCAGCCACTCTTATCAAGATAAGGTATAAAGAGGTACTGGTTGTGTGTGTCTTCTTTATAGAGCAGCCTGAAGGTAAGAACATTACACACAAAATCAGGAGGTGGATTCAGTCTTCCCCTCTGTCTGAACAGATTCAGGTATTTCATGCTCCGTGTAAAGAACCCTGTCCTTTAGGCTGTCTTAATAGTTGCTCAAGTGATTGAATGTATACCATTTATCCAGAATCTGTGAAAATAATGTAAAATTTTTTGGACATTATAGAGAGAAATGAAGGATGGATATCAATGATCCTTGGAACAGGGAAAACTGGCATCCAGCATCTGCTCCAAAGAGCTTTTTATCTAGTTACAATGCACTGTAAAACACAGATACTTGGAGCAGTGGCTCTGAGCAGATGGGTGCTTCACAACTCCATCACTGTCCCCCGTAGCTCTGTGGTTAGGACACTTGACTGAGGAAAAAGAAAGGTAACTTTAATTTGCTTCAGGCAGGGCAGTGAATTAAACTTGGTTCTCCTCCTTCTGGGGAAATGCTCCAACACATTGAGCAAGAAAGGGAGGTAGTAAGAGGATGAAACAGTGACCCTACTGTTTACAAGGAAAACCTGGACCTTGCTGTGTTTTTGAAAGAACTTTGGCACCATTCTGCATAAAAAGGTCACAGCTAATCCTAACCGTAAGGAGATCTGCCCATTTGACCTAACATTGTTCATCTCTGTCCTGAAAATGACATATCTATCCTCCGTCTTCAGCATTGCTCACCATTAACTAAATTTGCACATGGGGAATTGCATTTTGAGATGCCTATTTCTTCAAGAACAGAGAAGGTTCATCAGTAAATGTAATTTGGTTTTGACTATTAGAATTAGAAAAAGTATGTAGACTTTCAAACACAGGGAAGGCTTATGTACCTGATAGCTTATACATCTTTCAGTTAATAAAAGATACTTTCTTAGCATAGAAAGCTTATTTTGCTTATGTCTTTAGCCTAACTGTTCATTACAGCGCTACCAGCGGCTCTCTTCATGGCTTCTGTACGAAACTTAGGAGCCTGATCAATATGGATTTCACCATCTGTGACCATGCACGAACAAATATTTGGTCCATAGTGAAATTTGAATTCTAAATAATGAGTAGCATGCAATAATCTAATGTAATAAATTACTTTTCCGTTTATATTATTTCTTTGTGCACAGAATAACTGTTTTTCTTTTCAGTTCTTTTAATGAATGGACTCAGAGAATTTTGTTTTAGGTTAACTTCTTTTACAGCTCTGGAGAAAAAAATAGTAAGAAAATAGGCAGTGGTCAGGTTTTCTCTCCACAGGGCAACGTAGTTACTGCTTGTTGTAGCAATCCAGCCTTACTACAAGAAAATAATGACAGAACAAACCTAGCAGCTTTGATTTCTTTGAGTGTAGTGGGACTAAAAAGACAAGGGAAGAAAAGCCTCAATTTTCCAAGGATGCTTGTGGATCTTTCCACGTCAAACAGTCTCATTTGCCCCTGAGGAAGTGTTACTTCCATACCTGAAGGTGAAACTTAAGATTCAGTGACTACTTTTGCACTTCATTAAGCCAATTTTGCATTTCTATTCTTATTCAATAAAATGCAAGGTACTTGTCAGGATTCCTAACACCTTAAAAATAGGACAGAATAAAAAAAAACACAACAGGATATCATGAAAACCATCATGAAAGCTGTCCTGTAAAAGATGAAATTCATAAGCATTTATTGATAGCTGCTTATGTTATTCAAAACCACTACAGGTTTTGAGAACTGGCAAAATGGCAGCATGTCTTTAGAAATGTCTTTTTCTGTTATTTCTCTGTTTGGAGTACTCTTGTTTGAACAGCATGAGGATGACTGCTAACACCTCCAAACCAGTCATTATTGGTCATTTCAGTGTCTTCCCAGCTATTCAGTTGATTGTACAGCAAGCTTTTAAAAAGGCTGTCAGGTGTTCATACCTCCTCTGCTGCCAATACTTAACAATTTCTGCAAAAGCATCTTGGGTACCTCACCATTCTTTTATTAATGGTCTATTTTCACTCTTGCAGGCTGAAGATGCTTCATCTGTATGGCTACTGCTTCAGTCATGGTTTGGAGTCCATTAAGAAATCAACATTGCTAAAGTCTTTCATAACCTTACTGTCCCTACTGCTAACACTTCAGTTGAATGAAAAATTATGTGTATCCTGAGAGACATTTTTGGCTTTTAAATGTACAACTGCTTTGATGAAGAGCTTTTGTATCACTTTGTGTCTCATTTTTTTGATAAAGTTGAAGCATACAGTTGTGGGCTTTTTGCAATCTTATGCAAGTTACTCTCTGCTCTGGACTAAGTTTTTAAAGATATAGATGATACCTTTTCACCTTCAGAGTTTATAATGATGCACCCCTGCCTGCACACACCGCGCTTCACTTCCTGATGGTAGGGAGAGGGCAAGGTTCATGAAGAGGTATGGGCACAAAAGGAAGAGATCATAGAATCATAGAATCATAGAATCATAGAATGCGTTGGGTTGGAAGGGACCTTTAAAGGTCATCTAGTCCAACCCCCCTGCTGTAAGCAGGGACACCTTTAACGAGATCAGGTTGCTCAGAGCCTCACCCAGCCTGGCCTTGAATGCCTCCAGGGATGGGGCCTCCACCACCTCCCTGGGCAACCTGTGCCAGTGTCTCACCACCCTCATTGTAAAGAACTTCATCCTAATGTCTAATCTAAACCTGCCCTGCTCTAGTTTAAAACCATTTCCCCTCGTCCTATCGCTACGTGTCCTTGCAAACAGCCCCTCCCCAGCTTTCTTGTAGGCTCACTTCAGGTACTGGAAGGCCACTATAAGGTCTCCCTGGAGCCTTCTCTTCTCCAAGCTGAACAACCCCAGCTCTCTCAGCCTGTCTTCACAGGAGAGGTTCTCCAGCCCTCAGATCATCTTCGTGGCTCTCCTCTGGACCCGCTCCAACAGGTCCATGTCCTTCTTGGGCTGAGGGTTCCAGAGCTGGACACAGGACTCCAGGTGGGGTCTCACAAGAGCAGAGGGGGAGAATCACCTCTCTGGATCTGCTGGCCACAGTTCTTTTGATGCAGCCCAGGATGCTATTAGCTCATTCCAGCTTTTCATCCATCAATACCCCCAGGTCCTTTTCCGCAGGGCTGCTCTCTATCACATCATCCTCCAGCCTGTATTGATAACGAGGATCGTCCCGACCCAAGTGTAGGACCTTGCACTTGGCCTTGTTGATCTTCACAAGATTTGCTCAGGCCCACGTCTCTAGCTCATCCAGGTCCCTCTGGATGACATCCCATCCCTCTGGCCTGTCAGCTGCACCACTCATCTTCGTGTCATTGGCAAACTTGCTGAGGGTGCACTTGATCCCACTGTCTAAATCATTGATGAAGATGTTGTACAGCACCACAGATGGAGTGCCAAATTTGGTTTCTGATGCTTTGAGGTATATGGTAGCTTGCAGAGGTGGTAAAGTTTGTGTCAGCAAGTGAAGAAAATGGAGTATGTTTAATTAATTACTTTTCATGGTGCTGCGGTTGGTATGATACCTGCGTGTAATAAGAACTGTTTTCAATTAGTTGTTTCTATGTTAGCGGTCGATTCTATTTTACTTATGGTCTACTTTCCAAGTAAAAAGCACAGTTTGTGCTAAATTGCTGAAACTGTGCAAATGTAAAACAGACAAAGGTGAATAAGAGAGTTATTGCAACCACAGAGGGATCCATCCACTCCTTTAACCGTGCATAATATTGGGAAAATTATTTTGTATATGTAAGGACTCTAGAAAAGAAATACTCTGTCTTCAGAGTAAGGTCTAAGTAGTCTGCATAAAATTGTAAATAATGCCCATGCCACATAGAATATTGAGGAGAAACAAATTACTGAATGATTGTTCCGGTTTATGTTCTATTTTCTAACTTCTAAGTGCTTCATATTCCTAGCAGAAATCTTCCTTTAGTATTGTTGTGGCCAAATTGGCCAATGGCTGGTGACAGATGCTCCCCCCCCAGCCTCTCGTGCACAGAAAGGAGGAGGAGAGACAAAGAGATTTACGAGCTTAGAAGGAACTAAACTACTTTAGTGAAATATTACGATAAAAAGGAAAATAATGAAATAGATACAGTATATACAAAACCGTACTAAGCTCCCAGGATGATGTCACCGGCAGGCACCGGGGAAGTCCCAGAGTGGACTCAGTGATGGGTGGGAACTGGATTCCACAGACAGAGTCAGGAACACACGGATCGGGATCAGAGGCAGATGAACAGGCAGGGTCCTCCTTGGACATCGGCCATTGAAGGAAGAGAGCTGACCCTTTGATCCCTCAGCTTTTATACTGAGCTTGGGGCAGATGGGATGGAATACCCCTGTCGGTCAGTTCTGGGTCCCCTGTCCTGTCTGCTCCTCCCCGCAGGTGGGACCCCTCTGTGCTTTTCCATTTCCGACCCTCCACGGGGGCAAGTGACGAAATTAGCTGCCCTTGGTTGTTATAGCAATAAGTATAAGCAAGAGCCTCTCTGCGTACCATTCCTTGGCACAAACTGTCCTATCACTCCGAACGAACCGTTTTCGACACAACATGCTCTGAATTTCAGAGAGTTAGAAGAGGCCTAGCTAAGAAACAAAATTACTGAACAGGAAGTGGGTTCTGTTTTACCTCAAACCAGGACAAGTATGTATGTAAGATTCCTAAAACAATATACATAGAGGGATGGGAAGAGGGCTGCTATTTCAGATATGGGATCTGCCTAGAGCACAGCACTCCAGCTTTTCTCGGCTTCTGCACAGTTCTGCAAAGTTACTTTCAGAGATCACATGTATTCAAATAGCATTTAACAGTTCTGTCAGCTTCTCTGCTCTTTTGCTTCCTGGGGCAATGATAGGTCTTGATGCCCTGTGGTGCCAGACCTCTCGTTTCTGGTTTCCCTGTCTCGTCTAACCTGCTCCATTTAACCTCCGTGTCTGTAGCAGCGTCAAAACCTACCTTTTTTCACTCAGTACAATAGAACACTTTACTAGAGATACAATGAATCTCTTCTTGTTCGTGTGTTATTTAAAGCCTCCCTGAAGTTCCTGAGCATGATTCCATGTTCCGTTCTGCCTCTTCAGCCAAACAGATGCTCTGGCTAGCTTGTGCATTTCGTGACACAGTGAAGTAAAACAGATCGACTGAAAATTGCACATGGGATATTTCTGTATCTATAGCTTCAATATTTTATTTATGAATTTAAAATTCCTCCTGTACTATATCCATATTGCTAGACCACAGAAACAGTGCTTTGCTTTTGCATATTTATGCAAATTTAGAATTTATTAATTTAGAGAGATATTTGCATATTAATTTAATTTAGAGAGATAAATTAGAGAAGGGACAGATACTTCTAGGAATAGGAACACAACTGCAGAACAAAGCACCATTTTGCGACTGCCTGCTGGGTATCCTGTCCTCACCACTCCCTCTTAGGTCTCATCAAATAAACCATCTTTTATTTATCTCTGTGCTGTTGAGTTAGGACAGTTTGACTGAACCATGGCCTGCCGAGCAAGCACTGGTTGCGTGGCACTGTATAATATCACAGGCACTATCTGTTTTGCAGGATATACCTATGTCATGGCAGTGCTAAATGACACATTATACTTCATGTCAGCACCTGAGATTTGACTGACAAAACTTCTGTAACAGTGGAAAAAAGGGAGATGCCAAAGACAAATTTCTCTTTCATGACATCCACTGAATACACAAGGGATTACCTGCACATGAAAGCAGAAGTCTGGTCCATGTAGGCATCGCACTGGCAAATACCGCAAGATTTTTGTATGGCTTGATTCAAACCTGAATGTTAATGTGAAGATTTCAAATTGTTTTCGATGTTGCTTATTATTTACTTGCATCACATAGGTAGAAACACAAAGCTTTCAAAGAAAACAAAGGTGCAGACCTTTGCAGTAGGAGGGGCAAATCCCAAGTCATATAAAAACAGGTTTACATGCAAAAGTTTGGGAAAATTTTGTTAAATCTCAGAGAAAAAAAAAGATGGGGGGCTATATGTCCAAAGCCTATAACCTCTATTGGCAGTCCAAGCTAGTCACTACCACAAGAAATACAGAGAACAGAGGGGCAGGATAAGGATTACTGACAAACACCAACTCATAAACCTGCAGCCACAAAAGCAAACAAGAAAGCGAGCACATTGGTCTGAGCAGGAACTCCCTGTCTAGTGGGACACATCCAGTCCCGCATGAGGCCATTCCCATTCAGGTCAGGAGCTGAAAGCCAAATGTCCCAACTCCTATGAGCAGAGAGCTGGTGTGCGTTAAGCAAAATAAGTTTGTCTCTCTTGACAGCTGAACAACACTTCATTAGCCCCATAAGGGCTTCCGGAAACTCTTTGGGCACAAGAATTTGATGGGCAGATGAGAAACCACACAACAGAAAGAACACTTGTTAGAATTAAGTCTGCTTTACTAAAACACTAGATTTTGCTACACGCAGAGTCTGAAGGTGATACTGCTTTGCTACTCTTAGCAGTTTTACAGTTGTGCAATGGAAATGTAGCAACAAAAATGTATAAAATCATAAATTGAAGCCCTTCAGTTACCTGGTATTTTTAAACTAAAATTTACATTCCAAATTACTTAACAGCTGTATTTCTTTAGAGCGCAGCAAACATTCCACAAAATATTTTATTGACTAGAGATAGATCGCTGGCATGATTTTAGGCTCAGTCTGTCTAAGCATGACAAAACAGTAATCAAAACTGTAACATAATAATAATTCCCTTTGAGGGCATTCCACACCTTTTAGACAGAGGAGCACTTTGTAGTTCCCATTCACAGTACGTGATTTATTCTAATGTGAGGTCAGCAGCACTATTTGTGCTTTGCTGGATGACGTACTTAGCCTCTGGCTGTGTTTCGGTCAGTAAGGAAATGCTGTTTTGGTAGTTGTATTTGCATGCTGTTTGACCCTATCACAACTTTGGTATAAGCAATTTACATTTGTGGATATATATAAACAAGACTAAGTGTAGGGAAATAAATTAAAAAACCCCCTCAGTTAAAATATAGCTGTTTCCAATGAAATCCGAGTTTTAAGCCTGGCTTCAAGAAGGTGAGAAGTCTTGACTTCCGTCAAGAAAGACAGACGCTGGTTCTTCTATACAGAGCCCTGCAAATCTGGCTCCTTTGGTGTATCGATTTGAATCTAGCTTTTGCATTTTCAGTTTAAGCTGGCATTTTAACACCGTATGTTTCTCAGTTACTAGTGATGGGATAGTGAAACTTTGGGTCATCGTGTCGTCCGTGAACATAAGGGATATTTTCATTCTGCTGGAAAACGGCAATGAGATTTAAACCTTACGGCGACCGCGTGGCCTTGGGACTCTTATCTGACTGCTGTAGGGGGGTGGGACGTGTTTTTAAGGCGCAGTAGTGCTCGTACGCCCCTACCTGCGCGCCGACGGAGCGCTCTGCCCTCGCACCTGCAGGGGGAAGCTGGGGCCGGCACCCGCGGCCCTCCTGCTTTCTCCCGGGGCCCCCTCGCCACGGCCGGGCGCCCGCCGGGGCCGAGAGCCGCCACCTGCGGCCCGCCCCGGCTCCCGGCTGCGCCCGGCCCCGCGGGGCGCCGGGGCGGAGCAGGGCCCGGCCCGCCCCGACCAGCCCACCGCCAACTTTGTGCCGCCAGGTCGGGCCGCTGCAGGCTGTCGCTACGTCTTGTCCCGTCCCGTCCCGTCCCGTCCCGTCCCGGGATGGATCCCGAGGCGGCGGTGGACGAGCTGTCCCGCCTGCGCGCCCTCTTCCTGGCCTGCGACGCCAGCGGCTCGGGCCGCATCGAGCGGGAGGACTTCGCCGCGCTCTGCGCCGAGCTGCGGGTGCGGCCGGCCGAGGCCGAGGCCATTTTCCAGCGCCTCGACAGCGACCGCGACGGGGCCATCACCTTCCCGGAGTTCGCCCGCGGCTTCCGCGGCGCCACCTGTCCGCGGCACGGCGGCGGCGAGCCGGAGGGGGAAGAGGAGGAGGAGGAGGCGGCGGCGACGTGGGCCGCCGCGGGGCTGGAGCAGCCCTGGCGGGACTTCGAGGTGCGGCTTGGGGACGAAGCGAGGTACATCCCCAGGTAAGGCCCGGGCCCGCCGCCCCCCGCACTGTTTCCCCCAGACCCCGGGGGCAGCGGGAGGGGCGGCCGCCCCGGTAGGCGCGGGGCCGCGGTCGGGGGGTGCCGCGGCTGGGCCCGGCCGCGGGGAGCCCTGCGGCGGCGACCCGCCCCTGCCGCCCTCCCGAGGGGGAACGGCCCTTCTCGCCGCCGCCGGCGCTGATGCAATACCCTGCCGGCGAAGGGCCCCGCCGCCGGCGCTCGGCCTGACCCCTCGCCCTGCAGGTGTGTAGAGCTCTCCCTGCCTCTGCTTCCCGGTTTTGAGGGTTTCCAGCTCAGTTCTTTCCAGCCGCTTGCTTGGCCGCCTCTCCGCTGCTCTGCCGGGCACCCACGTGGGAAAGTCGGGCCGGCGAAATGCGGGGGATGCCAGGCGCTGCCGGCTCCGGACATGGAACTTTTCTTCCCCCACCGCTATCCCTCGGCCAGCCCCCAGCATCTTTCCTGCGCCCCCGTCTTCCTTTCCCCGGTAAAGGCAAACCAGCAGCACTTCTGCCTCCAGGTTAACGCTGTTCTTAAGCTCAGCTCTGAGGCGGAGGAGCTCACTGAAGTAAATCCGTGAGAGCCCTCGATGTCAGTGAAACGAAGACAACTGATGGTAGCTTGGTCTGGGATTGCACCCGATTACCACGGGGCTGTCACTCCAGAGCTGGTTCCAGTTCTTGGTGGTGCGCAGTGATCTGCATGAATCCTGAGGTGCTCACACTTAGTGTGAAAATGTTTGCCATAAAAAGTACGGAGCGATTCTGCTTCATTTAGAAATTGTAATTTAAGCTGGAAAGCAAGCAATCCAAGTTTAAGGGCTTGGCAGCTAGTTAAGAGGCAGTTAAAAAAACATACGGACATTAATATATCCAGAGAGACAGTGTCAAGTTGCAGTGGGTCCTGGCTGTGAAGAACAGATGATAATAAAAAATTTCTGTGTAACTTTTTTAACAATCGAGTTGAATGTGCAGTTTGTTTTACTCGAGCATGTATCAAATCATTAGCAAATTCTTATCATACCAGTCTCTATATAATGCACCTTAAATTCTTCTCTACTGCCAATAATTCGGTTCTAGCCACTTTTAAAGGTGTGTTCAGGTTGTGAGGTGAAAAGTTTCTTCAGAGAAGTTTTCAGTTACTAACCTGCTATTCGTGCACAGCTGGAGTTGATTGGTCTTTTCTTTTTGGACTGGAAGGGTAAATAACATGAGTTAGTCTTACTGGACTGCTCCGTTCCAGACAGATCAGTAACTTCATACAGGTCTTTCTTACATGGTTCATGATGCCTTCCTTGCTTGCTTTCTACACAGAGAGAATAAAAAAAAAGGCTGTTTGAAAATTTGCAGAAGCAACTCATAACTTAATGTAAAGCCAGACAGAAACTCCATAGGAGATTGAAAAAATCTGACTCACGAACCGTGGTGGCTTGTGAAAGCATCTGTCTCCTTTTGATAATAAGCCTATCTGAGTATCTTGGTTACTATGTTTGCAGCAGCAGTTTGAGTGTAGTCCAGTTGTTTGTCAAAGAGGATAGTAGGAGGCAAGGGGAATGGGAATAGCTTCTGTTGGCTTGACTGTGCAGACACATCCTTTAGTTTTGTTAAATTCATCATGACACAATTAATGTCATTTGTGTTATGAGTCTTATACATCCAAATTGCAAACAGAACTACATTTTGATAGTTAAATACATGTGTATCAGATGTGCAGTAATTTGATGTAAGTGCTTCCTATTCATGTTCAGCTTCATAAATAGCTTTGAACATCGTTTGTAGTTGGCTGTATTTATTAGGTGTGTGCCAACGTCAGCTGAAGAACAGTGTGCCCTTTGTTTTCTTGTTCTTTCACTTTCCTGTCCTGAAGAGCTAGAAGCAGGTCTATGTTACAGCTCAACTTTTTTCCATTTGTGTCCCATGCCCTTTTTGGTTGAAACATACGTGTAAGTTTTTTTTCATGCGAGTAGTCCCACTAAAATCATTAGGACCACTTGTGTAGGTAATGAATATATTGAAATTGTTTGAGCAGTCTGGGCATAGGAGAGATATTAAGCAAAAGACTATAACAAAAACACACAAAGTACAAGCTGGTACTTCAAAAAAGTTATTTATCTTTTTATTTGAATTACTTTTTTTTTTCATTTTTATCAGGTTTTTTTTTTTTTTTTAGAGAAAGGCAGTACTTTGAAAAACAGTCCTAGCTTGGAACACACCTGCATCTTCAATACTATAAAACAGTTGGTGTCCTCACATTGTGGTTTATTGCTCTTTATATGTTTGCTTTAAGATTGACTTTGAAAACAGTGAGAAAAGTAATTGCAAAGCAGAAACTCCTCAAACCCAGATAACTGGACTTAGTTGTCTGTATTTTTTGTCTTGATCATGTGTGTTTTTTATCCTGATGATTTTGCGTGTCAGTCCCTCAAAATGCTGTGCTTTCTGTCCTCAGTTTAGCAAAACACTGGCACAGGTGCTTTCATGCTATTGTGCTTTATGTAGAGAGAAACAAGGAAGTAGTGAGATGGAAGATGTGAGATAAAGCAGATGGAAGTGATGAGCTAAAACCAGGGCTGAAGTCAGGAGAAAATTACGCAGTAAACACCTGTGGTCTCTATCATTCCTGAGCTTGATTGAGTGCCTGTGGAAATCAAGGAGAAATTTTTCACCAAATCGGTACATGTAGTTCAGCCTCTGTTTCTGTGACTGGGCTTTTAAAAGCCATAAATAAGCTTCCATAATGAGGTGTGAAACCCAGTAACAGATCAATATCCTGACCCAGTCCTCAGTGTAGTAGCAGACATTAGATGCAATGTTGTTTACTGCCAGGTACTGCCTCATTTGAGGTACTAAAATAAGCATATACAACAATAACTGTATTTTCAATTTAGTTAATTTTGGAAAAGATAGTTTTACAGTGGGATGGATCATGCCTTTTTGTAGTTGAGTGTATCAGTTGCACGGTTCTGTTAGCTTATACTTTAAAACATCCAAGTCTGTTCTGGAGCTGTGGTTGTATTGGTTGCAGTTAAACAGGAAGAGTAACACCATTGAGTTTCTTTTCACCTTGCTCCTTCTCTCCCCGTCTGAACAGATTTTTGGGACTAAATTCAGTTAGATTTCTTGGTAAGGTGGTCACTGTGAGTCAAAGTATTGTTTGCCTTAGTCTTTACACATGCTCAGTGGGCAATTGTGACTGTAGCACAAAAAAAAGTGGAAAGTCTTTCCAGGCTGATGACCTAATATAATGTGTGAGGTCAGATTCTAGTGGAATTGTGTAGAGGGCTGGGTTGGGTTTTTTTTGGCATTCATTTCATTTGAAATGCAGCTACCCTTCTGTGTTGTTATATTCAATCAGGTATAATGAGTAAACACAAAAGATTGCAGTGCCTTTGGTTTATATGTAGCGAACTGCCAGCTGGAGTATGTATGTGTGAGCCACAGGAGATCTGTTTTATTGAGAACCCAGGCATGTCTGTTAGTTTCATCCTTTAAGAAGTATTTGCAATAGTACAGGAGTGGACAAAAAAAGTTAAGCAACTTAACTTTTTTGGTGCTTGAGGCAATGAGTGCTCCAGTGTACTGCTGGCTCTGTGAGAGTTTAGCCCTTGACCGTGTTATTGGGTGTTTTGTTCTTTTTTAATATGTGGCCAACCTCAGAGCTGTTTGGATTTCAGTGGTAAGACTGAAAGGTTCCTGCCACACTCCTAATAGGCATGTTCTCCTTTAAGCGTGTAGGAAGGTCTTTTAATGGCAGTGCTTTTCCATTCCTCATCTTGAGCAAAGAATGATCCAACATCCACTGACACTTGAAGAGAAAACCTGTACTTATGAATGCTCTGACAGTTATTTATGTCTGTAAATTACAGGAAAAAAAATATTCCTAGAAAACAGATTTTGAAATTTTAGTGTCAAAGACCTTCAATCAGAAAGAACAAGTAATTGGGACTATGTCTGCTATGTGCGTTCTTGTGTATTGTGGGATCACTCTGGCATAAACTATACCTCCTTAAGCGCTACCAGGCAACTTTTGTGTGATACTTGGCAAATTGGGTGATCTGATTGGAAAACGAACATAAATTGAGCATAAATGGATGGACGAATCTGGAAAAGAGAGTTTGTATCCCTGTTTCAAGTTAAATTCTGCTTCTGAGAATCCTCTTCCTTCATTGCTTTGCTTTTTGGTCTTGGGGTCTGTTTTACTTGTGTGTCTTGTACTTTGGACCAAGCTGACTGTTCATCAGACTCTGATTTCAGTGTTTCCAGACTGAGATTTTATGCATTGTACACTTCCAAAGTTTCATAATGTGATTATGATAACAGTTCGTCCCTAATCGTGTAATCTGGAGCTGTATAGAAAATGTAGATCTGGTGGAAGTGATAAAGTGAGAAGAGTGCGCTGGTTTTAACATGAGCTGTTTAAACTGTGGAGACAGGCCGTGCTCATGGGATACACTGCTGTGCTACAGCAAAGGAGAGGGGCTCTGCTGCATAAAAAATGTCCAAAACCTGTCATGCTCTTGCCATCATGAGCCAGGATGGATTTTTGCCACCATCGACTCTTGTCAGCAATTTGTGTTTCCTTCCAAGAGATGATGAGCCATGATAGCAGTAATGGAGAGATTTCCTTGGAAGTCAAAGTGTGTTCCCCCGGGAAGGGGATAAAGGCAAATCCTGAGGAAAAACAAATGGTGGGTCACCCGTTGTCACAGTGCTGGAGAGGGGATCTCTGCTGTAAGAATGATGTCTTGTCTTTTAATACATCTCACAAGAGGGGTTTAACAAATGTGCTCTTCTGGAAGTGTGATGGATGCCTTTCTGTGAGCTAGAAAACTTTCTGAGCCACTTTACGTTTTACTGCTCTTCTGTTGTTTGCCAAATAACTTAAGCACTGTAGCATTCATTCTCCTGGTATTTTCATGTCACATGATCATTTGTCATAACCATATCCTTTGGAGAGTTCTCCTTTTCCACAGACTTCGTCTTTCCCTCCCTGTCCCATAGTCTTTTCCACTCCTGCTCCACTGGCTACAAATCACACCTCTGTCTTTAGGAAGTGAACAGTATTTATTCCTTGGAAACACTGAAAATCCCTTCTGTGGCAATCAGCCCCTGGTCACACTCTCTCATCTGGGGGCTGCAGATTTGTTCATCTTCTTTTGATATGGCCTTTTTCTGAAGGGGCAAATACAGATAAAGAAAAGGTGGTATTAAAAAACCCCATAGTTTGAGGTTGAGTTCTTCAGGTTGAGAAATAGCTTGAATTTTACACCATATCAATGTTTCATGCAATCTGTTTTTCCTTAAGGCATTTGATCTAGTAGAAAGTGTTAGGCACTCAGCTGTGACAGAAGTAGATCCTTTCCAGTTTGAAATGGATTTGGTCGATCTTTTCTGATGGCTGGCATGATCACATATTGAATGTGTTTGCTTTTCAGAAAAAGGTATTTATCTCTTGGTGGCACACACCGGCTATTGGCCTCCAGTGTAAGGACAATCAGTAGGTGCTTGGTGCTTGATCTTTCTCTTGCTCCGACCACCCAGTTCAGACCTTCCTGGGTCAGACCACCTTGTATTCATCCCTTCATGCCCATAACAGATCAGAGCTGCTATGAGTGATGAGAATAGTTTTACAAGCTCACCTACGCTGCGAAGAGGCAACTAGAATAGTTTTCTAAAACTTAAGAACGGGAGCATATTATGAGCATGAAAACAAGTTTAAGTGTAGTGGTGATTATCTTTGCTTTTACCTGCACCGACAAAAATAGAAACTATATTTTTCCAGTGCTTGAAAGATGTCCGGGTCAAGGAAACAAAGAGAAAGTGCTTTGCGGCCTTAAGTCTGCAGGTAAGAACGTGGATAAGAAAGAAGATAGAAGTGAAGACAGAGGTCAGTGATTGGCAAAGGATGGTGTTGAGAAAGATATGGATGTACGCAAGAAGGACCTACGAAAACAGTCCTGCCTGGGAACGCTTTGGTCTAGTTTTCTTGCCTCTCAACACAACGCTTGCCCAGCTAAGCCTGCCACAGCCCTCGTGCTGCTCCTGCCTAAGTGAGCTTTTACCTTGCTCTGCTGCTTTGTGCTCCCCAGAGTGCTCTGCACGGTGGGCCCTGAAATTGTGCTGGTTGCCTTGTTGGTCTCCACCTTTCTAAAGCAGACCCAGGTAAACATGCGCCAAATAGCAACAGCAGAAGTGCTGAATCTTTACCACGTGAATGAGGGAAGGTGGTATTATAGCATCACTGGCACACCTTTGACTTCCTTCAGTTTTCCATTAGCTTATTGCACTTGGTACACCTTTGGTGGAGAACTATACTGAAAATACCACCCTTAGGGTCACACTAAGGGGCCCATGTCACAGAGCATCCTCTCTCTGGTAACTACTCTCCCTGCTTACTGCACGGGGGTTGGACTAGATAACCTTTAAAGGTCCCTTCCAACCCAACAGATTCAATGATTCTATGATTCTGTGAACACATGTAAGATACTGAGCGACTGTAGAGTTACTTGTCTTTGATGAATTCCATGAGCTCCCTCTGAGCTGCATTCAGAGCGTGGATCCCTGGGCAAGTAGTCACTGTACATCCAGCAAACGAAAATAATACTATGAGTTGATCTGAATTAGCATAGCTTTGTGGGTTAAATGAAATTATGCCACTTAACAAAATCTAAATATCTGATATCTCTAATACCAGTGTTGTTTTTATTATTTTTATATTTTTTTTTCCTCTCTTCTGTTCCACCTGTATTCTACCATGGTATTTTAAATCTATCGTAATACAAATTGCAAAAGGATAGACTATTCAGAGTTCAGGAGTCAGCTTGGCAAAATCCATTTGTGAAATCTTCCTTGATAAATAATTTTGAATAACTAATGAATTTGCAGAAAAAAATAGCATGTATTGAAGAGGAACTGGAGACAAAAAAACAAATCGGGCAATATTCATTGCGACTGATCTGTCCTGCCGCAGCAGTGTCACTGATATTTAGCAGAGCATGTGAAAACAGAGGAGTGGTTGAAAATGTGGAAAGAGACAATTCAGAAAAATTCCTCTCATAATCATCAAATACTTACTGCATGTTGATATAGAGTGTGTGCTCCTAAAATCCTGTGTATCTAAAATATTATCACAGCGTTGTTGCTGCTAGTTCATCAAGGATACTTGGAATGCTTAAATCAATAGCAGTCATCCCACTTCATGAAAGTTTTTTAGTTCTTGGTGAACGCATGAGTGATTAAGCAGAGTTCCATCAATTTTTTTGCATTACTTTAGTTTCTTCTCTGTTCCTTTGTTGTTGCAATAGTTGTTGAGTCATATTTTTAATTAAGACTTCCTGTAAAGTTCCTATAGAAGCACTTAGATCAGTGTCACTGAGCACTTCAGTGGTCAATTTTAATCTAAAAAAGCCTTCCATGCCCTTTCCAGGATCCTGCACCGTTGTGATTGTTGTGTGTCTTGCTTTGCTTCTTAAGCCTAAGTACTGCTTCATGAAATGGGGTCCCTGAGATATTTTGAATCCATCTGGATAGTAGCTAAGGAGGACTAATAAATATAAAGAGGTTTTTGTTTCACAAAGGGAGAATAAAGTCTCACAGTAACTACTTCGTGCGTCTGGCTACTACTGCATATTAAAGCAGACTTAGCTGTATGTCAGAGGCTCAGCAGCATGGAGATACTGATTTCTCTCTTTGGTTCTGGTATGTGTATTTGCATACGCTTTGAAAAGAAGCTGTAAGAAGGACTGTCTGTGGTATTCTTGTGAAGCAAAGAAAAGTTGCAGAAATACATTACAATATTCCACCACAAACGTCTTCTGCTCCTGGCACAAAATACAGTCAGCAAAGGCCAGACTAATTGTTTGATTATCAGCTCCCGTCAGCGTAAGATGCTATACCGTCAATTTTGTACTCCATGAATAATCTGTATGGTAGGAGGCCTCTGGTATTAACATTATGTGTATGTTTTTTCTGAACACCGGATTTGTAGTACAGTTTGAGGTACAGTGTAATTTTATGGATGTAGCTTGATTTGATTTAAAGGTAGCAGCTGATTAATCCTGGACAAGGCGGAGTGAGAAAGATCCAAGTACCAACATAACCCTATAATCTTGTGAAAAAAGTTGTGTAGGTCCTTAAAGATCCAACCCTAATTCAGTGACCTGTGATCCTAAAAACTTTTGCTTGAGTAATGAATATTTTGTGTTAGCATGAAGTAACAAGTAATTTTCCTACTGTTTGCTTGCTTTCTAGGAAACGAGGTTCTTAGTAAGCATCTTGTTGGTGAAATTTAAATGAAATTTAAACGAAATTTAAACGAAATTTAAAGGAAATCAGATTTCAGAACACAGATTTCATGTTTGTATTTCATATTTCTAAAAAATCATAGGTGTTGACCTAAATCATGCTGAATTTGTCTACCTTGGAAGATTGATTAACTCTGTCCATCTCGGAGTGGCTTGTGACATTTCTGTTTTATGTGCAACTCATTTAAAGGACTGTGTGTATATTCCCACTGTTTGAAGAACTGACATTCTTCAGCAGCTAATTCAGCATATGCTCAATATCTGCTTCTATCTAAAATCTGAAACTCTTCTGGAATAGTTTATTGGCTGTTTTGGTGAGCAGTTTGCAGCTCTGAAGGACAACCGCTGAAGCGCTAGGAATTTATGAAATGCGGCATACGTTACCAGCTCTCAGTCCAACTATCAAAACTAAACTGAATTTCAAACAGAGAGACTAAGGAGAATCTACATTTTGTAATGTTTGAAGTACAGTCAGGCTCCAGCTTCAAGCCTACCCGATGTTAATGCAAGTGTAGTAGGAATTCTGTCAATGCTAACACTGAACTTACCGTTTGTGCAGCTGTGTGTTCTTAGAAATCAGTGTCTAAATGCTACAAATCTGCTGTATGCTTGAAATTTAATTGAGATCTGATGAACCTGAACCTCAGGGTTATTTTGTGATACACAGTATCATCGGAACTGTTCCAAAACTCTGTAAACCCTTTAGTGCAGAAATCTTCTATTTGTCTGTATGTTGTAATAGTACAGAATGAAAAGAGGGCAGATTTTAAGCCTACAATTTTTTTTTTATTTTGTTTTTTTTTTTTTTACTAGTTTTAATTATGTCTGGTGGTGCTGATAATGTCAGTGTTGTTTTAGCACAAAGCTGTTGCTAAGGAAAATGTCCTTAATTTTTTTTTAATGCAAATTATTAATTGAGTAAACATACATTTAGGGAGTTCTTTAATGATAGATTATTTATACATAGTATGTAGCATCTGATCATTAGATAAATTTGCACATTATTGTGACTATTTGTGACATTTTGAATTTGACATTACTCTGTTTAATATACGTTTTGAAAAAGAAATTATGTGTGTACATTGGAAGACATTCAGAGCACTACATTAAGTTCAACTTCTGGAAATACTGAATACAGCTCAAGCGTTGGCCTTTGTAAAGAAAACCCTTTGTGAGGCAGAAACATGTATGTACACAGAAATGCCCTGGCATCAGTAAATCTATATTTCTTTGTGTTGCTGCCATGTTTCTCTATATTGAAATGAATGTCAGCATTTCAGCTGCACACAGATTTTATTATGTCCTGAAATACTTCAGTTGTTTTAAATGGGAATCTGAGCTATAGTAACAATTATGGTACTGTTGTAATAAAATAAGTTATACCTTCAGTGGGGAAGTCACATAGCAGACTCAGAGTGCTGCAATGTTGATAGTCTGAGCTGTGGAATTGCCTCAAGCGGGGGAAAAAATGCATGGAATATACACTGATTGTTGATGTCATGAATATGGTGAAGGTATTAAATAGTACTACCTCCATAAACAATAGGAAAACATCAGCTGTCTAACGAGGAGGATCATTAAATCAGAGTTTAAGTTTTCCTTTAACAACAAAAAGAGGTCATGTATTAGTGGTATGTTAGATATGGTATTAGACTAGAACTTGCAAAACATTAATTTTGTTTGTGTTTCTGCTACTGATACGCTGTATTTCCTCACTCCTGGCCTGCTTCCTCCACCTTTCTAGACTTGATCTTCCTTTTTGCTTTTTTTTTTTTCTGTTTATGTTCTTGAATACCTGTTCATGTTCTGGCATACAGTCTATGTGGCAATCAGCTTCAATTTTCCTTGGGACTGATAAATCTGTTACAGAATTTTTTCTGGTATATTGCCTTCTGGTAATCCAGATATGGGAACCTAGCTGGCATGTAACACAAAGGGTTACATGGCGTTACTAGTGGTATGACCAGAAATCAGTGCTTTTTATGTAGTCACCTGTGTAATAGTGTTTTGGTGCTTATGCTATACTTTGTTTTTGTATCTTGTCAAGATTCTTTGCTTTGACAATCAAAACTGTATACAACCTATGTAGATGAGTCCAGATGAAATGTAAATCAGAATATACTATTCCTGCATTGGGGCAGCTTTTAAGAAGCAGTATAAATTTCAAGAGTGCTTTTAATAAATAAAGGATCTACAGAAACTTTTTTCTTTCTTCTAGATGAGATATATCTGTTATCTTTCACATGAGAATAATATACAGAATTAACTTCTTATAACAAAGATATTTTTTTTGGGGGGGGGGGGTATAAAACAGGGATAGGGTTATGAGGAGTGCAGTTGGCTGGACCAGAATAATTTGTTTTAAAACAAAGAGCTGTATTCTCATTTTCCCTACAGCTCTCCCGTTGGCACACACTGATACAAGAGATGTAAATACTAGAAGTCCAATACCTGAGGGAACATTAATTTTTTCTTTTTCTTGGAAGAGATACGATCACCTCCGTCTCCCCCCCTTAAACATCCATTTGGCATTCACACCCATTTTATTTCTTACCAGCCTCCTGAAGTTGTAAACTTCTTCATGGATTATGATTAAGATTAGAGCTGCCAACAAACTTGAGATACGTTGTGGGTTACTCCAGTGGCGTGCTCTTCAATACACCATGAATAGAAAAACAAAAAATTTATTTAAGCTAAAAAGTTTTTTTTCTACACTAACTATATTAAAGTAGAGAAGCAGGAAGAGTAAACAGTATTTAGAAGAATTCAGGTCTACTATGCTGAATGTTTAAAATCCGTATCTAACTTCCTAAATTTAAAAAAAAAAGTGTGTAAAAAGGGAAATACCTTAATTTGTAATACACTTTTCAGACCTGTTATAGAACATTGTTCCAAATAAGTGCATTAAAAATAGCATCTCTGTTTTTTTTAGACAGGAGCAGGTAAGCGTTCTGTATCAGAACATACACATAGCGGAACCAAGATTAATCCAGCCCTACGAACATGTCATTAAGAACTTCATCCGAGAGATCAAGCTTCAAAGCACAGAGATGGAAACTTTGGCCATCGCGGTAAAAAGGTACAGTGAGTTATGTTTATAGTTCAGTTATGCAGTTACTTTTTTCTCTTATTGCACTTCGTTGGGTTAAACTACTGAGAGTTAATCCGAAATCTCTCATGTGGAGTATTTCCATAAACTGAGTTCAAAGGTTAGTTTATATGCACACACATGTGCACACAGAGCAGCTTGCAAATTATTCCATGTTCATATTTTGGATAAGTCCTGGACTAAATTTTTGCAGGCTGTATTCTTATTTTTAATATCATAAACCATTTTGACTCCTCTGCGTTGGCTGTAACTTTGAGTTTTAGCATACACGCCCATTTACTTTCATTGCAGAAAACATATTTTTGCTTTTTCAACTTCACGGGGTGTATTTGCCTATTGTAATTACTCGCCATTTGCAGTCTCGCATCATTAATGCCAAAGCCAAACAATTTAGCTCAGGACAGAGATCTTTTATGTGTGGATGATGCAAGTTGCTGTAGTTATCCTTTTGAAGTCTCTTCATAGGATAACCAGAAGGGCCTTTTATCTCTGTAACTTAATTTTCAAAATGCAGATGTGATGTATTTCATACTAATCATCAGCTGTCAGCTACTATTTAAAATATAATTTGCCTGTATCTTCAAATTAATTTGTGATTTTGGTTCCCAACAATACCAGTTTCAAGGTCTGGGCAATGTTAAACTCTTTCCATGTCTGTCTGTCTAATTTCCTTCAGCTGAGGTAAGCAGATGTGTTTCACACAACATTTCTGTCAAGCCAGACGGCAATTCCTAAGAGAGTATTTACTTTTAAATTTTAGAGCTCAGGATAAAGCGGCAGTTCAGCTCAGTGAGTTGGAGGAAGAGATGGAACAACGGATCCAGGCTGCAGAACACAAAGTTAAAAAGGAAGTGAGTATTTTATATTTACAAAATTTCATAATTGCCAAACTATCAGTGGTTTTAAGCAGGACTGATGGCCAGGTGTTTTTGATCCTGATAGACTGACTCAAAGCTGCCGAAGGTGGGGCCTGGATGAAAAGAAGCTATCTGTGAGATTGAAAATGTACTCTCTCAATGCTTTCCTCTAGAGGAATGGCTGCTCAGATGTAATAAACTAAGAAAAAAAGTCTTTCTTTTTTTGTGAGAACATGCTGTCCTAGAGGAATTTATTTTTGAGACCAGTATTGGAAACAGATTGGAGAAAAGGACCTTTCACCATAAAAGAATGGAATCTAGTTCTCCTAGTAGATGAATTTATGTAGAAATTAATGCTTAGGTCATTTGTTCCTAATTTGTATATCTGCCTGGAGCAGTGATCATTCTTTCCTCCATTCTCATCCTGCAGCTATATTTTAAAGAGTTGCAGACATAAGAGAGGGTAATTATGATGGCAATGTGTGAGGGCCTGGACCTCCCAAAGTTGATGGGAAATTCTGTTTCAATGTGCTCAAGTTCTGGCCGTTGTTTCAACTGGTTTGCAGTCTTGGTGGAGAAGTACAATAATCTTCTTCCCCTTACCCATTGAGAGATACATTAGAGCCACATGTAGCTGTGTAATTCTGAGCAGAAAGTAGTACAGTAAAACCACCCTACCTATGTTGTCTGCTTTATGTTGAACTGTTTCTAAATTCACATAAGATAAACATAACTTTATAATATGCATAAGATTAACAGTTTGTGAAAGTGTTCTAATGCAGACATAAGAAATGCATTAACTAAAATATATACTACTGGCATAATTAATGCTTTGTAGGACACACAATATACTGAACATCTGTATATTTGGTATGGGTTCTTTCACCAAAGTATTTGCAGAATCAGAAGACACAAAGTGCAGAATGCCAACTTGCTGCTTTTAAGTAGTTCATGGTAATTATCTGTGAATGTAAACTATATTCTGATAGATCTGCTTCAAACAGCATCTTTTTCTGTGCAAGAGGAAACACTCCTACCAAACCATAAAAGTCAGTTGTTTTCTTTGAACCAAAATATGACAACGTAAAAATGCTAAAGATGTCACCCCAGCAAAAAAAAGTGTACCATAGTATGTTTAACTAATGGTAATGCAATTCTCAGTAGAGATAAACTTTCATTTTCCAGAGAAACTAAGCACTGATGTTTAGAAAAAAAATACATGTGCTCTGCAGAATTTCTCTTCTGCAAAAAGTGCTAGATCACTGAAAAAAGCCCTGAAGACTCTTTATCACTGCTGTAAAAAGATGGCTGGGATATGTGTGTTTGCTTACTCTGAGAGCATCTACAGTTATGTACTAGCATTATGTAAAAACACATCCTGTAAAAAAAAAACACATGTAAAAAAACAAACCCCACATATTATCCACAACTAGTCTGTGTTTCTCATTCTAAAAAGTCCTTAAACTGTCACCGAGTTGCGTGGATTGTGATTTCACTGTTCACACCTAGCAATAGATACGGGCTGTAACTTGTTTCTCACAGTATTCCCTTCGTTTTCAGTCCTAAATGTTCCCTTTAGCTTGTGGCTCTACATACTCCACATACTAAAACACCCTGAGAGTAAATGTAAGATATTTACTTTGTGGGATTGTACTAAGGCATTAATCTTAATGCCTGTACTCAAGGCTATTGTTTGCCAGAGTGATCTCACTCATGCCACAGTGACACTTACCTCTGCGTGATAGTATCTGCAGGTTGAGCCTAACCTATATTTAGTTTCTTCAAGGGAAGCAAATAGTTACCAAACAATACTTAGGAGTCCTATATAGGTGCCAGCAGTAAGAGAATCCATTTTAAGCTGATTACTTTGGTTATTGTTTTTACACACGGGTGGGTTATCATTTAACACAGGGATGTCAGCATCACCTACAGGAAAGCACTGAATTCTGAGCAAAGTCCACATGTGTTTTTTCTGTGTGAAAACTCAAGCTGTCTCATTAGCACCACGAATCACTGCTGCATTCTGGTTTCTTGTGTTGTGAAACTGTGCACTGAAGTCCCTTCGGAGTGACTGGAGTGAGTTAAACACATACTCATCTGTAGCATGCAGAACGTATCATTCTTCTCATTGCGCTTGATGTAACTTCCTTTCAACATCTGTTTTCATTAAAATAAAACTCAAATAGTGTACTTGGCTTGATATTCAGACCACGTGCCATATGAAACTAAAGGTGCTCTCATCAGCATACCTATTACTGAACCAGGACTTGTAAAATTCCAGCACTTGCAAGTGAAAAAATTTAAAAGCAAACCAGAAATAAATAACTGATGGTGGCACAGTAGTGCTATTGCTAGCATATTGATGGCTGGTTTGAAAAAAAGGATGTAATGCCCCGGTTTGTGTGTAGGTGTGTTACACACATCTGTATATGCAATACACACCTACATTTATGTACAAATAAGATTTGAACACTTCTTTTTCGTTTTTTTGTTCAAGACATCAGGGATGTTTAGCACAGGAGACTATGACATGAAAAACACACAATGAGTTGACCCATATCTTTGCGTTTTATTTCTATTAATGTTTTCTAAGTGGACTGCAATTACAGAATCAGAATCTGTGGATCTTAAGGAAAGGGCAGGTTGATGTAATGGAAAGACAGAATTAAACACATTAGCCTGAGGGGCAATTCTGTAGTTTCCAAACTGATGAATGCATTTTTTAATAAACGTTTGAAACCTCTCTCAACTTTTAATGAGATTAAAAATATTGCAGGAGAAGCGAAAAGCTGAAGAAGCACTAAATGAGCTGAAGCGCCAGTATGATACTGAAGTTGGGGATCTTCACGTGACAATAAAAAAACTTAAAAAGGTAAGTGATTTGTAGTCATGGCAAGAGTTTTTAAAGTGTTTTAAGAGATGCTGACCTTATGAAATGCTTTTCCCAAAATGGATAATCATAATTGTAGCCTTTTAATTTAATGTGTATTAGTAAATGGCAACTGCAAATAACTTTTTAGGTTATGTTGTCATTCTGTGCTGTTGTATTCATTCTGTGTTATTTACTGAAATACTTAGGAAAGGCCCCAACTGCTAGCCAGATTCTGCTGCTGAATAATTTTCTAAGTTCCTCAAGTTGTTTACACTGCAGTTACCTAGTCTTGTATTTAATACATTAGGAATAGTGTAATATATTGCCTTTAAGCATTTGTAATATGTAGACTTAGATGAAATTGGCAACCCAAATACAATATTTTACAGTAATATAGTGTCTTTTAGCTGCTAGTGCATTTCTCTAATGGTAGAGGTGCGTTTAAGCTGTAATTTTAAACTGAAATTACTAGCAGAAGTATTTGTTGCCAGTCTGAACCTAACACCAGCCTGATCTTTTCATTTGATACCTAAGCGTAAGGTAAACTGAAATTTCAGATATGAATATTGGTTTGGGTTATTTTGTAACTTGGTTTAATTTTTACATTAGTTTTTTCTGTAAGTTTTAACAGAATTATAGAAATCAATGAAGATGTATTTTTTGTTTCTTCATATTGAATTGAACTTAAAAGAGCATTGATAGAAATAGACATTTCTCACAAGAAACATGACAGCTTGTAGTACAAATACTACACAGATGAGGTAGAATATAATTATATTTTTTTTACGTTAGTGGGGATACACCTGTTTATATCTTCTCAATAGCTGGCATCTTTGTCAGTAGTTACATATATTCAACACTTACAGAGTGCAAAATGCTCATTAAACATTTTTTAAAGTATTGATTAAAAAATTGTATAGAAAGCCAGTGATTTTTAGAGTAATGCTGCCTACTCACACAGTTGCAAAAACTCTGGATGTCAAAAACTTTAATAGCTGTAAAACGTTTTAGGAGTTATGTAATATGATTTCCGTTACTTTTTATGTACTTTGAGTTGGAACAATCAATAACGTATGTTAATTGTGCATTTTTTTATCCTTGTAGCTGGAGGAGCAATCCAAAAATGTAAATCACCGGGAAGATGTGATAGAATTGAAAAAAAGAATGCATGATGTGTTGCTGGTAAGAGATTATGATTATTGACATATTAATTTAGTCTCAATTTTAGCCTCTGCAATGTGGATTTTTATTTTTATTTTTTTTACATTTAGTACTAATAAGCTAAGAAATAAAGTTTTAAAGTTGTTGATAAGTGTATGAGGATCTTTAATTTGGAAAAAACCCTGTTCTGTGTAAATGCATGCATATTCTACGTATAACATTTAGAAATGGCTTGAAATGATATAGTCCCCTTTTTGTGTAACTGAAATGGAAAAATAAAAATTCAGTGGTTCTTGCATGCTAATTTACTGACTTCTGCCTTGATACAGAGTTCTTTAATTTTCTTTCCCCCTTTATGCTCAGATTTTCTAGTGTTTTATTTTTATTTAATTTTGATTTTTTTTATCTTACTGTTATAATATATCAACATTTTATGCAGGTGATTATGACAGCTAATATCTAATATCTTCCTTTTTTTAAGGAAAATCAGAAACTTAAGAAAGATCTTTTAGAAGCACAAACAAATATAGCTTTTCTACAGAGTGAATTAGATAGCTTGAAAAGCGAGTATGCAGATCGGACTTTGAACTCTGAGAGGTAAGGTACTTCTATGTGATAATATTTTCACGGGGGAAAAAAAAAAAATCTTTGTCTGGTGTAGTTATGTATGCAGTTGGTAACTGTTATTTTATAAATTTGCCATAAATGGCAGGTATGCGTCTGACACGATGCGAAGGATGCCATGGCTACTGTTCACTGTCAGGTTTCTGAACGAGTGAGTTCTGGATATGATGTGAACTCTCATAATCTTGCAAGGAAGACCATTATTGGGACTTTAGTTAGGAGTAAAAGTTACAACATCAGGCAGTTTTTTCCTCCATGACTTGCACTCAGATGAATATCTGTAGCAATGTTAGTGAGGATAGTTTTGGAAGCCTTCCACATCGGTCTTGACCAGTTTTTTCTAAAGTGGATGAAAGCTGCTTCTAGATGCTCATTTAAAGGTGTAAATGACAGTTTCATTATGTTGTTATCTTCAGATAACACAGTGATATTTCAAGGGGGAAGGAGGCAGTCCGTATGGTTATTTTGTAGATCTTTTATTTTTCATTCACAGTCTTTGTTGAAATATAATGTCAGAGATCAACGAAGTTACCAAGTGATTTTACTTTGCATAAAACTGCTTTTAACGTATTTCAGCAAAAATGTAAACGTAGGAAAAATGTATTCAGAAATATTTAAATGGTATCTTTTCCCCACCGTGTATTTATCACCTCTTATAAACGTTGCCTGTAACATTTTGCCCTCTGCCAAAAAGGATATCCTGTAAAGTATAACTTTTTGTTGTTTTTTTGTTTGTTTTTTGGTTTTTTTTGCAGAGACCTAGAAATGATCCGAGAGTATACTGAAGACAGAGATAATTTGGAAAGACAAATTGAAATACTTCAGTAAGTTCTTAGTAATTCAGATTTTTATAAACAAACTCTGTCCCAGCGTATTAGGGGGTAAATGTTCTTGTATGCAAAAGACTGGGATGAGATTTGGGAAAACATACCAAGTGAAAATACTGAAATGACATCAATTGTCATAGAAGGTCCTGTGCTCAGCTCTCATAGAAGATCCTGTGCTACTAACTCTACTGTGTTACTGAGCCACTAACTCTTCGTTGTTTTTTCTTTTTTTTTTTTTTCTTAGCCTCACTGACTTGACTTTATGATAAGATGAACAAGATTTCAGTCTGTCCCTGCTTTATAAAAATTATTACTTGGCTCCTTTTTTTTTATTGACTTCGCTTTTCTAATATCTTCCTGTCTTACTGTTATCTGGAAAGCACTAAGTGCATACAGTATTATACAAGGGGTGCACAAATTTTTACTTTCAGGAAGAGTCACAGTGAATAAGTTTTTTTTAATATCTTCAGTTAATGTCTTTATCCTAAATGTATTCTTTCTTTCAAGGAGCTGAACCACATCAGTCCTTAGAGTCATCTCAGCAATACTTAATGTAGTGACTTTGTATTGCAGAAATGGTTGTACCAGTTGACTACTCCATAGCTTGTTTTTTGTGGCTGTTCCTACAGTGTCTCTTTTCCCATCAGCTGACCCACGCTACAGAAGTGAAACAGGGTTTCCTAGGCTGCTACTGGAGGCTAAACTTTACAATGATTTTCTCATGTGCAATCATTTGTTCGAGTATTCAACAACAAATTTGTAGTTCCACATCACTCTTTAGTGTTTATCTAAAGAAAAAATGAAAGTTTTTTTGATATGTATTTTTTCAATTTCAATTTGTGATAAGTTACGTAATTTTTAATGTTTTCTTTACTCCTGCAAGTTAAACTATATTTCTTTGTTAGATCAGCTAATAGGAAGCTACATGACAGCAATGATGGTTTAAGGAGTGCGCTTGAAAACAGTTTGAGCAAGTACAACAGATCATTGGTATGTATTTGTAATTTTGTTATGTTGTACTAGAAGGTTTAAGAATTAACACATCAAATGCAAATTAGTTTGTACTTCAGTGGGTACTCAGAAAATTGAATTTTATTAAGTGGACTCACTCTGGGAATATGCTTGTGTAGTTGAATTTTGTTAGATTTTACTTACGTTTTGTGTCATAATGGAAGTTTGTTAGAGCACAACTACTTTGTGAGGTGCTTTGGAAAGTAATTATTTTTTTAATATGGCCAAATGTATCTGATGAGGTGAATAAATCAGCAGTTTCTCTTGCACTAAAAGAAATATGTTTGTATTGTGTATATGGGAGTGCCCTACCACTGAAAACACACTTTTTAGGAAACTGCTTTCTTTTAGTAGCAAGGTCTTAACCTAATTCCAACTTTTTTCCAGGCAAATCAATGCAAAAATGAATAGCAGGCACTGCTGATAGTAGGGAGCTCAGTCAGACCCTTTTGGGCTATCACAGCTGTACAGGGATCTGTTGTAACAGATGTAACCCAGCATCCTCCAAACCAGAGAGAGGAAGGCTTGAAAGTTACAAAAGATGTATTCTACACTGCCATTTTGCAATGTTGGGAAACCCGTTAAACTCCAAAACTAATGAGTGGGCAAGGCCTCACATCATCAGGAAAGCAACTAACTGTTTTAGAAGGATAGAGCCAGAATAATAGGCCCACAGAGAATTCTGGCCAGGAAGAAGGAAAATAGGGGTCATTGCCTGTTTCCAGCAGACTATAGCAATGAATGCGAGTGCATTTTGCTGATACAGCCTATCCGAGATTCACTGCAGATACAACAAGAGATACCATTTCCTTCTGCCAGGCCCTGAAACATAATGGAAGCAGATTAGAGGAAACTGTTCCCAGTGAATAAACATATAGAGGGACAGCAGAATGAATGAAATACTGTCACATGGTGTCAGTTGGGATCTCTCCTTTACTATATTACTGAAGAATTGGGTGGTATCACTACTGAAACTAGCTCAGCCAGTGACATTCCCCTTTTCATTTTAGTAGCCAACATACCATTTTTCTAAATATTATTTTTCGAAGTTTAGCATTTCGAAGTCTTCAGGTGTAGTCAATGAAATCATCCTCTTGGAATATCCGTTGTCTTTTGCGGTTGAGTGTGGTTAGCAGGTTCAGTATTAAGGCAACAGTGGAGGGTAAATACTGTATGTAATGGCCCTCTTGACATGCAGTTCTGTATAAAGCATGAGGTTTAGTTAAAAATAAGTAGTTGCATATATATGAAAATACATGGTAGTAATTTTGATGATGCACACTTTTTTCATTATAAATCTAGATGCTTACACAGCGTTCATCAAACTTATTATGCATTTGTTATGTATCTGTTTCAGAGATTAGCAAACACCTCACCAGGAAGTACCATTTCTAGAAACAGTCCTAAATTTAATGGTGGACAGTCTCCTCTAAACCCACGGTATGATAGGTAAGCCAGGTTTGCTTTTATTGAATTTAAAAAGACTAGGACATCACGCTTATCTTAGGAGAGCAAATGTTGTCAAATAACAGAGAGAATAGTTCTGTCTGATTCAGAAGGAATGTGTGACCATAGCATATGATCCAAAGTATACTGAAGTCAACAGAAATCTTTTTGATGACTTCAGAAAACTCAGGAAAACTGTTTTCAGTGCAAATCATGAACTTATGGAGAGTTCAGACAGCCTCTTGTTTGGTCTTGGACTGTTTTGATTCTAGTTTGATTCTCAGTCTCCCCTCCTTGTCTCCAAGAAACTACAAAAATCTACCAAGGACCTCTGTTAGCTAGCTTACTCGGTACTTGGGAAATAAAACATTTTTGGTCATATCTCCACCCTGTATGTCTGGTTTTCCCATGTAATAATTATTAACGAAGGTATGTGGTCCTAATTCTTCAAAAGAATAAACATCCTCATCTCACACTGACGTGGAAGTGTAGTGAATGCACTTGGATATTAATGGGGTAAGAGCCACAGAGAACAGGAAGTTATCTAAATGCAAATATGAAATGATCAGAGCTACTTTGGTGTTGTACTTACTGGATGCAGGTCATTGATTAGAGCTTCCTCAGATCATTGCAGAGACTCTCACTGAAGTCACTGGGCATTGGATTCAACCTCAGGTGCTGTAGATAATGTTACTTTTTCACACTTTTTTTTTTAAACAGCGGGAACTGCCAGCAAAAATGCGTGTCCTAACTCAATTGCTAGATTGTCTTATTTTTCATTCAGTGGTACTTCAAACTGGAGAGAGATCTCTGTTAGAGTTCTTAGTAGTCTGTTTTATGTTTTGCCAGAGAGATTAATATCTCTGGTAGGGATTAAATTGGCTTCTGCTTCACACTAATAATATCCCCATTCATTCAGTAATGTTACTTTTACTCTGCTGTCTCCGTGTGAGATCTGTTTTCTGGCTGTAAAGTTTTGCTTGTTGCAGACTGATTCCTTTTCCTGAATGCAGGTAAAACCAGTTCCCCTCTGTTGGACCCTCTGCAAGTTTTGAGAGGCATCCACTGCTAAGTTGCATATTAGATTGAATAATTTTCTGAAGCGAAAGCCTCTCTGGAGGCTTAGTGGTTTCCTTCTCTGTGAATATTCATTAGTACCTGCCACATGGTGCAATCCTTGCATTTCCACAAAAGTGAGAAATGAAAGAAGAAACTTTGGGTGGTAGGAGTAAAAACTTACTCTTAGCAGGCGTGACTTATTAGGATCGAAAGACAGAAAGAGAGATGAATGTCTAAAAACCTGTTCATTTTCAGTACTTGTTCTGTCTCCTCACATCAGATCAGCATTAAGAGATACAGATTTGCATTCTAACATGTTTTGAGCAATTTACATTACTTAGGTATACCTTTCCTTTTTAGCTACATCTTGGTCTAACTTGCTTTAAGCACATATGAAATTCCCAGCATTGAATTCATGCTTCAGTGAGGTTGAAAATTAACTACTAAAGACCTTTATTTCAGGGAATGCCTGACAAGCTTGACTTTATTATAGCATGCACCCTTCCTCTGTATTTCAGTGATTTGGTATAGGCTCGTAGGTGCGTGAATACAAATAGCATGGATGCCGTGATATATCACAGGAAGGATCACGCTTGTTCATGTGATTCTACATTAGCCTGAAAAGATATAAATGAGATGGTTCTGGATGTTGTTGCATGGGACAACAATGCCTCTGTCACCCCTGTTTGGCCACTTGCAAGGAGGAATTATATTCAACTCAGTAACAGCTTCATAATTTGGCGATTCTCCCCAGAGTACTCTTCTGTGATGTGCCATTGCACTGGGAGCTCCCAGCCTCTCTGGCAGCAAACTCTTTACAAGGATTGATGCTGACCTTGTCTGTTCTAGCAGTTTAGTGCTTCACATCCATGTCTCAGTAGGACAGACCCAAACTGGTTCTTTCTTCTCTGATGTGATTTAGAGACCTTTTCTATCTTACTTGTTTTGTGCCTGTCTCCGTCTTGCTGCAGGAGCAGGATAATGATTGGAACGGTAGTCAATCTTTTTAAAAGATTGTTTCTTTTAAGATGCACTCTATTAATCTTTCTTTTCTGTAGTTTCATTTACATAAATAAAAACTACATTGTTTTCTGTAATCCATACTATCATTGCTGCATCCATTTAAGTATTTTTATATATTACAGAATCCGAATGGAAAAAAAAAAAAAAAAAGGCTTTTGAAGTTTTGAAGGAAGGGTGAGGGGAAAGAAAGGACTCTTGTCCTTACACAAGCCTTAAGTTTTGTGTACCCTACCAACCTGTAAGAAAACCTGTTTCAGTGACTTTTTTCCACCATTACTGATCTCCTGAACATGGCTACCCTTTTTTCTGTATTTATAGCTGTTACTTATTGGCCGTTGTGCCTCTGTGAGCAAATGCATTCATTGAAATTAGATACAGTATTTCAAGAGCATTTTATGTGTCTTAGAATAGGGCAAAATCAGCTAAACCATGAGTTATCATTTTCTGCCTTTGATGTCTTCATAATACATCTTTTTCTGAATCTTTTTTAAGTAATTATTTTTTCTGTATATGAATAAATACACATTCTTACTGAGACTTGGGAAGTCATCATCAATTACATAATTATATAACTTAATATGAGCATCCTAAGAGATATAATTGAAAAATAAATTTAGAAAGGGAAAGTGGGCATTGACATATGTCTTAAGCTGTATAGTTAGCATTTCTAAGTATTGACTGTTCCAGGATGGCTCGGATTTTGTTGAGAAAAACAATTGTGGAATAACTTGTTTTTCCCCCTTTAATATTTTCTTACTAGGTCATCTCATTCTTCTTGTGTCGATGAAGATTATGATTCTTTAGCCCTTTGTGATCCTATGCAAAGGACAAACTGTGAAGTTGACAGCTTACCTGAGAGCTGTTTTGACAGTGGTTTGTCTACCCTGAGAGATTCAAATGAGTATGATTCAGAAGTGGAATACAGGCATCAAAGGATTTTTCAAAGGTCACAGTGTATGCAGGAAAGCTTTGGTGGTGATGCTTCTGATACAGATGTAAGTGCCCGACTTAGTACTTCGCTGATTTGGTTGGAGATAAAATTAGTTTCCTGTTTTTAAAATTAAATGGATCTTTGCCCATAGGCCAGTTAAAACTAAGTATTTGGGTTATATGCATTTAAATAAGATTAGTGGCAGTTTTTTGTAGAATGCATAAATAGCTGCTCCTCTTCAAAATAAAATGTTTGTTTTGACATTTTTGAAAGATTTTGAGGTAATAACTTTATTTTTGATGTACACCTGGTTTTTGAAGTTTGTTAAACAGCATGCAGATAGGAGCCTGTTTTCTAATGATTAAAAAGAAGATACTATAGAAGTAAAGCTGTGGATGCCCCATCCCTGGAAGTGTTCAAGGCCAGGCTGGATGGGGCTTTGGGCAGCCTGGTCCAGTTGGAGGTGTCCCTGCCCATGGCAGGGGGGTTGGAACTAGGTGATCTTTAAGGTCCCTTCAAACCCAAACCATTCTGTGATTCTAGAAAAGAGGTTTCCATTCACTTTTTCTTACTATGCTGTGGCAGTGAATGAAAAAATCAAACTATGAGAAAAAGAATACTGTTAGTGCATGCATTCACTTACATAGTAGATCTCGGGCAATTTAGACATGAGGAAGGTGTTATTGTGTCCGTTTTATTGTTAGTAAAATGGACAGCTTTACTGATGACTACGTAGCAAGACTAGTAGCAAACACAGCATAATGCAGTTCGTTGGGTTTTGTGGGGTTTTTTTTGGAGCAGATCCTTTACAGTGCATTTAGTAGAGACATTTAGTCTCTGTAGTTGAAAATGCTATGAATACTGCAGACTACAGTTGTGTGCTATTTAATTTAGCTTGAGTAGTAATAACATAAAGAGTAATGTCTTGTAGGGAAATTCTTAATTTTTGTAAAATGAGCTTTGATAAAAGGTATTTGTTTATTGTAATTATTTTTTAAGTTGAAATTTTCCACATGGAAATTGATTTGCTTTATCTGGAAACTGTACTCAAAGCACATATGCCAAACAGCAAACGCATTTAAGGAACAAATGTAGGCTGTAGTAAACAGCAAATGTGAATAAGAACAGAGTAATCACAGTATTTTGACTAGAATCGCACAGCTCTATTTGGTCACTTATCTCTGTTTAATCCAAACTGTTAAAACAAATGTTTTAATCAGTCTTAGCTGTGCCTTTCCAAAAAAGCATACTGTTCTCACCTGAGCTAACACACTAGCTTGTACTTTCAGGTTCCAGAGATCAGGGATGAAGAAGCATACAGTCCTGATAACAGCAGTACAGTATTAGACTGGAAGCCCTCACGACCAGTAAGTCGAAGCAGCTCAATTGCTTCAACAAGGAAATACATATCTGCTCTCACGCCTCAGGTAACCAGTTCTTTAGGGGGGGAAAAAAAGAAAAGTGTTTGATATAGAGAGTATTTTTTGTATGAATTGAAACAGAGGGGTTCTTTTTGTTTTCAGTCAGATGCAACTGAATGTACTCCAAAATACCCCAGTTCAGAGAAGGCTTACAAGATTGTTCTCGCTGGAGACGCAGCAGTGGGAAAATCCAGTTTCCTTATGAGACTTTGCAAGAATGAATTTCGAGGCAATACCAGTGCAACTCTGGGTATAGTTGTTCTCAAAATGTTAAAGTGAATTTTATCACTGTTCTGCACAAGTGGGTGAAAAGATTGCTGTCAGTGATTGCTTGCCAGGTTTTCCTGAATATACACATGCAGTTTCTTAGGCTGTGAGATCTAATTGAGTACTAAAGCTTAGAAGTGCCTAGCTGCTGTTTGGAGTGGGTAATAGTGTACTCCTCCAATTTAGTTCCTCTTTGCAAAACACAAAGCTTATTCCTGAGCAACATAAAGCACCAGAAAAGGGAGTTTCAGTTTAATGAACTCAGAATGTGTGCATGATCCTTTTCGCGTTTTTCATTGCTTTCTTGTCTTCTTAGCTCTTCCCTTAGCATTTCATACTATCCTTTAATGTCTTTCATACTATTTTTTGTCTCCATTTCTTCAAAGTGTTATTGAAGCTTTGGTTTAAAATGCAGCTGGAGGGATTTCTGGCTGACTTGTTGTGTATATTACTATTATAGGTGTCAGCTAGCAAACTTGTTTTACTGATTCCAAAGACTGAATTTTTGTCTTCTAATCCAATCATAGTTACATATTTGTTTTATTTCCTCCGAGTCAGGATTTTTGTTCTAATTTATCTTTTTCATCCTTGGCATTGGAAATATTCTCTTCCATAAAATTTTAGCAAAATAGTTTATAAATAATAGTTTATAAATGTTTAGCAAAATAAAACAGAGAGAGTTCTTGTTTGCTGGTCATAATGCTAAATTCCTGTCAATGCTTGGGTAAAAAAAGCGTAGGTAAAATATTTCTTTAAATATTTTTCTAAAGACAAATTAAATATGTTCAGGGGATCAGTGCCGTTCAAGGCTATGTGGATGACTGAAATCCCGTAATCTATTAAAAGAGACGAATTTTGAAATAACTTATATTTGGCACATAACTTTTCATTTTCTATGGATTTTTTTAAAGTTATTGATATTTTTTGTTAGACTATACACATTATTCTTTCCAGGTGTGGATTTTCAAATGAAAAGACTAATTGTTGATGGAGAACCTACAGTGCTACAATTGTGGGACACAGCTGGGCAGGAGAGGTTAGTGATTCTCTGTTTGTTTTGTTTGGTTTTTTTATCTAAGAGAAAAAAATTCCACTCTAATGTTATATGGCTCTGTAGTAAGTCAGTATCGGCATATATAAATGTCTATAAACAGATGTGATTTTACTCTGCTGAGGACCCAAGACAAGTGGAATTTGTGAGCTTTGGTGACGCTGGAGGTAACCTTTTATCTCTGCAGGGGGAAATAGTTGGGGTTCATCACAGCATTTATTAATTAAATCTGTATGTCCCTCTCTTGCAATACAAAAAGATGGAGTACATTGTTTCTTACATTTTTTAGTCTTTAGCTTTCTTTGTCCTTACAGACATACATTTCTGAGCAGGCTTTAATCTCAGAGATTCTCTTCCCTTCACCCTACTTTTCTCTTCTTTCCTTGAAAGTCTTGATCCTGATTTGGATTGTATTTAGTGTATTTATCTTCCCAAAGATTTTTGAATTGCTGAATGTATATCCAAGGTTCTTCAATTTATTATGTAGAGTTTCCTTAAAATCCTATTGCACCCATACTTGAGAGCCATTACTTCTTTAGTGACAGCTTTGGGGGCTTATTTAGAGGTTAATCTAACACTTTAGAAGACAGTTTAGTCTGTTCATTGACCAAGATTTGTGTTGGGCTGTTATGTGTTTACTTTTGCCTGAATGGGTGATTATGTGAAGTAGGTAGTCAGAGGCCCAATCGTTTGCCTCCCACATAATAAATTTGTGAAGAATATTTTAATATATAATGTAAATACCTAGTTGTTCTACTTGGTTGTCAAATAGATTCTGTTATGTTAATGGTAAAGATGACTGTAACTGATGAATTCATTCCTCGAATAAGTTTACTGGTTTCATATTTTTTCAAGTGTAGCAGAATAACCCACTCAATTTGTGAAGTTATATGTAAGTGAAAAAACCTTGCCACCTAATCAAAAGTCCAGTGCAAAGCAGATTATTTGAAATAGATACACTGTAGATTGTTTTGATACAAGAAATTTTGATTGCTATTTAGGAGAGTATCCTATGGATCCTCATGGAGCATTTGTAGACCTGCGTCAGCGGTTTTGAAGAATTACTTACGAAAGAAGCAATGAGAAAAGTCATCTTGTAATGTGGAGTCTTACTCAATAGCGCAATAAAGTAATGCTGTGTTATTAAAGATGTTAAGTTGAATTCTCTTCTGGTAATGTGGCCTGATGCAGATCTCTTTTTCCTGAAAGATTCCGAAGTATTGCTAAATCATACTTCAGGAGAGCAGATGGTGTCTTACTGCTGTATGATGTAACATGTGAAAAAAGCTTTCTTAATGTGAGAGAATGGGTGGATATGATTGAGGTAAGAACCTTAAATATATATGACTTACAAACTATGTTTCAATGCATTGTTAACCTCATTATTTAGAAAATTTGAATATCTGTATATTGGAATTAGCCAGACTGCAGTCTCTCATAGAAGTAAAAGCTACATGGAAATCATAAATGTGTCCTGACGTATTCAGTTGGTATTAAAACTGATACATCTTTTTGTATAAAAAGGTATCATGTAATCGCACTCTTCTCATTAACTTCTTCTTGAAGTGAACATGAGAGCCCATTTCAGATACCCACTTCTGGATGGCTTGAGTTTTCCGTGGAGTCTGCATTTTAAACTAATATGCTAGATTCTGTAAATTAGTTCAAGTGAAATTTTCAGTATTTCTTTCTACTACTACTTGTTTGTTTATTTGAATACAAATTTGCATTTAATGAAAAGGTATTTTCTCTCGTACCAGAGATGTTTAATAGGAGGGAAAGTGATAAGCAAAATCTTTAATTCATTTTCTGAAAGCCATTTCTTTTAATCACGGAATAGGAGTTGGTCACTTTTCCCATAGTAATTTTGTTATATAGCATTTGGATACAGTAACCATTTCCATTAGATTCATTTAACACATGAAATTCCCTGTTGGGAAATAGGGTTTATGGGAATGCACGCATTTTTGCAGGCTGGTATTTAAGATAGCTGCATAAATATCAACTAGCTAATGAAAAATTCTCAGTGTGACTTTCATAATTTGTCAGTTTTTGTGATAGTGTGCAAGTCTTTTTTTTTTGTGGGAAGGAAATCAGGTTGATGTGATGATGCTAGTTACTTTTTTTGTATTCTGAGTGTTCTAGCAATAAGGGAATAAAATCTTCTTTATAGGATGCAACTCATGAGAATATTCCAATTATGATGGTGGGAAACAAAGCAGATCTCCGTCAAGCTGTTACGGAACAAGGGCAAAAATGTGTGCCTATAAACTATGGAGAAAAGCTGGCTATGGTAAGGTCACAGTATACCTCTTTAGTATAAAATGATTTTAGAACTGTAATCTGTGGTTTTAAGGACTTTAATCTGAAAACCATGTGAGAAACTAGTAAACAAAAGTAATTTTCTGGTCATTTGTTCAAATCTAGTGATCAGGATTCGTGGATATTTTTCATTAAAACTATCCTGTGTTGATGATATTTGCTGGGTTAAATCACATCTCACTGTCCACTGAGCTGAACTTCATTACTGGCTGGGATAGTCTTCTCAGTCTTTACAGTGAAAAAGTGGATGTACTACAAGACTTAAGTTTTTTTGCTGCCAAAGAGAAATTGCTGGTGCAAATATGAAGCACGGTAGTTGAGCGTGGGAGGCTTTTTGCCTGGCCTGTGTATGTCCAGCTTTTGAGTGGAATATTTCGATCGTCGACAGACTGTCTTGTATTCCTGCCACGTCTGCGGAAAGTAAAAAGGAACTCTCTGGTATAAATAGAAGTGTGGACAAGTGTTTTGCATGTATTTGTATGAGGGGATAAAGGATGCACATATCCCCTATTTTGCAGAATAAGATGTAGAACCTTTTAGAGTCTTAAGTTGCTGAGTGCTTTCACAATTGATTGATTATATGGGGGCAGGTATCATGTCTGTTATTTATGGAATGATATTTCTGGTTAAGCTAGAATACCAGATGCGGTAGTTTATGCATAGCTAACAAGCTGGATTCAGTAACCTGTACTAGCAACTGTCTTCCTATTTTGTAGTCTTGTGGACAAGAAGATTGGACATTAAGCCTACGACGTGTTTTTTATTCAGTTTATTAATTCAGAATATACTGAATATAAAAAAGCTACAATTATAAAGCTATTACTGGCGTTTTCACAGTACTAAAGTGAATATATTGGAGCACAAAGAGTACCAGAAGAAATCCTGTTCATTGAAATGTGTGTCATCTTTGTGTTATTGAGAAGACCATTTGTAACTGAATATACATATTCATATGGAAACTATTTCAGATTAGTTGGCTTAACATTTTATTTTTACTCACAGACTTACAATGCGCTATTCTGTGAAACAAGTGCTAAAGACGGATCTAATATTGTAGAAGCAGTTCTTCATCTTGCTCGGTACGTAGGCATGTTTCTATTTTTGAGTAAACACGTCTGAGTATATTTTATAAAAAGGACATTATATGTGAACATACATACAAAGACACACATGTACATTTAACATTGTACCAAAATTAAATTCAACAAACAAAATTTCAAAAAGTATACCCTGTTAAATCTTTATAGATAAATGCAAGACAGGATTTATTCTCGGGTCAATCAAGTAACATTTTTGCTTGCAAATGTTACAAAGCTGTCTCAATAATTAATATTTAAATTAGAGCTCAGTTATGGAGCTCACAATTTTAAAACCTGTTTGGTGAATGGATTACATTTTTTAATAGTACATGGATTTACTTAATTCTTTCTTAAATTAATTTAAAATGCTTATAATTCTACGTATAATTAATTCTTAATTCTTTCACATATATTAATATATATTCAGTTTTATTACTGACCATTCTAATTCCACGTATTTTCTCTGATGTCTCTTTCTCTAAATTATTTAAAACATAGAAAATCTGGTTATATCCGTTTAGCAACCTGGTATTTCTGTGATACACTTCTACCTTTCCAAACCATTCTTGGATGCAATTTAATTTTGAAGGGCTGGAGGTATGTAACGAATCCTCAGCCTCTGATTTTTCAGTTTAATACATAGAGCTCCAGGCCAGAATTACAAACGCTATTCATGTGATTTTTGTAGCAGCCTAATGCAGCAATCAGACTTTTTGACATTCGGTCAGTATTTGGTTATTCATTGTTAAAATATTGATAATAATGATTAATATGGCTTGAATACAAAATACTGGCTTTCTAGAGAGCATCATTGCTTCTTCATATGGGACATTCGAGAGCACCTGTATTTCCAGGAAAATGCATCCATCAGAGATGCAGCAAAAATGTAGGCATTTATTTGTCTGTCAGCATGGATGTGAAGTTAATTGCTGAATTGATAAATGACTCCTTTCAAGAACGTGGCCATGAAGGCAGCAGTGGATTATGAAATTAGAGACCATACATAGCACAGTTACATAACATTAATTACTGTTGTAAAATTATCTCTAATGTTTAAACATGGTAACTTTGTTTAACTTTTTCAAGGATAAAAAAAAAAATGTATTGGCAGTTGGAGACTCCTCTTTCAGAATCTCAAAAAAAACCCCTCCAAAATGGTATTTTTCTTCACAAGGGTCATTGATCCTCAGATGGTATAGACATTACCCAGAACCTTGGTCTGTAATTTCTTTACTCAAGTCTTAGTTGCATTTCACTTTGAAATAAAAATTTCTAAATGAACATTTCATTACTGTTTTGTTGAATGATACAGTGTTCTGAGAGGAACTTCATGAATGCATTCCACTAATAGGAGGAGGACTTCAATTGTTTTCTGTGTGTGTATATATATCCATCTCTATATCGGTAAAAGCAAGAAATTTTAGAGCTGACTTTTGACATTCTGGGGGGCCCATCGTAAGAATACAGATCAATAATTACTCATACACACGCAACTTTTAAGTTTGCATTTATAATAAAATATCCAACAACGTGCGTTTTTTCTCTGAGGGTAAATTTATACTTCAAATTGGAGTTATTTAGTTTTATGAATGTATTCTGTTTCTATGGTAATACACCGAAGCAAAAAAAAAATAAAGAGAAATGATCAAAAGAAAAAGGAAAACAGAACATTATGGAGTTACAACATATCAGAAATTATTATATTTTTATCACTAACTGTGATTTGTGTGTTGTGATATGATATTGTTATGATTCCCAAATTGGAAACTCAGGACACATGTTGATTCTGTGCACTAAAAACCATAGTTTTAACCACACAATACGTGATGGTGAGGTCTGTAAGATATACCGTGAGAAATGAAACTATGAACACAAATAAACTAATTTAGTGCATTTTTTTGTTTGGTTGGTGTTTTTACAGTGAAGTGCGAAAAAGAAGTGATAATCAAGATGATACAAGGTCAGTAACCAGCCTGGCTGGGACACCTGTCAAAAAATCGGCACTCATGAAAAACTGTTGCAATGTTTAAGTGACAGATACTTCTCCTGACCTAAATAACTTGTAGATTAAAAAAAAAATAATGAAGGATTTCAATAATGTATTCTTTTTATTGTGGATTTATACACTTGTGTATTCAGAAATTGCGCATTGTGTTAAAAATCCAGACTCTACTTTCTGCTTATTCATATTTGTGCACTTGTTTTGCTCCATAGGCTTCACTTTTTTCTTAAGTAGTACAAGTCAATGAAGTGAGCTCAGAATCAATGCTACAGTAGTTACTACATACAATATTATAATATATTTTATCTTTTTTACCTGCTTATTTCTTTATGGCCTCAATATTTCTTACATACAGAACATGATAATGTCAAATACCACTCATAGGAAAAGAAAAAATTAGAGCTTCAATTAGTTTAATCTCTTTTTGCTCATGTCTGCTTGTCTAGTTTTTTGAAGGCCTTAAGTTATATGCTGATGAAACATTTCCCAAGAAAACACCAAACCATGAAAAGGTTGCCTAGATCCAGGTAAACCCTAAGTTCAGGGCATGAAGGAGAATGGTCTTTGTCAGGAGAAGACAGTGGCATGTGTGGGGGCTGCTGGTGTAATTATGTAAAAGTTGGTGAGCTAGAATTTATTTAATTTTGGGAGTTGGGATTTGATTCAGAACTGAGAAGTAGACTTTTCAGCTGATCCTACACAGCTCAGAAGTGAAAGGAAGATTTGCATGGACCATTACTGTTCAAAATTCTAGAGAGAGTATAATACCTGTGATATGTGCTGAGATGAATTAATGATTCCATGCCTGCCTGTTTGTTTTAACTATATCATTATTAGTATTACAGAGAGATACGAGTTGTAATTTTTTTTCTTGTTTTTCAAATGTCTTCCATTCAGACATTAATTGAGGGATTGTAGTAGCACAGAGGAGTCTGTTTCAACAGATATTCTTTATGCATTTTTGAAGCTTTAAACCTGCAGGTGAAAGAACTGCTGCACATGCACAAGCGTCTGTATAAACTGTTCGTTAAAAGAAGTCCCTGAAATGAACAGCAACCACTTCCGTTAATGAGAATTCCTTTGGCTGATTTTAGGAAAATTCTGAGAAACTCGCCAGTAGGTGGTACCTTTAGGTGTCAGCATCTCTAAAGACTCAGTTATTACTGCTTTTAGTAATCCCCTGCAGTCCTACAGTGTAGCAAAAATTCTAGGTATTTCTGCAGTTAACAATCATGATCCAATTCATCTCAGATTTCACTAATTTTTATGGGAATGGGATAGGGCTCCTTCAGAGCCAGCAAAAACCATTTCAGTCTTTTCTTTGTACATTAATAAAACATCTCCAGGCTGAAACCTATCTCAGTAAATCAACCTTGGATAAAGTTTTATGGACAGATTTGAAACCCATACGACTAGCAGCTGTTACTACATTTTATCAGAACTGTATTTGAACACTGTATAGCCTGTGCAGTGTTATCAGTTTTATAAAATGTGGCATTCTCAGAAACAAGATGGTTCACCATTTTTAAAAAAACACACGGTTTTAAAGTAGTAAGAGTAGTGTTTTTAGGTATCCTTTCAAACCTCTACATCAGAGCAGCTAATCTTCAGGTAACTATCTGAAAGCTTGTTGTGAACAAGACAGAGAAATCTAAGGCCAGAAGGATTAAGACATTTTATTTCACTGTATTGTACTTCAGCCCTAGAAGAGAAAACATGAATGGTGTCCTTTTTGAAGTACTAAGGGAAACTTCACTCAGTACCTTATTCCATGCAGAGGCTTTAGTATTGTAGCATCTTCCCACCCAGCAGCACAAGAAGCCTCACTGTAGTCCTGAGACTTATCTGGAGCAGGTGGCAGAGAATGAAGGAGGTGCAGGGTGTACCAGGAATATGCCTGGTCACATACGTATTGTTTACTATTAACCCCGTATTATTTAAACAAGAAAATTACAGCTGTAACGAGCTTCTCTGAGGAGAAAACCATGTTTAACTGAGCCCATTGATGAGGGCCTTTTCTGTGTTCTTTGCGTGTAAAAACTTCTCCCTATCCAAAGGGGTGAAATGGGTTGTACTTGCAGATAGTTCTTCATGCAGGAAGTAGGGAGGAGAGATGGAGATGACCCAGCACTTGGTTTCTGAAGTGCAAGCTTACAAAATGTAGGCATTTGCGTTTTCTCAGGATCAGAAGATCTGATTGTAAGCTGTTACTTACATTTCAAAATATTGCACCTTCAGTGTTATTAACTTCTGTTAACTTGTAGGGTTTAGACTGAGGCTCAGTTTTCTGTGTGTGCCTCCTGAACCACAGTGTTTGACCAGCTCTGTGGTCTTGGCCTGCAGTAAATGAAGTGAAATATGTTTGCGTAAACCTTGTTGACATACCTGCATGAGCAAAACACTTTGACTGGATATGGGCAATCACATAAAGTTGTTTGCACAAAGGATTTCTGGAAGTGGTTTTGTCCGACCTCCCAAGCACCCAAGCAGAGATGGACTGTCTCCAGCCCTACACCAGCTTAGGTGTGGGTTTGGTTGGCCAGGCTGTGAAAATCCCCAAAGACAAGAGATGCCACCACCATTCTGGTCAGCCTGTTCCCATGCTTGCACTCCCCTTCTGTATAAAATTTTCTCTCCATGTCCAACCTCAGTTTCCCAAGTGGCTGCAAATCTGTGGCCGTTCCCCCTTGTTATATCATCTCCTGCTACCAAGAATAGTTTGGCTGTGATCTTGGTAACTCCCCTTTCAGTATTTGTAGGATATTAGATCACCTTTGGCCTTCTCTTCACCAGTATAACAACATCATGAGGGACCTCTAGCAAATTTGCATTCAGCATCCCAGTGTTGGCAGCGTGCGTGCATGTGCAGTAATTGCTTTCATATCTAAGATTATCATACGGAGAGTGCCTTGTGAATATCCATGCCTGTAGAGAGCCTGGTTGAAGGATGTGAGTTCAGGTACCTACCTTCACACCTATTTTTTTTCTATCTGAAAGATATTTTGGGTACTTTTTTCCTGTTTATTTTAACGACCAAAATATTTCATGTTATTTGGCCAAATTATATGAACTGAATCCCTTTTTTTAAACTCTGTAGTTTTTATGTGTTGGGTAAAGCAACTTTAATTTTAAACAGTGTTCTTTTTTAAATAAGATTCAGGGTTGGAAACTTAACGAAGTTTTACCTTGGAGTAGTTTTATGGTCAATGTCTTAAGTTGGTAAAAAAGCACAACCAAATGGGGATATAGCTATAGTTCAGTTAGAACTGGTTTTAGAAATCCTGTGATGATCAGTTCCATCAAGTGAATGTGCATATAATACCATATAGAATTCATGTTAAAGCAAAATAACTTGGAAAAAAATATTTAAATTTAGAAATTAAAGCATGTATTTATATATGGAAATAATGGGTATATAAAGTTTTCTGTTATTTTGCTTGGAAAGGTTGCCTTGCCTTCAACCTAAAACGTAAAATGGCAAACATCAGCTTTATGCTCTGGCACGGTTGCACTATTGTACTTAGAATGTTTTTATGGCTGTGTTTAGTACGTAAGAACTATTCATTTAATCGCACAAAGTTATTTTTTTAGTTAGTGGATGTTTTCCCTTAGTACATGTATTTATTTGAAAAGGAAGGGCCTTTTGTGTTTTTCCTCATGATCTGTATATAAACTATTTTTATTCACTTGACATGGAAGTATTATTTTATCCTGTATTGTTCTTGACCCTTTTTAATTGTGACGTAGTACAGATTTCTGAGGCAATAATTTCTGAGACACTCTGAAAATGTTTTGGTCACCTAAGTTCTTGTAACCACTTTGTGCCTGTTTAGCATACGTTAGTGGCTTAATAAGACAAGCTGTAGCTTTTCCTAATTCTTCTTAGAACTGCAATTATGGCCTAACATGGTTTAAGTATTGTTCTGTGTAACCATTTTTGTATTGACTATAAAATCCTCTATTATTTTAGGAAAAACAAATTACAGTTTTAAATCTGTATAGCCTGTTTAAAATGTATTCCAATGAAAATATCTGCGGGACACTTCTGCAAGTAGCATTGTGTGGATGTGCACCCATGCAGATCCCCAGTTAAGCCAATAGGTTCTGTGCTAGTGCAGGCAATCTGTTCATATATAGATCCCTTTATAGAGGTTTTCTTTTTTCTACAATCCACTGCTGTACAAAAATATCAGGTGACTCATTGGGGATAAAGATTTCAGGGAAAGATGCCTAATTCATAAACGAAAGGGAGATATTTATTCATATAGTCAAGGCACTTTATTATATTACAAAGAAACCTATTTCCAAGATATTTCTGACTTCTTTTGGTAATTAACAAAATGGACCAGTATCTCATGTACAGTTCAAATGCCCACTACCTCTGCCAGATTTGATATAGCATGTAATGCTGTCCCTCTGACCTTGTCCAGGCTGCTTACGGATTGGAGAAGATTTTTACAGCATCAGTTATTTTAGTATTTCTCTCCCACTGTATTACAATCAGGCATAATCCTTTTTTATTGGTATCCTTAGGACTGGTAACATCAATATTCATCAATATTTTTTTTCACTTATCTTGTTTTATAAGAAAACTCTTCTTATGGTAAAATAAACTTTGACTCAGATGTGTGGAATGTAGGTTCAAATGTGTTACTCATTTTGTCCTTTTGCTGCAATTTCTGCTCTTTGAGTTATGCCTATAGATAATTGGGTTTAAGAGGAAATTAGTTGTTAGGTGGCTGAGTAACAAATAAACCCAAACTTTAAAGGTTTCCTACTCAATGTAAAGTGAAGTATTTAAAATAGAAGTGTATTTTCATACTAGTATGAGGAAGACACTCAGTGCTAATTGCATGTGCCAACTTTTAATAGAAGTCTGTATATTATATAAATAAGGCTCTAAATTGTGAAAACTTTTGAAACTTTAATTTATACTGTTTACAAGTGAAACTGTGGTGTTCATGCAGTTTGTTCCTCCTCAAAACAACAGATCACTGCATTCACTGTAATTTTGTACATGTATATGTTTAAAAATACGTACACATTTTCTGTATTACACTTTGCTGTATAATAAAATATGCTTCAAAAGACATTTTTTTCAGTGTATTTTCTTTTTGTCAGTGCTCATGAGCAGCAGTCCATCATAGCATCTGCGACCTGCCAGCTTAATGTCGTTAGGGTTCACCAGTTTCTGTGGACAACAGAATTAGCTGCCTCCCACTTCTTAGCCTCAGCGAACAGTCATCAACTTACATCTGAGCTAGAGATGTCCCTCACTGTGAGTCCTGAATAAGTCTTGAAATTATGCTGCTGCATCTTTTTACAGAGATGCTTTAGCCGCTCTGTCTCTAACCACTAATATGTGTACCCACTTCCCCGGGCAGCCTCTTTCAGTGCTTAATAACCAATGTCTTCTGTAAAGAAATTTTTCCTAATATCCAATCTAAACCTCCGCTGGTGCAACTTGAGTCCATTTCCTCTTGTCCTATTGCTTGTTACTTGGGAGAAGAGACTGACCCCCACCTCGCTACAACCTCCTTTCAGGTGGTTGTAGAGGGCGATAACATCCTCCCCCAGCTTCCTTTTCTCCAGGATAAACAATCCCTGTTCCCTCAGCTGCCCCTTGTAAGATTTGTGCTCTAGACCTCTCACCAGCTTCGTTGCCCTTCTCTGGATGCGTTCCAGCACCTCAGTATCCCTCCTGTAGTGAGGGGCCTAAAACTGAACACAGTATTTGAGACGCAGCCTCACCAGGGCCGAGTACAGGGGGACAGTCACTTCCCTAGTCCTGCTGGCCACACTATTCCTGATCCAGGCCAGGATGCTGTTGGCCTTCTTGGCCACCTGAGCACACTGCTGGCTCACGTTCAGGTGGCTGTTGACCAACACCCCCAGGTCCTTTCCCTCCAGGCAGCTCTCCAGCCACTCTTCCCCAAGCCTGTAGCGCTGCATGGGGTTGTTGTGACCCAAGTGCAGGACCCGGCACTTGGCCTTGTTGAATCTCATACCATTGGCCTCAGCCCATCGTTCCAGCCTGTCCAGATCCCTCTGTAGAGCCATCCTACCCTCAAGCAGACCCACACTCCCACCTAACTTGGCATTGCCTGGAAACTTACTGGGGGTGCACTTCATCCCCTTGTCCAGAGCATTGATACTGGGGGAACACCTGAGGAACACCACATGTGACTGGCTGCCAACTGAGTTTAACTCCATTCACAGCAACTCTTTGAGCTGGGCCATCCATCTTGATCAATAGAAACTTAAAAGCACTTTGTGGTCTGGTATCTTACAAATATATTCTTAATAAGTACAATACGCAAAATACTAAATATACTTCGTTTTACTAAAAAGGAAAGTAGATGACAAAAGCCTGAAAGAGACATCATACATTTTTAAGTTAGCCTTAGATTTACTGGCAGAACTGCTGTGGCAGGTGTTCCTAGGCTTCACCACAGCTGCTGCTTTCCTGAGAGCTACTGACATCTGCCCTTGCAAAGTTTTGACACCTTGAGCTCCTTGATGAGATGAGTTTAGAGTGACATTGGCTAGCAGTACACTGTGTATCTTTTTTTGTTTCTAGGCTTGTAGTGAAAATTTGCCCTTCTCTTTGGTATTTCTCAAGGAATTTTGGATTTGCTTGAGCTGCTTGTTGTAGCTACTCTGAAGTCCATAAAGACATTATGTTCTCATGCATATAAACCTCCAATTTAATTGGAGTTAGAGCAACAGAAAAAGCGTGGCTTGGGACAGCGTGCATGGTGTGACAGCAAGTCCTATTCCTCTAAGCTCATGTGCAGCTTCACTAGTCATTTGATCTGGAGCTAAAGCATGAATGTGTGCTCCTTTCTGCCACAGAGTAATAACCCCTGGAAGGACGGGATGGGGTGTGTGTCACTATCAAAACGCTCTTTTCAAAGCCTGAATTCCCTTCTTTTAGTACATAAAGCTAAGAAGAAAGACATCAAATTTAATTTTCCTATTAATTTTCCTCTTCAGGTATTTTCCTCCCTTATTTCTCTAACCTATTTTTCCTATGGCCATAAAAGTAATAAGAATTAAAATGTAATTTTGCCTCACTTATAATTTGCACAAATTAAAAATTATTGTTGAAACTGAAACATTTAACCATATTTAATACCTGATACTATCAGCATATAATCAGAAACAATTTTTATAGTCCTACATTAAGGGGCTATGTCTTCTTAATGATATTATGGTCAGTGGAGAATTCTAGTTCATAAGCTAGTGTTGTAATCCAAGGCAAATGAGATGTGCAGCAATGAAAGTTGATCTCACTGCAACTAAAAATACTGACCTTGTAGTTTTATGTTTACATTTTTTTGTTACTTTGTGAAAATAATCACTGACTTTGCTAAGAACTTACTATTGTTTTTCTTATGCAAAAGGTCTTTTTTTAATCTTATTTAAAAACAGGGAAAAAAATCAAAGACAGAATCAAGGATAGAATCCTTAAAAGTATGGAGAAAATCCTCATAGTGAGTTGCTTGTTTTTTCCACTCGCCGGCTCCAACTGTGAATTTCCATGAGGAAAAATGTTAAAGGGTTTGTACCAGAATTAAAGAGCAGTGGAAACATTTAAGATACAGGATAAGAGGAAAAAAGGCCAAAGCTACTATATTTAGAACAGAATACCGATTGCCTCATGTTGTGTTTTTTTTGTTGTTTTTTTTTTTTTTTCTGAAAGGAGCTTTCTGCTGTCTGTATCCATTCCTGTGGAGTGTTTCCTTTCGTAGTTCTTGGGAATCGTTTTGTTCGTATCACAAACATATCTTTACAGAGGTAACTGTTGTTGGAGTTGTCAGAGAAAATGTCCAGGTATTTAGCAGTAAATTTATGAGAAAAGTTCCCTTTATCAATTAAGTCAAAGTGCCTGAGATTTGGATTGATTCCACTAAATAAACTCACTTAACCTCTCTATATAGATGTTCATTGTAAGATAAAATAACGGAGCAAATGAACTGTGTGAAAGATGCCAAAACCAGGGCTGTGAGAGCAGATGGTGCTGTATTTAAACTATGCAATAAGTGATGCAAATAAAAATAGAAGTTATCAATTCAGTGAAATATTTTAGATAAATGTAATCTAAAACCCAAACTGTGAATTATAGTAACAGTTTTTGAAGTAGTTGGTACTTTCTAAAATATTTCTGCTAGTCTTTATTTTACCCAAAACTGAAGACGTTGTTCTGGCACTATCAGAGTTCTAACATTAAACTTGCTTGTAACCAGAGTTGTGGGCCACAAGAATCCTAACTGAACCATACACAACCCTTGCCAACTCTGTAACTCTTCCCATTCCTAACCGTTATCCTCTGTCAAACTGGTGGAAATCTGTACAAAGCTCTGTAGATGAAGTAAATTCTACTCTTAAGAGACTTCAGCAAATACACAAAAATACATATACTTTTTCCATATTTATTTTCAAGTCATCTGAGTGACCAAAATTGAGTGATAGCGTAAAGCTAAGCAGTCGCTAGTAACCCATTTTTGCACAGCAATATTCCAATTCTGGAAAATCAGGTTTAGGGGGGTGTATACATAAATATGGCTACACATACATACACATGCACTTTAAAGTATATATACTCTTTTTTTCTTTTATATACACACATGCATATATATATATGTATTATCCATCTACACACATACATATATATATATATATATATGTGAAACAATGACTATTGTCTTTCCCTTAAAAAACTAAAATCTTAGGTCACAGGAGCTTTTCCATAGTGGTTTTCATAAAAGGTACAGTGACATCAGCGTTCTTGTCATCTTTTCCTCTTAGTGTAAGTCTGCTCCGAATCCAAGGTTTTATCTTGCTGAGCAGATACTGGCAACTCCTTTTGCTTTTGAAACCCACAGAGTATTTTTAGTGTTTTATTGCACAGTGCTTTGGGCTACCTTGTACACAGAATCACGGAACCATTTAGGTTGGAGAAGACCTTTACGATTATCAAGTCTAGTTGTAAACCTAACACTGCCAAGTCCACCACTAAACCAAGTGCTTAAGCACCATGTCTACACTTCAACTACTTCCAGACATGGTGACGCAACCGCTTCCCTGGGCAAAGGTACTGTGACATTTTTTTGCATTCTGTTCTGTAATTACTTGGAACGCGCATCAACATTTGAGTATAGAAGTGCTTCAGAGTGATCCCCTTTCAAGATTTGCATGAATGATTTAGGTTGCTAGGTCGTCCCAAGGAATAAATAGTGACTTTCCTAAAGACTTCATGGACCATTTGAGCAGTACCATTCTCACAGAATAGCTGAGCTTTTTGAAGGGGAACATGAATAATTGGAGCAGTGAAGTGCTGTGATGGGCATAAAATCTGTCCTTCTTAAATGGGGAACATACACGGATCATTTTGTATGTGTAATGGAGAGATAGTTTTTTCTGGCTATTAAAGACGACTTGTCTTTTTTTTTTTTTTTTTCTTTTTAAGTGCATTTACAAGTAATGAAGTACTGGGGAGGATAGAAGTCATGCAGCCTGTGTGTAGTGGGTTTCGCAGACAGCATGATGTCAAATCGAGCTTTTAAGTGAGTTCAAAATAGAATACAACACTTCGGTGAATGGAACAAATAGGTGACGTGGAGTGTGAAATATCTGTGGTGATTAGCTACTGATAGGATTTTGTTGAATAAAAGTGGTAAAATTATACTTCCAAAGAATACATTTGAAGCTAGATGGGGACTTTTGAAATTCCAACCAGTGAAGCACGTAAGGGCTTATATAGCTTTGACTGAACGAGGTATAAGCAGGTTTAACCTGGGTCTTTTTCTTTAAAGACAATTTCTGTAAACATTTTGTTAAGTCATAATGTTTTATTAAATCCCATCTTTTTTGTACTTTTATTTTAAATTTGAGATTTAGGATTTGGGCAACTGAGTACTTTATATATCAAGACATTTAAAATGTTTTCTTCTTGAAGGAAAGTTATATATCCAAAAAAGGTAACCGAATATTTGAAAGCCAAAAGTCGACCTGCACAGCACACCCAGAAAGTCTTACTGTTCTGGTCCCAAGGCCTGGAGTTTTCTAATGACTATTTTAGTCTTTTTATTTTTAACTGCATCCTGTGTCTCTACCAGTCTATCCATACCATACTTTCACTATCCTCCTTCCACGCTTTTCCACACCCCTCTCATTCATCTACTTCCAATTATTCATGTCTTTTCTATTTTATGTGCTCTGTCTTCTGAGACTACTGGGCCTGTTTCGGCTCTGCCTCAGGGACAACTTTCTCAGATAATCATGTGATAGTTTCTTTGCCAATTTACTAAAGAAGAGCCCAGGTGGTAGGCACTGTCTCTGTGAGTGGTTGGCATTGGTCTGCTTTCAGATAGGAAAATGTGGGTAGCTGTTTTTATTACTGATTCCTTTCAGATAAGAGTTTATGGGTGGAGTAGGAAAGTGCAGTGCAGGAATGTGGAAGAGAGCACGTGTGTGTGCCAGGGACTGATTGTTAGTTAGATAGCTGTTTAGTATTTAGCGCCCTCCATTCTGCCAGGTTCATTACAGACATAAAAGGTTGCTAATGACAGATGAAATAGTTTTGCTGCATTCATCTGAAGCATTGTAGTCCTGGCTTAACCAGAAACTGTGTGCATGAGAAACCAAAAGGCACTGGCAATCTGAAAGTCTGTAAAGGTGGCATGAACAAGTTGGGCTATTTTTTCAGTATTAATCTGATTTGAATGGTAATTTTACTGAAGCTAGCTACAGAAGACAAGTTTGCATTATTGAAAAAAAAATATGGACTCAGGACTGACTTTGATCTATTAGGCCTGGGTATGTGCTCTGATTGTGTTCACAACATGTTTGTTTGCTTTCCTCCTTGCTTTGTTTTTTAGCAGAAAGGAAATGGGAGTGAGGTGCCAAAGAAGCTTTGGTGGAGCCTCCAGGGAGCATCTGTAGTGCATGCTGTTTAGATATAACCTGAGAACTTGGAAAAGGAAATAGTTTGGGTTACATAAATGCACCATCTACATAGTTTATAATCTCATTGGGTCAGAGACTGACTTTTAGCGTCCTGATAGGCACATAGGTAATGCCTTAATACAGACAACGATCTGTAACTGGGAATTTTTGGACAGACTATGCCTTTTCCTAGTTTGTAACAGTACTTGATGGCAATAGCTTTCTTTAGTGGGAGGAAATACCAGTTTAAGGAAGTGAAATTCGAGAAATCAGCTGTAATTTAATAAAGCGACCGTATTATACTCCAGAACTCGCTTATGAAAAACAATGGTTAAGTTTCTCAGGAATGATTACACTAGGAAACATTAAGTGTGCATTAACCCCTCCCAAACCCCTTTTCCACCAATAAATCTACACTAGTTATGTGATTATGTGGCTATCTGCGGTAATTTGATTATATTGTTACAAATGACTGTGAAGTCTAACTGGAGGTTTCTGTCGGTAGGATTCAGACATTATCCACCAGCTTGCTGCGTACAAAGATGAAAACCAGGGTTTTTCACTGAAGTGGTTTGCTATGATGTTTCAATTTGTTATAATTTAGGCCAGTTAAGTGGTGTTCATGCTGGTGAAACAAACAGGTTTAAGATTTTGCATCAAGAAACTGCATCAAAGGTCAAGATATTCAACATTGTAATACGGGCAGGGTCCCATTAGAATTAACATCTATAAGCTAAACAAAAAAACATGGTCGCAAAATATTGGGAATTTGAAATGACAGTATTAAGGACTGTCAAACAACGTGTCTACCATAAAATACAGAATTTTTATAAAATCACTGAATTTTTAACAAACGTTATGGTATTCATCTATTGAAATGATGGGCAGTTCTGCACATGGGTAGTTTATGGAATGAAGGCAATGATGCACATTTATGATTTATGCTGTTTTTTGTTGAAATGTCTGACACTGTTTATTGTGAAAATCCCCAGTAGTGTAAACACTGTCACATGCGTAAAATGTTTCCTAGATAAATTAGACCGATTTGTTCATTGAACTGGTTGTCACGTAATATAGGTTTCTTGTTTGCAGCTGTAGCTTTTCTGAATTACTTGTCATGCAGTATTTTAATGCAACACAAAAGTATCGCTGATTGTAATCTGTGATCATTTGTTGCAGTACGTATTCCATTTGCGGAAATGTTTGTTTATTTATTTACATTCAAGTACTTTGTTTATTCAAATGATATTTTAAGGATAAGATTAACTAAGATTCCACTCTCATAAAATTCTATCATAGTTCAGTAATACCCAGCTGATCACTTTTATCTGGAAAGCAAAGAAACCCTTCGCAGCGAATTCTCTCTTCCAATTGTTTGGTCTGCGTATTCACTAGAGGGCACCAATGTCCAATATAATACTCTGACACTTCATCCCTCGAGTTAGTCTCCTGTTGCAAAAACAAACACACACGCTGAACCACCCCCCCCCCCCATTAGAAATATATACAGCCAAAAAGTAGGTTAGTATAGCAGACCATTCGCACTATGTTAATTAGTTAAATTCAGTACCATTTTCGGTAAAACAACCCTTCTAAGTGGTTTATTACTTGCTAGTGAAAATTACCCCAAGGCTAAGCTTCACATTCAAAAATCTTATTGCCCCCCACCCTGTCCTGTAGCACATTTTTTTTTGCGGTACCTTGATTTGGCTCTTCTCATGTGGCAGGTAGTGGCGGAGCTGATATGTGTGTGGCTATAGGTGCCAGCTGCTGTCTTGCAAAAATGCTTGGATTAGTTTCATTGTTTGATTGCTTTCGTTTGTCTTTTAGATTATTATTGTGAAAACAAATTGCTTAGGGTAGTTTTCTCCAGTGAAAAGTATTTCATTATGGTCTTTGAATGGGGGAAAAAAAAAACCATTCTAGCTCCTCTGACTGACAATGTTGCACAGAATGAGGAATGTGTGCCACATTTTGTGTCCTGGGGTACCTCGTCGGTTGAAGAGATTACTTCTTTTAAGGGTGGTTTTACACGTATATATTGATAGTCTGAATTTGTTAATTTTGAGTAAGTAAACAATTAAAATATAAGAAATAGAAAGCCTTCACTTTGCGGCTACCCTGATTAGAATTTTTGGTAGTGTAGTGGCATGCCTTAATTGGCAATTAACTCAAGTTAACTAAAACAACTGTAAATGTTAAGACTGGCTAGTCCCAAGGTACTTATTCATTGCCCCATTTCATCAATGCAGCAAATGTTTGTTCTTTACCCTGCTGATCAGCCTAGGGTAATGAACAAATGTTTGCAGTTGGAAACAAATGAGCTCCATGCTAGCCTCACTGTGTGCCATGGAAAACACTTGTGAATGTGGAAAAAGCTGCTCATTAGGTGGCGAGCCTCTGCCCTGGATCAAAGACGCCGTCTTGGTGCTACATTGCCTTTGCCTTCACTGTGGAGGCTGTGGGCTGAAGTGGGAGCTGGCCCGCCATCGCTCCCCTCTTGCTGAGACCTGGGCTTGCTGCCTGTGGCTGTGGAGTTTGCTGCCCCCCAGGGTCATGGGAGGCTTGAATTAAAAATTTCCAGGTCTTACACAAACACAGGAGTAAAGGCACCTGCCCCAACCCATTCCTGTGAGGTCCCAACCCTGCAAGGCGCCAGCCAGTGCTCGTGGGGGGATCGCCAAGGAGGCTGAGGCACCCTGGGAGCTGGTGAGTGAGGGTGAAGCGGGACCCCAGCCCCCAGGGGTTGACCCCAGAGGTTCCCCCCATAGCAGTGGGGCTGCTGCGTGAGGCTGGGAGGGTGTGAGGCTGGAGCTGCGGGGCTGTCCCCTCCTCCAGAGGTGGTGGCATAAAATGGCGTCCCCCGGGGTGAATGGCGTGGTGAGGTGGTGGGTGCTGTTGGGGGATATGCCCCAGGGTGGATTTTTTGAGCCAAACCTCTCCCATATTGTGTGTGGAGGGCCTGTGCACGGGAGGAGAGAGAGCAAATGTTGCCCTGCGTCAGACTAGCAAGGCTGTGGTGAGAGTGGTCAAGGAAATTAATGTTTATGAAGGGGAATGGGCTCAGAGGGCTGGGGAGAGAGGGAGACAGAGAGCACAAAGTAGGTAAATGGAGGCCTTGAGAGAGTGCTGTTTGTATGGGCAGCCTGTCACAGCACCAATTTTTGAGAGGATGTCAGGGCTGCAGGCTGCTAAGCGTGCTCTTCCGCATCGCCGGCTGAATTGCATAAAAAAGAGTAAAATTTCGTGCTCAGCCAGCTTCTCTGCTCTGCAGTGCTTGGCCTTGCCCTGCTCAGGGTGTTGGTGCTGCCTCACTCTCCCACACGCTGTGTGGGGAGCGGGGCAGAGCCCTCCGTGGGGCTCGGCTGTACTGCATTGTATAAACTCACATTGTTTTACATAAGCTTTTTTCCTTTTTGATTGTTTTAAACAGATGATTTCAAGATCAGTCAGTCACGTCCACTGTCTGGAAGAGCCCCAGCCCTGGCATCATCCACCTTCCTGATGGATGTGTTGGTGGCTGTGGCTGCTGAGGAGCCGGGGCATTGGGGCCTACGTACCCAATAGATCTCTCCAGTCACCCACGGCAGCAAATGCCCCAATGCCCTGCGTATATGGGCATAAATTTGTCTGTCTAAATAGTAGGCCGGGAGGTAAGGTCTAGTCCCCGATGGCAACCGAGTATGAGTTGTGTTAGAGCCCAAGCAGAGCCCCCTTGGAGCCCCAGAGGAGTTTGTAAGACGGTGGGTGCTGAAGCTACTGTGAGGTGATGGTGTTTCCAGAGACAAATGGGTTGCGAATTGTTATTTCTCCTTTATCTGAACATGGGAAAAATAACAATAAACCATAAGGAAATAAAGATTTATTTTATTTTATTTTATTTTATTTTATTTTATTTTATTTTATTTTATTTTATTTTATTTTATTTTATTTTATTTTATTTTATTTTTAAGTCTCATAGATGGATAGCTTTGATTTCTGGCTTGTTTTCTGTTGTTTTTGGGAGGAGGTGAATGGGAAATAATAACATTTTATTTTAATCAAAGCTATGGGTGTCTTCTGCAACATTGATGTCAAAGATGTGTGCATATTTATGTGTGCGTATGTATATTCTCATATATATATATACACACACACACATAGACACAGACACAAACTTTTTTTACAAAGTGAGTTGCTTATGAGGTTTCAAAAGCCATGTTTCTGTGATTGTTTTTGTGTTGCTTCAGTAACTCTGGGGCATTTATCCATGTAATAGCATAGTCTTCTGCTTCACTGGTTATATAGACCTCATGCTTCAATAACTTTGTTTGATAGGATTCAGATGAAATACTGCTTAGTATATTTTGTGTTTGAAAGCTTACTTATAGCAAATAAGAAAAGCAGACATTTAAAAAGACATCATTGGGCTGACTTTAGAGGCTAATTAAGTTTCAACATATATATTAAAATATATGACCGAACAACTTGTTTATAATTAATGTAAATGTAGCTGTGTGTTGTGGTAGAACTGAAATGGGAATTATTGTCAAATACAGGTTTTGTAAATGAAGAGATCTTAATTCCTTGTGTAAATAAAAAACCCTAATTGGCATTGTATCTTAGAGATTGATTATGAAAGTTGTTTCGGGTAGGCGAATGTCTATGTGACCTTAACATAGTCTTCACAAGACAACAGTGGAACAATCATTACAGGGCATACATAATGTGGATCTAGATTAGCGGACAAGAGCAGGCTTAACCATTATATTACCAGTACTCAAAAATAATTAATCTCTCTGAGTGGGATTGGCTGTCCTAGCAGATGAGTGAAACTCGGTCAGCTAAAAGTTAATCCAGGACTGGTAGATATAGAAGGTTAGTCTTCACATCTCAACTAACTCAGCAGTCATATGCATCTCCAGCCGTTTTCTTGCAGCTCCAGTTCCACAGTTACTTTCAATGCGCCCCAGAGACAGGTAAGGGTTGTTTTGGAACAAGTAAGAAAATAGATTTTTGAAGCTAAAAGTCTTAGCAGCTGTGCCTTCTCATATGTCGCTGAAGTTCCAGCTCAGATGCTGGTATTAGTAATTCTACAAGTATGGCAAAAGAGAAGGGTTGCCTTTCAAATGGGTTCCATACATATGAAGCCTAGTAGCTTAAACCCCAACCTGGAATTCAATCCAGGCTCGAAAGCAACTGATTGCACATAGGGAAGGAGGGGCCTGACAGGTATTTGGGCAAGTCTCTTCTCATGGACTATTTGTGACTGTAGTCAGTAGGATCTATTAAATGATGTCTACAGGCCTGTTATATTCACTCAGTTTATCCCCTCAAAATTTAGCAAATAAGAGACTAGTAGTGCTTAGGAAGGTTTCTCCCTAGCAAGGAAATAACTATCAGTTAGAGAAGCTATCAGGAGAAACATGACAAATCGAGGTTATTATACTGTCTCCAGAGTACTCTCCAGAGTCCAGCCTATAAGATATAGCTGTCTGCCAAAAATGGCTGGAAATCTAGATTGAAAATTTGCTTCATCCTGTTTCAAGTAGCAGGAAATGTTGACATCAGATGCTTGCTATTCCTTTTTTAGTGGTTACCTTGGGACCACAGTTTCAAGGACTCTTCTGTTTGTGGTTCAGGAACTTCTCCACAACAAGTACATGCAGAATCTACTTGAGCTATGGATATGAATCTGTTGCCTATTTACCATGAGAAGATAAACCACCTCTGACCTCAGAGCAAGAACTTTAACCACTCGTAAAAAAGAGCTTTCTGTTGTGTCACAGCTTTGGAGACAAATGATTTTTCCTCATTTCCAATCCAATCCTGTGGATTTTCTTTTTAAGTATGTGCAACAATGTAAAGCTACTCTAGCCCTTTGGAAGCTGCTGCAAGAAATCTTTAACTGGAATGTTGAAAGTATTAGTACCATGTATAATTTATTACTATCTGAGGATTTTTTTTCAATTTTTTTCGCCCTGTCCTTTACAGATTCAGTATAAAACTACACTGCTGAGTGCAGGATAGAGTGTGACCACTGTCTCTATTGTAAAAATCAAGTTTATTCTGAGAAAACCCTAGGCTGTGCACTTGTGGTAAGCATTGTCCAGTCTGTTTTTCCTGTTGTCTGCGTAAGTCAGGTGTTGACAAGGCTGAGTCCACCACAACCAAGCTCGTCAAACAGCTGCTCAAGCTAAGGGTTTCTTAATTACAGCATGATTACCTTCTGTGAGAGAGAGCTGAATCTCCAGCAGTCAGGAGGGAGAGCATGTGGGTTGTGGAACTGGTCTTTGCTATGTACTGGAAATATGAAAAATGTAAAATGGTAGACTGTGAGGTCTAAAATAGATTGCCTAAAATAAATTATTCTGAATAGTAACCCCTCCTCAATGGTGAACGCCATCTGTATGGGAAAAAAAACCCATTTAAATCTTGTCAGAGTGCAAGTGTATGTTGTGAGCCGTTTAGACTACCAGAGCAATGGTCTAGGTTTCGTAGTTTCAATGATTTGGCTAATCATTTCTCTCCCTTTGTTTCAGGGGATCAAGGGAACCCAAAAGGGACAAAAGGGATATAATACTCATTATTTGCATCTCAGCCTTGGATTTGTCTTATGCAAGAAGATAGTCTTACCTTTCATTGCTTGTGTTCTTAACATAAACAACTAGAGGTATGGTGTTAGTTGAATTGCTAGCATGTGTAAGCTGGAAACTAGGGGCAGGCTGATACCTGAACTTCCTGTGATTGACCCTTGACTCTGGCATAAGAGTATAATATTTCTGGGAAAACTTATAGAAGATAGAACAATCAAGCATAGACTTGGTCTGCTCATCCTAGATGGTGTAGCTCTATGTGGTAGAAGATTTAGTTATGTTTTGGTTGTACCAGAAGATATTGTCAAATGGATAGTATTATCCCTGGTAAATAGAAGTGTATTTTTCATAAGACTCCCATGCCAATAATTAACAGATTGACAAGGTGCCTGGTTGAAGTGATTTAGGAATGTTGAGGAAAGCTAGACCTTTCAAAGAATTAAGATACAAATCTCACTTAAAGCTTGGACAAAATAAGATTTCTCTGTTTTCCAAAAGCTTTTTCAAATCTGTGTATTTTTATCAAGGTAGCAAATATAACTTTTTGATTGATTGCTCACCCTCTGCAGAATGCAAGTCATGAAATGGCTAGTAGTGTTAAACAAACCACTTGACATAAATAGGTATTTTCACCACTTTTCATTTTTTTCTGCTGACCTCTTTCTGGGAAATGCTTGAGCTGTTTCTGCTGATACATTTAAATAAATTTAGTATAGCCTTAAGCAGAGAGAAGCATGAAAATTTCACTCTTAACTAGTAAAATTTGCTGGAGTTATAAGCGAGGGATAGAATTATAACAAGTGTAATGCAACCTTCATTTTTCTTGCAACACAAATGAAAATAAATGTCAGTAGAATTGAAGTGCAAGTTGTTGTAGAGGGGGAGAAGGAGAATATATATCAAAATCATTGCTTCTATAAATGGTGAAAAATATGTAAAAATGTGTGATAGGTTACTGCACCCATATCCAACATGGAATATACAAAATGGCTTTTACAGAACTATTTGGTAGTTTTCTGTGAACTTTTCCATTCAGATTGCTGTGAATACAGATCTTATAATGTGATGGGTGGGGATTGATCTGTGTATTCATTTTTTTGAGGGGTATCTAAAGTCATGTAGGCACTGATGATTTGAGTGTGTTGCTTTCATGCTGAGTATGCAAGAAACAGGGTACACAGGCTTTGCTAAACTGGTAGGATGTGTGAGGACAGATAAACCAGTGAGAAATATGGTAGAAGAAATCAATGTAGAAAAGACGAGCTTCCCGGAATATGGTAAAAGATCAAAGGGAAAAGAAATAACTATTTGTGCAAGTATTCAGTGGGGAGATGCAATCATGTGGCCAGAAAAGACCTAAGAACAGTGGTTCTGATTGCTGTGTATTTGGGAAAATCGGGATGCTTGGACAGGTTTATGGGGTTTATTTAATTTTTTTTTTGAGTCTTCCTTGAACTCTTTTGTGTGGAATATGATGATTCCAACCACTCCTCCAAGATTTCCAAAGGTCTGATAATGTCTTAAAACCCTGGGGCGTGATAACCTCCTTTGATGACCTGACCTAGTGGCCTGCATGCAGACTGTCAGTGCAGCACAAATAAAATATTTTTTTTTGGTTATCTTTTTTCCTGGACATGCACTATGTGGCACAAAATCTTATTTTCATGTGTAATTGCCTTGACAGAACCATTCCAATAGAAAGGAAACATGTTTTTCACTTGTGAATTGAAGTTACAGTAACACTATCTGTCATACAGAATGTGTCTGCCAGTACTCTACATATATTCAAAAGAGATTACTAAGTTTTTATTTGGTGAATTGTCTAAGTTCTAGCTAAAAATCTAGTAATAGCTTAAGCTATCCAATCAAATGTTTAATGCCACCAGCTCAGGAAGTCCCTAGGCCGCAGACTACTGAAAGTTAAGAAAGTTCACCGGAGAAGTACCACTATCTTTTTTCTTTTTTTTCTTCCCTACTGTACTCTGTCCATTTGCAATGGAGTTAATTTTTTTTTAATAGCAGTCTGTATGGTGGTGTGTTTTGAATTTGTAACTGAAAGAGTGTTGACAACACACCAGTGTTTTGGCTATTGTTGAGTAGTGCTTGCCCAGCGTTGATGCTTTCTCTTTTTCTCACTCTCCTCCCTCCCCTTCCCCGCTCAGGAGCTCAGCTGGGGATGGGCAGGTATCTGGGAGGGGACACAGACAGCACAAATGACCCAAACTGTCCAAAGGGATATTGTATGGCATATACCATCATGGTCAGCAATGAAAGCTGAAGGACAGCAATAAAAGCTGAAGGAAAGGAGGAGGGAGTAGGAACACTTTCAGTTATGGTTTGTGTCTTCTCAAGTAACCATTATGCGTGGTAAAGCCCTGCTTTGCAGGAAGTGGCTAAACATTTGCTGGCGCATGGGAAATAGTGAATAAATTCCGCCTTTGTTTTGCTTGCACATGCAGCTTTTGCTTCACCTATTAAACTATCTGTCTCAATCCACGAGTCCTCTTGTCTCCCTTCTGTTTTCTCCCCTTCCCAAGAGATAGAGTAGTGACTGAGTAGCGGTGTAGGTAGGTCAGCCCACCACAGGCTTTTTTGTTGCACAACACGGGGCTTAAGGGGTTTGACATAAAGTCAGATTTGATTGTAGCGTGCTAGAATGAATTTATAGCTGTTATAACTGCTTAGTTGTTAATTGGCAGGCTCTAGTCTTTGCCACAGGGCTCATTTACTTTCTTGTATATTAGAGCCTATGGTTTGTTAGTGGCTGTTTTGGGGTTTTTTTTGATGTTTGATATACTGCTTATCATCTTACTTTGCTGTGCCTGGTAACATTTTGAAAACAGTATGTGCCCATGTGCCTGGGCTGGTATATTAGTCTGGCATTGCTGCCATTCTTGTACTGCTGTACTGGACATGTGCAAAGCCAAATACGAACTGGAGCAGGAACCCACCCCTGAAAGGACTGTGGCCTGTGAATAAGCCCGTATTGGAGCAGGTACACCCTCAGAGGGACTGTAGCCCATGGAGAATCCATGCGGATACAGGTACAATGGGTGGATGTTGTTGCAGTAGTAAGCCTTAGCCTGATGCAAAGGGACAAGGGGTGGAGGTTGTAATGGATATACATTTAACCTGTCATCCATGGTTTGAGTTGTATGTTTTAGGAAGTGCTATAGCAGGAACCACTCAAACGAATGGAGGATGAACCTCACAAGAAACTGGGCAAGTGCGGTGGTACTGGCTGGCTTTGCTTCTTGAAAACACAACAATCCATGTCTTCTGTTCTGAGCAACCACTGTAACAGATGGAGCCCAGGCCATGGGCTGAACAAACTCGATGGACTTTTATGGTCTTCTCACCTTTATCCTATTTTCTCCTAATCCTCCAGGAGAGGTGAGTGAGCAAGCAGCTGTCTGGGTGTTTGGCTGTTGGCTGAGTTTGATCCACCACACCTACTCATCCATTACAAGATACATTCAATAAAACATTCTTCTCCTTGGATATGGGTGTCACCTCTCCCTTTTAAAACCTTAGAATTCTCCCTGATCAGCAGGGACTAAAGAAAAGGAAGCTGGGAAGAAACTAACTACTATATGTTATTTGAGACAGAAACATAGCCTAGAGGGACCTTTCAGATGATTCAGTAGAGTTTTTTCTGTTATTGTTAGAGAAATGGTCCTACCCAATCACCCTTATATTTTGATTCAGTAATGTTACTTGGTTTTGGTATCTTCTTAGCAGAAAGACAAGTTGAGCTAAAACTTAAGACTTGAGTATGTGAGGAATTACTTAAACTTATCAATGGGTAGTGTATGCATATGTGAAGACTGCAATTTTCACTTGAGATGCATTAATTTGCAATTAATCAAAACGTAAAAACACTGTCAAAGAGAAATTGCTTATGTTTGCAAATGGGCCTTATTATGATTGTGGAATATGAATTTGAAAAGATTTGTTGAGAACACTGCAGTCAGAGTTGTATAATTTTATGGAACATCTGATTAAAACTACACCTCCTTTTCTATACTATAGATTAAAAAGGACTGACACCGAACAAGATAATTAGCACATTTAAAACTAAGCTAGGTATAGTACTAAGGAATGTACAGAAAGGGATGAGAAGTCAATGAAAGTTTAATCAGCTTATCTTTCTTTTCCACTTGTTTTGGTTCTGAGTAAATAATTCTTCAATTTACTGTACATATGGTAAGGACCTTAGCCACTCTTGAAGTATGCTCATAACTGACACATGCAGAGTATCCCTCAGAGCAGAGAAGACATGATGCATATGGTGGTAAATGCTATTTAATCCCAGTGTCTGATTCTACTTATGACCCTTATTTTTTCCCCAAAAAGAGATATAGAAGGGTCTAGCCAAACAATTATGCAACTACTGACTTGCCATCAAATTTTGTTTAATTTTTCTGCCTTTTTTTCTTCTATTTTCATCAAGAAGAAAAAATTATTTTGGAGATTATTTTGTGGCATAGATTGAAATGTGTCTGGCATCCAAGTTCTTTGACAGACAAAGCTTACGCTGATGTCTGCAATTATTTTCTACAAAGGTATGGAAGTTGTGGGTCTGAGTTGATTTTTTCAGGTGTTTTTATATTTTTTTTTTTTGGAAGGAGGTAGCTAACAGACAGGGCTTTTAAGTAGTTGTGTTCTACTACAGCACCTAAAGAATAACCTTTATATACTCTTGCCAAGATAATCCCTCTTGTGGCTTTTTTCCTCAAGTCTGTTGGTTGAAGAGAGGGGATTTAGCCTTTTGGATCAATTGTAAGCATGTCTGTTGACCTGACTTGATTTACAAGTATCTGATAACTAAGGCCTAGCATATCATACCTTAAACTCACACAATCAATGGTGTCAGTATTGAGCAGTTCAGATTTGTAGTAAAAGACAAAACCCAATAAATAAATAAATGAATGAAAGAGAAAAGGTCCTGTAATACTGCTAGGCATGAGGTAAATCTTTTGATTCATGTTTTAGCAAATAGGGCAGTGTTGCTATCAGTGGCAGCATAACATATGCTGGGGCAAGTCACTGGAGCAGAAATTCCATGTCGGTGGATTATCTCCTGCAAATGTGAAAGAAGGAATTAAGTAGTGTTTGAAAATAGTAATTTTTGCTTGTTGAAAAACTGATGACATGTCAAAGCATTGATTCACTTACAACTATGAACTATATTTGGTGTGCTAAATAATGCTAGACTGTAGCTTCCATTGCATAGATCCACATTTAATTGAGACCAGCTCATTACTGTGTCTCTCATTACTGTCATTTCTTTCATTACAAAGAAAAGTAATCTTTCAGAGAATGTATGATGTGGTGATAGCTGATGACAACTGCAGGAAAATAACAGAATATGTAACCAGTCAGGTCTTAACAGATCAGCAAATGATCTGTGATCATAATTTGAGAAAGATGGATTGTTTGCAACACCATCCTCCTTGTCAGATTGTAAATCTATGTACAAATGCTTGCATGGTCAAAACCTTGACTGCTGCCTTTCCATAGCCTCTATGTCTTTTTCTATTTAACACAACAATAGAGACCAGTAATTACTTTTCTTCTGTTTGATCCAGCATTTAGACTTATACTGGTACACTTGGAGACTCCTTTGTATAGGATTTTTGTGTGCATGTAGGCACAAGTGTGCGCAAAATCCGTTCATCTTTCACTAGACTGTCTTCTTTTTCATAATGGCTTTGCTGTGGCCTTCTTGTTTGAACGTAAGAGCTATTACAGAGCTTCTGCATTTGAACTTCATGTCCCTAATAGTCAATAAGTTTACAAGCCGTTCAGCTCAAAGAGATGTCGAAGGTATTACATCCTTCCACAACATGTAGGGCAATCTTTCAGTATAACAGGCTGTTTGAAAAAAGAAAACAAACTTAAATTGATTAATGATGGCACTTACTGATTATAAAGTAGTTTTCCTCTTCAAGATGCTTCAATCATTAATTAATTTTTCAACACCTTGCTGTCCTCCCCATCTGCTCCACCATTCGCCGCTCCACCCGTTACTGTTATTTTCTACCATCCTCTAATTTTTTGCTTTAGGTAATACAGCCTCACTGTCTTTTCACACTTTCATTTGGTGGTTATCCATAAGCATCATGTGGTTCTTCAGTATATGTTTTAATGCACACTCACATAAACCATGAATTTATAGAACATTTGATTTACTACATTTGACTGTGCATCAGATTCTAGCAAACTGACCATAAATTTATCTAAAACATTTTCAGTGGGTACTAGATTTAGCACTGCTGATTCATTGAGAGGTTGTCATATATAAAAATTAGTACTAAATAAACAAATAGATGATGACAGCTTCAGCAATGTAAATAAATACATACAGTTAATTCCCCCTTCAACTTTACAGCTTCATATTGTGGCAATATTAATAAAAGTATTATGAAGCTTACGGATTGCATCACAAATATGACTTTTAATTACCTAGAATATTAGAGAGAAATAAAAGTAATTTGTTTTAAAATTCAGTAAGTCAAGTGTCATACATCTGTTGCAGGCCCAAATGATGGGACATGGGAAGATCATGTTTTTGCTTGGGATTTTGTGGATGGCTCCAGAGAAGGGCGTTGCTTGCACTGTCCGTCTCACAAAATGGGTGGAGCTGAAATGCAGATATACATGCCCTCCACCTGGATTTCTTGGGGACCCACAAAGTACAGCGATGGGCTTTTCCCCCTTATCTGTAGGGACTGTTTAGTGCCCTTTAGGACAAGAATTCCTTTCTTATGATTGACAGCTGTCACAACTTGCAAACTTTTATTAGTGTTTTAAATCTACATGTGAATCACTGTCTCTGGTCAGTTATAATATTATGAATACTGTTAAAAGTGAACAAGCGCTTTTCATTCTCCAATTACTTCACTTCTTATAGAAGCTGTGTTATTTCCAAGATTAGAAGTAGTCTGGTTGCTGTTTGTCTTCACTTCAATTAGTTTATACTAGAAAGACAAATCTGTGCATGGTGTGTTCTTGGTATTCAGGCACATTCTTGTTTTACGGGCACATTTGTTATTCACTGCATATAGAGAACTCGTGTTGCTTTAAGTTTTCTAACGCTGTTCCACATGGGTATTTTGGCACTGAATTCTCAAAGACTATGCAAGTTGATTGCTTAACTTTGGTCTTGAGTTCAAAGAGTTTTGCAATTCCTATCTAGCTGTATTTACCTAATCTAGATTAAGTTAGATCTATTATCTTTCATCTGCTTTGCAAGGTGTTGGTCTATAAAATATTGTTTACATTCATGATGAGAAATGATAATTGAATGGTCTTTGGGTTTTTTTCTTTCTTCCCCAGCAGCATGGGCAGAGTTGATTATTATTTTTTTTTATTTTTATTTTCTTTCATACATTTCATTACTTTGTAGCAGCTAGTTTGCTTTAATGAACTTGAAGTCTATAAAGATAAGGGACCTGCCCTTTTGCATTTTTAAAAAACATAAGTACTTTTGTTTAATGGTTACATATAACTGAGAGGTTTTTTTAAAGTGAAAACTAGTGCTTTATAGCTCTACTACATCATTAGAACTGAAACACTTGTTACTCATCATGGAGATTTCCGTAACCAAAACTTTTAATTGTGCTATCAAAAACCAAAACACCTATGAGCTCTTTCCTTAGATTGCAATAGGAAGCTAAACCAAATCTTCTGAAGTAAAAGGTTATCTTTTATTTCAGCTACAAAAGTGTCAGTTGTTGAAGTTCTATTACAGTATCAATACCAATTATTCTACTGGATATTTAGCCTAATGAGCTGAATGAGCAACTTTCTTTTACCTGAGGCCTTTATACTAAGGACCAATTGTCCTGGGTCACCAACTAGCTGTTGTCTTAAATGCTTGCTACTACCTTGTTTTATGCTCCACATTGTCTTTTCTGTGAAAATAAATATTCCTCTTGCAAATTCTGGTATTACTGATCACCATGTCCAGCTTTGTGTTAATATTAAAAACTTCATCGGTTTCTGAATTTATGTACTCAGAAGTTCTTAGCCTACAAAGAAAGCTTACTATAGGGGTGGTAGGCATGTTGTTGGAGAATTCTTGGCATGGTCTAAATAGGTCAATCTTTTTAACAACAAAGTGTGAGGAATGGATATTCCTCATACATTCCTAGTGTGAATAGTCAAGGCCGTTCTTTGTTGCTCTTTCAATAAAAAAACCCAAAAGGTAGTGCTCTACCATTTTATTTCCTGGGCCCTGGAATGCTGTCCAATGTGCATCACAATTGTTTTTTAATTGTTCTACCTGAAGAGAATTATGATTAAGCTATAATTAAGAATCTCTTAATTATAAAACTTTCTGGGAAAATTATGTGAGAAGGTAATAGACTGAATAATGCTGATCTAAAGTTAAGTGATGAATGAGATGGGATATGACATACATGGAAACCGGAAAAGATGATTATAGCAGAATCTTTGCCCCAGAATTGATGGGGTAAAATACAGATAAGACGATTTTCTTCCTGAATGCTGTTTAACTGGGGAGAACAGACTGAAAGGAACGGAGGGATGCAATTTTAGTAAACAGATAAGGCAATTACCCACAGGGCTGTGCTGTTCTGATAGACTTAGTGATAACCAATATTCTTATGAAATTAAGTGTAAGGAAGGACTGCTTTGGGCTTTATATTTATAAAGAAATTGCTAATTAACATAAAACATTTTGCTTTTAATGTACAAGTTTAGGACTGAATAACTTAAGGGCTAATTAGCCTATTTATATTCTATGGCGTTTTTAAGAAAGACACACCATGCCTGAATTCTTGCTTATGTTGTGTAATTAAGTGAAGTTTCTGTTTGGGACAGTGACTATAGATTCCTCAGTGTCATAATTTCATTGTTTTGTAGCTCTGTCAAGCCCATGGGCAATTTCTGAATGGGCAGGTTTCACTGAGCTGCTTTGTAGGAAAGTGGCTAAAATGGAAGGAGAAAATTAATCCCAGCAAAACAGGCAACAGCTTGGCTGGTTAGGTGGTAGGGTAGAGCTCCCACAAATCTCAATTTTTAGAACAATTTGTGAAGGAGGGAAATAGGAAGCATGGTGTTTGGCAAGGCAGAAGCAGTTGTTTAGCTGTGGGACCGCTTCCATTTCAGAGTTAACTGGCCTAGAGCAAAATAAGAGTGGAAGAGAGAAACATCCACATTTCAAAAGGAATCCAAGAAGCTCTCTACTGTTTTTAACCTTTTTGACCTTCTGGGAAGGAACGGTTACAGTTACCAGCTGAAGGCAATAAATACTATCATATTTAGTGTCACTGGGTAAAAAACTGCTCAACTCATGTTGTTTAAATCAGCTTAATTGTTTATTGATTTATTAACGACATGTAATTGTCTGGTAATCTGTGAACTACGTATTCAAGGTCAGTATCAGCAATACAGCAGAAACCACAACACTAGACCCTTACAAAATATCTAAACATGCTTCTTTCTTTAATCCTCAAAAACAGTAATTCTCCAAAGTCCTAATCCCATTATCACAGGCCCTGCGGATCACAAACTCACCCCTACTCCTGGCTGGGCAGGTTCCCTAATTTCCCCACCCCTTCTGGGAGAGGTGCAGGTGCTCCAGCTCCGTCTGCATCCATGTAACCTTCCACAACTTTCTGACCACATGCTGGTGAGGACCACTCCCTACAAGGTCATACAGACCTATTTGAGGTGGAGGGGCCCTTCTTTCTGCGCCCTGCACCATCACCCCACTAAGTTGTGCAGGCTACATCTCTGACAGGGAGGCTGTTTCATCAGGTCTAGGCAGAAGTCACAACACCAGTGAGGCAACTTCTGTGTCAAACCAATTTTGACTGCTGCTCTCTTACCAAGGTCTTTCCCTCAATCACAATTAAAAAAATAATAATTATCCAAGCTGATTCCTCTGTCTTAAAAGTCTTTTGGGAATATCTTGGTTAGTGTTTGATCTGGCTGATCGTAGTCTCATGCAATCTGTGTTATCAGGTTTTTGGCAAATGCTTTGTGACGGTTTTGGGTAGGCTATTTGTATGCACTCTTCATGCTCACATATCATGTCAGCTGTTACTGTCAAGATCATATCATCAGGAAGGACCTTGTGAATTCCCCACTCTTAGTGTCCAAATTCTTGCATGAAATGAGAAGATGACCCACTATATACAAATTGTCCTATTTTTTGACAAGAGATTGTAGTTAGAAATAATACTTCAGACCAAATGATACATCTGGTATCACATTATCAATCAGACATTGTTTTGGAACCATTATCCTTCCTGTTTTTTGCTGATTTTCCTTTTTCTTTAACATGATTCTGCATCATATAAGGACTCTTTTTCTGTGTGTTGTATGCATGGCATAAAAAGTGCACCAGACTGTTTAGTTTAAAACCAGGACACAGATAAATGGGATATGTAGGGAAGGGTTTTTTTTCAAGTTCTGTGCATGTGTGGGATTGGTTGGAATTGACACCTATTGTGTCTGGCTGAAAGGTTTCATCTTCACAAAAGTATAATGAACGCAGAGTTTTGCCTCAGAAGCCAAGGGAAGAACAGTGCTGCAGCCTGCTTAAACTGAAGTAGAGTTCGAAGGAGATGGGCTAACAAAACAGATTTTCCAGAAGCCTAGGTAGCTTCATTGAGACCATGGCATTTTTTTCATATATGTAAGGACAGTTAATGTTAAGAAATCTAATCTAAGTCTTTCCATGTGCTACCATGTTCTTGCAATTTAATCTTCCCTTCAGTAATGCATATGCATTCTGTAACAAAGTACCTCTAACACCTTAAAGTGCACATGAGGAACCAATGAATGTAATCTTAAATATTTCTCTTGTGCTGTTGCTTTTTTGCTGAAGATCACTATAACTATTCAAACAAATTCATTTCCGAGTAAGGATAGACATGTGGATGTTACAGATTTTGTTTTCCATTGTCCATGGAAATGTTACTGCTGATATCTTAGATTATAAACATTCAATGTTCCAGTCCTTCTAACTGAATTTTAGGTTTGGTGATACTATTAAATATTACCATGATGAAGCAAAAATAATAAGGTCAGCTGGTCTCTGATTTAACATCCACAAAAAGATTTCATTGATATATTCCTGAACAGATTAAAACACTCTTGAAAGTTATTTTCTGAAGTTAGTTTCAGTAGTGCAAAGTGCTTTAAATTTCTAATTATATCAGAGAACTAATGTAGAATTTATGTATGATTTGTGACGTGACATCTATGAAGGTTTTTAATGTATTTTGGCTATTAAATTATTAATTCTGTTTTCTTGCATTAATAATATTAGATTGGATAGGGAAATTGCTGTGAAATGTCTACCAACATTCAGAAAACATGGAGCTCTTTAGATAATGCCCTACAATCAATACTTATTCCTGAAAAGATTCAAGTAACTTCCTTAATTAGGAGTATTGTGTAAATCTGATTCTTGTCCTTGAAAATAGTAAGGTCTATTTTCATATGCATCAGCATCCTTGCCTATGCAGTATTTGATGTCATCCACAAATTCTGCTTGTAGAGACACTAGAGACTTAAAGCAAAGTGTACTAACACTGTATAGACTTAGCCTGTGTGCTTAGCAATAAATTTCTATAGTATTCCCATGTATTTTGAAGAGTTGAAATTGGAAACATAATGAAAAAGCGTAAAGAACTCTGAAATGATATGGATAGTCCAATTTGAAAAGAAAAATCATCACCATCCAATGGTTAAAAAGTTCAATGACCTCACTCTGGGATAAAACCATAAGGTAGATCATATCATCTGTGACTTGCTTTCTGTTGGGTTTCTGTGCTACATCCCAGAAGTCCTGTCACCCTGGCACATTTTTGGCAATGCTACCTGGATTAGGGATGGGAGAGAAGCAGCAGAGTATGAGGTACTATGACAGCATGGGTCTTGCTTAGAGATTCATAGGAAAAGTAACCCTATTTGCTGCACATGGTTGCTCTGAGATCTCCATCTGCTGTCCTCCCTTGCCATCACCATTCGCTGTCTGTACTACTTTCTATTTCCATCCCTGTCTTTCCCAGCAGAATTACTCAGTGAAAATTAAGTCTAAATTAAGTCTTGCCATTCACTACATTTTATTATATCAGATGAATACAAGCCAGACTCGGAGGTATCTGGTCACCACTAGTTACACACATGTAGGTTTTTCCCTCTCTTGCTGGTGACTGTTTACATTGTGACATTAAGACTGAACTTGCTGACAATACATAAAATGAGCCTGCAAACATGGCCTGGAGTATACCCAGAGGGCATCCTATAAAGTGCATGAAGCTGTGTGTGCCTGTTTGGTGGTGTAGTGTACAGGGAGTCACTTCAGAGGAGGCTGCCACATGGACGGGGGGCACGCTGTGATCACAGCTGCTCTGAGGACTGCTCACTAGAAGAAATACAGGCATGGTCACTAAGAGTTGGCATTGCTTTGCTCTGTAGCAAAATTTTTTTCTACCTATCGGCTAGGTTTCCCTCCCCTGTCTTCTCCCATTACCTATAGCTGTGAAGAACTTCCAGCATCTGCAAACATTTAAAAGTTTGATCTTAAGATATTGAGAAGGCGGGGGGGGGGGGAGGGGGCAGGGAGGGGCAAGGAGTTCAAAACAATGCACAGTCCCAGCTGGACACCTGAACACCTCTAAAAATCTGACCCTTGGGCACTTTCAATAGAAAGTTGGCTACTTTTCTGCAGATATATAGGTATATATATTGTGTGTATATATATGTATACACACACATATATATATATTTCTTGGGTAATAATCCATAATGCTCACTGACAAAAAGTAGTTTCCTGAATTAATGTAGCATACCTGGGCATTGTTCCAATGAGAATGTTGGCTAGATGCTACTCTGGCTAAAGATACAGTGAATGAATAGCTTCAGGCAGGCAGCACCAACTGGGTAGAGCTTCTCCTCAGCCTGAGGAGATGCTTTGTGCGTGCCTTGATGGGAAAGGTAGGAGTAAAAGCAGCAACTACTCCCAAATTGTGGAAAAAAACCCACTAAACAAAGAGAAAAGATAGCTGTTAATTAAACAAATTTTAGGTTTAGTTCCACATATGCATGATAGTGTTGTCCAGGTTTTATACCTTGCATTAGATGTTTCGATCAAAGCGGAGCTGACAAAATGTGTATAAAGGCAAACAAATTAATTAATGCAGCAGCAACTCCAATCAAGTCACATTTTTACCAAAACTGGAGTTAATTTGCAATTTCTTAAGACAGTTGAACATATATTTTTTAAAAATTGTTTTTGAAATCCACCTCCATAAACTGAGGGGTGTGCCTCTGCAAGATCTTCCTCATTATTGGTCAGGCAAACCCTGTTACTGCTCTTGGGACTCTTTCCCTGGGCAAGCGGAGCTGTAAAGAATCTATAGTAATAACACAGATTAAGATAAATAACTTGTCAGTGCTCAGCTTTTCAAGGAGTTTCTTTCCATATCCATTAGAGAATGGGATAACTTTAACCTACATGTGTGTTGGGAATGCTCAGTCCTGGGTTGCACACCAAACTGAAGTAGCACCCTGTTCTGTTCCATTCTGTGTAGATGTGTAGATGAAGGGGCCTTAGCACCTCTTCCTTAAATGTACAGATCCATTCTAAATGCATTGAATTACTTGTTAATGTAGACATAGGTAGGTACTTTCTCCTCCATTTGGTATGCCAAGTAGCACACTAATATCTGAACATACTATAAAGTTTCATGTATTTATTCTCCTGTACCCAAATGTGCAGTGATTAAATAGGAAACCTGTAACAACTAAATGTGGAAATTTATATGTGAGTGTATATGTATCATTACATATATATACACGCATGTATACCTGGAGTGATATTAAAGGCTGTAATCTACCCTAGTAGGCCAATTGAGGTTAGAACCTTTCTGATACTGCAACCACCTGGCAGAGAGCAGCCTGTTTCTGAAATCTTTTAAACTGCTGACATCTGAAATGCAAAGTTTGCCCCTCAACTGGCAATTAGCATGGGCAAGAGGCCTTTTCCAACTCCTGAGCTATGCTGAAAGTCGTTTAGGACAGTGATAGGGGCCATTATGAGAACTTAGTACTAGAAATGACTGGATCTCAGTGTCTAGGAACATTCCCTGGCACTTTAATTTACTGCTGCACATGTTGCCAAAGAAATGGCTGAGTTGCTCAATTTGAGTGTACTCATAACCTTGTGGGAAGCATGTAACCATGTATTTAACGCTATGCTGCATGGCATCTCCAAATAGCAGGCAATTCATCCTTTCCATTAATTAACAATCAACATTTCTGGTGCTAGAACCCACCTCTCTTCTGTGTATATGTGAATACACATTGAAAAAAGGAGGGAGAAGTCATTAAGAAATCCTTGCTGGCTGTGGTGCATGCCTTATTTTAGCTTGTTCAGCAGCAAATGGGATAAAAATTCTTCAGTCCTGCATAAGCCTTCCCATTAGCAAATTAAGAGGAAGAAATGGGTAGGTAATGAAAAATGCTTGGTTGGAAATGTTCAGAAATGAAGTTCAGTAGCACATGTAATAGCATTAGGTGGTCATAGGTTTATGGGACATATTGATTAGCTAATGGCAATGAAAAGAAAAGATCAGGATGTTGCAGACAGTCTGTGATATCTGAAACAGAGACACTGTGGTCCATCACTGATTTGTGAGATCCTGAGAGGGAGAACATGGTACAGTAATAAATCTACACGGAGGAAAAAGCTCTCATGTGCTGATACTGATTTTACCACTCTTTCTCTATGGAAATATGCGCTGTAGAAAACAAAATGTTTTGCACAAGAAGACTGGCTGTACGAACAGGGGGATGATATGGTTCTGCATTGTAAATACTAGAAATTCTGTAATAAGGTTTTCACTTGTCTAAATTTTAGAAACAAGAAACAGCAACTATTCGTGGGTACCCTGGGCAGAGTGAAACATTTCATGGCAACCCGCTTCATCCTAGAGAAGACAGCTGTGCATTCATGGCACTGGAAGTTCCTGATTTCCTGGGCTAGTTTGTTAATTTTGATTACAAGACTCATTCTCCCCATTTATGTTTTTTTTCTGTGGGATTTATTTGGCACAATATGCAGAATGTATATGGGACTTACACTATATCATTGTGAAGGCATTCAGGGCCTTGTCTTCAGCGGTTAATAGGCAATAAACTGAAATAGGGGTGTCTGACCTTCCTGACCTTGCAGGCTGCTCATCAGAACCTTCCTATGCTTGAGAGCACTGAGTTTCATACCATGTCTTGGACTGATGAGGAAAAATGGGGCTTTCAGGGTAGTTTACAGGAGGGGTGTGCTAGCAGCTCCTTGGACTGTCATAGCTCCTAGAATAAGCCAGAAATGGCCTTTCCAGGAGTTGCTGACTTGTTTTGTCTATAGCTAGGGAACTCTATTCTCTGTTCATGACATGGCCTCACTGATAGCTGGGCCATAGGCACCATACAGGAGTGTCACTGCTCGAGAGTAAACTGAGAGTCAAAGGATGACTGTAGTATAAGAGAACTTCCTGATTTCATACCTGAAACACTAAGTGAAATTCCGGTATTTTGCTGTATTTTTCCTGTTCAGAACTTTATACTGTAATATGTATTTTGCACCATGAAAAATTCAAAGTTATAAGCTACTCTGAACTCTGATTTTAAAGGCTAACCTTACAGTGGACAACTTCATCCATGGTCTTTGTGAAATAAAAACTTCAAATGGCTCAGAGGCTCAGAGGCTGATTCCTGTAGTGGATGTGAAGGCAGGGAAAAGCTTGATTTGTATTGTCCTTTGACCTGTAGAAAAGGTAATGACATTATTCGTGATGTGAAAAAGCTGCTACCCTATTTCTTCTGCCAAAGCGCTCTTGCAATCACAGCCCAACAGAAGACAAGCATCCTTATTTAGCTAAGCTGTATGTAAAAGCTGCATAACTTGCTGTGGCCATTTCACAACTCCTCTGGAAATAACTCTTAAAGATACAGAAAAGTGATTTTAAATATGGTTTGTGTAAGAAATCTGTATTGCGTCTTATATTTAACATCTCTATCAGGAAACCAGACTATTTGTGTTTCTATCCTCTAGAAAACCAATCCTGTCTTCATTATCCAAGCCATCCGTCCACAGACAAAGGGGAGAAACAAGAAACAAATGACTACATTGACACCCAGATCTTTCCTATTTTATCTTGACAGGGTTTCATTTATACGATAGTGTATTTTTCCCTTGCAGCTATTGCCTCCTGTTACTCTTTATGGTAATTGAAGCTGGGCTCAAAAGACCTTAGAGGCTTGTATCTTCTCCTCACATGAGTGACACTTCAGTGATAAACTTGAACTTAAAGTTACTGAGGCGTAACTGAGGGTTCATTTGATAGCTAGTGGTTTTCAGCAGCACTGCAGGGCTTCAGGGGCTCAGCATGAGCGAGATTGTTAATGTCCTGTGAGGGAAAACAATAACACATTTCATTAATGCGTTCATGTGTGAAGCATCCATTAGTGCACTGGAGGTATTAATGACGTTATGCTTTAAACTGACATGTGGGGCATGACAGGAATTGCAAGGTCTGATGAGAACAGATGACAAGATAAGCAAATATTTGAATGGCTTCATTTGCCTGCAGGTCAAACCCTGATGCAGGGGAACTGAGAAAGATAAAACCTGGGGGAGATTAGTGTTTTCCTAGCATGGACTGAACTGCAGGAAAGCTGAAGGAAGATTGTTTACTAGGTAAATAGAGCGGTCAGTAAGGGCAATAAATATGTAAAAGGTACAAGCTTAATTATTACTGAGCCTCAGTTGGTAATTCTAATTTAATTTGAGTTAAATTGTTAAAGCCACGGCACAATTCAAGGTATAGATATGCAGACAAACATTTTGCTTGTATGAATATTCTTTTTATATTTCAGTTAATTTCCCTCTTTCTGCCTGCTGTGAGGATTTCAAATGTATAGCAAAATAAGCTGCTGACTAAATCAACAAGATTATTGCACTTTGTGCCAGAACTGAATTTTGCTATGCGATTTTAACGAACTAGTTTGTCTGCAAGTCAACAGAAGGTGTTAGAGCTGTTAAGATTATTTTTCTTCTCTGATTGTCATGCGCATTGTTTATTTTGTCAGGTTTGAACTAGCTGTAAATTAGCAGATAAAGGCCTGCTCCTCTGCTTTGGACCACTGTTGGATTGTTACAGGAGGCTCACAGTGCAAAGGATTTGACAGCTGCAACTCATCCGTTAGATGACAGTAGTGCACATCTCAATGCCACCCAGCATAATTTAACATGAATGATCTGACATGCTTGGCAGCTCCTTGAAGAAGGGGGAGGAAAAGGCCACTCTTTTGCTAGCTCTGATTCAAAATGATTTCGTACAACCAGACTTTTCCTTTTCAGAAGCAGTGACACTCACTAGCTGGCTAATGCAATGAGATTGCACATTATGAATATTGTGTTCGTGCTGCTGTGCAAACCCCAAACCAACAGCTTCTGCGTTGTCAGTCCTTTAGGATTCACAAATAAAATCCTGCATGTTTCACTTAAGTATCTTCAAATACATGAGCACTTCTTCACCCCTCACTATCCTCTGATTTTCATCTTTTAGTCCCATGAGGTGATATCCTGTCCAGGCCTTTGTCCTTGCACATTAATCAGTGTTGTAATAACTGAAAAATTGAGCAAACATTTCTGACACTTTTTCACACTGAATTTCTGGGAAGGTTGCTCAGAAGTTTCCATTACAACTGTTATCATAAATATACCTTATTTGAGCTGAAATTTTCTATTCATAGACTTTCCCTGAAGATACATTTTTGTGAGAGCTGAAACCCAATCCCTTTGATCAGTTGGAGTCATTGAGGAGGTGGGCAAACATACTTTTTGACTGCATAGTTGCCAACAGGTAAGATATTGCCAAGGACAATGTGTGTTTTCCTTTTTAATAAGCTGCAGATTTATGTGTACAGTTTGCTTGTTTTTATGCTTGTCTTCATAGCAGGCTGTCTATGAGAGCGCATGCTGAAGGATCACACATTAATTCTCTCCCACTCGCTGCTCAAATTTGCACCCCTTTTTGTTTGTTGGCCATCCATCGTTCAAATTAACTTACATTATGTTTTCTACTCAAAATGCAGACTCCTTAGAGCAGAAGGAATGCGAAATGGCTGACTGGTATAGTAGATCAGGAAGGGAGTTAGGGTTGAGCTGCAGGGAGCTGATACTACTCTGTTCTTACTTAGGTACTCCTGTAATAGGGCAGGTGAGAGGGGGCTATGTGAGAAAGACCCTGAAGACCTGCTAAACTGGTTTTCAGTGTTCTCCTAAGCAATGCATCAGTCTGGGCTTTGAGTTCTGTCTGCCCTTATGCCTGTTCTCAATTTTGCCTCTAAACATCAACATTTTTCTTTTTTTAAGATAGGCACTACTGATCAGAAATTGCCAATTAAAAAAAAAAAAAAAAGAAAAAGCCTTCTAGGCATACTTGTTATGAGGACAGGCTGAGAGAGTTGGGGTTGTTCTGCCGGCAGAAGGGAAGATTCCGAGGAGACCTTACAGCAGCCTTCCAGTACCTAAAGGGGGCCTACAGGAGAGATGGGGAGGGACTCATTATCAGGGACACGGGGTAACGGCCTGAAACTGAAAGAGGGTAGATTTAGATTGGATATGAGGAAGAAATTCTTTACGGTAAGGGTGGTGAGGCACTGGAACAGGTTGCCCAGGGAAGTGTTCAAGGCCAGGCTGGATGGGGCTTTGAGGAGCCTGGTCTAGTGGGAGGTGTCCTTGCCCATGGCAGGGTGGTTGCAACTAGATGATCTTTAAGGTCCCTTCCAACCCGAACCATTCTGTGATTCTGTGATATTTGCTTAATGTATTCGTATCTCCTTTTCAGGGTCCTCTGCATGTCATGGCCTAAGCTCACCGTGCAGTTTATTTTTATATGATTTCCAGTCTGCTCTAGAAAAGGAAATGATTTTGATAAACAGTTGAACTTTTGAATGCTTATTTGAACTGAGCCTCCAAGCCTTTAGTGACTTTCCTGTTGCTAATGCTGAACTAGTGTCTCTGATGTTGATGATGATGAGGGGTGGTGTATGATGCTGATGTTGAATGTTAAGTAGTGAAGACAAGAGCATAAGATAAAAGGAGGCCTTTGAGCATGAATTATCCCATGGCAACAAAGTGAGACTATAATATTTTTTATAGAAAATATGACCTTTCTAGAAAATTTTTATAGAAAATATGACATTTCTAGAGGTAAATGACAAAATGCCAGGTCTGCCCTTTGCCTTTCATGTTGAAAATAACTGACCAATATTTCTTCCCATAGCATGCCTTATCTAAAGGAAGGTAAAGAAGGGATGAAGAATCTGAGGAGCCATAAGTCTATATGGAAAGGAGGTCTATAAAGTTGGAGTTATTACAGTCATGCAGAGGGATCTGACTTACAGAATACAAACCCAACACTTTTTACAGCATAACTGCAATAAGACTGATGCACAGAACATTTTTAAGGGTATCTAATGTCAGATCAGACTCCAGCCTCAGGGGTATAAGCTTGTGCTTCCAGACAATATTGATATAAAGTGTACCCTTTTTATGAGGTGGTATCCATGTTGCATTCCATGGTTCTGATCTCTTAATTGTTAGTGCTCCTCTGCTTAAAATACTCCTTCAGAGGTGAAATCAGATTTAGGAACGAGCTCTACAGGGGCAAAAGTGGCTGTCATAGAGTGAGAAATTTGAGCCTTGTCACTCTACTTATGAGAAGCGAGTTAATAGTATGAGTTTCCTGCTTAATATCGTCTAAAATTTTTTTCCCAGTAGTCATCATGAACATTCAGGAAAGCGTTTTTTTTAATCTGTAAGAATACGTGACATACATATACTTTCTAGCCTTTACTTGTACGATTTATGAAGTCAAACTTAAATCTTCACAGAATGGCTCTCAGATATTTTTTATTTTAATTGTGAAAAGCTGTGGTTTCTTGGAGTGAGGGACTCATGGCACACTGGATACTTGGAACTGAAAGTGCTAAACATGCTCAGCCATTCAACTGGTTCCACCAGGTCACTTGCTCTTCTTGGTAGAGTCCTTTAAAGCCAACTGTTAAGAAGCACATGGATATATTCTCCTCATCACCTTAGGTTTATTACAGGCTGAGAATTTCCAACTTACACCAGGGGCCTAGAAAATGCTTTCTTTGGCTTTGCCATTTGTTGTAAAATAAAAGCTTTCACCTGACAAAGCAAGCCAGATTGGCAACTACGTGTTTCTCTTTCCAAAGACAGCCCTCAAAACCTGTACCATTAGGCTTGTAGAGTAATTCTGTGACATTACTTCAATAAGTCCCACCTCTTGCTTGCTTCCAAGACTTCCTCACAGTCTTACCTAATGTTTCTACTTCATAGCAAGCGTCTTTCTGCCCCTCTAGTTTCCTCATAGACATGAAAGAGTAACTCAGGACAGGGAAAGCTCTTCAAGGGATTGTATTGAGAAGAAGTGGATGCCAGACAACTGGAAATGCCCTGCCTGGCTGATCAATAGTTATGGTGAAAATGTTCTGGTTCTTGCTACAGTGATTCTACTGTATGACCAGTACATTCTCTCCGATCCCACATGGGATTTTTTGGTAGAGACCCTGTAAGGAAGTGTGCATGAGATACACCACAAATCCAAGGGTTTTTTTTTGTTTGTTTCTTTGGTTTTTGTTTGTTTGTTTGTTTGTTTGTTTTTGCTTGGTTGGTTTTGTTGTTGTTGGGCTGTGGGGTTTTTGTTTTGTTTTGTTTTTTTTCTTTAGTTTTTTACATTGGGTTGTGGGTTTGTATTTATTTTTTTTAATGGAAGGTAGAATTTAGGAATGTTTGGTTTCCTTCTCAGTGGACTATGGTGACTTTCAAACATCTTGTGAAATTGTGACTAAATGGTATAAAACTTCATTTGTGAAACTCGTCACAGGGAGACTCTGCAAATAAACTGTAACTCCAGAAATGTGGCTCTTCCACATAGCAGTTTTTATGGCCTTTTTGTTCATTGTTCATATTTTGAGTGTTGCTTGCCTGTTCTAATAAAAGTCTTCTGTGTTAGAGTTCATAAGATGCCACAGGCATCTTCTCAGAGAACTTTTGGAATTTGTTAAAGGAATACTGGAATAGACTGAGTAGCAGGCAATCTGCAGATAAATTTCTTCCACACAACTGAGCACTAGGAATCATGCTGTTTTAATATCTGATACAAACTTTTATATAAACAACTGCTGATTTGCAATTAGTAACTATAGAGAGTTTGTCACAATTTGTCTACTTTGTATTTCACTGATTATCTTCCACAAATGATCGTCTTTCTTTGCTGACAAAAAGATTTAAGCAAAGTGATTTTTCCTAATGCTGTAATGTCACATTCTAATCAGCGGGCATACTTTGAAAGTCTGCTAACAAGTGAAAACTACACTAACATGATATGTTGGGGTTTCTTTGCTATAGATAGTCCACTTATAATACTAGGCCTTTAGGATATTTTATACATTTGTACATATGCTAGTACATAAGAAAATAATAAAATGCCTACCACTATATAAGACTGAAGTAGACTGTCTATATCCTAAAACAAGTAGGACAAGAGATGAATTCAGAGAAGAGAGAATTTGTTGAAACTCATGTTGAAGTAACCTATGTCACGTTCTTTTAAAAAAAAAAATAAAAAAAATCAGGTCTCCTTGATTCTTCCTGGTGCAGTGAAATGTTTGGTCTGCCAGAGTTTTTGGAAAATAAACAGAAGGGAAAGGAGAAGAATGGGGTGGTTAAACAGCCTGGCTGTTTTTGTTTTGTGACAGTTTACTGAGAGAAAGTTTCTGGAATTTAGTCATAGAAGAGTGTGAAGATACAGAATGTAAAGCTGGTCAAAGGAGAAACATCTGAGGAAGAAGGCAAGTGGGTCAGATGAACAAGGAAGCAAATAATTGGTTAACAGACAGCATTTAAGAGTTCATAAAATATTGCTGGATTTTCCTGTTGTATTATGTACTGTGTCTTTCACGCAACTTGTCTGGCAATAAAATGGCAGTGTTTCTGAATGTTTTTCTCCGATATCTTCTAGGAAAAACTAGCAGTTTTGAAGTGGCTGGAATGATATAATTTCTGTGCTTACCATGCTGTGCCACAGTATATTTTTACTGACAAACATAACAATAAATCAGTAATTTGTGGCATATTTCATTTAGACGCTAATTGCAGTTCTAGCTCATTATTAATATTAATGATCCAGCAACTCTAACTGTTAAGGGATGAATGATGCTGAAAACATGGTCTGTAAGCCTGCTACTCTTTTAATAGACTCGAATGAGAATTAGAATATGTATGCAAATTGGAGGCTAAAAGGAGTGGGAATCTTTCAACCCTGTTTGATCATTTTATTGGAAACCAAAGTAATTTTAATTCGGACAGGTGTTTTGACTAGAAGCTGAGCAGTATCCTCGGCCAGGGCACTAGGTGTCAGTCTCGGAGCTGATAGAGAGGAGATGGCTTTGAAAAGCTCCTGTGTGGTTGAACTTTGCAACATTCAATTTTTCTTGGGTATCAGCAAACTGCACTGGTACTTAATGCATGCACAAATGTGAGATAAGAAATTAATAATGTATCTGAAGAGGATCAGTGCTTCTATCCCAAAGAGTTCCTATGAAGCTTAGTCCTGCCTGGGGTGAGGGGCGGGGTAGGGGGGTAGAGGAGAGAGGGGGAGAGAAGGGTACAAGTAGCATTGACATAGAATCATAGAATCTTCATGGTTGGAAAGGACCTTTAAGACTTGTTTTTTGGGCTTTGGTTTTGTTGGTGTCGCTTTTTTTTTTTTTTTTAAATTTTATGTACCTACATCTCTCAAATGCTTAAGAAAACATCGTTTCTGACAATGCAAAAGAAACCCGAAGGGTATCATGAAGGGTATAACCCTTTGGAAAGAATGTGACTTTATTTCACTCTAGTTGAGATGCCACCTGACATCCTTGGTCAAATGCAAGTATATTGATGGGTAGGTATGAAAAGTAACATTTTAGGAGATTACGGAATGGTAATTGTTAACTGGCCAAGCAAAATAATTTGTTTGCAGGAGAGTTACTAATTGGTGAACGTGAATAGAACTGCTGTCATCAATCAAGGGGAAAAAAATGTTTATGTACTTTTAAAGTGTAGAGTTATTAGCTAACATGATTTCATTCCAGCATTCACGAAGTTTTCCAAAAGTTGTAAATTCATATTACAAAATATGGATTAGGATTCCAATTTGAAATTGCTCCATATTAAAAAGTGATAACTCAAAGAAGCTCAGCTAGAGTAATCTCTTATTTTTGAAAAGGACATGTCCTTTTTGCTAGCTCTGGTGATGATTATGCCAGTCATCTGATTGATGTGTATTTATGTATGTTCTTCACTTTGCTGTGATCTGTAGGTGTAATTCAGACACACACTTAAGTCTGATTTATTCACTGTCAAAATTCATGGATGACTAAATTCTATATGATGGTTGAAAACCTACAGAGAGGCTATTATTCTCTACTAAATCTTGTAGGCTATTATAAAATCATATAGATTTCTATTACATATCATTAGAGACTAAGAGAACGCTTATCAGTTCCAGAAATCTTGCCTCTTAGATGAAAACCTTGCTCTCTTACCTTGTGCTAGGGAAACACTTCACATCAATACTGTTTAAATACATTTTAAAAAATGCTCTCCCATTTTTATGTATTGTGTGCATATACTGTTTTCAAAATTATCTTTGATATTTGCATAAGTAGAGCTTTGTTTACAAGCATAAATTCCTCTTCTTGTGAAAACCTGACTGACAGTTATACTGCTCCTGAAACAGTTGCAAATAAATACACTGTACAGCTTTACATAGTAACTCAAATCTGCTAATCTAACAATACAGTTGGAAAAAAAAGATGGAAGGTCAGTCAGATATTTTCAAATCTCATCCTTCCTCTGGATCTCCTATATCTCTATGCTCAAATGTAATGTTACATAGACAGAATAGCAATGAATCTGTCATTTCTCAACCTGATAACTTCCGTAAGACCTCTGCTTCTGTTTTACAGCACTTGAATTCTGTTAGCTGAGTTTGTTTCTTCAAAGTAGTAATAAAGTCAGCTGAGAAGATAGCAACCGTCTTAAAGATGCTTTAAGTACATGTACCATTTGTGAACATGCGTCACTGTTGCATGTATGTTTTCCTGCTGAAGTTGCAGTATCTTGAGAAGAACTTTAAAACCAAATTCAATTTAAAAATCATCGAAATCTCAGCAAACTTTCTACTATTAGTATATGTATTGTATTGTACATTTTTTTTTCTTGTTAGTGTTCATTGCATATTGTTTTCTCAAATTAAGCATTAATTGGAGGGGAAAAAGTGCAGAACCTTAGTATTTTATACTAGGATTTTTCATGTGAATCTTCACCAATAAACTCTATTTTATGAGTAAGATTTGGTAGGTTTAAATCAGCTTGAACTGGTAGCAGTATGAATTTTTCTTACATGAGACTTTTTTTTAAGCATCATTGATGTCGCCTGGTAAACCTGCTAGGAAATTTGATAAGCATCTTGAGTAACTCTAGTTTGGTGACGTCCTGGAGAGAAGTGGAATATGTGATTTCATTCAGATAGTGACAGTGAATCTTCCTGAAACTGGCTGATACCAGAAACTCCTCACAATTCTTCTGAATGGAGTAAAAAGGGAGATCTTGGACTTATTTTTTTCCTGTCATCATCTTCATTCTTGTTAGTGTTCATACTGAAGTACACGCAACACTAAACTTTCACTCTGAAAACCTGCGGATATTTGCAATGTAGGGAAACACAACTCCTTTGACGTGTCTGATATTAAAGGCTGACACATCTCTTTCCTAACGATCGTGCACAATGTCCCAATAAAATTGAAGGTAAGAAGCAACTTTGCATTGGAAAGGGGATTTGTAACTAAGGCATGTAAAATTAGTGTGGGAGCAAATGTTGCCATCTGTTCTCGTGTGTTTAAACGTGTATCACTCCCCAAGGTGACACGTGACCTAATTGTTGTGAGTTAATGTCATTAGTAAGCCTAAGCCTTGGATTCAGCTTTGTACCCTACCATCAATTTTCTGACAATTTTATGTAGGATCATTTTAACCAGTTTCTCAGTAATATTTATATATGTAATTCTTTTGAAAATACAGGCCTTCTGCCTTTTTTCCCTTCACTACTCCATCTGAGAAGTGTATTTACGGTGTCAACAAACAAGAAGATAGGTGTGAGGATGAAGAAACAGAGGTCTTGAAGATCATTGTCCACTTCTCTAATGGGTGTCTCATAATTACTCCTCAGATGAGGAACAGATGATCACAGCAGCTGATGTGCTGAATTTTGAGGATTCAGTGAAATATGTTATTTCTAGTACTGTTGGAATGCACCATTTGTGAAAACCTTTTTGCCTACCTCTAAAAAAGTGCTCCTACACCTCTTCAGGAAGAATACTGATGTTGGACCTATCTTTGCATGTATCCAGCAAGTGCGGTTTATTGCTTGAACCTGTTGCTCTTTCCATGTGTCACCACAAAGGACTGCTCCTTCAACAGCTGCTTAAGTCCAGTTCTTTTCCTTTATTGTCCACTTAGTGCTTACTCCAAACCAAAAACTGAAAAACTGTACCTGGTAAGTCTGGAAATGCTTTGGCAGTATCTGAGGTGACTCATTTTTGTTTAGCACCTCACAAAAATACACAGAGGATTATTGCTCTTCAGACATTCCAATAAATAACAGTTTGTAAATTTAGCAAACGTATTAAAGTGTTCAAATTAACCTGGAAAGATTTAAGCCAATTTCTGACAAACAGAAAGTTCTGTCCTTAAAAAATAAAAACTAAAAAACAAACAAACAAAGAACAAAAGCTTCATTCGGAAAAAAACGTGATGGTGACAATGGAAGTGGTATTGCTCTTAGGGCATGGGCTGGGTGGGGGAGGACCTCAGATTTCTGCCCAAAAGCTAGGGAGAGACACAGGAATCATTATTTTTCATAGTAGTAAGAAAAATGTGTGGAAAATGCCCAGCACACTTTAAATAATAGAGGAAATTTTTGAACTAGTCTTAGGGGAAAGAAGGAAATGGTCTTGTCTGCTATTCAAGACAAGTAAGCTGTTACTATGCGCTGTCACCAGAGTGAAAAAAAATATTGCCCTTGGTGTATACTTTTGGCTTGCTGAAGCTGTCCTGCCCAATTTGCAACAACTTGAACTGTGCGCCTGTGATGAATATCCATTTATGGTGGAAATATTGTTATGAGAACTGGACGAAGGGAGCCTTTTCAGCTTCAATGAACAGCCTTTAAGCTGAGGGAAGATCCATGTAGCACTAGCACCCTATACACCCTCTGAAAAATGTGGCTACTTAGTTTCTATAGCATGAACTCTGGTAGAAATAATCCCTTCATGAGGGAAGCAGCTAAACTCCTTTAAGAGGGGGACCTGGACGTACGCTCATCTGTCTCTGGTTTTAGAAGGTCCCAAGAAGTCTCTGGCCACCTGGAACTCTACAAACGAATTGAGCATGGGTTTTGATTTGAACCTAGGTAATGGCTGAAAGATCTCAAACCATAAAACCTCAAAATAGCAATGGCAGAGTGAAGCAGAGCGCAATGCAGCCGTGCAACTGACAGTGTCCTTTCTCTGCCAGATAAAAGACATTCATTTGTAGCACAGATACCTGGACAGAGTAATATTGACTCCTTTCTGTCCTGCCTTGTCTATATGAGCTCTGTAGACTCTATAGAAACAGTGGAGAACAGAGTTTGGAATATAAGACAATGGAAAGTAGTTTACAAGATTTCTTTATTCCAGATGGCTGCCTTTCAATTATAATTATTTATCTGCTAATTATTGAGACAATAAATACATATTCAACTGCTTATGATATGTTATGGTTCTTGGTTTTAAGCTATACTCTCTTAAAATTAGCTCCAAGGGTTTCTTACATTTTACAGAAACCAATAGATCAGGGGAATAGATGGAATGAATGCTGCTGCACAGGCTTCATAGATCTTCTGTAAAAGGGTCCATTTCACATTCAGTGGCAAACTGCTATAGAATATTGAACTTTTGAATCCAGATGGTGTTCGTGGTGCTTCATTTTGTGTTTATGGACTCTTCCTGGTGGAGGTTTATTCTATTTTATAACTATAATGATTGATATGGAGTGACCAAATATCAGAAGTGAAGGCTGAAGACAAACTATTCTGGTAAGACGTTAGCAGTTTCCAAATCTAGAAATTTTTTTTCTGAATTTGGGAGAACAGAGGAGGAAAAGGATAGAGCTTTAAGACTTTCATTTATCTTGTTTTTCTGTTTAAGTTAGAGTTCTTGAAGAGTTCAGGTGTAATCACAGCCTTCTGTTGCAACAGGAAGCACCATCTGCTGAGGCATTCTGTAGGCAATATAACGTCTCTCCAGAGACAGTTTAGCATTCAATTCACAGAGAAGGATGGCAGGGACTTGTAAACAAAAGAAGACAACTGAAGCAGTGAAGAATGGGCTGTGCTCTAAAGATTCAATATGTTTCTTTATAGCTGAAAAATCCTGTAATGCTATAAAAGCCTGGCAGAGCTCTCTGATGTATTAATTGTGGGGTTTTTTTCACTCAACCTTGTTATTTGAAAGCCAAAAAGTAATGCCAAAACATGGCTTGCTCCCCGCCCCGTACCCCCCACTGAAACCTTCAAGTTTGTATGAGTCTGGCCCAAATTATGTAGCAAAAAACAATTGTTTAGGGGAAGGGAGAGAAATCTTTTAATTGCAGCTCAACAGTAATTAAATAGGCAGGGCATGCTTACAAAAGAATAGGTATTGGCTGTCAATACATTCCAGTTATGAAGTCAGTTGGAACGAACAACAGCTATTCCGCATAACAAATGGCTAGTGTAAATACTTTATATCTGCTCATAAAATATTTTAAAGTAGACCAGGAGTGTGGTTGTGGTAGTGGGGAGATGAGATTGAATGGAGACTATTTCTTAGTTTTGAGTTAAATCAAAGTATCAGAATTATAAAAGACAGACCTTTAGACTATCTTTAAGTATAAGTCCTTATTGGTCTTACATTTAAATTAATTGAATGCCAAAGATTCACTGCAAGTTTGGGCCATGACATTAGAGAGTTTATAGGTTCTCCTGGACAAAGCAGAAGGGCTAGGTCTTCAGTGGTCTAAGATTTATTCTATCAAACATTTTAAAATAACAAACACTGTCTCATGTAAACCAGATATTCAGCATTCAGGAAATCTGAGCATCTTCCATTGCATTGCAGTTCCCTTCATCTTATCCAGTAGGAAAATACAGTTGAGACTATTGTCTATCTGTGATGATGCAAGCATGTGTGAACTGTACACTTTTCATATGCTTTTCTATTTAAAAATTTAGAATACGTTAGATTTGTATGATGAGTGCTGGAGGAAGGGGGAAGAGGAATAAAAATAATATCTTTGTTAACTGATTTCCATTTCATGATAGTTATGTTGTATTAGGTAAGGCAATAGTTTCATAGTTCTTGTGCAAAGTACTGGACATTAAGCACTCCAATATTTGCTTTCTTGAGTTTGAAGTTAGTGTTGAGTCTGATTTCTCACTGAGATAAGTGAGACTCTAACCAGGGCAAGTTATATGCGATATAGGTGGCTTTCAACTAAATTGAACACTGTAATTATGACATAAAATACACGGTTGTTGGCATGAACTCTAAAAATTTTGGCCTTGTTTTCAAAAGATGCAATTTACCATGCGTGCCTGAAGGTCCAAGAGGGTTATGTGTTAGCCCCCTACTCATAGATGAAGCTCTCTCATTAGGTGTTTATATTTGGCCAGACCTAAAAGAGAAGAGTTACCTGGGTTTTGGCCACTGTGCTAACTGTGATTCAGAACATGTCATCATTTGTATTATATAAGGTGTAAAGACCTCTGGGCTATAAAAAGGGTCACCCAGTGCAAAGGAGACCATGTGACCTTACTTACAAAATAACAACAGTAGTAACTTCTAGTAAAAGGTATTTGAGAGGGAAAGGAGGAGGGGGAAATAATTTCTAACTTGTCACAGAAATCAGAACCCTGTGTTGGGAGAACAAAAAAAGGATACATTAAAAAGCATGATATGATGAACACAATTATCTACTTCAAATAAATCTTCTAAAAGTAAGAAGGAAGTAAAGCATTGAAATCTCCCTCCTTTCCCTCAGATCTACTGTGTTTATTCAATGATTAGTAGGTTTCTATTCATGACTGAGGTCAGTATTGATAGACCATCTTCTAAGAAAAAGATGCTTTGCTGTGTACAGAGCAATAAACAATCCTGTGGAAGCTGAAGAACCACAGGTTGATAGTAGAGCTTTTTGAGTCCAAATCATAGAAGAATGGGATCAACGAAATCAAAGTGCTAGAGGAATTAAGACATAGTGGCCCTCCTCTGATTTAATAAACCTTTCCAGGAAAACTTCAGAAGTTTTCTTCTCTCTTGGTGCATAGAAATAGATCTCTGTTTAAATCCATGTTTTTTTTTCCTTCATGTTGTCTTTGATATATCAGTGCTTTTTGTAAGCCCTGGGAGCTATAACTGGAAAAACTATAAAACAATATAATGGTTTCATATTTAGAAATGAGCAATGACTGCAGGACTTCCCCTAGAAACTAACAGTTTCTGGAGAGCTGTTTGGCACTACCTGTAATGCCTACTGTCAGGCTTATTTCCTTCCTCTAAGAATGGGCAACTAATTTGTGAAAGAGGCAGTAATCTCTTGTCCAGATTTATTCTGAAGTGTAGTTTTCCCCTTTAAAAAGCACTTCATGATGGATAATAACAAATAAAGATAACGTGATCTTTGCCTAGCTTTTCTAGATTTGCTGTAGGCTGACTTGCAAAAAAGGCCAAAAAAAAATTATCTTTGAATAATTGTAGAAAGGCTTATTTTGTAAGTCTGAGTCTCAGACTTCTAAAACCCTGCAGGAGTTGTTTAGCATTGCTTGGGATCAGTTCCCCCGTCATAAGTTAACCCTTTTAACTACTTACAGTATCCTGGAGTCCTACTGTGATTTGCAGTAAACTGGTTAAGACTAAAATGCCTTTAGGGACTTGCATATTGCATCCTCTTAATCCCCATCTTACTTGGTTTAGAGATCATGCATGCAGAGACCTGCTTGTTTTCTACCTAGAAATTGCCCTGTTGATGGGTTTAGGAATTATACCGATTTAGGCTTTTTAGGCTTGAGATTTATAATGTTCATTCTACCCTGCTCTCATTAATTTAGCAATATGTCTGGCCTGCCATCTGGAATGACATCCTGGCACATCTTAAATAAGAGGTCTAGTATAGACCTCTAGGTCTGTATAATCAAAGAGCCTGACGATTGCTGGTAAAATGTCTTTTCGCTCTAGTTTCATGTCTCTTTTCATAACTTTGAACCTTTTTCCTGTTGAGGAATGACTTGGATATGAAAAGGACACTTTGAACAAAGAGTCTAACCCAATATTATCTGAAAGTGTCACCCACTACTGTTTCAAGTAACACCTTGGATTGCTATTGCTTAAGGAGATTTGAGACCAACACTGGTTTTACCTCATCTTGTCTGCTATGTGTATGTTAGTTTAGTAGGAATCTCTGTGGCCTGAAGCATTTTTTCTGTCTTGAAGTGTTTTAAGTGAAGGGGATTTACAGTTAATAATTCCATTTACGTCCTTCGTCTGGAAGAAAGAGACAGAATTAGTTTTTGTCTGTGAAATTAAAAGCTCTAAAATAAGCAATAAACTGAAAAAGGGCAAACCAAACCAAAATAAATGCCTCAGCAGAAGCAGCATTCCTTGATGGAGGTGAGTTGCTGATCTCTGCTAAAGCACTCCCCACCTCCATCTGTATGATGGGTTTCTTGCTCATATTCCTAGCACTAAAATGAATAAAATGAGACCATTTCACATGAGTTTTATTAAGTAGTTCCTTTGGAATAAAGATGAGCTGAAAGCAGGTCTTTAGTGTTGTATATAAATAACAGCAATCAAGATTCAACTGCATTAACTGGAGCTAGTCCTGTGGTTGCACGTGTTTGTGCTGTCCTATGTGAGAGTTTTCAGGAAGTCACGAAACCTAAGTCAGATTTCTTAATCTCAGGTATCAAGAGGGGCCAGAAAAAAGCACCTCCTGATAAGAAAGGAATCAGACTCTCCACAACAGGCTTTGCTGTTATAATTGCACAGTTGTATGTGTCTGTAAAATCTCATCACTGGAGAAGGGAAGTCCAAAACAGTGAAGATCCTGCTGGGAGCTGATGTGACTTTAGATGTCCTCAGTATCTTGACTTTTCTTGACTTTGGCATGTGAAAAATCTCACATACTAGAGAATCGTATAATACCGTGTAACAACACAAAACCATACAATTAATGGTAGAAGTACAGCACATAAGAATAAGCATTCCTATAACTGGATCCATAAAAGTATCAGAACATGAAGTGGTGGCTGTAGCACTTACAAATTTTCTCATCTGAGGAAATGGAAGAGAAAACTCTCTTGAATCATGGGAGTGTTGCACATTTAAAGTGAATCACCACTTCTGAAAGACCCTTGCATGTCTCTTCTGTTTCATTTATATTTTTAGCCTGCCTGTGAAGATGGATCCTCTCAGACCTTTGCCCTTTTTATCATGCTTATTTCATTAGTGTTAGTACTGAAAAATTGCAACACTTACTGTGAATTTTGTCTTTTCTAACAGTTTTGCAACAATAAGACCAGAAATATGACTTTGCAGATAGTGAACAGAAATCCCTAGAGTACCAACAATTGGACGTGTATGTTAGTTTCTCTATTACTTGATCAATGCTGTCACTAATGCAAATCTATTCCCACAATGCACGGAGTGTCATTAATTTTATGTTGTTTACGTACTCTTGCCATAAGGTTAAGCAATTCCTACTATTAAGCTAGATGAAATTGCATTACCTTAATGAAATGCACTTTACTGATAAAGAAGAATGTCACTTTCACAAGTGGAAGCGCTGTTAGCAAATTTTTACGAGAGAATTCCCAAAATCATATCTTAATTGCTTGGACAGCTGTGTAGTTTACATAACGAGCAAACAATGCCAAGGTTTTTTATTTTCTTTGTCAGCTGTATTGGATGTTAGTATGCATGGTGGACCTTTTTTAGGCCTTTTATTACTTGATTGCAAATCATTCTTCATTGCTGCCCAAATTTATGGAAGGACATTGCTCCCTGAGGTGCCATATCCTTTCAGGTCTGTAACCGAACATGACTGATGGCTCCAGTGTAACAGTTGCTTATTACGGCGCTCACTGAGCTATGATTGCTCCAATACTTTATGTTGGCAGATGTGTTTCCCTTGGAACAGCATCTCCGAGACAGAGGTCATTGATCAAACCCCCCTCTGGCTGTTCCATTATGTGCAAATTATTGCTAAAAGCAGAGAGACTGAGAAAGGGATGTGTGTGTGTGTGCGCGCGCGTGTGTGTGTGCATGTGGTCTGCTCACTGCAGAATTGAGGGAAAGCAAAAAGCTAATGTAATGAAGCAAAAAAAAATCTGTCTAAACTGGAAAAATGTTTTTATAATGTTATCAAATGGAGGAGAAAGAAGGAAATTAAGATTATTTCAGTGGGGGAACAATTGCATAATAAGGTAGCATTCTCTTTTTAACTGAGCAATGCACAGTATTTTTGTCTGTGCTGTGTTGCTTGTGTGTATTTTTAGTGCTGAAGTTAACGGAAAAAGGGTCATTCAATACCTAAGACACTTCTATTAACACTCATTAAATAAATGAAAGAACTTTTATTTATTGGAGAGGCCCTTGCCATATAGTACAGACAGTGACTGAGCTGTGCACCCATTCCAAAAAATCAGAACAGAGACAGGGTTTTTGAATTAAGCAAATGGATGTCTTGAGTACTTCCTAAAGACTGAGTGAGACTATGGACACTCACTACCACAACCACTCTTGAACAGACTGTAAAGAAAAAGAATATTTCCAGGATCCTATGAACAACTTATACTAGATATATCATGTGTAAGATGTCAAAACATTGGGAAATTTTAATGGAGCCTTTGACTATGAAATTTGTTTGTCAATAATGGGTATCTTTTCTTTTGTTTTCTTTTTGTATTTTGTCAGTTGTAACAGACAACACCTCCAAGAAATAAAACTATTAGATTTTCCTGGACTAGGGGGAACTTCATGAAAACAGCAGGTCAGAGGGGACATTACAAAAAAAAACAAAAACAAAAACAAACAACCTCTGAAAATTAATTTATCCTTTTTTTCTTTCTTTCCAGAATAAAAAAAAATCGATCTGTTTTTATCAGGGCCTAATGACTTGAAGCAAATTATAAACTGAATAGCACTTTTCTGGAAAATCCACTGAAATTAAAGTAGAATGTTGAGTTAGACCTTCTGCTTTCTTTGTTGTTGTTGTTTGTTTCTTGAATTTACAACTTCCCTGGATTTGTTTTAAAAGTTGTTGAAAAAAGATTCCAACAGATGTATATGTGTATACAAAAATGCAAGCGACTCCTCAGTGAGATCCCATAAAAAAAAAAAATCAGTTTTTGGTAAAAGTGAGTCACTGAGCTATTTTACAGCATTTTCTAGCTTTGCATCTATTAGCACTGTGGTTAACAAGAAAGGAAAATTGCTAATTAAGAAAAAAATCAGTTAACTGCATGGCTTGCAACCTTTAGTTTAGTTGTCAGGATCTGTACCATGAATCTCCATCCATGGAGTCAATCAAAATTTAACTGAACAAGGTCCCAAGAAAACCACTTTAAATTGTCCTTACTTTGAATGAGGATGCAAACCAAGTTGGACTAAATGACATCCAGAGGTCCTTTCCATCTAAATTATTCCATAGTTTGAGAAAGTTTTCTGGATCACCTTCTCCAGTAACTAATCGTGTTACTGAACTTTACAACTTGTCAAATCGTAGTGTGATTTTGCAGCCTTTACTGGTGTAAGGAGGGTTACCGATACTTTTCCTATCATGCAGTAAAGCCAATTCCAATTGGCTTTTTTTGTCTGTACTTCCCATCACAAACATAACCAATTTATTGCCTCACAGTTGTTTCTATGTACCTTTCTAAAACTTTTTTTTTCCTTCCTAGCAACAATACAATCAGACATTGGAAACAAATTTTCTATAAATATTCTGCTGAATTCAGAAGCAAGCTTTCTTTTAATGTTCTCTTTCTTCAGCTTTTAACCTGATATTTAATCCATTTGACCTCCAGGCATCCCCCTTCTAATTGCATTAAAACTTACCAGTTCAATAAAAAAGCTTGCTATAGTTAGCCTGGTTTAACTTGCGACCTGTCTCTTTAAAGAGAAAATGTCTGGGTCAAATCCATAGTTCTTGTAAATTGAGGTAGGTAAACTTCAAATGACTTATGCAAGGATTTGGCCCAGTATAACTAGACAACCACAATGATCTTAGACTATTTCAAAGCAGCAAGACCACGAACTTCTGATAATAAGCTTCTTCATTGTATTCCTTGGTTAAAAGTAAAGCTCCCATAAAAATATTCAGGAATAGCATTCTCTCTAGGGAGTCCTACTTCTCCTCACAAATAGTTTGACAGAGATCATGTTGGATACCAAGCAATTATCATGTATCGACTCTCAAATACTTTCGCTACATGCTTTTTGTTATACCTACTTTACCTTTCTTTACTACTATTATAAAATCTTCTCTCCTTTGACAAAAGAAATCAATCACAACCAAGTCTTTTGGAGAAACCAAAAATACATGTGATTAATAGATAATTTATTTTCTCTGCTCTTTCTCTTGTTGTTATTTCTAAGAAGGGATTGAATTTTTACTTTAAAAGAAAATTAAAATAATTTTAGCAGTCATTCCAGTGTTGTTCTGAAAGAAACTGTTTCCTCACCACAGTGAATGCATTTCCTTGGTCTATTGCTTTTGCACATTCTCACTTGTGTGATGTAGCAGAATTCAGGAATCTTCAAAAATCACTGACGGTCTCATCTTCTAAATGAAGAAAAAATGGAGTTGTGATTTATTTATTACATTTTGACCTATGCAGAGAGGAAAAAAATCTTTCATAGAATCATAGAATCATTTAGGTTGGAAAAGACCCATGGGATCATCGAGTCCCACCATCAACTCCACTCTACAAAGTTCTCCCTTACACCATATCCCTTAACACCACATCTAAATGAGTCTTAAACACATCCAGGGATGGTGACTCCACCACCTCCCTGGGCAGCCTATTCCAGTGTCTGACCACTCTTTCTGTGAAGAATTTTTTCCTAATGTCCAGCCTAAACCTACCCTGCTGCAGCTTGAACCCATTCCCTCTTGTTCTATCGCTAATTACCTGTGAGAAGAGACCAGCACCAACCTCTCTGCAATGTCCTTTCAAGTAGTTGTAGAGAGTGATGAGGTCTCCCCTCAGCCTCCTCTTCCTCAAACTAAACAGTCCCAGCTCCTTCAATCGCTCCTCACAAGATTTATTCTCCAGGCCCTTCACCAGCTTCGTTGCCCTCCTCTGCACTCGCTCCAGCACCTCGATATCTCTCTCGTATTGAGGTGCCCAGAACTGGACACAGTACTCAAGGTGTGGCCTCACCAGTGCTGAGTACAGGGGGACAATCACCTCCCTCCTTCTGCTGGTCACACTATTTCTAATACAAGCCAGGATGCCATTGGCTTTCTTGGCCACCTGGGCACAGTGCTGGCTCATGTTCATCCGCTTGTCAATTAGAACTTCCAGGTCCTTTTCTGCCAGGCAGCTCTCCAACCAAACTTCCCCAAGCCTGTAGCGATGCATGGGGTTGTTGTGGCCCAAGTAAAGGCCCTGGCACTTGGCCTTGTTGAAGCTCATACCGTTAGCATTGGCCCATCGGTCCAATCTGTCCAAGTCTCTCTGTAGAGCCTCCCTATCCTCATGTAGATCAACACTCCCGCTTAGCTTCGTGTCATCTGCAAACTTGCTGATGATACACTCTATGTCCTTATCAAGGTCATCAATAAAGATGTTAAACAGAAATGGTCCCGACACCAAGCCCTGAGGGACACCACTTGTGACTGGCCGCCAGCTGGATTTAACTCCATTGACCACCACTCTTTGGGACCACCCATCCAGCCAGTGCTTGATCCAGCAGATCGTATGCTCATCCAGGCCATGAGCCGCCAGTTTTTCCACGAGAATTCTATGGGGGACAGTGTCAAATGCTTTTCGAAAGTCCAGGTAGACAATGTCCACACCCTTTCCCTTATCCAATAATCGGGTCATCTTGTCACAGAAGGAGATCAGGTTCATCAGGCAGGACCTGCCTTTCATAAACCCATGTTGACTAGGCCTGATCCCCTGCTTGTCCACTATATGAGTTGTAATGGCTCTCAAGATGATCTGCTCCATGACGTTCCCTGCTACCGAGGTCAGACTGACAGGCCTATAGTTTCCCGGATCCTCCTTTCTGCCTTTCTTGCAGATGGGTGCTACATTTGCTACCCTCCAGTCCATTGGGACCTCCCCAGTTAGCCATGACTTCAGGTAGATCATGGAAAGTGGCTTGGTGAGCACGTCTGCCAACTCTTTCAGCACTCTTGGACGTAACCCATCCGGTCCCATAGACTTGTGCACATCCAAGCAGCGTAGCAGGTCACTGATCACTTCCTCTTTAATTGTGATGACCTCGTTCAGCTTCCCCTCCCTGTCTCCTAGCTCACGAGGCGGGGTGCCCAGGGAACAGCTAGTTCCGCTGCTAAAGACTGAAGCAAAGTAGGCATTGAGCACCTCAGCCTTTTCCTCATCCTTTGTGACTATATTTCCCTCTGCATCCAATAAGAGAGAGAGATTTTCCCTAATCCTCCTTTTGTTGTTAATGAATTTATAGAAACATATTTTGTTACCCTTAACGGCTGTAGCTAGGTTGAGCTCTAGCTGCGCTTTGGCTCTCCTAATTTTCTCCCTGCATAGCTTTGCGATATCCTTATAGTCTTCATGAGAGACCTGCCCCCTCTTCCAAAGGTCACAGACTCTCCTTTTGTTCTTGAGGTCCAGCCAAAGGTCCCTATTTAGCCAGGTGGGTCTCCTTCCCCGCCTACTTGTTTTTCAGCACATGGGGACAACCTCCTCCTGTGCCTTTAAGACTTCTCTCTTGAAGTATGTCCAGCCTTCCTGGGCTCCTATATCCTTCAGGGCAGCCTCCCAAGGGATTTTGTCCAGCAGTCTTCTGAACAGGTCAAAGTTTGTCCTCCGGAAGTCTAAGGTGGCATTTTTACTAACCCCTCTCCTTGTTTCTCCAAGAATCAGAAATTCGATCATCTCATGATCACTGTGCCCTAGACGGCCACCAACCTTTACTTCCCCCACAAGTTCTTCCCTGTTCACAAGAAGCAGGTCCAGGAGGGCACCTTCCCTCTTCGGCTCACTTACCAGCTGTGTGAGGAAGTTATCTTCCACACATTCCAGGAACCTCCTGGATTGTTTCCTTTCTGCTGTGTTGTATTCCCAGCAGATATCCGTGAGGTTAAAGTCCCCCACAAGAACAACGGCAAGTGACCGCAAGATTTCCCCCAGCTGCTTATAGAAAGCTTCATCTGCCTCACTGCTTTGGTTGGGAGGTCTATAGCAGACTCCCACAGCAATATCAGCTTTATCGGCCCTTAACCTAATCCAAACACTCTCCACCCCGTCATCAGTATACTTGATTTCCGAGCTCTCATAGCATTCTCTAACATACAGGGCCACTCCTCCGCCTCTCACTTCCTGTCTGCCCCTCCTGAAGAGCTTGTAGCCATCAATTGTGGCACTCCAGTCGTGTGAGGCATCTCACCACGTTTCTGTGATAGCCACTATGTCATAGTTTTCCTGGTGCATCATGGCTTCAAGCTCCCCCTGTTTGTTGCGCATACTGCGTGCATTGGTATAGATGCACTTCAGATGTGCTAACGATTCCAACACCTTTTTGTGAGTGTGGGCCCCGTTTCCTACCAGACCCCTCTCAGGTGCTTCCATGGTTTCTAAGCATCTGTCCCTTCTCTCAAATGAAATGGCAGAGTGAGAGTCCTCACTAGTCAACCATCCTTCAAGCCCTGGCATGCCTCCCTTGGGTTTATTCCTGACGGGCCCAGTTATCTCCCCTTCCCCCCTCATGTCTAGTTTAAAGCCCTGTCAATGAGCCCTGCTAACTCCTGCCTCAAAATTCTTTTCCCCTTCTGGGACAGGTGCATCCCACCTGCCACCAGCAGGTCAGGTGACTCATATAGCAGCCTGTGATCAAAAAACCCAAAGCCCTGCCGATAACACCAGTCCCAGAGCCACGAGTTGACCTGTTGCCTCTTCCTGTTAATTTCCTCATTCATGATTGCCACTGAAGGGATAGAGGAGAATACAACTTGTGTTCCTGATCCCTTAAGCCGCCGCCCCAAGGCTCTAAAGTCTCTTTTAATTGATTTTGGGCTCCTTCTACCCACTTCATCACTACCCACCTGAAATACTAAGAGGGGGTAATAGTCAGAGGAGTTTACTAGGGTCAGAAGTTTGTCCATCTTTGCTCTTTTTTTTGTTCTTATTGAAATGCTAAGATGAATATCCAGATGAGATGATATATTTTCAAAGATTTGGCCTATAATAAAGTTTAATTTCCATATCAGGCCCTTTTCACAGAAGAAAAAGCAATGAATTAGATAATATTTGGGAAAACAACCGGAAAGAGACAATTGCAAATACCCTTCACTCAGATCGCACTTGCTTTGGTTATGACACTTGCTCAGAATGTGGAGACCCGGCTTGTCTTCCACCATGCAGGAAAAATTGCCAAATTTTTCCTGGTAAATTACGCCAGGCCAGGTTGTTTTTCTCTGTAAGGTATGACCATCTGATTGTTCAGGTATCTTTGCCTTTTTTGCTTTGCAGTGATCCTGCTGACACTTTTCTCTCATCACAGAATATGATATAAAAAAGGTTTAATCAGTGTAATAGCTGCTTGCTGTGGGGAATAATGAGACTGATGTACATTCATCTGTCTGAGTAAAAATGACTTCAAATCTGTCCATTCTGGGACAAAAAACCTGAGGAGAAACTACTGTAATTTGAAACTAAGTTATTTACATGGAGAACCAAACTTTGTTCCTTTTCTCTCCTTTCACCTCAAATAAGACCAAATTACTGCTTCAGAAACTATGTCAGGTATTTATGGTTTGGTTACATGATGCCCCTGCACTGTTCTTATTGGTAACTCATACATTTCCTTGTGCTGGTGACACTGTTTGCTGCCTTAAGACAAACATATAGGCCATGATCCTAAAGTTGTACCATAGAATCATAGAATCACCTTGCATAATTTCCCTTGGAACCCTCAAAGCCCCTTGTACTTATTTAAAACTTCTACACTGTAAGAATGAATTACATCTGTTCTTGAACATTAGTCCATTTTAAACAGGTAACACCTTAGACAGCAAGGCATAAGTAGCTTGCAAAGACAGCTTTTCTAAAATAAAAGACATATATTTGTCATTTGCTGTAAAACCAAAACATATAAGGCAAAAGCCCATTTTCTTTTTAACAGCAGGACTGTCATTGTCCTTTGATTCTTTTCTGCCGAGGTATTGTCTGCTCTCTAGTAAATTAATGTGCACACCTACTTAAAACACCTCTAAGAACAGGAGTTTAAGAAAAAGCAAGCAAGGTGTCTTCTTAAAACCTCATTGGTGACTGATGTGCAGTTAACGGCTCTGGTATTTTCACCTGGTAAATGATGTCTCGGGTAGCAATTTATGAACTCAAGTCTTCTTTTCATCCTTGAAACTTGAACTTGAAAAAAGTTCAAGTATATCTTCTATAAACAGTGTACTGAAAGATGGGAAAAAAAAGTGTGCACAATCAAGGTAAAATATTAGAAAATGTTTGAAGGTTCTTTACATCACGTCATTCACTTACAGCATTAAAAACAAATCCCAAATCCCTGATTTCTTGGTATGGTTGATTGTATTCAGAAATACCTTTTGAAATCAAGAAACCTTTCTGGATAATAACTTTGTCATATATTCCCAATAAATTTTTGTTTTGCTGAACTGGTCTTTTCTGGCTAAGAATAAATAGTTCCTTGAAAAGTCCTAGGACTGGTGAAGCGGTCTCAGGTAACAGATTGTATTTCAGTAACAGAGACTGAACAAAACCTGTTATACTGAACAAAACCATGTTAAAGCACTAGAAATATTCTGTGGCAAATAGTTGACCCAACAGAGGTTGTGCATGCAATGTAGTATTCTTTTAATTAATGCATAGTCCCTTAAAGTGCTTTTAGAAATGAAGGCAATATGGGTAACAGCCACATTGTTCAGCAAAACAGAATAACTTTTAGTTAGAGCAAAGTTGCTAAAAGTATTTTACAACCATTCTGTAGCAAGCAAAGCTGAAACTGCAGTCTTTCCAGGTCAGCGAGTATCTTGTCTAAGCCCTGCTGACTCTTTCTAGATTAGAAAAATAATAATATACCTATCCAGACCCTTTCCAGGTCAATAAAAATATTTCAAGTCTCTGAGTTTCCTCTAGTCGTTACAGAGTCAGTTAGGGACAGTTTAAACCACATACAGTCATGATCTATTCATTGTAGTTGGACTATTCCAAGCTGTGTAAGTTCTTTTCAAGTTTTGAAAGGCACAAACTGGAACGGGTAAAATAACGTCTTTCCTGACATGGGGGGAAAAAAGGGGGGGAAAAACCCCACCCAAAACTTTCAAACTAAAAGAACTTTATAAATTAAAAAGTTATATCCTTAGAATAAATTTGCTGTCTAATTATATTTATTTTTTCATATTTATAATCAGATTGGCATATTTCTCATATGGTGCCTCCAAACAAGTGTATTACTGATGTTTTTCATAGTGCTCAAAGATGGTGTTACTTTCGAGAATTCTCTAAGTTGTGAAAACGAGAGGGAGCAGTTTTAAGCAGCATTCATTAACTTAGCAATCAAAGACAGGACTGTCATGTGCATGCTCGTTTCAAAAGACTTTCTCCCACAGTGTAACATCAGTAATTAAAGGTTCATTATTATTAAAATTGCAATTTGCACAGCTTGATTCATTTAAGTAACTGGACTTTAATTCAAATGTATGAAGTGACATTTCACTTTATTAAAGTTCACTCAAACATGATCTTATTCAGTTCAATGCAACATGCATAATTTGTAACCATACAAACAAAACACTACATAGTAGATTTCTAGGTGTGACTGTATGGAATCAATAATTTTCATGAAATTTCAGTGTATATTTATCACCTGTTCATCCAAGTCTAGGTTTCTTTGGGACTCAGAGTATACCACTGTGGTTATGGTTATATTTCATCAAGAAGCTGTTGGCGTAGGCTGGTGGCATCGAGAAGTATGGTCTTATATTTTTCAATAACTTGAACACAGAAGACAAACATAGCTACATATCTCATTTTCCTATGATGTTGTTAGCCTTCTTTAGGCTATGGAGTACAGAGAGGGGGGGAAAAAGTAAGACATCAATCTGGAGGTGAGGGCAGAAAAATGGTATACCAGGCAGCTCAAGGAAAATTTGGAGGCACAGGTCCAGCTGGAGACCTTCACTCTGTTCTTTAAAAGTTACCTTAATTTAATCATTCACTCATTTCCCTCTTTCAAAATGAGTATAACTTCCTATTCCTTTAGAGCAACGTGAGGCAAAGATCCTTTAAAATCATTTTGGGACATGTGGCTACTACTGAAATACCTTATGGCTGTGTCCAGACAAGTAAATAGCTTATTTAAATAGACAAGCATTCAAATGGTATGTTGAAAGATAATTGGAAAAAAACAGCAAGACTTTGCTCTTTGGCATGGAACTCTATAGTGTCATGAACTTCAATGTCCTGGAAATGGAGGCTTAAGTTATCTCAACTGAGCAAATATCATCAGCCCTGTGTGAACACAGCATATGAATGCACAATTAATTTGACTGTTCAAATGAGAGTAGAGTTTAATTGGCAAGGTATCATGATAATGTGGTTGGCAGGTGTAGGAACAAAGGAGAAAGTGCATATCAATCCAAACATAAAATCCCTACAAGTCTGGGGAAAAAAAAATTGTACTTTATCTGCCTTAGAAAGTTCTATGCCTACAGTGACAAGACTGTCTGTGCTCATAGCTCTAGGTTTGTTCCTGTTCATTACTTCTCCCCTCTTTTCTGAATTTGTCTTGCTGTATTTAGCATCATTATAGATCCTCAGGAGAGCTAATATCAGATCTTGTGATACAAGGTGACAATAATGTGGATGCAAATGTAGGTAGTATCAAAAAATCTCTATTTTAATACTTGTATTTGATTTGGCAAACCCTTTTATTTTTATTTTTATTTTTTGGCAAACATTTTTCTTTTTTTTTTTTGAGTGGAGATTTACTTTGTGGGAACAGTAATAGAAATATTACCTATGCAGATCTACTATGGTATAGGTAGAGCTTAATTTGCTTGAGAGCCACCAGGGGAAGCCTAGAGAGGGTATGAAGCTTGGCAAGCATCAGAGCTTCCAGGCAGAGCCAGAAACCTTGATGATTTGTTTTCCAACTTGGACGACACTGCAGGAAGAGAAGCAGTTTGGACATGTAATGCAAAGCACTCCTGAAGCATAAACTCGTTCTGCTGGTTTAAATTTGTTAAAAAAATATTTACGTTTTAAGATTAAGCCTCTAAACTTGTACTATGTGTACGTTCTGTTTCCTGCACTTGCTATGAAGCTGTTGTGAAGGAATAAATCTAGTGTGACAGAGTAATTTGACAGAAACCAAATAGTGGGCATTTTCAGCATTAGTGAGTGTGGAGCCATGGCTTTTTGTCCATTCCACACTTCACTCATGCAAAATCCATTGGTTTGTGTGATGTTTTTCCTCCAAAGCTTGATACCACATTGCTTTATTTTTGTGGACAAAAGCAGAATTGAGAGTACTGTCTTTAACTTCTTTCAGGTAAAAATTTGAATTGGAATGAGTTGATTTATAAAATTAAATATGTCATATTTTTCCTTTTGCTCTGTACTACAGTGTCTTGCAGGACTAGTATATGCTATCAAATGTGGTATTTTAAAACTATCAGGATCCCGAGCACACATAAGAACAATATACGCATGTAGCTGTTAAATATATATAGCTATGGTCTGCAGTTTTCAGATGGAGAAAATAGACTCTGAAAGACTCACTGGTCAGGATCACAGAGTTAAGGGAGGCTTAGAGTTATTATAAGGTAGCTGTCTGCAGTGAACTTGTCTAGCCTATCTCGAAACTACTGTGTGGAAAAAAGTCAAGAATAACTTGCTGCTGAGGTGATTTTGAATGGCCGTATTGTTGTACTGCCAAGAAAAAAACAACCTGTTGTACCTAGAGCGCAATCAAGCAAAACTGTCAGAACACACCAAACAGAAGGAAACACACAGAAGATAATATCCAAAAAGGACACCTATCAATCTAGGAAAAAATGTGTCCGGTACTATAATGTAGCCATATCTGATGGTGTGCACACAACTGAAAATCTTGGTATTGCTTCATGATCGCTGAAACAGGAAATGGGTTTACCTGCATATATTTGTTACCAGGTCACATGGATTTTATTCAAGGAAGAGTATTGTTACAAGAGTGCCTGAATCTTTCTAAAACAATTTTTACTGCTAAGGCTGAGAATTCTGTGCAGCAAAGACAAAAGTGATTCTCTTCTAAGGAAGGATGCACTCATTAGAGTATGTAATGTTACTGTCCCCCTTAGGAAGTACCCAACATCATCTTTGAAACACATGAACTATGCCTGGTGTCTGTCTGAAATTTTTACTCTCGTTGCAGCATCTTTCCTGACTTATGGTAGAAGTTGGGTGGCTGGAGATGGCAACAATAGCTTCAATATCTCTATATTTCAGACTCCGTTGGTCTCATATGTGTCCCACTGGGTTATGAAAATGTAGCATAAATTTAGAGCTACCTTCTAGAGGTTAGTCTCTGCTATGTAGTACCAGAGCTGATGTGGATGTTATCCAAGTGCTGGCAAAGCGGCTTCCAGAACATATTCCTTACAGCACAGCTTTTTAACCATAGCTGATCATCAAACAATCATTCTCATGGATTGGATAATAAATGTGACTATTTTTTAAGAGTTAAGAAAAGTTAATCAATGACAATAGACATAGATTTATTGAAATTTGATCTTGTTAAGCTAACTTAGAGAAAAAATTGTCACTGTAAGCTTTGTTGCTAAAATTGTTGATGTAATACTATTAGGCGTATGTAAGGCATTTTAACTTGGTATTGCAAAGCATTTTGACTAAGGAGCAAAACTAATACCAAGTCAATATGTATCAGTCAGGTGAAAACATTATTTGAATTATGTTCTATAAGAAACAATTCCTGGGGAAGCATCACTGAGTAGACGTTTTGCTGGATTGAGTTCTGTGGACCCAGAGTTATTTAACATTTTCACCTATGGCATATAATCATTACTGATCAATTCACTAATGGTGTGTAAACTGGAGGATCGATAGAAAAGAAGTCAGAGTAGTGATATCAAACAGTGTAGAGCCCTCTGTAAACTGTGTGCACCGATACATGCATCATTCAGGGAGAAACAAATCCTGCAGACTGCTTTTGCATGCCTAGTTTTCTGGCATCAGGATCATCCAGAACTAACATGGTCCAGTCACCTACTGTATGTCAGAGCTTCCTGTGACAGAAAGCAGTAGCTCTGAGAAAGACGCGCAGCTTATTGCGGATCGTCAGCTGAAGGTGAGAATAGTACTCTGGCCAAAGCAATACTGTTGGGAATAGTTTGCCATTATTTCTGTGGTTGGTTGGCACACATGTGTTTATTTTTGGACTACTGCATCGTGGCCAGGTACCTAGAACTCAGTATGGATACCGAGAGCCTGAAAAGGCTTTATAGAAGAGCTGTGGGAATGGCCAAAAACTGTAGAAGTCGTCTCGGGTATCCCAACATCTGGAATAGTGGATAATAAACCTGCCTCTTGAATTTCTTGCCTAGTCCTCATTTCTCTACCATCTCAGCAAGGAGAAGACAAGGTGGAAGGCAAAATGGAAAAGGTTCCACCTTTGTAGGAAGGTGGCAACATCAAAGGTACTAGTAGTGTGTGTTCGGATGGAAATTAAAGCCAGTGGGATCTTTCAGACTGGAAGAGACCTGAGCAACAGTAGATGTATGAGGTGCTAAGAACATACATGAATATGGAAAGGAAAAATAAGGAATGACTATGGACTGTCTACTCTCATTTTAAAACTGGAGAATTTCAAGCAAAATTAACAAATGTCTACCTAAAACCAAACAAGGTGTCTTTACAGTATGCAAAATTAAGCAGTAGAACTCATTATAAGATGTAGATGCATCAATGTAATGTGGGTTGAAAAAACACCTGAATGAGCTTATGAAAAAAATGCATTGAAAACTCAAGCTAACACAAAACAAAACAAAATCACCTCAGAATCAGGGAAGTCTTGAGCTGCAACCTGCTGAGGTCTGAGAGAGCGTGCAATGCTTCCTCTTTTCCCCAGACATCTGCTATATGGCCACTGTCAGAGACAGGGTCAGGCAGACCTTTTTTTCTGCTTCCTACAGCTGCAGCGTAGAAGAATGTGTGTGAGGAAAAGATACCTGTGAAAAGAGCATTTTCTGACCTGCCATCCTGTGGCTTAATGAGACCCAGTGACTGATAGAAAAAGTTAGATTTGAAATAAAACTCAAATGTTTAGGGGTGAAACAAATTAATTTACAAGCATATTTCTCAGTTGAGTCTGATGGTATCTTCTTTTGTGCTTGCTGGTAAGATCAAGGAAGGTGGAATTCTTTGTTGTGACTTCCTCTGCAGTGCACTAAGGCCTGTCCTCCCACCCCGCATTGGTTTGGTGTCAAATACTCAGTGATAGGACAGTACTTTGCAGATCTCCGGATCCAAGCCCATAACAAGATGGAGATATAGCAGTAAAGCCAGTAGGTCATTCATTCTATGAGATAGCAGCAATGGGTTTTCATTTTCTTACACTTAAAGGAGGCTTGTGCTGTGTGGAAAAGGGATTTCTAGACAGCATCATCCTCAAACTCTGCAGTGTTGACCTGTGATCTTTGGATACAGACCTGAGTGCCTCTTTTCTCTTCTGTGTCTATGCAGATATGTATTCTCTTTCTGGTTTGCATGATGCCTCATAGCTTTTATTTGTGGTGAGAGAACCTTTGAAAAAGACACCCCTTGTCCTTGTAAATGAATCCCGCCTTTTACCAGCACAGTACTTACGTAAAAAACTTGAAGGAAAATGTGACCATTAAAGCGTATTTCTTGGAGATGGTTTCAAATTTTGGAAGTGTGGGATGAAATTCACATAGAAAATAAGAAAGAGACACCTTCAAAAGTTAATCAAGTGGATTGTGTCATGTCTAAAAATACATTGTTTACGCCTGTTTGGTTTTTCTTGTAGGTAAACGGCTTGAAAGTCATCAGAAACCATTAGTGACCAAACTGAAGCAACCAAGCTTTATTACTTATGATGTCACAGAACCACCAAATCACAGAATCACAGAACAGTTGAGGTTGGAAGGGACCTCCGGAGGTCATCTTGTCCAACTCCCTGCTCAAGCAGGAACACCTAGAACAGGTTTCCCATGACCACACCTGCATGGCTTTTGAATATCTCCAAGGATGGAGACTCCAGAACTTCCCTGGGAAACCTCTGTCAGTGCTCAGTTACAAAAAAGTGTTTCCTGATGTTCAGGAGGAACTCCCCATGTTTCAGTCTGTGGCCATTGCCTGTGGTCCTGTCACTGGGCAACACTGGCTCTGTCATCTCTACACTCTCCCTTAATTTATCTACAATAACAAGATTCTCACATTGTGCCTGCACTTCTCTAGGCTGAACAGTCCCAGCTCTCTCAGCCTTTCCTCATACGTGAGATGCTCCAGTCCCTTAACCATCTTCATGGCCCTTCTCTGGAAAATATAATGTCAAATATGCAGTAAAACTTTTATGTGAGATGACACACGGAACCTGTAAAGCAGATTATGGTAATATAAGTATATAAAAATGAAGCTCTTGCTCTTGAAAGGCAACATAAATTTACATATATATGCATGCATATGTGTGCAAACACTTAACACAAGTGTAATGGAAAAAATAACTCTTAGCTTGAGTTAATTGCAAGATTTTATGAATCTGCAAATTAATAGATGATTAAACTTATGATTTAAACCCAAACCCATACATTAGAATAAAAACGCTTTGCTGATCTGTAATCAGACTACTAAACTGCTTACATATACAGCTTTAAATTTTGATTAATTTTGTGTGAAAGAAGAACTAATGAGCTGAGAACTAGATAGTTTGCCTCATACTGCAACTAACCATAGCAAATTATAATTTGTAGTGTAGCATTTTGGAACATATGTATAGCAGAACACAATTATTTTAATCTGTAATATTACTAATTTTTATGAAACTTCTACAAATCCCATATTGTTTGGTTTCTTGTTAACTATTGCATTAGTAACACACATTATCATGATGTAAAATTCAATAATGAAACAACATAGCATTTGGGAAAACTGATGAATTGATTGGATTTGAATCCATCATGTTATTATCTATCCTGATCTACTAACATAGAATTCTTGGACAGAAAGTAGGTCCATCAGCTCCCTTAGTATTATTTTAGTGGTATAAAATGGAGATTATCTGTTTTTGTGTAAATGAACTATGAAAAAATTACAGAAGTAAAATTAAAGTTCCCAGTTTAGTGAGCTTGTACGTGCTGATATCTTTTGGTCACTCTTCCACATATTTTGAGCATTGGATCCTGGGATGATAAAATGAACTTAATATGAAGAAAAGAAGTTTGAAAGTAGACTTGGAGTTTGGTTTAAGTGATGTGGTTGCCAATGTGTGAACCTCCCACATCATTATGAATTTTGTCCTTTGACTTTTTGCTTGAAGGTATTCAGTGATTGTGGATCCTAGCTGTCCTGCAATGTCTGCCTGTTGAGTTGAGATTTTTTTTGTTTTGATATATTTTATCGGGTGTTACTGAATAAGCCAGCCTTAAAATGTGAATAACCTGCTTTCTCTACTGCTTACTCGTACAAAAAATAAATATCTTATTTGGGTTTGGGGTTGTGTTTGCTACTCTTGTAAGGAAACTGTGAGTAACAAATTAAAAAGAAGTACCTTTTACCATCATTTCAGGAATAAGTGCAAAAGTTTGGTTTTATACACTTGAAGTATCCTTGGTGGCTAATAAGGACAAAGCAAGCTTGAAACGTATTTTGAGATTAGAAATTAAGATAATTTTAGACAGCGCTGATAATCTTAAAAGCTCAGGAAAACAAAACTATATGCAAGAATATGAGATGGTAATGGTGAGCAAAAATAAGGTGCTGAGGTTATTTAAAGTATCTGATAATATTGCCCATACGATTAAGAGAAAATACAAAGACTATGTAGCCAAATAATACTGTGCACCCTTAATGATTATGGGCTGCTTTAGGGGAAGATGCAGATGTTCATCTATGTTGAGAACAAGGACATTAAATGATAAAATATCTGCTAGATGGAAGTGGCAATACTAGAGAACATACGGCTATAAGAAATTAAATTCTCTCTGTACACATTCTGAGGCAGAGGCAACAATATTAAGAGTAGAAACTAGGCAAAGCTGCTACTCTTAGCATCGATTGGTTTGATGTATAAGAGAGGTAAAGAATCCTAACAAATACTGTTGATGGGAATAGTTCACAAAAGGAGATTTAACTGAAGTTTTCAAAAGTCCCAAACCTGTAGGTAAAATCACTGTGCTTAGTTTGTATATGGTAGGAACCCAGAAGTTACAGGAGAAGAAAAATCAACTTGTTCCAAGAAGATTCTTTTCTTACCCCTGGAGAATAGCAACTGCTTGAGGAAGTCATATAAGATCAAAATTGCTGGTGCAAAGCCTCAAGGGTCATTCTGGAAGCAACCAAAGCTGGCTCTCAGGAAAGAAAGTGAAATGATTAAATAGATGTGTTTACAACATAATGATGTGTATTGAAGTGCAACTTGTGTGAGTGCAATATAACAGGTTTCATCTCTGCAGGCACTAAAACACCACGTGACCAAGAAATAATGTGGTTAAGAATTAGAATTTGTGCAGGTGGGGGCTCCTGGAGCTAAAGCATGATACATGTCTTGTTGGTGTGTGACTCAAACAGAACAATAAGCATAGAAATAAGAGCAACATGGGATTTCATCCTCCACCAGGTTTCTGTGATCACTGGTGCAAAATGCCAATCAGTGTCTCAGTAGAGATCAGTATTCTGAGTTGGTATTTCAAGATAAAACGAACCATCTCTTCTTAAATAATCTATATTTCTGACCTGTTGTGGTTGGTAACTGCCATACAATAAATGTGGAACGAGAATACAATTATCAATCAGTCTGGAGCTACTGCTGAAGTCTAATGGGACTCTTTAGCCAGACAAACTTCGAAGAAACATCTAACAGCCAATTTTAGTAGTGATTCAGCAACAGGTGGTCTAGAACATGGGCTGCTGCTTGAATTACTTGGACTAAAAGCAGTGGAGGGTAAGTAAAATGACCTCCAAATATCATTTGATGGAGTACAATAAAAGGAAATAGATGGAGATCAGGTGGGTTGGGTAATCAAAAAAATACTGACATGTTCCTGCACACAACACTCTTCTACTCCAGAAAAAAAATATTGTTTTTACTTCCAAACATCATCTGTTTCAAACTGATCCAAAAAAACAATTTCTTCTAGGATGAGGTCTGATAACATTTATTTATCTTTTTAATTTTCAGAATACTACTGATTATTTAAGTATTCCTTCTTTTCATTTAGGCAGCTTAATGAGTTTCTTGTTTCTGAATTTGTACTGCCCTTGAATTCAAATAATGCAACACAAAAAAGCCTAGTAAGGCTATTTCAGTATTTTGGTTGTTTCTGAATTACTTTCAGCCATTTCTGAAAATAAATCAAAACTGATAGTTTCAAAAGGAAGGGAGACATTTACTGTATTATAAAGAGAAAACCAAAGTTTGAAGGACCAGTTCTGGCCCAATTACTTGAAAGGAAATACTGCTCTCTGAAGAAAAACCTGGGTTCTCATAGAAAAACTTTCAGAGAAACTTTATAGTCTTGACTTCCATGTTGAAGGTGTAATTCTAGAGAGGTGGGAAAGGAAGGAGGCAAAGACATCGAGAGCAAACCTGAAAAATTGCACAGGACATACCACAGTGACTTGGTGTTCTTTGCCTTTCTTTTGAAGCCTGTCTTAAGACATTTTCTACAGTGACTAATACTGTTCAGTTTAGAAAAAATGAATAATTTAAAGAAGAAGGAAGTATTGTAATGGTATTCATAACAGAGCTCTGAGCTCTTCAAAAGAACTTTGTAAATGACTTTACATCCTGATGTAATGGAAGGGAGGATGGTGGGGTGGGAAAGGGTGATTATCTCTATATGCTTAACTCTTTGCTGTCAGGAAGTCTGTCTTTTCCATTCTTTTTGCTTATAGTCCTCCACATATTGTAGCACTGAATTGGAAAGATCTGTGTGTACTTAAAATATTTTAACAGTGTTAAATAGCAGATACCTGAAACTTATTCACATCATACGTAGCATAGCCTAAATGTTTGCTTAGCAAAGTATTTTGAAAATGTACAACACATTGTTCCAAGTTACAACAGTTCAAATTGCATTGATAAGTACTTGTAGGTAATCAGCTGCATGTTTTCCTGATATTGGAAGACAAAGAGAACATCCTTTATTAGTATTTGTTAAACATATTTATTTTTCCTCATACCACATTATCATTGAGCCTGAAAAATTAAGTTCATTTTCTTGAAAAAAAACAACAAAACAACAAAACCCCCTAACTTTCCCTAGTCTTTTCCAGAAATACAGTAAAATATTACTGGGATATCTGGCAGTATTGAAGACAAGCAAAGCACAAATCATGTCCGACTTTTAGTGACACACCAAAGATGTTGAATGCTTCTATAATGGAAAGTTATTCAGGATCATGTGGTGTTTAACACTTTTTCTATTTTTGATGTCTTTGGAGAATTTGTGGAGGGTTGGGGATTTCCTGAAATTCTCTGCTAAACTTGCAAGCAAAGCCTTTGGGACTTCCAGGTGGTAGAAACACCGACTAGAAGTTTATTTCCTGCAAAAAGCAATGCATTTTTGAAAAATGATTTCTGGTTGTAATTTCATTGTTTTCTAATGAATTGTGAAGACATAATTAGCTGCAAAAAGAAACACAAATTTGAACCCTTTGACATCAGCTATAAAACAGACACTGAATAACACAGCCAGTTACGATCAGCTCTGCACACAGAATCATGTGAATACTGGTTTGTAGGTCTAAAATAGAAGAGTATTTTGATATGTCTTCACACCGGAGAAGTTAAGAATACATAGTATCTCCAGACCTCTCTGCAATGGGAACACAAAGTTCTGCTACAGAAAGTTAATGAAAAAGAGGAATTCACTGAGTGATTGAATTTACTGCCAAGGATGGCATGCAAACATCTTACCCCAACTTTCTTTTTACCCCAAGGTGTTGCGTTGTGATGTGGCCCTTTTGAACCCTTCCTTATCTCTGCATAATTAAACAAGAACAATGGTGAAAAATACCTCTGGAAGCTTGCAAGTTGCAGGGAGCCACTATATGTTCTTCCATCTGCTGTGGCCACAGCACATGGGTCACAGCATAGGAAACGTGCATCTGTTGGCATCATCTAGAATTACAGAACAAATATGGGAGCACGAGTGGCGAATACTTTCCAATAAGCTTTTTACAGTTGTTCCCTTCCTGCTTTTTGCCTTGTGGACATTAGAATAAGGAAAATTTCAGTTTTTTCTTGAAATGACTAAACCTGTTTTAAATAGCATAATGCAAGCAGTTCATTTTTGGGAACATTTTCTAACAGATTTAGAAACAAATGACTATTTTTTTTGTTTTGTTATGACATATTAAGAGCTAAGATCCTTTTCTGCGCAAGATGTTTTCGGTTCAGAATAATCTCTTTAGTACATCATATTAGGTATGATGTCATTTGTGTGACTTTGAGTTAACTTGTTACCTCTTCAAGTACTTAAATTTAATCAGGAAACTCACCCATTGCTGATACTAGCAGTGGGAAGACATTCTTTCAAGATTCCCTGGGGTGTCTTTCTTTCTCTATTACCAAGTAAATAACACAACACTGTGAAAAATCAGTGTCAGATTTCTAGTTCAGCAGTGAATAATTTTACCAATAATTTCCTTTTTATAAAACTACTGCTCATCTGTATTTCTTAGTGATGTCTTTTCTATGTGGCATTTCAAGGGTGCACTGCCTTAGGAGTAAGATCATTAGAAAAAAAATTCTTTTTGCTTGACCAAAGGTTTCTCACATTCTCCTCCCTCATTAGGGAAAAAAAATCACCTATTTGATTTTTAATTTTGACCTTGGTTATTAAGGGAGCATGGGGTTAGAATAGAATTACAATCAACTGGTGAAAAAAAAAAATCACCAACAGATTAAGAAATCACTAATTTTATTGAAAAGTTTATGTAGGCTCTTTTTTGGAAGGAGTTTTACTTAAATTTGGAATGCTCTTAGAATTAATTCCATTTGCTTAAAATGGAAGTGCTCTGTCATTGGTACCATCAAATCAAACCATATACCTTTTAAAAAAAGAAGCAGTGTATTTGCAATCAACAGCCTAACTTTAAATCTGGAAATATGTGGTGCTCGTTCAGCACCAACTGTTCAGCAACAGTTCAGTATCACTGTAACTTGTCTCTTGGAAAAACTTCTGAAGCATAAGCTATTTGTCAGGTGTGATCTACTCAAGACAAACCCAGAGTACTGGGTTGAAAAATAACTGGATTTTAGTCAAGCATTTCAAAAGAATAACAATATCTAATGAGACTGGATAACTCTCAAGGATAAATAATTTGCAAACTGTCTGATAAAATAGGCATTGGCCTAAAAGAAGCCTTTTATATCTTATATTCCACTTTAAACTACTACTTTAAGCTTTCATAACACTCAAATATTCTCTCTGGGAAGTACGAGCAGGGAAATACTAACCACTATTTAGCTGCTAGCACTAATGCAAACTATTGAACTATGGTTTACAATTGAAATCAACTTTGTTAGGTTATGTGATGAAAGCTCCTCTGCGCGTCCACAAAGGAGCACAGAGAGACAATGTCAGCATTATTTGAGAGACCAAATAATAACCTGCCCCAGCTACCCCCAAGCACACCCCAGGAGCCATCAGGCTATCAAAGACCCACGTCCACAAGCCTAGAGAAGCACAGGGGCACGCAATTGCAGATGGGAACTCAAACTGCAGACTCCTGGGGAGTGAACATGTTTTCCGAGTCCTTCCAGAGCTGACATAGGAGACCTTCAGCCCTTGTGTCCTGGTGTGATCTTGATCACCTTTTGGACTAAGGGTGGATGCTATCCAGAGGGGTGAGACACATAGCATGAAGGGGAAGAGGATTTCAGGATTGCACCAGACTTACTATGGGATGTTTAGGGGAGGAAATGAAGGTGGAAAAAGAGAGGGACCTGGGTAATCTGAGGAGGAAGAAGTATGGGAAAATAGAGGGGTAAGGAGATAAGAAGGGCTGGTCACGTGTGATTGATATGCTTGTCTGGCCTTCCCCTGTGCCTGATCAAGGCAGTCTGTCCTATCTTATTAAACTCCTTTTAAACTCTTTCCTAGGTAAGGGATTCTATTCAGTGTGTGTGTGGTTGTGTGTAATGCCAGCAACCGGAGTCAGATCAGGGGTGGGAGGGCCATGGTGCCAGTGACTGGAACGATCGTGGGTGTGTGAGTGAGTGTGTGATGGCCAATGAAGATCAAGCTGGACCGTGTGAATCAGAATGATAGGGGTTGGAAAGGACCTTCAAAGATCATCAAACCCCCTGCCAAAGAAGGTTCACCTAGAGCAGGTTTGACAGGAATGCATCCAAGCAGGTTTTGAATATCTACAGAGAAGGATACTCCACAACCTCTCTGGGCAACCTGTTCCAGTGCTCTGGCACCCTCAAAGTAAAGAAGATTTTCCTCATGTTGAGATGGAATTTCCAGTTGGTGCCTGTTGCCCCTTGTCCTGTCACCAGCCACTATTGAAAAGAGTCTGGCCCCATCCTCTTGACACCCACCCTTTAGATATTTATCAGCATTGATGAGATCCCCTCTCAGTCTTCTCTTCTCCAGGCTAAACAGACCCAGGTTTCTCAACCTTTCCTCATAAGAGAGGTGTTCCAGTCCCTTGATCATCTTGGTAGCCCTCTGCTGGGCTGAACACTGTGCTCTGGATGTGGCCTCACTAGGGCAGAGTAGAGGGGGAGGACCTTCTGGCCACAGTCTTTTTAATGCATCCCATGAGATCATTGGCCTTCTTGGCCACAAGCGCACATTGATGGCTCATGGCCAAGTTGGTGTCGACCAGGAATCCTAGGTCCCTCTCTGCAGAGCTGCTTTCCAGCAGGTCAACCCCTAACCTGTACTGGTGCAAGGGGTTATTCCTCCCTAGGTACAGGACTCCACACTTGCCCTTGTTGAATTTCATTAGGTTCCTCTCTGTCCAGCTCTCCAGCCTGTCCACGTCTTTCTGAAAGGCAGCACAGCCTTCTGGTGTGTCAGCCACTCCTCCCAGTTTTGTGTCATCAGCAAACTTGCTGAGGGTACACTCTGTCCCCTCACCCAGGCCATTGATGAATATGTTGAACAAGACGGGACCCAGTACTGACACCTGGAGAACACCACTAGTTACAGGCCTCCGACTAGACTGTGCCACTGATCACAACACAATGAGCTCTGCCATTCAGCCAGTTCTCAATCCACCTCAATTTCCACTCATCTAACCCACACTTCCTAAGCTCGGCTATGAGGATGTTATGGGAGACAGTGTCAAAAGCCTTGCTGAAGTTGTGGTAGACAACGTCCGCTGCTCTCCCCTCATCTACCGAGCCAGTTATTCCATCATAGAAGGCTATCAGATTGGTCAAGCATGATTTCCCCTTGCTGAATACATGTTGACCACTCCTGATAACCTTCTCTTCCTCTACATGCTTAGAGATGACATCCAGGATGAGCTGTTCCATCGCCTTTCCAGGTATGGAGGTGAGGCTGACTGGCCTGTAGTTTCCTGGGTCCTCCTTCTTGACCTTTTTGAAGACTAGTGTGACATTAGCCTTCCTCCAGCTCTTAGGCACTTCTCCAGTTCTCCCTGGCCTTTCAAAGATGATGGAGAGCGGCTTTGCAATAACATCTGCCAGCTCTTTCAGCACTCGTGGGTGCATCCCATCAGGGACCATGGATTTGTGGGTAACAAGTTTGTCTAAGTGATGTCTGACGCGATCCTCCTCAATTGAGGGAGAGTCTTCCTTACTCCAGGCTCTCTCTCTTACCTCCAGGGTCTGGGGTTCCTGAGGGCTGACCTTAGCAGTAGAGACTGAAGCAAAGAAGGCATTCAGTAACTCCGCCTTCTCTGTATCCTCCATCACCAGGGTACACACCTCATTCAGCAGCGGGCCCACATTTTCCCTAGTCTTCCTTTTACTACTGATGTACTTGAAGAAGCCATTCTTATTGTCCTTGACATCCCTTGCCAGGTTTAATTCCAAGTGGGCCCTAGCCTTCCTCGTTGGATCCCTGCATACTCCGACAACATTCCTATACTCCTCCCAAGTGGCCAGTCCCTTTTTCCACATTCTGTAAATTTCCTTCTTCCATCTGAGTTTTTCCAGAAGCTGCTTGCTCATCCATGCCTCCTTTGCCTGACTTCTTGCTCCTAGGGATGCACCAATCTTGAGCTTGGAGGAAGAGGTGCTTAAATATTAATCAGCTCTCTTGCACCACCCTTCCTTCTAGAGCCTTAGCCTATGGGATCCCTCCAAGTAGGTCTTTGAAGAGGCCAAAGTCACCTCTCCTGAAGTCCAGGGTTTTAATTCTACTTTTTGCCCTGCTTCTTCCATGCAGGATCCTGAACTCCACCATCTTATGGTCACTGTGGCCAAGGCTACCCCCAACCTTCACATCCCCAACTAGTCCTTCTTTGTCAGCACAAGGTCCAGCAGCACACCTGTCCTTGTTGGCTCTCCCACCGCCTATGTCAAAAAGTTATCATCAGTGCTCTGCAGAAAACTCCTGGACTGTGTGTGCCCGGCTGTGTTGCCTTACCAGCAAATGTCAGGGTAGTTGAAGTCCCCCATAAGAACCAGGACCTGTGACTGTGAGGCTATTTCCAGCTGTCTGTAGAAAGTCTCATTGACTTCCTCTTCCTGATCTGGTGGTCTGTAGTAAACACCCACAGCAGTGTCACCCATATTAGCCTGCCCCTTAATTCTTACCCATAAGCTCTCAACACATACTTCATCCACCTCTAGGCAGAGACAATACATTCCAGCTGTTCTTTCACATACAGAGCAACTCCACCACCTCGCCCGCTGGACTGTCTTTCCTAAAAACTACATAGCCATCCATGACAGCATTCCAGTCATGTGAGCTATCCCACCATGCCTCTGTAATTGCAATGAGATCATGGCCCTGCAACCGCACATAGATCTCTAGTTCTTCCTGTTTATTCCCCATGCTGCATGCATTGGTGTAAAGGCATTTCAGAAAGGTAATCGAACATGCAGGTTTCCCTGGAGGTGAGCAAGAGGATTCACCGCAGCCATACACACCCTTGGCCTTCTGGATCTCATATTGGGAGTCAGCTAAGGAATATTTGTCACTGCTCTGGTTGGCCTGGCTTATTCTCCAGTTGGATAAGTTGGTGAAGGGACTTAGGAGCAAGGATGAGTGGGTCTCTTAACAGCCAGCTCTGGGTGTGAGAGTGCCCTTGTGCCTCTAAGGGTAAGAGCACATCGGGGTCTGCTGTGCACCAGGGGAGTCCTTGCCAACTCTCTGCACACGTGTGTGTGTGTGTGTGTGTGTGTGTGTGTGTGTCCCTGTGTCTGTCTGTCTTTATGTCCAGGTGCTGGCAACTAAGAAGACTAGGATCCAGGGTCAGCTACTGGGCAGGCTGAGTGTCTGATCCATATTGTAAACTTATACACAGCATAAAAATGAATGTAAAATTAATAGGCATTCCTCCCATTTTTAAGAGCGATTTTGAAATAAAATGCTGTCTACAAAACTGCTGGTGTTCATAAGAGTTGCTGACTTGGGTTTCTAGGTGTAATTTTGCAGATGCACTGTAGGAAACAATGAATTTTTTTCTTTTACCTGACCTACCTGTTGCTGGTTTTATGTTCTGTGTCTCTGAAAAGCCAATCCACACTTACCCTTTCTTTTCAGCTCATAGTCTTTCCCAAACTATTTCTTTCACAGTGTTGTCTTCTGGCTAGAGTATTCCTCAGTCTGTCCTCGCTGTTTTGAGACTTCTCTGATGCTACCACTGCGAACCTTAACTTCTCGCACCTCCTTCATTCTAATTTTTAGCACACTGTTCATTTCTGTCTATGCCTTTATTTTTGCTGTCAAACAACCATTTATTGTATCCTGTGTGTTCAAATCAGGCAATTTCCATTTCAGGGGTGATGAGGTGCCAGAAGGCGGCAAGTTTGGAAAGCACTGGGTTGAGAAGTGTTTCCTTGGTCTTAGTTCCAGTGTTCATCTCAGACTTGGCTTGGAGTAGCAAGAAAAACTCTGCTCTCTTTCTGGCCTGGAAGACATTAAGTGCCACAGGCAGACATTGTCTGTAGTTTGTATTAGAATCTGAAAAGGAGTAGATATGTTCAGTCATACTATACTTCAGTTTTAACTAAATCTGAGCTAAATTCCACCAGGTCTTCACTGAACACCAGGATTTTTTCCATAATTCTTCCAGATGTAAGGAGATTTTGAGTGACAAAAAAAGGGGAGTCGAACTGCTCCCCGGTTCAAGAAGGACAGGGAACTGCTGGAGAGGGTGCAGCAAAGGGCTATGAAGATGATTAGGGGACTGGAACACCTCTCTTATGAAGAAAGGCTGAGGGATTTGAGTCTCTTCAGTCTGGTAAAAAGACGGCTGAGGGGGGACCTTATCAACACTTATAAATACTTAAAGGGTGGGTGTCAGGAGGATGGAGCCAGGCTCTTTTCAGTGGTGCCCGGGGACAGGACAAGAGGTAATGGGCACAAACTTGAGCATGGGAAGTTCCACCTAAACATGAGGAGGAACTTCTTTACTTTGAGGGTGCCAGAGCACTGGAACAGGCTGCCCAGGGAGGTGGTGGAGTCTCCGTCTCTGGAGACATTCAAAACCCGCCTGGACACATTCCTGTACAACCTGCTCTGGGTGACCCTGCTCTGGCAGGGGGCTTGGACTAGATGATCTCCAGAGGTCCCTTCCAACCCTATGGTTCTATGATTCTATGACAAGCAACCTCTAGGAAATTTAAAGATCCTCCTCCAAAGTTGTTAGACCATTAAAGGAACACATCAGAGGTTTGGCGCTCACAGGATACTTTTTGCATTATTTTGGAGAGTTGGGCTTTTTACTTGTTTTGCTTCTGTTTATTTTGGTGGGGATTTTAAATGAGCTTTTGAGGAAGTGTAGTAAAACTCCTCAGTGAAACACTGAAGGGGACATGTAAACAAGCAGGTGATGTTTGCCTTAAGAAACATAAGTAATATTTGTTTTTCCTTCCCTTTTCTAAGTGAACCATGATCCAAAACTCCTTGTAGATGCAGAAGTTCAGAACAATGACTTAGAGAGCTCAGGAAGCTTTTTGTTTGTTTTGTTTTTAAAAGGCATTAAGTTATTTGTGCTACACACTTCAAAGCAGAATCATTGGACAGGAGTTCAAGAGATCTTTGAGACAAAACTGATCTATATTTCTGTTCTGTTGAAAGCTGAGCTCTTTCTGAGCTCTGAAATACTTTTCATCACAGCACACATGGAGATAGGTAGGTAATTACTAGTTCTTATTGATCATAAAAGACAACCTGTTAATTCTCAATGCATTATACCAAATTGTTTTCTTTGTATATGTCTTTTGGAAACCAAACTCACCACTGCTCTTTGGTATGTTGCCTATAACACCATTTGCAGTACAAGCGTTTGTCACCATGTAACCCAAAATAGGATAGCTTCATTTAAAAAAAAAAAAAAAAAAAGTGAATGTATTAACCATGGCAATGACATTGTAATGACAATCACATGTCATTGCAAACTAGATGTTCTAATAGTTTTCCACACAGACTGTACAAACGCTAGCATATCTACAACTGTAACAATGCGTTTGTGGATCATGAATAAATGTCGCTCACTGCAGTTAAAACCCCAGAACGCTGGTGATGCATCTCGTCTAATGTGTTTGCATTTGATCAAGCTGATTTAGTAATTTATAGACCAATTCTTGTCCAGTCTTATTTCTACAGGTGGCAACTTCACCCCTCCCCTAGGCTACCCTGGAATTTTATAGTACTGAGAATTATAAGTTTGCTGTTTATGGAGCATTTAGGATAATGTTTGCTCCATCATCATTGGCTGATGAGAATAGTTGATTGCCCTTCATTTTAGAACATGCCTTTATGCACTGGTAGTTACTGCATCTTCCACTGTCACCTTCTGTGTACTTAAGGTTCTTATTGTTGTATCCTATTTTCCAAAGAGTTTACACTGTTTCTTACTTTCCTTCAAATGCTCGGAATTTCTTATTTTTGCCTGAGCATTTGGCAATGAAATATGAACTGCCCGCAGCTGAATCCAATCATCTAGCTGAGTCCTAACCAGTTCAATACGCAATAGTTAGCTTATTTGTTTATCACATAATTCTTAGAACTATACAGCACTGTAGGATTTGACATTTTTGCAATAGTATATTCATACTTATTTCTTTTTAATCTGTTTATACTGCTCCATACAGCTCTGTAATGTGACCCACCAGCTTGTGTACCCTGATTTATCTGCTTTTGGTTCTCCTTTTCTAGATGAATTGCTTTACTTGTTATCTTTATTAAATTTTATACTATTGCTCTTACTGAAATACTGTGTTTTGGTGTCCTCCAGTATTGACTTTTACAGTATTTGCTGTCTTTCCCAACTTCAGATCTCATTTCTCAGGAACAGCATTAACATTATTCATACCATCTGCCTCATTAGTAATGAAAATACTGAAGTGTGTTGAGAGCTGGACATCTCATTCTCATTACACAGCTCTGCTCCTATCACCACATTTGAGTTTCTTAGTTAATCATGCAATATTTCTCAGTTAAAAGTACTTTTTAGCCACCTTAACCTAAATCCCTCTCCTGCTAAATATGCTGATAGTCTGGCATTTAATATTTCATGTGACTTTATCATATGTCTTTGGGTGTTTATCAAGCTTAAAGTGGTTCTCTATGGGCATAGGACGGATCTCCATACAGAATGTGAAACAAGTTATCCAAAGTAACAAAGTATACTGGTTGATTTCACGGATGTCTGAAAGACTGCAATTTCCTCTTACTCAAATCTAATTTGTTTGTAGTTATATCTAGTGCTATTGGTGATATACCTTCTTCCCTGTCCCAATTTCTCCTTTTATTGTGTAACCTACATGCAAAAACATGCGAAGATTTCCTTTCATTCTTAAAGCATAATTTAAAATACTGAACTGCTCAAAATTCAAAGTTCAGAATTCCACTGAACTATTTACACTGTGCAAAGATAGAATAAAAAGATAGGTCTTGCAACAAAGAGCAAAAGTGCAAATATAAAAAGTGTTATATCCAGAGTTATAATAAAGTTATACTGGATGTCTTAGCAGATGGGGAGCCTAACACTCATCAGGTTGCTTGTAAGAAAGTTCCAGTTTAACAGAACGTAATGTGGGAATGTTATGGATCAGATCTCTTGTGATCCTAGGGTCTGTCCTAAGCTGGTGAGGACCTCCACATAATGTAGGAGAAAGGAAGAAAATTTTTTTCCTAGGATGTTCGAGAGCTGAAGTCAAAGCCATGTAACTATCCAGAAAAAATGTGCTAAAGAAAAGCCAGCTTGAGTACTCAAAGTTTCTGAGATTTTCAGTGTGAATTTGAAAGCCAATCTTCAAAACTAGAGCATGGTTCATTGATTTTATTCCGAGGTTGTTTCTGTCAGTCAATGTGTCACCCTTAACCTTACAGGGAAACTCACCTGATACATGGAAAATGCTCTATAGCGAACTATAACAGTGCCAATATTTACTCTTAAAGGGATAATCCTATGGTACAACTGTAAGGTGCTTGTTGCTTTGCAGATCTTTTTTACCCTCCATAGTTTGCTTTACTGTCTGACAATGATTCTCCAAAGAAAAAAGCCCTGGCATACAACACTCACATACAAGCTTCTGTGAATGTGGAGACAAGAGGTGTGGTATTGTGAAGGCTGCCTTTCAGGCCATATCTGAGTCTCCTGGTTATTGGAGGAGAATTCAATTTCTTTGTACCTGTTTCTTGAGATGCACTGTGTGGTAGGGTCTACCATAATCTTTTGAAGAGATGCATCTTCCAGTAGTATTAGATAAATGGCAGTTAAATATCAAACATGTGGGAAATACTGAAAAATTTTAAGTTATGTAAACTCTGTTGCTTTCTATTCGAGTAACAGTCCACCCCGGACTAAGGCAGTTTGTTGATGGATCAGCTGGATGAAACAGTCAATACTGTTTCTAGCATCTCTTCAAATAGGAAATCACGCAGCCCACAGGAAAAAAGGACCTCAATGGTCCTCTCTCCTTCTCATTACAAATAAGAACTTAAATGACCAGTCTAAAACTTGTGCATAAAATTGAAGAGCTTACTCATGCTGGTTGCAGCATCACTGGGGATATTTTTCTCGTATTGTATTTGTCTGTTTTCTTACTTAATAATTGTAGTGCTTACTAGTTCCTTAGAATTTTTTTTAAGCGAAGAGACCAAAGCTGAGCAAGCAATGAGAAAAACCTACTTTCATGGCCTAAAATTCTGATTGGTTTTGACCTGGCCAAAATGTAGGCTTCCGTTTACCCTTTTGGATTTTTTGCTGCAAACATTTGCTCTGAAGAGACTTTTGTTCATATGAATATTGAAGAATTACTATTCTTCAGAAGAATATTCATATACATATCAAACCAATGACATTTGTTTTTAGGAATATGCTATTCACGCTGAAATGATCTGCCTCCTGTTTTACAACGTTTTTTTTCAATCAAGCAATTGGCAAGCAGAAACAATGCCATGTAACTGATGTGATTTAGTCACACATCACAAATAATGAATAAAAAATAGTCAAAGAAATACAGTAACCAAAGTGAGTAGTTTGCAGTAGACCCTTGGGCAGATATGTTCACATAAAGTATTTATGGTGAAATAATGAATACAGTCAGAAAATAGACTGTTCGCAGATCATTTAACAGAAAAAAAAACCCTGAGTTCTTTAAGTAATTTTTCCCATATATATTTTATCACAGAAAAAAAAATAAAGTGGTTCCATAGGAATATAATCACATTTATCTAGGCAACTGGGGGAGAAAACCCAAAGAATGGCCATTGGTTTAAATCATGTAGCCTTTGTACCTGTCTTTTTCACAGGTTCTTATGTACTCAGGTCATAAGAGTACACAACTTCTGAAGTCTTTGGTGCATGTGGAATTCTTTTCGCTGGGGGTTTATAATGTGCCTAGAAGTATAGGTTATTCCTGAAACAACTTCATATAATTTCAGTACCACTATGTAGTAATGGTACTTTCCCAAATCCAGACATAATCAGTTTCCATAGATTCATGTTCAGTGTGACACGCAGAATAAGCATGTTAATCAGTAAAATGGCAAGTTTTTTATAATTTTATTCTACCCCAGATATAGATGTGAGTGAATTTAAACAAAAGAAAAACAGATTCTATTTTTCACTCTTTGATTAATCTCTTACTCCCTAAACACAGCATTTGGGCTTCCCACTTGAAAATACCGTATTTGTAAGAGCTGATGGTTGAACTAAGCAGTGAGAGACTAATGACTCTTTCACTGTTGAAAGCAGTTTTTAGATAAATAGATAACTAAAATACAATTCAGGACACTTAGAGCCTGACACTTACATGAGAAATTAAAGGAAGGAAAGGCTTTTATAGGAATAATGCATATTTTAGGCATTTGTTACCTGTTTTTTTTTCAAGATTCTGAAAGATTTTTTCATTGAATACTTTTAATGTCTTTTTAGTTTAGGGTTTTTTATTTATTTCTTTTATTTTATTTCTTTTATTTTATTTCTTTTATTTTATTTTGGTGTATTTGGGGCATATTTCTGCTCAATTTGAAATGGAAAAAAAATAATTTTGTTCTTAATATCAAAATCTTGTCCCCAAATCTTGTGCAAGATTTCATTTGTTTCCTAACATAGAATTTCAGCCAAGTTGGCAGGTGTTAAAATATCTTTTTCCCACATGAGGGCATCAGTGTTGTTCCAACACGAGGTATGGAAGACAGGCACCTTGTTATGCTATTTAGATTCCTATTTTCAGAACGTTGTGTACATCAAAGTACACATAGCAATCCTTTTCAGTTATCTTCAGTTTTAGAGTGCAAAAGAAGTATTTAGGTATTTCTAAATGACTCCTGTTTTATTGCAAAATGGTGTGAACAACAAGATCTCCGTGGGTGAAATTCTGTTGACAGAAGTCACAGGAGTAGATCATAAGAGTGTAATAATTAGACTGTAAGCTACTGTTTGGCTTACACAAAATGCAATAACAACAATAACAACAACAGGCTGTAACCAGAAAAGGGATCTCATCAAATATCTAAGTGCCTGCAACTTGCTGCTGAAGCCTCACAGCTAATGGTAGAGGATGGCAGTGCAGGGGCCCAAAACCCGGCAATGTGCCTTTTTGCCCTTTTGCTCCTGTCAGCTGTCTCACTGAAGATGCGGGAGGTTAGCTATACCTTAGGGGGGTGTAAAGGAGGAGAGAGGGGAATGTCTCTGTTTTCAGGGGCTTTTTTTGGAGTAAGTACTTATTTATAGCTGCTAATAACCATGATTGGTTCTGTGCACACATAGTGCATTGCCCACTGTGGGAATGCTAGAAAATAATTGCAAAGGGCCAGATGCAGTGTATCTTTGTGAGAGTGTGGTAATCTTTCTACTACCGTTCATCTTAACTCTGTTTCACAATCCCAGTTTTCATGGTGCTCTTAGCTTTTAAAAATCTCATATGCCTGTTCCATTTAATCTTGCTGACTTCCTATCCAGCTCAGTAAGTCTTTTAATTGATCAGGCTGCTCCTCCTTGCTATATCTGGTTATTTATTTCTTTTTTTCAGACTAATGTTGTTATCGGCGGTGGTTATACATGTGCTCTAAACAAAATTCATTATGGTCCAGACATGTGGTCCAGTTGATATTTATCATCAGGACCATGCTTTAATTCTATTACTATGTATCAGGAAAGTTTTAAAATCATATAGCTCACTATCCATTGATAAAAAGGTAAATAGGATCCAGAAGATCCTTTCCAGATGAGTGTAGGTGTCTTCCCATAGCAAGTTAGTGTATTATTTAATCTTTTTCATATAGTAATTCTTTTGTGTCTTAAAATTATTTAATAAAACTGTGACTAAACAAGAATGCAGATTACTACCCCAGGCTACACTTCCCAGACATAATATAAAGAACCCGTTTCATGATATTTGGGAACAGCAAATAACTGGAACAGAATGTTTGTCCAGATGAAGTTTGGCTCTGGATATGTGTATCCTGTGGGCTTGGACCTGTTCAGATGTCAAAGCTGAGCTCACTTCTAATGTAAGTTGACAGAAGATTTATAAAATTGTATTTGAAGTAAGGTACCCTATCATTAATTAATAGTATTTTCCTATAGAAGCAAATAAATGAACCTTGCTTAAGACCCAGGAGTGCTACTTGTCTGCTACAGTAAATGAAAGAAACTGAAATAAATTATATGTTCATTTCCTCTACTGGCTTTAGGCTACTAGTTTATAGGAAAGAATAGTTGTGCTGAAAAAACTCACTGGAAGGCAACATTTTCATCTTAAAGATCTATATGTATAACAAATTATTCTGAGATGCACAGTACTTAAAAAAAAAAAGAAAAGAAAAGGCAAAAAAGATTTTAAACAGAAGTGATGCTTGCCAAGGGTGAAAACTGACAAATAGTTTGATGGAGGCTTTTTTTTTACCCAAGGTTTCCTTCATTTTCTTCCCCAACCTCTTCATAACTTTAACATCTCCAGCCCATTGTATAGATAAGCTTTATTTGTACGTGTCCTTGAGCCTGTGTGTGACTGTGAGGAGTATTTGTTTGGGTAGATGCATATGAATCAAAACTCACTGATGAGAAACGGTTGAGTAGATTCCCAAGGTATTCTCCCCGCTCTAAGTGAGCAGAGATTGTTTTATTTTAGTTTTTACTGATTCTTCAATCAGAATCAACAGATAATCTGTGACAGACTCAGTGAAATTAAGGGAAAACGTATAATAGCTCCTTAGATAGCACAACCGGCAGCTCCCGCTGACACACTTACAAATCCCCTCAGGTTCCCACTGAGGCAGACACCTATTGATTTCTTTGTTTTCCACCTTCACAAGTCATAGATTTCCCTGTCTATCTCCAAGGAAAGAATATAGTCAAACTAATTATATACTTAATTTGAAAAAGCAAAAGGGCAACAAGTAGTGAAAAATGTTTGCAGTGTGTTAGATGAATAGAAACTTGCTTCCGTATTTTTCATTTTTATCCAGCTTATCAAAAGTATTCTGACAAAGAGTAAATGAACCTTCTGCCCAGCTTAGTCAAGTTTAAATTATAGAGCTAGGAGAGTGAATACACAAACTTCACACTTTAACTTGTTGAAGACAGAACGGGATATCAGTATTTCCAATTTTCTTCATTTAATTTTCAGAAGGAAGCCAGGGATTTGGATCTAATGAAAAGCTTAGAACAGAGACTGAGGAGATCCTTATTTTCAGGTTGTTAGAATTCACAGGCCTGATAAAATTGTCTCCTCTCAGAGTTTCCAAGCACTAGGAAAAAAATAAATCTGCAAATGACATTGGCTGCAATACTGGTGTGCTGTCCACTTAATGCTGAATAAAGTCATCTTGGGAAAACCGCAAGAGAGCCGCACCTTTAATGTGCATCATTTTACACCATCCCTAAAATAATGATAATAAAATGGATATAATGAAGGCAAATGGGAGAAAGGCAAAAGATGAGAGGCAGAGAAATGGCAAATGAAAGACAAGTGTTAAGTTAAGTGGCTGACATTTACACTGGAGATCATAACCTTACACTGTGAGAATTGATAAATTGAAAAAAAAACCCAGCACCTCTTGTAATTTGGCATACCCTAAAAAAGGATGCTTAACATGTCATAAAAATCAAATGAAGCTTACTACACTACAATTTCACAATTGGATTATATCTTTATTTTAATTTTTTTAATTTTTATTTTCATAATGTATAGTTGGGTTTGAGAACCGGGAAAATGGAGAAAATGTGCAACGCAACTTCTAGAAAGAAGCCAAGACTGGCTATACAAAAGGTGTGCTTATTCCTTACAAGCTATTGCAAACATGACACTCATGCTTATATTTTAATGTTTTGTAATTAGAATATATTCAGAATTTTTTAGTTCTTATTTTTGGAACTTCTCCTATTTCGTTGTGTTCTTGAACTTGTCTGTATTCCAGTGTAGCTCTCCTGGTGAGTCTTTAAGAGTGATAGAAGGACAGAAAAATATTTCAATATATGTTAGCACAGGAACAGACAGATAAAACACTTCCTCTGCTTCTGAATTATGTTTGCAGTCTTTACTTCAACATCTCTAAAATATTTGAGACTTCGAAAGTGGTGTGTGGGATGTAAACAGTGAACGCTGTCACTCAACAAAACTGGTTTTGATTTGACTGAGATGTGAGCCTCTGAAAACACTGACTGTGTGCAGTGGGGTTTTGTTCATTGTGTACCATTTGAAAATGAGTTTACTGGGCATGTAAGGGTACACCAGCTGTATGAACTTCCATTCTAACCAAATACATTCAGGACAGTTTTGCAATTTGTGAAAAGACTGACAAAACATGTTCTAGACACCTCAGCAACATAAGGAAAAAAAAAAACAACCAACCAAAAACCAAAACCAGTATCTTTCTGTGCTATTAGGGAGAACATTCTGATGTCAACTTGCTGATATTTTCTGGAATTAGCTTTGTATTCCAGACATATTCTTCTGTGCATTTCACAGCCACCATCCTACCTGATAGTAGGATGGAGATTTTTCTCTCTGTATTTTCTCTCTATATTCTCTGGATGAAATATTCCAGTTGTAATTATCTGGAGAGCTGCCCACAACGGCAATTTAAAATTACATACGCTATTTATACATTTTATTTTTCTTTCCAGGAAGACAGATTCAAAGCTTAGAGAGTTAATATCTACTTTAGACTGTTTTTCCTTAAACTCCCAACCCTCAAATAACTAGTGCTATGTATTTGCACAGTACCTATAATGTATGTTTTAAATGCTCAGGTGCAGAATGCTGAGGTCAATGGTGTAGCTATGACTATTTCATATTCGCATTCTGCTCCTTTGTGAATTCACTAAAACTTACTTTCTACTTTTCTTCACCTTCTGTATTCTGTTGCTACTGTTGTAAAATCCTTCTCAGTTGCTAAAGAAATGAATAACAGCCAAATATAGAACAGACAAATGTCCCTAGACATAGCGTATTTTGCATAAACCCTAAAGAGTCAGGTGTTGTTATATTTTTTTTCCAATCTTCATCTTTTCCTCAGCACAGGCAATCAATGGGAAACAGATTTTGCAACCCGTAGAAAGTTGCGCTGAGATCACCAGGCTTATTTCCTTGAAGAGAGCATTATGCTCATTTAATCATCTCAAAACTCATTTCAGAAAGAAGTGCCTATAACATGAAAGGCTAGTGGCTGATCAGCTGCTCAGCCAATTTTCTTCTTTCCTGAGAACACGCTCATCATATAAACAGTTTCACTTAATGGCACAGACATCACGTGTCATTACCTGGAACCTCTCAAACACAGGAAGTATGGCTTGGTACATCACGCTAAGAAATACAATTACCTCTTCAAGTTATTTTTAATCAGAAACTCTGAAATGGATTCTGATTATTTTAAAGTAATTAGATTTATCTGCTTAGCATAATTTACCTTGGTTGCTCACCAGCTAAAGGAAACAAAACTTTGCTAGAGCCTAGTTCTCTACACACTGGTCAAGTTTTCATTGACTTCGTTGTTGCTGGTATATCAGGTTATCCTGTGTTTTCTGCCTGATCATCCCGTGTTAGACATGGGTGGGTAAAAAAGGAAGACATCTGGTCTATGTAAATCTAAACATGCCTTTCTCTTTTCCTAAATCACAAGGTCCAACACTTTGCTTGCCAGTATTTACCTTGCCAAGGTTGGCCCAAAGCCACAATTTGTCTACCAGCTTGCTTCCATACATACATCTTTCCAAAGGAGTGGTTCTTTCCTGTCAGATTCAAAACTGCATGTTAGGCAGGACTTTTATCGGCAGGCAAAAAAGCAGAGATATACACAAGGGACAGGGAAGCTTTATTCTTGAGGTTGTTCTCAGCTGACCTAAGAAACCTCAGCAAACACTTGAATATGGGGTGGCCATGCGCCAAACAGCTCCTTGATGCTTCTTACACGAGATGTATTGTATGAATCTATGATGCTTTGAAAGGTGGCTCTGCCTTCCCTCCCCAGCCCAGACAAGGTCCCCATCACGACACCACGGAGAGGCTTTTTGAGTGCAGATCCCTCCTCCCTCCTCTGGAAAGTAGTATTTTATAGTCTGGCTAAGTTCAGTTAAGTCAATTAATTCACATTTCAACTGTTTTTGTCCCAAATTTGGATATCCTTTTCCAATCTAAAGCTCAGCATAAAGGAAGATTGATTTTTTTGGGCTTGATTGTTTTGAAGTGATGGGCAGCACCTTTGTGTGTGTTCACGATCAACCCAAATTGCAGTTGCTTTCAGTAATCTTTCCTTGAGGAGTGTGTGCTTCAGAACGGCTCTACCAATTTCTTGTGTAACTAATTAACTGAAAAGACTCCTGCAACGTTTTTCTTTTTAATTAGTTGCACAGGGCTCCTTGTATTCCTCTTCCTTTCTGTCTGTTTCTCTCTCCCCCTCTCCTTCTTTCCCTTTCTCTCTCTGTCTGCTTTAATAAATGAACCCATGAAGGTGGAGTATAAATTACAACAAACTCCATAATGTAAACAAACAATGATGACACACTTGTTCAATTTTGCTTCTGCCATTTTGTGAAGGAAATTGAGTGTGTGTATCCAGTGATTAAATAAACATCATTCATAGGAAGTCCTAATTTGGGATCCCACACTACCCCTGCCCTCTTCCCTAGCTCTGAGCTACAGAACGTCAGAAGGCCAGGCTTATGCTGAAATACACCCATCTGCTCATCTGATTTGGAGCTTCCACGCTTTTGGCATTGCCATTCTTAGAAAGTGACTAAACCTAACACTGACTGGGTAACTCTGCCTTCTTTTACCTCAAATGATAATAATGTTTTCTCTATTTTATTACAGTCTCTTGAGATTGTGACTGATTTGCATATTCTCTAACATTTAATTAACGATGTCACTTTCCCAGTGCCTTGAAAACTGTTTTCATTTTTTCCTCGGCAGGCCTCCAACAATTACCTCCCATATTTTCTGCTGCAGTCCTTTTTATTACTTTAATGACAAATAATTGGACAGATTCTGAGTAATGAGGGTGAGAGCCAAAGGACTGTTGCATAGGAGACGGCTGCTTGTTACAAGACACTTTTAGTGGTCTCTAAATCAGATAGACAAGTAGAGTAATGATCATCTTGCAGTAATGAGACACAATTAAGAATCGCTGCAGCAAATGACAGAGCAGTTCATTGAACAATAACCTCCCTCTTCCTTTTTTCCAAAGAAGATCGAAGCTTAATTATAGCATCGCCATTTGCAACGCTGTAGTTAAAGTTGTGTCAGCATTTCCATTATAAACCTGCTACTTTCAAGGGTTTATAACTCACATACAAAAAAAAAAAAAATAAAAATCTGCTTTGAGCTGGAAATTTCCTTGCGGAGCCTTTCATTTTGTTACTTAATTTTAATGATTTATTTATTTATTTTACAAAATGGACCAGATCCACATCTGTTCTAAATAGGCATACCTTCATTGGTGTGACTGAAGCTATAGTAACTTGCATTTGCTGAGAATCCTGCTCAGATGCTGTATGAGCCCACATGTAACAATGCACAGAGACCTGGCACTTCAGTTGGGGAGCAGCAAATTCTGCTTTGGAGAAAAACATTCCTCTATGCCGTTTTTGTGGTGGGGAGGAAAGGAGGGCAGTCAGTGCCTTGCAGAGATGGGCCTATACAGTCAAGTTCTCCAGAGAGCTCATCTGCCATTTAAATATCTAAGTAAGTGGCCAGCTTTTCTATATAATAACCATTATAAGTGTTTCTGAGTGCTCATGTAACTCTAACTGCTTCTGTGAGATTCACCCTTGAGGTGATTCTGATGTCATAATCTGCCATTCAATGCATATGTCAAAGGATTATTGTCACCATGAATAGACCAGGCAGGAAGGAGAAGGCTGGTTGGAAAGCAGGCACTGTTTTACACATAAATATCCTCTATAATGAACATAGATTAAAAGAGAGAGTGAGAAAGAAGTAAATGGCAGCATAATGAGCTTTTGGGAAAATATGCTGTGCTAGACTGTTTTCCTGAGTATGAGTGGCTATTTAAGTTGCAAGGGTGACAGAAGCAGCAGACAGAACCTAGTGAATTCTAAATAATGGTGAATTCTTCATACGTGCCTTGAACCCTTCCACCTTATCTCCACAATGAATTAGAAATAGATGCTTCTGCATTGCTAGTGAATTCACTGGTTGTTGGCCTTTGCTATAATCTTAAATTCATGTAAACAAGAGTCATTTGCATTTTATTATCTGCATACTTCAAAATCAATTATGGTTCTCTACAAAATCTAACAGGGTGATGGGCTTTACTATTTTTGTGTAATCAGAACAGGTGCTTTGGACATGTTATTTACCAATAAACCAGTTTTATGAAAACTCCATAATTACAGGTCATCACTTACTGTAACACACAGTAACTGCCGTTCACTATATGAGAAAAATAGATTTGTTACTTTATCGCCCAGAGCCTAAGCCGGATACAGCTGCTTTGATCTTTTGCAGCGTAACTGTCAGTCAGTTGGATATCTCTGTTTAGCTGTTCTGTGGCATGGGGGAATTGTCCACTAACCAATATGAGGAATAACTTGGCCCAGTTTTGACCCCTTCCTCTGAAAATGGAGTTCACTGTCAGAAAGGCCTTGTGTTTTCTCGCTGCTATTGAGTGTCATTGCTCATTAGCTTTGGGAATAATTGCTGCCTGATGCAACCACAAATGACCCGGTGCTATTTGGAGTCTGTTGTACCTGCGTTACACTGGAGGGTTCCAAAGGGGGCCTTCAGGAGAAGGCAATGGTTATAGAGAAAGGACAGCCAAATGCAGGCATTCCTGCTGCATTGCATCATTCTGTCAATGCAAATAAACTGAAAAAACAGTTCAGTTCCTCAGTATACCCACACAACTGCTGCATTAATTTTAGCCCTTGGAATTAAAATGAAGAAAGGTTACAACTGCTACTTCATGTCTTCATATAATTAAAATGTTACACACCAGCATTTTTGGGGGTTTCTCAGCTTCCCAGACAGCAACTGAGAATGTCACTGTTGTGACAGCGATGTCTTGGAAATTCCTGAAGTACGTTGAAGATAATTTCTTGTCATAAATACTCAGTGAGCCAACTAGGAAGGACGCTCTGCTAGACTTGCTGTTTGTGAATAGAAAAGGACTCGTGGGACATGTAACGGTAAGTGTCTGTCTTGGCCACAGTGATCACACAATGGTTGAGTTTAAAATTTTTGGTCTAATGAGAAAAAGGTTCAGTAGAATTGCTACCTGCGATTTTAAGAGAGCAAACTTTAAGCTCAGGGAGCTAGCTAGAAGTGTCCCCTGGGAAACTGCTTTTGAGGGCTTAGGAGTCCACAAGTGCTGGTCAGTCTTTAAGAATCACCCGTTAGAAGCACAGGAGCAGGCAAGCCCGCTGTGTAGAAGTCAAGCAAGTGGGGCAGAAGACCAGATTGGCTGAACAGGGAATTCTTCATGGAACTCAGGAATAAAAAGAAATTATATGATCTCTGGAAGCAAGGTCAGGCTTAGCCAGAAGATAATAGAGCTGTGGTTTATATATGCAGGGAGAAAACATGAAAGGCCAAAGCTCAACTAGAGTTGAAACTGGCCAGTGTTGTGTCAGACAACAAAAAAGGCACTTTTAAGTATTTCATTAACAAGATGTGGCCTAAGGAAACTATTGGACCAAAATTTGATGAAGATAGTAATTTAACTAATAAGGATGAGGGAAAAGTGCACTCACTCAAAGTTTCTTTTGCATCACTAGTCTTCACTATTAATAATAGATCTTGGGCTGCCCACTGCTCTGAGTGGGAGGACCATGAATGTGGGAACAGTGACTTTCCATTTGTGGACACTGAAATTGTAAGGGAGAAATTATATCAGTTGAATGTTCATAAATACATGGGGTTGGATGGGATTCATCCCAGAATACTGAAGGAGTTTGTGGATATTACAGCAGGACCCCTCTCCATGATCTACTAAAGATCTTGGGGGTCTTGGGAGGTCCTGCTGACTAGAAGCTAGCCAATGTTACTGAAATTTACAAGAAAGGCACGAGGGAAGACCCAGAAAACTACAGACCTGTCAGTCTAATCTCAGTAGCTGGAAAAATTATGGAGAAGACTATACTGGGTACTATTGAAAGGCATTTAAAGAATAGTGTAAACATCAGGCACAGTCAACCTGGGTTCACAAAGTGAAAGTCTTCTTTAACTAATTTAATATCCTCCTATGATAAGGTCACCCACCTAGTAAATGAAAGGAAGGCAGTTGATGTAGTTTTTCTGGATTTTAGTAAGGCTTTTGATACTGTCCCTCACAGCATCCTTCTGGACAAGTTGTCCAACTGTGAGATGTGCAGTTACATGGTGTGCTGGGTGAAGAACTGGCTGGGTGGCAGGGCTAAAGGGTTTGTTAAATGGGACTACATCCAGCTGGTGACCAGTCACCAGAGGTGTTCCTCAGGATTTGATTCTAGGGCTAGTTTTGTTCAATATCAATGATCTGGATGCAGGAGTTGAGTGCACTGTTAGCAAGTTTGCCTATGATACTAAACTGGGAGGTGCTGTTCAGTCTCTTGAGGGACAAGAGGTCGTGCAGAGGGATCTAGATAGATTGGAGCATTGGGCAATCATCAACAGCATGAAATTTAACAAGAACAAATGCCAGATTCTGCACCTCGGATGGAATAACTCTGTGCACAAGTATAAACTGGGAGAGAAGTGGCTGGAGAGCAGTCTTGCAGAAAGGGATCTGGGGACGCTGGTGGACATCAGGCTCAAAGTGTGTCAGCAGGGTGCCCTGGCAGCCAAGAGGGCAAACCACATCCTGGGGTGTATCAAACACAGCACAACCAGCCAGTCAAAAGAGGTGATTATCTCACTGTATTTAGCCTCATCACGGATTCACCCTGAGCGCTCTGTGTAGTTCTGGGTCCTACAATTTAAGAAGGAGGGCCACAAAGCTGGTGGAAGGGCTGGAAGGCATGTCCTGTGACAACAAGCTGAGAACTTTGTGTTTGTTTAGTTTGGAGAGAAGAAAGATGAGGGGCAACCTCATTGCTCTCTACAGCTTCCTGAAGAAGGGAAGTGGAGAGGGAGGTGCTGAGCTCTTCTCCCGGGAATTCAGTGATGAGTGATAACGGTTCAAGGCTGCACCAGGAGAGGTTCAGACTAGACATCAGGAAGCCTTTCTTTACCAAGATGGTGGTCAAACACTGGAACAGGCTCCTTAGAGAGGTGGCTGATTCCTCGAGCTTACCAGTGTTTAAGAGGCATTTGCACAATGCCCTTAATAACATGCTTTACTTTTGGTCAGCCCTGAATTGGTCAGGCAGTTGGACTAGATGATCGTTGTACATCCCTTCCGACTGGAATGATTTTATTCTCATCACTACATTCCTGGAAGTTTATTTCCGTGATTAAGAAGGGTAAGCTTGAGGCAAAGATTTTTAGAGCTGTGGCAATTGTTTTAAGATCACTATGCTGCTTGCATCTTGTTTGCATATCTTGCATTTATGATACAGATTGTGCTGTGGGGTGTTGCTCTTTGACCAGGTTTGTAACACACATAAAAATCTTGAATAGACTTAACTTTTAATGTTGACCATGTCTAATAAAATATGTACCAGTTTTATCACAGGACCTTATCTGTATATCCAGAATTAAGCTACACATTAAGATAAATGTAAAGATATTAAAGATCAGATATGAAGTCAGTATATGATAGCAGCTTTAATCCTTCCTCTAGTAACTTATTTATTCTTCCTTTTTTAAACCCAGGAGAGTTCTCAGGTATTTCTAGCAACCAGATAATGAGAATCTGAATATGTGAAAACTGCGAAGAAAACTGTCATATATTTTGGAGATGATGTAGAATTTTTATTTACAAAGTGAAGGGGAATACTAAATATATATATATTTTTTTTTTTCCCCAGAAATATTTCCAGTTATTTACTTCTTTTTTTTCCTTTTTTTTTTTTTTTTAAATTTCACTTTAAAATGCCACTTTTAACAACACTTTCCGTCTTGGAATAACTTCATTTCCTTTGAAACTCTTAATAAGAATTTCTGATCAGCTACAACTTAGAGCCTTTTTTCACTTACACAGCTAAATGTCAGCTTTTAGGACAAAGGGAGCCATTAAAAGGAAGATCTACGTGAATATTCAAGGGCTAGCAGTATTTAAATTTATGAAGTTGTATTCTTCATGAGAACAGCATTATTGGGAAACTAATGGCAATTTTATTAGTTTTCACAAATGAATCTGAGTGTGATGCTTTGCTCAATGAGCAGTTATGGACAATTCCATGTTAGCATGTCAAAGAGCGCGCAAGAAAATACATCTTCTGTGTAGTATTTCACACTTGTAAAATGATACAACTTTTGACCACTGATTTTAATGAATCATGGACTTGTTTTAGTCCACTTGCTTTGCTTGCACAATTTCACACTTGGAATCAGAAAAATTGGTTTGCCTTATTTTGTAATGTGTGCATTTTTCACATTGATTTGTTGTTTAAACTTTATATTCAGAGTACTGTAAAAAGACCTTCTAGCTCTGTTGTTCTTCCCTTACTTAAGCCTCTAAGGTAGGAAATGTATGCCCAATACAATCTGAGAATAATGCCTTTTGAAGAGTCCATGAACTGGGAATCCAAAAACTGAAGGTCCTTCAGTAGTTACTTTTTAAATTTGTGTTTTGCAGATATGGGTACTTGATGATTACAACAGTTGATCCAGTTGTACATAAGAACAATCAATAACTATTAAGATTTTTATATGCTGCTCCATTCAGAGAATCACAGGATGCTTGAAACTGGATGGGACCTCTGGCAGTCAACTCGTACAACCCCCCTGCTCAAGAGAAGAGCACTGGAAGTGGCTGCCTTTGCTCAGTCCCTACACCTGCTGCTCTCCTCCGCGTGGAAGCTCAAAGAACAAGCCATCTGCCAGCATACACTGCTGCAGGGGGTTATTCCTCCCAAGGGGCAGGAATGCATTTTCCTTTATTAAACTTGATGAGCTTTCTGTCAGTCTTTTCCTCCAGCCTGTTGAGGTCCCTCTGGATAGAACATGACACTAGCATATCAGCTGCTCCTTCCAGTTTTGTGTCATTGGGGAACTTGTTGAGGGCATGCTCTGTCCTGTCATCCAGATCATTAATGAAGATGTTGTACCCAACCTATCACAGTCTCTAGCAAAATGGTGAAACACTGGCACAGGTTGCCCAGCGAGATGGTAAATGCCCCATTCCTGGAAACATTCAAGTTCGTATTGGATGGGGCTCTGAGCACTGTTCAATTATGTGAACTGTTGGTGGATGAGGCCAAAAAGAAAGACTGGGTAGTATTCCAGGAACACTGCTGAAAGACAAAATGAATTATATAAACTGGACCTGGTATTCATTAAAGAAGACCAGGAAACCAGACCAGGAGACCTGATCCAGTTGAAGATGCCCCTGTCCATTGCAAGGTTGGACTTGATGACATTTCAAGGTCCCTTCCAACACAAATAACTTTATGATTCTATGATAAATGGGATTGGAAACAGTACTAATCCCTGGGTGCTCCACTAGTTACTGGCCTCCATCAAGACTTCATGCCACTGATCAACACCCTCTGGGCCTGGTTGTTCAGCCAGTTTTCAATCCACCTCACTGTCTGTTCATCCAGCTGGTACTTCATCAGCTTCTCTGTGAGAATTTTATGTGAGACAGTGTCACGAGCCTTCCTGAAGTCTAGGTGGGAAATACGTGCTTCCCTCCCTTTGTGTACCAAGCAAATAATTTCATCATAAAAGTTTATGACAGAATCACAGAATGGTCGAGTTTGGAAACGACCTCTGGAGGTCATCTGATCTAAATCCCTGCTTATGCAAGACTGCCTAGAGCAGGTTGCCCAGGATGTTGCCCAGATGGCTTTTGAGTATCTCCAGCAACGGAGTCTCCAAAACCTCCCTGGGAAATCTGTGCCAGTGCTCAGTCACCATCACTGTAAAAAAGTGTTTCCTGATGTTCAGGAGGAACTCTGCATATTTCAGTCTGTGCCCATTGCCTTTGGTCCTGTTATTGGGCAGCACTGGAAAGAAACTGGCTCTGTCCTCTTTGCACCCTCCCTTCAGGTATTTATACACGTCAGAAAGCTAAGGTAGACAATATCCACTGCTTTCCCCTCCATGAAGACCGTCATTTCATCATAGAAGACTATCAAGTTGGTTAAGGGTGACATCTCTGTTGTGAATATATGCAGAGTGCTACTGGTTTCCAGGATTAGTTGTTTCATCACTTTCCCAGGGATTAAGGTGAGGCTGACCTGGCTATAGTTGCCTGGGTCCTTCTTGCTATTCTTGAAGACAGGAGTGACATTTGCTTTCCTCCAGTCTTCAGGCTCCTCTCCCAGTTGCCATGATCATTCAAAGATTATTGAGAGTGACCTCGAAGTGGCACCAGTCAACTCCCTCGGTACTCATGAGCGCAGCCCATCGGGTCCCATGGACTTATGTATGTCCAGCTGGTGAAAGTGCTTGCTGAGCCACTTTCCGTAATTAACCAGCAGTCCGGGCAAACCGGGGAGGTCCCAGTTGACTCGTGTCTAGCAAATGTGATGCCCATCTACAATAAGGGCTGGAAGGATGATCTGGGGAACTACTGTCTGTTCCTGCCTGTCAGTCTGACCTCAGTGCCTGGAAAGGTCATGGAACAGACCATCCTGAGTGCCATTATGATGCACATGAAGGACAACCAGGCGATCAGGCCCAGTCAGCTTGGGTTCATGAAAGACAGGTCCTGTTTGACAAACCTGATCTCCTTCTATGTCCGGGTGACCACCTTGGTGGATGAGGGAAAGGCTGTGGATGTTGTTTACCTGGACTTTAGTAAGGCCTTTGATACAGTTTCCCACAGCATCCTCATGGAGAAATTGGCTGCCCATGGCTTGGATGAGAGTATTCTTGGCTGGGTTAAAAACTGTGTGGGTCGCTGGCCCCAGAGAGTGGTGGTGATTGGAGTTAAATTCAGTTGGTGGCCAGTCATGAGTGGTGTTCCACTCATGCTTGGTATTGTGTCCAGTTCTCTTTAATATCTTTATCAATGATCTGAATGAGAGGATTGAGTGCACCCTCAGTAAGTTTGCAGAGGATACCAAGTTAGGTGGGAGTGTTGATCTGCCTGATCTGCTTGAAGGTAGGATGGCTCTAGAGAGTAATCTGGACAGGCTGGATCAATGGGCTGAGGCCAACTGTATGAGGTTCAACAAGGCCAAGTGCCAGTTCCTGCACTTGGGTCACAGCTGAGGCCTCACCTTGAGTACCGTGTCCAGTTTTGGGCCTCTCACCACAAAAAAAAAAACATTGAGGTGCTGGAACATGTCCAGAGAAGGGCAACAAAGCTGGTGAGGGGTCTGGAGAATAAGTCTTATGAGGAGCAGCTGAGGGAACTGGGATTGTTTAGCCTAGAGGAAAGGAGGCTAAAGGAAGACCTTATCACTCTCTACAACTACCAGAAAGGAGGTTGTAGAGAGGTGGGGGTCGGTCCCTTCTTCCAAGTAACGAGTGATATGACCAGAGGAAATGGCCTCAAGTTGTGCCAGGGGAGGTTTAGACTGGATATTGGGAAAAATTTCTTCCCTGAAGATACTGAAAGGGTTATTAAGCCTTGGAACAGGCTGCCCAGGGAAGTGGTTGAGACACCCTCCCTGGAGGTATTTGAAAAATGGGTAGACATAGTGCTTAGAGATATGGTTTAATGACGGTTTTTGTCAGAGTTGGGTTGATGGTTCGACTAGATGATCTGAAAGGTCCCTTCCAAGCTGGGCAATTCTATGATTCTATGATTCTATGCTTAAATATTCTCTAACCCGATCTTCTTCCACCAAGGGTAAATCTTCCTCGCTCCAGAGTATCTCCCAGGTCTCTGGGGCCCGTGAATCCTGAAAATCAGTCTTGTTAGTTAAGACTAAGGTGAAGAAGGTATTCAGTACCTCAGCCTTTTCCATGTCCTGTGTAATCAGGTCCCCTGTCTTGTAGAGCAATGGCTCTACTTTTCCTTAATCTTTTTTTTGTCACCTATGTACTTATATAAGACCTTCTTTTTTGTCTTTGATATCCTGGAAAATTCAACTCCACTTGGGCTTTAGCTTTCCTAATTTCATTCTTGCATGAAGTGTCTCTGTTCCTCCCAGATTACCTGTCGTTGCTTCCACCCTCTGTATGCTTCCTTTTTTGTCTTTGAGTTTTGCTAGGAGCTCCTTGTTCATCCATGCAGGCCTTCTGGCATTTTTGCCTGACTTCATGTTCATTGGGATGGACTGCATTTGAGCTTAGAGAGGGTGAGGTTTGAATATTAACCAGATTTCTTGGACCCCTCTTCCCTCCATGGCCTCTTCCCAGGGAACTCTTCCAAGCAGATCGCCAAAGAGGTCAAAGTCTGGTCTACTGAAGTGCAGGCTTGTGAGCTTGCTTATCACCCTCCTCCCTGCCCTCAGGATCCTGAACTCTACTATCTCATCATTCCTGGAGCCAAGGCTACCTTTGATCTTCACATCCCCAACAGCCCCTCCGTGTTGGTAAGTGTGAGTTCCAGCAGAACACCACTCCTCCTCTGCTCCTCTATCACTTGGAGGAGGAAGTAATCATCAATGCACTCCAGGAACCTCCTGGATTTATATTGCCCTGCTGTCTTGTCCCCGCAGCGGTGGGGTAGTGTTTGAAGTCCCCCAAGAAGACTAGCGCCTGTGAATATGAGTCTATGTCTGTCTGCAGTGGATATGATCCACTTGTTCTTCCTGGTCAGGAGACCTATAGCAGACACCCACTATACTGTCACCTTTACCTGTCCTCTCTTTAATCCTAACTCATAAGCTCTCAGTTGGTTCCTCACCCATTCCCAGGCAGAGCTCCGTGCACTCTAGTTGCTCTCTCACATGAAGGGCAACTCTTCCTTGTCTTCCCATCCTGTCTTTCCTAAAGAGCCTGTATCCTTCCATTGCAAGACTCCAGTGATGGGAGCCATCCCACCACATGTCCATGATCCCAATAAAACTGTAGCCCTGCAACTGCACACAGTTTTTAATTTGTCATGTTTATGCCCCATACTGCATGCATTAGTATACTGGCACCTTAGAGACGTACTCCAGTATGTTAAGTGTCTGGAGAGGCTTTGGGGGGATTTCTCCATAATGGCACTTCCTTGGTTACATGCAAAAAGCCCCATTTTGTTGATTTTATGATCCCTTGCTGTCACATCACCCTCTGACCTTTGCTTAGAGATCCTGTTGGTCACTCCCTCATAGGACTGCTGATTACTCTCCCCCTCCCCCACCATTCTTCATTTAAAGGCATCTTTATAAGGTCAGCCATCTCATTGGTGACAATAGCTTTGCCCAGCTCAGTGAGGTGAATCCCATTTCTCCCAAGCAGACACTGATCTGCAAACAGGGTCCTATGATCACAGAACCCAAAACCCTGCCACCAACACCAGTTCTGCCGGCAGTTACTGATTTGTGCTACTAGTGCCCTTCTCAGGATAGTCAAGGATGCTTCTGCTCATAACATTGCTAAATAAAGAGTTTGGACTTCTTCAAAGTAGTAGTTGAAAAATTAAAATGGCCTTTTGTCGTCATATGAGATTCCTGTATTTTGTGTACTATGGAAGATACCTTATTTGGAAGTGCCTTTAACAGTTGGGGCTGGAAGAGGTGATCTTTAGGTATGCTTTCTGCATTGCTATAGACAGTTCTGGGTCTTGTTGCTTCTTTTGTGTGCTCTTGACGCTTCTGAGTATATTCAAAAATAGCACTATACATGTCAAATGCAAATCTTAAAATCAAACTTTTTAAACATAGGTCAACTCTTTGGGAAGAAGGGAAAATGGCATAAAATATGTTTCTTTTTTCCCAATGGTAGCTTTGAAGACAATAGGGAATATTTCTTCTTTCTTTTACAATCTGTGCAAGAAAAATGGTTGCCCACTCTGCACTTTCATGGCTCCTTTAACAGCTAAAATGTCAAGCTCTGAATCATTCTAGAGTGTGACTTGATGTGCACGGTGTTGGAACGGTGTTGGAAAGAAGCTATGGGCTATGTTTGGTCTGTGTGGACTGTGTTCATCGACTTTAAATGCACCATTGTCAAAAATGAGTTTGCCTCAGCAGCTATGTGATGTTAGCTCTTCAGCACTTGGTGAATAGCTTGACTTGATCCATAAAGCCTGAAAATGAAAGGGACTTATTCAGCGTATACTGACATATTTAAAGGAAAGTAAAGAATGACTTCATCTTTTACTGCTACTATGTAGGGTAAAGGGTCATTAGATTAAAAATAAAACAAAACCCTGCCAAAACTTTGACTTATTTGATGGCTTTCTACAAAATCTAAAGCATTACGCACGTAGCTAAAACTATGCCACGCAGACACTCCTTATCCTTGCCCCGCCTTTTTCACAGGCAGTACATACCTGTATGTGTGTATGTATATGTATGTATAAATCCACATACAGAAAAGCTAGAATTTTCAAAGCAGGTGAGCCCTTCTTTTCTCATTCTACTGCTCCAATGCCTTTTTAGTTTCAGTTTTCACTGGTAAGGTTTACCCACTTGCCTACCCGTCACCTAAGCCTACTAGCAAATTCTGTGGGAGTGAAGCAAGTTAGAGATCACTTAGTGTCAATTAAGAGATACACAGCTCCATGGGATGAGGGTGATGAAGGAGCTAGTTGATGTACTTGTGAGGTGACTCAAAAGGATAAACCAACCCTTTGAAGGAAGGTTCCTGATGACTGAAAGAAGGCAAATGTTGCAACTACCTTCGAGAAAGGTAAAAAGTAGGGTCCAGGCAACTGCAGGCAACCTGGGAAGCTTCAGGAACAAACCTTCTTAGAAGTAATTTCTAAACACTTGAGGATCAAGAAGGCTATTGTCATATGCCACATGGGTTTACCAAGAGTAAATAATGCCTGACCAACCTGACAGCTTTCTGTGGTGATGTGACTGGCACTGTGAACAGGGCAGTGAGTATTGTATACTTTGACTTTATCAAGACTTTTGACAGTCTCCCAGTCTCTTTATAACCAACTTGGTAATATACAAGCTGGTTAACTGAATGATAGGTGATTGGAAAACTGGCTGAACTGCTGAACTCAAAGCGTTGATACCAGTGGCACAAAGTCCAGTTGGCAGCCATAAGTAGTGGCACCTCTCAGAGATCAATACTGTGAACATCACCGCTTAATGTCTCCCTTAACATCTTAGATGATAAGATGGAGTGCATCCTCAGGAAGTTTGTGGACAAAACCGAATTGGCTTCAGTGGTCAGTACACTGGAGGGCAGGGTCCCTAGCCAAAGAGGCCTGGAGAGTATGGACAGATGGGCTGGCAGGCATCTCATGGAGTCAGGCATCTCATGAAGCAGGACAAATACCAAGTCCTGCATCTGGGGTGGAAAAACTCCATGCAACAATATGGGCTGAGGGCCAGTTGCCAGTGAAACGGCTCTACAGAGGAGGACCTGGGGGTCCTAGTGGACAATAAGTTGAATGTGAATCGGAGCAGCCTACTTGCATCCTCAGCTGTGTTAGAAAAGTGCACCCAGAAGGTCTGGGGAAATGATCCAGTATTTGGCACTTGTGAGACTATGTCTACAATGCTGTGTCTAGCTTTGGGCTCCCCAGTACAAGAAGAATATTGACATACTCAAGTGAGTCCAGTGGAGGCCACCAAGATGGTCAGGGGCCTCGAGCACACAGCATAAGAGGAGAGGCTGAGAGAACCAAGTCTGTTCAGCTCAGAGAAGAGAAGGCAAAGGGGAGACCTTATTGCTGTCTTACAACTATGTAGTATATCGATAGAGAGAATGTGGATCCAGACTCTTGGAGGTGCATGCTGGTAGGATGAGAGGTAACAGACAGAAATTGTATTGTGGAAAATTTTTATTTCTATATGTTAAGATTTATTTTGTTTTCTGTTAATACGATCACATCCTGGAACAGGCAGAGAGAGCGTGGAACATCTGTCCTTGGAAGTGTTCAAGACTCCACAAGACTCGCCCCTGAACAGCCTGTTCTAATTAGATTTGCTTTGAGCAAGAGCTTTGTCTAATGATGTCTGGAGGTCCCTTTCAAGCTAAATTATTCTGTGATTCTACAGGTATCACTGAAATTCATATTTTCAGGTGGTCAGCTTTGCAAAAATTGGACACTCTGCTTAAAAATTCCAAACCAATATATATTTCTGTGGCATACGTAAGAAAACACTCGTAATGTTAAAGAACATGCAACTGATCATTTAAGAAGTTGGAATACCCAATGCTGAGTGTATGAATTTAAAATGTCCAGAAGGATTTAATGTACTATCCTAGCACTAAGCTCAGCTGCCTTATATAATTTCTGTTCTTTACATTTCCCGAGTTGATTTTTTTTTAATAAACAGCACATACATGCTGCCAAAGTTCTAAGTAGGTATGTGGAACACTTATTAACAATTTGAGACTAAATAAGTTTTCTATTCATAACCAAAGCATTTTCTCTAGAAGTCTTCTCAAAATTATTCCCTGTCATGTGTATATGTGTATAACCACACACATCTTCTAAAGACCAGCAATTATCCCTGTTTCATAACTTCCTGATACTTTTGAATTTGGTTTATAATAAGACAATATACTTTATTCAGCAGATTTGTTTTAATCTAATTACATAGGTGAATAAAAATTGCTGCATGCTGTTGCATCTAATGTAAGTTATCTATTATTCACACCACATTTACTTTTAATATTCATGCAGATTCCCTTTGACATAACCTACTGTGTCACAGTTAATCCAATAAAGATAAAATATAGCTCAGCAAAACACCAGTCGATTCCAGCATTCTGGTAATTATTAAAGACTATTTCACACTGGTTCCTTCAATCAGTGCATTTCCCTTTGGATGTGATAGTGTTCCTCTTTGAAGCTTTCAATCCTCCCAGTGGATTCCGGGGAACATTCAGGCACTTTTTTAGTCTCTGGGTCTCTGAGGCAGTTCAAAGAGCACAACAAGCCATCACTGGTTTATCCTCAAAGGCTGACAGTGCCTGTTTGATGTATGGTGACTTAAAAAGTCATCTCTAGCAAAGCATGTGTTTGCTACCAGTCTATTGAATCAGCCGTTTATCAGCTAATCTGTATGCACCCAGCATGCCTGCTAACAGATCCAAGGATGGAACACAGTCTCCTCCTGGACCTACTATTGATTTGATTTCCCTCTCTAATTTCATAGTGGTTTTGGTGTCCAGTTATTGAAGCAACCTTTTGCCTTATAAAATAAGCACATATGCAGCATTGTGGTGGTTGTGAGTTTGTGTACAAGAGGTGAGAGCTAAGACTTTGCAGTGATTCAGTTCCGGCAGGACTTGTCTTTTGCTCGATCCTCAGTAGTCTGCAGCCCCGCCGGCCAGGGATCATGAGACACACATGTGGTGCTGTAGATATTTTGGTTTATAAATTTTAACTGTAGAACTGCCAAGTTTGAGGCAGTAACATCCAAGTATGGGTGATTTTATAATTAAGATCAACACTGGTGCTCCACTTTTCTGTTGGTCAGTGATTGACAATAACTGTTTTTTGTCACTTAATGAGGGAGTATTAATAATTTTCATGTATTCTGTATTTTCCTATGTACCACAATCTGGAAGAAATGAACTAGTACCGATTACAATGTGGTGCATGTTTTTCATAGGAATGTTCCTAGGTAGCTGTTGCTAGAGCTGAGAAGGACACTCAAAACCCGTCCCATCACACAAACCCAAAATTATTAAAAATGTTTCTACCTAGTAAGAATTTGATATCTTTTCAATAAGTGGCTGATTGCCTCTTAAAACAGTGGTGGTGACTCTGTCCTCCACCTTAGCTTCTAACATTCCTTGCAGGTACAAGATGACTACCTGTGGACCCTGTCAGCTTGTCACAGACCAGCAATCTAATTCTTGATGATGGTGCGTATTGGCCATTTCTGTTACCACATAAAGGCAGAAACAGTTACCTTGTAGCTTTTTCTGCAATCTTTCTTTTGGAAAGAGTACGTCTGAACTCAGTGAACCATATTAGGGTAGCTACCAAGACTATATTTCCCATCGTTCTTGCCCTGAAGCATAGCCAGTGACACAGAGTGGATATGATGGACAGAGTGGATATGAAGGGCAGCACGGTGTGATCTTCTGATATGCATTCACTTTAATGTTTTTTGGAAATGCTGTTTTCATGGCTGCCAGGTATAAACTTGCCTTTCCACTTCTCCAAAGATTGAGGAGGATGTGAAAGTAGTGTCTCTATCTCTGGTGGTGCCAGTGGGACATTTATGAAATTTTTAAACCTGTTTGGGCTTTCACTGCAGACATATTTTATAACTCTTAATGTGCTATAAAAGTGAGCTTTGGCCTGACTGTATTATAGGACAGGCCTCTGAGTTACAATTATCTCCTTAAAACAAATGAGATTCTGAATGACATTAAAAAGTATGGTAAGGCGTGAGAACATCAGCTTCTTTCCTTGCTTGTTTCTAATATCATGTGGTTCCCTCCTGACAATTTTCTTCATATGAACTAAAACCCTTTGCTCCCAAGGTATTAGTCTTGCCACATCTATTACTGCCTCTACTATTAGTGCATCTCATGATCTAATACTTTTCCCTACAAAAGTGCCTGAGAGCACTGCTCTATTGAAATATGCTATTACTCGTACACAAGGTGGAAAAAGTCTTATCTGGAAAAACAAAAAATGCTATTGGATGGTTCCAGTGCCTAAGAATGTACAGGATCATGAAGAAAATACCCGAACAGTTAATATCAAGAATAGATCATGCACCACAAGCTTCATAGTGAATGAATGCAAAATGGGTGCATTTGATAAAAAAGTGGATTAAACAGTTTTATAAAACTTTTTTTTTTCAATTTTGATTTTTTTTTCATATTCACTTCTGCTTTTGTTGTTGTTTTTTTTTTTTTTAAACTTGCTTTCTGTTTTTACTGACTTTCCATGTGTTTATTTGAGAGCTGTTAGATACAAAGGTATAAAGCTACTCAGAGGTATTCAGGAGATTTTGGATTCTGAAACCAGCAGTTCTAGGCAACTGGGGCTACTACGATGCCTTTTGTAATGCCTTGAGAAATGTAAGCTTTGCGGCTCAGGAGGACTGAATCACCAACATTATTGCAAGCACACGTGCCATTTACAGATGTCCCATGTGGACTGCTTTGACTAATAGATGAGGAATTAAAGAAAACAAATGAGCGTTCTGAACTAGCACTCTGGGGTTAGGGAATAGCAGAGCTGGGTGTTTTTACTATTTCATGTCCTCTGTGGAGTGGTAGGGAGAAGACTCGTAATGTATACTCATGCACAGAGTGCACTTCAAAGCTTTTGAGTATCTAATTAAAAGCATGCTCTAGACTTAAAAATTTTGACTCTCCTATCTAGTTTTTCTAAGGAAAAACTCAGAACTGCAGAGAAGTGTTTCTTCCCTCTCCCTCTCCTACCACTTCCATATTTACTGTCTTTAGTTGGGGGACAAGCAATTGCAAAATTCACCACCTACTGATACCTCTCTCAAGTCTGACCCAGAGCTACTGCTCTGGTCTGATGCCTGTTTCTGAAGCCCATCCTCTACTGTGTATGTCTGTCAGTCTAGAAGATGTACCTTAGAAAGTTGGGCTTGCATGGGGAGATAAAGCGAATGTGTAGCAAAGTAGGACAGAACTGAGAGTTAAGTAAGCAGTGTAGCCTGAAGGTGTGCTGATTTAACTAGCTGGGTGCCAGGGACTGGATCTTAGAACGGGTAGATGGAACTGCATAAGCACCAAAAAAAAAGAACCTGCAGACAAGTGACGAAATCCCATGTTTTCTTTTTAAAGAAAAAAAAAAGCCACTACATGCCTTAGATGCCTTTCAAAGAGTCTTGTCTACTGTTTTTATTTCATTTAAGCCTACTTTGTGAATATTAACAGTTGAGCCAAATCATGTCTTCCTTATGCTTTACTGTTCTACTGTTTCTGTTTATACAAACATAAAAATGTTTTCTTACATACCAACTAGATCTTAAAACTTCTTCTACGCAGCACAGTAAATATTTATGAATATCTAGTTCATACTACTTTTGTTTCTTCCGTTGTTCCTAAGTTTACATAACTTTTGGGATTAAATGCAAGGTAAGATGGCAGAAAATCTTCTCAAATTCCTCCTTCCTACTGCAGTAAAGATAAAAGTACACATGCTAACTTTATAGAGCTTTTTATCAGCTCCTGAAGTTTCTACAAAAGCTTGTTGCTGACCAGGAAACTAGGTCATGCAATTGTTCTTCAATAAAGATGATCTTTTGATGTGTCCCAGCAGCAGCCTTTCTTTAAAAGGAGTCCTGCGGTTTGAGCTCTTCACAAATTGAGCTGCATGCCACAGATATTTCTTTTGCTTTAAAGAAATCCTTCCATCTGACTTAAGTTTTGTGATTGATGTGTCCTGTTCATGCCATGAGGTTATTCTGTGTTGTGTTTATTTAATTATTTAAATATATTTTCAGATGGACTCTCATAAAGTACAGAACTATGTTTACAATGACTTCAACAAGCTAACACTTAAGATATAATATATATTGCCAGAGGGGGAACACTGACGTTAACACGGCCAGGCAACAAGTGGTGATAGACATAAAATTCAGTTCAAATTGATCTTCTGTGATCACCAGGAGCATTTTGGGAACCTAATTTCTCAAGAAGCCATGTTTTTTAAACTTTCTAATGCTGAGAAGAAATGAAATATTGTTTTCTTTTGGTGGCTGTTTAAACTGACTGTGTTAGCAAATACACACTGAGATATGTATAACTTTTTTAATCAGATATCCCTTAGTATGGATACGAATTATGAATCAATGAAAGGAACTGTCACTGCCTATGTTACCTTGATATTAATAGGATAAGAAGATAAAGTTGGAAATGTCTGGGATAAATTTCATGATAGAATCCCTTTGCTTTTAAGAATAATACATGCATACCACACCCACAAACACAAAGAAATTATTTATGAATAAGTCTTTTGACTTCAGTGCAAATAATCTAATCAGGTTTTGAAGGTTTACGTCTAATAAAGATCCGTCTCAAATCATTCAACCTGGGCAAAAATATATCAACACTTGGCTAACCCTGTATTTGTCTACATCTTTGAATACATAAGCTGTTATAAACCCCCAATCATTCATTTTTTTAAAGGAAAAAATGACTTTTTCTGTCTGCTATTCTGAGTCTAGGAACTTAAGCATTGAATTGCAGCTATCTTGCTATGCTTTTATCATGGGTGCTGAAAGGAAAACACTGTTGAACACATTTATACATCAACAGAAACTTTTTAGTGAGGTGTATGTCTGATTTTCTAAAGTTTAAGCTGTTGAATATCTTGCAAGAGCCATAATATGTTTGCGGTTGACTATGAATGTGTATAATATCCACTTCTTATTATCACTGAAGCAAGGACTTAAAACCCTTATCTTTCCACTGATTTTGTTTAAACTTAATATCAAGGCTTACTTATGTAAATCTAGGGGCAACCCAAGTAGAGTAGATTTCTGTTTTGTGTGCTGAGATGGAAAATGTCTCCGCCCCTTCAGAAACATCAAGGTCCTTGTATATTGAAGAGAGAATAAACTTTTTTCTTCCTCATGATTTGGAAAAGTGTGTGAACTTCTGTCACCTTCTGCAGTTTATTGGTTAAGAGCAATTCTGGCATTCATTTTGTGCTGGAACTTCATGTAGGGAGAACTCTAGATATGAAGAACTCAGCAACTACTTTGTGCCCCAAGTGGGGGGTCTTGGCTGCCTTGAGCTGTCCTGGTCAGGACCTGTCCTATTCTGTGACCTTAAGCTCTGAGGTAGGGAGAGGACTTCCGAGAACTAGTGAAAGGTCAGGGTATTGCTGTAGGCAAAGAGTGGACATGGAGGGTTGGATCCTACCTTGGCGAGAAGATATGTATGGAAAGAGTCCTTCCAAGCCACATTCTAAGCAGTCATTTCTGAATCAAGCATACTAAGGAAACCTGCTCTACTGAGGGCCAGATTCATGTCTATGACTACCTGCAGAGTTAAAAAGATAACCACTGTATTTTGATGGTTCTGCAAATTCATGAGCTTACTGCTAATACCATTTGATAAATAGAAAGAAGTACAGACCCCTTTAAGACTCCGAAAAAATAAGGAAAACTTTTATGGCAAATGAAAAAACAAACAAACAAACAAAAAACCAAAAACCCAGTAAGTGGAGCAGATCTTCCTCAATTTCTGTTCGTATGACAAATATGGGGTGTCATTGAGTTATATTGCTACTGGGGGCTTTGGCATTAGAAAATGCTGTCATCCCTCCTAGGTAATAAAAGGAAAACAGAATTGCCTCAAAGATATATCCACAGAAGTGTTACCGGTGCCGTATGATTTCTTATTAAAGAAGTCCAAGTGGGGACTGTAGTGGGCTGATCCATGCTGGCAGGTAACCTCCACCCAGTCACTCGCACATTGTCTCCCAGCAAGATGGGGAAGAGAACAGGAAGGGCAAAAGCAAGAAAAACTTGTGGGTCAAGATAAAGACAGTTTAACAAGGGAAGCAAGCTGCACATGCAAGCAAAGCAAAACGAGGAATTCATTCACTACTTCCCATGGGCAGGCAGATGTTTAACTGTTTCCCGGAAAGCAGGGCTTCGGTAAACGTAACAGGTACTTGGGAAGACAATTGTTATAACCCTAAAGGGGTTGTTTCCCTCTTCCTTCTCCTTTCCCTGAACTTTCGCTGCTGAGCACAATGTCCTAGGGCATGGGATATCCCTCTGGTCTGTTGAGTTCGTCTGTCCCAGCTGTGTCCCCACCCAAATTCTTGTGCACTGCCAGCCTACTCACTGCAGGGCAGAGCAGGAAAAAGAAAAGACCTTGATGCTCTGAAAAAAACTGTTCAGCAATCCCTAAAACACTGGTATGTTATTAACCCCAGTTACGAGGAAAAGCACATGCTGAATTAAAGTTATGGTAATATTGCATGCTGAGAACATAGCAGAACCTAGCAATTTCAGATACTGTTAGGTAGAATACTACATGGGATAAATGGTGTATTGGGAATTAAACATATAAATTCACTTCGATGGGGGGGAGAATTTTTGGCATATGGCTTCCATCTGCTTTGAAAATTAGGGTTGAAAGGAAAAGAAGGAGAAGAATAAGGTATTGGTCTATCAGAAGCTGTAAAAATAATACAGGGGGAAGGTCAACAACTAGCCGATTCTGCATCTAAATGGCAAAGTCATGAAAATCTTGTTCACTTGAAGTGATGGCAAGCACATAAGTGTGCTAATAACAGAGGAGAAGTAACTTGACTGTGTACTGTAGCTCCTTAGTAAGGTTAACAAACTACATTAACCATTCACTCATCTGTAGCTCATAATTAATCACTCCTTGAAAATTACATTGTATAATAAATGAGGACAGACATGATTCATTAAAACTTCTAATTAATTCTATTTAATACTATTTCATAGTTCATTGGTAAGTGCTGAGAGAAGGATTATGTTATAGGATATTTGATGCCTTACTGCCAGAGAAGTAAATAGGGCAAACATAATCTAGAATGCAGCATGAATATTTGCAAATGTAAATACCAGTTGTTTATCTCTAGTAGTGCTGGATCTATACTTTGTGTCTATTAACATCTTCACTGCCAATTTACATTTTCATTGATGTATGACCCAGCTGTAGAAATGAACTGTAGGGTCAACTCTTTACCCTCTTCAGAGCAAGTATACTGCCTCCTTGCCCACCAAATCCTCCAGGAAAAAAAGTTTAAGAATAGCATTATTACTTCTGGTAGGACCAAGCTTTTATTGCATCATGAAAGTATGAACATAATATTTTCAACTAACTGATAAAAGATGAGTGATTCACGTGCAGGGGTGAAAAATGTTCTATTTTAATGGTTTAAAAGGTCAAAATAGTGATGAAGACTGACTAGGAAACACAGCTGTCTGGAAATCTATTTTTGTAGGAGGTCAAAGCCTCAATTCAGTTTATATGCTTACTTTTCGCTTATTTCAAGAATCTGAAGTTCCATCATGAACTATATGAATGTGTGACAAGCGTCTGTGATGGATACACCTGACTCCTAGCCGTACTTTTGTTCAGGCTGACTAAAGAGTAACTGGCCTCACGTCCTTGGGGTGAACTTCCAAGCTGGAAAGCCCCTGGCTCATGCACAAGGGAGTGAAGGTGTTTCGAAAAATATTTCAAAAGGTGGTTTGGAAATCCCAAACTGCAAGATAACTAAAGTACAAAACAAGATACGAGTGCTAAACTGAAGACAGGTATCTTGTTTATACTGTTGACTGGCAGCCAGCTACTGCATTCTATAAATATTACCGTCATGAAGGGCCAAATTGGAGCTTTCCCTGAACTGCAGCTGGACTGCATGCCAGGTGCCTCTCTCCTTAAGCAATGATGCCTCACAAGGTCAGAGATTCCTTACCTGAGACTGAGAGGTCCTTCCTTACACAAGGTGGAGAGATCCCTTACCTGTGACAGATCGTCAGTACATAACCGAGTTAATACTGTGAAATATTACTAATCCATTTAGCTACTCAATATTATTATAAACATTGTACGGATAATTCCATTAGACATAAACCGTTGACCAAGTCTGAGACCAAGACTGGATCCGACCCCACCTGGGCTCCAAAAGGAGTTTAAAGATCAAGGGTCACTTGCTTAGTTTGGATGTTTCCTTAGGCTCTTAAGCTCTACTCTTCTCAGAATTGGAAAGAATAGCAGCAAGTTTCCTCCCTGGCGTTTTCAGGGAACATGGTGCTCTGTTACCTTTTCATAAAAATGGGCCCCTGTGATCAGTGCTGACCCCAAAGATACAGTGGCAGTATCCTTTTGCCTATGAGAATTCCAATTATACTGTCACTCTCTGCCTGTTGTTTATCTGTCAAAAGCAGAGAAAAGATGTATCGGATGTAAACACAGATGCCAACAGGCTTCCAACAGATTTTCTGAGCAACTGTAAATAGAAGATCTTTTTAAAAAAAGAAAAATGTGTGTGAGGGTTGCTGCACGAAATCTTCCTCTTCCCTTCTCAGCTTTCTTGACAGTGCCATATTTAACCTTGTTTGGTCCTCGTGCAAAATGTCTCTAGCTTTACTATGGGAGTAAAGATGCAGCTTTACTCTTTATGCAAAATGTTGTTGGTAAACTTCTCCTGTCCGTCATTTTACAACCTTTGCCATCAGTTTTTTGAGACATATTTTCATTTCTTTACGCTTTTATCAGTTTTGGGAAATTGAAACTATTAGTAAATTCTAAACACACAAACTAGTGATATTAAAATGTCAGCATATTTAACTTTTTAATTAAGGCTTTGTTTCAAAATTTCTACAAAGTTTCATTTGTGTGGCAAAAGTTCTTGAAATGGTATATTTCTTATAAAACTTAAATTTATGGATTATCACAAAATGGAAAACTACTAATAGCAAAAGTTTAAGAAAAAATTTGGGGTTGACTTGAACAAGGTACCTGCTTAGCATAAAATCAGCCAAGCAAAAAGACCACCCAGTAAACCAGAAAATAAATTTCATTGCATCTGGGATCATGGAAGTATTTTCCTTCCTTTTTTTTTCTTCTATTTTTTTTATGAAAAAAAAAACCCAGCCTTGTCCTCTGCCACCAGCATCATTTCTGCATCTTACAAAAGGCTCCATCTTAAATTGATCCAGCGGCAAACTAACTATTAAAGTTTTCCATTCTTTCAGCAAAAAGTTTGGACTGGCTGGCACAGGCTCGAGACCATGCTTTCTATAATTAATTGTTAAATGCCTGATAGATATTTTAAGCCTATACCAACGAAAAGTGCTCTTAGAAATCTTAGAAGTAAATTCAATAAGGTCAAATAATTTACAATTACAATGATTTATTGCTAGGGAACTATTAATATGACATAATTGTTGTGTACTTTATATTCTTGATTGTTTAATCTCCAGAAATGAAAACATTTTATAAACATTAAAAAGTTTTGGCAAGCTTTTGATATTTTTGTAGAGACCTCATGCACAACATGGGTATAGTAGCCCTGAAAGTCTGAAACCTCTCCTCTTGGGAGGACTGTGTTAGCTGACACATCTGCAAAAATAGAAGGGGTCCCAGCCAACGCCACCAGTAATAAGATGAACCATGAGAGACCAATATTATTTCTATAATTACCTTCATGCTATTTACAAATTTAACTTTGGTTTATATGGTAGGATTAAGACGAAACTAAGGCACATGAAGCTGTGGATTCACAGTGCTCCTGATTTATGGCTAATATTTTTTTTCTCTGTGTTAGAATGTGTGAAAATTGCAGTGGTCCATAGAAAAACAGCAAAGTGAAAAAGTTTTATTTTAGTTATTGAGCATCTTGTAAATTTCATTATGTATGTGGTGTGATTTACCTTATTACGTCTGATTGAATGCACCTCACTGCATTTAACTACACCTGATTGCTCATAGCAGAATACAAATTTAGTTTAATAGACATGAACCATATGGATAAAAAATGCTGAGCTAACAGAACAAAGATGAACCTGTTCTGCAAAATGTTGAATATACTTACATTGACTTGAAGTTTCCCTATTGAACAGGAAAAGGTATTTGATCTTCAAGCCTTATTTCTAGAAATGTGTCTCTCCCTTATAGTAAAAGCCTGTTCAAATTTATTACTGCAAAAGGAGACCTGAAATATAAACAATGAAATCACTGAATTATAGAATTAATGGGATGAAGGGTGCATTAATGAAACATATTTTCATGCAGTGTCTTTCATGCTATGCATTTACATAACATAAAAATAAACCACAAGTTTTCACTGATTTCATGTGTTTAATTTAAAATGAGGAACTAGAGAATATATGTCAGTTTATGAAGACATGGATTCTGATAAATTCAAATAGTATATCTGTTCTTTTATCAGCAGTGAATTTAGCTGTAACTTCTAATGGGAATTTTTTTTTGCTTGTATTATTTCAGGTACTCAAAGGGATAAAGATGTATACGAAGTTTCTCTATCTATCCCTTAACTAGCAAAAATCTCTTATTCACCTTAGGGAGGGATGCATAGCACTGCAGTTCTGTTAGCAGTTTAGTCTTGTGTAACTCATTGCTGTGAACAAAAGAGGTGACTCCATTCTGCTCAGCATCTCTAGATGCTCATGCCTGGCTTGAGTGCAGTCACACAGTGAACCAGATCAGGGAAAGAGCTCCAGGTGAGAATTAACTCTAGGAAGAAAAGTCTTTGTTGTCAGGCAGATCATCTTTCTCATGTGGTCCATCATACAGCTTCCCAACTGCCAGTGGAGGTACAAGTGAGAAGTGGAAAGGAAGGGCCTTTTAGAAGTGCGCATACTATTTCTACCGCTGTCAATGAGACCAGTGTTATATTAAGTCAGAATATGGACCAGAGATGAAGGCTTAGATCCTCAAAGGGATTTAATTCTCTAGATGTCAGTGATTCAGCTTTTCAGGTACTTCACTTTGGGAACCAGGATCTCAGAGAACTTTGAGGGAATCTATTGCAAAGTGAGCTCTGGGTGAATGAGAATCTGGTGGGACATCTAAATTCCACAACATCTGGAAGTCTACCATATGCCTACATCTGCTGAGTCTACCAGACAGCACAATGTCTTCAAAAAGTAAATTTTTTTCACCCATGAACAGTACCTGTGTCAAGTTTAGCCACTTACATTCTTTATAGGTGGCATTATGAATGGGCGCTAGAGACTTTTTCTCCCAAGGGGAGGTTAACAATCTTTATATTGAACATTTTTTACCCTAAGCAACTTAGCATCAATTTGATAATGTTTAGTAATGAATGTTGCATGTAGACATTGCTTGTTTCTCTCTCTCTGATTTCTTACATGTTAATTCCCATGCTCACTTCAATTCCCATGCTCTCTTCAGTTCCCATGGTACTGCTGGTGCTGGTACTTGGGCAATAGGGAAGAGCACGACATGCTACAGTGTTATGCTCTGAAAGAAAAAACACTCTCCCAAACACATCTTTTGTGAGAAAAAAATCCCTCTAAAATAACACTTCAGTGATATAAACTTCACTAAATAATGTCTCACAGCAGTTGCATGATTATCATACAGCTGCTGTACGATATACTTACTTTATAATGATTCTGGAGCAGAGAAACATCTTGCTAAAGAGTTCCCTTGCAGATTATATACTTGTCAACATGAGGACCGCGCTGCATGCCCACTGATGCACTGCAGACAACTTCAGAACTTTGTCCCTCTGTATTGAATCTCAGTGACTGGATTTGAGTTGCTCACAGAAACCTGACAAATCATGTATGAGTTTTGTTGTCCTGACGTTGACAGCATAATCTGTATGTAAAGTTAAGTGAGTTTCAAAACACATAATAACTTGAAGATAGAACTCTGGGGAATGTAGACTCCAGTTTAGTTGGCTTGGGATCGCTTTTTTTCTTCAGGAAGGAAAATAGCATCATAAGCACTCTGTAGGAGGAACCAAACATCTGATTTATAGACTGCATTGTGTTCTTCTTGAAGACAACAGAAACGAGGACTCACTCAATGCTAGTGCTGAAGAAAACTCACTTTTCTTCCTGTTCTTTGAAGAAATTATTCATTGTTTTGGATACAATAAGGAAAGTTCAAAGTATCTTATGATAGGAGAGAGACCATGGACTGTCAGCTGCCTTTTATAGATGACACTTCTGAGATAAGGTTTACTCAGCAAAACTTAGACTTCTTAAAAAATCATTTAAATTTTCTTTTCTTCTTTGTGGTTTAGTCTTTATTCCTGTTACATTGATCTTATGTTAATTAGATAAGAGTGCTGAATTCTATCCTTTGTCCCTTTGCATTAGGAGAAACAGACACATCATTGAGTGTTGAGGTCCCTAGAGAAAATATAGTGAAAAACCTTGGATGTTTATTTCAAAATCTAGAATAAAGTCCACTTGCTAATTTAAATTATGCAAATATTTATGAAACACATTTCAAGAGTAGCTTTGACCAGTGCTCTATGCCTTGAAAATGAAGAATGAGGAATGCAAATAGAAATAATCTGCACATATATTAAGGATTGGACTTCTGAAGTTGATTCAAGGTATAGAAATGTGCAATTGCCTTTGCTTAAGAATTCTGTAGCCTACTTTATGCTACATCTCATAAAAATAGAAACAGAATTGTTCACCTGTTAAAGGTAAAACTTATTACTTAACAATGCTAGGAAAGCCTGATAAAAGAGCTTTGCCTGTACACACAAGATATTTTTTGAGGATATTGCTGATGATATCACAGGTTTTCTGTAGGATAGCCTCACCAGTTAGCCACCTAATTAAGCAAAATGACTTGTCTGATAAATGAAATCCTGTTAATGATGACCAGATGCTGAGAAAAATCACAAGGGATTATACTGAGTAATGATTTTTTTAAAATCATATTAGGGGTTTCCTAGCAGGCTTTGTCTGCAGCCACAGTTTGAGCAGAACTGTGCCTTGCAACTCCTTGCTTCCAGCTAATGGGATCCACCTGTCCCAATGGGGAAGACACATCTTGAACAGGGGATGGGGGGTAGGGGTGTGTGTGCTGGAGGGGCTGATTGAGAGATCTTTAAACAAGAATTGATGGGGGAAGGGGTTACCAACAGGACTGCAGCAGGTAAGCCAGGAGTTGGCATGGCATCGCCTGAGGGTGGCTGTGCTACTGGAACATTTACACTGTTCCTGGGAGCACAGAGGGCTCAGGAGCATATCTGAAATGCTTGTACACAAACGCACGCAGTGTGAAAAACAAACAGGATAAACTGGAAGTGTTGGTCACCTACCACAGCTACAAAATCATCCGTATTAGTGATGATTGGAGTGATGGATTGGAAGGCTACAGGCTAGTCAGGAGAAACAGGCAAAGCAGGTGAGGTGGAGGTGTCACGCTGTATGTAAGGGTGAGGTTTGATTGCACAGCACTTACAGTCAGCAATGATGTGGTTGAGAGCCTCTAGGTGAGGGTTAGGGGAATAGAAAGCAAAGGAAATGTTGTAGTGTGTGTCTACTTCCGATCAGCCAGCCAGGATGTAAGCACTGATGAGTTATTCCATAGGCAATTAGGAGAATTTTCTGTAAGTTTCTTGTCCTTATGGGATATTTCAACTTCCCAGCCATCAGCTGGGACTATCATACTGTTGTGACAAGTACGTCTTGGAAATTCTTGAAGTTTGTAAGATATAACTTCTTGTCACAAGTAGTCAGTGAGCCAACTAGGAAAGATGCTCTCCTAGACTTGCTGTTTGGGAATAGAGAAGGACTCATGGAGAATGTGATGGTACGTGGCTGTCTTGGCCACAGTGGTCATGAAATGATTGAGTTTAAAATTTTTTGCGTAATGAGAAAAAAGGGCATCAGAGTGGCTACTCTGGGCTTCAGGAGAGCAAACTTTAAGCAATTCAGGGAGCTACTTAGCAGAGTACCCTGGGAATCTGCTTTTGAGGGATTAGGAATCCACAAGTGCTGGTCGGCCTTTAAGAATCACCTTTTAGAAGCACAGGAGTGGGCAAGTCCCCTGCAGAAAGGGATCTGGGGCTGCTGGTTGACAGCAGTCTCAATACGGGTCAGCAGTGTGCCCTAGCTGCCAAGAGGGCAAACCACATCCTGGGGTGCCTCAAACACAGCACAACCAGCCGGTCAAAAGAGGGGATTGTCCCACTGTATTTAGCCTTGGTGCGGCCTCACCTTGAGCACTGTGTGCAGTTCTGGGTCCCACAATTTAAGAAGCATGTGAAGGTTCTTGAATGTGTCCAGAGGAGGGCCACAAAGCTGGTGGAAGGGCTCGAAGGTTGTCGTGTCCACAGATTGTCCTGTGAGGACAAGCTGAGGACTTTGTGTTTGTCTAGTTTGGAGAAGGAGGATGCAGGGCAACCTCATTGCCTTCCACAGCTTCCCAAGGAGGGGAGGTGGAGAAGGAGGTGCTGATCTCTTCTCCCTAGAATCCAGTGATAGGATGAACGGGAATGGTTCAAAGCTGTGGAGAGATACAGACTGGTTCAAAGCTGTACCAGGAGAGGTACAGACTGGACATTATTCTTTACCCAGAGGGTGATCAAACACTGGAACAGATTTCCAAGAGAGGTGGCCAATGCCACAAGCCTGTCAGTGTTTAAGAGGCATTTGGGCTTAATAACATGCATTAACTTTTAGTCAGCCCTGAATTGGTCAGGCAGTTGGACTAGATGATTGTAGATCCCTTCCAACTGAAATATTCTAGTCTAGTCTAGTCTAGCCTAGTCTATTCTGTAATTTAGATTTCAGAGTTGTATATAAGCAGCAATGAGAGAGCGAGAAAGATCCAGGCTCCAAGGACAGAGATGGGCCTGTGTTTGAGGATGAGACATTTAACTAAGCCTTAGCCAGCTAGCTACTAGAAATGCCCAAATGGCAAAGAACTCAACTGTTTTATGAAAGTGTCTTTGTATATCATTAGCCCTTCACTTAAATAAGGCTAGATGTAAATCTGATGTGTGAATGAAATGTTACAAAATAAATTGCTCATGTGCTATTGTCTTAGTGCAATTTTTTTCTTTTCATCCAAGATCCTCAAAAAAATGAAGCCGTAGCAAGGCTGCTGAGATTCAAGTGAATAAGAAATTTTTTTTCCTGCTTTAAAAAAAGTCACATGCCTGTTAGAACACGTATATACTGGTTTTCTTACATCTGCCATAACTTTAAGTGCCAGAGAAGTGGATAATTTCTTCTATGATACTAGGCATCTAATCCATTTAGTATTTTACTTTAATGTCATGTGTGACTAGTGTTCCAGTGATGCTGGTGTGGGATTATAATAAATCCACAGTGTCAGTATGCAGACTTCCAAGTCATTTGGGAAGTAGAACAGTGACTTGAAAAGACAGAGAACCGTATTCCCATGTGGCTTGGTTTGGTGTGGGACATGCTCATGTTGTTTCCATGTAGACCAGTCACAATTACATGTGTAAATTTCAAATGTTTCAGGTAAGAATAGACTTAATAATTTTTAGGAATTTCTTGGTTGCCAAACAAATATAGTTTATCTCAAAAAATTCATATTTCTTTTTTTTTTTTAATGTACAGGAGAAAGGTAGAGAAATGGTCAATAATCTTGCTAAGAAATAAAGCTGTCTGGTGAAACATGATCAAAACATTCTACATTTTCCTTCTGTATTGATAGGAGATACGTATTATGATATTATGATGATTATGATTTATGTATGTATATATCATAGTATTTATTACATGTTCTGTCTAGAAACTCAGTCCTTGCTGGACCACATACGTGTGGCTTAAGAGAGTCACACAGAAGGTCAGGCTCACTGGTACTTGGTATTCTTCTCATTTGTACGGCATTTGGTGTCTGCTCTGGCTTGAATTAAACTATCTTGTCAAAACAATGAGTCTTGTCAATCTTAGGCACAGCTTTTCTCAGAGTCTTTTCTTAGGGTCTAAAGGGTCTGGGGATAAAAGGAAATAGAAAAATAGAAAAAGCAATAATAAAAATGTGTGTGAGTTCCTACAGATTGTTTATTACTTAGAGCAATTGTGGAGGAAAAGTACAGAACCAGATTGTACACAAAATGCAGGACTGAAGGCATATCTTGAAGGTCCTTTCCAATGTAAATGATTTTCTGATTCTATTATCAAGTATCGGAACAGGCTTCCCAGGGAAGTGACTGAGTCACCATCCCTGGAGGTATTTAAAAGACGTGTAGATGTGGCACTTAGGGACGTGGCTTAGTAGTAGACTTGGCAGTGTTGGATTTACGGCTGGACTCAATGATCTTAAAGGTCTTTTCCAACTTAAATGATTCTGTGACACTATGAATTGTCTAATAGTGCAGTAACAGTTTCACTAAGTATATTAATATATTTTACAAAATGGAATTTAAGTTTTCCACACCATCTCCACATACCAGATCACAGAGATGCTGTCTTTGCTGGGAATATTCCCGTGCTCTGGCTGTGGGATGATTTGGGTCTATCCCCTGTGTCATTTATGTGCTATAACACAAAGCATTGTTATAGCTCTGAACTCCTAAATCAATAGCTATGACTTTGATTTCTTCATGCTATGCATAATCCACTCTTTTGAGTCTGATCGGTAGGGCTTGTGAGAATCATACTTCAGTGTGCTCCAATATGTCGGCTGAGGTATGTCTTGTCATGCACACATATTCCGCAATTGTAACAAGGATGTACTAGCCCAGATGGCAAGTCATCTAAATACTTGCTCTCCTCTCACAAACACTAGTTTGTTGAACACAGGGAAGCATTACAGAATGACCATCCCACTCAATGGAATCCTTAACCAAACAGCCTGGCAGTGTCCCCTATTAGAAAGTTCAGACCCCAATACATTTACTGAGGATTGACTCCCAGAATGAGCAGTAGGAAGAAAGTTGTGTGCATGTTCCTCCTCCTTCTACTTTTTGAAGTAAGAGAAAGGCCTTGGAGGATAGGGATTGGGCTGCTGAGAGAGAGGGGAAAGAATATATAAATAGTGGGGGATCCAAAAGATTCTGCTTTTAGAAGCATGTTGAAAAGCCTGAATTCCGAGCCATATGAAAAACTAGAGCCCTCATAGTTGAGGCCTTTCACAAGCTTTTCAGCAAAATAGATGTGGATCCCCTGTCTCCTCATCTTACAGGAACAATGTACTTCTGGAAACAACATCAATAAGACTTCCTGGAGGCTTTCTGACCCCTTTCTCATCCATCATGGCTGGATGCTATAATGGACTACAACGTCTTGACTTTCAATGTAGGCTGCTGGGCACTTTCTGAAAACACAGAATGTTCCTGTCAGGTTGAACATCAAAAATTAAAGCATGTAAAATCAACAGTTACTATAAAAATCTTGGATTATCTATCTAAGATGACCAAGTTTAGTACACATTTCCTGGCAAGACAGCTATCTTGTTTAAATTGAGGATTAATGGGGTAATGGGTCTTTTATGTTGTTGGCAAGCTCTTCTTCTACAGGTCTCACTAATGTTTGAATGTTTTTGTGTTGGTACAAAACAGACCACCCAGAAATAATTTGACTGTCACCTATATATTATATATGTGGTTATTTTTCTCTAAGATTCTTTTTCTGCCTCATCAGAACCCCTTTTACACCTACTATAAACTGAACTTTTGAACCAAAAATGCGGAAATGGATTTAAATTAGAAAAAATCAAGATTGTCATTCTTTACTTCATATCGTGTTCCCCATTTAGAGACCAAAGTGGACACGTAAATAAAAATTATTTTTTTTTCTCTCTCTCTTTTTTTTTGTTTATTTCTTCACTATACCTGCTACTGATGCTTCAAGGAGAGTGAGATGAATGAATCAGGTCATAGAAGATAGTTTTCACAGCTTCTCTCAGGGAGCAAATATGTATAACAGTGGAAATACTCTTGATTGCTTTCCATTTATTCCTGCAGATACTAGTTTCTCCTATTGCTTGTTGTAAAGTTTAAAACAACATCAATTTTTAAGGACTTGAAAGTGCTTTTCTATTTAAGACCAAACAAGACAAGCATAATTTTCATTCCAGTACTGCGTGTTTGCCTGTTGAAGTATGCTGAATATATAGACACCCACCAAAAATAATAAAATAAAAAGGAAAAGGTTGGGGGGTGGTGGGAGAGAAAAGCTAAGTGATGGAAATGAGTAATTGCTTGGCAGCAAGTCTGCAGGGAGAGAGCTGACACTGTACAGCATATATTTCATGAATAATGAGAGGAGTCTCAGTGCTGTGCAATCACTGCCTATTGGGTCAGAAATTTCACATTAGTGGATTCATCAGAGCAGATCGGTGTCATAAAGACACTCTTTCCCGAGGTAAACATACCTTTTCCTTCACCGAACTGTCATCTCTTAGTTTGGATAGTGGGTATACAGTAAAGCCTTATGAGATCTATTAGAGGGATATCTGGAATTGGGAGCACTTCAGCTATGATTTTACTAGTTTGTTTATTTATACAAGAAGGAAATTACATAAACAGACTTATCTATAGGTATGTGTAAACTCACACATATAATTCCACTTAGTCTAGACAAAAGTCTGTGCATATGTGGTTAATGATGGTTTAAGTACAGCATTTTGTCAAAAGGTAGGAACATCTGGCTTTTGCAAATCCATCTTGTCTGTGCGTCCTAGATTACCTTAATGCATTTTTTGCTTTTCCTATTTACCTCTTTATTCAAAGCAAAATAAGTACTCCATTTTATCTTTACTTTAATTTTCAGGGGGTACACAATTTAAATATATGTAATATAAGGGTCGTTTCTTTTTGCTGGAGTAGAGAACAACTAGGAAGGACTAATAGAATGAAATTGTCTGCATTGGAATGAGTGCATTCTCTGCAGTACCTTCTGCTCATTTATTCTTCACCTGGCATCCTCCCTTCCCAACACTTTGTGTTCTCACTTTGTTTACGTTGTACTTACAGAAACCCATAAACCAAAATAGTCAGGGATGTTAAAGTGAAGTAAAACGTGCAAGACAAGATAAAAACTATCATTTCGGTGTTCAGGCAGTGCAAAGAGTTTGATTAAAACATTGCTTTTACTCTCATCTCTGGAAGGGTCATAATTCTGTTTACTTGAAAATGAATGCTGAGGCAAGTATCTAGAACCCCCTTTCCTTGGCTAGAGAAGTTAGGAGGGTTTCTTTGGAAATGAACCCCATTAGGTGCTTTCAAGAAATTTGTGGTACGGTCTCTTTCCCAGCCTTACTGTCAAAAAGAACTGGAGTAAGAGCGCCTGTTATTAGCTCTTTCCTGATTGCCCTAAGTTCCTGTTAAGATTTTTTGTGTGGCTTGGGGATTTTATTTTTTTTCTTTTTTGTGAAGTTAGTGGAAGAAGGCAGAAGAAGACATCAATCATCATGTCAGTCCCTGTTTGACAGATCTGCCTCTAAGTAATTGAAGAGGTTGGGTACTTTCAATTCACTTGTGGTAGTCAACAAAGTCTGTTCAAATACTGAAAACAAGACTTTGGGAGATATATCTCCTGCATGACCCTCTTCAGAAATGTGAACTTACAATACATTTTAAGCAAGGCTGAAAGAAGCTCAGACATAGCAAAATCATGTGCAATAATAATAATAATAATAAAGGATCTTTTTAAACACATGGTGATTAATAGCAAAGCTGTGGCTTTCTCCTTGAGAAATTATTTAAAGGGAAAAAATATAATTCTGCAGGGGAATACTATAATTGGAACCACCCTATTCCTGACACTTATTATCTTGCAGTATGAAACATGATGTTCCCAACCTTATGGAAATAACTGATTGGAAGAACAGTTTGTGAGAACCTGGGCAGACCATTTCCAGTGCAGTGTCTTGATTTTATTAAAACTTTGTCTTGAAAAAGAGTTTAGGTTATCAATAATAGTGAAGTATGGGTATGATTTACAGATAATGGTTTAATCCGGACTAGGATTCCTTGGAAATCCCACCATTGAACACCTAGCCTTCTACAACAAATGCAGTATTGTTATTATGAGAAAAAACAAGCAAACAAACCAACAACAAAACAAAACCCAAGGTGTAAGAGTTTCAATTTCTTCTCTGCAAAAGAGAAAACAGGCATTAAAAGTAAAGCTTATGCTCTAAAAATCCTCCATTTTTTTATTTATTGGGAAGACAGTGTTATGGAAGGCCAGCCTCCTCTCTCCCTTTCAGTTTGTACTCTGTGCAGAAGAGGGCTACCTTTTGTGTCTCATGATAGAGATGAATGGGCTACAGAGTGCTAACCTATACAGTAACATAAATTGTGGAGAAGATCAGGAGGGTATAACCTCACTGAAAGTTTACTGTAGGGAGCAAGAATGAAACATTAGGCCATGTGCTTTCCAGGGGCAATAGGAGCCTTCGCTGTACAGCTGTGGAAAAATAATTAAAAAGCAGGCTATAGAGAAGGACTGGAAATTAAATACACCCCTCTATAGAAAGAGGCCCAACAGTAACATCTACACAGGAGGTGTGTTTCTGAAGAACAGGTCTTGCCCCTAGTATCTCTGAGATTTAAGCTTGTTGATGAGCATGATTTGATGCATGTGTATTTATTGTGCCTAGCAATATAGTCTTATAAGTGGGCTTAGCAAGGCCTTGATTGAAGCTAACAATCAGTTTCCTTCTGCTTGCTTTCTCTGTGTAACACGACACAGCCTAAAATCCTTATGTTCTGAAGGAAAGGTCTGAATTATTCATCAGCCAGTTAATGGCAGGTGATGAGATCTTTTCACGCTACAGCCCTGTCAGTAGGTGTTTATTGCTCTGTTTCACCAGCAGCCCTGCTATTACTGTGGGGCCAGAAGAACCCCACATAGAGGCGTGACATGTATCAGTAGAGATAGCTCTTTAAAGACTCTCTTTTGCCTGGGAGGTCATCTGAAGGTTATTATGAACAAATTATTTCTTCATTTCCGCTGACTGAGTAGATAGCCTTAATGATCTGTCACCTAGCAATAGGCTGCCTGTTCAAACATAAAGAATGGCATACTGATGGCTTATAACTAGGATCTGTTCATTTTAGCTATTCTCTTGTCAAGCATGTTTCCAAGATACATATAGTATTTACATATTCATGAGCTTTTGCAGACATTGACGCCATGAGGGGGCCTGTCTGATAATGTGATACAAGTTTGTACTGTGTCCTGAGGCACTTAAAGTCTATTAAGTGAATCAAATCTGTTCAGTTCTGTTCTTCCTAGGTGGTGTTCTTGGCCTAAAGGATTGGGGCTGCAATCAACATTTGTGTACAGTACCTTGCTTTTTTCCTGTCCACCTGCCTCTTTTCCTTGTTGAAAGTTAATTTCGTTTTATGGAAAAGCATTATGCTGAGCCAAATTACTTCTTAGAAAGCCGGAGCATTACTTTCTTCTGCTACTGTATTTCAGAGATGCAGTTGTGACTGTTTGGCTGCAGTCGGGGAAAATGACCTGCCCAAGGAAAAGTGCTTTTACAAAAATATTTTTTTAACTCTACCGCGATATTGATCTGTGACCCTTGATCTCAGTGTGTGTGTGTGTGTGTGTGTGTGTACTAGATGGTCTCTAGAGGTTGCTTCTAACCCCTACCATTCTGTGATTCTGTGACTCTATTTCTGGTGTGTAAAGGTGGGGGAAAATAAGAATTAGAAATAACAGTGTAAGTGGGGTGTAGCATGTGGGCTGGGGAAACAGAAAAGAGAAAAAGGGAATCAGTTTTCCCCACTGAAACAGCAAAGAACCATGGATTACTAATCCCAATCTGAACCTTCACTGTCTTGTCCATGTGTCTGCTAACATGCTGTATTTTCAACAGAGATGAAGTTAAAACATCTGATAGAAATGAAAGCAAGAACAATAGTAAAAACTTGAATGCAGCTTGGGCTATTTTCTGAGTTTAAAACAGATGGGTATAAAAAGATCATCTGCTGGAGGTGGCGTTTGCTTTTTCATTTGGAAGTTTGTGCCATTTCCTGTTCCCTTCTTTGCTTAATGAAGAGGAAAGTGGGGATACCTCGGAATGCAGGAAAGTAAAGAAAGGATAAAAGAGACAAACTGCCATTTCCCTCCATCTTTCAAAAGATGGAAGACCTAAGAGGCAACAAGTGTTCTCACTTCTTGCCACCAAGTACTGGAATGTGGGTCTGCATTCAGGAGAGGCTAGAGGAAGAGACAGAAAGGTAAAAAGAAACTGATTTTGTAGCACAGTCTTTTGATAGATTTTAGTGTTACGTCTGTAAAAAAAAAATTGTTTAGCAGCACAGAGCAATTATTCTCTGTAAGGAATAAACTGCAATCTATTATGTGGTGTTAACAGCAAGACAAATAAACTGTTTATGACCCATGTTTGAGGTTGCAAGCTCCACAGACAAGGTTTACAAAGGGAGAAGGAATTGTATTGAGAAGCTGTACAGGAGCTACCAGTGTAGATGAAAATTTTTCTAACCCTGAACTCTTACACAAATGCAATCACACTCACTAAGGAAATTTCACATTTGCATATGAAAGAAGGTTTTACAGCAGCAGGCTGATGCCTTGGCTATCTTTGAAATGACAGTTTTAAGTGCTAAAGTGAAAGTAAGACATGTAATTTTAGGGCTTGTATATCGTAGCCAATCAAAATACGGCAAAGATTTTTTCCAAAGAAAATACTTTCCTTTAGATCTTTGTGTGGTTTGGTGTTGATTTTTTTTTCCCCCCAGTTAAAGACTTGAACTTGTTTTTGGTCTTCAAAAATTAAAAAATCTGAAACAGAGAATTATTGTTTTTAAATCCCAAGTGAAAAAAAAAATAATGTCCCAACACTTTCTCATTTTTTTCCCAGTTACTGTTCATTAGAACTTGCATTTCAAAAAATATTCGGTATCGATGAAAAATTTGTTTTTCCAAATACTTAAATTGCTTCCGTCGTAAATGTCTCATTTTTTTCAAATGAAAACAAGGCATCAAACCACAAAGGAAGTACTGCTTAGAAATGCACCAAATTGAAACATGACCTTATGATGGCATCTTCATAGAATCATAGAATACCAGCTTGAAACGGATCTCAAGGGTCATCTGGTGCAACCTTTCTTGGCAAAAACACGGTCTAGGCAAGATGGCCCAGCACCTTGTCCAGCTGAATCTTAAAAGTGTACAGTGTTGGGGAACCCACTACTTCCCTGGGGAGATTATTCCAGTGGCTGATTGCTCTCATTGTGAAACACTTTGCTGTTGTGTCCAATTAGAGTCTCCCCAGGAGTAACTTGTGGCTGTATCTTAATAACGTTGACATAACGTTGTACCTGGAAAGTCTGTAAATTACATCAATTTAAATGCTTATTGACACATGGAGAATTAAAGTGAATGCTGGAACAAGGGAAATCCTAGTCTATGAAGATAAATACAAAAAGAAATGTTAAGCAGCCAGTTGAGCCATCCTCTGATTTAGCCCGGTATCTTCCTCTCCAATGCTCACTGACTACTTGGTATCCTGAAAGAAGAAAAAAGAGAAGTAGTACAGAGAAGTTTGTTGTTTATGACAAGTGTCAGATAGTGAAAATCAATAGACTAAGTTACTGCACAAAGCCAGAGATACAGCTAGGAGTAGAACTTGGCTCAATGTGTTTAATGTATTCCTTTCCCCAGTCACTCTTTTTCACTTTTTGCTAATCTGCATCATAAATACGTGTTATTCAGAGTACCACTTTTGTGTCTTTAAAATTCTTAAAGACAAACAAAGTTCTGTGCTTTCAGTATCGCTGTTTTGCTTGTGATTTTTTTTTTTAAATCCTGTTACTTGTGAAGGAATTTGAATCAATTTTCCTGTGAAGTGCACCTGCTTTAATAAAAAGGGGTCACGGAGCAAGGCGCTCTCAATTTAGTCAGTAGCAGGGGGCTGTATGTAGTTGCTTGAAGTTTATGAAGTATGCATTGTTGGATGCAGAGGAGACAGAAATTTCTTTTTAATGTCATATTTCTTCTCTGAATATGATACAGACTAGAATTCATTATGGACCGTATTCCATATGCTTCAATTTCTGTGGAAGATGTGATGTACTCTCACCCCCTGCTGAAGTGAGGATTTGTGCAAAGCTTTCCACGGACATATTGAGCTCAAACAGCTTTAGCAGAATGTGGTCTTAGTCACATCCTCTGTAGTCAGAGGATGATGTTGTCCAAAAGACTGGTATAAAAGTACATACCGACAACAAGGCGTTGAAAGAGAACTCGTATTTATTTCTGATCAGAAGTGCAGAGACTAAACAAACAGTGAACACCTCCAGTGATGGGAATGGTTCAGCATTGAATGCGGCTAGTAAAACTCCTCTGGTTTCTTGGGAAAGCATCTTTCTTTTTTGATTTCTAGATTTTCTATTTTTAATCTTATAAAATACTGTGTGTCTTTTATTTTACTGGATTAAACACAGATTAAATACAGATTTTATGTATCTGTCTTGAATATATCAGGCCTTTTCAATGAGGCTTTGATCTATTTTGAAGCCTTTGAAACCTGACTTGGATGAAATGTCAATGTATTCATGGTGTAATGCAGTGAGGAGCGTGGAAGCTTCTATTACTATCTTTGAGAGTTTATTAGAGAAATGATGCCTGACAAGAACTACACATTATGGAAGAATTGTTAATTTTGAAATTAGCTCTGGCAGATCTGCTTAAAGAAGTTTATAGGGGGAAAAAAGTGCTCTCAAAATCATCTGAAATGAAGCCTGCAGTGAAGATACGGTAGAAAGGCTGATGGGGGAATATGTTAGTTCTACCTGCTTTAATCCATTTGTTACCAGGAGGGATCTTAAACTGTGTGCAGATTAATGAAGCATTTGAGTCAGATATATACTGATGAACTTGTGCCTGCTTCTCTACCCTTTGTTGCTACGGAACCAGAGAGATGTGAAATTGCCAAAGAACCTACGCCCTGCTGAGAGCTCCTCTGATAGTCAATTAGAAAATAAAATGGAACATTTAGGAAATGAGGTCCCAGCTTTCTGATCACATGCAATGCATGAAGGGCTGCTTTTTCTGGTGTGTACTTTGCTAATGTGTGTGGTATTGGTACATTAGGTAAACTGTTGAGTATGACGGAACGTATGGAGTGAAAGTCACTCTCCTCCACGCAGCCTGACTAATCAGGTGTCATGCGGGGAAATTTTCAGGTATTTGTCACCTCCCAGACTGCAATCAGGACACACCCAGAGTTTTCACCACAGCTATTCCAGTTTATAGAAACAGTAACTGTATGTGCACCAAAGGTGTTTCACATTAGTGCATGTGGTCTTAACATACAGATCCTAACTGAACATTTAGAATCATTGTCCTTTAAAATCAGCTCTATAATGTCGTGTCCATGAGCATTTTCCCCTCTCTGCCTCTTCCTCCACAGCATGTAGGAGCTAGAGAACAGCCTTGCAGCTGTGCCATCCATGAGGGGGACAGTTTGAGGCTCTGTGGGAGTAGAGCCGTTTACCAAAGCTCTCCATGGCTAGGCAGCACGTGAATAACAGCATCATTAAACTAGGAATAATGTTTGGAAAGAAATGCGAGAACTTGCCAAATGTGGCTCAAATTCAGGATATAGTAAAAAGATGTATGTTTTTCTACAGATGTAGCTTCGAAAGCTTATGTCATGAATTTAATTATGTTTGTATTCAAAGGTATAGGCCATATAAAGAAATAATGTCTGTCTTAGTTACTGGTTTTGTAAGGCGCAATGTATTCTCATTTTCCTGTTGAATGGTGAGAAAATGTGCTGAGGGTTAGGATATCCCAGAGTCTTACCCACTGGGTGATCTAATGAGTCTACTCTTGTCTGCTTTTCCCGTGTACTGCAATTTTACCTAAAGTTGCCTCATTACTGTAAAACTACGAAAGCTTAAAAAATTAAACTTTCTCTTTGTCCTTTGGAAGTTGTAAGAAGGTTTGTACCTTCTTTGGCATTCAGTGATACTTTGCAATTTATTGTATTTACCATGATCAGTGTTTCACTGTTAGAGGGGTGTTAAATTTTTTATTTTTTTTTTACAGTTCAATTTGTTAAATGGTTAAACGCTATTATGACATCTTTTTAATGCTTTCTATTTCTGATGGAAAAACAACAATGGAATAGAAAAGGTAACAGAAAAAAGTTTAGCCAGTGTTTTCTTTCTATGGCTGACTATAAACTAGAGACAACAGCTTGCAAATGGTACACTTTAGGAGGCGGTTTCTGCTGTAATGAAGATTGCAAGCAGCAGATGGAATTCCTAGAAAAATCCCTTGTGTCTCTTGGGAGAATTTTTGTCTTGAAAATCACAGGTCTTTTTCAGTTCAGCTGTGTCTACAAGGTTCTACGCTGATCTAGCCTGGGTATTGAGAGCAGAAGGGGCTGTATGTCACTGTTGTTCAGTCAACTAAAAGATTGCATCTCTGAAGTATAAATCAAGGTTTTGGGGTAGAAGAAAACTTGGTGTTTTTTTTTTTTTTTTCTGATAACTAGTCCTTTATGTGTACTGTGAGCTCGGTAGCCCACAGAGCTGAATTTCACGTAACAGATGCACCAAAACCCAGTGACACTAAGGCAGGCAAAGGAGCTTGATGGGAGAAAGGATACGCAAACAGACGATCTCATATCTGCATTGAACAGTTTCCTAAGGTGGAGATTCTGGTGGTAGAAACCTGAATAATGGTTGGAAGAAGAGAAAGAGGGGTGTCTGCTCTTTCCCAAACCACAGGGAAAGGAGATGGGAAAAAAATCCATTTTCAAGAGAATCTATTTTTTTGTCTCTATGTCTGTCTGCATCCTCTATCTGCCTTCTTTCTCCTGGTGGAAGAGGGCACAAACTAGAAGCTGAGATAAAAATGGCATTAGGTACACAGGAGCAGGGTGTTTGAACAGTGAGACTGGTCTTTTTTAGCAGTATGTGATTTGCGCAGTCACAAAGATGTACATTATTGCTAATTCTCAGCTATCTGCTAAAGTTAAAACTTTACAGAAGACATTTTTAAGTGATACTCATTTGACAACTTGTGGATGGCAGACTGATGTTAATGAGACTGAGAAATGGGTATTTTCTACAAGTGATGTGCTTGGCAGGTAAACTGAGGAAGAAAATCTCTGCAAAGGTGGCCTCAGTCCTCAACCCAACAATGCAGGTATGTGGAAAAGATTGGTCTACAGCATAGGTACATTTAATGTGGTATTACTAATTGAAAAGCCCTTTCCTGTCTCATCTTCCTCAAGTGTATTGTGTGACACCTCCCCACCTCATGTCCCTGCACTGGACAGGTACCAGAATTGTAAAAGGACACATGGTAATCGAACTGGGAAAATTATCTGTCTGAAAAATACGCACTCTGCTTTTTGTTCACCCTTCATCCTGGTCCTGGTTCCGGCAGGGATAGGGTTAATTCTCCCCAGGACACAGGTATTCCCTGCCGTGTGAGCCATGCCCACCCTGAGCTGCCGGGGGAGGGGTCGGGAAGTCGCCGCTCGGAGCGGGCTGGGGCGTCCCGGGTCCGGTCGGGGAGCAGCGGTCCCGTAATCGTGTTTGTATATGCCTCTGTCCGTGTTATTGTTGTTGTTTGCCTGTTCCCTTTGCTGTTCTGTTAAACTGCCTTTGTCTCAACCCAAGAGTCTTGCCTTTTTCTTCTGATTCTTCCTGTATTGGGAAAACCCGAGCGAGCGGCGCGTGGTTCTTTGGTGCCGTCTGAGGCTAAACCACGACAGTCCTGAAAATAGGAAAAGGTACAGAATTTTGGGACTAATTGGAGATGGGACGCAAGGACCGCTGATTTTTAGAGTCGCTAATGACTTATCTGTAAATTGTGCTGCCATCTTTCGCAAGCCCATTTTAACTGTACAAAGAGGAGAGCATAACTTTCTGCTGCGCTTATACACTGTTATCCTTGGGAAAGCAGAGGTTTGTGAAATCCAAGATCAAGAGAGCTGAGGCATGGATCTTCAATGGTTTTAAAATAAGCTGTAATGAGACTAGGCTCTGCCCGAGCTATAATAAGAAACATAAAAATATCCGTGTGGCAAACCCTTGTCATTACAATAAGTATGTGTCTACATATATAGCTTAATGACAAAAATAGTTTTGATTTGCGTAGTCCTGTTTTGTTTTAGCTCTGCCTAGAAAAACCATCTTAGAAGTGTGAGAGTAATTTATAAGAAACATTCTTTTTCTAGTCAAATAAAGATATACAACCTTATTTTGGAAGGGGATCAATTTTCTCTTTGTTACTTCTTTAGTGTGATTTTACCTCCATTTTTCTCAGACACACCAAACCTTGAAAAATTCTTCAGTGCCACTCTTTAAGCTCAGTTCACAGTGCCCTTGGCTTATTTTTTGCTTTTTAATCCCTAAACAAAAAATCCTTTTAGAATGCATTTTCTATAGCACTTTATGCTACCATTCTGGTGATTTTTAAAGACCTATTCAGAACTGAGTCGTCACTACTTAAGAGGCCCAGTTCCTCCAGATTTTCATCTTTAAGTGCTGTGTCAATGCAGCCTCGATTTCGTCAAGCCAGGGTATTTTTAATAAAGCTGACAAGTACATTTTCTAACCTTGAATTAGATTCTGGAAACTGCAAAAGATGATAACAGGGATGTTCTCAGGATCTAGACTATGTTCACCGTGTTTCGTTTGAGAATGACATTAAATGCCTTACACATAGGGGTCAAATGACACTGCCATTCCCTAAGAGCTCTTATAAAGGTAGTAATTTTCTTACATGGATGAGTTACAGACAAAATACCGTTTCCTCTGCATACACTAACTCAGCTTTTATATTTATCAGGAAGGAGACAGCAGCTTTTGACCAGAGCCAAAAGTATAAGAGCTGCTCTTCTTGGAGAGGTCCATGGAGAACTTTATTCTGTGCTTACTGTTAAACACTTACAGGTACATCTGCATATTTAAATCTAGCAGTGCTGTAGTGCATTCATAACCTTATGCTCCTCTGCACAGTTTACTATCTTGGTTTGATGTTGCCTGCTGCTTTTCATTGAAAAAGGTCAAGGAAGCCTTTGGACTTGTGAGTACTACACACCTTTATGTTTTGGAAACTGTTGGATAGGTCAAATTTTCAATCATGCTGACAGTGTCCAACAGCTATTTGTCTCTCGTGTGACTTATTCTGGGCTGAGGAGCCTCCGATATTTGAATGGCATTATTTCTAAGACTTCTGTCACATTTCTGAATTTTTTCTTCCAAGCAATTTACAATCCAGTCCTTTACAGCAATCTTGCTTAACTGTCCCAAAACAGAGTACTGTCTTTTAAATTTATAGCTCACTGTAAAGTTTTGCCATTATCCTTCCTTGAGTATCCCTGGTTCTGTTTTTTGTGTCTTGGAAGAAGAATAGAGCTAGGACATAGCCTGATCATTATGTTAAGCAAAGCACACATTTGTGATGTTTCTGTGAAAGAGTTTCATAGTTCACGTACTCTGGCTGACTAATGGGTCATCATCTGAATCTCTTTGAATAAAAGGTAGCTATCTGGCAGATCTTCCTTAAGCTGGTATTTATTGCTTGTAGAAACAGAGAAAAATACGATTTAGATTTTCTTGTGTTGTGTGGTTTCCAGAAGGCTTTAGTTTCTATAGAACTTTCAGCTTTTTTTTAGACCTTTTGGCTTTTATTCAGGTTAATTTTTGTTTACTCACGATATCTTGTTGTGTTTATCCCTCTAGGCCCCAAAGACCCCATGAAGTAGATTTTTTTCTTCTGATCTCTTCATGCTGGATGTACTCTGGACAGACTTTCTGCTGTATGATGAGTTTGCTGGAACAAAATTATTTTGTCTGGACTCTCGTGGCCAAGAATTTGCTCTAGATTTGGCTCAAGGAAGCCTTCAAGGCAGCAGTTTAAAGCTGTAAGTTTCATTCTTGCACTGCTAGAAATAAGCAGGAGAATATTAAAGTCTTGAACTTCTAAGGACTGGAACTTGCTCAGCTCTACTGAAAACTTGCCATTTTTGCTTTGAGAGTTTAGCTTTCCTTATTCTGTGAAAAATTCTTCAGCATGCAAGCGATACATGTTTTCACTGTTCAGAAGTTAGCTTTCAGTCAGCCATCCCCTTCAGAGATGTCCATACCTATATTATTGCAAGGCAGAGTTCCAAAATTTTTAGGTTTTAAGTCAAGTGAATGTGTGGATACATTTGAGTCAAGTAGAAATGACAGTGGCAATTGTCCTCTGCTATAGAAAAAAGCATGCATAGTCCATCTTCTTTATAGTTTTCAAGTAGCCAAGGACATTTTTCAGCTTTGATAGTAGACCAAGAACTGTCATCAGAAAAAAATTTCAAACTTATTGATTTTATTTTAATTTTACTCCCCCTGTCCTCCAGAAAAAAACTTGTCAGTACATCTAAAAGCTTCCATGTGCAAGGAGTGCCAAAAGGGGAAAAAAAATCCAATTATTAGGAATTATTTACCCTGACTAAATTTGTATTAGTCTTATGTGCTTAAGATCATATACATGTCTTTCCTAGTATAATACACCTGAGAAGGATTGGGGACAAAAGCTCTTTTATTCTTTCAGTATGCTAGCATCATGTGTGCCAGTTTACTTAGTGATGATGACTTAGATTATCTGGTCTTGCAGAATTTTTTTGAAAATTGAGATAGGTATTAATCACAAATTGTTATCCATTATTTTAATATTCCTTTTATTTAAAAAATGTTATGTAAATATGGATATTCTTTAAACTGACTAATAAATTGTACAGCTCATTTTCACTGCCTCACTGAAATAAATTATAATGCTTACCAGATTGATAATTGAAAGAATATTTCGTTCCTTAAAAACTGGGTTTAGAGGCGTAAATAAATTTGGTGAAACATGCTTTCTTGGAATACTTTTAATGTTGCCTTTCTAGAGTACATGAGTTTTTTCTTGCTTGATTGATATCATACAACAGGCTAAAGTGACGAACTGAGTTAACTTAGAGGAAGAAGTGATGAATTTATTAGCATGATCAATATTTTAAGTAAATGAGTTTGGCATAGACTTACAAATGGTGCTTCACGGCAAGCTAGAAATTGTTACTAAATCAATAGAACATATATCCTAAATATGCATATTGTTGCTTTCTGTTTATATTGAAAACTGATCTCTAATGGGATCATAGAATCACCGAATGGTCATAGTTGGAAGGGACCTTAAAGATCATCTAGTTCCAAGTCCCCTGCCACAGGGGCTTCCCACCAGACTAGGTTGCTCAAAGCTCCATCCAACGTAGCCTTGAACATTTCCAGGGATGGAACATCCACAGCTACCCTGGGCAACCTGTTCCAGTGCCTCACCACCCTCACAGTAAAGAATTTTCTCCTAATATCTAATCTATCTACCATTTTTCAGTTTAAAACTGTTACCCCTCGTCCTATCGCTCCACTGCCTGATAAAGAGTCCCTCCCCATCTTTCCTGTAGACCCCATTTAGGTACTGGAAGGCTGCTATAAGGTCTTCCTGGAGTCTTCTCCATATTGAACAACTCAACTCAGCCTGTCTTCATAGGAGAGGTGCTCCAGTCCTCTGGTCATCTTCATGGCCTTCCCCTGGACTCCCTCTAACAGATCCATGTCCTCCTTCTGTTGGGGGCTCCAGAGCTGGATGCAGTACTCCAGGTGGGGTCTTACCAGAAAGGAGTAGAGGGGTAGAATCACCTCCCTCGACCTGCTGGCCACAATCCCTGAGATAAAATGGAGCAGGATTAGCAGTGAATGTGCACCACTCAGAGTATGTATTTTGACTCAGGTCCTAGAAATGGGCAACCTCTCTTGCAGAGAGACATTTTCCATCTAAACGTCATTAGGACTTGATGCTGGGTTGGGTGGAGGTTTACATGTGGAACATTTTGGACTTTTACAGATGTCATGGTTTTGGCCAAATTGGCCAATGGCTGGCAACAGATGCTTCCCCCGCCGCCTCTCGTGCACGGAGAGGAGGAGGAGAGATGAAGAGGTTTATGAGTTTAGAAGGAACTAAACTACTTTAATGAAATATTAATAATAAAAAGAAAATAATGAAATAGATACAATTTATAGAAAACCATATCAAGCTCCCAGGACGATGTCACCAGCAGGCGCTGGGGAAGTCCCAGGCTGGACTTAGTGATGGGTGGGAACCAGATTCCACAGTTGGAGTCAGGAATGCAGGGATTGGGATCAAAGGCAGACAGGGTCCTCCTCAGACACCAGCCATTGAAAAAAAGAGACTGACCCTTTGATCCCTCAGCTTTTATACTGAGCATGGGGCAGATGGGATAGAATACCCTTGTTGGTCAATTTTGGGTCACCTGTCCTGTCTCCTCTTCCCTGCAGGAGGGACCCCTCTACGCTTTTCGGCTTCTGAACCTCCAATGTGACAAATAATGAAATTAGCTGCCCTTGGTTGTTATAGCAATAAGTATAAGCAAGAGCCTCTCTGTGTACCATTCCTTGTCACTAACTGTGAACGTTGCACTTATCACTCTGAGAATGAACTGTTTTCAGCACAATGTGCTGTTAATTTCAGAGAGAAGAGGCCTAGCTAAGAAGTAACATTACTGAACAGAAAGTTGTTTCAGTCTTACCTCAAACCAGGACAACAGACCAACCCTTACATTCCTAATGTTGAAATGTTGTGATTAGCTTTTAAAATGAAATATTGTTGCTTAAGAAGGATTTTAAAGTTGAACACATTCTGGATCAGCATTGTTTTCCTATCTTTTATACATGGCTGAGACCAACTTTGTGGCAGCATCCCTAGCGTACTGTTGAGCTGAATTTTCTTTTTCTCTTACTGACTTTTATAAAGTAAGTTGTGGTGGTTTTGTGCCATATGAATGTCATGGCTCTGCCTATATTTTTTCCAAGCTGCTCATCCCACACAACTCTATTTATAAGCATGGTGTTTAACTGATTTTTCGGAATCGTGATTGTGTAAGAATTTGGAATGGCAAGACTGTAGGGATAAAAATCACTACTTTTTTTTCTTATCAACGTTGTTTAGACCACTGCAGGCTGAGAAGCACTACTACTACTAGTCAACCAAGCCAAAATAGAGCATGAAGGAAAACTTCTATTTATACTTGTGTGGGGCTTGCTACATGGTGGGACAAAGTCATGGTTAAATCAGCAAGGCACAGCCTGTATGCTGGAGGCATAGGATGCTTTTTCTGCTTCTGTATCTTGCTGTCTGTCTTGCGTCTAAGTACAGCTTGTCTAATCAGCCACCACAAGCATTTAAAGTTATTATCCTATTTCTCCAGAGCTTGTCCATAAAAGGGTATTGCTCTCCAATATTGGGATAAAAGTGGGATGAGACTGGAATCATATTTCAGATTATTTTTTCTCTGGAAGAAGTTACTAAAGGCACTGACACTGATTTTCTTTGAGTGTATTTTGCTGTGTCATGGTTTGGGCCAGGATGGCCAATGACAAGATGACAGATGCTCTCCACCACCTCCTGCACTAAGGAGAGGAAGAAGAAAAATAAAGAGATTTGTGAGTTTAGAGGAAACTAAACTACTTCAATGAAATACTAAAATAAAAAAAATAATGAAATAGATACAATGTATAAAAATATACACAAAACCACATCAAGCTCCCAGGGAGATGTCACTGGCAGGCACTGTAAAAGTTCCAGACTGGACTCAGTGACAAATGGGAAAGAAAAACCCTTGGCACAAAATCCCCAAAGAAGAGGCCAACTAACTCTCTTGATCCCTCAGCTTTTATACTGAACATGGCAGATGGGATGGAACACCCTATTGGTCAGTTTGGGTCACCTGACCTTTCCACAGGTGTGACCCTTCCACAGGGCAAACAACCGAGTCAGCTGGCCCTGGCTGCCACAGCAACAAGCATGAGCCTCTCTCCCTCAATAGAAAGTTGGCTCTGCTTCAGCCCAAACCGGGACATGCTGTTCATCACTATAACTAGCTGGCAACAAATTTGAATGTATCTCTGAATTCTGTGATCGTGAATTATAAAATGGGTCATCTGTTGTCAAAGGCAGAGATTTTCATTTTGGTGTTAGGGTCAGAAGTGTCTCTTTGTTTTTGAAATACCTAAAAATTTTACAAATTAATAGTGTACTCTTAACAGAGAACTCTAACGAAACTGGGACACTTTCAGTGACCTACATCCATGCTGATTACCTGTTTCATTATTGTTTGCCCTTAACCAAAGAAAATAAAATACATGTCAGCAGTAATGAAAATTGAAAGTAGGTCAGTCCACAAACGTTCTGCATCAAAACCAGAACAGCATATACATGTTCCAGAGAAAAATGCGAAATAAACATGTAAATGAAAGGCAATTAAGAGTTTTATAGTATCAGCCAGAATGATTAGTAGAGAATTATTAAATTATCTTTTCCTTCAGCACTGTGTAACTAACACTCTGGGAAACAAGAGACACTACAAATAAATGACTTTTATCTTCCTTGAAAGATTTTGAACAAGATATTAGAATTTACTTAGCTGATTCCAAAATTCTCCTTTCCTTTCAGTGAGGTTGGCAAGTAACTGAGCAATCAAGACAGGAGCTGCAAATGTGTCAGGAAAATCTGAAAGAACTTTCATACCCAGGAAGGAAAAACTTTATATTTGGTTAGGCAAATATTTTGTTTCCTATTTGGAGTCTTTAATCCTAGCTCAAAGAGGGATGAATGTGTGTAATGACATTTTATCATAATTGGATGTTTGCTTTAATTTATACAATAAAATTTAAGGTATACTTCTGAGCAAGTGGATTCTGATAGTGGAGCATGTGTTTTGTGCATCTGAGGTCCCAGTTTTAACTCCACTTAGCTCCCTTTTCTCTGTTTTTGATCTGTGAACATCTGAAATTTTTGGATTGAAATAAATGAGTTAAAACTGTAATGTGAATTTACCATGTAATGTCCCTTTAGTCTTGAACCTCACAGGAGCTGTACAGGACAGTGGCTTTTCAGTGAACACATTCACGTTTGAATCAATGCTTATTTGAGGGTTTGTCCATCTACATCATTATGTACCAGAAAAGGCTTCTCAGTCTCTTCATGCACCTGTAGATTAGTCATCTGAAACCCTACACCTGAGGGAACTTTGGCGCAAATTGTACTGGTGTAAACTCTGATCATTTCAGCCGTATGTTTTGAGAGCTCCATTTTCAAGCACAGGTTTTGTATTAGAATGGAAGGGAAAATACAAAGCCTTGCAGAAGATGCATTTTCTCGGGCTAAATAAATGAATGAAAACTACCTGAGAAGGCTGTTACTTCCTTTAGAACTGTGTCTGGCTGGGGTGAAGTTATGAAGTTAACTGTCCATGTCCCATTTGGAGCTGTGTTTTGCGTTTGTGGCTAAAACAGTGTTGATAACACACCAGCCTTTTGGCTACTGCTGAATAATGCTTGCGCAGCAACAAGACTTTCTCTGCTCGCTTCCCTGCAAAGGCTAGTAGGTTGGGGGTGGGCAAGAGTTTAGGAGGGGACACAGCTGAGATAGCTGACCCCAACTGCCCAAAAGGGTATCCCACAACACCTGGAACAGGTTGCTGGTTGAGTCACTTTCCCTGAAAGTATTTAAAACACGTGTAGATGTGGGACTTCTTCACCATGAGGGTGGTGAGACACTGGAACAGGTTGCCCTGGAATAGGTGGTGGAAGCCCCATCCCTGGAAGTTTTTAAGGCCAGGCTGGATGGGGCTCTGAGCAACCTGGTCTAGTGGGAGGTGTTGCTGCCCATGGCAGTGGGGTTCTAACTAGGTGATCTTTAAGGTCCCTTCCAACCTGCACCATTCTGTGATTCTGACTTAGGGACACAGTTTAGTGGGGGCTTGGCAGTGTTAGGTTTACAGTACGATTCGATGATCTTAAAGGTGTTTTCCAACCAGAATGATTCTATGATTCAATGACATCATGCCTGGCAGTACAAGCTCAAGAAAAGGAGGAGGAAGGAGGGACATTTGTGGTTGTGGCATTTGCCTTCCCAAGTAGACATTAGGTGTGCTGAGGCCCTTCTTTCCAGGGAATGGCTGGACATCTGCCTGCCTATGGGAAGTAGTGAAATAGTTCCTCTTTTTGTTTTGCTTGTGTGCGGTGCTCTTACTTTTCTTATTAAACCATCTTCATCTTGATCCATGAGTCTCTTCACCTTCCTCCTATTTATCTCCACACCACAAGGGCAGCATGTGAAAAGCAGGGTGGGTGTTTGGCTGCTGGCTGGGGACAGCTCACGACTCACCATGGTCCCTTTTGGCACCCAACACCAGGCTCGAGGAACTCAAGATAAGGACACCAACTGAGAAAGGTGATAGGCAAAATTTGGACTGGACGTTGCTGTAAAGTGGAATACTTGTGGGGGAGCATTTGTTGTTGTAAAGTGATGAAGGGAGGAGGGGTGGAGTTTATCCTTGTGTGTCTAAATCATCCACTTCCGCCACTGTTGAGTTGATGTTACTTTGGTTTTGGTATGGGGAATTTTTGTGGTGTTGTTGATGTAAGTATAGTTTATGAAGAGTGTGTGATGAATCTATAGTTTAACAACAATTCTTAAATATGCGTTTCACAGAGGTGAGGGGTGGAGAGCATGGGCTTTATGTGGCAAGGTGTTGGCAGTGGGGGGCTGCAGGGTGGCCCCTGTATGGCGTGGCCAGGGCTGCCCTGGGCCAGACATGTCTGGTTCCAGCCAGCTCAAGCCAACCCACCGCAGGGCTGGGCTGAGCGCCGCAGCCGAGATGGCAGCGCCGGGGGGGAAAGCCTATTTAGGAAAGGGCAAAACACTGCTCGATAGAGAGCAGTGAGGCAAAACGTGACAGAAACAGCCCTGCAGACACCAGTGTCAGAGAAGAAGGAGGGGAGGAGGTATTCCAGGCACCAGTGCAGAGATTCCCCTGCAGCCCGTGGTGAAGACTGTGGTGAGTCAGGCTGTCTCCCTGCAGCCCATGGAGGTCCACGATGGAGCAGATATCCACCTGCAGCCTGTGGAGGACCTCCTGCCAGAGCAGGCAGATGCCGAGGAGGCTATGACCCCATGAGAAGCCCGCGCTAGAGCAGGTTTGCTGTCAGGACTTGTGGGCCTGCGGGGGACCCACGCTAGAGCAGTCTGTTCCTGAAGGACTGTACCCTGTGGAAAGGACCCATGCTGGAGCAGTCTATTACTGATTCACCTAATTCCTAATTCACCTGCAGCCTGTGGTGAAGACCATGGTGGGCAGATATCCACACTGCAGCCTGTGAAGGACTGCAGCTGCAGCAGGTAGATGTGTCCTCAAGGAAGTTGCAGCCCATGGAGAGCCCGTGCAGGGACAGGCTCCTGGCAGGAGAGCTGAGCTGTACCACAGAAGCATGTTAAATAAAGGGAAGAGGGAGAATGCATATAACAAGATTTAGACAAAAATATAGGTCCTTTAAATCTTAAAATACCATTGACAGAAAAGAGATTAAACCAGATACTCTAAATCTTAAACTGCCATTGTCAGCAAAACAAACAATGGAGTACAGTTCTAAATAACATAAAATAGAAAAATTAATAGCATTACATTAATCGGTAGAATTTTTTTCTTGGTAGTAAATGCCATAAGTAATTTTTATGTTGCTTTGTGGTGGGCTTGTGCTAGCATAAATAGTTCTTGAATTGGGGCATGGATTCATATATTATAATAGATTATAATTGCTGGCACACACAAAACACATTAATGTTTAACAGACTCTGGAGATCATGGGTTCTGCTGACTCTGTTTCATGAGGGCTTATATAGAAAGTCATTGCACTGTAAACTGTCCATCTTTTTTTCCCCATGGATAATCATTTAAGATCTTCATTGTTCCAACATCATAAGTACTTTTTAGAACTAATTCCGGGGGCCCAGGTTAAGGACATCACTAGGAAACTTCCTAGCTTGGTGCAGCCCCTGGACTGCTACCCAATACTGCTTTGCCATGTGGGTGGCAATGAATCTGCAACATGTAGTCGAAGGGCAACCAAAAGAGACTTCAGGGCCTTGGGATGACTGGTAAGGAAATCTGGAACACAGGTTATTTTTTCCTCTGTCCTTCCAGTTGTGGGCAGTGATACTGGAAGAAGCAGACAGGCCCAGTCCGTCAATACATGGCTTCATGGCTGCTATCACTGACGCAATTTTGGGGTTTTTGATAATGGCACAATGATGGGCAACAAACAGGAGGAGATGGAAGCCACCGTGCTGCTAGAAGGCCATGACCTACTTGCCATTACTGAAACTTGGTGGGACGAATCCTATGACTGCAGCGTGATTATCAACAGCTACAGGCTGTTCAGAAGGGACAGGTGAGGAAGGACGGGCAGAAGCATTGCTCTCTACATCAACAAATGAGTAGAGTGTGATGAGCTGTCTCTGAAGAATAGCCACCAGCAGGTTGAAAGCCTATGGATAAAAATAAGAGACTGAGGCAACAAAGGGAACTTTGTGGCTGGTGTCTACTAAAGGCTGCCCGATCAAACCTTCCTTACTCCAGCTACAGGAGGCATCACAGTCGCAGACTCTTGTCCTGACGGCAGATTTCAACCACCCTGACATCTGCTGGAAAAGTATCAAGCTGAGCTGTAGGCAATCCAGGAGACTCCTGGAGTGCATTGAGGGTAACTTATTAGGCCACAGAGTAGACAGCCCTACCAGAAGGGATGCAATACTGGACCTGTTGGTCACCAACACAAGTGAGCTAATCAGTGACATCAAGATTGGAGGCAACCTGGGCTGCAGTGATTATACATGATAGGGTTCGCAGTCCTGAGGGGTATGGGTCTGGCAAAGAGTTAAGTCAGGACCCCGAATTTTAGGAAAGCAAACTCCCAGCTCTTCAATGAGTTAGTCAACAGGACGCCCTGGGAAACTGCCCACAGGGACAAGGGAGCAGAGCAGAGCTGGCAGATCTTTAAGGGTGCTTTCCACATAGTGCAAGAGCTCTTAATCCCCAGGTGTAAGAAATTAGGAAAGGAAGGCAAGAGACTGGCACAGCTGACTTCAAGACCTGGTGGTCAAACTAAAGGTCAAGAAGGAAATGCACAGGCAGTGGAAGCAGGTACCGGTATCCTGAGAAGAGTGTAGGAACACTGGCTGGTTGTGTAGGGATGGCGTCAGGAAGGCCCTGACTGGGGAGCTGAACTTGGCAAGGGACACAAAGAATAATAAGAAGGGCTTCTACAGGTGTGTCAGCCAGAAAAGGAAGGTCAAAGAAAGCATACCCTCCCTGAGAAGCAAGTCTCGCAAACTGGTAACAACAGACAAGGAGAAGGCTGAGGTACTCAACAACTCTTTTGCCTCAGTCTTCGCTGGCAACCTCTCTTCCCACACCTCTCGAGTGGATGGACCACAAGATGGGGATTGGGGGAGCAAAGTCTCTCCCCCTGTAAGGGAAGATCAGGTTCATGACCACCCGAGGAACCTGAACATATACAAGTCTATGGGATCTGACAGGATGCATCCCAGAGTGCTGAGGGAATTGGCTGATGTAGCTGCCAATACACTCTCCATGATATTAGAAACGTCATGACAGTCAGGTGAAGTCCCTGGTGACTGGAAAAAGGAAAACATTGCACACTTATTTATAAAGGGTAGAAAGGAGGACCATGGCAACTACCATCCTGTCAGCCTCATCTCTGTGCCTGGGAAGATCATGGAACAGATCCTGCTAGAAGCTATGCTAAGGCATATGGAGGATTCAAGACAGCCAGCATGACTTCATCAAGGACAAGTCCTGCCTGACCAACCTAGTGGCCTCCTATGATGGAGTGACCACATCAGTGGACAAGGGAAGAGCTATGGATGTCATCTGTCTGGACTTCTCTAAGGCCTCTGACACAGTCTGCCACAATGTCCTTCTCTCTAAATTGGAGGGGTATGGATTTGGTGGATGGATTATTTGGAGGATGAGTGTTGCGTGGAAAGAGGCAAAGCGGTTTTGGCAGAAGATAAACCCCCTTGCGTTCTAACACTCCTCACCGAGGTGGGAGGCTAGGTGCGGCTAGGTTTAAATTCTGAGTGATGCCCAATTCAACACTATCAGTCCAGTTGTGTTTAATGTGTGTTAAACTGTTACGATTTGGATACGCTAATAGCGGACTGCACCTTCAGACTAGTTGTGCCCCTGAACTAGAATGGCCACTCGCGAGTCTTTGGTCGTGTTCAGTGAGAAACCAAAATGACTAGCTACTTAAACCGTGCAGTTTATTTAAGCAACAGTTATATAGGTTCTTAGGATTGCCAGTGATAAATACGCTGTCAGCAAAGCACGGGCAAATAAAGATATTTTTAAATATACAAAACATGCAATAAAGTTATAAACAATACAACCTGGCTATAAATGTAGGAGAGAGATTCTCTAGAGAGATTTCTACGTTCCCCGAGGAAACACTTGGTATAATCTAAGTCTTACCCAAAGGCATCCCTACGGGGGGGAAGAAAGGCTCAGCCCGTTGACTGGTCCCAGAATTCAGTGAATGAGTTCTCCTTAACTTGTTTGTGATGGTGTCTTCCCCAATATCCCCCCTCTCTCGGGCTATTTTTATACTATTTTTTATCTTCAAAGTGGAGTTTGAGTGACTTTAGTCATAAATACTTTTATTATGATTGGTGTACTCAAGGAGGAGTGGTCACACCTTGGAGGCGGGTAGCCTCCAGGATGGAGGTGTGTTTTGGTACATTATGGTGAGCAAAGTTCTCACAAAGGACAGCATTTCATCAAAATTTGACGAAATGTTGGCTCAGGGTAGCGAGTAGGCAGCTTATCGGTTCCATAGTACCATCTCGTTCCCATATCTGCTATTCATCACAAGGCAAGGCCACAGAACGATAGCATTTCATTCCATCCCTCATGTGGCTTTGCAAGCAACCTTGTACAGGAAACCACAGATGTTGCATGCTTCGCATGCCAGCTCCGGCTGTTTTCTACCTCAGAAGCCTCTTGATTTTATACTTTTCCTTAATGTGTGAACAATGCTATACTTTTGTATTTTTGGCCAATTTAGTAATTATTCCACAATGAGGAATTGGCCGGATGGTCACATCCAGAGGGTAGTGGTCAACAGCCCAACTCCCAGATGGAGATCGGTGACAAGCAGTGTCCCTCAGGGGTCTGTGCTGGGAAAAGTGCTGTTCAATATATTCACCAATGACGTAGACAGTGGGATTGAGTGCACCCTCAGCAAGTTTGCAGATGACACCAAGCTGAGTGATACAGCTGACGCAGCTGAAGGATGGGATGCCATTGAGAAGGACAGGCTCAGGAAGTGGGCCCATGTGAATGTCATGAGGTTCAACAAGGCCAAGTGCAGGATGCTGCACCTGGGTCAGGGCAATCCCTGGTAACAATACAGGCTAAAGGATGAAGGGATTGAGAGCAGCTTTGACAAGAAACACTTGGGGATACTGGTGGATGAAAAGCTTGATATAAGCCAGTAATACGTGCTTGCAGCCCAGAAGGCCAACCATACTCAGGGCTGTATCAAAACAAGCATGGCCAGCAGGGGAAGTGAGGTGACACTCCCCCTCTGGTGTGGCCCCACCTGGAGTACTGTGTCTAGCTGGGGGAACCTTCAGCACAGGAAAGGCATGGACCTGTTGGAGTGGGTCCAGAGGAGGGCCATGAAGATAATCAGAGGACTGGAGCACATCTCCTGTGAAGACAGGCTAAGAAAGTTAGGGTTATTCAGCCTGCGGATAAGAAGGCTCTGGGGAGATATTATTGCAGCCTTTCAATGCGTAAAAGAGGCTTATAAGAAAGATTGGGACAAACTTTTCAGCAAGGCCAGTTGTGATAGGACAAGAGGTAATGGTTTTAAACTAAAAGACGGCAGATTCAGACTAGATATAAGGAAGAAATTTTTTACAATGAGGGTGGTGAAACACTTGGAATAGGTTGCACTGAGAGATGGTAGATTCCCCATCCCTGGAAACATTCAAGGTCATGTTGGATGGGGCTCTGAAGGTGTCCCTGCTCATTGCAGGGAGGTTGGACTAGATGGTCTTTAGATGTCCTCTCCAATCCAAACTATTCCGTGATTCTGTGATTCTAAGTGTTCACTGTTTCTTAAGCACAGTAAATAAAGTTTGTTGTTATTATTATTTAGATTATTATGAATCTTACAAAGAGAGTCTTTCTTGGTATGGCTGCTTGATAAGGTTGCTGAAGTGGTTATTATTTTTTTTAGGCTCCTGCTTTTCCTTTTAGTGATCCTTCTACTTTTCCGGAAGTCCATCTGTAAAGGTCCTTTCTGTTTTGCTATTTTTAAGCAAAGGAAGTGGACCAAAAATAGTTGAATCTATGAACAATTTAAAATTACACTCTTTTGGTCAGCAATAAGCTGACTGGTAAAATAGCGTCAAATGTAGCCTACAAGAAATAGATTATTTTAGGAGTAGTTTACCAACGCTGATGAAAGAAGAACAGGCAAATTCTATAAGTCTAATAAAAAAGTGATCTTTCTCTTCTAATAAAAATATTTTAGATAAACTCTGCTTGCCTGTTGTTTATAGTCATGTATTTCTGAGCTTTGTACTTTCATGGTACAAAAATACCATGCATATGCAATTAAACTGTTCAGTTGGAAAAAACAAAGCCAAACCAATCTTTTGAGAGAATGTGGAAGGGATTGTGAATGGTCTGCCATTGAATCAGGAACTCCACAGTTATCCCCTTTATTCTATCATTAAGACCAGACCTAGACAACATTTCAGCTTTCTGGAGAAAAGAGTTTGTTTAGCCTGTGTCTCATTTTGTAAGACTATGTACAGAGATACTTAGAAGTGTTTTATCTCTCATAAATAATCCAGATTACTATAATATGTGATTGGAAAGTCAGGCTGAGAAATGAGTCAAACCCAGCATGTTAAGCCATTTAAGAGAGACAGTAGAAGAAAGATGCAGCTAATCAAGGGGTAGACTGGATAGACTTTTTGTTAATGCTTGTTAACTATTTTTTATTCAGTGCATGAATGAGTAGTCAATCCACAAAATTTTGAGAAGGTATGTTGACTACAAGTGGCAGGTACTGTAATCTTTTGCACTCAATGCAAGCAATTAAGTATATATTTAAAGACTAAGGCGTAAGAGTAGCTTCAAATGGAAATTGTAATGCTGATATTAAATGAATAACAGGAATCAGAATTTCGTCATAGAATCGTAGCATCATAGAATGGGTTGGGTTGGGTTGGGTTGGAAAGGGACCTTAAAGATAATCTAGTTCCAAGCCCTCTGCCATGGGCAGGGACATCTCCCACTACATTAGGTTACACAAAGCCCCATCCAACATGGCCTTGAACACCTCCGTGGATGGGGCATCCACAGATTCTCTGGGCAACCTGTGCCAGTGCCTCACCACCCTCAAAGTAAAGAATTTTGTCCTAATACCTAATCTAAAGCTCCCCTCTTTCAGTTTAAAACTGTTACCCCTCGTCCTATCACTTCACTCTCTGATAAAGAGTCCCTCTCTACCTTTTTTAGTCCCCCTTTAAGTACTGTAAAGGCTGCTATAAGGTCTTCCTGTAGCCTTCTCTTCTTCAGGCTGAACAACCCAACTGTCTCAGCCTGTCTTGATAGGAGAGGTGCTCCAGCCCTCTGGTCATCTTTGTGGCCCTCCGCTGGACCTGTTCCAAGAGGTCCATGCCTTTCCTGTGCTGGGGGCTCCACAGCTGGACACAGTACTCGGGTGCAGTCTCACCAGAGTGGAGCAGAGGGACAGAATCACCTCCCGTCACCTGCTAGATATGGTTCTTTTGATGCAGCCCCAGGTTATATCAATTGGCTTTCTGGGCTGCGGGTGGACGTTGGAGGGTCATGTTGAGCTTCTCATCAGCCAACATCCCCAAGTCATGTGTATAGAATAGGCAGGTAATGCAGAAAAGTACATGGTGTTGACTAAACCTGATCAAAGTGCTTTGCTATGAAATGGAGCAAATGCACATCTTGAAAGCAGGGAGATTTAATTTATTAGTGAAACATGACAGCATATCATCAATAGTGAAATTGTGAGTAATGGTGAATTGTTTTAATAAAATCCGTCATAGTATAAAGAAAAGTTGGATGTGCCTAGACTCTTAAGAACTGTGGTAAGTAATATTATTTTTAGAGTGGCTAAATTTCTGCAGCAGGCTCTGAACTGATGGACATGAGTAGACATTGTGAGCACTCTGTCTCTCTGTTAAACCCATGTTTTCTAATATATTATATATATATTATTATTATATATCATATATGTTATGACAGTCTGTTCATGAAAATGCTTTCTCTCTTATGAAGGTTTTAAATTGCTGAGTCTAAGAAAAATGTCTGAATTGGGTTTTCTTTTAAAGTCTGAAAGTGATTTGAGTAGCGGGTTATTGTTACAAACTTGTTTGGATTGGATTGTCTGCAGCTATGTAAGTATATATTGCTTCCAATGCTCTCCCTCATGACTTTCCTGTTGTAATATAATATAAGGTTTTAAAATTACTTTAAATTGATTAACCTTTGAGATCTTGTCTTTCCCATTTTCTCTTCCTTGCTTCCGCTTTTCCTTTTTTTTTTTTTTTTAAATCCACAGAGAAAAACTGCTTTTCTAGAAGCCTTTGACTGTAAGGCATATATACCTTCTCTAGGTATACATCATTACGCCAAAGAAATATTTTCTTAAAGGCAGTTTTGATGCATTCTTCAGCAAATTAATTTACTTATAATCACTATGGTGATTGTATTCCTTCCTTTCTGGGTAGAAGAACCCATAATAATATAAAAGTCTGTCAGTAATCAGAAAACATGATGGGGGCAATGTAGATCAGATGCATACCAGGGAGGTAACTGTCTTTCAGATTCATAAGTCAAACCCTAGTTGCAGTTTGCTCTAGGGAGGAAATAATCTAACCTGTTCTTCTCTGGCTCTGAGGATCAGTGAGTGAGGAGGAAGAAACTAAGACTTTGCACAATATTTCATCCTGCCCACGTTGACAGAATGGGAAGAATGCTCTTAGGGTGCCTTTTACTAAATCTATGGTCCATAAGCAGGCTGTGTCAGGGCAAGGGTAAGGGATAAACAAAACAGGGCACCATTAGTCTTGGCTCACTTGTTCTTCCATGTTTCCAAAGCACTCGGAACATGTGTTCTCCAAATATTTTTTTTTTATTTGGAGATTGCTGCATTTTAGAATGTGTAAGTATTGAAAATCTCACAGTACTTTGAGTATTATGAATGTTTCTGGTTTTAGACCAATTATATGTGATTGTTCTGTATTTTAGAAGGTTTAATTAAAACCACTTTTCTTTTTTTTTACCTAATTGGAAGTCTTTGTAGACAGAATCTTTTTGGATGTATATTGGTACTTCTTTTCATTATCATGTTTTTCATGGTGCCCTCCAGTTTCTTCTTTCAGATTGTTATTTGCTTCTTAATTTTCTCTTTTCTGCATTCCATTTTCACCGTTTTTCCTTTAGATTCTTTTTTGTGCCCATTCTTTGTTCTTTCCTTGAAAATTTCTTTCAAGTTTAATGTAAACTCAAAGTATTTTGATAGTACAGAAACTTTCAGTCCGCTGGTGTTGGAGGTCAACTTGCCCAAGCACCTGAATCAGGACATTTTTGCTAAAATGCTAACACAGGACACATATTAGAAATTTAGAAAAGATGTGACCTGAAGTCTAGGCTGGTTGGGCTGCTTTATAAAGACAGGGAGGGAGAGTTCAAATATTTAACATCCTCTTTTGTCTTAACAAAAAAAGTTATAGTGGCAGCGGCATCAAGAATATGTAGATATCTGTGGTACGAACAGATCAAATATACCCCACCAACAGAAAATCTTGATATATGCCTCTTGAATAATTTCCTAAATTAAGGGACAATATAAATTTTGAAGTTATGCATTGAAATTCTCTCTGTTTGGACCTTTACCAGCCTGATTTTCATTTAAGCACTGTCCTTGAAAATGAGTTAACTTTCCTACTCCACTGAAGCATTAAAGGATCTTAATCTAGTAGTTGCACAATGCCTTGTGGTGGATTGACCTTGGCTAGCCACCAGGTGCCTACCAAGGTGGTCTATCACTCCCCCCCTCAGCAGGACAGGGAGAAGAAAATAAGATGAAAAAGAATTGTAGGTCAAGATAAAGGCAGTTTAATAAAGCAAAAGGAAAGGCCGTGTGTGGAAACAAAGGAAAACCAGAAGATTTATTCTCTTCTTCCTATCAGCAGGTGAGGTCCAGCCACTTCCTGGGAAGCAGGGCTTCACTATGCAAGGCGGTTGTTCTGGAAGACAAATGTTGTCATAACGAATGCCCACCCACACCCACTCCCCTTTCTTTTATATTTTATTGCTGAGCAGACATCATATGGTATGGAATATCCCTTTGGTCAGTTTGGGTCAGCGGTTCTGTCTATGTTCCCTCACAAGCTCTTGCCCACCCCAGACTACTAGCGTTCGGGGGTGAGGGTAGGGGGATGTTGGAGACACAGCCTTGATTCTGCACAAGCACTGCTCTGCAGTAACCAAAAAACTGATGTGTTATTAACACCTTTCTAGATACAAATACAAAGCACATTATTATGAGGGCTGGTGTGGGGAAAAATAACTCCATCCCAGCCAGACCCAATACATGCACAAATAGGAGAATGTCAGTAGCCTGTGTTACGTCCACCCTTTCTGTGAAACTTGCTTAAAATTACTTGATCAAGCAAGACTGAGGAAACACTTGTGTCCTGCTTGATAGCTGCCCCATTCTTCAGTTTTCCGCTAATGTTAATATAGCTGAGGTGTTCCTTCATCTTTCAACCTGATGGATTATTTCTAATTCTGAGTTTGTATTTTGAACTCTTTTAGAGAATGCCATTCTCTGCTACTGTCAAGAAAGTTAAGGACTCTTGTGCATGTTGTTAGCCAATTTAATTTACAGTTTTCTGTTAACTAAAATCAGCAGAAATTGTACAACAGGAGAGCAGGCTGTCTCAGGTTATGGGATGTTACCAATTACATTTGTAGTCTTACTTGAGCTTCTTACTTCTATAAGATCTGGCAGAAAATCTTAATAGGGTTTTCTTTTGAATTTTTTTTAACATCTAAAACTCAAATGTAATAAGAAATTTCTTGACTGAAACTTTTTAGGGCCTTTAACATAATAGAGTTGGCACTGGCCAAAAAGTGTGAGGCAGTCCTGACTGCACCTGTATCACTGCCTCATAGATACTCTTGATTGTTCTGCTATGAGGAGTTTTCTGATCATAGCTGGAACTATGAATGAGTCTGGGTTTATATCTGTCTAGTTTATCAATCAAGTCAACTGTCTGCTGTGACAAAGAACTTTCTCCTGTTTCCTGTTCAAAGTAAAAATCAACTTATGTATGTGTACATGTATTTGATTTTGTAATCCTGATAGTTTGAGTTGTTTAAACAGTTATTCATCAAGTCAGACAATTTTAATTGTGTCCTGCTTGGAGAGCATTTGGTCACTTAAGCAAAGGCATGGAAGTTTTTTCCAAATGAGCCACAGTAGCCTTATAGTTACCCCTGACCTGAATTACCACTGCAATTAATGTGCACACAATAAATTACTTAAGTCACCCACAGGTCAGAGAATGGCTCACTTCTTTTGTATCTGTTCAGTTCTTCTTGCACATCTGTGCTGTAACAATGATGATTATTTAAAAAGCTTTAAAATGACTTTGATGGAAAACAAATAGAGGGAAAACAATACAAAAGATAGCAGCCATTCACCACATCTATT